>NC_049236.1:17128249-19528249 GCF_011100685.1 Canis lupus familiaris
GCCCGCGGGCCCTGTTCGCTTCATGACTGCAGAATTTAGAGCTAATCAGGCAGAAATTAAAAATCAATTGAATGAGATGCTCAATCCAAACTAGAAGTCCTAACGACGAGGGTTAACGAGGTGGAAGAACGAGTGAGTGACATAGAAGACAAGTTGATAGAAGAGGGAAACTGAGGAAAAAGAGAACAAACATTAAAAGACCATGAAGATAGTTAAGGGAAATAAAGACAGCCTGAAGGAAAAACTTACGTTTAATTGGTTCCCGAGGCGCCGAAAGGAACAGAGACCAGAATATGTATTTGAACAAATTCTAGCTGAAAACTTTCCTAATCTGGGAAGGGAAACAGGCATTCAGATCCAAGAAATAGAGAGATGCCCCCCTAAAATCAATAAAAACCTCAACACCTCGACATTTAATAGTGAAGCTTGCAAATTACAAACATAAAGAGAAGATCCTTAAAGCAGCAAGAGGCAAGAAACCCTGACTTATGGGGAGGAGTATTAGGGTAACAGCAGACCTCTCCACAGAGACCTGGCAGGCCAGAAAGGGCTGGCACGATATATTCAGGGTCCTCAATGAGAAGAACATGCAACCAAGAATACTTTATCCAGCAAGGCTCTCATTAAAAGGAAGGAGAGATAAAAGCTTCAAGAAAGGCGGAAACTGAAAGAATATGTGCCTCCAAACCAGCTCTGCAAGAAATTAAGGGGGACTCTTAAAATTCCCTTTAAGAAGAAGTTCAGTGGAACATCCACAAAAAAAGGACTGAATAGATATCATGATGACACTAAACTCATATCTTCAATAGTAAAATGTGAACGGAGGCTTAATGACCCATCAAAAAGCGCAGGGTTTCAGACTATAAAAAGCAGGACCCATCTATTTGCTGTCTACAAGAGACTCATTTTAGACAGAAGGACACCTACAGCCTGAAAATAAAAGGTTGGAGAACCATTTACCTTCGAATGGTCCTCAAAAGAAAGCAGGGGTAGCCATCCTTATAGATAAGATAAAATAAATTACCCAAAAGACTGTAGTGAGAGATGAAAGGGACACTATATCATACTTAAAGGATCTATTCAACAGAGGACCTAACAATCTCAATATATAGCCCCGAATGTGGGAGCTGCCAAATATAAATCAATTAATAACCAAAGTAAGAAATATTAATAATACACTATACTTGGTGATTCAATCTAGCTCTTCTACTCGATAGTTTCTAAGCACAAAACTCCAAAGAAACGAGAGCTTAAATGATACACTGGACCAGATGGATTTCACAGATATCTATAGAAATTTACCCAAAATACACTGAATCACATTCTCTCAAGTGCACATGGAAATTTCTCAGAATAGACCACATAATGGGCACAAATCGGTCTGACCGATACCAAAAAGATGGGATCGTCCCCTGCATATTCTCAGACCATAATGCCTTGAAATTAGAACTCAAAAACAAGAAGTTTGGAAGGACCTCAAACAGTGGAGGTTAAGGACCATCTGCTAAGATGAAAGGGTCAACCAGGAAATTAAGGAAGAAATAAAAGATTCAGGAAATAATGGAATGAGATACAACCGTTCAAAATCTTTGGGATAGCAAAAGCAGTCCTAAGGGGGAAATACATCGCAATACAACACCATTCCAAAAAACTGGAAAGAACTCAAATACAAAAGTAACCTTACACATAAGGAGCTAGAAAAAACAGCAAATAGATCCTACACCAAAAGAAGAAGAGAGTTAATAAAGATTCGAGCAGAACTCAACGAAATCGAGACCAGAAGAACTGTGGAACAGATCAACAGAACTAGGAGTGGTTCTTTGAAAGAAAGATAATTAAGATAGATAAACCATTAGCCAGCCTTATTAAAAAGAAGAGAGAAAAGACTCAAATTAATAAAATCATGAATGAGAAAGGAGAGATCACTACCAACACCAAGGAAATACAAACGATTTTAAAAACATATATGAACAGCTATACGCCAATAAATTAGGCAATCTAGAAGAAATGGACGCATTCCTGGAAAGCCACAAACTACCAAAACTGGAACAGGAAGAAATAGAAAACTGAACAGGCCATAACCAGGGAGGAAATTGAAGCAGTCATCAAAAACTTCCCAAGACACAAGAGTCCAGGGCCAGATGGCTTCCCAGGGGAATTTATCAAACGTTTTTAAGAAGAAAAAACCATACCTTTCTCCTAAAGCTGTTGGAAAGATAGAAAGAGATGGAGTACTTCCAAATTCGTTCTATGACGCCAGCATCACCTTAATTCCAAAACCAGACAAAGACCCACCAAAAAGGAGAATTACAGACCAATATCCCTGATGAACATGGATGCAAAAATTCTCAACAAGATACTGGCCAATAGGATCCAACAGTACATTAAGAAAAAAATATTCACCATGACCAAGTAGGATTTATTCCCGGGACACAAGGCGTGGTTAACACCCGTAAAAACAATCAATGTGATTCATCATATCAGCAAAGAGAAAAACCAAGAACCATATGATCCTCTCATTAGATGCAGAGAAAGCATTTGACAAAATACAGCATCCATTTCTGATCAAAACTCTCAGAGTGTGAGGGATAGAGGGAACATTCCTCGACATCTTAAAAGCCATCTACGAAAAGCCCACAGCAAATCTCATTCTCAATGGGGAAGCTCTGGGAGCCTTTCCCTAAGATCAGGAACAAGACAGGGATGTCCACTCTCACCACTGCTATTCAACATAATACTGGAAGTCCTAGCCTCAGCAATCAGACAACAAAAAGACATTAAAGGCATTCAAATTGGCAAAGAAGAAGTCAAACTCCCCTCTTCGCCGATGACATGATACTCTACATAGAAAACCCAAAAGCCACCACCCCAAGATTGCTAGAACTCATACAGCAATTCGGTAGCGTGGCAGGATACAAAATCAATGCCCAGAAGTCAGTGGCATTTCTATACACTAACAAATGAGACTGAAGAAAGAGAAATTAAGGAGTACAATCCCATTTACAATTGCACTCAAAAGCATAAGATACCTAGGAATAAACCTAACCAAAGAGGAAAGGATCTATACCCTCAAAACTATAGAACACTTCTGAAAGAAATTGAGGAAGACACAAAAGAGATGGAAAAATATTCCATGCCATGGATTGGAAGAATTAATATTGTGAAAATGTCAATGTTACCCAGGGCAATTTACACGTTTAATGCAATCCCTATCAAAATACATGGAGTTTCTCAGAGAGTTAGAACAAATATTTTAAGATTTGTGGAATTAGAAAAGACCCAATAGCCAGGGAATTTTAAAAAAGAAAACATATCTGGGGGCATCACAATGCCAGATTTCAGGTGTACTACAAAGCTGTGGTCATCAAGACAGTGTGGTACTGGCACAAAAACAGACACATAGATCAGTGGAACAGAATAGAGAACCCAGAAGTGGACCCTGAACTTTATGGTCAACTAATATTCGATAAAGGAGGAAAGACTATCCACTGGAAGAAAGACAGTCTCTTCAATAAATGGTGCTGGGAAAATGGACATCCACATGCAGAAGAATGAAACTGGAACACTCTCTTTCACCATACACAAAGATAATCTCAAAATGGATGAAAGATCTAAATGTGAGACAAGATTCCATCAAAATCCTAGAGAAGAACACAGGCAACACCCTTTTTGAACTTAGCCACAGTAACTTCTTGCAAGATACATCCACGAAGACAAAAGAAACAAAAGCAAAAATGAACTATTGGGACTTCATCAAGATAAGAAGCTTTTGCACAGCAAAGGATACAGTCAACAAAACTCAAAGACAACCTACAGAATGGGAGAAGATATTTGCAAATGACATATCAGATAAAGAGCTAGTTTCCAAGATCTATAAAGAACTTATTAAACTCAACACCAAAGAAACAAACAATCCAATCATGAAATGGGCAAAAGACATGAAGAGAAATCTCACAGAGGAGACATAGACATGGCCAACATGCACATGAGAGAAGAAGGAAGAGAAGAAGAAGAAGAAAAAGAAGAAAAGAAAGAAAGAAGAAGAAGAAGAAGAAGAATTTAGAGACTAACGTAGGGTATCCAAAACAAATTTGTTCTCACGGTCAGACTTCAAAAAATCACAGACTACACAAACTGTATCAAGCTTAAAGCCCTGTTAGTGTTGAGTATTATGAGAGCAAAAAAAGCTGTTCTCCAAATGAGTGCTTTACATTATCACTCAATTCGATGGTTAGATGTAAAATGTTTAAGGGTTTTCCAAATATGAATCCTATGAACAATATTGCTCTGGAAAACATGCCCCTAAAAATAATTTTCTCTGAATTATATTCTGGTGGCCACACACAAAAAAAATACCTGATGATTGGGGATCCCTGCGTGGCTCAGCAGTTTAGCACCTGCCTTCAGCCCAGGGTGTGATTCTGGAGTCCCGGGATCAAGTTCTGCGTCGGGCTCCCTGGGTGGAACCTGCTTCTCCCTCTGCCTGTATCTCTGCTTCTCTCTATATATATCTCTCATGAATAAATAAATAAAATCTTTTTAAAAATACCTGATGATTTTGAATGTGCCACTTGTATATCATGTGCACCAGGTATCTATCTGAACAGGCAGACACAAACAGTTTCTTCTAAAATTTAAAACCATGGTGGATTAATGGTGAGTTCAGCCAGGATTCTCTCCTTGCAAACTGTACGGATTAAAAAATCCAATGAATTAGGCCTGAGAATTAAAGAGAGAACACCTGGAATGCTACAGTGAGAAGAGTTTGCGCTTCTATCAAGGTAGGAAGACGGGGAAAAAGAAATAAAGAAACAAAGGCCTCCAAGGGGGAGGGGCCCCGCGAGGAGCCGGGCTGAGGCGGGGGCGAGTGTCCCCAGGACAGGAGAGCCCCGTCCCGGAGAAGCAGGAGCGGCACCAACCTTCCCGGGCGGAAAGGGGCTCACAGGGAGTTGGAGCAGGACCCAGAAGGGCGAGGATGCCCTCGGGTTCCCTGGGACAGTAACAGAGCAATTGCGCGCCCAGGAGAGTGCGCCGAGCTCCCTAAGGGCTGCAGCGCGCACGGCGGGACCGGAGCAGCTCGGAGGGCTCGGGCAGAGGAAGAGGCTCCGTGCAGAGGGGGCTGCGCGGTTCCAGGAGCAGCTCGGGGGGGCTCGGGCGGCGGCTCCGCGGAGGGGGCTGCGTGGCCCGGGAGCGCGAATCCAACACCGCAGGCCCCGGAGCACAGGGCGCCGGGACACAGCCCAGGATCCGGCCTCCCCCGGGACAGGCAGAGGCCGGGAGGGCCCAGGACAGCAAGGACGCTCCTGCCGGGAGCTCAGCAGATCAGCGGCCCCGCCCCAGAGCCTCCAGGCCCTGCAGACCGAGACCTCCGGAGTTCCTGCCGGAGCTGAATCCAGGGCTCCAGAGCTGGCCCTGCCACTAGGGCTGTTGCTCCTGGGGCCTCACAGGGTAAACAACTGCCACTGAGCCCTGCACCAGACAGGGGCACAGCAGCTCCCCCAGGTGCTAACACCTGAAAATCAGCACAACAGGCCCCTCCCCCAGAAGACCAGCTAGACGGACAACTTCCAGGAGAAGCCAAGGGACTTAAAGTACACAGAATCAGAAGATACTCCCCCGTGGTTCTTTTTTTTGTTTTGTTTTGTTTTGTTTTGCTTTGCTTTTTGATTTGTTTCCTTCCCTCACTCCCCTTTTTTCTCCTTTCTTTCTTTTTCTTTCTCTTTTTCTTCTTTTTTTTTTTTCGTTTTTTTTCTTCCTTTTTTTCTCTTTCTTTTTTCTTTCCTTCTTTCTCTCCTCTCTTTTTCTCCTTTTCCCAGTACAACTTGCTTTTGGCCACTCTGCACTGAGCAAAATGACTAGAAGGAAAACCTCACCTCAAAAGAAAGAATCAGAAACAGTCCTCTCTCCCACAGACTTACAAAATCTGGATTACAATTCAATGTCAGAAAGCCAATTCAGAAGCACTATTATAAAGCTACTGGTGGCTCTAGAAAAAAGCATAAAGGACTCAAGAGACTTCATGACTGCAGAATTTAGAGCTAATCAGGCAGAAATTAAAAATCAATTGAATGAGATGCAATCCAAACTAGAAGTCCTAACGACGAGGGTTAACGAGGTGGAAGAACGAGTGAGTGACATAGAAGACAAGTTGATAGCAAAGAGGGAAACTGAGGAAAAAAGAGACAAACAATTAAAAGACCATGAAGATAGATTAAGGGAAATAAACGACAGCCTGAGGAAGAAAAACTTACGTTTAATTGGTGTTCCCGAGTGCGCCGAAAGGAACAGAGAGCCAGAATATGTATTTGAACAAATTCTAGCTGAAAGCTTTCCTAATCTGGGAAGGGAAACAGGCATTCAGATCCAGGAAATAGAGAGATGCCCCCCTAAAATCAATAAAAACCGTTCAACACCTCGACATTTAATAGTGAAGCTTGCAAATTACAAACATAAAGAGAAGATCCTTAAAGCAGCAAGAGACAAGAAATCCCTGACTTTTATGGGGAGGAGTATTAGGGTAACAGCAGACCTCTCCACAGAGACCTGGCAGGCCAGAAAGGGCTGGCACGATATATTCAGGGTCCTCAATGAGAAGAACATGCAACCAAGAATACTTTATCCAGCAAGGCTCTCATTCAAAATGGAAGGAGAGATAAAGAGCTTCCAAGACAGGCTGGAACTGAAAGAATATGTGACCTCCAAACCAGCTCTGCAAGAAATTTTAAGGGGGACTCTTAAAATTCCCCTTTAAGAAGAAGTTCAGTGGAACATTCCACAAAAACAAGGACTGAATAGATATCATGATGACACTAAACTCATATCTCTCAATAGTAACTCTGAATGTGAACGGGCTTAATGACCCCATCAAAAAGCGCAGGGTTTCAGACTGGATAAAAAAGCAGGACCCATCTATTTGCTGTCTACAAGAGACTCATTTTAGACAGAAGGACACCTACAGCCTGAAAATAAAAGGTTGGAGAACCATTTACCTTTCGAATGGTCCTCAAAAGAAAGCAGGGGTAGCCATCCTTATATCAGATAAACTAAAATTTACCCCAAAGACTGTAGTGAGAGATGAAGAGGGACACTATATCATACTTAAAGGATCTATTCAACAAGAGGACTTAACAATCCTCAATATATATGCCCCGAATGTGGGAGCTGCCAAATATATAAATCAATTATTAACCAAAGTGAAGAAATACTTAGATAATAATACACTTATACTTGGTGACTTCAATCTAGCTCTTTCTATACTCGATAGGTCTTCTAAGCACAACATCTCCAAAGAAACGAGAGCTTTAAATGATACACTGGACCAGATGGATTTCACAGATATCTATAGAACTTTACATCCAAACTCAACTGAATACACATTCTTCTCAAGTGCACATGGAACTTTCTCCAGAATAGACCACATATTGGGTCACAAATCGGGTCTGAGCCGATACCAAAAGATTGGGATCGTCCCCTGCATATTCTCAGACCATAATGCCTTGAAATTAGAACTCAATCACAACAAGAAGTTTGGAAGGACCTCAAACACGTGGAGGTTAAGGACCATCCTGCTAAAAGATGAAAGGGTCAACCAGGAAATTAAGGAAGAATTAAAAAGATTCATGGAAACTAATGAGAATGAAGATACAACCGTTCAAAATCTTTGGGATGCAGCAAAAGCAGTCCTAAGGGGGAAATACATCGCAATACAACCATCCATTCAAAAACTGGAAAGAACTCAAATACAAAAGATAACCTTACACATAAAGGAGCTAGATAAAAAACAGCAAATAGATCCTACACCCAAAAGAAGAAGGGAGTTAATAAAGATTCGAGCAGAACTCAACGAAATCGAGACCAGAAGAACTGTGGAACAGATCAACAGAACTAGGAGTTGGTTCTTTGAAAGAATTAAGATAATTAAGATAGATAAACCATTAGCCAGCCTTATTAAAAAGAAGAGAGAGAAAGACTCAAATTAATAAAATCATGAATGAGAAAGGAGAGATCACTACCAACACCAAGGAAATACAAACGATTTTAAAAACATATTATGAACAGCTATACGCCAATAAATTAGGCAATCTAGAAGAAATGGACGCATTCCTGGAAAGCCACAAACTACCAAAACTGGAACAGGAAGAAATAGAAAACCTGAACAGGCCAATAACCAGGGAGGAAATTGAAGCAGTCATCAAAAACTTCCCAAGACACAAGAGTCCAGGGCCAGATGGCTTCCCAGGGGAATTCTATCAAACGTTTAAAGAAGAAACCATACCTATTCTCCTAAAGCTGTTGGGAAAGATAGAAAGAGATGGAGTACTTCCAAATTCGTTCTATGACGCCAGCATCACCTTAATTCCAAAACCAGACAAAGACCCCACCAAAAAGGAGAATTACAGACCAATATCCCTGATGAACATGGATGCAAAAATTCTCAACAAGATACTGGCCAATAGGATCCAACAGTACATTAAGAAAATTATTCACCATGACCAAGTAGGATTTATTCCCGGGACACAAGGCTGGTTCAACACCCGTAAAACAATCAATGTGATTCATCGTATCAGCAAGAGAAAAACCAAGAACCATATGATCCTCTCATTAGATGCAGAGAAAGCATTTGACAAAATACAGCATCCATTTCTGATCAAAACTCTTCAGAGTGTAGGGATAGAGGGAACATTCCTCGACATCTTAAAAGCCATCTACGAAAAGCCCACAGCAAATCTCATTCTCAATGGGGAAGCTCTGGGAGCCTTTCCCCTAAGATCAGGAACAAGACAGGGATGTCCACTCTCACCACTGCTATTCAACATAATACTGGAAGTCCTAGCCTCAGCAATCAGACAACAAAAAGACATTAAAGGCATTCAAATTGGCAAAGAAGAAGTCAAACTCTCCCTCTTCGCCGATGACATGATACTCTACATAGAAAACCCAAAAGCCACCACCCCAAGATTGCTAGAACTCATACAGCAATTCGGTAGCGTGGCAGGATACAAAATCAATGCCCAGAAGTCAGTGGCATTTCTATACACTAACAATGAGACTGAAGAAAGAGAAATTAAGGAGTCAATCCCATTTACAATTGCACTCAAAAGCATAAGATACCTAGGAATAAACCTAACCAAAGAGGTAAAGGATCTATACCCTCAAAACTATAGAACACTTCTGAAAGAAATTGAGGAAGACACAAAGAGATGGAAAAATATTCCATGCCCATGGATTGGAAGAATTAATATTGTGAAAATGTCAATGTTACCCAGGGCAATTTACACGTTTAATGCAATCCCTATCAAAATACCATGGAGTTTCTTCAGAGAGTTAGAACAAATTATTTTAAGATTTGTGTGGAATTAGAAAAGACCCCAAATAGCCACGGGAATTTTAAAAAAGAAAACCATATCTGGGGGCATCACAATGCCAGATTTCAGGTTGTACTACAAAGCTGTGTTCATCAAGACAGTGTGGTACTGGCACAAAAACAGACACATAGATCAGTGGAACAGAATAGAGAACCCAGAAGTGGACCCTGAACTTTATGGTCAACTAATATTCGATAAAGGAAGAAAGACTATCCACTGGAAGAAAGACAGTCTCTTCAATAAATGGTGCTGGGAAAATGGACATACACATGCAGAAGAATGAAACTGGAACACTCTCTTTCACCATACACAAAGATAATCTCAAAATGGATGAAAGATCTAAATGTGAGACAAGATTCCATCAAAATCCTAGAGAAGAACACAGGCAACACCCTTTTTGAACTTGGCCACAGTAACTTCTTGCAAGATACATCCACGAAGGCAAAAGAAACAAAAGCAAAAATGAACTATTGGGACTTCATCAAGATAAGAAGCTTTTGCACAGCAAAGGATACAGTCAACAAAACTCAAAGACAACCTACAGAATGGGAGAAGATATTTGCAAATGACGTATCAGATAAAGAGCTAGTTTCCAAGATCTATAAAGAACTTCTTAAACTCAACACCAAAGAAACAAACAATCCAATCATGAAATGGGCAAAAGACATGAAGAGAAATCTCACAGAGGAAGACATAGACATGGCCAACATGCACATGAGAAAATGCTCTGCATCACTTGCCATCAGGGATATACAAATCAAAACCACAACGAGATACCACCTCACACCAGTGAGAATGGGGCAAATTAACAAGGCAGGAAACAACAAATGTTGGAGAGGATGCAGAGAAAAGGGAACCCTCTTACACTGTTGGTGGGACTGTGAACTGGTGCAGCCACTCTGGAAAACTGTGTGGAGGCTCCTCAAAGAGTTAAAAATATACCTGCCCTATGACCCAGCAATTGCACTGCTGGGGATTTATCCCAAAGATACAAATGCAATGAAACGCCGGGACACCTGCACCCCGATGTTTCTAGCAGCAATGGCCACGATAGCCAAACTGTGGAAGGAGCCTCGGTGTCCAACGAAAGATGAATGGATAAAGAAGATGTGGTTTATGTATACAATGGAATATTCCTCAGCTATTAGAAATGACAAATACCCACCATTTGCTTCAACGTGGATGGAACTGGAGGGTATTATGCTGAGTGAAGTAAGTCAGTCGGAGAAGGACAAACATTATATGTTCTCATTCATTTGGGGAATATAAATAATAGTGAAAGGGAATATAAGGGAAGGGGGAAGAAATGTGTGGGAAATATCAGAAAGGGAGACAGAACGTAAAGACTGCTAACTCTGGGAAACGAACTAGGGGTGGTAGAAGGGGAGGAGGGCGGGGGGTGGGAGTGAATGGGTGACGGGCACTGGGGGTTATTCTGTATGTTAGTAAATTGAACACCAATAAAAAATAAATTTAAAAAAAAGACTTAAGTGAAAAAAAATAAAAATAAAAAAAATAAAAAATCCTTATGGGATGGAAAACCAGTTTTCAAAATGTCAGCACCATCGACAGAGGAACAAACAAGGTGAAGGCTATGAATGGTTTGGGAATCCCAAGCATACAGTCAGGGCCAGCATCACGAGTGTGCCAAGTGTGTAGTTTCAGAGACCACAGGCTTGCTTTAATGTTGCCTTGTCAGAGACTTGAGATTCCTAATCATTTTGAACAAGGAGCCCCACATTTTTACTTTCCTGGAGGATTGGCAAATCATAGAGCCTCTCCTGCATACAGGGGTTTGCTCCTATCCTTCAGTATGTGTTCCCCACAGAAGAATGTAACAGAGGGAGGATGCAACGTGGTGCAAGATTAGGGGTCCTCCCTTCATCTGGCCCTCAAACACACCTAGAGAACTTTCAAAATCTCCTGAACACCCACGAATTTGACCTTAGTGGAAAGAGAGAACAGCTGGAATGGTACAGAGAGAAAAGTTTTCACTTCTGACTAGGTAGGAAGGCCGGAAAAAAAATTAAAATAAAAACAAAGCAGGGCAGGGGAGCCGTGAAAGCCTCTGGGGCATGAAAGTCCAGCCCTAGTCAAGCGGGCACTTTACAAACCTGCTCCTGAATATTCCCCTGAGGGAAACGTGCTGAGCAGGGAAATGTGGCTGAACTGCAGGAGGGGCAGTGAAGCCTCAAGGTTCCCGGGACACAGTAAGAAGAGGGGCACCAGGGAGACACCTCAGCACCAACCACAGTCCCACCTACATAAAGGGCTGAAACATCAGAACCCTCGGGGGCATTTATGGGGCAGCTTCAGAGCTCCCTGTGGCCTAGAGCCTGGAAAGTGATGGAGGTGGCTGTCTTCTGTTCCCTTCGGAAGCTGTGGTCCACGGGAGCATGTGTCCAGTGGTACAGGGCCCTGGATCCCAGGGCGCCCAGGAGGACAATGCCAGCTCTCCTGGGTTCCCCTTGGGACAGGTGGAAGTGGGGAGGACACAGGAAAGCAACAACTCTCCTGCTGGGTCTCTAGGCAACAAAGGCCTCAGGGGATAGACATCTCCCACTGAGCCCAGCACCTGGCAGGGGGCGGGGCATCTCCCACAGGCACAGGCACAGTCACCTGAGCAATCAGGGCAGCAGCCCCTACCCAGAAGACCAGCTGGAAGCACAGGGGAAGAAAAGTTTACTGAATAAGCAGCACCGGGAAGCTCCAGGACTGAGGAAAAATAGCATATAGAACTAGAGGGGTGTTTTTCTTTTCATTTCTTTTTTCTTTTCTTTTCGTCTCTTTTTTTTTCTTTTCATTATGACTCATTTTTTTAAAGATTTTATTTTTTTTATTCATGAGAGACACAGAGCGAGAGAGAGAGACAGAGAGAGAGAGGCAGAGACACAGGCAGGTTATTCTGTATGTTAGTAAATTGAACACCAATAAAAAAAAAAAAAAAAGAGACACAGGCAGAGGGAGAAGCAGGCCCCATGCAGGGAACCCAATGTGGGCCTCAATCCCAGGTCTCCAGGATCACGCCCCAGGCTGCAGGCGGCGCTAAACCACAGCGCCACTGGGGCTGCCCCTTTTTTTTTAAGATTTTATTTTTTATTTATTCATGAGAGACACAGAGCGAGAGAGAGAGAGACAAAGAGGGAGAGAGGCAGAGACACAGGCAGAGGGAGAAGCAGGGCCCATGCAGGGAGCCATTAGGACTCATTTTTATATCAAGTTAAAAACTTCCAATATTTTGCTTTTCCTTCCATAGCTACTATATTTTACCAACTCTTCGTTTTTAAGTTTTTTCCTTTTTGACTTTCATATTTCTACAATTACATGTCTTTGATATATTTTTCACTTCTGGGTTCCCTTCAGCATATTCAATAAAATTTTGGTAGATATATGAGATACAGGGTTTTCTTTTTTTTTTTTTTTTGTCTTGTTTTGTTTTACAATGGTGGAAATTAGTACCTTCTACCACATGACCAAAATACGCCCAGAACCAAGGTAACACTGTGTTAGTCGATTGGAAGAAAAAAAAATGGTGAGAAATGTAAAAGAAAATATATGGTTAAAGTGGCAATTTACATGTTCAATGCAATCTCTATCAAAATACCATGAGCTTTTTCACAGAGTTGGAACAATTAATCTTAAGCTTCGTAATGAGTCAGAAAAGCTCCTGAATTGCCAGAGGAATATTGAGAAAGAATACCAGTGCACAGTGCATCACAATGCTGGATTTCAAACATCATTACAAAGCTGAGATCATCAAGACAGTGTGGTACTGGCCCAAACAAAGACATAGATTAAGAGAAGAGAACAGAGAACCCAGAAATGGGCCTTCAATCTGTGGTCAACTAGTATTTGACAAAGCAGGAAAGAATATCCACTGGAAAAAGGATAGTCTCTTCAATAAATGGTTTTGGGAAAATTGGGTAGCCACATGCAGAAGAATGAACTAGACCATTCTCTTACACCAGACCCAACAGTAAACTCAAAACTGTTGAAAGATCTGAATGCGGGACAAGGATCCATCAAAATCCTAGAGAACACAGGCAACACCCTTTTTTAACTGGGCCACAGCAACTTCTTGCATGATACATCTCCAAAGGTAAAGGAAAGAAAAGCAAAAAAGGAACTATTGAGACTTAATCAGTATAAAACGCTTCTGCATAGCAAAGAAACAATCAACAAAACTAAAAGAAAACCTACAGAATGTGAGGAGATATTTACAAAACATGTGAGATAAAGGAGTATTATCCAAGATCTATAAAGAACATATCAAACTCAACACCCAATTCACAAATAATCCAATCATGAAGTGGGCAGAGGACATGAAGAGAAATTTCTCCAAAGAAAACCCACACATAGCCAACAAGCATATGAGAAAATGCTCCACATCACTTGCCATTAGGGAAACAGAAATCAAAACCACAATGTGATACTACCTCCCACCAGTGAGAATAGTGAAAATTAACAAGACAGGAAACAACAGATGTTGGTAAGGATGTGCAAGGGGGAACCCTCCCACACTGTTGGTGGGAATGCAAGCTGATAGAGCCACTCTGGAAAACATTCGGAGGTTCCTCAAACAGTTAAAAATAGGGTCACCATACGATGCAGCAATTGCACTGCTGGGTATTTACCCCAAAGATACAGATGCAGTGAAACACCAGGAAAACTGCACCCCAATGTTTACAGCAGCAATGTCCACAATAGCCAAACTGTGGAAGGATCCACAATGTCCTTTGAAGGACGAATGGATAAAGAAGATGCAGTCCATATATACAATGGAATACTACTCAGCCCTCAGAAAGGACGAAGACCCACCCTTTGCTCTGAGGTGGATGGAATCGAACGGTATTATAGTAACTGAAGTAAGTCAATCAGAGAAGGACAATCATCATATGGTTTCACTCCATGAGGAATATAAGAAATAGTGAAAGCGACTATAAGGAAAGGAGGTGAAGTGAGTGGAAAAAAATTAGGGAGACAAACCATTAGAGATCTCTAACCCTAGGAAATGAACAAAGGGTAGTGGAAGGGGAGGTGGGTGGGGTTTGTGGTAACTGGGTGATGGGCATTGAGGAGGACAGTTGAGGGTTGAGCACTGTGTGTTATACTACATGTCCTCATATCGAACTTCAATGAAAACAAAAAACAGAATAAAAAGTAAAGCAAAAATGACCATAACAACAAACTCCCTAAGAAAAGAGATCCTGGGTGTATTTTGGCCTGCTTTTAAAAAGAATCTAGATCCCAAAACAAGAAAGAACTTTAAAGTACAAGGAAAGTAATCAAAATAAGAAATATAGGGATCCCTGGGTGGCGCAGCGGTTTGGCGCCTGCCTTTGGCTCAGGGCGCGATCCTGGAGACCTGGGATTGAATCCCACGTCAGGCTCCCAGTGCATGGAGCCTGCTTCTCCCTCTGCTTGTGTCTCTGCCTCTCTCTCTCTCTCTCTCTCTGTGTGTGTGACTATCATAAATAAATTAAAAAAATTTAAAAAAGAAAAAATATCTTTAAAAAAAGACCCAGTGTGGCTGCAACCCCGGTCGTACCTCCGCGACATGGGTGTAGACGTGCAATGGCCGAGGGTCCAGGCACGTCCCCTCAACAGTCTGAAAGAGCAGTCCTCCCACCTCAGCAAGGGGGCCATGCTTCCCCGGGGTTTCCCTAGACCTAGCTAAAGCCCCATCTGTCCCGAAGCCACCCTGGCCAGACACCATGGATTCTGACGTTGCAACCCATTCTGCTCCGGAAGGGAACTGGACCCACACACTGTGTCTATCGAAGCTATTGGTGGAGGGAGTCTAGAATTGGCTCTACCTACGGACAAGTCCACATAATCCCCACCTCATGGAGCCAGATGCACATAGAAAGGGACATCCTGATGTGCCTGGGTGGCCTAGTTGCTTGGGTGTTAGTCTGGACTCAGGTCATGTTCCCAGGGTCCAGGATGGAGTCTCATGTGGGGCTCTCTGCTCAGCAGGAGCCTGCTTCTCCCTCTTGCCACTGCCCATGCTTCCAGAACTAGAAATAATCTGGATGAATTATAAAATATGTACATTTTAAATACAGATAGTACAGTGTGAAAAATATAAAACAGAAGATTCAAGACACAATGGTGAGCAAAATGGATGCATGAAGAGCTTGATCAATCTGTTAAAAATGTTCAAATTTGTGGTTTTAAAAGCACTTGAATCTAAATATTAATCAAAAATATTATAGAAAGAAAAGATCAACATTAAAATAACCTTTAGGTTATTGTGTTTCTTGGGCTAGAAGAGAGCTCTTGATTAATTTTAGACCTGAGTAACCAATTTGAATAAAATGGAAACAGATGTGTGTAACTTCCAAATTAATACAGATGCAAAAGAAAGATTACTCCTAACTCTGGGAAACGAAATAGGGGTGGTGGAAGAGGGGGTGGGTGTGGGGTGGGGGTTACTGGGTGATAGGCACTGAGGGGGGCACTTGATGGGATGAGCACTGTGTGTTATTCTATATGTTGGCAAATTGAACACCAATAAAAAATAAATTTATAATAAAGATGACAGAGAATTGCTCTTTTAAGAAGGAACAATTACTCTTAAAAGGTAAATGATCTAGAGTAAACACACATTACAACAGAGCTCAGGACACCCAAGACAAACATCAATAGAATTATAAGGAGAAACAGACTATTGATAGGAATGCAGTTCCCCTCTGGCCCCTCACTCACCCCACATACCTACTCCCTTTTTTCGCTTGCTTTACTTGGATGCTTAGCATTTTCAGGGTTGACATACTAAATACTTACCTCTTTATTGTCTGATCCTCCTTGCCCCCTACTAGAGTGTAAGCTGTTTGCGGGCAGGACATGTGTCTCTTTTGTTCACTTCCAGAATAGTGCATAGCACATAGTAGGAGCTCAAGTAATAGTTGCTGAACAGTTATTAGACTGAAAGTGGAGATAGTAATATTTCAAAATGTATATGGTTTTTGAAATATTGTATTACATATTACATATGTGTGTACCAAGACCAATGAATATAGTCAGCAGTTTCATCCCTAGTGTTAAAGATTTATGTATTAAGTCTGGCCAAAGAAGACGTTTTGGATCGTCTCTTGGGGAATTTGGATTGTTACATGTTTTAAAATATATTTGTAGTTTGGGGTATTTTTTTTTTGAGATTTTTATTTATTTTTGAGAGAGAGCTTGTTTGCATGAGTGGGGGCAGGGCTAAAGGGAGAGGAAGAGAATCTCAGGCAGACTCTGCTGAATGCAGAGCCTGACATGGGGCTGGATCTCATAATGCTGAGATCACGACTTGAGCTGAAACCAATAGTTGAACGCTTCACCAATGGAGCCACCCAGGTGCCCCTAAAGTATATTTATAGTTTCCAAATGATTTAGGAACGTTCCAGCTGCCTTTCCACATCACACTCCCCACGTTGGAGTCAGGATATGGGTTGAGGGGGAAGAGAGAGATTACATAGTGTAGTATGTATTGGATTTATGTTAGTGTTTCTTGTGAGCTTGAAAAGAACGGCTCTTTCTCTTGTGTGCAGAATTCTTTCATATGTCCTTTAGCTCTGATTTGATACTATATGGCTGCAGTCTTCTGTATCATTACTAATATTTCTGTATGTTTACTCGTTTGGCCTCTGAGTGGTGTGTTTGTGGATTTGTGGATTTTTCTGTTTCTCCTTATAATTCTATTGATGTTTGAGGGGCTCCTGGGTGGTTCAGCCAGTTAAATGTCGACTCTCGATTTTGGCTTAGGTCAAGATCTCAAGGTTGTGGTGTGGAGCCTCATGAGGGGCTCTGGCCCTGGCTGTGTGGGGAGTCTGCTTCAGAGTCTCCCTTTCCCTCTGCTCTTCCCACTGCATGGTCTCTCAAACATTTTAAAAATCAACATCAAAGACATTTGAGAAATCTTTATCATCTCTGCAAAAGTGCCTTCATATGTGTAATGGGTGTGTAAATGCTTTTTTTTTAAATTTCATTTCTCTGGAATAAATTCCCAGGAGTGCTACTGCTGAATTATGTGGTAATTGTATGCAAAAAAAATTTTTTTTTGACAAAACTGCTAAACTCATTCCCAGGAGTGATTATAAGATTTTAGAAAAACTGTGGGGAAACAGTTTTTTCAAAGCAGTTGTTTAGATATTAGAAGTGTGACAATTAGACCCTCAGGTGAGATTTATTTAGCCTTTGAAAAAAATGCTAAACTGTCTTACAAAGCAACTGTATTTATATCCGCAGCGTGAAGCAGTGTTCCTGTCATATACTACCCTCCAGCAACTAGTATCCTCATTTTTGGGACTTTAGACGTTCTAGGGGTGCCTGAGTGGCTCAGTTGCTTAAGCATCTGCCTTTGGCTCAGGTTATGATCCCTGGGTCCTGGGATTGAGCTCCGCATCGGGCTCCATGCCTGCTTCTCTCTCACTCTGCCTACCTCTGCCCTTATTTTCTTGTTCACTCTCTGTCAAATAATTAAAATTTAAAAAAATAGTAGCATCATCTCACTCTTGTTCACATTGGCAACTTCCTAATGCTAGAGGATGTAGAGGATACTTTTGTAGGCTTGCTTATTATCTGTGTATCATTGTTGTCCAGGTGTCTGTTCATTCACCCATTGTTAAGTTATCTGTGTTCTTATTGTTATGAGGTTTTTTGTGTAGATTAAATAAAAAGTAAATAGTTTGAATATCAAATGTCTGTTTTGAACACATATTTTCTTCAGTTTGTGAGTTGTCTTTAGGTTGTCTGGGCAATGTCTTTCACAGAGCAGCAGTATTTGTAAAGTTCACATTATGTTTTTTTCCTTTCTGGATCATGTTTGGGTTTGTGTGTTAAAACGCACCACCAAACTCAAGGTCACGTAGATTTTCTTTTATGTTGTTTTTTTTGATGTTTTGATAGCTGTGTGGTTTACATTTACATACAATGTTGAGTGACTTTTGGTGGAAGTTGTAAAAGTTTTGCCCACATTTCATTTCATATCCTATGGATTCCAAGTCATTGTTCCTTACGTATTTCTGGAGAGCCGGGATATTGTAGAGCATTTCACTGAGCCATTGCAAAGCTTCTAGGACTCAGCTGGAGCCTGGAAAAAGGCAGGTGGGGCCCTGGCAGTGAGGAACCCGCCTCCTGCAGGCCTCCTGCAGTGCCTGAACACCCTGCAGGGGGCGCCCGAGCGCAGGTGCTGCCCCAGCGGGCTGGCAGGTGCAGGGGACCTTGTCCACCTGTAGGAACAGGAGTCCCCCACGCTGGGGAGGCTTGGGGATCATGTAGGGCCGCGGCAACTCTGACAGCAGCCCCGGCCTCCTCAGGCCCTGGGTTGAGGCTCCGGGCAGAGTTGGGGCCGTGTTCACACTGATAGGAGCCTCCAGCCTCCCCAGAACCTGCTGTCAAGGATTCGGGAAGACATGGGCCCGCGTCCATGCAGAGGGGAGCCTGGCCTCCTCAGGACCTGTGGTGGGGGCTGACATAGGACCCGACATGCCTACAAAAATAGGCCTTTCAGGACCCGCTGTGGAGGCTTCTGGAGGCATTGGTCAAGTACACGCCAACATCAGCAAGGACTCTTCAAAACCACAAGGTAAGGGATAAGTTACAGTTGATGATAGAGTTAGGGGGTCGGGTAGGGTTAGGGGTTAGGGTAAATGGTTAGGGTAAGGGTGAGCTTATTGTGAGGTTTAGGGTTAGGTTTTAGGGTTAGCATTAGGGTTAGGGTTGGGGTTGGCTAAGGTGTTAGGTGTTAGTGTTAGGGTTTTGGTTAGTGTTACATTTGGTTTAGGAGTTAGGGTTTTGGTTAGGGATAGGTGTTAGGGCTTAATGCTTAGGTTATGGTTAGGGGTTAGGGTTAGGGGCTATGACTGGGGTTTGTGATAGGTCCTTGGTTCGCGGTAGGGTTACAGGTAGAGGTTGGGTTAGGTTTTAGGGTTTAGGATTAGGAGTTAGGTTTGGGTTAGGTGTCAGGGTAAGAGTAGGATTAAGGTGAGGTTTAGGGTTAGGGTTTAGGTTAAGGATTATTTTTAGGGTTAGGGGCTACGGTATGTGTTTAGGGATGTGTGTGAGGGGTTAATGGTTAGGGTTAGAGGTTTGAGTTAGTCTTATGTTTAGGGGTTAGAGTTATAAGGTTAAGATTAGGTTTTAGGGTTTAGGATTGGGGGTTAGGGACTATGGTTAGGATTTCCAGTAGAAAGGGGGAGGGGCCCTGTGAGGACCCGGGCTAAGGCCGTGGGGCGAGTGCTCCCAAGACAGGAAAGTCCCGGCCTGGAGAATCAGGAGCTTCACCAACCTTCCCAGACAGAAAGGCACTCGCTGGGAGTTGGAGCAGGATCCCCTGAGGGAGAGGCATGCCCTCAGTCTCCCAGGGGTACTAACAGAGTTCCTCACCCTGGGGAGAGTGCGTCACACAGCTGAGCTCCCTAAAGGGCTATAGCGCACGCCTGGCTGGGCCAGAAGCGGCTCTGGCAGGGACTCCATACTGAGGGAGCTGCACAGCCCTGGGAGTGGGATTCCAGCCAAGCAGGCCCAGGAACCCATGGGCACCGGGGACCCAGCCCAGGATCCAGCTCTCCCCCCTGGACAGGCGGAGGCAGGGATGACACAGGACAGCAAAGACACTCCTGCCGCTAGGCGACTCCGAGCTGAGCCGACTGGCGCCCCAGTGCCGGGAGCATCCAGGCCCAGGCCACTATGGACTGGGAGCTCCAGTAGTTACTGTGGGAGCTGACTCCAGGGCTGGAATCTGGCCGCCCCTACTGTTGTTGTTCCTCCTGGGGCCTCACAGGATAAACAACCCCCACTGAGACTCACAGTGGATAAACAGGATAAACAGGATAAACAACTCCCACTGAGCCATACACCAGGCAGGGGGCTGAGAAACTCCCCCAAGTGCTAAAACCTGAGAATCAGTACAGCAGGCCCCTTCCCCAAAAAAACAGCTACAGTGACAGGGGAAAAGCAAGTTATTGACCAAGCAGCACTGGAAAGTTCCAGGGGAAGTCAAGGGATTTACAGTATACAGAATCAGAAGATATTCCCCCTTGCTTTTGTTTTCTGTTCGCTTCCCCCCTTTTTTCTTTTTTTCTTCTTTTTTTTCTTCTTTCTCTTCTCTCCTTTTCTCTTTTTTACAGTACAACATGTTTTTAGCCACTCTGCACTGAGCAGACTGACTAGAAGGAAAAACTCACCTCAAAAGAAAGAATCAGAAACAGTCCTCTGTCTCACAGAGTTACAAACTTTGGATTACAATTCAATGTCAGAAAGCCAATTCAGAAGCACAATTAAAAAGTTACTGGCGGCTCTAGAAAAAAGCATAAAGGACTCAAGAGACTTCATGACTGCAGAATTTAGATCTAATCAGGCAGAAATTAAAAACCAATTAAATGAGATGCAATCCAAACTAGAGGTCCCAACGATGAGGGTTAACGAAGTAGAAGAAGGAGTGAGTGACATAGAAGACAAGTTGATGGAAAGGAGGAAAACTGAGGGAAAAAGAGAAAAACATTAAAAGATCATGAGGATAAGTTAAGGGAAATAAATGACAGCCTCCCAAGGAAAAATGTACATTTAATTGGGGTTCCCGGGGATGCCAAAAGGGACAGAGATCCAGAATATGTATTTGAAAAAATCATAGCTGAGAACTTTCTGAACCTGGAAAGGGAAACACGCATTCAAATCCAAGAAATAGAGAGATCCCCCCTAAAGTCAATAAAAACCACTCAATACCTCAACATTTAAGAGTGAAACTTGCAAATTACAAAGATAAAGAGAAGATCCTTAAAGAAGCAAGAGGCAAGAAATCTCTAACTTATATGGGAACAAATATTAGATTAACAGCAGACCTCTCCACAGAGACCTGGCAGGCCAGAAAGGGCTGGCAGGATATATTCAGGGTCCTAAATGAGAAGAACATGCAGCCAACAATACTTTATCCAGCAAGGCTCTCATTCAGAGTAGAAGGAGAGATAAAGAGCTTCAAAGAAAGGCAGAAACTGAAAGAATATGTGACCACATCCAGCTCCGCAAGAAATACTGACAGGGACTCTGGAATAGAAGGTGGTCCAAGGGAACAATCCACAAAAACAGGGACTGAATAGGTATCATGATGACACTAAATTCATATCTTTCAATAGTAAATCTGAACGTGATTTGGCATAATGACCCAATCAAAAGGCACAGGGTTTCAGACTCAATAAAAAAGCAAGACACATCTATTTGCTGTTACAAGAGACTCATTTTAGACCGAAGGACACCTACAATCTGAAAATAAAAGGTTGGAAACATTTACCATTCAAATGGTCTCAAAAGAATTCAGGGGTAGCCATCCTTATATAAGATAAATTAAAGTTTATCCAAAAGACCGTAGTAAGAGATAAAAAGGGACACTATATCAAACTTAATGGATCTATCCAAACAGAGGACCTAACAATCATCAATATATATGCCCCGAATGTGGGAGCTGCCAAGTATATCAATCAATTAATAACCAAAGTTAAGACATATTTAATAATACACTTACACTTGGTGAATTCAATGTAGCGCTTTCTACAATTGACATATATTCTAGCACAAAACCTCCAAAGAAACAAGAGCATTAAATGATACACTGGACAAGATGGATTTCCCTGATATTTACAGAAATTTACCTTCCAAATACAGCTGAATACACATTCCTCTCAAGTGCACATGGAAATTTCTCCAGAATAGACCACATAATGGGTCACAAATCAGGTCTGAACAGATACCAAAAATTGAGATCGTCCCCTGCATATTTTCAGGCCATAATGCTTTGAATTTAGAACTAAATCACAAGAAGTTTGGAAGGATTTCAAACACGTGGAAGTTAAGGACCATCCTGCTAAAGATGAAAGGGTCAACCAGGAAATTATGGAAGAAATCAAAAGATTCAAGGAAACTAATGAGTGACGATACAACCATTTAAAAATTTTTGGAATACAACAAAAGCAGTCCTAAGTGGGAAATACATCGCAACACAGCAGCCATCCAAAAATTGGAAAGAATACAAATACAAAAGCTAACCTTGCACCTAAGAAGCTGGAGAATAAACAGTAAATAGGTCCTACACCCAGCAGAAGAAGAGAGTTAATAAAGATTCTAGCAGAACTCAACGAAATCGAGACCAGAAGAACTGTGGAACAGATCAACAAAACCAGGAGTCGGCTCTTCAAAAGAACAAATAAGATAGATAAACCATTAGCCAGCCTTATTAAAAAGAAGAGAGAAAAGACTCAAATTAATAAAATCATGAATGAGAAAGGAGAGATCACTACCAACACCAAGGAAATACAAACGATTTTAAAAACATATTATGAACAGCTATACGCCAATAAATTAGGCAATCTAGAAGAAATGGACGCATTCCTGGAAAGCCACAAACTACCAAAACTGGAACAGGAAGAAATAGAAAACCTGAACAGGCCAATAACCAGGGAGGAAATTGAAGCAGTCATCAAAAACTTCCCAAGACACAAGAGTCCAGGGCCAGATGGCTTCCCAGGGGAATTTTATCAAACGTTTAAAGAAGAAACCATACCTATTCTCCTAAAGCTGTTTGGAAAGATAGAAAGAGATGGAGTACTTCCAAATTCGTTCTATGACGCCAGCATCACCTTAATTCCAAAACCAGACAAAGACCCCACCAAAAAGGAGAATTACAGACCAATATCCCTGATGAACATGGATGCAAAAATTCTCAACAAGATACTGGCCAATAGGATCCAACAGTACATTAAGAAAATTATTCACCATGACCAAGTAGGATTTATTCCCGGGACACAAGGCTGGTTTAACACCCGTAAAACAATCAATGTGATTCATCATATCAGCAAGAGAAAAACCAAGAACCATATGATCCTCTCATTAGATGCAGAGAAAGCATTTGACAAAATACAGCATCCATTTCTGATCAAAACTCTTCAGAGTGTAGGGATAGAGGGAACATTCCTCGACATCTTAAAAGCCATCTACGAAAAGCCCACAGCAAATCTCATTCTCAATGGGGAAGCTCTGGGAGCCTTTCCCCTAAGATCAGGAACAAGACAGGGATGTCCACTCTCACCACTGCTATTCAACATAATACTGGAAGTCCTAGCCTCAGCAATCAGACAACAAAAAGACATTAAAGGCATTCAAATTGGCAAAGAAGAAGTCAAACTCTCCCTCTTCGCCGATGACATGATACTCTACATAGAAAACCCAAAAGCCACCACCCCAAGATTGCTAGAACTCATACAGCAATTCGGTAGCGTGGCAGGATACAAAATCAATGCCCAGAAGTCAGTGGCATTTCTATACACTAACAATGAGACTGAAGAAAGAGAAATTAAGGAGTCAATCCCATTTACAATTGCACTCAAAAGCATAAGATACCTAGGAATAAACCTAACCAAAGAGGTAAAGGATCTATACCCTCAAAACTATAGAACACTTCTGAAAGAAATTGAGGAAGACACAAAGAGATGGAAAAATATTCCATGCTCATGGATTGGCAGAATTAATATTGTGAAAATGTCAATGTTACCCAGGGCAATTTACACGTTTAATGCAATCCCTATCAAAATACCATGGACTTTCTTCAGAGAGTTAGAACAAATTATTTTAAGATTTGTGTGGAATCAGAAAAGACCCCGAATAGCCAGGGGAATTTTAAAAAAGAAAACCATATCTGGGGGCATCACAATGCCAGATTTCAGGTTGTACTACAAAGCTGTGGTCATCAAGACAGTGTGGTACTGGCACAAAAACAGACACATAGATCAGTGGAACAGAATAGAGAACCCAGAAGTGGACCCTGAACTTTATGGTCAACTAATATTCGATAAAGGAGGAAAGGCTATCCATTGGAAGAAAGACAGTCTCTTCAATAAATGGTGCTGGGAAAATTGGACATCCACATGCAGAAGAATGAAACTAGACCACTCTCTTTCACCATACACAAAGATAAACTCAAAATGGATGAAAGATCTAAATGTGAGACAAGATCCCATCAAAATCCTAGAGAAGAACACCCTTTTTGAACTCAGCCACAGTAACTTCTTGCAAGATACATGCATGAAGGCAAAAGAAACAAAAGCAAAAATGAACTATTGGGACTTCATCAAGATAAGAATTTTTGCACAGCAAAGGATACAGTCAACAAAACTCAAAGACAACCTACAGAATGGGAGAAGATATTTGCAAATGACATATCAGATAAAGGGCTAGTTTCCAAGATCTATAAAGAACTTATTAAACTCAACACCAAAGAAACAAACAATCCAATCATGAAATGGGCAAAAGACATGAACAGAAATCTCACAGAGGAAGACATAGACATGGCCAACATGCACATGAGAAAATGCTCTGCATCACTTGCCATCAGGGAAATACAAATCAAAACCACAATGAGATACCACCTCACACCAGTGAGAATGGGGAAAATTAACAAGGCAGGAAACAACAAATGTTGGAGAGGATGCAGAGAAAAGTGAACCCTCTTACACTGTTGGTGGGAATGTGAACTGGTGCAGCCACTCTGGCAAACTGTGTGGAGGTTCCTCAAAGAGTTAAAAATATACCTGCCCTATGACCCAGCAATTGCACTGTTGGGGATTTACCCCAAAGATACAAATGCAATGAAACGCTGGGACACCTGCACCCCGATGTTTATAGCAGCAATGGCCACGATAGCCAAACTGTGGAAGGAGCCTCGGTGTCCAACGAAAGATGAATGGATAAAGAAGATGTGGTTTATGTATACAATGGAATATTACTCAGCTATTAGAAATGACAAATACCCATTTGCTTCAACGTGGATGGAACTGGAGGGTATTATGCTGAGTGAAGTAAGCCAGTCAGAGAAGGACAAACATTACATGTTCTCATTCATTTGGGGAATATAAATAATAGTGAAAGGGAATATAAGGGAAGGGGGAAGAAATGTGTGAGAAATATCAGAAAGGGAGACAGAACGTAAAGACTGCTAACTCTGGGAAATGAACTAGGGGTGGTAGAAGGAGAGGAGGGCGGGGGGTGGGAGTGAATGGGTGACGGGCACTGGGGGTTATTCTGTATGTTAGTAAATTGAACACCAATAAAAAATAAATTAAAAAAAATAAAATAAAATCATGAATGAGAAAGGAGAGATCGCTACCAATACCAAGGAAACACAAACGATCTTAAAAACTTATTATGCGCAGCTATTCCTCAATAAATTAGGCAATCTAGAAGAAATGGACGCATATCTGGAAAGCCACAAACTACCAAAACTGGAACAGGAAGAAATAGAAAATCTGAACAGGCCAATAACCAGGGAGGAAATTGAAGCAGTCATCAAAAACTTCCCAAGACACAAAAGTCCAGGGCCAGATGGCTTCCCAGGGGAATTCTATCAAACATTTAAAGAAGAAACCATACCTATTCTACTAAAGCTGTTTGGAAAGATGGAAGAAAGAGATGGAGTACTTCCAAATTCGTTCTATGAGGCCAGCATCACCTTAATTCCAAAGCCAGACGACACCCCACCAAAAAGGAGAATTATAGACCAATATCCCTAATGAACATGGATGCAAAAATTCTCAACAAGATACTAGCCAATAGGATCCAACAGTACATTAAGAAGATTATTCATCATGACCAAGTGGGATTTATCCCCGGGATGCAAAGCTGGTTCAGCACTCGTAAAACAATCAATATGATTCATCATATCAGCAAAAGAAAAAACTAGAACCATATAATCCTTTCAATAGATGCAGAGAAAGCATTTGACAAAATACAGCATCCGTTCCTGATCAAAAGTCTTCAGAGTGTAGGGATAAAGGGAACATCCAATAGCTTCTTAAAAGCCATCTACAAAAAGCCCACAACAAATATCATTCTCAATGGGGAAGCACTGAGAGCCTTTCCCCTAAGATCAGGAAGAGGCAGGGATGCCACTCTCACCACTGCTATTCAACTTATTAATAGAAGTCCTAGCCTCAGCAATCAGGCAACAAAAAGAAAGAAATGGCATTCAAATTGGCAAAGAAGAAGTCAAACTCTCCCTATTCGCAGATGCCACAATACTGTATGTAGAAAACTCAAAACACTCCACCTAAGATTGGTAGAACCCATACAGCAATTTGGCAGTGTGGCACAATACACAACCAATGCCCAGAAGTCAGTGGCATTTCTATACACTAACAATGAGCCTGAGGAAAGAGAAATTACGGAGCCAATCCCATTTACAATGGAACCCAAAAGCATAAGATACCTAGGAGTAAACCTAACAAAAGAGGTAAAGGATCTATACCCTAAAAACTATAGAACACTTCTGACAGAAATGGAGGAAGAGAGGAGGGTCAAGATGGCTGAAGAGTAGGGTCCCCAAATCACGTGTCTCCACCAAATTACCTAAATAACCTTCAAAACATCCTGAAAATCTATGAATTCGGCCTGAGATTTAAAGAGAGACCAGCTGGAACGCTACAGTGAGAAGAGTTCGTGCTTCTATCAAGTTAGGAAGATGGGGAAAAAGAAATAAAGAAACAAAAGGCATCCAAGGGGGAGGGGCCCTGCGAGGAGCCGGGCTGAGGCCGGGACGAGTGTCCCCAGGACAGGAAAGCTCCGTCCGGAGAAGCAGGAGCTGCACCGACCTTCCCGGGCGGAAAGGGGCTCGCAGGGAGTTAGAGCAGGACCCAGGAGGGCGGGGATGCCCTCAAGCTCCCTGGGACACTAACAGACACCTGCGCGCCCAGGAGAGTGCCCCACATCCCGCGGCTGAGCTCCGTAAAAGACTGCAGCCCCCACGGCTGGACCTGGAGCAGCTCGGAGGGGCTTGGGCGGCGGCTCCGCGGAGGGAGCTGCGGCCGGGAGCGCGAATCCAACAACGCAGGCCCCGGAGCACAGGGCGCCGGGGACACAGCCCAGGATCCGGCCATCCTCCAGAACAGGCAGAGGCCAGGAGGGCCCAGGACAGCAAGGACGCTCCTGCCCCGAGCTTAGCAGATCAGTGGCCCCGCCCCGGAGCCTCCAAGCCCTGCAGATAGAGAGCTCCGGAGTTACTGTTGGGGGGCTGAATCCAGGGCTCCAGAGCTCGCCGCCAGCACTGGGGTTGTTCCTCCTGGGGACTCACAGGGTAAACAACCCCCACTGAGCCCTGCACCAGGCATAGGGCAGAGCAGCTCCCCCAAGTGCTAACACCTGAAAATCAGCACAACAGGCCCCTCCCCCAGAAGACCAGCTAGACGGACAACTTCCAGGGGAAGTCAAGGGACTTAAAGTATACAGAATCAGAAGATACTCCCCTGTCCTTTTTTCTTTTGTTTCTGTTTTTGTTTTGTTTTGTTTTGTTTTGTTTTTTGATTTCTGTTTGCTTCCCCCACCCTTTTTTCCCTTTCTTTCTTTTTCTTTCTCTTTTTCTTCACTTTTTTCGTTTTTTCTTCCTTTTTTCCTTTTTCTTTTTCTCTTTCCTTCTTTCTCTCCTCTCTTTTTCTCCTTTTTCCCAATACAATTTGTTTTTGGCCATTCAGCACTGCACAAAATGACTAGAAGGAAAACCTCAACTCAAAAGAAAGAATCAGAAACAGTCCTCTCTCCCACAGAGTTACAAAATCTGGATTACACTTCAATGTCAGAAAGCCAATTGAGAAGCACTATTATACAACTACTGGTGGCTCTAGAAAAAAGCATAAAGGACTCAAGAGACTTCATGATTGCAGAATTTAGATCCAATCAGGCAGAAAACAAAAATCAATTGAATGAGATGCAATCCAAACTAGAAGTCCTAACGACGAGGGTTAACAAGGTGGAAGAACGAGTGAGTGACATAGAAGACAAGTTGATGGCAAAGAGGGAAACTGAGGGAAAAAAGAGACAAACAATTAAAAGACCATGAAGATAGATTAAGGGAAATAAACGACAGCCTGAGGAAGAAAAACTTACATTTAATTGGTGTTCCCAAGGGCGCCGAAAGGGACAGAGGACCAGAATATGTATTTGAACAAATTCTAGCTGAAAACTTTCCTAATCTGGGAAGGGAAACAGGCATTCAGATCCAGGAAATAGAGAGATCCCCCCCTAAAATCAATATAAACCATTCAACACCTCGACATCTAATAGTTAAGCTTGCAAATTCCAAAGATAAAGAGAAGATCCTTAAAGCAGCAAGAGACAAGAAATTCCTGAAATTTATGGGGAGGAGTATTATGGTAACAGCAGACCTCTCCACAGAGACCTGGCAGGCCAGAAAGGGCTGGCAGGATATATTCAGGGTCCAAAATGAGAATAACATGCAACCAAGAATAATTTATCCAGCAAGGCTCACATTCAAAATGGAAGGAGAGATAAAGAGCTTTCAAGACAGGCTGGAACTGAAAGAATATGTGACCTCCAAACCAGCTCTGCAAGAAATTTTAAGGGGGACTCTTAAAATTCCCCTTTAAGAGGAAGTTCAGTGGAACAATCCACAAAAACAAGGACTGAATAGATATCATGATGACACTAAACTCATATCGTTCAATAGTAACTCTGAATGTGAACGGGCTTAATGACCCCATCAAAAGGCACAGGGTTTCAGACTGGATAAAAAAGAAGGACCCATCTATTTGCTGTCTACAAGAGACTCATTTTAGACAGAAGGACACCTACAGCCTGAAAATAAAAGGTTGGAGAACCATTTACCATTCAAAAGGTCCTCAAAAGAAAGCAGAGGTAGCCATCCTCATATCAGATAAACTAAAATTTACCCCGAAGACTGTAGTGAGAGATGAAGAGGGACACTATCTCATAATTAAAGGATCTATCCAACAAGAAGACTTAACAATCCTCAATATATATGCCCCGAATGTGGGAGTTCGCAAATATTTAAATCAATTAATAACCAAAATGAAGAAATACTTAGATAATAATACACTTATTATTATTATTATTATTATTATTATTAGTGACTTCAATGTAGCTCTTTCTATACTCGATAGGTCTTCTAAGCACAACATCTCCAAAGAAACGAGAGCTTTAAATGATACACTGGAGCAGATGGATTTCAAAGATATCTATAGAACTTTACATCCAAACTCAACTGAATACACATACTTCTCAAGTGCACATGGAACTTTTTCGAAAATAGACCACATACTGGGTCACAAATCGGGTCTGAACCGATACCAAAAGATTGGGATCGTCCCCTGCATATTCTCAGACCATAATGCCTTGAAATTAGAACTCAATCACAACAAGAAGTTTGGAAGGACCTCAAACACGTGGAGGTTAAGGACCATCCTGCTAAAAGATGAAAGGGTCAACCAGGAAATTAAGGAAGAATTAAAAAGATTCATGGAAACTAATGAGAATGAAGATACAACTGTTCAAAATCTTGGGATGCAGCAAAAGCAGTCCTAAGGGGGAAATACATCGCAATACAACCATCCATTCAAAAACTGGAAAGAACTCAAATACAAAAGCTAACCTTACACATAAAGGAGCTAGAGAAAAAACAGCAGACAGATCCTACACCCAGCAGAGGAAGAGAGTTCATAAAGATTCAACCAGAACTCAATGAAATCGAGACCAGAAGAACTGTGGAACAGATCTACAAAACCAGGAGATGGTTCTTTGAAAGAATTAATAAGATAGATAAACCATTAGCCAACCTTATTACAAAGAAGAGAGAGAAGACTCAAATTAATAAAATCATGAATGAGAAAGGAGAGATCACTACCAACACCAAGGAAATACAAACGATTTTAAAAACATGTTATGAACAGCTATACGCCAATAAATTAGGCAATCTAGAAGAAATGGACGCATTCCTGGAAAGCCACAAACTACCAAAACTGGAACAGGAAGAAATAGAAAACCTGAACAGGCCAATAACCAGGGAGGAAATTGAAGCAGTCATCAAAAACCTCCCAAGACACAAGAGTCCAGGGCCAGATGGCTTCCCAGGGGAATTCTATCAAACGTTTAAAGAAGAAACCATACCTATTCTCCTAAAGCTGTTTGGAAAGATAGAAAGAGATGGAGTACTTCCAAATTTGTTGTATGAGGCCAGCATCACCTTAATTCCAAAACCAGACAAAGACCCCACCAAAAAGGAGAATTACAGACCAATATCCCTGATGAACATGGATGCAAAAATTCTCAACAAGATACTAGGCAATAGGATCCAACAGTACATTAAGAAAATTATTCACCATGACCAAGTGGGATTTATCCCTGGGACACAAGGCTGGTCAACACTCGTAAAACAATCAATGGGATTCATCATATCAGCAACAGAAAAACCAACAACCATATGATCCTCTCATTAGATGCAGAGAAAGAATTTGATAAAATACAGCATCCATTCCTGATCAAAACTCTTCAGAGTGTAGGGATAGAGGGAACATTCCTCGACATCTTAAAAGCCATCTATGAAAAGCCCACAGCAAATATCATTCTCAATGGGGAAGCACTGGGAGCCTTTCCCCTAAGATCAGGAACAAGACAGGGATGTCCACTCTCACCACTGCTGTTCAACATAGTACTGGAAGTCCTAGACTCAGCAATCAGACAACAAAAAGACATTAAGGGCATTCAAATTGGCGAAGAAGAAGTCAAACTCTCCCTCTTCGCCGATGACATGATACTCTACATAGAAAACCCAAAAGCCTCCACCCCAAGATTGCTAGAACTCATACAGCAATTTGGTAGCGTGGTAGGATACAAAATCAATGCCCAGAAATCAATGGCATTTCTATACACTAACATGAGACTGAAGAAAGAGAAATTAAGGAGTCCATCCCATTTACAATTGCACCCAAAAGCATAAGATACCTAGGAATAAACCTAACCAAAGATGTAAAGGATCTATACCCTAAAAACTAGACCACTTCTGAAAGAAATTGAGGAAGACACAAAGAGATGGAAAAATATTCCAAGCTCATGGAATGGCAGAATTACTATTGTGAAAATGTCAATGTTACCCAGGGCAATTTACACATTTAATGCAATCCTTATCAAAATTCCATGGACTTTCTTCAGAGAGTTGGAACAAATTACATTAAGATTTGTGCGGAATCAGAAAAGACCCCTAATAACCAGGGGAAATATTAAAAAAGAAAACCATAGCTGGGGGCATCACAATGCCAGATTTCAGGTTGTACTATAAAGCTGTGGTCAACAAGACAGTGTGGTACTGACACAAAAACGGACACATAGATCAATGGAACAGAATAGAGAATCCAGAAGAGGACCCTCAACTTTATGGTCAACTAATATTTGACAAAGCAGGAAAGACTATCCACTGGAAGAAAGACAGTGTCTTCAATAAATGGTGCTGGGAAAATTGGACATCCACATGCAGAAGAATGAAACTAAACCACTCTCTTTCACCATACGAAAAGATAAACTTGAAATGGAAGAAAGATCTAAATGTGAGACAAGATCCCATCAAAATCCTGGAGGAGAACACAGGCAACACCCTTTTTGAACTTGGCCACAGTAACTTCTTGCAAGATACATCCATGAAGGCAAAAGAAACAAAAGAAAAAATGAACTATTGGGACTTCATCAAGATAAGAAGCTTTTGCATAGCAAAAGAAACAGTTAACAAACTAAAAGACAACCGACAGAATGGAAGAAGATATTTGAAAATGACTTATCAGATAAAGGCCTAGTACCCAAGATCTATAAAGAACATATTAAACTCAACATCAAAGATACAATACAATCATGATATGTGCAAAAGACATGAACAGAGATCTCACAGAGGAAGACATAGATATGGTCAACAAGCACATAAGAAAATGCTCTGCATCACTGGCCATCAGGGAAATACAAATCAGAACCACAAAGAGATGATACCACCTCACAACAGTGAGAATGAGGAAAATTAACAAGGTAGGAAACAACAAATGTTGGAGGGCATGTGGAGAAACCCGAAGCCTCTTGCACTGTTGGTGGGAATGTGAATTGGTCCAGCCACTCTGGAAAACTGTGTGGAGGTTAAAAAGAATTAAAAATAGATCTGCCCCAGGACCCAGCAATTGCACTGCTGGGGATTTACCCCAAAGATACAGATGCAGTGAAACGTTGGGACACCTGTGCCCCGATGTCTCTAGCAGCAGTGTCCACAATAGCCAAACTGTGGAAGGAGCCTCGGTGTCCATCGAAAGTCAAATGGATAAAGACGATGTGGTGTATGTATACGATGGAATATTCCTTGGCCATTAGAAATGACCAATACCCACCATTTGCCTCGATGTGGATGGTACCTGAGGGTATTATGCTGAGTGAAATAAGTCAATTGGAGAAGGACAAACATTATATGGTGTCATTCATTTGGGAAATATAAAATATAGTGAAAGGGAATAAAGGGGAAAGTAGAGAAAATGGGTGGAAAATATCAGAGACAGAACATGAGAGGCCCCTAACTCTGGGAAAGGAACAAGGGGTGGTGGAAAGGGAGGTGGGCGGTGGGTGGGGGTGACAGGGTGACGGGCACTGAGTGGGGCACTTGGCGGATGTGCACTGGGTGTTATGCTATATGTTGGCAAGTTGAACTCCAATAAAATAATTAAAATTTAAATTTAAAAAAAGAGGCTCTGGTGAGATCAGGACTAGCTCCCGAGATGATCCAAACATGGGTAGGAAATGAATGAATGTAAAGGAAACTGACCAGATTCTTTTGTATTATTTTTCCAGTTACAGGTGTGTTTGGGGCAAATGGCTTATACATGCCAGCAAGGGGTTGCATGCTTTGAATCTCCTACTGGTGCCAAAGGAGAGAACTTGGGATTTCTTATGCTTTGCCCACAGTTGAGGCACAGGGGGAATAATGAAGAAGAAAGCCTAAAAGCTGACAGCCAATATAAAAAAAAAGAGTCAAACACATAATTATAACCACCTCCCATCAGAATAGCTACAATTTGACAAGTGCCAAACCCAAATGTTGGCAAAGATGCAGAAAACTTACCACTTGTATACATCCAGTTGTAGTGTGAAATCTTATAATCATTCCTGGGAAAGACTTTAGCAGTTTTGTAAAAAGATGTTTTGCATAGAATTACAACATAATTCAGCAGTAGCACTCCTGAGAATTTATCCCACAGAAATAAAAAATTATTTTCACGTAAAAATATGCTCCTGTAGATAGCATTATCTACAATATCCAAATTGTGGAATCAGCCCAGTGTCCATCAACTGCTGAATGCAAAAGGAAGATGTGGTATACATTGTAATAGTGGACCTAGAAACATGCCCATATGTGTATATATATATATTTATTGTCCAAAAAGGACTTTCATTCCCTCAGAAATAGGCAAATATGTGATGTTTTAGTCAGATATAGCGTAAATGATCACAATTGTTTCTTCAACGTGTTCTTGTCTAACAATTTATGTACATCTCTGCGCAACCCATCAATTTAAGATGGCACTCATGACTTTTATCCTGAGAGGAGACTCCTATGATAATGTGGCAAAACGTAAGTAATTCTGCTGGGCTTAATCCAAACACATGAGACCTTTCAAAGCATAGAGTTTTCTCCAGGTGGAGGTAGAAAGCAGTTGTCAGAGGGACTGAAACTGCAAGAGAGACTCAATGCCCTGCTATGAGGATGCAGGGGCCAGGTCGAAAGAATGTGGGTGGCAAGAATGTGGATAGTATCTATGGGCAGAGCGTGCTCCCATCTGACAGCAAGGGAAACAGAACCGGACACCTATGGCCACACGGACCTGGATTCTGCCAACATTCTGAAGGAGCATGGAAGTACATTCTTCCCTAATCCTCTAGGTCAAACCTACTCAGGCTGACACCCTGAGTGGAGCCTTGTAAGACACTAAGAAGAATTCTGTTGAGCTCACTTGACCTCCCATTTCTGAGCTCCCAGCTCAGAACTGTGAGCTAGGAAATGAATATTGTTGGAACTTGCTATGTTTGGGTAATACACCAAGATTTGTTGAGGAAAAAAAGGGCGGAAGAGATGTGATATATATGAATTGCTCAGCCTATCCAGCTGCAATAGCTACAAAGTTGAAACAACTTACATGCCCAACAACAGAAGATGGATAAGCAAAATGCAGCACACTCGCGAGATGGAATATTATTCAGCTATAAAAGGAACAAAGTGCTGATACACACTGCAATATAGGCAAGCTTTGCAAGCATTATGCCGAGCAAAGAATCCAAACAAATAGCGTCCATGTTGTAGGGTACTATTTACATGAAATATAAGTATAACACACAGTGCTCAACCCCTCAACTGCCCTCCTCCGTGCCCATCACCCAGTTACCGCAAACCCCGCCCACCTCCCCTTCCACTACCCTTTGTTCATTTCCCAGCGTTAGAGATCTACGTGTTGTCTCCTGTAATTTTCACTCACTTGCCCAGTCTTATAGCTTTCAGTTAATCTCATGGAGTGAAACCATGATGATTGTTCTTGAGAATCCCTTTAGGGAGCTCAGCTGTGTGGCGCACTCTCCCCAGGGTGAGGAACTCTGTTAGTGCCCCTGGGAGACTGAGGGCATCCTCTCCCTCAGGGGATCCTGCTCCAACTCCCAGCGAGTGCCTTTCTGTCTGGAAGATTGGTGAAGCTCCTGATTCTCCAGGTCGGGACTTTCCTGTCCTGGGGCACTCTCCCCATGGCCTTAGCCCAGGTCCTCACAGGGCCCCCCCCCTTTCTACTGGAAATCCTAACCGTAGCCCTTAACCCCCAATCCTAAACCCTAAAACCTAACCTTAACCTTATAACTCTAACCCCTAAACATAACCCTAACTCAAACCTCTAACCCTAACCATTAACCCCTCACATACATCCCTAAACACATACTGTAGCCCCTAACCCTAAAAATAATCCTTAACCTAAACCCTAACCTAAACCTCACCTTAACCCTACCTTACCCTAACACCTAACCCAAACCTAACTCCTAATCCTAAACCCTAAAACCTAACCCAACCTCTACCTGTAACCCTACCGTGAACCAAGGACCTATCACAAACACTAGTCATAGCCCCTAACCCTAACCCCTAACCATAGCCTAAGCATTAACCCCTAACACCTATCCCTAATCAAAACCCTAACTCCTAAACCAAATGTAACACTAACTGAAACCCTAACACTAACACCTAACACCTTAGCCAACCCCAACCCTAACGCTAACCCTAAAACCTAACCCTAAACCTCACTATAACTCACCCTTACCCTAACCATTACCCTAACCCCTCACCCTACCCACCCCCTAACTCTATCATCAATTGTAACTTATCCCTTACCTTGTCTTTTGAGTCCCTGCTGATGTCCGAGTTTACCTGACCAATGCCTCCAGAAGCCTCCACAGCGGGTCCTGAAAGGCTTTGTAGGCATGTCGGGCCTATGTCAGCCCCCATACCCACCACAGGTCCTGAGGAGACCAGGCTCCCCTCTGCATGGACGCGAGCCCATGTCTTCCTGAATCCTTGACAGCAGGTTCTGGGGAGGCCCTAGGCTCCTGTCAGTGTGAACACCACCCCAATCTGCCCGGAGCCTCAACCCAGGGCCTGAGGAGGCCGGGGCTGCTGTCAGAGTTGCCGCAGCCCTGTGCTCCCCATGCCTCCCCAGCTGGGGGCTCCTGTTCCTACAAGGTCCCCTGCACCGTGCCAGCCCGCTGGGGCAGCGCCTGCCTCGGGCGCCCCTGCAGGGTGTTCAGGCACTGCAGGGGCCTGCAGGAGGCGGGGTCCTCACTGCCAGGGCCCCACCTGCCTTCCTCCAGGCTCCAGCTGAGTCCTAGAAGCTTTGCAATGGCTCACTGAAATGCGCTGCAATATCCCGGCTCTCCAGAAATACGTAAGGAACAATGACTTGGAATCCATAGGACATGAAATGTGGGCAAAACTTTTACAACTTCCACCAAAAGTCACTCAACATTGTGTATGTAAACGGAAAACACATAGCTATCAAAACATCAAAAAGACAACATAAAAGAAAATCTACGTGACCTTGAGTTTGGTGGTGCGTTTTAACACACAAACCCAAACATGATCCAGCAAGGAAAAAAACATAATGTGAACTTTACAAATTTAAATTTAAACTTTACAAATTTTCACAGAGTAGCACTCTGTGAAAGACATTGCCCAGACAACCTAAAGACAACTCACAAACTGAAGAAAATATGTTCAAAACACATCTGATATTCAAACTATTTACTTTTTATTCAATCTACACAAAAAAACCTCATAACAATAAGAACACAGATAACTTAAATAATAATGGGTGAATGTCTGAGCAGACACCTGGACAGCATGATACACAGATAATAAGCAAGCCTACAAAAGTATCTCTACATCCTCTAGCATTAGGAAGTTGCCAATGTGAACAACAGTGAGATGATGCTACACACCTTTTAGAAATGCTAATTTTTAAAATTTTAATTATTTGACAGAGAGTGAACAAGAAAGTAGGGGCAGAGGTAGGCAGAGGAGAGAGAAGCAGGCAGGAGCCCGATGTGGGGCTCAATCCCAGGACCCAGGGATCATAACCTGAGCCAAAGGCAGACGCTTAAGCAACTGAGCCACTCAGGCACCCCTAGAATGTCTAAAGTCCCAAAAATGAGGATACTAGTTGCTGGAGGGTGTATATGACAGGAACGCTGCTTCATGCTGCGGATATAAATACGGTTGCTTTGTAAGACAGTTTAGCATTTTTTTCAAAGGCTAAATAAATCTCACCTGAGGGTCCAATTGTCACACTTCTAGTATCTAGACAACTGCTTTGAAAAAACTGTTTCCCCACAGTTTTTCTAAAATGTTACAATCACTCCTGGGAATGAGTTTAGCAGTTTTGTCAAAAAAATATTTTCATACAATTACCACATAATTCAGCAGTAGCACTCCTGGGAATTTATTCCAGAGAAATGAAATTAAAAAAAAAAAAGCATTTACACACCCATTACACATATGAAGGCACCTCTACAGAGATGATAAAGATTTCTCAAATGTCTTCGATGTTGATTTTTAAAATGTTTGAGAGACCATGCAGTGGAAGAGCAGAGGGAAAGGGAGACTGAAGCAGATCCCCACGCAGCCAGGGCCGGAGCCCCTCGCTGAGGCTCCACACCACAACCTCGAGATCCTGACCCTGAGCCACAAATCAAGAGTCAACATTTAACCGGCTCTGAACCACCCAGAAGCCCCTCAAACATCAATAGAATTATAAGGAGAAACAGGACAAATTCACAAACACACTACTCAGAGGCCAAACGAGTACGCATACAGAAATATTAGTAATGATATGGAAGATGGAGCCATATAGGACCAAATTAGAGCTAAAGGACATATGAAAGAATTCTGTGCACAAGAGAAGAGCCGTTTCTTTTCAAGCTCACAAGAAACACTAACATAAATCCAATACATACTACACTATGTAATCTCTCTCTTCCCCCACAACGCATATCCTGACTCAACGTGGGGAGCGTGATGTAGAAGGCAAGCTGGAACGTTCCTAAATCATTTGGAGACTATAAATTTACTTTAGGGGCACCTGGGTGGCTCCATTGGTGAAGAGTTCAACTATTGGTTTCGGCTCAAGTCATGATCTCAGCGTTGTGAGATCCAGCCCCATGTCAGGCTCGCGCATTCAGCACAGAGTCTGCCTGAGATTCTCTTCCTCTCCCTTTAACCCTGCCCCCACTCATGCAAACAAGCTCTCTCTCAAAAATAAAAAAAAAATCTCAAAATAAAATACCCCAAACTACAAATATATTTTAAAACATGTAACAATCAAATTCCCAAGAGACGATCCAAAAAGTCTTCTTTGACCAGACTTAATACATAAATCTTTAACACTAGGGATGAAATTGCTGACTATATTCATTGGTCTTGGTACACACATATAATATGTAATACAATATTTCAAAAACCATATACATTTAGAAATATTACTATCTCCACTTTCAGTCTAATAACTGTTCAGCAACTATTACTTGAGCTCCTACTATGTGCCATGCACTATTCTGGAAGTGAACAAAAGAGACACATGTCCTGCCTGCAAACAGCTTACACTCTAGTAGGGGCAATGAGGATCAGACAATAAAGAGGTAAGTATTTAGTATGTCACCCCTGAAAATGCTAAGCATCAAAGTAAAGCAAGCGAAAAAAGGGAGTAGGTATGTGGGGATGAGTGAGGGGCCAGAGGGGAGCTGCATTCCTATCAACAGTCTGTTTCTCCTTATAATTCTATTGATGTTTGTCTTGGGTGTCCTGAGCTCTGTTGTAATGTGTGTTTACTCTAGATCATTTACCTTTTAAGAGAAATTGTTCCTTTTTAAAAGAGCAATTCTCTGTCATCTTTTAATTGGTGTTCAATTTGCCAACATATAGAATAACACACAGTGCTCATCCCATCAAGTGCCCCCCTCAGTGCCCATCACCCAGTCACCCCCACCCCACACCCCCCCTTCCACCACCTCTATTTAGTTTCCCAGAGTTAGGAGTCATCTTTCTTTTGTATCTGTATTAGTTTGGAAGTTACACACATCTGTTTCCATTTTATTCAAATTGGTTACTCAGGTCTAAAATTAATCAAGAGCTCTCTTCTATCCCAAGAAACACAATAACCTAAAGGTTATTTTAATGTTGATCTTTTCTTTCTATAATATCTTTGATTAATATTTAGATCCAAGTGGTTTTAAAACCGCAAATTTGAACATTTTTAACAGATTGATCAAGCTCTTCGTACATCCATTTTTCTCACCATTGTGTCTCGAATCTTCTGTTTTATATTTTTCACACTGTACTATCTGTATTTAAAATGTACGTATTTTATAATTCATCCAGATTATTTCTAGTTCTGGAAGCATGGGCAGTGCAAGAGGGAGAAGCTGGCTCCTGCTGAGCAGAGAGCCCCACATGAGGCTCCATCCTGGACCCTGGGAACATAACCTGAGTCCAGACTAACACCCAAGCAACTAGGCCACCCAGGCACCTCGGGATGTCCCTTTCTATGTGCATCTGGCTCCATGGGGTGGGGGATTGTGTGGACCTGTCCATAGGTAGAGCCAATTCTAGACTCCCTCCACCAATAGCTTCCATAGACACAGTGCGTGGGTCCAGTTCCCTCCTGGAACAGAATGGGTTGCAATGTCAGAATCCATGGTGTCTGGCCAGGGTGGCCTCGGGACAGATGGGGCTTTAGCTAGGTCTAGGGAAACCCCAGGGAAGCATGGCCCCCTTGCTGAGGTGGGAGGACTGCTCTCTCAGACTGTTGAGGGGAGGTGCCTGGACCCTTGGCCATGGCACGTCTACACCCATGTCGGGGCGGTACGACCGGGGGTTGCAGCCACACTGGGTCTCAAGGCCACACGTCAGCCCTGGAGCCTGTCCTACTCATGGGTGGCCTGGACCATCCCTATCCCTGAGCGTTCCAGGGGCCCTGGCATCTGCACAAACTGTAGCCACCATTCTGGGAATGAGTCTGGAGGAAAAGGTTGTCCAGGTGGGAGCTGGCAGGACAGCTGTGGGTCATGGCATTGGAGCCAGGGACCCAGGGCCTTGCATCGGTTAAAGACCACTTCACCCCACCGACCACCTAAGTGGGAACCCTCCAAATTATCCTATGGTTCCAGCCCAGCCTGAGAACTAGGGACCACGTCCACGTGGAGCTTTCCAGGGTTGGCAGACCTCCTCCGGGTACTGGAGGGCTGCTCCCAGCCCTGGTGCTAGTCCTTCGCGGCACTGCTTGGAGACCGACCACCCGCACCGTAGGAAGAACAAAGTCCCTGCAAGGAGCACTTAGCGATGCCCGTGGGCCTTTGCCGCCATCAGCTCCAATCAGGACTTGGCCCCTGGAGCTCCCTCGGGGGGTGCATCTGCTCCTGAAAGGCTCTGCATTTAGGACGCCAACCACAGGAAAGTCTGGGGCCCTCGGTGGGGGCGCCCCGCCCTCCAAGCTCCTTGCGCTTCAGCCCCACACGGAGGAGCCCGGCAGGAGACAGACATCAGAGAGCCACCTGCTATCCTGCATGGGGTCACCCTAGGGATTCCAGGAGACGCCTTCCCTCCGTCTCTGCAGAGAAGGTGCCCTTGAGCTACAGCCCTGGGGCTCCCGGGACCGACACACAGGCGCCACCAGCACGCACCTGACACACACGCGCTCTCGCCCACCGTGACCAGATGCCCATGAGCTGCCTTCCGCCCGGCCAGACCGGTCTCTTCAGCACACGTTCCTCCTGGCTGCCCCTTGTCCCTTGTGTTACACCTACTGGAGAAGTGGAGAATCCTTCCCGGGCCAGAAGAGCACAGGTCTCCACCACGGGCACCCCTAAATTTTGGAATTTTGAAACTCAGTCTTGTGTCTTAGATAAATTTTTTTAAAAAGTTCGGACATAGGCAGGGTGAATACAGGGTTCCGACACAATCTGCGGAGACGAGAGGGCTTGATGGCTCTTCTGTGAAGGCTCACTGCAGATTGGAGGGCAGGATGTTCAGCTCCAGGGACAAGGAACCCAGGGCCCCCAAACTCATGCCACCCATCAGCACTCAGAGTCCTCAGGGAGCAGCACAGCGCCCCCTGGTGGAGGCCAGAGGCGCTGACACCAAGCACCACCTCTGAGTCCTGCAGGTGCATCTCCACTAAGGCAAGTGTGCACCTGACAATCAGGGGCACGGGCCCTCCCTCAGAAGACCCGCACAGACCACTGGATCCCACCAAGAGTGCTGATCACAGAGGCCGGCAAAACTTCAGTTCTACGGGGAAAGTAGCATCTAGATTTCTTTGTATTTTCTTTCTTCATTATTATTTTTTCTTTTTTATAAAGTCCTAATTTTAATTGCTATGTATATACTTTATATATTTCTTATTTTGATTACTTTCCTTGTACTTTAAAATTCTTTCTTATTTTGGGATCTAGATTCTTTTTATTTTATTTTTTTAATAAAATAATTTTTATTGGTGTTCAATTTACCAACATACAGAATGACACCCAGTGCTCATCCCGTCAAGTGTCCCCCTCAGTGCCCGTCACCCACTCACCCCCACCCCTCGCCCTCCTCCCCTTCCACCACCCCTAGTTCATTTCCCAGAGTTAGGAGTCTTTATGTTCTGTCTCCCTTTCTGATATTTCCCACACATTTCTTCTCCCTTCCCTTATATTCCCTTTCACTATTATTTATATTCCCCAAATGAATGAGAACATACACTGTTTGTCCTTCTCCGATTGACTTACTTCACTCAGCATAATACCCTCCAGTTCCATCCATGTTGAAGCAAATGGTGGGTATTTGTCGTTTCTAATGGCTGAGTAATATTCCATTGTATACATAAACCACATCTTTATCCATTCATCTTTCGATGGACACCGAGTCTAGATTCTTTTTAAAAGCAGGCCAAAATACACCCAGGATCTCGTTTTTTTAGGGGGTTTGTTGTTATGGTCATTTTTGCTTTACCATTTATTCTGTTTTTTGTTTTCATTGAAGTTCGATATGAGGACATGTAGAATAAAACACAGTGCTCAACCCCTCAACTGTCCTCCTTGGTGTCCATCACCCAGTTACCACAAACCCCGCCCACCTCCCCTTCCACTACCCTTTGTTCATTTCCTAGGGTTAGAGATCTCTCATGGTTTGTCTCCCTATTTTTTCCCCACTCACTTCGCCTCCTTTCCTTATAGTCCCTTTCACTATTTCTTATATTCCTCATGGAGTGAAACCATATGATGATTGTCCTTCTCTGATTGACTTCCTTCAGTCACTGTAATACCTTTCGATTCCATCCACCTCGAAGCAAAGGGTGGGTCTTCGTCCTTTCTGAGGGCTGAGTACTATTCCATTGTATATATGGACTGCATCTTCTTTATCCATTTGTCCTTCAACGGACATCGTGGATCTTTCCACAGTTTGGCTATTGTAGACATTGCTGCTGTAAACATTGGGGTGCAGGTTTCCTGGTGTTTCACTGCATCTGTATCTTTGGGGTAAATACCCAGCAGTGCAATTGCTGCATCATACGGTGGCCCTATTTTTAACTGTTTGAGGAACCTCCGAATGTTTTCCAGAGTGGCTCTATCAGCTTGCATTCCCACCAATAGTGCGGGAGGGTTCCCCCTTGCACATCCTCACCAACATCTGTTGTTTCCTGTCTTGTTAATTTTCACTATTCTCACTGGTGGGAGGTAGTATCTCATTGTGGTTTTGATTTCTGTTTCCCTGATGTCAAGTGATGCAGAGCAATTTCTCATGTGCTTGTTGGCTATGTGTCAGTTTTCTTTGGAGAAATTTCTGTTCATGTCCTCTGCCCATTTCATGATTGGATTATTTGTGAATTGGGTGTTGAGTTTGATATGTTCTTTATAGATCTTGGATAATACTCCTTTATCTCACATGTTTTGTAAATATCTCCTCACATTCTGTAGGTTTTCTTTTAGTTTTGTTGATTGTTTCTTTGCTGTGCAGAAGCATTTTATACTGATTAAGTCTCAATAGTTCCTTTTTTGCTTTTCTTTCCCTTACCTTTGGAGATGTATCGTGCAAGAAGTTGCTGTGGCCGAGTTCAAAAAGGGTGTTGCCTGTGTTCTCTAGGATTTTGATGGATTCTTGTCCCACATTCAGATCTTTCAACCGTATTGAGTTTACTGTTGGGTCTGGTGTAACAGAATGGTCTAGTTTCATTCTTCTGCATGTGGCTGCCCAATTTTCCCAAAACCATTTATTGAAGAGACTATCCTTTTTCTAGTGGATATTCTTTCCTGCTTTGTCAAATACTAGTTGACCACAGATTGAAGGCCCATTTCTGGGTTCTCTGTTCTGTTCTCTTCTCTAATCTATGTCTTTGTTTGTGCCAGTACCACACTGTCTTGATGATCTCAGCTTTGTAATGATGTTTGAAATCCAGCATTGTGATGCACCGTGCACTGGTATTCTTTCTCAATATTCCTCTGGCTATTCAGGAGCTTTTATGACTCATTACAAATCTTAATTGTTCCAACTCTGTGAAAAAGCTCATGGTATTTTGATAGGGATTGCATTGAACATGTAAATTGCCACTTTAACCATATATTTTCTTTTACATTTTTCACCATTTTTTTTTTCTTCCGAATGACTAACACAGTGTTACCTTGGTTCTGGGCTTATTTTGGTCATGTGGTAGAAGGTACTAATTTCCACCGTTGTAAAACAAAACAAGACAAAAAAACAAAAACAAAACCCTGTATCTCATATATCTACCAAAATTTTATTGATTATGCTGAAGGGAACCCAGAAGTGAAAAATATATCGAAGACATGTAATTGTAGAAATATGAAAGTCAAAAAGGAAAAAACTTAAAAACGAAGAGTTGGTAAAAAATAGTAGCTATGGAAGGAAAAGCAAAATATTGGAAGTTTTAAACTTGATATAAAAATGAGTCATAATGGCTCCCTGCATGGGGCCTGCTTCTCCATCTGCCTGTGTCTCTGCCTCTCTCTCTCTCGTTCTGTGTCTCTCATGAATAAACAAAAAATAAAATCTTAAGAAAAAAAAAAGGCAGCCCCGGTGGCACTGCGGTTTAGCACCGCCTGCAGCCCGGGGTGTGATCCTGGAGACCCGGGATTGAGGACCACATTGGGCTCCCTGCATGGGGCCTGCTTCTCCCTCTGCCTGTGTCTCTCATGGATAAATAAAAATAAAATCTTTAAAAAAAGAGTCATAATGAAAAGAAAAAAAAAGAGGAGACAAAAAGAAAAGAAAAAACCCTCTAGATCTATATGCTACTTTTCCTCAGTCCTGGAGCTTTCCGGTGCTGCTTATTCAGTAATCTGCTCTTCCCCTGTGCTTCCAGCTGGACTTCTGGGGAAGGGGCTGCTGCCCTGATGCTCAGGTGCCTATGCCTGGGGGGAGATGCCCTGCCCCCTGCCAGGTGCTGGGCTCAGTGGGAGCTGTCTATCCCCTGAGGCCTTTGTTGCCTAGAGGCCCAGCAGGAGAGTTGTTGCTTTCCTCTGCCCTCCCCACTTCCACCTGTCCCAAGGGGAACCCAGGAGAGCTGGCATTGTCCCCCTGGGCGCCCTGGGAGCACGGGGCCCCGTGCTCCCAGGGACCTCGGCTTCTGAAGGGACAGAGGACAGCCACCTCCATCAGTTGCCAGGCTCTAGGCCAAAGGGAGCTTCGAAGCTGCCCCGTAAATGCCCCCGAGGGTTCTGATGCTCCAGCCCTTTATGTAGGTGGGACTGGGGTTGGTGCTGAGGTGTCTCCCTGGTGCCCCTCTTCTTACTGTGTCCCGGGAACCTTGAGGCTTCACTGCCCCTCCTGCGGTTCAGCCCCATTTCCCTGCTCAGCACGTTTCCCTCAGGGGAATATTCAGGAGCAGGTTTGTAAAGTGCCCGCTTGTCCAGGGCTGGACTTTCATGCCCCGGAGGCTTTCACGGCTCCCCTGCCCCCGCTTCATTTTTATTTACTTATTTTTTCGGCCTTCCTACCTAGTCCGAAGCGAAAACTTTTCTCTCTGTAGCATTCCAGCTGTTCTCTCTTTCCACTAAGTCAAATTCGTGGGTGCTCAGGAGGTTTTGAAAGTTCTCTAGGTGTGTTTGAGGGCCAGACGAGGGGAGGACCCCTAATCTTGCGCCACATTGCCTCCTCCCTCTGTTACATTCTTCTGTGGGGAACACATACTGAAGGATAGGAGCAAACCCCTGTATGCAGGAGAGGCCCTATGACTTGCCCATCCTCCAGGAAGGTGAAATGTAGAGCTCCTTGTTCAAAATGATTAGGAATCTCAAGTCTCTGACAAGACAACATTAAACCGAGCCTGTGGTCTCTGCAACTACACACTTGGCACGCTCGTGAGTCTGGCCCTGACTGTATGCTTGGGATTCCCAAACCATTCATAGCCTTCACCTTGTTTGTTCCTCTGTCCGTGGTGCTGACATTTTGAAAACTGGTTTTCCAGCCCATAAGGATTTTTTAATCCGTACAGTTGCAAGGAGAGAATCCTGGCTGAACTCACCATTAATCCACCATGGTTTTAAATTTTAGAAGAAACTGTTTGTGTCTGCCTGTTCAGATAGATACCTGGTGCACATGATATACAAGTGGCACATTCAAAATCATCAGGTATTTTTAAAAAGATTTTATTTATTTATTCATGAGAGATATATATAGAGAGAAGCAGAGATACAGGCAGAGGGAGAAGCAGGTTCCACCCAGGGAGCCCGACGCAGAACTTGATCCCGGGACTCCAGAATCACACCCTGGGCTGAAGGCAGGTGCTAAACTGCTGAGCCACGCAGGGATCCCCAATCATCAGGTATTTTTTTTGTGTGTGGCCACCAGAATATAATTCAGGAAAATTATTTTTAGGGGCATGTTTTCCAGAGCAATATTGTTCATAGGATTCATAGTTTGGAAAACCTCTTAAAACTTTTACATCTAACCATCGAATTGAGTGATAATGTAAAGCAATCATTTGGAGAACAGCTTTTTGCTCTCATAAATAGACTCAACACTAACAGGGCTTTAAGCTTGATACAGTTTGTGTAGTCTGTGATTTTTGAAGTCTGACCGGTGAGAACAAATTGTGTTTTGGATACCCTACGTTAGTCTCTAAATTCTTCTTCTTCTTCTTCTTCTTCTTCTTCTTCTTCTTCTTTCTTCTTCTTCTTCTTCTTCTTCTTCTTCTTCTTCTTCTTTTCTCCTTCTTCTCCTTCTTCTCCTTCTTCTCCTTCTTCTTTCTTCTTCTTCTCTTCCTTCTTCTTCTTCTTCTTCTTCTTCTTCTTCTTCTTCTTCTTCTTCTTCTTCTTCTTCTTCTTCTTCTTCTTCTTCTTCTTCTTCTTCTTCTTCTTCTTCTTCTTCCTTCTTCTTCTTCTTCTTCTTCTTCTTCTTCTTCTTCTTCTTCTTCTTCTTCTTCTTCTTCTTTTTAAAGGCTGAAATAGTCTTTATCATACCTGGATTGGGGGATTATCTGTTACTGAATTTTTAGTAGAGATATTGGAATTTTCTCCTTATGATATTTGTAAAGTTGGCATTCTGCTTTTATTTAATCTCCACAATATGTAAACAATTTGCAAATGGGATTTCTTCTTGAAAGACTCATGACATTGGAAATAAATAATTAAAATTTAAACAAAATTCTTAAAGGCATTTTATTTATCATTATAAATGCTGGTAAGCCCAACAATTATATAAACATAGAAGTGATACATTTTTAAATGTAACAGTTGAAATTACTTTTTAAATTTACAAGGGACTCCTGGGTGGCTCAGCAGTTGAGTCTCTGCCTTTGGCTCAGGGTCTGATCCTGGAGTCTCAGGATCAAGTCCCAGATCTGAAAATCCAAGAAAACCTCTGACCTCTGCATCTACAGAGAAGGTCGATGTTTGTGGGCCTCTGGAGCAGAGCTGTGGAGGCTCTGGCCAGCAGACACCATGCCCTGCCTCATCTCACTGTCCTTCCTGGAGGGTGCCCCCCTCAACAGGAGAAGAGTCCCTGACCAAAAAGGACCTGAGCTGGCATCTCCCAGGGCTCTGGGGAGGCAGGGTCAATATGAGGCCCCCAAGACCAGAATGAAGACTGATGGGATTGAGCCCCCCAAGGCCAGAATGAAGACTGATGGGATTGAGTCCCCCATGGCCCTGACCTGCTCTGGATTCTGCCCCAAGGTTCAGTGACCCTCTAAGAGCAGGATGTGTCCTTCTGGGTCTTTGGTGTGCCCCAAAGATCCAGGTCACTCTCCTGGGACAGCGCTGGGAAAAACAGGACAACCCAAGGCAGGGGCAGCAGGGGCAGGCTGCCGGACCACACCCTCAACCACACTAGGAGGCAGGCTCCTCCACATGCTGTGTCTCCAGCAGTCAGTCACCTGGCACCAGTGGGCCAGAGGCCAGGGTCCAACTGACTTGCTGGGACCCAGCACAGGAACCCCTAAGCTGCAGGTCCAGGTCATGTCTACTGTCCTCAGAATTGCCCCTCAGGTCCCAACCTCAGGACATGCATCCCACACGGAGTCTGCCCAGGCTCCAAGCTGGGGGACTCCTGCACCTCCAGGTGACTTTGGCTTTCCCCTAAAGGACAGGAAGATCTCCCTTCCCAGGAGAAGGCAGGCACCCTTTGCTCTGAGCACGTTTGCTGTTGAAGGTTCAATAAAGCGTGGTTGTGTTAAAATACATGGCCAGCCCATTTCTGCATCTCCCAGAGCTCTGTGCAGGTGGCAGGGACAGACACCCAGAAAGGAGGAAGGGGGCACTGCCCAAACTCCTGACCAGCCCCTGCACAGGTGCCACAAGGCACAAGAAGCTGACCTGCCCACATGCCTTCGAAGGTCGACCAGATGCCAGGGGCAGGACCATTACAGACTTACTGTGACTCAGCCTGTGCCCTGCAGGCCAGGTTGGAGCTGGGAGAAAGTGACAGCCAGGGGCCTGTGGTCTCAGTTCAGGAAGGTCTGTGCAAAGCGCCCTGGGAAGTCTGGGCTCCCTCTGTCCAGGGAGCCTGGACTGGCTGGGCTCCAGGGGCGCTTCCATCCTTCCTCACCCTGAGCGTGTGCTTCTGGGGCACAGAGGGTCAGCAGGGCTGTCAGCGTGGCCCAGGAAGGGACCTCAGGACAGCACGCACTTGCAGCTCATGCACTTGGGCCCTCTCACCGGGCAGGCTCAGCTGGCACAGCTTGTGCTGCCACATCTCCTGCACCAGTGTGTAGAAGGATCTTCCACGTCCTAGCAATTAGGGCCTGGGGGAGAGTGGGGCTCAGCCCGGGGGCCTGGAGCCCAGGCAACCAAGGGACCCCAGCCCCTCCCCACCCTGACTCACACACACAGGCAGCCTCAGGCCTCCCTCCATTGGGCAGCTTCCTCCTCAGGAGTTCCCTGACTGGGCGGCCCTGATGTGTGGCTCCAGCTTGAGAGGCATCGAGGAAGGAGAGGCAGGTGGCACTCAGCTGGAACCACTGCCAGACACACGACTGTGGCCAAGTTGGACCTTCAAACTCAGCTGACCCTCCAAGAATCACTGCACAAAGAAGCCCATGATTTTTTTTTTAATTTTTATTTATTTATGATAGTCACAGAGAGAGAGAGAGAGGCAGAGACACAGGCAGAGGGAGAAGCAGACTCCATGCACCGGGAGCCTGACGTGGGATTCGATCCCGGGTCTCCAGGATCGCGCCCTGGGCCAAAGGCAGGCGCTAAACCACTGCGCCACCCAGGGATCCCAGAAGCCCATGATTGACCGGGAGAATCCAACTAGCCACCCAATGCCAGCATCTACAGTGCTAAAGATTGTGGTTTCCAGCCAGTTAAGTGTTAGGATGACACAGCCCAAGGATCACATAACTGAGGGTCGATAGATACACAGACACCCCAAAATGAACAAACATTGGAATCCCCCTATTGTCAAACAACAGCAGAATGGTTACATACATGATGCTCTAGTCACACGGGAGAATAGATTGAAGATCCTACAAATCACGACTGCACAGAAGTGTTGGAGGCATGGAGTTGTGCCTGCTGGGTTCTGACAATGAGCAAGGGGTGATAGGATACATCTTACAGAGGGTGGGCTCCCTCTTAGCAAAGGACACCAGATCCCTTCAAAGATGACACATGGTGAAATCTGTCCTTCTCTCTTTCTATTTCAGGTATTCCCCCTATTTTGTTCTTCATAATTCTACTTCAGCCTCCACCCTTCATCCAAGCCAATGACATACAGGCTTTTTCATGACATTGGGTCCTACAAGTAGGCAGAGCTTTGCCTGCCAAGTTCAGAAATGATTATTGCCCAGGTTTGTGCTGATCCACCTAACTCGTGCCTTCACAGCTCTTCTCTCCTTGCAGATCGTGGGGAAACAAAGTCTTACCATGAAAGAAGCCCACTCCCACTTGCGCCGGACCATCACTTGTGGGGGACATCATCTGGGTAAAATATTGAAACCAGGAGCAAATAAGAATAGGTTGTAGGTTAGCCATAGTCTGGTTCGAGTATTTTCCAGAAGCAAGCAATTACCTTCGATATCATGTTTTATATCTTCATCCATTCATTAGTTTTAAAATATTTTATTTTTATGTAATCTCTACATCCAATATGGATTTTACACTCACAACCCTGACATGAAGATCCACCGACCAAGGTAGCCAGGCACCCCAGTGCCAAGTTTTATAACTCTTGGCTTGATTGCCTATCTCTGAATCCAATTGGAACATTGAGTCCATGACGAGGGAGCTTTAACTACCTCCAAGTCCAAGAACCACCTGCTATATCCAAATCATAGTATGACATTAGCCATTGAAGAGCATTTTAAATCAATCATCAGTAAAATGACTACTGGTGAGGAAATTGTCAACTTTTAACATGTTGGCCCTGCTCCCTGGATCCCAGGGAAACTATGCTTTCTTTAACATTTATCAAGATCCAATGACTCCACCAATCCTCAGAGTGTGGGCTCCATTTCTGCCCTGACACATGCTGTATGTCTGCTTCAATCAATCCATCACAGGGAGCCTGGCAGGCTCAGTGTGGTTGGTAAGAACAGTTTACTCTTGATCTTGGTGTAGTGAGTTCAGGCCCATGTTAGGTGTAGAGATTACAGAAAAAGAAAGTCTTTAAAAAAATCAATCAATCAGTTGATCTGGGGAGACACATCTCTACATCCCATAGGGGCAGGGAGCCAGCTTACAGTTCTACACACAGGATCATAATCAGCACAGCACAAATTCAGAACTTTCAGTAGTCGGCTAGTGTGGGGGACATACCAGCTTAACGGTGCTCAGGTGATGAAGTGAGGGTCACCCCCACGAGTCATTGGGTGTGCTTAGGGTCCCTGGGGTCACAAGGACAGTGGTGCCAACTGTTCCCAAGCACAGAAATGGGGAAACCGGCTGAGAGCACTGTGTCTAGAGGCCAGCTTTCTGCTCTGTGTGGCTATGAACTGCAAACCCCCGTGCAGTCTCCAGGGACTGCTTTACTGGGACAGAAGAGGGAGGTTACCTTCCAGGGTAGAAAGAGGGAGGTGACCCTCTGGGTCAGGGAGAGCAGAGGTCTCCAGGGGAGGCCCTAAATTTTGGATTTTTGAAAGTCAGTCACTCATCTTAGATTTAAAAAAATAAAAAAGCTCAGACACAGGGAGGGTGAACGCAGCGTTCTGACACAAACTGGGAGACAAGAGGGCTTGATGGGTCTTCTGTGAAGGCTCACTACAGACTGAGGAGCTGGATGTTCAGCTCCAGGGCCAGGGAACACAGGGCCCCCACCCTCATCCAGCCAGCCCATCAGCCCTGTGAGTCTTCACGGAGCAGCACAGCACCACCTGGTGGATGCCAGAGGCACTTACACTGAGCCCCGCCTCTGAGCCCTGCAGGTGCATCTCCACTAAGGCAAGTGCACACCTGACAATCAGCATAACAGGGCTCTTCCCCAGAAGACCTGCACAGACCACTGGCTCCTATAAAGTGTACTGATCACAGAAGCCTGCAAAGCTTCAGCTCAAAGGGGAAAGTAGGATCTGGCTTCCTTTGAACTTTGTTCTTTATTATTATTTTTCATTTATTATCTTCAATTATTTTTATTAATTTCTTAATCTTAATTGTTATGCACGTACTTATATATTTATTATTTTTGATTACTTTCATTGTACTTTAATTTTCTTTCTTATTTTTGGTCTAGATTCTTCTAATAATTAATTAATAATTAACAAGCAGGATAAAACACACCCAGGATCTTGTTTTTGGGGGATTTTGTGGTTATTGTTGTTTTCCCTGTTTTTTCTTTTTCTCTCTTCCTTCCTTTCTGGAAAAAATAATGATGTGGAGAAATTCACCTCCAAAAAGAACACGAGATAGTACTCAGAGCCAGGAGTTTAATCAATGCAGATAAAGGTAAGATGTCTGAACTAGAATTTAAAACAATAATTACAAAGATAGTAGCTGGGTTGGACAAAGAGCTTAGAAGACACTACACAATCCCTTACAATAGAGATAAAAGAACTAACATCTAGTCAGGCCGACATTTAAAATGCTATAACTAAGATGCAGTCCCAAGCGGAAGCCCTAAAAACAAGAAAGGTAATGGACCGCAGAGGCAGACTTAGGGAACTCAGCCTCTTATTAAACAATAACATTCATATCGTAGGAGACTCAGAAGATGTAGAGAGGAAAAAGGGGCACAAGTTTTATTTGAACAAATTATATAAACTTCTCTAATGTGAGGAAGGACCCAGACACTGAAACCAATAGCACAGAGAACTCCCACTAAATTCAACAAAACCCGACCATCGCCAAGGCACATCGGAGTCAAATTCACAAAATACACACACAAGGAAAGAAACCCGAAAGTGGCGGGGCGGCGAGAGTCCTTAACCTACACGGGAATTCAAATCCAGTTCGCAGCAGATCTGTCCACACAAACATGAAAGGCCAGAAAGCAGTGGTAGGCAATATTTAATATGTTGAATGGGGAGAGTATGCAGATGAGAATTCTTTATACAACAAGGCTGTCATTCAGGATAGAAGGAGACATTAAGAATTTCCCAGAGAGACAACAAATAAAGGAGTTCATGACCACGAAACCAGTCCGGCATGAAATTTTTAAGGGGGACTCTTCTAGTGGGGGGGGGGGGAAGACACCAAAAGCATCAAAGACTAGAAAGGACCAGAGAACATCACTGGAAACACTGACTCTACTGGTAACACCAAGGCACTCAATTCATATCTTTCAATTATCGCTCGGAATGTAGATGGACTAAAGGCCCCAATCAAAAGATATAGGGTATCAGAGTGGATTAAAATACAAGATCCCCCTATATCCTGCCTACCAGATGATCACTTTAGACTGACAGACGCCAACATATTGAAAGTCAGGGGATGGGAATGTATCATGGTAATGGACATCAAAAGAAAGCTGGAGGACACATATTCATATCAGACAAACTAGATTTGAAACCGAACGTTGGGGACACCTGGTGGCTGAGTGTTTGACCATCTAGTATTGACTCAGTGTGTGACCCCAGGGTTCCAGGATCGAGTCCCACTTGGGCTCCCCTTGGGGAGCCTGCTTCTCCCTCTGCCTACATTTCTGCCTCTGCTTCTCTCTGTGTGCCTCTCATGAATAAATAAATAAAATCTTTAAAAAAACATAAAGAAAAAACAAATACTGGACCAAGAGAGCAGAAGGGCATTAATTCATAATTAAGTGGACTATCCATCAAGAAGATCCAACAGCTGTAAATGCTTATGCCTCCAACATGGGAGTACCTAAATATATAAACCAATGAACAACAAACATACAGAAACTCACTTGATACTAATGCAATGACAGGGGATTTTAACACCCACTTATGGCAATGGAGAGACTGTCTAAGCAGAAAATCAACAGGGGAACAATGGTTTTGAGACACCGGACCAGGTGGACTCAACAGATGTATTCAGAATATTTCATCCTACACCAGAAGAATACACATTCCTTTCCAGTGCACATGGGACATTTCCAGAACAGATCACATCATGGGACACAAATCAGCCTCAACAGGTACAAGAAGATTGAGATCATACCAATAACATTTTCAGACCAAAACACTATGAAACTTGAAGTCAACTGCAAGAAAAATTTCAGAAAGACCTCAGATATGTGGAGATTAAAGAACATCCTACTAGAGAATGAATGAGGCAACCAGGAAATTAAAGAAGAAATTTAAAAAATATATGGAAACAAATGAAAATGAAAACATTTGTCCAAACCTCTGGGATGCAGCAAAAGCAGTCCTAAGGAGGAACTACATAGCAATACAGTACTACCTCACGACACAAGAAAAGTCTCAAGTACACAACCTAATCTATACCTACAGGATCTAGGAAAGGAAAAGCAAACAAAGCGTAAAGCCAGCAGAAGAAGGGAAATAATAAACATGAGATCACAAATAAGCAAAACAGAAACAACAATGAAACAATAGAACTGGATAACGAAACTAAGAGCTGGGACTTCAAACTAATTAATAAAATGGATCAAACTCTAGCCATACTTATCAACAAGAGTAACGACCTAAATAATAAAATCACAAATGAGAGAGGAGACATCTACACCACAAAAGGAAACAATTATAAGAGAATACTATGAAAAACTATATGCCAACAAGCTGGAAGACTGGAAAGAAATGTATAAATCCCTAGAAATGTAAAAACTACCAAAACTGCAATAGGAAGAAATAGAAGGGCAACCCAGTGGCTCAGCCGTTTAGTGCCACCTTTAGCCCAGGGCATGATCCTGGAGACCCGGGATCGAGTCCCAAGTCGGGTTCCCTGCCTGTGTCTATGCCTGCCATTCTCTCTCTCTCTCTCTCTCTCTCTCTCTCTGTGTGTCTCATGAGTAAATTATATAACCTTTTTTTTTAAAGGAAGAAATAGAAAATGTGCACAGACCCATAACTGGCAAAGACATTGAATCAAAGGGGCACTTGGGTGGCTTAGTGGTTGAGCATCTGTTTTGGCTCAGGTCATGATCCCAGAATGCTGGATCAATCCCACATCAGGCTCTCCACAGGGAGCCTGCTTCTGCCTGTACTCTGCCTCCCTTTCTGTGTCTCTCATGAATAAATAAATAAAATCTCTTAATACAATCCCTATCAAAATAGCAATAGCATTTTTTCCCAAAGCTGGAACAAATAATCCTAAAATATGTATGGAACCACAAAAGGTTGATAGTAGACAAACCGGTGTTGGGAAAGAAAACCAAAGCTGGACCGTCACAATTTCAGACTTCAAGTTATATTACAGAGCTCCAGTGATCAAAAAAGTATGGTGCAGGCACAAGAAGACGACACACAGATCAATAGAACAGAATGGAAAACTGAAACACGATACAAACCTGTAACTCTATGCTCAATTAATCTTCAACAAAGCAGGAAAGAATACATAATGCCAAAAAGACAGTCTCTTCAACAAACGGTGTTGGGAAAACTAGTCAGCCACATGCGCAAGAATGAAATTGGATCACTTTCTTACACCTTATGCCAAAACTAAATTCAAATGGATTAAAGACCTAAATGTGAGACCTAAAACCATAAAAAGAAGAAATGATAGGCAATTCTGAGCTTAACATTTGCCATTGGATCTTTCTAGATATGCCTCTGAGGCAAGGGAAACAAAAGCAAAATAAACTATTGGGACTTCATCAGGTTGAAAAGGTTCTGCACACTAAAGGAAACAATCAATGCTAAAAGGCAACATAAAAAATGAGAGAAGATATTTTTAAATGACATATCCAGTAACGACTTAGTATCCAAAATATATAAAGCATATATAAATCTCAGCATCCTAAACACAAATGATCCAATAGAAAATGGGCAGAAGACACGAATGGACATTTTCTCTAACAAGACATCCAGGTGGCCACCACACACATGAAAAGACACTTAACAACACCCATCAGCAGGGAAATGCAAATCAAAACCACAATAAGATATCACCTGACACTTGTCATAATGGCTAAAATTAACAACACAGGGGACAACAGGTATTGGTGAAGATGGGGAGAAATGGGAACCCTCTTACAATGATGGTGGGAATCAAACAGGTGCAGCCTGTAGCATACTGTGGAAAACAGTATGGAGATTATTCTAGAAGTTCAAAATAGAACTATCCTACGATTCAGAAATTGCACAACTAGAGGATCAAACGTACAGATTCGAAGGGGGACATACAGCCCAATATTTATAGCAGCATTAACAACAGCTATCCAAATTATGAACACAGCCCAGGTGTCCATCGACAGATGAATGGGCGGAAAAGATGTGGTAAAGATACACACAGCGGTATCACTCAGTCATCAGAAAGGATGAAATGAAGCCGTTTACAATGATGTGGAAAAAGCAACTAAAAGTATGCTAACTGAAATAAGTCAGAGAAAGACAAAAACCATACAACTGCATTCATATGTGGATTTTAAGAAACAAAACAAAATGGCAAAGGGGGGGATGAGAGAAGCAAACCAAGAAACACATTCTTAACCATAGAGAAGAAACTAATAAGTACCAGAGGAATGTGAGGGGGGATGGGGAAATGGAGGATGGGGATGACAGAGGGCACCTGGGATGAGTACCAGGCATTGAATCCAAGGGTTGAATCACTATCTTGTACACCTGAAACCAATATTATACTGTGTTAAGAAACAGGAATTAAAGTAAAACTTTAAAATAACAATTGTTAGTATTAAGGACACCGGTGCACACAAGAAAAAAAAAAGAGTAAGGAACTTGAAAATCCAAATAAATCATATTTAGAGCCACATATCCCATCCTTAGCTCAGTAGGTGCCTGCCATGTCTATTCTCACCCCAGCAGAGGCATGGAGTTTGATTCTCTGGGGAGGCCTCTGAATGGATGGATGCCAAACACAAACCCTAGCCCCAAACCTAAACAAAACACTTAAAACCAACACATTGAAGATACTCAGAATCCCAGTGCCAGGCACATGCCCAGATCCAATCTCTACCTGTGTACAGACAATAACCCTAACCCTAATCTCAATCCTAACTTTCACTTAGCCTAAAACTGGACCTATCACTAACTGAAAACCGAACAAGAACCACTAACCCCTAATCCATACACCTAACTGTGACTCCAAACCTAACCCTAACCCCAACCCTAATCCTAAACCCTAAATCCTAATCCTAAACACTGAAATGTTACCTTATCCCTTTAACCCTAACCCTACCTCCATTGTAACCCTACCTCAAATCCGGAACCTAACAAACCCTAGCCGTAGCCCATAAACCTAGCCCCTAACCATAACCCTAATAATTAACCCTTAACCCCCATCCCTAAACTTAAACCCTCCCCCTAACCCAAACCTCTAACCCTAACCCTTTACCCAAATGTAACAGTAACCCTAAACCCTAATACTAACACCTAACTCCTAACCCAACCCCAACCCTAACCGTAACACTAACCCTAAACACTAAACCTAACCCTTAACCCTAAACACTAACCCTAACCCTAAACCTCACCTCAACTCAACCCTTTCCCTAACCCCTTACCTTAACCCCTAACCCTACACGACCCCCTAACTCTGAATTAACTCTAACTTATCCCTTACCTTGTGGTTTTGAAGAGTCCTTGCTGATGTCGGCCTGGACCCGACCAATGCCTCCAGAAGCCTCCACAGTGGGTCCTGAAAGGCCAATTTCTGTCAGCATGTCGGGCCCTACATCAGGCCCCATACTCACCCCCACGGGTCCTGAGGAGGCCAGGCTTCCCACTGCGTGGACATGGCCCCATGTCTTCCTGAATCCTCAAAAGCGGGTTCTGGGGAGGCCGGAAGCTGTTGTCAGTGTGAATGCGGCCCCACCTCTGCCGAAGCCTCACCCAGTGGCCTAAGGAGGCCAGGGGTTGCTGTCAGAGTGGCAGCAGCCCCACGTGCTCCCCAAGCCTCCCCAGCACGGGGGCTCCTGTTCCTGCAGGTGGACAAGGCCCCCTGCACCTGCCAGCCCTCTGGGGCAGCGCCTGCGCTCAGGCGCCCCCTGCAGGGTGTTTAGGCACTGCAAGGGCCTGCAGGAGGCTGGGTCCTCACTGCCAGGGCCCCACCTGCCTCCTTCCAGGCTCTAGCTGAGTCCTAGAAGCTTTGCAATGGCTCACTGAAATGTGCTACAATGTCCCGGCTCCTCCAGAAATACTTAAGGAACAACGAATTGGAAACCAGAGGATATGAAATGAAATGTGGGAAAAACTTTTACAATGTCCATCAAATTCACTCAACATTGTATGTAAACTTAAAACATGCAGCTATCAAAACATCAAAAAGACAGCATAAAATCTAGGAGAACTTGAGTTTGGTGGTGCGTTTTAACACACAACCCAAACATGATCCAGGAAAGAAAAAAACATAATGTGAACTTTACAAATTTAATACTGCTACTCTGTGAGAGACATTGCCCAGACAACCTAAAGACCACTCACAAACTGAAGAAAATATTTGTTCAAAACACACATGATATTCAAACTAATTTTTATTCAATCTACACACACACAAAAAAAACTCATAATAAGAGCACAGATAACTTAATTAACAATGGGTGACTATCTGAGCAGACTCCTGGACAAAAATGATACACAGATAATAAGCAAGCCTACAAAAGTATGCTCTACATCCTCTAGCATTAGGAAGTTGCCAATGTGAACAACAGTGAGATGGTGCTACACAACTTTTAGAAATGCTATTTTTTTAAAAAAAATTTACTTATTTGACTGTGAGCAAGCAAGTACGGATAGAAGTAGGCAGAAGGAGAGAGAAACAGACTCCCCCCAGAGCAGGGAGCCCAATGGGAGTCTCGATCCCAGGACTCAGAAATCATGACCTGAGCCAAAGGCCGACGCTTAAGCAACTGAGCCCCCCAGGTGCCCCTAGAAATGCTAAAGTCCCAAGAAGGAGGATACTAGATGCTGGAGGGTGGTACACGACAGGAACACTACTTCATGCTGCGGATATAAATATAGTTGCTTTGGAAGAGAGTTCAGCAGTTTTTTCAAAGGCTAAATAAATCTCACCTGAGGGTCCAATTGTCACACTTCTAGTATCTAGACAACTGCTTTGAAAAAACTGTTTTCACACAGTTCTGTAAAATATTAAAATCACTCCTGGGAAAGAGTTTAGCAATTTTCTCAAAAAATATTTTGCATACAATTACCACATAATTCAGCAGTAGCACTCCTGGGAATTTAATCCACAGAAATGAAAATTAAAAAAAAAGCATTTACACAGCCATTACACATATGAAGTCACCTCTGCAGAGATGATAAAGATTTCTCCAATGTCTTCAATGTTGATTTATAAAAGATTTGAGAGACAGTGAAGTGGAAGGGCAGAGGGAAAGGGAGACTGAAGCAGACTCCGCACCCAGCCGGGGCCTGAGCCCCAGGTGAGGCTCCACACAACAACCTCGAGATCCTGACCTGAGCCAATATCAAGACAGGATGTTTAACTGACTGAACCACTCTGGAGCCCCTGAAATGTTCTTAAGTGCAAAATCCATGCTGTGAACCCTTGGGGGTGAGAGGGCAGCTGGGACACCAAGTCTACCTAGAAGGGTTGGAAGCCTGGAGGGCCTGAGGAGTGCAATTAAGGATGTGGGAGGGTGCTGGCATCCCTTTCCCATCCAGTGTGGTGAAAAGAATTCCCCTTACACCCTTGGCCTTCAGGGTGCAGGGCTAAGTGCTGACTGGATCCTCAACCTAAAGTGATGACACGGGGCCGCATTGTGGGTGGAAATGTGGTGCCCCAGGGTTCCACCGGTGCCTGGTGCTACTCTGCATCTACAAGCATTTGAAGGCACTGGAGCTCCGGATCTGGCTCACAGTGCCCGAACTATCCCACTATCCCACTCTCCCCAGAACCCCAGTGTATGAAGTGTAGGTGCTCACACAGCGACAGGTCACAGGTGAGTGGGAGCTGCTCCCTGTTCCCCTCAGGGCACTGTGGGTCCTTTGGGTTTGGGTGGAGGTAAAAAATAAGCTCTAGGGAATCATGAAGTCCATTAGATAATTTCCTAAACAACATAAATTGCATATAAGACTGCCATGTTGATATATATCTACTCAAATTGTGAAGGAATTATTTTACTTAGATTATGAGCAGCTACATTTACCAGTTCTTCCAATCTGGGACCTCATTTCTAAGTGTGTGGGATTATTCTGCTGTTTTACTGATAACCAATTTAACAATCTGCTTGGCGGTCAACTACTTTAGAGTTAGTTTCATTAATGGTAGCTCTCTTCTCATTTATACATGAATCGACTCATACTGTGGGACTACTTTACTTGTAAAGGGGCTCTGAATTCAAGTTAACAAACTTTTGGGAAGAATTAGCTCTGGCTCTTTTCTTTAAACTCAATATTTTCCTTGTAGAACCTCAATGTATATTTTAGAATTTTCTTCGAATAGTTTAGGACTCCCTTAAACTTCTAGTCATAATACCACTATTTCCTTTTGATGCAGAAAGGACTTAGAAATGCAACAAAGTTATGAGCTAGAAGTCTTACATTTTTTGAATATCAGTAAAAAACAAACAGAAGAAAGGAAGCAACAAATGTTGGAGAGGATGTGGAGAAAGGGGAACCCTCTTACACTGTTAGTGGGAATGTGAACTGGTTCAACCACTCTGGAAAACTGTGTGGAGGTTCCTCAAAGAGTTATAAATAGATCTGCTCTACAGCCCAACAATTGCACTGCTCAGGATTTACCCCAAAGATACAGATGCAGTCACACGCCAGGACACCTGCACCCTGATGTTTCTAGCAGCAGTGTCCACAAAAGCCAAACAGTGGAAGGAGCCTCAGTGTCCATCGAAAGATGAATGGATAAAGAAGATGTGGTATATGTATACAATGGAATATTACTCAGCTATTAGAAACAAGAAATACCCACCATTTGCTTCCACGTGAATGGACCTTGAGGGTATTATGCTGAGTGAAATAAGTCAATCAGAAAGGGACAAACATATGGTCTTATTCATTTGAGGGATATAAAAATTAGTGAAATGCAATAAAGGGAAGGAGAGAAAATGAGTGAAAATATCAGTGAGGGTGACAAAACATGAGAGACACCTAATCTGGGAAATGAACAAGGGGTACTGGAAGGGGAGGTGGGCAAGGCGGTTGGGGTGACTGAGTGATGGGCAATGAGGGGGGCACTGGACAGGCTGAGCACTGGGTGTTATGCTATATGTTGGCAAATTGAACTCCAATAAAAAAGTTAAAAAAGTAAAAATAAAAAAAAATAAAATCTTCACTTAGGGGCAGCCCTGTTGGCTCAGCGGTTTAGCGCTGTCTGCTGCCCAGGTTGTGATCCTCGAGATCCCGGGATCGAGTCCCATGTCGGGCTCCCTGCGTGGAGCCTGCTTCACCCTCTGCCTGCGTCTCTGTCTCTGTCTCTGTCTCTGTCTCTGTCTCTCTCTCTCTCATGAATAAATAAAATCTTATAAAAAAATAAAATAAATAAATAAAACATAAAATCATCACTTAGAAACATCAGAAAGGATGACAAAATATGAGAGACTCCTAACTCTGGGAAATGAACAAGAGGTAGTGAAAGGGGAAGTGGGTGGGGAGATGGGGTGACTGGTGATGGGCCCTGAGAAGGGCACTTGACATGAATGAGCAGCGGGTGTAATGCTATACGTTGGTAAACTGAAACCCAATAAAAAATACATGTAAAAAATAAAACAAAATCTCCACTTCAAAACAAGGAAACAAGAAATTAAAGGAATTAAATTAGAATACAACTATTCTTCATTTCACAGGACTCGCTCTATCGTTAATCCTCCTGTGAAGGAACACAGAAAGGAAGCTACTCCCTTACTGTATAATGGAAATCATGATATTTGTAATGCTTTTCCAAATCAAAAAGCTATCGAAACTAGTTCTTTCTCTCTCCACTTTCCTGGTTTTCAGGAAAAGACCCTACTTAGTAGATGATCTGACACATGACGAGCACTGCTGGTTGGCTGCACACACATGTACAACAACATGAACCCAACAAGTAGAACCAAACGTCACTCTCATTTCACGGCTCTCAGATTCTTTTCAATTACTAGACATTTTAAGTTACAAGGCAGAGATTGAAGGTCGAATAAAATGAAGTAAAACCTTTCCACTCTTTTGGGGATCTCTTTTGCCCTGCTTGTCGCCTTCTGAGCCTGGCCCCCTGAAGGCAGTAGAGCACCCTGTTCTCTTTATATATGGGTCACAGATGGCCTGAGCCACGTGCTTTATTCCACCATCATCCATCCAGGGCCACTTGGCTTTTCTTCCTTCTGCTATTTCACTTTCACACCTTGCCTTTCAATCATTAGTCCTGTGACTCTATGCACTTAGGCTCGTACTAGTCCTATTCCCCGCCCCCCCCCCCCCCGCCATTGCTCTAGGGCCGACCCTCTAGGGTTGGCAAAACTCTGAATATCTTTACTGCCTAACTTTCAAAACTGCGTTTTGAGAATTCATCCAGAAGGTGTACCTTCTGGGTCCTCTCAGATTCCTTACAAATGAGGACCTTTAAAAACCTTCCTCTTATCGGTTTTTCTCATACATTCTCATGCCAACAATTCTAAGCATAGGATTCTATATCTAATTTTAAGCACATTTTAACAAATTGTAATTTTTTGAAAACCTGTTAAGATTTTGTTTTCAATATTTCTTACAAAATAGATTACCATCCCTTAACATATATTTAACATCCATATGTTTTTCTAAGTGTTTGTTGACTCTAAGAAATAAGGCAATACGCTACTCCAAAATCCATTCTAAGATAAACATATAGACAAATACTAAGTGTATCATCCAGAAAAATTTAGTCACTCCTCATAAATATTTGTCTGTGTCTAATGATATGAACACATGTTCCGTGAAGGAAGGAGGAAAAGAAATCATCTGTGCCTTAAGTAACCTAGGCTCCAGACCTAGGGTTCAGAGAGAGACCACATTTCCCAGCACAGCGGGTGATACACCTCATCCTCAGGAGTACTCAGCACTTGGACGGGCACTTTGTCCACCTGTGGAAGCTTGGGGAAGGCTTCTGAGGAGCATTTCTGGAAGATGAGCAGAATTTAGGCATGCAAGAATGTAGAAGAAAACAAGGCACAGTCAGAGAACTGGATGTAATTTAGCATGGCTGTAGCTAACAGGGAGAGGACAAAGGCTGGAATGAAAGGGAAGATGAAGAGGTAAACAGGTCAGATCACAAAAGCTCCTTAGCCCATCACATGAGTTGAGAAGGTAATGAAGAGTGTAACCATTTTAAGTTCATTTTCCTGAAATCTAATACCTCTATCTATATTTTTTTCCTGACCTACCTTTAATATTTAGGCTAAACAGTATATTTAACAAAAGATGGAATTAACTTTTTCTTTTTTTTTTGGCCAGGCAACTGCTGAGGCAATGTCACATTTACTATTTGAGGTATAAGTAAACTCAAATGGAAAAACAAAGCTTATCTCTTTGAGGAGCTGCTATTACCCTATAAGGCAAAATCTGCACACCCACTCAGACATTTAACACTTATTAAACTGTTGTAGCCCAGATCCAGGTCATGGAAAAAGGGGAGAAAAAGACCTAAGCAAGATTTTGGGATTCTTTGAGCACAATCTCATTCCACCCATGGTAGATATAAAGTTTTACAGACTGTGAGTAAACCATACTATTAAATAAAATCAGATTTTGTTGTTATGTGCATATGAAGAATGCGGAAAACAGAAATCCTTCACTGGGCTACTGTAGTCTATAAAACACTTATAATTATTACTTTTAAACAAATAAAATGGTAAAGATGGAAGACTATGCTCTATTTTTGTTAATTTTGTTATCAGTAAAGATACCTCTCCCTGTTGGAAATTACTTTTTAACCCCATGTAATCTTTTTTTTTTTAATTTATTTTTTTATTGGTGTTCAATTTACTAACATACAGAATAACACCCAGTGCCCGTCACCCATTCACTCCCACCCCCCGCCCTCCTCCCCTTCTACCACCCCTAGTTCGTTTCCCAGAGTTAGCAGTCTTTACGTTCTGTCTCCCTTTCTGATATTTCCCACACATTTCTTCTCCCTTCCCTTATTTTCCCTTTCACTATTATTTATATTCCCCAAATGAATGAGAACATATAATGTTTGTCCTTCTCCGACTGACTTACTTCACTCAGCATAATACCCTCCAGTTCCATCCACGTTGAAGCAAATGGTGGGTATTTGTCATTTCTAATAGCTGAGTAATATTCCATTGTATACATAAACCACATCTTCTTTATCCATTCATCTTTCGTTGGACACCGAGGCTCCTTCCACAGTTTGGCTATCGTGGCCATTGCTGCTAGAAACATCGGGGTGCAGGTGTCCCGGCGTTTCATTGCATTTGTATCTTTAACCCCATGTAATCTTGATTGGATAAATTAAAGTTGATTGAAAGATACAGAATTTAGAATTAATATTTATTTTTATTTACTAAGCTCTTTGGCTTACCTCAGTGGAGAGTTAATTTCTTTTTTTTTGAAAGATTTATTTATTTATTCATTCATGACAGAGAGAGAGAGAGAGAGAGAGAGTCAGAGAGAGAGAGACACAGGCAGAGGGAGAAGCAGGCTCCATGCAGGGTGTCTAAGGTAGGACTCGATCCCTGGTCTCCAGGATCACACCCTGGGCCGAAGTCGGTGCTAAACTGCTGGGCCACCGGGGCTGCCCAGAGGGTTAATTTCTAATGAAGATGAAGTAGCAAGTGCTCCAAAAGTGGTAATTAAATTACTTCAAAAGCAAAAACATAAAACACATAAGCCTGATACAGTTATCCACCAACAGGTTATGTTTTAAAGCATCGTCTGCTGTGGCTCAGCTTTGTAGACTGATGAGAGAAGCATTTTCCTTTCTAAGGACCCATCTTAGTCTAAGACTTAGTTATGAGATTGTACAACAAGAAAAAGAACCATTTATTTAAAATAAGCAAACATTTGTTTAACTGATGTATTCAACAGGTCAAATAGATGGAAATAAATGACACTAAAAAAATAAAAACCACCAGGGAAATCTTCAGGGGTGTAAAGAATGTCATTGTTTTTCAAAAGATATCCAAATGATATAAACAGGAACAACACAAGTACAGAAGGAAAAGCTGCCAGAGACACCGACATGAACAATTTCACTACTACATTAAATGCCGTACATCATTATGAGAAAGATGTGAATGCATTCGTAAATAAGAATTTTAAATATTGGGCACAGTACTTTTTTTTACATAAGCAATTATGAAATAATGTATTTCAAATATGAAAAAGTACATGTAACAATGTTATAATGGAGTTTCGAAGAGGCTGTAAATTTATGGGCCAATACAGAAAACTGAAATTGGTTATTGAATTAGATTCAGGATACTTTTACTAGATACCTGTCATTTCTAACACATTTGCTAGGTGGTATAGGCAATTCAACAATGAACCAAAAAGATCTCAAAGAGCTGAGAATTTAGCATATTAGGTGCTTGGGTGTGAGGGGGGGCATTTAAGCCTCCCCTTCTGAAGACTCCCTGGAAAGCAGGAACACATCTGCATCTTCCCCAACAGATGCTATTCCAACCTGCTCAGGCAGATGCGCGCACACACAAGACACTCCCCAGTGCATGTTCTTGTAAATAGAAAGCTTCAGGGAACAAATACAGAGGGCAGTCCACCAATGTCTCTGAGCTGGTGGCCATAAGGAATAGATCACCAGGAAGAGCCCCTTGACTGTGGATAGTCATGCCGAGTCCTGTTACTGAACCAAGCAGCACAAGGTCAGCCAGTTCAGCAGGAAACAGACAAAATAGTGTCAGTGTTGGTGATTCAAAGTTGCCTGTTGTAGAGAGAAGACCCTCTTTATGGGAATTCATGGGCCTGGCTGCAAATCCCCTCCTTCTCTATGACCACTTGAAACTTCTTGGTCTGTTGGATGAAAGGGATAAAACTGTCAGGGCAGAGTTCAAAGGTTTTGTATGTGTGTATGTGAAGATCAAATAAGATAGTGAATCTGAGAACATTTGAGAAAGCATAAAGCAATAAGTTAAAACTACCATAAAGGATATACAGACCTTGGTCCAGGGGCTTCTGGTCTGAGGATGAGGTTGAAAAAAAATTAAACACACAGGAAAGAGTAACAAAGAACACTTCATATGTGCAAAGGAGCAAGGCTGCAGAGGTCCAGGCCAGAACTTGACGGGGATGGGGTGTGGGGTTGTGAGGCAAGCATCGGTCTATTTGGGTCAGTGATGGACAGACAGCTCACCAGTGCACCAACAGAGTGCACACATAAAAATTCCATGAAATAGCAGAGGCCTCTCATCTTATTTATTTGGGTTGTAGTAAGAACACTTAACATTTGATCTACCACCTCAACAAATTTTTCAATGTGCGATATAATATAGTTAACTACGTGCACTGTGTTCAGTAAGTCTCCAGAATTTACTCATATTGTGTAACTATAACTTTAAACCTACTGATAAACCACTCTCCACCCCTCCTCCAGCCCCTGGCAAATACCATTCTACTCTCTGTTTCCATGAGTTTGACTATTTTAGTCAAAATAAATGTAAGTGGAATCATGCAATATTTGTCTTTCTGTGACCAGCTTATTTCATTTTGCATAATAGCCTAGTAACAGGTTCAGAATATTAGAATATCAGAATATCAGGTTCATCTATGGGATTGCAAATGTCAGATTTACCTCCCTTCCCAAGGTTAACATTCCATTACATGTGATACCACATCTCCTTTATCCATTAATCCATCAATGGACACTTAGATCTTTTATCATATTCTGGCTACTGTGAATAATGCTGCAGTGAGTATGGGAGTGAAAATACCTCTTTAAAATCCAAATTTCAACTCTTTTAGATAAATTCCCAGAAGTGAGATCATACATTATTTCTATTTTTAATTTTTTAAGACTTCCATACTTCTTTTCATAGAGGTTGCACCATTTTATATGCCCATCAACAGTACACAGGGTATCAGTTTCTCCACATCTTTGCCCACATTTTCTATCTTTTTGAGTTGTTTGATAATAGCCATCCTAACAGATGAGAGATATCTCATTGTGGTTTTAATTTGCATTTCCCTGATGATTAGTGACGTTAAGAGTCTTTGTGCTTGTTGGTCATTTGAATACCTTCTTTGAAAAAATATCTTTTGAATCCTTTTATAATTTTTAATTTGGTTATTTGGCTTTTGCTATAAGATTTGAAAACAATGGGCAGCCCAGGTGGCTCAGGAGTTTAGCTCAGCCTTCAGCCCAGGGCGTTATCCTGGAGTCCCAGGATCATGTCCCACATCAGGCTCCCTGCATGGAGCCTGCTTCTCCCTCTGCCTGTGTCTCTGCCTCTCTGTGTCTCTCATGAATAAATAAATAAAATCTTTTTAAAAAGATGTGATATAGACAGATGGTAGAAGATAGATGATAGATAGATAGATGGATGATAGATAGATAGATAGATAGATAATATAGTGGAATATTACTCAGCCATAAAAAAGAATGAAATCTTGTCATTTGCAATGACATGGATGAAGCTAGAGGGTATACTGCTAAGAAACAAAACAAAGAGCAAAAAGAGTGAAAAAATAGAGAGATTGAAAGAAACAAACCGAAAGACAGATTCCTAACAATGGATAGCAAACTGATGGGTATCAGAGGGGAAGTGGGTTAGGGATGGGTGACATAGGTGATGGGGATTAAGGAGTGTTCTTGTCATAATGAGCACTGGATAATTAAAATTAAAATAAAAAAAATAAGGAAAGTCCCCACAGTTATATATCTTAAGAATAATAAATAGCCTATAAAATGTTAAAATCCAATAGTTATAAAACTTTATAGAACAAAAATAAACGTAAACATGCTCCTAGTTTTGTTGTTACATTGTTTAAATAACAACATTCATTTGAGCAAAAAAATCATGTTTTATAGAATACATAATTTCAAGTAAACATATTTTCCATAATGTTTATTGCTAAATTAATGAGGCATGTATGGAATGATTTCCATATACTATACTATTATCATTTGTTCTTCTCTGGTATGGCTGTGTCCCAGGTTGGCTTTCTAATAAATGCTCACTTTGCTCTGCATGAGGAATGAGGGTGACTATAATTGCAGTGGGTCCAGGCTAGCAGCTTCCATGGGGCCTGGAGTTCCTCGTGTTGACTTTCCTGCATGGCCAAGTCAGGCCTCCTCTCTGGGATCAGACCCAGGCCCAACGTATGCTCTGGACCATCAGTTCTCTCGTCTACCAGACAGGACACTCTGAAAGCATGACCTTTGGTCAGAGGCTGACACTGACTTAGCTTTTTCAGGAACTTGGCTAACTTTTCCTTCACTCATGGAACAAATCCATTGAAATAAAGGGCACACCTTTCTTTTTCTTCCCTGAGGCCAATGCTCAGGAGCTCTTGAGGCTTGCACATAGACATAAAGAATGTGGGGATGTGGGAAGGGGCTCCTGTGCACACACTCAGGCAATAGGCATGGCCTGGAAACCCTAAAAGGCAACCATCTGAGTTAGAAGCACTTTAATGGCCGTCATGAATGTGATTGTGCAGCTTCATCTTCATTTGTGCTCCAGCTCATGCCAGCCTTCAAAGAAGCTTCCCCAGATTTTGGACCATCAGCATCTTGGTGGTGGGGGCGGAAGGGCATTCTGCAGTTACTAAATCTCCCAGACTACTCAGGTACCCATTTAATTTGGGGGAGATTCCCAGCTCACTGGTTCTTAGGAGACCTCTTGATTTTGGTTAAGGACCAATGGACCATTCAGCCTAAACTATCTCTCTAGAATCATAGGCTCTTGAAGAATTCCTGCCTTCACCTCCCACAACTGCACCCTCTGGTACATGGGTGTTCTCTGGCTGAAGTATCTCCATGATCTGTGTTTGACTTGTAGTCAGCTCTGAGCTGGACTTCAGGCCCCCAGGCAGTCACACTCTACCCAGCTTTGTCACTGGTGCAGGGCATTAGGGCTGACTGCTTTCCTCCCCAGTCCCAGGGGCCTTAGCATGATCGTAACCAATGTCAGGGGGAAACCATGTCTATACTGCCTGCCTTCCCACCTCCTCCCCACTCCATGTGTCCTGCATGTTTGTGTCCCCACTCCAACTTCTTTCCTAGAAGATCGGGAACCAACCATCTCACTATGCCCAGGATAGAGGTTTTCCAGGGTGTGGGAATTTCAGTGCTAAAATCAGCAAGGTCCTGGGTAAATCAGGACCAGTTAGTCTCCTTACAAAGACTTTTAATTTTTCCTGAGAGTTCCTACTAAACATATCTTCCTGTGCAAGCACACTGACTTAGTAAATTGGGAAGAGGTGCAAGGAACACAAGCATCTATGTATGTTGGGGGCTAGCCCTATGGTTGTCTTACCTGATTTCCATCTCTGCTTTGTAGACATATGGAGGGGAGCAAGTCCTTCTGAAGGAAGAAAATAACAGAAGAGGGGCTCCACACTACAGAATAAACAAGATAAAATGTCATATGAAGTCGAACTTGAGCTCAGTCATGGAACACAAAGCATTTCCACAAGAGAGATATTCCTCCATTGTCTAGAGCTCACTGTACTCAGTAACTATGCAACTGAAAATCAATGCTCTAGCCCAGAGTGGTAGGTGTGCATCAGAGTAGTCACAAAGTCTTCTCATGGGACAAGATGGGAAAGTAGACCCACAGCTTTTCTCCATCCCTTCAGCCTGACGAATCTCACATCAACCTGGGCTGATTTTTTTCCCTCTAGTGTCTGTAGGCCTTCTTCATTTTCAATGCCAACCTTTCAGCATATCAGATGTATACTCTGTATAATTACTCTGTACATAATAAGATACTAGCTGGGTCCAACTTTGACCCATAGATAGCTTGCCTTTGACTCATTAATCTCACAGCCTTGGAAGTTTGAACCTTTCTGGGCATTTTGCTAAGTCGCAGGGCTCTCACGATTTCCTCTACTCTTATTTTCAGCCTCCCTTGCACCAACCCAGACAGAACTCAACATCCTCTCAAGTTTCCCCTGAAAAAAATCCACCTTCACAGAGAAGCATTAGGGAGAAATGTTCTCTATTAGCGATACTGTAAGGATAACAAGAAGGAGGTGTTAGTTCACCCCCACAACAAATTGTTGTTGGTGTTGTTACTTGAAAGATTTATGTATTTTAGAGAGAGAAAGACAGAGACAGAGAGTGTCAGGTGAAGGACAGAGCGAGAGGGAGAGAGAAATACAAGCAAACTCCATGCTGAGCATGGAGCCCAATGAGGGTGCCAATGTCATGATCATGGTCTGAGCTGAAACCAAGAGTGGGACACTGAACCCATTGTGCCACACAGGTGCCTCAACACATAGTTGTTTTTTTTCTTTAATTATCTCTCCATAACTATTTTCCTTCCTAAATTCTTTTTAAAAAAATTTATTTATTTATGATAGTCACAGAGAGAGAGAGGGAGGGGGGCAGAGACACAGGCAGAGGGAGAAGCAGGCTCCATGCACCGGGAGCCCGATGTGGGATTCGATCCCGGGTCTCCAGGATCACGCCCTGGGCCAAAGGCAGGCGCCAAACCGCTGCACCACCCAGGTATCCCCATCCTTCCTAAATTCTTAAGGACTGTTCCAATCCTGAGGTTTCTGAGATCCCTTCCTCCCATTTATATCTTGAGGATAGAGAGCTCCTCTCATCCAAGTTTTTGGTCAACCTAACATTTAAATTCTTCTCCTATATTATTCTGAAAAATTTTAGTCCTCTCTCTCCCTACCAAAATGGCACACTTTAAACCAGTGTGACTTGGAGAATAGGTGGGATCTTCTTAGTTAATTCAAACCCTTCAAGAAAGTGATTGGGGCTGTATCCAGCAATATCTTCATTTTGTTTTCAATTATACCTATGGGAAAGGAATCCTGATTTTCCATTCTACTTTCTAGCCTTACATTCAGAATCTCTTTTAGTCTATCAAGACTTTTTTAAAAATAGTGTTCAGTCATTGGTAGATAGATGAGAAAGAGAGAGAGATGTTGATATTGGTATACAGATTTAACTTTTACTTCCTGGGTTTTCACCAAAATCTCTATTGGTCTCTCAATAACTCTTAAAAATTATAGAGAGATAGATGATAGATTTTAGATTTAGATTTTGACTCAGATTTAGATTTAGACTTAGATTTGTCTCCCCTTCTCACTGTACCCTTTCCTTTCTATTATGTCCTTAATGTTCTAGCTAATTCTAATGAATCAAGTATGAACCAGGACATTTTCCCACCCATGTGATCAGACTGCCAGAGTTGACAGCTCTTTCTTTAGTGTGTTTCCTTTGCAACAAGAGCTTCCCCATGGTTTCCTACCTGCAAATATCCTACATTCCTGTCCCTACTCTCTCTTTGCTGCAGGGAGTCTTTCTGTTAAAGAAAATCCCCTACAGAGCCTATTATTTCTGTCATTGTCATTCTGGCTTAATTCTGGTCCTGAGAAGTGGCCAGGCTACAAGAATACAAGATGTAAAATCACACTTCAAAATTTGAGTGAAGATAAGCTCCAGACAAAAATTTCCAGATGGTAGAAAGGTTTATAAAAATGACTGATCAATTGAATTCTTCAACAACTTCGAAGTCATAATAGATTCTATTTAAAAACACTGGGGGCACTTTTACAGATTAAAGAGACAAAGAGATATGATATTACAATACAATATGGGATCAATCCTTTACTAGAAGAAAACCAATACTATAAAAAAAAGACATCATAAACCGACTAAATGAAACACAGCTGGTAATTAGATCTACACTCTGTACTAATAATCAGTTGGTAATACTGCTGACATAAAAGAGAATATTTTTTCTTAGAAACACACAGAGAAAACATTTTAGGGATAAAAGGTGATGATGATGTGATTTACCATCAAATAAATGTTCAGTTAAAAAGAAAAAAAAGTATATACCGAGGGAGGCAGCAAAAGGAAGAAAAAATCGTAAAAGGTGAACATGCATAATCGATATAGATGTGATTCTTTCTTATTGCCACTCTATAATTTTGAAACCATTTCCAAAACGGTTTCTATAAACAGCCCATTGACCTGTCCCCCATTCTGAGTGTCTCTGATTTTCCTTCTAAGAGCTGCCACTATCACAGGAGCCTCTTGATATACCGAGGAGTCTGGATGCTGAGACGACCAGGCAGGCATGGAGGGACAGAGGGGCCAGGCTAGAGATGTGTATTAACAATTCACAGCATCTGGGAGCTGCTGTGTAAGGCAGGTGAGTGGCCCTTATGGGGGTGGTGGGAGAGAAGAAAGACGAAAAAGGAAATAAATATCAAAAGGAAGGATTGGAGTTAAAACGAAATTAAGAATATAATGTTTTGTTTTGTTTTCAGAAGAAGGAATCCACCACTCTTTGTGTGCACGTGTTCTTTTTGTTTCATTTCTTTTGTTTTGTTTAATTGAGCTGTGATTAACACGCAAAAATCTGCACATTTTTAATGTGGATTTCTTTGCAATTTATGATAAGTGTATACCCGTGAAATGGTCGCATATCCAATGCCATAAACTTAACTAACTCATCTAAAAGTTTCTTCCCTCCCTCTCTTCTTATTGATAAGAATGTTTAACGTAATATTTAACATACTTAACAAATACTGAAGTATGCAATCCTGCATTGTTAACTATATTCATTATGTCCTGCAGTAGATTTCTAGGACTCCCATCATACAAGGGACATTATGTATGCTTTGACCAGCTCCACCCAGTCCCCCAGCTCTGGCAACCACCTCGCAAAGGACGGCATAAATACAAGGAAGCCACATGTTTCTGCAGCCTCCCGCCAATCCACTCTGCAGGTGAAGACTGAGGGCACCTCGCTGCCCTCTCTTCCTGAGCCATGTTTACTTGGCTTTCTTCCTGTCGGGTAGCAAACTCCAGAGGACAGGCACATGGCTTATTTATTAATGTCTGTGTGCCTGGGTTCAAACAGGTGCTCTACAAGTCTGTTGACTGAATGAATGAGACTTTGTGACACACACGTAGGACAACGTCCACTATCCCCAGCGCTGTTAAGGATAGAGGATACAATTGGCTTATTCCGGGCCATCAGCAGTAAGGTCGATGCCCCTTCAGACAGCAATTTCCCTTCTCTCCCTCAAGAAGCAGGTTTTAGGAGACAATAACCCAGTTTTTGCCTCTGCTGTGTGTGCCCATGTCTGGCAATGCCTGGACAGATCACTTAACACACACTATTGCAACTCTACTATGTGCTGGTGCTCTGAGCCCATGCGGAATCCGGTCCAATGGAAAACTGCCCATGCCAAGGTGTGACAGGGAGACTTTCAGAGCTGCTTGCCTCACATTATCCCCAGAGCCACCACTGTCCCACAGTGATTGTCATTATGCTGCCTCTTTTCCAATTGACTCTAAAATTGTCACCATTTGCATGGCTTCTCTCATTGGAAAACACACAAATAATATCTCCAAAAGCCCCACAAGGGGATCGGAGGAGCTGGTTGAGGAGGGTGGACAGTGTGAGAGCCCCTTCCTTCAGCCCTCTCCTAAGACCACAGCTCAGCTCACATTAGTCGTGTTCTATCTACAGGTTTTCATGAGGAGGCAAGGACTGAGAGGGCTCCATCTCTGGACCTGCTGAGGGCCAGCCCTATCAAGGAGCATAGGCAGAAGCAGGTTCTGAGAAAAGAGTGAGCTCAGGGCTTCTTACAAGGAAGAGAACACAAGTTCTGACTGTACCAAACAGGGGGAGAAGGGGCTGCAGAAAAAAATAAAAGGCAGGTCTTGGCTTCAGCTCCCTTAGAAGAAAGGGTTCAGGTAGGGACTCCTTAGAAGGAGTAGACAGCCACAGACAGGACCTTAGGAGCCTCTTGAGAATCCCCACCTGCACATACATTACACTTCAAGTACAGACATAAGCATAAAACTCAAGCGCATTATCATCCGTTTTGGCAGATTAATTCACCTGACAAATTTAATGTCCTTGCTCAATATATAAAACACAGGTTATATGGAGCAAGATAAAGGAAAATAGCGCTTAACCAGAGCTGTGAGACAGCGGGGCTCCAGAGTGCGTGGAGCTCCATCAGCAGTACTCTGGGGTGGAGGTGAGTCCTAACCGCCTGACCCGGCTCCATGTGGCTACGCGATAGCTGCAACACTGGGCAGGAAGCCCGGCGAGTTGACTCCACAGGGAGGAGCTGAGCATCTGTCCAGCTGGAATCATGTGTCTCCTACTCTTGCACCCACTTAGTCACACAAATTTACTAACACCCCTCTCTGTGTCAAGCAGGGTAAGGAACACAAGGCGCCCAGAAGGAAGGCAGCCCGAGGTGGAGAAACCAGGATGGACATCTTGGGGGCAGGGGTTTATCAGAAAGACTGGAAAGAACCCCAGCTCCTATCCTCGGAGTGCACACGGCCCCGAGGAAGAGATGTCACCCTAGCAGTGAGATTCCAAAGGGAAGGAGCTCTTCGTAAACCCCTACAAACTGAGAAGTGGGCTTGAAGACTGAGGAATAGAGCGTCAGTCTGTCACAGCAAGGGACAGAGCACCCGCTCAGCCAGAGGTAGCGGGGGCCCTGCCCTTTGCCACTCTTACTATCCTTGTCTGTTGTGACCCTCTGCTAATCAGGGACAGCTATTTTAATATAGAGCCATTTCACAGCCCTCAGGGGCCACCCGCATAGGACAGTTGCCCAGCCAAACCCGCTCGGCAGGGATTGGCGAGAGGAGCAAATCTGCGGAGAGGAGCAAGGCCTGGTCAGCTCCTGCCAAACACTGGCTCAGAGGCTCGTCCTGGTCCCGTCTTTCCAAGAAGCCTGTGGAGTGTGGCTGAGAGCGACGCCCCCTCCCTGCCCCTCGCCGCTGGAGCCTGCTGCCGGAGGGATGGAGCAAGGGTCACAGTGGGGTTTCCCCAGGGAGGTGATTCCGCAGGAATACTCCGCTGTGGGGGGACCTGTGAGCCAGAGCATCCTCAATGGTCAGGGGGCAGGACTGGGCCGAGGGACAAGGAGGCCTCCGTGCAGTGACCCTCAGGTGGGGCCCCATCCTGGAGGAGCACAGAGGGCCCCCCCCTCCCCATGGCCTTTCACCTGCCCTGGCACAGCAAGACCCCCAGTCTCCATCCAAGGGGCTAGGGTGCAGGATCCAGTTGGTAGATCAGACCCGATGGAAGCCTCAACCAGGGGTTCTGGGCGACACCCCGCAGTGAAGCAGACCCTTGCTCAGAATGGGCCAGCTCCCCTCAGGACACACCCCACCTCCAAGTTTGGAGTGGCTCAGCAAGGTATCCACTCCTGTGCCTCCCTGTCTCTTCCAGGCGGTGCTGACTCCTGTTCCCAAGCACAGCAGTGGCATCGCTGGAGATAGGGGAACCCCGGATCCTGGTTACCGCACAATGCTCCCTTCTCTGGGGGCCAGGCGGGCACCACCACTGTGTGCTGCCCAAGGACGGGGGCTGTCCCACAGCCGATAGAGGGCCCGCTCCCTGGCGTGTGTGGCGTGCTAGTCTCTTCTGTGGCAGATGCTCCAGGCCCCTGCAGCCCTCCAAGCGCTCCATCCTGGCTACCATAAGGCCAGCCACACCCTTCCATCCAAGCTTCCTCCTGCTGATCTTATGCTATTTACTTTTCATGGGCCCCAGGCGACCAGCCAAGTGACTCTCCACTGTGGAGACATACAGCCATGTATCTTCCCCGGCCTCTCCTCTCCGCACAAGGTAGGTGACCAGGTGCACCACTGAAGGCTTTTCCTAGTGCCAGCCTTTTCTGTGACCACTGTTCTTCAAGGACTCCTTATGTGGTCCTAGAGTGAATTATGTGGTCCTAGTGTGGTCCTTTTCTGTTTTGCACTTATCCAAAGATCTGTGAGCCAATTCTGACCTCTTCAAACTCCACTGGCTGGTCACCCAGGACTATCCTTGGGTGTGATATGGAAGGAAGGTACAGGTAGGACACTGAAGGCCGATATGGGGATTCGCCTGCTTACATAGCTCACTTTCATTCTCTGGTCCTGCTCTCACCTGGTCCTGGGGGCACCATGTCCGGATAGTAGGGCGATCCGTCTTATGGGGGTTGCCTCTGGTTCTGTCTGACGGTAGGACTTGGAGGATCTAAGGAGATCCAGCTCACGTTGGATAGTCCTGCCTGCGTGCCTATCTGTTATCCCACAGTTACACCCCGTCTCTACCAGGGTACAGCCTCAAGCCCAGATAAAATCTCTTCTTCAAATGTGCATGTGATTCCATGCTGCAGATGGTGTGTCCTTGGTCCCAGATCCTGGGTGTCCCCATCATGATGGAGGCTTGCCATGAACCACATACAGCCTTTCTTTGGGTTACACTCAATACTGAGTAAGAACAGGACTTCCACGTGTGGAGTTGCTGCCTGAAGAGCCTGAGGAAACTTGACAGGTGCTGTGTTTCTTCCTGGTGCTGGGAAGTACTGTCCTAATAAGTTGTTCTTAATTTTGGAGATGGTGCTCAGGCACATTTAGAGGCACTGAGTGTCTTGCAGAACACCTTCCTGCTAGTGCATTTCTTATTAGGTTAATAAATTTAATGTCCTTGGAGTGTTCTTCAAACATAGTCAACTGGTGGGGTTTTGACCTCTTTGCTTTATCCACTTTTATTCCCACTGCTCTGAGCCTTTCATCCTTCTTCTGCTACATTCTCTGAAATCCTGACACTTCTACTTCTCTTCACGTGGACCATCACTCTTCCAAAACTTCTAGCCAATTGAGCAGCATAGGAGGACCATGGGGCCTGAGCCCTGATGTGAGATTCTGACCAGAGGAGTTTACTCCCATATCATTACATTCTTCCTCACCAACTTTGCATGTAATCCCCCTTGATTCAATCCATTCTGATTCGGTCTCATGACTTCCAGAGCCTACCATACACATTGGGTGCAACTACGTCAGCATATGGTACTTTTCTCTCTTTAGCCATTCCAACACTTCCACGTAATGACTGGACTCTAGTGCCTGGTATGATGATGATGAGGAGGTATTAGAGTTGTTGCCTTGCAAGGCAGCAGCCTTTATAATGTTTTCAAGTACCAGCCTTCTGCCAGGAGGAATGGGAGACTTCTGCAGAGTCCGAAGGCTCAAAGGAACCTCAAATGAAATTATTTTGAGAACACTGACCTATGTCTCCCAACTCCCAATTTCAGGGCCCTTTCTGCCTTTCATGCCTTTCTAATCAAGTCCTACCAGGCCAAGACAACGAGAACAGGGTAAAAAAGCCCAGCCAGTGTTGAGAATTCCAACTTTTCTGGAGTTCTGTTCCTCAAAGAAAGTCTGGGTCTGATTTTTACCGTTTCCTGCCCCTTGCCTACAGAGGAAAAGAGTGTCTGCATATGGTGCCAAGGAGGCGTTCTGGCTTCCATGTGTTTCCTTCTACTGGTGATTAATCAGCACTTACCTTTTGCTGTCTTCTTCCAATGCACCGAATGATCCCAACAAAGGCCATCAAATTCCATAGTCCAAAATAATTATTTCCTCCAAATGTTACTGATACTGATACTGCTATTTCTAGTGTGTGCAAATGCTCTCACAAATGTATTCTCTTCCAGCATCCCAGCCCAGATCATCACCAGTGAGAGTTTTAATATCTCACTACAGCAGGCCCTTGCTGCCAGCCCCAGTGGATGATGCATCTCCAGAATCCCATTTTAGAGTTGGTATCCTAAGATCACATCCTGTACCAACTGATGTGTGTTGAGTTCCCAGGGAAACAGACACCAATTTTCTGAGATTTGCATACAGAAAGTTTATGGAGAGGTGCTCTGGAACAACACCCATAAGAGATGAGAGAAATTGTTGTGGGTACAAGCAAAAGTTAAACAGTGATGCAACTGCAAGAGGGATCTCATCAGCCTATCCTACTGGGAGCTCTGGAGCTGAGATGCTCTTCAGAGATGGCCCCACAGAAACCAGAAAGGCCTCTGTAAAGCTTGATTCATGAATCTCTGGATGCATCTGTCCCCTTGGGAGGGGATAAACTTGAGTGGGCCAGCTTCCTTCAGGAGACAGTCATTACTGGAGAGTCAATGAAATCTCAACCAACACTTCTATAGGTCCGGCCAGTTTCAAAGGCAGCCAGGCAGTGCACCACAACATCCTCTCCTGGAGGTACAATAAGCAGACTGTTTCTGGCCCTCCTCTCATGACAGGCACCACAGGCAAATGAAAATGCCTGATCCTCTGAGGCAGACATCTAAGAGTCCCTACTCAGAATATTCAACAACAACAAAGTCTCCAATAGGGCTAATCACACCCATAACTCAGACTTGTTGAGAGATTCAATATATACAAAAATGTATTAATAATCTGTTCTGAGACAGGCACTGATCTGCTTCTAGCCCTCATGGAGATTTTAGCATAGTGAAAGGCTAGGAAATTCTCACAGACTGTGGTGATTGTCAAACACAGAGAAGGGACCCTGAGCTAGACCTGAGGGCCTTTGGATGTTTTCCCAAAGGAATGCTGGGAAAATGCCCACAGAGTGTCTGGATTCAGCTTCTCAATAAATGAAACCCATGGGCTGCTTTTCCTGAAGGTTTCCCTGTCCCCAGGGATGTCAGACATGGCTCTGTGTGCAGCAGGCCTCTAGGCAGTGAGCGTGCACATCATGGGTGAATGGTCTTGCTGTCTCAGATGTGGTATCTGCCTGTGACGTGGCTGAGACAGACGGCTCTCGGGGGCTGTGTGGACAGCTCACGACTGCATGTTAGCCAGGAGCATGGCAGGCTGCTGTTCCCTGCTCTGGGATCTGGGTCTGAGTCCCCTCTTTAGCCAGGGAAGCTGGGAAGAGAGGGAGTGAGCATGGCTGTGGGGAGGAAACCACAGCATCCCTAAGGGATGGCACACTAGAACTGGGTCTAGATCTCTGTCAGGCACAGTAGGCTAATAATGTGTTTTCAAAGTGTTTTTGACAGCAAAGTGTCATGAAAATAGAGACATTCAGGCCCTCCAGCCATTGGGGAAGCTAGCATCCCCTTAGGAGTTGAGCCCCCACCCTGGAGCTCCTCTGAACTGAGAGAGATGTCTGTGGGGCCCAAGCTGACTGCTGGGAGCCTGCTGCAAGCAGCTGCGGAAGGGAGGGTGGGAGGGAGAGCACCCAGGAGAAGGAGCTGTGTAACCTTGCAGATGCAGGTCCAAGGAGCCAGTCTGGGGTTCCATCCCAGGGCTACCACCTTTTTCTAGTGCACACTTCCTCTCCTTGGGTCTTACAGAGTTACTCACTTGGCTGCTGAATGTGGAGAGGGGCATAGAGTCACCCAGAGAGAGCAGGAAGTATAAATCAGTCAGCCCCAGAAGCATGTATCTTGTCCCAAGAGGGCCCTTTGCAGTACGGAAAAATGGGAATGTTTCTCCTTGACACTTGTGTGGGCCCCTCTGCCCCCGAGCCTGCCCTCTTATCCCTGCCAACTACCCTAGGCTGCACTAGATTCCCCATGCCATGCAGGCCCCAGACTCGCCAGATGATGACTGTCACAGACGTTCCCCTGTAGACCTTTTAGTCCTTCTATTCCAAGTACTGCCCCATATTAATTCAACTTTCTTACATAGTGTCTGTTCTGTCACATTGGCCCTCACTCTCCTACACACACCCTGTGCCTTCTGCATCCTCACTAGTCTCTTTTCCTAGAAAGCCCACCCACTCATCTCCTTTGTGTCTTCATGTGTAGCCTCTTCTTTAAAGGTCATGTTAGCACCCCACTGGTCAGGCTTCCTGATAAGGAGATAAAAAACAAATTATCTTCCCTCTTCTGACAATTCAATGTGCAATAATTATAAGACCTCTTCATCACTTCCCATCCAAGGCCTAGAACTGTGGTGTTCATATGTACCATAACTCTCTGGCTAATGCTCAGGTCCTTTGATAGCAGGAGCCTCATCTATCTGTTCTGGCTCCCTAAACCTTAGCAGGTGTTTGGGAAAAGGATGGGCTTTGGCTTCTGCCTTCCAAAGATCTCTTAAAGATTAAAAATTGGAAAAAAAAACTATACCCAAACTGAAGGTTGAAAGTAGTAGAAGATGTAAAGCTTGTTTCGAAGAGAACTGTTTCTCCCTAGTCACCTATCTTGTCTTTTTGAACCCCACTAATACATGAGCTGTCTCCACAGAGGCCAGAACTGAAAGTCTATGATATGGTCCTAGCCTGTGAACAAACAAGGCCCTGAATTCCTTACCCAAGGTGTTGTTACACAGCCCAAGACACCATCTGGTTTATACTAGCTCTCAGAGCATGCCCTCAGCTCCTTCTCCTTATGCTAAGACAACCTTCTGACATCAGGAGCTGAATTTTGCCTCATTTTGGTGTCCACCCCAGGGTGAGCAATGGATGTATGTTACACATATGTTTACTCCATGTACATACTCCATCTTTCCTCATGAATAATCGTAAGTTTCCTTGCCCTTTTCATCAATATATATGTAATCACAGGCCCCTATGATTATAAAAAAAAAAACTTGTTGTCTCCTGTTTCAGAGAGGCAGAAGAGGGGAAGCTTGCTCTCCTTGTTTGGCTGCCTCTCAAAAACCCTTTCCTTACTGCACACCTGATGTCTCAGTGATTGACCTTGCAACACATTGCACAGACAGACTTGGGGTCAGTTACAAAAGGAATATATTTCTCGATAGTTAACATTTTCATTAATGATCTAAATGAAGTGAATTTTAGTAAATTAGGCCATCAAATTGGCTTTCCAACAAAAGCCACAGGGTTCAGAAGGTCCTGAATGTTTCAAAATTAACCAAAATGATTTTACTTGGTACAATGTTCTTCTGTATGTAGCTCCAGGCACCTCAAAAAGAAGCATGAGCTGGTTAACTCAGAGTAAAGTGTGAATGAAGGGCTTGTACTTGAGAGTAAGCTGCCGTTGATTACACTGGTTGATTACACTGCAATGGAGTTTCCAGAAATGAATCTATTCTGTGTTGATAGAAAGTTCAGCTGATACATCTAGGGCAGGTGGGCAGGAAAACCATGCACCCAATTCCAGGACAAACACTCAGGATTGGGGCCATTGCCAAGCAAAAATAGATGAGTTGAAATATGATGCTGCCCCCAGGTTATGACATGTTTTTTTTCCCTGTAAGTGAAAGAAAAATCTTCACTTTCTCTAGGCTAAGGGAAATCTGGAACAGGAATGGGTGTGAGAAAACAGGCATAGTCAAAATTCCATTGCCAGGCCAACACATAAAGAGTTTAAAATCCATTGCTCCTGATAGCCAAACTGTGGAAGGAGCCTCGGTGTCCAACGAAAGATGAATGGATAAAGAAGATGTGGTTTATGTATACAATGGAATATTACTCAGCTATTAGAAATGACAAATACCCACCATTTGCTTCAACGTGGATGGAACTGGAGGGTATTATGCTGAGTGAAGTAAGTCAGTCGGAGAAGGACAAACATTATATGTTCTCATTCATTTGGGGAATATAAATAATAGTGAAAGGGAATATAAGGGAAGGGAGAAGAAATGTGTGGGAAATATCAGAAAGGGAGACAGAACGTAAAGACTGCTAACTCTGGGAAACGAACTAGGGGTGGTAGAAGGGGAGGAGGGCGGGGGGTGGGAGTGAATGGGTGAGGGCACTGGGGGTTATTCTGTATGTTAGTAAATTGAACACCAATAAAAAATAAATTAAAAAAAATCCATTGCTCCTGTCCTCACAATAAACAAAAAAGCCAAACAAACAGAAAACAACTCTTCTTAGATGTGTCAGAAAACAGAGGTCTGAAGCAAACAGCTGACCTAATAACTGGATAGAGATATATATAGTATTAAAAATAGAATATAAATATATAATATATTATAATACAATTTAATATATTTAGAATATAATATAATGCAATATTATAAATATACTATTTAGAGGTATAACTGATTATATATAAAATTTACATATAACTATATTAAATGATATATATTCAATAACAGTAATATAAATATATTGAATAAGTATTTATATTTTGCTATTATTTAAATTTAACTTTAATTAATAATAATTAATATTTATTTTAAAATAAAATAAATATTGGTATTTATTTTTATATTAATTTAATTGATATATTTAATATTAATGTATCAGCTATATTTTAATAGATATAATATACATTTAATAAATGTATTAAATATATTAAATATAGGGAAGCCTGAGTGGCTCAGTGGTTTAGCACCGCCTTCAGGCCAGGGCATGATCCTGGAGACCTGGGATCGAGTCCCATGTCGGTCTCCATTCATGGAGCCTGCTTCTCCCTCTGCCTGTGTCTCTGCCTCTGTCTCTCTCTCTCTCTCTCTGTATCTCATAGTCAATATATAAATATATATTAAATATATATGAATATATAAATTTTAAATTCAATTATAAAAAACATACAGTGTTACATTAGTTTCAGGTAAATATAATGACTCAGTAAGTGAAGTCCTTTTTTAAAAAAAGATTTTATTTATTTATTCATGAGAGATTCAGAGAGGCAGAGACACAGGCAGAGGGAGAACCAGGTTCCCTGAAGGGAGGCCGGTGTGGGACTCGATCCCAGGACCCCAGGATCACACCCTGAGCCAAAGGCAGAGGCTCAACCACTGAACCACCTGAGCGCCCCTCAAGATGTGAATTCTTAATCCCCTTTATCTATTCCACCCAATTCCCCACCAACCTTCCATCTAGAAGCCACTGGTTTGTCCTCCATATTTGATTCTGGTTTTTTTTTTTTTTTTTTTTGCCTCTTTGGTCTTTTGTTTATTTGTCTCTTAAATTCCACATATGAGTGAAATCATATGGCATTTGTCTTTGTATTGCTGACTTATTTCGCTTAGCACAATAACCTCTAGGTCCATCCATAGTGTTGCAAATGGCAAGATTCATTCTTTTTATGGCCAAATAAAATCTTGAAAAAGAAGAACATAACTGGAGGTGTCACAATCACTGATTTCAAGATGCACTGCAAAGCTGTGGTAATTAAAACAGTACAGGGATAGCACAAAAATAGGCACACAGACCAATAGAACAGAAAGAAGAGTCCAGAAATAAACCCATGCTTTTATAATCAATTAATCTATGACAAAGGAAGCAGAATATACAATGGGAAACACATTTTCTTCAACAAATTATTTCGAGAAAAATAGGACTAATGCATGCAAAAGATGAAACCGGACCATTTCCTTACATCACACACACACACACACACACACACACACACACACACACACCTCAAAAAAGATTAAAGTGCTAAATGTGAGATCTGAAACTATAAAACTCCTGGAAGAAAACATAGGTAGTAATTTCCTTGACATTGAAAGTAGAAACATTTTTTTAGCTATGTTTCCTGAGGCAAGAGAAACAAAAGCAAAATTAAACTACTGGGACCATGCCAAAATAAAATTCATGCAAAAAGTTTTAGGACTAATGCAGTTTTGTTGTAAACACATGCTCTCACACTCCCTTGTCTAACATAGATCCTGCGTAATAGACACTCAATATGAGTTTGCTGGGTTGTTTTGTAGGGTCATCTCCAAGAGGGCACTTGTGTCATTGCTGGGAAGGCAGCATATGGTCCATGACTCAGGCTGGCTAACGTCCAAGTGGCCAGGGATGTATCAAATTCAGGCTGTCAGTCCTCCATCTCCACTCTATGAAATGTGGGAAATTTCATGCTGCTGGTATGATGAAGGATGTCAAGTAGTCAGGGACTAAACGGTATATAAGCCATTATGGGGGGAAGCCTTCACTCTGTGAAACTCCACTTGCAAGGGTGCTTGTCTGTCCTCCCTGCAGAATTATGAATTTTGAGGACAAGGTCTGTTCATTTGGCTATCCTCGGAATCTGGTGAAGCCTTGGCTTTATAAAAGGGAGTTGTTCAAAAATAAATAAATAAATAAATAAATAAATAAATAAATAAATAAATAAATAAATAAAAGGGAGTTGCAAATGTTTAGAATAATTGAACATTTGTAAGTTATTTATCTTACTTCTGAGATGGAAATATAAAAATAAGTCCCTTTAGGCAATAGATCCACAGGGCAATTAACTGCAAAACTTACCTAGCTCTAGAGCCCACATCCCTTGTGGTGTTACCTACACATGGTGTCCACACTGACCTGACATCTGCAAACTGAGGCTGTGTACTCTCCCATCATATAATGTACTCAGTCTGTGGTAGGGTGTCGGCCTCCAAGGCCACTTAAATCGTCTAGTACTGTATGACCTGGTGGCTATCTCTGAATTAGAACATACCCCCAAGTCTTGAGAAAATATTCCACAGAGTAAAGGAAATTTATAAATCTTAGAAAGAAAGAAACTTTATAAAGTCCATTAAATACAGGACTTTATACAGTCCACTAAATGTCTCTCTGTACATTCACTAAGCCCATTCACTAAGATCTTTTATGCATTCAAACAATTAAATCAGGGACTCTACCTACATCAATGGTTGCCTCTCTGTTGAAACCAATCAAAGGCTCAAAGATACTACAAAAGGAAAGAACTTCAATTGCCCCTGAGGGATCATTTTGCACCTTGAAATCTTCATCTATAAACCTTTCCTTTTTTTAATACTAAATTAATTTTTTATTGGTGTTCAATTTGCCAACATACAGAATAACACCCACTGCTCATCCCGTCAAGTGCCCCCTCAGTGCCTGTCACCCATTCACCCCCACCCCCCACCCTCCTCCCCTTCCACCATGCCTAGTTCGTTTCCCAGAGTTAGGAGTCTTTATGTTCTGTCTCCCTTTCTGATATTTCCCACACACTTCTTCTCCCTTCCCTTATATTCCCTTTCACTATTATTTATATTCCCCAAATGAATGAGAACATATAATGATTGTCCTTCTCCAATTGACTTATTTCACTCAGCATAATACCCTCCAGTTCCATCCACGTTGAAGCAAAAGGTGGGTATTTGTCATTTCTAATGGCTGAGTAATATTCCATTGTATACATAAAGCACATCTTCTTTATCCATTCATCTTTCGATGGACACCGAGTCTTTCACAGTTTGGCTATTGTGTACATTGCTGCTATACACATCGGGGTGCAGGTGTCCCGGCATTTCATTGCATTTGTATCTTTGGGGTAAATCCCCAACAGTGCAATTGCTGGGTCGTAGGGCAGGTCTACTTTTAACTCTTTGAGGAACCTCCACACAGTTTTCCAGAGTGGTTGCACCAGTTCACATTCCCACGTCTGGTTTTGGAATTAAGGTGATGCTGGCCTCATACAACAAATTTGGAAGTACTCCATCTCTTTCTCTTTCCAAACAGCTTTAGTAGAATAGGTATGGTTTCTTCTTTAAACGTTTGATAGAATTCCCCAAGGAAGCCATCTGGCCCTGGACTTTTGTGTCTTGGGAGGTTTTTGATGACTGCTTCAATTTCCTCCCTGGTTATCGGCCTGTTCAGGTTTTCTATTTCTTCCCGTTCCAGTTTTGGTGGTTTGTGGCTTTCCAGAAATGCGTCCATTTCTTCTAGATTGCCTAATTTATTGGTGTTCATAATATGTTTTTAAAATCATTTGTACTTCCTTGGTGTTGGTAGTGATCTCTCCTTTCTCATTCATGATTTTATTAATTTGAGTCTTATCTCTCTTCTTTTAAATAAGGCTGGCTAATGGTTTATCTATCTTATTAAATCTTTCAAAGAACCAACTCCTGGTTCTGTTGATCTGTTCCACAGTTCTTCTGGTCTCGATGTCATTGAGTTCTGCTCGAATCTTTATTAACTCTCTTCTTCTGCTGGGTGTAGGATCTATTTGCTGTTTTTTCTCAGGCTCCTTTATGTGTAAGGTTAGCTTTTGTATTTGAGTTTTTTCCAGTTTTTGGATGGATGCTTGTATTGCGATGTATTTCCCCCTCAGGACTGCTTTTGCTGCATCCCAAAGACTTTGAACGGTTGTATCTTCATTCTCATTAGTTTCCATGAATCTTTTTAATACTTCCTTAATTTCCTGGTTGACTCTTTCATCTTTTAGCAGAATGGTCCTTAACCTCCACGTGTTTGAGGTCCTTCCAAACTTCTTGTTGTGATTTCGTTCTAATTTCAAGGCATTATGGTCTGAGAATATGCAGGGGACGATCCCAATCTTTTGGTATTGGTTCAGACCCAATATGTGACCCAGTATGTGGTCTATTCTGGAGAAAGTTCCATGTGCACTTGAGAAGAATGTGTATTCAGTTGAGTTTGGATGTAAAGTTCTGTAGATATCTGTGAAATCCATCTGGTCCAGTGTATCATTTAAAGCTCTCGTTTCTTTAGAGATGTTGTGTTTAGAAGACCTATCGAGGGTAGAAAGTGCTATATTGAAGTCACCAAGTATAAGTGTATTATTATCTAAGTATTTCTTCACTTTGGTTATTACTTGGTTTAAATATTTGGCAGCTCCCACATTTGGGGCATATATATTGAGGAATGTTAAGTCCTCTTGTTGGATAGGTCCTTTCAGTATGATATAGTGTCCCTCTTCATCTCTCACTACAGTCTTTGGGGTAAATTTTAGATGGTTCTGCAACCTTTTTTCTTTAATAAAATAATTTTTATTGGTGTTCAATTTACCAACATACAGAATAACACCCAGTGCTCATCCCGTCAAGTGTCCCCCTCAGTGCCGTCACCCGCTCATCTCCACCCCCCGCCCTCCTCCCCTTCCACCACCCCCAGTTCGTTTCCCAGAGTTAGGAGTCTTTATGTTCTGTCTCCCTTTCTGATATTTCCCACACATTTTTCTGCCTTCCCCTATATTCCCTTTCACTATTATTTATATTCCCCAAATGAATAGAACATACACTGTTTGTCCTTCTCCGATTGACTTACTTCAGTCAGCATAATACCTTTCAGTTCCATCCACTTTGAAGCAAATGGTGGGTATTTGTCGTTTCTAATGGCTGAGTAATATTCCATTGTATACATAAAGCACATCTTCTTTATCCATTCATCTTTCGATGGACACCGAGGCTCCTTCCACAATTTGGCTACTGTGTACATTGCTGCTATAAACATCGGGGTGCAGGTGTCCTGGTGTTTCATTGCATCTGTATCTTTGGAGTAAATCCCCAACAGTGCAATTGCTGGGTCGTAGGGCAGGTCTATTTTTAACTCTTTGAGGAACCTCCACACAGTTTTCCAGAGTGGCTGCACCAGTTCACATTCCCACCAACAGTGTAAGAGGGTTCCCTTTTCTCCGCATCCTCTCCAACATTTGTTGTTTCCTGCCTTGTTAATTTTCCCCATTCTCACTGGTGTCAGGTGGTATCTCATTGTGGTTTTGATTTGTATTTCCCTGATGGCAAGTGATGCAGAGCATTTTCTCATGTGCATGTTGGCCGTATCTATGTCTTCCTCTGTGAAATTTCTCTTCATGTCTTTTGCCCATTTCATGATTGGATTGTTTGTTTCTTTGCTGTTGAGTTTAAGAAGTTCTTTATAGATCTTGGAAACTAGCCCTTTATCTGATATGTCATTTGCAAATATCTTCTCCCATTCTGTAGGTTGTCTTTGAGTTTTGTTGACTGTATCCTTTGCTGTGCAAAAGCTTCTTATCTTGATGAAGTCCCAATAGTTCATTTTTGCTTTTTTTTCTTTTGCCTTCGTGGATGTATCTTGCAAGAAGTTACTGTGGCTGAGTTCAAAAAGGGTGTTGCCTGTGTTCTCCTCTTGGATTTTGATGGAATCTTCTCTCACATTTAGATCTTTCATCCATTTTGAATTTATCTTTGTGTATGGTGAAAGAGAGTGGTCTAGTTTCATTCTTCTGCATGTGGATGTCCAATTTTCCCAGCACCATTTATTGAAGAGACTGTCTTTCTTCCAATGGATAGTCTTTCCTCCTTTATCAAATATTAGTTGGCCATAAAGTTCAAGGTCCAATTCTGGGTTCTCTATTCTGTTCCATTGACCTATGTGTCTGTTTTTGTGCCAGTACCACACTGTCTTGATGACCACAGCTTTGTAGTACAACCTGAAATCTGGCATTGTGATGCCCCCAGATATGGTTTTCTTTTTTAAAATTCCCCTGGCTATTCGGGGTCTTTTCTGATTCCACACAAATCTTAAAATAATTTGTTCTAACTCTCTGAAGAAAGTCCATAGTATTTTGATAGAGATTGCATTAAACGTGTAAATTGCCCTGGGTAACATTGACATTTTCACAATATTAATTCTCCCAATCCATGAGCATGAAATATTTTTCCATCTCTTTGTGTCTTCCTCAATTTCTTTCAGAAGTTTTCTATAGTTTTTAGGGTATAGATCCTTTACCTCATTGGTGAGGTTTATTCCTAGGTAGCCTATGCTTTTGGGTGCAATTGTAAATGGGATGGACTCCTTAATTTCTCTTTCTTCAGTCTCATTGTTAGTGTATAGAAATGCCATTGATTTCTGGGCATTGATTTTGTATCCTGCCATGCTACCAAATTGCTGTATGAGTTCTATCAATCTTGGGGTGGTGGCTTTTGGGTTTTCTATGTAGAGTATCATGTCATCGGCGAAGAGGGAGAGTTTGACTTCTTCTTTGCCAATTTGAATGCCTTTAATGTCTTTTTGTTGCCTGATTGCTGAGGCTAGGACTTCCAATACTATGTTGAATAGCAGTGGTGAGAGTGGACATCCCTGTCTTGTTCCTGATCTTAGGGGAAAGGCTCCCAGTGCTTCCCCATTGAGAATGAGATTTGCTGTGCGCTTTTCGTAGATGGCTTTTAAGATGTCGAGGAAAGTTCCCTCTATCCCTACACTCTGAAGAGTTTTGATCAGGAATGGATGTTGTATTTTGTCAAATGCTTTCTCTATATCTAATGAGAGGAATATATGGTTCTTGGTTTTTCTCTTGCTGATATGATGACATTGATTGTTTTATGAGTGTTGAACCAGCCTTGTGTCCCGGGGATAAATCCTACTTGGTCGTGGTGAATAATTTTCTTAATGTGCTGTTGGATCCTATTGGCTAGTATCTTGTTGAGAATTTTTGCATCCATGTTCATCAGGGATATTGGTCTGTAATTCTCCTTTTTGGTGGGGTCTTTGTCTGGTTTTGGAATTAAGGTGATGCTAGCCTCATAGAACGATTTTGGAAGTACTCTATCTCTTTCTATCTTTCCAAACAGCTTTAGTAGAATAGGTATGGTTTCTTCTTTAAACGTTTGATAGAATTCCCCTGGGAAGCCATCTGGTCCTGGACTCTTGTGTCTTGGGAGGTTTTTGATGACTGCTTCAATTTCCTCCCTTCTTATTTGCCTGTTCAGGTTTTCTATTTCTTCCTGTTTCAGTTTTGGTAGTTTGTGGCTTTCCAGGAATGCGTCCATTTCTTCTAGATTGCCTAATTTATTGGAGTACCACTGTTCATAATATGTTTTTAACTTTTAAAAAAAATTTATTTATTTATTTATGATAGTCACAGAAAGAGAGAGAGAGAGGCAGAGACACAGGCAGAGGGAGAAGCAGGCTCCATGCACCGGGAGCCCGATGTGGGATTCGATCCCGGGTCTCCAGGATCGCACCCTAGGCCAAAGGCAGGCGCCAAACCGCTGCGCCACCTAGGGATCCCCATAATATGTTTTTAAAATCGTTTGTATTTCCTTGGTGTTGGTAGTGATCTCTCCTTTCTCATTCATAATTTTATTAATTTGAGTCTCCTCTCTCTTCTTTTTAATAAGGTTGGCTAATGGTTTATCTATCTTATTAATTCTTTCAAAGAACCAACTCTTGGTTCTGTTGATCTATTCCACAGTTCTTCTGGTCTTGATTTGGTTGAGTTATGCTCGAATTTTAATTAATTCTCTTCTTCTTCTGGGCGTGGGGTCAATCTACTGTTTTTTCTCTAGCTCCTTTATGTGTAAGATTAGCTTTTGTATTTGAGTTCTTTCCAGTTTTTGAATGGATGCTTGTATTGTGATGTGTTTCCCCCTCAGGACTGCTTTTGCTGCATCCCAAAGATTTTGAACGGTTGTATCTTCATTCTCATTAGTTTCCATGAATCTTTTTAATACTTCCTTAATTTCCTGGTAGACCCTTTCATCTTTTAGCAGGATGGTCCTTAACCTCCACGTGTTTGAGGTCCTTCCAAATTTCTTGTTGTGATTGAGTTCTAATTTCAAGGCATTATGGTCTGAGAATATGCTGGGGACGATCCCAATCTTTTGGTATCAGTTCAGACCCGATTTGTGACCCAGTATGTGGTCTATTCTGGAGAAAGTCATGTGCACTTGAGAAGAATGTGTATTCTGTTGAGTTTGGATGTAAAGTTCTGTAGATATCTGTGAAATCCATCTGGTCCAGTGTATCATTGAAAGCTCTCGTTTCTTTGGAGATGTTGTGCTTAGAAGACCTATCGTGGGTAGAAAGCGCTAGATTGAAGTCACCAAGTATAAGTGTATTATTATCTAAGTATTTCTTCACTTTGGTTATTAATTGGTTTAAATATTTGGGAGCTCCCACATTCGGGGCATATATATTGAGGATTGTTAAGTTGTCTTGTTGGATAGATCCTTTAAGTATGAGATAGTGTCCCTCTTCATCTCTCACTACAGTCTTCGGGGTAAATTTTAGTTTATCTGATATAAGGATGGCTACCCCTGCTTTCTTTGAGGACCATTTGAATGGTAAATGGTTCTCCAACCTTTTATTTTCAGGCTGTAGGTGTCCTTCTGTCTAAAATGAGTCTCTTGTAGACAGCAAATAGATGGGTCCTGCTTTTTTATCCAGTCTGACACCTGCGCCTTTTGATGGGGTCATTAAGCCCGTTCATGTTCAGAGTTACTATTGAACGATATGAGTTTAGTGTCATCATGATATCTATTCAGTCCTTGTTTTTGTGGATTGTTCCACTGAACTTCTTCTTAAAGGGGAATTTTAAGAGTCCCCCTTAAAATTTCTTGCAGAGCTGGTTTGGAGGTCACATATTCTTTCAGTTCCTGCCTGTCTTGGAAGCTCTTTATCTCTCCTTCCATTCTGAGTGACAGCCTTGCTGGGTAAAGTATTCTTGGTTGCATGTTTTTCTCATTTTGGACCTTGAATATATCCTGCCATCCCTCTCTGGCCTGCCAGGTCTCTGTGGAGAGGTCTGCTGTTACCCTAATACTCCTCCCCATAAAGTTCAGGGATTTCTTGTCTCTTGCTGCTTTAAGGATCTTCTCTTTGTCTTTGGAATTTGCAAGCTTCACTATTAAATGTAGAGGTGTTGATGGTTTTTATTGATTTTAGGGGGGGATCTCTCTATTTCCTGGATCGGAATGCCTGTTTCCATTCCCAGATTAGGAAAGTTTTTAGCTAGGATTTGTTCAAATACATATTCTGGCCCTCTGTCCCTTTTGGCGCCCTCGGGAACCCCAATTAAACGTAGGTTTTTCTTCCTCAGCCGTCGTTTATTTCCCTTAATCTGTCTTCATGGTTTTTAATTGTTTGTCTCTTTTTTCCTCAGTTTCCCTCTTTGCCATCAACTTGTCTTCTATGTCTCTCACCTGTTCTTCCACCTCGTTAACCCTCATCTTTAGGACTTCTAGTTTGGATTGCATCTCATTCAATTGATTTTTAATTTCTGCCTGATTGGATCTAAATTCTGCAGTCATTGAAGTCTCTTGAGTCCTTTGTGCTTTTTTCTAGAGCCACCAGTAGCTGTATAATAGTGCTTCTGAACTGGCTTTCTGACATTGAATTGTAATCCAGATTTTGTAAGTTTGTGGGAGAGAGGACTGTTTCTGATTCTTTCTTTTGAGGTGAGGTTTTCCTTTTAGTCATTTTGCTCAGTGCAGAGTGGCCAAAAACAAGTTTTGTTGGGAAAAGGGTTAAAAGAGAGAGAGAGAAGGAAAGAAAATAGAAAAAGAAAAAAGAAAAAAAAGGAAGAAAAAAGGAAAAAAGAGAAGAAAAAGAGAAAGAGAAAGAAAGGTGAAAAAAAAAGGGTGGGGGAAGCAATCAGAAATCAAAAAGAAAAAAAGAGAAGAAGAAAAAAACACACGGGGGAGTGTCTTCTTTTCTGTATACTTTAAGGCCCTTGACTTCCCTTGGATCTTGTCCGTCTAGCTGGTCTTCTGGGGGAGGGGCCTGCTGTGCTGATTTTCAGGTGTTAGCACTTGGGGGAGCTGGTCTGCCCCCTGCCTGGTGCAGGGCTCATTGGGGGTTGTTTACCCCGTGAGGCCCCAGGAGGAACAACCCCAGTGGTTGCCACAGCTCTGGAAACCTGGATTCAGCTCCCGCAAGAACTACTCCGTCTGCAGGGTTTGGAGGCTCCGGAGCGGGGCCGCTGATCTGCTCAGCTCGGGGCAGGAGTGTCTTTGCGGTCCTGGGCCCTCCCGGCCTCTGCCTGTCCCGGCGGAGGCCGGATCCTGGGCTGTGTCCCGGCGCCCTGTGTTCCCAGTCTGCGCTCTTGGATTGGAGCTCCCGGCCTGCAGCCCCCTCCGCGGAGCCACCGCCAGAGCCCCTCTGGCTTCTCCGGGTCCCGCCGTGCGCGCTGCAGCCCTTAGGGAGCTCGGCGCACTCTCCTGCATGCGCTGCAGGTGCTGTTAGTGTCCCAGGGAGCCCGAGGGCATCCCCGCCCCTCATGGGGTCCTGCTCTAACTCCCTGTGGGCGCCTTTCCGCCCGGGAAGATTGGTGCAGCTCCTGCTTCCCCGGGTCGGGGCTTTCCAGTCCTGAGGACACTCGCCCTGGCCTCAGCCCGGCTCCTCGCCGGGGCCCCTCCCCCTTGGATGCCTTTTGTTTCTTTATTTCTTTTTCCCCGTCTTCCTACCTTGATAGAAGCGCAAACTCTTCTCACTGTAGCGTTCCAGCTGGTCTCTCTTTAAATCTCAGGCCGAATTCATAGATTTTCAGGATAATTTGAAGGTTATCTAGGTAATTTGGTGGGGACACGTGATTTGGGGACCGTACTCTTCTGCCATCTTGCCCCTCCCGGTTCTCCAACCTTTTATTTTCAGGCTGTAGGTGTCCTTCTGTCTAAAATGAGTCTCTTGTAGACAGCAAATAGATGAGTCCTGCTTTTTTATCCAGTCTGAAACTCTGCGCTTTTTGATGGGGTCATTAAGCCCGTTCACGTTCAGAGTTACTATGGAAAGGTATGAGTTTAGTGTCATCGCGATATCTATTCAGTCCTTGTTTTTGTGGATTGTTCCATTGGACTCCTCTTAAAGGGGAATTTTTAGAGTCCCCTTAAAATTTCTTGCAGAGCTGGTTTGGAGGTCACATATTCTTTCAGTTCCTGCCTGTCTTGGAAAATGTTTATCTCTCCTTCCATTCTGAATGAGAGCCTTGCTGGATAAAGTATTCTTGGTTGCATGTTTTTCTCATTTAGGACCCTGAATATATCCTGCCATCCCTTTCTGGCCTGCCAGGTCTCTGTGGAGAGGTCTGCTGTTACCCTAATACTCCTCCCCATAAAGTCAGGGATTTCTTGTCTCTTGCTGCTTTAAGGATCTTCTCTTTGTCTTTGGAATTTGCAAGCTTCACTATTAAATGTCGAGGTGTTGAACATTTTTTATTGATTTTAGGGGGGGATCTCTCTATTTTCTGGATCTGAATGCCTGTTTTGCTTCCAAGATTAGGAAAGTATTCAGCTATGGTTTGTTCAAATCCATATTCTGGCCCTCTGTCCCTTTTGGCGCCCTCGGGAACCCCAATTAAATGTAGGTTTTTCTTCCCCAGGCTGTCATTTATTTCCCTTAATATATCCTCATGGTCTTTTAATTGTTTGTCTCTTTTTTCCTCAGTTTTCCTCTTTGCCATCAACTTGTCTTCTATGTCACTCACTCGTTCTTCCACCTCGTTAACCCTCGTCCTTAGGACTTCTAGTTTGGATTGCATCTCATTCAACTGATTTTTCATTTCTGCTTGATTAGATCTAAATTTTGCAGTCATGAAGTCTCTTGAGTCCTTTATGCTTTTTTCTAGAGCCACCAGTAGCTTTATAATAGTGCTTCTGAATTGGCTTTCTGACATTGAATTGTAATCCAGATTTTGTAAGTTTGTGGGAGAGAGGACTGTTTCTGATTCTTTCTTTTGAGGTGAGGTTTTCCTTTTAGTCATTTTGCTCAGTGCAGTTGGCCAAAAACAAGTTGTATTGGGAAAAGGCGAAAAAGAGAGGAGAGAAAGAAGGAAAGGAAAGAGAAAAAGAAAAAAGAATAAAGGAAGAAAAAAAAAGAGAAGAAAAATAGAAAGAAAAAGAAAGAAAGGAAAAAAAGGGTGGGGGATGCAAACAGAAATCAAAAAGAAAAAAACACGGGGGAGTATCTTCTGATTCTGTATACTTTTATTCCCTTGACTTCCCCTGGATCTTCTCTGTCTAGCTGGTCTTCTGGGTAGGGTTCTGTTGTGCTGATTTTCAGGTGTTATTACTTGGGGTAGCTGCTCTGCCCCCTGCCTGGTGCAGGGCTCAGTGGGGGTTGTTTACCCTGTGAGGCCACAGGAGGAACTACCACAGTGGCCGTGGCCAGCTCTGGAGCCCTGGTTTCAGCTTCCCGCAGTAACTACAGAGCTCTCAGCCTGCAGAGGCCGGGATGCTCCGCGGGCAGGGCTGCTGATCTGCTCAGCTCGGGGCAGGAGCGTCCTTGCTGTCCTGGGCCCTCCCGGCCTCTTCCTGTCCCAGAGAGGTCGGATCCTGGGCTGTGTCCCCGGCGCCCTGTGCTCCCGGGCCTGTGCCGTTGGATTTGCACTTCCGGCCGGCCAGGCAGCCCCCTCTCCGAGCCGCCGCCTGAGCCCCTCCGAGCTGCTCCCGGGTCCAGCCGTGTGCGCGCTACAGCCCTTTAGGGAGCTCGGCGCACTCTCCCCGGGGCGCAGGTGTCTGTTAGTGTCCCAGGGAGCCTGAGGGCATCCCCGCCCTCCTGGGGTCCTGCTCTAACTCCCTGCCAGGCCTTTCCGCCCGGGAAGATTGGTGCAGCTCCTGCTTCTCTGGGACGGGGCTCTCCTGTCCTGGGGACACTCGCCCCGGCTTCAGCCCGGCTCCTTGCGGGGTCCCTCCCCCTTGGATGTCTTTTGTTTATTTCTTTTTTCCCCGTCTTCCTACCTTGATAGAGCGTGAATTCTTCTCACTGTAGCGTTTCAGCTGGTCAGTCTTTAAATCTCAGGCCGAATTCGTAGATTTTCAGGATGATTTGAAGGTTATCTAGGTAATTTGGTGAGGACAGGTGACTTGGGGACCCTACTCTTCCGCCATCGTGCCCCTCCTCCCAACCCATGACATCGGAGGACCTCTGCTTTAGACACAGGTTCTCAGAAACCAGGATTGAATTGCTATGTATGGAGATACCAGATGTTGTATGGAGATAGATTAGTCTCTCTCCTTCCGTCTTACTGTATTCATTTAATCTGAGGTTGGGTGGAGGGATAAACAGAGCACAGAGGATGTTTAGGGCAATGAAAATATTCTGTATGCTAATATAATGATGCATATGTGTCGTTATGCATTTTCCAAACCGATATAGTGTACAGCACCAAAGGTGAGCCTTAAGATAATCAATGGATTTCACTAGGAATGATGTGTCAGTGTAGACTCTTCAGTTTAAGCAATGTGCCTTCTGGTGAGGGATGTTTATCATGAGGGGGACCGTGTGTGGTGGGAGCACTTATATGGGAATTCCCTGTACTTTGTCTCATTTTTTCTGTGAACCTAAAAGTGCTCTAAAAAATAAAATCCCTAAAGAGAAAAAGTAATATTTTAAAAAATAAGTGGAGTTTGAAATAAGTTAATACTAAGTTATAGGTTATTGCAGGAGCTGTGGTAAAATAGATGTGCTGGTTAGACATTTTTTATTCAGATGTTAACAAACAGGAAATAGGCCAGACTTGTTCCCCATTTTATATTCCTGTTGAAACTTCATAATCATCAATTAATTAAACTTCTTTGATTTTTTATTGTCTAATTATGATCTGTTTTATAATCTCTTTGTAAATTTTCATTTCAGGTTTCTCTACTGAAATTTTCAGTTATTTGACTCCATAGATCCTGGTCAACAGCAGTTTTTATGTTGCAGGGTGCAGTGTCTGGGTCTATGCAGGCTTCAGATAGACTTATGACAGAGCTCAGGGACATATACAATCACATAGGTATACAAAGGTAAGGACCTCTGGATCTCTGCTCTCCTTAATGTTGTTTTTAATTTTCAGAGAGCAAAACTTCAGTTCTTATAACTAGATAGAAGCAGAAAGGCTTATCGACTTGATTTTAGGAATGTAAAATGTAGATTTAATCAAGTAAGTCAAAGATGTGGAAGGTAAAGTAGGACGAGTTTACTTGTTTATTTGTTCTTTTGATTTTTGAAAATTGTTATCTTAAAAAGTTTTTGTCTTCTTGCTAATGGAGATTAACTCATGATTTTTATCTTCTGGGAAAGCTATTAGTAATATCTGCTTTAGAAAGGAAATAAGATATATATATATATATATACACATATATATTATGATGTATATATATATATACTTATATATGATGCCCCTATATATATATATATGATTATATGAACAAAGAACTGTTGTTGAGTTGATTTTTTCCTTTTCTTTAAACAACAGAATCAACTTTTATTGTGTATTTATGGTCTACCTTGAAAAATAGGTGGGTTTAAAAAATATGTGGGATTTTTAGTTCATTTCATCGTTTATTCTTTCTTACCCATTGTGACTTAAATATTGTGGAATCTCAATACTTGAAGTAAAGTTCCCTTTTATTGTCACAGAGATTCTAACTGTATTGAATAAGGGAAACAGTTGAACTTTAATATGTTTGAAGGTAGCTTTGTGATCCATTCAGTAATTCTCAAAATGACCAAATATAAATCATTAGAGCTCACTTAAATTAAAACAAGAAAAAAAATTTTGCTTTAGGGTTTTAAGGTAAACCATCCTTGTGTCTGAGTTATTAGATGTTTTGTGATACTGAATACTGTCTGAATACTGTTTTTTTAAAGAAATCTAAAAGTTTATCTGTAGAAAACCAATCAAGTACAGTTAAGTACTTACCTATGGGTTTACTTTTAAATGTTAAAAATTCCTGTTTTTTATAGCATTGTAGTACAACATTAAAATTAATAATCAGATATTACATGGAATTGGCTAAATTATGGTATATGAATAAAATAAGTTTCCATTGAGTTATTTAAAATTTACAATAGACTCCTTATATGCTAAGTTGAAAAGATGCCCTGGAAAGTTGAAGAAAGATTATAAACCTATGTAGAGGGATTCCATTTTTTTCTTTTTATAATTTTCTTTTTACTGGAGTTCAATTTACCAACAGATAGCATAACACCCAGTGCTCATCCTGTCAAGTGCCCCCCTCAGTGCCCATCACCCAGTCACCCTAACCGCCCCATCTCCCTTTCCACTACCCCTTGTTCATTTCCCAGAGTTAGGAGTCTCTCATGTTCTGTCACCCTCTCTGGTATTTTCAATCATTAAAGATTTATTCATTTTTGAGAGACACAGGCAGAGAGAGAAGCATGCTCCATGCAGGGATCCTGATGCGGAACTTGATCCCGGGTCTCCAGGATCATGCCCTGGGATGAAAGTGGCGCCAAACTGCTGAGCCACCAGGGCTGCCCGGGATTCCATTTTTATAAAAATACTTCATGTGTATAGAAGAATATTTAAGGACATATGATTTCGCATAATTTTTTCCTCCCACTCACAATTAATGGTAACACTTTCTCAACTCCTTAAAGAAGGCTTTTCATTGATGGCTTTAATTATCTGTTAAGAGCCTAAGCTACTCAGGTCCAATTGGCAAAGTATTTACAATATAGCTTAATTGTTCTGTGTTTTAACTCAAAATATGTAGATTTCATGATTGTCTAACGTGTTCATTTACACTGAAGTAATAATTAAAAAGAGCAAATAAAGAGTAACCTAGGGGCACCTGGGTAGTTCAGTTGGTTAAACATTTGATACCTTTTTTCTGTTTAGGTAATGATCTCAGGGTCACAGGATTGATCCCCACATCAGGCTCCGGGCCATTTTGGGATTCTCTCTCTCCATCTGTCCCTTCCCACACCTATCTCCCTTAAAAAAAAGAACCCTACATGTTCTGTATCTTTACAGGGATTTATTCAGTGAGACCCATAAATGACAGTTTATATGACTGGCATGTTAAACTACAGAAGTAAGTCCCTCTTCTATTGCTAACCCAGTCTTTGTATGATGGACTATCACAGTGGAAATCTTTTTCCCTCTGATTTGATACCTCTACGATATGGTTTCTACTTAGAACTGTTTCTAGCCTGCCTGATCTCTGTGGAGAGGTCTGCTGTTAATCTAATATTTCTCCCCATTTAAGTTAGGGATCTCTTGTCTCTTGCTGCCTTAAGTATTTTCTCTTTAGCTTTGGAATTTGCAAGTTTCACTATTAAATGTCGAGGTGTTGAACAGTTTTGATTGATTTTAGGTGGGTAATCTCTCTATATCTTGGAACTCATGCCTGTTTCCCTCCCCAAGATAGGGAAGTTCTCAGCTATGACTTGTTCAAATGCACTTTCTGATTCTCTGTCCCTTTTGGCATCCTCTGGAACCGCAATTAATTGTAGCTTTTTCCTTCTGAGGCTGTCATTTATTTCCCTTATGTTTTCTCATGATCTTTTAATTGTTTTTCTCTTTTTCCTCAGCTTCCTTCCGTGCCATCACTTGTCTTCTATGTCACTCACTCATTATTCTACCCCATTAAACCTCATCCTTAGGACCTCTGGTTTGGATTGCATTCCATTTAATTGATTTTTAATTTCTGCCTGATTAGATCTGAATTATGCAGTCATGAAGTCTTTTGAATCCTTTATGCTTTTTTTCCAGAGCTACCAATAACTTTTTAATTGTGCTTCTGAACTGGCTTTCTTTAAAAAAAAATTGGAGGGATCCCTGGGTGGCGCAGCGGTTTGGCGCCTGCCTTTGGCCCAGGGCGCGATCCTGGAGATCCGGGATCGAATCCCACGTCGGGCTCCTGGTGCATGGAGCCTGCTTCTCCCTCTGCCTGTGTCTCTGCCTCTCTCTCTCTCTCTCTGTGTGACTATCATAAATAAATAAAAATTAAAAAAAAATTGGAGTTCAATTTGCCAACATATAACATGACACCCAATGCTCAACCACCAAGTGCCCCCCTCAGTGCCCATCACCCAGTTACCCCAACCCCCAGCCCACCTCCCCATCCACTACCCCTTGTTCATTTCCCAGAGTTAGGTGTCTCTCATGTTTTGTCACCCTCACTGATATTTTCACTCATTTTCTCTCCTTTCCCTTTATTCCCTTTCACTAATTGTTAGCCTCAGTTTTCTTATATGCAGAGCAGAGCAATGATGCCTAACTTCACAAAGCCTTTGAATGTAGTCAGAACTCAATACATATTGCTTTGAAATGCCTTTTCCAGAATGCCATGTAATTGGAATCGTACAGTTTGTAAATTCTTCCCCTTAGGAATGGAGTTTATTTCAATTAGTAGTATATATTAAAATTTATTCCATGTCTTCTTTATGGCTTGATAATCCATATATTTTTAGTACTGAATAATATTCTATCATCTGGATGTACCACAGTTTATTTCTCCATCCACCTGCTGAAAGACATGTCGGTTGCTTTCGACCTTTGACATTTATGAATGAAGCTGCTAAAAGCATCTCTGTGTAAGCTTGCATGGGTGCTAATTTTCAACTTCTTTGTGTAAATATCGATAACCTGATATTCCCTTATTGACATATCAACAGAAAAACATCATTTTCTGGCTTATTTTATAAATACAACTGACCCATTAATTCATAACTCTTCATTGCTGCTTCAATCAGAGTTATTGATCCAGATTGAATCAGAACCTCATTTGCTCATTAACTAAGCCAATATTTACAAAGTTCTCACAAGATACTCAACATAGAACCAGAGATAGAGGGAGAAATCAGCTGTCACCTTTAAGACTATTCCAGAAACACAGACAAGGTAGTAAAGTAGTACAGTACAAAGGAATGAACAAGAGTGAACAGATGTGAATAGAATACAAAGGCAAGTTCTCCATGGTGAGGCTGCCTTAGGAAAGGGTGCGAGAGGAGGCAAGATGGCAGGTCAGCCTCTGAACCTCCCTTGACATCGCCCCTCACCCCCTACAGTTATGGCTGTGCTCCACTCTCCTGAAGCACTGCACCTTGACGGACTTGCATGATAAACCATCTCTGTCTTCCAACAGTGGAGACTGAATTCACACAAGAGGAGACTGAAGGGAAATAAATGGAGCAGCAACAGCCATTTTGCATGTAGGATCAATAGGCATTAGTGACTGAGGGGATATAGTGGCAAAATTGAGAGGAAAGATGAACTCTTAGCATAAGCCTGGGGTATGTATGTGTATCTATAGGTGGATATATAAAGACATACATGGGTATGTAACTTCTTGAGGGCAATTGGATGTAACTGTGGCCATGATTTTTAATAAGGTGATGTGAAGATCATGTCCTAGAGGTTGACATAATGTCATGATGCTTCTCTGCTCATTAGTCAGGAAAGATTTTTTTGTATGTTTGTTTTGTTTTGTTTTGTTTTACTTATTCTACTGGGGATAAGATGAGTAGCTTGTGATACATTTATTTAACATGACCAGTCCTTTACTTTGGCTTCTCTGAGCAGCCCCTGCCAACTTATCCTGCTGATCAGAAGTGATAGCAACCCTGGACTCAGTGAACCTGCCCCTGAAAATCCAGAAGAACCATTTCCCTTCTTTTTCTGCATCACCCAGAACAGATTGCTCTGATTAAGCTGTGTGGCCAGGCTCAGTCCCTATTCACAGCTCCATCTAATGTAATTGATTTGAGACTCCTCTCTACAAATGTGCTGATTCCTTAAATTGAGTCTTCATGTTCAGGCACTTAGCAGAAACTTCAGATGCAAAATTGTTTACAAATTCAGCCTTTCTTGAGTCTGAACTCTGGATGTGAGAACTCTATTTACATAAATCTATGAGAGCTATAAGGCAGGTGCAGGTCCCATTAAACACTAATCATGTCAGCTTCCTATTTGCCACAGATGTGCTGGAGGAGCTGGAACCCTGTAGATGTCTTGGGTAATTTCTCATCGGGGCATTGTCATGCTAAGGTGAGCTGGGTACCTCTCCAGGTGAGAATACTGTTCAATTCCTCTTCACAATCTCTTACCACTGAAGTATCCATACACTTTGAATATGTTTTTACCATCTCACTACGTCCTGGCTGCCAATCAAGACCCAATGTTTAATTCCTTCTATAAAACCTCCCCAACTTACTCCAGCCAACAGTGGCTGTATTAGATATTTCTTAGGTATCTCCTCATATTTTCTCAGCCTTGCCAGCCTCTCAGTCCTATGGAATTTTTCCACATCTTAGCTGCTACCATAGCCTAATGCCTACCCTTTGGGCCATGAGATTCTGTGAACGGTCCTGATGAATGTCTTGTCCTGGATTGTGGGGCTTCCCAGTGGCTGTTACCATGAAGCCATGCCTACGAGTCACTTACTAAATGTATGACTCCTTTGATTACATTAAGATTTGGATGAGCCATCATGTCATAATTAGGGTCTGTTTGTTCAAGGCAGATGGCAAGATCCAAAAGAGGCAGAGTTAACTCCCCATGAAGTAGACTAGACAAATGGAAACCAGCACACAGGTTGGAGACAAGAGAGTTAAATTATCACCCGACTCTTCCTGGACTACTTCAGTATGCCTTTTCCTGTAGTCCATCTGAAGAAATACTACACAAACACACACGTGAATATGCAGAATGATGGTATTTCTCCATGGCTCATTATGAAGCAAAGACTAGTGCAGTATTAAATAATACTGGCTTACTTTTCCTTCTTTTCCCCATCTATCATTTCTTTTGCTCACACACTAAAAATACATTTTCTAAATAAAGCATATGTTTAAAACTTTATATCAGCTTCCTCCCCCCTAAGGAAAAGTAGGATAAATGAATCATACCAGCAATGGTTCAAGAAAGCTAACTATTAGAGCGCAATTTTGGAATAAGATTATGTTATGACTTTAAGTTAACATTTGTTAATTGTGGAGCATAGAGTGCTGATGGCAAGTCACAGTTCTACAATAGACCATAAGAGAAAGGGAGATAGAGCCGTTTGTCACCCAAACGTCCTGGAGGAAGTACATGGTATATTTTGAGAGGCTACATGGAGGAGTCAAGGCAGAGTGCAGACATAGAGAGCAATAGGACCTGGGGCACAGGCCGTTATTGGGATCTGTGGGACTCCTGGGCTAAGGCTAGATTGGTCAATTCAAACCAAGAGAATAGGATTTGGTAAGGTCCTTGGGGATTCGTATCTAAGTAGTACAAAGGGGAAGGTGGTAGGAGGTGTGAGGGTTTGTTGATCACAAGGGATACCAGGAGGTTGTATTAGAAATTTACATTTATGTGCAATTCTGTGGGCTGTAATCAAAGGTGTGCACTCGCAAGAAGAGTTAATGTCAGTTCATACAGGCTGCCTGGCCAAACAAAATGGAGCTGGGCAGTCCATTAGCCTTAGCTAAACTATCAACACATTGCTTGTTAGAGAACAATTAGAATCATATTGATGATGGTAAGTGGTATAGTAGGAACCCCTAGTGTGCAGGGTATATCATATGGATTCCTTTGAAAGCCTGAGACAACCTAAGACAAGTTGTTAAGTGCAGGTAGCTTCTTTTGGAAGTGATCTCAGGAAGCAGAAGTGAGGAAAAGGGGAAATTAGGAAATATAATGAAGAGGGACATCTGGGTGGCTCAGCGGTTAAGTGACTGCATCTGGCTCAGGCATGATCCTGGGGTTCCAGGACCCAGTCCCGCTTCAGGCTCCCTGGAGGAGCCTGATTCTCCCTCTGCCTGTGTCTCTGCCTCTCTGTGTGTGTCTCTCATGAATAAATAAATATGTAAAATCCTTTAAGAAAAGGAAAGATAATGAAGAAAAGCCAATATAAATAGATGTTAATGGGATAATCTGGGAAAAAGGACTAGAGTTTGCTGGAGCCTTGAAACAGAACGCCTCCCAGAATTTTCACTTAAAAATAATGTAAATGAAGCATTTAGTCAGAGCCCCATTTCATATTGTTTAAGAATTGTTTCTGGAGATGTCAACTCCCCAGCACCCCTACATCGTCTTGTGCTCGGGATGGTAAACCAGGGCAAGAGATGGATCAGCATCACATAACAAAATCTCAATGCCCAAGTGTAACAGGTTGCCTGTAGTAGCATGAGGCTACGGGATACGAAGGGAGAGTGAGGAGGAAAGTGTAATGAGATGCCATTTGTAGCTTGAAGGGAGACTCTTCTACCAGCAGGTAAATCTGGACTTGCGTGGCATTGTCTGTCTCAGAAATGGCTAAAATCAGAGGTGGCCCTGCTGTGAGAAACCAAAGGGATCTGCTCTGGTCTGTACTAGCATCATTCAGATGAGCTGGGCTTTAGGTTGCTTCTGTGTTGCAGTCCTTCCTTGCCTCTGGAAACAGCAATTGAACCATAGCAGTCGACAGAGCACTAAGGGGAGGCTCTAGTCACAGCTGCTATTCTGTATATGGTAAAATTAGTGGAGTAGAGAAAGAGCGCGCCAATTATCACTTTATTGTCTCAGCTCTGAGCCCATCTTTCTTTTTTTTAAATAAATTTATTTTTTATTGGTGTTCAATTTACCAACATACAGAATAACACCCAGTGCTCATCCCGTCAAGTGCCCCCCTCAGTACCCGTCACCCATTCACCCCACCCCCCGCTCTCCTCCCCTTCTACCACCCCTAGTTCGTTTCCCAGAGTTAGCAGTCTTTACGTTCTGTCTCCCTTTCTGATATTTCCCACACATTTCTTCTCCCTTCCCTTATATTCCCTTTCACTATTATTTATATTCCCCAAATGAATGAGAACATATAATGTTTGTCCTTCTCCGATTGACTTACTTCACTCAGCATAATACCCTCCAGTTCCATCCACGTTGAAGCAAATGGTGGGTCCAATGTGTATTCTCTTATTCAGGGAAAATTCTTTTTTTTTTCCTTTCCTTCATAAAGTGCACGTATGTAAAGCATATAACGGATGTTTTAAATAGTTTATACTCCTGTACCAATCTTCAAAATCCAAAATCAAGATGAGTATAGATCCCTCACTTCCTCAAATTTGTGTCTTTCTGTAACCTTCTGCTCAATTCCTCAACCCCTCAACTTTAAGCAATCTCTGATTTGCTTTTCTGTCTCTATAGTTATCTCTGTCACTAAATATTTAGTTTCCATTTTTTAGAATTTTATGTGAATACAGTCACACAAAATGTACTTTTTCATTAGCTTCCTTTTTTCAAAATAATTAAAGATTCATCTATGTTGTTGCTCAAGAGCTCAATTTTACTGCCAGGTAGCACCCCATTATATGTATATACCACAATTTATTTATCCATTCACCTTTTGATGAATGTTTGTGTTGTTTCTAAGTTTCTGCAAGTTATTGCAAATAAACTTGTGATGAATGTTTGTGCTCAAGTCTTTGCATGGCTGTATGTTTCCAATTCCCTTGGGCAAATACTTAGGAGCAGAATGTCTAGGTCATATGTTAATTACATGTTAAATTTTAAGGAAAACAAGGGACGGTTTACAAAGTGTTGTAGCATTTTACACTCCCACAAATAGTTCTTTCAGGACCTTACACATTTGATATACTTAGTCTTCTTAAATTTTAGATATATTAATAGACATGTACTTATATCTCATTGAATTTTCATTTCGCTAATGACTACTTAGGTTTACATCTTTTCATATGCTTATTTGCCATCCACATAGCTTCTTCAGTGAATTGTCAAAGTATTTTGTTTGGGATGTTTTCTATAATTCTTGAATAATCTTTATATATTTTAAATAGAAATCCTTTATCAAATTATGTGATTTTCAGTATTTTACCAGATTGGTGGCCTGTCTTTTCATTTTTTTTTAACAATATCTTTAACTGAACATGCAAGTTAATCTTAAGTAAATCTAACTTATCATTTTTAAATTTATTTTGTTGTGTCATATCAAAGAGATTTTTTGCCTAGCTCAGGTTATAAAGAATTTGTCCTTTCCCCCCCTCCCAGAAAAGTTATAGTTTTAGGTTAGTTTTAGGTTTAACGTTTAGGCTCATAAGGCCAGTGGGTGGCTCATTCACCCATGACCTGCCTTTGGCTCAGGTCATGATTCCAGGTCCTGGGATTGAGCCCCACATCACAGTTCCCGCTCAGTGGGTGTCTGCTGCTCCCTCTCCCCTTCCTCCTCATTCATGCATGCTTCTGTCATTCTCTCTGTCTGAAATAAATACAATCTTTTTAAAAAACACATTTAGGCCTATTTTATACATATATATAAAGTTAATATTAGTGTATAGTAAAAGTATAGATTAAACACTTTATTCTTTCTTCTTCAAATTGTCTTAGTACCTAGATTAGGGTTCTCCAGAGGAAAAAAAATCAATAGGATGAATTCCAGGTACAGTGATTGTACAATTCCATTCATCATGCAGGGCTCATCACAACAAATGCACTTTTTTTTTTCGATTTATTTATTTATTTGAGAGAACAGGGGAAGTGGCAGAGGGAGAAAATATCCAAGCACAATCCTGGTGAGTACAGAGCCCAACACAGGGCTCCATCCCATAACCCATGAGATCTGGACTCAAGCCAAAAACCAAGAGTTGATCACCCAAGAACTGAGACACCCAGGTGCCCCAACAAGTATGCTTTTTAATCCCATGTCCTATTTTAATGATCCCTCTACCCACCTCCCCTCTGATAACCAATAAGAGTCTATTTCTTGGTTTGTCCTTTTCCACTTTGCTCATTTGTTTCTTAAATTCTACATGTGAGTGAAATTCTATGGTATTGGTCTTTGTCTGACTGACTCATTTCGCGTAGCATTGTACTCTCTCTCCACCTCTGTCCATGTTGTTGCAAATGGCAAGAGCTCATTCTTTCTTAAGGCCAAGTAATATTCCATTTTATGTACATGACTCATCTTTTTCATCCATTCATTTTTGATGTACAGAAGGGCTGTTTCTATGATTTGGCTATTGTAAATAATGCTGGTATGAATTTAGGGGTGCATGTATCCCTTCCAATCAATATTTTTGTATCCTTTGGGTAAATACCTAGTAGACTGGTTACTTGATAGTAGAGTGGTTCTATTTTTAACTTCTTGAGGAACCTCCATACTGTTTTCCAGAGTGGCTGCACCAGTTTCCATTCCCATCAACAGTTTTTTTTCCTCCACATTCAAAAGTTGGTTTTCTTCATTTTTGATTTTAGCCATTCTGACTGGTGTGACATGATATCCTCATTATACTTTTGATATGCATTTTCCTGATGACAAATGATATTGAACATCTTTTATGTATCTGTTGACCATTTGGACATATCCTTTGGAGAAATGTCTGTGTCCTCTGTCCATTTTTTAATTGGACCATTTGTATTTGAGGTGTTGAGTTATGTAAGTTATTTATGTATTTTGGACACTAACCTGTTATTTGATATGTCATTTGCAAATATCTTCTCCCATTCACTAGGTTGCCTTTTAGTTTTGTTGATTGTGTCCCTCACCATGCAAATGCTTTTCATTTTGATGAAGTCCCAGTAGTTTATTTTTGCTTCTTTTCCCTTGCTTTAGGAGACCTATCTAGAAAAATGTTGCTACCATTTGTCTAATATGTTTAATATCAGAGACATTACTGTCTGTGTTCTCTTCTAAGAGTTTGATGGTTTCAAGTCCCCCATTTAGGTCTTTAAGTAATTCTGAGTTTATTTTTGTGTTGACCAGTTTTCCTAACACTTGAAGATTGTCAAAGACAGTTAAGGAGACTGTTTTTCCCGGTTGGATGTTCTTTTCTGCTTTGTTGAAGACTAATTGACCGTGTAATTGTGGGTTTATTTCTGGGTTTTCTCTTCCTTTGATCTATGGGTCTATTTTTGTGCCAGTACTGTACTGTTTCAATCACTACAACTTTGTAACATAACTTCAAGTCTGGAATTGTGATTCCTCTAGCTTCGTTTTTCTTTTTCAAGATTACTTTGGCTATTTACAGTCTTTGGTAGTTGGATACAAATTTTAGGATAATTTGTTTTAGTTCTGTGAAAAATACTGTTAGTATTTTTTTTATAGATTTTATTTATTTATTCATGAGAGACACACACATAGAGAGAGGCAGAGACACAGGCAGAGGGAGAAGCAGGCTCCATGCAGGGAGCCCGACGTGGGACTCGATCCAGGTGCTCCAGGATCAGGCCCTGGGCTGAAGGCGGCGCTAAACCGCTGAGCCATCCGGGCCTGCCCTACTGTTGTTTTTTTTTAAATTTTTATTTATTTATGATAGTCACACAGGGAGAGAGAGAGAGAGAGAGAGGAGAGAGAGAGAGAGGCAGAGACACAGGCAGAGGGAGAAGCAGGCTCCATGCACCGGGAGCCCGACGTGGGACTTGATCCCGGGTCTCCAGGATCGCACCCTGGGCCAAAGGCAGGCGCCAAACTGCTGCGCTACCCAGGGATCCCCCGTTGGTATTTTAATAGGGATTGTATTTTCTGTGTAGATTGCTTTGGGTAGTATAGATATGTAAACAATATTTTTTCTCCTAATCCGTGAGCATGGAAATCGTCTCATTTCTTTGTATCATCTTCAATTTCTTTCATCAATGCTTTACAGTTTTCAGAGTATGAATCTTAAAGTTTTCAGAGTACAGTTCTTTCCATCTCTTTGGTTAGGTTTATTCCTAGGTATCTTATCATTTGTGGTGAGATTATAAATGAAATTACTTTTTTCTTTGTCTTTATTATTACTTTATTATTTTTTTCCTAATTTATCTTTCTACTACTTCATTATTAGTCTATAGAAATACAACAGATTTCTGTACATTGATTTTTGAATCCTGTAACTTTACTGAACTCATTTATTCTAGTAGTTTTTGATGACGTCTTTCAGTTTTTTTTAAGATTTACTTATTTGATAGAGGGACAGAGAGAGAGCACAAGCAGGGGAAGTGGTGGGCAGAGGGAGAGGGGGAAGCTGGCTCCCTGCCGAGCAGAGAGCCTGAAGTGGGGCTCCATCCCATGATCCTGGGATCATGACCTGAGCCAAAGGCAGGTACTTAAGGGATAGAGCCACCCAGGCACACTTAGGTATTTTATATGTAGTATCATGTCATATGTAAATAGTGAAAGTTTTACTTCTTATCGATTTAGATGACTTTTATTTCCTTTTATTGTCTGGTTACTGAGGCTGGGATATTCCTAGGAATATATTTAAGTATTTTTTGGAGAATTAAGTAGAAACAATTTGATACTTTTAGTTCTGGATTCTGTGTTTTCTCAGGAGAGCCTGGAGCAGCCACTAATGTATGACTTTTTCTTATTACCAAGGCAAAATACAATTGAGTACTGTTCCATGACTCACACTGGCCCTGTGTGAGGTCTGAGAATTGTATCTAGAATTTTTGCCCAGTAGTTTTTTTTCCCCAGAAGTGGTAGCTCCTCTCATGAATACACTTAGTACCTTCTGCATGCCTCTGGATCTTTACCTATTCCAGTTCTCTCTTAAAAAAAAAAACTTATTAAAAAATGGGCAGAGAACCTGAATAGATATTTTTCAAAGAACATATACAGATGGCCATGACACATGAAAAATGTTCAGCATCATCAATCATCAGGGAAATGCAAATCAAACCACAGTGAGATATCTTACTACACCAGTTTGAATGGTTAAAATCAAAATGACAAAAAATAATGAGTGTTGGCTAGGACTCTAAATTAGTACAGATATTGTGCACTGTTGGCAGGAATCTAGTACAGCCATTGTGGGAAAAGGTATGGAGGTTCCTCAATTAAAAATAGAAATAGGGCAGCCCAGGTGGCTCAGCAGTTTAGCACCACCTTCAGCCCAGGGCCTGATCCTGGAGACCTGGGATCGAGTCACAAATCAGGCTCCCTGCATGGAGCCCTGCTTCTCTCTCTCTCTCTCTCTCTTTCTCTCTCTGTGTCTCTCATGAATAAATAAATAAAATCTTATGAAATATTTTCATTACTGCTATTTACCCAAGAAAACAAAAACACTAACTTGTAAAGATATATGTCCCCTTATGTTTATTGCAGCATTATTTACAATAGCCATGGTATGGAAGCAGCTTAAGTGTCCATCAGCAGACAGCTAAGGAAGATATGGCTGTGTAATATTCCATTGTGTATATACATAAAAAGGATGAGATCATGTCATTGGAGACAAGATGAATGTACCTAGAAGGTATTATACTAAGTGACATGTTAGACTGAAAAAAGCAGATGCCATTTGATTCCAGTCATAAGTGGAATCTAAAACAAAAACAAGGAGGCCCATACATACAGAGAATACAGGCCTCCAGTTATATAATGAATAAGCCTAGGGAATAAAAGCCATAGCATAAAGAATACAGTGATATTATAATAGTGATGTAACAAGATAGACGATGTCATAGTGTATAAGCTTGTCAAGTCACTAAGTTGTATACCTAGACCTAATGCACATTGTGTGTCAACTATACTCAGATTTAAAAAATAATAAGAGCAAACGGTCAGGGCCTTGGTGAAAAAAATAAAACAAATCTCTTTGGCAAATTGGTTGTGCAATTTACACACCCATGAGCAATAGCTAACAGTTCAGTTATTCCACCTCTCTTGAATGCCTTGATATTGCAAATACCTTATTTAATCTTAGCCATTATAATGGGTATACAGTGACGGCTTCTTGTAGTCTTAGAGCTTCATTAATGACTAATGATTTTGAACATCTTTTAATGTGCTTATTATTGACTATGTGCATAAACCCTTCGTGAAGTGTTTGCTTAGTCTCCTGTTTTTATTTTTTACAATGTTATATTTTTGAGATAACAAAATGCATTTTTTGCTAAGCTGTGTTTTATTCTTTTTTACCTACATGTATTGAAATTTATTAGTGTACAAATTAGGTGTCCTAACTACCACTACAACCACAGTTACAGTACAGTTCCACCTTAGTTTGCCAAGACTACTGTAACAAGGTACCACAAACTGGGTGGCTTAAATAGCAGAAATGTATCATCTCATGGTTCTTGAGGTTCCAAGTCTAAAATGAAGGTGTAGGCAAGGTGGGTTCCTTCAGGGCTATGTGATCAGAATCTGCTCCAGGACTCTCTCCTTGGCTTCCAGATGGCTAATCAATCTCCCCGCGTCCCTTCACATTGTCTTCTCTGCCTATCTGTGTCTGAATTGCAATTTTTGTTAGGTAGTCATTTTGGATTAGGGCCCATCCTAGTCACCTTATCTTAACTGAGTTTTCCCAGTAATTCCCTGTTTCTAAATAAGGTCACATTCTGAAGCACTGACAGTTGGGACCTCAACATAGGAATTTTGTCTGGAACACAGTATAAATCACAACATCCACTCAATCCAAAAGTTCTCTTGTACTGCCACTGTGTAATCCTATACTCTTTGTAGCCACTGATCTCTCTTCTTTCCTTATATTTTTTGTGTTTTCCAGAAAGATATTTCTTTTTTTAATGTGGTTATATTTTATTGTTATTCAACATTGAATTAATCATCCTCAAATCACAGACCCTTTAGATAAATGATCATTTACTAGCTGTGTAATCCAAAAATATATACTAAAGAGATATTGATCAAACAGTTGCTAGCTGGTGACAGGGATGACAAACACAAAATTCAAATGTTTGACATGCTCACAAATTCCATATTCAAAGTATGTTTTCATGTATTTTTTTTAGCCAATCTAATCCTCGTCAGTGGACAGTCATCTTTGGTGCTTCAATAACATTTCCTTGATAGAAGCACGAACTCTTCTCACTGTAGCATTCCAGCTGTTCTCTCTTTAAATCTCAGACTGAATTCATAGGTTTTCAGGATGATTTGAAAGTTATCTAGTTAATTTGGTGGGACAGGTGACTTGGGGACCCTACTCTTCCGCTATCTTGCCACCTCTCCGGTATTTATCTTTTAATGGCATTTTGACCTTTAAATGGAATTATGTAGTATGTAAACCTTTAAGTCACTTTCCGCTTATGGTTTGGACATTCTTCTTTTTTTTCCCCCATGTATCAGTACTATGTCCTTTCTTTGTTGCTGAGTAGTGTTTTACTGTATAAATGTACCATAGTTTTGTTTATCTATTCACCAGCTGGAGTATGTGGTTTCTTTTAAGGCATTTTGATAATAATGCATTAGGCACTAAATCATTAGTAAAGTCTGGTACTAGATAAAATATTCATACAATAATCCTTCATATTTTCTCAATGAGGTTGTTATTTAACATGGTAAAGTACCACTGATACAGAAACTAAATCTTTAACAATTTATTTACACCACTTTATGGCCCTCCACTATTCTATGCCTTTGCCTCTTGCAGTTAAATGTAATTACTGTCCTAAGATGACCATTCCCTGGAGTAACCAGACACATAAGCATTCTGAAATTGTCCCACTCTTTATGGGATTTGCACCCTAAAATACAGAATGTGTCAAAAGGGATAAATGTATGATCACTGCAAAACAAGGATCATCATTTTTCCACAGTGTAATGACAAAGTCCTCACTTCCAAATATATCCTACCTCTTACACTTAGCCAATTTCACATTTTGGGTTCAGCAGAATTCCACTTCTATATGCTACATATTGTATCAGTTAATAATAAAGTTTGGCTACAAATAATAAAAATCTTAAAATTAAATGAATAGTTTTATTTATCTAATGTAATAAAATATATAGTGGTAGGAAGTCCAAGACTCACCCATGCCTTCAGAAAACCAGGATCTTTTTATCATTTATCTTTTTCATTCTTAGAATAAAAAGTCTTGGTACCAAATGCCCACTTCACTTCCAGGGCTTTCAGTTGGTATTGTAAGCATGAAATAAGAGAAAAATGAGCAGTTGACAATAGCAGATTTCTGTGAAGTAATCATTGGCAGTATGTACAATATTATGTACAAGGGGAATTGATGAGTTCAGTTTTAGAGCCTCTATGCTTCATGGAGGATAATGAGAATGGGGTGGTGAATGACATTTGTGTAGCCACCTCAGTGATTTTCTTAGTAAGAAATAACTGGTATCTATCCTCTGAATCGTATGTATCTCCAAGTATCTTTCTTCCACTTTAGTAAAAGGATGATTTCTTGACTAGGGGAAGGATTCTTGCATTGCAGTTCACTTTCTTTTAATGTTCCACAAGTGACACTTCACCATCTTCTAGTTTCCAGTCGCACAGATGAAAAGTCCAGTTCCAATTTGATTATAATCTAAAAGAAAACTTGCTCTTTTACCCTGGGAATATGTAAGAGACTTTTGTTTATCCAAAGAGCTGAAGAAATCACCGCTTTGTGACTGACAGAGTTTTATCTTGTATGACAAGTGGTAACTTGGTTATCCTTTCCAACTGCATGCTTTGATCTTTCTCCAACCCAAGAAAATATTTTTGATTTGTTTAAATATTAAGCCATTTTTCTTCTGTTTCTTTGTCCTCAGAATACTTACTATTCATATAATAGGTCATCTTATCTTCTTTCAAATCTTCTCTTGCTTTTTTGATTTTCCTGTCTTAATGTTACTCTGTATTTCAATTACCACTTATTAGGCTATAATGTTGAACTTCAGCAGTGACTCTTTTCTTTAAATCCTTCTATTATTTTTTTTGAAAAAAAATTCTGAAAACCGGAAATTGATTCAAGATATTTCTCTTTCTCTGCAGCTTTATTTCACCATCTCTTAATTTCCCTTTTTTTTTCTCCTCTCTCTGATTGCTAAACACTTTTTTTTTCTTTTTGGATCAAGATTTATTATTAAAATACATTATCACAAGCAAGTAGTATCTGCCATCATAGGTTGGGGCATAGTGCACCTGAAATAAGCATGCCTGATCCAACTTTGTTATATATTTTTTCAACTTCAGCAGCAGGGGAGACTCAATCTTGTTCCTCTAGATCCTTCTTAGACTAGACTATAAGGAAATATATCTCATTCACATATTATTTCGGTGCTCCAAACATCTCTCAGTGCCAATCTGAGGATATGTTATATGATACTTTCTGGTCATTTCTTAGGCTTCTAGTCCCCCAGCTGCATTGGGAAAGGGAAAGACCTGGAAAGGCAAATTTTGATTAATACCTGTACTGGAAACCCACCAGGAGCCAGCACTTCTCTTAAACTTAGATGGCCATGGTCTCAGATGTGACTTGGTTCATAGAGACTGTTCTCTTGGAGTTGAAATGAGAAGAATGAAATCTGTGTTTGGATTGTCATGTTCCCAGAGCATCATTTTTTCTATAATATTCTTATATTAAGGTCATATATTTTTCTTCTACTTTGTTGGGTTGAGATAAATTAACATCTTAATTATTTATTTGTTGTTATCTTTCTTGGTTTTGCTTTTTCTTTGTATTTTGAATTATAGTCTATAGGCTGTGAATAGAAGCTTGTCATGTTTTTATGTGTTCCCTCTTGTTCCCTCTTTCTGTAATCTCCCATTCTACTCTCACAGTGAATTTTCTGTCTAGAGTCTCCTGGCTCTCAAAAACCAAACAACGAGGACTTAGTTTTATCCTATAATGATAATGTTGATATCATAGATCTCTACTAAGCAGGAAGTTGGGCTTTCCATATTTGTTACAATTTTTTCCTCAATTTTTTAAAAATCAGTTTACATTCTGACCTTGTACACAGTTGTATATGTGGTTATATATGTATACGTCAGGAAAAGAAACTTCACAAGGCTTATGGGATATACTTACAGGTTACTATATACTATTTTACTTTAAAAAATATTATACCATGCTAAAGTGATTTCAAATTTATAATGGGTTGCAGCTTGCTGTTTGAGGAATAGTGATCCAGCTTCTTTGAGTATGAAGCTTTATTAAAACATATCTCTGGAGAGTGTTTCTCCACGATTTTTATCAAATCATTTTTATGGAAGGTGGAACTTCATACGCTTTCTGGTGTCAAGCAATGGATCTGGTTCAAGTTGTTTCTCGAAGGATATGAAGCCATGCAGCAGATATTTCTCGAGTTTATAAAAGTTGTGGTGCAGCCTCCACCCACTGCTACATTTTTGTATTCCGTAATGGCCCCCCAAAATCTTTGTTTTATTTTTTAATGCACATGACTTAGTAGCTATTTTTGCTATATGCTTATAGATCAGAGGGGTGGTCACAGTTTAAACTTAGGACGTTCATTTAAATAAAAGTTACTGATCAATTTATAAAGACAAGAATTTCAAATAGCAATGTAGTATGGAATATATATGAATCTGGAATATAAAATTATAAGTCTAAAAGCAATTTATTCATGGAAAAATATATATAATACATCAAATTATACATGAATGAAAAACACAGTTCAAATCAGTGTTAGGAAAAATAATAAATACTTGCCATGTTAAATTTATAAAATATTTTCTATGTGCTTCTTCATGTATTTGTATAGGTAACAGCACGTTTTCTTTTTCTTCTATAATGATTATTCTGTTATCTAGTCTATACTTTGTATCTATTACTGAGCTACATGTACTGCTTGCCTCAAGAATGTCATCAAAAGAAAAATGAGATCAATGTTGTGAAAGTACTCCCAGCACAGCAAAAGAAATATATTATGTATATGCAGCATAGGATTACTGTTAGCATTATTATTATCCATTAGAAGGCCAAATATGCTTTATTCTAGAGCTATGTAAGTGAATGACTCTAAAAAAAGTTGTTTAATGTTCCACTTAAGTAAACATTAAAGTTGCCATTACATATTTTTCCTTTAATTATGAAATATGAGAGCAATGCAGAATTTTACTTGCCTTTTCTTGTCATGTAATATTTACATGCTCATTTTCTTCCTTCTCTATAATGACTTTAATATGTGTTTACATAGTGATTTCCATTTACTAAAAACTTTACAATCATTTATCAGTCAATATTTTCTTCAACATACACAATAATTTACTCAATAAATGTCAGTAAGTTTTATATACAAGATTATGGGACTACTGGGTACTTATAAGTAAGCTTACTTATAAATAAAAAAATTACAAGAAAAGTAAGTTATTTCAGGTTGCACAGTCAGTGGCAGAGCTGAAATTAGAACTCAGATTTCTAGCTTTCATTTGTACCAGTGCTTCTTAAAATTTGGGAATTTGAAAATCCTGCTCGGCATATTTTTTGTGTGTATGCTTTAAAATCTTAGCTTCTTAGTAATAGACATAGTTTGAGATGACAGGATCACATGTGAATTAAATATAGTGATCATAATTTGCTCCCTGGAAACTAAAGAAATGCCTCTCCATTCTTTTGTTAACTAAAGGAAATCATATAGCATTGTGATATGCTCATTTGCAATGGTAATAGTTCAAAGATAAATTTATCTTTGAAATAATAATTCTAACATCAATGGTTCTCTGGTGGAACACTGGGTGCCTCAGTGGTTGAGTATCTGCCTTTGGCTCAAGCCAGGGTCCTGGGATCCAGTCCTGCATCGGACTCCCCGCAGGGAGCCTGTTTCTTCTCTACCTATGACTCTGCCTCTCTCTGTGTCTTTCATGAATAAACATATAAAATCATATTTTGTAAAGGTTCTCTGATATTGGATTGTGTCCCCCCCAAAAAAAGAATCATGTTGAATCCTAGTCCCCAATGTGATAGTGTTTGCAGGTAGAGTCCTTTGGGAGGTTATTAGATCATGTGAGTGCAGCCCTCATAAATGGTATTAATGCTCTTACAATGAGACACAAGAGAGATAATCTCTGTTGGCCATATGATAATATAGCAAGAAGGCAGCTATCGATAAGCTAGAAAGTGGGCTCCAACACAGAACTTGACCATGCCAGGACCCCGATCTCAGATTTCTAGCCTCCAGAATTTTTTTTCACTTCTTTTTTATAATAAATTTATTTTTTATTGGTGTTCAATTTGCCAACATACAGAATAACACCCAGTGCTCATCCCGTCAAGTGTCCACCTCAGTGCCCATCACCCATTCACCCCCACCCCCCTTCCCCTTCCCCATCCACCACCCCTAGTTCGTTTCCCAGAGTTAGGAGTCTTTATGTTTTGTCTCCCTTTCTGACACTCCCCACACACTTCTCCCTTCCCTTATATTCCCTTTCACTATCATTTATATTCCCCAAATGAATGAGACCATATAATGTTCGTCCTTCTCTGATTGACTTATTTCACTCAGCATAATATCCTTCAGTTCCATCCACGTTGAAGCAAATGTGGGTATTTGTCATTTCTAATAGGCTGAGTAATATTCCATTGTATACATAAACCACATCTTCTTTATCCATTCATCTTTCAATGGACACCAAGGCTCCTTCCACACTTTGGCTATTGTGGACATTGCTGCTAGAAACATCGGGGTGCAGGTGTCCTGGCGTTTCATTGCATCTGTATCTTTGGGGTAAATCCCCAACAGTACAATTGCTGGGTCATAGGGCAGGTCTATTTTTAACTCTTTGAGGAATCTCCACACAGTTTTCCAGAGTGGCTGCACCATTTCACGTTCCCACCAACAGTGCAAGAGGGTTCGCTTCTCTCCGCATCCTCTACAACATTTGTGGTTTCCTGCCTTGTTAATTTTCCCCATTCTCACTGGTGTGAGGTGGTATCTCATTGTGGTTTTGATTTGTATTTCCCTGATGGCAAGTGATGCAGAGCATTTCCTCATGTGCGTGTTGGCCATGTCTGTGTCTTCCTCTGTGAGATTTCTGTTCATGTCTTTTGCCCATTTCATGATTGGATTGTTTGTTTCTTTGGTGTTGAGTTTAATAAATTCTTTATAGATTTTGGAAACTAGCCCTTTATCTGATACTTCATTTGCAAATATCTTCTCCTATTCTGTAGGTTGTCTTTTAGTTTTGTTGACTGTATCCTTTGCTGTGCAAAAGCCTTCTTTTTAATTGTGGGAAATACATGTTTACTGCTTGAGCCACTCAGTCTAGGATATCTAAGTATAGCGGCCTTAATTAAGACTGATATTTAGACTCTGGAATATATATCCTCACACCTCATAAATAGATCACATTTAGAGGTGACTATTATGAAGTTTTAATTGTCAATATTTGCATTTATTATTTTAAAAATTGAATATTTGAGTCCTTATTTTTTAGAACAATGGGAATACATTTAGAAATATGACGGCTCCTTATATTCATATCCATAATGCACTTGACTGACAGTCTTTGAATCATTGGTAATCAGTAAGTAAGCTTTTTACATCAAATCTATTTTAATTGACCATTTTTCTCCCAAAGATAGCAAAATAGAACAAACTACAGAATATTAATAAGAACTTCTGATCTAGTAGGTTAAGTTCCAGTAATTCTGTTGAATTTAGAAACCACAAAATCTAAAATTTTATTAATGTTGTTTTGCAAAAATTATGAAATGGGAAGCTAAGCAAAGGCTCTATACCTGTCCGTCCCTCTTTATTACCTTACAAGTTGGAGTGGTTGGTATAGAGCCATGCAAAGGAGAATTCCATCACTTTCTTTCCCCAAGCATCTCTTCTTCCTACAAATTTTCATCAATCAGAAAGGTTTTCCTTAACTGTCTAAAGACTCTGTTTATGTTATCTCTTTTGTGAGTTGTTGTTTGCCCTCTTATATCTTCCTAGGGCCATTATGTGAGAATAGCTGCCAAAAATATGATTTTGTACTGGAGAAATGAAAACCTATATTCAGTACTTTCAAAGTACCATTTCCTTTGAATCTTCATTCTTTCATAAGTATTCATTGCACACTGAATTGGTACCGAAGAGAATACTAGATTCAACAAAACAATATCTTGCCTTAATCAAGTTAGATCCTCTAAAAAAATAATTATAAACATATTCTAAGGTCTAGAATGACATTCACTTGTAGTGTGACTTTCATTTATTTCAGTGGGCCAAATGTAATTGTATATCCTCACTAAAATATTCTTTTTAAAAGAACTACCAATATTCATTCCATTCTTTAGTTTTTCCATCTAATCATAATACACAAGAATAACCAAGGTCTTTTGGCTTTATATAAGGATATTGATTTCCATCAGAATGACCCCTATAATTATTTCATTTTTTGAAGAACAAACTCCAACTGGTGTCATTCAGTTCTCTTAGGTATTCATAGCTTATCATTTTATATGTGTGTATAGGTATCAAACTTAATCAGCTATTTTATGGAGGTTTGGGGACTGTCCTTAAATTTCTATTTATATGATTTTCTGCCCACTATACTCATTTAGCATAGAATATTAATACTCAAATAATTAGGAGTACAAATCAATGTACATCTACACAAAGATTGCATGAATAGGAAAAGATAGGGTTTTATTTCTCCTGATAAAGCGGTTTGAACCTAGATTTGTGAAATATTACCATGTGGCAGGAGCTACACTAAATGTTTTACATCATTATTTAACACTCAATACAACCCCATGTTGCATATGAGGAAACTAATATACATAGAGATTGCATAGAAAATGCAATGTTTCATGCCTGGTAAGTAACACAGCTTGGACTCAAAGAGAAGTGTTTTTCAAAAAAATCTCAATTAAAATTTTTGTTTTGCAGAATACACTTTGGTGCCATGAGAGAAGTATTTTTATGGTAGTGATAATTATTTCAAAACTATGCTGTGAATCAGTAGTGTCTAGATAGCCCTTTCTTTGAAAAGAGGAAAAGCAATTGCTATCAATTCCACCTTATCTAAGAAGTAATCATTCTTCAGTATCAAACAAACTCAACCTTCTCTGTCAAGCCTTCCATAAAGTCTCTGGATTCTTTTTTTTTTTTTTTTTTTTTTATTTTTTTATTTTTTAAGGTCTCTGGATTCTAATAGATAATTTCCTTGAATCCTGGTAGCAACTTGTGATTTTTCTTAATATTTCATCTCCTTTGACAATCTTACTAAGGAATTTTTGAGGCTATAACCTGTGTCTGTACTTACCTTGCACCTGGTCCCATATAATGGGTACTTTTAAAATATACTAACTATTGGAACACATGCAAATTTGTTGTAATTATAAGTCACATTTGATGAAATGAATATACCTTGTTGAGTTGGTCTCTGTTGGTATCTATTTGATACAAATGATATTAGTTTCAGGTGTACAACATTGTGATTTCACAGTAATATCCATTACTCTATCATTGATAAGTATAGTCACCGTCTGTCATGATGCAATATCATTACAGTATTATTGACTATATTCCCTATGTTCTACATTTTATCTCCATAAACTATTTATTTTATAACTAGAAGTTCAGACCATTAATCCCCTTCTACTGTTCTCCTATCTCCCATTCCACCATAATGGACCCCCCCACCCCCACCCCAGCAACTACCGGTAGGGTTGTTCTCTGCCTTAAAGTCTTTTGTTTTGCTAGATTCCACTAATAAGTGAAATTGTATGGAATTTGGCTTTCTGAGTCTAACTTCACCCAGCACAAAACTGTATAGGTCCATCCATGTTGTGACGAATGGCAAATTTTGATTCTTTTTCTATGGATGAGTATTCATTCTATATTTATATGTCATATCTTCTTTAGCGATTTGTTTTTTTATGATAGTCACACACACACACACACACACACACACACACACACACACACAGAAAGAGAGAGGCAGAGACACAGGCAGAGGGAGAAGCAGGCTCCGTGCACCGGGAGCCCAACGTGGGATTCGATCCGAGGTCTCCAGGATCCGGCCCTGGGCCAAAGGCAGGCGCCAAACCGCTGCGCCACCCAGGGATCCCTTCTTTAGCTATTTGTATATAAATAGACCCTTGGAGCAGGTCTTTAAAAAAAATAAATGGACCCTTGGGCTGCCTCCGTCTCTTGGCTATTTGAAATAATGCTGCAATAAAGGGGTGTGTATCACTTTGAATTAGTGTTTCATCTGTGTTGGGTAAATACCCAGAAGGAGGATTGCTGGATCATGTAGCATTTCTATTTTTAACTTTTTGAGGAACCTCCATACTGTTTCCCATAGTGGTTGCATCAATGTACATCTGCACAAAGATTGCATGAACTGTCCCTTTTTTCCATATCCTCACCAATACTTGCTATTTCTTGACTTTTTGATAGTAACAAGTCTACTAAGTGTGAGGGGATAGCTCATTGTGGTTTTGATTTGCATTTTCTTGATGATTACTGATTTTGCATACCTTCACATGTGCCTGGTGGCCATCTGTTGATCTTCTTTGGAAAAAATGTCTATTTTAAATCTTTTTCCATTATTCAATCAGGTTGTTTTTGTTTTTGATATTAAGTTGTGTAAGGCCTTTATATATTTTGGATATTATTACCTCTTATTGTATTTATGATTGCAACCTACCGAATGTGAGAAGATATTTACAATTTGTTTTGTTGATAAGGTTTTCTTCATTGTGCAGAAACTTTTTATTTTGGGTAGTCCCAATTGTTTGCTTTTGTTTCTCATATCCATAATTATCTTGCTCAATCGATGTCCATAAAATTACTATGTTTTCTTTCAGGGTTTTATGGTTTCAGGTCTTTAGTCAATTTTGCATATATTTTTTTTTAGTATAGGAAAGTAGTTGAGTTTTCCCAACAGCATTATTGAAAAGACAGTCTTTTTTCCATTGTATATTCTTGCCTTTGTCCTATATTAATTGACAATATAGGAGCGGTTTATTTCTGTAGTCTCTATACTGTGCTGTTAATCCATCCATTTTTGTGCCAGTACCATATGGTTTTGGTTATTATAACGTTATAGTATCTCTTTGAGTCTATGCTTGTCATATCTCCAGCTTTGTTCTTCTTTCTGAAGATTGCTTTGGCTATTCAAGGACTTGTTCCACACAAGTTTTAGGAGTAATCTAGTTCTGTGGAAAATGTTGGTATTTTGATAGGGATTACACTATATCTGTAGATTGCTTTGAGTAGTAGGGATATTAATAATATTATCTTCAATTTATTACATCAATAGCTTACTGTTTTCATAGAGTATGTCTTTCACCTCCCTGGTTAAATTTCTCTTAACTTCTCTTTCTAGACCTACAATAATAATGATCAGAAACACAACATATTTCTATAGATTAATTTTATATCCTGCAACTTTACTGAATTCATTTATTGTACTAGTTCTTTGGTAGAGTCTTTAGAGCTTTCTATATACAGTATCATGTCATCTACACTAAATGACAGTCTTACTTTTTCCTTTCCAATTTGGATACCTTTTATTTCTTTTTCTTATTTGATTTCTGCAGTGAGGACTTCCAATACTATTTGGATAAAATGGTGAAAGTAGACATCCTTGTGTTTTTCCTGATCTGAGATGGAAAGATTCATTTTTTTCCCACCATTAAGTATGATGGCTTTTTTCATATATGGCCTTTATTCCATTGAGCTCACTTTGTTGAGAGTTTTATTATAAGCAAATGTGTATTTTGTCATAGGCTTTTATCCTTCCTCTTGTTAAGGGGATGTATCACACTGATTGATTTGGGAATCAAATATTTCTTGGTATCCCTGGAAAAAATCCTACTTGATCCTGGTAAATTATATTTTTAATGTATTGCTGGACTCAACTAATATTTTGTTGAAGATTCTTGCAGGTATGTCTTCAGAGATTGTGGCCTGTAGTTTTCTTTTGTGTGTGGCATCTTTACATGGTTTTGGTATCCAGAGTAATGCTGACTTCATAGAATGGATTTTAATGTTTTCCTTCCTCTTCTCTATTTAGGAATACTTTGAGTAGAATAGCTGTTAACTCTTTAAATGTTTGGTAGACTTCTCTTGTTTTTTTTTAAGATTTTATTTATTTATTCATGAAAGACACACACAGAGAGAGGCAGAGACACAGGCAGAGGAAGAAGCAGGCTCCATGCAAGGAGCCTGGATGTGGGACTCGATCCTGAGGCCGCAGATCACGCCCAAGCCAGGGGTAGGTGCTCAACCGCTGAGCCAACCAGGCGCCCCGGTAGACTTCTCTTGTGATGCCATCTGGTCCTGGACTTGTGTTTGAAAGTGTCTGTTTAAATTTTCGAATTCTTTCTGATCCAGTGTTGGAAGATCATACATGTCTAGGAATAGATCCATTTCATCTACATTATCTAATTTAGTGCCATATAATTTTTCAGAAAATTGTATTTCTGTTGAGGTTTTGTGTCTTGTATTGATAAAAACTTCCCTCTTACACACAGCAAAAGCAGCTCTGTGTTTTTTGATTTCTTCATTGACCTCTTAGTAGCATATTATTTAGCCTCCAAGTCATTGCAGGTTTGTTCTCCCAGTTTTAACTTGTAATATGTCAAATTTGCTGAGACAATAGAAACAATTAGTATTCTGCTGGTTTTGGAGGGGGCAGTCTAATGTGTTATTCAAAGTCACTGGATGGAGGGAGGGGCAAGATGGCTAAAGAGTAGGGTCCCCAAGTCACCTGTCCCCACCAAATGACCTAGATAACATTCAAATCATCCTGAAAATCTATGAATTCGGCCTGAGATTTAAAGAGAGAACAACTGGAATGAACAGTGAGAAGAGTTCGTGCCTCTATCAAGGTAGGAAGATGGGGAAAAAAGAAATAAAGAAAAAAAGACATCCAAGGGGGAGGGGCCCCGCGAGGAGCCGGGCTAAGGATGGGGGAGTGCCCCCAGGACAGGAAAGCACCATCCCGGAGAAGCAGGAGCTTCACCAATGTTACCGGACAGAAAGGGGCTCACAGGGAGTTAGAGCAGGACCGCAGGAGGACGGGGATGCCCTCAGGCTCCATGGGACACTAACAGACACCTGCGCCCCGGGGAGACCGTGCCCAGCTCCCTAAAAGGCTGCAGCGCACACACGGCTGGACCCAGGGAGCAGCTCGGCTTGACCCAGGAGCAGCTCAGAGGGGCTCCGGCGGAGGCTCCACACGGAGGGGGCTGCGCAGCTCCGGGAGCAGCTCGGAAGGGCTCGGGCAGAGGCTCCGCGGAGAGGAGGCTGCCCCGCCGGTAGCGCGAATCCAACAGTGCAGGCCCAGGGAGCACAGGGCGCCAGGGACAGCCCAGGATCCGGCCTCCCTCCGGGACAGGCAGAGGCCGGGAGGGCCCAGGACAGCAAGGACACTCCTGCCCCAACCTGAGCAGATCAGCGGCCCCGCCCAGGAGCATCCAGGCCCCTGCAGACTGAGAGCTCTATAGTTACAGTGGGAGCTGACTCCAGGGCTCCAGAGCTGGCCGCTGCCACTGGGGTTGTTCCTCCTGGGGCCTCACAGGGTAAACAACCCCCACTGAGCCCTACACCAGGGAGGGGGCAGAGCAGTTCCACCAAGTGCTAAACCTGAAAATCAGCACAACAGGCCCCTCCCCCAGAAAACCAGCTAGACTGACAAGTTCCAGGGAAAGTCAAGGGACTTAAAGTATACAGAATCAGAAGATACTCCCCCGTGGTTTTTTGTTTTTGTTTTTGTTTTTGGCTTTTTGATTTGTTTGCTTGCCCCACCCTATTTTTCCTTTCTTTCTTTTTCTTTCTCTTTTTCTACTCTTTTTTTCTTTTTTCTTCCTTTTTTCTTTTTTTTCTCTTTTCTTTCCTTCTTTCTCTCCTCTCTTTTTATCTTATACCAATACAATTTGTTTTTGGCCACTCTGCACTGACCAAAATGACTATAAGGAAAACCTCACCTCAAAAGAAAGAATCAGAAACAGTCCTCTCTCCCACAGAGTTACAAAGTTTGGATTACAATTCAATGTCGGAAAACCAATTCAGAAGCACTATTGTAAAGCTACTGGTAGCTCTAGAAAAAAGCATAAAGGACTCAAGAGACTTCATGACTGCAGAATTTAGATCTGATCAGGCAGAAATTAAAAATAAATTGAATGAGATGCAATCCAAACTAGAAGTCCTAATGACGAGGGTTAACGAGGAGGAAGAACGAGTGAGTGACATAGAAGACAAGTTGGTGGCAAAGAGGGAAACTGAGGAAAAAAGAGACAAACAATTAAAAGATCATGAGGATAGATTAAGGGAAATAAGTGACAGCCTGAGGAAGAAAAACCTACGTTTAATTGGGGTTCCCGAGGGTGCCGAAAGGGACAGAGGTCCAAAATATGTATTTGAACAAATCATGGATGAACACTTTCCTAATCTGGGAAGGGAAACAGGCATTCAGATCCAGGAAATAGAGAGCCCCCCCTCAAATCAATAAAAACCATTCAACACCTCGACATTTAATAGTTAAGCTTGCAAATTCCAAAGATAAAGAGAAGATCCTTAAAGCAGCAAGAGACAAGAAATCCCTGACTTTTATGGGGAGGAGTATTAGGGTAACAGCAGACCTCTCTACAGAGACCTGGCAGGCCAGACAGGACTGGCAGGATATATTCAGGATCCTAAATGAGAAAAAAATGCAACCAAGAATACTTTATCCAACAAGGCTCTCATTCAGAATGGAAGGAGAGATAGAGAGCTTCCAAGACAGGCAGGAACTGAAAGAATATGTGACCTGCAAACCAGCTCTGCAAGAAATTTTAAGGGGACTCTTAAAATTCCCCTTTAAGAAGTCCAGTGGAACAATCCACAAAAACAAGGGCTGAATAGATATCAGGAAGCAGTATTTTCATGGAAAATCCAGATTACAGTTAAAGCCAGGAGATTGAAGACACAGGAAATCAAGAAACCGTCTAAGGAAACAGGAAGTTTTCCAGGTACTCACCTGGACTTCTTAATAATATCACTGATATTCATGGAGTGAACTAAGTGATGTATGAGGGCTTTGGAGAAGGGAGTAAGTTAACTAGCTGGAGGCATGCACTTCCCACTTTACCCACACCTGCTTCCGATGCATTCTGTTGGTGCCCAGCCCCTGACTGCAGCACAGCCCTTTGACCTAACTTTCCCTAGTGAGGGGCAAAACTGCATGTATTCTCAAGGCCAAGGGACTCCTATGACATTTCTTCTGTCTGCTATTACCTGGGACCACTCTTTAACCTCGCACCTGGAGCCATATCCCTGGCTGGTACCCTGCTAGAGGGAGGGGCACACACATTACATAATGGGCATTGAGCCAGGGGATGATGGGAGGGCTGGCGTGGGACATAAATAATGGGGTAAGTCTGAGCTTATGGCCAGTTACTCATTTAGGCAAGATGAGTAACTAGCCAAAGGCCATTTGGAGAAATGACAAAAAAGCTGCCTTGGATTTCTTCTCGACCCCAGGCTCCACCTACGCACTCTATTCCTTCCTCCACTCCACCCCGGGCTCCACCTGCCCACTCTATTCCTTCCTTTCTAGACCCCGGTCTCCTCCTATCTACTGTATTCTTTCCTCCTCTCATTGTCCAAGGCCGTTTCCTCTTATACATAACTCTTTTTGTCCACAGAACACTCCCCAGCGTCGGCCACATGATATACATATATATGCCACTCGCAATGTGGGGACACTGGGCAAGCCACACTCAAACACCTGCAACTTCTGCCTTCCTGGTAAATTTGAGGAAAATGTATCCATTCAGTTAATTGTGTAAGTTAATCTTACAGCTTCTCTAAGATGGACGTGTCAGAGCGCTTGCTGTTGCTTCTCCGTGTAACCACGTCAACAACGTCCATTCTTTCATCCTATGATTGTGTGCTGAGCCCCTGGGGTGTGCTGGCCCAGGCCCCACAGACTTTGAAGCCAAGTCGCCCTCCTTCCCGCTGGGGCGTCCTTCTGATGCCCACGATCTCCTCTCTGGGTCAGCCCGGAACGTGATGACTGCAGGCTGAACCACGTCAGGGTGCACAGTGATATCGCGCTCCACAACGCTAAAGTGTGGAGCTTGGAGAAGATGATTGCCACACGGAGTGTTCAGCGCCCACCTCAGCCTCGTTCCTGAAACCCAGCCTGTGTGCTGCGTGGATAAATAAAGATGACTTTCATGCGTCAGTCGGACCTTTCCTTTGTGGAGCCTCACATTTTTCTGCCCGCATGCACTGGTTCAAATCCTTCATCCTTGGGGATTCCTGGGTGGCCCAGCGGTTTAGCACCTGCCTTCCGCCCAGGGTGTGATCCTGGAGTCCTGGCATTCGAGTCCCACGTCAGGGCTCCCTGCCTGGAGCCTGCATTCCCCCTGCCTGTGTCTCTACCTGTCTCTCTCTGTGTCTCTCGTGATTAAATATATACAATCTTTAAAAAGTACGTGGTGTCCATCTGAAGTGTATACTATCCACTGATTTCTTTATCTCAATGACTCCATTTTTCCTTTCTGGGGTTGGTTTCGTTGTTTGTTTGTTTTGGCATCTGTTCTTCAGTGTCTTGTACTTTTTCTTAGAATTTCAAGTTTTTGTTCTATGCCTTTCATGACATGAAATTATTGGTGAAGTATTTGTGTAAATATGCCCTTTTTTATACCTGTTGACCATCTCTCACATGGATTGTTTGCTCGTCTGTTTCCTAATTTTGGATTGTGAGCTCACCTTCAGCGGGGCTTTCCTTTTGATCTGGACCATGGTGGTGCTCCTACAGTGTGATAAATTTTGTATCTGACACCTCAGAGGTCACATGGACCTAAAGCCAGTTTCATTTTAGGCTGTGGATTTCTATATCACATAGTTCACATTTTGGACTCAAAACCAGGGCAAGCGGTAGGCACAGGATTTTTTATTTTGGTTTTAAGATTTTATTTATTTCCCCATGAGAGACACACAGAGAGAGGCAGTGACACAGGCAGAAGGAGAAGCAGACTCCCTTCCAGGGTGCCCGAAGCGGAACTCAATCCCAGGTCCCCAGGATCAATCCTTGATCCAAAGGCAGATGCACAGTGGTTGAGCCACCCAGGCATCCCAGGCACAGGATTTTAGTATCTCAGGGGAAATTGTTTTTTAATAATAAATTTATTTTTTATTGGTGTTCAATTTGCCATCATACAGAATAACACCCAGTGTTCATCCCATCAAGTGCCCCCCTCAGTGCTGTCACCCATTCACCCCCACCCCCCACCCTCCACCCCTTCCACCACCCCTAGTTCATTTCCCAGAGTTAGGAGTCCTTATGTTCTATTTTCTCTTCTATCTTTTTTCTCCTTTTCCCAATACAACTTGTTTTAGGCCACTCTGCACTGAGCAAAATGACTAGAAGGAAAAACTCAGCTCAAAGGAAATAAGCAGAAACAGTCCTCTCTCCCAGAGTTACAAAATTTGGATTACAATTCAATGTCAGAAAGCCAATTCAGAAGCACAATTATAAAGCTACTGGTGGCTCTACAAAAAAGCATAAAGGATTCAAGAGACTCATGACTGCAGAATTTAGAAGTAATCAGACAAAAATTAAAAATCAATTAAATGAGATGCAATCCAAACTAGAGGTCCTAATGATGAGGGTTAATGAGTTAGAAGAATGAGTGAGTGACATAGAATACAAGTTGATGGCAAAGAGGGAAACTGAGGTAAAAAGAGAAAAACAATAAAAAAGATCATGAGGATAGATTAAGGGAAATAAATGACAGCCTCAGAAGGAAAAATCTACATTTCTTGGGTTTCCCAAGGGCGCTGAAGGGGAAAGAGGTCCAGAAATTGTATTTGAACAAATCATAGCTGAGAACATTTCTAACTTGAGAAGGGAAACGGGCATTCAGATCCAGGAAATAGATAGATACCCCTCCCCCCAAATCAATAAAAACCATTCAGCACCTCGACATTTAATAGTGAAGCTTGCAAATTTCAAAGATAAAGAGAAGATCCTTAAAGCAGCAAGAGACAAGAAATATCTAATCTTTATGGGGAGAAATATTATATTAACAGCAGACCTCTCCACAGAGACCTGGTAGGCCAGAAAGGGCTGACAGGATATATTCAGGGTCCCAAAGGAGAAGAATATGCAGCCAAGAATACTTTATCCAGCAAGGCTCTCATTTAGAAAAGAAGGAGAGATAAAGGGCTTCCAAGATATGCAACAAACTGAAAGAATGTGACCACCAAGCCAGCTCTGCAAGAAATACTAAGGGGGATTCTGTAATAAAAAGAGGATGTCCAAGAAAACAATCCACAAAAACTGTGACTGAATAGGTATTATGATGACACTAAATTCATATCCTTCAATAGTAACTCTGAATGTGAATGGGCTTAATGACCCCATCAAAAGGTGCAAGGTTTCAGACTGTATGAAAAAGCAAGACCCATCTATTTGCTGTTTACAAGAGACTCATGTTAGACATAAGGCCATCCTACATCCTGAAAATAAAAGGTTGAGGACCATGTACCATTCAAATGGTCCTCAAAAGAAAGCAGGGGTAGCCATCCTTATATCAGATAAACTAAAGTTTATCCCAAGACTGTAGTGAGAGATAAAGAGGGACACTATATCATACTTAAAGCATCAATCCAACAAGATGACCTAACAATCATCAATATTTATGCCCTGAATGTGGGAGCTGCCAAGTATATCAATTAATAACCAAAGTTAAGACATACTTAGATAATCATACACTTATACTTGGTGACTTGTACGTAGTGCCTTCTTTTCTTTCCTTTTTTTTTTTTTTGGTTTTGTTTTGTTTTGTTATTTCGTAGTGCTTTCTACAATCAACAGATCTCTAAGCACAACATCTCCAAAGAAACAAGAGCTTTAAATGATACACTGTACCAGATGAATTTCACAGATATTTACAGAACTTTACATCCAAACAGAACTGAATACACATTCTTCTCAAGTGCACATGGAACCTTTTCCAGAATAGACCATATACTGGGTCACAAATCAGGTCTGAACCGATACAAAAAGATTGGGATAGTCCCCTGCATATCTTCAGACCATAATGCTTTGAAATTAGAATTAAATTGCAGGAAGACGTTTGCAAGGATTTCAAAAACGTGGAGGTTAAAGACCATCCTGCTAAAACATGAAGGGGTCAACCAGGAACATAAGGAAGAATTAAAAAGACTCATGGAAACTAATGAGAATGAAGATACAACCATTCAAAATCTTTGGGATACAGCAAAAGCAGTCCTGAGGGGGAAATACATCACAATACAAGCATCCATCCAAAAACTGGAAAGAACTCAAATACAAAAGCTAACCTTGCACCTAAAGGAGCTGGAGAAAAAACAACAAATAGATCCTACACCGAGCAGAAGAAGAGAATAATAAAGACTCAAGCAGAACTCAATGAAATAGGGACCAGAAGAACTGTGGAACAGATCAACAAAACCAGGAGTTGGTTCTTTGAAAGAATTAATGATAGATAAGCCATTAGCCAGCCTTATTAAAAAGAAGAGAGAGAAGACTCAACTTAATAAAATCATGAATGATAAAGAAGAGACCACTACCTACCCCAAGGAAACACAAACGATTTTAAAAACATATTATGAACAGCTATACGCCAATAAATTAGGCAATCTAGAAGAAATGAACGCATATCTGGAAAGCCACAAACTACCAAAACTGGACTTGGAAGAAATAGAAAACCTGAACAGGCCAATAACCAGGGAGGAAATTGAGCAGTCATCTAAAACCTCCCAAGACACAAAAGTACAGGGCCAGATGGCTTCCCTGGGGAATTCTATCAAACATTTAAAGAAGATACCATACCTATTCTACTAAAGCTGTTTGGAAAGATAGAAAGAGATTGAATACTTCCAAACTCGTTCTATGAGGCCAGCATCACCTTAATTCCAAAATCAGATAAAGACCCCACCAAAAAGGAGAATGATAGACCAATATCCCTGATGAACATGGATGCAAAAATTCTCAACAAGATACTAGCCAATAGGACCCAAGAATACATTAAGAAAATGATTCACCATGACCAAGTGGAATTTATCCCTGAGATGAAAGGTTGGTTCAACACTCGTAAGAGCAATCAATGTGATTGATCATATTAGCAAGGGAAAAAACAAGAACCATATGATCCTCCCAATACAGGCAGAGAAAGCATTTGACATAATACAGCATCCCTTCCTGATCAAAACTCTTCAGAGTGTAGGGATAGAGGGAACATTCTTCAACATCTTAAAAGCCATCTACAAAAAGCCCACAGCAAATATCATTCTCAGTGGGGAAACACTGGGAACCTTTCCCCTAAGAACAGAAACAAGACAGTGATGTCCACTCTCACCACTGCTATTCAACATAGTACCAGAAGTCCTAGCCTCAGCAATCAGCAACAAAAAGAAACAAATTGCATTCAAATTGGCAAAGAAGAAGTCAAACTCTCCCTCTTCGCTGATGACATGATACTCTACATAGAAAACCCAAAAGACTCCACCCCAAGATTGCTGGAAGTCATCGAGCAATTTGGCAGTGTGGCAACATACAAAATCAATGCGCAGAAGTCAGGAGCATTTCTATACACTAAAAATGAGACTGAAGAAAGAGAAATTAAGGAGTCAATCCCATGTATAATTGCACCCAAAAGCATAAGATACCTAAGAATAATCCTAACCAAAGAGGTAAAGGATCTATACCCTAAAAACTACAAAGCACTTCTGAAAGAAATTGAGGACGACACAAAGAAATGGAAAAATATTCCATGTTCATGGATTGGAAGAATTAATATTGTGAAAATGTCAAAGCTACCCAGGATAATTTACACATTTAATGCAATCCCTATCAAAATACCATGGACTTTCTTAAGAGCGTTGGAATAAATTATTTTAAGATTTGTGTGGAATCAGAAATGACCCCAAATAGCCAGGGGAATATTCAAAAACAAAACCAGAGCTGGGGCATCACAAGGCCAGATTTCAGGTTGGACTAAAAAGCTGTGGTCATCAAGACAGAATGGTACTGGCACAAAAACAGACACATAGATCAGTGGAACAGAACAGAGAATCCAGGAGTGGATTCTCAACTTTATGGTGAACTAACATTCAACAAAGGAGGAAATACTGTTCACTGGAAAAAAGACAGTCTCTTCAATAAATGGTGCTGGGAAAATTGGACATCCACATGCAGAAGAATGAAACTAGACCACTCTCTTGCACCATACACAAAGATAAACTCAAAATGGGTGAAAGATTTTAATGTGAGACAAGATTCCATCAAAATCCTAGAGGAGAACACAGACAACACCCTTTTTGAACTTGGCCACAGTAACTTCTTCCAAGATTCATTCATGAAGGCAAAAGAAACAAAAGCAAAAATGAACTATTGGGACTTCATCAAGATAAGAAGCTTTTGCAAAGCAAAAGATACCGTCAACAAAACTCAAAGACAACTTACAGAATGGGAGAAAATATTTGCAAATGACATATGACATAAAGGGCTAGTATCCAAGATCCATAAAGAACTTATTCAACTCAACACCAAAGAAACAAACAATTCAATCATGAAATGGACAAAAGACATGAACAGAACTCTCACAGACGAAGACATAGACATGGCCAATACGCACATGAGGAAATGCTCTGCATCACTTGCCATCAGGGAAATACTAATCAAAACAACAATGAGATGCCAGCTCACACCAGTGAGAATGGGGAAAATTAACAAAGCAGGAAACCACAAATGTTGGAGAGGATGTGGAGAAATGGGAACCCTCCTGCACTTTTGGTTGGTATGTGAACTGGTGTAGTCACTCTGGAAAACTGTGTGGAGGTTCCTCAAAGAGGTAAAAAGAGATCTGCTCTACAACCCAGCAATTGCACTGCTGGGGATTTACCCCAAAGATACAGATGCAATGAAATGCCGGGACACCTCCACCCTGATATTTATAGCAGCAATGTCCACAATAGCTAACTGTGGAAAGAGCCTTGGAGTCCATCGAAAGATGAATGGATAAAGAAGATGTGGTATATCTATACAATGAATATTACTCAGCCATTGGAAATGACAAATACCCACCATTTGCTTCGACGTGGATGGAACTGGAAGGTATTATGCTGAGTGAAATAAGTCAATCGGAGAAGGACAAACATTATATGGTCTCATTCATTTGGGGAATATAAAAATAGTGAAAGGGGATAAAGGGAAAGGAGAAAAAATGAGTAGGAAATATCAGAAAGTGAGACAGAACATGAAAGGCTCCTCACTCTGGGAAACGAACTATTACTCAGCCATTAGAAACGAGAAACACCTATCATTTGCTTTGAGATGGATGTACCTGGAGGGTATTATGCTGAGTGAAATAAGTCAATTGGAGAAAGACAAACATTATATCGTCTCATTCATTTGGGGAATATAAAAAATAGTGAAATGGAATAAGGGGAAAGGAGAAGAAATGAATGGGAAATAGAGAGGGAGACAGAACATGAGAGACCCCTAAGTCTGGGAAATGAACAAAGGCTGGTGGAAAGGAAAGTGGGCAGGGGGTGGGGGTGAATGGGTGATGGGCACTGAGGGGGGCACTTGATGGGATGAGCACTGGGTGTTATGCTATATGTTGGCAAATTGAACTCCAATAAAAAAATAATTACTACGAATGTAAATGGACAAAACACTCTGATGAAAAGACATTGGGTGATAGGGTGGATTCACAAACAATACTCTAAAAAACAAACAAACTAACTAAACTCTTTCAATAAACAACAGCAACAACACCAACAAAAGGAAACAAGTCTCACTTATATGCTGACAATTAGAGATTCATTTCAGATCTACAGACACCTGCTGAATGATAGTGAGCAGATGGAGAAAAATATTTATCACTCAAGAGGTTGTCTGAAGAAGGCAGGAGTAGGAACACTTCTTCCAGACAAAACATACTTAAAACGCAACGTGCAGTAAGAGATAAAGAAAGACATTATGTAATAAGAGTGGAGACCTCACAACAAGAAGATTTAACAGTTTTAAATATATGTACACACAGCATAGGATCACCTGAATACATAAAGCAATTAGGCATTAAGGAACTAATTGACAGTAATACAACAATAGTAGGAGACTTTAACACCCCTCTTACATTAATAGAGGGATGACCCAAACTGAAAATCAAAAAGGAAACAATTACTTGGACTAATTCACTGGTTCAAACTTGTTCAAACAGCAGAATACTCATTCCTTTCAAGTGCACATGGTAACTTCTTCAGCATAGGTCACAGATCAGGCCACAAAACAAGTCTCAAAAATTCAAAAACATTGAAATCATACCAAGCATCTTTTCTGAGCACAATGCTGTGGAACTAGAAATCAATCCCAAGAGAAAAAAAATTGGAAAAAAACACATACATGTGGTTTACACCATGCTAGTAAACAATGAATGCATCGAAGGAAAACTCAAAGAGGACAGAAAAAATTACATGGAAACAAATAAAAATGGCAAGACCATTGTCCAGCATCTTTGAGATACAGCAAAATGGATCCTAAAGAGGGAAGGTTACAGCAATACAGACGTACCTCAAACAAAAATCTCAAACCACATAAATCTACACTAAAGGACTCTTAAAAGAACAGTAAATAAAACCAAAAAACAGCAGAAGGCCACAAGTACTAAAAATTAGAGCTGAAATATATGTTGCAGAAACAAAAGTAAAAACCAGTCGAACAGATTAATGAAACCACTATCTAGTTCCTTGAAGCTCAACAGAATGATAATCTTGTAGCTAGACTCATGAAAGAAGGGAGAAGCAAACAGAATCACAAAGGATAAAGGAGAAATTACAGCCAATTCCATACATTCATTAAATGATTGAAACAGAATATCATGAAAAACTATTGGCCAACATATTGGACAACCTACACGCAGTGGATAAATTCCTAGAAGTCTAGAAGCTACAAAAACTGAAGGAGGAAGTAGGTGAAAAGTTCAATGGACTGAATACCAGCAAGGAAATTGAGTCAGTAATAAAAATAACTGCCAACAAACAAACATTCAGGACCAGATGGCTTCACAGGAATTTTGACCAAACACTGAAGGAGTGGTAATACCTGCTCTTCTGAAATTCTTCAAAAAAAAAAATCAGGCCCGAGGGAGGGGCCTATTCCGTTTTGCTGTTACCTCAATTGATTAGGCAAATTGTACCTGTTGCGGTTTGTGCACAAAAACTATTTTTTTTGTCTATTTTGTCTGTCTCCTATACCTTTCTTTTCCTTGTTAAGGGCATATATGTAAAATTTAAAAAAAAGTTTTATGGGTAAACCTTTAAAATAGCATCCAGAATTTTGGTAACCTGAATCTTTGACGTTTCATGTATATTGAAATTCGATTTACACCCAAAGTATAACAGCCAGTATTTATCCTGACAGGTGACCCCTCAGTTCCCATCACCCAGTCACCCCATGCCCCCCGCCCACCTCCCCACACACCTCCTACAGTGTGATAAATTTTGTATCTAACATCTCAGAGGTCACATGGACCTAAAACCAGTTTCATTTTAGGCTGTGGATTTCTATATCACATAGTTCACATTTTGGACTCAAAACCAGGGCAAGCGGTAGGCACAGGATTTCTTTTATTTTGGTTTTAAGATTTTATTTATTTCCCCATGAGAGACACACAGAGAGAGGCAGTGACACAGGTAGAGGGAGAAGCAGACTCCCTTCCAGGTGCCCAATGCGGAATTCAATCCCAGGTCCCCAGGATCAATCCCTGATCCAAAGGCAGATGCACAGTGGTTGAGCCACCCAGGCATCCCAGGCACAGGATTTTAGTATCTCAGGGGAAATTATGTTTAACTCAGATACCAGTCAGAGACCTTTCCAATTCTTAGTGACGACAGTTGTTTTACTTCCAGATAAGCAGCAAAAACCAAACCCCTAGCAGTTAATGAATTTAATCATCTGCACACCACCCCGTCCTAGACTGCCATTAACATAACCTCAAGTGCTTATCTCTCCTTATTTTTTACATCTGCACATTTCCTTTTCATATTCTAGGATTGGCTGTGTCATTGTTTTTTTTATATAAATTCATTTTTTATTGGTGTTCAATTTGCCAACATATAGAACAACACCCAGTGCTCATCCCATCAAGCGCCCCCTTCAGTGCCCTTCACCCAGTCACCCCCACCTCCCCTTCCCCCCCCAGTTCATTTCCCAGAGTTACCAGTCTCTCATGTTCTGTCTCCCTTTATGATATTTCCCACTCATTTTTCTCTTTTCCACTTTGTTCCCTTTCACTACTTTTATATTCCACAAACGAATGAGACCCTATAATGTTTGTCCTTCTCTGATTGAATTATTTCACTTAGCATAATACCCTCCAGTTCCATCCACGTTGAAGCAAATGGTGGGTATTTGTCATTTGTAATGGCTGAGTAATATTCCATTGTATACATAGACCACATCTTCTTTATCCATTCATCTTTTGATGGACACCGAGGCTCCTTCCACAGTTTGGCTTTTGTGGACATTGCTGCTAGAAACATCTGGGTGCAGGTGTCCCAGCGTTTCATTGCATCTGTATCTTTGTGGTAAATTCCCAGCAGTGCAATTGCTGGGTCATAGGGCAGATCTAGTTTTAACTCTTTGAGGAACTTCTGCAAACTTTTCTAGAGTGGTTGCATGAGTTTACATTCCCACCAACAGTGCAGGAGGGTTCCCCTTTCTCCCCATCCTCTCCAACATTTGTGGTTTCCCGCCTTGTTAATTTTCCCCATTCTCACTGGTGTGAGGCAGTATCTCATTGTGGGATCGATTCATAGTTCCCTGATGGCAAGTGATGCGGAGCATTTTCTCATGGCTGCACCACAATTTGCCTAAGCCCTTATTGACATGCATTAAGGTTGTCTCGCATATTTCTCTAACTCTAATAAAAAAAAATCTCACCATGAACAGTCTTACAGGTATTGAGAATTATGGGTATTATTTTGTATCTTCCTCATTGTATGACATTTTTTTTTCAGCAGCATTCATCAACATCAGAATGTCAAATTGTTGGAATCTGTCATACTGGGGATTTTCTGCCCAAGGAAGCAGAATAAAGAGATCTGGCAAGAGAGCATAGACTTTGGTAAGAAAATCATTGAAATTAGGAATCATAGATTCTGAAGTGGGTGAGGAGAGAAATCAAGATAAAAGGAATCAGAATCAATAAGAAGAAAGGAAGGGTCAGTGGTTGTAGTCCCCATGAAGTAAGAACAATTCAGTGATTACATTGTAAGCTCAGGAAGTAGCAGTCAGAAAATGCAATGTATGAGTACATGATTTCAGAAGTGGGATAATTCTTGGGTACTGGAAAACACCAGGTATGGCCATAAGCAGCTGAGGTAGAATGGATGGGTGGATATTATTGATAAAGAAATAAAAGGAGAAGCCAAAGCATTGAATCTACATGGACACTGTAGATTCAATGGGATCATCTACATGGATGCTGACATCATTCAAGATGATGGGACTCAAGGGGTGCCAGGGTTGCTCAGTGCGTTGAGCATCTACCTCTGCTCCAGATCATGATCCTGGGTTCCTGAGATCAAGCCACATGTCAGACTCCACACTGAGTGGGACATCTCCTTCTACTTCTCCCTCTGCCCTTCCCCAGCTTGTTCTCTCTCACACACACTGCCTCTCCTCTCTCTCTCTCTCTCTCTCTCTCTCCCTCCCTCCCTCCCTCCTGCTCTCGCTGTCATTCTTTGTCTCTCTCTCTCTCTGGCTAACTCTCTCTAATAAATATTTTTTTTTAAAAAAAGATGATGGACTCAAGACTAAGACTTTGAGATAAGCGCAAGTTTTTCATAGAAAAAACGGGTATCTAGATATGGAGTGCCAGGGAAATGGTAAGTAGCAAAGTTTCTATGGAACAAGAGATTTCCTAATGAGGAAGAGGAATAATAGCTTGAAGGTGTCAGAAGAAACAAGGAAAATACCGTACATCCCCACCTCGAAGAACTGTAGAGTTTAGGAGAAAGGGTCCCTATTTAAGACATACGCAAAGGAAGCAGTATTTTCATGGAAAATCCAGGTTAGAGTTAAAGCCAGGAGATTCAAGAAACAGGAAATCATGAAACCGTCTAAGGAAACAGGAAGTTTTCCAGGTATTCACCTGGACTTCTTAATAATATCACTGATATTCATGGAGTGACCTAAGTGATGTACGGGGGCTTTGGAGAAGTGAGTAAGTTAACTAGCTGGAGGCATGCACTTCCCACTTTGCCCACACCTGCTTCCGATGCATTCTCCTGGTGCCCAGCCCCTGACTGCAGCACAGCCCTTTGATCGATCTTTGCCTAGTGAGGGGCAACACTACATGTTCTCCCAAGGTCTAGGGACTCCTATGACATTTCTTCTGTCTGCTATTTCCTGGGATCACTCTCCAACCTCGCACCCGGGGCCGTGTCCCTGGCTGGTGAGCCTGCTGACATGCCCAGAGGGAGGGGCACACACATATCATAATGGGCATTGAGCCAGGGGATGATGTGCAGCCTGGCTTGGGACATAAATAATGGGGTAAGTCTGAGCTTATGTCCAGTTACTCATTTGGTCAAGATGAGTAACTAGCCAAATGCCATTGGAGAAATGACAAAAAAGCTGCCTCGGATTTCTTCTCAACCCCAGGCTCCACCTACGCACTCTATTCCTTCCTCCTCTCGACCCCGAGCTCCACCTACCCACTCTTTTCCTTCCTCCTCACGACCCCAGGCTCCACCTGCCCACTCTATTCCTTTCTCCTCTCAACCCCGGTCTCCTCCTATCTACTCTATTCCTTCCTTCTCTCATTGTCCAAGGCCGTTTCCTCTTGTAGGTAACTCTTTTTGTCCACAGAACACTCCCCAGTGTCGGCCACCTCTCTCAACTCATAAGCCTATCTCTTTCCCTCCTGTTTATAGTGCTGTTCCTCCTTGCCGCCCTAACATACAGGCTTCCCCACCCAAATCTTGCTCTATTCCTTCCAAAACCTCCAGCCCCCGCTCCTTTTTTCTCGCTACTGTTCTCCGTTACTCCAGTTTGTTCTTTGCTCCTACTCCCCCTCCCAGCTCTAAGTAGACATTAAAGTCTTATCCTCCCCAGCATTCCAGCCAACTCCATCCAGACCTCCGTGATTCACAAATCCTATCCTGGAGAGATGATTTCCCTGTGAGTGGGACGGTTCTGATATCATCTAGAATTGCCAGAACAATCGATCCCCAGGAGCTTCACTTGGTGAATGTTGGGAACTCAAGACAATGCCAATCAACATTTAGCTTGGAGGGTAAGCCTTGTCCATGATGGTGTTTTCACCCACAACATGGTTATCGTACTATTCTCTGTATGTTACCTTCATCCTTGTAAATCGCCTTCAGATGCCAGAGATACCTTTAGCAAGATCGTCTCAGCCAGAAAACCTGTTTATTTCCTCTCTTTCCTAATTAGCCAGCCTGAATGAATTCTACATTTATAACTGGTTTCTCCATGGAATTTGGTCTGTGCCCACAGAGCAAACAGCAAGACCAGGGACACAAGGTAGAGAAGAGTGAGTGGAAATCATGTCATCTGATCTCTACACGGGTGAGTCCTATTGATCTGCCCTGGATGAAAGTGAATGCAAGAATGGGTGACCTCTAAGAACTCCCACAGAAGCACAAGACCCCTATTATAGACATAGAAGGATTCAAGGTTCTTTGGTCTGGTTCCTCCAAGACTCTATTGTTCTGCACCCTAGGATTTGTGGAAATGGACTAGGGACTTTTTGCCTTTGAGAAATGCCTCCTGCAAAAAAGAAGGGGCCCCCCCATTATGATCTCATTGAAGCTCTGACCCTTGAACCTCAGAATCCCAGAAAATGGCAGGCACCAAAGCCTAGAAGGAAAGTATACATCCATATCCTTTCCAGATGATAGCATCAAATAAACACATTATATATATATATATATAATATATATCATATATATATTTATTTACATATATATTAAAATCGTCTTCATAAACCAATATATAGATTCAGTGGAATCTCAATCAAAATTCTGACACATATCTTTAGGAAATGTGAGAAGCTGATGATACTTTGCAATGACAGGCAAAAGAGCTAAGAATACCCATGACTCCTTTAAGAACTGGTAAGAATAATTTTGCTATCGGATACCAGACTTACCACAAGAGCCAAAATTCCATAGCTCTTGCCTTTCTACCTTTCTATTGTGGGGCGTGGCCCTCTCACTTCCTTCTACAACTCTAGTCCGGGCAGGTGTCTCTGTCACAGGGCTGCCTCAGGGGAATTGGGGTAAAGAGCTCAGTTCTAAGAAAGCAAGGGAGGGAGGGAGGTGTCAACCGAAGGCGAGAGAAAGAAAGGGAGGAAGCAAGGGATGGAAGGAAGGAAGGAGGGAGGGGAAAGGAAGGAAGGAAGGAAGGAAGGAAGGAAGGAAGGAAGGAAGGAAGGAAGGAAGAAAGGGTGGAAGGAAGGAAGGAAGGAAGAAAGGGTGGAAGGGAGGAAGGAAGGAAGGAAGGAAGGAAGGGAGGAAGGAAGCAGGGAAGGAAGGAGGGAGAGAGGGAAGGAAGGAAGGCCTTAGTAAAAAGCTCCTCATTTACTGGAGCTTCTCTTCGCCAGTGGGGCATCACCCCGTGGAGAGCAGACTGGGAGACCAAAGGGTCCAGCGGTGATGCCCAACCTCCACAAAGGGAGCTGAGCCTGAGAGAGCTCCATCAGCCCCAATGTAATTTAGGGCCCCCTGCCCCCCACTCCAATAGCAAAGCTTCCGCCCCCCCATCCCGGACTTGAGACCATGCCACTCCCAATGTGGGGACACTGGGCAAGCCACACTCAAACACCTGCAACTTCTGCCCTCCTGGTAAATTTGAGGAAAATGTATCCATTCAGTTAATTGTGTAAGTTAATCTTACAGCTTCTCTAAGATGGACGTGTCAGAGCGCTTGCTGTTGCTTCTCCGTGTAACCACGTCAACAACGTCCATTCTTTCATCTTATGATAGTGTGCTGAGCCCCTGGGGTGTGCTGGCCCAGGCCCCACGGACTTTGCCAACATACAGAATAACACTTAGTGCTTATCCCGTCAAGTGCCCCCCTCAGTGCCGTCACCCATTCACCCCCACCCCCCACCCTCCACTCTCCACCCCTTCCACCACCCCTAGTTCATTTCCCAGAGTTAGGAGTCTTTATGTTCTATTTTCTCTTCTATCTTTTTTCTCCTTTTCCCAATACAACTTGTTTTAGGCCACTCTGCATGAAGCAAAATGACTAAAAGGAAAAACTCAGCTCAAAGGAAAGAAGCAGAAACAGTCCTTTCTCTCAGAGTTACAAAATTTGGATTACAATTCAATGTCAGAAAGCCAATTCAGAAGCACAATTATAAAGCTACTTAAAATGGTCGATTTTGTCTGTCTCCTATACCTTTCTTTTCATTGTTAAGGGCATATATGTAAAATTTTTTTAAAAAGTTTTATGGATAAACCTTTAAAATAGCTTCCAAAATTTTGGTAACCTGAATCTTTGACGTTTCATGTATATTGAAATTTGATTTACAACCCACAGTATAACAGCCAGTACTTATCCTGACAGGTGACCCCTCAGTTCCCATCACCCAGTCACCCCATGCCCCCCCACCTCCCTTTCCCCAACCCTTTGTTCATTTTCCCGAGTTAGGATGTTAGGATTCTCTTAGTTTGTCTCCCTCTCTATTTTTCCCATTCATTTCCCCTCCTTCCCCCCACCCCCCCGATAATCCTTTCACTATTATTATAATCTCCATATGAATGAAACCATATAATGTTTGTCCTTCTCTGATTGACTTACTTCACTCAGCATAATCCTCTCCAGTTCCATCCAGGTTGAAGTAAATGGTGGGTATTCGTCCTTCTAATGTCTGAGTAATATTATTATATATATATAATATTACTAATATAGATATAATATATAATAATATAATATAATAATATATATAATATAATATATAATATATATAGTAATATATATAATATTACTCAATATTATATATATGTATATATATATATATATATATAATTCACTCAGCATAATCCTCTCCAGTTCCATCCAGGTTGAAGTAAATGGTGGGTATTCGTCCTTCTAATGTCTGAGTAATATTATTATATATATATAATATTACTAATATAGATATAATATATAATATAATATAATAATATATATAATATATAATATAATAATATTTATAATATAATATATAATATATATAGTAATATATATTACTCAATATTATATATATATGTATATATATATATATATATAATATTACACCACATCATCTTTATCCATTAATTTGTCTAAGGACACAGAGGCTCCTTCCACAGTTTGGCTATTGTGGATATTGCTGTAATAAACACTGGGGTGCACGTGTCCTGGCATTTGACTGCATCTGTATCTTTGGGTAAATCCCCAGCAGTGCAATTGCTGGGTCATAGGACAGATCTATTTTAACTCTCTGAGGAATGTCCACACAGATTTCCAGAGTGGCTGCACCAGTTAACATTCCCACCAACAGTGCAGGAGGGTTCCCCTTTCTCCACACCCTCTGCAACATTTGTTGTTTCACATCTTGTTAATTTTCCCCATTCTCACCATTCTGAGGTGGTATCTCATTGTGGTTTTGATTTGTGTTTCCCTGATGGCCAGTGATGCGGAGCATTTTCTCATGTGCTTCCTGGCCACAAATATGTCTTCTTTGGTGAAATGTCTGTTATGTCTTCAGCCCATTTGATGACTGGATTGTTTCTTTCTTGGGTGTTGAATTTGATATGTTCTTATTAGATCTTGGATACTAGCCCTTTATCTGATATGTCATTTGCAAATATCTTCTCCCATTCTGTAGGTTGTATTTTAGCTTTGTTGATTGCTTCTTTTGCTGTGCAGAAGCTTTTATCCTGATGAAGTCCCAATAGAGTTCATTTTTGCTTTCATTTCCTTTGCCTTCATAGATGTATCTTGCAAGAAGTTCCTGTGGCCAAGTTCATAAAGGGTGTTGCCTGTCATCTCCTCTAGGATTTTGATGGATTCTTGTCTCATCACATTTAGATCTTTCATCCATTTTTAGTTTATCATTGTGTCTGGTGTGAGAGAATAGTCTAGTTTCAGTCTTTTGTACATGTTTGTCAACTTGTCCCAACACCATTTAATGAAGAGAGTGTCCTTTTTACAGTGGATGGTCTTTCTTGCTTTGTCAAATATTAGTTGACTATAGAGTTGAGAGCCCATTTCTGGGGTCTATATTCCGTTCCATTGATCTATGTGTCTGTTTTTGTGCCAGTACCACACTGTCTTGATGATCACAGCAGTGTACTACAGCTTGAAATCTGGCATTGTGATGCCCCCTGATCTGGAGTTTTTTTTGTTTTTTTTTCCAATATTCCCCTGGTTATTCGGGGTCTTTTCAGATTCCACACAAAACCTAAGATTATTTATTCCAACTCTGTGAAGAAAGTCCATGGTATTTTGATAGGGATTTCACTGAACCTGTAAAAGGCCCTGGGTAGCATAGACATTTTCATAATATTTATTCTTCCAATACATGAGCATGAAAAGTTTTTCCATTTCTTTGATTCTTCCTCAATTTCTTTCAGAAGTGTTCTGTAGTTTTTAGGGTATAGATCCTTTACCTCTTTGGTTAGGTTTATTCCTATGTATCTTCTGGTTTGTGGTCCAATTGTAAATGGGATTGAGTCCTTAATTTCTCTTTCTTCCCACTCATTGTCAGTGTAGAGAAATGCCACTGATTTCTGGGCATTGATTTCCGTATCCTGCCACATTGCTGAATTGCTGGATGAGTTCTAGCAATCTTGGGGTGGAGTCTTTGGGTTTTCAAAGTAAAGTATCTTGTCATCTGTGAAAATGGAGTTTAACTCCTTTGCCAATTTGAATGTCTTTTGGCTAGGATTTATGATAATGTGTTGAATAGCAGTGGTGAGAGTGGACATCCCTGTCATGTTCCTGATCTTAGGGGAAAGGCTCTCCCATTTTCCCCATTGACAATGATGTTTGCTGTGGGCTTTTCAGAGATGGCTTTACAGATATTGAGGAATGTTCCCTGTGCGTAACTCTGAAGAGTACTGATCAGGAATGGATGCTGTATTTTGTCAAATGTTTTCCCTGCATCTATTGAGAGGATCCTATGGTTCTTGTTTTTTTGTCTTGTTGATGTGATCACGTTGATTATTTTACAAGTGTTCAAACCCCTTGCATCCAAGGTATAAATCCCAGTTGAAACCTGGCCCCACCGCTCATGAAGCCTGAACCTTCAGGGAACCAGCGTCTGACTGGCAAGCTGCTCATCCCCGCCCACCACCTCCTGGGCGGTGATCTGCGCATGGAATGAGGGGACCTAAACCCTGGCCCCAGGGAGGAGGGCCTGGACCTGGATAGAGGTGGCTCTGGGGCTGGCAGATGCCGAGCCTGTCTCATGCTGGCCTTCCCTGTCCTTCCCACTGCCTAACTGACTCCACTAGGGGAAGAATAAGATCAGAGATGCACAAACAGTGGGGAGTTGTAGAGGAAACAGGGAGTCTTTTGACTTGGGCACACAGGGAAAGTTTCTCCAGGCATGTGTCAGCTGCAGTTGGAAGGGAAGGGCGTTGAGGCCAAGGGAACAGAAAGGGTAAAAGTGTGGAGGCAGGCCCATGCAATGTATGAATTTCTAAAACTCAAACAAATGATAAGGTAACACATAGCCATTGTCAATGTTTTAAAGTTAGTAAAAGAAAACATAGGTCTCCCCACCTCAGCCCCCAGCCCTCTTCCTCTGGAAGATTTAATGCAAGCGGCTCCCACTGAACCTGCCTCCTGGTGCAAGCATGCCTCTGTGTAGTCCCACCAACAGGATATGACAGGAATGGTGGTGCAGGTTTTGGATTTAGGCCAAAAGGAGGCCTAGCATCTTTCATTTTGGTGCTCTGGGAGTAGCCAGCTGCTGTATAAACAGTGTGGTGACAGTGCTGGGAAGACCGCACGGGGAGGAAAAAACTACAGAATGATGAATCGAGGGCCCGAGGACTATACTGGATGACTTGGGCTCCAGCCAGCCAGCAGTCACCTGGGCCATCCCGGCCGAGGTGTGACACATGAGAGTCAAAGCCCTGATCCCTCCATCCAGCAGCCAACACTGGAGCAGAGAGAAGTCCAGCCTCTGCTCTGTTCCCTCCCCACGTTGTAAAGACCCTAGAATATAGCTATAAGGAAGGTGTTAATGGTACACGTTATTAGAGGAAACCTCAGGTACTTTTTATGATTGCTGCCAAAAAATTAAAATTCTTTTCATCTTCTATAGATTGAAAGCCATAGGGACAATTTTTCTTCTTTTGCTTTTCAAGTAAAAAGGGATAAAAACTGAAGTGCAATCAAACTCTTCTTTGTATCAGTTTAAACTATTTTAAGCAAAAAATTCTTTAGTTGTGTTTAATGGTTTTTAATCAATAAAATGCAACAATGACACATCAGCTGATTTCACAATGAATCTGTCCTGTATAATTTTTGATGGTAAGAAGGATATACTCAAATAATGATGTCTTCAGTATCAAAAGACTTCACAGGGATCCCTGGGTGGCGCAGCGGTTTGGCGCCTGCCTTTGGCCCGGGGCGCGATCCTGGAGACCCGGGATCGAGTCCCACGTCGGGCTCCCGGTGCATGGAGCCTGCTTCTCCCTCTGCCTGTGTCTCTGCGCCTCTCTCTCTCTGTGACTATCATAAATAAATAAACAAAATTAAAAAAAAAAAAAAAAAAAAAAAAAAAAAGACTTCACATCCTTTTCTTATAATTGCTGCCCAAACATATACAGAAATCATCATCAAAGTTTTGACTCTGTATAGAAGAACTTTTGAGACAATTTTAAAATTTAGGAACAATGAAAAAACTGACCAACTCTCAAAGCTTACTGTGTCAAAATTACTGAAAAACATCTCTATAATTTATAAACACTAGCTCATGTCTGATAATAAAATTTAATCTTGAAAAAGAATCTTCACACCATTTAAATATCTCAACATACTCCCATGTACACTAGTGATTTGTTTGAAAATATTCAAACACAGGGATGTCCGGGTGGCTCAGTAGTTTGGCGCCTGCCTTTGGCCCAGGGTGTGATCCTGGAGACGTGGGATTTAGTCCCACGTTGGCCTCCCTGCATGGAGCCTGCTTCTCTCTCTCTGCCTCTCTCTCTGCCTGTGTCTTTGCCTCTCTCTCTGTCTCTCTCATTAATGAATAAATAAATATTTTAAAAAGAAAATATTCAAACATAACCAAGTAATATTTAATTTTTAATGCCTTAAAACCAGAATATGTAATACTTCTTCCATGGCATCCCATGTGGCAAACTTGACAAACTATACAATGTTAGCAGCCATTAATTACACTTAAACTTATTTAAAATTCTACCTACAGATATATATGTGTATATAAATATAGAAGTGATTTCTTTTACGTTACTTTCTCCTCAAAGCAGATATGTATTCTATCTTTCTCAGTCCCACCATGAGATTTCCAGTCATTGTTAATATTCAAAACATTCATATTTTGGTTCAAAGGGAAGATAACGTGAACTTAACTAATACTCCCAAGCATGAACTTTATTCTCAACTTTGTGTGGCCAAATGAGTACTAAATTCAGTGCTTGTTATGTATTCTGTATTGCCAAACAGTAACAAGGGTGTGGATTTTCTACTATGTAAGTTAATAAGCCAGATGTTTCCCCATACAAAACTTCCTTAGAAACATTTTTGAATAGCTTACCTAAATACATAAAATATTTTAAGGTTATTAATCAAAACAGATGTGTCAGTAATTTACAAATGGGCAGAAATGAATCTTCATATCATTTCACTTTGACATCAACCAGGTAATTTTTCTAAAATAAGGATAATCAAAAGATTACCATGAGAAGAGCTGCTTATATTTTAAGTGCATTTGCAACTGATTATGAGTACAATGGCATGTACACATGTGCTAGGTATATAAGGCAGTTTTTCATTCTATTAAGCCTACATACCTTTCTTCAGCCGTCTAGTAAAATGCCAAACTTATAGTTTGTGGAACCTAACTTTAAAAATAAAAGAGTACTCAGTGGTTGTACTTGACGACACTTAACCTCTTATCAATGAGGTAAATGTGAAAAAATAATTTACCCAATTTCATACACTGTCCTTTCCTCAGGCAAATAGTTTTCAAAGTGTGAACTGAGATGCTGTATAGAGAATACTATGTAATCCCCTTCAGTAAATGAGCAGATGCTTGGTGCCTTTAATGAAATCATGGTGGTGGTTTCTGTTTCAGTGGGTGAGTATTCAATTGCTAATACTAGGTCTCTCTATGCAAAAAGAAGTAAAGAAAAGAATCAACTCTATTACTAACTGAATGAAAACATTCGGAAGGCCTACGAGCAAGAAATATGTCATATATGTCAGTTGCAGGGATACACCAACTGATAAACACACACAGAAAACCTAACATGCTTATAGAAGAACAGAATTAGCAAAACTCCAGCCTTCCATGAAGCAGGATCCTGAGCAAAGAGATTGAACCAGGTGGCATGGTAGTCATCTGAAGTGACACAGACCCACAGACTAGTATCCTGAACCAGACAAAACTGACACCTGTCTACTCTAAATGCTTACTTATTCATAACTGATACTCCTCAATACTGGCAGTGCTTGTTTTTTTTCCCCAAAGGTACCCAAAGTGTGTTGAAGTAATGAATACAGAACAAGGGTGTGCATTCTATTATTAGAAACAGTCGAGAACAAGAACACAGTTTTAAACAAAGCAGAAGTTCTGTGACTCCTAATATCAAATAATTATGTTTGCAAAGAATACCAGAATAGGAATGATGTTATATTTTAATAGCATTTAAACCTTACAATTTTTCTGATATTCTGTATTACATCTGATTCTGACAATTATCCTGTGAGATCAACAGTAAAGTTTTTACTGGCTAGTGAGGAATTGCAATTTTCAGTTCCTGTTCCACATCAGAAAAATTTCCATATAATTGGATGCTTTCTGTAACACCATTAAAATAACTTATAAATATACTAAAAGACAAAATTAGTCATATATTCCTAGGTGAGTTTTTCACTCACCTCCTAGGTAGTCCATATATGATTCTCCAAACATGTTACAGACTGAATCCTTGTGACCCCCCCAAAGATTCACATGATAAAATCTAGTCCTCATGGTATTAGGACCTGAGGTGGTTGGGAGGTGATGAGGTCACAAGGGTTTAGCCCTCATGAATGGGATTTTCACCCTTGTAAAAAAATAACCCAGCCCACAGAGCTGCCATGTGGGAGACACAAGAAGAAAGCAGTGGCCTCTGAACCAGGAAGTGGGCTTCCACCAGACATCAAATCTGCAGGTGCTTGGGCCATGGACATCCAAAATCTATATCTGTGTATGAGCCACCCAATCTACTCTCTGCTATTCTGTTACAGCACTGAGGCAACAAAGTAACCAATTATTGTGTTGCCCTTTTTTAAGATTTTATTTATTCATGAGAGACACACAGAGAGGCACAGAGTCACACACAGAAGAAGTGGGCTCCATCCCGGATCTCCAGGATCATGCCCTGGGCCAAAGGCGGTGCTAAAATGCTGAGCCACCTGGGATATCCATGTGCTGCCTTTTTAAATCAGATCTTAAGAAATGTTTTCTTTATATAATATTTTAAATGAGTAAAGAACATTCAGTAAGCAAGGCAAGTATGGAGCATACTACTAAGCTGTGTGCTTTCCCCTAATCTCATCTCATAGCCTACTGTCTGAAAGATAAATATATGCTGAATCATTTCATCATTCCTTCAGTTGGTTTGATAGTTTTACAACATATGTACATATTCTTTATATAATCTAATAAATACTATATTATCTCATTATAATGTAACAATATATTTTGTAATATTATAAAATAATACAATAAATACTATATTTCTTAATTTGGCTTTTTTTTTTCAAAAACGGGATCATATGGTGGTAATAAATAGACATTTTGGTTGTTTCCAATGTTTCCTGATTCCTCAACATAAATCTTGCTTTTTAAAGAGTTTCTACTGCAGAAAAAACATCTATGTTAAATGTATCAACTTCCAGGTGTTCCCATTTTGTCCATATTCTCATTTTCTCCCCTATAAAAAACCTATAAGTCTAAAAACAAGAACAGCAAATACGTTTCCATTACACAAAGTGTAAATACACTCACAAACAATAGGCAACATACCTACAAGTAGTCAAATTTATTTGAAGTGATATTAAATGATTAAACTTTGGAAGAAATAACTTTGAACCTTTTGGAAGAAATAACTTCCTCCCACTCCACAGACAGTACTGAGCATACAGTGGGATGGATGAGGACAGTCTACACGATGGCATGCTGTCCAATCCACAGTGGTCTCCACGTTTGGGAGAACTGAGCCTCAGTAATTCTCTGCTGGGCATCCATAAACAGCAGCCTGCCACAGCACACAGAAGATGACCGAGTGCCAGGAGGCAGGAACAGCTGATGATACGTTCCCAGGAAACTCAGATAGAAAGACTGTAACAGCAATTCAAGCATTAATTTATATTGAAACACCAATAACACCAGAAGAATAAAAAGATCAATTCTATATATTATGCTTTTCCTCAAATTCTACTTGACTCTGAAACCTGAAATTAAAAAAAAAAACTGTACCTCTTCAATAAACAAATCCGGCCAGTCCTTTATGACTTCCACATCTACTTTCAAAAGGAGAAACCTAGCAGTTAAAACTTCCAAAGCCATAACCTTAAGATTAATAATAATAATAATAATAATGTAATTATAGGATGGCATTTGTAGACCTAATAGCCTCAAGTACAGTATACTGTAACTAGTCACTGATTACAACAATGGGGATTCAGCACGCAACTTTTGTTTCAATTTTTAGATTAAAAGGAGTAAGTACAAAGTAAAACTGGAATTCCCTCCAAAGAGAAAACTTCATCTTCCTATTTATTTGGCACTCTGTAGTAAGAAAATCAACATTTTTCATTCAGTCAAGAAGTAAAAAAAGGACAGCAATAACTTGAATGTACATTCTTAAATTAGGAAAAGTCACACTCACATAAATCCACTGAGACATAATTCAATACTTCTACAAATACTCATAATAATTCCTACTGCTGTATTTCTATGAAAGAAATAGTAGTTTTATTTTGTACAACGTAATCAAAATAATGTACACTCACTGATAACTCCCTCTGGCTCTCTCTCTCTCTCTCTCATCTCTCATGAATAAATAAATAAATCTTTAAAAATAAAAAATTAAGGGTATCCCTGGGTGGCTCAGAGGTTTGGCGCCTGCCTTTGGCCCAGGGCATGATCCTGGAGTCTCAGGATCGAGTCCCGCATCGGGCTCCTGGCATGGAGTCTGCTTCTCCCTCTGTCTGTGTTTCTGCCTCTCTCTCTCTCTGTCTATGTCTATTGTGAATAAATAAATAAATAAATAAATCTTTAAAAAAATAAATAAAATAAAAAATATAAAAATAAATATAAACCTATTATTCACATAAAAAAAGACAAGTGAAATTAGAATTCTATAAGAAAGAATATATCAATATGTGGTGTTTTAGTTAAAAAGAACTAAAGAAACATTACAGAATAATTTGGAAAAAATGACTTTTCAATTTCATGCCATATGTAAATGTAGACAAAATTATCTAATAAATACATATACAATTAAAAATTCACCATGACAATTGCTGTGCAGTAAGATTATGCTAGAATTTTAAAGATTTTCTTTAATTTCCAAATATTCTCTAATTAGTGTCTTAATTCAACAATCTTAAAAGCATAAAAAATAAAAGCAAGTGAATTTTTCTGGATATCCCTTCCAGCACTGTCCACTACAGAGGTGGAGGTTCAGTGAGTCCATAGGATCTTGGATCTCAAAAAGAAAAGCAGGTACTGAACCATAGGTCAGGTCAAAGTTGTAAGTCAAGCCACCAGCCCACTTCCATGCTCACATTTAGCATGTGCCACCTCACAAGGTTCGCTCTGGAAATACAAAGATGAACAGACATTCCCAGCTTCAGAAAGGAAGTCAGCACATAACAATTGGAGGATCATTTCCCTAAGTAGGTGACAGATAGACAGAGATTGTTGTAGAAATCATGAGTTCATTAAAAAATTCTCAGTGCTAATCTATCACCTGAAGATCAGAAAAATCAGTGTTTCTAGCCAGGGGTTGAACACTAAACTCAGTACTACAAAATAACTAAGGAGCCAAAATTGGAATCAACTAATCAAAGTGCCCCATGGCAATAGTAAATGCCTTGGGTAGTGCATTATGATAATTTAGTGTGTAGTATTTACTTGATTCTGATTCTGAGTATTGATTTTGAGATACATAATTGATTTACTAACATCTTTTCCAAAGGTGAAAAAACTCAATGTCCCAGGTGACTGTAAACACATCACAATTTCAAAAATGTTAAAATATGAAAAAAATGTATCTTATAAGCAGGAAGAGGTAATAAATCATAACATATCTATTCTTTTAGGGGCAATAGACATAATATACAAATATCTAAAAAGGCAGAATGTTCCAGATAAAGGCAGAAGGAGTGTAGTAATATTTCTTTCACAACATTTTCGACTGCAAGAAGTTATTTGCATTAAAAATACCTGTATGAATACCAATTAGGGAACTTCACAGATCTTAAAATAGTGACAACTCATTAGGATTTTATCACTACCTATCCTAAAAGGGAATATTATATACTTCCAATAAACTTCCAAGGGTCCTCATCTGATTTAGTAATTTAAAACCTCAGAGAGAATGTCCTATATTATAAATATGAAAACTTCAGAGTATCATATGGTCTTGCATTTAAGTAAAGATTAACCAAAACGTTCAACAAGAATGGGTATGCCTTGTACACACACACACACACACACACACACACACACACACCTCCTATGACAGCATAAACCCTGACCAAACACATTCATGTTCCTTCAAAATGAGTATCAAAGACAAAAAAAAAATGCTGTTCTCATTTTTTAATTCGTTCCTCTATATGGCGAATCCACACCACGTAAAAATGATATACAAACAGACAAACCCATCTTTCAAGTTTGCAACTCTGGTTTTCAGCTGCCTGCTATTTATCTCCAATCTGAATACTCGACTGTCATTGTAAATTCAGCACAGTGAAAGTGTCATCTTCTCTCCCATACTGCAATCCCTAATCCCTGTAATTTCCTCTTTCTTCTGTGTTCTCTATCTTGGTTAATAAAACGCCATTTTCTAACGATGCATCCAAATGACAAATCTAAAGTCAACCCTCACCATGCCAAGTCACACTCATGGCAACAGTGAGCAAGTCTCAGCTCCACATCCCCTGGGTCTCTCCTCCTTTACCCATCCATCTTTCTTCCCTTACATAATGATTTCATCATCCATTTTCTGAACAATTAAAAGAAAGATCCTAACTGACCTTGATGTCTCTAAGTATTCTAAATTCAGCCATGAACTATGGTGAAGACATACTATGCATAAGGTAACCACATGATTTTTTATACAAAATATAGATAACACAAGACAGAAACGGGGCTACCAGACAAGACATTAGGACAGCAGAGATGTAGCTTCTTGGTTGCTTCAGTAGAAAAATCTGCGAGAAAAAAAGAAAAAGAAAAAGAAAAAGAAAAATCTATGAGAATAAACACCATAAGCTACAACTTATGATTCTACATTCTACATTCTACATTCTACAACTCAAGATATAAATAAATACATACATACAAACATACATACCCTAACACTCTTTGTAAAATAAAAGGGTCCACCAAGATGATTATTTTCAACATCTGACTTTATAAACAAAACAGCCACGAGTGTAGTTGAGTACTACCATCAACAGGTATTCAAAATAGAATAAAGCATGAATCAGGGTATCTCTGGAAAATACTACCTTGAAATAAAAAAAACCTCGCTTTTATAAGAAAAACAAAGTCAGCTATTTCATGTATCTAAATCTAATTAATCTACTAGTCTCATCTCTCTGTAAATTATTTCTTACTGTATATTCTACAGCTTCAAGATACTTTCATGAATGTGGCTCTCTTTTTTCCATTAATTTTAACATAAGAGTTGATGCCAAAAACCTTTCCCTCTTTCACGATAAGCCTCTTTAGGGACAAAAAAAAAATACTTATTCATTAAAGAAATAGGCCCAGAACAGTAAAAATAAAATAGGTTTTGACTGTTAGCTTACTTGATAGGCACTAAAGGGAACTCAATGCCATACAACCCAATTTCAATATGCCACGGCTTATGGGTACAAACAGCAGGTTCCATTTTTGTATTCTCTTTGGAAAATAGCACTCATGACCCCAGGGAAACACGCCAAACATGCTAAGGTTGCAGAGCACCCCTAAAGCTGCTTGCTCAGGACCACCTATTTGGGATGATTACTGTCCAAGTATGTACCCAGTAGCATTTAGGGATATGCTGAAGACATAGGACAGTGGGGCTACTGGGGACCATGGCACCTCTGTTGTTCTACTTTGCTTGTTGCTGCAGAGGAAACCTCAATGCACCAAGTCTGACTGCTGTCAAGACCCCCACCACCTCACCAGTCCCACAGCCCCACCCGGGATCATATGTACTTCCTCCCAGGTAGACACTCTCGGAAATTTCCACATATGGTCTCATTTACACCCCACAGGCCTCTATAAGGCAGAAACTTAGAGATGAACACGAGCTCTAGCAAAACAAAGCCTACAGCAAGGGTCACTCCAGGAATCCAAAGTCATATGTGACTGCACACCCATGTTTTACCTCTTCATACAGAGTGGCAAATGCATAATTTTCCAACTAGATTATACTGTATGAGAGTCTTTGACAACCATCTACTATTCAAGCATACATAAAAGAACAAAGGCCCCACGGAGTGAGGAAAGGTGACACAGCTTGAAAAGGGCAAGCATGGAAACAGACACCAGGTCTTCTAAATTGCCTCAGAGATCATTTCCCACTAATGCAGTAGACAGGGGCAGCATCCTGTTATGCAGACTAGGAGTAGGAGAGAGAAAAAAAGAGGTCATTAGTCTTAGGGACAACTGCTGATGGCTTTCTAAGGATCACGGCTTAATAAGTGGGAGATATAAAGATAAGAATACAGTTGCTCCTTGAACAACAGGTGTTGGAATTGCATGGGTCCACTTCTTTATACAGTACAGTACCATATATGCCTTTACTCTTGTGATTTTCCTTTTTTGAAGATTTAGTTACTTATTTGAGAGAGAGAGAGATTGAGAGAGAGTGTGTACACATGAGTAGGGGGACAGAGGGAGAGAATTCCAAGTAGACTCACTGCTGAGCATGAAGCCTGATGCGGGGCTTGATCCAAAGATCATGAGATCATGACCTGAGCCAAATCCAAGAGTCAGACACTTAACCGATTGCATCACCCAGGAGCCCAACGATTGTGCGACCCAGGCACCCCTCTTCCTTAGGATTTTCTTAATAAAATTGTCTCTTCCCCAGTTCACTTCATTGTAAGATACAGTATATTTTATATAAATATATATATATATTTCATAAGAGATTCTGTTATGAAAGTATCTCATGCATGCATGCACACACACCATCCGTACAGAGCCTTGTGTGGGCTCCTTGTTTTCCACTCAATGCCAGAGAAACTTCCCTGTTCATTCCACAAAGTTCACATTTCCAAAGCCAACCAACAGCACTGCAAACATGGACCAGTGGTAACAGGAGTGAGGGATGTCTTAGTCCAGTTAGACCAGAGAAGTGGCAAACACTGTTGCCGCCAAAACCAACGGAAAACCCATTTACAAATGATAGTCACAAACGACACTTCCCTATGAAATAAAAGTGGCATCCTGTTGTCTTGTCCAAACTCTCTATGGCCACGACCAATCGAGAAGCTTCCAGCTTTCCTGCACTTACTTGCTTCCCTTACATTTGTGACCTCAGATAAGTGACTTTTCTTTTGTGCAGCTCAGGTTTTGATGTTTTTGTAACTTCTTCTAAAACTTTCTAAGGTTTTGTTGTATTAATTTTTTTCAAAGAATATCAAAACTTTCTAGCTAAGGATCTCCTACAAATGACTGTGTTGTCTTTATTTCAAATAATTAATAAACTTCCTTTGTGCTTAAGAGTCATTAGGCACCATGACAATTCACTGGTTAGTTCTCAACACTTTGCAATTCACATCACTAGTCAGCTTTCTTCCTGGTCTTCAGACCTGCTTCAATAAAACAGGGAAGTTGAAAAAACAACTTTCATCGGTCATTGGTGAAAAATCCCATAGGAGTTCAGGATTGTTGCACTCTAAGGGATTCTAGAAGACAATGAATTTATGGCGAAAAAAAGATACAGCACCTCTAAATTGAAGAGCTTCTTCCTCAAAAGTATAGCTAATAAAAAAAAGTCATGGCATACGTACAAAAAAAAAAAAAAACCTTAAACAAGGGAGGAAAATAAGTATAACATGTTAAAAAGAGGGATCCCTGGGTGGCGCAGCGGTTTAGCACCTGCCTTTGGCCCAGGGCGCGATCCTGGAGACCCGGGATCGAATCCCACGTCGAGCTCCCTGCATGGAGCCTGCTTCTCCCTCTGCCTATGTCTCTGCCTCTCTCTCTCTCTCTCTGTGACTATCATAAATAAATAAATAAATAAAATCTTTAAAAACAAAACAAAACAAAACAAAAAAACATGTTAAAAAGATGGCCGATTGAGAGAGGCTTCCTGCCTCTCAGGATGATTTCCTTAACTTTTACTGCATTTTATAAATATCATAAAATAATGATGATAATTTTATTTAGTTCTTATAAAGATTTATTTGTTTACCTATCTATTATCTATCTATCTATCTATCTATCTATCTATCTATCTATCTATCATCTATCTATTTAATACTGAGAGACACAGAGAGGGAGAGAGAGGCAGAGACACAGGCAGAGGGAGAAGCAGGCTCCTCGCAAATCTCCAATGGGACATGCAGGAAAACTTCACGTAAACTACTTCCAAAGACAAAATTATTTTCACGCTTTTTAGTATTCAATATTTAATGTTCATGCCTGGAGGAAAGGTCTTAAGTACTACATAGGCTCAGACATTGTAGAAAAGGATGTAGTACTGCCACGTCTACCATCAATTCTATCTAAACGGGTGCTATTTTATGGTGTTAGTTATTACTATATATAAAAGTATTGAACACCTATATTCTTTGGACATATTCCTAGTTTCCCCAAATGTATAAGATGGCAATAGGACTTTTTGAGCATTCATTTTTCTCCTTCCATATTCACTAGCATCTCTCAAAAATAAGCTCTAGGGAAGCACCATAAATTACATATAAGACTGCCATGTTGATATATGTCTACTCAAATTGTGAAGGAATTATTTAACTTAGATTATAAGCAGCTACAGTTACCAGTTCTTTCGATCTGGGACCTCATTTCTAAGTGTGTGGGATTTTTCTCCTGTTTTAATAATAACCAATTTAACAATCAGCTTGGCAGTCAACTACTTTAGAGTTAGTTTCACTAAAGGTAGCTCTCTTGTCATTTATACATGAATTGACTGATACTGTGGGACTACTTATTTTTCTAGTATACTTGTAAAAGGGCTCTGTATTCAACTTAACAAACCTTCTGGAAGAATGAGCTCTGGTTCTTTTGTTTAAACTCAATCTTTTCCTTGTGGAACCTCAATGTATATTTTAGAATTTTCTTCGAATAGTTTAGGACTCACTTAAACTTCTAATCATAATACACAATTTCCTTTTGTTGTTGAAAGGATTTAGAAATGCAACAAAGTTATGAGCCTGAAGTTTTACATTTTTTGAATGTCAGTAAAAACCAAACAGAAGAAAGGAAGCAACAAATGTTGGAGAGGATGTGAAGAAAGGGGAACCCTCTTGCACTGTAGGAATGCTTAGTGGGAATGTGAACTGGTACAGCCACTCTGAAAAACTCTGTGGAGGTTCCCCAAAGAGTTATAAAAAGATCAGCCCTATGGCCCAACAATTGCACTGCTAGGGATTTACCCCAAAGATACAGATGCAGTCATACACTAGGACACCTGCACCCCGATGTTTCTAGCAGCAATGTCCACTACAGCCAACTGTGGAAGGAGCTTCGGTGTCCATTGAAAGACGAATGGATAAAGAAAATATCAGAAAGGGAGACAGAACGTAAAGACTGCTAACTCTGGGAAACGAACTAGGGGTGGTGGAAGGGGAGAAGGGCGGGGGGGTGGGAGTGAATGGGTGACGGGCACTGGGGGTTATTCTGTATGTTAGTAAATTGAACACCAATAAAAAATAAATTAAAAAAAAAGAAGATGTGGTCTATGTATACAATGGAATATTACTCAGCCATTAGAAACAACAAATACCCACCATTTGCTTCAACTTGGATGGACCTGGAGGGTATTATGCTGAGTGAAATAAGTCAATCGGAAAAGGACAAACATTATATGGTCTTATTCATTTGGGGGATATAAAAATTAGTGGAAGGGAGTAAAGGGAAGGAGAGAAAGTGAGTGAAAATATCAGTGAAGGTGACAAAACATGAGAGACACCTAACACTGGGTAATGAACAAGGGGTAGTGGAAAGGGAGGTGAGTGAGGGTTGGGGTGACTGGGTGATGGGAACTGAGGGGGACACATGGTGGGATGAAAACTGGGCGTTATGTGGCAAATTGAACTCCAATAAAAAAGTTAAAAAAGGTAAAAATAAAATAAAGTAAAATCTTCACTTAGGGTCAGCCCCGTTGACTCAGCCATTTAGCAACACCTGCAGCCCAGGTTGTGATCCTAGAGACCTGGGATCGAGTCCCATGTCTGGCTCCCTGCATGGACCCTGCTTCAACTTCTGCCTGTGTCTCTGCATTTCTCTCCCTCTCCCTCCCTCCCTCCCTCTCTCTCTCTCTCTGTCTTTCTCTCTCATGAATAAATAAAATCCTAAAAAAATTAAAATAAATACATAAAAACATCGCTGAGAAAAATCAGAGAGGATGACAAAACATGAGAGACTCCTAACTCTGGGAAGTTAACAAGAGGTAGTGAAAGGGGAAGTGGGTGGGGAGATGGGGTGACTGGTGACAGGCCCCGAGAATGGCACTTGATGTGATGAGCAGTGGGTGTCATGCTATATGTTGCAAATCGAACCCCAATAAAAAATACAAACAAAAAACCCCCAAAATATCCACTTCAAAACAAGGAAACAAGAAATTCAAGGAATTAAATTAGAATACAACCATTCTTCATTTCACAGGACTCGCTCTATGGTTAATCCTCATGAGAATGAACACAGAAAGGAAGCTGTATAACGAAACATGTTACTATATAACGAAAATCATGATTTTTATTTTTTTAAAATCATGATTTTTATAAAGCTTTTCCAAATCAGAAAGCTATCAAAACTAGTTCTTTCTCCTCTTTCCTGATTTTCAGGAAGAGACCCTTCTTAGCACATGATATGGTACATAATGAGCACTGCTGGTTGGCTGCACACACATGTACAACAACATGAACCCAATAAGTAGAACCAAAGGTCACTCTCATTTCACGGCTCTCAGATTCTTTTCAATTACTAGACATTTGAAGTTACAAGGCAGACAGTGAAGGTTGACTAAAATGAAGTAAAACCCCTCCACTCTTTCAGGGATCTCTTTTGCCCTTCTTGTCGCCTTCTGAGCCTGGCCCCCTGAAGGCTGTAGAGCACCCTGTTCTCTTTATATGGGTCACAGATGGCCTGAGCCACATGCTTTACTCCACTGTCATCCATCCAGCACTTGGCTTTTCTTTCTTCTGGTATTTCACTTTCAGACCTTGCCTTTCAATTAGTCCTGTGACTCTATGCCCTTAGACTTGTCCTAGTCCTATCTCCCCTCCATTGCTTTAGGGCCAACCCTCCAGGGTTGGCAAAACTCTGAATATGTTTACTGGCTAACTTTCAAAACTGCTTTTTGAGCATTCATTCAGAAGGCGTACCTTCTGGGTCCTCTCACATTCCTTACAAATGAGGACCTTAAAAAAGCATCTTCTTATCGCTTTTTCTCATACTTTCCCATGCCGACAATTCTAAGCATAGGATTCTATATCTGTAATTTTAAGCACATTTTAACAAATTGGAATTTTTTGAAAACCTGTTAAGATTTTGTTTTCAGTATTTCTTACAAAATAGATTACCATCACTTAACATATTTAACATCCATGTTTTTCGAAGCGTACGTTGACTGTAAGAAATAAGGCAATACCTATTCCAAAATTCATTCTAAGATAAACATATAAACAAATATTAAATGTATCATCCAGACGAATTTAGTCACTCCTCAAAAATATTTGTCTGTGTCTAATGATATGAATGCATGTTACATGAAGGAAAGAGGAAAAGAAATCATCTGTGCCTTAAGTAACCTAGGGTCCAGAGAGAGACTGCATTCCCCAGCAGAGGGGGTGATACACCTCATACTCAGGAACACTCAGCACTTGGACGGGCACTTTGTCCACCTGTGGAAGCTCGGGGAAGGCTTCTGAGAAGCATTTCTGGAAGATGAGCAGAATTTAGGCATGCAAGAACGTAGAAGAAAACAAGGCACACAGTCAGAGAACTGGATGGAATTTAGCATGGCTCTAGCTAACAGGGAGAGGACAAAGACAGTAATGAAAGGGAAGATGAAGAGGTAAACAGGTCAGATCACAAAAGCTCCTTAGCCCATCACTTGAGTTGAGAGGGTAATGAAGAGTGTAACCATTTTAAGTTCATTTTCCTGAAATCTAATACCTCTATCTATACTGATTTTTTTCCTGACCTACCTTTATCATTTAGGCTAAACAGTATACTTAACAAAAGATGAAATTAACTTTTTTTTTTTGGCCAGGCAATTGCTGAGGCAATGTCACATTTATTATTTGAGGTATAAGTAAACTCAAATGGAAAAACAGAGCTTCTCTCTTTGAGGAGCTGCTACTACCCTAAAAGGCAAAATCTGCACATCCGTTCAGACATTTAACACTTATTAAACTGTTCTAGCCCAGATCCAGGTTATGGAAAAAGGGGAGAAAAAGACCTAAGCAAGATTTTGGGATTCTTTGAGCACAATCTTATTCCACCCACAGTAGATATAGTTTTACAGACTGTGAGTAAACCATACTATTAAATAAAATCAGGTTTTGTAGTTATGTGCATATGAAGAATGTGGAAAACAGAAATCCTTCGCTGGGCTACTGTAGTCTATAAAACACTTATAATTATTATTTTTAAACAAATAAAAAGGTAAAGATGGAAGACTATGTTCTATTTTTGTTAATTTTGTTATCAGAAAAGATATCTCTCCCTGTTGGAAATTAATTTTTAACCCCATGTAATCTCGATTTGATAAATTAAAGTTGATCAAAAGATACAGAATTTAGAATTTATTTTAGAATTTATTTTTATTTACTAAGCTCTTTGGCTTACCTCAGTGGAGAGTTAAATTCTCTTTGTTCTTAAGATTTATTTACTTATTTATTCATGACAGATGGAGAGAAGAAAGAGAGAGAGAGAGAAGCAGGCTCCATGCAGGGAGCCCAAGGTAGGACTTCATCTCGGGTCTCGAGAACCACACCCTGGGCCGAAGTCGACGCTAAAACATTGGGCCACTGGGGCTGCCTGGAGGGTTAATTTCTAATGAAGATTAAGTAGCAAGTGCTCCAAAAGTGGTAATTAAATTACTACAAAAGCAAAAATATAAAACACGTGAGCCTGATACAGTTATAGAAACAACAGGTTATGTTTTAATTATTTTTTTTTAATTTTTTTTATTTTTATTTATGATAGTCACAGAGAGAGAGAGAGGGGCAGAGACACAGGCAGAGGGAGAAGCAGGCTCCATGCACCGGGAGCCCGACGTGGGACTCGATCCCGGGTCTCCAGGATCGCGCCTTGGGCCAAAGGCAGGCGCCAAACCGCTGCGCCACCCAGGGATCCCAACAGGTTATGTTTTAAAGCATCACCCGCTTTGCTCAGCTTTGTAGACTGATGGGAGAAGAATTTTCCTATCTAAGGCCCATCTTAGTCTATCTAAGACTTAGTTATGAGATTGTACAACAAGAAAAAGAACCATTTATGTAAAATAAGCAAACATTTGTTTAACTGATGTATTCAACAGGTCAAATAGATGGAAATAAATGACACTAAAAAAATAAAAAACACCAGGGAAATCTTCAGGGGTCTAAAGAATGTCATTGCTTTTCAAAAGATATCCAAATGATATAAACAGGAACAACAAAAGTACAGAAGGAAAAGTTGCCAGAGACACCGACATGAACAATTTCACTACAACATTAAATGCCGTACATCATTATAAGAATGATGTGAATGCATTCGTAAAAAAGAATTTTAAATCTTGGGCACAGTACTTTTTTTTACATAAGCAATTATGAAATAATGTATTTCAAATATGAAAGAGTACATGTAACAATGATATAATGGAGTTTTGAAGAGGCTGTAAATTTATGGGCCAATACAGAAAACTAAAATTGGTTATTGAATTAGATTCAGGATACTTTTACTAGATACTTGTAATTTCTAACACATTTGCTAGGTGGTTAGGCAATTAAACAATGAATCAAAGAAGATCTCAAAGAGCTGAGAGTTTAGCATATTAGGTAAACAAAAAATCTTAAACAACTTTTTCAAAAAATAGTAACGCATCACTGTCTGAATGAAACAACCCAGAGATTAAAGAATTCTAATTCCTAAAACAATAGACTATGAAGAAAAATTATGAAATTTGTCCAAGACATAATAAACAACTATAATCTGGGGAGTACATTTTTATGATGAGAGAAACAACATTTATAAGTTTAGGACTGCAGCCCTAGCAACAGGGAGCAAATTTACTCGTGAGAAACTAATGAAGGACCCAGCTTCGATTGAACCTGACATTTTTAAGTGACATGTGGGATACTTGCATCTAAAAGGGAATCTGGAGGACTGCCTATATCTCTTTCTTAGTGACTTTCATCACTGAAGTTCCCAAAATCTGTGCACAAGGCCCCAAAACAACAATGTACCTTTAGAAAAAAAAAATCTTTGGGCCTTCTCTGCCTCAGGTACTGTTGTAGGTACTGGGGTGGACACAGACAGTAGATAGGAAACAAATACATAAAGTGCAGTGTTCTACAATTATTAATTATTTCAAGCTCCCAAAATGATGCCAACCAGCTCACAACATTTCCTTGGACTTTCACATCAGCTTGCCTCGTGTGAGCTGGCTCAGAAACATCACGACATGAGAAACGAGGCAAGAATCATGCGGACAGCACAGAGGAAACGAGGCAAGAATGATGTGGATAGCACAAGGGCACAATTCATATTGTGAATCTCATGGACAGGATGTGGGATGTGGACAGGGAGAAACCCAGGACATCTCCAAGGTGGATGGTTCACATAAGCACAAGTGGAATAAAGAAGTCTATCATGCAACACTGGGGCAGGGGGCCTGAGGTGGAGGGGAATCATTTTGTTTCCATAAGTTAAATTTGAGATGTCCATTAGACACAGAAGTGAAAAGACAACACCGAAGGTTCAACCAGGAGTGGACTCAGGTAGGGGATCCCAGGCAGTGAGGTCACTTCTTTGACAACAGAGCCCAACAGAACTTGGAACCCCTGCAACCAGGCACCCACATTCTAGTGCAACCCCACATCAGGTTCACTTGGCTGGAGACATCTGCTAGTGAAAGATGTTCTCTTGCTGCCTGCCAACTTCCCGGGGCTCTGGCTTCCAGAAAGCCCAGGGTTGTGGCTCTTTCACATGCCGTAGACTTTTGTTCCACCGTCACAGCCCATGCCTGAGGGCGTTTGCCAGGACGTACCCTAAGGTAATATAGAGCAGCCCAGGGCAGGCCAGGCCACCTGTGCCAGCCATCCTGGGCAGGCATCCCCTCCTCTTCAGTTTCAGGGGACCAGGGATGTGTGGGCAGGTCCCACCTAGGCTGGAGGAGGTTACAGGGCAGCAGGTACCCCAGTGATCCCTGCATGGTCACACTGATGTCATGGTGGGCAGGGTGGAAAGAGGATTCCTGAGGTGCCTCTTACCCATCCGAGTTAACCTAAGGTCCTAGGGCTGCATCCCTTTTCTCTTCTTGGGGGAGATGTGTGCCGACTGTGGTGTGGTGTGTCTGGAATGGAGTCAGCTGGGTGTAGCGGTCCAGCCAAAGCAGCCAGACCGGGCGATGAGGCCTCCTGCCTGGCTGCCGGGCACTGTCGTTACAGAACTCCACACAGGAGATGGGGCAGGAGTGTGAGGAACAGAACCTCTGGTCCACCTCCTTGAGGAATGGGATAGTGCCCTGCACAGCTAAAAGAGGCCAGTGCGGGCTCGAGGTGAGTGAAGGGGTGATCAAGCTGGGCAGGGCTGCTGGACTTGAGTGCCTGGCTCGAGCAGAGAGGCCAGGTGCTGAGTCCAAGCCAATGCAGGTGATGGTAACATCTCTGACTCACTGTTCCGACTTGAATAGCTATCTGCACCCTTGGCAACCCAGGAGGAAGAGCTCACCATGGTGCAGGCTATCAGGGTACCCAATATGCTGGAGCAGCCACCTGCCTCAGTGGAGCACCCAGCTTCGGCCCTTGAGAAACACCCTGAATCACATCAAGAAGCCGCCCCAGCTAGTATTGTGGGGCCTACTGAAGCTTCAGGTCCTGAGTTGATCAAGCTAGTCAAGGCTGCTGCAGCTGGGTGCTTGGCCCGATCCAAGATGCTAGCTGCTGAGTCCAAACCAATGCATGAGGCAGTCACACCTCTGATTCAGCATCCCGACAAGGAGGACCTACCTGTAACCTTGGCCACCCTGGAGGTAGATCACGTCCTGGCGCATGCAATCCTTTTCCCCCACATGCTGCAGCAGCCACCTATCTCAGGGGAGCAACTAGCTTCCGCTCCTGAACAAGATCCCAAACCACCTCAAGAGCCCGCCCCAGCTCCTACTATGGGGCCTGCTGAAGCTTCAGGGCCAGAGGTGATTGAGCCAGTCAAGGCTGCTGGAGTTGAGTGCTTGCCAGGGGCTGAGATGGCACCTGTTGAGTTGAAGCCACTGCAGGTGTTGGTCACACCTCTGATTCACTGTCCCCAACTGGAGGTGCTGCCTGCACCCCTGGCCCCTCCAAAACGTAGGCAGGCCTCAGTGCCCACCCTCGAGTTCATCGAAGGGCCGGTGCATCCACCTGCCTTACTGGAGCATCCAGCCTCTGCCACCGAGCAGCAGCTCATCATGGCTACAGCCCAACGGAAGGCTTCCCCGCCCCTCTCATTGCACTGTGTCTAATTTTGTTGTGGTTGTCATCAACCTCTATAATTCCTTCATGCATTTTGTTTGTAATAAAGGATAAGTTAACTTTGGACAAAAACTAACTCTGATGCTTTTAAATTACACATTGTGGTACTCTAGGTCCATTGCCAGTGTTGCACAGGCAAGACCAGAAGGTACATGGGCCACATTTCCACCACAGGGACAACCGACGACTGACCATTCCTCCCTGCTGTCCCTGCAGCCACTGCCTTTCTGTCTCTGCTGCCTTTCCTCCTCTGGGATGTACGTGTGCCTGGCGTCCTCGGTATGGCCTCCTGTCTTTGCTGGAGACACGAGAGCAACTCATATTTCTCCCAGTAGTTAAGAAACATATCATTTTTATTTCAAAGCCATATTCCTGAGTGAACAAAGATCCTGTGAAGCCCCCAAATGAAATATTTTCATTATCCAGGATAGGGTTCCCTCAATGTCATGTGTCAGGTAATAAAGTAAATGGTTCCTTAAGGTTTCAGACAGACAGTATTTACTTAATTAAATGAGGATTCCAACAGAAAGAAAAGAGGACATTTACCTTCTACTACCAAGGAATAACTGCCCATTGTACGTGGTTCGGTCCTCCAGGCCTGAAACTGGTAACTGATAACGATACACGCATGCCTGTTTTCATCGCCACAGGCTTCATGATAGCCAACGAGACATGCAAAGGGAGTCGAATCAGAAAAGAAAATCAGAAAAATAAGAAAATCAGAAAAAAAAGAAATGGGAGATGAGTCAGAAAGAGAAAAGACAAATACCACATGACATTTGCAAATGATACATCAGATAAAGGGGTAGTATCCAAAATATATAAAGAACTTATCAAGCTCAACACTGAAAAACCATCTAGTTAAGAAATGGGCTGAAGACATGGATAGCCACTTTTCCAAAGAAGGCACCCACATGACTAAAAGACTAGACGCATCATTAGGGAAATGCAAATCAGATCCATGATGAGCTATCACCTCATATGTGTCAGAATGGCTTAAATTAACAATACGGGAGAGAGCAGATGTTGGTAAGGATGTAGAGAAAGGGGAACCCTCTTACAGCATTGGTGGAAATGCAAAACAGTGCAGCTACTCTGGAAAAGAGTATGAAGATGCCTCAGAAAGTAAAAAATAGAGGGGCTCCTGGGTGGCTCAGTTAGTTAAGCTCAACTCTTGATATTGGCTCAGGTCACCACAATCTCATAGGTATGGGACTAAGCCTCCTGTTGGGCTCCATGCTCAGCATGGAGTCTGCTTGAGATTGTCTATTACTCTCTGCCTCTGCTCTCCCACCCTGCTTACTGCCCCATGCAATATAAATAAAACCTTTGGAAAAAATATTAAAAGTAGAAAAGTAGTAGTTAAAAGTAAAACTTCCCCACAGCAATTGTACTACTATGTAAGGACACTGAATCTGCAAGCACCCCAATGTTTACAGCAGCATTATCAACAATAGCCAAACTATGGAAAGAGCTTAAGTGTCCATCGACTGATGAATGAATAAAGAAGATGTGCATAGATACACAATACAATACTCAGCCATTAAAAACAATGAAAAAAATCCTGCTATTTGCACTGATGGAGATAGAGCTAGAATGTATTATGCTCTGTGAAATAAGTCAGAGAAAGACAAATACCACACAATTTCACGCATATGTGGAATTTAGGAAACAAAACAGATGATCAGATGAGAAGAGAGAGGGAAACAAACGATAAAAGCCTCTTAACAACAGATAAAAAACACAGTGGACGGAGGGACAAGGGTGTCAGATGGACTAACTGGGTGATGGGTATTAAGGAGGGCACTTTTCTCATGAGCACCAGGTGTCATACGTATGTGATGAATCACTGCATTCTACTCCTGAAACCATAATTACACTCTACATTAACTAACTAGAATGTAAATAAAAATTTGAAAAAGACCCCAAAATACCTTTTAACAGGACTAAACAGCATATACTACAGATGTCCACGAGGTGTCCAATCACAACTGCATCAGGCACAGTAACGTAAGCCAGCATCTCAAACCATGCTCTCCCACATACTTTCCAATTGACATTTCTCCTTTCCTGGAATAACAAATGCTTAAGGGAAGGGCGGGGGTTGGGGCGCCAAGTGCTGACAAAACGCTTTTCGGATTTTTAGCTACCATCATACTTTCAAATACCAACAAAGCCTGTAATAGTAGTCTTTTCTGTTATGAGATGTATGATGACAAAAACAGCCTCACAGGCAAACTTTTTTAAAGTACTAAAAACAGGTAGTTATACATAAAAGTAAAGATGCTGACTTTGAAAAGAAGTCATAGGTTTATTTATTTATTTTTTAAAAGATTTTATTCATTTATTCATGATAGACACAGAGAGAGAGAGATAGGCAGAGACACAGGCAGAGGGAGAAGCAGGCTCCCTGGGAGCCTGATGTGGAATTTGATCCTGGGACTCTAGGATCATGCCCTGGGCCAAAGGCAGGCACTATACCACTGAGCCACCCAGGGATCCCGAAGTCATAGGTTTAAATCCTATCCTTATTAAATGGGTGATCTGTCAATAATGTTATATAAAAAATAAACTTATATCCTACCTTAAATCAAAATAAATTCCAGAAGGCTTACAGATTTAGATGCAAAAGTGCTAGGAGAATACAGATGAACAGTTGTATACTCTTCAGTAGATAACATCTATGTATAACACTCCGGTGGGCTAAACATTTATCAGACTTAACCACCGGTCCTTTAATTTAGGAGCCTAATTATTTGGAAAAGGGTCTTTCCATATGTAATTAAGGTAAAGATCATGAAATAAAATCATCCTAGATTTACAATGGGCCTTTAACCCAATTAGCAATGTCCTTATAAGAGAAAAAAGATATAGTAGGACACAGGGACACTGAGAAAAAGGCCATGTGAAGATGGAGGTAAATATTCAAGTGAAATTGGCACAAGCTAAGGAAAACCAGGAGCCCACCAGATGCTGAAAGAGGGAAGAAAGGAGCCTTTGGAGGGAGTTTAGCTCTTCCAATACTTTGATTTACAACTTTAGGCCTCTAGAACTTTGAGAATAAATTCCAATTGTTGGAAGCTGCCAAATTTTGGCAATTTGTTCTAGCAGCCCTACGAAACAAATAAAAACATTAAAATGTAAAATTCGGGGCACTGTATGGCTCAGTGGTTGACAGTCTGCCTTCAGGTCAGGTTGTGATCCCAGGGTCCCGGGATCAAGTTCTCCATCAGGCTCCCTGCAGAGAGCCTGCTTCCCCCTCTGCCCATGTCTCCGCCTCTCTCTCTGTCTCTCATGAATAAGTAAAATCTTTAAAAATAGATACATAAAGCCTAAAATGCCTAATGACTGACAGAGGGAAGTCCATCTGAAGACACAGGAAAAAAGGCATTTATAAGGCAAGGGGAAAAGCACAAAGAGAAACCAATCCTGCTAAAACTTTAATTTCAGACATTTTTAGAAATATGAGAAAATAAATTTCAATAGTTTGAGCCAAATAAGTAAATAAATAAAATGTGTAGAATTCAAACTATCTCGACACAGAAAGTTTATAAATTGAATAGTTAAATGAGGAGTATTCCAAAAAAAATGAAAAGGAAAGGAAACAAAGAATGGCCATTTAAAGAAAAAAGGAATCAATAGCAAAAATTAAAAAGAACCAGAGTGAAATAGAGATTAGAAAAACAAAAAACTGTATGTTGGCAAATTGAATTTAAATAAAAAAATCAGTGAAACTAAGAGTTGATTCTCTGAAAAGATAAGCCTTTCTAAAGGTTTGTCAGTTTTGTTTATCAAGACAAAGAGAGAATCAAAAAAAAAATAAAATAAAATACATGAAATACAAGAAATGAAAGAAGTTACAACCCCAACACGGAAATACAAAGGATTATAAGAGATTATGAAAAATTATAAGCCAACAAATTAGACAACCTGCAAGGAATGAATTCATTTCTAGAAACATACAATCCTCCATGACTCAATCACGAAGTCATAGAGAATCTAGGTAGGCTGATTAATACTAACTGATTAATCAGTAACCAAAACACTCCCAACAAACAAAAATACAAGACCAGCTGACTTCATTGGTGAATTCTACCAAATACTTAAGGAAGAATTAACACTTGTTCTTCTTAAACTAATTCAAAACAACTAGAAGAAGTAACATTTCCAAATTCATTCAACAAAACCAACAATAACCGGACATCAAAATTATAGACCCATTTCCTGATTAAAATATATCAAAAAATCGCTAACAAAATATGAACAAATGAACTTCAACAACACATTCAAATGATCATCTACTATGACCAGGTGGGATTTGTTCCTGATGTGGAAGGGTAGGTCCATATTCATAAATCAAAGTAAATTACCAAAACAAGGTAATTACCAAAATAAAGGATAAAAATCAGACAATCATCTCAACAGATGCAGAAAGAAATATTGTCCATATCTCAATATCCATTCATGATAAAAAAGTCTCTAAAAGAGGGTGTAGAGGGAACATATAACATAATAAAGACCATCTATGACAAACCAACAACTGAATACTACTCAATGTTGAAAAGCTAGAAGCTTTTCCTCTAAGAGCAGGAAAAAGACAAGGATATCCATTCTCACCACTTTTACTTAACATATTATTGGAAGGCTCAGCTCACCAATCAGGCAAGAAATGAAGTAAACATCTTCCAACTAAAAGAAAAAAAAAAACTGTCGCTACTTGCACATAACATAATACTACAAATAGAAAACCCTAAGATTCCACCAAGAACTACTAAGACTAATAAACTGAGTAAAGATGCAGGATACAAAATTAATATACAGAATTCTGTTGTGTTTCTGTACACTAATAACAATGTAGCAAAAATGTTTTTTAAATCCTATGTACAATAGCATCAAAAAGAATAAAATACTGAGGAATAAATTTAATCAAGGAAGTAAAGGATCTATACTTTGAAAACTCTAAGACACTAATGAAAGGAACTGAAGACAACGCAGATAAATGGAAAGAAAAACCATATTCATGGACTGGGATAATACTGTTAAAATCACCATACTACCCAAAGCAATCTAGAGATTTAATGCAAGACCGATCAAAATGCCAATAATAATTTTCACAGAACTAGAACAAACAATCCTAAAATTTGTGGGAAACAACAAAAGACTCCAAATCGCCAAAGCAATCATGAGAAGATTCTCAATCATGAGAAACAAAGCTGGAAATGGATGAAAGACCTAATGTGAGACAGGAATGCAACAAAATCCTAGAGGAGAACAAAGGCGCCAACGTCTTGCTAGACACATCTCTAAAGGGAAGGGGAAAAAGGCAAAACATGAACTATTGGGAAGGACTTCATCAAGATAAAATGCTTTTCAAAGCAAAGGAAACAGTCGACAAAACCAAAAAACAACCGAAGAATGCGAGAAGATATTTGCAAGTGTCTCATTAGTTAAAAGACTAGTATCCAAAATCTATTAAGAACGTATCAACCTCAACACCCAAAGAATAATCCAACAACTGAGAAATGGGAAGAAGACGTGAACAGACATTTCTCCAAGGAAGACAGACAAATGGCCAACAGACACATGGAAAAACGTTCACCATCACTCGGTATCTCGGAAATACAGTTCAAAACTACAATGAGATAGCACCTCACTCCAGTCAGAATAGCTAAAATTAACAGGAAACAACAGAGGTTGGTGAAGATGCGAAGAGAGGGGATCCCTCTTATAACTGTTGCTGGGAATGCAAGCTGGTGGAGCCGTTCTGGAAAACAGGATGGAGGTTCCTCAAAAAGTTGAAAAGACAGCTACCCTATGACCCAGCCATTGCATTCCTAAGTATTTACCCCAAAGATAAATGTACTGTGATCCAAAGGGGCACCTGCATCCCAATATTGATACCATCAATGTTCACAAGAGCCAAACTATGAGAGACCAGATGTCCATCAACAGATGAATGGATAAAGATGTCATATAGACATACACAATGGAACCCTCCTTAGCCATAATGTGAGGGCAGCCTGGGGGGCTCAGCAGTTTAGTGTCACCTTCAGCCCAGGGTGTGATCCTGGAGACCCAGGATAGAGTCCCTCGTCAGTCTTCCTGCATGGGGCCTGTTTCTCCCACTGCCTGTGTCTCTGCCTGCCTCTCTCTCTCTCTCTTTCATGAATAAATAAATAAGATCTTAAAAGAAGAAATTTTGTCATTTGCAAGACATGGATAGAGCTAGAGGGTATCATGCTGAGTGAAGTAAGTCAATGAAAGAAAGATAAGTATCATAAAATCTCACTCATAGAGGGAAATTTAAGACACAAAACAGAGGATCATAGGGGAAGAGAGGAAAATACAAAACAAGATGAAATCCGAGATGGAAACAAACCATAAGAAATTTAATCATAGGAAACAAACTGAGGGTTGCTGGAGGGAAGAGAGGTGGTGGGATGTGGTAACTGGATGATGGACATTAAGGAGGGTATGTGATATAATGAGCACGGGATATACGACTGATAAACTGTATCTACTTCTGAAACTAATAACATATGTTAATTAACTGAATTTAATTTAAAACAATAAATTTTTTAAAAAGCTAGACATATTACCATGCCGGATTTCAAACTATGCTACAAAGCATACTAATCAAAACAGTTACAGGACAACCAGCTAGCTCAAGTAGAGCATGAGACCCTGGATCTCAGGGTTGTGAGTTCAAGCCCTATGTTAGGTATCAAGAATACTTGAAAATTTAAAAAAGAAAAGGAAAGGAAAGGAAAGGAAAGGAAAGGAAAGGAAAGGAAAGGAAAGGAAGCAAGAGAGAGAGAGAAAGAAAGAAAGAAAGAAAGAAGAAAGAAAGAGAAAGAAAGAAAGAAAGAAAGAAAGAAAGAAAGAGAAAGAGAAAGAGAAAGAAAGAAAGAAAGAAAGAAAGAAAGAAAGAAAGAAAGAAAGAAAGAAAGAAAGAAGAAACAGGTATTGTACTGGCACAAAATTTAACAAAGATTGAAGGAACAGATAGAAAGTCCAGAAATAAACCCACACTTATATAGTCAACTAATCTATGACAAAGGGGCAAGAAGATATAATAAGAAAAACTTATATCTGCAGTAAACAGTATTAGAAAAACTGGAAGCCTACATGCAGAAGAATGAAACTAGACCACATGCTTTCAGCATAAACAAAAATAAACTCAAAACCAATGAAAGACCTAAATAGAAGTCCTGAAAGCATAAAACTCCTAGAAGAAAAAAGGAGCAATAATCTCTTGGACTCTGGCCTTAGCAGTATTCTTCTAGATCTGTCTCCTTAGGCAAAGGAAACCACAGCTAAAGTAAACAATTGGGAGTTCATGAAATCAAATGGCTTTTGCACCGCGATGGAAAACATCAACAAAATAAAACAGGAATCTACTATATAAATTAAGGTATAAATACGTCCTATACGCAAAAGGTGTTAATATCCAAAATATACAAAGAACTCCTAAAACACAACAGTAAAAATAACTCAGTCCAACTGAAAAATGGAAAGAAGGCATGAACAGACATTTCTCCAAAGATGACCTACAGAGAGCCAAGAGACCCATGAAGAGATGTACCACACAATCCTCATTATGAAAATGCAAATCAAAACCAAAATGAGATATCACCTCATACCCATCAGAATGGCTAAAATAAAAAACACAGGAAACAGTGTTGGTGAGGATGTGGAGAAAAAGGAACACTTGTGCACTGTTGGGTGGGAGTGTAAATTGGTGCAGGCCCTATGGAAAATAGTATGAAAGTTCCTCCAAAAATTAAAAACAGAAATACCATGTGATTCAGCCATCCCAATGGCTGGGTATTTATTCAAAGAAAATGAAAATACTAATTCAAAAAGATATGCATCCTCCATGTTGACTGCAGCATTATTTACAATAGCCAAGGTATGGGAGCAACTCAAGTATCCATCAATAGATGAACGGATAAAGAAGATGTCGCTAACACACACACACACACACACACACACACACACACACATACACACACACACACACGCAGGATTATTACTCAGTTGTAGAAAGATTTTGCCATTTGTGATAATATGGATGGACCCAGAGGGCATCGTGCTAAGTAAAATAAGTCAGAAAAAGAAAAATTCCATACATATGATTTCACTTCTTTGGGGAATCTAAAACACAAAACAGAAACAGACCCATAAAAATACAGAGAATAAACTAGTAATTGCCAGATGGGAAGAGGGTCAAAGGATATTGGATAAAACAGGTGAAGAGCTTTAAGAGGTATAGACTTCCAGGGATCCCTGGGTGGCGCAGCGCCGCCTGCCTTTGGCCCAGGGCGCGATCCTGGAGACCCGGGATCGAATCCCACATCGGGCTCCCGGTGCATGGAGCCTGCTTCTCCCTCTGCCTGTGTCTCTGCCTCTCTCTCTCTCTGTGACTATCATAAAAAAAAAAAGAGGTATAGACTTCCAGGTATAAAGTAAGTAAGTCACAGGGATAAAAAGTACTACGCAGAAAATATAGTAATATCATCCTAACTTTGGTGACAGAGGGTAATTACACTTATGAAGGTGAGCATTTCATGACACTATGAAATTGTCAAATCATGATGTTGTACCTTTGAAATCAAAATAATCTTGTATGTCTGCTATACTTCAATTTAAAAATGGGGGATCCCTGGGTGGCGCAGCGGTTTGACGCCTGCCTTTGGCCCAGGGCGCGATCCTGGAGACCCGGGATCGAATCCCACATCGGGCTCCCAGTGCATGGAGCCTGCTTCTCCCTCTGCCTATGTCTCTGCCTCTCTCTCTTTCTCTCTCTGTGACTATCATAAATAAATTAAAAAAATAAAAAAAATGAATGTCAGGGATCCCTGGGTGGCGCAGTGGTTTGGCGCCTGCCTTTGGCCCAGGGTGCGATCCTGGAGACTCCGGATCGAATCCCACATCGGGCTCCCGGGGAATGGAGCCTGCTTCTCCCTCTGCCTGTGTCTCTGCCTCTTTCTCTCTCTCTCTGTGACTATCATAAAAAAAATAAAAAAATAAAAATGAATGTCAGAATGCTGCCAGCTAACTATCTCCTCAGTAAAGCTACTTACAACAGTCTTGAATAAAGAATGCAGTCCGGTGATAGTTTCCAGTGTCCCTTTTCTTGCTGATAGAATGCATGTGATCCCTTTATGTGACTGGCTGAGGAGGTAACGGTGACAGGCTAGCATTTGTGGGATTATGACTGCACTCCTCTATGTCCGAATCCCACCCAGGCTGAATGACAACACGGTGACATGAGTTCTCAACAGTCAGCCCAGCAAACACACACATGTACAGTCACTGGGAAATCTGGTACCAAACCCTTTCATAGATTACCCACGTGTGAGCTGAGGTTCCCTCCATAGCGGAGGAACTTCCTTGCTGTGATCTAATAAACAATAATAAATGATACAAAGACAGGTGCAACTGCATTGATAGTTTATAAACCTAAACACAAAATAGGTTTTTGTTTATATTCTAACAGTGTAACTCTCCCACCAAGACTGGAGTTAGGAAATGGGAGGAGAAAGAAAAAGGAAAATCAACCTAAGGATTGATTCATCCTAAGGATTCTCTTAGGACAGAGGGTATCAGGAGGAGATAATGAAATTACTTGAGGGAGCCTGGGTGGCTCACTCGGTTCAGCATTGACCTTCGGCTTAGGTCATGATTCCGGGGTCCTGACTTTGAGCCCCACATCGGGCTCCATGGTGAGCAGAGAGTCTGCTTCTCCTTCTCCCTCTGCAGCTCTCCCACTGCACATGCTCTCGCTTGCTCTCTCTCTCGCTCTCTCTCTCTTGCTCTCTCTCAAATAAATAGGTTTATTTGAAAGTTTTAAAAATTATTTGAAAGTCTCCTCTTACCAGCATCTAAGATAAACAAAAAGGCAACAAGGTGCCCTGGTCGGAACATGATGATGTCATCTCAAATAATGGATGAAAAGCATGTCTGAGAATGAATTAAGGAAGGGAAAGAATACCCTCCAGATAATGAAAAACCAGCCTCCCTCATAGAATCTAAACATTGAGTTTTAAGATGCCATTGTTGTATGTACCACAAAGAACGTTACACTATGACATATAATAGCTATATGACACGTATTGATTTCACAAGTGTTAAAATATGAAAAATATGACTCCTCAAATCATTTTTTAAAAAATCAAAAACATTCTAAATGCTTAAGGAGGGAAGATGGAAGACAGAGGGGGAAAGCAGGCTAAATAGTACCGTAAAACATTTTGAAGGGGTTAGTTAGCACATGTGGCTTAGTCAGTTAAGCGTCTGCTTTCAGGTCAGGTCATGATCCCAGGGTGCTGGGATTGAGGCCAGCATCAGGCTCCTGGCTTAGTGGGGAGCCTGCTTCTGCCTCTATCCTTACTCTCTTCTCCAGCAGTCTCAGGCAGTCTCTCACTCCAACACAAGTAATCTTTAAAAAAATGTTTTTAAAACATGATAAAAATAATGTAAATGTAAAAAGAAGTAAAGTTTTGAAAAATCAAGAATATTAACCATTACACTAAGTGGTAAAGGATTAACTAGTTCATCCCAAAAACAGATGACCAGATTGCACCAAAAAGTAAAATCTATGGACCCCTGGGTGGCTCAGACTGCTGAGGGAGGGTCCAACTCTTGATTTTGGCTCAGGTTATGCTCTCAGAGTCATGAGATGGAGCCCCATATCAGGTTCCATGCTCACACATTAACTACATAAAGGGCATAATCCAACAAGATTTAACAAATATATACGCACCCACCATGGGAGGAACCAAATACACCAATCAACTGATAACAAATATGCAAAGTGGAATGAAGAATAACACAGTACCAGTAAGGGCTTTAACACCCCATGTATAGCAATGGACAGATCATCAAAAAAGAAAATCAACAGTTACTTTGAATAACGCACTGGACCTGATGGATCTGCAGATATATTTAGAACATTCCATCTTCAAACAGCAGAATACTTTGCAAGCCAAACTATTCTCCAGAATAGATAACATTTAAGGCCAGAAAACCAGTCTTAACAAATTCAAAAAGACTGAAGTCACACAATGCATCTTTTCTGACCACAAGGCTATGTATGAAACTAGAAATCAAACACAAGAAACCATCTGGAGAGAACACACATATACAGAAGTTAAATAACCTGATACTAAGAAATAAATGGGTCAACCAAGAAATCAAAGAGGAATTAAGAAAATACACAAACAAATGCAAATGAAAACCCAACAATCCAAAAACTTTGGGTGCAGGAAAACCTGTTCTTAGGAGTAACTTTATAACAACACAGACCTACCTCAAAAAGCAAGAAAGATCTCAAATAAACAACCTAACCTCACAAATTAAGGAGCTAGAAAAAGAAGAAAACAAAACCCAGGGCCAGTAAAAGGATAGGAAGAATAGAGTAGAAATAAACGAAATAAAAACTAAAAAAAGCAATGGAACAGATCAAAGAAACCAGAAGCTGATTCTTTGAAAAGTTCAACAAAATGGATAAATCTTTAGCAACATTCATTTAAGAGAGAGAGAGAGAGAGAGAGAGAACACAAAATCAGGGTTGAAAAAAAGACAAAAACTGAAAAAGAAATACAAAGGATTATAAGAGAATATAATGAAAAATTACATGCCAACAAACTGGGACAAACAAGAAGAAATGGATAAATTCATAGAAACATAATCTCCTAAAAGTGAAACAGGAAAAGAGAAAAGAGAAATCTGAACAGACTGGTTACCAGCAAAGAAATCGAACCGGTAATCAAAAAGCACCCAATTGCTTAATCAAGATAAAAAGCTTCTGCACAGCAAAAGAAACAGACTGCAAAACTACAAGACAACCTACAGAATGGGAGAAGATATTTGCAAGTGACCTATCAGATAAAGGGCTAGTATCCAAGATCTATGAGGAACTTATTAAACTCAACAGAAAAGAAACAATCCAATCATGCAATGGGCAAAAGACATGAAAGGAAACTTCACAGAGGAAGACATAGACATGGCCAACAAGCACATGAGAAAATGCTCTGCATCACTTGCCATCAGGGAAATACAAATCAAAACCACAATGAGATACCACCTCACACCAGTGAGAATGGGAAAAATTAACAAGACAGGAAAAAACAAATCTTGCAGAGGATGTGGAGAAAGGGGAACCCTCCTGCACTGTTGGTGGGAATGTGAACTGGTACAGCCACTCTGGCAAACTGTGGAGGTTCCTCAAAGAGTTTAAAATAGAATTGCCCTAGGGCCCAGCAATTGCACTGTTGGGGATTTACCCAAAGATAGAGATGTAGTGAAAAGGCTGAACACCTGTCCCCAGTGTTTCTAGCAGCAATGTCCACAATAGCCAAACTGTGGAAGGAGCCTCGGTGTCCATTGAAAGATGAATGGATAAAGAAGATGTGGTCTCTGTATACGATGGAATATTACTCAGCCATTAGAAACGACAAATACCCACCATTTGCTTCAACGTGGATGGAACTGGAGGGTATTATGCTGAGTGAAATAAGTCAATCGGAGAAGGACAAACATAGAGTCTCATTCATTTGGGGAATATAAAAAATAGTGAAAGGGAATAAAGGGGAAAGGAGAAAAAATGAGTGAAAATATCAGTGAGGGTGACAAAACTTGAGAGACACCTAACTCTGGGAAATGAACAAGGGGTGGTGGAAGGGGAAGTGGCCAGGGGGTTGGGGTGACTGGGTGATGGGCACTGAGGGGGGACACGTGGCCGGATGAGGACTGGGTGTTATGCTGTATGCTGGAAAATTGAACTCCAATGAAAAAATTACAATACTAAAAAACAAAAACAAAGAAACAAAGAAAAAAGCACCCAACCAAAGTCTAGGACTGGATAGCTTCACAGGTGAATTCCACCAAACATTTAAAGAGATGATAGTTTCTATTATTCTCAAACTATTCCCAAAACTAAAATGGGAAAGAAAGCTTCCAAATTCAGTCATTATCCTGACACCAAATCAGGTAACATCACTACAAGAAAAAGAAATACAGGTCAACATCTGATGAATACAGATACAAAATCCTCAATAAAATATGAGCAAACAGAACCCGACAATACATTTTTTTAAAAAAAATCACTCATCAGAATGAAGTGAGGTTTATTCCTGGGATGCAAGAGTGGGTTGAAATTCACAAATCAGACAACATGAAACATCATATTGACAAGAAAAAGAAGAAAAACCATATTAACACTTCAATAGGTTCAAAAAAACATTGGAAAGTGCATAGCATTTATTCGTGTTAAAACACCATCTACAGGGCAGCCCAGGTTGCTCTGCGGTTTAGCGCTGCCTTTGGCCCAGGGTGTGGTCCTGGAGACCTGGAATCCAGTGCCATGTCGGGCTCTCTGCATGGAGCCTGTGTCTCTGCCTGTATCTCTCTCTCTCTCTCTCTCTCTCTCCGGTGTCTCTCATGAATAAATAAATAAAATCTTTACAAAAAAAAAAAACCTCTCCACAAAGGAGGTTTACAGGGAGCCTCCTCAACATAATGTCATATATGAAAAACCCAAAGCAAACGTTATACTCAATGGGGGAAAACTATTAAGAGCTCTCCCGAAAGGTCAGGAACAAGACAAAATGTCCACTCTCACCACTTCTATTCAACGTAGAACTAAAAGTCCTAGCCACGGCAATCAGACAACAAAAAGAAATAAAAGGAACCCAAATTGGTAAGGAAGAAGTAAAACTTTTACTATTTGCAGATGAAATGATGCTGTACATAGGCTACCCTAAACACTCTACAAAACAGAAACAAAAACAAAAAGCAAAACAAGCCTACTCGAAATGATATACATTCAGTAAGACTATAGAATATGAAATCTATATACAGAAATCCACTGCATATCTATATACTAATAATGAGGTAGCACAAATAAACATTAAAAATCCCATTTACAGTTGCAGCAAAAATAATGAAATTCCAGGGATTAACTTAGCCAAGGAGGTGAAAGACTTTTACTATGAAAACCATAAGACACTGATGAAAGAACTTGAAGACAACACAAGCAAATGGAAAGATATTCATACCTATGGACTGGAAGAACAAATATTGTTAACATGTGTACATGAGCAAAAGCAATGTGGAGATTTAATGCAATCCCTATGAAAAAATCAAAATACCAACAGTCCTTTTCACACAGAGGTAGAATAAACGAGCCTAAAATTTGTAAGGAATCACTAAAGTCCCCCAAGAATTAAAGCAATCTTGAAGAATAACAAAACCAGAGGTATCACAACCAGATTTCAAGATATACAACAAAGCTTTAGGAATCAAAATAAAATGGTACTGGCCTTCTGATCATGCGAGACTCCTAACTAGGGGAAACGAACAAGGGATAGTAGAAAGGGAGGTGGGCAGGGGGTTGGGGTGACTGGGTGATGGGCACTGACAGGGGGCACTTGATGGGATGAGCACTGAGTGACATGCTATATTTTGGCAAATTTAACTCCAATAAAAAAATTTAAAAAATAAAAAACAAAAAACAAAATGGTACTGGCACAAAAATAAACACATAGATCAAGAGAACAGAAAAGAAAGGCCAGAAACAAACCCACAATTATAGGGTCAATTAATCTTCAATGTATGACCTAAAAATACACAATGGAAAAGATCTCTTCAACAAATGGTGTTAGGAAAACTGAACAGCAACTTGCAAAAGAATGAAACTGAATGAACTGCTTTCTTACACCAAACACAAAAAAACCTCAAAATCGATTAAGGACCTAAATGGGAGACTTGAAACCATAAAAATCATAGAAGAGAACAAAGGCAGTAATTTCTCTGATGTCAGCCATGATGTTTTTGTATCAGTGTCTCCTGAGTCAAGGGAAATAAAAGCAAAAATAAACTATTGGGACTACATCAGAATAAAAAGCTTCTGAACAGCAAAATAAAAAATCCACAAAATATCTGATAAAGGGTTCCTATTTAAATATATGAAGAACTACTGTAACCCACAAAACAAAATAATCCAATTGTTTTAAATGGGAAAGAAGCCACGAACATACATTTTTGCAAAAAAAAAAAAAAAAAAAACTCACACACATGGCCAACAGACACATGAAAGGATGCTCAACATCAATCATCAGGTGAACGCAAATCAAAACTACAATGAGATGTCACTTCATACTGTCAGAAATGCTAAAGTCAAAAAACGCAAGAAACCAACAAGAAATATTGAGTGTGATGTTTGAGAAAAATATGTGCAGCCAAGAACACTTTATCCAGCAAGGCTGATTCAGAATAGAAGTAGAGATAAAAAGCTTTTGGGAAAAACAGAAACTAAAAGAATTGGGGCACACTAAATAAGCCCTACTATAAATATTAAAGGAGATCCCTTAAGCAAAGGGAGATCCCAAAAGTAACAAAGACAAGAAAGGAACAGAGAGAGTGACTTGATAGCTAATACAATGGCACTACATTCATATCTTTTTGAAAAATATATATTTTTTGTTTACGAGAGAGAGAGAGAGAGAGCCCACAAAAGAGGGAAAAATAGAGTCCCTACTGAGCAGGGAGCCCAATAAAGAGCCTGATCCCAGGATTCCAAGTCCATGACCTGAGCTGAAGGCAGAGGCTTAACTAAACTGAGTGACTCAAGCACCCCTAAATTCTTATCATTCAATACTCAAGGTAAACAGAATAAATGCCCCAGTCAACACACATAGGATACCAGACTGGAAAAAAAAGCAAGACCCACTGATATGCAGCTTATAAGAGTTTCATTTGAGATTGAAAGACATCTCCAGATTGGAAGAAAGAGGGAGTAGAGAATCATTTGTCATACTAATATGCATCAAAAGAAACCTCGTGTAGCAATCCTTATATCAGACAAATTAGATTTTACACCAAAGACTGTAATAAGAGATGAGGAAAGATACTATAGAATAATTAAAGGGTCCATCTAACAAGAGGTTCGAACAATTGCAAATATTGATGCCACTAACATGGGAGCAGCCAGTTATATAAACCAATTAATAACAATACTAAAGAAATTCATTGATAATAATACAAAAGTAGGAGACTGTAACCCCCCATTCACTTCAATGGACAGGTCACCTAAAAGAAGATAAACAAGGGCTTTGAATGACACATTGGACCAGATGGATGTCACAGATATATTCAGAGCATTCTTTTTGTAAAGATTTTATTTATTCATTAGACACACACACACACACACACACACACACACACACACAGGCAGGCAGAGACATAGGCCGAGAGAGATGCAGGCTCCCTGCGAGAAGCCCGAAGTGGGACTCACTCCCAGGACTCTGGGATCAGGCCCTGAGTCAAAGGCAGACACTCAAATCAATGAGCCACCCAGGCTTCCCTATTCAGAGCATTCTATCATAAAGCAACAGAACACACATTCCTTGTGAGTGCACACAGAACAGTCACCAGAATAGATCACATACTGGGTTAAAATCAGGTCTCAACCAGTACCAAAAGGTTGAGATCAACCCCTGTGTACTTTCAGACCACAGTGCTTTGAAGCAACTCAATCAGAAGAAGAAATTTGGAAAGAACTCCAATACATGGAGGCTAGACAGAATCTTCCTAAAGAACGAAAGGGTCAGCAAGGAAATTAAAGAAGAATTTTAAAAATTCATGGAAGAAAATGAAAATAATAACACAACTGTTCAATACCGTCAGCAGGGAGAAAAGGCAGTCCTAGGAAGGAAGTATACCGCAACAAGCCCTTCTCAAGAAACAAGAAGGTCTCAAATACACAACCTAACCTTATACCCAAAGGAGGTAGAGAAAGAACAGCAAAAAAGTCTAAAACCAGCAAGACAAGACAAATAATAAATTTGAGCAAGAATCAATGAAACAGAAACCAAAGACTGTACACAAGATCACAAGACTGATACGCTGCTTATAAGAGATTCCTTTGACCTTGAAGAGAATAAGATCGATAACCTCCTGATCAAAGAAAAGGCTTCCCAGAGGAATTCTACCAAACATCTAAAGAAATACTACCTATTCTTCTGAATCTGTTTCAAAAAATAGAAATGGAGTAAAATAGGAAAAGAGTTCCAAACTCTTTCTAGAAGGCCAGCATTACCTTGATTCCGAAACCAAACAAAAACCCAACAAAAGAATGATAGACCAATATCCCTAATGAACATGGATGCAGAATTTCTCACCAAACAACTAGCTAATAGAATTCAACAGTACATTAAAAGGATTATTCACCACCACCTCGTGGGATTTATTCCTGGGCTGCAAGAGTTGTTCAACATCTGCAAATCAATCAATGTGAGAGATCACATCAATAAAACGAAGGACAAGAACTATATGATCCTCTCAATAGACGCAGAAAAAGCACATGACCAAGTACAGCACCCTTTCTTGATGAAAACTCCACAGGGTAGGGATAGAGGGAAAGTGAAAAGACAACACTGAAGGTTCAAACAGGAGTGGACTCAGGTAGGGGATCCCAGGCAGTGAGGTCACTTCTTTGACCACAGAGCCCAACAGAACTTGGAACCCCTGCAACCAGGCACCCACATTCTACTGCAGCCTCACATCAGGCTCACTTGGCTGGAGACATCTGCTACTGAAAGATGTTCTATTGCTGCCTGCTGACTTCCCAGGGCTCTGGCTTCCAGAAAACCCAGGGTCTTGGCTCTTTCACGCTGTAGACTTTGGTTTCTCCATCACACACCATGCCTCAGGGCGTTTGCCAGGAGGCGCCCTACGGTAATACAGAGCAGCTCAGGCCAGGCCTTAGAAAAAAATGTAAGTCTGTAGTTCTGAATCATCTGGTAATGAACTCTACTGTTAATGATTTTATCAGTTACTAACCTGTCCTCACTAAAAGGCCTTAAAATATAAGCTTTCTGTTTGTACAAGATTCACATTTTTACCTTTTCAAGAGGTTGGCACACCTGATTTAAAGTAGTCACTGTGAATAGTGGTGAAGTTTTATCTGAAACTATCAGAACAATTAATCATTCTGTAAACTAATCGTGAAGAGGTCTGCTGGGGCACCCAACCACCTGTTTGCCCAGCAAACTGTCTAAAACTGTCTCAGTTTTAGAATGCAAAGTCCCACATCCCAGGAAAACCCACAGCCTGTGCAAGCTAAAACAAGTGGTCACCCACCAGCGGCTGCCCTCAAAGTTCCTACTGAGCAATTCAGTTCACCTTAGGGAAACGAATGGGCCTAGACACCTTTAATCTCTAAACCAAAGCCATGAGTGACAAGGCCTCAGAGGCGAGAGGAAAGGTGTGACAACAGGGAGTAGTGGGGGTAGTGATAAACTAGAAAGCACATGATCCTGCTCAAGGCCTTACCATCAGAAAGGGAGACAGAACATAAAGACTGCTAACTCTGGGAAACGAACCAGGGGTGGTAGAAGGGGAGGAGGTCGGGGGGTGGGAGTGAATGGGTGACGGGTGCTGGGGGTTATTCTGTATGCTGGTAAATTGAACACCAATAAAAAATAAATTAAAAAAAAACAATCAGAAAGGATTTTAAACATGTTGCCTAATCAAAAAGTCCGAGGGTCTCTGCCTGCTTGCTGCCCACTCGGGGCCTGTGCCTCATACTTTAGGAGACTGGCTGCAATGGATGTTTCACACAACTCAGGAGAGATGGTCTCCTGGAGCCCAAACAGGAGAGATATCCCCCATTCTTATTAGTCCACCAGGGGTAATCAGAACCAAACTGCCCTTGTGGAAAGTCTGATATCTTGAGAGACAACATTATTGAAATGGGAGAATATTTCCAATCTGAAAAAAAGAACATGAGAGATAGCTCAGATCTTCACATGTTAGGGTAGTATTGGTTCTTTACCTCATAAACCCATCAGTTCTTATATAAACACATTCTTAACCTACCGGTGTATGAATAGGCATCAGTAGAACCATGAAACTCTCAAAATCACATGAACAATACAGTCTTTCACATAAAAATATTTCTGTAAAGATTCTCTGTGGGGCCCACGATCCAAAGTACATTAGAAACCATTTCCCTGAAATATGAAAGTATCAGCCAAGCAAATCCAACAGCCAAGGGAGGGGAAGTGGGAAATCAGACCATTAAAGACACTAACCCGGATAAACCTATTTTACTTCAATGAGTTAAAAATCGATTTTTTTCACATCACTAAGTAAACAGTTCCAACTTCTATTTACTATATTCTGAAGTGCTTTTTCTCTGAACTTTAATTGAAGACTCTTAAAGAAAAATCTACAGTAACATTGCTAACTTGTATGATCATTAGAAATCTGCAATTTTGAGAAAAAAGAACTTCATGTTTTATACTAATCTATGTCCTGTAAGAATCTAAAACAGTCCTTTCAGAACATCCTTGATGTTTTAGTTGTTAAATTTTGAAGCAGGCCATATATCCCAACCCACTAATCATGTTGGAATCCTGGGGCACAGCCCAAGTGATGTAGTGACTCAGATGCATGGAGCTGTCAGAGAGAGAGGAAAGGCAGAAATGGGGAAGAGGGTGTCAGATCTCTTACTTTCCGAATAAAGTTGGTGAAGTAGATAATTTTTCATTTTGAATGACTCTGACCTTATGAAATTACACCTTGGTCCTACCTTTCTTTTCCAAATTCTCTACTCTTCCATTTTAAGAATTCCCTTCCCCTTTCCTATAAAAATGCTTCCCCTGCATGTATGTTCCCCTGGCCTGTTTCCCTTGATCTAGTTCATTCTTTCCTTCTATTATGCCTTTTTCCCTCAGAGTATTCCATAATCATTTTCCATATTTCTTCACATCTCATCCTTTCCAAGCTAGCCATTGTTCATTCCCGAACCACAAGGATGGTTTCATTAAACTTCTGCTTTTATCTATTTTATTTTTCCTTTAATACTAACATACCAACCTACCTCAAAATGCAAAGGTACAGGGGCCGCCCAGGTGGATGAATGGGTAAACGCCATCTTCAGCCCAGGGCCTGACCCTGGAGACCGAGGATCAAGTCCCACGTCCAGGTCCCTGCATGGAGCCTGCTTCTCTCTCTGCCCGTGTCTATGCATCTCTCTCTCTCTCTCTGTCTCTCATGAATAAATAAATAAAATCGTTGAAAAAGCAAAGGTACATATATGTATATTCTGCTTCAACAAGGAGTTTTTAGAAGGTATCCAAAGACATAAAAGGGAATAGGACACTACAAAGTCTCCTCCTCACCCCTGACCCTATGTCCCACATCTCCAAAAGCAACCAATATATAAAGGACCCCTGAAATCTCCAATTGAATGAATCTATTTGATTTTGAGCTCAGTAGCTAGGAATTCCTGCAATCCATTTCTTTCTTCTTACAATAGCTTTCCACCATATGTATTTATAAATATAAGTGTGTCCTCCCCCCTTTCACCTTTTTACACAAATGTCAGAATATTTTACATGTTTTTCTATGTCTTAGAATTTTAATAATTTTTGTGATTATTCCATATTAGTACCTAAAGAGCCTCTTTCCCTTTTACTAATGACCACAGTATATTTCTTGTACTTTAATTAGTCCTCTATTTTGTACTGCCAAACTGCTTCTGACTTTTGTCATTATAAACAATGTACAAGTAATAACCTTGCACATATATCACACACCATTTCTGCAAGCGTATCTGAAGAATAAATTCCCAGCAGAACCCCTTGGTTACAGGGTATGTACATCTGTAATTTTGCTAAATGCTATAATACTGTTCTACCTAGACCCTCTTCTATAAAGGACTATACACTTGTTTCCTTCATTACCAAACTTTAGGATCACTGCAAGTGAAATAACTTAAAAATACTATTATGGAGTGGTTTCTTTCCATGAGTAAGTTCCATGAACTTTTCTTAAACATTTAGCAAACATTTTCATTTCCTTTTCTCCAAACTGTTTATATCTTTTGCCCAATTCAACACTCAGCTGGTCTTTTTCTCATTGTTTATTAGAATCACTTACACATTAGGAAAATAAGCACTTTACCTGTAATATAAATTGCAAATTTTTTTTCTCAGTTTGATCACTAATTTAAAAAAATTGTTAACCAAAACATAGTATACATATAAAAAGTATACATAAGTGTACCATTCAATGAGCACATTTGTGTGCCCAGATCAACCACTTAAATCAAGAAACAGAACTTTGCTAGCATCCCCAAAAGGCCAAGCAAGTTTCCTTCCCATCACTACATGCCAATCAGAGGATAACCACTATCTGACTTGTTACTCCATAGAGCAGGGCACATATGAAACATACAAAGAGATATAGCACAGTATTCTTAGTCTGCCTTATTTCCTTCAACATACTTGTGAAATCCATCCCTGCTGCTACAAGAAGCTACACATCATTCATTCCTTTTGCTACATAGCATTCCAATGTATGAATAAACACAAAGCATTCTATCATTAATGAGAATTTGGGAGTTTCTCATTTGGAGTTCATCATACAGCTCTGCTACAAATATTTTAGTCTTTTGGTGAAGAGTACATCCATACACTGGCTATACATTCTGGGGCAGAACTGCTGGGTCTGAAAGTATGAAGATCATAAAGTTTACCTCCCAAAGCTCCCGCTGGAGAAGTTTCCAAGATGGCTCTATCACTTTACACTCCCACTCGGTCCACAAGAATTCCATAGCCTTGTAGAATGGAGGAAGCAAGTGCAGAGCATAAGGAAGACAGGAAGGAGGTCTCTCCATAGTCAAAATGCATGAGCGCTTCATATACGCCTATGCATATGTACATGTAAGGTCAATCTGGGTTGACCCATACATTTTCCATCAATTCAGCACTGACTATTTCTGGTGAACATAGGCACTTGTAATAAACCTATAAATAAATTACAAAGAAGAACAGTGTAGAAAGGTAACTATGCAATCAATATTAATATCTAACGCAATTTTTAAAAGAAAAAAAAGAGGAGTAAAAATAAAGACCTGAATAAAATATGAAGGAAATTTCTGCTATTACCAGTTATTTTTTTTAATAATAAATTTATTTTTATTGGTGTTCAATTTGCCAACATAGAGAATAACACCCAGTGCTCATCCCGTCAAGTGCGCCCCTCAGTGCCCATCACCCATTCACCCCCACCCCCTGCCCTCCTCCCCTTCCACCACCCCTAGTTCGTTTCCCAGAGTTAGGAGTCTTTACGTTCTGTCTCCCTTTCTGATATTTCCCACACATTTCTTCTCCCTTCCCTTATATTCCCTTTCACGATTATTTATATTCCCCAAATGAATGAGAACATATAATGTTTGTCCTTCTCCAATTGACTTACTTCACTCAGCATAATACCCTCCAGTTCCATCCACGTTGAAGCAAATGGTGGGTATTTGTCAATTCTAATGGCTGAGTAATTATTACCAGTTATTAATAATGATGTTTGAACAGAGGTAGCTGTTGAGATTTTTTTATTTCCTGAGTATTGTCTACTGCAAATTTAAGAACATGTGTAGTCACCTTTTTAGGACTGAGCTAAATTCAAAAAAATGTTGAAAAAGCTAAGAAGAACCTCTTCTTAGGGAGAAAAAAATGATACAGTAAAATAATTTATAGAGAAATATGGCTTTCAAGGAAATGTATATATCAAATAGAAGTGAAATCAGGCCACCCTTCTCAGATCTGCCTGATTCTGGGGGGGGGGGGGGCAGCAGCTATTCCTGCATATTCAACATGCCATAAATACACAAGCCTTGCTTCTGGGTAAGTCATGGTGCCTGCTTTAACTGTCTTACCTATTTATGGCTGTGATGTTTGAGAAGTAAGCAAAAATAATTTTTATTATTGTAATATATTGAAGGATTTCCTCTCTTATCAGACATTATTCTTTATATTCTATACATTCACTGTGACCTATATGACTAGCATACCAGACACTATATATTTATTTGAAAGCTTTGCTAGTAATGTATGGAATTACATCTGTCCCCCTGGAATGGAGCGATGTCATCTTTGATCAAAAGTCAGACTCTTAAGTAAAAAACAAGAGAAATCATGAAATTTAAAAAGTGAAATAATTTAATTTAAAAAGTTAAGCTACTTCTTTAAAATAATGTGTATCAAGAAATAATCTTGACAGAAGTGTTGAGGCATTAATGACAGGGTGGGAGAGAATGTGATAAGACCAGAATTCATGACATAGTTTAAAGAGACATGTGGTCATTGACCATTGAGTGGCAGCTATGTAGAGAGCACTACCAGTTAATTAATACAGACATCTTTAAAAGCTACAAGGTGTGACTATTTATCCAGGGCAAGTAAGCTCAATTTTGGAATATATTATAGGGACAATGCATTTATGATGTTTACATATGAGGAAGATGCCAGTTGACACCATCAGAGTTTATAACTCAAGCCATCCCTGAGTCTTAACACCTTGTACTTAGGGCAAAAATGTTGAGTTGACAAGATCAGTATAAGAAGTTACATATTTCAAACTTTAATGTGAAATCTGATTCAGCTCACTGGATAATATCAACACCAAATACAGATTATTTCATATTTTGCTCAGCAATTTATAAAACAGGTCCTAAATAATAACAAATACATCTTGAATAGTGGTTAATTAGTACATCTGTCTAAACCTGCGCTCTACCAGAATTCCCTGAAGTAGGCAAAAACTTATTTAAAAAGGGAGAAGGAAGAATGAATTAAACTCTGGATCTTAAATAAATTCTGCCAAATAAGAGTATAGAAAGTATCAGACAATAGAAAGAGGACTCTGGTCCATGATTCCAGGTATGATGAAAAAGTCTGTTTGGGATACAAGTAGAGCAGACCTCAGAGGTTGAGTAACCACACGCTCTATCTTGAGAGGTTATGGGAGGTGGGTTCTTTGTAGCTGTTCTTTGGGTAGAGGCTTCAGAGTGCTTCCCCCTGGTTTGTGCTCTGAAAGACCACTATGCCAACAGAAAGAGGGGCTAAGGTGGGTAAACAGGCTTACGACATGAGGGTGGACTGCCCCTCCCCACTACTAAATATATGAAACTCATAAGCTATCCCAACACACCACTTGGTAGTGTGAGTTCCAGCTACTTACTAGCTGTGTAACCTAGGTTAATAAGTTAATGTGACGTCCTTACCAACATCAATTCCTGCATCTGAAAAACAGGAATGATAATAATAATATTAACTTGTGGATACTGCCTGGGTTGGTGGAGACACAGAATGTAAAGCAGTAAAATATATGAGACATACAGGAAGAGCTCAATAAATATTGGTTAAGATCATTAACCAATATAGATTAACCAATCTATAATGAAGCTTTTATTGTCCTTTGTGTGGCTTTACTATGTCATATGACAGGCAAGTGGACATAGGATCTGGTAAAGTAGATAACAGACAAACTATTTGAATATCTCTTCACCAGATTATGGAGAACTCTACTTAATCCAAACAAAATTCTGTAGAGTTTACATCAACTTCCAATAACTGTGCCTACACGAATGAGAAGACAGAAAGATCCCAGTTGTTTTGTTAAAAAGAAAAGATTCTTAAAAATAAAAAAAAGATTCTTTACTCTGAAACAGGGGGCTTACTCTGGAGAACCACTGTTTTACTGTGAAAGCAATGTCCTACAAGAAGTACGAAACAATGTTAGAAAATTTCTAATTTATCTTCTCAACAGAATTCAAAAGATTCTTCAGCTTTCACAATACAGCACTCATGATACACTAGGAAAGCTTAGAGATTTTTTTAAGGTTGCTTTAAAAGTATAAATATATATGGTATATAAAGATATGTAACCTATTTGTTGTAAGTTTTGTCCTTACTCTTTTTTTTTCAACTAACAAACTGGATACACTCTGTGCCCTACACAATATGACACAGCAGTGTGTCAAAATTTCATTGATTATATAACTGCCTGTATGGTCTACTGTGCTTTTGATTATTTTTTGATTAATTAATTGCTTTAATTTTTGAGATCACTTTGAACAAATGTTTTCCCTTCTTAATATTCACTCTTCTTGTCCAGGACAGCAGCATTCAAATTTCGTATAATAAACAGTCAATAAGCATTTATGAAATGAATGAATAAATGCCACCCGATTATTTTTTACAATGCTCTTAAGAAAGGTCCTAACATTTCTCTTCAAGGTTATTTCAAAGCATTTTGTGTTTTTGGTCAATTAAATCTTTTTCTTCCTGCAGAATTTTCTATTTAGTTGTCACTATTTACTAGTATAAAGGATGCTGAGCAGAACTTTTTCCTTTGCCCAACAATTGGCAGCATAGGAACAACTTTTAATGAAAACCCAAAGCAAGCTGTAAGTATTTTTCATTTTAAATAGAATTACATGCAACAGGGCTAGATCCTTCCACCCGACTAGTCAAGTGTGGCAATACTGTACAATACCACTGGATCCAGTTCGCCTTCTACTATTCCATTTCTCTAGATGGCTGAAAAGCATGCTAAGAATTGCTTCTCACCTGGACATTTCTGAAGAAGGCTGTCTTACTGGAGCAACTCATACTGGGAAGGGACAACAGTGTGGTTAGCTGACAGGGACCAAAGGGAGACAAAACTGCTACTCTCCAAGGAAGTGAGGGGTGGGCTTGAAGCCAAGTTGAAAACTGTCCCCAAATACTCTTATCTTTACTGAGGAAGTTCCTTTCTTGGCAAAGACTCCAAACACATACAGAACCAATTCAGAGTCACCACCCTCTCATCCCTATCACATTTAACATCACCTGTTACTTAACACCTATCATATTTCCTGTCTCTCCTTTGACCATGCATTCCAGACGATTTAGAAGGGGTGGGGAAGAGATGTCCCCCAAACACACTTTTTCCCCACTAGACTCTGAATGGGTATACCATGGTCTTTCCCCACTCAGGTCCCTTACTTAAATTGGACTGTGGCTGGGTTTTAAATAAGTTATTATTTGTGCTTAGTGTTTGGCATGTATTAAGTATACAATCAAGGTAATGAATTTATAAATGTGAAGAAAGCTATCCAAGCTTTATCTCACATGGGAACAAACCTAGTCATTCTATTTCCACTCTGGAAAAGAGGATGCAAAAGATGTCACAACAAAATGTTCCAAAATAACATTTATTTAGAATTGTAAAATATGAGCAATAGCAAATAAAATTTCTTCATTCCGACAGTTTTTTAAGAGTTTGAAACCAAAGCATTTGCCCAGAAAGTTTTATGTATCTAGATCTCAGTCTGTACCTATCATAGTTTCTTTTTAGTTCATCTAATAAATGGCCTAGCCACAATGAGTCCAAACAAATATTTAAATTAGATGCCCATTTAGTAATTTTGGTTAAATATTTATTTATTTTTTGATTCATCTGTACTTTAGTACAATTGTGGATATTTTTCAAAGGGTAAAACAACTGCAATAGTACCATTTAATGATTTCATTAATATAAATTTATTTGGGAAGCCAGGTTTAAGATGTGCTGAAACTGTTTCTGGGTCATCTGTTTTGGTTGACTCTCTGGTCTAGTCTTATGATTGTATTTTTTAAATACATACTCTCTTAATCTTATAAATTGCTTTAAGAATTGCTTTTATGATATTATATCTAATATGTTTATTTAATTTTTAAATATTTTATTTTTTTATTTGAAAAAGTGTATGAGTGGGGGAGGAGTAGAGGGAAAGGGAGAAGCAGGCTCCCCAGTAAGCAGGGAGCCTGATTCAATGTGGGGCTCCATTCCAGGCCCCTGAGATCATGACCTGAGCCAAAGGCAGAGGCCTAACCTATGGAGCTACCCAAGTGCCTCTAGATAGTTTTTTTTTAACGTATCCTTGTCTTGCCTGTTTTTCTTACTCCTTGACCTTAATGTAGAGAACACATCGTAATCATTTTAAAAACCTTATTTAATGCCCTGTGCATATAAAATGCTCCATATATGGAGTACTAAATCTCAGAAAAATGTATGGAAAATAAATTATGTGTATGCATGGATGTGTATATATCTGTAATTTAAATGATATGTACTTTCATAGCTTTATGTGAAATGGTGTTTTTTTAAGATTTTATTTATTTATTCATGAGAGACACAGAGAGAGGCAGAGACACAGGCAGAGGCAGAAGCAGAGTCCATGCAGGGACCCCGATGTAGGACTCGATACCAGGACTCCAGGATCATGCCTTGAGCTGAATGCAGGCGCTAAACTGCTGAGCCACCCAGGAATCCCAGAAATAGTGGGGTTTTTTGACAAAGATTCATATAAAGGTATAAAACTTGTATAAATTGGGTATGAAACACTGGCTGTTTTAATATTAGACAAAAATATAGAAGACACAATTAACCCCTCTTCTTCTCATGCAAAACCACTGAATAAAGGAAAAATACCAAGCCAAGGCTTTCTGTGGTAAAGCAGGTTAAACAAGGGCACGTGGGGGGGCTCAGGTCAGGATCCTGGGCGCCTGGGATCAAGCTGTTGTGCAGGAGGCTCCAGGGACTGGGTGCCGGGCCCTCCCATTACCCCCACTGTGCTCACTCTCTCAAACACATAAATATTTTTTTTTAAAAAAAGGTTAAACAAAAATCCTGACTACTCTTTGTCCCTCCAATGCTACTTATTCTCAGCTCTGTGTTTCAGATAATTGCTTTGCATCCAATTCACTTTGCCTCTCAATTTGTTAATTAACCTGATTATCTGATGTCATTAGCCAGCTCTAGCCTAATCATTGTTATGGCAGGGTTGTAGGGGAGGTCACTCCTTCTTTTTCCCAGGTTTCTGTCTATTGGAATGAGTTCTGATTTCTCAAAAGTACTGGGGAGTCTTTCGTGTTCTGTCTCCCTTTCTGAGGTGGGTACTTGACGGGATGAGCACTGGGTGTTATTCTATATGTTGGCAAATTGAACACCAATAAAAAAAAATTTAAAAAACAGTACTGGGGGATCCCTGGGTGGCACAGCGGTTTGGCGCCTGCCTTTGGCCCAGGGCGCGATCCTGGAGACCCGGGATCGAAATCCTACATCGGGCTCCCGGTGCATGGAGCCTGCTTCTCCCTCTGCCTGTGTCTCTGCCTCTCTCTCTCTCTCTCTCTCTCTCTCTCTCTTTCTGTGACTATCATAAATAAATAAAAATTAAAAAAAGAACAGTACTGGAGGAAACTCCCGCATCTGAATGGTGTGATCAGGAGAAGGAGCTGGGTGACTTATCAGGAACTGCAGGTTTTCTCCCTACTGCCCACTCCCCAAAATGCCCCCCCCACTGGCTGCCCACTGCCCTCGGGGCTGCCCATTGCCCATCCACTGGCCAATTGGCCTCCACCCACCACTGCACTGGGTCCTGAGAAACTAAGTTGTTTGTGTTTCCAGCCTTTGAGATTATTTACCCATTAACCACCTGACAATGGTGCACCTTTTGTCACAAAGGCCACCCAACATTGGGTCAAAAGTCAAGGTAGTCATTGGCCATTCCACACTTCTTTCATCCTCAAATAGTGTCATTAAGAAGGTCACAGATTATAAAAACAACACAACACTGAAAAGATTTCTAACTCCACCTCCCTCATCTTCAGCACCTCAACACACTTTGCTAAGATGCTCTTATCCCCCAGGTATGGAACACTCTAGCTCAGAGGTCTGAGTACAGAGAGATGCTGACTGGAGAAAACGTGGATAGATAGCTCCTAGGATGAGACATACTAATGTGGGGGACTATAGGGAGAGCCACAACTCTGACATCTGGGAGGGAACATCGTAGAGTCTGGGTGCAGAGCAGGAGGGACACTAATGATCTGTGATCTTTTGGAACCATCCTGGAAGCTTCTTCACAAAGAAAAACATCCCATCCCAGTGCAGCTTTCACAGACAATCACAAACTGCTTGATTTAAAGGACTCCTAGATCCACCCCCCACCACCAAATGGTGGTGACCAGCACTTGGTATCTATTCTCTAATGTCACTGAGAAGTCAATCAGAAATAGGGGGTGATACCAGCCCCTGCATCTCCCACACAAAATGGCTATCATCACCTTTAAATGTCTTTCCACCTCTACTCCCATCTCTATCACTAGTTCATGACATGGGATGGATGAACGCCACCTAGCAGGTTGTGTAGACAAACCCTTGATGACAGACTAACCTCATGCAATCCCTCCAAAGACACAGGCTGAACCAGAATTGGGAATACTAGGATTTAGCAGCTGGTCAGGAAGGCACCTGGAGCCTGTTTCCCTGTGTCCCCTGATTGACGTAGGTCGTATTTGCAGTGAACAACAACTGCGGTTAACACCTTCCTTCAGGGTCTTTTCTGATTCCACACCAATCTTAAGATGATTTGTCCCAACTCTCTGAAGAAAGTCCACATTATTTTGATAGGGATTACATTAAATGTGTAAGTTCCCTGGGTAGCATTGGCATTTTCAATCTATTAATTCTTCTAATCCATGAGCATGGAATATTTTTCCATCTCTTTGTGTCTTCTTCAATTTCTTTCAAAGGGGTTCTGTAGTTTTCAGAGTATAGATCCTTCACCTCTTCGGTTAGGTCTATTCCTAGGTATCTTATGCTTTTGGGTGCAGTTGTAAATGGGATTGATTCCTTAATTTCTCTTTCTTCAATCTCATTGTTAGTGTATAGAAATGCCACTGATTTCTGAGCATTGATTTTGTATCCTGCCACACTGCTGAATTGCCGTATGAGTTCTAGCAATCTTGGGGTGGAGTCTTTTTGGTTTTCTATGTACAGTATCATGTCATCTGTGAAGAGGGAGAGTTTGGCTTCTTTGCCAAATTTAATGCCTTTTATTTCTTTTTGTTGCCTGGTTGCTGAGGCTAGGGCTTCTAGTAGTATCCTGAATAGCAGTGGTGAGAGTGGATATCCCTGTCATGTTCCTGATCTTAGGGGAAAGGCTCCCAATGTTTCCCCATTGAGAATGCTATTTGCTGTGGGCTTTCCATAGATGGCTTTACAGATGCTGAGGAATTTTCCCTCAATCCATACACTCTGAAGAGTTCTGATCAGGAATGGATGCTGTATTTTGTCTGATATTTTCTTTGCATCTATTGAGAGGATCATATGATTCTTGTTTTTTCTCTTGCTGATATGATCAATCATCTTGATTGCTTTAGGAGTATTGAACGAGTCTTGGATCCCGGGGATAAATCCCACTTAGTCATGGTGAATAATATTCTTAATGTAGTGCTGGATTCTATTGGCTGGTATCTTCTTGAGAATTTTTGCATCTGTGTTCATCAGGGATATTGGTCTAGAATTCTCCTTTTTTTTGGTGGAGTCTTTGGTTTTGGAATTAAGGTGATGCTGGCCTCATAGAACGAGTTTGGAAAAAAAAAGAACGAGTTTGGAAGTACTCCATCTCTTTCCATCTTTTGGGACAGCTTTAGTATAATAGGTATTGTTTCTTATTTATAGAATTCTCCTGGGAAGCCATCTGGCCCTGGAGTTTTGTGTCTTGGGAGGTGTTTGATGACTGCTTCAATTTCCTCCCTGGTTATCAGCCTGTACAGGTTTTTTTATTTCTTACTGCTCTAGTTTTGGTAGTTTGTGGTTTTCCAGAAATGCATCCTTTTCTTCGAGATTGCCTAATTTATTGGCATATAGCTGCTCATAATCTTTTAAAATCGTTTGTATTTCTTTGGTATTGGTGGTGTTCTCTCCTCTTTCAGTCGTGAGTTTAATAATTTTAGTATTTTCTCCTTTGTTTTTAATAAGTCTGGCTAATTGTTTAGCTATAATGCTAATTCTTTCACAAAACCAACTCCTGTTTTTTTTTTTTAATCTGTTCCACAGTTCTTCTTGTCTCTATTTCATTGAGTTCTGCTCGAATCTTTATTAACTCTCTTCTCCTGCCGGGTATAGGATGTATTTGCTGTTTTATCTTCAGCTCCTTTATGTGCAAGTTTAGCCTTTGTATTTGAGTTCTTTCCTGTTTTTTTTTTTTTTTTTTTTTTTTTTTTTTGAGGGATGCTTGTAGTGCGATGTATTTCCCCCTCAGGAGTGTTTTTGTTGTATCCCAAAGATTTTGAATGGTTGTATCTTCATTCTCATTAGTTTCCATGAATCTTTTAATTCTTCTCTAATTTCCTGGTTGACCTTTTCATCTTTTGCAGGATGGTCTTTAACCTCCACATGTTTGAATTTCTTCCAAACTTCTTCTTGTGATTTAGTTCTAGTTTTAAAGCATTATCATCTGAACATATGCAGGGGAGAATCCCAATCTTTTGGTATCAGTTAAGACCTGATTCGTGACTCAGGATGTGGTCTATTCTGGAGAAAGTTCCATGTGCACTTGAGAAGAGAATGTGTATTCAGTTGAATTTGGATGTAAAATCATGAAACATGGGCATGTTAGGATTAGTTTGTTTTGAAAATGTTTATCATTTGCAAATTAAGGAAAATGGTAAAATTTAAAGTGATTAACAATTTAGAAAATAGGACTTTGAAAAAGTGATGGTTAAATGAGTTTAAACAGAATCACATAAAAGAGACGTGGCAGGGACGCCTGGATGGCTCAGGGGTTGAGCGTCAGCCTTCGGCCCAGGACCTGATCCTGGAGTCCTGGGATCTAGTTGCACCTCAGGCTGCCCACAGGGAGCCTGCTTCTCCCTCTGCCTGTGTCTCTGCATGTCTCTGTGTGTCTCTCATGAATAAATAAATAAAATCTTTTTAAAAAGAGAGACATGGGAAACTTACTAAATACAATGCAAGATGTTACAATACTTTTATTTTATTTTCTTAAATAAATTTATTTTTTATTGGTTCAATTTACCAACATACAGAATAACACCCAGTGCTCATCCCATCAAGTGCCCCCCTCAGTGCCCGTCACCCATTCACCCCCACCCCCCCTCCCTTTCCACCACCCCTAGTTCGTTTCCCAGAGTTAGGAGTCTTTATGTTCTGCTCCCTTTCTGGTATTATGCTGAGTGAAGTAAGTTCCAATACTTTTAAACCACATCAACATGCAGAGAAATATAGGAGAACAAAAACATGCTCTGCTTCCAGATTGTCTTGCTTATATCCCACTCCAGCTATTTTTCTAGCTAATGTGCTTTTTAGAAATTGAAAGGATATGTAAAAAAATTATAAGAGGATTAAAAGATGCTTAAATATAATACAGTTCTGGCCCATTTAAGAATCACGGTGTCTCCCTCAGGCACTGTGAACGTGTGGTGTGGCGTTGCCCTCCACGGGCGGCCCGTGACCAGCCCCTCGGGCAGAGGCCCCAGGACTCTTGGGTCACAGACCAAGAACTGTCTCATTCTTGGCACAGCAAGGAGCACAGGCATCAACATATTTGTGTGTCTCTTGGCCCCCCAGGTCCCAGGGAGGCTACACAATGGGCCCAGATAGACATCACACATGCAGTGGGTTCGTTTTATGGCCGAGGGACCCAGGGCCAAAGCACTTTTCAAGCTAGCATAAAACACTCTAGCAAATGGCAAAACAGACAGACTCGCCTTCCACAAGAGAGAAAGCAGTTCCATGGCTGTCACCAGCTAGTGGACTTGGCCTACTTAGTTGGTATGTAACAAGCTAAGAAAGCTGCTCAGTATCAGGAGGTGGGTAAGGTTCCAGTTTGGCTCGCTCAGCAGGAATGTGCAGGGCTACTCAGAGCCATGGCACCCTTCCTCTCCCCCCACCTCCTGTGGCCCTCCACATTTGCCGCTGGTCACAGTGGGCATGGGAGCATGCCACTTTGTGGACTATTCAGATTCATTCCATCCATAGGAACTCGACCTATATTTGTTCAATTTGTCTCAGACAACATTTATTTAAACTACTATACTGATAGTGGCAGGATGTGCCACTAGTATTCTGCAAGTGGCAGGATGGAGCCAACCTGCAGTCATGACTATCTATGACCCCTGGGGCCCCAGACTAAGCTGGCTGAAGAAATCTCACAAACAGAGACATGATTATAGACACAGGACTCCCTATTTAAGTCTCTGCACTGCCCTTGCCACCCTTCCAGAGGAATTAATCCAGGCACAGCAATGTGTAAGTGGCCGCACCGGGTGCACTTTGACCTTGAAATATGACTGTGTGGGACAGTTCTGTGTGCCTTAGCAGTTCTGGCCAGTGGCTTGAAACTGACCCGTAATGGCTTCTCTGTCCAAAGAGGCATCATTGATACTTTCAGCTCAAGTTTCAGCTGAATTTCAGGGACACATTTCTTACTACATTTTGTGACTGGATGGCTCCTGTTGTAGGGATAACTGCACCAACAAGTTCATGTACAGTGAGTAATTCATTCCTTCTGGAACTCCCCAAATAACTAAAGGTGTCCTATTCCAGAGAGATCTCCAGGCATCTGGGAGCCACATGATCTACTGGTGATGTTTTCTTAAGCACTTGAAGAGCTCTTATGATCACTCCTTACCTACAAATTACAGCAAGTATAGACAAGTCAATGTCTAGTTTCCACAGAAGCAACTGTTTCCACAGAAGCAACCATTGCCAATTTGTATGTTCCATTCACAGTCCCCAATTTTGGTTCTTTTCTCACTTGTGAGGGGGCGACCCACACTTTCCTGCTGCACATGATCTAGTCATCTTCATATTCACCTGAAGTATAAGATCTTCTTGACCATTCAATTCATGCGAGAACATCTCTATAGTATCTCTTAAGGCTCCAGATAGAAGGCAAAGTACCAGGACTATGACCACTGTGAAAGCAAGCAAGCAAGCAAGCAAACAAACAAAGAACAAGTTGATTCAAGAAATTGTACCTCAAACTGAGGAACTGCATTTGGCCAGCCCAGACCAAGAATCAATTCCCGAAAGTCATGAGAATCAACCTGAAAGCCAGACAAGTTCTTCTGTACAGCACCTCATATCCTGTTCTGCCCTGTGATTTTATTGGTTCCAGCACAGAAGGTGTTAACAATGATAGACATGACAGTACACCCACCCATTGAGAAATCTAGGGCAATGTGACAGTCTGTCACTATTCATGACAATACGGTCTGATGGATCCATATTCCTTGTCGGACATACATTGTATCCTCAGTAACATGTGACCAATTATCAAAATTGGAGGTCACTGTTATACAGGCTTTCTAATGTGCAATCTCCACCCATGGGAACATTTTCCTAATCTTTGGCATAAACAGTAATTCCTTCGAGTACTGTGCCTGAACAAACAAAATGGTCCTATTTGGAAACTCACATATAAGTTAGAAATTCCAGCCTTGGTGATTCATTTCATTGGATGAAATCCACTTTTCCCTGAGGGATTTACTATGAGCTTCATTGATGAATGGCATATCCAACAGTCAGAAAGGGAGCCATGGCACCTGTTTGGCTATGTTCTGACCTAACAATGATTATAATTAGTATAAAAAGTATAAGAAGAAGAAAAGGGGTGAAAGGGGTCATTCTGGGTGAAGGGCCACAAAGGGTCTGTGGAAAGTGAGAATACTTATTTTTACTGAGAGGATAGAAAATGGAGAAAGATTTCGATGAGAATCTTGGTCCGTTATCTTGGGTGGAAGCTGCCCACTATCTATCGTCATTTACCTATTTTATAAGTTTTGGATCAACTACCTTTTTCTAAGACTGACTGCTTCCAGAAGATCTCTGAGGAGGCTGTTTGAGAGCCTTCTTATTTTATCGAATTCTGAATTTTTAAAAAATGTAATTAAATGTTGAATTTCCTAGAATTTCATTGCTTTGTTTTAAATAGGTATAAGTTGCCTTTCAGTGATGTGTCAGGATAGTTTTTCATATTTGGCTCTTTCTTCAGAAACATCTTCTGTTGAAAGGCAGGGAGAGGCTGCTAGGACTATTCGCAGAACATTTGCCTTAACTTGGTGGTGAAAAACGTGGGTAATATCCTAAGAGTTCTTTTTTTTATTGGTGTTCAATTTGCCAACATACAGAATAACACCCAGTGCTCATTCCTTCAAGTGCCCCCCTCAGGGCCCATCACCCATTCACCCCCAACCCCCACCCTCCTCCCCTTCCACCACCCCTAGTTCATTTCCCAGAGTTAGGAATCTTTCATGTTCTGTCTCCCTTTCTGATATTTCCCACACATTTCTTCTCCCTTCCCTTATATTCCCTTTCACTACTATTTATATTCCCCAAATGAATGAGAACATACACTGTTTGTCCTTCTCCGATTGATTTCACTCAGCATAATACCCTCCAGTTCCATCCATGTTGAAGCAAATGGTGGGTATTTGTCGTTTCTAATGGCTGAGTAATATTCCATTGTATACATAAACCACATCTTCTTTATCCATTCATCTTTCAATGGACACTGAGGCTCCTTCCACAGTTTGGCTATTGCAGACATTGCTGCTAGAAACATCGGGGTGCAGGTGTCCCGGCGTTTCACTGCATCTGTATCTTTGGGGTAAATCTCCAGCAGTGCAATTGCTGGGTCATAGGGCAGATCTATTTTGAACTCTTTGAGGAACCTCCACACAGTTTTCCAGAGTGGCTGCACCAGTTCACATTCCCACCAACAGTGTAAGAGGGCTCCCTTTTCTCCGCATCCTCTCCCACATTTGTGGTTTCCTGCCTTGTTAATTTTCCCCATTCTCACTGGTGTGAGGTGGTATCTCAACGTGGTTTTGATTTGTATTTCCCTCATGGCAAGTAATGCGCAGCATTTTCTCATGTGCTTGTTGGCCACGTCTATGTCTTCCTCTGTGAGATTTCTGTTCATGTCTTTTGTTGGATTGTTTGTTTCTTTGCTGTTGAGTTTTTTATAGATCTTGGATACTAGCCCTTTTTCTGATATGTCTTTTGCAAATATCTTCTCCCATTCTGTAGGTTGTCTTTTAGTTTTGTTGACTGTATGCTTTGCTGTGCAAAAGCTTCTTATCTTGATGAAGTCCCAATAGTTCATTTTTGCTTTTGTTTCCCTTGCTTTCATAGATGTATCTTGCAAGAAGTTACTGTGGCCAAGTTCAAAACGGGTGTTGCCTGTGTACTCCTCTAACATTTTCATGGAATCTTGTTTCACATTAAGATCTTTCATCCAGTTTGAGTTTGTCTTTGTGTATGGTGCAAGGGAGTGGTCTAGTTTCATTCTTCTGCATGTGGATGTCCAATTTCCCCAGCACCATTTATTGAAGAGACTGTCATTCTTCCAATGGATAGTCTTTCCTCCTTTATCGAATATTAGTTGACCATAAAGTTCAGCGTCCACTTCTGGGTTCTCTATTCGGTTCCATTGATCTATGTGTCTGTTTCTGTGCCAGTACCACACTGTCTTGATGACCACAGCTTTGTAGTACAACCTGAAATCTGGCATTGTGATGCCCTCAGATATGGTTTTCTTTTTTAAAATTCCCCTGGCTATTTGGGGTGTTTTCTGATTCCACACAAATCTTAAGATGATTTGTTCTAACACTCTGAAGGAAGTCCATGGTATTTAGATAGAGATTGCATTAAACGTGTACATTGCCCTGGGTAACATTGACAGTTTTACAATATTAACTTTTCCAGTCCATGGGCATGGAATATTTTTCCATCTCTTTGTGTCTTCCTCAATTTCTTTCAGAAGTGTTCTATAGTTTTTAGGGTATAGATCTTTTACCTCTTTGGTTAGGTTTATTCCAAGGTGTCTTATGCGTTTGTGTGCAATTGTAAATGGGATTGACTCCTTAATTTCTCTTTCTTCAGTCTCATTGTTAGTGTAGAGAAATGACACTGACTTCTGGGCATTGATTTTGTATCCTGCCACACTGCTAAATTGCTGTATGAGTTCTAGCAATCTTGGGGTGGAGACTTTTGGGTTTTCTATGTAGAGTATCATGTCATCAGCGAAGAGGGAGAGTTTGACCTCTTCTTTGCCAATTTGAATGCCTTTAATGTCTTTTTGTTGTCTGATTGCTGAGGCTAGGACTTCCACTACTATGTTGAATAGCAGTGGTGAGAATGGACAGCCCTGTTTTGTTCCTGATCTTAGGGGAAAGGCTCCCAGTGCTTCCCCATTGAGAATGATATTTGCTGTGGGCTTTTCGTAGATGGCTTTTAAGATGTCGAGGAATGTTCCCTCTATCCCTGCACTCTGAAGAGCTTTGATCAGGAATGGATGCTGTATTTTGTCAAATGCTTTCTCTGCATCTAATGAGAGGATCATATGGTTCTTGGCTTTTCTCTTGCTGATATGATGAATCACATTGATTGTTTTACGAGTGTTGAACCAGCCTTGTGTCCTGGGAATAAATCCTACTTGGTCAAGGAGAATAATATTCTTAATGTACTGTTGGATCCTCTTGGCTAGTATCTTGTTGAGAATTTTTGCATCCATGTTCATCAAGGATATTGGTCTGTAATTCTCCTTTTTGGTGGGGTCTTTGTCTGGTTTTGGAATTAAGGTGATGCTGGCCTCATAGAATGAATTTGGAAGTACTCCATCTCTTTCTATCTTTCCAAACAGTTTTAGTAGAATAGGTATGGTTTCTTCTTTAAACGTTTGATAGAATTCCCCAAGGAAGCCATCTGGCCCTGGACTTTTGTGTCTTGGGAGGTTTTTGATGACTGCTTCAATTTCCTCCCTGGTTATTGGCCTGTTCAGGTTTTCTATTTCTTCCTGCTCTAGTTTTTGTAGTTTGTGGCTTTCCATAGATACGTCCATTTCTTCTAGATTGCCTAATTTATTGGCGTATAGCTGTTCATAATATGTTTTTAAAATCGTTTGTATTTCCTTGGTGTTGGTAGTGATCTCTCCTTTCTCATGCATGATTTTATTAATTTGAGTCTTCTCTCTCTTCTTTTTAATAAGGCTGGCTAATGGTTTATGTATCTTATTAATTCTTTCAAAGAACCAACTCCTGGTTTTGTTTATCTGTTTCACAGTTATTCTGGTCTCGATATCGTTGAGTTCTGCTTGAATCTTTATTAACTCTATTCTTCTGCTGGGTGTAGGATATATCTGTTGTTTTTTCTCTAGCTCCTTTAGGTGTAAGGTTAGCTTTTGTATTTGAGTTCATTCCAGTTTTTGAATGGATGCTTTTACTGGGATGTATTTCCCCCTCAGGACTGCTTTGGCTGCATCCCAAAGATTTTGAATCCTTGTATCTTCATTCTTATTAGTTTCCATGAATCTTTTTAATTCTTCCTTAATTTCCTTGTTGACCCCTCATCTTTAGCAGGATGGTCCTTAACCTCCACGTGGTTGAAGTCCTTCCATACTTCTTGTTGTGATTTAGTTCTAATTTCAAGACATTATGGTCTGAGAATATGCAGGGGACAATCCCAATCTTTTGGTATCAGTTCAGACCCGATTTGTGACCCAGTATGTGGTCTATTCTGGAGACAGCTCCATGTGCACTTGAGAAGAATATGTATTCAGTTGAGTTGGATGTAAAGTTCTGTAGATATCTGTGAAATCCATCTGGTCCAGTGTATCATTTAAAGCTCTCGTTTCTTTGGAGATGTTGTGTTTAGAAGACCTATAGAGTGTAGAAAGCGTAGATTGAAGTCACCAAGTACAAGTGTATTATTATCTAAGTATATCTTAACTTTGGTTATTAACTGATTGATATATTTGGCAGCTCCCACATGTGGGACATATATATTGAGGATTGTTAAGTCCTCTTGTTGGATAGATCCTTTAATTATGATATAGTGTCCCTCTTCATCTCTCACTACAGTCTTCAGGGTAAATTTTAGTTTATCTGATATAAGGATGGCTACCCCTGCTTTCTTTTGAGGACCATTTGAATGGTAAATGGTTCTCCAACCTTTTATTTTCAGGCTGTAGGTGTCCTTCTGTCTAAAGTGAGTCTCTTGTAGACAGCAAATAGATGGGTCCTGCTTTTTTATCCAGTCTGAAATGCTGCGCCTTTTGATTTTCCTTAAGCCCATTCACGTTCAGAGTTACTATTGAAAGATATGAGTTTAGTGTCATCATATCTATTCAGTCCCTGTTTTTGTGGATTGTACTGCTGAACTTCTTAGTGGGGAATTTTAAGAGTCCCCCTTAAAATTTCTTGCAGAGCTGGTTTGGAAGTCACATATTCTTTCAGTTCCTGCCTGTCTTGGAAGCCCTTTATCTCTCCTTCCGTTTTGAATGAGAGCCTTGCTGGATAAAGTATTCTTGGTTGCATGTTTTTCTCATTTTGGACCTTGAATATATCCTGCCAGCCCTCTCTGGCCTGCAAGGGCTCTGTGGAGAGGTCTGCTGTTACCATAATACTCCTCCCCATAAAAGTCAGGGATTTCTTGTCTCTTGCTGCTTTAAGGATCTTCTCTTCATCTTTGGAATTTGCAAGCTTAACTCTTAGATGTCGAGGTGTTGAACGGTTTTTATTGATTTTGGGGGGGGGGATCTCTCTATTTCCTGGATCTGAATGCCTGTTTCCCTTCCCAGATTAGGAAAGTCTTTAGTTATGATTTGTTCAAATACATATTCTGGACCTCTGTCCCTTTCAGCGCCCTCGGGACCCCCAATTAGACATAGGTTTTTCTTCCTTAGGCTGTCGTTTATTTCCCTTAATCTATCCTCATAGTCTTTTTTTTTTCCTCATGGTCTTTTAATTGTTTGTCTCTTTTTTCCTCAGTTTCCTCTTTGCCATAAACTTGTCTTCTATGTCACTCACATGTTCTTCCACCTCGTTAACCCTCGTTAGGACTTCTAGTTTGGGTTGCATCTCATTCAACTGATTTTTAATATCTTCCTTATTAGATCTATCTAAATTCTGCAGTCATGAAGTCTCTTGTGTCCTTTATGCTTTTTTCTAGAGCCACCAATAGCTTTATAATAGTGCTTCTGAATTCGCTTTCTGACATTTAAGTGTAATCCAGATTTTGTAACTCTGTGGGAGAGAAGAGTGTTTCTGATTCTTTTGAGGTGAGGTTTTCCTTCTAGTCATTTTGTTCAGTGCGTAGTGCCCAAAAACAAGTTGTATTGGGAAAAGGAGAAAAAGAGAAGAGAGAAAGAAGGAAAGAAAAGAGAAAAAGAAAAAAGGAAGAAAAACGGAAAAAAGAGAAGAAAAAGAGAAAGAAAAATAAAGGAATAAAAAAGGGCGGGGGGAAGCGATCAGAAATCAAAAAGCAAAAAAGAGAAAACAAATAACAAAAAAACAAAAACAAAAAAAACACGGGGGCGTATCTTCTGATTCTGTATACTTTAAGTCTCTTGACTTCCCCTGGAACTTGTCCGTCTAGCTGGTCTTCTGGGGGAGGGGCCTGTTGTGCTGATTTTCAGGTGTTAGCACTTGGGGGAGCTGCTCAGCCCTCTGCCTGGTGCAGGGTTCAGTGGGGGTTGTTTACCCAGTGAGGCCCCAGGAGGAACAACCAGAGTGGCCGCGGTCAGCTCTGAAGCCCTGGATTCAGCTACTGCAGTAACTATGGAGCTCTCCGTCTGCAGGGGCCTGGCCGGGTGCGGGGCCGCTGATCTGCTCAGCTCACAGCAGGAGCGTCCTTGCTGTGCTGGGCCCTCCAGGCCTCTGCCTGTCCCGGGGGGAGGCCGGATCCTGGGCTGTGTCCCCAGAGCCCTGTGCTCCCGGGCCTGCACTGTTCGATTCGCGCTCCCGACCGCCCAGCCCCCTCCGCACAGAGCCTCTTCCTCTGCCAGAGCCGCCTCTGAGCTGCTCCAGGTGCGCGCAGCCCCCTCTCCGCGGAGCCGCCGCCTGAGCCCCTCCGAGCTGCTCCGGGGTCAATGCGTGCGCGCCTACAATCCTTTAGCGAGCTCGGCGCACTCTCCCTGTGCTCAGTTGCTCTGTTAGTGTCTCAGGGAGCCTGAGCGCATCCCCGCCCTTCCTGGGGTCTTGCTCTAACTCCCTGCGAGTGCCTTTCTGCCCGGGAAGATTGGTGCAGCTCCTGCTTCTCTGGACCAGGCTTTCCTGTCCGGGGGCACTAGCCCCGGCCTTAGCCCGGCTCCTCGCGGGCCCCTCCCCCTTGGATGCCTTTTGATTCTTTAATTCCTTTTTCCCGGTCTTCTAACCTTAATAGAAGCGCGAACTCTTCTCACTGTAGCATTCCAGCTGTTCTCTCTTTAAATCTCAGGTCGAATTCGTAGATTTTCAGGATGATATGAAGGTTATCTAGGTAATTTGGTGGGGACAGATGATTTGGGGACCCTACTCTTCCGCCATCTTGCTCCTCCTCCGTAAAATTTAATTTCCAACTCAAATTTAATCTCATTCCATAGTAGATAATTTTCAGCCACCATTTGGGTATTAGTTTGTTGTTAAATCTTAGCAAAAATTGAGCTCATTACTTTCTAGTGAATACAATTTATTATTTAGAATAACTCAGAATAATTGAACACATAGTATAAACAGTTTCCCTATATCCCTATTCCCTGGCACAGATTTTCCACAATTATTAAAACTTGCATCATTGTGGAACATTTGTCATGAAGAAGATATCAATGGAGTGATATTGCTATTCATTGAAGTGTACTATTTCTATGAAGGTCAGCTCTGTGTTGTGCCATTGTGTGGGTTTTGACAAATGCATATCATGCATGCACCATGTGCAGTGTAGTTTCACTGCCTTTAATATCCATGATTTAACTATTCATGCTGTTGCACTTTCTATAGTAATCTTAGCAACCATCGAGCTTTTGTCATGTGTATAGATCTTCTTTTTTCAGAATTGGTGCCATAAAATTGTCGCTGTTTTGGACGTCCCTACATTTTTCTCTTTTAGCTGTTATTTAACATTCATCCATGTCTTTTTGTGGCTTAATAGCTTAAATATTTTTAGTATTAATATTTTTAGAGAGACAGAGTGCAACTGTAGGGGAAAGGACAGAGTAAGAGGGAGAAAGGATCTTAATCAGGCTCCAGGCACAGCACGTGGCTGTCACGAGGCCTGCTCTCATGAGCCTGAGGTCATGATCTGTGGCAAAATCAAGAGAAGGAAGCTTAACCCACTGAAACACACAGGCTCCCTAAGAGCTCAATTGCTTTTCATTACAGAATAGTATTTCCTTGTATGGTTTAAATCGAAGTTTTATTTTTCATTCCCTTAAAGAGTGACAACTTAGTTGTCTCTAGTTTGGGCAATCTTAAATAAAGCTGAATTTATTTGAAAATAAATGAATACCTTGAGGAAAAGACAGATTTCATGGACTAACCTCCTGAATCAGATTGGATTAGGCCCATTAAAAAACTAATTTCAAATGGATGTAAGATTGTGGAGTACAATTCCTCATGTCAGGTGGTCCCCTAAATTTAGTTACATAACTATCAAGCCATCCTGAACACCGTGAATTCAAGCTGAGATGTAAGCAATAACGGCTGACTCTACAAATAAAAAGTTGAAAAACATGCATGGTGGAGTATGAGAAGTAAAACAGAAGGGATATATCAAAGGATAATGGGCAGAGTGGGGGTGGGAATATAAAAATTAGTGAAAGGGAATAAAGGGAAAGGAGAGAAAATGAGTGAGCATATGTAAGCCAGCTGCAGGAAAGTGAAAGAGCCCTGAAGCTCAAAATATGAACCTTTAGACATCTGCTCCTCAAAAGACTTCCCTGCCTGAAAGGGGCTCATTGGTGAAAGGGTAAAGAAACTCAGATAAGTGAATGGGGTCTCAATATTCCTGGAGGCCAGAAAGTATGCATGTGCCCAACCCAGCAGAGTTCCCAGGTATTCGTTCAGGGAAATGGATTTAGATCAGCAAGGCTGGGAGAGTGTCAGCTTGTGGTGCCATCAACCATGGTCTCAGGCTGGGCCTGAACTGCAGTCCATGTTAGTCCATACATGGGACTGGGACACAGCTTCCGCCTTCCTCTGAGACAGGCAGAGTAGGTGACCATTGTACCGATTGAACCCTCCCTTGCGGGTCCCAGCCACCACAGAAAGGGACAAACCATCCCTTCATCCAGGAAGAGGGGGTTATAGCAAGTGCGGCAAAGACTCTGTCTGCGGAAACCTAAACATTGCTCATTTCGGTGTCCCCCCAGATCCCATAGGGGAGAATTGGAGTAGGCAGATACCATTGGAGTCTACAGATTTGTCAATCACCCCATCACTCGTCTCCAGGGCTGGAGATCAAGGTGTGGTCTTCTTTCCACTCAGCCCCCCAAAAGGCATAATGGATTTTAGGGAACAGCTTATAATGATCATGGCCTCCCCACAAGGTGTGGTACAACATCATACAGGCAGGGACACCTGAGAATCTGTGCAGCAGGACCTTCCTGGGGGGATCACCTGGAAGAACAGGTGACCAGCACATTTCCTGATGAGAAAGAACTGTAACCTCCAGCACTGGGGGAACATTGCATAACAACTCAAGGTTTTCCTTTTCTGACTCGTTTATTTTTTCAAGATAAAATTGTCCTCTATTTTTTTGTTTATTCCAATCTCACCTATTTTCTTGTTTTATCAACCCCTCTTTTTTATACTTTAATGACATTTTATTTTTGTTTTATAAATTTATTTTTTATTGGTGTTCAATTTGCCAACATATAGAAAATAACACCCAGTGCTCATCCCATCAAGTGCTCCCCTCAGTGCCCGTCACCCAGTCACCCCCACCTCCCCACCCACCTCCCTTTCTACCACCCCTAGTTCGTTTCCCAGAGAAATGAGTGCGGAATTATCAGAAAGGGAGACAGAACATGAGAGACTCCTAATGACATATTTTAATATCACCTGAGAAATGAGTAGAGCATAGGAGCAGATATTTCTCTAAAGAGGACGTACATGTGGTCAAAAGGCATGTGAAAGACGATCTCCATCACTTGTAAACAGTAAAATACAAATCAAAACCACAATGAGGGCAACCCCAGTGTCTCAGAGGTTTAGCACTGCCTTAGCTCAGGGTGTGATCCTGGAGACCGGGATCCTGTCCCAGGTTGGGATCCCTACAAAGAGCCTGCTTCTCCCTCTGCCTGTGTCTGTGCCTCTCCCTCTCTCTCCCTCTCCCTCCCTCTCTCTCTCTCTCTCTCTCTCTCTCTCTTTCTCTGTCTCTCATGAATAAATAAATACATAAGTAAAATCTTAAAGAAAAACACAATGAGACACCAAATTACCCTGGTAAGAATGGCTAAATTTAACAACTAATGATGACAAGGATGTGGAGAAAGAACACTCTGACATTGACAATGAGAATGAAACTTGGAACAGCTGCTCTGGAAAACAGTGTGGAGGGTCCTAGGAAAGCTTCTGATACAAAGTTATTCCTGTCAAATGCCTCCTTTGTCAGTTGAAAATAGATCTGCCCTACTACCCAGCAATTGCACTGCTGGGGATTTACCCCAAAGATGCAGATGCAGTGAAACACCGGGATGCCTGCATTCCAATGTTTATAGCAGCAATGGCCACAATAGCAAAACTGTGGAGGCTGCCATGGTGTCCATCGAAAGATGAATAGATAAAGAAGATGTGGTATATGTATACAATGGAATATTACTCAACCATTAGAAACAAGAAATATCCACTATTTGCTTCAACATGGAGGGACCTGGAGGGTATTATGCTGCGTGAAATAAGTCAATCAGAAAAGGACAAACATTGTATGGTCTCATTCATTTGGGGAATATAAAAATTAGTGAAAGGAATAAAGGGAAAGGAGAGAAAATGAGTGAAAACGTCAGTGAGGGTGACAAAACATGACAGACACATAACTATGGGAAATGAACAATGGGTAGTTGAAGGGGAAGTGGGCAGGGGGGTGGGGTGACTGGGTGATGGGCACTGAGGGGGACACTTGGTGGCATGAGCACTGGGTATTATGCTATGTGTTGGCAAATTGAACTGCAATTTAAAAAATTAAAAAAAAATATCTCCTTTGTCTCCCCAGATACATCCCCGTCTAGACAGCAGAAATTGCTTGCTGTGCAGCTGGATTCACTTTGAAAGGATTATGATGTCACACCTTGCCATGGTGACGAGAAATATACCTCTGTCTCTCTTCCCAATTGTCACTGTTTGAGCTGAGTAGCTCAAAGTTGATATTGAGGGAGTTGTCAGCTCTCTACCTAGCATCTTTGAAAATGGGCCAATTCTATTATTGCTGCTGTGAAGGTATGTTCATAAAGATCTTCTGAATGCTCTTTGATACCAACTGGATACTTAACTGTTTCTCAAACTATTTTTCTCATTGTTTAAAGCTTCCTCTCCCCATATTGTCATGAGGAGTGATACCTATGTGTTTTCGTTTGTTCTAGTCCCTCATTTCTATTTTTGATTATTCTATCATACTATCTGCCTTGAATATTTTGCCTCCATTTTGAAAAAAAAAGTCTTACTCAGTATTATATCCTGCACCCCTCATTTGTCACCACAAAGATCCTCACAGGGGGAATATGGCCAAGTTTATTTTCAGATTTTGTTAGTGTCCAAAGTTATATATTCAAATTATTCATTTCAATAATTAAGTGTTAATCTGGAAAGGTTGATATGGAGGATATTTGTCATTGTTTTATCAATGGTTCTCAATGTCTTCCTTACTGTTTCTCCCAAATTGGGTATCGAATTCTGTATTTGCAGGGACATGTTGCTACCTTCATCTGAACGGTTGCCCAAAGTCATCCTGTGAATATGAGTGTCTATTTCAATATATGTCCCCAAATACACATTTCCTTTTACACTTTGGGCATTATCCAAAATTACACTTTATAGAGATAGCAATTTTATGCTAACCCTCATCCAATTCCTACCCTCTTAAGGTGTAAGCATGTATATATGATGATAGTTTTTTCAATTATGCGACAAATAGCCAGTCTTTCTACTTACATTGAAGCATAGATAACTGGTTAATAAATTAATGACTGAGAGATAACCATGTAAACACTTAATATTCATACTCAAAGAAAAATAGGTGATGCACACCCATGAGTAGAGAAAGGCAATTTTACAGAAGTGGAGAATAGCAAGCATTTGAATTTGGAAGGTCAGTAGAAAACAGAAGGAGACTTTATTAGAGTGGTTTTCATATAACGTGTTATTCAGTTTTCCTGAACTGTCCTCCAGAACTCAGTCCAAAGCTAAGCTATGGTTTATTCTAGGACATGCCAAGGTCTCAGGCACAGTTTTGAGGCACATATTTGTGCATGAGGAATAAATAATTCACAATGACATTGTTTCACACATTTTAAAACACAAGACTTGATACTAGTGAGTCTACTTTCCTGCAACTACTATTCATCACATTTGATGTGCTGATAATGACTCAAGAATTGGAATGCTGTAGAGGATAGTCATGTATCTTTTAGATCAAGGGTCCCAAGAGTATATTCGGGGATGTAGCAAACAGTTTTCTTCTTTTCTTTTCTTTCCTTTCTTTTCTTTTTCCTTTCTTTTCTTTTCTTTTCTTTTCTTTTCTTTTCTTTTCTTTTCTTTTCTTTCTTTTCTTTTTTGAGGCCCTTAATTTTGTCAGTAATACATTGTTTTAAGGTGTATTTAGGCAAAGCCGTTTTGCATAAAAGACAATAGTCCAGGAAGTCATATTCCTAGGTTTCAGTCAGGCTCTGGAACTTGTGAAATGTGAGATCTCAGACACGATATTTCGCTTCTACTTAAACTTCCTGATCACTATCCAGACATTTATTCATTTAAAACTTGTCAAACATATATGTGATGTTTTGATGACTCTCTGTCCTCCTCAGGTGGAGAAATAGAGGCCCAGTGAAGATGTTCATGAACTCTGAATTCAGGAACTAGGATATGAATCCAAGCTTGTAGTCCGAAATCTCATACTCTTATTATTGAATTACACTGCAGTGATTACTCAGGCATGGGATCATTGGTTAATGTGTAAAGGAGCTTTAGCTTCTGTGTGTGTGTCAGGAATGACCTGTGCCTAGGGAAATCCCAACATTGTCTACCATTATGAGGCCACCTCAGTGGTTACATAACCAGGGAAGCTCTTGAGCTGTAGTGGGAGAGATCTTGCCATAGTCACTAATAGGAATGGACACAAAAGCCTGAGGAGTCCTAAGTCTTAGATCAGGTTAGTTCAAACCATGATTATGGTCAGCTTAAAGCTATGATAGTGGTCAATTCAAGCCATGGTTGTGGTCAGTTTGCAGATTCTAAGGGTTTGGAGGCATCATTAGATAACCTAGTTGAAGTCTGTCAGTGGAGCTGTTTCTCAGCACGTGACCTCAATCTGCTCATAATCGAGGCATTTCTTTCATGATGGCTTTTTCTGTACAGTGAGCGATAGTAATGCTGAAATCCTGTGACGTACCCCTGAGACAATGAAAGATCAGACTCAAGGGCCAGTTTATGATTAGCTTGGTATCCACGTCCCATTGCTATTCACTTGTACAGCTGAGATACAGAGGTGATCAATGCCTGGCCAATCAGTGTCATGGCATGGTCTGACTTCAGGACATGGCACAAAAATACTAAGAATTGGAAGCAGAGTAGCTGGTGCCCAGATGGCTCATGGATGGAGAATGCAACTCTTGATCTAGCATCATGTGGCCTAGTCTATGTTGGGCATAGAGCCTTCTTAAGAAAAAAAATAGTATCAGACACATGTAGTAATATGTCTGATAACACATTCACCCTGAGGCCTAAAACATGCTTTAATGTCATGAATTCACAATAACTGTTCATCATGGTTGGTCAGTTTAAGGGAAGCTACTTCTTGGAAGAGCCCTCATGGGACAGTATGCTTGGAAGATCCTGGGTTCTGAATCAGCTTGGGAGCAGTCCAGTTGTAATTGAGGGAGGTCCACTGGTGCCCAGGAAGGTACCATTTGAGATAGCTAGCAGTGTGAATGCTGGGGGATGTTGACCACAGTTGGGGATCCCGTTGCCATTCCAGTGCTTGACTTGGGGGCAACTGCTTTGTATTTTGGGTCAGGGATTGAAACCAGGATTGGATGATTTACATAGGATGTGTACCTTACCATTCACTCAGTCTCCAGGTTATGAAATGTCATGCACAGGGAACTTAGGGCAGGAGAATTTGAGAGAGACTGAGGCAGCCCTTGGTTCAGGGGTGCAGAGCATGATCTCTGGGACCTTAGGCAATTTCCAGGTGTTCAGGGACCTCTCTCCACTGGGATCCAACTCAGGTCATGTCTCAGTCCCCTTCCTCAACAGTTTTGTAACTCTTGGAAAGTCATCAACACCATGTCTTGTGCTCTCAATGACTGTAGTTCTGTCTTTCTATATTGTCTCACCTAAAGAAAAGTTTGTCCCCACACAGTGTCTGCTAGCTATTTTCTTGTTCTCGGACAGTAAATGAATTTGATGTCATCTAATCTCTTCATGATTTTCAAACATATAATGAATTGTTGCTTATCACAAGCCCTTGATTGCACAAAGAATTCCAGAACAGATTGAATTTGTATCATAGAAGCTTTGTACCTTACCTGCAACATTTCCCACTTTGTCCCTCATTCTCCTATTCTATTTTCTGATGCTGTGTATTGACTATTCTACGTTCCACACATAAGTATCATCATACAGTATTTGTCTTACACAGCCTGCTTATTTCTCTTAACATAAGGGCCTCTGGGTCCATGCATGTCATCACTATTATTGTGATTTCCTTCCTCTACGTGGGATAATATTTCATTGTAGAGATAGACTAATTTTTTTATCCTTTTGCTCATCAATGGATGTGAAGTCCTTTCTTTTTTTCTTGGGTGTTGAGAATGGTGCTGCAGATCGTGCACAGATATCTCTGTGAAATTCAGATTTCAACTCTTTGTGTCTTATTTGCCCAAACTCAGACCGCTAGATTATATGACAGATATTTTTAAATATGGGGGGGGGGGCTCTCCAGATTGTTTTTCATCGTGACCTTATCAGTTTAGATTTTCAGTTGGGTACTTTATGGATATGGCTTCTCCAAGGCCTTTCTGCACCCCATTCTGACTCAGGTTTCTCTACAAAGCAAATGACCAGTAATGGGATCAAATTTTGAACTCTGATAATCTCATCGCTCATTTGGGATGGTCTTCTAACATAAAGATGTCAACAGCTCTTTCTTTGGTTATCCATTTCCCAGGATCTTCAGTCAAAATCCCAAAACAAAAACTAATTATGAAACCAGCTGGGTACACCTGGACTGAAAATTGAGCAAAAATATTTTAAGTTTTCAGAAACAGAAAAAGTCACCTATCAAAGGAGTCAATGGACAGTAGCATGAAAATTCATTCTTTAAATTGACTCAAGAAATAATGTTGTAGGAGCACCTGGGTGTTTCTGTCAGCTAAGTTTGTACTTCCTGGTTTTCAGCTCTGGTCATGATCTCAAGGTCATCAGATTCACCCATATTCAGCATGGAGCCTGCTTAGTATTCTCTCTTCCTTTCCCTCTGCCCCTCTCCTCCTTGCACTTCCTCTTTTGCTCTCTCTACAAAAAAAAAGAGGAGGAAGAATAAGAAGAACCATTATTCAATTTTGCTCAGGGTGCCATTCCGAAGACAAATATACTAAGCCATATCCTTTATATTTCATGTGTGAAAATCTTAATTTACATGGTCATTTGTTTATACCGAAAATAGTAAAATGGCATTCAGATCTCTAAGTTGGTCAAACTTAATGGTAGGCATTGTGAAGCTAACATTTGGACATATGAGTCCATGTTAAATATTAGCAAATAAAACTCCTATTATGTTTTTAAAAATAGACCATGTTACTGACATTGGTGTTAGGTTGATGTCATAATGCAGCATATAATATAAAAATTCCCCTTTCACCCTATCCCTTGGCACACGATCTCCACAATTATTCACACTTACATCAGTGTGGAACATTTATAACAAAGAAAAAACTGGTGTAAAGATTTTATCAACATTGACGTTGACCACTTATAGTAAGGACTGCTCTGCATTAGGGATTGTTTTGACATATGCATAATACTATGTAATCCAGGACCCTGGAACATGATCTGAGCCAAAGGGAGTTGCTGACCCAAAGTATCCACCCTGTTGACCACATTTTACTGATTTTAATTCAGGTCAAGATGACCCACAAGGTTACATTAGTTTCAGGTGTACCACCTATGATTGTCATGTACGCTTATTGAAACTGCACTCACCCCAAACCTAGATATCATGTGTCCCCATAGAGCACTGTTACCATTCCATTGATCATATCCTCTATGCTTTACCTTTCACTCTCTGACATTTTTAATGGGTATGTAGAAGCCTGTCCCCTCTGCTCTTCTTACAACTATGGCTATTTGTAAATGGTATATATTCCGTTTTTAAATCTCTCCCATACTGGATGATTTTGTAACAACAGATTAGAGAATAAATACAATAGAGTAACAGACTAAATAGAACAGAAGATAACAATTGCCCGATGTGGGACTCAATACCTGGACTCCAGGATAACACCCTGAATCAAAGGCAGACACTCAACCTGTGAGCAACCCAGGCATCCCTTGCTCTGTGTTTTCATTTGTAGTTTTATAAAGCCTTTTTCTGAAGCCATTCTATAGATAAGTACCGTCCTACTAGTTCAACACAGCAGCCCTTTCTACCTTTCCTGTCTGTGCCCTCAGTTGTCCAGTATTGTACTGCACTCACTGATGTGCTACAAGACTTGAAAGTCTACCAACTGCTCTCACAGTCATCACTTGCGCCTCACATGGAACTTGTGAGGTAAGCATGACAATCAGCATGTTTCCCATTCTGCACACAAGAAAACTGAGGTCCATGACATGGAGTAAGACAGACCACTCTGAGGTCGCAAAGCCAGGGAGGACACAAAAGCAGGAGGAAGAACACACGAGGGGCTCAGAGGCGACCACCAGCATGATGCATTTGGGGAACTGCATGTTGTTGAGAAAAGACTTGAATATTGGCATATAGGGACTGGGATGGCCTAGGGAGACGTGGGGTCCACTAAGAAAGGCAGCACCACGTAGCAGTTAAGACCACAGTCTCTGGTCTAACATACAAATAACTGAACCTCCTCAATGCTACTTCCTCGCTGTATAACCTTCATCGCGACCTTTAACCTTCCTGGCCTTGTTTGTCGTCTATAAAATGGGGACAAGAATGATCAATCTAAGCTGCTGTGAGCAAGAGATGGACACCTAGTTACTTGGCGTCATTCCCAAAACTTAGAAAATGCTCTGGAAATAACAGCCTCTAGGTTGCAGACCTCACAATTCTGAATAGCCTAGCCAATGAGTTGAGGCTGCCCTGGGCCACATGACCACATCTGTTCCAATCACCTGCAGCCAGAGGGCAGAAGTTACCTGCTTCTGTGACCATTGCTGTTCCCAGGAATGATAAAGGGAGGCCCCCCCGGAGTGAGTCCAGAGCTCCAGGTGTGTGCTTACACGGAGGCCATGAGAGTGTGTGAGAAATATATTTCTTTTGGGGGATCCGTGTGAGCCCCCAGGTGTCCTTGCTGATGTGCTCCTCATTTCTGTTCCATTGTCATGGCCCTCTGAACAGCCTTCCTTACCTAACTCCATGCCTTGGTTTTGCATCTGCGAAATGGGAGCGATGGTAATTCCACTGATCTGTCTTCCAGTGCACCTGTGAGGTCGGGCATCTACTGGCATTGTGTGTAGGATTCCTGGTGTATGCGCCACATGAGTGGGTAGGATTATTCATTGACTGAAGAAGTGGTGAAACTTCTATAGGACAGCTACACAGGATCATAATCAAGTCTCTAGGGACAGAAAAGTCACTCACTCTGAGTCCGGGAAGTCAATGCCAACATATGGGGGGATCTGATAGAAAAAGCAGGTCAGAAGGGAGGGGCAATATGGCGGAAGAGTAGGGTCCCCCAAGTCACCTGTCCTCACCAAATTACCTAGATAGCCTTCAAATTACCCAGAAAATCTACCAATTCGGCCTGAGATTTAAAGAGGGAACAGCTGGAATGCTACAGTGAGAAGAGTTCAGGCTTCTATCAAGGTAGGAAGATGGGGAAAAAGAAATAAAGAAACAAAAGGCATCCAAGGGGGAGGGGCCCCGCGAGGAGCCGGAATAAGGCCGGGGCGAGTGCCCTCAGGACAGGAAAGCACCGTTCTGGAGAAGCAGGAGATTCACCAATCTTCCCAGACAGAAAGGGGCTTGAAGGGAGTTAGAGCAAGACCCCAGGAGAGCGGGGATGCCTCAGGCTCCCTGGGACACTAACAGACACCTGTGCCCCCAGGAGAGTGCACCGAGCTCCCTAAGGGCTGCAGCGCACATGGCTGGACCCAGGAGCAGCTCGGAGGGGCTCCGGCGGCGGCTCCGCGGAGGGGGCTGCGTGGCCGTGCGTGAATCCAACAGGGCAGGCCTGGGAACACAGGGCGACAGGGACACAGTCCAGGATCCGACCTCCCCCTGGGACAGCCAGAGGCCAGGAGGGCCCAGGACAGCAAGGACGCTCTTGCCCCAAGCTGAGCAGCTCAGCGGCCCCGCCCCCGGAGCATCCAGACCCCTGCTGACGGAGAGCTGTATAGTTACTGCGGGGGCTGAATACAGGGCTCCAGAGTTGGCTGCCGCCACTGTGGTTGTTCCTCCTGGGTGGGGCCTCACGGGGTAAACAACCCCCACTGAGCCCTGCACCAGGCAGAAGGCTGAGCAGCTCCCCCAGGTGCTAACACCTGAAAATCAGCAAACAGGCCCCTCCCCAAGAAGACCAGCTAGACGGACAAGTTCAAGGGGAAGTCAAGGGACTTAAAGTATACAGAATCAGAAGATACTCCCCGTGTTTTCTCTCTTTTTTTTTTTTTTTGCTTTTTGATTTCTGTTTGCTTCCCCACCCTTTTATTTCCCTTTCTTTCTTTTCTTTCTCTTTTTCTTCTCTTTTTTTCTTTCTTTTCTTTTTCTCTTTTCTTTCCTTCTTTCTCTCCTCTCTTTTTATCCTTTTCCCAATACAACTTGTTTTTGGGCACTCTGTACTGAGCAAAATGACTAGAAGGAAAACCTCAACTCAAAAGAAAGAATCAGAAACACTCCACTCTCCCAGAGTTCCAAAATTGGATTACAATTCAATGTAAGATAGCCAATTCAGAAGCACTATTATAAAGCTACTGGTGGCTCTAGAAAAAAAGCATAAAGGACTCAAGAGACTTCATGACTGCAGAATTTAAATCTAATCAGGAAGAAATTAAAAATCAATTGAATGAGATGCCATCCAAAGTAGAAGGCCTAACAACGAAGGTTAACGAGTTGGAAGAACGAGTGAGTGAAATAGAAGACAAGTTGATGGCAAAGAGGGAAACTGAGGAAAAAAGAGACAAACAAAAGACCATGAGGATAGATTAAGGGAAATAAACGACAGCCTGAGGAAGAAAAACCTACATTTAATTGGAGTACCCGAGGGCGCCGAAAGGGCCAGAGGGCCAGAATATGTATTTGAACAAATCATAGCTGAAAACTTTCCTAATCTGGGAAGGGAAACAGGCATTCCGATCCAGGAAATAGAGAAATCCCCCCCAAAATCAATAAAAACCATTCAACAACTCGACATCTAATAGTTAAGCTTGCAAATCCCAAAGATAAAGAGAAGATCCTTAAAGCAGCAAGAGACAAGAAATCCCTGAACTTTATGGGGAGGAGTATTAGGGTAACAGCAGACCTCTCCACAGAGACCTGGCAGGCCAGAGAGGGCTGGCAGGATATATTCAAGGTCCAAAATGAGAATAACATGCAACCAAGAATACTTTACCCAGCAAGGCTCTCACTCAGAATGGAAGGAGAGATAAAGAGCTTCCAAGACAGGCAGGAACTGAAAGAATATGTGACCTCCAAACCAGCTCTGCAAGAAATTTTAAGGGGGACTCTTAAAATTCCTCTAAGAAGAAGTTCAGTGGAACATTCCACAAAAACAAGGACTGAATAGATATCATGATGACACTAAACTCATATCTTTCAATAGTAACTCTGAACGTGAATGGGCTTAATGACCCCATCAAAAGGCACAGCATTTCAGACTGGATAAAAAAGCAGGACCCATCTATTTGTTGTCTACAAGAGACTCATTTTAGACAGAAGGACACCTACAGCCTGAAAATAAAAGGTTGGAGAACCATTTACCATTCAAAAGGTCCTCAAAAGAAAGCAGGGGTAGCCATCCTTATATCAGATAAATTAAAATTTATCGCGAAGACTGTGTAGAGAGCTGAAGAGGGACACTATATCATAATTAAAAGATCTATCCAACAGGAGGACTTAACAATCCTCAATATATATGCCCCGAATGTGGGAGCTGCCAAGTATATCAATCAATTAATAACCAAAGTTAAGACATACTTAGATAATAATACACTTATACTTGGTGACTTCAATCTAGTGCTTTCTACACTCAATAAGTCTTCTAAACACAACATTTCCAAAGAAACAAGAGCTTTAAATGATACATTGCACCAGATGGATTTCACAGATATCTTCAGAACTTTACATCCAAACTCAAATGAACACACATTCTTCTCAAGTGCACATGGAACTGTCTCCAGAACAGACCACATACTGGGTCACAAATCGGGTCTGAACTGATACCAAAAGATTGGGATCGTCCCCTGCATATTCTCAGACCATAATGCCTTGAAATTAGAACTACATCAAAACAAGAATTTTGGAAGGACTTCAAACACGTGGAGGTTAAGGACCATCCTGCTCAAAGATGAAAGGGTCAAAAAGAAATTAAGGAAAAATTTAAAAGATTCATGGAAATGAATGAGAATGAAGATACAACCGTCCAAAATATTTGGGATGCAGCAAAAGCAGTCCTGAGGGGGAAATACATCGCAATACAAGCATCCATTCAAAAACTGGAAAGAACTCAAATACAAAAGCTAACCTGACACATAAAGGAGCTAGAGAAAAAACAGCAGATGGACCCTACGCTCAGCAGAAGAAGAGAGTTAATTAAGATTTGAGCAGAACTCAACAAAATCGAACCAGAAGAACTGTGGAACAGATCAAAAAAAACAGGAGTTGGTTCTTTGAAAGAATTAATAAGATACATAAACCATTAGCCAGCCTTATTAAAAAGAAGAGAGAGAAGACTCAAATTAATAAAATCATGCATGAGAAAGGAGAGATCACTACCAACACCAAGGAAATACAAACGATTTTAAAAACATATTATGAACAGCTATACGCCAATAAATTAGGCAATCTAGAAGCAATGGACGCATTCCTGGAAAGCCACAAATTACCAAAACTGGAACAGGAAGAAATAGAAAACCTGAACAGGCCAATAACCAGGGAGGAAATTGAAGCAGTCATCAAAAACCTCCCAAGACACAAGAATCCAGGACCAGATGGCTCCCCAGGGGAATTCTATCAAACGTTTAAAGAAGAAATCATACCTATTCTACTAAAGCTGTTTGGAAAGATAGAAAGAGATGGAGTACTTCCAAATTCGTTCTATGAGGCTAGCATCACCTTAATTCCAAAACCAGACAAAGACCCCACCAAAAAGGAGAATTACAGGCCAATATCCCTGATGAACATGGATGCAAAATTTCTCAACAAGATACTAGCCAATAGGATCCAACAGCACATTAAGAAAATTATTCACCACTACCAACTAGGATTTATCCCCGGGACACAAGGCTGGTTCAACACTCGTAAAACAATCAATGTGATTCATCATATCAGCAAGAGAAAAGCCAAGAACCATATGATCCTCTCATTAGATGCAGAGAAAGCATTTGACAAAATACAGCATCCATTCCTGATCAAAGGTCTTCAGAGTGCAGGGATAGAGGGAACATTCCTCAACATCTTAAAAGTCATCTACGAATAGCCCACAGCAAATATCATTCTCAATGGGGAATCACTGGGAACCTTTCACCTAAGATCAGGAACAAAACAGGGCTGTCCATTCTCACCACTGCTATTCAACATAGTAGTGGAAGTCCTAGCCTCAGCAATCAGACAACAAAAAGACATTAAAGGCATTCAAATTGGCAAAGAAGAAGTCAAACTCTCCTTCTTCGCTGATGACATGATACTCTACATAGAAAACACAAAGTCTCCACCCCAAGATTGCTAGAACTCATACAGCAATTTTGTAGCGTGGCAATATACAAAATCAATGCCCAGAAATCAATGGCATTTCTCTACACTAACAATGAGACTGAAGAAAGAGAAATTAAGGAGTCAATCCCATTTACAATTGCACCCAAACGCATAAGACACCTTGGAATAAACCTAACCAAAGAGGTAAAGGATCTATACCCTAAAAACTATAGAACACTTCTGAAATAAATTGAGTAAGACACAAAGAGATGGAAAAATATTCCATGCCCATGCATTGGCAGAATTACTATTGTGAAAATGTCAATGTTACCCAGGGCAATTACACGTTTAATGCAATCCCTATCAAAATACCATGGACTTTCTACAGAGAGTTAGAACAAATTATTTTAAGATTTGTGTGGAATCAGAAAAGACCCCAAATAGCCAGGGGAATTTTAAAAAAGAAAACCATATCTGGGGGCATCACAATGCCAGATTTCAGGTTGTACTACAAAGCTGTGGTCAACAAGACAGTGTGGTACTGGCACAAAAACAGACACATAGATCAATGGAACCGAATAGAGAACCCAGAAGTGGACCCTGAACTTTATGGTCAACTAATATTCGATAAAGGAGGAAAGACTATCTATTGGAAGAAAGACAGTCTCTTCAATAAATGGTGCTGGGAAAATTGGACATTCACATGTTGAAGAATGAAACTAGACCACTCTCTTTCACCATACACAAAGATAAACTCAAAATGGATGAAAGATCTAAATGTGAGACAAGATTCCATCAAAATCCAAGAGGAGAACACAGGCAACACCTTTTTGAACTTGGCCACAGTAACTTATTGCAAGATACATCTATGAAAGCAAGGGAAACAAAAGCAAAAATGAACTATTGGGACTTCATCAAGATAAGAAGCTTTTGCACAGCAAAGGATACAGTCAACAAAACTCAAAGACAACCTACAGAATGGGAGAAGATATTTGCTAATGACGTATCAGATAAAGGGCTAGTTTCCAAGATCCATAAAGAACTTCTTAAACTCAACACCAAAGAAACAAACAATCCAATCATGAAATAGGCAAAAGACATGAAAAGAAATCTCACAGAGGAAGACATAGACATGGCCAACATGCACATGAGAAAATGCTCTGCATCACTTGCCATCAGGGAAATACAAATCAAAACCACAACGAGATACCACCTCACACCAGTGAGAATGGGGAAAATTAACAAGGCAGGAAATAACAATGTTGGAGAGGAGAAAAGGGAACCCTCTTACACTGTTGGTGGGAATGTGAACTGGTGCAGCCACTCTGGAAAACTGTGTGGAGGTTCCTCAAAGAGTTAAAAATAGATCTGCCCTACGACCCAGCAATTGCACTGTTGGGGATTTACCCCAAAGATTCAGATGCAATGAAACGCCGGGACACCTGCACCCCGATGTTTCTAGCAGCAATGTCCACAGTAGCCAAACTGTGGAAGGAGCCTCGGTGTCCATCGAAAGATGAATGGATAAAGAAGATGTGGTTTATGTATACAATGGAATATTACTCAGCCATTAGAAACGACAAATTTGCTTCAACGTGGATGGAACTGGAGGGTATTATGCTGAGTGAAGTAAGTCAATCAGAGAAGGACAAACAGTGTATGTTCTCATTCATTTGGGGAATATAAATAATAGTGAAAGGGAATATAAGGGAAGGGAGAAGAAATGTGTGGGAAATATCAGTAAGAGAGACAGAATATAAAGACTGCCTAACTCTGGGAAACGAACTAGGGGTGGTGGAAGGGGAGGAGGGCGGGGGTTGGGGGTGAGTGGGTGATGGACACGGAGGGGGACACTTGTCGGCATGAGCACTGGGTGTTATTCTGTATGTTGGTAAATTGAACACCAATAAAAATTATTTTATTAAAAAGTAAAAAGAAAACAAGGCAGGAAACAACAAATGTTGTAGAGGATGCGGAGAAAAGGGAACAGTCTTACACTGTTGGTGGAAATGTGAACTGGTGCAGCTACTCTGGAAAACTGTGTGGAGGTTCCTCAAGGAGTTCATAATAGACCTGCCCTACGACCCAGCAATTGCACTGTTGGGGATTTACCCCAAAGATTCAGATGCAATGAAACGCCGGAACACCTGCACCCCGATGTTTCTAGCAGCAATGTCCACAATAGCCAAACTGTGGAAGGAGCCTCGGTGTCCATCGAAAGATGAATGGATAAAGAAGATGTGGTTTATGTATACAATGGAATATTACTCAGCCATTAGAAACGACAAATTTGCTTCAACGTGGATGGAACTGGAGGGTATTATGCTGAGTGAAGTAAGTCAATCAGAGAAGGACAAACAGTGTATGTTCTCATTCATTTGGGGAATATAAATAATAGTGAAAGGGAATATAAGGGAAGGGAGAAGAAATGTGTGGGAAATATCAGAAAGGGAGACAGAACATAAAGACTCCTAACTCTGGGAAACGAACTAGGGGTGGTGGAAGAGGAGGAGGGCGGGGGTTGGGGGTGAATGGGTGACAGACACTGAGGAGGACACTTGACAGGATGAGCACTGGGTGTTATTCTGTATGTTGGTAAATTGAACACCAATAAAAATTTAATTTATTAAAAAAAACAGAATGGACGTGTTGGGGCACCTGGGTGGCTCATTAATAGCTATCTCTCCCATTGTCTAAAATAGCCCCCATGAAATGCTCAATAAATGCAGTGTTTAGAAATGAATACATTAATTTCAAAGAAAATTCTCTGGTCTTGAATTTTTATTCTTTTTTTCCCATAATTAGGCTCTATGCTGATTAAATAGCCTCTTCATAGAAGCTTTTACTTCCTGGTTACGAAGGGTATAAATCACAGGATTCAACAAAGGAAAGATCACTGTGTGAAAAAGAGAAACCACTTTGTCAGCTGGGAAGGCTCTGAAGGGGCGAGTGTAGATGAAGATGCCGGGCCCAAACATAAGAAATATAACAATGATATGGGTGGTGCATGTGGATACTGCCTTGTTCTTCCCCTCAGAGGAGGACCCATGTACACGGCAGAGGATCACTGCATATGAGGCCAGAAGGCCCAGGAAGCACAAGAGGGTCATCAGACCACTATTGAAGACCATCAGAAGCTCCACCACAAAGGTGTCCGTGCAGGCCAGCTTGATGACCTGCGGCACATCACAGAAGAAGTTATCCAGTCGGTTTGGGCCACAGAAGGGCAAGCGGAGGATGAGGGCCACCTGGATAATGGAGTGGACAAAGCCTCCAAGCCACAGAGCCAATAGCAAGGCATAGCAGGCTCTAGGGTTCATGACAGTTGAATAGTGTAAAGGCCGACAGATGGCAATGTAGCGGTCAAAGGCCATCACAACAAGGAGTAATCCTTCCCCTCCTCCAAGGAAGTGCAAGAAAAAGAGCTGAGTGATGCAACCCCTGTAGGAGATTACCTTCTTCTCAGAAAGGAAGTCCACCAGCATCCTGGGAGCCACAATGAAGGAGTAGGATGCATCCAGGAAAGCCAAGTTGCCCAGAAAGAAGTAGAGGGGGGCTGTGAGGCCAGGATCTGTTCTGATGGTGAGGATGATGAGGAAGTTTCCAGGGAGGATGATGAAATAGAAGATTAAAACTAGCACAAAGACCAAGAGCTGAATATTTCGAGACTGGGTTAGACCAAGAAGGATGAATTCTTTCACCACCGTACTGTTGTTATTTTCCATCTCCTCTGCCTGCAGTACATCAAGAAGCAGATTTCATTGTTATTACTATTTCTTCCAGCTAGATCCTCACTCTTCTCCAACTAAAAATATTTGACATATCTGGAGGCTCAGTCAGTTAAGTGTCAGACTCTTGATATCGGCTCAGGTCATGATCTCAGGGTGGTGAGATTGAGCCCTGAGTCACGCTCCATGCTAGACATGAGTTTAAGATTATCCCTCTGCTTCTCCTGTCCCATCCTTTTCCAAAAAAAAAAAAATGACCTATCTGTCACATCAGTTAAAAATCGTCTCTCAACCCTCTCCAACATCTTAGGTAAACTCCAAACCTTCTGTTAAGATCCAAATTTAAAGCAGGCAACCCAACAAAAATACTGCTTTCATACCACAACTCTTATTCCCATCCAACCATGCACTTCTATAGAATTGCTCTCTACTTTAAGAATTTGGAATCCTGCACCTTGGGATTCCTGCCTTCCTAAGTCATATAAGAAGTTTCCTATTTGAGATACAACATAACTCTATTAAGATCTTTGCATTTTTATGGTTATACTGTGCTTGAGACTTAGCTATTTTCTTGTAATTATACCTTTTTTTCATTCAAGTCCATTTTTTTCCTAAGTATTTCCTTTTTTTCCCATTTCTGTGGAGTTCCTCCTTCTTGCCTACTAACTCTCTGCCTTGCCCTCTGTATTCTCTTATTAATTCTTCTATGAACCTCCTCTAGTCTGGTGTCCTTCTATTACCCTGACTCCAAACTGATAATCAGGATTCCAATGATAACTCTACTTTCCATGTAACTTAGTTACATTCACATAGTTATATTCCTGGTTAAATACCACTTATGTAGCCCTCCATACCTTGTTCATGCAGCTTAATTAACACTATCTAAATCTCAGTTACTTCTATACTTTCGGTATCCTTAATTCTCTGATGTCCGTTGTAACAGTCAAGGGAGGAGAGCCTTTAGCCTTTCAACAAACAATACACTGCAATACAAAATTTTCCAATATACCATTTTAAAAAATAAGTTATGTCAATGCATAAAATCATAGCATAGAATAGATAGGAGTAACAATAAAGATCCTATTACAGTTTAGCAAATTCCTCTCAAAGATAAGAAAACTAAGGTTACCGTGGTTACCTAAGTTTAGAATGAGTTTACTCCTTTTTTATGATTTTTATTTATTTATTCATGAGAGACACACGCATACACACACACACAGAGGCAGAGACACGGGCAGAGGGAGAAGCAGGCTCCATTCAGGAAGCCCAACATGGGACTCGATCTGGGGTCCCCAGGGTCATGCTCTGGGCTGAAGGGTTAGGGGTTAGGCTAAACCACTGAGCCACCCGGGCTGCCCTAGTTTTCTCTTTGGTTCTGATTGACCAGTAGTGGAAGAATGCAAGTGTGTTCTATTTCATTTAAATAAAGAAATTACTAACTCAGCCTTAATCAGTGGATATTCTTTTTTGTGTACTTAAATAAAAATAATATTGATAGTCTAAAAATCACTCATTTATAGAGCCTAAAATTAGAAGATGAACCTTTCTAAGTTATTGTGGGAAAAATACAGACTTAAGGCACAGGCTATTAAAGTGGGGTATGCTCATTAAAGAAGGGACACATGATGATTCATTGAGGAGTGAACAGAATATAGTATATATATATAACAAGTATATAATTGTGCATATTTGTACATATTGTGCTTTAATTTTATTCTTTTCAAAATACTATTTTTGATATATATTGATATAATGGTACTTATAAATAAATTGCATATACTTAAGGTACATCTTAAAAAATGTTTTGTCATAGGTATGAAATATTCTTAGAGTTTGAATATTGCTAATCTACAGAAAAATATAATGCAATATATACCAGTATATACCAATATATATGCTCCTCTATACTATTTAACTAAATAGCACAGTTGCTTTTAAGTAAGCTCTGTGGAATATAGGGTACCAAAAAAGGGAAAATATTTGACAGAAAATGCTAATGAGTAAGTAATTAGAATGAAAGACTGGAAGAGAAAAGGGTGATGGAAATAAAGGAGATAAATAGAAAAGTAAAAACAAAACAAAACAAAACAGTAAGTCTATATAGTTCATTGTTAGGATACATATTTTAGGAAACATTAAAAATATATGTTTTAAGTATCTCTGGAGCTGAATAGATAATATACAAGTTTCCATGTTTCACTCCAAGCCACAGGTGGAATTTATGAAAGTCATGATTTCACATATTAATCAGTATATATACACAGTATACACATATATACAAATACTAGACACACAGGGAAAGTGAGACCTACAGAAAATTTTAACTATGCTACTCAAAATAATCTACATGTTCAATGCAATCCCTATCAACATTTTTCACAGAGCTGAAACAAACACTCCTACTTTGTATGGAACCAGAAAAGACCCTGAATAGCCAAAGTAATGTTGAAAAAGAAAACCAAAACTGGAGGCATCACAATTCTGGACTTCAAACTGTATCACAAAGCTGCAGTCATCAAGACAATATGGTACTGACACAAAAATAGACATACAGATCAATGGAACAGAATAGAAAACCCAGAAATGGACCCTCAATTGATCTTCGACAAAGCTGGAAAGAATATCCAATGGAAAAAAGACAGTCTCTTCAACAAATGGTGTTGGGAAATTTGGACAGCCATTCTTTATGTAGAAGAATGAAACTGGACCACTTATTAGCCATACATACACAAAAATAAAATAAAAATGGATGAAAGACCTAAATGTGAGATAGGAATCCACCCAAATCCTAGAGGAGAACCCAGGCAGCAATGTCTTTGGCCTCTGCTGTAACAACTTCTTGCTAGACACACCTCCAAAGGCAAGAGAAACAAAAGCAAAAGTAGATTATCAGGAATTCATCAAGATAAAAAGCTTTTATACAACTAGGATCAACAAAACTAAAAGGAACCTACAGAATAGAAGAAGATATTTGCAAACGTCTTATCTCAGATAAAGGGCTAGTTTCCAAAATATGTGAAGAATTTAAAAACTTAACAACCAAGAAACAAAAAATCCAGTCAAGAAATGGGTGGAAGACATGAACAGATGTTTCTTCAAAGAAGACATACAAATGGCCTACAGACACATGAAAATAAAACTTTTTTTTTGTAGCTCTTTAAATTAGCTTCTCTACTCACTTCTTGTTAGCATTTAGGAAGCCATTTGTCTCAACATTCATTCCATCAACTGCCTATAAAAATATATTCAGGAATGTAAGTCAAAGCCCCCTTTTACTTAGTTTTCTTGAATCCTACAAGCTCAATCTGAGTGTATTATTTCATGGTGTTAGTGTTTAATGACATCTCTGAGACAGAGGCTTTCTGAAGGTATTTATGATTAAGGCTTATTAGCCTCCACTCCACCTATTTCCAGTCTTTCATCTCTGTTTTTTTAACTATTACCTAAACAGATGTTATAAGATACTACCTGACACTATCCCCTTCTCATCTATGTATCCTCTCTACCTGTGATTCTGAAATGGTAGCTCACGTAAATCCAGAGAATTGTGTGTGAGATGATCATTTTTCTAGGTAAAATAAAACAAATTTCTGGGAAAAAATTTTACAGATTATATGGCCCTTTTCAGAATAAAAATATCCGATTTCAGCCAATTCATGGGAAAAGTGTTGTCAAAAAGAGGCCGAAATGAGCATCTAAATCCTCACCACTGTATTTCCAATCTTCCTTGCCTTTCAGCTAATTCATAGATTCTTCTCTCTGTGGCAATGAGGATACAGTAGAGAAGTAGGGAAGGCAAAGGAGAGGGCTGCCTTCATTTTTAGGGTGGAGACACAAACACTACCAGCAAACTGTGCATATCTGGAGTGTAAACTGGTCAGACCAGCCTCTCGAGCCAGGTGTTTAGAGACCCAAGGGCCTTACTTCCCTATCTCTTTGAAACATTCACTCCTTTTCTTCCTTATGTTCTGTCCTCTTTATCTCCCCTTTTATTCATCACCAAGTCTTCATTTTCCTAATTTATTTTTATAAGTTTATGGTTTCTTTTCCCCTTTTAATTTACTGAACTCATTTTCCCCTAATTTTCTTTCCCTATTTACGTTGCTTACCTTAAATCTCACTTTTCTTTAACATTTTCTCTTCTTCCTATCATTTATTCATATTCTTTTCTATATGAAATTTTTTCATTCTCTGTTTGTCCTCTTGTTCATTGCCACTCCACTATAGCCCATGTCTGTCTTGCCATTATATTTTAAAAACAAAACAAAAACCCTATTGTTGGTTCCTTTCAAACAAAAATGAGTGATAAGTACACTTCCCACCATATTCCATTCTTAACAGTTGGTCTATAAAATAAATTTATAATTCAGTCTTCAGTACTAATCATTTTCTCTTGAGTAGTATCCTTCTTATAGTTTACCAAATCTGAACCACTCATTAATTACTCCCCATTCCCTCATATATATTTTTTCCACATATAAGTGAATCTGATAAAAAAAAGATGCTTTCTCTTTATAAAATAAAGGTAAATCTCTTTAATATCATTCTAAAGAAATGAAATTGTTCAACAAAGTTTCCAAAAATCTGAGTGTAATTTCTGTCAGCATATTGATTGAAGTTTATAAGTTATTTAAGGATAAATTAGTAGTAAGTTTTACATATTAAAAATGTGGATCAAGCTAAAGAACATAATCAAAGATTTAATTGGTACTGATGCTATTGATAAACATATAAAGCACTAAACAAATATATAGGTATTCAGCCAGGAAATTCTTTCATCAGTAAAATTAGATGGTTTAAATTACTTCTAAATTTCCTAACTTTTTAAGCAATGTAATAAGATAGAACTATCCTTACTTTGGAAACCTTTTATGTGATTCTAATGCTTTTGTAGAATGAGTAAGTGTTGGCTCAGCAATTCACTAAATGTTTGATCCTGGGAAAGTCATCTAGCTTTGCTTTCAGAAGGTTGGCTTTTCATCTTTCACATAGAATAACGTGTTGACTCTGACAGGGATACAAGGATCATGATATATAAGGAAGAAGGTAATAATAATAATTTATTTAAGTATGTTTAAACCAAAGTGAACTCTGCAAATATGTAGATGTTAAGAGGTAGCTCTACTAAATAGATATATTGCCATGAGATCCTTTGTCAATGGCTCTAGGGTAAACCCTGGGTGATGGTGGCAACAAAAATTGGAGTGATTAATAGGAGAAATTGTGGCGGTGCAGTAAAGCTTTCATGTAAAACTGCCAATGCAGTCAATCATTTGATATCAAGCTTTTCTCAGTTTTACAACTTTCTCTATCAAAGCTTTGTGTTGTTGAATAATAGAACCATAGGCAAGAGAAGAAACTCTCAAATTTACTGAGCATGGATATTAAGAGATCTGGACTAATCTGCAAAATCATAAAATCTGTTAAGCTTTTTTTTTCTCTGGAGGCTTTAGCCTAACTTTCTGTATCTTTCTCCCTTTCATCCATATTTTATAAGAATAATAAAACATATCATTCATTCTTATGTTCCTTGATTTTAATACCAGATGTCAATTCTGTGAAGGCTCTTGATAATTCTACTTAATTATGATAAGAGAATGAAAGTTTTGTCCACCATTAAAGTAATTCCAAACATCAAGAGCATTAGAGATCTATTAGGGTGGAGGGTAGAAAATGCCACACTGCTGAATTTAGGTTTTTGCCTCTGCTATTCCTACTGAAACTCTGACCTCTATTCCATTGTATTCCAATGCAGCAGATGAAACAGTAGAATAGCTGTGATATCTTCTCTGTTGTCCTCTCCTTGTTTCTGGTAAATATGAATATTACTCCATTCCTTGGAAATTTGAGTCTCCAGGGGTTTTATGTAATTCTCACAAGTAGCCATCCTTCCTCACAAAGGAACCTTAGGTTTTGAGATCTCCTTTAACACTTTACAATACAACGGAGAAAGTGCTTTGGGGACTGGGACTGCCAAGACCCTACTGAATATTTCCAGAGGGAGCTGTTAGAATGTGAGCTAAATTAGGCATATGGAAATACCAGAGCTTTGGAAGGGATAAATATTTTAAAATATGTCATATAGTGCCACACTGGGTTAATTCTGAATTCTAAAATCAAAGTCCTATTGGTAAATGAGATAATAGAAACCTATCTGGAAGCATGTTTATTAGGTCAAAAGTAAATAGAAGGTTAAGAAAACTCATTCATACTTATAATAACCCCTCAAATGTAAATAAATGATGAAATATTTATACATATATATATTTCCATAGATATATATAGATATAGATATATAGATGTCAAGAAAGCAAGCAGGAATAGAATGACAAGGTGAGAAAAGTGAGGTATTTGCCTTAGGCACAAAATTTACCAGGGCACCAAAAACTTTAATAATCAAAATAAGTACCATTTTAATGCAATATTTTAAAAATCACAGTTAATGTGAAAATTGTGAACAGAAAAATGAAATTTTTAAATCAAAATATTAAAATTACAGATATTTCCTTTTGTGTGAAATCCCACTATGGCTCAGCATAACACTCGCTGATCATATCTTTATTTAAAGTTTGGCATTTACTTTCCTCACTGTGGATTTTTTAAAAAGATTTGATTTTTTAAGAAATATTAATTAAAATATTGTTTATCTTTATTACTAAGTTGGGTTTTTTTTTGGTCACTCCCTTAGATTTTACACTCAAGGCAAGTGCTTTCTCATTGTCCATATCACCATGATCTGGCCCTGAAAGCAAATCATGTGGCCAAGTCAATAAATGAGTATGTAAACAATATGCAGAAAAAATATAAATAATGCTCATGAAGACTTTGAAGGCATAATCCTTCTTAGACAGAAGAACCGTTTCCTTAAGGGAAAATGACTTCTCAAATAGGATGTGAAAAGATATATCATGATCTCAGTATTTGTTGTTTATTCACTTTTACTCTGCTCAGCAAAAACAAAAACGAATAACTTTTTATTGCTTTCATTACAGATTATTATTTTTTCATAAAATTATTTTTTATTGGTGTTCAATTTGCCAACATATAAACACCCAGTGCTCATCCCATCAAGTGCCCCCCTCAGTGCCTGTCACCCAGTCACCTCCACCCCCCGCCCACATCCCCTTCCACCACTCCTAGTTAATTTCCCAGAGTTAGGAGTCTTTCATGTTAGAGATTATTTTTTAAAATTTCTTTTTATTGGAGTTCAATTTGCCAACATATAGCATAACACCCAGTGCTCATCCCATCAAGTGCCCTCCTCAATGCCCATCACCCAGTCACCCCAACCCCCTGCATACCTCCCTTTCCACCACCCCTTGTTCATTTCCCAGAGTTAGGAGTTTCTCATGTTCTGTCTCCCTCTCTGATTTTTCCCACTCATTTTCTTTCCTTTCCCCTTTACTCCCTTTCACTATTTTTTATATTCCCCAAATGAATGAGACCATATAATGTTTGTCCTTCTCTTTCATTACATATTATTAAAATTAATTATGGTTTAGAGCAATTAAATGCAAGTTGGTTCTGTTTTTTATATCTGTTTTTATTCTTTTGTTTTAAGGGGAATTCTGAATTTAGGAGTCACTTTACAGTTGAAATAATGCACTCCTATTTTTGTAAACTATAATTCATAATAAAATATGTATTTGTCCTAATCTATTTTCAGCTTAAAAATACAGTAGAAAAAGTAGAAAAAGGAGAGAGAAAAAAAGAGGTAAAGAGAAAGTTAGATTCTTCTGCATGTGGCTGTCCAATGTTCCCAGCACCATTTATTAAAATGACTGTCCTTTTCCCAGTGGATAGTCTTTCCTGCTTTGTTGAATATTAGTTGACCATAGAATGAGGGTCCACTTCTGGATTCTCTATTCTGTTCCATTGATCTGTGTGTCTGTTTTTGTGCCAGGACCACACTGTCTTGATGATCACATCTTTGTAGCACAACCTGAAATCTGGCATTGTGATGCCCCCAGCTCTGGTTTCTTTTTTAATATTCCGCTGGCTATTCAGGGTCTTTTCTGATTCCACACAAATCTTAAGATGATTTGTTCCAACTCTCTGAAGAAAGTCCATGGTATTTTGATAGGGATTGCATTAAATGTGTAAATTGCCCTGGGTAACACAGACATTTTCACAATATTAATTCTTCCATTCCGTGAATGTGGAATATTTTTCCATCTCATTGTGACTTCCTCAATTTCTTTCAGAAGTGTTCTGTAGTTTTTAGTGTATAGATCCTTTCCCTCTTTGGTTAGGTTTATTCCTAGGTATCTTATGCTTTTGTATGCAATTGTAAATGTGATTGACTCCTTAATTTCTCTTTCTTCAGTCTCATTGTTAGTGTATAGAAATGACACTGATTTCTGGGCATTGATTTTGTATCCTGCCACACTGCCAAAATGCTGTATGAGTTCTAGCAACCTTGGGGTGGAGTCTTTTGGGTTTTCTATGTACAGTATCTTGTCATCTGTAAAGAGGGAGAGTTTCACTTCTTCTTTGCCAATTCGAATGCCTTTTATTTCTTTTTGTTGTCTGATTGCTGAGGCTAGGACTTCTAGGACTGTGTTGAATAGCAGTGGTGAGAGTGGACATCCTTGTCCTATTCCTGATCTTAGGGGAAAGACTCTCAGTATTCCTCCATCGAGAATGATATTTGCTGTGGGTTCTTTGTAGATCGCTTTTAAGATGCTGAGGAATATCCTCTCTATCCCTACACTCTTAAGAGTTTTGATTAAATGGATGCTGTATTTTGTCAAATGCTTGTTCTGCATCTATTGAGAAGATCATATGGTTTTTGTTTTTTTTCTTGTTGATGTGATTTTTCAAGTTGATTGTTTTACAAGTGTTGAACCAGCCTTGCATCCCAGGGATAAATTCCACTTGGTCATGGTGAATAATCTTCTTAATGTACTGTTGGATCCTATTGGCTAGTATCTTGTTTAGAATTTTTGCATCTGCGTTCATCAGGGATATTGGTCTATAATTCACCCTTCTGGTAGGGTCTTTGGTTTTGGAATCAACCAACCATTTATGATGCTGGCCTCATAAAACGAATTTGGAAGTATTTCCTCCCTTTCTATCCTTCAGAACAGCTTTAGTAGAATAGGTATGATTTCTTCTTTAAAAATTTGATAGAATTCCCCTGGGAAGCCATCTGGTCCTGGACTTTTGTGTCTTGGGAGGTTTTTGATGGCTGCTTCAATTTATTGGCCTGTTATTGGCCTGTTCAGGGAAAATTGAACGGCCACGTTCAGAAGAATGGAACTAGACCATTCTCTTACACCAGACACAAAGATAAACTCAAAATGGATGAAAGATCTAAATGTGAGAGAAGAATCCATCAAGACCCTAGAGGAGAACACAGGCAACTCCCTTTTTGAACTTGGCCACAGCAACTTCCTGCAAGATACATCTATGAAAGCAAGGGAAACAAAAGCAAAAATGAACTATTGGGACTTAAGATAAAAAGCTGCACAGCAAAAGAAATAGTCAACAAAACTAAAAGACAACCTACAGAATGGGAGAAGATATTTGTAAATGACATATCAGATAAAGGGCTAGTGTCCAAGATCTATAAAGAACTTATTAAACTCAACACCCAAGAAACAAATAATCCAATCATGAAATGGGCAAAAGACATGAACAGAAATTTCAGAGGAAGACATAGACATGACCAACAAGCACATGAGAAAATGCTCCGCATCCCTTGCCATCAGGGAAATACAAATCAAAACCACAGTTAGATACCCAATGGTCACACCAGTGAGAATGGGGAAAATTAACAAGGCAGGAAACATCAAATGTTGGAGAGGATGTGGAGAAAGGGGAACCCTCTTGCACTGTTGGTGGGAATGTGAACTGGTGCAGGGACTCTGGAAAACTGTGTGGAGGTTCCTCAAAGAGTTAAAAATAGATCTGCCCTACGACCCTGCAATTGCTCTGCTGGGGATTTACCCCAAGATACAGAGGCAGTGAAAAGCTGAGACACCTGCCCCCAAATGTTTATAGCAGCAATGTCCACAATAGCCAAACTGTGGAAGGAGCCTCAGTGTCCATCGAAAGATGAATGGATAAAAAAGATGTAGTGTATAAAGATTTTTTTATTTATTCATTTATGAGAGAGAGAGAGAGAGAAGGCTCCATGCAGGAGCCTGATGTGGGACTTGATCTCTGGTCTCCAGGATCATGCCCTGGGCCAAAGGCAGGGGCCAAACTGCTGAGCCACCCCAGGATCCCCAGATGTGGTCTATATATACAAGGGAATACTACTCAGCCATTAGAAAGGATGAATACTCACCATTTGCTTCGATGTGGATGGACTGGAGGGTATTATGGTGAGTGAAGTAAGTCAATCAGAGAAGGAGAAACATTATATGGTTTCACTCATACAGAGAATATAAAAAATAATGAAAGGGATAATAGGGGAAAGGAGAAAATGAGTGGGAAAAATCAGACAGGATGACAAAACAAGAGAGACTCCTAGCTCAGGAAAGCAAATAAGGGGTAGTGGAAGAGGAGATGGGCAGGGGGATGGGGTGACTGGGTGACAGGCAGTGAGGGGAATACTGGACAGGAGAAGCACTGGGTGCTATACTCTATGTTGGCAAATAGAACTCTAATAAAAAAATATACACACACACAAAAGAAAGCTAGAATGATCAAAATATAGAACAAGAAAACATAAAGGAGACACAAATGGAAAGGCAATTATTTATAATATATATATATTATAAACATATGTGGAGTATTAGCCCCGTCTTGAACTAGGTTAGTGTCCTGCCACAAAAGACTCTTAAAAATAGGATATTTTTCTGTAATTAGGAGCATAATCTGAGACTTTCTCACTTTTTAATATTTACCCCAATACGTAAGATAAAATTAATCAGAAGATCTAAACTAGCTCAGAGTAGAGGCTTTTTAACCCAGCTGAGAAAGCTTGGGTCATGTTAGACAGACTTACAATTTGAGGAAAAAAACAAACAAATGATTAAAAGGATTTTAAAAAGTCGTAACCTCAGGTTGACTTAAGATTTGTATAACTAATTTACTGATCAAAAAGCATATACATAAAAATAACTCATTACAGCGAAAATATTACCAGATAGTAAAAAGCTAAGGATACAGTACTGGCTTCAATCTATAACATTCCATGGCTTTGAAAAACAACACCACTTTTCTCAGACTGTTTCCCCACCTATAGATAGGGTATTTTTATTTTTATTTTTTGTTTTGTTTTGTTTTGTTTAACAATGATTTATTTGAGAGAAAGCGTGACCAGGAAGGGTGAGGGAGGACAGAGAATCTCAAGTAGACTCTGCACTGAGCACCATACATGGCGATCCATCTCATGACCCTGAGATCACAACCTGAGCTGAAACCAAGGGTCAGACACTCAACTGACTGTATCACCCAGGGGCCTGGGGTATTTTTGTTTTTGTTTTTTTAAATATTAAGATAATGAATAATTTATCTCCGTTACTGAGTTTTTTTGATGCTCCCTTAGATTCTGTACACAATTCAACAATCACTTACTGTCTACCATGAGCCAGGTAGTATTTTAAGTGTCCCTGCAACGCAATGCAGTACAGACAAGACAAACAACATCCCTGTTCTTTGAGATTTTACATTCTAATACAGAGACACAGACAATAAGCAAGAAGGAAAGAGAACATGAGATACTAATGAAAATATTACACTCTGTTGGAGAAATCTTGCAAAAAATACTGCTATTTTAGATAGGGTGGTGGTCAGGGATGGTCTTTTGAGGCAGTTTCATAAAATGAGATATCAAGGTCTCAAAGAAAACATGCTAGAGAGAAGTCATCAAAAAGAAAGATCTGGTGTTCTGAGGAACAGAAAACAGGCCAGGGTGCCCAGAGAGTAAAAAATTTATATACAGAGAAAATTCCTTCCTACCTTTGTCCCATACCCATATATTCCACACACAATTCCTGATAAGAAACAGCTATGATTCTTTGTGTATCTTCCCAAAAGCATTATACATACATAAGTAAATGGACTGTACATTATTTTCTCCCTATTAATAAACAAATGTGATAAATATCCCAAAATAAAGGATTATTCAAATACATTTTAATAACAGCATAAAAGTCAATACTTCTTTCATAGGTATTTAAAATATTATATATATAAAATATGTAAACCTATAATACTTATGCTCATGTATAAGATAGATTCCAGGGATCCCTGGGTGGCGCAGCAGTTTAGCGCTTGCATTTGGCCCAGGGCGCGATCCTGGAGACCCGGAATTGAGTCTCATGTTGGGCTCCCGGTGCATGGAGCCTGCTTCTCCCTCTGCCTCTCTCTCTCTCTGTGACTATCATAAATAAATAAAAATTTAAAAAAAATTTAAGATAGATTCCAGAATATTTTTTAAAGTTTATACATGCTGAAAAATGTAGAAAATACATTCCAAAATTTATATACATTCTCTGACTTTTTTCCTATTGTGTATATGTATCTCAACAACTCCTTTATACCACAACCATTTAAAAATTTTTTATTAACACCAGATTATGTTAAACTCTATAATGTCTACTTCAAAATTTCCCATTTTGCTTTTTACAATAATAAAAAAGTATTCAATTACTCATTCTCTTCTTACCAACCATCCTGAAAGTCTACCAGAGAAAGTCATTGTGCCAAGAGACCAAATACAGAAATTAATAAGACAAACACTAACTTCAAGAAAGGCAGAAAATTGTGAATACAAATAAAATTTAAATAATTGTGAAATGCTTAAAAAAGAACTATATTTAGAGTATTATAAGAAAAAACAGAGGCAAACACAGTGTGGAGTGTTAGAAATATTTCAAGATGGGAGAAACGCTATGGCTGAGTCTTGTTTGAAATATTCACTAGAAAATGGTAAGAGGAGACCACAGGAAGTGCAAAGGTATCAAAGAATCCAAACTATGCATGTGCAGAAATAGTAACAGGCAAAATTGGAAAAATAAGGTAATTGTTAAGAGTAGTTGTACTTGATTAAGTTTACAATTCTGCAAAAGGAAATTCAGGAAATACCATGAGACTACTGTTGCTACACTATATGTAAGGGATCTATCTTTCTGACTTGATAAAATTTACAACTTCTCAGTATATGGTTTACATATCATGTACATATATCATCAGAATAAATTCATTTTACAGAAGCATACTCTTACATTTAAAATTCAGAATTTATTATGGCATTCAACATGGCAAGTCTTAATCTGATAGATTTTATTCTATGATATAAAACAAATTTCAACACATTTTTAAAATTGAAGTCATATCAAATATGTTCTTAGACCACAATGAAATTAAACTGGAAGTATATTAAGCTAATTTCCAAATATTACAGGAAAAAAAACACTCTAAATAACCCATGAATAAGAAGATCAAAGTAAAGATTAGAAATATTTTTAATTGAATGAAAATGAGAACACAATTTAAAAACATATGCAAGATGTAGATAAAGCAGTGTCTAGAGGGAAATGTGTAGCATCAATTGAATGTCTTTAAAGAGTATAACAAAGGGTTTAAATCAATAATCTAATCTTCCACTTTAGAAAAAGAATGGTAAATTAAATCCAAAGAAAGAAGGAATGAATAACATAAATCCAAGAAGAAATATTAAGAAACAGAAAAGCAATAGAGAAAAATAAATAAGAACAAAAAGCTAATTCTTTGTAAAGAATAAGAAAATTTATAAAACTTTAGCCAGACTAATCAAGAAAAAAATACAAAAATATCAGTATCGGGAATTAAAGAGGGGCAATCACTATAGATAATACAAAAATTAAAAGAATATTAAGGAAACATTATGAGCAACTTATGCCAGTGAACCTGATAACTTAATTGAGCACACAAAATTCTAAAGACATTACCTACAAAAGCTAACTCTAGAAGAAGTACACTGAATAGCTGTGTATCTATTAAATAAATTCAATTTGTACTTAAAAAATTCCCATGAAAAAAACTTCAGACCTAGATGGCTCCTATAGTGAAATCTACCAAACATTTATTGAAGAAATGATACTAATTTTACACAGACTCTAAAAAAACAGTATGAAAGGGAAGATATTTTCTAATATCCTCTAATTTCTTCTTGTACACATTCAGTTATTTAAGTTTCTGGCTTTAAAAAAAAAGTCTTAATTTGCAAGTATATGCAGTTTTTTTCTTAATTATTTCAAATTCAACTCCATTGTGGTCAGAAAATATACTGGTCTATCTTGACGAATGCTTCATTGCACCCCAAAAGGATGTGTGTTCTTAATTTTTGGGTACAATACTCTATAAATAGCAACTAGGTTAAGTTTGTTTCTTGTCGTTTGACTCTTCTATACCCCTACTGATTTTTTTAAATCACATATTCTACCAATTTTCAAAAAAAGTTATTAAACTCTCAATCTATGATTTTGGATTCTCCATTTCTTTATTTAGATATGTCTGTATTCATGCATAAATTGTTGTTACTAGCGGATTCACATTTATTGTATGTCTTGATGAACTGACACTTTTATCACTATAAAATTCTTTTATAAAGACCTAGTGGTCCTTGGAATTTACTTTGTTATTAATACAACTATACCAAAAAATGGTTACTGTTTGCATGGTAGAAAAGATACATAATTAAGAGAGAGAAAGGGGGACAGAGAGAGGTTGTTTATTATAATGAATTGGTTCATGTGATTATGGAAGTGGAGAAGTCCTACAATCTGCCATCTGTGAAATAAAAACCCAGGAAAGACAGTTCTGTCATTCAGTCCAAGTTTAAAGGCCTGAGAACCAGGGAAGCTGATAAATTCCAGTCCAACGTCTAGAAGAGACAAAGTGAAATATACCAGCTCAATCAGTGAAGAAAGCAAGCAAGCAATTCCGCACCCCCCCCATTCAGGCCCATCAATGGGTTGAATGACACCTACCCAGGACGGAAGGGCAATCGACTAAGTACACCAATTTGAATACTAGTTCCGTACTAACACTCTCACAGACACACCAGAAATAATGTTTAATCTGGAGACCCCATGGCCAGTTGACATATAAAATTAAATATAACATATGGCATATCATCCTCTATGCTTATGCTTGAAACATATCTTTGTATTTAAGAACTGATATAAATAATATATACTTGAATCTTGCTCTCTTATACAGTCTGAAAATCTTTCTTAAATCACATACATGGTCCATTTACATTTAATATTTTTTAAAGATTTTATTTAACAGAAAGAGAGAGAGCACAAGTAAGGGGAGTAGCAGGAGAGGGAGAGGCAGGCTCTATGCTGAGCAGGAAGCCTGATGTGGGGCTGGATCCCAGGAACCTGGGATCAGGATCATTACCTGAGCTGAAGGCAGATGCTTAAACAACTGAGCCACCCAGGTGCCCCCATTTACATTTAGTATTATTGTTGATATTTGAGTTAATTGTATTTGTCCCATTCTTCATTCCTTTGCATTTCTTTCCTTCCTTCTTTTGGATTGAATATTTTTTAACATTCCACTTTCTCTCCTGTAAAGACTATCTAATTAAGTGTCCTTGTATTATTTTTGTGTGACTGGATGCTCTCGTGATTATAATACTCATCTATAGCATACTGGTCACTACAAATTGTTATTCAAGGATACTTCATGAAGAGTATTTTACAAAAATAAATAAATAAATAATTCTTTTAGCCCCCTTTAAGTCCTCTCTGCTATTGTTGTAGTATATTTTACTTCAAAATACATTATAAAACCCCTATAGTATTTTATTATTTCTTAGGTGGTTAATGATAAAGTAAATAATACAAGTTAAAAAATAGACTTTTTGACTTATTTCACTCAGTATAATACCCTCCAGTTCCATCCATGTTGAAGCAAATGGTGGGTATTTGTCATTTCTAATGGCTGAGTAATATTCCATTATCAATCAGAGAAGGACAAACACTATATGTTCTCATTCATTGGGGGAATATAAATAATAGTGAAAGGGAATAGAAGGGAGAAGAAATGGGTAGGGAATATCAGAAAGGGAGACAGAACATGAAAGACTCCTAACTCTGGGAAACGAACTAGGGGTGGTGGAAGGGGAGGAGGGTGGTGGAGGGGGTGTGAATGGGTGACAGGCACTGATGGGGGCACTTGTTGGGATGAGCACAGGGTGTTATTCTGTATGTTGGCAAATTGAACACCAATAAAAAATAAATTTATTATTAAAAAATAAATAAAAAATAAAAAATAGAAAAACAAAATAAAAAATAGACTTTTTGTCATATTTACATACTTCTTTACCATTTCCAGACCTTCTCAGTCTTCCTTATTAATTCAGGTTTCCATCTGACATATTTTCTCTTGATATGAAGAATTTTCTTTAGCATGACTTTTTGTATAGGTCTGCTGGCAACAAATTGTCTCTCATCTTTTATGACTATTAAGGTGCCTGTTGTATCTTTCTTATTGAAGTTTATTTTCACTAGATATGGAATTCTAGCTTGACAGTTTGTTTTTCTTCTTTAAGAAGAACTTTAAAAATTGCATTTCACTGACATGGTATCCATTGTTTCTGATAAACAGTCAACCACCATTCTTGTCACTCCTCTGATCTGTCTTTTTCCCTCTACTGCTTTTAAGATTTTCTTTCCAGGAGTGCCTGGGTGGCTCAGTCAGTTAGGCATCTGACTCTTTTTTTTTTTGAATTTTTTATAAGCTTTTACTTCAGTGATCAAAAGAATGCAGTAAATGGAATCTATACTGATTAACATTAGGCATGCACCTCTACCTGAAACTGCTGTTAGCTTTTGACTGGCCTAAATCTGTATAACCTATTTAGGCACATCTTTGAATTTTTTGGACCCTGATATACAGGGTTAGTAAGCTTCTTCCTTGTGGCAGTTTAGTACTGAGAATTATGCTCACTGGCTAGATTCCTTTATATCTAAAGGCCTCTAGACACTCAGGCTACCTGTACTACCTTGAGACCGTACCTTATACATTAAAGTAAATCACAGCATAAGGGAAGGAGATAATCTAGAAAGCTGAGTGTATTGTATTAACATCCCATAGATTTCTTTCCAGCACCGAAAGTCAAAACACTAGATAAAGAGGCCTATAGTTAAGTACCAAATTACTTTTCTCCACCTGCTAGCCTTTCTGAGAGACACAAAGATGTATCAATCTCCCCAGAAATCTGAAATGAATCCACACAAATGACAGATTTTACTTTATGTGGTCCCACTATCAAATTAGAGAAAGCAGTTCCACTATCAAAATTATAGGGAGCAGTTTATGGGACTTTGAGAAAGCATAGTCGCAGATACAGTAATTTGCATCTAGTAGTTTTCCCATTCATCTGTCAATTGTTTTCACAAGATTAGCATTAAAAAAACACAATTAAATACATATATGACCCTCAACCCCCCCCCCAAAATTGGTCTTTGTTCATTCTCAGATGACAGGATGTTCCAAGAGTGACAAAGGTGGGAGCCAATCCCCCCATAGCCTTTTTCTTCAACTATCCCATCAACCATTCTTCATTTCTTGAACTACCTTCCTTTTCCAAAGAGGTAATGCTGAGATCAGTCAGAAAGGCTTTCTGAGAAAACTGGCTTGGATTTCTGGGTCTGTTCCAGTTGATTCAAGATGAATTGTCAAGTCAATTCAGATATTTTTGTTACCCTGATGATTCAACTCCATAGACATTAATACCCAAACACTGCAATAATGGCGGAGAATGTACAAATCCCCCTGATTTTCATTTCTTCCTCCACTGTCTGTCACTTTTCTGAGCACATTACTGATACAGATGTCAGTTGAGGTTGGGAGATAAATTTATAAAAGTGAGCAATTTATTTTTGTGTTTGGGGCTTTTTTAGATTCCAGTCTGTCCACAGTTTAGAGCTTCATTCTTGTCTCTACAAATATCTCAATCTATGGTAGGATCACTCCTCCATATGCCCATATCCAGACCAGTAACCTGCTACAGATATAAAAAAAGAAAATTTTATTCCTCTCTGGAGCTCAGTAATAAGATTTCTTTTGCTTCTTTGCTCTTTAGAAGTCTCATAGAAAAGTATAATTTTTGTTTTGCACTTTTCTGTTGTTTATTATACATGAGCAACATTCTTCTACAAGCTAACCACCATCAGTACTCTGTAGTCTCATGATTTGTTTTTGAGAATATGCTTATGTTTATAAATTTTTTCATTTTTCCCCTTTGTTAATTAACTATAGTTTCTTTATTATTTTTTTATAATAAATTTATTTTTTATTGGTGTTCAATTTGCCAACATACAGAATAACACCCAGTGCTCATCCCGTCAAGTGCCCCCCTCAGTGCCCATCACCCATTCACCCCCACCCCCCGCCTTCCCCTTCCACCATCCCTAGTTCATTTCCCAGAGTTAGGAGTCTTTCTGTTCTGTCTCCCTTTCTGATATTTCCCACACACTTCTTCTCCCTTCCCTTCTATTCCCTTTCACTATTATTTATATTCCCCAAATGAATGAGAACATATAACAATGGAATATTACTCAGCCATTAGAAATGACAAATACCCACAATTTGCTTCAACATGGATGGAACTGGAGGGTATTATGCTGAGTGAACTAAGTCAATCGGAGAAGGACAAACATTAACTATAGTTTCAATTGCTCATTTCTATTTTCCCTTGGGTATGTAACTGTTTCATATTAATTTATTCAAGTTCCTTGTGTATTAAGTAAATTAATATTTTATCATTTATATTAATTTTTAGCTAATAGCTGGTTTTTTTAAATTTATTTTTTATTGGTGTTCAATTTACTAACATACAGAATAACCCCCAGTGCCCGTCACCCATTCACTCCCACCCCCTGCCCTCCTCCTCTTCTACCACCCCTAGTTCGTTTCCCAGAGTTAGCAGTCTTTACGTTCTGTCTCCCTTTCTGATATTTCCCACACATTTCTTCTCCCTTCCCTTATATTCCCTTTCACTATTATTTATATTCCCCAAATGAATGAGAACATATAATGTTTGTCCTTCTCCGACTGACTTACTTCACTCAGCATAATACCCTCCAGTTCCATCCACGTTGAAGCAAATGGTGAGTATTTGTCATTTCTAATAGCTGAGTAATATTCCATTGTATACATAAACCACATCTTCTTTATCCATTCATCTTTCGATGGACACCGAGGCTCCTTCCACAGTTTGGCTACTGTGGCCATTGCTGCTAGAAACATCGGGGTGCAGGTGTCCCGGCGTTTCATTGCATTTGTATCTTTGGGGTAAATCCCCAACAGTGCAATTGCTGGGTCGTAGGGCAGGTCTATTTTTAACTGTTTGAGGAACCTCCACACAGTTTTCCAGAGTGGCTGCACCAGTTCACATTCCCACCAACAGTGTATGAGGGTTCCCTTTTCTCCGCATCCTCTCCAACATTTGTTGTTTCCTGCCTTGTTAATTTTCCCCATTCTCACTGGTGTGAGGTGGTATCTCATTGTGGTTTTGATTTGTATTTCCCTGATGGCAAGTGATGCAGAGCATTTTCTCATGTGCATGTTGGCCATGTCTATGTCTTCCTCTGTGAGATTTCTGTTCATGTCTTTTGCCCATTTCATGATTGGATTGTTTGTTTCTTTGGTGTTGAGTTTAAGAAGTTCTTTATAGATCTTGGAAACTAGCCCTTTATCTGATATGTCATTTGCAAATATCTTCTCCCATTCTGTAGGTTGTCTTTGAGTTTTGTTGACTGTATCCTTTGCTGTGCAAAAGCTTCTTATCTTGATGAAGTCCCAATAGTTCATTTTTGCTTTTGTTTCTTTTGCCTTCGTGGATGTATCTTGCAAGAAGTTACTATGGCCGAGTTCAAAAAGGGTGTTGCCTGTGTTCTTCTCTAGGATTTTGATGGAATCTTGTCTCACATTTAGATCTTTCATCCATTTTGAGTTTATCTTTGTGTATGGTGAAAGAGAGTGGTCCAATTTTCCCAGCACCATTTATTGAAGAGACTGTCTTTCTTCCAATGGATAGTCTTTCCTCCTTTATCGAATATTAGTTGCCCAAGTAGGATTTATCCCTGGGACACAAGGCTGGTTCAACACCCGTAAAACAATCAATGTCATTCATCATATCAGCAAGAGAAAAACCAAGAACCATATGATCCTCTCATTGGATGCAGAGAAAGCATTTGACAAAATACAGCATCCATTCCTGATCAAAACTCTTCAGAGTGTAGGGATAGAGGGAACATTCCTCGACATCTTAAAAGCCATCTATGAAAAGCCCACAACAAATATCATTCTCAATGGGGAAGCACTGGGAGCCTTTCCCCTAAGATCAGGAACAAGACAGGGATGTCCACTCTCACCACTGCTGTTCAACATAGTACTGGAAGTCCTAGCCTCAGCAATCAGACAACAAAAAGACATTAAAGGCATTCAAATTGGCAAAGAAGAAGTCAAACTCTCCCTCTTCGCCGATGACATGATAGCTGGGGTTTTTTAATGCATGGATGCTACCTTGTACCATCTGGAGTAAGGAGGTATTCAGTTCAATTTCCATGCAAGCCTCTATAATTGTAGCGAAAATCTGCACATCCATAATGTGGCAGACAGATTTTCATCATACTTTATCTTTTGCCTACAAATATATTTTTTAGCATGTCAAATGTAACTATTTTTCTTTTTATTTACTATTTTTACATGATACTTCACTGATCTTTCTTACCTCCAAGATTGTAAAACTGTACCTACATTTTATCACTATTATTGGCTTTATTTTATTCTGTTTTCCAATAAAGCTGACAGGTTCTTCTAGGATCTTTGTGTCAAGGTTCCAAATTCTAAGTATCAAATGTACTCCTGTAAAACTTGAATTTAGAAAAAAATAATTGGAGAGAGAAGCAGTAACACTAAAGGTATTCTATATCATCCTCCCATTCCCAGACCATGGCTTATTGATATCGGCCTTCAGTCAGAAACTGGCAAAATGACTTCTTGTTTCCCCACTCCCCTGATTATTGCAGCAATAGATCACTTGGCAGGTTATTTTTATACTGTTTTTCTGGCAATCATGTCTGAAAGCCTAGCATAGAAAATAATCTTCTATACCTTAAAAGATTTTGCAAGTACCTAATTTCTAACATTAAACCCCATTATATTTAAAATAACTAATTTATGTAATCTCTAATAGAATCTATACTACCAAATAACTGATTATCATCATGAGTGAAATCAATTGAAGGCAAGGTTTAACATACAAGGAAGATTTGTAAACACCCATTAGTAATAATCATGAAGCTCTGCAAAATAATCAAATGAAGTAATTTCACAACATTTTTCTCTAAAGCCAATTATCTTCTTTTCTTACCCATTTGACAAATTTGGGGGTGAGGAATAAATAAATATATGTGCATTAGGGAGAGAGAATAATATTAGAGGCATCAAAACAAGTCTACAGAATTACATTTGGCTCTTAATGGTGTTTTGCAGTTTATTGATCTCTGGCCAGAATCCTGACATTGCTCTAAACCATAGAAGAAACAGTTGTGAATGAGTGAGACTCTCTTGCTTAAAATATTAACAAACATTCTTACAGCAATTAGAATAAAACTCTTTATCTAAGCCTAACACACCTTAGTGATTTGAATCTTACCATAATATAAATTTATCCCCTAAATCTCTCACAATTATTCATCATACTCCAGCTGAGAAATGGATGTTTATTTTATAATCTTTAAACATATCAAGTTTATGCCCTAATTATGCATAACTCTACCTCATTGCCTACAACAGTACCTGACAAATGAGAGGTACTCAGTGAAGAACAGTATTTGTTAAGTGAATGTATTATTTACAATAAGAATTCTCTCTCTTGACTTCCTATTATTAAATCTTTCAGCAGACCACATGCCGACTCAATAACCTCCTCATGGAAGTTTTCACTTCTTGGTTGCGAAGGGTATAAATCACAGGATTCAACAAAGGAAAGATCACAGTGTGAAAGAAGGAAACTACCTTGTCAGCTGATAAAGCCCTGAAGGGGCGAGTGTAGATGAAGATGGCAGGCCCAAACATGAGAAGTATAATCATGACATGAGTGGTACACGTGGACACTGCTTTGCTCTTCCCTTCACAAGCAGACCCATGTACATGGCAGAGGATGACTGCATAGGAAGACAAGAGCCCCAAGAAGCACAGGAGAGTGAGCAGACCACTATTGAAGACCATCAGAAGCTCCACCACAAAGGTGTCTGTGCAGGCCAGCTTGATGACCTGCGGCACATCACAGAAGAAGTTATCCAGTCGGTTTGGGCCACAGAAGGGCAAGCGGAGGATGAGGGCCACCTGGATAATGGAGTGGACAAAGCCTCCAAGCCACAGAGCCAATAGCAAGGCATAGCAGGCTCTAGGGTTCATGACAGTTGAATAGTGTAAAGGCCGACAGATGGCAATGTAGCGGTCAAAGGCCATCACAACAAGGAGTAATCCTTCCCCTCCTCCAAGGAAGTGCAAGAAAAAGAGCTGAGTGATGCAACCCCTGTAGGAGATTACCTTCTTCTCAGAAAGGAAGTCCACCAGCATCCTGGGAGCCACAATGAAGGAGTAGGATGCATCCAGGAAAGCCAAGTTGCCCAGAAAGAAGTAGAGGGGGGCTGTGAGGCCAGGATCTGTTCTGATGGTGAGGATGATGAGGAAGTTTCCAGGGAGGATGATGAAATAGAAGATTAAAACTAGCACAAAGACCAAGAGCTGAATATTTCGAGACTGGGTTAGACCAAGAAGGATGAATTCTTTCACCACTGTGCTATTTTCTGCCTCCATCTCCTCTGCCTATAGAATATCAGAGGTAGATAATTTAATTTCATTTCTTGCATGTAGCTCATAGTTCTAAAACTAAAAGCAGCGTATGTCACATCTGTTACACCATCACTTCCCCATCACCTAAGAAATCTTTTCTAATCATTCTTCTTCTACATTTCGTTATCTACCAACACCCTGGTTTGCAGCCACCTTCTTCTGCTTCTTCCTGTGCTTCTATTTCACTGTTCTCTCACATGGGACTCTGGAATGCCCCTCCCTGGACTTGTTTATGATTTGCATGAGGCATAAGAAAAGGTCAGTGATTGAGAAAAAACTTAACCTCTGTTATCAAGTTCTTCAGGTTTTTATTTGAATGGGAGTAGAGCTGGAGACTTCCAGCACAGAGGAATGACAGAGTTTTTTAAGGTAACAGAAAATTTGCATATCTTGACTGTAATGGTTACAAGTATTCATTCTATCACCAAAACTTACTAAACTATACAAAAGTTGGTACATTTAATTTATGCAAATTATAACTTAGTCATGCTGATGTAAGAAGTTAAAAAAAAAACTATTTACTTGAACTATTTCCTTTTCCTGTATATAATATCAACTCATTCACATGATCTAAAAAAAATTCCTGGTTACTCTGGAGAAAAGAGATCTGAGGTTTATCTGTACAATGGCCTCTAAACTGGGAATGTGGTTGCCCAACACATATGATAATTTATTGGTATGAAAATAATAATAGAATTTATATTCGTATGTTTTTATATCCCATTCCTTGAAGTTCTATTTTTGAAAATTTTATACTTTATGTAGAGTCATGGTATAATTGAACATAAAATATACAAATAAAATATAGATGTTACTTGTGCATATTCAAAATGGTTCATTACTAAAATGAAAAAATTTAAAAGCTTGAAAACATTGGAATTAGAGAAAAATGCTAGTGATTTAAAATAATATTTCACAGGGGTTCCTGGGTGGCACAGTCAGTTAAGTGTTTGACTCTTGGTTTCTGCTCAGGGAGTGATCTTGGAGTTTTGAGATCCAGCCCCACATCAGACTCTGTGATCAACAGTCTTCTTGAGATTCTCTCTCCTTCTCTCCCTCTGCCCCTCCAGCTCATGGTCGCTTGCTCTATCAAATCTTTAAAAAGAACAAAAGAACAACCAAAAAACCCCAATATTTCACATGCTTTCAGCTGCATAGTACAGTTGTTATTATTTTTTTAATTTTATTTATTTATTCATTCATGAAAGACACAAAGAAGCAGAGGCAAAGGCAGAGGGAGAAGCAGACTCCTGTTGGGGAGCCTGATGGAGGACTCAATCCCAGGACTCTGGGATCATGATGTGAGCCAAAGGCAGATGGTCAACCACTGACCAACCCAGGTGCCCCTGTACACTTGTTTTTAAATAGTGTTGTGGAATATGGAGTGTAGAGAGGAGAGCAAAAAGGGTTCACTAACTAAATGTAAGATGAGATGGATTTAAAGAGGGAAAGATGGAAGAGAAAAGCAATAAAGTTCCAAACTTGAGAAACCAAAGGAAATTTTTACAATGACACATCTATTCAAAACATCAAAATAGCTGCTTTTTGTATGTCTAAACCTAGATAGAATAATTGGTAGCAGAGGTTTCCATGTATAGTCTAAATAGGAATAAAAGAGGTACTTTACATCACAAAGGCACATATATGCATGTGTGCACGCGCACACACACACACACACATGCAGTTTCCTAAGCAAAATTGAAGCACAGAAATTTATAATGGCATCATCCAAATCAGTTCTCCCTTCCTTCCTCCCTCCATTCTTCCCTCCCTGTTCTCCTTCTGCATTCATTGGCTTCAATATTTGTCTTTCTTTCTGTTCATAAAACCTGCTGTTAGAAAAATGAATCAGGGATCTTTCTATATTAACTCCTAAGTAGTGTGCATCTTTCACACTATTATACAGTGCTTACTACGCTATCTTTCATAGAAAGAAGAAAACTTTAAGTAGCTCTAAAGTTAGAGCTGCAGGCTCTTCCACTATATTCTGTGTTTTATTTCCTATCATAAACTTCTGTTTTTCTATTAGCCCTTTAACAGATGGGATTCATTACCATCTAACATCCCTCACTTCTCTCAACTAATATGTGGTATATAAATTTAACACCAAGTATTAACATCCCCAAGACTATTGGTATTAAAAAAAAAAGGCTTTGCATATCCCCCAAAAAGTAATTTTAAACATCAGGAAGAACTAGAGCTATATTTTTGAGAACAGATAAAATGTGTTGCTGTATCACTAAATTAAAACCTCATATATTAGTCTCTTTCTACTATAATTTTGACCATTGTAGACCATGACAGCAAATGCCCCATCTGAAGAATTGTAATATGTTTCCATTTATTCCTTCTTTCTATTCTTCACAAATATGAAGACAAAAACATTTACTTCTCTAGCAATCCAATACTACTCTCACACAGCAGACATTACCACATAATGGAAGGAACAATTACTGTTTATTCCTACCTCTGTTCTTAAATATCTCTTCTCACAGAGGAGCTTCTTACACTTTGAAATACATAGCCAATTTATGATGCAATGGAGAATGTACTTTGGGAATTTGAAGGCTAACAAAGGCATAGAATGCTTTCAATGGGAATTATTAGAATGCCAACAAGATATAATCAGAGATTATACTTGAGATCTGTTATGTACAAACATTCAAATACAAATCAGTTAAACAGATACTGTATCACTTCTGGGACTTAAAATCAACATTCCATCAGTGACAGAGATAATGCAATGGCGAACATATTTATTAGGTCTCAGTGATAGAAAGCCACAGGAAATTATATTTTATAATGCAATTCAAAAAGAGAAAAATAGTATAATTGATAGTAAATCATTGCAATACATAGGAAAAAATATTGTAGGAAAAAATATTGTGGTCATGTAGGTGGTAAATACATTAGATTCATCATTATTTCTGGTAACAAGAAGATAGGCAAGGACAAAATAAATTATACTCGTAAAGTCTCCTTTACATAGTCCTTCCATGTAAAGAGAGGATGTTCTCCAACTAGATCCTGTTATACCCTTGGTATTTGTTGTTTTCTTTTTAGACATAATTGTCTCCTATGCCCTGCTAAAACAATAACGAAGAACTATTTCTTTTTCAACTAAATAATAAACAGAAGGAAAATAATTAAGAATCATGTAGAAGGCAACATAATTTAAATTTTAGTAGATCTGATTTTGTTTTAAAGAGAAAGAATTTCAAAATATTTTAAAAATTAAAATACTAGACATAAAATGTTTTGTTAAAGAATACAGTACATAATAAAAGACATTTCATTCTCATATAATCATAGTAGGGAACTTTAACATCTCAGTTACACCAATGGACAGATTATCCAAACAGAAAATCAACAAGGTAAACAGTAGTTTTGAATGGCACACTGGACCAGATGGATTTAATATATATATTCAGAACATTCTATCCTAAAACAGCAGAATTCTCATTCTTTTCAAGTGCACACAGAACATTCAACAAAACAGATCACATATTAGGCCACAAAGCAAGCTTCAAAAATTTTTTTTAAAAAATCAGTCATACCATGTATCTTCTGACCAAAACACTGTAGAACTGGAAATCAATCACAAGAAAAGGTTTGGAAAGGCCACAAATACATGGAGGTTAAATAACATGCTAACAAGGAATGGGTCAGCCATGAAATCAAAGAAGAAATAAAAAATTATATAGAAACAAATGAAAACTAAAACATAATGATCCAAAATCATTGAGAGGCAGCAAAAGTGGTTTTAAGAGGGAAGTTTATAGCAATACAGGCCAACCTCAAGAAGTAAGAAAAATCTAAAATAAACAACCTAACCTGACACCTAAAAGACCTAGGAAAAGAACAACAAGCAAAACCCAAACTCATCAAAAGAGAAGAAATAATAAAGATTAGAGCAGAAATAAATGATCAAAGACTGAAAAACAATAGAACACATCAATGAAACCAGGATTTTGTTCTCTGAAAATATCAACAAAATTGATAAACCTCTAGCCAGACTCATCAAAAAGAGGAGAGACAGAAAGGACTCAAATAAATAAAATCACTAATGAAGAGGAGAAATAACAACCAAGATCCAGAAATACAAAGGATTGTCACAGAATATTACGAAAACCCATATTCCAACAAATTGGACAACTTAGAAGAAGTGGATAAATTCTTAAAAACATATAATGTACCAAAACTAAAGCAGGAAGAAATTGAAAATTTTAACATTATGAGCAATGAAATTGAATTGGTAATCAAAAACCTACCCCTCCACCTCCCAAAAAAGGTCCAGGACCTGACAGCTTCACAGACAAATTCTACCAAAAATTTAAACAAGAGTTAATATCTATTTTTCTCTAACTATTCCAAACAATAGAAGAGGAAGTAAACTTCCAAATTCATTCTATGAGGCCAGACACCAAAATCAGATAAAGATACCACTAAAAAAAGAACTATAGGCCAATATCTCTCATGAATATAGATACAAAAATCCTCAACAAAATATTAGAAAACTGAATCTAATAATACATTATTAAAAATCATACACCACAATCAAGTGAGGTTTATTCCCAGTATGCAAGGATGCTTTAATATTCACAAAGAATTCAGCATAATATTTCACATTAACAAGGGAAAGGATGATAACCATAGGTGAGACAGGAATCCATCAAAATCCTAGAGAACACAAGCAGCAACTTCTTGCTAGATATGTCTTCAAAGGCAAGAGAAACAAAAGCAAAAATGAACTATTGGAACTTCATTAAAGATAAAAAGCTTTTGCACAACAAAGGAAACAGTCAAAACCAAAAGACAGCCAACAGAATCGGAGATGGTATTTACAAATGTCTTATCAGATAAAGGGCTCGTATCCAAAATCTATAGAGAACTTATCAAACTCAATTCCCAAAAAACAAAAAAATCCAGTCAAGAAATAGGCAGAAGACATGAACAAACACTTCTCCAAAGAAACCAAGCAATTAGCCAATGACACATGAGAGAATGCTCAACTTCACTTGGCATCAGGGAAATACAAATCAAACAAAGAGAATGAAGTTTTTCCATTTGCAAGGACATGGGTGGAACTAGAGGGTATTATGCGAAGTGAAATAAGTCAGAGAAAGACAAATACCATATGATTTCACTCATGTGTGGAACTTAAGATGGGAAACAGATGGAGGTACCTGGGTGGCTCAGTTGGTTAAGCATCCAACTCTTGAATTCAGCTCAGGTAATGATATCAGGGTCCTTGGATCAATGTCCCTACCTGGCAGTTCCTGCTCAGTAGGTATTTGCTTATCTCCCTCTCCCTCTACCCTTCTCCCTTCTTGTTCTGTCTCTTTCTCTTAAATAAATAAATAAATATTTTTAAAAAGAAATGGATGAACATAGGGGAAGAGAAGGAAAAGTAAAATAAGATAAAAACAAAGAGGGAGGCAAACCATAAGAGACTTAGAGAACAAACAGAGTTACTGGAGGGGAGGGGAGTGGGGGATCAGTTAAATGGATGATGGGTTTTAGAGGGTACTTGTTGTGATGAGCCTGGGTGTTCTATGTAAGTGATGAATCACTAAACTCTACTCCTGAAACAAATAATGCATTATATGTTAACTAACTTGAATTTAAAGTAAAAAAAAAAATTAATATCCATATTTAAATGGACCTATGCAGTTTAAACCAGTGTTGCTTGAGGGTCAACTGTATAATTTTATAAAGATATATTTTAAAATAACAAAAATGATAATGTGTCTAACAATAAATCCATTAAATAATTGATTTCCTGTCAAAAAAAGAAACGATGAAATATGGGCAGAAAGCTCCCCATCTTAGAGTTATGTTATAGCCTTTGCCACCACAGACTGTAAAATGTAAGGTTTTTTCATAACCATATATAGATATAGCGAGGGACCTTGCCTTCTAATGCTTGCCACAACATTCATAATCAACCCATAAAAAATTACACAATCTTAGAAACTAAAATCATGAACCAGTTGGCCTTAGAGTGTCAGCCTGAACATAGCAAAAAAAAAAAAAAAGAAAGAAAAAGATTCCTGTTCCGGGGAACTTTACATTGAAATACATGGATAAGAAAATAAACAAACACACCAGAAAGGAAATATCTGATGATATGAGTGAGTGCTATGTAGACATATAAGAGTGACATACTGGAAAGGGATGGGGATGAGGCTGCTGTGCTATGTGAGCTGGCCAGGAGAGCCTTTCTGAGCACGTGGCATTTCAACAGGTATCTGGATACCTAGAATTAGAATTATCCCACTCTATGAAGATTTGAAGTAAGAGCTGATAGAAGGCCATGAAGCAGGAAGAGGATGGTGTACCAAGAAACAGAAAGGAGGAGAAAGAAGCAGAAAGGCCACTGTGACAAGAGAGTAGTGACCAAATAGGAAAAAAAAAAGTATTAGGCAAGAGAGAGAGGAAGAGCCAGATATAGATCAGATGGCAACTGGTCATCATTCTATTTGAAATGTTATAAACAGAAGAGCCCCAATATCTGATTTACATTTTTAAAAGATTATTCTGGTTAGAGTAAAGAATGGGTTATAGAAACCAAGAGTGGAAGCAAAGAGACCAGTTAGGAGCATTTGAAGTACCGTAGACAAGAGATGATGGTAGGTTAGGCTAGGAGGTGGAACAAGACGTGGAGGGACAGTTGTATACTGAAGATATGTTTAGGAGAAATAGTCAAGGGGACTTGTTGATGGAGTGGATATGAGAAGTGATGAAGCAAAAATAAGTCCTGGAATTGTGACTGGCATAAACGTGTGGATGGTTGTATAACTTACAAATATGGAGATAACTGGAAAAGATAAGGTTAAACATATTTGATTTTTGTCTTTTTAAAAATAAATAATATATGCATATGTTTCAAAAATAAAAAAGTTTTAAAATAATTTGTACAGTGAGAAATCTCCCCATCTCAGTCCTCCATGGGTCTATTTCTCCTCACACCTCACAACAAAAAGGTAATATTAATCTCTGTTGCACCCATCAAGAAATTATATGTATTTGCAAACAAGCATGAAAATAAATTGATTTTATTTCTTAAAAAATCAGTTACCTGTGAAGGAATTTTCCTCTGCAGGTTAACATCAGACTTGTTTCAATAGCAACATCAGAAGTTTATTTGTTTTTAAGTGGAGCAATATTTTCAAAAACTTCACAAAAGTGCACTACAAAGATTTTATATTAAGCTAAGCTATCTCAAGTCTCAAAACCATTTTAAACTTGTACTAATCCAGAAAATCAGATTCATACATTTTTCCTGTGTAATGTTTTAGAGAACAAATTTCTTCCACCCAATGAAAATTAAGGAATCTTCAGCAAAAGGATAAGACAGGACAGTAGTATCCTTTGGAGCAGAGAGGGAAAAGAATGGAATTACTGGGCAATATAGCATACTCCAAAGGTAATGATCATACCCTTATTTTTTAAAGGAGTGATACATGTGTCTGGGTTTATATTATTAAAATTTTTTGAAAAAATTTTAATCTATATTCAATTTATTTATTTTTCTTTTTTTTTAATAATAAACTTACTTTTATTGGTGTTCAATTTGCCAACATACAGAATAATACCCAGTGCTCATCCCGTCAAGTGCCCCCCATCAGTGCCCGTCACCCATTCACCCCCACCCCCGCCCTCTTCCCCTTCCACCACCCCTAGTTCATTTCCCAGAGTTAGGAGTCTTTATGTTCTGTCTCCCTTTCTGATATTTCCTATCCATTTCTTCTCCCTTCCCTTCTATTCCCTTTCACTATTATTTATATTCCCCAAAAGAATGAGAACATATAATGTTTGTCCTTCTCCGATTGACTAATTTCACTCAGCATATACCCTCCAGTTCCATCCACGTTGAAGCAAATGGTGGGTATTTGTCATTTCTAATGGCTGAGTAATATTCCATTGTATACATAAACCACATCTTCTTTATCCATTCATCTTTTGATGGACACTGAGGCTCCTTCCACAGTGTGGCTGTTGTGGACATTGCTGCTATAAACATCGGGGTGCAGGTGTCCTGGCGTTTCATTGCATCTGCATCTTTGGGGTAAATCTCCAACAGCGCAATTGCTGGGTCAAGTAAGATTTATTCCCGGGACACAAGGCTGGTTCAACACTGGTAAAACAATCAATGTGATTCATCATATCAGCAAGAGAAAAACCAAGAACCATATGATCCTCTCATTAGATGCAAAGAAAGCATTTGACAAAATACAGCATCCATTCCTGATCAAAACTCTTCAGAGCGTAGGGATAGAGGGAACATTCCTCAACATCTTAAAAGCCATCTACGAAAAGCCCACAGCAAATACCATTCTCAATGGAGAAGCACTGGGAGCCTTTCCCCTAAGATCAGGAACAAGACGGGGATGTCCACTCTCACCACTGCTATTCAACATAGTCCTGGAAGTCCTAGCCTCAGCAATCAGACAACAAAAAGACATTAAAGGCATTCGAATTGGCAAAGAAGAAGTCAAACTCTTCCTCTTCGCAGATAACATGATACTCTACTTAGAAAACCCAAAAGACTCCTCCCCAAGATTGCTAGAACTCACAGCAATTTGGCAGCGTGGCAGGATACAAAATCAATGCCCAGAAGTCAGTGTCATTTCTATACACTAACAATGAGACTGAAGAAAGAGAAATTAAGGAGTCAATCCCATTTACAATTGCACCCAAAAGCATAAGATACCTAGGAATAAACCTAACCAAAGAGGTAAAGGATCTATACCCTAAAAACTATAGAACACTTTTGAAAGAAATTGAGGAAGACACAAAGAGATGGAAAAATATTCCATGCTTATGGATTGGCAGAATTAATATTGTGAAAATGTCAATGTTACGCAGGGCAATTTACACGTTTAATGCAATCTCTATATTCAATTTAATTAACCTATAGTGTATTATTAGTTTCAGCAGTAGCATTTAGTGATTCATCAGTTGCATGTAACACCCAGTGCTCATTACTCAAGTGCCCTCCTTAATGACCATCCCCTAATTACCCCATCCCCCCACTCACCTCCCTTCCAACAACCCTCAGTTTGTTTCCTAGAGTTAAGAGTCTCTTATGAATGTCTCCCTCTGTTATTATCTTATTTTTCCTTTCCTTTCTTTATGTTCCCCTGTGTTATCTGTTTTGTTTTTTAAATTCCACATATGGGTGAGATCATATGGTATTTGTCTTTCTCTTACTGATTTATTTCACTTAGCATAATACCCTCCAGTTCCACATTGTTGCAAATGACAAAATTTCATTCTCTTTGATGGTTGAGTAATATTCATATATATGTTTATAAATATATACCACACCTCTATCCATCCATCTGTTGATGGACACCTAGTCTCTTTCTATAGTTTGGCTATTGTTGATAGCACTGATAAACATCGGGGTGCATGTGCCCCTTTAAGTTAGCATTTTTCTATCCTTTAGATAAATACTAAGTAGTTGAATTGCTGGATCACAGTGTAGTTGTATTTTCAACTTCCTGAGGAACCTCCATACCGTTTTCCAGGGTGGTTGTACCAGTTTGCAGTCCCATCCACAGGGTAAGAGGGCTCCCCTTTTCTGCATCCTCGCCAACGTCTGTTGATTCCTGAGTTGTGAATTTTAGCCACTGTGACTGACGTGAGCTGATATTTCATTGTGGTTTGATTTGTATTTCCCTGATGCCAAGTGAAGTTGAGCATTCTCTCATGTGTCATTGGCTAATTGCTTGTCTTCTTTGAAGAAATGTCTGTTCATGTCTTCTGCCTAATTCTTGACTGATTTTTTTTGTTTGTTTTTTGGGAGTTGAGTTTGTTAAGTTCTTTATAGATTTTGGATGCAAGCCCTTTATCTGACAAGATATTTGCGAATATTTTCTCCCACTCGGTCAGTTGCCTTTTAGTTTTGTGGACTATTTCCTTTGCTATGAACACACTTTTTATAATAAAGATTAGAGCAAAAATCAATTATACAGATAAATAATTTATAATAAAAAACAATAAAACAGATCAGTGAAACTAGAAGCTGGTTCTTTGAAAGATTAATTAATAATATTGATAAACCCTTAGAAAGATAGTGGACCCAAATAAATAAAATCATGAATGAAAGAGGAGAAATTACAACCAATACCAAAAAATACAGTTACAAGATAATTATTATGAGGGTTTATATGCCAACAAATTAGGCAATCTGGAAGAAATGAATAAATTCCTAGAAACATATAAACTACCAAAAATGAAACAGGAAGAAATAAGAAACCTGAACATATCCAGAATTAGCAAAGAAATTGAATCAGTAATCAAACGTCTCCAAGCAAACAAGATTCCAGGGCTGGATGGCTTCCCAGGTAAATTCTGCCAAACATTTACAATGGAATATTACTCAGCTATTAGAAATGACAAATACCCACCATTTGCTTCAACGTGGATGGAACTGGAGGGTATTATGCTGAGTGAAGTAAGTCAGTCGGAGAAGGACAAACATTATATGTTCTCATTCATTTGGGGAATATAAATAATAGTGAAAGGGAATATAAGGGAAGGGAGAAGAAATGTGTGGGAAATATCAGAAAGGGAGACAGAACGTAAAGACTGCTAACTCTGGGAAACGAACTAGGGGTGGTAGAAGGGGAGGAGGGCGGGGGGTGGGAGTGAATGGGTGACGGGCACTGGGGGTTATTCTGTATGTTAGTAAATTGAACACCAATAAAAAATAAATTAAAAAAAAAACAAAACAAAAAAAAAGAAAAATTAATACCTATTCTGAAACTGTTCCAAAAATAGAAATGAAAGAAAAACTTCCAAACTTGTTCTGAGGCCAGCATTACCTTGATCCCAAAGTCAAAGACCCCACTAAAAAGGAGAATTACAGACCAATATCCCTGATGAACATGGATGCAAAAATACATTATTCTAACTTCTGTCCTTAGCATCTCTCTTTAATTGGTGATATGACTCCATAAATAAGAAAAAAAAAAAAACGCTCCATAACAAGATTTTATTTAAGGAAGTAAAAAAGTGGGAGAAAGCTTATAGTAATTGCTTCTAATGTCATTTCTAGAAGCCAAAGTCTCTTATTAAAACTGTAATTAAATAATTGAAGTATAAGTAATAGAAAAGTAAAGAATTATAAAACTTTTGAGATGCTTGGGTGGCGCAGTGATTGAGTATCTGCCTTCAGCTCAGACCATGATCCCAGAGACCCAGGATCGAGTCCCACTTCGGGCTCCCCACAGGGAGCCTGCTTCTCCCTCTGCCTGTGTCTCTGCCTCTCTCTCTGTGTCTCTCATGAATAAATAAATAAAATCTTTAAAAATAAAGAATTATAAAACCTTTAATCACTAAAATTTGAGTTGAAGAAGAGGAAAAGAGGGTATATACTAATTTTATCTTTGCTCATAACATGAACCTAATAGTTATTATCTAAAAATTCCAGAAATAGTTTTATTAAATGGTTATAAACCCTGGAAATGTGCTGTCCAGTGTGGTGGCCACCAGCTACAACATGACTATTGAGCACTTGAAATGTGACTACAAACTGAGGAAATGAATCTTAAATTTTATTAGTTAAAATTTTAAGTCATGTGTATCCAGTGTATTGGATAGCACAGCTCTAGAATAATACAAGAAGCTTAACTCATTTAACTTAATAGTCTTTTCAATTTATTTGCCATTTTTCATTTTAACCTCTTTGTTTTTTTCAGTGTTCTGGAATGTCACCCAAACCTGCAACAGGCTTTATATGAGATATAAACTTCTGATGTATAACACCTATGAAATTTTTCTGTTATTTCTGTGGCATAGCCTGTTAAAACTCAAAATTAAAAGTAAATCACTATCCTCACCATCTTCCAGAGAAATATGGACTGGTACATTTAACTCCAAGCACACAATTCTTGACTTATGTAAATCTTATTTTCGTGTACTTTAGTCCTTAACCTTTTCCTAGACTTCAGACATTTGTTTGTCACTCTTGGTAGTTAATACAGTAGATGTTTGTTTAGATTTACCACATACTTGCCTTCTTTTTCTGTCATCTCAAATCTCCTAGCTGAGATCATTTTCTTGTCTCAGGTATAGCCTATGAAATTTCTCTTGTTTATTTGTTAGCAGCAAACTTTGCTTCTGTTTTCTAGGAGTTTTTATTTTATTCTCACCAAGTTGAAGCTTATTTTTATCTCTGAACACTAAATATAATTTTTCATTGGTTTACATTTTTGCTGTTAAAGCAGTCTGCTGTTAACTGCCTTTCCCTTGAGAGTAATCTCTGGTTTTGTATTCAGACACTTTCAACATCTGCTCAGTTGTCCTTATGGATTTTATTATGTTTCTCAGTGTGTATTTTAAAAAAAATTTATCCTCCTAATATTTTGGTGGGATCCTTGAGTATGGACATTGGTGTCCTTTGTTAGTTTGGGAAATTTTTCAGCTTTGCCTCTCCAAAGTCGCCTCTGCCACATATCCTCTCCTCCAGAAACTCTGAACTTTCATTCAGTTCTCAATGTCTCTTACCATCTCTTTCATCCTTTCTATCCCATTTTGCTTCTGCCTGCATTGCCAGTTACTTATCCAGCTCTACATTCTAACTTCCGTTTCTCTCTGGATGTGTCTAATTTGTATTCAGAAACAACTATAGAATTTTTAAACTGAATCTAGTTCTTTTTTTTCGTATAATTTTCCTATTTGTTTTTATAGTGTCCTCCTTTTTCATATTTCCACCCCTTTTTTATTTCTTGAAAAATGCTAAGTGTATGCAATTTATATTCTGTAATTGTTTTGTGCTTTTGATTCTTTTTTCCATTCTTCTGGTTTTCACTCACAGAACTTTATTTTCTTGTGTGATCACTGATGTCAGACTGTAAGCTTATTTTTTATCTGTAGAATAATTTAAGTCCTGGAATAATGGCAGCCTCTGCCATAGTGTATTTGTAGTTCCTTCTATCAGGAGGCATTACCTCTCTGGAATCAGAAACTGTGAATAAAATTATCAGCTAGCAGTGATTCAGACTACTCAATAGTATAAAATCAAACTCAAAAAATATATGTGATCCCACTTATAGTTCATAATTCTTTTTTCTCTTTATAGCCTTTTGGATGATGTTTTAAAAAAAATCTATTTCACTGTTAACCTGAGATGATATCTTTTGAGATCTCAGCTTGTTGTAAAGGATTTCCCTGTGTGAGCCCTGGACATTGTCACCTATCCATCTGTGTCCCTACCATCTGGTGGCCTTAACAACAGAAAAAAAAATCTTCACAAAAACTGATTTCCATTCACCACTTATTTCTTGGGGATTCCAATTTCATTTGATTTCTAGATTCTCAGTATTCTAACTAACCAAAGTATTTCAAAAATGTTGACCCAACATGTGTATTTGATTTTAGTCACAGGTTCAGAAAAGGTCTCTAATGTGCCACCAGATGGAAATGGAATGAAGCTCTATCATTTCTGCATTATCAAGATGTGGCATTTCATACTGCCCAATCATGTAAATCACGACATCAGTTCAGCCTTGATATACTTTAATATATTTCATATTCAGTACTTATCTTTCTGTCCTAGTTTCTCAGTCTTTATGAGTGACTAAAGTTTATTCTGAGTTTCATCAAGTTCTCAGAAATAACATTACTAGAATTTTGTTTAATATTTAAAACAGTTGGTAGACTTTTAAACTAAATTAAATGCCAGTTTTTGCTGGATATAAAATCTGATATTTACACTTACTTATCTGAAGACTTTTTTTTTTTGAGAGGTTAAGTAATTTATTCCAGTGTCACAAAACCCTGAATTTCAAAGCTGAAATGCAAATGAGAAGCTATACAAACTGAAGTACCTTGTAAAATACTGAGAAGCAAGGATGCCAGAGTGTTCTTTGGGACTGCATTCAAACTGATGAGGGATTAAAAAAACTTAAGGACGGCAGAAATGGGCTAGGGAAAGAGGATGCCTATATTACGAGGGACCTAGAGGTTGGGGAGGAAAGTTGAAGAATAAATTGAGAATGTGTAAAAGAGTAAGGAAAGTGACAAATGGGCTACATGCTAGACAGAAAAAATGCCAGGCTAGCAATCACTCAGGTAATCAAATGCTTCAATTATTCACTGTTACTTTGGATTCCCTCTAATCCTCACGGTGGCCTAATAACAGCAATCTTTCAAATCAACACAAATCTCCTTAAAAATTGTCACTATTTCATTACAAGTGGTGGAGACCACACTTATATCACTTCCAGGGACTCAATGATGAGCTAGTGTCAGCATTCTCTTGTTCACTGTCATGCAGAGGCTGTTATACTGAAAGAATCTCAGGATTGCAAAGAGAGGAAGCTGCCCAGTGACTGATCTGTACCCCACATTTGAAATCTGGAGCCATGTGAAGACTTTTTTTGTATATATTTTAATTGAAGTTCAATTTGCCAACATATAGCATAACACCCAGTGCTCATCCCATCAAGTGCCCCCTTCAGTGCGCATCACCCATTCACCCAATCTGGCTCACCTCCCCTTCCACTACCCCCTTGTTCGTTTATCAGAGTTAGGAGTCTCTCGTGTTCTGTTTCCCTCTCTGATGTTTCCCACTCATTTTCTCTCCTTTCCCCTTTAATCACTTTCAATATTTTTATATTCCCCAAATGAATGAGACCATATAACGTTTTTTCCTACTCAGATTGACTTACTTCACCCAGCATAATACCCTCCAGTTCCATCCACGATGAAGCAAATGGTGGGTATTTGTTGTTCCTAATGGCTGAGGAATATTCCATTGTATACATGGACCACAGCTTCTCTATCCATCATCTGTCGATGGACACCGAGGCTCCTTCCACAATTTGGCTTTTGTGGACATTGCCGCTATAAACATTGGGGTGCAGGGATCCCAGGGTTTCACTGCTTCTGTATCTTTAAGGTAAATCCCCAGCAGTGCAATTGCTGGGTGGTAGGGTAGTTTATTTTTAACTCCTTGAAGAACCTCCACACAGTTTTCCAGAGTGGCTACACCAGTTCACATTCCCACCAACAGTGCAAGAGGGTTCCCCTTTCTCCACATTCTCTCCAACATTTGTTTTTCCATCTTGTTAATTTTCCCCATTCTCACTGGTGTGAGGTGGTATCTTATGGTGTGTTTTTTTTAAAGATTTTATTTATTCATGAGACACACACACACAGAAAGAGAGAGAGATTGGGGGGCAGAGACACAGGCAGTGGGAGAAGGCTCCACGCAGTGATCCCAATGTGGGACTTGATCCTGGGTCTCCACAATCATGCCCTGGGCCGAAGGTGGCGCTAAAACACTGAGGCACCCAGGGATCCCCTCTCATGGTGGTTTTATTTTTTATTTTATTTTATTATTTTTTCATGGTGGTTTTAATTTGTATTTTCGTGATGGCAAGTGATGCGGAGCATTTTCTCATGTGCTTGTTGACCATGTCTGTCTTCCTCTGTGAAGTTTCTGTTCATTTCTTTTGCCCATTTCATGATTAGATTGTTTGTTTCTTGGGTGTTGGGTTTAATAAATTCTTTATAGATCTTGGATACTAGCCCTTTATCTGATGTTTCATTTGCAAATATCTTCTCCCATTCTGTAGGTTGTCTTTTAGTTTTGTTGATTATTTCTTCTGCTGTGCAGAAACTTTTTATCTTAAGTCCCAAAAGTTCATTTTTTATTTGTTTCCCTTGCCTTCATAGATGTATCTTGCAAGAAGTTGCTGTGGCCAAGTTCAAAAAGGGTGTTGCCTGGGTTCTCCTCTAGGATTTTGATGGATACTTATCTCACATTTAGATCTTTCATCCATTTTGAGTTTATCTTGGTGTCTGGTATAAGAGAATGGTCCAGTTTCATTATTCTGCATGTGGCTGCCCAATTTTCCCAGCACCATTTATTGAAGAGATTGTCCTTTTCCAGTGGATAGTCTTTCCTGCTTTGTCAATTATTAGTTGACCATGAGTTGAGAGCTCATTTATGGGTTCTCTGTCTGTTCCATTGATCTATGTGTCTGTTTATGTGCCAGTAACACAGTGTCTTGATGATCACAGCTTTGTAGTACAACCTGATATCCAGCATTATGATGCCCCTGGCTCTAGTTATATTTTTCAATATTCCCCTAGCTATTCGGAGTCTTTTCTGATTCCACACAAATCTTAAGATGATTTGTTCCAACTCTCTGAAGAAAGTCCATGGTATTTTGATAAGGATTCCATTAAATGTGTAAATTCCCCTGGGTAGCATGACATTTTCACAATATTAATTCTTCCAATCTATGAGCATGGAATATTTTTCTATCTCATTGTGTCTTCCTCAATTTCTTTCAGAAGTGTTCTGTAGTTTTTAGGGTATAGATCCTTTACCTCATTGGTTAGGTTTAGTTCTAGGTATCTTATGCTTTTGGGTGCAATTGTAAATGGGATTGACTCCTTAATTTCTCTTTCTTCAGTCTCATTGTTAGTGTATAGAAATGCCACTGACTTCTGGGCATTAATTTTGTAACCTACCACACTGCTGAATTGCTGTAGGAGTTCTAGCAATCTTGGGGTGGAGTCTTTGGGTTTTCTATGTACAGTATCATGTCACCTGCAAAGAGGGAGAGTTTGACTTCTTTGCAATTCGAAAGTCTTTTATTTCTTTTTGTTGCCTGATTGCTGAGGCTCAGACTTCTAGTACTATGTTGAATTGCTGTGGTGAGAGTGGACATCCCTGTCGTGTTCCTGATCTTAGGGGAACAGCTCCCAGTGCTTCTCCATTGAGAATGGTATTTGCTGTGGGCTTTTCGTAGATGGCTTTTAAGATGCTGAGGAATGTTCCCTTTATCCCTACACTCTGAAGAGTTTTGATCAGGAATGGATGCTGTATTTTGTCAAATACTTTCTCTGCATCTATTGAGTGATTCATATGGTTCTTGTTTTTTCTCTTGTTCTTTATTTTTATTTTTTTTATTTTTTACAGTTTTATTTTTTTTTTATTGGTGTTCAATTTACTAACATACAGAATAACACCCAGTGCCCGTCACCCATTCACTCCCACCCCCTGCCCTCCTCCTCTTCTACCACCCCTAGTTCGTTTCCCAGAGTTAGCAGTCTTTACGTTCTGTCTCCCTTTCTGATATTTCCCACACATTTCTTCTCCCTTCCCTTATATTCCCTTTCACTATTATTTATATTCCCCAAATGAATGAGAACATATAATGTTTGTCCTTCTCCGACTGACTTACTTCACTCAGCATAATACCCTCCAGTTCCATCCACGTTGAAGCAAATGGTGGGTATTTGTCATTTCTAATAGCTGAGGAATATTCCATTGTATACATAAACCACATCTTCTTTATCCATTCATCTTTCGTTGGACACCGAGGCTCCTTCCACAGTTTGGCTATCGTGGCCATTGCTGCTAGAAACATCGGGGTGCAGGTGTCCCGGCGTTTCATTGCATTTGTATCTTTGGGGTAAATCCCCAACAGTGCAATTGCTGGGTCGTAGGGCAGGTATATTTTTAACTGTTTGAGGAACCGCCACACAGTTTTCCAGAGTGGCTGTACCAGTTCACATTCCCACCAACAGTGTAAGAGGGTTCACTTTTCTCCCCATCCTCTCCAACATTTGTGGTTTCCTGCCTTGTTAATTTTCCCCATTCTCACTGGTGTGAGGTGGTATCTCATTGTAGTTTTGATTTGTATTTCCCTGATGGCAAGTGATGCAGAGCATTTTCTCATATGCATGTTGGCCATGTCTATATCTTCCTCTGTGAGATTTCTGTTCATGTCTTTTGCCCATTTCATGATTGGATTGTTTGTTTCTTTGGTGTTGAGTTTAAGAAGTTCTTTATAGATCTTGGAAACTAGCCCTTTATCTGATATGTCATTTGCAAATATCTTCTCCCATTCTGTAGGTTGTCTTTGAGTTTTGTTGACTGTATCCTTTGCTGTGCAAAAGCTTCTTATCTTGATGAAGTCCCAATAGTTCATTTTTGCTTTTGTTTCTTTTGCCTTCGTGCATGTATCTTGCAAGAAGTTACTATGGCCGAGTTCAAAAAGGGTGTTGCCTGTGTTCTTCTCTAGGATTTTGATGGAATCTTGTCTCACATTTAGATCTTTCATCCATTTTGAGTTTATCTTTGTGTATGGTGAAAGAGAGTGGTCTAGTTTCATTCTTCTGCATGTGGATGTCCAATTTTCCCAGCACCATTTATTGAAGAGACTGTCTTTCTTCCAATGGATAGTCTTTCCTCCTTTATCGAATATTACTTGCCCATAAAGTTCAGGGTCCACTTCTGGATTCTCTATTCTGTTCCACTGATCTATGTGTCTGTTTTTGTGCCAGTACCACACTGTCTTGATGACCACAGCTTTGTAGTACAACCTGAAATCTGGCATTGTGATGCCCTCAGATATGGTTTTCTTTTTTAAAATTCCCCTGGCTATTCGGGGTCTTTTCTGATTCCACACAAATCTTAAAATGATTTGTTCTAACTCTCTGAAGAAAGTCCATGGTATTTTGATAGGGATTGCATTAAACGTGTATATTGCCCTGGGTAACATTGACATTTTCACAATATTAATTCTGCCAATCCATGAGCATGGAATATTTTTCCATCTCTTTGTGTCTTCCTCAATTTCTTTCAGAAGTGTTCTATAGTTTTGAGGGTATAGATCCTTTACATCTTTGGTGAGGTTTATTCCTAGGTATCTTATGCTTTTGGGTGCAATTGTAAATGGGATTGACTCCTTAATTTCTCTTTCTTCAGTCTCATTGTTAGTGTATAGAAATGCCACTGACTTCTGGGCATTGATTTTGTATCCTGCCACGCTACCGAATTGCTGTATGAGTTCTAGCAATCTTGGGGTGGAGACTTTTGGGTTTTCTATGTAGAGTATCATGTCATCGGCGATGAGGGAGAGTTTGACTTCTTCTTTGCCAATTTGAATGCCTTTAATGTCTTTTTGTTGTCTGATTGCTGAGGCTAGGACTTCCAGTACTATGTTGAACAGCAGTGGTGAGAGTGGACATCCCTGTCTTGTTCCTGATCTTAGGGGAAAGGCTCCCAGTGCTTCCCCATTGAGAATGAGATTTGCTGTGGGCTTTTCATAGATGGCTTTTAAGATGTCGAGGAATGTTCCCTCTATCCCTACACTCTGAAGAGTTTTGATCAGGAATGGATGCTGTATTTTGTCAAATGCTTTCTCTGCATCCAATGAGAGGATCATATGGTTCTTGGTTTTTCTCTTGCTGATATGATGAATCACATTGATTGTTTTACGGGTGTTGAACCAGCCTTGTGTCCCAGGGATAAATCCTACTTGGTCATGGTGAATAATTTTCTTAATGTACTGTTGGATCCTATTGGCCAGTATCTTGTTGAGAATTTTTGCATCCATGTTCATCAGGGATATTGGTCTGTAATTCTCCTTTTTGGCGGGGTCTTTGTCTGGCTTTGCAATTAAGGTGATGCTGGCTTCATAGAACGAATTTGGAAGTACTCCATCTCTTTCTATCTTTCCAAACAGCTTTAGGAGAATAGGTATGATTTCTTCTTTAAACGTTTGATAAAATTCTCCTGGGAAGCCATCTGGCCCTGGACTCTTGTGTCTTGGGAGGTTTTTGATGACTGCTTCAATTTCCTCCCTGGTTATTGGCCTGTTCAGGTTTTCTATTTCTTCCTGTTCCAGTTTTGGTAGTTTGTGGCTTTCCAGGAATGCGTCCATTTCTTCTAGATTGCCTAATTTATTGGCGTATAGCTGTTCATAATATGTTTTTAAAATCGTTTGTATTTCCTTGGTGTTGGTAGTGATCTCTCCTTCCTCATTCATGATTTTATTAATTTGAGTCTTCTCTCTCTTCTTTTTAATAAGGCTGGCTAATGGTTTATCTATCTTATTAATTCTTTCAAAGAACCAACTCCTGGTTCTGTTGATCTGTTCCACAGTTCTTCTGGTCTCGATTTCGTTGAGTTCTGCTCGAATCTTTATTAACTCCCTTCTTCTCTTGGGTGTAGGATCTATTTGCTGTTTTTTCTCTAGCTCCTTTATGTGTAAGGTTAGCTTTTGTATTTGAGTTCTTTCCAGTTTTTGAATGGATGCTTGTATTGCGATGTATTTCCCCCTTAGGACTGCTTTTGCTGCATCCCAAAGATTTTGAACGGTTGTATCTTCATTCTCATTAGTTTCCATGAATCTTTTTAATTCTTCCTTAATTTCCTGGTTGACCCTTTTATCTTTTAGCAGGATGGTCCTTAACCTCCATGTGTTTGAGGTCCTTCCAAACTTCTTGTTGTGATTTAGTTCTAATTTCAAGGCATTATGGTCCGAGAATATGCAGGGGACAATCCCAATCTTTTGGTATCGGTTCAGACCCGATTTGTGACCCAATATGTGGTCTATTCTGGAGAAAGTTCCATGTGCGCTTGAGAAGAATGTGTATTCAGTTGAGTTTGGATGTAAAGTTCTGTAGATATCTGTGAAATCCATCTGGTCCAGTGTATCATTTAAAGCTCTCGTTTCTTTGGAGATGTTTTGCTTAGAAGACCTATCGAGTATAGAAAGAGCTAGATTGAAGTCACCAAGTATAAGTGTATTATTATCTAAGTATTTCTTCACTTTGGTTAATAATTGATTTATATATTTGGCAGCTCCCACATTCGGAGCATATATATTGAGGATTGTTAAGTCCTCTTGTTGAATAGATCCTTTAAGTATGATATAGTGTCCCTCTTCATCTCTCACTACAGTCTTCGGGGTGAATTTTAGTTTATCTGATATAAGGATGGCTATCCCTGCTTTCTTTTGAGGACCATTTGAATGGTAAATGGTTCTCCAACCTTTTATTTTCAGGCTGTAGGTGTCCTTCTGTCTAAAATGAGTCTCTTGTAGACAGCAAATAGATGGGTCCTGCTTTTTTATCCAGTCTGAAACCCTGCGCCTTTTGATGGGGTCATTAAGCCCGTTCACATTCAGAGTTACTATTGAGAGATATGAGTTTAGTGTCATCATGATATCTATTCAGTCTTTGTATTTGTGGACTGTTCCACTGAACTTCTTCTTAAAGGGGAATTTTAAGAGGCCCCCTTAAAATTTCTTGCAGAGCTGGTTTGGAGGTCACATATTCTTTTAGTTGCTGCCTGTCTTGGAAGCTCTTTATCTCTCCTTCCATTTTGAATGAGAGCCTTGCTGGATAAAGTATTCTTGGTTGCATGTTCTTCTCATTTAGGACCCTGAATATATCCTGCCAGCCCTTTCTGGCCTGCCAGGTCTCTGTGGAGAGGTCTGCTGTTACCCTAATACTCCTCCCCATAAAAGTCAGGGATTTCTTGTCTCTTGCTGCTTTAAGGATCTTCTCTTTATCTTTGGAATTTGCAAGCTTGACAATTAAATGTCGAGGTGTTGAACGGTTTTTATTGATTTTAGGGGGGGATCTCTCTATTTCCTGGATCTGAATGCCTGTTTCCCTTCCCAGATTAGGAAAGTTTTCAGCTAGAATTTGTTCAAATACATATTCTGGCCCTCTGGCCCTTTCGGCGCCCTCGGGAACCCCAATTAAACGTAGGTTTTTCTGCCTCAGGCTGTCGTTTATTTCCCTTAATCTATCCTCGTGGTCTTTTAATTGTTTGTCTCTTTTTTCCTCAGTTTCCCTCTTTGCAATCAACTTGTCTTCTATGTCACTCACTCGTTCTTCCACCTCGTTAACCCTCGTCATTAGGACTTCTAGTTTGGATTGCATCTCATTCAATTGATTTTTAATTTCTGCCTGATTAGCTCTAAATTCTGCAGTCATGAAGTCTCTTGAGTCCTTTATACTTTTTTCTAGAGCCACCAGTAGGTGTATAATAGTGCTTCTGAATTGGTTTTCTGACATTGAATTGTAATCCAGATTTTGTAACTCTGTGGGAGAGAGGACTGTTTCTGATTCTTTCTTTTGAGGTGAGGTTTTCCTTCTAGTCATTTTGCTCAGTGTAGAGTGGCCAAAAGCAAGTTGTATTGGGAAAAAGAGAAAAAGAGAGGAGAGAAAGAAGGAAAGAAAAGAGAAAGAGAAAAAAAAAGGGAAGAAAAAGAAAAAAAAAACGAAAAGAAAAAAAAAAGAAGAAAAAGAGAAAGAAAAAGAAAGGAGAAAAAAAAGGGGGTGGGGGAAGGAAACAAATCAAAAAGCAAAACAAAACAAAAACAAAAACAAAAACAAACAAAAAAAGAACCACCGGGGAGTATCTTCTGATTCTGTGTTCTTTAAGTCCCTTGGCTTCTCCTGGAAGTTGTCCTTCTAGCTGGTGTTCTGGGGGAGGGGCCTGTTGTGCTGATTTTCAGGTGTTATCAGTTGGGGGAGCTGCTGTGCCCCTGCCTGGTGCAGGGCTCGGTGGGGGTTGTTTACCCCGTGAGGCCGCAGGAGGAACAGCCCCAGTGGCGGGGCAGCTCTGGAAACCTGGATTCAGCTGCGGCAGGAACTCCGTCTGCAGGGCCTGGAGGCTCCGGGGCGGGGCCGCTGATCTGCTCAGCTGGGGCAGGAGCGTCCTTGCTGTCCTGGGCCCTCCCGGCCTCTGCCTGTCCCGGGGGAGGCCGGATCCTGGGCTGTGTCCGGGCGCCCTGTGCTCCGGTGCCTGCGCTGTTGGATTCGCGCTCCCGGGCCGCACAATCCCCTCCGCGGAGCTGCCGCCCGAGCCCCTCCGAGCTGCTCCTGGAACCGCGCAGCCCCCTCCGCACGGAGCCTCTTCCTCTGCCCGAGCCCCTGCGAGCTGCTCCCGGGGCCGCGCAGCCCCCTCCGCAGAGCCGCCGCCCGAGCCCCTCCTGGCTGCTCCGGGTCCCGCCGGGTCCCGCCGTGCGCGCTGCAGCCCTTAGGGAGCTCGGCGCACTCTCCCGGGCGCGCATTTGCTGTTAGTGTTCCCGGGAGCCTGAGGGCATCCTCGCCCTCCTGGGTCCTGCTCCAACTCCCCGCGAGCCCCTTTCCCCCCGGGAAGGTCGGTGCAGCTCCTGCTCCTCCGGGACGGGGCTCTCCTGTCCTGGGGACACTCGCCCTGGCCTCAGCCCGGCTCCTCGCGGGCCTCTCCCCCTTGGAGGCCTTTGTTTCTTTACTTCTTTTTCCCCGTCTTCCTACCTTGATAGATGCGCGAACTCTCCTCACTGTAGCATTCCAGCTGGTCTCTCTTTAAATCTCAGGCCGAATTCATAGATTTTCAGGATAATTTGAAGGTTTTCTAGGTAGTTTGGTGGAGACAGGTGATTTGGAGACCCTACTCTTCCGCCATCTTGCTCCTCCCCCCTTTTCTCTTGTTCATATCATCTATGACACTGATTGTTTTGCAGGTGTTGAACCAGCCTTGCATCTTGGGGATAAATCCCACTTGGTCAGGGTGAATAATCTTCTTAGGTACTATTGGATCTTATTGGCTAGTATCTTGTTGAGAATTTTTGCATCTATGTTCATCAGGGATATTGGTCTATAATTCTCCCTTTTGGTGAAAAGAATTTATCTTGTTTTGGAATTAAGGTGATGATGGCCTCATAAAACGAGTTTGGAAGTATTTGATCCCTCTCTATCTTTGGAACAGCTTTAGTAGAATAAGTATTGCTTCTTCTTTAAACGCTTGACAGAATTCCCCTGGGAAGCCATCTGGCCCTGGACTTTTGTGTCTTGGGAGGTGTTTGATGAACTGCTTCAATTTCCTCCCTGGTTACCAGCCTGTTCAGGTTTTCTATTTCTTCCTGTTCCAGTTTCGGTAGCTTGTGTTTCCCCAGAAATGTGTCCATTTCTTCTAGATTGCCTAATTTATTGGAGTGTAGCTCCCCATGTTATGTTTTTTTTTTCTTTTAAAGTTTTATTTATTTTTGATAGTCAGAGAGAGAGAGAGGCAGAGACATAGGCAGAGGGAGAAGCAGGCTCCATGCACCGGGAGCCCGACGTGGGATTCGATCCCGGGTCTCCAGGATCGCACCCTGGGCCAAAGGCAGGCGCTAAACTGCTGCGCCACCCAGGGATCCCCCCATGTTATGTTTTTAAAATCATTTGTAATTCCTTGGTATTGGTCGTGATCTCTCCTTTTTCATTCGTAATTTTATTAATTAGAGTTCTTTCTCTTTTGTTTTTAATAAGGCTGGCTAATGGTTTATCTATCTTATTAATTCTTTCAAAGAACCAACTCCTGGTTTTCTTGATCCATTCTACAGTTCTGCTGGTCTCTCTTTCATTGAGTTCTCCTCAAATCTTTATTAACTCTCTTCTTCTGCTGGGTGTAGGTTTTATTTGCTTGTCTTTCTCCAGTTCCCTTAGGTGCAAGCTAGGCTTGTGTATTTGAGTTTTTTCCAGTTTTTTGAGGGATGCTTGAATTGTAATGTATTTCCCTCTCAGGACTGCTTTTGCTGTATCCCAAAGATTTTGAGCAGTTGTATCTTCATTCTCATTAGTTTCCATGAATCTTTTTAATTCCTCCCTAATTTCCTGGTTGACCCTTTCATCTTTTAGCAGGATGCTCTTTCACCTCCATGTGTTTGAGTTTCTTCCAAACTTCTTCTTGTGATTGAGTTCAAGGTTCAAAGCATTATGGTCTGAAAATATGCAGGGGACAATCCCAATCTTTTGGGGTCGGTTGAGACCCGATTTGTGACTCAGTATGTGGTCTATTCTGGAGAAAGTTCCATGTACACTTGAGAAGAATGTGTATTCAGTTCCGTTTGGGTGTAAAATTCTGTAAATATCTGTGAAATCCATCTGGTCCAGTGTATCATTTAAAGCTCTTGTTTTTTTTTAGAGATGTTGTGCTTAAAAGATCTTTTATTTGCAGAAAGCACCGTGTTGTAGTCTCCCAGTATTAGTGTATTATTATCTAAGTATGACTCTACTTTTGTCATTAATTGATTGACATACTTTGCAGCTCCCACTAGGGGCATAAGTATTCATGATTGTTAGGTAGTCTTGTTGGATAGATCCTTTTAATATGATATAGTGTCCCTCTTCATCTCTTACTACAGTCTTTGGGATAAACTTTAATTTATCTGATATGAGGATGGCTACCCCTGCTTTCTTATGAGTACTATTTGAATGATAAATGGTTCTCCAACCTTTTATTTTCAGGCTGTAGGTGTCCTTAGGTCTAAAATGAGTCTTTTGTAGACAGCAAATAGGTGGGTCTTGCTTTTTTTTATCCAGTCTGAAACCCTGTGTTTTTGATGGGATCATTAAGACCATTTATGGTCAGAGTTACTATTGAAAGATATCAATTTAGTGTCATCATACTATGTATTCAGTCCCTGTTTTTGTGGATTGTTTCTTTGGACATTCTTTTTCTTTTACAAGGTCCTGCCTTAAAATTTCTTGCAGAGCTGGTTTGGTGGTCACATATTCTTTCAGTTTCTGCCTTTCTTGGAAGCTCTTTCTCTCTCCTTCTATTCTGAATGAGACCCTTGCTGGATAGAGTATTCTTGGCTGCAGGTTCTTCTCATTTAGCACCCTGAATATATCCTGTCAGCCCTTTCTGGACTGCCAGGTCTCTGTGGAGAGGTCTGCTCTTAATCTGTTATTTCTCTCCATATAAGTTAGGGATCTCTTGTGTCTCACTGCTTTAAGGATTTTCTCTTTATCTCTGGAATTTGGAACTTTCGCTATTAAATATCGAGGTGTTTAATGGTTTTTATTGATTTTAGGGGGACTTCTCAATCTCCTGGATCTGAATGTCTGTTTCCCTCCCCAAATTAGGGAAGCTCTCAGCTATTATGTTTTCAATTTGCTTTCTGGTCCTCTGTCCCTCTTGGCATCCTCTGGAACCCCAATTAAATGTAGATTCTTTTTCCTTCTGAAGCTGTCATTTATTTCCTTTAACCTTTCCTCGTGGTCTTTTAATGGTTTCTCTTTTTTCTCTGCTTCCTTCCTTGCCATCAACTTGTCTTCTATGTCACACACTCGTTCTTCTACCTCATTAACACTGTCATTAGGACCTCCAGTTTGGATTGCATCTCATTTAATTGAATTTTAATTTCAGCCTGATTAGGTCTAAATGCTGCAGTCATGAAGTTTCTTGAATCCTTTGTGCTTTTTTCCAGAGCCACCAGTAGTTTTATGATTGTGCTTCTGAATTGGCTTTCTACATTGAATTGTAATCCCAATTCTGTAACTCTGTGTCAGAGAGGACTGTTTCTGATTCTTTCTTTTGTAGTGAGTTCTTCTTTCTAGTCATTTTGCTCACTGTGGAGTGGCTCTATGAGCAGGCTGAGTCAAGAATATCAACCACAACCTACGTAAATTTTACCTTAGATGATTCTGATGAAGTCAGAGACCAGAAATTGAAAACAAAGATCAGAACGAAATAAAAGGACCACTAAAGTGAAAAACAAATTTTAAAACAAAGTAGTAAAAAAAAAAAGGCCAGGAATCCTAAAGAAGATGAGAAAAAACTAGAATGAAAAGAAAAAGAAGAAAGAAAAGAAGAAAGAAGAAGAAGAAGAAGAAGAAGAAGAAGAAGAAGAAGAAGAAGAAGAAGAAGAAGAAGAAGAAGGGGAAAAGGGGGGAGCCTCGGAGATGGTGGTGAAGAAGTTGTAATGGAGGGAGAATGTAGTCTACCTGAGGGGGTTCTAGAGGGTGATCCTCTTGTTTCTGAGTATATTAACTTCTGTATGTTAGAAGATGCTCCGTCCCAAATTTATATAAACCAGAAATACTTGTAGTGTGTTTCAAACAGTGGGATTGACAAACCAGATCTCCAGGAATGCAAAATTCCCCAGCAGGATGTACATGGGAGTGTGGAGATGCTGGTCCCAACACACAGCACCAATAATAGCTCCATTTCCCATGAGAGTCAGGATAGGTGATTGAGAACAACAACTTGAATCTCCTTGCTGCAGGGAAAACCCAGAAGAATGAATTCCCTTACTGACTCAGAAGAAGATCCTGATCCAGACATGTTCATTGAGGCTGTAAGCTGCGCTGCAATGGAGGCATCACCATGAGACCAAATCCTAACAACAAAGCAGAACAGACAAGGTCCTTATGATCTGACCTTTATCTACTTAGTTTACCTGTGCTCCTTTGAGTTCTATGCCCAATAAGCAAAGAATAGTTGCCCTTCCACCAAATGGCATGCTCTTCTCCCAACCTGAGGTATCTGTTGTTTTTTTCCTCCTTTCCTTCTCTCTTTCGCTTTTTGCCCATGTCTTCTGAATTCTTTCCTTTCTCTTTTTCCTTATTTTTACTTACTTTAAGGGGGGTGCTGGGTAACTTATATTCTATGGGGTCATAGTCATAACTGGACCCTTATTTTCAAAAAAGCATACAGTTACTTACTTGGAGTTGTGAAAAAGCTAGAAAAATTTAATGTTTTAGAAAACAGATTCATCTATACCTACAACAGTAACACCACAATTTTTCCAGGAATTGAAACTATTTGGATTTTGTCCTCCAGATCTTTCATCAAGAACAACAACATAAAATTAAAATTAGGATTATTTCTCTAGAGAGAAAAAAAAAGGATGAGGATATGATGTAATTTCTGCATACCTGAGAGCTCTGCCTGGGAGGAATGGGTCAGCTTTGTCCTTTCTTCTCAGTCTCAGACTCAGTCTCAAAAGTGTTGATTCCAGGACTTTTACTAAAAAACAAAACCCCTTTTGTACAATTAACTGCCCAGAGCCCACCAGAATCTTGTTAGGGGAGATGCCCAGAGAAGATGCATGTGAGATATTAGAAGGTTTTTTTTTTTTCCAATTTTTAATTTGGAAGAAAGGTTTCAAGTAACACCTGTATAAAATGTTTAAACTAGAAATGAAGTGCTGGAAGGAACTCTGTTCTTCAGGTTTTTTTGGTATGTATTTCCAGAGATCGATCCCTCGTGTATTAAAAAAAAAAGTCACTCCTTACTTCAGTAGTCCTTTGGGCAGGCTAGTCTCTCAGGCCAGCATCTACCTTGGCCTTCTGCGCTTTGGTGCCTTCAGGGGAGTAACTAGGACAAATAAGTAGTTGTGTGAAACGACTATGTGGCTGTGTCTCCTGAACTCAAAGCTAATTATGAATTGTCCTTTATTCGGTAAACCAAAGTTCCTCTCGGGAAAGAAGATAGCCATATATACAGTCCCCAGAGAGATGTAGAAGAAAATTTCTGGCTTTGAGAAACTAAAACTAGACAATTTAAAGACTATAACATCTTTGTTCTTAATGCATGAAGTAAATCCATTTTGGCATATTTTTGGTTTTCTTCACAAAGGTTTAATTTAATTAGCTTAAAAAATTTAAAGGTATTTGAGAGAGAGAGAGCATAAGCAGGGAGTATGGGCACAGGGAGAGGGAGAAGCAGGCTCCCCACTGAGCTAGGATCATGTCAGGGGCCTACAATCATGACCTGAGTCAAAGGCAGAGGCTCAGTCGGCTGAGCCCCCCGGGCACCCCTAACTGTATTAGCTTTGTACTGTTCTAGCATGATGAGTTCTCCTAAGATTCTTACAAATATTTCCAGCGTTCTTCTAAGCTTTAGTGTGTGCATGTATTTTTTTAGAGAAGTATTATTTTCTGGTGAGTATAAGGAGCCCATATAATCCATTACAAAAATACATCCTCTTATGTGTTTCCTGCATATTTAAGGTCTTACCATCTGAATGACTTTTTAGGGAATTTCTGGAGGCAGGCATAGTAAGACAGTAACAAAATGCCCATTCTTATTTTGCATTTTAGCAAAAAAAATATTTGAAATATAAAGCATTTATAGGTCATTATCATGTAATGTGGGGATCTCTGTGCATCAACGGTCAGTTTCAGGGAGCAGAACCACAATACGTATATGGCGATTGGGAATTGAGGTACAAAAAGTAGAGTGAACAGGAGCCAAGATGCATTTCACTAATAATAGTCCTGTCTAGGATCAGTTCTTTCTATCTTAATGCCATCTGTGGTAGGCACACCGCAGGTTGCCACCTATTGGCTTTTGTACTATCCCAAATGGAAATATGTTCCCATTGTAATTTGAAGAAAGATTCCAAATTTTGTGTACAACATGGCAGGGAGCTTTCTATTGTAATGAGAACGCTTTTATTAGGATCAAGTTTGCAAAGACCTCGTCCCTTCTATTTCACAAATTGGAAATTCACTGGAATTTAATAAGCCTTAGTGGACAGTAATATTAGGCATATAGATTTGTTTTCTATGGTATTTAGACTCATTTTTTGCTGACACATTCCCTTTTTTGCCACTTGGGGGAAGCTACTGTTCTTTACCACTGGAGTTAACAGCCAGCAGGGATTTCTTCTCCATAACAGTTAGGGTCAGCATTTTTTTTTTTAACATCCATCCCTCCCACCCCTAACAAAGCAGAGAGAGGTAAGAATCTTAACTTATTTTTTAAAAGACTAGACATCAGTTTTCTTACTAACTTTTCCTGGTGAAGGTACTGAGAGCATCTTCCATCACAGCAACTGATTTAAACTTCTCTATGGTGTAACACCTTCATCCACCAGTACCACATAGATGTGACAACACACTGGTTAATGGATATGGAATGTTTTTTTTTGGAGAAAATATAACTACCCATAAATACATGTAATAATGAAAATTATAAATTCAATGGACTGGTTTAATAGTAGATGGGAGAGCACACAGGAGAATAAATTAACTAGCAACTACATCAGAAGACTGTATATTAATGCATTGTGAATAGACAAAAAAAGAAAAATGGAAGAAAAGTTAAATGTGGATGTCTAATAGTTTAATTGGCAATTGTGAAGAAAGGAAGAGTCCGGTGATATTTAAAGAGATAATACCTATAGATTTAGTCAAACACAAAAATATGTAACCTCAAAGAGGAAGCCCAACACATTCTAACAGTATAAAATTAAAAATTTGCACCATGCAAATTATAAACAATGGAAACTAAGGACAAAAATAGGGGCTCAGGGGCTCCTGTGTGGCTCAGTTTGTTAAGTGTTGGACTCCTGGCTTCAGCTCAGGTCATGATCTGGGTCCTGGCGGGGAGCCCCATGGCAGGCTCCAAGCTCAGCAGGGGGTCTGCTTGAGATTCTCTCAGCGACTCCCTCCGCCCCTACCCCTGCTCACAGGTATGTGTGTATGTGTATGTTCTTTCTCTGTCTAAAATAAATGAATAAATCTTCAAAAACCAATAATAGCTGAGAAGGAAGAAGAGAAAAATAGATCACCTTTCCAGAAACAACATTAAGCAGAAAGTGGATTTCTGAGCAGTTATGGTGAAAACCAGATGGCAAGGAATTACATCTTGAATGTTGTGGGAACGGGAGGGGAAACTGCCTTCTAGGATTGTAGCAGCAGGAACAATACCTGTGAAGAATATTTATCTCATGATAAATAGAAGCATGTGGAGAAGATGGAAAATATGCCCTTCTTAACTGTGATAACAGGCAAATTTTGTCTTTTCCTTCTTTAGGCATAATTGCTTAAAAAATCTATCTCTAGGAATTCTTTTATAGATGAGGTGTGCTAAGCCCTGCATGTGACCCCTGAGTGGTCTGTTTCTTCTGTCTGAGTGAGGCATTGGCTTTTGAGCACAGCATCTCATTTCATTACATATTGAAGTAGGCAACATGAGGGTCTCCAAAGCTGTTCATGGCTGAAACCCTCAGAAAAACATACTCAGCCCTGTCAACCAGCTGCGTCATGTGGCGAGAAGGATTTTGCAGATGGGATTAGGATTAAGGAGTAGGGGGTGTCCTCAGTTCTCCAGGTAGGCCCCTGCCTGCGTGAAGTGACATGGGGTGGTATGAGAAGGATTTCACTCAGCCTTGCTGTCTTGGAAGGTGGAAGAAGGGAGCTGCAGGCCAGGAAAAGTGGGAACCCTTTACAACCTAAGGAAGGAAGGACAGAGATCGTCGCCTAGAGCCTACAGGAGGGAATGTATCCCTGCCTACACCTTGATTTTTAGCCCAGAGACGTCTTGTCAAAACACTAACCTTCAGAACATGATAAATTTGTTTAAGCTACCAATTTGTGGGAATTTGTTATGTTACGTTGCCAATAGAAAAGTCCTACAGTTAATTTTGTCTCTGTCCGCTCACTGCCCTTGAAAAGTTATACGTGGGGATTCTCTAAGGACTAAGAGGAAAACACCTTACTTCCCGGAGACTTTGGGTTTGTGTCTGCCAGGCACCCGAGGACCTGTTGTTGGGGCTATTGTTAAGCAAAGGCAAGGTCTGGGTTTTCATCTCTATACACACACACACTAGGCTCCTACCCTTGTCAGGGCCTCTCTGGGGTCCAAGCTTCTTAAAGATCTTTCTCTCCTCCCTGGCCCATCATACGCATTATCAAGGCAACCTTACTCACTTCCTCACTTCCTTTAAAGTCTTTTAAATTGGGTTCAGAAGCACACTTAGTTCTGTTTCATTTTTATTTTTAAAATTGTCTTTATTTGGGTGTAGTTGACACGCAATGTGACATTATTTTCAGGCGTAATGCAGAGTGGTTTGACAAGTCTCCATGTTAGGCTGTGATCACCACCAGAGTAGCTACCATCTGTCACCATACAGAGCTGTCACAGAGCATTGAAGATATTTCCTATGCTGCGCCTTCTATTCCCCTGACTTACTCATTCCACAACTGGAAGCCTGTGTCTCCTCCTCCCCTTCACGCATTTTGCCCATCTCCCGATTTCCCTCCTATGTCTCAGCCATCAGTTTGTTCTCTGTATTTATATATCTGATTCTTTTTGTTTATTCATTTGTTTTGCCTTGGAGATTCCACATATGAATGAAATCATATGGTATGTGTCCTTCTCAGTCTGACTTATTTTTCTTAGCATAATGCTCTCTAGGTCCATCTATGTTGTTGCAAATGGCAATATCTTGTTCTTTTTATGATTAATATTCCATTATACACATACACACACATTATATATACATGAATACATACCACATCTTCCTTATCCATTAGTCCAATGGACACTTAGGTTGCTTCCATTTCTTGGCTATTGCAAATAATGCTCCAATAAACTAGAGTGCATTATCTTTTTGATTGGTGTCTTTGTTCTTTTGGGAGTCAATACCCAGTAGCTCTGTTTTCCACTTATCCTAAAGATGTAACTCTTTGTGTCCCATCTTAAGATGAAGAGTATTTCCTATAAGGCTCCCCATCTAGGGAAGATTCTGGGTCTTAGCTTCTTTCTGCAAAACCTCTGAAATGCATCCCAAAATTCGCCACAATTGGGAACACTCTCAGAGGAGAAGAAGGTTTGGTGTTTTAGTGTTTATCTCTCTGGGTTCTGAATCACCAAAAACCACTGCTGTTGTTCTTTTCTATCTTCTTATATTTCGATACATTTTATCAAATTTCTTTAATCTGTGGGAAGTAAGTCTAAACAATTTAGTTTTCCGTTACTAGTAATTAAGGCAATTCCGGTCATTTCTACTTCTAAAAAAACTTAATTTGTCCATTTCTCTTTGCTTTTACTGCTTTCACATTAATCCATGTTTTAAAATGTCTTATCTCTTAAAAACACTGAATCTATCCATTTATGGCCTATTTCCATTGCCAATATATCCTAGTGTAACTATTATTGGTTCTTCTCTGGAAGGCAGCCATTTACCTGGTCTCCCATTTTCCCCTATCTGATCCTTCTAGAGTGATATTCTAAAAACATTTATGAAATAATTTCAGTTACTTTAAAGAAATTCTTTCAAATTTTTTCCACTCTTTTTAGAATAAAGCCAAAACTCCTTCCCATGACCTACAGGACTCTGTAGATTCTGACTTTTGGCTACCTGTTCAAACTCCTCTCATACTCCTCCCTTGTTCACTGTATTACAGTCACCGTGCTATCTAAATCTGGCACCTCTTACTTGCTCTTTATCACATTGCTTTATTTGTTTATGGTAGTTATCAAAATCTACAATTATTTTGTACCTTGTCTTCCATATTAGAATGCTTACTCTGTGAAGGATAGTCTCTTCTAGCCTGTTTAGAATCATAATCACTCCATTTGCTCTAACGTGGATGGAACTGGAGGGTATTATGCTGAGTGAAATAAGTCAATCGGAGGACAAACATTATATGGTCTCATTCATTTGCGGAATATAAATAATAGTGAAAGGGAATAGAAGGGAAGGGAGAAGAAATGGGTAGGAAATATCAGAAAGGGAGACAGAACATGGAAGACTCCTAACTCTGGGAAACGACCTAGGGGTGGTGGAAGGGGAGGAGGATGGGGGTTGAGGGTGAATGGGTGACGGGCACTGAGGGGGGCACTTGACGGGATGAGCACTGGGTGCTATTCTGTATGTTGGCAAATTGAACACCAATAAAAAATAAATTTATTATTAAAAAAAAGAAAACAAAATATTCAAGCGAAGAAGCCAAAGGAAAAAAAAGAATCATAATCACTTCAGTTATTAGCACAATGTTTAGCATATATTTGCAACTCAGAATACTTGTTGAATGAAAATACATATTCTTTTTTTTTTAGGAGTTTTTACATGTTAAGTGTGTCCATATTTGCTTTTCACCTATGGCTGGATTTGTTAACTATAGCTAAAAGTTCTCCGTGTATCTGTAAATGATAAAATATTTTGTCCTCCTTGTATGAGTACTAAATATTTTCTTATTCCCAGAAGAAGTCCATATATCAGCTTTTCAAGTTTCTTCAATTTAATGGAGCTGTAATTCTAGTAGGTTAAAAAGAATAATAAGTGCTTTCATAAATTTTAAACAAGAGAAAGAATCTCTGGGGAAGAAAGAAATGGAATTTCTAGTAATTTAAATCTGATAGCCTTTGAAGAGGAAAGAAATGAACAACTTCTAACAGAAACTGCTAGCTTAGGATCATTTGTATGCAAGAATCCAAGTTCAGGTATTCAGAATGATTCTTTGAACAAATCAGATTGGTTTGGCTAGTTTGGTTTAAAAGAGCTGTGTTTGTCTTCATCATTTTATAACAGATTAGGATATAACACAGATGTGCATTTTGTTTTTTGTGAGGCCACTTTGTTTTCACATAGAGAAACTGCTTAATCTGAATTGAATATACTTCATCTACTCATTTCCCTGATCAGATGAGCTAGCATTACTTTTACATGTCTAGCATTCTTAAAAATGTAAAATTATGTGTTCAACCAAATTGAATTTTATTTCTAATAAATGTTTTTGTTATCAATAGTAATTGTGTTTCTCTGGAATGTTATCTAATACATAATTTGCAATATTCTTTGTTAACTTTAAGACTTTGGACTGACACTAAAGCAATAATTAATGAAAAATCTTTGGATACCTAGACAACACTTAATAAAATAGGACAACAACAACAATCAACAACATTGATTATGAAGCACAATTTTAATTTGCTTCCTCTTTTTATATATCGTCAAATAGTTGCCAGCTAACAGTTTGATAGGGCATTTGGCTACCTTTAGACTATGTTAAGGCATCTTTATTTTCATCCTTTAAGAAATATAAAAAGGGATGTGTGTGACTATAGGCATTTATAAAATATATATGTATTGCTGATCTGTTGAGCTGCTTGTTTGCAAAGATATTGTCAAGTATCGACTCTTATTTTTCTCTAGGCTGGTGAGGAAATAGACTTTAGTTACTGACTTATTCTTTTTGGGTTGATAGAACAAAAGTATCATAGATTGGGTGGCATATAAACATATTTATTTCTCACAGTTTTGAATGATGGGAAGATAGCTGTAATAAAAAATGGCTAAATTGTGTTATTATTATTTTTTTAACCATGGTAGAAAAGGTAATCCCAAAGGTTAATGCTGTACTGCCCTTTAGGACATTAACCAGTTCACATATCACTTAGAAAGTTTATTTCAATGTTTTTTTTTATATTCTATATGAAACCACATTTAAAAAAAGAATTCTTTTATGTTTTTAAAAGATTTTATTTATTTATTTGAGAGACAGAGAGAGAGCATGTGAGCAGGGGGAGGGGAAGGGGGAAGAGGGAGAAGCAGACTCTCCACTGAGCAGAGAGCCCAATGTGGGGCTCCATCCCAGGACTTGTCCCCAGGACCCTGGGATAATGATCTGAAGAGAAGGCAAATGCTTAACTGACTGAGCCACCCAGGCACCCCTGGAACATTACTAGGGAGTTAAATATAATTTTTATATTATAATAAATAATATTTATAACATTATAAATTAAATTTAAATAATTAAAGAGTTAAATACAATTTATGACATTTTCATCTATTTGAGAAATTTGTTTATAACATTCAAAAAATTATACTTTGACAGCAACAATTTATAAAAATATTCAATTACTAATGACAGCAGCTGTGTTTTCTGTATAAGATCCATACATAGACACCGATTAGATAAGATGCTTGAGGCATCATCAAGAGACTCAGGTGTCGTATGATGGCTCTGAAACGCCTTGAAGGGAGAGTTTCTGCTTCTATAGCTTCCAGTGGTAACTGGTATGTAATCGTTCAGCCTTGCCTACTTCAGGGTCGTGGTGAGACAGAAAGCAGTGGCAATCCTTTTTCTCAGGTACAGACTGACACATGGAAAAGTGTCAGCATATCAAGTGCCAAATTAATCAATCCAAAGTAAGTAAAAGGGGTGAGCTGTGTTATGCAATAGGTCTGACTGTTCCAGAGCCTGCAGGTCTGAGTTCAGCTTTTCGGCAAGACCTGAGATTCAGACAACAGCAGTCTAGGGAAATCCCAAGGCTCATTAGGCTGAGCAGTAGTATGAGGACCATAAAGCCTCAGACACATCCGGAGCCCTGGGGACAAGTGATCTTTCCCCTTGTACAGCCAGCTCTCAACTAGGGCTTGACTTATAAGGAAGCAGTTAGGGTACAGACTTGGGCAACTATGATGGTCATCTGAGAACTTCTAATTTTGTTGGACTGAAACTCTGACGGAATCTGTGGGATGAACAGTAGGGTAACATAGTATTTCCTCGAACTCACATAGCTCCTGACATGCAGTCATGTAAGTTTCTCAGATGTCTTTATTCAAAGCTCCACTTCCCTCCCTTGCTGGTCTTTCTGTCTTTGAAGCCATTTTTATACTTCTCTGACAGTCGTAATCTTTAAATTTAAGAAATCATTTGAGTTTTGTTGTTCCAGGTTTATACATTTGGAAACACTCACAGAGCAATGACACTCTCATAGCATCAGGGAACTGGGGCCAGTGGTATAGGAAGGGAATTACAAGGTATGGATAAGATAGGATCAACGTAATATAGCAGAAAGCACTGGATTCATGGCAGTATTGTCTCAGGACCTCCTAGATACTATTTTCCATTTCTTTATTTCAGTTACTTCTTGATAAGTTCTTCACTTCTCCCAAAAGAAATTTAAGGTGCAGTGTTTCAAACAAAGATTAAAGCAGAAAGATGATGCCCTTCTCAGTAAGAAATACCTTCATGGGTATCACCTTCAACGAATGGTGTCCATTTCTTGGAGTTTCAAGAAAAATTAGAATTACATCAGATACCCTCAAAACAAATTCACATGGCATTTAAGCTTCAAGTAGCAATCTTTTTTCTGTCATTGTTGTGGTCACATTTCTTACTGTGATCAGAGTCTTCAGAAATGTAGAAGCTGGATGTATTTTTGCCAAGTGTGGCAGTTTATCAACACTGAGAGTGAGCTTTCCATAATAGTTGGCGTTATGTTTTCACATTATCTGAAGGCAGAATATTCCCCGAGTCAATAAAAAAATTTAAGAATAACTGGAATTTATTACAACTCAAATATATGGTTTTCTATGTTTGTCTCATGAAATGTAAGGATTTTGATATCACCCTTCTCCTATTATGTTTTCACAGTAGGAAATAATCACATTGTTTCTCAGTCATAAATTACAGGAATGCTTTAGATTCTACTTTTCCACTTGTTTTCTCTCCCCTTGTTTTCAGAAGCCTCTTTTTAATTAAAAAACAAACAAACACAAAAAAAACAAACAAAAAAGCTTGGTCTTTCTCAGGCTCTTCCTAGTTTTCCAAAGATGAGGCTTGAAGTTAGATGCAGGACATTTTTTTTAAAGATTTTGTTTATTTATTCATGACAGACAGACAGAGAGAGAGAGAGAGAGAGAGAGAGGCAGAGACACAGGCAGAGGGAGAAACAGGATCCATACAAAGATCCCAATGTGGGAATCGATCCTGGGACCCTGGGATCATACCCTGAGCCAAAGGCAGACCCTCAAACGCTGAGCCACCCAGGGACCCCTCGATGAAGAATTTTAATGAGAATTTGACCTGTCGAATTCAACATCTTGGATCATGGGAAAGAACATCAGAATGCAACTTCTATATGGAAATTCACAATCCTTGGTATATCCAAAGAAGATTGGAAAATCTCCATTGTATCAGAGCTCAAGTAGGGCTGGACATATGACAGCAATTGGTTTCCTGTATTTTTTGCTTTGTTTTCCAAATGATGCTAGAGAGGGAGGTAGGTGGTTCCTTCCATTATTAATCAGATTGTAGCATTAGATGCACCTGGGCACCTGACTCCAGGCAGGTGAAGAGAATGGTCACATATGTGGTGTGACCAAGACATCCAAAATTTCCTTGGGCCCCAAATCTCTCTCTCACTTGCTTATCTTGAAATACTATATGTACTGAAATTTCTTGGTATTAGGAATTTTTCTTTTTGGAATATCTGAATAACTATCCGATAACTTTCCCTGACTGATTTGAGAGAACCAAGTGCAACATAGACTAGGTAACTAGGACTGAGGACAGAAAAATACAAATTTTGCCTGACTTAATATTTTACCAAGAGCTAGTTCTAGATTAAAAATATACTAATCTAGACAGAGAAACATCTACTAATTTTTCACTGCTTTTTAAAAAATTTGTAATCTGGGATACTCCCACCCAATATTGGGAATGAATGTAAATGTAGAGCAGGAGAAAATGGATAAAACAATATTGTAGTGTAAACTTTATTTCTTTTAAATGAACCCATGGTTGTTGAAAATTCCAAAAGCAGAAGAATTCTAATTTCAAAAAAAAAAAAAAAAGAATTCTAATTTCCTTTATCATCCTCTTCTATGAAATTGGTCATGGTAAACCTCTTTTGTACCTGCTCAGTGATATGGATCATGGCCCTTGGTCTTTTCTTTTGGTGATTAGTGTATTCCAGCTACTGTCCTACTCCTCTTGAGTCTGACGATTCCTTTAAAGATAAAGATTTTATTTTCTCTTACCTAGTCTCTACAAACTCCCTAACCTCTGTAACCTGGGATAATAAATAAAGACAAGGACATGAGGTTCCTTTCATTCCTAAGTGATTTGCTTCCTAACATGTACATTCAGAATACCTGCTAACTGTGGTACAGTATAGCAATTTATAGTATAAAGCATTCTCCTTTCAGCATCATAAATAATCACATAGTAATCACTGTGGCATGAGTACAAAGATGAATCAGAAATACTGCCTTCAGGTGCCTGGGTGGCTCAAGTTAGTTAAGGATCCAACTCTTGATATGGGCCCAGGTCAAGATCTTAGGGTCCTGAGATCAAGCCCTGTGTTGGGCTCTGTGCTCAGTATGGAATCTGCTTGATATGCTCTTTCTCCCTTGCCCACCCACCCCTCTTGCTCTCTCTTTCAAATAAATAAATAAATAAATAAATAAATAAATAAATAAATAAATAAATCTTTAAAACAAACAAATAAAAGAAATATCTCATTACTTTCAGGGACTTAAGTCATTTTTTTATGTAAGTGTATTTAGTTCATAAAGAGTTTATATTTTATTCTCAAAACAATCTTGGAAGGTATTATTATCTTCATATTAATTGAATAAACAAAGATTAAAATTCAAGTTTGATACCTTGCCTGAAGTCACTGCACTGGAGAGTGACAGAGTTGAGCATTAGATCTAGATAGTTCATTCCAGAAGTCTTCCTGCCTTTAGAGGTTTTAATTTTGTCTCTTAAAAAATGGAATGATTTTCATCTTCTCATGACGCCATGCCCAGTTCCTTGTCTCCTTCCTCATTAGTTTGTTGTAAATTCAACTTAAAAGCATTATAGAAAGGAAGAGTTGGAAGGTATGCAAAATGTTCCTCATTCTATTTATACAGAAATGTATATTTCCTACCTCACAGAATTTGCTTAAGTTTTTTTTATCTTGGAATATGATTCTATAAACATACAGACATACACACACATATATATATATATGTAGAGAGAGAGAGAGAATGAGGGGTGGGGAGAGAGAGCTTTTTGTCTGAATCTTTCTTCCAATTTGGTCCTTTTTTTTTTCTTTTTTTAGGTCACTTGATATTCTTGACTTGATGAAAAAAAGCAATGATTCTAAGGTGACAGAATTTGTTCTTCTGGGCCTATCATCCTCCTGGGAGCTACAGCTGTTTCTCTTCTTCATATTTTTATTGTTTTACATGACTGTTATTCTGGGAAACCTGTTGATAATGGTAACAGTGCGAGCTGATGCTCACCTGCTCCAATCTCCCATGTACTATTTTTTCGGTCATCTGTCTTTCATTGACCTATGCCTAGGCTGTGTTACCGTGCCCAAGATGTTAAGAGATTTTCTACAACAAGGCAAGATCATCTCTTTTTCAGGATGTTTGACCCAGATCTACTTCCTGCACTTTCTGGGAGCCAATGAGACATTTCTGTTGACGGTCATGGCCTATGATAGGTATGTGGCCATATGTAATCCCTTGCACTACCTGACAGTCATGAACCGCCAGCTGTGCTTTCAGTTGGTTTTTGCCTGTTGGTTTGGGGGTTTCATCCACTCTATATCACAGGTCACACTGGTAATCCAGCTGCCCTTCTGTGGCCCCAATGAACTGGACAACTTCTACTGTGACGTCCCTCAGGTCATCAAGCTCGCGTGCATGGATACATATGTAGTAGAGGTGCTCATGGTCTCAAACAGTGGTCTTCTCTCTCTCATCTGCTTCTTTGTCTTGCTGTTCTCTTACGCCATCATCCTGACCACTCTGAGAACTCGCTTCCGCCAGGGCCGGAGCAAGGCACTCTCTACCTGTGCCTCTCACCTAACAGTGGTCAGCCTGATCTTTGTGCCATGTGTATTCATCTACCTGAGACCTTTCTGCAGCTTCTCCGTGGATAAGATATTCTCTGTCTTTTACACAGTGATCACACCTATGTTGAACCCGCTTATCTACACACTCAGAAATGCTGACATGAAGAGAGCCATGAAAAAGCTAAGAAAAAAGTATGCGGCATTCTTCTTCCATAGTAAAGGATGAACAGGAAGAGGTGATTTAGAAAGCATGACCTTCTTGGGACATTCTTCGCTCATCCTGTACATGGCTATGAGCATGAAAACCAATTTGATGACTCTGGCATAAAAGCCAGCATAAAAATTATAATGTGTGCTGTTGATTGCTACTGAGGCATAGTGGCTCTGTTGGGTGTTCAATATTAAGCAGGGAGGTCAGGAATGTTTATTGTCCCAGGAATTGAGTACTGGGTTCAAGAGGACACCTTGAAAGATCAACTCTTCTACCCTTTGTCTATCACTAGTCTTCATTTACTTATGTCATTTCACTTTTAAATTCTCTTCAAATGAAAGAAGGTATTCCATCTCCTTTTTTGTCATGTTCATCTAGACACTGTATTATATATTGTGCCAAATTTTAGAAATGCACTTGAATTCAATTCATTTAAGCGAACAGTGCTCTTAGAGAAGTTTACATGTGAAGGCAAGGGAGCCTGGGAGTTTTGGGTGATGGAAACCTCAGTGTCCTGCACTGGAGGCTTCTCTAGAAGAGATAGCTCTTTGCCCTGGAGTTGCTTGAAGGGGAGTTACAGCGGGATCAAGTATATAAGCTGGCTCTTCACCTGATCATAATATTTTAGAGGTCTGACCAATAAGAGAAAAAAGATAAAGAAATGAACTATGGTTTAAAGTACTCAGAGTACTCTAAGTCTCTACGGTACTTTAAGAAGTAGGTAATATTATTCAGCTTCACTTTTACAAATGAATTCAGATTTCGTTTTTTTTTTTTTAAGACAAATTTATTTTTGGGAGAGGGAGAGAGAGAGAGAAAGAGAGAACAAGCAAAGAGAGGGGCAGAGGGAGAGCCAGAAAGAACATCACAGGCAGACTCCCTAGCTACCATGAAGCTCGACACTGGAATCAACCCAATGACCCAAGATCATGACCCAAATCCAAATCAAGCATCTGTTGCTCAACCCACTGTGCCACCCAGGTACTCCGAACTGATTCCTGAAGTGATTTTCATAAGAACACTCAGAAAAAAATATGATCAAGCCAGAAAGCTAGGAATTTTTTTGTAATTAAGCTAATATTTTTCTTTCCAGAAAGTCTTTACCCCAATTAGATGACCTAATTGCATATTTTCTACTTTATCTATCGAGGAGCTCCAGAGCTAGGAGATCACTAAAAGCATGCACACAATGTTAGTATTTAAGGTTATCTATTTCTGACAGAAGGATTTCTGCAACTTCTTATGTCTATGGGCAGGTGTTAATTCTGTTCAGTAAGTAATTATATAATGATGGGATTTTAGTGGCATTTTTATATACGTTCACTTATTTTCTAATCAGTTGTAATGGAGAGGCCTTTTAAAGTAGTCAGCTGAAAAATAACTCAGGACAAAAGTATCTGAAACTCCACCTAATATTAGGATTTACTCTTAAAATCCCGAAAGCTGGTCCCGTAAGAGCTTGACTGGCTCCTACTAGGGTGAGCGAGGGGAGTAGCATCCCTGGCAAGGCCGCGCCCCCCTCGTTCCGTGGCATCTGCACGAGGCCCTCCCCGACAGCAGCGTCCCGAGGACCAGGCCGGAGGCGGGGGCGTCGGGGCTGGAGGGCAGTGGGGTCAGCAGGCACCTGCAGGGACCGGAAGCTCCCACTCTGTACATTCGTGGGCTGCAACATCCCTTTCTCTAACGTTCCTCTTTCTTAGCAAAATTAAGTGTCTTGGGAATCATTTGGATTGTGCTGGGCGGGCGGGACCGAAGGGCATCAGGAGGCCCAACAACATGGCGGCAGGCGTCCATCTTGTCGCCGCCGCCTCGGGCCTTGCGCGCCAGCAGCCGACGCCCAAGGACACATCATCAGTGGGAGACGGGACGCTGACCTCACCTGACCCCCAGCGGGGCCTGAGCAGTCATCCCCCACCTGCTCCAACAGGAACGGGCCCTCACACCTGTCACCCCTAGGACGCCCCGCCCCCCCTTAGGGAGCTCCGTGTGCTCCCTCTGTGCCATCTCCCCGGGGTCAGAGCTGGGTTAGACCCAAGGGAAGAGGTGGACGGGGCCTGAGGGCCAGAGCTTGCTCTTTCTACGCTGTCAGGTCTGCTGCAGAAATTCAGGAGATCTGGGAATTTATTTATTAATTTACTCATTCTTTTATTTATTTATTCACTTTTTAGATTTAATTCTAGGTCATTAACATACAGTGCAATATTGGGTTCAGGAGTAGAATTTAATGATTCATCACATGCATACAACAGCTAGTAAAGGAGTCTAAGGATTTTTTGTTCTTTTTTTTTTAAAGATTTTATTATATTTTTTTATCTTTTAAGTAATCTCTACCCCCAGAGTGAGGCTGGATCTCACAACCCAAGATCAAGATGGCCTACCAGCTCTTCTAGCCAGGTTCCCCTGAAGTGAAATTCTTAAAATAGATAATTATTTGGAGATAGTGAGTGATGAGGGAACAGGGCTAGCTGAGGACAAAGCACAAGCTGATATCCCACAAATGACCCCCACCCGGGGTGGGATCTGTGCAGCATCCTTTAGGAAGTTTCCAATTGTCTTAAAGTTAATGTCCTGCTAGAGGGAAAAGTGCTCTTTAACTGGAGAATGGCTAGGTCTCCAGTATCTTGTAGGTCCTCCTTATCTAATGAAAATCCTTCTGAAATCTCCCTTTTCCTTACCTCCCCCACTGGCCACTATATAGTCAGCCACTCCTTGCAAGCCCAGGGCAGCCGCTCTGCCTGCCCTTGGGTTCTGTCCCCAGGCTTTAATAAAACCACCATTTTGCACCAAAGGCATCCCATGAATTCTTTCTTCGTCATTAGCTCCGGACCTCACTTGTATTCCAAAACTTCTTCAGTAAGCATGTAGAGAAAAATCTCTTATAAAATTTCTCAGACTGGGGGCCTGGGTGCCTCAGTGGTTGAGCATCTGCCTTTGGTTCAGGGCGTGGTCCTGGGGTCCTGGGATCGAGTCCCCCATCTGGCTCCCCACAGGGAGTCTTCTCTCTCTGCCTGTGTCTCTGCCTCTCTCTGTGTGTCTCTCATGAATGAATAAATAAATAAAATCTTAAAAATAATTTCCCAGACCAATTCATAGCTTTGTAAACAGTTTTGGAAGTAAAGCATTTATGTTGTTAAAATTGATCCATTAAAAAGTTGATAAAGTAAACTGAAAGAAAGTCAACATTTTTCCCACCTGAAAAATTTATGTCATTTACATAATGCTTTGTATTTTCTTTTAAATACACTCTACCCTGTATTTGATGGACGGTTTCTGATGTAGTCAAGTTTCAAAGGGAAAATACAGAGTATCCCGACTTTACATTATTTTCCTCAAAAAGACCCAAGCAAGTTTAACTTGGAAGTCATTCTAGATATTTTTATTTTTAGATTTTGTTTTTAGATTTATTTTAGATTTTTAGATTTATTTTTAGATTTTTATTTTTAGATTTATATTTAGATTTAGAAGGCTAGTGACTTGGGCCTTCACTTTTTTCCCACTAATTTCACATCTTAACTAGAACCGTAACTCAATTGGTACCTAAAACACTGAGCCAGATACTGAAATATTATGGTGAGACTGAAAAATATAGTTCTATATTTTTAAAATGTGGTTGTCAGAAATGAATTATCTGAAGAAAACTGGGAAGAGAGAGACACTCCTCATCATTTGCATTAATTGGTTTCTAAACAGGTGCAAAAGTCTGACACAACCAGCCAAGGTGGGTAGGGCAATGATATTGTCCACCTTTCATAGATTCCAGCCCTTTAGTTAGGACAGTCCTATACACCAATCACGCACAATATTTTGGGAAACAATCTTACTCTACCTAGGCTTGTAATTTTGACTCATATATCTAACTTTATTTTCTTTTTTAAAAAATTAAATTCAATTAATTAACGTAAAATGTGTTATTTATGTCGGAGGTAGAGGTCAGTGATTCATCAGGCTTATGTAAGACCCAGTTCTCATTGCATCCCGTGCACTCTTCAATGTTCATCACCCATTTATCCCATCCCCTATCCCCCCTCCCCTCCAGCAGCCTTCAGTTTGTTTCCTATGGTTAGGAGTCTCTTATGGTTTGTCCCCATCTCTGATTTTGTCTTGTTTTTATTTTTTTTCCCTTCCCCTATGATCCTTTGTTTTGTTTCTTAAATTTCACCTAAGAGTGAGACCATATGATAATTGCCTTTCTCTGATTGATTATTTTGCTTGGTATAATTTCCTCTATTTCCACCTATCTCCTTGCAAAAGGCAAGATTTCATTTTTTTGATCATTATTCCATTATATATATGGAATTATTCAAATATATATATATATATACCATATCTTCTCTATCCACTCATCTGTCAATGGACATCTGAGCTCTTTCCATAGTTTGGCTCTTGTGGACACTGCTGCTATAAACACTGGGGTGCAGGTGTCCCTTGAGATCACTATGTTTGTATCTTTGGGGTAAATGCTTAATAGCACGATTGCTGGCTTGTAGGATAGCTGTATTTTTAAGTTTTTGAGGAACCCCTTTACTGTTCTCCACAGTGGCTGCACTAGTTTGATTTCCCACCAACAGTATGAGAGGGTTCGCCTTTCTCTGCAGCCTCACCAATATCTGTTGTTTCCTCAGTTGTGAATTTTAACCATTGTGACCAGTGTGAGGTGGTATCTCATTGTGGTTTTCATTTCTGTTTCCCTGATGCCAAATGGTGTGGAACATTTGGTCATGTGTCTGTTGGCCGTTTGTATGCCTTCCTTTGAGAAATGTCTGTTCTTGTCTTCTACCTTGTTCTTCTATTTCTTGGCTGGATTTTTTGTTTTTGTGGGTGTTGAGTTTGATAAGTTCTTAAAATTTAAATTCAATTTTCCAATATACGGTATAACACAAAGTGCTCATCACATCATATGCCCTCCTTAATGCCCAACACCCAGTTACACAATTTGGATAGTAGTCCTTTATCAGATAAGACATTTGCAAATATCTTCTCCAGTTATGTAGGTTGCTTTTGGGTTTTGTCCACCGTTTCCTTTGCTATGCAGGCTTTATATCGTGATGAAGTCGCAATGGTTCATTTTTGCCTTTGTTTTTCTTGCCTTTGGAGACATGTCTAGCAAGAAATTGCTGTGGCCGAAGTCACAATGGTTGCTGCCTGTGTTCTACCTTAAGATTTGGATGGATTCCTATCTCGTGTTTAGGTCTTTCGTCCATCTTGAGCCCATTTTTGTTTATGGTGTGAGGAAATTGTTCAGTTTCATTCTTCTGCACGTGGCTGACCAATTTTCTGAATACCATTTGTTGAAGAGACTGTCTTTTTTCCAGTAGATTGTCTTTCCTGCTTTGTTGAATATTAGTTGACCATGAGTTGAGGGTCCACTTCTGGATTCTCTATTCTGTTCCATTGATCTATGTGTCTGTTTTTTGCCAGGACCACACTGTCTTGATGACCACAGCTTTGTAGTACAACCTGAAATCCGGCATTATGATGCCCCGGCTCTGCTTTTCTTTTTTAATATTCCCCAGGCTATTCAGGGTCTTTTCTAATTCTACACAAATGTTAAGATGATTTGTTCCAACTCCCTGAAGAAAGTCCATGGTATTTTGATAGGGATTGCATTAAATGTGTAAATTATCCACGTTGCATTGACATTTTCACAGTATTAATTCTTCCAATCTATGAGCATGGAATATTTTTCCATCTCATTGTGTCTTCCGCAATTTCTTTCAGAAGTGTTCTGTAGTTTTTAGGGTATAGATCCTTTACCTCTTTGGTAAGGTTTATTTCTAGGTATCTGATGCTTTGGGGTGCAATAGTAAATGGGATTGACTCCTTAATTTCTCTTTATTCAGTCTCATTGTCAGTGTATAGAAATGCCACTGATTTCTGGGCATTGATTTTGTAGCCTGCCATGCTGCCAAATTGCTGTATGAGTTATAGCAATCTTGGCATGGAGTTTTTTGGATTTTCTATATACAGTATTATGTCATCTGCAAAAAGGGAGAGTTTGACTTCTTCTTTGCCAATTTGAATGCCTTTTATTTCATTTTGTTGTCTGATTGCTGAGGCTGAGGACTTCTAGTCCTATGTTGAATAGCAGTAGTGAGAGTGGACATCCCTGTCTTGTTCCTCATCTTAGGGGAAAGGCTCTCAGTATTCCCCCATTGTATGATATTTGCTGTGGGCTTATAATAGATGGCTTTTAGGATGCTGAGGAATGTTCCCTCTATCCCAACAGTCTGAAGAGTCTTGATTAGGAATACATGCTGTATTTTGTCAAATGCTTTCTCTGCATCTATTGAGAGAATATGGTTCTTGTTTTTTCTCTTACTGATATGATCACTCACATTGATTGCTTTACAAGTGTTGAAGCAGCCTTGCATTCTGGGGATAAATGACACTTGGTCATGGTGAAGAGTCTTCTTAATGTACTGTTGGATCTTATTGGCTAGTGCCTTGTTGAAAACTTTTGTATCTGTGTTATCAGGGATATTGGTTTATAATTCTCTTTTCCGGTGGGGTCTTTGGTTTTGGAATGGGGTCTTCATCTGGTTTTGGAATGAAAGTGATGCTGGCCTCATAGAATAAGTTTGGAAGTATCCCATCCCTTTCTATCCTTCAGGACAGCTTTAGTAGAATAGCTATTGTTTCTTCTTTAGACGTTTGATAGAATTTCCCTGGGAAGCCATCTGGCCCTGGACTTTTGTGTCTTGGGAGGTTTTTGATGACTGCTTCAATTTCCTCCCTGGTTATAGGCCTCTTCAGGTTTTCTATTTCTTCTTGTTCCAGTTTTGGTATTTTGTGATTTTCCAGAAATGTGTCCATTTCTTTAGATTGCCTAATTGATTGGTGTATAGTTGCCCATATTATGTTTTTAAAATCATTTGTATTTCCTTGGTATTGGTTGTGATCACTCCTGTTTCGTTCATGATTTTATTAATTAGAGTCTTTTCTCTTTTGTTTTTAATAAGGCTGGCTAATGGTTTATCTGTCTTCTTAATTCTTTCAAAGAACCAACTCCTGGTTGTGTTGATCTGGTCCACAGTTCTGGTCTCTATCTCACTGAGTTCTGCTAGAATCTTTATTAACTCTCTTCTTCTGCTGGGTGTAGTTTTTATTTGCTGTTCTTTCTCCAGTTCCTTTAGGTGCAAGGTTAGCTTGTGTATTTGAGCTTTCTCCAATTTTTTAAGGGATGCTTGTATTACGATGTATTTCCCTCTCAGTACTGCTTTTGCCATATCCCAAAGATTTTGAACGGTTGTATCTTCATTCTCATTAGTTTCCATGAATCTTTTTAATTCTTCTCTAATTTCCTGGTTGATCCTTCCACCTTTTAGCAGGATGCTCTTTCACCTCCACGTGTTTGAGTTTCTTCCAAATTTCTTCTTGCGATTGAGTTCTAGTTTCAAAGCATTATGGCCTGAAGATATGCAGGGGACAATCCCAATCTTTTGGTATTAGTTAAGACCTGATTTGTGACCCAGTATGTGATCTATTCTGGAGAAAGTTCCATGTGCACTTGAGAAGAATGTGTATTTGGTTGTGTTTGGATGTAAAGTTCCATCTGGTCCAGTGTATCATTTAAAGCTCTTGCTTGTTAGAGATGTTGTGCTTAGAAGATCTGTCATTTACAGAAAGTGCCATGTTGAAGTCTCCCAGTATTAGTGTATTATCTAAGGATGACGTTTCTTTGGTTATTAATTAATGAATATACTGGCAGCTCCCACATTAGGGGCATAAAATTCATGACTGTTAGTTCCTCTTGTTGGATAGATCCTTTCAGTATGATATACTGCCCCTCTTCATCTCTTACTACAGTCTTTGGGATAAATTTAATTTATCTGATATGAGGATGGCTACCCCTGCTTTCTTATGAGGACCATTTGAATAGTAAATGGTTCTCCAACCTTTTATTTTCATGCTGTAGGTGTCCTTATGTCTAAAATGAGTCATTTGTAGACAGCAAATAGGTGGGTCTTGCTTTTTTATCCAGTCTGAAACCCTATGCCTTTTGATAGGATCAGGAAGCCCATTCACTTTCAGAGTTACTATTGAAAGATATGAATTTAGTGTCATCATAATACGTATTCAGTCCCTGTTTTTGTGGATTGTTTGTTTTGATTTCCTCTTTCTTTTACAGGGTCCCCCTTAATATTTCTTGCAGGGTTGGTTTGGTGGTCACATATTCTTTCAGGTTCTGCCTATCTTGGAAGCCCTTTCTCTCTCCTTCTACCCTGAATGAAAGCCTTGCTGGAAAGAGTATTCTTGGCTGCATGTTCTTCTCATTTAGGACCCTGAATATATCCTGCAGCCCCTTCTGGCCTGCTAGATCTCTGTGGAGAGGTCTGCTCTTAATCTGTTATTTCTCTCTATATAAGTAAAGACTCTCTTGTCTCTCCTTGCTTTAAGGATTTTCTCTTTATCTCTGGAATTTGCAAGTTTCACTATTAAATATCAAGGTGATGAATGGTTTTTATTGACTTTAGGGGGGACTTCTCAATCTCCTGGATCTGAAAGCCTGTTTCCCTCCCCAAATTAGGGAAGCTCTCAGCTATTATGTTTTCAAATATGCTTTCTGGTCCTCTGTCCATCTCCGCATCCTCTGGAACCCAATTAAATGTAGATTTTTTTCCTTCTGAAGCTGTCATTTATTTCCCTTAACCTAACCTCATGGTCTGTTAATGGTTTTTCTCTTTTTTCCTCAGCTTCCTTCCTTGCCATCTACTTGTCTTATATGTCACTCACTTGTTCTTCTACCTCATTAACCCTGTCATTAGGACCTCAAGTTTGGATTGCATCTCATTTAATTGAATTTTAATTTCAGTCTGATTAGGTCTAAATGCTGCAGTTTGAAGTCTCTCAAATCCTTTATGCTTTTTTCCAGAGCCACCAGTAGCTTTATGATTGTGCTTCTGAATTGGCTTTCTGCATTGAATTGTAATCTCAATTCTGTAACTCTGTGTCAGAGAGGACTGTTTCTGATTCTTTCTTTTGTAGTGAGTTCTTCTTTCTAGTCATTTTGCTCAGTGCAGAGTGGCTGTATGAGCAGGCTGAGTCAAGAATATCAACCGCGACCTAGTATATTTTACCTTAGATGATTCTGATGAAGTCAGAGACCAGAAATTGGAAACAAAGATCAGAACAAAATAAAACAAAAGGACCACTAAAGTGAAAAACAAATTTTAAAGCAAAGTCGTAAGAAATAAAAGGCCAGGAATCCTAAAGAAGATGAGAAAAACTAGAACGGAAAGAAAAAGAAAAAAGAAAAAAAAGAAGAAGTAGAAAAAAACGGGGACTGGGAGAAGGTGGTGAAGAAGTTGTAATGGAGGGAGAATGTAGTCTACCTGAGGGGTTCTAGAGGGTGATCCTCTTGTTTCTGAGTATATTAACTTCTGTATGTTAGAAGATGCTCTGTCCCAAATTTATACAAACCAGAAATACTTGTAGGGGGCCCAGCCATTGACCACCAAAACATAAGTGAGATAAAAGAGAGGAGCAGAATGGCCATGAGGAATCTCACAGAATGAACCAGCACGGTGTTCCACTTGGTTCTGCGTGCATACTGGTCATGATTTAGAAGGTATTAACTTTTGCCATTGTAGAACAACATGAGGCAGAGAAAACGAAACACACGAAACAAAACAAAAGAATATCTTCTATATCTCCCCAAATTAAGTTGAGTATGTTGAAGGGAATCTGGAAGGGGAAAATATATCTAGGACCTATAATTGTAGAAATATGAAAGTCAAAAAGGAAGAGTCTTAAAAATGAAGAGGTGGTAAAATATTGTAACTAAGAGGGAAAAAAGGAAAAAAAATCGGAAATTTACAGCCTGATATAAAAACGAGTTGTACTGGAAAAAGGAAGGAAAAAAAAAAAAAGGAGGGGTACCCTCTGGTTCTTTATACTGTAAATCCCTCGACTTTCCCTGGCGTTTCTCAGCGTTTTTGGGTCAAGGACTTGCTCTTCCCCTGTCCTTCCAGCTGGTCTTCTCCGGGAGGGGCTACTGTGCTGATTCTGAGGTGTGTGCACCTGGGGAGATGCCCCACCTCCTGCCACGTGCACGGCTCAGTGGGAGCTCTTTACCCCATGAGGCCCCTGCTCCCTGGCAGCCACGCTCTGTCCCAGGCACAAGGCGACACCAGGAGGGACAACACCACCGGCGGCGGCCAGCTCTCCAGCCCTGGAGTCACTCCCCCAGTATCACCCACAGCTCCCAGTCCGCACTGGCCTAGGTGCTCCCGGGGCAGGGCGCTGAGCTACACAGCTCGGGGTCCCCCGGGGCAGGAGAATCTCCACCGTCCTGTCCTCTCCCATCCCTCTGGGGTCCCCCGGGTGCGGCTCCCCAAGGAGCAGGGCGCAGTCCCCACGGATCCCCTGGCTCCCCGAGACCCCCGGGCGCTGCAGCCCTTTCCCGAGCTCCCCGGTGGGTGCGCTCTCCCCGGGCCCCTCTGGAGGCCCCGCTGCGCGCCCCCCCCCCCCAGTCCTGCGGTCCCGGGAGGGCCTTCCCTCTGGGAGGGTCCGGGTGGATTTCTACAGTCTCCGCCCCTCTGGGCCTTCTCCTGTGCCCGCCCCCAGCCCGACCCCTGGGCCCCTCCCCGTGTGGGTCTGTTTCATTTTTCCACCTTCCTACCTGCTGGAAGCGCAGACCCTTGTCCCTTGGCACTCCCGCTGCTCTCCCTGGAGATCTCAGGTCGACTTCATAGGTTTCAGGATGATTTGACAGTTATCTAGGTAAGTTGGGGGGCGGGTGCCCGGGGACCCTACTCCTCTGCCACCTTGCCGGCCTCCCTGTCTGAACTGTTGTTGCACCTCAGGTGCTCCATCGTTCGTTCATTATATTTTACAGCGATGCAGACAGCCAAACTGGCCTGCTTCCAATGGAGCTGGATGGATGGGACTTTACCAACTTTGTTACCCAAAAACTCTAATCCTGGGGTGCCTGGGTGCCTCGGTGGCTGAGCATCTGCCTTTGGGCCATGGTGTGATCCTAGAGACCCGGGGTCGAGTCCCACATCGGGCTCCCTGCAGGGAGCTGTTTCTCCCTCTGCCTGGGCCTCTGCCTCTCTCTCTGTCTGTTACTCTCATGAACAAATAAAATCTTAAAAAAAAAAAAAAACGAACAACTCCAATCCCTGGGGAAAAATATATTGCCAGTAATGTCTTTGTACTTATGTATTCATATATTTTTATTTTTAAATGAACATATATTGTTTTAGTAATTTAAAAACAGAAGAACTTTATTTTTGTTTGGATAATGAAGATTTTTTTTAACCAAATGTAACAGCATAGTCCATCTTGTTAATATTGAGATACTGTTAACATCTTCATTACACTGCCATGTTCTTATTCCTAGCATCAATGTTTTCAACAAATATATAGTCACAGTATAATGCCTTGGAGAGCATCCTGAGGCAGTAGTCTTTTCCCTAAAAAAACATTAATCCTAGCTAAATGAAGGATAAGTGACAAAACGAGTAGAAGTCTGCCTGGCTAAGATGCAGAGAAAGAACAATAAGGAAACTTAAAATCTAGAAACATAACTCATTTTTATTATGTGTATATATAAGCCTTTTGTATGTTAGATGATTATTTTCATGCTCTCTTATAAAATATTAGAGAAGTCTACCATTTTGTTCATTTCCAAATGAAAATGAAAAGTCAACTCAAAATTTAGGAATCATAATTTCAATCAGAATATTTGAGTTCTTAGAAGAGAAGTCATTGTAGCTTTGAAGATGAAAGAGGGTCATCAGAGAGAAAAATTACCAAAGAAAAGAATAAAATTTTTTCACCATCAGGCCATCCTGTTTACCTGAAGTTTTCATCATTGTTTTCCTAATTCATTTATGCGTATTAATTTCTGATGCTGATAGAAATCTATTCCCCTCAAAGTCTAATTACAATATGTTATCAAAGAAAACATAAGACTAAAGCTCTGAGCATACGAAATGCTCTAGCTCTTTAATGGATAGAATCCTAGTTTTGAAATTGAAAAGCTAATTTAAGTAAATAAATTTATGAACTCAAATATTCTACTCTAACTTTTATATTCTGAATCACAGTCAGTAATAGAGTTCTTAATGTCAGGGAATAGTCAGTGGATATCTAATAAATAATTCACCAAAGGATCATGACAGCCAATATATCCAGCTCTTCTTTATGTGTACTAAAAAAAATGGTGTAATGGAAAAGAACTCTGAATTATACGACTAACAAAAGCAGCATCCTACTAACATAATTTTAACATAAGCAGAATTAGCAAATACAGAAAACACACAAAAATGGCAAAGAAGATAATAATCTTTTTAAAATCACACAACTAGATGTCTATTGATTCCATCAACCTAGAATCCCTTTCCTCCAAGTCTGCTTTCACACTGGAGGATATAAGTTAGAGACGGGCTATGAAAACCGCTATTCGGCTGGAAACTTCCTCTGGAATGAGAGGAGGTCTCATTTAGTAACCAAACTCTGCTGTGAATTCATAAAAATTGCTCCTAAGATGTGACAAAACCTGGGGCTCTGTCACCAATATTTATTTCCATCTTAATTTCTTTGTGTTTTCACCAAATAGGGGGAGAGTGTGGTGAGAATTTAAAAACTCAAATGAGAGAAGTAATGAAGGCATTATTACTGCTGGAAATGCTTCCTACTTTAGGACAATGACCTCAGAAAGGTTGTAGAGTATGTCACTTATCTTTCACTTCTCTACATAAAATATATCTGTTGACCAACTTCCTCATGGCCGTCTTTACTTCTTTATTTCTCAAGGTGTAGATAATGGGATTAAGTAAAGGGAATATCACAGTATGGAACACAGACACAACCTTATCGAGGGAAAACGAGTCAAATGGTCGAGCATAAATGTAGATAGATGGTCCAAACATGAACACCACAATCGTGATGTGGGAATAGCAGGTGGACATGGCCCGACTGGTACTCTCACCTGAGCCTGAGTGTTTCCTCAACATGGCCAGGAGGAAGGCATAGGACATTAGGAGAGCAATGAAGCATACTACAGAGATCAGACCACTGCTAAAAATCATCACTAACTCCTCGGGGAAGGTATTGGCACAGGCAATGCGGACGACCTGCGTGATATCACAGAAGTAACTGTCTAACTCATTGGGCCCGCAGAAGGGAAGTCGGACGATGAGGACCACTTGTATTATAGAATGAATGAAGCCCCCCAACCAGGAGAGAGCCACCAGGATACAGCAGAGACGTCGATTCATGATAGTAGCATAGTGGAGAGGGCGGCAGATAGCAGCATAGCGGTCAAAGGCCATTACTGTGAGCAGGAACATCTCGGAGGCCCCAACGAAGTGCAAAAAGAAGAGCTGTGCAATGCACCCACCGAAAGAAATCCTCTTTCTTTCCACAAAGAAGTCTACGAGCATTTTAGGGGCCGTGATGGAGGAGTACCAAATGTCAAGGAAGGCCAGGTTAGCCAGCAGGAAATACATGGGTGAGGTCAGGTGAGGGTCCAGCCTGATGGTGCAAATAATAAGAACATTTCCTGGGAGGATGAACAGATAGAAGGACAGAAATATAACAAATAGGACTAGTTGTACCTCTCGAGTCTGGGATAAGCCAGTGAGAACAAATTCCGTCACCCTAGTGTAATTTGCAGGTTCCATTTCTTCGCTTGTGTAAAAGAATATGGCTATAAAAAAATAAAGAAATTACAATTATTCCAAATAGCACTTATCTAGATTTATTTTACTGCTGCTGAAATCAGCAGATTGGTCTGTATTATCATTAAGACACTGTATTAGGATACCTTTGAGCGTCCCATTTGAGGTCTGATAAGCCAAGATAGGGAAAGAGTAAGTGGTGACCCGACAATTAGAAACACTGAAACCATATGCAGCGTGGCACGTGTCTGAAACCAAAATCCCGATGTATTAATGTTATTAATTTCTACTTTTTATGAAACTCAGCAGTGCGTTAATCCTGTCCCTGTATATCTACCTTAGCAAGCAATGTGTGCAGCTACTTAGGAGAGAAACCAAATTGTACACGGGGAATGGGAGGAAAAGCAGCCTGTTCTTTCTAGATTTGTTGTTGTTGTTGAGAAATCTAGCCAACTTGGAAACACGTGATTGTGGTCTAATGGCAGTATTTTCATTTTAATCTTTAAAAAAGATGCCGGGGCTTCGAATGGAGTGAGGGGACATTTCCTCCTTCACCGAAGCCTGCACAGCAGACTCCTTGGCAGCACGCAAGCCTCCACACATGAGATGCAACAGTGCAAGGCTGTACGTGAGAACTTTTCAGGCCGTGACCAAATATCATTACCCCCCTGGCCTTGCATCTTAGCCACTGTTCCAGGAAGGTGGGGACGAGATACAGTGATTTGACGAGCGGGTGTGCTTGCCGTCCAAGCTGACCCCTCCTGCCACTTCAAGGGGACAGTGGGAATAAGGTTTTTGCGAAACTTTTACTCAAGTCCTATTAATTGAACCTACCCCAGTATTAAATAGAATAAAGCCCATCCAATAAAAATAAGATAATCACCCATTTACCACATGTTTCCTCTGTTAATAGTATAAAACCTGCCCATGAAAATAAGCAGTTCTTACAATCAACAGCCAATATTGAAGAGTTGTTTCAATTCTCCTGATGTGCTATTTTATAATACTGCCTCTCCTGAGAAGGTCAGCATAGAGAAAAACAAAGTTACCATTCTGTAAAGCCAAACAGATGGAACAGCATCCAGGCACTAAAGCTTAGATATACTATTAACTGACGAAAGGAAATCTCTTGTTTCTGCCTTGCAACCTATGACTCAATTTGTGAATAATTTTAACAAACGTAGGCTACTTCCTGATCTAATATGTTATGAATCATTCATAAAGAAGAGATGGTTCCCTACAAACAGACACACTAAGAAAAAAACGGTCCTTGCCAGCAACCTGACACAAAAGGCAAAATATAAAAACACTCAGAAAGCTCAGCATTATGGGACTATTTAGCAAAAGGGTAAATATTCCTATGTCCATGAATAGCCCAGGGTAGGTCTCAGTGATTTAATCAATCATGTTTAGTAAGATAAAGAAATTTAAAATTCTGTTTAAAATTTTAGTCAATAGTCTTTCAAAAAAAAAAAAGAAAAAAAATTTTAGTCAAGAGAAAGATAATGCTGCCAGTTTTCAATCCTCAACTTTCTTAAAAGCACACTTATCCAGATTGACATATTTCCTAGAAATCCAGAAAGCAATGGTTTTACCTTATTTACCCGAAGAAGGTTCCTAATAGCCTCCATAAAACTTTACACATGACATTGAAAGCTTTATCCCAAAGTATATAGCTTCTGCATCACTTCTATAATATTCATTTATTCAACAACTATTTAGGGAACAGCTACTCTGTGCTAACTGCTAAGAACACAACAATGGACAAAGAAGACAGTTTCTGCCTCACTGAACTTTCATTTTAAAAATATAGACAGACAACAAATTAGTAAACAAACAATAAACAAATGAACTGTAAATAAGCAAAATAAATAATTACCGCTATTAACAAGAGAAAGAGAGGGAAGTAAAGAGGGAAAGAAGATAGGTAATACATAGTAGAGGCATGGGGGTAGTGATGAGAAGCATCTTTGAACTGATGACATGTCAATTAACTTTGAAAGCAGGAGAAAAGCATTTTAGGAACAGAGAAGAGCAAATACAAAAGTCCCGTGATAGGGAAAAGTTTCTAGGAACTATAGAAGACCTGCAATTTCCTGAAGCACAAGAACAGAGTAGAGAGAGCTGAGGACCAAGTAATGTGATCTATAAAAACAAAATTAGGTTTTAACAGCTTCTAATATATTTTGGAACATATTGTTATATGGCTTATAATATAGCTTAACAAGACTTGTGACTGAGAAATATCACTGGCCACTTTGCAAATAAATTGAAGTAGGATTACACATAAAGCAACATTTATTAAGAGAAATGTTTTCTTTAGAAAATATTTAGGAGATGCAATTGGCATCTGCTAGATTTACTGCTGAATTGTAGTCATTGCTGTAATTGTACCAAAGCCACTTGGAATTTGAGCACCATAATGGAAAACTATTTAAAAAATGTAACTTATATCTTATGTATCTAAAATGAGGTTCAGGACACCTGGTTAGCTTAGCAGTTGAACCTCTGCCTTCGGCTCAAGTCATGATTCTGGGATCCTGGGATTGAGTCCCACATCAGGCTCCCCACAGGGAGTCTGCTTCTCCCTCTGCCTGTGTCTCTTCCTCTCTCTCTCTTTCTCTCTCTCTGTGTCTCTCATGAATAAGTAAATATAATCTTTTAAAAAATAAAGAGTATACAATGGAATATTACTCAGCCATTAGAAACGACAAATACCCACCGTTTGCTTCAACGTGGATGGAACTGGAGGGTATTATGCTGAGTGAAGTAAGTCAATCGGCAAAGGACAAACTTTGTATGTTCTCATTCATTTGGGGAATATAAATAATAGTGAAAAGGAATATAAGGGAAGGGAGTAGAAGTGTGTGGGAAATATCAGAAAGGGAGACAGAACATAAAGACTGCTAACTCTGGGAAACGAACTAGGGGTGGTGTAAGGGGAGGAGGGCAGGGGGTGGGGATGAATGGGTGATGGGCACTGAGGGGGGCACTTGACAGGATGAGCACTGGGTGTTATTCTGTATGTTGGTAAATTGAACACCAATAAAAAATAATTTTATTATTAAAAAAAGAAAAATAAATAAAGAGTAAAATTATTTGCAAATGACATATCAGATAAAGGGCTAGTTTCCAAGATCTATAAAGAACTTATTAAACTCAACACCAAAGAAACAAACAATCCAATCATGAAATGGGCAAAAGACATGAACAGAAATCTCACAGAGAAAAAAAAAATAAAAAATAAAAAATAAAAAAATAAAAAAAAAGAAATCTCACAGAGAAAGACATAGAAAAAAATAATAATAAAAATAAAAATACTTAAAATGAGGTTCATCCAGCACATTCAAACTATTAATAAAATTTGAATGAATCTGCCCTGAATATTTAGAAATGTTTTGTCCATGCTCTAAGAAAAGTTTGGAATTGTGCCAATATAATCTGGAGCAAGGAATTATGTTTGTGGGAAATCTGGGAAACCCTCCATGGATGCTGAGTTAGGGCATTTCCTTCCTAGGCTGCCATCTAGAAGGCATTTGCTATTCCAAGCCAGCACTTACTCTTAGAGCAGCTAGTTGGTCAGGAGGGTTTTACTTTATCCTGCCTATACTACACCTCCCATCTCTTGATACAAGCCTGTTCCTCTTTTTATTCTCTTTAAATAAAAATTGTGTATATTTAAGGTGTACAACACAATAATCTGATACATAAATACATAGTGAAATGAATACTATCACCAAGTTAATTAACAGAATCTCTTCACACAATTACCATTTTTTTTTCAGTGATAACTCCTGAAACCTAGACTCTTAGCAAATTTTTGGTCCTCAATACAGTGTAATTAATAATAGTCATTATTCTGTACATTAGATCTCCAGACTTACTCATTCATCCTACATAACTGCAATGTAGTTTTTGATCAACATCTTCCTATATCCCCCTTGTCCCTGATAATAAGCATTCTACTTCTCCATGGAAAAAGGAAATATGATATAATAATATAACAATAGTAATATACATATAATTCTGTCTTTAGAAAAAGGGACCCTATCATTTGCAACAACATGGATGAACCTGGAGGATGTTATGCTAAGTGTGAAATAAGCCAGACAAAGATCTCATGTATATGTGAAATCTAAAAAAAGCCTGTTCCTCTTTTAACATCTAGTGAATTCCCATTCTGTGCTTAATCTGCAGGGATGTAGTATCTAGAGAATGACTACAGAGATACCCAGAAGGATCAAGGCTCTCCCTACAGGTGAGTGAACTGTGAACTCACCTCAAGGGAACAAGTGCTTTAGGGAAAAGCGAGAATCTGTGCAAAACTTCTTCCTTACCAACAATGCAGTGTTCATCCATGTATCTAGCCAAGCTCTTAGTAATCACATGGAGAACAGTTATCTTGCCAATTTGAGGAATTAGGGAGGCTACCACAGATTCTAAAATAGTAAAAGATTTAAATGACTCAAAAGATACTGAGTTACCCTCATGCAAGAGGCATTTAAAAAATATTAGCTATCATCCATGACCACTACTGATTCTCTTTCCTTAGATGTGAATGAAGAAGCCAGTGTTTCCCAGAGTAAAAGTCATTCATCGTAGCCCCTCCTGGAAACCAAAAACTCACAATGGAAAGAACTTCTTTCAGACCCTGTTTCAATAACATGAGGTAGAAGGAGCAAGCTAAAACTGAGAGGCTGGGAAGATGGAAGAAAAGGAAATGTTGTGCTGATAAGGGGAAGAAAGCTGTAAAAGAAAGAGGCAGTTATTACTCTTGCATTTCTTCTGAGGATGAAAACTGCCCATCTTTATGAGTCTGCCAGTGAAGTATTCATTTACATGAACAGGCAAAATAATTTTATAAGATAAATAAATAAAATATGCATAATTAGATTCAAATGAAGGTTTATTGAAAATTCTTCCCCAGAAAAGAAAAGTACTTCAGCCTTTCAAACCTGCTGATCATGGGACTATGTTAAAGGCTATGTACGTGGTAGAGCTTTAGCCTCCCTGAGCCAGGGGACAGAGCAAAGGAGACCCTAAGAAATTGAGACTACGATCAAGTGAGGAAGGGAACCTAGAGGCAAGCATAGTAGGGAGGTACTAGATTTTTAGAAACCAGAGATATGTGGAGTTTATTTTTAAAGAATACTCTACCTCAATAAGAGACCCATGTTAGAGCAAACCATTCAAAAAAGATATTTTTAGAGCAGTAGGATAAGAAATCGCAAAGTTATTTGAAACCTTTTGTTTTATATTTATGACTTTTATATATGTTGCACACAGGAGTGCACATGTAATATCACATATTTCTTTAATTTCTCCAATATTTTTATAAAGAATTGAATTTTAGAAAGTGTAGGGTATTTATGTGACATATACATCTGTTTGAAAGGCAGCTATAAAGAACATTGAACAAGAATTAAGACACTTAGATTCCCATGATAGCTTAGCCACCAAAATCTACGTGTCCTTAGGAAGATCATTCATCTTCCCTCTACAAGTTTCTTCCTGGCAGCATAAGGAATTTCAACTAGAATTTTAACGAATAACCTAGCTGTATAATTCTAGAATTCTATGAAGATGAAAGTGGATTGAGAGTGAAGGCCCCAGAAAGGTAGATTAAGAACAATGTGAGTGACAACGCGGAGGGATGGTGACTTAATCATCACTGTGGATATACATAACATGTAAAATAAATATCTTAAATTCACTTTTCCTCTTCCTAAGATATCAAGCTTACCTCTCTTATTCGATAAGATAGTGATGAGGTAGTTTACGAAAGCATCTCACCATATAGAGGGATATGTGCAGACCAGGGATCTTGAGCCTCACAAATAAACCAGCAGTAGAGAATACCAAAATGTAGCAAGTATCTTGATTTCCTATATGCTTTGTGGCTCACAGTAAACTAGGCAAGAAGAAAGCATTAGGATTGGAGAAGGGCTGATTTCAATATGAGAGAATCATTTGCTGCTTGTGCATTTCTCTTAAAATAGACATGGAGTGTGGGTGCTTTGTTTCTAGTCACAGCTGACTAGTTACTAGCTATGTGACCTCGAGAAACTCACCCACTTCTCTCTCTTACTGTGTCCATTAGTGCGGATAGTGGAGATGGTCATAGTACCTACCTCATAGGTACTATTGTAGGGATTTTTTTTTTTTTTTTTTTTTATTGTAGGGATTAATGAGCTAATACATGTAAAGCTCAGAAAAATACCTCATAGTTCATACTTAAGTTATTATTACTGTTGTCATTAAGATGATAATGATACTTATATTCCCTTTACAAAGAAGCAAGCTCAATAGAGAAACTATTACTCTTATATATGATGTCCAAAATATTTCCCTTTAATGTCTGTTTAGACTTCTCTTATGCCCACTCTATCTCCAGCTACTCATCTTGGATCCAGAAAACTAAATCTAAGAAATTACTTAGAGAAGAGGACCAGAGCATTTGACTTCTAAGTACTACTATCTCCTCCTGCCTTCCCAGACTACAATCCTATGTGACTGTTGATAAATCACTATTGTTGGACCACTAAGAGTCCAACTCTTGGTTCAGCTCAAGTCATGATCTCATAGCTCATGATCTCATGGGTCATGAGATCAAGCCTGGCTTTGGGCTCCCCACTCAGCGAGGAGTCTGCTTTTCTCTCTCCTGCTGCCCCTTCCCCTACTGTGAACACTCTGTCTCTGTCTACAAATAAACAAATATTTTTTTAAATCACTATTGTTAAATCATCCAGCTAGTCTGAGAAGGCCTTTTTTTCCCAAAATGTCTGAAATTTTGTATGAATAATTTCTAACAAACACCAGAGAAATCTGGGCTCTCATAGTAATACTCTGTTCACAACTCAAAAAAACAAACAAAACAAAACAAAAAAAAAACTTGACGCATTGCCTTGTAGCTTTTCAGTTTATCTTTTAGCCAAAATATAACTGAAACTCTGAGCCCCGTGAAGACATGAAGCATGTCTCACTTAGATATCTATCTAGTGCCTAAGATAACTTCTGGCACATTATGGTCTTTAATATGTGTTTGTTGGATGGATGGATTTGTAAGTGAACAAACTAGTTGATGACATTATAGGAAAAAATTATCAAATACTTCTAAGATTGTTTTATTATTACATTTAGTGTTTCCTGAGCCTGCTTCATGATTCCTGATTTGTTTCCTGCAGTCGTCTTTTTAAGATGACTATTTTATCTATATTAATTTCAAATAAGAGTCTCTGCTTTTAAGTTTTTTCCTTATTCACTTCCAGAGCTGTTGCTGCTATGAACTCCAGTCCGTTCAAAATGAAACATGACAAGTCCTATCTCCCCCTTCTTCTTCACAGTGGTCATCTTGAGGAACCATATGCACTCCTGACTGACTTCACTTCAGGAGTGACAGGATTCAGGGGGGCCCGGGTGGCTCAGCAGTTGGTGCCACCTTCAGCCCAGGGCCTGATCCCTGGAGACCCAGAATGGAGTCCCGATTGGGCTCCCTGCATGGAGCCTGCTTCTCCCTCTGCCTCTCTCTCTCTGTGTCTCTCTTATAAATAAATAAATAAATAAATAAATAAATAAATAAATAAATAAATAAATAAATAAAATCTTTAAAAAAAAAGGAGTGACAAGATTCAAAATTTTGAAAGATTATTTTAATGATTTGGCACTCTCTGAAGACCCATAAATTAGAAGAACCTTCTCTGATTGAAACTGTTTAAGAATGGTTCATTCTGTAAATATGAGATGACCCAGTTATCTTCTCAATGCCCTGTTCAGCCTTGGGCTCAAAAATGCCTTACCTATTTGTACACTATGGCTAAGGTCTGCTCTATATGATTATGATCATCATGTTTCCCTTATACCTTTCCTTACCAGAAGCCTCTACTTCTTAACACTATTCTTTGAGTATTTTACAGAGTTATTCCCATTTTTACGTCTACCACATTGTCTCAAAAAATAGTTTATGTAAATAATAGAATGCCATTCTTCCACCTACCAGTTGCTGGTGAGAGTTCTGGTATAGTCAGGAACTATAGAGGGGATAGAGGTGCCTCTTTCCCCATCTACAACAGAAAGCTTTGTCTTCTAATTCTGGTATATATCAGTTCCTTCCTTGATGTAACAATGAGCTAACTAGCATCATGGGTTATGACTAAGAATTCCAATTCTCTGGAGTCCATGGCCAGCCAGCTAGGAATCAAAACACTGAGGGAATAATTTAAAAGTTGATGTGTGCATCACCCAAAGAAATGCACCTGAATTTCCCATAACAAATAAGGAAAATGGCTCATTTACCTAGATTAGAAGTAGAAAATGTTATGGTGTATGGTATGCTCTCTAGACTATGATGAGTATTTCCAATTGTGCAGTCTCAAAGGACTATGTCATTTAGAGATGTTGCATCCTTGGAAAAATGGAGATCTATCAAAATCTAATATTACATGAATTGCTTAAACTCTACTGATGTTTGCAATAAAGACCTTAAGTAATAACTCCTTAATATTTCTGACTTTTTTCAGTGTCCTCTACATGTGCTTAATGATTACCTACTATATGTCACACACCCTACACACTGTAGTAGGCACCAGGCATATAATGATGAATAAGAGAGAAACTATCCTTATTTTCCTAAATCAACTGTCCCATCTATGAATCACAAATACTTGTCAATACCTTTCACTTAGAAATGTTCTCTGACAAAGAACCTAAGAGTCTATCTCAATGGTATTTCATCAGCCTGGTCTTCATTTCACATATTTTTGACATTTTTCCTCCTAAAGTTATCTTTATATTATACACTCTGTGAAGAGCAGATAACAGAATTACCTTTAGTAAAGTTGCAGATACAAAATTAATACACAGGGGATGTATGTGTGGCTCAGTGAGTGGTTGAGTGTCTGCCTTTGGTTCAGGGTGCAATCCTCAGGTCCGGGATGGAGTCCTGCATCAGGTTCCTGTGGAGAGCCTACTCTCTCTGCCTATGTTTCTGCCTCTCTCTCTCTCTTTCTCTTTTTCTCTTTCTCTGTCTTTCATGAATAAATAAATAAAATCTTTTAAAAATTAATACACAGAAATTGGTTGCACTTATATACACTAATAACAAATAGAAAGAGAAATTAAGAAAATATCCCATTTGCAATTACATCAAAAAGAATAAAACACCTAGAAATGAACTTAACCAAAGGGGTGAAAGAACTATACTCTGAAAACTATAAAATACTGATGAAAGAAATTTATGACAATGGAAAACAAATGGAAAACTATTCTATACCCATGGGTTGGAAGAACTAATGTGGAAAAGGCCATACTACCCAAAAGACATCTGCAGATGCAATGCTATCAAAATGCCAACAGCATTTTTCACAGAACTAGAACAAAAAAATCCTAAAATGTGTATGGAACCAAAAAAAGGACCCAAAATAGCCAAAGCAATATTAAGAAAAAAGAATAAAGATAGAGGAATCATACAATCCTAGATTTAAAGATATACTAAAGTGGTAGTAATCAAAACATTTGCTGGCACAAAAACAGGTACATAAATAAATGAAACAGGATAGAGAGCCCAGAAATAAACACATGCTTATATGGTCAACTAATCTATGACAAAGGAGGCAAGAATATACAATGGGAAAAAGACTGCCTATTCAATAAATGGTGCTCAGAAGACTGGACAGCTCCTTGGAAAAGAATGAAACTGGACCACTTTCTTATACTATATATAAAATGAACTATTGGGACTTCATCAAGATAAGAAGCTTTTGCACAGCAAAGGATACAGTCAACAAAACTCAAAGACAACCTACAGAATGGGAGAGGATATTTGCAAATGACATATCAGATAAAGGGCTAGTTTCCAAGATCTATAAAGAACTTCTTAAACTCAACACCAAAGAAACAAACAATCCAATCATGAAATGGGCAAAAGACATGAACAGAAATCTCACAGAGGAAGACATAGACATGGCCAACATGCATATGAGAAAATGCTCTGCATCACTTGCCATCAGGGAAATACAAATCAAAACCACAATGAGATGCCACCTCACACCAGTGAGAATGGGGAAAATTAACAAGGCAGGACACAACAAATGTTGGAGAGGATGGGGAGAAAAGTGAACACTCTTACACTGTTGGTGGGAATGTGAACTGGTGCAGCCACTCTGGAAAACTGTGTGGAGGTTCCTCAAACAGTTAAAAATAGACCTGCCCTACGACCCAGCAATTGCACTGCTGGGGATTTTCCCCAAAGATACAGATGCAATGAAACGCCAGGACACCTGTACCACGATGTTTCTAGCAGCAATGTCCACAATAGCCAAACTGTGGAAGGAGCCTCAGCGTCCACCGAAAGACGAATGGATAAAGACGATGTGGTGTATGTATACGATGGAATATTCCTCGGCCATTAGAAATGACCAATACCCACCATTTGCCTCGACGTGGATGGAACCGAAGGGTATTATGCTGAGTGAAATAAGTCAATCGGAGAAGGACAAACATTATATGTTCTCATTCATTTGGGGAATATAAATATAGTGAAGGGGAATATAAGGGAAGGGAGAAGAAATTTATGGGAAATATAAGAAAGGGAGACAGAACATAAAGACTCCTAACTTTGGGAAATGAAGTAGGGGTGGTGTAAGGGGAGGAGGGCGGGGGGGGTGGGGGTGAATGGGTGACGGTCACTGAGGGGGGCACTTGACAGGATGAGCACTGGGTGTTATTCTGTATGTTGGCAAGTTGAAAACCAATAAAAAATAAGTTTATTATAAAAAATAAAATAAAGTAAAAGGAAAAAATAAATAAATAAAAATAAAAATGGGCAAAAGGATCTGAATAGATATTTTTCTATTCAGAAGACAGCTGGCCAACAGATGCATGAAGAGATACTCAAAATTACCAATCATCAGAGAAATGCAAATCAAAATGACAATGAAATATCACCTTACACCTGTCCGAATGTCTAGAATCAAAAAGATAAGAAATAAAAAGTATTGATGAAGATATGAAGAAAAAGGAAATCTTGTGCTGTTGATGGGGATGTTGATGGGAGTGTAAATTGGTAAGCCACTATGTAATACAGCATGGAGGTTTCTCAGAAAATTAAAAGTCGAAATACCATATGATCCAGTAATTCTGCTACTGGCTATCTACCCAAAGAAAATGAAACTACTAATTCAAAAAGATATATGCACCCTTAAGTTTTTTACAGTATTATTTCCAATAGCTAAGATATGGAAGCAACCCAAGTGTCCACTGATAGATGACTGGATTAAAAAAGATGTGGTATATATCTACAATAGAATACTACTCAGCCATAAAAATAATGAGATCTTGCTCTTTGCAACAACATGGATGGACCTGGAGGGTATTATGCTGAGCGGAATAAGTCAGAGAAAGACAAATGCCACATGATTTTACCCACATGTGGAATCTAAAACACATGAATAAATAAAAAGCAGAAACAGACCCATAAATACAGGGGGAAAAGTGACTGTTGCCTGAAGGGAGGAAGTTGGGGGTTTGACAAGATGGATTAAAGAGATTGGGAGACATAGGCTTCCAGTTATGGAATGAATAAGTCACAGGGATAAAAGATAAAGCATAGGGAATATCGTCAATGGCATTGTAATCATGTTGTAAGATGACAGCTGATAGCTGCACTAGTGGTAAGAGTTGCATAATGTATAGACTTATGAAATCTCTATAGTGTACACCTGAAACAAGTGTAACATGTGTCAATTGCATATCAATTAAAAAAAGATAGGGAAATGGAGGAAACTTAAATGCATATCACTAAGGAAAAGAAGCCCATCTGAAAGGGCTACATACTATATGATTCCAACTATATAACATTCAGGAAAAGGCATTGAAAAGATCAGTGGTTGCTAGGGCTTGGGGTGAGGGAGGTGGTGGAGATAGGGAAGGATGAAAAGGCAGAGCACAGAGAATTTTTGGTGCAGGGAAACTACTCTGTATAATAATATAATGATGGATACATGTCATACATATGTCCAAACCTACAAAATATACAACACCAAGAGTAAACCATAAAGTAAATTATGGATGCCGGCTGATTATGAGGTGTCCTAACAGCTATATCACTCTGCTGGGGGACGCTGATGAGGGAAGCTATGATTGTGTGGGGGAAGGCAGTGTATAGGAAATCCTTGTACTTTTCCTTTAATTTTCTGTGAATCTAAGACTGCTTTAAGAAAATTAAGTCTTAATTTAAAAAAATAAGGAAAAAGAAAAATCTATCCTCCTTTTGTTTCCTCTATCTACTCTCTCCTCCAGTCCCTTCAGACATAATGGTGATAACAGCTCTACTGCTTCTAACCTCTGGTTATAGTACTGCCCCATGTGACTCCTCCATATCTACAGTTTTACAGGGTCCCTCTGTGAATTTCCCTTTGTGAATTATCGTATTTTGTGTGTGTCATCAGTTTTCTGTTAGCGTCCTAAATGATACAATTTTCTATAAATATATCCTTAAGCCCATCAACTTGTCCATTCTATGCCCTTATAACTAAGATGCTCCATTTTCATCTTAGATAATATAAACTCCCCCTCTTCTCTCTGTTTTCTGAAGTCTCCCTTTCCAGGGCTTCTACCCTCTGCTTTCATCCATTTCTATTGCGCCTATGCCTGCTGTTTAGCTCTCATCTGAAAGTGCTTTAGGCCACACCTACACTGAATTCTTCACCCTCTTTTCCCCTTTGTTGTTTTTGCTGGAACACATTCTCCCATACTTTCAAAGAAAGCGTCCTTATAAATTTTATAAATCTTGGCATGACTGAAAAGATCTTATTCTGCTTTCATACCTGATTGATGGTTTTGTTCTGTACAGTGTTCTAGGCTGAAAACCGGTTTCAGGCACCTTTCTACCATGTGGAATGGTCCAGTGTTGTTATTGAATTCTCTAATGACTTTTGGATTTTGTATACTTTCTGTGGCCTATATTTTCTGTCTCTCTCAATTACTTTAAAATCTTCTCAATCTCTAGGGTAATAAAATTGCACAATAATGTGCCTTACTTACTGTTTTCTCATCACTAGAATGGGTACTTAGTACACGTTTTGTATCTGGAGACTTAAACCTTCCTATGAGCTTCCCTTTCATTGTTCTTTTAAATTCTCCCCTCTGGAAAAAAAAATTCTCCCATCTGTCTTCTCTGTTCTCCTGGAACAAATATGAGTTGAATGTTTTAACTCTTGACTTGATTTTTCATATTTTTTTCTATTTTTAATTTCTTCATTTTAAAAAAAATTCTGCTTTCCTGAAGATTTTTGACTCTTTCAACCCTCTATTGATTTGTCTTGATTTTATTCATTATTCTTTCTTTTATTTAGTTCCCCAAAATATTTTTTTTTTATTTTTCTGAAAATATCATGTTCTCATCTCAGGATTGCCCTCTATTGATTTGACTTAATTTTATTTATTACTCTTTTTATTTAGTTTCCAAAAACGCTTTTTATTGGTTTTTTAAGTATCATGTTTTCATTTCAGGATTGCAAATATTCTCTCTGGTCAATACGGAGATATCAGTGGTTTTCAAAGTGAATTTTTTTCTGCTTTATCTAGGATTCCACCAAATCCCCTTTGGCCTTCCTAAAGTCTCACTTTTTATTTTAACTGCCTTATGTGTATTAAAGAGTTTGGCACCAAAATCTTGCCCAAAAGATCTGGATCGATAGACCAGGGCTTACTAATCAGTAGGCTTCTGGTCAGGGTTCTTGCAGAGAGGCAGCCTTTCTATTTGTGATCTCCAAAGGCAGAACATGAAAGACTTTTCTCTAACATAATTTAATTTCTTAATGCAAAGATGTCAATATTTTCTTTGTGAAGAGTATGCCTGTGTGAGCACCTGGGAGTGATGGGAGATTAGAGAAGATGGGAGACTGAACAATTCCTTCCTCTTCATCTTCCTATTACTAGTTCTAAACCCCACCATCTTCCTTATGTGGTGTCCTGGCATCTCAAACACGTCAAGGATTCTGGGAGATAAATCTGTCTATTTCTCTTCAGAATCTACTCTAGTATTAGCTTTTTCTAGTAGACAAATCAGTGACTACACCTTTGCCTTCTCTTTTCCAAATACTTGTTGGAATCCTTTGTCTGTAGAATCTAACTTCTGTCCTCTTGTCTTTGTTACTGTGAATCTAAACTTGTCTCCCTGTTTTTGTTGTTGTTGTCTTATTTAGACCTTAGGAGGAAAAGGGAAAACCGATTTAGCCCACAATTTGAAATATAAAGTCAGCGTATTTTTTTCCAGATAAGTATTTTTAAAGGATAGAATGATTCTTTTTTACAGAGGAAAGGGAGTATGAAAAATAAAAGGAAATGCAACAACATGCCAGGAGTCATCATGTATAGAAGGCCTGAATGCAGAGAAACCATTTTAAACAGTTTTCAAAAGTCTCCCTCAGCAGCTACTGTCTACATTATAGTATCCACTCCCAGTGAAAAAGAGAGACTGGTAAATGTAATATTTCCGTGGGGTCACCATGAATAATGTCACATCTCTGCTAGTAAGAAAAAAAGGAAGGATGGACACTGGGATAAGAACAAGCAGACTGTCACAAGTATCCATTGTGCATCCAGCTATGTGCCACATACAGGGAGTGGAAAGGAGGTAAAACGCATTATTTATATCCTTAATAAGTTGTAGAAATGACATAAAATCCACTAAGGTAACGAAAACCAGAAAAAAAATAAGTGATACTATTTTATAAACTGTATGGAAGTGTGCTTAAGGCATACAGAAAATGTTGGATGAAAATAATCAGGGCAGAATTCTTGAAAGATATGAGTCATGAAACAAGATCTATAAAGTTCCTTGAGGGCACCTAGCTGGCTGTCAGTGGAGCACGCAACTCTTAATCTCAGAGTTGTGAGACCGAGCCCCACAGAGGGTGTAGAGACTGCTTAAAAATAAAACCTTGGGGTGCTTAGTGATTGTCAAACTCCTGGTTTCAGCTTGGGTATGATTGTAGGGTCATGCAATCAAGCGCACATCATGTTCTATGCTCAGCAGGGATCCTACTTGCAGATTCTCTCCTTCTGCCCATTTTCCATGTACACACACTCACTTGCTCTCTCTCTCCAAAATAAGTGAAATAAAACTTTTTAAAAAATCTTAAAAAGTAAGTAAATAAGTAAAAATTTCCTTGGAATAACACAGCATTTTCTGAAGTACACTGCCCAGCTATTTATTCCCTTCTACCCAGCTATCACTGATTTTTAAGTGAAATAGACAGATTTCTCAGAGATATCTTTCTCTCATAACCTCATTCTAAATCATTCATTATAGCTTAAGAAAGCATAATTTGAATTGAAGGGATCTAAAAGAGTTAATGAGTTGACATGTTTACTCTCCTAAAGTGAGACAAGATAGACTTGACATTATGGAAAGGTCTAAGTTTAGTCCACCTCATAAGAGAAAAAGAAAATAGACTCAAATTATTTTATTAGCTAATTCTCAGATTTTACAATTCTGATGACCTATCCCTTTTACTTTTCCTTCAAGGAGACCATGTTATTCCATATGCGTTTCATGGCATTCTTTACATCCTCATTCCTCAGAGTGTAGATGAGCGGGTTCAGCATTGGGGTGATGGTAGTATAGAACACAGACACAGCCTTATCCAGGGGGAAAGTAGTGGATGGACGGAGGTAAATAAAGATACAAGGGACAAAGAAGAACGTTACTACAGTGAAATGAGACCCACAGGTAGAAAGAGCCTTGCGCCGGCTCTCTGAAGACCTCTTGCGAAGACTAAAGAGAATGACAGTGTAGGAGGCCAGAAGAATGAGGAAGCACCCTAAAGAGATGAGACCACTGTTGGCAATCACCAACATATTTACCAGGGTTGTATCAGCACAGGCAAGCTTTAGGACTGGGTGGACATCACAGAAGTAGTGGTCAATGACCTGATTATGGCAGAAAGGCAGCTGAAAGGTCAGGAGGGTCTGAACAAAGGAATGACCCAGCGCTCCCAGCCAGGACAGTGATGCCAGCATGATACAAGCATTGGCACTCATGATGGTCGTATAACGGAGAGGCTGGCAGATGGCAGCATAACGGTCAAAAGCCATAACAGTCAAGACAAAAATCTCAGCACAACCAAAAAAGTGGAAGGTAAACATCTGAGTTACACAGCCCCAGTAGGAAATGGTCTTTTTCTCAGAAACAAAGTCTGCAATCATCTTGGGTGCTGTGGCTGAGGAATAGGCAATGTCCACAAAGGACAGGTTACTGAGGAAGAAATACATGGGTGTGTGGAGCCGGGGATCAGAGAAGACCGTAAGTAGAATGAGCAGGTTTCCCACCATGATCACGATGTAGAAGAAGAGGAACAAGGCAAAGAACATCAACTGCATTCCAGGATCCTGGGAGAGGCCTAGGAATATAAACTCAGTGACATTGTTAGCCACTTCCATGGGGACCCAGGTGATACTGGTTGGATGGCTCTGGTTCTCTGCAAGAATAAATAAATATCGTAAGCCACTGTAAGCACGGTGGGCAGGAGCAGTCTCATGGAAATACTTAAGGGATGCTAAATATAGTAGAGGAAGCTTTTTGCATCTCTTGTACACAGTTAATGGATGTTTTTCTCACCATTAATTATCTTACCACATCATTGACTCACATTGGATTTTCTGTTACACTTTAACTATCATTCTTTTCTCAAGGGTTAAATGTGGGTAAGAATAGTACACACCATTTAAGTGGTATAAGGATCACCTGTGAAGCACTATGCACATGTCACACTATAAGTGAATATATCATTATCATCACCCATCTTCATGACTGGAGAACATGCTGAATGGAAGAAGGGAGAAGTCTGGGAAGGAGTCATCCTAGGACACCAAAATCCTTGCTATGTTCATCTCCTAATTTCCATGTATATGTATTTCCATGTGCTTCATGTTTAGAAAAAGTCTTTTGCACTATTGGTGGGAATGTGAACTGGTGCAGCCACTCTCAAAAATTGTGTGGAGGTTCCTCAAGGAGTTAAAAAAGAACTGTCCTATGACCCAGCAATTGCACTGCTAGGGATTTACCCCAAAGATACAGATGCAGTGAAACGCTGGGACACGTGCATCCCGATGCAATGTCCACAATAGCCACACTGTGGAAGGAGCCTCGGTGTCCATCAACAGATGATGGATAGAGAAGATGTGGTCTATGTATACAGTGGAATATTCCTCAGCCATTAGAAACGACTAATACCCACCATTAGCTTCAACGTGGATGGAACTGGAGGGTATTATCCTGAGTGAAGTAAGTCAATCAGAGAAGGACAATCATTATATGGTCTCATTCATTTGGGGGAATATACAAAATAGTTAAAGGGAATAAAGGGGAAAGGTGAGAAAATGAGTGAAAATATCGGTGAGGGCGACAGACCATGAGAGACTCCTAACTCTGGGAAATGAACAAGGGGTAGTGGAAAGGGAGGTGGGGGGGGGTTGGGGTGACTGCGTGACGGGTACTGAGGGGGCACTTGACAGGAGGAGCACTGGGTTGCTATATGTTGGAAAATTCAAATTCAATAATTTTTTTTTAAAAAAAGTATCGAGTGCTGACACCCACATTCTCAAATATGTTCTTGGGCTAGAGTAGTACCAGAAGATAGTCCAGATTTTTGAAAGGCTCACTTTAGGGGTTCCGGCAAGGATACCCAAAGATATTTGGGCAGCTGCTATATTCTTCCTGAATAGTAACAATCTCAACTTTATCTGGGGTCTCCTCGGGAGCCTTTAAAATTAATCCAAGTCTAAGACCCAAGATCTTCTACTATCTTCTCTGGGAGAAAGAGCACAGGACTTAAAGATAGAACAATAAGCCTGACTCAACAGCTCTGACTCTTACAGGCTGTGTCATCCTAACACAAGTTTCCTCACTTCTGTTAACTTCAGAGTCCTCCCCTGGGAAAGAATAATGCCCCCATGTAAGGATCAAATTAATTAATGGACATAAAAGCAACAAGTTACCAGTCAATCTAAGTCATAATCATTTCAGTGAAAGAACTTCAGAAACATCACTATCAAACGTCTGAACACTGTGGGCCAGGGCCTGTATGGGATGGATCATTTCCACAGGTCTGTCCAGGTTCTTTAGGTCAAATTCGGTCTCTCGGATAACACCAAAGAACATATACTAGTGATACTGGTGTTAAAGAAATAAGATTGCTCCCTTATTTGACTCCTTAAGCCCCACTAAATTATTTCAAATAAAACAAATATCAATACTGAAGCTCCCTGAAATCCTCAGGGAAACAGATTCAGTCTTAATTTCCTCTGTGAGCAACATGCAAGGAGAGGAGAGCAAATACTCTGGATCTCTTTCCTAACAGGAAGTTCCATCCCACAGAAAACTCTTTGTGCCATAGCATCCTTGACGTCAATATTCCTCACAGAGACATTATGACACGTGTACACGTTTTCATGTCTCTGGTTACTTGACATCATTTTATTACCTGTCAACCCTTTGAACTTTTACTTATAGAAACACTTAAAGTCCCAATTTATCCTGTTCCTCTGATTGTCCACAACTGAGGAAATAACTTGCTATTTATGGAACTGAGAGATAAGGAATAATACATTGAGTAGGTAAAGTCTTGAAAAATTCTGCACATGTATAGATGTAACACAACACAGACTATTTAAGGTACCATCTCTATCATCTTCTACATTTCACACAGCACCAATATTTATTTATCCTTTCAACTGATAAAAATTTGTAGAGCACATTCTCCGCATCTGGTATCGTGCTGTGAACATAAAAAGGTAGATCAAACCCAATACCTGACGTAAAAACATTTATTTAGAGAAATACCTTGAAGAGACGTTCTCAAATCCTCTTTAGACTGGGCCATAACTTATACAAAATCCTACACTTATATAAATGAAAATTCCTTCGTGATCACCTGACTTCCTTCCACTCACCTAACCATGGTGAAAGTAGTGCACAGAGGAAACTGAATTACCTAGGCTGCACTGTTCGTGTAAAGCTAGAACTAAATTCCAATGGAAATAATAGTGATACACACTTTAAACTACAGTAAACTATTTCTTAAATTACTTATAATTATTAGAACAGATGTTGTTATGTGGATGAAGACTTTAAACATTCCATTTTTATCCTTGAATATGATTTGAATCAATGACAGTTGCCCTCACCTGTCTCCCTGGTTGTTAATTGATCATTATAGATGGGAAACTTACTCTGGCCATCTTCTGGAGTGTGGTCCCACGACATGGATTTGGGCAACTGGAGATCTTCCTGGATCAATAAAGCTTTCTGAGATGAAACTGGGATCTCTAGTTATATATTCACGCTAAAAGACCAAAATCTGTATAGTGATGCTTCTCTTATGTGTGTGTCGCATTTCACAGAAGGATTACACCTGGAGCCTGAGAAGGGGTCCTACATTATTTGTTCTCTCTCTCAATCTCTCTCTCTCTCTCTCTCAGATTCTATGATCTTATAGCTATGCCTCGGCTTCTGATCTGGATTGTAAGGCTCTATTTCTATATCCCTGATGCAAGAGTAACTGTCAGCAATGTGTATGCATCATCCCAGCCCGAGGGAATGGCTAGCCAGGTAGCGATCTGGAGAGGATTGTGAAACAAAGAAAGTGCAAGTATAATTCCCACTAGGTAACCCCTTTTAAAACTTTATTGAAGGCTACTTGGTAAATTACTAGTTAAAAATATGCAGGCCATTTTTAGAGCTTTACATTATTTACTCAAAGTTGGTATAAAGGAAGGTTGTTGATGCTCAGTATCACTATATTAGACCACTAGCCCAAGTATACTAAGTTTATAAAACTATTAATCTGTTTTCCTTTAAAATTTCATTTTTAATTTGCAGAAGCTCAAGTATACAAGCAAAATATTTAGTTTAGTGGCACAGTAAACATCCTGCTTCAGTCCTATTATGGCACAAACGAGTTTTAAGGGAATTAGGTGTTGAAGCTTGACAGGAGGACACCTGTGTGGCTCAGCGGTTGAGCGTCTGCCTTCAGCTCAAGGCATGATCCCAGGATCTGGGGTCGAGTCCCACATCAGATTCCTTGTGGGGAGCCTGCTTATCACTCTCCTATGTCTCTATGTCTCTTACAAATAAATAATAAAATATTTTTTTAAAGAAAGAGGGCTTGAATTGGTGAATATGCCTTTGCGATGCATTATAACATTTGTTACTAAATTACAGGATGAACTTTCAGGTCATGCCTAAAGTTCTCTGTGTTTGAGTGGCACAAACACAACAACAATAAATGCTCAAATACGATTCATCCCATTTAGGCAAAAAGGATTATCATGTTGCATCACAGAAGTGCCTTTTATTGTTGTTTGCAATAGTTATTGCTTGCCTCTCTAGGTTAAAAATAAAGGAGCTGCCTAGACAAGGAATGGCCAACTGTGAAAGTGTGGTTTTTCCTGAATTCTCCGCTCAAATTCTTTTTGAGATGAAAAACTGTCCATGCCTCTTTCTCTCTCTTCATTAGCTTTCTATTCTTTCCTTCCTTCCTCCCTCCCTTTCCTCTTTCCTAAGTTCCTTTTTTCTTCATTTCCTTCTTTCTTTTCTTCAAAAACACATTTAGTCAGAGAAAGACAAATGTGTGATTTCATTAATATGTGGAATCTAAAAAAGCTGAACTTGTAGAAACAGAGAGTAGAATGGTGGTTATCAGGGGATATGGGTGGGGAAATTCAGGAGGTGTTGTGAAGGGGTGAAAACCTGCAACCAGGAGATGAATAAGTTCTGAGGACCTAAGGCATAGCCTAGTGATTTTAGTCAATGATTACTTCAAAACTGCTAACAGACTAGATCTTAAATGTTCTCACCACACACACACACACAAAAGAAATGATAATTCCATGATATGATAGAAGTGTTAGCCAGTTATGGTGGTAATCACGGTGCAATACATAAGTGCCAAATTAACATCTTTTATACCTTAAACTTACACATTTTTATGTGTCAATTACTTCACAATTTGGAAAAAAAGAAAGAAAGAAAGATTGCTCAAGCAGTTATTCTTGGTTGGACACTGTGCCAGATCCTCCAGATACAAAGGCCATCCAATAATGGGACACCCCTAAAACAAGAGAGAGTTGCAGTAGATATGGTGAGTGTTGTGCTCATTAAAGATAAGCACACTATGTTATGAGATTAATATGAGGACCAATTAATAAAACTCTACAAGGATAGGATCAGAGACAACTTTCAAGAAGGTAAGACTCTTAATCTGAGTACTGAAGGCAAGGAGAAGGTCCATAATTCCAGCAAAGGAAACATCTTCAGAGGCATAGAGATATGAGGAAGCTGCCGACAGTCCAATGGCACAAGACTGGGGCAATGAATTATGATAGCCTCAAAAGTATGATGTTAACAAGAACATTTCTTAAAACACTTAAAATGTGTCTTGAGAATGCACATATCACCTAAACATGAAGTTCTTGTGTCAAGGCTGCTTTCAATATGAATGGAGGAGTTTCTAGGTATTTTACTGTCATGTGGCAGAGGCCTGCAGCCAAAAACCCTAATTCTCCTTTCTGTCCTGTGTTTCTCTAGGATCAAGCAATCATATAGCCTTCTTTCAGCCTTTATCTCCCTTTTTTTTCTTTATCTCCCTTTTAACATAATATTTAATAATAGTGATAACATAAGCAGTCTCACCTTATGTAGAAATGCTAAGTAGAGCTGTACAAATAGTTTTGTGTAGTTTTTTGTGTAGTGCTGTTACTGTCCTCACCGTATACTCAAAGGAGCATCAAGAGGTTACGTTGCTTGCACGCTCATAAGTGGTGAGCTGAGCATGATGAAGGTGACCTACTCTCTGTGCTACTTCTGACCATATCTTTGCCTTACTCTCCCCAATTATCTGAGCTCACATATTGTCTTAGAATGCTTTTCATGTTCTTCTGGTGTTTGTTGAAAGATTTTATTATTAGATATTCGGGTGATCTGCTGATGCTTGGTGGAACACCCAAATGGCAAGAGGTATACCCCATTTCCAGCCACATAATAGGCACTCAGCAAATGGTTGTTAAATTAATGAATGCATAAGAAATGAAAAATAGGAGGAGGGGCAAGATGGCGGAAGAGTAGGGTCCCCAAATCACCTGTCCCCACCAAATTACCTAGACAACCTTCAAATTATCCTGAAAATCTACGAATTCGGCCTGAGATTTAAAGAGAGAACAGCTGGAATGCTACAGTGAGAAGAGTTCACGCTTCTATCAAGGTAGGAAGATGGGGAAAAAGAAATAAAGAAACAAAAGGCATCCAAGGGGAAGGGACCCCGCCAGGAGCCGGGCTGAGGCCGGGACGAGTGTCCCCAGGACAGGAAAGCTCCGTCCGGAGAAGCAGGAGCTGCACCAACCTTCCCGGGCGGAAAGGGGCTCGCAGGGAGTTGGAGCAGGACCCAGGAGGGCGGGGGTGCCCTCGGGCTCCCTGGGACAGTAACAGAGGAACTGCGCCCCGGGAGAGTGCGCCGAGCTTCCTAGGGCTGCAGCGCGCACGGCGGGACCCGGAGCAGCTCGGAGGGCTCGGGGGCGGCTCCGCGGAGGGGGCAGCGGGGCGGGAGCAGCTCGGAGGGGCTCGGGGGAGGCTCCGCGGAGGGGGCTGCGGGGCGGGAGCAGCTTGGAGGGGCTCGGGGGCGGGTCCGCGGAGGGGGCTGCGGGGCGGGAGCAGCTCGGAGGGGCTCGGGGCGGCTCCGCGGAGGGGGCTGCGGCCAGGAGTCTGAATCCAACAGCGCAAGCCCCGGAGCACAGGACGCCGGGACACAGCCCGGGATCCGGCCTCCCCCCGGGACAGGTAGAGGCCGGGAGGGCCCAGGACCGCAAGGATGCTCCTGCCCTGAGCTGAGCAGATCAGCGGCCCTGCCCCGGAGCCTCCAGGCCCTGCAGACTGAGAGCTCCGGAGTTACTGCGGGGGCTGAATCCAGGGCACTGGGGTTGTTCCTCCTGGGGCCTTACGGGGTAAACAACCCCCACTGAGCCCTGCACCAGGCAGGGGGCAGAGCAGCTCCCCCAAGTGCTAACACCTGAAAATCAGCACAACAGGCCCCTCCCCCAGAAGACCAGCTAGAGGGACAAGTTCCAGGGGAAGTCAAGGGACTTAAAGTATACAGAATCAGAAGATACTCTCCGGTGGTTTTTTTCTTTCTTTTTTTTCTTTTTTTTTTCTTTTTTCTTTTTTTTTTTTTTCTTTTTGATTTGTTTGCTTCCCCCACCCCTTTTTTCCCTTTCTTTTTCTTTCTTTTTTCCTTTTTCTCTTCCTTTTTTCCTTTTTCTTTTTCTCTTTTCTTTCCTTTTTCTCCTCTCTCTCTTTTTCTCCTTTTCCCAATACAACTTGTTTCTGGCCACTCTGCACTGAGCAAAATGACTAGAAGGAAAACCTCACCTCAAAAGAAAGAATCAGAAACAGTCTTCTCTCCCACAGAGGTACAAAATCTGGATTACAATTCAATGTCAGAAAACCAATTCAGAAGCACTATTATACAGCTACTAGTGGCTCTAGAAAAAAGCATAAAGGATTCAAGAGACTTCATGACTGCAGAATTTAGATCCAATCAGGCAGAAATTAAAAATCAATTGAATGAGATGCAAACCAAACTAGAAGTCCTAACAACGAGGGTTAATGAGGTGGAAGAACAGTGACATAGAAGACAAGTAGATGGCAAAGAGGGAAACTGAGGAAAAAAGAGACAAACAATTAAAAGACCATGAAGATAGATTAAGAGAAATAAACGACAGCCTGAGGAAGAAAAACCTACTTTTAATTGGGGTTCCCGAGGGCGCCGAAAGGGCCAGAGGGCCATAATATGGATTTGAACAAATCCTAGCTGAAAACTTTCCTAATCTGGGAACGGAAACAGGCATTCAGATCCAGGAAATAGAGAGATCCCCCACTAAAATCAATAAAAACCGTTCAACACCTCGACATTTAATAGTTAAGCTTGCAAATTCCAAAGATAAAGAGAAGATCCTTAAAGCAGCAAGAGACAAGAAATCCCTGACTTTTATGGGGAGAAGTATTAGTGTAACAGCAGACATCTCCACAGAGACCTGGCAGGCCAGAAAGGGCTGGCAGGATATATTCAGGGTCCTAAATGAGAAGAACATGCAACCAAGAATACTTTATCCAGCAAAGCTCTCATTCAAAATGGAAGGAGAGATAAAGAGCTTCCAAGACAGGCAGGAACTGAAAGAATATGTGACCTCCAAACCAACTCTGCAATAAATTTTAAGGGGGACTCTTAAAATTCCCCTTTAAGAAGAAGTTCAGTGCAACAATCTACAAAAACAGGGACTGAATAGATATCATGATGACACTAAGCTCATATCTGTCAATAGTAACTCTGAATGTGAACGGTTTTAATGACCCCATCAAAAGACGCAGGGTTTCAGACTGGATAAAAAAGCAGGACCTATCTATTTGCTGTCTATGAGAGACTCATTTTAGACAGAAGGACACCTACAACCTGAAAATAAAAGGTTGGAGAACCATTTACCATTGAAATGGTCCTCAAAAGAATGCAGGAGTAGCCATCCTTATATCAGATAAATTAAAATTTACCCCGAAGACTGTAGTAAGAGATGAAGAGGGACACTATATCATACTTAAAGGATCTATCCAACAAGAGGACTTAACAATCCTCAATACATATGCCCCGAATGTGGGAACTGCCAAATATTTAAATCAATTAATAACCAAAGTGAAGAAATACTTAGATAATAATACACATATACTTGGTGACTTCAATCTAGCTCTTTCTACCCTCGATAGGTCTTCTAAGCATAACATCTCTAAAGAAACGAGAGCTTTAAATGACACACTGGACCAGATGGATTTCACAGATATCTACAGAACTTTACATCCAAATTCAACTGAATACACATTCTTCTCAAGTGCACATGAAACTTTCTCCCAAATAGACCACATACTGGGTCACAAATCGGGTCTGAACCGATAGCAAAAGATTGGGATTGTCCCCTGCATATTCTCAGACCATAATGCCTTGAAATTAGAACTAAATCACAACAAGAAGTTTGGAAGGACCTCAAACACGTGGAGGTTAAGGACCATCCTGCTAAAAGATGAAAGGGTCAACAAGGAAATTAAGGAAGAATTAAAAAGATTCATGGAGGGATCCCTGGGTGGCGCAGCGGTTTGGCGCCTGCCTTTGGCCCAGGGCGCGATCCCGGAGACCCGGGATCGAATCCCACGTCGGGCTTCCGGTGCATGGAGCCTGCTTCTCCCTCTGCCTGTGTCTCTGCCCCTCTCTCTCTCTCTCTCTCTCTCTCTCTCTGTGACTATCATAAATAAATAAAAAAAATTAAAAAAAAAAGATTCATGGAAACTAATGAGAATGAAGATACAACCGTTCAAAATCTTTGGGATGCAGCAAAAGCAGTCCTGAGGGGAAAATACATCACAATACAAGCATCCATTCAAAAACTGGAAAGAAGACATGAAGAGAAATCTCACAGAGGAAGACATAGACATGGCCAACATGCACATGAGAAAATGCTCTGCATCACTTGCCATCATGGAAATACAAATCAAAACCACAATGAGATACCACCTCACACCGGTGAGAATGGGCCAAATTAACAAGGCAGGAAACAACAAATGTTGGAGGGGATGCGGAGAAAAGGGAACCCTCTTACACTGTTGGAGGGAATGTGAACTGGTGCAGCCACTCTGGAAAACTGTGTGGAGGTTCCTCAAAGAGTTAAAAATAGACCTGCCCTACGACCCAGCAATTGCACTGTTGGGGATTTACCCCAAAGATACAGATGCAGTGAAACGCCGGGACACCTGCACCCCGATGTTTCTAGCAGCAATGGCCATGATAGCCAAACTGTGGAAGGAGCCTCGGTGTCCAACAAAAGATGAATGTGTAAAGAAGATGTGGTTTATGTATACAATGGAATATTACTCAGCTATTAGAAATGACAAATACCCACCATTTGCTTCAACGTGGATGGAACTGGAGGGTATTATGCTGAGTGAAGTAAGTCAGTCGGAGAAGGACAAACATTATATGTTCTCATTCATTTGGGGAATATAAATAATAGTGAAAGGGAATATAAGGGAAGGGAGAAGAAATGTGTGGGAAATATCAGAAAGGGAGACAGAACGTAAAGACTGCTAACTCTGGGAAACGAACTAGGGGTGGTAGAAGGGGAGGAGGGTGGGGGGTGGGAGTGAATGGGTGACGGGCACTGGGGGTTATTCTGTATGTTAGTAAATTGAACACCAATAAAAAATAAATTAAAAAAAACTGGAAAGAAGTCAAATACAGAAGCTAACCTTACACATAAAGGAGCTAGGGAAAAAACAGAAAATAGATCCTACACCCAGAAGATGAAGAGAGTTCATAAAGATTCAAGCAGAACTCAACGAAATCGAGACCAGAAGAACTGTGAAACAGATCAATAGAACCAGGAATTGGTTCTTTGAAAGAATTAATAAGATAGATAAACCATTAGCCAGCCTTATTAAAAAGAAGAGAGAGAAGACTCAAATTCATAAAATCATGAATGAGAAAGGAGAGATCACTACCAACACCAAGGAAATACAAACGATTTTAAAAACATATTATGAACAGGTATTCGCCAATAAATTAGGCAATCTGGAAGAAATGGACGCATTCCTGGAAAGCCACAAACTACCAAAACTGGAACAGGAAAAAATAGAAAACCTGAACAGGCCAATAACCAGGGAGGAAATTGAAGCAGTCATCAAAAACCTCCCAAGACTCAAAAGTCCAGGGCCAGATGGCTTCCCTGGGGAATTCTATCAAACGTTTAAGGAAGAAATCATACCTATTCTACTAAAACTGTTTGGAAAGATAAAAGAGATGTAGTACTTCCAAATTCATTCTATGAGGTCAGCATCATCTTAATTCCAAAACTAGACAAAGACCCCACCAAAAAGGAGAATTACAGACCAATATCCCTGATGAACATGGATGCAAAAATTCTCAACAAGATACTAGCCAATAGGACCGAACAGTACATTAAGAAAATTATTCATCATGACCAAGTAGGATTTATCCCCGGGACACAAGGCTGGTTCAACACGTAAAACAATCAATGTGATTCATCATATCAGCAAGAGAAAAACCAAGAACCATATGATCCTCTCATTAGATGTAGAGAAAGCATTTGACAAAATACAGCAACCATTCCTGATCAAAACTCTTCAGAGTGTAGGGATAGAGGAAATATTACTCAACATCTTAAAAGCCATCATATGAAAAGCCCACAGCAAATATCATTCTCAATGGGGAAGCACTGGGAGCCTTTCCCCTAAGATCAGGCACAAGACTGGGATGTCCACTCTCACCACTGCTATTCAACATGGTACTGGAAGTCCTAGCCTCAGCAATCAGACAACAAAAAGACATTAAAGTCATTCAAATTGGCATAGAAGTCAAACTCTCCCTCTTCGCCGATGACATGATTCTCTACTTAGAAAACCCAGAAGCCTCCACCCCAAGATTGCTAGAACTCATACAGCAATTTGGTAGCGTGGCAGGATACAAAATCAATGCCCAGAAATCAGTGGCATTTCTATACACTAACAATGAGACTGAAGAAAGAGAAATTAAGGAGTCAATCCCATTTACAATTGCACCCAAAAGCATAAGATACCTAGGAATAAACCTAACCAAAGAGGTAAAAGATCTATACCCTAAAAACTATAGAACACTTCTGAAAGAAATTGAGGAAGACACAAAGAGTTGGAAAAATATTCCATGCTCATGGATTGGCAGAATTAATATTGTGAAAATGTCAATGTTACCCAGGGAAATTTATACATTTAATGCAATCCCTATCAAAATACCATGGACTTTCTTCAGAGAGTTACAACAAATTATTTTAAAATTTGTGTGGAATCAGAAAAGACTCCGAATAGCCAGGGGAATTTTTAAAAAGAAAACCATATCAGGGGGCATCAAATGCCAGATTTCAGGTTGTACTACAAAGCTGTGTTCATCAAGACAGTGTGGTACTGGCACAAAAACAGACACATAGATCAATGGAACAGAATAGAGAACCCAGTAGTGAACCCTGAACTTTATGGTCAACTAATATTCGATAAAGGAGGAAAGACTATCCATTGGAAGAAAGACAGTCTCTTCAATAAATGGTGCTGGGAAAATTGGACATCCACATGCAGAAGAATGGAACTAGACCACTCTCTTTCACCATACACAAAGATAAACTCAAAATGCATGAAAGATCTAAATGTGAGACAAGATTCCATCAAAATCCTAGAGGAGATCACAGGCAAAACCTTTTTGAATTCAGCCACAGTAACTTTTTGCAAGATACATGCACGAAGGCAAAAGAAACAAAAGCAAAAATGAACTATTGGGACTTCATCAAGATAAGAAGCTTTTGCACAGCAAAGGATACAGTCAACAAAACTCAAAGACAACCTACAGAATGGGAGAGGATATTTGCAAATGACGTATCCGATAAAGGGCTAGTTTCCAAGATCTATAAAGAACTTCTTAAACTCAACACCAAAGAAACAAACAACCCAATCATGAAATGGGCAAAAGACATGAACAGAAATCTCACAGAGGAAGACATAGACATGGCCAACATGCACATGAGAAAATGCTCCGCATCACTTGCCATCAGGGAAATACAAATCAAAACCCAATGAGATACCACCTCACACCAGGGAGAATGGGGAAAATTAACAAGGCAGGAAACCACAAATGTTGGAGAGGATGGGGAGAAAAGTGAACACTCTTACACTGTTGGTGGGAATGTGAACTGGTACAGCCACTCTGGAAAACTGTGTGGAGGTTCCTCAAAGAGTTAAAAATAGACCTGTCCTACGACCCAGCAATTGCACTGTTGGGGATTTACCCCAAAGATACAGATGCAATGAAACGCTGGGACACCTGCACCCCGATGTGTCTAGCAGCAATGGCCACGATAGCCAAACTGTGGAAGGAGCCTCGGTGTCCATCAAAAGATGAATGTGTAAAGAAGATGTGAGATTTCTCTTCATGTCTTTTGCCCATTTCATGATTGGATTGTTTGTTTCTTTGGTGTTGAGTTTAATAAGTTCTTTATAGATCTTGGAAACTAGCCCTTTATCTGATATGTCATTTGCAAATATCTTCTCCCATTCTGTAGGTTGTCTTTTAGTTTTGTTGACTGTATCCTTTGCTGTGCAAAAGTTTCTTTCTTGATGAAGTCCCAATAGTTCATTTTTGCTTTTGTTTCTTTTGCCTTCGTGGATGTATCTTGCAAGAAGTTACTGTGGCCGAGTTCAAAAAGGGTGTTGCCTGTGTTCTTCTCTAGGATTTTGATGGAATCTTGTATCACATTTAGATCTTTCATCCATTTTGAGTTTATCTTTGTGTATGGTGAAAGAGAGTGGTCTAGTTTCATTCTTCTGCATGTGAATGTCCAATTTTCCCAGCACCATTTATTAAAGAGACTGTCTTTCTTCCAATGGATAGTCTTTCCTCCTTTATCGAATATTAGTTGACCATAAAGTTCAGGGTCCACTTCTGGGTTCTCTATTCTGTTCCACTGATCTATGTGTCTGTTTTTGTGCCAGTACCACACTGTCTTGATTACCACAGCTTTGTAGTACAACCTGAAATCTGGCATTGTGATGCCCCCAGATATGGTTTTCTTTTTTAAAATTCCCCTGGCCATTCGGGGTCTTTTCTGATTCCACACAAATCTTAAAATAATTTGTTCTAACTCTCTGAAGAAAGTCCATGGTATTTTGATAGGGATTGCATTAAACTTGTATATTGCCCTGTGTAACATTGACATTTTCACAATATTAATTCTGCCAATCCATGTGCATGGAATATTTTTCCATCTCTTTGTGTCTTCCTCAATTTCTTTCAGAAGTGTTCTATAGTTTTGAGGGTATAGATCCTTTACATCTTTGGTTAGGTTTATTCCTAGGTATCTTATGCTTTTGGGTGCAATTGTAAATGGGATTGACTCCTTAATTTCTCTTTCTTCAGTCTCATTGTTAGTGTATAGAAATGCCACTGATTTCTGGGCATGCATATGAGAAAATGCTCTGCATCACTTGCCATCAGGGAAATACAAATCAAAACCACAATGAGATACCACCTCATACCGGTGAGAATGGGGAAAATTAACAAGGCAGGAAACAACAAATGTTGGAGGGATGCGGAGAAAAGGGAACCCTCTTACACTGTTGGTGGGAATGTGAACTGGTGCAGCCACTCTGGAAAACTGTGTGGAGGTTCCTCAAAGAGTTAAAAATAGACCTGCCCTACGACCCAGCAATTGCACTGTTGGGGATTTACCCCAAAGATACAGATGCAGTGAAACGCCGGGACACCTGCACCCCGATGTGTCTAGCAGCAATGGCCACGATAGCCAAACTGTGGAAGGAGCCTCGGTGTCCAACGAAAGATGAATGGATAAAGAAGATGTGGTTTATGTATACAATGGAATATTACTCAGCTATTAGAAATGACAAATACCCACCATTTGCTTCAACGTGGATGGAACTGGAGGGTATTATGCTGAGTGAAGTAAGTCAGTCGGAGAAGGACAAACATTATATGTTCTTATTCATTTGGGGAATATAAATAATAGTGAAAGGGAATATAAGGGAAGGGAGAAGAAATGTGTGGGAAATATCAGAAAGGGAGACAGAACGTAAAGACTGCTAACTCTGGGAAACGAACTAGGGGTGGTAGAAGGGGAGGAGGGCAGGGGGTGGGAGTGAATGGGTGACGGGCACTGGGGGTTATTCTGTATGTTAGTAAATTGAACACCAATAAAAAATTAAAAAATAAAAGAAGATGTGGTTTATGTATACAATGGAATATTACTCAGCCATTAGAAATGACAAATACCCACCATTTGCTTCAACGTGGATGGAACTGGAGGGTATATGCTGAGTGAAGTAAGTCAATTAGAAGGACAAACATTATGTGGTCTCATTCATTTGGGGAATATAAATATAGTGAAGGGGAATATAAGGGAAGGGAGAAGAAATGTGTGGGAAATATCAGAAAGGGAGACAGAACATAAAGACTCCTAACTCTGAGAAAGGAACTAGGGGTGTTGTAAGGGGAGGAGGGTGGGGTGTGGGGGTGAATGGGTGATGGTCACTGAGGCGGGCACTTGACGGGATGAGCACTGGGTGTTATTCTGTATGTTGATAAATTCAACATCAATAAAAATAAATTTATTAAAATTTTTTTAAAAAAGAAATGAAAAATGAATTAATGGGTGAATGAATATTAAAAGATCAAAAAATCACCAGGAGTTATTTATTAAAGGAACATCTCCAAGGAAATCTTTCCTTTAAATTATTTTTTTTTAATTTTTATTTATTTATGATAGTCACAGAGAGAGAGAGAGAGGCAGAGACACAGGCAGAGGGAGAAGCAGGCTCCATGCACTGGGAGCCCGACGTGGGATTCGATCCCGGGTCTCCAGGATCGCGCCCTGGGCCAAAGGCAGGCGCCAAACCGCTGTGCCACCCAGGGATCCCATCTTTCCTTTAAATTAAAAGCCAATGTTGTGGTGGCATGCTGACTTCTCTCCAATAAAATTCCTCATTTCTAGGGCTCTTAAAGTAAGGATTTTGGTAATGGGAGGTCAGATTTTCTCACCACATTGGCCCATTCACAACGTGTACTTTGGAGCTAAGTGATAAATGTGCAATCTTATTCTCTGCATATGCTGGAAATATGAAGTCAATTATCCTCCCATGATTTCATGAATCCAACTTGTCTTTGTCTCCTTTCAGTTATTTCAATAACCCCCAAAGGACCACATGAGCTGACAAGAAGGGACAGATTTACCCCTAATATTTGTTCGACCCAGAGCAAGATAAAACAGAGCCCATGTAACATATGTCTAAAAGCTTTAAATCACAGTAACAACATTTAAATAAACAAATTTCCACACATAGAGTCAACGTTCTCATGCTCTCATAATCACTACAAGAACAGTTTCATGTTTAAAATCCTTAGGCTCAAGGGGAGAGTATGAGATGTTGGAGCAGTAGGAGACCTGAGTTTTTCTGGTCCAAGGATTTCAGCTATATAGTTATCAAACTATTTTGAACACCTGCAAGCACAACCAGAGTGTAAGAAAAGAATTTCTCCAATTTTACAAATAGAAAAGCAACCACTTTCTGCAAGAATTACAGGATGGAAAAACTCACCTCAAAAAAGGAAACAAGAAGCAGTGATGCCTGCCAAGGAAGTAAAAGTTGAAATCAAGGAGGCTTTTAATAAGATATGATTTTTAAAAATGGAGGCTCTAACTGCTAGGTAAAAGGAGAAAAAATGAGTGGGAAATGTCAGAGAGTGAGACAGAACATGAGAGACTCCTAGCTCTGGGAAACGAGCTAGGGGTCGTGGAAGGGGAGGTGGGCGGAGGTTGGGGGTGACTGGGTGACAGGCACTGAGGGCGGCACTTGATGGGATGAGCACTGGGTGTTACGGTATATGTTGGCAAATTGAACACCAATAAAAAATAAATTTATGAAAAAAAGTGGCAAAGGAAAAATTAGTGATAGAGAAGACAAATCAATGGAGATAAAGCAATTGAGAAAAATAAAGATACAGAACTACTGTATTTTGAGGGGAGAATTACAGAGTTAAGTGATACCATAAAGCAAAACGATATTAGAATATTTGGGGTCTCAGAAGAAGAGAAAAGAGAGGGAGGAGTGGAAGGTATGTTGTGGCAAATTATAGCAGAGAACTTTCCTAATCTGGGGAAGGAAACAGCCATTCAAGTCCAGGAGGCATAGATAACCCGTCAAAATCAATTATAAATATGTCAACATCTCAACATATAATAGTGAAGCTTGCAAATCACAGAGACAAAGAGAAAATCCTGAAAGCAGCTTGGAACAAGAGGTCCATAACCTACAAAGGCAGAAACATTAGACTGCCTGCAGAACATCAGCAGAGACCTGGCAGGCCACAACAAAGGACTGGCATCATATATTCAGGGTGTAATATAAGAAAAATATGCAGCCAAGAAAACGTTATCAAGCAAGCTTGTCATTCAAAATAGAAGGAGAAGGGCACCTGGGTGCTTCAGTGGTTGGGCATCTGCCTTTGGCTCAGATTGTGATCCCAGTGTCCGGGTGTCGAGTCTGACATTAGGCTCAGCATAGGCAGCCTGCTTCTCTCTCTGCCTGTGACTGCCTCGGTGTGTCTCTCATGAATAAATAAATAAAATCTAAAAAAATAGATGGAGAGATAAAAATCTTCCAAACCAGAAACTAAAAGAATTTGTGATCCCTAAACCAGCTCTGAAAGAAATACTAAAGGGGATCCTTTTACCAAAGAGAGAGCCCAGAAGTAACAGAGATCAGAAAGGAACATAGGCAATATACAGGAAAAGTAGCTTTACAGGTAATACAATGGCAGTAATTCATGTCTTTCAATAGTTACTCTGAATGTGAATGGGCTAAATGCCCCAACCAAAACACAGGGTATCAGTTGGATAATAAACAAGACCCATCAATATGTCTTCTGCAAGAGACTAATTTTAGACCCAAAGACACCTGAAAATTTAAAGTGAGGTGGTGAAAAACCACTTATCATACTAATGGACATCAAAAGAAAGCTGCTGTGGATCCTTATCAGACAAATTAGATTTGAACCAAAGACTGTAGTAAGAGATGAAGAGGGACACTATATCATAATTAAAGGATCTATCCAACAAGAAGATCTAACAATTTTAAATATTTATGCCCCTAACATGGGAGTAGCCAATTATATAAGCCAATTAATAACAATTAAAGAGGGATCCCTGGGTGGCGCAGCGGTTTAGTGCCTGCCTTTGGCCCAGGGCGCGATCCTGGAGACCCGGGATCGAATCCCACGTCGGGCTCCCGGTGCACGGAGCCTGCTTCTCCCTCTGCCTATGTCTCTGCCTCTCTCTCTCTCTCTGTGTGACTATCATAAATAAAATAAAATTAAAAAAAAACAATTAAAGAAACATATTACTAATAATACAATAATAGTAGGGGATTTTTACACCACACTCACAACAATGAACAGATAATCCAAGCAGATGAACAAGGAGACAAAGGTTTTGAATGACACAATAGACCAGAGAGACTACACAGGTATATACAGAACATTCCATCCTAAAGCAAAAGAATAGAAATTCTTCTCAAGTGCACATGGAACATTCTCCAGAATACATCACATACTGGGTCACAAATCCAGTCTCAACTGGTACCAAAAGACTGGGATTGTTCGGGAAGAGAGGGTCCCAAGTCACCTGTCCCCACCAACCTACCAGGAAGATATAAAGTTACATTTTTTAAATAGTTTTCCATTATGGTGCTCAAATTCCAAGTGGCTTTGGTACAATTGCAGCAATGACTACAATTCAGCAGTAAATCTAGCAGATGCCAATTGCATCTCCTAAATATTTTCTAAAGAAAACATTTCTCTTAATAAATGTTGCTTTATGTGTAATCCTACTTCAATTTATTTGCAAAGTGGCCAGTGATATTTCTCAGTCACAAGTCTTGTTAAGCTATATTATAAGCCATATAACAATATGTTCCAAAATATATTAGAAGCTGTTAAAACCTAATTTTGTTTTTATAGATCACATTACTTGGTCCTCAGCTCTCTCTACTCTGTTCTTGTGCTTCAGGAAATTGCAGGTCTTCTATAGTTCCTAGAAACTTTTCCCTATCACGGGACTTTTGTATTTGCTCTTCTCTGTTCCTAAAATGCTTTTCTCCTGCTTTCAAAGTTAATTGACATGTCATCAGTTCAAAGATGCTTCTCATCACTACCCCCATGCCTCTACTATGTATTACCTATCTTCTTTCCCTCTTTACTTCCCTCTCTTTCTCTTGTTAATAGCGGTAATTATTTATTTTGCTTATTTACAGTTCATTTGTTTATTGTTTGTTTACTAATTTGTTGTCTGTCTATATTTTTAAAATGAAAGTTCAGTGAGGCAGAAACTGTCTTCTTTGTCCATTGTTGTGTTCTTAGCAGTTAGCACAGAGTAGCTGTTCCCTAAATAGTTGTTGAATAAATGAATATTATAGAAGTGATGCAGAAGCTATATACTTTGGGATAAAGCTTTCAATGTCATGTGTAAAGTTTTATGGAGGCTATTAGGAACCTTCTTCGGGTAAATAAGGTAAAACCATTGCTTTCTGGATTTCTAGGAAATATGTCAATCTGGATAAGTGTGCTTTTAAGAAAGTTGAGGATTGAAAACTGGCAGCATTATCTTTCTCTTGACTAAAATTTTTTTTCTTTTTTTTTTTTGAAAGACTATTGACTAAAATTTTAAACAGAATTTTAAATTTCTTTATCTTACTAAACATGATTGATTAAATCACTGAGACCTACCCTGGGCTATTCATGGACATAGGAATATTTACCCTTTTGCTAAATAGTCCCATAATGCTGAGCTTTCTGAGTGTTTTTATATTTTGCCTTTTGTGTCAGGTTGCTGGCAAGGACCGTTTTTTTCTTAGTGTGTCTGTTTGTAGGGAACCATCTCTTCTTTATGAATGATTCATAACATATTAGATCAGGAAGTAGCCTACGTTTGTTAAAATTATTCACAAATTGAGTCATAGGTTGCAAGGCAGAAACAAGAGATTTCCTTTCGTCAGTTAATAGTATATCTAAGCTTTAGTGCCTGGATGCTGTTCCATCTGTTTGGCTTTACAGAATGGTAACTTTGTTTTTCTCTATGCTGACCTTCTCAGGAGAGGCAGTATTATAAAATAGCACATCAGGAGAATTGAAACAACTCTTCAATATTGGCTGTTGATTGTAAGAACTGCTTATTTTCATGGGCAGGTTTTATACTATTAACAGAGGAAACATGTGGTAAATGGGTGATTATCTTATTTTTATTGGATGGGCTTTATTCTATTTAATACTGGGGTAGGTTCAATTAATAGGACTTGAGTAAAAGTTTCGCAAAAACCTTATTCCCACTGTCCCCTTGAAGTGGCAGGAGGGGTCAGCTTGGACGGCAAGCACACCCGCTCGTCAAATCACTGTATCTCGTCCCCACCTTCCTGGAACAGTGGCTAAGATGCAAGGCCAGGGGGGTAATGATATTTGGTCACGGCCTGAAAAGTTCTCACGTACAGCCTTGCACTGTTGCATCTCGTGTGTGGAGGCTTGCGTGCTGCCAAGGAGTCTGCTGTGCAGGCTTCGGTGAAGGAGGAAATGTCCCCTCACTCCATTCGAAGCCCCGGCATCTTTTTTAAAGATTAAAATGAAAATACTGCCATTAGACCACAATCACGTGTTTCCAAGTTGGCTAGATTTCTCAACAACAACAACAAATCTAGAAAGAACAGGCTGCTTTTCCTCCCATTCCCCGTGTACAATTTGGTTTCTCTCCTAAGTAGCTGCACACATTGCTTGCTAAGGTAGATATACAGGGACAGGATTAACGCACTGCTGAGTTTCATAAAAAGTAGAAATTAATAACATTAATACATCGGGATTTTGGTTTCAGACACGTGCCACGCTGCATATGGTTTCAGTGTTTCTAATTGTCGGGTCACCACTTACTCTTTCCCTATCTTGGCTTATCAGACCTCAAATGGGACGCTCAAAGGTATCCTAATACAGTGTCTTAATGATAATACAGACCAATCTGCTGATTTCAGCAGCAGTAAAATAAATCTAGATAAGTGCTATTTGGAATAATTGTAATTTCTTTATTTTTTTATAGCCATATTCTTTTACACAAGCGAAGAAATGGAACCTGCAAATTACACTAGGGTGACGGAATTTGTTCTCACTGGCTTATCCCAGACTCGAGAGGTACAACTAGTCCTATTTGTTATATTTCTGTCCTTCTATCTGTTCATCCTCCCAGGAAATGTTCTTATTATTTGCACCATCAGGCTGGACCCTCACCTGACCTCACCCATGTATTTCCTGCTGGCTAACCTGGCCTTCCTTGACATTTGGTACTCCTCCATCACGGCCCCTAAAATGCTCGTAGACTTCTTTGTGGAAAGAAAGAGGATTTCTTTCGGTGGGTGCATTGCACAGCTCTTCTTTTTGCACTTCGTTGGGGCCTCCGAGATGTTCCTGCTCACAGTAATGGCCTTTGACCGCTATGCTGCTATCTGCCGCCCTCTCCACTATGCTACTATCATGAATCGACGTCTCTGCTGTATCCTGGTGGCTCTCTCCTGGTTGGGGGGCTTCATTCATTCTATAATACAAGTGGTCCTCATCGTCCGACTTCCCTTCTGCGGGCCCAATGAGTTAGACAGTTACTTCTGTGATATCACGCAGGTCGTCCGCATTGCCTGTGCCAATACCTTCCCCGAGGAGTTAGTGATGATTTTTAGCAGTGGTCTGATCTCTGTAGTATGCTTCATTGCTCTCCTAATGTCCTATGCCTTCCTCCTGGCCATGTTGAGGAAACACTCAGGCTCAGGTGAGAGTACCAGTCGGGCCATGTCCACCTGCTATTCCCACATCACGATTGTGGTGTTCATGTTTGGACCATCTATCTACATTTATGCTCGACCATTTGACTCGTTTTCCCTCGATAAGGTTGTGTCTGTGTTCCATACTGTGATATTCCCTTTACTTAATCCCATTATCTACACCTTGAGAAATAAAGAAGTAAAGACGGCCATGAGGAAGTTGGTCAACAGATATATTTTATGTAGAGAAGTGAAAGATAAGTGACATACTCTACAACCTTTCTGAGGTCATTGTCCTAAAGTAGGAAGCATTTCCAGCAGTAATAATGCCTTCATTACTTCTCTCATTTGAGTTTTTAAATTCTCACCACACTCTCCCCCTATTTGGTGAAAACACAAAGAAATTAAGATGGAAATAAATATTGGTGACAGAGCCCCAGGTTTTGTCACATCTTAGGAGCAATTTTTATGAATTCACAGCAGAGTTTGGTTACTAAATGAGACCTCCTCTCATTCCAGAGGAAGTTTCCAGCCGAATAGCGGTTTTCATAGCCCGTCTCTAACTTATATCCTCCAGTGTGAAAGCAGACTTGGAGGAAAGGGATTCTAGGTTGATGGAATCAATAGACATCTAGTTGTGTGATTTTAAAAAGATTATTATCTTCTTTGCCATTTTTGTGTGTTTTCTGTATTTGCTAATTCTGCTTATGTTAAAATTATGTTAGTAGGATGCTGCTTTTGTTAGTCGTATAATTCAGAGTTCTTTTCCATTACACCATTTTTTTTAGTACACATAAAGAAGAGCTGGATATATTGGCTGTCATGATCCTTTGGTGAATTATTTATTAGATATCCACTGACTATTCCCTGACATTAAGAACTCTATTACTGACTGTGATTCAGAATATAAAAGTTAGAGTAGAATATTTGAGTTCATAAATTTATTTACTTAAATTAGCTTTTCAATTTCAAAACTAGGATTCTATCCATTAAAGAGCTAGAGCATTTCGTATGCTCAGAGCTTTAGTCTTATGTTTTCTTTGATAACATATTGTAATTAGACTTTGAGGGGAATAGATTTCTATCAGCATCAGAAATTAATACGCATAAATGAATTAGGAAAACAATGATGAAAACTTCAGGTAAACAGGATGGCCTGATGGTGAAAAAATTTTATTCTTTTCTTTGGTAATTTTTCTCTCTGATGACCCTCTTTCATCTTCAAAGCTACAATGACTTCTCTTCTAAGAACTCAAATATTCTGATTGAAATTATGATTCCTAAATTTTGAGTTGACTTTTCATTTTCATTTGGAAATGAACAAAATGGTAGACTTCTCTAATATTTTATAAGAGAGCATGAAAATAATCATCTAACATACAAAAGGCTTATATATACACATAATAAAAATGAGTTATGTTTCTAGATTTTAAGTTTCCTTATTGTTCTTTCTCTGCATCTTAGCCAGGCAGACTTCTACTCGTTTTGTCACTTATCCTTCATTTAGCTAGGATTAATGTTTTTTTAGGGAAAAGACTACTGCCTCAGGATGCTCTCCAAGGCATTATACTGTGACTATATATTTGTTGAAAACATTGATGCTAGGAATAAGAACATGGCAGTGTAATGAAGATGTTAACAGTATCTCAATATTAACAAGATGGACTATGCTGTTACATTTGGTTAAAAAAAATCTTCATTATCCAAACAAAAATAAAGTTCTTCTGTTTTTAAATTACTAAAACAATATATGTTCATTTAAAAATAAAAATATATGAATACATAAGTACAAAGACATTACTGGCAATATATTTTTCCCCAGGGATTGGAGTTGTTCGTTTTTTTTTTTTTTAAGATTTTATTTGTTCATGAGAGTAACAGACAGAGAGAGAGGCAGAGGCCCAGGCAGAGGGAGAAACAGCTCCCTGCAGGGAGCCCGATGTGGGACTCGACCCCGGGTCTCTAGGATCACACCATGGCCCAAAGGCAGATGCTCAGCCACCGAGGCACCCAGGCACCCCAGGATTAGAGTTTTTGGGTAACAAAGTTGGTAAAGTCCCATCCATCCAGCTCCATTGGAAGCAGGCCAGTTTGGCTGTCTGCATCGCTGTAAAATATAATGAACGAACGATGGAGCACCTGAGGTGCAACAACAGTTCAGACAGGGAGGCCGGCAAGGTGGCAGAGGAGTAGGGTCCCCGGGCACCCGCCCCCCAACTTACCTAGATAACTGTCAAATCATCCTGAAACCTATGAAGTCGACCTGAGATCTCCAGGGAGAGCAGCGGGAGTGCCAAGGGACAAGGGTCTGCGCTTCCAGCAGGTAGGAAGGTGGAAAAATGAAACAGACCCACACGGGGAGGGGCCCAGGGGTCGGGCTGGGGGCGGGCACAGGAGAAGGCCCAGAGGGGCGGAGACTGTAGAAATCCACCCGGACCCTCCCAGAGGGAAGGCCCTCCCGGGACCGCAGGACTGGGGGGGGGGGGCGCGCAGCGGGGCCTCCAGAGGGGCCCGGGGAGAGCGCACCCACCGGGGAGCTCGGGAAAGGGCTGCAGCGCCCGGGGGTCTCGGGGAGCCAGGGGATCCGTGGGGACTGCGCCCTGCTCCTTGGGGAGCCGCACCCGGGGGACCCCAGAGGGATGGGAGAGGACAGGACGGTGGAGATTCTCCTGCCCCGGGGGACCCCGAGCTGTGTAGCTCAGCGCCCTGCCCCGGGAGCACCTAGGCCAGTGCGGACTGGGAGCTGTGGGTGATACTGGGGGAGTGACTCCAGGGCTGGAGAGCTGGCCGCCGCCGGTGGTGTTGTCCCTCCTGGTGTCGCCTTGTGCCTGGGACAGAGCGTGGCTGCCAGGGAGCAGGGGCCTCATGGGGTAAAGAGCTCCCACTGAGCCGTGCACGTGGCAGGAGGTGGGGCATCTCCCCAGGTGCACACACCTCAGAATCAGCACAGTAGCCCCTCCCGGAGAAGACCAGCTGGAAGGACAGGGGAAGAGCAAGTCCTTGACCCAAAAATGCTGAGAAACGCCAGGGAAAGTCGAGGGATTTACAGTATAAAGAACCAGAGGGTACCCCTCCTTTTTTTTTTTTTCCTTCCTTTTTCCAGTACAACTCGTTTTTATATCAGGCTGTAAATTTCCGATTTTTTTTTCCTTTTTTCCCTCTTAGTTACAATATTTTACCACCTCTTCATTTTTAAGACTCTTCCTTTTTGACTTTCATATTTCTACAATTATAGGTCCTAGATATATTTTCCCCTTCCAGATTCCCTTCAACATACTCAACTTAATTTGGGGAGATATAGAAGATATTCTTTTGTTTTGTTTCGTGTGTTTCGTTTTCTCTGCCTCATGTTGTTCTACAATGGCAAAAGTTAATACCTTCTAAATCATGACCAGTATGCACGCAGAACCAAGTGGAACACCGTGCTGGTTCATTCTGTGAGATTCCTCATGGCCATTCTGCTCCTCTCTTTTATCTCACTTATGTTTTGGTGGTCAATGGCTGGGCCCCCTACAAGTATTTCTGGTTTGTATAAATTTGGGACAGAGCATCTTCTAACATACAGAAGTTAATATACTCAGAAACAAGAGGATCACCCTCTAGAACCCCTCAGGTAGACTACATTCTCCCTCCATTACAACTTCTTCACCACCTTCTCCCAGTCCCCGTTTTTTTCTACTTCTTCTTTTTTTTCTTTTTTCTTTTTCTTTCCGTTCTAGTTTTTCTCATCTTCTTTAGGATTCCTGGCCTTTTATTTCTTACGACTTTGCTTTAAAATTTGTTTTTCACTTTAGTGGTCCTTTTGTTTTATTTTGTTCTGATCTTTGTTTCCAATTTCTGGTCTCTGACTTCATCAGAATCATCTAAGGTAAAATATACTAGGTCGCGGTTGATATTCTTGACTCAGCCTGCTCATACAGCCACTCTGCACTGAGCAAAATGACTAGAAAGAAGAACTCACTACAAAAGAAAGAATCAGAAACAGTCCTCTCTGACACAGAGTTACAGAATTGAGATTACAATTCAATGCAGAAAGCCAATTCAGAAGCACAATCATAAAGCTACTGGTGGCTCTGGAAAAAAGCATAAAGGATTTGAGAGACTTCAAACTGCAGCATTTAGACCTAATCAGACTGAAATTAAAATTCAATTAAATGAGATGCAATCCAAACTTGAGGTCCTAATGACAGGGTTAATGAGGTAGAAGAACAAGTGAGTGACATATAAGACAAGTAGATGGCAAGGAAGGAAGCTGAGGAAAAAAGAGAAAAACCATTAACAGACCATGAGGTTAGGTTAAGGGAAATAAATGACAGCTTCAGAAGGAAAAAAATCTACATTTAATTGGGTTCCAGAGGATGCGGAGATGGACAGAGGACCAGAAAGCATATTTGAAAACATAATAGCTGAGAGCTTCCCTAATTTGGGGAGGGAAACAGGCTTTCAGATCCAGGAGATTGAGAAGTCCCCCCTAAAGTCAATAAAAACCATTCATCACCTTGATATTTAATAGTGAAACTTGCAAATTCCAGAGATAAAGAGAAAATCCTTAAAGCAAGGAGAGACAAGAGAGTCTTTACTTATATAGAGAGAAATAACAGATTAAGAGCAGACCTCTCCACAGAGATCTAGCAGGCCAGAAGGGGCTGCAGGATATATTCAGGGTCCTAAATGAGAAGAACATGCAGCCAAGAATACTCTTTCCAGCAAGGCTTTCATTCAGGGTAGAAGGAGAGAGAAAGGGCTTCCAAGATAGGCAGAACCTGAAAGAATATGTGACCACCAAACCAACCCTGCAAGAAATATTAAGGGGGACCCTGTAAAAGAAAGAGGAAATCAAAACAAACAATCCACAAAAACAGGGACTGAATACGTATTATGATGACACTAAATTCATATCTTTCAATAGTAACTCTGAAAGTGAATGGGCTTCCTGATCCTATCAAAAGGCATAGGGTTTCAGACTGGATAAAAAAGCAAGACCCACCTATTTGCTGTCTACAAATGACTCATTTTAGACATAAGGACACCTACAGCATGAAAATAAAAGGTTGGAGAACCATTTACTATTCAAATGGTCCTCATAAGAAAGCAGGGGTAGCCATCCTCATATCAGATAAATTAAATTTATCCCAAAGACTGTAGTAAGAGATGAAGAGGGGCAGTATATCATACTGAAAGGATCTATCCAACAAGAGGAACTAACAGTCATGAATTTTATGCCCCTAATGTGGGAGCTGCCAGTATATTCATTAATTAATAACCAAAGAAACGTCATCCTTAGATAATACACTAATACTGGGAGACTTCAACATGGCACTTTCTGTAAATGACAGATCTTCTAAGCACAACATCTCTAACAAGCAAGAGCTTTAAATGATACACTGGACCAGATGGAACTTTACATCCAAACACAACCAAATACACATTCTTCTCAAGTGCACATGGAACTTTCTCCAGAATAGATCACATACTGGGTCACAAATCAGGTCTTAACTAATACCAAAAGATTGGGATTGTCCCCTGCATATCTTCAGGCCATAATGCTTTGAAACTAGAACTCAATCGCAAGAAGAAATTTGGAAGAAACTCAAACACGTGGAGGTGAAAGAGCATCCTGCTAAAAGGTGGAAGGATCAACCAGGAAATTAGAGAAGAATTAAAAAGATTCATGGAAACTAATGAGAATGAAGATACAACCGTTCAAAATCTTTGGGATATGGCAAAAGCAGTACTGAGAGGGAAATACATCGTAATACAAGCATCCCTTAAAAAATTGGAGAAAGCTCAAATACACAAGCTAACCTTGCACCTAAAGGAACTGGAGAAAGAACAGCAAATAAAAACTACACCCAGCAGAAGAAGAGAGTTAATAAAGATTCTAGCAGAACTCAGTGAGATAGAGACCAGAACTGTGGACCAGATCAACACAACCAGGAGTTGGTTCTTTGAAAGAATTAAGAAGACAGATAAACCATTAGCCAGCCTTATTAAAAACAAAAGAGAAAAGACTCTAATTAATAAAATCATGAACGAAACAGGAGTGATCACAACCAATACCAAGGAAATACAAATGATTTTAAAAACATAATATGGGCAACTATACACCAATCAATTAGGCAATCTAAAGAAATGGACACATTTCTGGAAAATCACAAAATACCAAAACTGGAACAAGAAGAAATAGAAAACCTGAAGAGGCCTATAACCAGGGAGGAAATTGAAGCAGTCATCAAAAACCTCCCAAGACACAAAAGTCCAGGGCCAGATGGCTTCCCAGGGAAATTCTATCAAACGTCTAAAGAAGAAACAATAGCTATTCTACTAAAGCTGTCCTGAAGGATAGAAAGGGATGGGATACTTCCAAACTTATTCTATGAGGCCAGCATCACTTTCATTCCAAAACCAGATGAAGACCCCATTCCAAAACCAAAGACCCCACCGGAAAAGAGAATTATAAACCAATATCCCTGATAACACAGATACAAAAGTTTTCAACAAGGCACTAGCCAATAAGATCCAACAGTACATTAAGAAGACTCTTCACCATGACCAAGTGTCATTTATCCCCAGAATGCAAGGCTGCTTCAACACTTGTAAAGCAATCAATGTGAGTGATCATATCAGTAAGAGAAAAAACAAGAACCATATTCTCTCAATAGATGCAGAGAAAGCATTTGACAAAATACAGCATGTATTCCTAATCAAGACTCTTCAGACTGTTGGGATAGAGGGAACATTCCTCAGCATCCTAAAAGCCATCTATTATAAGCCCACAGCAAATATCATACAATGGGGGAATACTGAGAGCCTTTCCCCTAAGATGAGGAACAAGACAGGGATGTCCACTCTCACTACTGCTATTCAACATAGGACTAGAAGTCCTCAGCCTCAGCAATCAGACAACAAAATGAAATAAAAGGCATTCAAATTGGCAAAGAAGAAGTCAAACTCTCCCTTTTTGCAGATGACATAATACTGTATATAGAAAATCCAAAAAACTCCATGCCAAGATTGCTATAACTCATACAGCAATTTGGCAGCATGGCAGGCTACAAAATCAATGCCCAGAAATCAGTGGCATTTCTATACACTGACAATGAGACTGAATAAAGAGAAATTAAGGAGTCAATCCCATTTACTATTGCACCCCAAAGCATCAGATACCTAGAAATAAACCTTACCAAAGAGGTAAAGGATCTATACCCTAAAAACTACAGAACACTTCTGAAAGAAATTGCGGAAGACACAATGAGATGGAAAAATATTCCATGCTCATAGATTGGAAGAATTAATACTGTGAAAATGTCAATGCAACGTGGATAATTTACACATTTAATGCAATCCCTATCAAAATACCATGGACTTTCTTCAGGGAGTTGGAACAAATCATCTTAACATTTGTGTAGAATTAGAAAAGACCCTGAATAGCCTGGGGAATATTAAAAAAGAAAAGCAGAGCCGGGGCATCATAATGCCGGATTTCAGGTTGTACTACAAAGCTGTGGTCATCAAGACAGTGTGGTCCTGGCAAAAAACAGACACATAGATCAATGGAACAGAATAGAGAATCCAGAAGTGGACCCTCAACTCATGGTCAACTAATATTCAACAAAGCAGGAAAGACAATCTACTGGAAAAAAGACAGTCTCTTCAACAAATGGTATTCAGAAAATTGGTCAGCCACGTGCAGAAGAATGAAACTGAACAATTTCCTCACACCATAAACAAAAATGGGCTCAAGATGGACGAAAGACCTAAACACGAGATAGGAATCCATCCAAATCTTAAGGTAGAACACAGGCAGCAACCATTGTGACTTCGGCCACAGCAATTTCTTGCTAGACATGTCTCCAAAGGCAAGAAAAACAAAGGCAAAAATGAACCATTGCGACTTCATCACGATATAAAGCCTGCATAGCAAAGGAAACGGTGGACAAAACCCAAAAGCAACCTACATAACTGGAGAAGATATTTGCAAATGTCTTATCTGATAAAGGACTACTATCCAAATTGTGTAACTGGGTGTTGGGCATTAAGGAGGGCATATGATGTGATGAGCACTTTGTGTTATACCGTATATTGGAAAATTGAATTTAAATTTTAAGAACTTATCAAACTCAACACCCACAAAAACAAAAAATCCAGCCAAGAAATAGAAGAACAAGGTAGAAGACAAGAACAGACATTTCTCAAAGGAAGGCATACAAACGGCCAACAGACACATGACCAAATGTTCCACACCATTTGGCATCAGGGAAACAGAAATGAAAACCACAATGAGATACCACCTCACACTGGTCACAATGGTTAAAATTCACAACTGAGGAAACAACAGATATTGGTGAGGCTGCAGAGAAAGGCGAACCCTCTCATACTGTTGGTGGGAAATCAAACTAGTGCAGCCACTGTGGAGAACAGTAAAGGGGTTCCTCAAAAACTTAAAAATACAGCTATCCTACAAGCCAGCAATCGTGCTATTAAGCATTTACCCCAAAGATACAAACATAGTGATCTCAAGGGACACCTGCACCCCAGTGTTTATAGCAGCAGTGTCCACAAGAGCCAAACTATGGAAAGAGCTCAGATGTCCATTGACAGATGAGTGGATAGAGAAGATATGGTATATATATATATATATTTGAATAATTCCATATATATAATGGAATAATGATCAAAAAAATGAAATCTTGCCTTTTGCAAGGAGATAGGTGGAAATAGAGGAAATTATACCAAGCAAAATAATCAATCAGAGAAAGGCAATTATCATATGGTCTCACTCTTAGGTGAAATTTAAGAAACAAAACAAAGGATCATAGGGGAAGGGAAAAAAAATAAAAACAAGACAAAATCAGAGATGGGGACAAACCATAAGAGACTCCTAACCATAGGAAACAAACTGAAGGCTGCTGGAGGGGAGGGGGGATAGGGGATGGGATAAATGGGTGATGAACATTGAAGAGTGCACGGGATGCAATGAGAACTGGGTCTTACATAAGCCTGATGAATCACTGACCTCTACCTCCGACATAAATAACACATTTTACGTTAATTAATTGAATTTAATTTTTTAAAAAAGAAAATAAAGTTAGATATATGAGTCAAAATTACAAGCCTAGGTAGAGTAAGATTGTTTCCCAAAATATTGTGCGTGATTGGTGTATGGACTGTCCTAACTAAAGGGCTGGAATCTATGAAAGGTGGACAATATCATTGCCCTACCCACCTTGGCTGGTTGTGTCAGACTTTTGCACCTGTTTAGAAACCAATTAATGCAAATGATGAGGAGTGTCTCTCTCTTCCCAGTTTTCTTCAGATAATTCATTTCTGACAACCACATTTTAAAAATATAGAACTATATTTTTCAGTCTCACCATAATATTTCAGTATCTGGCTCAGTGTTTTAGGTACCAATTGAGTTACGGTTCTAGTTAAGATGTGAAATTAGTGGGAAAAAAGTGAAGGCCCAAGTCACTAGCCTTCTAAATCTAAATATAAATCTAAAAATAAAAATCTAAAAATAAATCTAAAAATCTAAAATAAATCTAAAAACAAAATCTAAAAATAAAAATATCTAGAATGACTTCCAAGTTAAACTTGCTTGGGTCTTTTTGAGGAAAATAATGTAAAGTCGGGATACTCTGTATTTTCCCTTTGAAACTTGACTACATCAGAAACCGTCCATCAAATACAGGGTAGAGTGTATTTAAAAGAAAATACAAAGCATTATGTAAATGACATAAATTTTTCAGGTGGGAAAAATGTTGACTTTCTTTCAGTTTACTTTATCAACTTTTTAATGGATCAATTTTAACAACATAAATGCTTTACTTCCAAAACTGTTTACAAAGCTATGAATTGGTCTGGGAAATTATTTTTAAGATTTTATTTATTTATTCATTCATGAGAGACACACAGAGAGAGGCAGAGACACAGGCAGAGAGAGAAGACTCCCTGTGGGGAGCCAGATGGGGGACTCGATCCCAGGACCCCAGGACCACGCCCTGAACCAAAGGCAGATGCTCAACCACTGAGGCACCCAGGCCCCCAGTCTGAGAAATTTTATAAGAGATTTTTCTCTACATGCTTACTGAAGAAGTTTTGGAATACAAGTGAGGTCCGGAGCTAATGACGAAGAAAGAATTCATGGGATGCCTTTGGTGCAAAATGGTGGTTTTATTAAAGCCTGGGGACAGAACCCAAGGGCAGGCAGAGCGGCTGCCCTGGGCTTGCAAGGAGTGGCTGACTATATAGTGGCCAGTGGGGGAGGTAAGGAAAAGGGAGATTTCAGAAGGATTTTCATTAGATAAGGAGGACCTACAAGATACTGGAGACCTAGCCATTCTCCAGTTAAAGAGCACTTTTCCCTCTAGCAGGACATTAACTTTAAGACAATTGGAAACTTCCTAAAGGATGCTGCACAGATCCCACCCCGGGTGGGGGTCATTTGTGGGATATCAGCTTGTGCTTTGTCCTCAGCTAGCCCTGTTCCCTCATCACTCACTATCTCCAAATAATTATCTATTTTAAGAATTTCACTTCAGGGGAACCTGGCTAGAAGAGCTGGTAGGCCATCTTGATCTTGGGTTGTGAGATCCAGCCTCACTCTGGGGGTAGAGATTACTTAAAAGATAAAAAAATATAATAAAATCTTTAAAAAAAAAAGAACAAAAAATCCTTAGACTCCTTTACTAGCTGTTGTATGCATGTGATGAATCATTAAATTCTACTCCTGAACCCAATATTGCACTGTATGTTAATGACCTAGAATTAAATCTAAAAAGTGAATAAATAAATAAAAGAATGAGTAAATTAATAAATAAATTCCCAGATCTCCTGAATTTCTGCAGCAGACCTGACAGCGTAGAAAGAGCAAGCTCTGGCCCTCAGGCCCCGTCCACCTCTTCCCTTGGGTCTAACCCAGCTCTGACCCCGGGGAGATGGCACAGAGGGAGCACACGGAGCTCCCTAAGGGGGGGCGGGGCGTCCTAGGGGTGACAGGTGTGAGGGCCCGTTCCTGTTGGAGCAGGTGGGGGATGACTGCTCAGGCCCCGCTGGGGGTCAGGTGAGGTCAGCGTCCCGTCTCCCACTGATGATGTGTCCTTGGGCGTCGGCTGCTGGCGCGCAAGGCCCGAGGCGGCGGCGACAAGATGGACGCCTGCCGCCATGTTGTTGGGCCTCCTGATGCCCTTCGGTCCCGCCCGCCCAGCACAATCCAAATGATTCCCAAGACACTTAATTTTGCTAAGAAAGAGGAACGTTAGAGAAAGGGATGTTGCAGCCCACGAATGTACAGAGTGGGAGCTTCCGGTCCCTGCAGGTGCCTGCTGACCCCACTGCCCTCCAGCCCCGACGCCCCCGCCTCCGGCCTGGTCCTCGGGACGCTGCTGTCGGGGAGGGCCTCGTGCAGATGCCACGGAACGAGGGGGGCGCGGCCTTGCCAGGGATGCTACTCCCCTCGCTCACCCTAGTAGGAGCCAGTCAAGCTCTTACGGGACCAGCTTTCGGGATTTTAAGAGTAAATCCTAATATTAGGTGGAGTTTCAGATACTTTTGTCCTGAGTTATTTTTCAGCTGACTACTTTAAAAGGCCTCTCCATTACAACTGATTAGAAAATAAGTGAACGTATATAAAAATGCCACTAAAATCCCATCATTATATAATTACTTACTGAACAGAATTAACACCTGCCCATAGACATAAGAAGTTGCAGAAATCCTTCTGTCAGAAATAGATAACCTTAAATACTAACATTGTGTGCATGCTTTTAGTGATCTCCTAGCTCTGGAGCTCCTCGATAGATAAAGTAGAAAATATGCAATTAGGTCATCTAATTGGGGTAAAGACTTTCTGGAAAGAAAAATATTAGCTTAATTACAAAAAAATTCCTAGCTTTCTGGCTTGATCATATTTTTTTCTGAGTGTTCTTATGAAAATCACTTCAGGAATCAGTTCGGAGTACCTGGGTGGCACAGTGGGTTGAGCAACAGATGCTTGATTTGGATTTGGGTCATGATCTTGGGTCATTGGGTTGATTCCAGTGTCGAGCTTCATGGTAGCTAGGGGAGTCTGCCTGTGATGTTCTTTCTGGCTCTCCCTCTGCCCCTCTCTTTGCTTGTTCTCTCTTTCTCTCTCTCTCTCCCTCTCCCAAAAATAAATTTGTCTTAAAAAAAAAAACGAAATCTGAATTCATTTGTAAAAGTGAAGCTGAATAATATTACCCACTTCTTAAAGTACCGTAGAGACTTAGAGTACTCTGAGTACTTTAAACCATAGTTCATTTCTTTATCTTTTTTCTCTTATTGGTCAGACCTCTAAAATATTATGATCAGGTGAAGAGCCAGCTTATACACTTGATCCCGCTGTAACTCCCCTTCAAGCAACTCCAGGGCAAAGAGCTATCTCTTCTAGAGACGCCCCCAGAGCAGGACACTGAGGGTTTCCATCACCCAAAACTCCCAGGCTCCCTTGCCTTCACATGTAAACTTCTCTAAGAGCACTGTTCGCTTAAATGAATTGAATTCAAGTGCATTTCTAAAATTTGGCACAATATATAAAACAGTGTCTAGGTGAACATTCATCTATAGGAAGCTTAGTGCTGTTTTCAGGCTTTCTTAGAGACAGGACAAAAGGGATTCACACTGCTTCAGAGGGGACTCTGATGAACATCAGAAGGAACCTCCTGATACTAGTTGTGACACCAGAGGAGCAGACAAAAAGGAGATTGAATACCTTCTTTCATTTGAAGAGAATTTAAAAGTGAAATGACATAAGTAAATGAAGACTAGTGATAGACAAAGGGTAGAAGAGTTGATCCTTCAAGGTGTCCTCTTGAACCCGGTACTCAGTTCCTGGGACAATAAACATTCCTGACCTCCCTGCTTAATATTGAACACCCAACAGAGCCACTATGCCTCAGTAGCAATCAACAGCACACATTATAATTTTTATGCTGGCTTTTATGCCAGAGTCATCAAATTGGTTTTCATGCTCATAGCCATGTACAGGATGAGCGAAGAATGTCCCAAGAAGGTCATGCTTTCTAAATCACTTCTTCCTGTTCATCCTTTACTATGGAAGAAGGATGCTGCATACTTTTTTCTTAGCTTTTTCATGGCTGTCTTCATGTCAGCATTTCTGAGTGTGTAGATAAGAGGGTTCAACATAGGTGTGATCACTGTGTAAAAGACAGAGAAAACCTTATCCACAGAGAAGCTGCAGAAAGGTCTCAGGTAGATGAATACACATGGCACAAAGATCAGGCTGACCACTGTTAGGTGAGAGGCACAGGTAGAGAGTGCCTTGCTCCGGCCCTGGCGGAAGCGAGTTCTCAGAGTGGTCAGGATGATGGCGTAAGAGAACAGCAAGACCAAGAAACAGATGAGAGAGAGCAGACCACTGTTTGAGACCATGAGCACCTCTACTACATATGTATCCATGCACGCGAGCTTGATGACCTGAGGGACGTCACAGTAGAAGTTGTCCAGTTCATTGGGGCCACAGAAGGGCAGCTGGATCACCAGCATGACCTGTGTGATAGAGTGGATGAAACCCCCACACCAACAGGCAAAAACCAACTGAAAGCATAACTGGCGGTTCATGACTGTCAGGTAGTGCAAGGGATTACATATGGCCACATACCTATCATAGGCCATGACCGTCAACAGAAACATCTCACTGGCTCCCAGAAAGTGCAGGAAGTAGATCTGGGCCAAACATCCTGAGAAAGAGATGATCTTGCCTCGTTGTAGAAAATCTCTTAACATCTTGGGCACGGTAACACAGCCCAGGCATAGGTCAATGAAAGACAGATGACCCAAAAAATAGTACATGGGAGATTGGAGCAGGTGAGCATCAGCTCGTACTGTTACCATTATCAACAGGTTTCCCAGAACAACAGTCATGTAAAACAAGGAAAATGTTAGGAAGAGAAACAGCTGTAGCTCCCAGGAGGATGATAGGCCCAGAAGAACAAATTCTGTCACCTTAGAATCATTGCTTTTTTTCATCAAGTCAAGAAGTGACCTAAAGAAATAAAGGATCAAATTGAAAGAAGGATTCAATTCAGATAAAAAGCTCTCACTCTCTCTCCCTCTCCCCCTCATATATATATGATTTTAAGTGTATATGTTTATAGAATCATATTCCAAGATAAAAAAACTTAAGCAAATTCTGTGAGGTAGGAAATATACATTCCCGTATAAATAGAATGAGGAACATTTTGCATACCTTCCAACTCTTCCTTTCTATAATGCTTTTAAGTTGAATTTACAACAAACTAACCAGGAAGGAGACAGGGAACTGGGCATGAGGCGATGAGAAGATGAAAATCATTCCATTTTTTAAGAGACAAAATTAAAACCTCTAGGGGCAGGAAGACTTCTGGAATGAACTATCTAGATCTAATGCCCAACTCTGTCACTCTCCAATGCAGTGACTTCAGGCAAGGTATCAAACTTGAATTTTAATCTTTGTTTATTCAATTAATATGAAGATAATGATACCTTCCAAGATTGTTTTGAGAATAAAATATAAACTCTTTAAGAACAAAATACACTTTCATAAAAAAATGACTTAAGTCCCTGAAAGTAATGAGATATTTCTTTTATTTGTTTGTTTTAAAGATTTATTATTTATTTATTTATTTATTTATTTAATTTATTTGAAAGAGAGAGCAAGAGGGGTGGGTGGGCAAGGGAGAAAGAGCATATCAAGCAGATTCCATACTGAGCACAGAGCCCAACACAGGGCTTGATCTCAGGACCCTAAGATCTTGACCTGGGCCCATATCAAGAGTTGGATCCTTAACTAACTTGAGCCACCCAGGCACCTGAAGGCAGTATTTCTGATTCATCTTTGTACTCATGCCACAGTGATTACTATGTGATTATTTATGATGCTGAAAGGAGAATGCTTTATACTATAAATTGCTATACTGTACCACAGTTAGCAGGTATTCTGAATGTACATGTTAGGAAGCAAATCACTTAGGAATGAAAGGAACCTCATGTCCTTGTCTTTATTTATTATCCCAGGTTACAGAGGTTAGGGAGTTTGTAGAGACTAGGTAAGAGAAAATAAAATCTTTATCTTTAAAGGAATCGTCAGACTCAAGAGGAGTAGGACAGTAGCTGGAATACACTAATCACCAAAAGAAAAGACCAAGGGCCATGATCCATATCACTGAGCAGGTACAAAAGAGGTTTACCATGACCCATTTCATAGAAGAGGATGATAAAGGAAATTAGAATTCTTTTTTTTTTTTTTGAAATTAGAATTCTTCTGCTTTTGGAATTTTCAACAACCATAGGTTCATTTAAAAGAAATAAAGTTTACACTACAATATTGTTTTATCCATTTTCTCCTGCTCTACATTTACATTCATTCCCAATATTGGGTGGGAGTATCCCAGATTACAAATTTTTTAAAAAGCAGTGAAAAATTAGTAGATGTTTCTCTGTCTAGATTAGTATATTTTTAATCTAGAACTAGCTCTTGGTAAAATATTAAGTCAGGCAAAATTTGTATTTTTCTGTCCTCAGTCCTAGTTACCTAGTCTATGTTGCACTTGGTTCTCTCAAATCAGTCAGGGAAAGTTATCGGATAGTTATTCAGATATTCCAAAAAGAAAAATTCCTAATACCAAGAAATTTCAGTACATATAGTATTTCAAGATAAGCAAGTGAGAGAGAGATTTGGGGCCCAAGGAAATTTTGGATGTCTTGGTCACACCACATATGTGACCATTCTCTTCACCTGCCTGGAGTCAGGTGCCCAGGTGCATCTAATGCTACAATCTGATTAATAATGGAAGGAACCACCTACCTCCCTCTCTAGCATCATTTGGAAAACAAAGCAAAAAATACAGGAAACCAATTGCTGTCATATGTCCAGCCCTACTTGAGCTCTGATACAATGGAGATTTTCCAATCTTCTTTGGATATACCAAGGATTGTGAATTTCCATATAGAAGTTGCATTCTGATGTTCTTTCCCATGATCCAAGATGTTGAATTCGACAGGTCAAATTCTCATTAAAATTCTTCATCGAGGGGTCCCTGGGTGGCTCAGCGTTTGAGGGTCTGCCTTTGGCTCAGGGTATGATCCCAGGGTCCCAGGATCGATTCCCACATTGGGATCTTTGTATGGATCCTGTTTCTCCCTCTGCCTGTGTCTCTGCCTCTCTCTCTCTCTCTCTCTCTCTCTCTCTGTCTGCCATGAATAAATAAACAAAATCTTTAAAAAAAAATGTCCTGCATCTAACTTCAAGCCTCATCTTTGGAAAACTAGGAAGAGCCTGAGAAAGACCAAGCTTTTTTGTTTGTTTTTTTTGTGTTTGTTTGTTTTTTAATTAAAAAGAGGCTTCTGAAAACAAGGGGAGAGAAAACAAGTGGAAAAGTAGAATCTAAAGCATTCCTGTAATTTATGACTGAGAAACAATGTGATTATTTCCTACTGTGAAAACATAATAGGAGAAGGGTGATATCAAAATCCTTACATTTCATGAGACAAACATAGAAAACCATATATTTGAGTTGTAATAAATTCCAGTTATTCTTAAATTTTTTTATTGACTCGGGGAATATTCTGCCTTCAGATAATGTGAAAACATAACGCCAACTATTATGGAAAGCTCACTCTCAGTGTTGATAAACTGCCACACTTGGCAAAAATACATCCAGCTTCTACATTTCTGAAGACTCTGATCACAGTAAGAAATGTGACCACAACAATGACAGAAAAAAGATTGCTACTTGAAGCTTAAATGCCATGTGAATTTGTTTTGAGGGTATCTGATGTAATTCTAATTTTTCTTGAAACTCCAAGAAATGGACACCATTCGTTGAAGGTGATACTCATGAAGGTATTTCTTACTGAGAAGGGCATCATCTTTCTACTTTAATCTTTGTTTGAAACACTGCACCTTAAATTTCTTTTGGGAGAAGTGAAGAACTTATCAAGAAGTAACTGAAATAAAGAAATGGAAGATAGTATCTAGGAGGTCCTGAGACAATACTGCCATGAATCCAGTGCTTTCTGCTATATTACGTTGATCCTATCTTATCCATACCTTGTAATTCCCTTCCTATACCACTGGCCCCAGTTCCCTGATGCTATGAGAGTGTCATTGCTCTGTGAGTGTTTCCAAATGTATAAACCTGGAACAACAAAACTCAAACGATTTCTTAAATTTAAAGATTACGACTGTCAGAGAAGTATAAAAATGGCTTCAAAGACAGAAAGACCAGCAAGGGAGGGAAGTGGAGCTTTGAATAAAGACATCTGAGAAACTTACATGACTGCATGTCAGGAGCTATGTGAGTTCGAGGAAATACTATGTTACCCTACTGTTCATCCCACAGATTCCGTCAGAGTTTCAGTCCAACAAAATTAGAAGTTCTCAGATGACCATCATAGTTGCCCAAGTCTGTACCCTAACTGCTTCCTTATAAGTCAAGCCCTAGTTGAGAGCTGGCTGTACAAGGGGAAAGATCACTTGTCCCCAGGGCTCCGGATGTGTCTGAGGCTTTATGGTCCTCATACTACTGCTCAGCCTAATGAGCCTTGGGATTTCCCTAGACTGCTGTTGTCTGAATCTCAGGTCTTGCCGAAAAGCTGAACTCAGACCTGCAGGCTCTGGAACAGTCAGACCTATTGCATAACACAGCTCACCCCTTTTACTTACTTTGGATTGATTAATTTGGCACTTGATATGCTGACACTTTTCCATGTGTCAGTCTGTACCTGAGAAAAAGGATTGCCACTGCTTTCTGTCTCACCATGACCCTGAAGTAGGCAAGGCTGAACGATTACATACCAGTTACCACTGGAAACTATAGAAGCAGAAACTCTCCCTTCAAGGCGTTACAGAGCCATCATACGACACCTGAGTCTCTTGATGATGCCTCAAGCATCTTATCTAATCGGTGTCTATGTATGGATCTTATACAGAAAACACAGCTGCTGTCATTAGTAATTGAATATTTTTATAAATTGTTGCTGTCAAAGTATAATTTTTTGAATGTTATAAACAAATTTCTCAAATAGATGAAAATGTCATAAATTGTATTTAACTCTTTAATTATTTAAATTTAATTTATAATGTTATAAATATTATTTATTATAATATAAAAATTATATTTAACTCCCTAGTAATTTTCCAGGGGTGCCTGGGTGGCTCAGTCAGTTAAGCATTTGCCTTCTCTTCAGATCATTATCCCAGGGTCCTGGGGACAAGTCCTGGGATGGAGCCCCACATTGGGCTCTCTGCTCAGTGGAGAGTCTGCTTCTCCCTCTTCCCCCTTCCCCTCCCCCTGCTCACATGCTCTCTCTCTCTGTCTCTCAAATAAATAAATAAAATCTTTTAAAAACATAAAAGAATTCTTTTTTTAAATGTGGTTTCATATAGAATATAAAAAAAAACATTGAAATAAACTTTCTAAGTGATATGTGAACTGGTTAATGTCCTAAAGGGCAGTACAGCATTAACCTTTGGGATTACCTTTTCTACCATGGTTAAAAAAATAATAATAACACAATTTAGCCGTTTTTTATTACAGCTATCTTCCCATCATTCAAAACTGTGAGAAATAAATATGTTTATATGCCACCCAATCTATGATACTTTTGTTATATCAGCCCAAAAAGAATAAGTCAGTAACTAAAGTCTATTTCCTCACCAGCCTAGAGAAAAATAAGAGTCGATACTTGACAATATCTTTGCAATCAAGCAGCTCAACAGATCAGCAATACATATATATTTTATAAATGCCTATAGTCACACACATTCCTTTTTATATTTCTTAAAGGGTGAAAATAAAGATGCCTTAACATAGTCTAAAGGTAGCCAAATGCCCTATCAAACTGTTAGCTGGCAACTATTTGACGATATATAAAAAGAGGAAGCAAATTAAAATTGTGCTTCATAATCAATGTTGTTGATTGTTGTTGATGTCCTATTTTATTAAGTGTTGTCTAGGTATCCAAAGATTTTTCATTAATTATCGCTTTAGTGTCAGTCCAAAGTCTTAAAGTTAACAAAGAATATTACAAATTATGTATTAGATAACATTCCAGAGAAACACAATTACTATTGATAACAAAAACATTTATTAGAAATAAAATTCAATTTGGTTGAACACATAATTTTACATTTTTAAGAATGCTAGACATGTAAAAGTAATGCTAGCTCATCTGATCAGGGAAATGAGTAGATGAAGTATATTCAATTCAGATTAAGCAGTTTCTCTATGTGAAAACAAAGTGACCTCACAAAAAACAAAATGCACATCTGTGTTATATCCTAATCTGTTATAAAATGATGAAGACAAACACAGCTCTTTTGAAACCAAACTAGCCAAACCAATCTGATTTGTTCAAAGAATCATTCTGAATACCTGAACTTGGATTCTTGCATACAAATGATCCTAAGCTAGCAGTTTCTGTTAGAAGTTGCTCATTTCTTTCCTCTTCAAAGGCTATCAGATTTAAATTACTAGAAATTCCATTTCTTTCTTCCCCAGAGATTCTTTCTCTTGTTTAAAATTTATGAAAGCACTTATTATTCTTTTTAACCTACTAGAATTACAGCTCCATTAAATTGAAGAAACTTGAAAAGCTGATATATGGACTTCTTCTGGGAATAAGAAAATATTTAGTACTCATACAAGGAGGACAAAATATTTTATCATTTACAGATACACGGAGAACTTTTAGCTATAGTTAACAAATCCAGCCATAGGTGAAAAGCAAATATGGACACACTTAACATGTAAAAACTCCTAAAAAAAAAAAAAGAATATGTATTTTCATTCAACAAGTATTCTGAGTTGCAAATATATGCTAAGCATTGTGCTAATAACTGAAGTGATTATGATTCTTTTTTTTTCCTTTGGCTTCTTCGCTTGAACATTTTGTTTTCCTTTTTTTTAATAATAAATTTATTTTTTATTGGTGTTCAATTTGCCAACATACAGAATAGCACCCAGTGCTCATCCCGTCAAGTGCCCCCCTCAGTGCTCGTCACCCATTCACCTTCACCCCCCACCCTCCTCCCCTTCCACCACCCCTAGGTCGTTTCCCAGAGTTAGGAGTCTTCCATGTTCTGTCTCCCTTTCTGATATTTCCTACCCATTTCTTCTCCCTTCCCTTCTATTCCCTTTCACTATTACTTATATTCCCCAAACGAATGAGACCATATAATGTTTGTCCTTCTCCGATTGACTTATTTCACTCAGCATAATACCCTCCAGTTCCAGCCACGTTGGAGCAAATGGAGTGATTATGATTCTAAACAGGCTAGAAGAGACTATCCTTCACAGAGTAAGCATTCTAATATGGAAGACAAGGTACAAAATAATTGTAGATTTTGATAACTACCATAAACAAATAAAGCAATGTGATAAAGAGCAAGTAAGAGGTGCCAGATTTAGATAGCACGGTGACTGTAATACAGTGAACAAGGGAGGAGTATGAGAGGAGTTTGAACAGGTAGCCAAAAGTCAGAATCTACAGAGTCCTGTAGGTCATGGGAAGGAGTTTTGGCTTTATTCTAAAAAGAGTGGAAAAAATTTGAAAGAATTTCTTTAAAGTAACTGAAATTATTTCATAAATGTTTTTAGAATATCACTCTAGAAGGATCAGATAGGGGAAAATGGGAGACCAGGTAAATGGCTGCCTTCCAGAGAAGAACCAATAATAGTTACACTAGGATATATTGGCAATGGAAATAGGCCATAAATGGATAGATTCAGTGTTTTTAAGAGATAAGACATTTTAAAACATGGATTAATGTGAAAGCAGTAAAAGCAAAGAGAAATGGACAAATTAAGTTTTTTTAGAAGTAGAAATGACCGGAATTGCCTTAATTACTAGTAACGGAAAACTAAATTGTTTAGACTTACTTCCCACAGGATAAAGAAATTTGATAAAATGTATCGAAATATAAGAAGATAGAAAAGAACAACAGCAGTGGTTTTTGGTGATTCAGAACCCAGAGAGATAAACACTAAAACACCAAACCTTCTTCTCCTCTGAGAGTGTTCCCAATTGTGGCGAATTTTGGGATGCATTTCAGAGGTTTTGCAGAAAGAAGCTAAGACCCAGAATCTTCCCTAGATGGGGAGCCTTATAGGAAATACTCTTCATCTTAAGATGGGACACAAAGAGTTACATCTTTAGGATAAGTGGAAAACAGAACTCCTGGGTATTGACTCCCAAAAAAACAAAGACACCAATCAAAAAGATAATGCACTCTAGTTTATTGGAGCATTATTTGCAATAGCCAAGAAATGGAAGCAACCTAAGTGTCCACTGGACTAATGGATAAGGAAGATGTGGTATGTATTCATGTATATATAATGTGTGTGTATGTGTATAATGGAATATTAATCATAAAAAGAACAAGATATTGCCATTTGCAACAACATAGATGGACCTAGAGAGCATTATGCTAAGAAAAATAAGTCAGACTGAGAAAGACACATACCATATGATTTCATTCATATGTGGAATCTCCAAGGCAAAACAAATGAATAAACAAAAAGAATCAGATATATAAATACAGAGAACAAAGTGATGGCTGAGACATAGGAGGGAAATAGGGAGATGGGCAAAATGCGTGAAGGGGAGGAGGAGACACAGGCTTCCAGTTGTGGAATGAATAAGTCAGGGGAATAGAAGGCGCAGCATAGGAAATATCTTCAATGCTCTGTGACAGCGCTGTATGGTGACAGATGGTAGCTACTCTGGTGGTGATCACAGCCTAACATGGAGACTTGTCAAACCACTCTGCATTACGCCTGAAAATAATGTCACATTGCGTGTCAACTACACCCAAATAAAGACAATGGATAAAGAAGATGTGGTTTATGTATACAATGGAATATTACTCAGCTATTAGAAATGACAAATACCCACCATTTGCTTCAACGTGGATGGAACTGGAGGGTATTATGCTGAGTGAAGTAAGTCAGTCGGAGAAGGACAAACATTATATGTTCTCATTCATTTGGGGAATATAAATAATAGTGAAAGGGAATATAAGGGAAGGGAGAAGAAATGTGTGGGAAATATCAGAAAGGGAGACAGAACGTAAAGACTGCTAACTCTGGGAAACGAACTAGGGGTGGTAGAAGGGGAGGAGGGCGGGGGGTGGGAGTGAATGGGTGACGGGCACTGGGTGTTATTCTGTATGTTAGTAAATTGAACACCAATAAAAAATAAATTAAAAAAAAATAATAAAAATAAAAAATAAAAAATAAAAAATAAAAATAAAAATGAAACAGAACTAAGTGTGCTTCCGAACCCAATTTAAAAGACTTTTAAAGGAAGTGAGGAAGTGAGTAAGGTTGCCTTGATAATGCGTATGATGGGCCAGGGAGGAGAGAAAGATCTTTAAGAAGCTTGGACCCCAGAGAGGCCCTGACAAGGGTAGGAGCCTAGTGTGTGTGTGTATAGAGATGAAAACCCAGACCTTGCCTTTGCTTAACAATAGCCCCAACAACAGGTCCTCGGGTGCCTGGCAGACACAAACCCAAAGTCTCCGGGAAGTAAGGTGTTTTCCTCCTAGGCCTTAGAGAATCCCCACATATAACTTTTCAAGGGCAGTGAGCGGACAGAGACAAAATTAACTGTAGGACTTTTCTATTGGCAACGTAACATAACAAATTCCCACAAATTGGTAGCTTAAACAAATTTATCATGTTCTGAAGGTCAGCGTTTTGACAAGACGTCTCTGGGCTAAAAATCAAGGTGTAGGCAGGGATACATTCCCTCCTGTAGGCTCTAGGCGACGATCTCTGTCCTTCCTTCCTTAGGTTGTAAAGGGTTCCCACTTTTCCTGGCCTGCAGCTCCCTTCTTCCACCTTCCAAGGCCGCAAGGCCGAGTGAAGTCCTTCTCATACCACCACCTGTCAATTCCCGCAGGCAGGGGCCTACCTGGAGAACTGAGGACACCCCCTACTCCTTAATCCTAATCCCATCTGCAAAATCCTTCTCGCCACATGACGCAGCAGGTTGACAGGGCTGAATATGCTGTTCTGAGGGTTTCGGCCATGAACAGCTTTGGAGACCCTCATGTTGCCTACCTCAATATATAATGAAACGAGGTGCTGTGCTCGAAAGCAAATGCCTCACTCAGACAGAAGAAACAGACCACTCAGGGGTCACACGCAGGGCTTAGCACACCTATCTATAGAAGAATCCCCAGAGATAGATTTTTTAAGTAATTATGCCTAAAGAAGGAAAACACAAAATTTGCCTGTTATCACAGTTAAGAAGGGCATATTTTCCATCTTCTCCACATTACTTCTATTTATCATGAGATAAATATCCTTCACAGGTATTGTTCCTGCTGCTACAATCCTAGAAGGCAGTTTCCCTCCTGTTCCCACAACATTCAAGATGTAATTCCTTGCCATCTGGTTTTCACCATAACTGCTCAGAAATCCACTTTCTGTCTAATGTTGCTTCTGGAAAGGTGATCTATTTTTCTCTTGTTCCTTTTCAGCTATTATTGATTTTTGAAGATTTATTCTTTTATTTTAGACAGAGAAAGAACATACACATACACACATACCTGTGAGCGGGGGTAGGGGGGAGGGAGACGCTGAGAGAATCTCAAGCAGACCCCCTGCTGACCATGGAGCCTGCCATGGGGCTCCCCCCCAGGACCCAGATCATGACCTGAGCTGAAGCCAGGAGTCCAACACTTAAACTGAGCCACACAGGAGCCCCTGAGCCCCTATTTTTGTCCTTAGTTTCCATTGTTTATAATTTGCATGATGCAAAATTTTAATTTTATACTGTTAGAATGTGTTGGGCTTCCTCTTTGAGGTTACATATTTTTGTGTTTGACTAAATCCATAGGTATTATCTCTTTAAATATCACCGGACTCTTCCTTTCTTCACAATTGCCAATTAAACTATTAGACTTCCACATTTAACTTTTCTTCCATTTTTCTTTTTTTGTCTATTCAAATGCATTAATATACAAAGTCTTCTGATGTAGTTGCTAGTTAACTTATTTTCCTGTGTACTCTCCCATCTACTATTGAACCAGTCCATTGAATTTATAATTTTCATTATTACAGGTATTTATGGGTAGTTATATTTTCTCCAAAAAATCATTCCATATCCATTAAGCAGTGTGTTGCCACATCTATGTGGTACTGGTGGATGAGGTGTTACACTATAGAGAAGTTTAAATCAGTTGCTGTGATGGAAGATGCTCTCAGTACCTTCACCAGGAAAAGTTAGTAAGAAAACTGATGTCTAGTCTTTTAAAAAATAAGTTAAGATTCTTACCTCTCTCTGCTTTGTTAGGGTTCGGAGGGATGGATGTTAAAAAAAAAATGCTGACCCTAACTGTTATGGAGAAGAAATCCCTGCTGGCTGCTAACTCCAGTGGTGAAGAACAGTAGCTTCCCCCAAACGGCAAAAGAGGGAATGTGTCAGCAAAAAATGAGTCTAAATACCACAGAAAACAAATCTATATGCCAAATATTACTGTCCACTAAGGCTTATTAAACTTCTAGTGAATTTCCAATTTGTGAAATAGAAGGGACGAGGTCTTTGCAAACTTGATCCTAATAAAAGCGTTCTCATCACAATAGAAAGTTCCCTGCCATGTTGTACACAAAATTTGGAATCTTTCTTCAAATTACAATGGGAACATATTTCCATTTGGGATAGTACAAAAGCCAATAGGTGGCAACCTGCGATGTGCCTACCACAGATGGCATTAAGATAGAAAGAACTGATTCTAGACAAAATTATTATTAGTGAAATGCATCTTGGCTCCTGTTCACTCTACCTTTTGTACCTCAATTCCCAATCGCCATATACGTATTGTGGTTCTGCTCTCTAAAACTGACCGTTGATGCACAGAGATCCCCACATTACGTGATAATGACCTATAAATGCTTTATATTTCAAATATTTTTTTTGCTAAAATGCAAAATAAGAATGGGCATTTTGTTACTGTCTTACTATGCCTGCCTCCAGAAATTCCCTAAAAAGTCATTCACATTGTGAGACCTTAAACAAATATGCAGGAAACATATAAGAGGATATATTTTTGTAATGGATTATATGGGCTCCTTACACTCACCAAAAAAGAATACCTCTCTAAGAAAAATACATGCACACACTAAAGTTTAGAAGAACGCTGGAAATATTGGTAAGAATCTTAGGAGAACTCATCATGCTTGAACAGTTCAAAGCTAATACAGTTAGGGGTTCCTGGGGGGCTCAGCCGACTGAGCCTCTGCCTTTGACTCAGGTCATGATTGTAGGCCCCTGACAGGATCCTAGCTCAGTGAGGAGCCTGCTTCTCCCTCTCCCTGTGCTCTCTCTCTCTCTCAATATCTATGCTCTCCCTGCCTATGCTCTCTCTCTCAAATATCTTTAAAAAAAAATTTAAGCTAATTAAATTAGACCACAGATTGTGAAGAAAACCAAAAATATGCCAAAATGGATTTACTTCATGCATTAAGAACAAAGATGTTATAGTCTTTAAATTGTCTAGTTTTAATTTCTCACAGCCAGAAATTTTTTTCTACATCTCTCTGGGGACTGTATATGTGGCTGTCTTCTTTCCCGAGAGGAACTTTGGTTTACCGAATAAAGGACAATTCATAATTAGCTTTGAGTTCAGGAGACACAGCCACATAGTCGTTTCACACAACTACTTATTTGTCCTAGTTACTCCCCTGAAGGCACCAAAGCGCAGAAGGCCAAGGTAGATGCTGGCCTGAGAGACCAGCCTGCTCAAAGGACTACTGAAGTGAGGAGTGACTTTTTTTTAATACACGAGGGATCGATCTCTGGAAATACATACCAAAAAAACCTGAAGAACAGAGTTCTCTCCAGCACTTCATTTCTAGTTTAAACATTTTATACAGGTGTTATTTGAAACCTTTCTTCCAAATTAAAAATTGGAAAAAAAAAAAAAAACCTTCTAATATCCCGCATGCATCTTCTCTGGGCATCTCCCCTAACAAGATTCTGGTGGGCCCTGGGCAGTTAATTGTACAAAAGGGGTTTTGTTTTTCAGTGAAAGTCCTGGAATCAACACTTTTGAGACTGAGTCTGAGACTGAGAAGAAAGGACAAAGCTGACCCATTCCTCCCAGACAGAGCTCCCAGGTATGCAGAAATTACTTCATATCCTCATCCTTTTTTTTTCTCTCTAGAGAAATAATCCTAATTTTAATTTTATGTTGTTGTTCTTGATGAAAGATCTGGAGGACAAAATCCAAATAGTTTCAATTCCTGGAAAAATTGTGGTGTTACTGTTGTAGGTATAGATGAATCTGTTTTCTAAAACATTAAATTTTTCTAGCTTTTTCACAACTCCAAGTAAGTAACTGTATGCTTTTTTGAAAATAAGGGTCCAGTTATGACTATGACCCCATAGAATATAAGTTACCCAGCACCCCCCTTAAAGTAAGTAAAAATAAGGAAAAAGAGAAAGGAAAGAATTCAGAAGACATGGGCAAAAAGCGAAAGAGAGAAGGAAAGGAGGAAAAAAACAACAGATACCTCAGGTTGGGAGAAGAGCATGCCATTTGGTGGAAGGGCAACTGTTCTTTGCTTATTGGGCATAGAACTCAAAGGAGCACAGGTAAACTAAGTAGATAAAGGTCAGATCATAAGGACCTTGTCTGTTCTGCTTTGTTGTTAGGATTTGGTCTCATGGTGATGCCTCCATTGCAGCGCAGCTTACAGCCTCAATGAACATGTCTGGATCAGGATCTTCTTCTGAGTCAGTAAGGGAATTCATTCTTCTGGGTTTTCCCTGCAGCAAGGAGATTCAAGTTGTTGTTCTCAATCACCTATCCTGACTCTCATGGGAAATGGAGCTATTATTGGTGCTGTGTGTTGGGACCAGCATCTCCACACCCCCATGTAGATCCTGCTGGGGAATTTTGCATTCCTGGAGATCTGGTATGTCAATCTCACTGTTGCAAACACACTGATCAACTTCCTTTCAGACTTCCTTTCTTTTCCATGGGCTCCACTGAGTGCTTCTTTCTCTCAGCAATGGCCTTTGATTGCTACTCTGCCATCTGCCATCCTCTGTATTATGCCACAATTATGTCTGGACAACGTTGTTTCAACTTAGTGATCTCTTGTTGGGCCTGTGGCTTTCTCTGCTATCTGGTACCTGTTATCCTCATCTCCCAACTGCCTTTCTGTGGTCCTAATGCAATTGATCATTTTGTATGTGACTCAGGCCCATTGCTGACCCTTTCATGTGCTCCTGTCCCTATGTCCAAGCTCATCAGCTGTACCCTAAGCTCCCTCAACATCCTCCTTAGCTTCTTTTTCATCCTCATCTCCTGTGCCCTGGTTCTACTTGCTGTGCTTCGGTTGCCCTCAGCATCCATTAGGCATAAGGCTTTTTCAGTGTGTGGGTCCCATTTGTCAATGGTGTTGCTATTCTACAGGACCATTATGGTGATGCATGAGAGCCCTGGATCCCACCACTCTGCCCTGATGCCAAAGATCATGACCTTGTTCTATGCAATGATAACTCCATTCTTCAACCTTTTGATTTACAGTCTCAGGAATAAGGAGATGAAAATGCTCTCTGGAAAGTCCTGGAAAAGTTTAAAATTTCTTTAAAAGTCTTCCACAGCAGAAGTGTGGAATAACCTAGTTTGGTGTGACATGGGTGAAATGGCCACTCTTTTTACTTTGACTCATTTGTGTAGCCATTCATTTGAAAAATAGCCATGGAAAGCCTCCTTCATTTTACACACTTCGCTTGGTACTGGATTATGAAGATAATTATGAAGATAATTCAGACATAATCTCTTCCCTCAAGTAATCTAGTAGGGGAGGAGGGCAGGTAAGAAAATAATCATTATAAAATGCAATAAGTGTCTTATTGTACATAAAATACTTGTACATAAAATATATGTACAAGTTGTCACAAATACACAAAGAAAGACTTAATTTTGCATGAGGTTTTGTGCTGGTAGAAGTTAGCATTAGGGAAAACTAGTCAATGCAATACTAGACATATGTGTTCTGTGGTGGGGAGAGGGAAAGCCCTGTATTTCTGCTCAACTTTTAGCCAGATTTCTTTGTCAATCATATTTTGATATCTTTGTAAGGATATGAGCCTTTAATCAAAAGATCTAGATAAGGGGGCACCTGGTTGGTTCAGTTGGTTAAGCATCTGCCTTCAGCTCAGGTCATGATCCCAGGGTCCTAGGATGGAGCCCTGCCTCAGGCTCTCTGCTCAGCAAGGAGCCTGCTTCTCCTCTTCCTCTGCCTGTCACTCTGCCTACTTGTTCTCTCTCTCTCTCTCTCTCTCTCTCTCTCTCCAATAAATAAATGTAATCTTAAGAAGAAAATATCAGGATAGGGACTGAATTCTTCCATTAATCAACCATGTGAATTTGGCAAGTCACTTAATTTCAGCTAAAATTAGGATGGTAATTCCTACCCCAGAGAGCAATTAGTGTGTGGTTTTAATGAGATAATGGATATAAAAGTTGTAAAACAATTCTTAGTACATAGAAAGCATGCAATAAATGTTAGTTGAATATGAATATTGATGAATTCTGTGCTTTCATGTTCCTATCATAATCCAAAAAAATCTCAGACTCCCCCATAAAAGTCATTCCCATTACTTTTGGCAAAGCCCTTTTACAACAGATCTCCTCAGATTTTCTGGGGACATAGAGTAGGTTACATTTATTCCATTTATGCACCTAAATACCCTGTGATTAGTTTTGCTTTGGTTTGATTTAGTTTTGTTGTATGCACAAATTCAATTTCCAGATCTTCAACTTACATATGCACATTTTCCTAAATCTCCTGTGCCTAAAAACTCATTATGTAGTAGAAGCTTCATATAGTCTTATTTACACATCTTTCACAATCAATCACTCCTCCCATTTTAAATATAAAGCTTGCTTTTCATCTATTCTGATCTTAATATTTTACATCGCTCAAATATATATGCTTTAGTTAGGGAATTAAATGAATAATTTGAAATACTAATCTCTCCGCTGGGAAAGGGAGTGAATTTAACTGTCAGATAATAAATCCTTTTATTAATCGGTGGTTTACAACTTGTTTCCAACACAATTAAAGAGGAATGACTTATATGGGGTTGTCCCAAAAGAAGAGCTGAGCCAAAGACTTGGGTGTAGGTCGTATATTGGGAAGTAGTTTCAAGGAGCAGGAATGAGGAATGAGAAGAACCTACAGGAATCAATGAGGAATTGATTCTACTAGAACATCTGAGAATTGTCTATCTGAATGGCACAAAGCTAAGGCATTTATCAACTAACCATGGTTGCATGTTAACTCCTTATGTTTCCAAAAATCCATTAGCTGGTATGTCAAGTCAGCAGCTGTGACTTCAGAAAAGGCCCTGGGAAGAAAGCAAAACAACACTTGGGCATGGTCTGAGATGGAAGGGATGCCATCAGACTGATTCTGAGTTCGCAAGGGACTTCCCACTATCTATACAGCTAAAATCAAAGGTGGATCAGGAAGCTCAAAAACATTCAGCACAGAAGCTTACTTAATTTACTTGTTAGCAGATAATTAGAATTAATGTTGTAGTCAACAGACAGCATGTGGTAATGATAAGAACCAGACAGATTAAATTCAAATCCCGGCTCCATCTACCTGCATGACTTCATGTATGCCTCCATTGCCTCATATTTAAAGAGATAGCAATAATAGAACTTTCTTTGTAGTGCTGGGGTAAGGATGAAGTGAATTAATCTGCTTCTCAGGGAGCCTAACAAAAAGTGAACACTCAAATATCTTCATCATTATGCTCTTTCAGGGTTTTGTCCACAGGGAACTTGTTCTCAGTACAGGCCTTAATGTAGAAGTCAATTTTCTGTCCAAAAGAAAATTTCCCAATTTCTAGAATGTAGCTGAAAACACAGGCATTAGAACAGGGTTAACTAGTCAAAACAATATACACTCAGATTAGAGACTGATAGAGTATGGAGTACACCAATAATATAGACATTCCAGAATTATGAAGCAGAAATGTTAGTGTATTGAAGAAAAGCAGGCTTTCTTAGCAATACGACTGACAAAGACCATCTTAACATAAGTTATGAGCAAATGCACATGCAAATGATGAGTCACTCATACAAAAGAATGTCCTTATGGGCATGCAGAAAATCACTAGTATAGTCAGCACATTGTAAAAACATTTTTTAAAAAAATACATCCCAGAATAAAACAGATGATTTTGATATTTTAACAGGCACGTATTTCATGAGAAGGAACTAGAACTTGATATTGGATTTCTACTTTCAATAGTTTATTGTACAATACCTATAGTTTACTGAGTATATTATATCTAAGATCATACACATTTGTTATTTTACTATGTAGGTTGGCCTTTCACAGATAATATATTCTCTGTCTTCCTCAAATTCCTAATTAATCTCTCCACTTCAAGTATTGCTATTCATCACTGATTCTCAACTGGGAGTATATATCAAAATCAATAGAAACTTTTTGCAAGTTATACTTGCCCTGAACCCTGTCCCTAGAGATTCTAATTTAGAAGATGAATGATGGATCTTGGGAAGCCTGGATGGCTCAGTTTTTGAGCATCTGCCTTCAGCTCAGGGAGTGATCCTGGGGTCCTGGGATCAAATCCTGCATCAGGCCCCCCTCAGGGAGCCTGCTTCTCCCTCTGCCTGTGTCTCTGTCTCTCTCTTAGTGTCTATCATGAATAAATAAATAAAATCTTTAAAAACAAAACAAAAAAGAAGATGAATGATAGGCAAGTCAATTTTGTAAAAGAATCTCTATGGATGAGTTTTGGATTTTCTTCCTTGTAGGCATTATGGCCACACTCAGGATAGCATTTGCAAAATGCTGCATAATCACTGTTGAACTATCTTTAGCAAATAACAAATTTACATATCATCTGGTCATAGAGTCTTAAGAATGGAAAGAAACTTCTAGATCATCCCATTCAACTATACATCTAATGCTTCACCCAACAATTGATTTTCTGACATATTGAACACCATCCTCGCCCCAGGGGTGAAAAAGTTATTTGATTTCTGTCCAGGAAAAAAATTCTGGTTATTTATGTGTGGTGATGGTGATGGATGTTAACTGGACCTATTGTGGAGATCATGTTGCAACATGTATAAATATTGAATCATTATTTTGTACACGAGAATCTAACATAATGTTATATGTCAATTACATCTCAATAAAAATTTTAAAATGTCTTTAAAAGTTTCAGGGATCTGTGGACAATAAAATAGATATGCTTATAAAATATATTAACAGGTCAAGGCTAAAAATAAACTTACCTGAATATAATCTCTTCATTTACTAACAATGCACAATTATAATCAAATTTGTCTAAATGGCTATTATTTGTTTCTCTTCCTTTCATCTTAAGTCTTCTCATCAATAATATTATAGAATACCCAGACAACAATATGGGAATTTGGGAAGATTTAATCAAGCCAAAGCATATTGGAGGATGAAGAAAAGGAACTAATTGCAGTAGGTATGGGGAGAGAGCTTATTAATATTTAAACTAGTCTTCTAGCCATTTAGTGTTTTAGGAACTCAGAATAGATGTGGAATGCCAGCCCGGGGTGATAGATCCTGAAAACATTTTTTAGAGTGACATTCAGGAAGCAATTTGGAATTTGATAGGTCTCTAACCTGCCTATTTCTCTTTCATTGTCTGGTGGAATGTATTTAAAAAACAACAGCAACAAAACAAAACAAGACCCATCTATATGCTGCATACAAGAGACTCATCTCTGGCCTGAAGATGCAAAAAGACTGAAAGTGAAGTGATGAAAAATATTTGCCATCCAAACAAAAGTGGAAAAAAAAAAGCTGGGGTAGCAATACTTACATCAGATAAAATAGACTTTAAAGCAAAGACTGTAACAAGAGACAAAGAAAGATATTAAACAATGATAAAGGGATCAACCTAACAAAAAGATATAATAATCAGAAATATCTATGCACACAACAGTGGGACACTTAAATACATAAAATAAATATTAATATATATAAGGAGAGAAACTGATGGCAATACAATAATTGTAGGAGACTTTAGCACTCTACTTACATTAATGCTGAGTGAAGTAAGTCAATCAGAGAAGGACAAACATTACATGGTCTGACTCATACGGGGAATATAAGAAATAGTGAAAGGGATTATAGGGGAAAGGAGGGGAACTGAGTGGAAAAAATCAGAGAGGGAGACAAAGCATGAGAGACTCCTAACTCTGGGAAAGGAACAACGGGTAGTGGAAGGGGAGGTGGGGGGGGGGACAGGGTGACTGGGTGACGGGCACTGAGGGGGGCACTGGACAGGATGAGCACTGGGTGTTATACTATATGTTGGCAAATCGAACTCCAATAAAAAATATACATATAAAAAATGGACAGATCATTCAGACACAAAGCAAATAAGGAAACAATGTCTTTGAATGTCAATGGAAAATGCTCCATCATCATCTTAGGTAACATAAATTCCCACTCTTGTTTCTGTTTTCTGAAGCCTCTCTTCCAGGGGCTTCTATCCTTCTGCTTTCATCCATTTCTATCTCCCCTTATGCCTACTGCACAGCTCTCAAAAGGGTTTGGGGCCACTCCTACACTGATTTCTTGAGCCTCCTTTTGCTTTCACTGGTATACAGCCACTCATATTTTCAAAGAAAGGGTACTTACAAAGTAAATTTTATAAACCCTAGTATAACTCAAAGGTTTTATTCTACTTTCACACCTGATTGATGGTTTTATTCTGTATAGAATTCTAGGTCAAGGGATGCCTGGGTGGCTTAGTGTTTGAGTGTCTACCTTTGGCTCAGGAGGATATCCTGGAGTCTTGGGGTCCAGTCCCACATTGGGCTCCCTGTGGGGAGCCTGCTTCTCCCTCTGCCTCTGTCTCTCTCTCTGTATGTCTCTCATGAATAAATAAATAAAATCTTTTTAAAAATAAAGAAAAAGAATTCTAGGCCGAAAATAATTTTTCTACTGTATAGAAGGGCCCAGTGTTGTTATTGAATACTCTAATGCATTTGGATTTTGTATACTTTCTGTGACCTGTATTTTTTTCTGTCTCCCTCAAATATTTTATAATCTTCTCAATCTCTAGGGTGATAAAATTGCATAATAATGTGCCTTAGTTATTGTTTTCTCATCACCAGAGTGGGCACTCAGTACACCTTTTGTATCTGGAGATTTTAACCTTGCTATAGGTTTTCTTTTCATTGTGTCTTTTAAATTCTCCCCTCTGTCTTCTCTGTTCTCCTGGAACAAATATGAGTTGAATGTTTTAACTCTTGACTTGATTTTTCATACTTTTTCCTATTTTTCATTTCTTCATTTTTAAAAAATTCTGCTTTCCTGAAGATTTTTTGACTCTTTCAACCCTCTATTGATTTGTCTTGATTTTATTCATTATTCTTTCTTTTATTTAGTTCCCCAAAATAATTATTTTATTTTTCTAAAAATATCATGTTCTCATCTCAGGATTGCCCTCTATTGATTTGACTTAATTTTACTTATTACTCTTTTTATTTAGTTTCCAAAACACTTTTTATTGGTTTTTTAAGTATCATGTTCTCATTTCAGGATTGCAAATATTCTCTCTGGTCAATACGGAGATATCAGTGGTTTTCAAAGTGAGATTTTTTCTGCTTTATCTAGGATTCCACCAAATCCCCTTTGGCCTTCCTAAAGTCTCACTTTTTATTTTAACTGTCTTATGTGTATTAAAGAGTTCAGCACCAAAACCTTGCCCAAAAGATCTGGATCGATAGACCAGGGCTTACTAATCAGTAGGCTTCTGGTCAGGGTTCTTGCAGAGAGGCAGCCTTTCTATTTGTGATCTCCAAAGGCAGAACATGAAAGACTTTTCTTTAATATAATTTAATTTCTTAATGCAAAGATGTCAGTATTTTCTTTGTGAAGAGTATGCCTGTGTGAGCACCTGGGAGTGAGGGGAGATTAGAGAAGATGGGAGACTGAACAATTCCTTCCTCTTCATCTTCCTATTACTAGTCCTAAACCCCACCATCTTCCTTATGTGGTGTCCTGGCATCTCAAACACGTCAAGGATTCTGGGAGATAAATCTGTCTATTTCTCTTCAGAATCTACTCTAGTATTAGCCTTTTCTAGTAGACAAATCAGTGATTACACCTTTGTCTTCTCTTTTCAAATACTTGTTGGAATCTTTTATCTGCAGAATCTAACTTCTGTCTTCTTGTCTTTGTTACTGTGAATCTAAACTTGTTCCCCCTTTGTTTTTATTGTCTTATTTAGACCTTAGGGGGAAGAGGGAAAACTAATGGAGCCCACAAATTTAATTACAAGTCCAGTGTACTTATTTTTTTAAATAGGTATTAATAAAAAGGATAGAATGATCCCTTTTTGCCAAAGAAAGGTAATATGAAAATAATAAGGAAATCCAACAAAATATCAGTAGAGATCATGTATGGAAGGCCTGAATGCAGAGAAACCATTTTAAACAGTTTTCAAAAGTCTCCCTCAGCAGCTACTGTCAACATTATAGTATCCACTCCCAGTGAAAAACAGAAACTGGTAAATGTAATATTTCAGTGGGGTCACCATGAATAATGTCATGTCTCTGCTACTAAGGAAAAAAGAACAATAGACATTGGGGTAAGAATGAGCAGACTCTGTTAAGAATATCTATTGTGCCTCCAGCTACGGACCATATACAAGGAGTGGAAAAGAAGATACATTATTTATATCCTTAATAAATTGTAATAAAGACATAAAATCCACTAACAGAAAGAAAACAGAAAAAAAATAATAAGTGTTAGATACTATTTTATGAACTATATGGAGATATGATTAAGGCACACAAAAAATAAATGTCGGATGAAAATAATAAGGACAGAATTATTGAAAGATATGAGTCATACAACAAGATCTAAAATTTCCTCAAGGGGTACCTGGGTGGCTCAGTCATGTTCTTGGGGTCCTGGAATCGAGTCCCACATTAGGATCCCCACAGGGAGCCTGCCTCTCCCTCTGGCTGTGTCTCTGGCTCTTTCTCTGTGTCTCTCATGAATAATAAATGAATAAATAAATAAATAAATAAATAATAAGTAAGTAAGTAAGTAAGTAAATAAATAAATAAATAAATAAATAAATAAATAAAACATTTTCTCAAAATGATATTGCCTTTTCTGAGGTACCGAGGCTACTCAGTTATTCTCTGACCTAAGACCAAATGGAAAAGAGAATCCATTTAGTCCTTTTTAAAAATTGAAAATAAAGTTTAACCAAAAATGTATAATACAAGAACATCTCCTTGGCTTAGTTCAAATGTGAATTCATTTTAGTTTCTTTAATGAATCTATTCCGTGTGTTGCAAAAATAAATAAGGATAACTTTCAGCAAAAATAATATACTACTGGGAGAATAGAAAGTATTCCATTTTCCCAATATGTTCATTAAAAAATTGCTCCACACCAAATATATAAAATGTTCCCTTTTTCCCTATTGTACAAAAAACATTCTTTGGACAGTTTGTGAATTTACACTAACATCTTAATTGTATATAGTGTAAATTTCTATGTAATCATTTCTGTATTTGTTATTCTGTATCTCCATTACCTCTTTATGAATCCATATGCCCTACCATATTATGTGATATTTTTGGGGAAAGACTAGGAAAGAAAAATGGGAAAAAAGAAGAAAAGAGGGAAAGGACAAGAGAGGAAGAGAAAGAAGAAAGAGAGGATGGCAGGGAGACAAGGAGGCAGTTTCTGGGGAGTTACACTTCTGTTTTTAACATAAATGGTCTGATTCCTCAGAGATATATTTCTCTTATAACCTCATTCTAAATCATTCATTATAGCTTAAGAAAGCATAATTTGAATTGAAGGGATCTAAAGCAATTAAATGAGACACTGGGTGGACGTGTTTACTCTCCTACTCTAAAAGTGAGAAAAGATTAGATCTTGACAGTATGGAAAGGTCTATGTTTAGTCCACCTCAAAAAATAAAATGAAAATAGACTCACGTTATTGCCTGTTAAGTGAAAAGTACAAGATAGCTAAATTTTAGGAACTATTTCTTAAAATCATTAATAAGTTTCAGACCACACTAAAGGTATCAGCTCACTCTATGATTTTGCAATTCTGATGAGCTATCCCTCCTACTTTTCCTTCAAGGAGACCATGTGACTCCATATCTGTTTCATGGCATTCTTTACATCCTCATTCCTCAGAGTATAGATGAGCGGGTTCAGCATTGGGGTGATGGTAGTATAGAACACAGACACAGCCTTATCCAGGGGGAAAGTGGTGGATGGTCGGAGGTAAATAAAGAAACAAGGGACAAAGAAGAACATTACTACAGTGAAATGAGACCCGCAGGTAGAAAGAGCCTTGCGCCGGCTCTCTGAAGACCTCTTGCGAAGACTAAAGAGAATGACAGTGTAGGAGGCCAGAAGAATGAGGAAGCACCCTAGAGCAATGAGACCACTGTTGACAATCACCAACATATTTACCAGGGTTGTATCAGCACAGGCAAGTTTTAGGACTGGGTGGACATCACAGAGGTAGTGGTCAATGACCTGATTATGGCAGAAAGGCAGCTGAAAGGTCAGGAGGGTCTGAACAAAGGAATGACCCAGCACTCCCAGCCAGGACAGTGATGCCAGCACGATACAAGCATTGGCACTCATGATGGTCGTATAACGGAGAGGCTGGCAGATGGCAGCATAACGGTCAAAAGCCATAACAGTCAAGACAAAAATCTCAGCACAACCAAAAAAGTGGAAGGTAAACATCTGAGTTACACAGCCCCAGTAGGAAATGGTCTTTTTCTCAGAAACAAAGTCTGCAATCATCTTGGGTGCTGTGGCTGAGGAATAGGCAATGTCCACAAAGGACGGGTTACTGAGGAAGAAATACATGGGTGTGTGGAGCCGGGGATCAGAGAAGACCATAAGTAGAATGAGCAGGTTTCCCACCATGATCACGATGTAGAAGAAGAGGAACAAGGCAAAGAACATCAGCTGCATTCCAGGATCCTGGGAGAGGCCTAGGAATATAAACTCAGTGACTTGACCCAGGTGATACTGGTTGGATGGCTCTGGTTCTCTGCAAGAATAAATAAATATCGTAAGCCACTGTAAGCACGGTGGGCAGGAGCAGTCTCATGGAAATACTTAAGGGATGCTAAATATAGTAGAGGAAGCTTTTTGCATCTCTTGTACACAGTTAATGGATGTTTTTCTCACCATTAATTATCTTACCACATCATTGACTCACATTGGATTTTCTGTTACACTTTAACTATCATTCTTTTCTCAAGGGTTAAATGTGGGTAAGAATAGTACACACCATTTAAGTGGTATAAGGATCACCTGTGAAGCACTATGCACATGTCACACTATAAGTGAATATATCATTATCATCACCCATCTTCATGACTGGAGAACATGCTGAATGGAAGAAGGAAGAAGCCTGGGAAGGAGTCATCCTAGGACACCGATATCCTTACTATGTTCATCTCCTAATTTCCAGGTATATGTATTTCCATGTGCTTCATGTTTAGAAAAAGTATCGAGTGCTGACACCCACATTCTCAAGTATGTTCTTGGGCTAGAGTAGTACCAGAATATAGTCCAGATTTTTGAATGGCTCACTTTAGGGGTTCAAGCAAGGATACCCAAAGACATTTGGGCAGTTGCTATATTCTTCCTGAATAGTGACAATCTCAATTTTATCTGGGGTCTCTTCGGGAGCCTCTAAAATTAATCCAAGTCTAAGACCCAAGATCTTCTACTCTCTTCACTGGGAGAAAGAGCACAGGACTTAAAGATAGAACAATAAGGCCTGACTCAACAGCTCTGACTCTTACAGGCTGTGTCATCCTAACACAAGTTTCCTCACTTCTGTTAACTTCAGAGTCCTCCCCTGGGAAAGAATAATGCCCCCATGTAATGATCAAATTAATTAATGGACATAAAAGCAACAAGTTACCAGTCAATCTAAGTCATAATCATTTCAGTGAAAGAACTTCAGAAGCATCACTATCAAACGTCTGAACACTGTGGGCCAGGGCCTGTATGGGATGGATCATTTCCACAGGTCTGTCCAGGTTCTTTAGGTCAAATTCGGTCTCTCGGATAACACCAAAGAACATATACTAGTGATACTGGTGTTAAAGAAATAAGATTGCTCCCTTATTTGACTCCATAAGCCCCACTAAATTATTTCAAATAAAACAAATAGCAAGACTGAAACTCCCTGAAATCCTCAGGGAAACAGATTCAGTCTTAGTTTCCTCTGTGAACAACATGCAAGGAGAGGAGAGCAAATACTCTGGATCTCTTTCCTAACAGGAAGTTGCATCCCACGGAAAACTCTTTGTGCCATAGCATCCTTGACATCAATATTCCTCACAGAGACATTATGACACGTGTACACGTTTTCATGTCTCTGGTTACTTGACATCATTTTATTACCTGTCAATCCTTTGAACTTTTACCTATAGAAACACTTAAAGTCCCAATTTATCCTGTTCCTCTGATTGTCCACAACTGAAGAAATAACTTGCTATTTATGGAACTAAGAGATAAGGAATAATACATTGAGTAGGTAAAGTCTTGAAAAATTCTGCACATGTATAGATGTAACACAACACAGACTATTTAAGGTACCATCTCTATCATCTTCTACATTTCACACAGCACCAATATTTATTTATTCTTTCAACTGATAAATATATTTTTAAAGATTTTATTTATGTATTCATGAGAGACAGAGAGAGAGAGAGAGAGAGAGAGAGAGAGAGAGAGAGAGAGAGAGGCAGAGACACAGGCAGAAGGAGAAGCAGGATCCCTGCTGGGAGCCCTACGTGGGACCTGATCACGGGACCCCAGGATCACGGCCTGGGCTAAAGGTGGAATTAAACCGCTGAGCTCCCCGGGCTGCCCACAACTGTAAATATTTGTGGAGCACATTCTCTGCATCTGGTATTGTGCTGTGAACATAAAAAGATAGATCAAACCCGATACCTGTCACAAAGCCATTTATTTAGAGAAATATCTTGAAGAGACGTTCTCAAATCCTCTTTAGACTGGGCCATAACTTATACAAAATCCTACCCTTATATAAATGAAAATTCCTTCGTGATCACCTGACTTCCTTCCACTCACCTAACCACTGGTGAAAGTAGTGCACAGAGGAAACTGAATTACCTAGGCTGCACTGTTCGTGTAAAGCTAGAACTAAATTCCAATGGAAATAATAGTGATACACACTTTAAACTACAGTAAACTATTTCCTAAATTACTTATAATTATTAGAACAGATGTTGTTAAGTGGATGAAGACTTTAAACATTCCATTTTTATCCCTGAATATGATTTGAATCAATGAAAGTTGCCCTCACCTGTCTCCCTGGTCGTTAACTGATCATTACAGATGGGAAACTTACTCTGGCCATCTTCTGGAGTGTGGTCCCACGACATGGATTTGGGCAACTGGAGATCTTCCTGGATTAATAAAGCTTTCTGGGATGGAACTGGGATCTCTAGTTAGATATTCACACTAAAAGACCAAAATCTGTATAGTGATGCTTCTCTTATGCGTGTGTCGCATTTCACAGAAAGATTACACCTGGAGCCTGAGAAGGGGTCCTACATTACTTGTTCTCTCTCTCTGTCTCTCTCTCTCTCTCTCTTTATCAGGATTCTATGACCTTATAGCTATGCCTTGGCTTCTGATCTGGATTGCAAGGCTCTATTTCTATATTCCTGATGCCAAGAGAAACTGTCAGCAATGTGTATGCATCATCCCAGCCCGAGGGAATGGCTAGCTAGGTGATTAGGTAGCGATCTGGAGAGGATTGTGAAACAAAGAAAGTGCAAGTATAATTCCCACTAGGTAACCCCTTTTAAAACTTTATTGAAGGCTACTTGGTAAATTACTAGTTAAAAATATGCAGGCCATTTTTAGAGCTTTACATTATTTACTCAAAGTTGGTATAAAGGAAGGTAGTTGATGCTCAGTATCACTATATTGGACCACTAGCCCAAGAATACTAAGTTTATAAAACTATTAATCTGTTTTTCTTTTAAAATTTCATTTTTAATTGCTGAAACTCAAGTACACAAGAAAATGTTTTAAATTAGTGGCACAGTAAACATACTGCCTTGTCCTATTACCTACTGAATGAATTTCTAAGGATTTAGCTTAAGAGGGCTTGAGAAGAATCAAGGATTAAACCTCTGTGACCTTTTAGTTTTGTTGACTGTTTCTTTTGCTGTGCAGAAGCTTTTTATCCTGAGTAAGTCCCAATAATTCATTTTTCCTTTCGTTTCCCTTGCCTTCATAGATGTATCTTGCAAGAAGTTGCTGTGGCCAAGTTCAAAAAGGGAGTTCCCTGTGTTCTTCTCTAGGATTTTGATAGATTCTTGTATCACATTTAGATCTTTCATCCATTTTGAATGTATCTTTGTGTCTGGTGTAAGAGAATGGTCTAGTTTCATTCTTCTGCATGTGGCTGTCCAATTTTCCTGAAACCAGTTATTGAAGAGACTGTCCTTTTTCCAGTGGATACTCTTTCCCACTTTGTCAAATATTATTTGATCATAGAGTTGAGGGCCCATTTCTGGGTTCTGTATTCTTTTTTTTTTTTTTTATGATAGTCACACAGAGAGAGAGAGAGGCAGAGACACAGGCAGAGGGAGAAGCAGGCTCCATGCACCGGGAGCCCGATGTGGGATTCGATCCCGGGCCTCCAGGATCGCGCCCCGGGCCAAAGGCAGGCGCTAAACCGCTGCGCCACCCAGGGATCCCTGGGTTCTGTATTCTGTTCCATTGATCTGTGTGTCTGTTTTTGTGCTAGTACCACACTGTCTTGTTGATCACAGCTTTGTACTAAAAGACAACCTACAAAATAGGAGAAGATATTTGTAAGCAATATATCAGATAATGGGCTAGTATCCAAGATCTATAAAGAACTGATCAAACTCAACACCCAAGAAACAAACAATCCAATCATGAAATAGGCAAAAAGACATAAACAGAAATCTCACCGAAGAAGACATACACATGGCCAACAAGCACAAAAGAAAATGCTCCACATCACTTACCATCAGGGAAATACAAATCAAAACCACAATGAGATCCCACCTCACACCAGTGAGAATGGGGAAAATTAACAAGGCAGGAAACCACAAATGTTGGAGAGGATGTGGAGGAGGAGGAACCCTCTTGCACTGTTGGTGGGAATGTGACCTGGTGCAGCCACTCTGGAAAACTGTGTGGAGGTTCCTCAAAGAGTTAAAAATAGATCTGTCCTATGACCCAGCAATTGCACTGCTGAGGCTTTACCCCAAAGATACAGATGCAGTGAAATACCGGGACCCCTGCACCCCGATGTTTATAGCAGCAATGTCCACAATAGCCACACTGTGGAAGGAGCCTCGGTGTCCATCCACTGATGACTGGATAATGAAGATGTGGTCTATGTATACAGTGGAATATTACTCAGCCATCAGAAAGGATGAATACTCACCATTTACTTTGACGTGGATGGAACTGGAGGGTATGGTGCTAAGTTTAGTAAGTCAATTGGAGAAGGACAATCATCAGATGGTCTCACTCATACAGAGAATATAAAAAATAGTGAAAGGGATTATAGGGGAAAGGAGAGAAAATGGATGGTAAAATTAGAGAAGGTGACAAAGCATGAGAGACTCCTACTTTGGGAAATGAACAAGGTGTAGTGGAAGGAGGGGTGGGCGGGGGGATCGGGTGACTGGGTGATGGGCACTGAGGGGGACATTTGATGGGATAAGCAATGGATGTTACACTATATGTTGGCAAATCAAACTCCAATAAAAAATATACATATATACACAAAAAATAAAAACCCTCTGTGAGTTACTATAACATTTGTTACTGAAATACATCATGAACTTTCAGGTCAAGCCTAAAGTTCTTTGTGTTTCAGTGACACAACCACAATGATAAATACAGTAACTCAAATAGCATTCATCCCATTTAGGCAAAAAGGATTATCATGTTGCATCACAGAAGTGCCTTTTATTGTTGTTCGCAATAGTTATTGTTTGACTCTCTAGGTTAAAAATAAAGGGGCTGCCTAGACAAGGAATGGCCAACTGTGAAAGTGTGGTTTTTCCTGAATTCTCCACTCAAATTCTTTTTGAGATGAAAAACTGTCAGTGCCTCTTTCTCTCTCTTCATTAGCTTTCTGTTCTTTCCTTCCTCCCTCCCTTCCTTTCCTCTTTCCTAAGTTCCTTTTTTCATTTCCTTCTTTCTTTTATTCAAAAACACATTTAGTCAGAGAAAGACAAATGTGTGATTTCATTAATATGTGGAATCTAAAGAAGCTGAACTTGTAGAAACAGAGAGTAGAATGGTGGTTATTAAGGGAGATGGGTGGGGAAACTCAGGAGGTGTTGTGAAGGGGTGCAAACCTGCAACCAGGAGATGATTAAGTTCTGAGGACCTAACGCATAGCCTAGTGATTTTAGTCAATGATTACTTCAAAACTGCTAACTGACTAGATCTTAAATGTTCTCACCACAAAAAAAGAAATGATAATTCCATGATATGATAGAAGTGTTAGCCAAAGTTATGGTGGTAATCACGGTGCAATACATAAGTGCCAATTTAACATCTTTTACACCTTGAACTTACACATTGTTATGTGTTAATTACTTCACAATTTGGAAAAGAAAAAGAAAGAAAGAAAAGAAAGAAAGAAAGAAGAAAGAAAGAAAGAAGGAAAGAAAGAAAGAAAGAAAGAAAGAAAGAAAGAAAGAAAGAAAGAAAGAAAGAAAGAAAGATTGCTAAAGCAGTTATTCTTGGCTGGGCACTGTGCCAGATCCTCCAGATACAAAGGCCATCCAATAATGGGGGAGCCCAATTAGTGAGAAGGAAATTGCAATAGATATGGTGAGTGTTGTGCTCATTAAAGATAAGCACACCATGTTATGAGAATTCATATGAGGACCAATTAATAAAACTCTACAAGGATAGGATCAGAGACAACTTCCAAGAAGGTAAGACTCTTAATCTGAGTACTGAAGGCAAGGAGAAGGTCCATAATTCCAGCAAAGGAAACAACATCTTCAGAGGCACAGGGATATGAGGAAGCTGCTAACAGTTCAAAGGCGCAAACAATGGCACAACACTGGGGCAGTAAGTGGGCAACAGAAGCAAGCATAATCTTTAGACCTGAAGCCAAGGTTCAGAGTGCTACCACAGCACAGTGAATCATGTGGATTACCCTAGGTCTGCTATCCCCATGCACAGCCTTAACCCTCCAGATTCCCATGATAACACTTGTATCAGAGTCAGGACAAGAGAGAACTTGCAGATGAGAAGCTACATACCTGAAGAAAGAGGAAGAGACTGATAGGGACAGAAAAGAGTTCTTCACTTAAGAGAGGAAGCAGACTGCACTGTTACTGCTTACATTATAGATTTCACCATTTTCTCTAAGGAAAAGAATCTCGCAAGGTGCCTTGTTTGTTTTGGGGACAATTACAAAAAGCTTCTTGGGAACATAAAGAGCATAAGGACAATAAATCAAGAACTAGCAAGACAATAAAACATAAATAGATAACTTGGATAAACTGATTCATTAAGGAAAAACTGCTGAAATCTAATGTAATAAAATAAATCCAAATAAAACATGGAGCCTAGGTAATCATAATATATCAGCATTGGCTCACTAGTTCTGACAAATACACAGTATAATGTAAAAACTCTGTACTATCTTTGCAACTTCTCTCTAAATTTAAAACTGTTCTAATTTTTAAAATTATTTAAATTAAAAAAATAAAAATAAAATTATTTAAATTAATGATAAACATAAAAGTATGATGTTAACAAGAACATTTCTTAAAACACTTAAAATGTGTCTTGAGAATGCACATATCACCTAAACATGAAGTTCTTGTGTCAAGGCTGAATGGAGGAGTTCCTAGTGATTTTACTGTCATGTGGCAGGGGCCTGCAGCCAAAAACCCTAATTCTCCTTTCTGTCCTGTGTTTCTCTAGGATCAAGCAATCATATAGCCTTCTTTCAGCCTTTATCTCCCTTTTAACGTAATATTTAATAATAGTGATGACATAAGCAGTCTCACCTTATGTAGAAACACTTAGTAGAGCTGTACAAATATTGTTTTGTGTAGTTTTTTGTGTAGTACTGTTACTGTCCTCACCGTATACTCAAAGGAGCATCAGGAGGTTACGTTGCTTGCACGCTCATAAGTGGTGAGCTGAGCATGATGAAGGTGACCTACTCTCTCTGACCTACTTCTGACCATACTCTCTGCCCTACTCTCCCCAATTATCTGAGCTCACATATTGTCTTAGAATGCTTTTCATCTTCTTCTGGTGTTTGTTGAAAGACTTTATAATTAGATATTCAGGTGATCTGCTGTGATGCTTGGTGGAACACCCAAATGGCAAGAGGTCTACCCCATTTCCAGCCACATAATAGGCACTCAGCAAATAGTTGTTAAATTAATGAATGCATAAGAAATGGATAACGAATTAATGGGTGAATGAATATTAAAAGATCAAAAAATCACCAGGAGTTATTTATTAAAGGAACATCTCCCAGGAACCTTTCCTTTAAATTAAAAGCAAATGTGGTGGCATGCTGACTTCTCTCCAATAAAATTCCTCATTTCTAGGGCTCTTAAAGGAAGAATTTTGGTAATGGGAGGTAAGATTTCCTTACCATATTGGCCTATTCACAATGTGTACTTTGGAGCTAAGTGATAAATGTGCAATCTTATTCTCCACATATTCTGGAAATATGAAGTCAATTATCCTCCCATGATTTTATTAATCCAATTTGTCTTTGTCTCCTTTCAGTTATTTCAGTAACCCTCAAAGGACCACATGAGCTGGAAATAAGGGGCAAATTTATCCCAAATATCTGTGGGACTTAAGCAAGAATAAAATGGATTCATGTAACATAAGTCTTTGACTGACTTATTTCACTTACAATAATACCCTGTAGTTCTGTCCACATTTGCAAATGGCAAGTTTTCTTTTTGATGGCTCAGTATTATTCCATTCTCTCTCTCTCTCTGTGTGTGTGTGTGTGTGTGTGTGTGTGTGTGTGTGGTATCTTTTTATCTATCAATGGACATCTGAGTTCTTTCCATATATTGGCTATTGGCTATTGTGGACTTCGCTGCTACAAAAATTGGGGTGCATGTGTTCCTTCAAATCACTCTATGTGTAACCTTTGAATAAATACCTAGTAGTGCAATTTCTGGGTCATAGAGTAGCTCTATCTTTAACGTTTTGAGGAGCCTCCATATTGTAGAATAAATACCCAGACAACAATTTGGGAGGAAGAATCTATGAATTTGGGCAGATTTGATCAAGGCAAAGCATATTAGAGGATGAAAAAATGGAACTAATTACAGTAGGTGTGGGTAGAGAGCTTATTAATATTTAAACTAGTCTTCTAGCTATTTAGTGTTTTAGGAACATCAGAATGGATGTCTGAATAGATGCCAAGCCTGGGAGGATGGATCCTGAAAACATTATTTAGAGTGACATTAGGGAAGCAATTTGTTAATTTGATGGGTCTCTAACCTGCCTATTTTTCTTTTCTTCTCTAGCAGAATGTATTAAAAACAAACAAACAAACAAACAAACATCTATATGCTGCTTACATGAGACTCATCTCAAGCCTAAAGATGCAAATAGACTGAAAGTGAAGTAATGATAAAATATTCACCAGACAAATTAAAGCAGAAAACAAAAAAAGAAGCTGGGGTAGCAATACTTCTATCAGATAAAATAGACTTTAAGACAAGGACTATAACAAGAGACAAAGAAAGGTATCACATAATGATAAAGGGATCAACCCAACAAGAGAATATACTAATCGGAAATATCTATACACACAAAAGTGGAACACTTAAATACATGAAACAAATATTAACAGATACAAAGAGAAACATTGATGGCAATACAATAATAGTAGGAGACTTTAACATGCTACTTACATTAATGAACAGATCATTCAGACACAAAATAAATAAGGAAACAATGTCTTTGAATGACACATGGACCAAAAGGAAAGAACAGATATATAGAGAACAGTCCATCCAAAAAGAATAGAATATATATTATTTTGTGCACATGAAACAGTCTCCAAACTAGATCACATTAGGATATAAAACAAGCCTTTACAAATTTAAGAAGGTTGAAATCATACCATGCATCTTTTATGATCATAATGGTTTGAAATTAAAAATAAATCATAAGAAAAAAGCTGGGAAAAACCCAAAAGTGTAGACTAAATGATATTAAACAACCAAAGGACCAATTAAATAATCAAAGAAGAAATTAAAAAATACATGGAGACAAGTGAAAGTGAAAACACTGTGATCCAAAATCATTGAGACACAGAAAAAAACAATTCTAAGAGGGAATATATAGCAATATAGGCCTATGTCAAGAAATAAGAAAACATTTAAACAATTTAACCTTGTACCTAAAGGAACTAGAAAAAAGAAGAACAAATCCCAATGTGAGCAGGAGAGGGGAAATAATAAAAAGCAGAGCAGAAATAAATGAGGTATCAATTAAAAAAATAGAAAAAAAATCAATGAAACCAAGATCTGGTTTTTTGAAAAGATAAACAAACCTGAAAAACCCTTAGTGAGACCCCATCAAAAAAAGAGAGGACCCGAACAAATGAAATCAGAAATAAGAGAGAAGTAACAACTAATACCACAGAAATACAAAAGGCTGTAAGAGAATACTATGAAAAATTATGTCCCCAAAAACTGGACCATCTAGAAGAAATGGACAAATTCCTAGAAACATGACCTCCCATAACTGAACTAGAAAGAAAGAAAATCTGAACAGACCGATTACAAGTAATAAAATTGGATCGGTAATCATAAAACTACCAAAAAATAAAAGTCCAAGACCAGACGCATTCACAAGTGAATTCAAACAGACATTTAAAGAAGAATTAATACCTATTCTCCTTAAACTATTTGAAAATAATATAAGAAAAAGGAAACCTTCTAAATACATTCTACAAGGCCACCGTTGGCCTGATACCAAAACCAAAGACATTAGAGAAAACAGAAAACTATAGGCTAGTATCTCTGATGAACAAAGATGCAAAAATCATAAAAAAAATATTAACAAACTACATACAACAATAGATTAAAAACATCTTCCCCACAATCAGGGGAGTTTTATTCCTAGATGGAAGGATGGTTCAATATTCACAAATCAATCATCATACAGCACATTAACAAAATGAATGTTAAAAATCATATGATGAGCCAAACTGTGGAAGGAGCCTCGGTGTCCAACGAAAGATGAATGGATAAAGAAGATGTGGTTTATGTATACAATGGAATATTACTCAGCTATTAGAAATGACAAATACCCACCATTTGCTTCAACGTGGATGGAACTGGAGGGTATTATGCTGAGTGAAGTAAGTCAGTCAGAGAAGGACAAACATTATATGTTCTCATTCATTTGGGGAATATAAATAATAGTGAAAGGGAAAATAAGGGAAGGGAGAAGAAATGTGTGGGAAATATCAGAAAGGGAGACAGAACATAAAGACTGCTAACTCTGGGAAACAAACTAGGGGTGGTAGAAGGGGAGGAGGGCGGGGGGTGGGAGTGAATGGGTGACGGGCACTGGGTGTTATTCTGTATGTTAGTAAATTGAACACCAATAAAAAAATAAATTAAAAAATAAAAAAAAAAAAAATAAATAAAAAAAATAAAAAAATAAAAAAAAAAAATCATATGATGATCTCAATAGATGCAGACCAAGCATTTGACAAGATTCAACATCCATTCATGATAAAAAAAACTCTCAACAAAACAGAGTAGAGGTAACATATGCAACATAATAAAAGCCATATATGAAAAACCCACAGCTAACATCATACTCAGTGGAAAAAAACAGAGCTTTCCCTCTAAGATCAGGAACAAGACAAGGATGTCCACTTTACTCCTTTTATTCAACAAAGTACTGGAAGGCCTAGCCACAACAATCACATGAAAGAAAGAGAGAAAAATAGAGAGAAAAGGAAGGGAAGGAGAGAAGGAAGGAGGGAGGGAGGAAGAAACGGAGAAAGGAAGGAAGAGAGAAAGGGTATCCATACTGAAAAAGAAGTTAAACTGTCACTATTTGCAGATGACAATACTATACATAGAAAATCCTAAAGACTCCACCAAAAAAACTAGAAATAATAAACAAATTCAATAAAGTAGCAGGATATAAAATTTATATTCAGAAATTGTTAGCATTTCTATACAGTAACAATGCAGTCACAGAAAGGGAAACTTTAAAAATCACACCATTTATAACTGCACCAAAAAGAATAAAATACCTCAGAATAAACTTAACCAAAGAAGTGAAACATCTGTACTTTGAAAACTACAAAACATTGATCAAAGAAATTCTAGACAACACAGACAAATGGAAAGATATTCCATGCTTATGGATTAGAAGAATTATCAAAATGGCCAATCTACACTTGATGGGATGAGCACTGGGTGTTATACTATTAGTTGGCAAATCGAACTTCAATAAAAAAAAATGCAAAAAAACACCCACAAACAAACATTAAAAAATGGCCAATCTACAGATTCAATACAATCCCTATCAGAATGCTGAAAGAAGACCCTAAATAGCCAAAGCAATCTTGAGAAAGAACGAAGCTGGAGATAATCACAATTCCAGATTTTAAGATATACTAGAAAGTGGTACTAATCAAAACAACATAATATTGGCACAAAAATAGACACATAGATCAATAGAACAGTATAGAGAACCCAGAAATAGGAATATAAATAATAGTGAAAGGGAAAATAAGGGAAGGGAGAAGAAATGTGTGGGAAATATCAGAAAGGGAGACAGAACGTAAAGACTGCTAACTCTGGGAAACGAACTAGGGGTGGTAGAAGGGGAGGAGGGCGGGGGGTGGGAGTGAATGGGTGACGGGCACTGGGTGTTATTCTGTATGTTAGTAAATTGAACACCAATAAAAAAATAAATAAAAAATAAAAAAAAAAAAAAAAAAGAGAACCCAGAAATAAACTCACATTTACATTGTCAATTCATCTGTGACAAAGGAGGGAAGAATATACAATAAGGAAAAGGAAAAGGCAGTCTCCCTGATAAATGGTGTTGGGAAAACTGGGGAAACTGGACAGCTACATGCAAAAGAGTGGAACTGGAATACTTTCTTACACCATACAGAAAAATAAACCCAAAATGAATTAAAGACTTATATGTGAATCCTGAAACTATGAAACCCCTAGAAGAGAATACAGGCAGTAATTTCTCGGAGATTAGCTAGGTCAGACTTAGGTCTCCTAAGCCAAGGGAAACAAAAGCAAAAATAAGCTATTGGGACTGTATCAAAATAAAAATCTTCTGCACAGTGAAGAAAACCATCAGCAAAACAAAAAGACAACCTATTGAATGGAAGAGGATATTTGCAAATGATATATCAAATAAGGTGTTGATTTCCGATATATACAAAAATCATATATAACACATAAAAAAATGAATCCAATTAACAAATAAGCAGAGGATCTGAATAGACATATTTCCAGAGAAGACATACAGATGGCCCACAGACACATGAAAAGATGCTCAACATCAGTAATTACCAGGACATGCAAATCAAAACCACAATGATGTGTGTGTGTGTAAACAACATCTTTATCCATTCATCAGTTGATGGATATTTGTTTTTTTTAATTTATATTTTTATTTGTGTTCAATTTGCCAACATATAGCATAACACCCTGTGCTCATCCCATCAAGTGCCCCCCTCATTGCCGGTCACCCAGTCACCCCCACCCCCCTGCCCACCTCCCCTTCCACCCCCCCAGTTCGTTTCCTAGAGTGAGGAGTCTCTCATATTCTGGCTCCCTTTCTCATATTTCCCACTCATTTTTTCTCCTTTCCCCTTTATTCCCTTTCACTATTTTTTATGTTCCCCAAATGAATGAGACCATATAATGTTTGTCCTTCTCCAATTGACTTATTTCACTCAGCGTCATACCCTCCAGGTCCATCCACGTCGAAGCAAATGGTGGGTATTTGTCATTTCTAATGGATGAGGAATATTCCATTGTATATAGACCACAGCTTCTTTATCCATTCATCTGTTGATGGACACCGAGGCTCCTTCTAGTTGATGGATATTTGGACTCTCCCCATAGTTTGGCTCTCCTTGATGATGCTGCTATAAACCTTGCAGTACACGTACCCTTCAAATCTGTATTTTTGTATTCTTTAGGTAAATACCCAGTAGTACAATTGCTGAGTCATAGGGGAGCTCTATTTTTAACTTTGTGAGGACCCTCCACACAGAAGGGAACTACAGTGAGCCTAAATGAATACAGAACACTGTCAGATATTGACAATAAAAATTTGTGGAAGTCAGAAGTACATTTTAGAAGGCCAGCATGGCATAATTCTTCAGATATGAGAGAAAGAGCAAGAAGTGTCAGTATTTAGGTCAATTGAGTTAAATACTACAGAGGAACACGTGGCTCCCCAATTAATATGACACAAGTGTTTGGTTTCACTGATTCATGTCCCATTTTTACTTTAATTTATGTAGTATGACTAAAACACCTAAGTGAGACTGAGTGCTCATACCACATAGTGTGAAATGATCGAGAACATCAAGACTGTGCCACAGGAACACAGGTCTTTGGAGCACAGACTGCTTGAGGAATATGAGAAAGGGAGACAGAATATGAGAGACTCCTCACTCTAGGAAACGAACTAGGGGGGGTGGAAGGGGAGGTGGGCAGGGGGGTGGGGGTGACTGGGTGACCGGCAATGAGGGGGGCACTTGATGGGATGAGCACAGGGTGTTATGCTATATGTTGGCAAACTGAACACAAATAAAAATAAATTTATAAAAAAAAACCAAATATCCATCAACTGATGAATGGATAAAGATGTTGTTTACACACACACACACACACACACACACACACACATTGGAAGACTCCTTGGCCACCAAAAGGAATGAATCTTGCCATTTGAAATGACATGGTTGGAGCTAAAGGTATATTATGTGTATTGTGCTAAATGAAATAGAGAAAGATAAGTATCACATGATCCCACTTATATGTGGAATTTAAGAAACAACATAGATTAACATACAGGAAGGGGGCCTGCCCCCCAACTTACCTAGATAACTGTCAAATCATCCTGAAACCTACAAAGTCGACCTGAGATCTCCAGGGAGAGCAGTGGGAGTGCCAAGGGACAAGGGTCTGCGCTTCCAGCAGGTAGGAAGTTGGAAAAATGAAACAGACCCCCTCGGGGAGGGGTCCAGGGGCAGGGCTGGGGGCGGGCACAGGAGAGTGCCCGAAGGGGCGGGGATGTAGAAATCCGCCCGGACCCTCCCAGAGGGAAGGTGCTCCAGGACCCGCAGGAGCTGGGGGTGGGCAGCGGGGCCTCCAGGGTCGCGGGGTCACGGACCCGGAGGGGCCTGGGGAGAGCGCACCCACCCAGGGAGCTCAGGAAAGGGCTGCAGGGCCCGGGGGTCTTGGGGAGCTGGGGGGCTCCGGGGGGGCTGTGCCCTGCTCCTTGGGGAGCTGCACCCGGGGGACCCCAGGGGGAGGGGGGAGGACAGGACCGTGGAGATGCTCCTGCCCCAGGGGATCCTAGAGGGAGGGGGGAGTACAGGATTATAGGGATGCTGCTGCCCTGGGGGACCCCAGGGGAAGGGGGAGAACACAGGACGGTGGGGAGACTCCTGCCCCCAGTGATCCCGAGCTGTGCAGGTCAGCACCCCGCCCTGGGAGCACCTAGGCCAGTGCGGACTGGGAGCTGCTGGTGATACTGGGGGAGTGACTCTAGGGCTGGAGAGCTGGTCGCCACCAGTGATGTTGTCCCTCCTGGTGTCGCCTTGTGCCTGGGACAGAGCGAGGCTGCCAGGGAGCAAGGCCTCAGGGGGGAAAGAGCTCCACTGAGCCGTGCACCTGGCAGGGGAGGGGGCATCTCCAGAATCAGCACAGCAGCCCCTCACCCAGAAGACCAGTTGGAAGGACAGAGGAAGAGCAAGTCCTTGACCCAACAGCACTGAAAAGTGCCAGGGGAAGTTGAGGGATTTACAGTATAAAGAACCAGAGGGTACCCCTCCTTGTTTTTCTTTGTTTATTTGTGTTTCTTATTTTTTCTTCCTTTTTCCAGTACAACTCATTTTTAGCCACTCTGCACTGAGCAAAATGACTAGAAAGAAGAACTCACCAAAAAATAAAGACCCAGAAATCGTACTCTGTGCCAGAGTTACAGAATTGAGATTACAATTCGATGTCAGAAAGCCAGTTCAGAAGCAAAATCATAAAGCTACTGGTGGCTCTGGAAAAAATCATAAAGGATTCAAGAGACTTCATGCTGCAACATTTAGACCTAATCAGGCTGAAATTAAAATTCAATTAAATGAGGTGCAATCCAAACTGGAGCCCCTAAAGACAAGGGTTAATGAGATAGAAGAACAAGTGAGTGACATAGAAGACAAGTCGATGGCAAGGAAGGACGCTGAGGAAAAAAGAGAGAAACCATTAAAAGAACATGAGGAAAGGATAAGGGAAATAAATGACAGCCTCAGAAGGAAAAATCTACATTTAATTGGGGTTCCAGAGGGCGCTGAGATGGACAGAGGACCAGAAAGTGTATTTGAACAAATCATAGCTGAGGATTTCCCTAATTTGGGGAGAGAAACAGGCATTCAGATCCAGGAGATAGAGAGATCTCCCCTAAAATCAATAAAAACCGCTCAACACCTCGACATTTAATAGTGAAACTTGCAAACTCCAAAGATAAAGGGAAAATCCTTAAAGCAGGGAGAGACAAGAGATCCCTAACTTATATGGGGAGAAATATTAGATGAAGAGCAGACCTCTCCACAGAGACCTGGCAGGCCAGAAGGGGCTGCAGGATATATTCAGGGGACTAAATGAGAAGAACATGCAGCGAAGCATACTCTATCCAGCAAGGCTCTCATTCAGAGTAGAAAGAGAGATAAAGGGCTTTCAAGATAGGCAAAAACTGAAAGCATATGTCACCACCAAACCAACTCTGCAAGAAATATTAAGGGGGACTCTGTAAAAGAAAGAGGAAGCCCAAAGAAATAATCTACAAACATAGGGACTGAATAGGTATTACGATGACATTAAATTCATATCTTTCAATAGTAACTCTGAATGTGAATAGGTTTAATGATTTCATCAAAAGATGCAGGGTTTCAGACTGGATAAAAAAGCAAGACCCATCTATTTGCTGTCTACAAGAGACTCATTTTAGACCTAAAAACACCTACAGCCTGAAAATAAAAGGTTGGAGAACAATTTACCATTCAAATGGTCCTCAAAAGAAAGCAGGGGTAGCCATCCTCATATCAAATAAATTAAAGTTTATCCCAAAGACTGTAGCAAGAAATGAAGAGGGACACTATATCATACTTAAAGGGTATGCAACAAGAGGACCTAACAATCATGAATATTTATGCCCCTAATGTGGGAGCTGCCAAGTATATCAATCAATTAATAACCAAAGTAAAGACATATTTAGAGAATAATACATTAATATTGGGATACTTCAACATGACAATTTCTGTCAATGACAGATCTAAACACAACATCTCCAAAGAAACAGGAGCTTTAAATGATACCCTGGACCAGATGGATTTCGCAGATATTTATAGAACTTTACATCCAAATGCAACTGAATACACATTCTTCTCAAGTGCACATGGAACTTTCTCCAGAATAGACCACATACTGGGTCACAAATCAGGTCTCAACTCATAGAAAAAGATTGGGATTGTCCCCTGCATATTTTCAGACCATAATCCTTTGAAAACTAGAACTCAATCACAAGAAGACATTTGGAAGAAACTCAAACACGTGGAGGTTAAAGAGCATCCTGCTAAAAGATGAAGGGGTCAACCAGGAAATTAGAGAAGAATGAAAAGATTCATGGAAACTAATGAAAATGAAGATACAATCGTTCAAAATCTTTGGGATACAGCAAAAGCAGTCCTGAGAGGGAAATACATTGAAATTCAAGCATCCCTCAAAAAACTGGAAAGAATCAAATACACAAGCTAACCTTGCACCTAAAGGAACTGGAGAAAGACCAGAAAATAAGACCTACACTCAGCAGAAGAAGAGAGTTAATAAAGATTTGAGCAGAACTCAGTGAGATAGAGACCAGAAGAACTGTAGAACAGATCAACAAAACCAGGAGTTGGTTCTCTGAAAGAATTAATAAGATAAATAAACCAAAGCCAGCCTTTAAAAACAAAAGGGAAAAGACTCAAATTAATAAAATCACAACTGAAAAAGGAGAGATCACAACCAATACCAAGGAAATACAAATGATTTTAAAAACATATGATGAGCAGCAACATGCCAATAAATTAGGCAATCTAGAAGAAATGGATGCATTTCTTCAAGACACAAACTACTAAAACTGCAACAGGAAGAATTAGAAAACCTGAACAGACCAACAACCAGGGAGGAAATTGAAGCAGTCATCAAAAACCTCCCAAGACACAAAAGTCCAGGGCCAGATGGCTTCCCAGGGGAATTCTATCAAACGTTTAAAGAAGAAGCAATACCTGTTCTACTAAAGCTGTTTGGAAAGATAGAAAGAGATGGAGCTCTTCCAAACTCATTCTATGAGGCCAGCATCACCTTACTTCCAAAACCAGACAAAGACCCCGCCAAAAAGGAGAATTATGCACCAATATCCTTGATAAACATGGATGCAATAATTCTCAACAAGATACTAGCCAATAGGATCCAACAATACATTAAGAAGATTATTCACCATGACCAAGTGGCTTTTATCCCTGGGATGCAAGGCTGGGTCAACACTCTAAAGCAATGAATACGATGGATATATCAACAAGAGAAAAAACAAGAACCATAGGATCCTCTCAGTATATGCAGAGAAAGCATTTGACAAAATACTGCCTCCATTCCTGATCAAAACTCTTCACAGTGTAGGGATAAAGGGAACATTCCTCAGCATCTTAAAAGCCATCTATGTAAAGCCCACAGCAAATATCATTCTCAATGGGGAAGCACTGGGCACTGTTCCCCTAAGATCAGGAATATGACAGGGATGTCCACTCTCACCACTGCTATTGAACATAATACTAGAAGGCCTAGCCTCAGCAATCAGACAACAAAACTAAATAAAAGGCATTTGATTTGGCAAAGAAGTCAAACTCTCCCTCCTTGCAGATGACATGATACTGTACATAAAAAACCCAAAAGACTCCACCCCAAGGTTGCTAGAACTCATACAGCAATTCGGCAGTGTGGCAAGATACAAACTCAATGCCCAGAAATCAGTGGCATTTCTAGACATTAACAATAAAACTGAAGCAAGAGAAATTAAGGAGTCAATCCCATTTATAATTGCACCCATAAGCATAAGATAAGATACCAAGGAATAAACCTAAGCAAAGATTTAAAAGATCTATACCCTAAAAACTACAGAACAGTTCTGAAAGAAATTAGGAAGACACAATGAGATGGAAAAATAATCCATTCTCGGGGATTGAAATAATTAATATGTGAAAATCAATGCTACCTAGGGCAATTTACACGTTTAATGCAATCCCTATCAAAATACCATGGACTTTCTTCAGAGAGTTGGAATAAATTATATTAAGATTTCTGTGGAATCAGAAAAGACCCCGAATAGCCAGGAGAATATTGAAAAAGAAAACCAGAGCCAGGGGCATCACAATGCCAGATTTCAGGTTGTACTACAAAGCTGTGGTCATCAAGACAGTGTGGTTCTGGCACAAAAACAGACACAGAGATCAATGGAACAGAATAGAGAATCCAGAAGTGGACCCTCAACTCATGGTCAACTAATATTCGACAAAGCAGGAAAGACTATCCACTGGAAAAAGAACCGTCTCTTCAATAAATGGTGCTGGGAACATTGGACAGCCACATGCAGAAAAATGAAACTAGACCATTCTCTTACACCAGACACCAAGGTAAACTCAAAATGGATGAAAGATCTAAATGTGAGACAAGAATCCATCAAAATCCTAGAGGAGAACACAAGGAACTCCTTTTTTGAACTTGGCCACAGGAACTTCTTGCAAGATACATCCATGAAGGCAAGGGAAACAAAAGAAAAATGAACTATTGGGACTTTCTCAGGATAAAAAGCTTCTGCACAGCAAAAGAGATAGTCAATAAAACTAAGAGACAGGGATCCCTGGGTGGCACAGCGGTTTAGCTCCTGCCTTTGGCCCAGGGCACGATCCTGGAGACCTGGGATCGAATCCCACATCGGGCTCCCGGTGCATGGAGCCTGCTTCTCCCTCTGCCTCTCTCTCTCTCTCTCTCTCTCTCTCTCTCTCTGTGTGACTATCGTAAATAAATAAAAATTAAAAAAAAATAAAGGCAAAAGGAAAAAACAATTATCTTCCCTGGTGCAAAAGACATACTTTAAAAAAAAAAAAAACTAAGAGACAACCTACAGATGGGAGAAGAGATTTGTAAATGACGTATCAGATAAAGGGCTAGTATCCAAGATCTATAAAGAACTTATTAAACTCAACAGCAAAGAAACAAACAATCCAATCATGAAATGGGCAAAAGACATGAACAGAAATCTTACCGAGGAAGACATAGACATGAACAACAAGCACATGAGAAAATGCTCCGCATCACTGGCCATCAGGGAAATACAAATCAAAACCATCATGAGATCCCACCTCACACCAGTGAGAATGGGGAAAATGAACAAGACAGGAAACCACAAATGTTGGAGAGGATGTGGAGAAAGGGGAACCCTCCTGCACTGTTGAATGTGACCTGGTGCGGCCACTCTGGAAAATTGTGTGGAGGTCCCCCTCAAAGAGTTAAAATTAGATCTGCCCTATGACCCAGCAATTGCACTGCTGAGGATTTACCTCAAAGAGACGCTGGGACACCTGCACCCCGAAGTTCACAGCAGCAATGTCCACAACAGCCAACCTGTGGAAGAAGCCTCGGTGTCCAGAGACAGATGATGGATAGAGAAGCTGTGGTCTGTGTATACACTGGGATATTCCTCAGCCATTAGAAACTACAAATACCCACCATTTGCTTCGACGTGGACAGAACTGGAGGGTATTATGCTGAGTGAAATAAGTCAGTCGGAGAAGGACAAACATTATGTGGTCTCATTAATTCAGGGAATATAAAAAATAGTGACAGGGAATAAAGGGGAAAGGAGAAAAAATGAGTGGGAAATATCAGAAAGGGAGACAGACCATGGGAAACTCCTAACTCTGGGAAATGAACTAGGGGTGGTAGAAAGGGAGGTGGGCGGGGGGTGGGGGTGACTGGGTGATGGGGGTGCACTTGATGGGATGAGCACTGGGTGTTATGCTATATGTTGGCAAATCGAACTCCAATAAAAATATATATACAAAAATAAATAAAATTAAATAAGTTAAAAAAATTAAAAAACTGAGGGTTGATGGAGGAAGGTAGGTAGGGAATGAGCTAGATGGGTGATGGTATTAAGGAGGGCACCTAATAGTTATGATGAGCACTGAGTGTTGTGTGTAAGTGATGAACCACTGAATTCTACTCCAGAAACCAGTATTGTAGTATATGTTAACTACCTATAAATTTAATTTTAAAATTAAAAATAGAAGTGTTCCTGAACTCCATATCAAGAGTGACACATTGTGATTTTTGTTCCTCAAATTGTGACCTCTGGAAGCTTTTCGGAATCCATATCCCAGGCAAGCAAATTTTTAAAACATTGATGAAGTTGTCACCCTGTACTAATTCCTCAGAGAACATGCAACCATCAACTTTTTAAAGATCCATTGGCTTGGAGGAGAACTTTTCTAATGCTATAGAGGCAAAGTCCCAGGAGAACATTTGGTAAAGAAGATGCATTCTTAATTATTGTGAAGCAATAATACTCTTTATCCAGCTGGGCAGAGAAATATATGGTTCATGAAATGGAGATTTGGTAGACATCAAAACGATGATACCTTTACCTATGAGCGCTGCAGAAGGTCATAATGTCTCTGTGTCAATGCCTTTCATTCCAGAATTTCTTTTTTGTTTGTTTGTTTTTGTTTTTTCTTTTCTTTTGTTTTGTTTTGATTCCAGAATTTCTTAATGCTGACTTATTAATGCTCCTGGCTTGGGACATTTAAAAAATAGGACATACTACTAAAAGAAGCACAAAGACAATTTCCACCAAATCAGTCTTAAAGACTCTTCCAAGCACTGGGGTAAACAATAGGTTGGAAGTAAAATTGCTTTTGAAAATTTTGTGTTTGTGCCCCAAATGTAAGCCCTCACAATTTTCAGAATTCACATCCCTGCATCTTGTCCCAAAATGGCAAAAATATTCAGGGAACTCAGATCCCTGGCACCTTTTCCATTAGAATGTGGGATGAAGTACATTTACTTATAACACTAAAAAAAAGTATTTGACTTCTGTCTTCTGCTGCAATTTTTTTAATTTTTAAAATATTTCATTTATTTATTCATGAGAGACATAGAGAGAGGCAGAGACACAGGCAGGGGGAGAAGCAGGCTCCATGCAGGGAGCCTGATGTGGGACTAGATCCTGTGACTCCAGGATCACGCCCTGGGCTGAAGGCAGGCGCTAAACCACTGAGCCACCCAGGGATCCCATTGCAAATTTTTAATTTAAAACAATATATAATTTAAACAAGCATATAAAAAAATCATTGCCAAATTTTATGGGGGAAAATAGCTTCAAAAAATAAAAGTCCCATACCTAGTTATTACTTTGCAAACTTTTACAGGTGAAAGATTAGGTGGAAACTTAGTCACTGCTTCCAACAGAAGACACTGCAACACTGAAATATTAAAAGTCAGCACTGGTAAGTAACATTATGGTATCATATTTTTATGATGCTTAAGCTAACAGCAACAGGAATAGAAATGAGAGATATTGGCTTAAAATTACTGCCAACTTGCTCTACAATATTGTCCATTTATTTTTCATACATAACTGATATGTTAAGCAATATATTTAACTGATATATAAGAGTAGAATTAAAGCCTTCTTTTCTGTATCTATTGCCCTACGATGGGTTTAGAATAAGAAACTAATACATGTACTAAGTGTTAACTTTGTGTTATGTGCTATCCATAAACTATCATACCTCATCCCTGCTCAAAAATAACAAACTTTACAAAATGAGTTTAACGTGGGGCACCTGGGCGCCTCGGGCAGTTCAGCATCTGACTTGATTTCAGCCTAGGTCATGATCGCAGGGCTGTCAGATCGAGCCCTGCCTCAGGTTGTGTGCTGGGTGTGGAGTCTGCTTGAGATTCTCTCTCTTCCTCTCCCTCTGCCCTCCCCCACACCATTCCTCCCCCACACCATTCCTCCCCCACATTCCTCTAGAGAGAGAGAGAGAGTTTAACTCCCCTAGTTCTGTCATGGGAGCATTAATGAAGAAGAGATTCAGAAGCAGGCCCGCTACTACTCTGCCCAAAACTCAGAGCACATAACCAAGAACAAGTAGACTTGTTCTCTTCCTAACCCATGATTCTTTTGAAAACTGATGCCATGCTCATTGTCTTCTCTTCTTTCTGAAAAAGGAGCACATTTGAAACTAGTCCTGATAACAGTATGTCTCTTGCCCTTGCAGATGACTGACCCAGTGAATGTCTCTGAGCCATATTCCAGCTTCGCTTCTGTAAGAGAATTTATACTCCTAGGTTTCTCTTGTGAGTGGAAGATTCAGATCCTCCTCTTCTCACTCTTCACTACAACGTATACTTTGACGGTAACAGGGAATGGGGCCATTGTTTGTGCTATTTGGTGTGAAGGGAGACTCCATAGCCCCATGTACATGTTCCTGGGGAATTTCTCCTTTCTAGAGATCTGGTATGTCTCTTCTACAGTCCCCAATATGTTGGCCAATTTCCTCTCAGAAAAAAAGACCATCTCCTTTACTGGATGTTTCGTCCAATTTTATTTCTTTTTCTCTTTGGGAACTTCTGAATGTTTGCTCTTGGCCATCATGGCCTTTGATCGGTACCTTGCTATCTGCCGTCCCTTGCACTACCCTAATATCATGACTAGGTATTTATCTACCAAACTGGTCATTATCTGCTGGGTTTGTGGTTTTCTGTTGTTCCTGATCCCCATTGCATTCATCTCTCAGATGCCCTTCTGTGGTCCAAACATTATTGACCATGTTGTGTGTGACCCAGGGCCACTGTTTGCATTGGCATGTGCATCTGCCCCAACAATCCAACAGCTTTGCTATAGTCTAAGCTCATTAGTTATCTTTGGTAACTTCCTTTTCATCCTTGGGTCCTATACACTTGTCCTGTTAGCTGTGTTGCACATGCCTTCAACCCTCGGGAGACATAAGGCCTTCTCTACCTGTGGTTCTCATTTGGCTGTGGTATCACTATTCTATGGCTCTCTGATGATCATGTATGTGAGCCCAGGACTTGGGCATTCTGCAGGTATACAGAAAGTTGCAACTTTGTTCTATGCTATGGTAACTCCACTCTTCAACCCGCTCATCTATAGCCTCCGGAATAAGGAGATAAAGGCAGCCCTGAGGAAAGTTCTGGGGCGTTGCTACATGACCCAAGATGTACTATGTGATTGCTCCAGGTCAGTATAGTCTCACAGAAAGCAATCAGGATTATACAGTTATACAAATCTTCCAATATAAGTCTAGTGATATTAACTATCAGTTTATGAAGTTAAACATCTATGGGGCCACTATAATCGTAAAGTGGCCAGATTATATAACTAAATGGAAGTACTGGGTTCTTGTTTGACACTCAGAGTGTACATGAACTAAGAATGTACACATCTGGGTGTTTTCTGGGTAGTTTATACGATTCTTCTGTGATAAAAATTTTTGTGTTCTACTTGATAATTTAACAGTTCTGGGATCAGTTAAATCATGTCATTTTGTTGTTTAGTTGTTTCATTGTAAATAAATGAAAAAAATTTTTCTGTTTGTGGTTCTTTTTTTATATATGTATATTTTTATTGGAGTTCGATTTGCCAACATATAACACCCAGTGCTCATCCCGTCAAGTGCCCCCCTCAGTGCCCATCACCCAGTCACCCCATCCCCCTGCCCACCTCCCCTTCCACCACCCCTTGTTCATTTCCCAGAGTTAGGAGTCTTCCATGTTCTGTCGCCCTCTCTGATTTTTCCCACTTGTTTTCTCTCCTTTCCCCTATAATCCCTTTTACTATTTTTTATATTCATGAGTGAAACCATGTAATGATTGTCCTTCTCCAATTGACTGACTTCACTCCGCATCATACCCTCCGGGTCCATCCATGTCGAAGCAAATGGTGGGTATTTGTCATTTCTAATGGCTGAGGAATATTCCATTGTATACATAGACCACAGCTTCTCTATCCATCATCTTTTGATGGACACAGAGGCTCCTTCCACGGTGTGGCTATTGTGGACATTGCTGCTGTGAACATTGGGGTGCAGGTGTCCCGGCATTTCACTGCATCTGTATCTTTGGGGTCAATCCCCAGCAGTGCAATTGCTGGGTCATAGGGCAGATCTATTTTTAACTCTTTGAGGAACCTCCACACAGTTTTCCAGAGTGGCTACACCATTTCACATTCCCACCAACAGTGCAAGAGGGTCCCCCTTTCTCCACATCCTCTCCAACATTTGCTGTTTCCTGTCTTGTTAATTTTCCTCATTCTCACTGGTGTGAGGTGGGATCTCATTTTGGTTTTGATTTGTATTTCCCTGATGGCCAGTGATGCAGAGCATTTTCTCATGTGCTTGTTGGCCATGTTTAAGTCTTCTTTCCTTATTTGACTGTATTATTTTGGTGATCTGGTCACCTCAGATAAATAAACCCTTAAAGTGATTATCCAAAATTTCTATGGGACTATAATGTTATGCTGGCCTAATGACATTCAGACATATGTTGTTTGTTTTCCTTAAGGGGCAGATTCTAATTCTAACAACAATCAATCAAAATATTCAGAAATACGGTATTCTGGGTGTTAATATTTTTACAAAGGATCACCAAAACTTTAATTGGTCAATTAATTGGGTTTTAGATAATAGAATGTTTCCTTCTAAAAATGGAGGGACATGATCTACTTCGAAATAAATTACTTAAGTTCAAAAAAAATAAGTGGCAATCAATTGTTATTTGTTGCTGCAACAGTATTAAAATAACAGTAAGGAAAATTTTTAAGGAAGAAAAGCATCCATAATTCAATCACTTTACTGTGATACAATCAATACACTTTACATTTTCATTTACATGTGTGTTTTATTTAATATAACATCAAACTTGTTCCTGTATTATACCAAGTTTTTATAATTATTGCTTTTTGGGAACTTTAATATTCCATTCAACTAAATGTATGGATTGTACATTTTTATGTGGTGAGATCAATATTTTCCTAAAAGGAGGACTGTCCTTCCACATAGCTTGAAACTGATTTTTGCAGGATGTAGGAAAGGAAATTTCCACAAGGGGAATTGGAGAAAAATGAATGCCACCACTACACGATAATGACCACTTAGAATTATTATTCAGGGATTCAGATCCTCCTTCCATACATCACCAATCCTTTTGTTATATAGTACAGTTATTTCCATTCTTTTATTGTAAAAATTCATATCTCAGTTAAATCTTCATAAAGATTTGTCATGATGATGTTTTGCAAACTGTATTAGGACTCATCATCTAATCTAAAACTGCCCCTGGAAAATCCAGGATATAAGACTACTATATGCATGTATCAATTTTTCCCTCTGGGGTTTTTATCTTAGAACAGTTTTCTGGGAGAGAAATGGATTACTCAGTTCAAAAGATAAGATTGCATTTGTGATTTTTGAAATGGACTCATTCTAATTCATATCATGCTTGACTTGAATGAAATGCTTTTTTAATTTTTTTGCCCATTTTTGGACTAGCAATTGCATAAATTTGATTATGAAGATACTAAAATGTTTTTTTCATCATACCAATCATGCATTTTTCTTACGTATTTTCTTAATCCTTGCTTGCTTTTTAAATCTATAAACCAGAGCTAATGATAATGCTTTCCTCACAGAATGGCTGTGATGAATAAATGAGGTTAATCAGAATAGAATCTTATACATAATATGTATGCAATTGATGTCAGTTAATACTAATACTTTTTACTTGGAAAGTTCTTTATCATTTACAAAACACTTTGACATACTCTCTCAATTCATCCTCACAAATTCTGTGACAGAGTTAGGGTAGACATTCTCATACTTTTTGCAGAGATGAGATTCAAAGAAACCAAGCATGTTGTTTAAGGCTACATGCGTAAGTGAAGGAACTAGTTCCTCTGACTTCGGTATCAGTAAGAATTTTGCTGTGCCAGCACCTTCTCTCCTAGAAACTATGGCCATGTTCTATGTAGCTACCTTACGAACTGCATGGCATTGCAGGTCAAAAGCCTGGATTTATCTAATAAATGAATGCTGTAGAGGAGGCATGCATTTGGGGAGATATACTTATAGGAAATTCTTTATGATTAAGACAATAACTAAGTAAATTACATATGATTTATGTAACAAATATTTGGATAACTATTTGAAACTCAAGGTCTATCCAGGAACCCAGAATTGTAAATATTAGACTTGGATTCAGCTGTGTAGAAGAGTCCCAAGTAACAGCAACTTATACAAAGTGTTTGGGGTTTTTTTTTTTCCCTCACACATACACTTCTAGAGATAGTTCAATGGCTGTCCAGAGGAAGGCAGTTCCAAGATGGCATCAAGGACTCAAGCTCTCATGGCTTTTGGTAAGTCCTTTTTAGTATATATTTTCATCCTCAAAGCCACCTTGTTATCCTAAGACAGCAGCTGGAGCTGCAGACAGCAGGAAGGAGGCCACTCTATTACACCTGCAATTTTGATTGAACAGAAGTGTGCTACATAATGACCCCTATGTAAAGGAGGCTACAACATTTGATTTTTCAAACTGGGTACCTTGCCTCCAGAATAGAACTGAGATTGTATTAGGCAGGAAGATAAGAAAAGTGATAATAAGTATGCATGTAACACACTCTGCCACACATGTATTGGGAATTAAATAAGAAAATACAGTGATGGAAATTAAGAACTAGACCCTCTTCTCAAGGATGCCATTTTAGGAGGTTGATTTTCAAGCAAATATTTATATCCAAATAAATAGCAAGATAGTGGCTATTTAGTGATTTAGTGGCTAGAAAATTCTTGAAAGACAAAAACGCCAAAGAAACAAACAATCCAATCATGAAATGGGCAAAAGACATGAACAGAAATCTCACAGAGGAAGACATAGACATGGCCAACATGCATATGAGAAAATGCTCTACATCACTTGCCATCAGGGAAATACAAATCAAAACCACAATGAGATACCACCTCACACCAGCGAGAATGGGGCAAATTAACAAGGCAGGAAACAACAAATGTTGGAGAGGATGCGGAGAAAAGGGAACCCTCTTACACTGTTGGTGGGAATGTGAACTGGTGCAGCCACTCTGGAAAACTGTGTGGAGGTTCCTCAAACAGTTAAAAATAGACCTGCCCTACGACCCAGCAATTGCACTGTTGGGGATTTACCCCAAAGATACAAATGCAATGAAACGCCGGGACACCTGCACCCCGATCTTTATAGCAGCAATGGCCACGATAGCCAAACTGTGGAAGGAGCCTCGGTGTCCAACGAAAGATGAATGGATAAAGAAGATGTGGTTTATGTATACAATGGAATATTACTCAGCTATTAGAAATGACAAATACCCACCATTTGCTTCAACGTGGATGGAACTGGAGGGTATTATGCTGAGTGAAGTAAGTCAGTCGGAGAAGGACAAACATTATATGTTCTCATTCATTTGGGGAATATAAATAATAGTGAAAGGGAATATAAGGGAAGGGAGAAGAAATGTGTGGGAAATATCAGAAAGGGAGACAGAACGTAAAGACTGCTAACTCTGGGAAATGAACTAGGGGAGGTAGAAGGGGAGGAGGGCGGGGGGTGGGAGTGAATGGGTAACGGGCACTGGGGGTTATTCTGTATGTTAGTAAATTGAACACCAATAAAAAATAAATTAAAAAAAAGACAAAAACAAAGAGGAAAAATAAAAAACATGAGACATTACAAAGCCTAAGATTTTAGTCAAAACTCATGAATGTGTATGGAAAAATTAAATATAAATTTGTTTCCCAAACTTCAACAAAGCACCTCACATGCGTGGTACTTAAGAAAAATGAATGATCAGTATGATGAAAAAACATTTTAATATCTTCATAATCAAACTTATGTAATTAGTATTCTAAAAACAGGCAAAAAAATTTCAAAAAGAGTTTCAATCAAGCCAAGCATGATATGAATCAGAGAGTGGGGAACATTTCTATCTTTGGAATACTAAATTACCCAAACTCAATTCTGGCTCTGAAAAAAAAAAATTCTGGCTCTGATTTCATGACTTCCTTCCCAGAAGTTTGTTAAATGCTCATATCCTCTGGAAAAGAAGATGTTACCATTCAGATAGAAATCTATCACTCTCTTCTTTCTTCTCCTCTCTACCCCCAATCTCAGTTTGTAGGTTCAAGTTTCCTCTGATAAGATTATGGGCTCTTTTTCAATCTTCCTGCTACAAAAGTGCTTGATATTGGGAAAATGGAGAGGAAGGACAGAAATGGTGGAGCTTGTGGGTGGCTCTTATTGCAAGGAAAATAGAAAATTCTCCTAGAAAATGGAGAAGGGTCTTGTTTTTTTTCAACTTTCAAAGGATATGATACAAAAGTAGTGAGAACTGACTCCCCAAACCGGACTAGAAAAGAGGAAATCATGAAGTAGAAAAAGTTGATAAGAGGGAAAAGAAAGGAAACATCATGCATACTTGGGAGAAGTCACAAAGTTAATGAAGCACTCTCCTCTGTGCCCTAGCTCTTCCCACCTATAACTTAATAGGGTGCCACACCCATGTGTGAGAGAGAGCAAAGGCCATCGTGGAGGAAAGAATCACAGAAAAAAGGCTTTTATATCCTTGTTGCAGGAGATGCAAAAAAGCCCTTTCTGAGAAATTTCAGCTCTGTCTCCACTGAGCTTCACTTCCTCTGCTCAAAAGTATCCTAACTGCTACCCCAGTACCAGGTAGAAGAACAAGGAGTGGAAACTGTAAGGAAGAAAGCAAAAACGGAGCATCTCCCCTACACAGAGAGGCTGGCCCTCGCTAGGGGAAGCCAGAAGCCTCAAGCTAGGCAGGGGCTAGGCGGAGATTAAGGGAAACACCTGGGTTGAAGCTTGCCACAAGTTAACTGGCCAAATGAGAAACTGTCATTTGTGGACAATTGGAGCGATGGCTCAGGTAATGCCATCAAAACAAATTCCTAAGGACAAAGGATACGCACTCCACAGTCCAGAATTGTGCTGTATCCCTAGGATCTCTGCCCCAGTGGCATTGTATCTCCTTGGTTTGAGATCTAGTCCAGGCTCTGACAGCTCCTGGATACCACAATAGAGAAGGAATATCAAGTATAGCAGGGCGTTCTGTTTGACACAGTCAGAGACTGCAGTGTGCGCTCAACACACAGCCTTCCTAAAATGCAAGGGGGTTGCCGAGGGGCTCATGGAAGATGGCCACAGCAGTTGTGGTGACTGAGCAGAGCCCAGTGACAGGATGCTTCCCACATCTGCTATGTTCAATGCATATCTGAAGGGATTCCCCCTAAAGATGAGGATCGTTCTGTCTCTGATCAGTGTTGGCACTCGCAGGCCTGCATATCCCCACCAGTGAAACAGTTTGCTGACTACATTTTAAAAACCCACTGGTGCCAGGAAAGACTCCGTACACTCTCTATACTGGGTACTTGGCACCAGAGAGAGTCATAACAGTCTCAAGACTGGCCGGTGATCTCATATGGTGAGAGGAGTCTCTGACAAGAATCTGAATTATCCAGAACAGAAAGTCATGACTGCTGAGCAGGTCAAAGCTGGTCTGATCCGTGGGCGTCAAGTTGTACGGGAGACACGGCCAGCTCAGCCCAGGGGCAGAAGCAGTTTGATGTGAACATTCTCGTCTCAAGACGCACACAAATGTGAAGCATTCGAGCAGGAAAATAAATCTTACGTGAACCCAGGGTCTACCACTGAAGCATAGTAACCCCTCGGCAACAAATATTATTCCTTCATTTGTGTTGTTGATATCCAGGCCTCTGCAGTTGGCACATATGTGTATGAGCTAATTGGAGACGATATAAAAGTAAAAGGAATTGAATACCAAAAGATCCTAAAGCCAGGCCTGCCTTGCTGCTTTTTATCATTCTTCTACTCACATTAAGTAATCAAACATTTATAAGCCACAAGATTGTAGCCCTTTTATGACATTTTGCAATAAAATATGTTATCTTCTGTTAATACAATGTCCTAAGCTTCTTGTAAACTTTAAGAATATATTCTTCTGTATATGATTTCTATGAAAAAATGTCCACTATATGGTAAATGGTCAGGTGCTAAGAAAAATTTATCCTTGTAAATGCCCTCAAAGTTGATATTTGGAACTTCACAACAAAGAGTAGTGCATGAGGAAAAGGAATCTAGACTTTTTTGCATAAATTTTCCTTTTGGAGGGATCCCTGGGTGGCTCAGCAGTTTGGCGCCTGCCTTCAGCCCAGGTCATGACCCCGGGGTCCTGGGATCGAGGCCCAAGTCGGGCTCCCTGCATGGAGCCTGCTTCTCCCTCTGCCTGTATCTCTGCCTCTCTCTGTGTCTCTCATGAATAAATAAATAAAATCTTTAAAGAAAAAAAATTTCCCTTTGGTAATAAAGTTACCTTTCATTTGTAAAAATAAATAAAATATAAAATGTAAGGAGACAATGGAAATCCAATGACTCCGCATCAAGTGTGATATTGAGTGACATTCACAAGGAGGTTGATGGTTTTGCAGGGTTAAGTCATCTTGACAATGAATCCCGGGGCCTTTCTCCTCAGGCCTCTCCTGAACTTCTCACTGAACTCTGAAGCACAGACAAATCTGGAGGTCAAGGAAAGGGAGCTTCAGGGCCTCCAGAGCCAGCTGTAGGTGATTACCAGGGCACGTTATCCTCATGGTGAACTCAAGTGGAAGATAGAAAAGTCTGTATATTTTCACACCAAATCCTCCTTTGCCCAAAGGCATGAGTTACTGACTAAACCCCAACTCTGTCAGGAGGATGATGCCCTTCACTGTGCTTAGCTAAAGTGTCTCTCTGCCAGAGAACCAGTCTGGTCTTCTGCCTCTTTCTCTCTTTTCTGGGATCTAGAAGGGGCATATATGGTGGTTCCTCATCTCATAATGAGGAGCTGCAGGCTTTACCATGGGAGACGGTCAAGAAAGCAATGGGAAAGGGTCAATGGGACCCCTACCTCCATCACTATGTTCTGAACACAAAAGTATCAAGACTTGATTTTTTGTTTAGTGTTTTTTCCTCTGTTTCATTCTCCAGCTCACGTTTTCCACTTCCTTTATATTTTACCCGAACTTCTGAGGCTGTCTTCAGAAGTTTGACATAAACCCAACAGTAAAATTTCACTTGAAATGTTTCCTTAGTCCTACCTGACGACTTCTGTTAATAGAAAGACCACCGCACTTGGAGGCAGGAAACCTGGGCTGTAGTTTCGACTCTGCCACTTTTACTTGTGACATCCAGCAAGTCACCCAATTTTTTTGACATTCCATTGACTCATGAGTAAAATAAGGATAATAATATATTATACCACAGAGATCACATAGATCACATGGCTAAGGATCAATGTAGGCTTTTCTTGCTGGTTTGTTTCTGTCTCCACTGGCTTTTTGTCTGTCTTTTTGTCTGCATATTTGACACTCCTTCTTTCCCCTTTTCCTAAAGCAATATCAAGGATAGAAAAACCTGTGTTCTCCTTCATTCTCTTCTATTACTAGTGGCCTTTATGAGCCCCTGATGGATGAGCTGGGCATGGACTACCCGATTGCAGCATAATAGACAGTTCCCTGTTGCCTAACATCTCCTACTATATTCCATTCTCTTCCTTGGCCCCAGGAATGGATCTTTTTGCATCATGTTCCAATGTTAAAGACCAGGTTCAGACCCTAACAGAAGTGCCACTAGGGCACACTTCCTATCCTGCTGAATGATGCCTTTGTACACTTCCCCACAACACAGCTGAGGTTACAGCTGGAAGGCCTTAAGATTGCATCTATGACATTTGAAGGATTGGACTGCAGCTCAACATTTCCTTTGAGCATCATGCTCCCTATTACTGGAGTCTGTTCCTCCCTCCAGATGCCCTGGAACTCCTCAACACCCTTTCCTTCCATGGCCACCACCTAAATTCTAGCCATAGACTCCATTTGCCCATCAGCTTTAGTCATCTAACCCTGAAGCATAGCTGTCTGATGGAACAGAAACTATAAGGGTTCTTCCCAAACCTTGTCTTTGGTTTCTCTCCTACCACCAGCCACAGTCATGGATCACCCTTCCTAGAAGTGCTGGATCTGTCTGCCAACCTGAAGTTGAGCTGGGTGCACAACAGAGCTCTGCATGGCCTCCAATTCCACTGCCTGAGATGAGATGGCATCCCGCTAAATGCATTAGAACTAGACTCAGGACTATTCCACTTGGATTCCCTCTCCCTTGTAGAGACAGATGGAGAAAAACTGCCTGAGAATGTGGCAGGCTATTTTGAGCTTCATGCACTCAACCTTGGGAGAAACCAAATCCAAAACACAAAGGAAATGTATTTCCCAAGCTGTGACTTCCTAGAACTCCTTAGCTTTCATGCCAGTGGCCTGCAGTTACCTCCCTCCAGGTTCCTAAGTGCCCTTACCTAGCTGCAGAGGCTTAATCTGTCAATGAATAAACTGGGCCCAACCTTGGTGCTCCCAAGAGGGTTGGTCAGCTCAAATCTAAAACTGCTTTATCTGTCCCACAATGAACTCTCTGTTCTGCCATATAGGGCCTTCTCCCCAGTTCTTCTATTCCAATGGCTCTGGCTAAGTGTTAACTATTATCTCCAGCTTAACTAGAGAGCCTGGAGGGACTTAAGTAGCTGAAGACCTGAGACCTGAGTTGGAACCAAATTAAGTTGCTAAAGCTAGGCTGGCTCTCCTCTCTTCCAGCCACTACAGCTCACTGACCCCCTGGGCAGCCATTCAGAGCATCAGAACCACCCTCTATGTGCTCAGCTGCCAGGACCTTAGAAGTCCCTGGTGCAATCTGAAGTTAAGGCTCACCACCTACCACTTGGTGGCCAAGCCTGGGACTTGCTTACTTCCTATTGCTGTTTCTGGAATCTTTTCTCATTAGCTGCAGCTACAGAGCTACTATCACCTTGCCTGGAGGCTGCAGGAGAAAACAAATATTTTTGTCCCAAGGGAGATCAAATAGGATGACTTCTGTGAGCAACTCTAGAAAAGACTAAGGAAAAGTGGACAAAAGAGAGAGGATTAGGGACTATGGAAGAGAGAGTCAACCATGTAGAGAGAACTCCCAGCAGGGGTCTGGATGCCATCACATCACTGGAAGCCAGGTTCAGAAAGGCAGTCTGTAGACAGTGCTTAGTACTTAGTGCTTAGTTCAATTTCATTTTTCACACTAAAAATGGTACTTGAAGAAAACAAATCCCAATGGGATGACATAATAGAAAGTACTTGGAAACAAACAGAGAAGTGCATGGCCAAACATATTAAAAATATATACACACATGTGATCTATTCCCAATATTTTTTTCTAAATGAAGGAAACAGATTACCAGAAAATTTGCATTAAATTTTAAGTTCCCTAGCCAAAGCAATCTTGAAAAAGAACAAAGGTAGAGGCATTGCAATTCCAGATTTCAAAATATACTATAAGGAGTTAGTAATCAAAACAATTTCATACTGCCACAAAAACAGGCACAAAGATCAATGGAACAAAACAGAGAGCCCAAAAATAAATTCACGATTATATGGTCAATTAATCTATGAGGCAAGAATATACAATAGGGAAAAGACAGAGTCCTCAATAAATGATGCCAAGAAAACCATATGACCACATGGAAAAGAATGAAACTGAACACTTTCATATACCATACACAAAAATAAACTCGAAGCAGGTTAAAAACCTAAATGGGAGGTCTAAAACCATAAAAATCCCAGAAGAAAATACAGACAGCAGTTTCTTTGATGTTGGCTTTAGCCACATTTTTCGAGATAGGTCTTCTTAGGCAAGTGAAACAAAAGCAAAAATAAACTATTGGGACTACATCAAAATAAAAAGATTATACACAGAAAATCATCCACAAAACAAAAGCCACCTACTGAATGGGAGAAGATATTTGCAAATGATATAACCCATAAGACGTTAATACTCAAAATATATAAAGAACTTCTATAATTCAATACCAAAAAACCCCCAAACAATCTGATTTAAAAATGGGCAGAAGACCTGAATAGACATTTTTCCAAAGAAGACACATATAGATGATCAACAGACACATGAAAAGATGCTCAACATCACTCATCATCAGGAAAATGCAAATCAAAACCACAACGAGATGTCACCTTACACCTGTTAGATTGGCTAGCATCAAAAAAACAAGAAATGACAAGCATTGGTGAGAATATGAGGAAAAATTAACACTTGTGCACTGTTGGTGGGAATGTAAATTGGTGCATCCATTGTGGAAAACACTGTAGAGGTCCCTCAAAAAATTAAAGATACAATTACCATATGAGCCAGAAGTTCTACTATTGGATATTTAGCCAAAGAAAACAAAAACTTGAATCAAAAAGATATATGCACCCTTATGTTTATTGAAGCATTATTCATAATAGCCAAGATATGGAAGGAACCCAAGTGTCCTTCATTTATGAATGGATAAAGAAGATGTGGTGTGCATGTGTGTGTGCATATACATGTCTATGTACATGGATACATATGAACACATGTACACATGTCTGTGTATATGTATACATGTACACACACAATGGAATATTAGTCATAAAAGAGAATGAGATCTTGCCATTTGAGACAACATGGATGGACCTAGGGGGTATTATGCTAAGTGAAATAAGCTGGAGAAATACAAATACATTTGATTTCACATATATGTGAACTCTAAAATCAAAGCAAATGAATAAACAAACAAAAAGCAGAAACAGATCCATAAATACAGAGAACAAACTGATGATTGCCAGGTAGAGGTGCGAGATAGGCAAAATGGGTAAAGGGGAGTGGGAGATACAGATTTCCAACAATAGAATGAACAAGTCATGAGGATAAAAGGTACAGCATAGGAAACATAGTCAATAGTACTGCAAAAGCATTATACGGTGACAGGTGCTGGTGATGAGCACAGCGTGACATATAATCTTGTCAAATCACTATGCTAGACACCTGAAACAATACAGCACTGTGTGTCAACTATAATTCAATTAAAATTTTAAGTGCCTCCAAACCAAAAGGATAGCTAAGATACATTGATAAAAATATCATGCACACATCAAGAATCATGCTTCAAGGGGCTTCAGGTGGCTCAGTCGGTTAAGTGTCTAACTCCCGATTTCAGCTCAGGTCATGATCTCAGGGTTGTGAGATAGAGTCCTGCATTGGGCTCTATGCTGGGCATGGAACTGCTTAAGATTCTCTCTCTCCTCTCTCCGTCTCCCTTTGCTCCCCGCCCCCTGCCCACATGCTCTTTCTCTCTCTCACTCTTAAAAACTAAAATCTTAATTCAAAGAATATTTAGTGCTATGGGAAGACTCATGATATTAAACAAAAATAATGACAAACTACATGTACAATGATTTCAATTTTGAAAAAGTTGTCTAAATATGAATTATGTATATTAGAAATGTGAACTAGTAATGGTCCTAGAAATGGGAATGTGAGTGATTTAAACTTATATTTCATTGTGTTATTCTTTTTTTTCTAAAATAAGCATGTGTTACTTTCAAAATAATAAAAGTAAAATAAATTATCTTTTGATACTAAACCCCTTTAACGTGGACCAGTTTAAGTAATTCTCTACTTTATGGTGGCACAGTGGGAGTATTAGAAAAAGCATGAATGCTGAAATCTGAATAAACACAGAAAATAAAGTAAAAGGGCATTACAATCTATTTCCAAGCACAACTGTTATATAAATGATCCAAAGATGGCTTCTCTCTATGGGCGCCTACGTCGTTTACTTCTTCACAGCAGGCTGGATCCTGGTAGCCCCAAAAGCCTACAGCTGCTAAAATTTTTACATACCTAATTATTTTATAGATAACCCAAATAAATAGACTTTTAACCATCTAGAGCCTGCTTAATTTGCATATCCCAGGAAACTGTGCTCAATATCTGCTAGCCATGGATGAGATAAATTCTGTTACCCATAGATAGATAAAGACCCCCAAGTTATTGCTGCCTTTTGGAACTTTCTGACATAAAGTCCTCCCCATCTCCAGGCTAATAACACCTACTCAAGTAAGATTACTCTCTAATCCCCATCTTTCTCCTGGGGATTAGCTAGCTCTTAGTCCTTCTCCCCTTCTGGGTAGTGGCCTACATGCCTATAGCTTCTGAAAGTTCTCATGAAAAGTAAAGGATTTCCCCAGCAAGCAAATCGTTCAAAGCGGTATCCCCAAATAAAAGTTGTGCGTGCTACTGCCACCTCATGGTCATATCTTTTTCCTTGTTCATCCTCAAAACCCCCCATAAGCTCCCTACACAGTTCTTGCAGAACTACCCAACTAAAGAGCAATTCAAATTTCAGCTCAGAGAGTGAGAGAGTCCTACACACATTTTTCCAGAAAAAAAATACCAATTTCCTCAATTAATAGAATTGGACTATTTGTAGTCTTACTGGGATCTTACCGACCACAGCGTGGTGCAGAACTCTCTTCTTTTCCTCCTTTGTCTACTGTCAACTTATGGCCCTTAGAAAATACTATTCATATTAATGTTAGTGAAAATCTCAAGTTTTCACTAACCTTAGTATTTCCCATTACACTTTTTTTATGTCATTGAAGTTACCTGGGTAAGGGTATTTTTTGTTTTTGTTTTGTTTTTTGACATATCTTAATGCATATCATGGAATTTCAGGTTTGAAAAAAATTTACTTGTGATGCTTAAATCACTTCTACCACTTTTTTAGCCTACATTTGACAAAACCCATGATAGCCAATAGTCTTCTAAAGTAGCTTGTTCCATCACTGAACGGGTTTGTTTGTTAGAAAGCTATTCTCTGGGGCAACTGGGTAGCTCAGTGGTTGAGGGTCTACCTTTGGCTCAGACCGTGATCCTGGGGTCCTGGATCGAGTCCCACATTGGGAGTCTGCTTCTCCCTCTCTGTCTCTCATGAATAAATAAATATATATAACCCTCAAAAAAAAAAAGAAAGAAAAGAAAAGAAAAGAAAAGAAAGTTATACTCCATATTAATTATAATGTATCTCCCTATAACTTTTAACTATTATTCTTAATTCTATGCTTTGGAGACAAATAGGTCAAACTGAATTGTTCTGTTAAATGATCACCTTCCCTTTTTCCTGATAGAGTCCCTTGTCTTCCAATTTAAATATCCAAATTCCTTCTGCTGTTACTCATTTTTCATACTTCTAAGACCCTCTAAGTTACTGTCCTTCAAAATCACTGTCATTTACCCAAGTGCTTAAATCATGAGACCTGGGATTTATGAAGGGCTCTTTATCTGATCTCTGTAGAATCAAACAGGACTAGACCATTACCTCCATTATACATTTTAAAGTCACAATATTAGTTGCAGCAATTATAATGTTGATGTAAATGTTTAATTTACTTTACCCAGGCTGAAGTGAGACTAAAAGGACAAATTCACAAAACAAGTAGGGCAACAGTTCACAGTCAAGTAATAATGGAAGAATTGTTAACTATCTAAAAATCCCAGCATTACCACAGCAGGCTTAGGGCTGGTATATGTATTCAATTGTAGAAAGAAAGAAGCAAATGGAACAAGTCTTTGAAGGGTTTTGTAAATTCTTTATAATAACTAAACTCTATCTTTATATCCTTTGGCTTTGTAGAAACCTTTGCTCTTACATTTTCATTCCTAAATACAGTGTTATCTCTTATGGGAAAACACACCTGCATTACTATAAAAAATATATGCAGATGCTTCTGGTTATATTTGACATCCTGATCCAAGGCTTAAGACCAACTTATTCTTTAGTTTAGATCCGGGCCTCACCATCTTTCCCTTTTCCCCTAGAGGTTGGACCAATTTAGGCCTCGGTTAAAGAAATACTTTCTGAGACCTAGCCAAAACTTCCTCATTGTTATTCCTAGATAAGGCCACTGGGAAAAGTCAGATAATCCAGGAGGGTCAGAAGCAAACCTTGGCACATTTATTAAAAAGTAGACAAGGCCCTGGAGCTCAGCAGTAAGGCCTGAGTGCACACACAGAGTGCTCTGGACCATCACACCTCCAAGATGGACCGTCGAGAACAGAATAATCACACTTCAGAATGTGTTTGCTACATACACTCCTTTAGAGACAGGGGTATCATCAGTCATTCCCAAATCACAAGAGACCATAGCGTCCTTTATGACTTCATGTAACGAGCTTGAAAAGGTCAATATAATCATTGTGTGGGCTTCAGATCATTGCTACCTTGATAATATTACCTAACAACACTCACCCTCTTTCAGAAAGCTGCTAAGAAACGTGGATTGGAGCAGCACTGCGTTTTGCTTGGCTACATACGTTCTCCCACTGAGATAAGAGAACAAGGAGACCGAGGCTGGCTCCAGGAGAGAGAAATCTACATTTGGATGTCTGCCCTCTCTTGGATTCTGTAATCCTCACATTACAGCTCTAGGTAAGGTACAGCTCAGATCTTTTTGGTGATGTCTTCTTCACTTTCCTCTAACTCTTTTTTGTATTTTTTCCATATGAAAATATAACTTAAAATAGCTTCCTCCTCATGGAAATTGGTTATACTACCACCTGGGTAGCATGGCTTCCAACATCAGAACTGTTCTGAATAAATGTTAGGTCATATGTGTTTTATTACAAATATATTAATAAGTATATTTAATAAAAATAACAGTATTTTACTTAAGTTGAGATGTTAGCTGAGCTGCAAAACCACATGGGCCAAGAACAAATTGTGGAATGATGACTTCATTCTAAACCTTATTACTTATTCAAATCACATATACCAGAGTTCCTGACCCTGAATATGGGGCAGAAGAAAATATCAGGTAGTAAGCGTAGAACATTTTTCTATTAAAGGACATTAACTAACTTCATAGAGAAAAAAATGTCAGTTATGAACTATAAATACATTTTCTTCAAGTGGGAATAACCTAAAACAGTTCACCTACCTATTTAAAAATGAGATGGGACAATTATATAAGCCATTTAACAAAAATAAAGATATGGACAATTAGAAGACAGCACGAAACAGTGTACACACAACACACACACCCTTGGAGCAGAATATAACTTAGCAACAATAAGAAATCTCATGTCACAAAGCCACATGGATGAAAGAGACATAAAGAAAGATGAGATGATTCAAATGGGGTTGTCTTGAGTGAGCTCCTGTCCTGCATATCCTCCTGTTTCCTTGATGGTGACTGATGGTGTAACCCCATAACAAACAAAATCTTTGTTGCTTTGCTTTTGTTTTTAGCAAAATGGAGTTTCCAGTCTTTTTTTTTAACTTTCTTCCTCTGGCTACAAGCAATGATTTCCCTGATTGGTTACTATTAGGGCATGTTCATTGACTGAGACAACAAGTATTTAATAAGCACCTAAAATATACCACATAGTGTCCTAGATTCTAGGAATATGTTGGTGAGCAAAATAATGTCTTCCTCTTATATTCAGGTGGTTGAGACAGAAAATGCACATGAGGTATATAATCCAATGCCAGATAGTGATGGGCACCTTGAAGAAAACTAAAGCAGGATTGGGAAACAGAGTAGCAAAGATTGGCTAAATTAGGGAAAGCCTCTGTGAGTTTCTGATTCTTACCAGAATTTTGAATCAAGTAACAGATAAAGGCATGTGAATACTGGCCAGGTGGAGAGAGGGACAGACAGAGGGATGTTCCAGGGCTGGATATAGGCCACCCCTGGCAGTCAGTCAAGGACCAGCACAGCTGGAGTAACCAGTAGGGGGAATAATGGTAGGAAATGAGGACATGGAGGAAGGCCTCACTGGCCTTCTTAGCTGTGGTAAGGAATTGAGCATTTTTAAGTGTATTTAAAAGATTGACAGCAAGTAGTTGACATGGTCAGATTTCCTAAAAACTGTCATCTAGTTACAGTCTCTAGGCATATAAAAATGAAAACAGGCAATTTAAGAGGCTTCTGTAGTGGTCAAAATGAGAATTTTGGTAGCATGAAAGAGTGAGAGGTGATAGGAATGCTAAAAATTGTTCAAATTCTATTTTGAACATGAGGCCTAGAGTACTTGATGTAGAGTATTGAGAGGAGCAGCAAAGATGTGGCCAAAGGTATAGCCTGAGCAACTGCATGAATGGTGGTGCCATTTACTGATATGGCAGAGAAAGAAGGATCAGCCAGTTTGAGGGGAGAAGAATCAAAAAAGTTTAGTTGTGGGCATGTTCCATTAGATAGCAAATGGAGATGTTGAGAAAGAAATTGAGTAGATAAATCCAGGCTGTAGAAGAAACTTCATAGCTGAGAGAGAAAATCTGGCTTCATCTTACAGAGAGTTGTTTTTTACAATAGGAGCTAACAGGCAAGTCACTTACAGAGAGTGTAGTTAAAGACAAATATCAAGGATTAGGTTCTGGAAAAAAAATAAAAAAGACAGGTCAAGTTAACCAGGAGGAACTCTGACATAAAAGCCTAAGATAATATATATAGAGAAAAGAGAATGACTATGCACAGATCTCTAATTAATATATTTCAAATCTCAGAATGCTCTCAGTGACATAACACCATAGTTATTTTTACTCTACATGGCAAAATATAGAGAGTACCATCATGATGTACTTTCCCTGCATGTGATCAATTTCAAAAGAGGACTGAAGCCTGTGTACTCTGATTAGGGTAACTCTTAGCTAAAAGAGAACCAATAGTCTTTGATCTAAACCTCATCCATTCATACCAATTTCATTTAAAATGGTTATTCAAGATGACAAAACAAGAAGCTTCCTCCTCTTCAGCACCAAAGGGAACCAAGTTAAAAATAAAGAATACTTTGAAGAATTGCACCTATGTCACTAAACACTGAAAGTAATATTGTAAATTGTGTGGTTTCAGAAAGATCTTTAAAAATAAGAGGACACACAAATGTCACAACTGGCCTTGCTGTAAGCAATCGTTGACTAAAAGTTGATGTTTCTGAACTTGGTTGAAAGCCTCTGAATGACAAGAGAGCATCTACCTTAACTTTATGTAGCTGAGGACACAAAACAAAGCCAGGGGTTTAATGGCCCATGATGGGCCTGGTAATCATGATGATAAAGCTGTAACAAGCATTTGCACTCCCAAGTTCCTTATTTCCTACCAATATCACTGGGGCAAAGAGTGTTGAAAATCTTTACATAATCTAAAATGGTGCTGCCCATTGAATTGTAAAGAAACTTAGAGAATATCTTAATGAGAAAACTTCTGTAGAGTCATTTATAACGTGGTTAATGTCTTATTATTGCAGTTTGAAGAGGGGAAAAAAATGAAAAACCCAGTCGAAAATAACCACTCTGACTCTGTGAGTGAATTCATTCTTCTTGGATTCCCTTGTCCCTGGGAGATTCAGATCCTCCTCTTCTCATTCTTCTTTGTGATCTATGTCCTGACACTAACTGGAAATCTGTGTATTATCTCTGCAGTGTGGTGGGATGAGTATCTCCACACCCCCATGTATATCCTGCTGGCCAATTTTTCCTTCCTGGAGATCTGGTATGTCACTTCTACTGTCCCAAATATGCTAGCCAACTTGCTATCTGAGACCAGTACCATCTCCTTCTATGGCTGCTTCCTCCAATTCTACTTCTTCTTCTCCATGGGCACCACTGAGACCTTCTTCGTGTCTGCCATGGCCTTTGACAGGTATCTTGCTATCTGCAGGCCCCTGCATTACTCCACTGTCATGACTGTTCAGCGTTGCATCAGAATAGGAGCCGGGTGCTGGGTGTGTGGCTTCTCCTGTTTTCTCCTCCCAGTTTACCTTATCTCTCAACTTCCTTTTTGTGGTCCTAATACAATTGATCATTTTTTATGTGATCCAGGGCCCCTTATGAAGCTGTCCTGTGTGCCAGCTACTGCTACTGAGGTCATCTGTGCCGTCTTTAACTCAGTCCTCATTTTCTCCACCTTCCTTTTCATTACCAGCTCCTATACTCTGGTTATCAGAGCTGTGCTGAGGGTCCCCTCAGCAGAAGGCCGGCATAAGGCCTTCTCCACATGTGGCTCCCATCTTGCTGTTGTGTCTCTGTTCTATGGCTCTATCATGGTGATGTATGTGAGCCCAACAGCAGGCAATCCAGCAGGGATTCAGAAAATTGTGACTTTATTTTATTCTGTGATGACTCCACTTTTTAATCCCTTGATCTACAGCCTCCGGAATAAGGAGATGAAGATGGCCCTGAGAAAATTGTTTAGGATTATGAGATTTGGTCAAAAACAGCCTTTCAAGAACTAGAATTCATATGTGTGTAGGACATATAGTGATATAAAACTATAGGAGGTAAATATCTTAAGTAAATTCAAGAGGCAAATATGTCTCCCATATTCCTAGAATATTTTTAGAAATGCATCTCAATGAAGCAAATAGCAAATAAGATCTTATAAAAACTTGCATAAATCATTTGTACTAGGCTTTATTGTATTAATATTCCCATGTGTCATGCATGGAAACAGGAAAATGGGAGACATTCATGGGACTCTTTGCAGAAAAATCATATATAACCCAGAGGTCAACTGGCCAGCTTCTATCTTTTGCAGATATAAGTAAATTTGTCTCTCATCCCAGTTTCACAGTGATCAGAGGTCGAAAGTACCCACCACTATCTCCCTACATACATACCATACAAAAATGTTCAAATGTGCTTCTTTCCTCCCACTCCTGAATCTATCACCTGTCTTATTTTGATCACATCAATCTGGAAGTGAGACTCATCCCTTCAACATTTTATACAAAAACAGTCATTCCAGTTTTGTGAGGGTTTACTAACCTAACTACAGGTTGTCGTTAGGAAGAGTCAAGGGAAGGCCACTGTGCTGAATACCCAGTCCTTCATATTGTACCTGGTCTGCTTCTTTCTCTTCTTTCCTTATCCTTTTCTGATCACCCACTAGAACAACCAGAACATCTTTACCTTTCTTATTCAGAATAATTATTCTCTATATGTAGACTCTGCAATTTCAGAATGTTCCTTAACTGAGCTCGTCAAAAAATGTCTTCTCAGAAAATCTGATTCTTAAATAGGATTCTGTGAAAATAATTTTTTCCCAACAACTGACTTTTTGGGTTGTTTTAGGTTTTTATAACTTATCTCACTACCACCTGGTACCACTCAATACAAAAGGATAAATGTACTGAAACAGAGATGAGACCTGGAAATAAGATTACTTGAAAAAAAAGTAATGAGACAACAATAATTGATATCTTAAGTGCTTTATGATTTTAAAGGGTTTTTCTCCCTATGTGTATTAGAATGAAAACCATGCAGAAAAAAAAAATAAAAAAAAATAAATAAATAAAAAAAAAAAACCATGCAGAGAGGATACTGTGTATAAGTCTGAGGACAGAAATAGTATAAAAAAAGAAATAAAATAGCATAGCAACTCTTCAATAAATAGTTCTTGGAAAACTGGACAGCTACATGCAAAGGAATGACACTGGATCACTTTCTTACACAATACACAAAAATAAACTCAAGATGGATTAAAGACCTAAATGTGAGACCTGAAACCATAAAACTCCTAGAAGAAAATACAGGTAGTAATTTCTTTAACACCAGACTTAGCAACATTTTTTCTAAATAGGTCCCCACAGACAAGGAAAACAAAAGCAAAAATAAATCATGGGGCCTCTACCAAAATAAAAAATGTTTGCACAGCAAAGAAAACCAACAGCAAAGCAAAAAGGCATCGTAGTGAATGGGAGAAAATATTTGTGAATGATATGTCCAATAAGGGGTTAATATCCAAAATATATAAAGAACCCATAGAACTCAACAAACACACATACCCACACACAACCAATCTGATTAAAAATGGGCATAGACCATGAATATTTTTCCAAAGAAGGCATATGGATGGCCAAAAGATACATGAAAAGATACTCAACACACTCATCATCAGGGAAATACAAACCAAAACCACAATGAGATATTGTATTTGTCAGAATGGTTAGCATCAAAGATACAAGAAATAACAAGCATTGGCAAAGATGAGGGGGAAAGAACCTTTGTGCACCATTGGTGGGGATGTAATTGGTATAGTCACTATGGAAAACAATAGTTTTTGATAGTTCCTCAAAAAATTAAATCAAAAATAGAAATACCAAAGATCCAGTAATTCTATGAGCCAAAGGAAAAAAGCAGTACAGAGACATGCAAAACGGGTGAAGGCAAGTGTGAGATACAGGTTCACAATTATGGAATGAATAAGTCACAGGGATATAAGTTGCAGTATAGGGAATACAGCCAATAGTAATGCAATAGCATTGTATGGTAACTGATGGTAACTACACCTGTGGTGAGCATAGCATAATGTATCTCTATACATTAGATAAAGATAGTTGAATCACTACGTTGTACACATGAAAATAATGTAACATTGTGCATCAGCTATACTTCAATAAAATAAAAACTAATTTTAAAAAATTTTATAAAGACATGCAAAAAATGGCTACAGTATGATTAGAAATAAATTGGGAATGGTAAAAATAAGAAAAGGTAACAAAGTATGATTTTTATGTGACCCATAAAAGGACTAGTAGTGTCATTAATAATTTTTTAAATTTTTTTTCTGTTTTTTTCTTTTTTTTAAAGGATTTTATTTATTTATTCATGAGAGACAGAGAGAGAGAGAAAGAGAGAGAGAGAGAGAGGCAGAGACATGGGCAGAGGGAGAAGCAGGCTCCCTGCAAGGAGCCTGATGTGGGACTCGATCCTGAGGCCTGGGATCACACCCAGAGCCAAAAGCAGACACTCAACCTCTGAGCCACCCAGGCACCCCTGTATTTTTTCATATTTGCTTAGATTTCTTAGATTTTCTAAAATAGTTATTTTAATTGTATATAATTTTCTTAGATTTTCTAAAATAGTTATTTTAATTATATATAATTTTCGAACAGTATACATGCTTAGTAATGAGTCAAAGAGCAAATGTCCTAGAGTGGTATGCAACTTAAAATGATTTTTTTTAAAACTTTATATAAGTGTAAAATCCAATAAAGTTGTTATTTCTGGGATGAGAGTGCATTAAAAGAGATTTTGGGAATGATTTAGGCAGGCAAGTCTCAGGCCTTCAAAGTTGTCACCCTAAAACAATTTTCTTCCCAGGTGTTCTAACTATCAGCCCTGTGTGTAGAAAAATGACCCGATCTGTGTATTTTAACAAGCTTAATTTCTTCAATGGCTGTGTCTTTAATTTTCTCCATATCCTTCCAGGCCTCCCTATCAATATATCCTGAATTTTTCCTCAATTGCCTTTTGAATTTCATCCCCCAACACAATGTGCCTTAGACTGCCTTTACGATCTTAGGCTCAAATGAATGTATTGTTGATCCTGAAACCACATCCCACCCTGAAAACCAAATTCTGTTCATATTATTCTCATAGAAACTCCAAAAGCCATGGGCTTACTAGTGACAAAATGTATGCTATTTCCCCATCCCAAATACACTCAAAGGTGCTAAAACTAAATTGTCAGTGTCTATTATTCAGATACTGTACTATGATGTATTTTCTTTCTCACCATTTTCTTTCTCTCCTTTGAAGCATTCATTCACTCTTTTATTTATTTTTTAATATATTCTTCTCCCAAAGATTTACTGAGTATATTCTATGTGTTAAGTATTGAGTCCAGGTATGGGGAAATAAAGTGTAAAATACTCACAGACCTTAGAGACTTAGAGCTTTTAAGAGAATAAATTGTAAGAGCTGGTATCTCAAGAAGAAATTTCTCTCTTTTAATTGTATCTATGTGAGATGATAGTTTACCTAAACCTATTGTGGTAATTGTTCCACCAAACATGTAAATCAAACCATCATGCTGTACATCCTAAACATAAACAGTGATGTATGTCAATTCTTTTTCAATAAAACTGGAGGGAAAAAATATTGAGAGGACTCCAGGTGAATAGAGAGGAACCAGAAGGCTAAAGGATCTAGAAACTCTGGGGACTTAGGATATCAAGGTAGCCTTGGAAGTAACTTAGACCTGCCCACTTCTCTGATTTTACTGCTTCGTTTAGTAAAGGGATCCCCAAATAGAATAAAGGGGGAGGTGGTGAGAAATTGACTTCAAACTGCCAAGTTTGGAATAAGGTCAACAAACCACTCCACAAACTTCACAAACATTCTTAAAATTGGCTCAGATTGACAGAGGTGGGGCAAGATTGCGGAAGAGTAGGGTCCCCAAGTCACCTGTCCCCACCAGCTTACCTAGATAACTTTCAAATCATCCTGAAAACCTACGAATTCGGTCTGAGATTTAAAGAGAGAACAGGGATCCCTGGGTGGCGCAGCGGTTTGGCGCCTGCCTTTGGCCCAGGGCGCGATCCTGGAGACCCGGGATCGAATCCCACATCGGGCTCCTGGTGCGTGGAGCCTGCTTCTCCCTCTGCCTGTGTCTCTGCCTCTCTCTCTTTCTCTCTGTGTGACTATCATAAATAAATAAAAAAAAAAATTTAAAGAGAGAACAGCTGGAATGCTACGGTGAGAAGAGTTTGCACTTCTATCAACTTGTACAACTTGTTTTTGGCCACTCTGCACTGAGCAAAATGACTAGAAGGAAAAAACTCACCACAAAAGAAAGAATCAGAAAAGTCTTCTCTCCCTCAGAGTTACAAAATTTGGATTACAATTCAATGTCAGAAAGCCAATTCAAAACCACAATTATAAAGCTACTGGTGGCTCTGGAAAAAAGCATAAAGGATTCAAGAGACTTCATGACTGCAGCATTTAGATCTAAACAGGCTGAAATTAAAAATCAATTGAATGTGATGTAATCCAAACTGGAGGTCCTAACGACAAGGGTTAACGAGGTAGAAGAACGAGTGAGTGACATAGAATACAAGTTGATGGCAAGGAAGGAAACAGAGGAAAAAAGAGAAAAATCAAATAAAGGATCATGAGGATAGGTTAAGGGAAATAAATGACAGCCTCAGAAGGAAAAATCTATGTTTAATTGGGGTTCCTGAGGGGACTGAAAGGGACAGAGGTCCAGAAACTGTATTTGAACAAATTATAGCTGAGAACTTGCCTAACTTGGGAAGGGAAACAGGCATTCAGATCCAGGATATAAAGAGATACCCCCCTAAAATCAATAAAAACCATTCAACCTTGACATTGAATAGTGAAACATGCAAATTCCAAAGATAGAATATCCTTAAAGCAGCAATACACAAGAAATCCATAACCTTTATGAGGAGAAGCATTAGAATAACAGCAGACCTCTCCACAGAGACCTGGCAGGCCAGAAAGGACTGGCAGGATATATTCAGGGTTCTAAATGAGAAGAACATGCAGTGAAGCATACTCTATCCAGCAAGGCTCTCATTCAGAATAGAAGGAGAGATAAAGAGCTTCCAAGAGAGGCAGAAACTGAAAGAGTATGTGTCCACCAAACTGACTCTACAAGAAATATTAAGGGGGGCCCTGTAAAAGAAAGAGGAAGTCCAAGGAAACAATCCACAAAAACAGGGACTGAATAGGTATCATGATGACACTAAATTCATATCTTTCAATAGTAACTCTGAACGTGAATGTGCTAAATGACCCCATCAAAAGGCGCAGGGTTTCAGACTAGATAAAAAAGCAGGACCCATCTATTTGCTGTTTACAAGAGACCCATTTTAGACATAAGGACACCTACAGCATGAAAATAAAAGGTTGGAGAACCATTTACCATTGAAATGGTCCTCAAAAGAAAGCAGGGGGAGCCATTCTCATATCAGATAAATTAAAGTTTATCCAAAGACAGTTGTAACAGATGTAGAGCAACACTATATCATACTTAAAGGATCTATCCAACAAGAGGACCTAACAATCATGAATACTTATGCCCCTAGTGGGAGCTGCAAAGTATGTCAATCAATTAATAACAAAAGTAAAGACATACTTAGATGATAATACACTAATACTGGGAGACTTCAACACGGTGCTTTCTGCAAATAAAAGATCTTCTAAGCACAACATCTCTAAAAAAAACAAGAGCTTTAAATGATACACTGGACCAGATGGATTTCACAGATATTTACAGAACTTTACATCCAAACGCAACTGAATACAGATTCTTCTCAAGTGTACATGGAACTTTCTCCAGAATAGACCACATACTGAGTCACAAATAGGGTCTCAACCAACCCCAAAAGATTGGGATTGTCCCCTGCATATTTTCAGACCATAATGCTTTGAACCTTGAACTCAATCACAAGAAGAAATTTGGAAGAAACTCAAACACATGGAGGTGAAAGAGCATCCTGCTAAAAGATGAAAGGGTCAACCAGGGAATTAGGGAGGAATTAAAAAGATTCATGGAAACTAATGAAAATGAAGATGCGACCGTTCAAAATCTTTGGGATACAGCAAAAGCAGTCCTGAGGGGGAAATACACTGCAATATAAGCATCCATCCAAAAACTGGAAAGAACTCAAATACACAAGCTAACCATCAAAGAAATACAAATCAAAACTAAAATGAGATCCCACCTCACCCCAGTGAGAATGGGGAAAATTAACAAGGCAGGAAATCACAAATGTTGGAGAGGATGTGGAGAAAAGGGAACCCTCCTGCACTGTTGGTGGGAATGTGACCTGGTGCAGCCACTCTGGAAAACTGTGTGGAGGGTCCTCAAAGAGGTGAAAATAGATCTGCCCTACACCCAGCAATTGCACTGTTGGGGATTTACCCCAAATATACAGATGCAATGAAAGGCCGGGACACCTGCACCCCGATGTTTCTAGCAGCAATGTCCAGAATAGCCAAACTGTGGAAGGAGCCTCGGTGTCCATTGACAAATGAATGGATAGAGAAGCTGTGGTCTGTGTCTACAGTGGGATATTCCTCAGCCATTAGAAATGACAAATACCCACCATTTGCTTCGACGTGGATGGACCTGGAGGGTATGATGCTGAGTGAAATAAGTCAGTTGGAGAAGGACAAACATTATATGGTCTCATTCATTTGGGGAATATAAAAAATAGTGAAAGGGAATAAAGGGGAAAGGAGAGAAAATGAGTGGGAAATATCAGAAAGGGAGGCAGACCATGAGAGACACCTCACTCTGGGAAACGACCAGGGGTGGTGGAAGGGGAGGTGAGTGGTGCGTTGGGGTGACTGGGTGACGGGGCAGTGAAGGGGGCACTTGGTGGGATGAGCACTGGGTGTTATGCTGTATGTTGGCAAATTGAACTCCAATAAAAAAAATTAAATCAAAAATTTTTAAAAAGCAATAAAAAAAGAATTTAAAAAATTGGCTCAGATTTCCATGTCAAAATTTCCCTCACAATCCCTGTCCTTCTATAATATAATAATGACAAACAGTGGACGAGGGGGTCAGCTAAAAAAAAAAAAAAGGAAATTATATATATATATATTTGGCAAGTCTTCTATACAGAAAAATATAAAACTTGGTAGAAAGAAATTCAAGAAGACAAAAGTTAATAGGAAGATATGCCAAGTCCATGGATTGTGATAGTAATTATTGTGTAGATGACAATAAATGTCTCCATTTGAAGCAATCCCAATCATAATTCGGCAATAATTTCTGTGCAAATTAATGAGAGGATTCCAAATTTATGTGGAAAGGCATTGGGCAAAGATTATGAACACAGGTTTGAAGAAAAATTGGGAGGATTTACCTCACTAGATATTAAAGTTTATTCTAAAGCTATGGTAATTAACAGAATGTGCTACTGGTACATTAGGTACAAAGAGACAGATGAAATTAAATAGAGAATCAGAAAACCGACCTATGCATATATGGACACTTAATTCATGATAAAAATAGGACTACACAGCAGGTGTAGACTACAGGTTTAACAAAAAAATGTCTAAGTCACATGGATGTTCATGTGGAAAAATGAAATTTGCCTATATGTCACACCATACACAGAAATTATGACCAGGATAACTGCAGAGTTTTAAATTCAAAAGTAAGATATTAATGCTTCAAAAAAATAAAATATTTTCATAACTTTGAAATAAGCAAAAATAATTAGGCATAAATAAATATGATTGATAAATTAGAAACATTAAAATTAAGAGTTTATGTTTATTAACAAGCCAGTCAGAAAAAGACAAATACCATATAATTTCACTCATATATAGAATTTAAAAAACAAGCAAAGGCAGAAAAAAATAGAGACAATCCAAAGCACAAACTCTTAACCAGAGAGAAAAACAGATGGTTATCAGAGGGGGGACGACAAATGGGGGATGGGTGAAGTAGGTGATGGAGATTAAGGAGTGCACTTCTCTTGATGAGCGCTAAGTAATACGTGAAATCGTTTAATCACTATATTGTATTACCGAAATATACAACTATATGTTAACTACACTGAAATTCAAATTAAACTTTTCATTAAAGAGAAATTATGAGACTGGAAAAATAAGCCAATTAAATAGGAGAAAATATTTGGAATATATATAACTTATTAAAAGCTTGTTTTCAGAATGTATATATATATTTTAAAGATTATTTATTTTGAGAGAGAGAACAAGCACTAGGGGAGGAGGGGCAGAAGGAGAGGGAGAGATGAGAACCTCTAGCAGACTGTGCTGAGCAGAGCCCAATGTGAGACTCCATCTCACGACCTTGAGATCATGACCTGAGCCAAAATCAAGAGTCCGACACTTAACTGACTGAGCCACTCAAGTGCCCCCAGAATATATTTTTAAAACCTTTAAAGTAGGGAAACTGGGTGGCTCAGTGATTGAGCATCTGCCTTTGGCTCAGGGCATGATCCTGGGGTCCTGGGATCGAGTCCCCCATTGGCCTCCCTGCAGGGAGCCTGCTTCTCCTCTGCCTATGTCTCTGCCTGTCTCTCACAGAGTCTCTCTGTGTGTCCTTAATAAAATCATAAAAAAACAACCTTAAAGTAATAAGAAATTCTCAATAATTTAAAACTCTTGAAAAGTCATTATTTAAAAAAGAATATATCCAAATGTAGCACAGGATGTGTTTTCCTAAATATTTTTTTAAAAAAACTGACACAACCAAGGACAAATATAAAACAAAATGAAAACACAGAATAATGAGTATTATACTACTCATGAGAATAAACATTTGGGCAACCACTTTGCAAGACTCTTTGACAGTATCTGTTATAATTGGATATATACATTCCCTGGAATTCAGGAATTTTATATACATACAATATAAATTCTTGTAAGCACACACCAAGATATATGTAGGTTACTACTTATTGCAGCATTACTCATAATACCTCCAAACTGGAAACAACTCGAATGTCCCAACAGTAAGGTGGAGATGTGGTACTCACACAAAGGAATAATATATAGCAATAAAAATAAATGCACTACAGTTATATGAAAGATCACAGATTAATTTAATTATGAGTAAGAGATTCCTGATATAGATGCTGTATGATTTCATTTATCTACATTTAAAAAACAGGCAAATCGAAAACTTGGTGTTGGTGCATGAAATTTTGAAAATTACCTCTTCTCTTTTGAGAAATTTTGAGAAATTTGAAAATTATCTCTTTTGAACGAATATTGTCAAATCATCAAGAGGGAAAGTCCCAAATCCCCAAAACAGGCACATTGATGGTATTTAAAGTAAAGATAGAGGTTACTCTAGAGAAAGAAGTAGTGCCAGGAAAGGTGACAATGAGGTTTCTGAGATGGGAGGTAATGTTCTTTCACTCGGGTGATAGTTAAGTGCGTGTATGCAATTTTAATAATTCAGTGAACTATGTAATGACAATGTGCATACATTTAGGTACCATGTTTTAAAATTTTAAAAATACCTTCAAGCCAGATCATTCTATTATTTGCTTAAATATCTCCACTGATCTTTTCTAAACAGTGAAAACTAAACTTTTTACAATAGCCTGTAAGTCCCTAAAGGATCTGTCTTCACCTGTTATCTCTCTACCATCTTGTCCTACTACTTTCCTTACTGCCACACTGGCCTCTGCTCTTTCTCCAACATATTACACTTTCTTCCACCTCTGCTTCCTTTGATTAACTATTCTTTTTGCCTAAAATGCAATTCCCCCAGAGATCCATAAAAATTGTTCTTTCACTTTAAGACATTGTTTAAATGTTACCTTCCCTATGAGGATTTCCTTACTACCCTAGTTAAAGTCATGAAATTCCCCCACTCTAACATTATCACTCCACTCCATAATGTATTTTCTATCCACAACATTTTCTAATACTACAATATAATTATCTTATTTATGTTATTTTCTTCTCCCTCCAAAAGAATTGATGTACTATGAAGACAGGAGTCGTAGGGTTGTTTCATATAATATCCCTGGGATCTTAAATATTGATTGGCACATGGTAAGTATTCAATAAATATTTGTGAAATAACAGAATGACAATTAAATTAATTTCTTGAGTTTCCAATGCTTTCCAGCCTTACTGAGATATAACTGACACATAACATTGTGTAAGTCTACGGTGTATAACATTATAACAGGATGATTTAATATATCTGTATATTGTGAAATGATGACCACAATAAGGTTAGTTAACACCTGCATCACCTCACATAATTACCATTTTTTTTTGGTGGTAAGAAGATTCAAAATCTACTTTCTTAGTGACTTTGAAATATATAATACATAGTTGTTAACTATACTCACCTTACTGTACATTAGAACTTATTCATCTTATAGCTAGAAGTTTGTACCCTTTGACCAACATCTCCCCATTTCCTTCATCCCCCAGGCCCTAACAATTACCATTCTACCCTTTGTTTCTTTAAGTCTGAGCTGCCAATTCTTTCTGCTCTACACAAAATGCACCTCAGATATCTCTAACAAACTACTACAAGTACAGATTTGATGATCAATGAATGATTTCTTCTTCAAAATAGAATCCAACAGTAGAGTTTCCTATTGTAGCTGTTATGACAATCCCTATTATGACTTGCTTAGTCCCCCAAAATCTTCAACAGTACATGGCTACAAGAGGAGAAAGAAAAGAAGGAATCAAGTTCTATATTTGATCATTTCTTGTAGAATACTAAAATTTGGTGTTTTATTATATGTAAGCGAAAATTCAAAAAATATCACCTCTTTTGAACAAATACTTCAAACTATCAAGAGGATAAATCCCAGATTCTGAAAGGTCATGGTACAAGGAAATAGACATATATAATACCATCATCTGGGCTTTCATTTTGACCATAAACATGTGCTTTGAAACCAGAGAAGAAATATCTTGTAGGGTTCCTCATTGCAATCCATGGATCATCCAATTTCTTGGAAATCTTTCACATGCCTGTTGCTCCATGGGCAGTGAAATGCCCATGCTCCATTGCTCCAGTAATATTTTATGTCTTGACTCTGACCCTCTTCTCAGCATTCATCCAAGGAGTAAGTGGAAACTGTATAACATGTGAACCACATGTGCTCAAATATTTTGCAAAAATAATTTTATAGAAAATGTCTCTGTATCTTGGAAAAAACTGCAAATATTTCATTGGAATGAGATGCTGACAAATAAATGAAGCCTAAAAATATCAATTCCCTTGTTTCCCTGAGTCCTGGAGGATATTTCTCACTGTTTGTATATCACTCTAAAAGATCAATAAGAGATATACAGGGATCCCTGGGTGGCGCAGCGGTTTAGCGCCTGCCTTTGGCCCAGGACGCGATCCTGGAGACCCGGGATCGAATCCCACGTCGGGCTCCGGGTGCATGGAGCCTGCTTCTCCCTCTGCCTATGTCTCTGCCTCTCTCTCTCTCTGTGACTATCATAAATAAATAAAAATTAAAAAAAAATAAGAGATATACAAAGAGTCTTAGGATTTCAAGTGAAGATGTATATTAACTAACACATTTCTAGATAAGGATTTATTTTGATAATTTTTGTTGCTTGGTGAGTACATATGGCAAATCTCTCTTCTGGAGATCGCTTCTTTCCCAAGCCCAAATATTACTTTTCAATTCCATTATGGTAATGAGCCCTGGTTTAAGGTGGATTCTCAGGGATCCCTGGGTGGCTCTGTGGTTTAGCGCCTGCCTTTGGCCCAGGGTGTGATCCTGGAGTCCCAGGATCGAGTCCCGCATCGGGTTCCCAGCATGGAGTCTGCTTCTCCCTCCTCCTGTGTCTCTGCTTCTTTCTATGTCTATCATGAATAAGTAAATAAACCTTTAAAAAAAATAAATCTAATGTGGATTCTTTTTGAAGTAACAAAACTTTTCAGCCATGTTGTGTTTTTACTGTTGTTTTTGTTGTATATACAGGATATATCCTAAACTCTGGCATTGAACAATTACTATCTCCAGGAAATATTTTAAAACAAGAAGGGTAAGTATCAATAATGATTTGAAACAAATCCTTTGTCAATGACCTTTCTCTAAATAAAATAATTAAATTGATATGGCTGACACTAGAGTTCTGAGTAAATAGGGCCACAAGAATGTTTAAAGGACAGAAGGACAAGCCATTGGAATATAGAAAAGACAGCATAGGAAATATTGCCAATAATATTGTAAAAATGTGTTTGGTAACAAATGAAAGCTACACTTACGGTGGTGAGCATTGCAATATGTATAAAACTGTCCAAATCACTATGTAGCATGCCTGAAACTAATATAACATTGGATGTCAACCATAGTTCAATAATAATTAAAAAAAACTTTCAGAAAGGTTTTAGTGGACATGATTCCTCAAAAGCCCTGTGTGAATGAGTGAATTATTTCTTTAAAAATATTAATAATCTGTTTTTAGAAAACTCATAGACGGGCACCGAGGGGGGCACTTGATGGGATGAGCACTGGGTGTTATTCTGTATGTTGGCAAATTGAACACCAATAAAAAATAAATCTATTATTAAAAAAAGAAAACTCATAGAGTCAAGGATTTCACTGATCTGACTTACTATAAGCATATATACAATCTCAGGGCAATAAGAGCCTGTAAATAGTAATCTTTCCGACCTAGATGCCATTACAATGGGCAAATAAAAGAGTCACTCATCTATGAGGTCTGATCTTTACACAAATAGATCCAGGACTTCCTTGGCTGAAACTCTTGGAGTTACCCCTTTAAAAGGTTTCTTTGATTTATCAAATATTCCTTATAAAATACAAAAATATTTCCAGGAAAGGAAAAAATATATTGTTTATTGTTAATCTCTTGATTAAAATTAAAAGTACAGGTGCTGTCATATCCACAGCTGTTCCTCCAGCACTTAAAAGACCAGTTAACATGATGAAGAAGTTTAATAAATATTTTTGAATAAATTACTTTGCTTAATGTAAAAGACCAAAGTAAGATACCAAAGAAATAGGAGAATTGAGTTTTGACTTAATAACAATTATCTCAGATGGAGAAGCCAGAGAAAGAGAACAGTGAGAAGTTGCTTGTTTCAATTTTCCCAGATAGGAAAGGCCTAGATGCGCTTAGTGAGATGTAAAGAGATACCAACGGTCTGCCTAAAATAGAGAAAAAGGAACATATGGGAAAAGGCTGTTAAAAAAAATAAAGGACTATGAAAATCCTCTATTTTCATAGAAGATAAAAACAAAACTATTTTTCCATTTTTCTTGCAGCCAACTTGACTAGGAAGGAGCACACACTGAACTTGGTCACAGTCACTCAGACCAGCTACTCTCCCTCAGGTCAATTGCCATAATTGGCATATCTAGTTCACATATACACAGGAAGTACATCGAAATATTCAGCCAGAGAAATTCAGAGGCCAGGGTATAGGACTCTTTCTCACAGTGTATAGTGCATTCAGTTGCCTAAAAAGGAAAGGAAGCCTTTTTTTATACTAAACATTGGTGTGAATACATCTAGTAACATAAATCCTGGAATGATAGAGGTATATTTTACTGTCACCTTAAAACACCATGAGTACCTTGGAGGAACTGAAAATGAAAATGAATATTAGTTTATGTCCAGTTACGGCACTACATTTAAACAGATTCTTAACGTGTCTTGGTTTGATTTTTTTATTATTATGTCAGTTAGAAATCATAAAGAGTCAAATACTCGGGGCAGCCCAGGTGGCTCAGCGGTTTAGCACCGCCTTCAGATCCTTCAGACCCAGGATCGAGTCCCATGTCAGGCTCCCTACATGGAGCCTGCTTCTCCCTTGGCCTATGTCTCTGCCTCTGTGTGTGTGTGTGTCTCTCATGAATAAATAAATAAAATCTTTTTAAAAAGGTTTAAAAAAAAAGAATCAAATACTCATAGACTGTTGAAAGAACTTCACATACACAGAAATGTAGTATTAAAAGTGCTAGCAAACAGGTGAAAGACTAGATTAATATAAGTAATTATTCACAATCATAAAATTTGGCTTTCCTAATATCTAGACTAGCATTCTTAGGAAGGAAAAAATTGTTACCAAATCATCTCCATGTCTTCCAGACCAATGAATGCGTCCAGCACAGAAACCACCAACTCCGTTAGCCACTTCATCCTCCTGGGCTTTCCCTCAAGCCCAGAAATGCAACTGCTCTACTTTGGGCTCTTCTCAGTAGTCTACACCCTGACTCTGATGGGGAACGCAGCCATTGTCTGTGCTGTGCAGTGGGATCGGCGTCTTCACACTCCCATGTACATCTTCTTGGGGAATTTCTCTCTTCTGGAAATATGTTATGTCACCACGACTGTTCCTAACATGTTGGCCAATTTCCTCTCTACAAGTAAGTCCATTTCCTTTGTGAGCTGCTTCACACAGTTCTATTTCTTCTTCTCTTTTGGATATGATGAAGGCTTCTTCCTTTGCATCATGGCCTTTGACAGGTACCTTGCCATTTGTAATCCTCTCCATTACCCACGCATCATGACTAAGCAGCTATATACTGGCCTTGTCATCTTCGGGTGGTCGAGTGGGTTCTTCCTCTTCCTAACCCCAGTTGTTCTCATTTCACAGTTGCCCTACTGTGGCCCAAATACCATCAACCATTTTTTATGTGACCCCGTCCCACTGATGATGCTGTCCTGTTCTGAAGATGCCATCACTCAGCTCATTTACTCTACTTTCAATGCTATTTTCATGATTGGCACCTTTCTCTTTATCCTTTGCTCCTATGCTCTGGTGATTCTGACTGTGCTGTGGATGCCCTCACAGGCTGGCAAACGCAAGGCTTTCTCCACTTGTGCTTCTCATTTGGCAGTTGTCACCCTGTTTTATGGCTCTATTATGGTGATGTATGTTAGTCCTGGATCAGGACACCCAGTGAAAATTCAAAAATTCATTACCTTATTTTATTCAGTGATAACACCCCTCTGCAATCCTCTAATCTATAGCCTTAGGAACAAGGAAATGAAGAATGCTCTGAGGAAAATCTTTGGGACTGAACATGGTGTTCATAAAGTGTAAATGAGAGCCAAATTCCATCTCTCAAATGCAACTTACCTTAATAAAACATGAGTGATATATTTGTCTACAAACTCATTAAGTTTCATTAAGAAACTATTACCATCTTAAACACCACTCACCACAAGATACATATTTAAGAAGATGTATTACCAAGTGGCTTCAATTTTGTTTTGAAGTTAATATCAAGTAAATGAAATTTTAGGAATCTAAGCCCATTAGTATTTCTCTATATAATTCAATTTCTAAAAAGACAGTAGTCAATTTTGCATTACTGAGTGCAACTCAGTAATAGAGATCATAGATTGCTTTGGGCATTAACACTTTAAGCCAGTAATTCTCCACTGAGACATACTGACCAGTAAAGAAGATTCAAACTTGAGGAAAGTAGACCTTTTCAGAGTGCAGCATGTGTCTTTAAAGACACAGAGTAATAGCCCTAGCTGGGTGTTAGTGACTTTTCAGAGTGTACAAGACAAGGATTAGGAATTTCAAGTGTCTTAGCTATCTAGAACATAGTAAAGATAGGAGTTAAACATAAAGTCTAGGACATGACTCAAGATGTAATTCACCTTAGGGTAAATCCAGTTTACACAGTAACTTCCGGTACCATGTGAGGTTAGTATTAGTACTGTGAGATTTATTTTAATACCATAAACATCCTTAAAAATATTTCCATAAACTTCACACTTGTCAGAATGGCTAAAATAAAAAACACAAGAAATAAGTGTTGGCAAGGATGTAGAGAAAAAGGAACCCTTGTGTACTGTTGGTGGGAATGCGAAATAGTATAGCCACCATAGAAAACAGTATGGAGGTTCCTCAAAAAATTAAAGAATTACCATTTAGTCTGGTAATTCCACTACTGGATTTACCTAAAGAAAATAAAAATGCTAACTGGAAAAGAAATATGCACCCTTAGATTCATCGTAGCATTATTCACAAGAGCTAAGAAATAGAAGCAATCCAAGTGTCCATCCATAGGTGAATAAAGAAGATATGATATATATATCATATATAATGATATATATAATGGAATATTACTCAGCCATAAAAAAGAATGAAATCCTGCTGTTTGCAATGACATTGATGGATCTAAAGAGTATAATGCAAAGTAAAATAAGTCAGTCAGAGTAAAACAAATACATGTCATCTCACTCATAGGTGGAATTTAAAAAACAAAGCAAAGAAACAAAGAAAAAAAAGAGACCAAAAAACCTCAGATTCTTAAATATAGAGAACTGGTGGTTGCCAAAGGAGAGGTAGGTGAGGGGATGGGTAACACAGGTGAAGGGGATTAAGAGTGCACTTATCACGATGAGCACTGAGTAATATACAGAGTTGTTGAATCACTATATTGCACACCTGAAATGAATATAATACTGTATATTAATTATACTGGAATTGCTTTTTTCAATATATATAACTAATAACCTTTCTCAGTGAGTTTTATGGAATAATACAAAAATAAAGCAATATTATATTGATCCATCAATATTTTCCTACATTTAGCCTTTTGAATTTATGTAAATACCTCTATGTACACTTTTAAAGTGCAATTTTCTTTTTTTATGTTCTGTACCTTTATTCAGTTTTACTTTTTAAGTTTTATTTTAATTTCAAGATAGTTAGCATACAGTGTTATATTAGTTTCAGGTATGCAATATAGTGATTCAATGATTCTATACATTGCTCGGTGCACATCATAATACTGGATCTTAAGTGAATAAATAAAAATTAAAAATAATTATTTCCATAAAAATATTTAATTAACATCATTGTTAATTTGACTTTTATTGACTTTTATTTAATTTGACTTTTATTTTGTTCTTTTGCCATTTTTAAAGTGTGACTCTCCAAAATGCAATTAAAGGAAATCATAATATAAAATGTAAATTACAGAATTTTAATTTGTATACTTCAAGAAGTCATTTGCTCCACAAAATGATGTGAAACAGCAACTGGATTTTATTTCATAAAGAACCTGGATTGAGAATATTTGTTGAGCTTGAAAGGCAGGATTTCTGAGTTTTGGAAAAGAAGTGGCTATCTTTATCCTACTTCACATAGGCAATAAATTAAATAACTGAACAATTGCCTAAAAACTACTTTATATTGGAAGAAAATATAAATCATTTGGAACTTTATCCAAACCAATTTCAATGGTAGGCTTGAAGTGCTAATAATTTTAACTGATTTTCATATGTGGAGCTTAAAGAATGCTCATGCCAGATCCATTCACCTTTCTTAATTATATAAGAAAAAGTCACAAAAATTAGTGATTCTTAATAAAATATTGAGTTGAGTTTTATGAAGATATACAGTGCCTGTATTTTTAGTTGCTTTCAAGTTGGTTATTAGCCAAATCTTCCTTACCCATATTATTTTACCTCATATTAAGTTTGCTGCCACTAGATAGAATTGCAAATTATTTGGTACATTAAGAGCATATCCTTAAGGCATAGACCTACTTTTATTGCACCAACATTTCTTCCTTAGTTCATACCTATGATTTTATGGTGGAAGTGAGTTTCATAAACCAGCTAACAAAAAAGGAAAAGAGCCTCAGGCTTGGTTCACAAATAGATTACCTGAAAAATGCTACTGTAAGAAAGAAATGCATTACCATTGCATTATAGCCCCTGTCACAGGTGGCCATAGAGTGTAGGGGTAGAGGAAATTCTCATAAAGCAAAATGCTGAGAGAAATACACTTATTTGTCTACTTTTATATGGTGGGCGAAATAGCCTGCTACACAAGATGAGGATATACATGCCTAATGACTAAAAGTTTTACTGCTTGGTCAAGGATCTTGAAGGAACCAGATAGGGAACCCAGAGTCAAGGAAGTTTGAAGAGGCAGCATGTGAATGGACCTATGAGATTGAGCACAATATGCAAATCTTTGTGCCTCAAATCGATGCTCATCAAGAAAGGATCCTCCACAATGGAGACATTCAACAAACCAGATATAAAGAACAAGTCATCCAGGAAATGTCAAGCGGCTCGGACATCCTTCACCTTAGTGCTTACACAAAGTGCCCATAAAGTGAGTGGTATGGATGGAGGCTGTATGTAAGCCACAAAATATGGACCATCTCTTACCAAGGCTGGTAAAGCCACTGAGCTGCTGAGGATGCAGCCTCAGTCATAGACCAATGCTAAACTCTCAATATGGCACCATCCTTTAAGAAAACTAAGCAGTAGCAGGTAACAAATTTATTACATTCAAATTACTTTTATTATTTGTCCTTTCTTTGATTGACTTTTTTTTCTTATATGTGGGTTAGACTTCCTTTCTTGAAGAGCCTCTGCCTGTACCACTCACTCTCCTTGTGCTTTGGAATATCTGATTTACTAATATGGGTCCCTGCATAACACTACCATCCCCACAAAGTAAAACAACAGGCACATGATCATGAGATCACAAGATTCACTGGCCCTACCATATACTGTATCATATGGAACCCGTCTACTTGGTTGAATATAGGAATGCAATATTAAAGGATAACCAGGGTTCCTCAACCTAAGTTCTATTGACATTATGGGATAAACAATTCTTTGTTGTGGGGAGCTGTCCTTTGTAATGCAACATGGATGTTTAGCAACATCCCTGACTTCCAGCCACCATTCACCTACTGGTATGACAGGTGTGACAACCAACAATGTCTTCAGACAGTGTCAAATATCCCCTGGTATGTGGGGAGAACAGTCTTCAGTTGAGAACCACTAGGGTAAATAAAGATATCAGTTTGGAGCTATCCTGCAAATTTGGGACTCCCCTCCAGAAGTATTACACATATTTAATCAATGGCCAATAAGAAGAGCTTCACCCTCAACAGCTAAAATTACAACAGTCTTAATAAATAAATAAATAAATAAATAAATAATAAAATTACAACAGTCTGAGAACAAAAAAAAGTGAAAGCTTGACTCCCCATTATTTCCAGTGATTTTCTTGCAAATTTGTTCTTGCTGCTTCTACAAACTTAAGTTCTGCCAGATAGACCATTGGTTACCAGGATGGGAGGAGAAGCAGCTTCTAGAAAGAGCCCAAGAATGGGTTCCATTAAGCCTGAAGCAATGATTGCTTCTACTTGTAACTGTCTTGTTGGTGGACTGATAGAGAAAGGATTTGCTATAATGTAATGTAATGTAATCTATTATAATTATCCATTCTTGCAGCTAAAAAATAGAGATCGAGGAATATGTTGGGAATTGAGAGAATTCACTGGGGCTTCTTTTGGTGCTTTCAGCCTCAGTTATATCACTGAACAAGAAAATGTAGCATATGCAGCTTGGCAAGGGCAAAACAAGACTTCTACAGATCTTTTTATCTTCTGTCTTGGAGCCTTCTCTAAAGTCCCTGGGACTTAGTCAGGTAGAGAGAAAATGCAACCAGAATATAAAGAAAGTGTTGCCCTTAGAGACAACTGTCAAACTAAAAGGTGGAGAGGCCAAAGGATACGTGACCCAGCTTCTTAAAAACGCTGGCAGAGTCAAGACCCAAATGCCTACACTGGAGACCTCGAACCATACAAACTAGTATTAGCTCTCTCTGCTTCCAAGTTCACTCTCCCTGCCCTCTATTCCTCTGTCCTAGGTAGCCCCGAATAAACTGGCAACTAAATCTGTATCTGAGGTTCTGATTTGAGGAACCTAAACCAAAACAAATATTAACTCTGATATTTCCCAATTAGCACACATACACTCCTACTGCCACATCTATACTACTTTCATTCTTAGACTCTCCTTCTTAGAAAATTAGGCATTTCTCATCCTTTTCATAGGCAACCTCTCCACTATTTCCTTGAACCATCCTCTCATACATCTCTGAAGACTTAATATTTACCTTACCTTTTTTCAGAATCATGAACATTAAACTTTTATCTTTCCAAAGCCTCCTTCTCCAAACAGGAGAGACAGGGAAGGAGGGGGGTTGAGAGAGAGGTTGAGAAAAGAAACTGTCTTCTGGAATGCACTCACCTTCAGGTGCTCACATTTACCCTCTATATCTATATGACATGAAAAAACAGTGTATAGTCTACCTCTACTTCATCTCTCATGTACCTCTTTGTCCCCTGTGATCTGGCTTCCCACTTACTCTGCTCTGCTTTCCTTCATTTCCTTTTTTTTAAAAGATTTTATTTATTTATTCATGAGAGACACAGAGAGAGAGAGAGGCAGAGACACAGGCAGAGGGAGAAGCAGGCTCCATGCAGGGAGCCCGGTGTGGGACTCGATCCCAGGACCCCAGGATCACTCCCTGAGCCAAGCCACCCAGGCGTTCCTGCTTTCCTTCATTTCTGTAGAGGAGTAACATTAATAACCATGTAGATATTTTCTTGTAGGTATAAAAAAAGTCTAGTAACTCAAAAGATTTCCAGATCTGCCATCACTTTCATTAGCCAGCATAGACATGAACCTTATATTCTTGTGATTCCTCATTCATTGGGTTTGACAACTTCTGATACAGCCTGAAAACAAATTTTCTTAGGATCAATTGCAACCCTTTATGAAAAAGGGCAAAGGTAAAAAAAAAAAAAAAAAGATTTAAAAATGTGTTACCGGGGCAGCCCTGGTGGCTCAGTGGGTTTAGCGCCACCTCCAGCCCAGGGCATGATCCTGGAGATCCAGGATCGAGTCCCACATCAGGCTCCCTGCATGGAGCCTGCTTCTCCCTCTGCCTGTGTCTCTGCCTCTCTCTCTCTCTCTCTCTCTCTCTGTGCCTCTATGAATAAATAAATAAAATATTTTAAAAAATTAAAATGTGTTACCTTGCAATTACAACTCAAAATCTAGTTAATTTTTAATTTTTTATGTTTGGACATGGAATTAACAGGAGTCTAAGCTAGTATTTCTTAAAATTTAATATAGTAGCATTATTAACAATAGCCTAATTATGGAAAGAGCCCAAATATCCATGGACTGATGAATGCATAAAGATATGGTATATATATTTATATATTGGTATATATATATGTATATATATATATAACTATTATAACAGAATATTACTCAGCCATAAAAAAGAATGAAATCTTGCCATTTGCTATGACATTGATAGAGCTAGAATATACTGTGCGAAGCAAAATAAGTCAGTCAGAGAAAGACAAATACCTCATAATTTCACTCATATATGGAATTTAAGAAACAAAACAGAGGAACATAGGAGGAAATAAAAGAAGAATGCAATCATAAAACAGACTCAACTATAGAGAACAAACTGAGGTTTGATGGAGGGAGGTGGGTGGAGGATGGGCTAGTTGGGTGATGGGTATTGAGAAGGGCACTTGTGATGAGCACTGTATGTTGTATTCAAGTGATGAATCACTAAATTCTACTTCTGAAACCAACATTAGACTGTATATTAACTAACTGGAATTTATTTTTTAAGACTTTATTTATTTATTCATGAGAGACACAGAGAGAGAGAGGCAGAGAGACAGGCAGAGGGAGAAGCAGGCCCCGCGCAGGTAGCCTGACATGGGACTTGATCCCGGGTCTCCAGGATCAGGCCCTTGGCTGAAGGCGGTGCTAAACCACTGAGCCACCCAGGGATCCCACTAACTGGAATTTAAATAAAAACTTGAAACTACAAAAAATGCATATCAATCGCCTCTGTGTCTTTTTTAAATGCAATTTCTGCTCAGTAGGTAGAGAGTGGCACAGAATATTAACATTTCTGAGAAGTTCTCAGGTGATATCGCTATTGTTGGTTCATAGACATTCAGGTAGCAACAACCTAATCATGGCCTATCTCATATGTCAGAAAACACAAGTTCCTGAATATGAATGCTTTAGTAATATTTCCAATTGACCCACATTGTTAGGAAAAGTTAGAATTTGGGAAATTAATTAAGGTGATAAAGAGGCTTCCCAATTTGCATTTATAATATTTTTGTTTCAAATATAGAGTATTAGTGAAAATATGTTCATTTTTTCACTAATTCATTTTTTTCAATGTGTACTTTGTTCAGGACAAGCTACGTACAGCGATCTAGTGCTATGCATTAGATGTGCCAGGGTGAGCTAACTGGACCTGAAACACTCTTGCAGAGTTTAATACTATATTAAGTATTAATTAATTAACTAGTTAATACTAAGTATAATTTAAATAGCCAGATAAATAAGCATCAAATTGAAGATTTTCAGTCTAAGTCCACTCAGATATCCGTATTCCAAGTTTCGGCATCCCAATCTATTTTAATTATCAGTGACTGCATAATTACACCAAAACATTTATGCTTCACCACAGCATTTATTTTTTTAAACATTGTTTTCACTTATTTGAAAGAGAGAGCATGAGTGTGGGTAGGGCCAGAGAGACAAATAGACTCCCCACTGAGCAGGAGGACCACCACAGGGCTCAGTCTCAACACCCTGAGATCACGACTTGAGCCAAAGGCAGATGCTTAACTGCCGGAGCCACCCAGGTGCCCTTCACCACAGTGTTTAAACAAAGGCCATGTCCTTCCCACAGCCAGTCTGCAGCTAAACATGGGGGTGAGGGTGCCAGGCCTGACCCAATGAAGGGAATCTTTGAGCCAGAGCTTCCCTTTAGGATAGCTAAGACTTTCTCAGGGTTGCTTCACAGTCTGAGGCTCCTCTTCACCAGTCCTCTTCCTTTCTTGGGTGTCAGTCCAGCATCTCGTTTAAAAGCCTTCTCTGATGGTGCCCGCTGCTGCTCTGCTTTATTTTTCACAGATTTTCCCTCAATAAATCTCTTATACCTCTAACTCTGTTAGAGGCATCTACTTCTCAAAGGACCCAAATGACACTACAACTAAATGCATTGAAAAATTCTGAACTAGTTTATTTTGCAAACATACATTCACACAAATACACACACACACACATACACAAAGCACACGCACAAAATTGACAAAACTATAAGGTTCTGAAGATTAAATGGTAGTGATGTATCCATATAATTTCTAAATTTGATAGCTATCTTGGGTTACATAGGGGAACACTCCTGTTCCTTTTCTTTTTTTTTTCCCCACTCTTGTTTCTTAGAAAGGCACAGTAAAGTATTTGGGGATGATTGGTTTAAGGAAAACAACTTTTTTTCTATATTTTTTTATTGGAGTTCGATTTGCCAACATACAGCATAACACCCAGTACTCATCCCATCAAGTACCCCCCTCAGTGCCTGTCACCCAGTCACCCCCACCCCCCACTCACCTCCCTTTCCACCACCCCTTGTTCGTTTCCCAGAGTTAGGAGATTCTCATGTTCTGCCTCCCTCTCTGATATTTCTCACTCATTTTCTCTCCTTTTCCCTTTATTCCCTTTCACTATTTTTTATATTCCCAGAATGAATGAGACCATATAATGTTTGTCCTTCTCTGATTGACTTATTTCACTCAGCATCATACCCTCCAGTTCCATCCATGTCGAAGAAAATGGTGGGTATTTGTCATTTCTAATGGCTGAGGAATATCCCACTGTATACAGAGACCCACACCTTCTCTATCCATCATCTGTCGATGGACACCGAGGCTCCTTCCACAGTGTGGCTATTGTGGACATTGCTGCTAGAAACATCAGGGTGCAGGGGTCCCGGCGTGTCACTGCATCTGTATCTTTGGGGTCAATCCCCAGCAGTGCAATTGCTGGGTCGTAGGGCAGGTCTATTTTTAACTCTTTGAGGAACCTCCACACAGTTTTCCAGAGTGGCTGCACCAGTGCACATTCCCACCAACAGTGCAAGAGGGTTCCCCTTTCTCCACTCCTCTCCAACATTTGTGATTTCCTGCCTTGTTAATTTTCCCCATTCTCACTGGTGTGAGGTGGTATCTCATTGTGGTTTTGATTTGTATTTCCCTGATGGCCAGTGATGCGGAGCATCTCCTCATGTGCTTGTTGGCCATGTCTACGTCTTCCTCTGTGAGATTTCTCTTCATGTCTTTTGCCCATTTCATGATTGGATTGTTTGTCTCTTTGCTGTTGACTTTAATAAGTTCTTTATAGACCTTGGATACTAGCCCTTTATCTGATATGTCATTTGCAAATATCTTCTCCCATTCTGTAGGTTGTCTTTGAGTTTTGTTGACTGTTTCTTTTGCTGTGCAGAAGCTTTTTATCTTGATTAAGTCCCAGTAGTTCATTTTGGCTTTTGTTTCTTTTGCCTCCATGGATGTATCTTGCAAGAAGTTGGTGTGGCCAAATTCAAAAAGGGTGTTGCCTGTGTTCTCCTCTAGGATTTTGATGGAATCTTGTCTCACATTTAGATCTTTCTTCCATTTTGAGTTTGTCTTTGTGTCTGGTGTAAGAGAGTGGTCTAGTTTCATTCTTCTGCATGTGGATGTCCAATGTTCCCAGCACCATTTATTGAAGAGACTGTCTTTCTTCCAGTGGAAAGTCTTTCCTGCTTTGTCGAATATTAGTTGACCATAAAGTTGAGGGTCCACTTATGGATTCTCTATTCTGTTCCATTGATCTCTGTGTCTGTTTCTGTGCCAGGACCACACTGTTCTGATGACCACAGCTTTGTAGGACAACCTGAAATCTGGCATTGTGATGCCCCCGGCTCTGGTTTTCTTTTTCAATATTCCCCTGATTATTCATTGTCTTTTCTGATTCCAGGCAAATCTTAAGATGAGTCGTTCCAACTCTCAGAAGAAAGATGATGGTACTTTGATAGGGATTGCATTGAATGTGTATGTTGCCCTGCGGAGCATGGACATTTTCACAATATTCATTCTTCCAATCCATGAGCATGGAATATTTTTCCATCTCATTGTGTCTTCTTCAATTTCTTTCAGAAGTGTTCTGTAGTTTTTAGGGTATAGATCCTTTCCCTCTTTGGTTAGGTTTATTCCTAGGTATCTTATGCTTTTGGGTGCAATTGTAAATGGGATTAACTCCTTAATTTCTCTTTCTTCAGTCTCATTGTCAGTGTGTAGAAATGCCACTGACTTCTGGCCATTGATTTTGTATCCCCCCACACTGCTGAATTGCTGTATGGGTTCTAGCAATCTTGGGGTGGAGGCTTTTGGGTTTTCTACGCAGAGTATCATGTCATCTGCAAAGAGGGAGAGTTTGACTTCTTCTTTGCCAATTTGAATGCCTTTTATTTCATTTTGTTGCCCGATTGCTGAGGCTAGGAAGTCTAGTACTATGTTGAATAGCAGTGATGAGCGTGGACATCCTGTCGTGGTCCTGATCTTAGGGGAAAGGCTCCCAGTGTTTCCCCATCGAGAATGATATTTACTGTGGTCTTTTTGTAGATGGCTTTTAAGATGCTGAGGAATGTTCCCTCTATCCCTACACCCTCAAGAGTTTTGATCAGGAATGGATGGATGGATGGATGGATGTTGTATTTGTCAAATGCTTTCTCTGCATCTATTGAGAGGATCATATGGTTCTTGTTTTTTCTCTTGTTGATGTGATCTACCATGTTGATTGCTTTACAAGTGTTGAACCAGCCTTGCATCCCGGGGATAAATGCCAGTTGGTATGGTGAATAATATTCTTAATGTACTGTTGGATCCTATTGGCTAGTATCTTGTTGATATTTTTTGCATCTGTGTTCATCAGGGATATTGGTCTATATTCTCCTTTTGGTGGGGTCTTTGTCTAGTTTTGGAATTAAGGTGATGCTGGCCTCATAAAACGAGTCTGGAAATATTCCATCCCTCTCTATACTTTGGAACATCTTTAGTAGAATAGGTATTGCTTCTTCTTTAAACCTTTGATAGAATTCCCCTGGGAAGCCATCTGGCCCTGGACTTTTCTGTCTTGGGAGGTGTTTCATGACTGCGTCAATTTCCTCCCTGGTTATTGGCCTCTTCAGGTTTTCTATTTCTTTCTGGTTCAGTTTTGGTAGCTTGTGTTTCTCTAGAAATGTGTCCATTTCTTCTAGATTGCCTAATTTATTGGCATTTGGCTGCGCATAATAGGTTTTTAAGATCGTTTGTATTTCCTTGGTATTGGTTGTGGTCTCTTCTTTTTCATTAATGATTTTACTCGTTAGAGTCTTTTTTGTTTTTAATAAGGCTGGCTAATGGTTTATCTATCTTATTAATTCTTTCAAAGAACCAACTCCTGGTTTTGTTGATCTGTTCCACAGTTCTTCTGATCTCTATTTCATTGAGTTCTGCTCAAATCTTTATTAACTCTCTTTTTCTGCTGGATGTAGGTCTTATTTGCTGGTCTTTCTCCAGTTCCTTTAGGTGCAAGGTTAACTTGTGTATTTGAGTTCTTTCCAGGTTTTTGAGGGATGCTTGTATTGCGATTCATTTCCCTCTCAGGACTGCTTTTGCTGTATCCCAAAGATTTTGAATGGTTGTATCTTCATTCTCATTAGTTTCCATGAATCTTTTTAATTCTTCTCTAATTTCCTGGTTGACCCTTTCATCTTTTAGCAGAATGCTCTTTCACCTCCACATGTTTCAGTTTCTTCCAAATGTCTTCTTGTGATTGAGTTCTAGTTTTCATAGGATTATGGCCTTAAAATATGCAGAGGCCAATCCCAATCTTTTGGTATCAGCTAAGACCTGATTTTTTTAATAATAAATTTATTTTTTGTTGGTGTTCAATTTGCCAACATACAGAATAACACCCAGTGCTCATCCCGTCAAGTGCCCCCCTCAATGCCCATCACCCATTCACCCCCACCCCCCGCCCTCCTCCCCTTCCACCACCCCTAGTTCGTTTCCCAGAGTTAGCAGTCTTTATGTTCTGTCTCCCTTTCTGATATTTCCCACACATTTCTTCTCCCTTCCCTTATATTCCCTTTCACTATTATTTATATTCCCCCAAATGAATGAGAACATATAATGTTTGTCCTTCTCCGACTGACTTACTTCACTCAGCATAATACCCTCCAGTTCCATCCATGTGGAAGCAAATGGTGGGTATTTGTCGTTTCTAATGTCTGAGTAATATTCCATTGTATACATAAACCACATCTTCTTTATCCATTCATCTTTCGATGGACACTGAGGCTCCTTCCACAGTTTGGCTATTGTGGACATTGCTGCTATAAACATTGGGGTGCAGGTGTCCCAGGGTTTCATTGCCTCTGTATCTTTGGGGTAAATCCCCAACAGTAACAGCTAAGACCTGATTTGTGACCCAGTATGTGATCTATTCTGGAGAAAGTTCCATGTGCAGTTGAGAAGAATGTGTATTCAGTTGCATTTGGATGTAAAGTTCTGTAAATATCTGCAAAATCCATCTGGTCCAGGGTATCACTTAAAGCTCTTGTTTTTTCAGAGATGTTGTGCTTAGATCTTTCTTTGACAGAAAGCTTCATGTTGAAGTATCCCAATATTAGTGTATTATTCTCTAAGTATGTCTTTACTTTGGTTATTAATTGATTGATATACTTGGCAGCTCCCACATTAGAGGCATAAATATTCATGATTGTTAGGTCCTCTTGTTGCATAGACCCTTTAAGTACGATATAGTGTTCCTCATCTCTTACTACAGTCTTTGGGATAAACTTTATCTGATATGAGAATTGCTACCCCAACTTTCTTTTGAGGACCATTTGAATGGTAAATGGTCCTCCAACCTTTTATTTTCAGGCTGTAGGTGTCTTTAGGTCTAATGAGTCTCTTGTAGACAGCAAATAGATGGGTCTTGCTTTTTTTATCCAGTCTGAAGCCTTGCGCCTTTTGATGGGATCATTAAGCCCATTCACGTTCAGAGTTACTATCGAAAAATATGAATTTAGTGTAATCATAATACCTATTCAGTCCCTGTTTTTGTGGATTATTTCTTTGGACTTCCTCTTTCTTTTACAGAATCCCTCTTAGTATTTCTTGCAGAGCTGGTTTGGTGGTCACATATTCTTTCAGTTTCTGCCTATCTTGGAAGCCCTTTATCTCTCCTTCTACTCTGAATGAGAGCCTTGCTGGATAGAGTATTCTTGGCTGCATGTTCTTCTCATTTAGGACCCTGAATATATCCTGCCAGCCTTTTCTGGCCTCTCAGATCTGTGTGGAGAGGTCTGCTGTTAATCTAATATTTCTCCCCATATAAGTTAGGAATCTCTTGTCCCTTGCTGCTTTAAGGATCTTCTCTTTATCTTTGGAATTTACAGGTTTCATTATTAAATGTCAAGGTGTTGAACGTTTTTTATTGATTTGGGGGTGGGGGGTATCTCTCTATGTCCTGGATCTGAATGCCTATTTCCCTCCCCAAATTAGGGAAGCTCTCAGCTATGATTTGTTCAAATACACTTTCTGGTCCTTGGTCCTTTTCAGTGCCCTCTGGAACCCCAATTAAATGTAGATTTTTCCTTCTGAGGCTATCGTTTATTTCCCTTAACCTTTCCTCGTGGTCTTTTAATGGTTTTTCTCTTTTTTACTCAGCCTCCCCACTTGCCATCAACTTGTCTTCTATGTCACTCACTCGTTCTTCTACTTTGTTAACCCTTGTTGTTAGGAGCTCCAGTTTGAATTGCATCTCATTTAATTGATTTTTAATTTTGGCCTGATTAGATCTAAATGCTGCAGTCATGAAGTCTCTTGAATCCTTTATGCTTTTTTCCAGAGCCACCAGTAGCTTTATTTTTTTGCTTCTGAATTGGCTTTCTGACATTGGATTGTAATCCCAATTCTGTAACTCTGTGACAGAGGGTACTGTTTCTGACTCTTTCTTTTGTGGTGAGTTCTTCTCTCTAGTCATTTTGCTCAGTGCAGAGTGGCTAAAAATGAGTTGTACTGGAAAAAAGGAAGAAAAAAATAAAGAGTAAAAGACAAACAAAACAAAATAAGGATGGGTACATTTTGGTACTTTATACTGTAAATCTGTTGACTTCCCCTGGAGCTCTCCAGCACTGCTCGGTCAAGGACTTGCTCTTCCCTTGTCCTTCCAGCTGGTCTTCTGGGGGAGGGGCTGCTGTGCTGATTCTCAGGTGTGTGCACCTGGGGAGCTGCCCCGCCCCCTGCCAGGTGCCCGGCTCAATGGGAGCTCTTTACCCCCTGAAGCCCCTGTTCCCTGGGGCCCCGCTCTCTCCCAGGCACAGGGTGACACCAGGGGGGACAACACCACTGGCAGCGGCCAGCTCTCCAGCCTTGGAGTCCGCTCCCCCAGTAACACCCGCTGCTCCTAGTCCACACTGACCTAGGTGCCCCCGTGGTGGGTGCTACCCTGCACAGCTCTGGGTCCCCCAGGGCAGGATTGTCCCCACTGTTCTGTCCTCCCCACCTCCCCCTGGGCCCCGAGGCCCCCGGCACCCCCCTTAGCCCAGCTCCTTGGGGCCCCTCCCCCACTTGGTTCTTTTTTCATTTTTCCACCTTCCTACTTTGTTAGAAGCGCAAACCCTTCTCTCTGTGGAGCTCCAGCTGCTCTCTCTTGAAATCTCAGGTTGAATTCGTAGGTTTTCAGGATGATTTGAAAGTTATCTAGGTAAGTTGGGGAGGACAGGTGACTGGGGACCGTACTTCTCCACCCTCTTGCCCTGCCCCTTGGGAAAACAACTTTTTAAAAACTGTACTCTCAAGTTTTCTATGACTTTTTGATTGTTTCAAAATGTAAAAAGTAGAATCAGAAGACACAAAGAAGTTCACTGGAACATAATAATTCTGAAATCTAAGTGAGAACATGGTGCCAATTCCTTGTTTTCCAAGGTGTTAAAAACTGAATTGCATTTCCCAAAATTTACATGTTAAAGCCCTGGACCCCAATGTGACTATATTTGAGATGTGGCCTATAATGATGAAAATAGGATTAAATGAGGCCATTCGGGCGGGGCTTGAATTCAATGTGACAGAGTGAGAAGGCAGCCAAAGAGAGAGGCCTTGGGAGAGAGCAAACTTGCCCACACCTCAGTCTTGAGTTCCTAGACCCCAGAACTATGAGAAAATAAATTTCTGTTGTTTAAGCCACTTTGTCTGTGGTATTTGTTAGGTCAGCCCCAGCTGACAAGAGAGTGGGGAAACAAAGTTTCATTGACTTGAATCTCAGGTTTGCTTTTTATTTTTTTAAGATTTATTTATTCATTTGAGAGAGAGGGAGAGAGAAGGGCAGAGACAGAGAGTGCATGCATGCAGAGGGGCAGAGGGAGAGGGAGTGAGAAACTCCAAGTAGACTCTGCATTGAGCCCATAGCCTGACATGAAGCTAGATCTCACAACCACCTGAGCTGAAACCAACAGTCAGACGTTCACCTGACTGTGCCACCCAGGTCTCCCTTAGGGCTGCTCTTTAGGAGTGCTTTTCTATGGCTGTTGGCTTCAGTCTCTACCCTCTGAGTCATCTTTCTGTTTCCATTAGAAATGATTTGGGTTCATACTGAAGTAGCTTTCTTAGCCTGTTTCTCTCTCACAAACGTTTGGAGGCACAGAATTCTCTTTTAAATTTGAATTATCTCTGTTTTAGTTCAGACTGGTGGTATTTCTTCCAGCCAACATCCCAATCTGCTTTTGAGAGATTGGTAATACTTTGAACTCATTTTATAATCCTGAAATTGGCATAAGTAAATTTAACACCTAATTTATAGCAATGTCAGCACTATAGCTATCAGAAATAAGATACGGCTGCCATAGAAGCTCTCCATTTCACTGACCATGACTTCAACTGAGATTTTAAAGATCTGAGCTTCTCACATCCTTTCTACCAATTCTACAGAACACTTGGAGAAGGCCACCCCATGCCACAATTCTGGTCATCATTGCTGCCATAACAGCCAAGTTCGGCAGCCACTTATTTGACCAAGGCACTTGATTACAATCAATAAGTGATAACTTCTTTTTTGGAGTTTTATGACCTTTTTCATTAATTTTTATAAAGGCTTTATTAAAATATAATTCATAGACTAAAAAATTCATGCTTTTGGAGACACCTGGGTGGTTCAGTGGCTGGGCATCTGCCTTTGGCTCAGGGTGTGATCACAGGTTCCTGGGATTGAGTCTCACATTGGGCTCTCTGCAGGGAGCCTGCTTCTCCCTCTGCCTGTCTCTGCCCCCCTCTCTGTGTCTCTCATAAATAAATAAATAGAATCTTTTTTAAAAAATTCACCCTTTTGGGATCCCTGGGTGGCGCAGCGGTTTGGCGCCTGCCTTTGGCCCAGGGCGCGATCCTGGAGACCCGGGATCGAATCCCACGTCGGGCTCCCGGTGCATGGAGCCTGCTTCTCCCTCTGCGTATGTCTCTGCCTCTCTCTCTCTCTCTGTGTGTGACTATCATAAATAAATAAAAATTAAAAAAAAATTCACCCTTTTGAAGTGCTCAATTTAGTGGTTTTAGTATATTCAGAGTCATGCACCTCTCATGACTAATTTTAGAACATTTTCATCATCACAGAATGAAACCCTGTACCCACCAGTAGTTACTCTCCATTCGCCTCTTCCTCCATCTTCTAGCAATCACTAATCTACGCTCTGTCTTTTTGGCTGGCATCTTTAACTTAGTATAATATGTTCAAGATTCATCCATGTTATACATGTATCAGTACTGCATTCCTTTTTATTACCAAATAATACTCCATTAAATGGACATGCCATGCCACAACGTTTTGCTTATCCATTTGTCAGTTGCCAAGCTTTTGAGTTGTTTCACTTTTGGCCATTATGAAAACACTGCCATGAAAACTCATACAAGTTTTTGTGTAAACGCATATTTTCTTTCTTTTTAACTTTTTAATTGACACATACTTGCAATCACTTTGTATAGGGAGGAGTTAAGATGGCAGAGGAGGAGGACCCTAAGCTTGTCTTGCCCCTGAAACATAGCTAGGTAGTTATCAAATCATTCTGAACCAAAAAAAAAAAAATCAACTGGACGTCAGAGAGAACAAAAACTGGAAGTCTACAAGTAGGAAAGTGACCACCTTTTGGAAGGTAGGATGTTCAGAGACTTGAATTGGGGGAGATATAGCTGTGGATATGGTATTAGGGAGGCAGCTTGCTCATGGAGGCTCCCACCAACCAGTATAAGCAGTGGAACTCAACATAGGAACTTGCAGAAGTCTGCTTCTACGGGCGACATGCCAGGTGTCAAGGTGTTCGTGTGGCAAAGCAGGGCAAAGTCCCAGGAGTGACAGGTGGTCTGAGGATCCCTGTGGGTGACAAGAAGAACAGGTGTGCCTAAGTGCTGCACTGTTTCCAGGGATAGGAGTGTGGAAGCCAGGTGCAAGCCGCCAGTCTCAGGGCCAGCTTACTGCTCTGTATCACCATGAACTGTGAACTGCCCGGTGGTTGTGCCACCACTTGCCTGGACTGCTGGCGAACAGCAAAGAGAAACAAGACTCTTCCCAGGAGCAACAGTGTGGGTCCCTGCTGTGGGAGTCCTTAAAATTTGGAGTTTTGAAACTCAGCTGCACACCTGAGATTAAAAAAAAAAAAAAAAAAGCTCAGACACAGGCAGGGTTCTGAGGAAACTCTGGAGAAACAAGAAGAGTGATTGAGTGCTCTTCTTTGAGGGCTCACTGAAGAGCAAGGGCAGGAACTTTGAGCTCCCACAGGGGAGCAGAGCACTGCCATAGTCATCCCATCCATAACACTGAAAACCTTCAGGGAGCAAAACGGTGCTACCTAGTGGAGGCCACAGAAATTTATACCAAACCCTGACCCCTTGCACCCCAGAGACATGTTTCCCCTCGGACCACCTAGAGAATCAGTCCAATAGGCTCCCTCCCTCTGAAGACCGGCACAATTTGCTCATACCAAGTTTACTGACCCTAGAGGACTGCAAAGCTTCAGCTCTAGGGGAAAATAGTATGTATCTTCCTTTGTACTTTTATTCTTCATTCTTATTACTATTTTTTCATTTATTTTGTTTTTTCAATTCCTTTTATTTATTTTTATTATTTTAAAAATATTTTTAAAATTTTGTTTATTTTCATTTTATTTTATTTTATTTCTGGATGTAGGTTCTTCTTTTTAAAAAAGATTTTATTTATTTAGTCAAGACAGAGCAAGAGAGAGAGAGACAAGCAGAGGGAGCTGCAGAGAGAGAAGAAGCCACCTCCCCACTGAGCAGAGAGAGTCCGACTAAGGGCTCAACCCCAGTACCTTAGGAACAAGACCTGAGATGTGGGCAGACACTTAACCACCTGAGCCACCCAGGCACCCAGATCTAGATTCTTTTAACAAGCAGATAAAAACACACTGAGGACATTTTTTTTTGTTTTGGGGGTTTTTTCCTTTGTTTTTTGTTTCATTTGTGGAGAGGAGGGTTCTTTCTTCTTTTCTTTTCTGGACAAAATGATGAATCAGAGAAATTCACCCCGAAACAAACAACAGGAAGTAGAACTCATGGCCAGGGATTTAGTCAATATAGATGTAAGATGTCTGAATTAGAATTTAAAACTGATTATAATTTGATAAAGGAGGAAAGACTATCCATTGGAAGAAAGACAGTCTCTTCAATAAATAGTGCTGGGAAAATTGGACATCCACATGCAGAAGAATGAAACTAGACCACTCCCTTGCACCATACACAAAGATAAACTCAAAATGGATGAAAGATCTAAATGTGAGACAAGATTCCATCAAAATCCTAGAGGAGAACACAGACAACACCCTTTTTGAACTCAGCCACAGTAACTTCTTGCAAGATACATCCACGAAGACAAAAGAAACAAAAGCAAAAATGAACTATTGGGACTTCATCAAGATAAGAAGCTTTTGCACAGCAAAGGATACAGTCAACAAAACTCAAAGACAACCTACAGAATGGGAGAGGATATTTGCAAATGACGTATCAGATAAAGGGCTAGTTTCCAAGATCTATAAAGAACTTCTTAAACTCAACACCAAAGAAACAAACAATCCAATCATGAAATGGGCAAAAGACATGAAGAGAAATCTCACAGAGGAAGACATAGACACGGCCAACATGCACATGAGAAAATGCTCTGCATCACTTGCCATCAGGGAAATACAAATCAAAACCACAATGAGATACCACCTCACACCAGGGAGAATGGGGAAAATTAACAAGGCAGGAAACCACAAATGTTGGAGAGGATGAGGAGAAAAGGGAACCCTCTTACACTGTTGGTGGGAATGTGCACTGGTGCAGCCACTCTGGAAAACTGTGTGGAGGTTCCTCAAAGAGTTAAAAATAGACCTGCCCTACGACCCAGCAATTGCACTGTTGGGGATTTACCCCAAAGATACAGATGCAATGAAACGCCGGGACACCTGCACCCCGATGTTTATAGCAGCAATGTCCACAATAGCCAAACTGTGGAAGGAGCCTTGGCATCCATCGAAAGATGAATGGATAAAGAAGATGTGGTTTATGTATACAATGGAATATTACTCAGCCATTAGAAATTACAAATACACACCATTTGCTTCAATGTGGATGGAACTGGAAGGTATTATGCTGAGTGAAATAAGTCAATCGGAGAAGGACAAACATTATATGTTCTCATTCATTTGGGGAATATAAATAATAGTGAAAGGGAATATAAGGGAAGGGAGAAGAAATGTGTGGGAAATATCAGAAAGGGAGACAGAACATAAAGACTCCTAACTCTGGGAAACTGGTGGTGGAAGGGGAGGTGGGCGGGGGGTGGGGGTGAATAGGTTATGGTCACTGAGGGGGCATTTGATGGGATGAGCACTGGGTGTTATTCTGTATGTTGGCAAATTGAACACCAATAAAAAATAAATTTATTATTTAAAAATATTAAACTGATTATAAGAATACTTGCTGGACTTGAAAAAAGTGTAGGATACACTAGATAATCCCTTACTACAGAGATAAGAGAACTAAAATCAAGTCAGAAAAAAAAGTCAGTCCAAAATTAAAAAGCCAAAATTAAAAATGTTATAACTGAGATGCAAACACAAACGGATGCCATAAAAATGAGGATGGATGAACAGAGGAGTGAATCATTGCTATAGAAAATAAAACTAAGGAATATAATGAAGCTGAATAGAAGAGGGAAACAAAGGTAATAGATTACAAAGGTAGACTTAGGAAACTCAGTGACTTATTAAAATGTAATGACATTCATATTATGGGAATCCCAGAAGATGAAGAAAGGGAAAAGGGGGCAGAAAGTTTATTCAACTAAATTATAGCTGAAAACTTCCTTAATCTGAGGAAGGACACAGATATCAAAATCTCAGAAGCCCAGAGAACTCCCAATAAATTCAACAAAAGCTGACCATCACCAAGGCTCATCATAGTCAAATTCACAAAATTCACAAAATACACAGACCAGGAAAGAATCCTAAAAGCAGCAAGGAAAAAAACCTTAACCTACCAGAGAAGATCATATTCACAGCAGATTTGTCCACAGAAAAGTGGCAGGCCAGAACGGTATGGCAGGATATATTCAACAGGCTGAATTGGAAAAATATGCAGCCAAGAATTCTTTACCCAGCAAGGCTGCCATTCAGAACAGAATGAGAGATAAAATTTCCCAGACAAATCAAAACTAAAGGAGTTCATGACCACTAATCTGGCCCCCCTTTTTTTCTGCTTTCTACTTTATTAAACATTAAAGCACAAATGGACGGTCCCTATGGGGAGGACTACAGGACACCAGGGTGGAGAAGGGGACACTCAGGGGGAAAGTCACACAGCAGAGACCCATATTCACAAAAAGGGCTCAATATTGATTCTCAGGGAGGAGCAGGGTATGGTCAGCTCAAATTTGGTGATGACGTCAAGATGAAGGACCCCAAGCTTCCCAATGCTTTGACCCCTGGCCAAGATCTCCATGCATCTCCCAGGGAAGAAAGTAGGGCCTTCCAGATTCTAAACCAAAGACTATAAAAATACATGAATAAGGGCATTGTATCATAACTAAGGGGACTATCTATCAAGAAGATCTAATAATTATAAATATTTATGCCCCTAACTTGGAAGCACCCAAATATACAAATCAATTAATAATAAACATAAAGAAATTCATTGATGATAATACAATAATAGTAGAGAACTTTAATATCCCAATGGACAGATCACCTAAGCAAAAAATCAACAGGACAATAATGGCTTTAAATGACACACTGGGACAGATGGACTTTAACAGATATATTCAGAACATTCCATCCTAAAGAAGCATTCTTTTCCAGTGCACAGGGAACATTCTCCAGAATAGAGCACATGCTGGGTCATAAATCAGCCCTCAATAAGTACAAAAAAAAAAAAGGATCATACCATGCACATTTTCAGACCACAACACTATGAAATCTGAAGTCAACCACAGAAACAATTTGGAAAGACCTCAAATACATGGAAATTAAGGAACATTCTACTGAAGAATTAATAAATTAACCAGGAAATTAAATAAGAAATTTTAAAAACATATGGAAGCAAATTAAAATGAAAGCAAAACAGCCCAAAACCTTTGGGATGCGACAAAAGCAATACTAAGAGGGAAATATATTGTAAATATAGGTCTACCTCAAGAAGCAAGAAAAGTCTCAAATACACAACCTAACTTTGGACCTAAAGGATCTATAAATGGAACAGCAAATAAAACCTAAAGCCAGCAGAAGAAGGGAAATAATAAAAATTAGAACAGAAATAAAGGACACAGAAAAAAAAAGAACAGAACAGATTGATGAAATTAAGAGGTGGATCTTTTGAAAGAATTAATAAAATTGATAAGCCTCTACTCAGACTTACCAAAAAGAAAAGAGAAAGGACCCAAAAGATAAAATCACAAATGAAAGAGGAAAGATCACAACCAACACCACAGAAATACAAAAAATAACAGAATACTATGAAAAGTTATACACCAAAAAGTGGGTGATCTAGAAGAAATGGACAAATTCCTAGAAACCTACAACTACCAAAAGAAAAAATAGAAAATTTGAATAGACCCAGAAACAGCAAATAGACTGAGCCAGTAATAAAAAATCTCCCAACAAACAAAAGTCCTGGGCCAGATGACTTCCCAGGGCAATTCCACCAGACATTTAAAGGAGAGATAAAATCTATTCTTCTTAAACTATTTCAATTCTTTTAGATATATATTTGGAGTAGAAATTCTGGATTATATGCTAAAACTGTTTAACATTTTGAGAAACTGAGAAACTATATTCCACATTGTCTTTCCACAAAGCACTTTTTATATGATTTGCCAGTATCTTCTCCTCATAGGCAGTATTTCCACTTTCTTAATGGTATCCGTTGAAACATAAAAATTTTCCATTTTGATTAAGTCAAGTCTGTTTTTTCTTTTGTCTCTTGCACTTTTGGTGTTTTAAGAAACCACTGTCTAACTAAATATTGCCTAAACAGATATTTACATTTATCAATTTTTCTATAAGTTTCATAGCATTAACTTTTGCCTTTAAGTATGATCCATTTTGGGTTAATTTTTGTAGGTGGTGTGAGAATGTATATATGAACATCATTCCTTTGCCTGTAAATATCCAGTTGTCCCAGCACAATTTATTGAAAATAATTAATTATTATGTCATTAAATACTATGGATTAATAGAATTCCACTAGAACAGACAAGTTAGTAAGCATTGTATTGAAGCCACAAAACAAAATCAAAGTAGTCCCAAACTCCCATTTTTGAGGGTCTGTTTTCCAGAACCATTCCTGGCACCAACCTCTGTAACGGAAAGGTCCAGTCAGCAGATAAAAAGTACTGTAACATAGAAAACTTAGTGTAAAGAAGAGATTACTAAGATAATAAAGAAACATCAAAAACAAGACAAAACAAAAAGGGGGAAGAAGGGAACAGGGAATACTTAGCACGAAATTGAATGGGCCAGATGCCATTCTTAGTTCTGGGGCAACAAGGGGAAAAATTTGGAATTATTAAAAACCTGAAAGCTTAGAGATCAGGCCCTATGAACTGAAAATCATATTCTCAGGAAAGGGCACCAGCCACCTGAAGTTGTGCCGATGTCACTAACGAAGAACATTGATGCTATTTATGCCAACATGTTAGAAAAATATCCATTTTACCATTATTGTGGAACTCCGTGTCCACAGGGGTTTTCTTCCACCGTCTGTAGCTTCCAATAAACTATCCACTTCTTGTTTATCCAATTCAATTAGCATGATGTCATTGATATAGTGGGCTAGTGTGATGTTCTGCAGAATGTCTACCACTCAAGGTTTTATTGGACTATACTATCATAGCAGGAAGCTGGATTAACACAGCTTTGTTGCCTATTCCAAGTCAGTAGAATTATTTCTGATTCTTTTTTCTGATAAAATAGGAAAAAGCACAAATGCCACTCAGTGTTCCCAGAGGCCTGCTTTTTTTTTTTAATCTCAGTTCAATTGCAAGCTGAATTAGCCCTGTGATGTGGCAATAGCCCCTCCTAGCCATGGTGTGAGATTAATCCTGTTTGCCTAGGTACCCACCCAGAGACTTGGCAGGGACCTTTACAGGGACCCAGTGAGAACAGCCCTGTCCCTGCATCTGGTAACACACATGCCATCTGCAGACCCACTGCAGAACCTAAAGCATACACTTGTCCCAGCACCAGCCCTATAGACCAAGGTCCAAAAGGCCGTTCCCCCATCCAAGTATCAGAGAGGATCCAAACCTGCCCCAAAACCCTGAGAATAGTCTCGACGTCAGACTCCGCTGCAGATCCAGGAGCAGCCACATGATCTGGCTCAAATCCCATACAACTACAATCCTGCAAAACTGCAGAATAGATTAATTTGGTAAAGTGGCAAGATACAAAACCAACATACAAAAAAATCAGTTGATTTCTATACACTTAACAATGGAAAGTCCAAAAAGAAATTAAGAAATTAACAATCTCATTTACAATAGCATCAAAAAGAATAAAGTACATAGGAATAAATTTAACCAAGGAAGTTTTAGATCTCTCCACTGAAAATTGTAAGATACTGATGAGGGAGATTGAAAGGGGCACAAATAAATGGGAAGATATCCCGTGTTCATGAATTTTAAGAATTAGTATTGTTGGGATCCCTGGGTGGCGCAGCGGTTTGGCGCCTGCCTTTGGCCCAGGGCGCGATCCTGGAGACCCGGGATCGAATCCCACATCGGGCTCCTGGTGCATGGAGCCTGCTTCTCCCTCTGCCTGTGTCTCTGCCTCTTTCTCTCTCTCTGTGTGACTATCATAAAAAAAAAAAAGAATTAGTATTGTTAAATGTCCATACTACTCAAAGCAATCTACTTCAATGCAATCCCTATCAAAACTCCAATGGCCCTTTTCATATAAATAAAAAACATAATCCTAAAATTTGTGTAGGACCACAAAATAACCCAAATAACCAAAGCAATCTTGAGAACGAAAAATAAAACTGGAGGCATAACACATTCTGATTCCAAATTACATTACAAAATTATAGCAATCAAAACAATATGATACTGACATAAAAACAGACACATGGGTCATTGGAACAGAATACTCAGCCCAGACATAGAACCGTGCATACATGGTCAACTAAGAATATGTACATAATGGGAAAAAGATCGTCTCTTCAATAAATAGTGTTGGAAAAACTAGATATTCATACGCAAAAGAATGAATGGGCCCTCTTATACCATACCCAAAAATCAACTTGAAATAGATTAAGGACTTAAACATGAGACCTGAAACCCTAAAACTCACAGAAGGTAACTTAAGGGAAAAGTTCCTTATAGTCTTAGCAATGATTTTTTGGGGTTTGGATTTGATGCAAAAAGCACAGGCAACAAAATAAAAAATTAACAAGTCAGATTATATCAAACTGAAAGCTTTTGTATGGCAAGGAAATAATTAACAAAGACAACCTACAGAATGGGAGAAAATATTTATACACTGTGTATCTGATGAGGGGTTAATAGTCAAAATATATAAGAAACTCATACAACTAAATAAAATCTTTTAAAAAGTGGGGGTGGGGGGAGGCCAGGGTGGCTCAGTAGGTTGAGCATCTGCCTTCAGCTCAAGTCGTGATCTCAGGGCCCTGGGATCAAGCGCCACATCAGGCTCCCTGATCAGAGGAGAGTCTGCTTCTGTCTTCCTCTCTCCCTCTGCCTCTCACCTTGATTGTACTCACTCTCTCTCTCTCTCAAATAAATGAATCTTAAAAAGAAAACTCATACAACTAAAGCAAGGTACAAATAATTATAAATATAAATAAATAAATTTTAAAACACACTAAGGATTTTTATAATCTTATTTCTAAAAAAAGATATGCAAATGAGCAGTAGGTACATGAAAAGGTACTCAGCATCACTAATCACCAGGGAAATGCGAATCAAAATCATAAAAGTTACTTCACACATGTGAGAATGGCTAGCACCAAACGTCAAGTGATAACAAGTGTTGGTGTGAATGCAAAAGAAAAGGGATCCCTGGTTCGCTGTTGGTGGCAATGCAAACTGATACAGCCACTATAAAAAACAGTATGAAGATTCCTAAGAAAAATTAAAAAATAGAACTATCATGCAATCTGGCAATTTCACTTCTGGGTATAAATCTAAAGAAAATGAAAATACCCTGTTGAAGAGATACCTGCACTCCTGTGTTTACTGCAGCATTACTCCACATAGCAAGACATGGAAGCAACCTAAAGGTCCATCCACGGACGAATGGATAAAGAGAAGGTGGTTAGATACACAATGGAATATTATCCAGCCATGAGAAAGAAGGAAATCCTGCCATTCATGCAACACAAGTGGACCTTGAGGGTGTTATGCGAAGTGAAATAAGCTAAACAAAGACCAATACTGTATCACTTGTACGTAGAATCTCAAAAATCTGAACTAATAGAAAGAGAACATACTGGTGGTTGCCAGGGGCTGGGAGGTAGAGGAGACGGGGAAGATATTTGTCTAAGAATACAAATTTCCAGTTATAAGATGAAAACACTTTGGGGTTCTAATGGACATCATGGTAATTATTGTCAGCAACGTTGAATTACATAATTAAGTTGCTAAGAGAGTAGATCTTCAACGTCCTTGTCACAAGAGATAAAGAATAATTACACGAGGTGAGGCAGTTGTTAGCTAATGTTATAGTGCTAATCACTTCGCAATATGTGAGTGTATCAAATCAGCACATCATACACCTTAAACTTTTTGCTATATAAATATAAATATATTTTTGCTATATAAATCTGGGGGAAAGTGTTTAAGGAAAAAAGACTACAAAGAAGAGAAGTACAGATGTTATACAAAGAAGCAATGGAGATAGGAGGAGTGGGCACCAGAAAGAGGCCACCTCTCCAGGTGACACCACTGCAGCCCACTAGCCTCCCTGCTCTTTTCCTGACATACTGCATGTATTCCCAGCGTTAATTGTTCTTTCTGCCTGAAATGCCTCTTGATATCCTCTTGGTTTGGTCCCTTACTTTTTCCAGCAACTGCTCAAATGTTTTATCTCTGCTGGACTTTCCTTAAAACCCTATTTCAAGTTACAATACCTGTCCCATTTCTGGCCCATTCCACTTTCACACTTCATTATTCTAAAAAATAATAGTAATTATTATAGTGCACTTACTGATCTGATCGTCTGTTGTTTTCCCTACCCCCACTGAATTGTTTCTAGGGTTTTTTTTAATTGTTTTTTGTAGGCAAGAACTTACTCTATTTTGTTTGCCTGGAGGTAATCCCAATACCTGGTATGCATTTGATAAATATTTGTTAAATAACTCCAGACCAGTCTTAGCACTTAAAATTACATTTTTTTCTAATGGACATGATGAAATTGTGACTGAAATGTCTCTAAACAACAAATTTAAAAACTAATATTTATGGGGAAGGAATTTTCTCTCTCTTCAAAATAGAAACAGGGAATCCAATGCTGTGTCTTCATATTATAGCTATTACAGCAAGCTCTCTCACTATTTAATTATTCCCCAAGAGCTTTTTGCATTGCCTACTGAGAAAAAAGCATAAGAGGAGGTAAGAAGCCAATTCTGCAATGCACTAATTCTCAGGGAATAGCAGGGCTTGAGATTTCATTATAAATAAACAAAATTCAAACCAATCTCATCTACTGAACAAATACTCTAAAAATATCATGAGAGAGGCTCCCAAATCTCAAAAGACTATGATGTAAAGAAATAAATATAGATAATACCTTCACCTAGGCTTAATCTTAACCATAAATATGAGCTTTGCAGTTAGGAGAAAAAAAATTTTAATTCACTCTGTACAACTGATGGCACATTGCCGACTGGGTTCTCCATGTGTTCAGAAGTCCCTCACATGCTTTTCACTCTGTGGGGTAATGTTTTATTCTCCCTCTCTGGCCTTTCTTCTTGGCACACATCCAAGGAGTGAATTAAAACTTTGCATGCCTATTACAAATGCTGATTTTCTTCATAAACGGATTTACTGGCAAGTGCTTACTTCTTGCTCTGAAAATGTAAATATCTGATTAGAATGAAATTCAGACAGAAGAGTTTGAAAAGATTAATTTTTCTCTCATTTCCCCAGGTCTAGAGAAATGCATTTATCTAGCTTCCTTATCCCTTTAAAATATAAACAAGTATTGTTTACAGCAAGAGGCCTGGAGATTTTGTGTAAAAATCTTTAATAAATTACTAGAGGTGGATGAATGATGAATTGTGTTGCTTAACAGAGAAAGTATAACAAATCTCTGACTCAGCTGATACCATATCTCTCTAACTCATATATTGCTCTCAGTTTTACTAATTTACTAATTTTTCTCAGTTATGTGAAATAACTTCCCTTAATGACAAAATCATTCAGCATCTGGATGTTGTTTCTTGCATTTATAGGATCTTCTTTGGATTATGACCTAATACAGTTAGTATTCCCAAGAAATACTGTAGCAGAAGACACAAACAGGGTGAGTATTGATGCTGATTTTATATACCACTGTTAATGTCCCGTTGTCATTCAAAATATTAAGATATCTTAGAATAAGATACTAATCATTTAGGACATAGTCCAGAATAAAAAGGACAAAAACAAATGAGTTTTAAAAATTCAGCAAATGAGTTATAAAGATGGCCACTAAGACCTGCCAGGCACATAAATGAGCTTTTTCTTCAATAAAAGAATGCAGCAGCATAATTTGGGCATCTTATAGGTTAGAGTATTTTTGAACTTAAAAATATCAATTGCCTCTTACATTAATATTAATATTATGCTTTTTCTCTCTTTGCTTCTATATATTTTGTCCTCACTTTTCATACTTAAGTACAATGTAGTTAACTTAAAGACATTCTATTTTTCACTTCTTATGAATGGCCAAGATTCACTAGTTCCATACCTTGCTGTCTCTATATAAGATGACATTTAATTCTTTCTCAGATATTATACAACAAACTCAGCTAAGAAAAGTCATACAATTATTCTGGATAAAAATCCTAAATAATATTTTTAAAATATTTTTTATTATTTTTTTGTATTTTTAAAAATGCGTTATCTTAAAATAATCTTACCATTCAGTAACAACAAATCAAGGGAGAATTTTTGTCTTCCAGGACAGGAAGAAAAATCAACAACAAAAAAAAACCCTTTTATAATTGGAGAGATCCTAGTACGTGCCCTCTACTGCCACCTTAATATGATACAATTGCTATGGGAAACAAATGGACGGAACTTCCAGGTACATTCAGAACTGATAAAGTCTATACTGTACAATGACTATACATAAACAGCAGTCCTTCCACCTAGATGCCAAATGTGATAGCCAAGAGTAGATTTCTAAGGAAATAAGACATATAAAAGTTAAGCTATGGTTCAATAACAACAAACTGGGGGTAATTTTAGGTGTCAAAGTGTAAGGCTCTTCCCCATGCTATGGAGCTGAATCCAACAGGCTGTATAGACAGAAAGCATTTTTTACATGGCAAGTAAAATGACTGGTCATATAATGAACCAAAGAGCCATTTTAGTCATCACTTTATGCTACCATAAACAAGCACAAAAAGGAATATTCTTTGTGCTCCATCTTTGTATCTCAGTCAGACAAATCTTTTTGGTATGTCTTAATGGAAGTAATACTTCATTTGATATTCTTATCAATATTACTAATTACAACAAATTAATTTTACATTATACTTTAGAAATAAATTTCAATTTTATACTCCTAATGTGTAATCTAATATCTTGACCCAGTTTACTGATTGCCCTCACATCATGTTTTGATATATATTATTATTTATATCTTATCAAAATGAAATCATACTCTTAGGGAAGAGGCTATAATGACCACAGCTTTGTTGCTTTAACAGAAACCTCACTGTTTATCACTTTATCAAAAAAATGGTCAAGAATTTAGTGTTTTCAAGAAGAACCATCATACTCTATTAAGGTGCAATAACCAAGTCATCTCCATGCCTTCCAGACCAATGACTGCGTCCAGCACAGAAACCACCAACTCCATTAGCCACTTCATCCTCCTGGGCTTTCCCTCAAGCCCAGAAATGCAGCTGCTCTACTTTGGGCTCTTCTCAGTAGTCTACACCCTGACCCTGATGGGGAACACAGCCATTGTCTGTGCTGTGCACTGGGACCGGCATCTTCACACTCCCATGTACATCTTCTTGGGGAATTTCTCTCTTCTGGAAATATGTTATGTCACCAGGACCGTTCCCTATATGTCAGCCAATTTCCTGTCCACAAGCAAGTCTATCTCCTTTGTGTGCTGTTTCACACAGTTCTATTTCTTCTTCTCTTCGGGGTGTGATGAAGGCTTCTTCCTTTGCATCATGGCCTTTGACAGGTACCTTGCCATTTGTCATCCTCTCCATTACCCACGCATCATGACTAAGCAGCTATACACTGGCCTTGTCATCTTCGGGTGGTCGAGTGGGTTCTTCCTCTTCCTAACCCCAGTTGTTCTCATTTCACAGTTGCCCTACTGTGGCCCAAATACCATCAACCATTTTTTATGTGACCCCGTCCCACTGATGATTCTGTCCTGTTCTGAAGATTCCATCACTCAGCTCATTTACTCTACTTTCAATGCTATTTTCATGATTAGCACCTTTCTCTTTCTCTTTTGCTTCTATGCTCTGGTGATTGTGGCTGTGCTACGGATGCCCTCAGGAGCAAGCAAACAGCAAGGCTTTCTCCACTTGTGCTTCTCATCTGGCAGTGGTGATCCTGTTTTTTGGCTCCATTATGGTGATGTATGTTAGTCCTGCATCAAGACACCTAGTGCAAGTGCAGAAAATTGTGACATTACTTTATTCTGTAATAACACCTCTCTGTAAACCTCTAATTTATAGCCTCAACAACAAGGAGATGAAGATCTCCCTAATGAAAGTCTTTGGGACTGAAATACCTGTCCGTAAAATATAAATCATCAGTCAGAGTGAATCAAATTCTACCACAACCTATCTTAATAACATATGAGCAAGATAATTTTCTAAAGAATTCAATAATTTTGGTTAGGGAACTATTACAATAAAGCCCACCATCATTTTAATATATCCCTCACTACATGATGGGCTAGTTTTCTTTAAGAAATAAAACTGTATTAGTCTCTTAAAAAAATGGTGTTGGGAAAATTGGCCAACCACATGTGGAAGAATAAAACTGAACCACTTTCTTGTATCATACACAAAATAAACTCAAAATGGATGAAAGACCTAAATGTGAGATAGGAATCTATCCAAATCCTAGAGGAGAACACAGGCAGCAAACTCTTTGACTTTGGTCACAGCAACTTCTTGCTAGACACATGTCCAAAGGCAAGGGAAACAGAAGCAAAAATAAACTATTGGGACCTCATCAGGATAAAAAGCTTTTGCACAGCAAAGGAAATAATCAACAAAATTAAAGGCAACCTACAGAAGGGAGAAGATATTCACAAATGACATATCAGATAAAGGGCTAGTATCCAAGATCTATAAAGAACTTATCAAACTCAACACCCAAAAACCAAAGAATTTAGTCAAGAAATGGGCAGAAGGCATGAACAGACATTTCTCCAAAGAAGACATACAAATGGCTAACAGGCACATGAGAAAATGTTCCCCATTACTCAGCATCGGGGAAACACAGATCAAAACCACAAGGAGATACTAACTCACACCAGTCAGAATGACTAAAATTCACTACTCAGGAAACAACACATGTTGGCAAGAATGCAGAGAAAGGGAACCCTCTTACACTGTTGTAAGAATGCAAGTTGGTGTAACCACTCTGGAAAACAGTATGGAGGTTCCTCAAAAAGAGGGCACTTGTGATTTGCACTGAGAGTTGTATGTAAGTAACAGACCACTGAATTCTACTCCAGAAACCAATATTGCAATATGTTAAAAAAATTTAAAGTAAAAAAAGAACAACAAATAATAAAAATAAAAACAGTCTAATTGACACTAGATTTGCAGCAAAGGGAGTTAAATCCTGACTAATGCTTGGCCCTTTGTATTTAGCACCTATCTTAATCCTTTGGGGAGTAAAGTCAAAAAATTCCTAATTCTTTTTTTTTAATTTTTTTTATTTATTTATGATAGTCACAGAGAGAGAGAGAGAGGCAGAGACACAGGCAGAGGGAGAAGCAGGCTCCATGCACCGGGAGCCTGATGTGGGATTCGATCCCGGGTCTCCAGGATCGCGCTCTGGGCCAAAGGCAGGCACCAAACCGCTGCGCCACCCAGGGATCCCAAAATTCCTAATTCTTATTTTGAGTTTTATTTGATCTACTACTTAATACTCAGCTAAGGCCATTAGTTTCTTTAATCCTTAGAGTAAAAGCACACATCTTTCTTTAGAAGCATAAGATCACACCTGCAAGGCTAGACACAGGATTTTCTCATACAGAAATCCTTCCTTTTAGTAACTAAATTTGAGTTTGTTCCTTTTAGTCAGTAACTAAATTTGAGTTTTTTCCTTTTACTCTGTAACTAATTTTGAGTTTTATCTGATCTACTACTTAATACCAGCTAAGGCCATTAGTTCCATTAATCCTTAGAGTAAATGCCCAATTACCCTCTCCCCCACCCACCCCCCTCCAGCAACTCTCAGTTTGTTTCTTATAGTTAAGAGTCCCTTATGGTTTGCCTCTCTCTCTGTTTTCCTCTTGTTTTATTTTTCCTTCCCTTCCCCTATGTTCATCTGTTTTGTTTCTTAAATTCCACAAATGAGTGGAATCATATAATATTTGTCTTTCTCTGACTGACTTATTTCACTTAGCATAATACCCTCTAGCTCCATCTATGTCATTGCAAATCTCAAGATTTCATTCTTTTTGATGGTTGAGTAATATTCCATTGTATGTATACCACATTTTTTTATCCATTCATCATCAATTGACTGTTTTTAGAATTATATTTTATTTCAATATTTTTATTGTGTGGCATAGTTAAGTATTATCCAAAATACTTCTAGATTGTCCCTTCTTTAAAAATACATAATCACAATTGTTGGTTTGAACATATTTTTATTTTAACTATTAACCATCTATTTTTTTCAAATATAACTCTCTAAACTGTAATAAAAGACAAGAGGGAAATAAGATGCAATTTGTGGAGTGCCATTTATAGCCTTTGGAAAGTCTTCACTTCCACAAAGTGAAGTGTATCTATAACTGGGCATCCTTCAGGAAAGAACCAAGGATTTAAGGTTGTCTGACTAGAGGGGCAGGATTTCTGTAGGTTTCATAACAAAGGAGATGTTTTCTCTGTTCTATTTCACAGAAGCAAAGCGAATTGAATGGCTGAGAAGTTGCTTAGACAAATTATTAACATAAGCAAAAACCCTTAATTAAGAACTTGTTCTAAAATATTTTTAATGTAGGTATAAGATGCTAATATTTTCTGATTCTTTTAATTATGATTCCCCTCTGGGTACTTATGGTATATTCATTCTGCGGTCATCAATATGTCTTAGTAGACTGAGAAAAGAAATAAAACAGTGTGTGATAATTAATAAAATGTGCTGTTAATTCTTTCTAAAAGTATATGGTTTCTGCATTGGTAACCAACTTTGAGGTAATAATTAACTAAGCTCTTTGTGTATCAGACTACTCATATCTCAGGAAAACTTTCACCTGATACTTCAGGTTGCTGCCACTTATGAAATGAAATCCAACTTAATTAGTAATTTTTGCTGAACTCAGAATTTTATAAATTAAAAATATAATGATTTAAAAAACTTGCCATTTTTTCTGATTTGTCTAGTATAAGAGATGAACTATTTATAAGGATACAAAGTCTATCCTACTCAACAAATGATTTCTGGTCTTCATAATTTCCCTCACTCTCCTCAACTACTATCAAAAAAGTTACATTTTTTTCAAACTATGTAATAAATCCTTACTTCCTCAAATACAGATGACAGCCTTTAAGCCCACTTCATTTATTTCAATAATTGCACTATTTGAGCATTTATTAGCTGCTAGTCACAGAGATAAATTACTTATAAATATTATCTCCAAAATTTCCAAAATATTTATCAAGAAATAATCCATATGAAGTTAATAGAAAAGGGTGGAGAGGAGTCTGCTCAATTAAAAATGTCTTAGGGGGGATCCCTGGGTGGCGCAGCGGTTTGGCGCCTGCCTTTGGCCCAGGGCGCGATCCTGGAGACCCGGGATCGAATCCCACATCAGGCTCCCGGTGCATGGAGCCTGCTTCTCCCTCTGCCTGTCTCTCTTTCTCTCCCTCTCTCTGTGACTATCATAAAAAAAAAAAATTTTTTTTAAATAAATAAAAAAAAAATAAAAATGTCTTAGGGGCACCTGAGTGGTTCAGTCAGTTAAGCATCCAACTCTTGATTTCAGCTCAGGTCATGATCTCAAGACCATGAGATCAAGCCCTGGGTTGATTTCTGTGCTGGGCTTGGAACCTGTTTAAGATTCTCTCTCTCCCTCCCTCTCTCTCTGCTCACCTCCTCCCACCAAAAAGTCCTATATTCAAATAAAGCAAGTAATAAATTATGCCAAATTAAGCCTATTAAGCCTATTCATAAAGCCTTCAAGAACATTATAGCATAATGAATCACCAAAATAAATATTTTAGGATGGAGCTCTATTCAACTTTGATTGGGTAACTTCCTTCTCCCTAAAGTCACCTTATTAGACTTCCACTGAATATGTTTTGGGAATGGTCACCTTATTATATACAACAACCCTCTGGAGCAGGTTATTATCCACACTATGTTTTAAAAAATTAGAAAACTGCAAATGAAAGGTATATCGTACTCATGGATTGGAAGAATTAATGTTGTAAAATATCCCTACTATCCAAAGCAATCTACAAATTCAGTGCAAAGCCTATCAAAACTGGTGGTATCCCAATCCTAGATTTCAAAATACACTACAAAGCTATAGTAATCAAATCAGTATGATATTGGCACAAAACCTGACACTTAGATCAAAGGAACAAAATAAATAGCCCAGAAATAAAGCCCATATTTATGTGGTCAATTAATCTGTGACAAAGGAGGCAAGAATATACAGTGAGAAAAAGAGATTTTTCAATAAATTGTGTTGGGGAAACTGAATAGCTATGTACAAAACGAATGAAACCAGACCACTTTTTTACACCATAGACAAAATAAACTCAAAATATATTAAAGACCTAAATGTGAGACCTAAAACTATAAAACTCCTAAAAGAAAACAGGCAGGCATTTCTTAGATATCAGCCATAGCAACATATTTAAGGATGTATCTCTGAGGCAAGGGAAACAAGGCAAAATAAATTATTGTGACTGCACCGAAACAAAAAGGAAACCATCTGGACTTTTGCACTGCAAAGGAAACCATCAGCAAAGCAAAAAGATATTTTTCAAATGATACATTCAATAAGGAGTTAATATCCAAAATATAAAAAGAACTCACACAACTCATCATCAAAAAAATAAAATTTAAAAATGGAAATAAAACCTGAGTAGACATTTTTCCAAAGAAGACATACAGATGACCAACAGACACATGAAATGATGCTCAACATCACTCATCTTCAGGGAAATGCAAATCAAAACCAGAATTAGATTTCACCTTATAGCTGTCAGAATGGGTAAAATCAACATCAGAAGAAATAACTAGTGTTGGTGAGGATGTGGAGAAAAAAGAACCCACTGTTGGTAGGAATGTAAATTACCATAGGCACATCAAAAATAGTATGTAGTTTCCACAGAAAATTAATAATAGAAATACCAAATGATCAAATAATTCTGCCATTGGGTATTTATCCAAAGAAAATAAAAATGCAAATTCAAAAAGATATATGCACCTTTATGTTTACTGCAGCATTATTTATAATAGCCAAGGTATGGGAGCAACTTAAGTTGTCTATAAATGGACAAATGGATAAAGAAGATGTAATATATATAAAAATGAAGCATTATGTAGCCATAAAAAAGGATTAAATCATACCATTTTTGATGACATAGACGGACCTAGAGGGTATTATGCTACCTAAAACAAGTCAGAATGAAAAAAATAAATACCATATGATTTAATTTACCTATGGAATTTTTTTTTTTAACAAACAAGCAAACCTGACTTTCAGGTCCAGAGCTGATTTCTCCTCAGAATTTGAATCCAAATATCTCATCAGGACCTGGTGTGCCTTGGATACTCCTAACTCAAGCAAAGACTTCCAGACCCAAAGGATATTTCCTCTTCATAATCAAAATGCCCTGTTTGGTTTTCGTTTAGCTTTATACTGGGATGTCCAAACTGGCATTAAAGCTCTGAGATATCCAAACCCAGGGCTTTACTGTATGAGCTCAGCTACATACTGATTTGCTGAATAAGACAAATGAGGCAGTGAGTTTACTGGAAATATCACAGAACCTCAGTTGCTATGGCACCAACTCTAAGAAGAAAACACAAAGAAATGGAACCAGAAAATGGAAAGAAAAGAGAGAAAAACATCATCATCATCATTAATAATAATAATGATGATGATGATGATTAAGTGACAGAAAAACATATGAGTTCAAGCTCACGTTTGAGGAATTTATCTGAAGCTTAAATATCTAGAAATTTTCAATTCTTTTCAGAATGGCTGTCTCTACTGGGGGAAGTGACATGTCAGAGAAGACTGGTTTCTAAGGTGAAACTCAAAAGAGAAAGAGTTGATTTGGAAGATTACATACTAATGGGATACAACATAAATATTACTAATAACAAAATATTTTTAAAAGACTGTACCAAATTTCACATACTGTATTTTTCCATTTGTATAACATCCTTGAAATGACAAAGTTCTAGAAATGCAGAACAGCTTAATGATTGCCCAGAGGTTAAGGAAATGGAGCCAGAAGGAAGTAAGTGTGGCCATACAAGGAAAACAAAAGATACTTGTAGTGATGGAAAAGTTTTGTATCTTTCCTCTATCAACGTCATTATCTTGTCCGTAATACAGTACTGTAGTTTTAGAAGATGTTACTATTGGGGAAAACTGGGTAAAGGGTACATGGATCTCCCTGTGTTTTTTCTTACAACTGCATGTGAGTTTACAATTATCTCTAAATAAAGAGTTTAATTAAAAAAAACAGATGAACACAGGGGGTAAAAAAGTAAGCAAACCATAAATCAGACTCTTAACTATAGAGAACACCCTGAAGGTTGCTGGAGGGGGGGTGGGCAGGGGGATGGGTTAAATGGGTTAAGGAGGGCACTTGTGATGACTACTTGGTGTTGTATATAAGTGATATCACTAAATTCTATGACTAATACTACACCATATGTTAACTGATTGTAATTTTTTTTAAGATTTTAGTTATTTATTCATGAGAGACAGGCAGAGACACAGGCAGAGGGAGAAGCAGGTTCCCTGCAGGGAGCCAATGTAGGACTCAACCCCAGGACTGTGGGATTATGACCTGAGCCAATGGCAGATTACTCAACCCCTGAGCCACCCAGACATCCCAAAACTGGATTTAAACAAAAACTTGAAAAAGAAAAAAAAGAGAGAAAAATTCTCCGAGCAGTATAGTGGTATAGTGAACTGATAGTGGATCAGGCTGCCCTCTTGTATAAGTCAACATCTCTCTTGTTTCTCCTTTATCTCGTTAGTTCTTTAAGAAATACTTATTGCATAAATAAATAAACATTGTATCAAAGAGTTTAGACATCCATCATCAAAGTGACAAAGACCTCCTCATTGAGGGAGGAAGTTAAAAAGGAGTCTCCAAGTGCAACATGAAAGCACTAGTGGGTTGGAATGCCTGGGTGGTTCAGTGGTTGAGCATCTGCCCTTGGCTCAGGTCATGATCCCGGGATCCTGGGATCGAGTCCCACGTCGGGCTCCCTGCATGGAGCCTGCTTCTCCCTCTGCCTGTGTCTCTGCCTCTGTGTGTGTGTGTTCCTCATGAATAAATAAATAAAGTCTTAAAAAAAAAAAAAGAAAGCATTAGTGGGTTGCAGATGCCCAGATACATCAGTGGTACTTCCAAAATAGAAAAGTTAGAGTATCCTTTAGTTAGCACCAGGAGAAAAAAGAGAAGTAAGGCTAGCAATTGATGCTACTCAGAAATATTTGCCCCGAGTTACTTTCTGCGGGGACTGCGGAACACCGAACAGAGTTGAGTGAGCTGTCTCCACTCTTGCTGCCTTGCTCAGCTTGGATCACGACATTCTGACCTGTTCCTGCCACTTCATACTGGTGTGCTCAAAATGCCTAAAGCTTAGAGAAGAGGGAAGTCACCTAACACAAGCTACAGAATGTCTAACAGCAGAAGAAGACACCTGAAACTGGCCTGACTCCCAGCTTCCTATGAACCATGCCCAGGAAGTCCACTGTACCTTACTGTGGGTGTAGGACGACCTCGTATCTGCTTCGGCAGTGAAGAATGAAAAGGCTATAAAGTGTTCCCCTTGCACACAGTTCCATGATGGAGCTTCTGCCAAAGTAGCTCATTACGCTGGAAGCTCTTTGTGGGCAATGACTGTTTTTGAATAAATCTATGTCCACAGCGGGTACACATTTTTCAATGAAATTCGTTGTACCAAGATAAACAGCAAGCTAAACCATAGAAAGCAGCTTCTGAACAACCCGGTCAAGTTAGTGTGTGAAGTAGAAATATTTTTTAAAGGAGCAAAAAAAATTAATACTTTTTTAAAAGGTTTGAGAGAGAGTTTGCACATGAGCAAGTGGGGGGAAGGCAGGGAGAGAGAGAATCTTCAAGCAGACCGCCTACTGAGTGCAGCGCATGGTGACCCCATGACCCATGAGGTCATAACCTGAGCAGAAACCAAGAGGCAGAAAGCTAACTGCCTGAGCCACCCAGGTACCCCAGTAATAATAATGCTAATAGCAATCCTGCAGACTGGCGAAAAAGCATAACAATGACCAAGGAAGAGCAACGGGCTTAAGCTATAGGCAGATTACATATAGTTTCTCACCACAGGCATCCTATTTGTGGAAAGGAAATAAACCAAGTTGAATTACAGCCAAATATAAACTCTTACCCTCTGTGTGTTTCTGTTTAATCATTTTGAGTGGTAAGACTGTCTTCAAAAGAAATCTTATGAGTATTATATATTAGATAATGCGTGTGAAATCTGTTGACACAGTGATCAGCACATAGCAGGTATTAAAAACCATCATCCAAGCATGATATAAAGCTAGATGGAGTGTTCATGTCCACTGGGACAGGAGGAAGATAATTTTATTATTTTTTTAATAAATTTATTTTTTATTGGTGTTCAATTTGTCAACATATAGAATAACACCCAGTGCTCATCCCATCAAGTGCCCCACTCCGTGCCCGTCACCCAGTCACTCCCACCTCCCCCCCGCCCACCTCCCCTTCCACCACCCCTAGTTCGTTTCCCAGAATTAGGAGTCTCATGGTCTGTCTCCCTTTCTGATATTTCCCACTCATTTTTTCTCCTTTCCCCTTTATTCCCTTTCACTATTTTTTATATTCCCCAAATGAATGAAACCGTATAATGTCTGTCCTTCCCCAATTGACTTATTTCTCTCAGCATCATACCCTCCAGTTCCATCCACGTCGAAGCAAATGGTGGGTATTTGTCGTTTCTCATGGCTGAGGAACATCCCACAGTATACACAGACCACACCTTCTCTATCCATCATCTGTCGATGGACACCGAGGCTCCTTCCACAGTGTGGCTATTGTGGACATTGCTGCTGTGAACATTGGGGTGCAGGTGTCCCAGCGTTTCACTGCATCTGTATCTTTGGGGTCAATCCCCAGCAGTGCAATTGCTGTGTCGTAGGGCAGATCTATTTTTAACTCTCTGAGGAACCTCCACAGTTTCCCAGAATGGCTGTGCCAGTTCACATTCCCGCCAACAGTGCAAGAGGGTTCACTTTTCTCTGCATCCTCTCCAACATTTGTGGTTTCCTGCCTTGTTAATTTTCCCCATTCTCACTGGTGCGAGGTGGGATCTCATTGTGGTTTGGATGTGTATTTCCCTGATGGCCAGTGATGCGGAGCATTTTCTCATGTGCGTGTTGGCCATGTCTAGGTCTTCCTCTGTGAGATTTCTGTTCATGTCTTTTGCCCATTTCATGATTGGATTGTTTGTTTCTTTGCGGTTGAGTCTGATAAGTTCTTTATTGATCTTGGACACTAGCCCTTTATGTGATGTTATTTTCAAATATCTTCTCCCATCTGTAAGTTGTCTCTTAGTTTTGTGGACTGTATCCTTCGCTGTGCAAAAGCTTCTTATCTTGATGAAGTCCCAATAGTTCATTTCTGCTTTTGTTTCTTTTGCCTTCGTGGATGAATCTTGCAAGAAGTTACTGTGGCCAAGATAATTTTAAAATATAAAGAGACATAGACTCCTTGGGGTTGAGGCTGTAAGAGGAGGCCCTGAATGTTAAGTGAAACTCCGGGTTTTCCTACTCTCAGAGACTGACAGCTACCGGGCGGTGACAGGGGGAGTAGACACCGAATCTAAGAGCACTATGGTCAGTAGTAAAGCTGGGCAGGGAATGTCCACGACAGCCAAACTGTGGGGGAGCCACAGGGCCTTCCACAGATGAGTGGGCTGTGTACACAGTGGAATATGACCTACCTACCATGCGCTTTGACATAGATGGAACTGGAGGGCATTATGCTGAGTGAAATAAGTCAATCAGAGAAAGACAATTACCATACGGTTTCACTCATGTGTGAAATATAAGAAATGGTGAAAGGGACCATAAGGGAAAGGAGGGAAACAGTGGGGGGAAATTAGAGAAGGAGACAAACCATCAGAGACTCCTAACTCTGGGAAACAAAAGGTTACAGAAGGGGAGGTGGGGGTGGTTGGGGTGACTGGGTGACGGGCACTGAGGGGGGCACTTGATGGGATGAGGCCCTGGGTGTTATATGTTGGCAAATTGAATTTAAATTAAATATTCCAAAAAAAATAAATTAAATATTCCTTTAAAAGATGGGCAGGGAAGTTTCTTCTAGTGGGTGTTTGGGGAGATACTCAGAATTTGGGGAATTGTTAAAGTGAACTGAAATGTCATTTGAAAAGCACATAGGAAGGAAAGGAAACTCCAGGAGCTTTGAGACAACTGGTGACATCCACTATGAGGCTGGTTTTTTTTTTTCAAAGATTTTATTTATTTATTCATGAGAGACACGGAGAGAGAGAGGCAGAGACACGTGCAGAGGGAGAAGCAGGCTCCACGCAGGGAGCCCGACATGGGACTCAGTCCCAGGTCCCCAGATCATGCCCTGAGCCAAAGGCAGACGCTCAACTGCTGAGCCCCCCAGGCGTCCCAAGGCTGGTTTTTAAAATCCAGAACCATTCTGGAGATGCCAGGTGAGCAGCAAACCAGAAGAGCCATTATTAGGCGACAACCTTGTTAATGGATCAGGGAGGCCCTTCCACCTTTGAGCTCATCCCTGGAAGTAAAACACTCTTGGGGACTGATTGATGCACAGTGATTGTCCCTGCTGCTCCTGGGGGGAGGCCTCCAGGGACAATATGTGGCCAGAAAGAGATGCATATAAAATGAATGAAGGAAAGTCTACTCCTTTTTGTGTCACAGCTAAAGAGAATCCTTTGTGAGGTTGAAACTGTGAGAGAGCGCCACCCGGAATCCAAAATCCCACATACCTCCGCCCTCTAAGAGGGTACAAGTGTGAGCCCCTCGAGCGCTGCAGAAAAAAAAAAAAAAAAAAACAAAACCTGTAATATTGCTACAGAAAAAAGGGCTGTGAACTTTCTTTTGTCTTTTTATCTATAAATTATTGTATATTTTAGAGAAAGTATAAAATAATAAATAATTTTATAACAAAGCCTTCATTCTTCCTTGCAGGGCATCTCAAATGTCTCTCCAGATTAGATTTGTTTAAGAAATTTCATCAGGAAAATTGGAGCTGCCACTTCCATTTCAAATTATCATCCAGATAAAAAGATGAGAGAAGGCAGCGGGCTTCATATCACTTCAGAGGAGATAAAATATTTGTAAGTAATGGATATCTATTTTCATTAGTTAAAATTAAGATTGAAGAACACCTATATTTGCGGTGAAAGGCAAAGTCAGCCTGTAGTCCCAGACAGATCCCACGATGACCCACGGCAGGAGAAAAGGACTTGGAACCGTGAGGCGGGAGCAAAGGGCCTCTCAAAGGTGAAGTCTGCTCCTGAATTGAGAAAGGGAGGAGGGGCACTCACAGTTCAAGTTTTATTACAGATAGAATTTGAAAGAAAATCTGCTTCTTCTTTCTCTTTCTGGACACCTTCTTTCCTCTTACTTCAAACTTTGACTAACAACCGCTCATTTAGGAGCCACCCTCACAACACCAAAGGCTTCTTCTCAAAGGCCCCCTTTTCTTCCCTTGATTTTGAGGTGATTTTATGCTGATTCAAACCAAAAGTGAAAGGGATATTTCTCATTCAAATAAAACCACCTGAAACACATCTTCTTTCCACTCTTGTTCTTATGACATTTCTTTGCCCTATTTATGTGCAGTCTAACCTACCATCGTCAGTTTAACTATATAAGTAAAATTATGGTCATACTGAAGAGCATGGCGGTGCATATTATATACTTTAAATTACAAATATAGAAAATTTAGGTTGTCTGGTTCTGGGTTAGAGCATCATATCATCCCTTACTGTCACTGAATTTCCAGCCCACAGCTTCCTTCAGTAAGCTCACCACCTTGGAGTTCGGTTTATAGTTTTTCCCAATTCAGTTCACCTGTTTGTTGCCATATTTGCTCTCTGAAGAATCACAATAATCTTCTCATATTTGGTCTCCCTTTAGTATTTAGGGGAAACTGTTAAACTGGAAGATGCCTGATGTAGCTCACATACCTGATGTAAACTATATATATAGCCTATGAAAAACATGTAAATAATCTTTCCTATGGTATGTGGCTTTCCTGAGGCTAATCCTCCACATACACGAGTGTAAATTTGATATAAGCAAGTTGCATGTGAATCCACCGAATCAAAAACAATAATGAAATGCAGCTAATACACACACACACACAGCTGACAGCCATGTAGAGAAAAAGGTTGGATTTTAGAATCAACATCCTCAGAGGGACAATAAAATTCAATGCTACATTTAGAAATGTGAACGTGCTTGTTTGTTTTAAGTCTCTAGAACTAAAGAGGAGAGAGGAGGAGAATTTAATGAGATAATGAAAATTAAGTGACTGCCACCATAAATATTTAATACATGACAGTGGTTGTTGTTACACTTACTATTTTGGAAGTCAAATGTGTTTTATTTTTTTTTTTTTTTTTTTTTTTTTTCAAAGTTTTTTTTTTTTTTTTTTTTTTTTTTTTAATTTTTTTTTTTTTTATTGGTGTTCAATTTACTAACATACAGAATAACACCCAGAAGAAAGTGTCCAAAAGTGGGCTCATGTCATAAAAGGTACCAAGAATTAGGACACGGTGCAGATCAAAGAAGAATGGAGGATTTAAGATAGTGATTTCCAGCTTTGATTAGTAGCCTTATTATTAAAGTCCTTCTTTATTAATTATAATAATAGGCATCTGGTTGAAAGGAGGGAAAGCTGTAATACATGCACCATACAATTTTGCAATTATCTGAGAAAAATAGGGTCCACAGTAACAAGGTTTATGGGAAAAGGTCTGAACTAACGTCCAAACACCAAAGTTTGGGGGTGTTTCTTCCACCAAAAGTCAGCATGACCTTGGAGTAGTCTAACCTGTGTGGTTTCAGTCTCAGCTTGATAATCCCTGAGACCCGACACTAACATTCTAGACTGCTATATTTCATTTCTCCCATAGTTTTAGCGTTAAATATATGCTTTTGTTCCTTTTTTATTGTCTTTTTACATAAGATGATTCATCACTATGCAGTAATAAGATGAGGAGGCATCTGAGCTAAGAAACAGGTGTCCTTCATTTGCCTCTGGCATTTTTTCTATTTGAGAACCAGGATCTCCTAATAAAGGAGTGAAGCCAACAAAGGTCCTTTTCGTATCAAATTAGCTGTTGTAAGCAAATAAAAGTTAAACACAAGGGTAAGAAGCTAATATATATGTTAACTAACTGGAATTAAAATAAAAACTTAAAAAGAAAAGCTAATAGGTCCTTGCTAGAGTGGAATCTGCAGCAGCGTCTTCAGCGCCTGGCCTCAGTAGCCAGAGTTACTCAGGACAGATCTCCTGACAATATTGTTACCAACGACATAGTATGATGCTCTTTGACTTAGTTCGATTTCAGGTTATATTTAAGTTTTGATTTTTCTTAAAATCTCCCAAAATACTGTACAAAATTTTCTTTTTTTTTTTTGTACAAAATTTTCTTTTCAGCAAGAAGAAATCAGGTATATAAATATATGAGTGTGTATTTTATGAAACTATGTGCCAAAAAAAGAATTAATTTAAATGCAAATGGAGAAAACAATCTGGACACGATGTTACCCAATGTTAGTGAAATCTATACTCTGAAAATGAAGGCTGGTTGAGTGGGGGCCGTGGGAGCATGCCAGGCTCTCCCAGAACCCTGATCTCATTGGGCTAAGCCAGATCCTGGGAAGGGAGTTACTGAATTGAGAAGCACATAGGGCCTTTTCACAGAAGTGTATTGAAGGAGCTACAGGAATCAGAAGAAATAAAAATAACCTTAAAATAGAGGGAAAATGATTAATATACTGATACTTCTTGCTCACTCCCTTCATAGAATAGGAGAATGAGTATCTCAGGAGCCAACAATATCTCTGGGTCTGTGAGTGAGTTCATTCTCCTGGGCTTCCCCTGCCGCAGGGAGCTCCAGGTCCTGCTCTTTGTCATCTTCTCAATCATCTACCTTCTGACTCTCATGGGGAACACATCCATCATCTGCGCCGTGGCGTCAAGCCGGAAACTCCACACGCCCATGTACATCCTGCTGGCCAACTTCTCTTTGCTGGAGATCTGCTATGTCAGTTCTGATGTGCCCAAGATGTTGGCCAACATCATCTCCCAGACCAAGAGCATCTCCTACGCCGGCTGCCTGCTCCAGTTCTATTTCTTCTTCTCCATGTGTGCCGCTGAGGGCTACTTTCTGTCTGCGATGTCCTATGATCGGTTCCTTGCTATCTGTCGACCTCTACATTACCCCACCATCATGACTCACCATCTATGTGCCCGATTAGTGGTTTTCTGCTGGGTAGGTGGCTTTCTATCCATACTGATACCTGCAATTCTTATGTCCCAGGTGCCCTTCTGTGGCCCTAATATCATTGACCATTTTTTCTGTGACCTGGGACCACTGCTGGCTCTGTCCTGTGCTCCAGTTCCCAAAACTACTCTAACTTGTGCTACCGTAAGCTCCCTTATCATCTTCATCACTTTTCTCTACATCCTTGGATCCTATACCTTAGTTTTGCGAGCCGTACTTCGAGGTCCCAGCTGGCTCAGGTAGGAACAAAGCTTTTTCTACATGTGCTTCACATTTCTTGGTGGTTTCCTTGTTCTATGGCTCAGTCATGGTGATGTATGTGAGTCCAGGATCCAGGAGCCATCCTGGGACACAGAAATTTGTGACCTTGTTTTACTGCATGGCAACCCCTTTCTTTAATCCTCTGATCTACAGCCTTCGAAACAAAGATATGAAAGATGCACTCAAGAAAGTCCTGGGAGCATCATCAAAAGAAATTTCTAAAAATACAGAGAAATGATATAAAATTTCCTATCATTCTCTCAGGAATACCAAATTTCTCTCATTGAGAGAATAAAACTATCTTCTGAGCATGTCTGAGTATTTGATCCCTTACTCTCATGAAAGTGTGACTCGTTACACACAAAGAACCCTCATCCTGTCTTGAAAGAAAATACCCACAATCATAAAGGTCTACCGTGGAAAGTTCTGTAGAGTTTTCATTCATCAATGAGTCATCTCTCTGTTTTGGTCATTTTTTTGAAGTCTGAAAGCTGATGTAATCAGGTTGATATGTACAAAGCTAAGACTCAAGCTACCATCTTGTATCTTGGCTTTTATCCTAATATTATTTTTTGTGTTTCAAATGTATCACTATTTTTTCTTTCCAATTACAGATCTTTCTATAATGAAATATAGCATCTACTCACTGCACTAACAAAATTTCAATTGCTTTATTTATAAGATTGAGAATCCAGTATCTGTCGCTGAAAGAGTAGTGTTTTTTCACTTGTGTTTACTACCAAGCATTGGTAAAGTGTTCAGGGTGTGCAGCAAATGAAAATGGGGAATAATATGGTCGCTTCTAACAGAAAATTCTTAGTCCAATTTTGAAGAGGATACATAGAAAGACATGCACAATTCACACATGCCAAATCATTAAGTATTCCTTACCCAGACCTGGGTTTCAGCACCTTCTAAGATTTTAGTAGAGGAACCAACCCACTTCTCTTCTTGCATCACTAGCCTCTAAATCAAAATCGGGGGTAGCTGTATCTCCTTGGTGGAACCAAGAGTACCTCCCTGTGCTGTACCTGCAAAAGAGGCTAGAAGAGCTAATACCTGGCAATAAAAAATCCAACTATGAAAGATAAGCTCCAAGCCTCCTAATATTATGATTTTCCAAGCCAGTAAAAAGTTTGAGATACTAGGCAGCCAAAACAAAAGGAGAATGCCAACTACTACAACCCATTTATTTGGACTCACCATGATATCTCTGGGCCATGTTCCCTCTAGAAGTTACACAAGGTAAGATTTAACTAAATGATTCATATGTAATAGCAATGAATTAGAAGCAGGATGACAAGGGGGAAATAAACTTCCCTATGAGTAGGTGAAGGCTTGTCTAGCTCATGATGAGTCCTAGTGGAACATACTCCAATTCCGATAAGTTATTGCTGCATTATCTGCAATTCTAAGAAACAGAAGTTCAACTAAAGGGGAAAAAAATCCTCCACCTTCTAGGAAAGACTCATTAGCTGCAGGGAAATGTAATGCTGCCCACTCATCTTTATTCCTCTTCTAAGAGTGAATAAGGAAGATCCTTCCACTTACTGTTTTATCTTGAGCCTGGGACAACAATTAACCAAATAAATGAGATCTTTATATGTAGGTTTTTCATAGTGTCTGAAGAAGATATTCATATTTTAAAATAAAATATTTAAAATTAAATATTTTTTGTTTTGGTCTAAATGTCATACACACAGAATTTTCAATAACCAAGGCTTGCTTAGCTACACTGAGATGAATAATATGCTATTTTCTCTACATGCTTTTTAAATACACTTTACAATGAATAAATTTTCATTGTAAAAGAGTAGAGTACAAAATGATGAAAATCTTCATATCTCCATACTTCCACACACCTGTCCCTTTAGCAATGTGTTCAGTTTGATAGGCATACTTCTAGACCTTTTTCTGTGCATTTATATTTAAAAATATAAGTTCTGGATTTTGAATGACTATGTAAATTGGATTATACTTAAAAATTGCCCTATGACTTACTGGCCCTCACACCCATCCCCTACTCTCATCTAAAAAGCAATATCTGAGAAGGAAACTTCATCCAACTTCTAAAGGAGCTTCTGACTATTGGTCTAGAACACACATGAGGATAATGAAGCTGAAGATAGCAATTCTTCAGGAAAGACCCATTCCTAGAAGGTAGTTCATGGATGTGTGAGAGCACTACTTCCATGACATACTCAGGAGGTTCTTCTGCCATCAAACCAGGATTAAAATGAGGAAAACCTGTGAAAATTGAGGTGCATGTGCCCCTTTGAGTCTGTAATTTTGTATCCCTTGGGTAAATACCTAGTAGTGCAATTGCTGGATTGTAGGGTAGTTTGATTTTAACTGTTTGAGGCAACTCTATACTATTTTCCAGACTGGCTGCAAGAACTGGTTACATTTCTTTCTTTCTTTTTTTTTTTTTTTTAAAGGAAAGACCTTTTTTTTAAATTTTTATTTATTCATGATAGGCACACAGTGAGAGAGAGAGGCAGAGACACAGGCAGAGGGAGAAGCAGGCTCCATGCACTGGGAGCCTGACGTGGGATTCGATCCCGGATCTCCAGGATCGCGCCCTGGGCCAAAGGCAGGCGCCAAACCGCTGCGCCACCCAGGGATCCCCTGGTTACATTTCAAGTGGTCAGTAGCCACGTGTGAGTCATGGCTGTCGTGTTGGATAGTGCAGGTATAGAGAAGTCTGAGGACTAAATATAGAACTTCAAAATGTTGAGGTTAAACAAATAACTGAATTGTCTTTATTTTTCAGAATATGGTTTCTTTGCCTAGAGGGACTAAGTATTATTATTCAAATTCAAATTTAGTTGTACCAAGGAATCACTAAATTCAATTAGCCAACATATAAGTACATCATTAGACTCAGATGTATGTTCAACAATTTATCAGTTGTGTATAATACCCAGTGTTCATCAAATCATATACCCTCCTTAATGCCTACCACCGATTACCCCGACCCACCACTGACCTCCCCTCCAGCACCCTTAGTTTATTTCCTATAGGTAAGAGTCTCTCATGGTTTGTCTCCCTCTCTGATGACTTCCCAATCAGTTTTCCCTCCCTTCCCCTATGATTCTCTGTGCTGTTTCCTATATTCCACATATGAGTGAAACCATGTGATAATTGTCTTTCTCGGATTGACTTATTTTGTTCGGCATTATATCTTCCAGTTCCATCCTTGTCGATGAAGTATTCATCTTTCTGATGGCTGAGTAAGATTCCATTGTATATACATACCACATCTTCTTTATCTATTCATCTTTTGATGGAAATTCTACATTTGAAACCAATATTACACAATATGTTAACTAACTGTAACTTAAATAAAAATTTGAAGAAACAAATGTGACCAGTTCTAATTGAGAAGTGTGATAAGTGGGGGAACCTGGATGGCTCAGTTGACCAAGCTTCTGCCTTAGGCTTATGTCACAATCTCAGGGTCCTGAGATGGAGCCCCACATCCAGCTCTCCATTCAGTGGGGCAGTCTGCCTCTCTCCTCCCACTGCCCCTCCCCCTTCTTGTGCTTGCTCTCTCACACTCTCTCTTGAATAATAAAATCTTTTTTAAAAATGTGATAAGTCTAAAATTACAAACTGATTTTGAAGACTTTGTGACAAAAATGTAAGTATCTCATGAATGTTTATGTAGAGTACATGTTGAAATACTATTTTAGATAAATTGAGTCAAATAAAATGTATTAAAATTTCACCTATTTCTACGATTATTAATGTGGCTACTAGATTATTTAAAATTATATATGTGGTTCACATTATATCTTATTAGATAATACTGATTTTTTTAAAGATTTTATTTATTTATTCATGAGAGACACAGAGAGAGAGGCAGAGACACAAGCAGAGGGAGAAGCAGGCTCCCTGCAGGGACTCGGGTATTATGCCCTGAGCCAAAAACAGATGCTCAACCTACTGAGCCACCCAGGCGTCCCGATAATACTGATTTAGACTGATCTCAAAGAATCTAACAGCTTTAAATAGACTTACATGTTGAGAATTCTCAGGTTTCTATCTCCACTCCCAACCACATCTCATACCTCCAGAATTGCCTATACAATGGCCTACCTGACCCCCACTTGGATGTTTACTCATCAATTTGTAAGTGTACCTTCCTATCTTTTATTTCAGTGGACTGATATCAGTGCTTGTCTTGACCCAGGATGAGAATCCGGCTAATGCGTTGAATTCAAATGCAGGGTTGTCTTATTCTACTTATAAAGTAGATTTCCCTGGTATACTTAACAACTACATATATAAATTTTTATATTTCAAATTCCTTCTAGGTTTTCCTATGGAAACAGCTGCCTTCACTAAAAACTTGGGCACTACTAACCAAATCTAACTTTGCATATGAGATCTATTTAAATATGGGACACATCATTTAAAAATTGTAAGGGAGATTTTCATGTTTTAACAAAAATGGCAGTGGACAGTGATTAATGTTAGCTCTTTTTCGAGATAAGTTATAAAGCCTGTCATTTCTACCTTCTTCTTAATGCCAATAAAGGTCATTTGCATTCCACGGACATACTTTTCAGGATTTTCAAAGTACTCCACTGGCTTGTCCTTCCCCCAAGTAATGTCTTTCCTCTTATCACATCCATGTAAGAGAATTCTGAGGTCTGGCACATCTTCAATACAAACAGCCCACGAAGATTCAAACCAGTCTTGAGTCTATCATACTTCTCAAAGGCATGTCTCCAGGTATGCTTTTGAAACAGAATCTTCTTGCCTTTCTTAATGCAACTATTTTAACTTGATTCTCTAATCACACTTCTCAGAATGTTCCTACACTCTATTTTCTTGATTTCTAGCTCACCTAAAATGTGAAATAGCCAAAACAGAACCCTTTTACTTCCTTTTGGGCTCTTCTAAAAATTCAGATTAAAGGAAGCTTTCCCAGACTGTGCTATTTAAAAGAGCACCCTCCCCCCTTCCATTATTATATGTTCTCTTCACCTGCTTTATTTTTCTTCAAAGTATTTATCACCATCGGAACTATATTCTATTCTAGGGGCACCTGGCTGGCTCAGTCAGTGAAGCATGTGACTCTTGATCTTGGGTTCATGAGTTTGAGCTCCATATTGGGTGCAGAGATTACTTTAATTAATCAATTAATTAAAAGAAATATATTGTATTCTATATACTTCTTTATCTATATCTTTATTTCTGGCTGCTTGTACCAGAATATGAACTTCATGAGAGCTAAATATCATTACTATACCCTCAATGCTCAGAGAAATGCCTAACACACAGGAGCTCAATGGCAAGCCTCAAAAATGCTATGAATTTCAAAAAGTTTCAAGGAAAGCATGACTGGTGCCTAAAAATGGGCAAGTTATCAGTAAAAAAAATTAAGCTCAGATTGTAAAACTAAGATTGTACATTAATTAGGGAAAGTGAGTCAACAGGAGTAATGGGACATATAGTTAATAAGGTTATAGTTTGAGGACTAGTTGAGAGGAACCTTGAATTACATACAAACTAAAGAATTTGTACATGACTAATCACATGCACCTTTTACTAGAATAATCTTGTCTAACTGCTGGTCCTTTCTCTCTAGGGTGGCACCTCCCTTAGGTGGCTGCTAAAAAATCAGTCTTCAGACTTTTCAGAAGTCCTTTCACGTTGGTATTATTCTTTTCCTTCGTGCCACTTGGCTTTTGTATCTTGTTCTCAAGTGTCTTATCTTCTCCAATTCACCAAGCATTAAGATCATTATAACAGGATAATGATCCTGTTTGCCACTTTTTTACAGTCATCTGTTATTACTACTATTCCTGCTGTTTTCTATGCATTCCACAGGTCTAAAGGCTCATACTCCAAATTTGACTTTAATTTTCTTGGGCTCTTTTAGAAACAGTCCTCTCTCCCACAGAGTTACAAAATCTGGATTACAATTCAATGTCAGAAAGCCAATTCGGAAGCACTATTATACAGCTACTGGTGGCTCTAGAAAAAAGCATAAAGAACTCAAGAGACTTCATGACTGCAGAATTTAGATCCAATCAGGCAGAAATTAAAAATCAATTGAATGGGATGCAATCCAAACTAGAAGTCCTAACGATGAGGGTTAACGAGGTTGAAGAACGAGTGAGTGACATAGAAGACAAGTTGATGGCAAAGAGGGAAACTGAGGAAAAAAGAGACAAACAATTAAAAGACCATGAAGACAGATTAAGGGAAATAAACGACAGCCTGAGGAAGAAAAACCTACGTTTAATTGGGGTTCCCGAGGGCGCCGAAAGGGCCAGAGGGCTAGAATATGTATTTGAACAAATCCTAGCTGAAAACTTTCCTAATCTGGGAAGGGAAACAAGCATTCAGATCCAGGAAATAGAGAGACCCCCCCCCCATAAAATCAATAAAAACCGTTCAACACCTCGACTTCTAATAGTTAAGCTTGCAAATTCCAAAGATAAACAGAAGATCCTTAAAGCAGCAAGAGATAAGAAATCCCTGACTTTTATGGGGAGGAGTATTAGGGTAACAGCAGACCTCTCCACAGAGACCTGGCAGGCCAGAAAGGGCTGGCAGGATATATTCAGGGTCCTAAATGAGAAGAACATGCAGCCAAGAATACTTTATCCAGCAAGGCTCTCATTCAAAATGGAAGGAGAGATAAAGAGCTTCCAAGACAGGCAGGAACTGAAAGAATATGTGACCTCCAAACCAGCTCTGCAAGAAATTTTAAGGGGGACTCTTAAAATTACCCTTTAAGAAGAAGTTCAGTGCAACAATCCACAAAAACAAGGACTGAATAGATATCATGATGACACTAAACTCATATCTGTCAATAGTAACTCTGAACGTGAACGGGCTTAATGACCCCATCAAAAGGCGCAGGGTTTCAGACTGGATAAGAAAGCAGGACCCATCTATTTGCTGTCTACAAGAGACTCATTTTAGACAGAAGGACACCTACAGCCTGAAAATAAAAGGTTGGAGAACCATTTACCATTCGAATGGTCCTCAAAAGAAAGCAGGGGTAGCCATCCTTATATCAGATAAACTAAAATTTACCCTGAGGACTGTAGTGAGAGATGAAGAGGGACACTATCTCATACTTAAAGGATCTATCCAACAAGAGGACTTAACAATCCTGAATATATATGCCCCGAATATGGGAGCTGCCAAATATTTAAACCAATTAATAACCAAAGTGAAGAAATACTTAGATAATAATACACTTATACTTGGTGACTTCAATCTAGCTCTTCCTACCCTCGATAGGTCTTCTAAGCACAACATCTCCAAAGAAACGAGAGCTTTAAATGATACACTGGACCAGATGGATTTCACAGATATCTACAGAACTTTACATCCAAACTCAACAGAATACACATTCTTCTCAAGTGCACATGACTTTCTCCAGAATAGAACACATACTGGGTCACAAATCGGGTCTGAACCGATACCAAAAGATTGGGGTCGTCCCCTGCATATTCTCAGACCATAATGCCTTGAAATTAGAACTCAATCACAACAAGAAGTTTGGAAGGACCTCAAACACGTGGAGGTTAAGGACCATCCTGCTAAAAGATGAAAGGGTCAACCAGGAAATTAAGGAAGAATTAAAAACATTCATGGAAACTAATGAGAATGAAGATACAACCGTTCAAAATCTTTGGGATGCAGCAAAAGCAGTCCTGAGGGGGAAATACATCGCAATACAAGCATCCATTCAAAAACTGGAAAGAACTCAAATACAAAAGCTAACCTTACACATAAAGGAGCTAGATAAAAAACAGCAGATTGACCCCACGCCCAGCAGAAGAAGAGAGTTAATTAAAATTCGAGCAGAAGTCAACGAAATCGAGACCAGAAGAACTGTGGAACAGATCAACAGTACCAGGAGTTGGTTCTTTGAAAGAATTAATAAGATAGATAAACCATTAGCCAACCTTATTAAAAAGAAGAGAGAGGAGACTCAAATTAATAAAATCATGCATGAGAAAGGAGAGATCACTACCAACACCAAGGAAATACAAACGACTTTAAAAACATATTATGAACAGCTATACGCCAATAAATTAGGCAATCTAGAAGAAATGGACGCATTCCTGGAAAGCCACAAACTACCAAAACTGGAACAGGAAGAAATAGAAAACCTGAACAGGCCAATAACCAGGGAGGAAATTGAAGCAGTCATCAAAAACCTCCTAAGACACAAGAGTCCAGTGCCAGATGGCTTCCCAGGGGAATTCTATCAAACGTTTAAAGAAGAAATCATACCTATTCTACTAAAGATAGAAAAGATGGAAAGATAGAAAGAGATGGAGTACTTCAAATTCATTCTATGAAGCCAGCATCACCTTAATTCCAAAACCAGACAAAGACCCCACCAAAAAGGAGAATTACAGACCAGTATCCCTGATGAACATGGATGCAAAAATTCTCAACAAGATACTAGCCAATAGGATCCAACAGCACATTAAGAAAATTATTCACCATGACCAAGTAGGATTTATCCCTGGGACACAAGGCTGGTTCAACACTCATAAAACAATCAATGTGATTCATCATATCAGCAAGAGAAAAACCAAGAACCATATGATCCTCTCATTAGATGCAGAGAAAGCATTTGACAAAATACAGCATCCATTCCTGATCAAAACTCTTCAGAGTGTAGGGATAGAGGGAACTTTCCTTGACATCTTAAAATCCATCTACGAAAAGCCCACAGCAAATATCATTCTCAATGGGGAAGCACTGGGAGCCTTTCCCCTAAGATCAGGAACAAGACAGGGATGTCCACTCTCACCACTGCTATTCAACATAGTAGTGGAAGTCCTAGCCTCAGCAGACAACAAAAAGACATTAAAGGCATTCGAATTGGCAAAGAAGAAGTCAAACTCTCCCTCTTCACCGATGACATGATACTCTACATAGAAAACCCAAAAGCCTCCACCCCAAGATTGCTAGAACTCATACAGCAATTTGGCAGCGTGGCAGGATACAAAATCAATGCCCAGAAATCAATGGCATTTCTATACACTAACAATGAGACTGAAGAAAGAGAAATTAAGGAGTCAATCCCATTTACAATTGCACCCAAAAGCATAAGATACCTAGGAATAAACCTCACCAAAGAGGTAAAGGATCTATACCCTAAAAACTATAGAACACTTCTGAAAGAAATTGAGGAAGACACAAAGAGATGGAAAAATATTCCATGCTCATGGATTGACAGAATTAATATTGTGAAAATGTCCATGTTACCCAGGGCAATTTACACATTTAATGCAATCCCTATCAAAATACCATGGACTTTCTTCAGAGAGTTAGAACAAATTATTTTAAGATTTGTGTGGAATCAGAAAAGACCCCGAATAGCCAGGGGAAATTTAAAAAAGAAAACCATATCTGGGGGCATCAAATGCCAGATTTCAGGTTGTGCTACAAAGCTGTGGTCATCAAGACAGTATGGTACTGGCACAAAAACAGACACACAGATCAATGGAACAGAATAGAGAACCCAGAAGTAGACCCTGAACTTTCTGGCCAACTAATATTCGATAAAGGAGGAAAGACTATCCATTGGAAGAAAGACAGTCTCTTCAATAAATGGTGCTGGGAAAATTGGACATCCACATGCAGAAGAATGAAACTAGACCACTCCCTTGCACCATACACAAAGATAAACTCAAAATGGATGAAAGATCTAAATGTGAGACAAGATTCCATCAAAATCCTAGAGGAGAACACAGGCAACACCCTTTTTGAACTCGGCCATAGTAACTTCTTGCAAGATACATCCACAAAGGCAAAAGAAACAAAAGCAAAAATGAACTATTGGGACTTCATCAAGATAAGAAGCTTTTGCACAGCAAAGGATACAGTCAACAAAACTCAAAGACAACCTACAGAATGGGAGAAGATATTTGCAAATGACGTATCAGATAAAGGGCTAGTTTCCAAGATCTATAAAGAACTTCTTAAACTCAACACCAAAGAAACAAACAATCCAATCATGAAATGGGCAAAAGACATGAAGAGAAATCTCACAGAGTAAGACATAGACATGGCCAACATGCACATGAGAAAATGCTCTGCATCACTTGCCATCAGGGAAATACAAATCAAAACCACAATGAGATACCACCTCGCACCAGTGAGAATGGGGAACATTAACAAGGCAGGAAACCACAAATGTTGGAGAGGATGCGGAGAAAAGGGAACCCTCTTACACTGTTGGTGGGAATGTGAACTGGTGCAGCCACTCTGGAAAACTGTGTGGAGGTTCCTCAAAGAGTTAAAAATAGACCTGCCCTACGACCCAGCAATTGCACTGTTGGGGATTTACCCCAATGATTCAGATGCAATGAAATGCCGGGACACCCTCACCCCGGTTTGTAGCAGCAACGTCCACAATAGCCAAACTGTGGAAGGAGCCTCGGTGTCCAAAGAAAGATGAATGGATAAAGAAGCTGTGGTGTATGTATACAATGGAATATTACTCAACCATTAGAAACGACAAATACCCACCATTTGCTTCAACGTGGATGGAACTGGAGGGTATTATGCTGAGTGAAGTAAGTCATTCGGAGAAGGACAAACAGTGTATGTTCTCATTCATTTGGGGAATATAAATAATAGTGAAAGGGAATATAAGGAAAGGGAGAAGAAATGTGTGGGAAATATCAGAAAGGGAGACAGAACATAAAGACTCCTAACTCTGGGAAACGAACTAGGGGTGGTGGAAGGGGAGGTGGGCGGGGGGTGGGGGTGAGTGGGTGACAGGCACTGAGGGGGACACTTGAGGGGATGAGCACTGGGTGTTATTCTGTATGTTGGTAAATTGAACCCCAATAAAAATTATTTTATTAAAAAAAACAATGTTTTATAAACACATAAAAGTTGTTAATAGAGTAAATCCTAAGAGTTCACATAACAAGGAAAAGTTTTTCTTTTTTTTTGTATCTATGCGATATGATAGATATTAACTAAACATTGTGGTAATTATTTCACAATATATATAAATCATTTCATTATGCCATCTATCAGAAACTTATATAGTATTTTATGTCAATTATATCTCAATAAAACTGGAGAAAAAATGCTTAAGTAGTAACCAAAAAAAAATGCAACTACATAAATGGGATAGGAATGTTTTTTATTCTATCAATATAGAGAGAAATTTTTTCAAATACCATCCATATGCCTATAAGGATGCCATAAGATAGCATTCTTATCAACACACCTTTTGAAAATATATTTTGGAAAGTGATTTGATGACATGTATAGCTAGCAGTGAATTATATATATTTTTAAAATATATAATATCTATTATATATGATATATACAAATATCTTTTGAAATTATAATTTTCTCTTCAACAATCTATTCCAGGGAATTATTCTAAAATTTAAAAAAAATTAAACTCAAAGATTTCTATTGCATAGTTAAGATTGGAAAATTCAAAATAGCCTAAATACACTAGCGAAATGTTATAAAAATAACATTCACTATTATGCAGCATTTAAGAGCTTTAATTACATGAAAAAAATGCTTACATAAGCAGAATACTAAATTGTAAATGCTATATGACCTCATATGTACAAAGAAAAATTGTTAAAACAAAATAAAGCAAAGGAAATAGGCCAAGCCTTTACCTGAACTTATGTCTACTTGATAAAATTATAAGTAAATTTTTAGCCATCAAACTTTTTGAATCTTCCAAATTTTTGTTTAAATATATATTACTTGGATAATCAGAATTTTTAAAAATTGCAACAGTGATACCTGGAATACAGAAAGTTGCAAGAATTAAATAAAAAAACTTAGAGGTAAGAATTTTTGTCACAGTGCTGGGCATGAGATGAGTTATCAGAAAGCATTGTTTTCCTTCCCTGTCAAGTAAAGATGCAGGGTAAATAGTTTAGTATTTAAAAACTCAGTCTCTGATCTCAGAGAGAACTAAATTCAAATATTGGCATTCCCATTTATTAGTTGTGAAACCTTGAACAGATTAATTTATCTAATCTTCAATGCCTCACCTATAAAATAAAAATAATAGTAATATTTAACATATTGGGTTATTATGGGAATTGAATGAACTTATTCAGAAAAGGTATTCTTGGGACACCTGAGTGGCTCAGCAGTTAAGCACCTGCCTTCAGCCCAGGGCATGACCCCGGGGTCTCGGGATCGAGTCCCACATCGGGCTCCCTGCAGGGAGCCTGCTTCTTCCCTCTGCCTGTGTCTCTCATGAATAAATAAATTAAATCTTTGAGGAAAAAAAAGGTACTCATTTTACCACCCGGCACAAGCAAGCTTTCATAATATTAACGCTAATATTTGTCATGGCCAAAGTAAAATGGCAGCTCTATACCCTAAAAACTATAGAACACTTCTGAAAGAAATTGAGGAAGACACAAAGAGATGGAAAAATATTCCATGCTCATGGATTGACAGAATTAATATTGTGAAAATGTCCATGTTACCCAGGGCAATTTACACATTTAATGCAATCCCTATCAAAATACCATGGACTTTCTTCAGAGAGTTAGAACAAATTATTTTAAGATTTGTGTGGAATCAGAAAAGACCCCGAATAGCCAGGGGAAATTTAAAAAAGAAAACCATATCTGGGGGCATCAAATGCCAGATTTCAGGTTGTGCTACAAAGCTGTGGTCATCAAGACAGTATGGTACTGGCACAAAAACAGACACACAGATCAATGGAACAGAATAGAGAACCCAGAAGTAGACCCTGAACTTTCTGGCCAACTAATATTCGATAAAGGAGGAAAGACTATCCATTGGAAGAAAGACAGTCTCTTCAATAAATGGTGCTGGGAAAATTGGACATCCACATGCAGAAGAATGAAACGTAGACCACTCCCTTGCACCATACACAAGATAAACTCAAAATGGATGAAGATCTAAATGTGAGACAAGATTCCATCAAAATCCTAGAGGAGAACACAGGCAACACCCTTTTTGAACTCGGCCATAGTAACTTCTTGCAAGATACATCCACAAAGGCAAAAGAAACAAAAGCAAAAAATGAACTATTGGGACTTCATCAAGATAAGAAGCTTTTGCACAGCAAAGGATCAGTCAACAAAACTCAAGACAACCTACAGAATGGGAGAAGATATTTGCAAATGACGTATCAGATAAAGGGCTAGTTTCCAAGATCTATAAAGAACTTCTTAAACTCAACACCAAAGAAACAAACAATCCAATCATGAAATGGGCAAAAGACATGAAGAGAAATCTCACAGAGTAAGACATAGACATGGCAACATGCACATGAGAAATGCTCTGCATCACTTGCCCATCAGGGAAATACAAATCAAAAACCACAATGAGATACCACCTCGCACCAGTGAGAATGGGGAACATTAACAAGGCAGGAAACCACAAATGTTGGAGAGGATGCGGAGAAAAGGGAACCCTCTTACACTGTTGGTGGGAATGTGAACTGGTGCAGCCACTCTGGAAAACTGTGTGGAGGTTCCTCAAAGAGTTAAAAATAGACCTGCCCTACGACCCAGCAATTGCACTGTTGGGGATTTACCCCAATGATTCAGATGCAATGAAATGCCGGGACAACCCTCACCCCGGTTTGTAGCAGCAACGTCCACAATAGCCAAACTGTGGAAGGAGCCTCGGTGTCCAAAGAAAGATGAATGGATAAAGAAGCTGTGGTGTATGTATACAATGGAATATTACTCAACCATTAGAAACGACAAATACCCACCATTTGCTTCAACGTGGATGGAACTGGAGGGTATTATGCTGAGTGAAGTAAGTCATTCGGAGAAGGACAAACAGTGTATGTTCTCATTCATTTGGGGAATATAAATAATAGTGAAAGGGAATATAAGGAAAGGGAGAAGAAATGTGTGGGAAATATCAGAAAGGGAGACAGAACATAAAGACTCCTAACTCTGGGAAACGAACTAGGGGTGGTGGAAGGGGAGGTGGGCGGGGGGTGGGGGTGAGTGGGTGACAGGCACTGAGGGGGACACTTGAGGGGATGAGCACTGGGTGTTATTCTGTATGTTGGTAAATTGAACCCCAATAAAAATTATTTTATTAAAAAAAACAATGTTTTATAAACACATAAAAGTTGTTAATAGAGTAAATCCTAAGAGTTCACATAACAAGGAAAAGTTTTTCTTTTTTTTTGTATCTATGCGATATGATAGATATTAACTAAACATTGTGGTAATTATTTCACAATATATATAAATCATTTCATTATGCCATCTATCAGAAACTTATATAGTATTTTATGTCAATTATATCTCAATAAAACTGGAGAAAAAATGCTTAAGTAGTAACCAAAAAAAAATGCAACTACAAAAATGGGATAGGAATGTTTTTTATTCTATCAATATAGAGAGAAATTTTTTCAAATACCATCCATATGCCTATAAGGATGCCATAAGATAGCATTCTTATCAACACACCTTTTGAAAATATATTTTGGAAAGTGATTTGATGACATGTATAGCTAGCAGTGAATTATATATATTTTTAAAATATATAATATCTATTATATATGATATATACAAATATCTTTTGAAATTATAATTTTCTCTTCAACAATCTATTCCAGGGAATTATTCTAAAATTTAAAAAAAATTAAACTCAAAGATTTCTATTGCATAGTTAAGATTGGAAAATTCAAAATAGCCTAAATACACTAGCGAAATGTTATAAAAATAACATTCACTATTATGCAGCATTTAAGAGCTTTAATTACATGAAAAAAATGCTTACATAAGCAGAATACTAAATTGTAAATGCTATATGACCTCATATGTACAAAGAAAAATTGTTAAAACAAAATAAAGCAAAGGAAATAGGCCAAGCCTTTACCTGAACTTATGTCTACTTGATAAAATTATAAGTAAATTTTTAGCCATCATACTTTTTGAATCTTCCAAATTTTTGTTTAAATATATATTACTTGGATAATCAGAATTTTTAAAAATTGCAACAGTGATACCTGGAATACAGAAAGTTGCAAGAATTAAATAAAAAAACTTAGAGGTAAGAATTTTTGTCACAGTGCTGGGCATGAGATGAGTTATCAGAAAGCATTGTTTTCCTTCCCTGTCAAGTAAAGATGCAGGGTAAATAGTTTAGTATTTAAAAACTCAGTCTCTGATCTCAGAGAGAACTAAATTCAAATATTGGCATTCCCATTTATTAGTTGTGAAACCTTGAACAGATTAATTTATCTAATCTTCAATGCCTCACCTATAAAATAAAAATAATAGTAATATTTAACATATTGGGTTATTATGGGAATTAAATGAACTTATTCAGAAAAGGTATTCTTGGGACACCTGAGTGGCTCAGCAGTTAAGCACCTGCCTTCAGCCCAGGGCATGACCCCGGGGTCTCGGGATCGAGTCCCACATCGGGCTCCCTGCAGGGAGCCTGCTTCTCCCTCTGCCTGTGTCTCTCATGAATAAATAAATTAAATCTTTGAGGAAAAAAAAGGTACTCATTTTACCACCCGGCACAAAGCAAGCTTTCAATAAATATTAACTGCTAATATTTGTATGCCAAAGTAAAATGGCAGCTCTGGGCACAGACTGACTTTTGGATTCATGCAATAAATTTAAAAATGAGTGATGAAAATAGTCCTCCCTTTAATTCCAGAAGAGGCTTAGAATTGCTTGTCAAATGGACAGTGTCAATAGATGGAATAGACTCGTTGGTCCAATATGAGAAAAGGAGTATCAAGGGAGGGTGCCGGATGGCTCACGTCATGATCCCAGAGTCCTGGGATCAAACCCCACATTGGGCTCCCTGCTCGGTAAAGAGCCTGCTTCTCCCTTTCTCTCTGCCCCCTCACTGCTTGTACTCTCTCTGTCAAATAAATAAAATCGAAAGAAAGAAAGAGAAAGAAAGACAGGCAAAAAAGAAAGGGAGAGGGAGAGAAAGAAAGAAGAAAGACGAAAAAGAAATACAGAAGAAGAAAGAAGAAGAAAGAGGAAAAGCGAGAGAGAGGAAGGCAGTAAGGAAGGTCGCGGAATGGAAGGAAGTCAGCGGAGGCCTCCTCCTCCCTCACATCACCGCACTCCCCCCTCCCGCCGCCCTCCCGCCATCCTACCGCCTCCCGCCCCCTCCCCCCGCCCCCTCCCTCCCTCTCCCCCCCCACTCCGCCCTCCCCGCCGCCCTCCCTCCCTCCTCCCCACTCCCTCCCCCCTCCCTCCCCCCTCCTCCTTCCTCCTCCTTCCTGCCTCGTCCTTCCTGTCATTCCTGCCGGACGGCATTACTGCCTCCTGTTTGAAAAAAAAATCATCAAAACCTAAGTCCTTGGGGTAACGTCCATCCAGCTGAGGGAACCTCCGCAAGGAATCCCTATAGGGAAGCTGGCTTTGGCCCAACAAAAATTTCACAGGGACAAGTGGAGAATAAGTTTTCATTCTCATCCCTGCTAAAAGTGGCTGGGGGGTGGGGGGGGTGGGGAGGGACCCACATCTTTTCCAACTTCAAAAAACAAAATTTTTCCCAAATGCACTGAAAGTGAAAGCACAAGGGACAGAACTCAGAGCCCTGGGAAAAGGCTTATCTGCAGCCCTGTCTGCTAATCAATCAGTTCTTGCATCAGCTCCTTCAACAAAGGGCAGGTGCCCGTATAGCATGAATGTGGGATAGAGAAAAATATGTTCTATTTTGAGTGTGGAAATCTGAGCCAGAGAAAGTACCTTCGTAGCTTCTAGTTGAAGAAGAAACCGTTACTTTCAAAGGCTGTCAACCGGAAAGGCAAAAGAGAAAAGGTAATTTAATTGCCTTTATTTATTCTGTTCTACTATTGTCATGGTTTCTGGACCTTTATTCTAAACTACAGCATTCTCCATAAAATTTACTGAAGAAAAGTAAAATCTGAAATGGAAGGTAATATCCATTTTCCTTTTTGTTTCTTTTAAGGGAGAAAAGTAGACGGAGGATAAGCTAGGACTCTTTCTAATGAGAAAGGAGTAAACATAAATCCTCTCCAGAAGTTGAGGGTTATCATTTTTCCTAAGGTTGCACTTGATTTTTTTTTTTGCCTTAACTTCTAATCCCTGCTCTAAGGTTTATGAAATGATATTGGTCACCAGAAGTAAAATGCAGCCACCGAGTGTCCTGTTGGGAATCTTTCCTTTCTCCTCAACCCTGGCACATACACTGACTTCAGTGGGTTTATTTTGTTTAATAATAATAAATTTATTTTTTTATTGGTGTTCAATTTTCTTCAGTGGGTTTAAATCCAAGTAGCAAGTGAGTGGGGATGAGACCTGAGATGGCAAGTCAAACATGACACAGACCGTGGTTTTCCTAGAATCTTGGAATGTCCCAGGAACAGTAAAGTTCATAAAAAGTACTCAAGCAGGGTTTAGAAGACCAGGAGGGTAAATACCTTCAAAAACAATATTCTATGATAATTATTTTTCAGATTATAAGTGATAGATGATACTCATAGAAATTTTAAGACATATTAACATGTATAAACGAAAAAAACCACGTAACCTATCATTTGACCTTGAAAAAGTTACCATTGTTATTTCTTTACAGGAATTTTTCTATCCCTTTGTATTATTTACTTTCTTTAAAGAAATGTATGTAAAGAACTACATAAACCCTTGCTACACAACTCTAAAAAATATGAAGAACTCTGTAAATCTTTACGACTCAAAGAATCAGCATTACCTTATTGCTTTTGTTAAAATTTTTTCCTTTGTGTACGGCCAACATTAGTTACCCTGTGTTACATTAGCTATACGGTGTTACATTAGTGTGGGGTCTATAACACAGCGATTCAGATTCTCTGTTATTAAAATCTTAGGATCTCAAGACCCATCCATTCCTTCTGAGAATCTGTATTTTAATGATCCCCAGAAATTCTTCTGTACTGCTATGATCAACGTATTAATTTTTTCTGCAACTCTGATTTTTGTTTAATGGATATAGAAGTTTTAAAAGCTCTAGGTATCCCCAAATTGCTTGCCGGAAAAAAATATATATATTACAAGTTTATTTTCCCTCCAGCAGTTCTTCTGAGTGCCATTTCATTGTACCTTCACCAACACTGCTATCATGATTATTTACCTATGCTAATTTAAAAAGTGAAAGAAAAAAAATAAAAAATAATAAAATAATAAAAAATAAAAAGCGAAAGAAAAATTATCTTTTTCAACTTTAAATTACCAACCTTCATCTAGAAATGTGGGAAACTAACTTCCACAATTTACACTCATATCCACTTCTTTATTACACTTTACACTTTATTACACTTCTTTATTACATTCATATCCACTTCATTAAATGCCCCTTAATTTTATTGAAAAGAATATTTCCAATTTTTAAGACATTTCACCATGCAGGAATTTAAATACATATCCCAAAACATCCTATGCATTGAAAATTATACAAGAATTCAGTAGGCACTTAGTAAAATTGTGTTGTATTTTTGAAATCGTTCAGGTCAGCAATTAGCTATAAAACCAAATGAACGTTAGAAAATAAGCTTGAAAGGATTGTACCAGCACATAAATGTTCAATAAATGGTAGAAAAATGACAGTTAATAGAAAGTGACCTAAATACATGATAGCAGTCAAAAAGTTAATGCTGCTATTACCAACAGTTGTTGATAATAATAGATGCTAACCTAGAAAAAGTTTTAAGTGACAGGAAAAAGCATTTTCTCGTGTTCTACCTAATATTTTAATCAGACATAGGTAAAACATGAGAAATTCTATCCCATTTATAGGCAATAAAAATAGAAAAAAGCTAGTATTGATAGTCATAAGATTTTAATTGACTGAAACACTTGGTAAAATTCAATAATTAACCTCCCTCATTTTGAAAACTCACTTAGGTGAATTCCTAGCACAGTGTCAGATGGGGCCAATCTTGTTTAAAAGAAGTTCTTGTGAACAAACTCTAAGGACTTTGGTAAAATGAAATTCAATAAAAGTCAAAAATATAAAGTCACTGCCCAAAAAAGCTAATGTCAACTTAAGTCTGCATGAGCTTCTGGAGCAAAAGCGATTATGGCCACTGTGCCCCATGTAAATCACTCAACATGAAGGGTGCTGTGCTCAGTTTTAGTAAGATCATATCTTTTTTCAAAAAAGATTTTTATTTATTTATTCATGAGAGACACCGAGAGAGGGGCAGAGACCCAGGCAGAGGGAGATGTGGGACTCGATCCCAAGACCCCGGGATCACGCCTTGGGCTGAAGGTAGACACTCAAGTGCTGAGCCACCAGGTGTCCCAAGATCACATCTTCTGAAAGGTATGAATGTTCAAAAGACGAGCAGGATGGTGAGCACCCTGGGAATCCCATCACATTGGGTTCAAGGAACCAGGAGTGGTTAGGACACATTGAGAAGATTCAAAGAGGACGTGAGTCTCTGCCTCAAGTATTTTTGAGTGCTGCTGTGGGATTCATGCTGAGCATCGGTATAATGTAAGGAAGGAATACAGATCTGCCCAGGACGGGTGCTTGCTGCCTTCCTGTGGCTCAGTCGTTACTTCTGTGGTTGGTAAAGATCAGGGAGGGCAGCGCAGGGTCCAGGTCCTGATGACTGGGGCATGTGATGGGCACGTAGGAAGTGTCGGCCTCCCTACCTGAGGCAGAAGTAGACAAGCCCGGGAGGGTAAATCAAGGTGGGAATGTGACTCAGAACGTAAGAGAAAAGGAAGTTCATGGCAGCCTTCAAAAATGAAAGCTGCTCTGCCATCCATCGAGCTCTTGGTCAGAGTCTGCAAGCCAGGTGGCCAGCCAGCAGGCAGCAGGATGGACGAGCACTGGAGGCCAGCAGGAGGCCACTCAGGAGCTCCTGAGGTCTCCAGCTCCAGGATTCAGCAGGTCAGACCAGTAAGCAAGTGCGGCTTTGGAGCTCCCATGCTGACCCCGGATATCTCTGAGGCCAGTGAATATGAGCCACACATTAGCCCAAAAAAATAGAATGCAGCTACTCACTTAGGTGAATTCCTAGCACATGGCACATGGACCCAGTCGTCCCTCGTGCTACGAGGACAGCTGAGCACAGACACTCAGCAGGCAAGGTCAAAGGGGAATAACATTATCTAACTTGGTGAAAAATATTTAAATAATAAAAGGCTGTTAATAAATCAAAGGCTGTCACAAATAGAATTATAACACGCCAAACTGCAAAGAAGCACGCCCGTAGCCCCCTTACATGTCTCTTCACTATCGTAGCTCAGTACCTTCTCTTTTTTAAAACATTTACTCTCATAACTTCTTTATCTATCTTAATTTTGTATCTTAATTTTGTATAAATGTACAAACCTGTCTCCTTACAGGAGCTGAACATTGCATATCAAAAAAGTCAGGTAAGAGTAAAATAACTAGCGTTCTTAGTACGGTATTTGGTATTTGTATGCCTTTTAACTTATTAGAAAAGAGGAGAGAGAGAGAGAGAGACCTAGAAATGAAAATGAAAAATAAAAGTCACAAAACACAATTGCACCTAAGTGGTATAATTTGAGGGGAGCTTGGGAGACACCACCTCTCTCCCCTCAGGTGACGCGGTGACAGTTATTTTATTAATTTGATGCACTTTTTTCCCTGGGATGAGGGACGTTCTGGATATATCTACCTTGAAGGTCTGTCAAAATAGTGACAGTAAAATAGGAGCCAAAAGGTATGCCCCATGTCCTGACCGTGTCACCTCCTGGTTTGAGATCTCAGGCATTTAATCTCCTTGAAACATTATCTCTTCATATATGGAACGGAGGCAAGGATCCCTGCCCCTACGCTGCCCTCCGGGTACTGAAGAAAGCCTCCCCGGGAAGATGCATGTTAGACACAAGGGTTAACCTTATTCAAACAAATCCCTTTCGAGGTACCCTCCCCAGGGGTAAGGTGCCTCCTGTGAAGCTCCTTGGAAATGAAGCCATCCACTGCCTGCTGCTTAATGACTTTCTCCCTCACCTGGTTGAGGTGAAGCTCAGTGAGGTGAAGCTTCACCTGCGGTTGGCTTGTCCTATCCTGGAGCTTCAACTGCAAAGTCCGAACTACGGCTCCCAATCACACCAGAAGGGGAGCCGGCACCCCTCCTCCCCAGCCCCAAACTCTGAGTCCAGAAATAGGACTGAACCAAGTGTTCCTCACGTTGATGTCCTACCTCGAGCCTACACACATCAGGAGAGCGGTCAGCACTTCCCCAATCACATGGCGTAAAACAAAACAAAACAAAACAAAACAAAAAACCCAAAACCTCACAGCTTAAAGGTTGAGGTGCCTCCTTAGAATGTAGTGTTCTAGGTGTCTGTATGCCCCTGGGGTTACAGTGAGCAAAATAAAAGGGGCCTGCGTGCCTGCGACTCATCCTGGGTCTACACACTTGACGTGTGAGCCACCTGTTCACATGCCGTTGCGTACAGAACACGGAAAAAGCGAAAATTACTAAAGTCTTCACAGATGTTGAGGGTTTGGTTCATGCAGGAGTTTACTGGATTTTCCCCCAGAGAACTGGTGTTGTTAAGAAAAGGTGAATAGAGCATTTGAGTGGGAAAGGAGAAAAAAGGCGAAACAAGGATGATACACCCATATTCCAAAATTCTTCTGGGTTCAACTTGGCCTAGGTTAAGGCCTAAAATTTAGATAAGCCTCCATCTTTTCCCCTGTATCCAAAAAAAGAGTCAGGCTTTCTCCAGGGCTGAATAAAGCACAAAATCCAGGAATACCAGAAGGAGAAAGGGCACGGGTTTCCATAAGTCTGCCTATTTTGAAGTGGTATTTGTTGGTGCTTCCCTGTTATGATCGCTTGCGTACAGACTGATCCTCATTCCCCAGGAAATCCCACAGAAGAGCCAGCCATGGGTAGGGATCATGGGGGAGGTTTCGCAGGTTCAAAAGTAGGTGTGGCCTTAATACAAAGCACGGTGTAGCCATAGGAAAATGACCCTGTCACTTAAGGCTGCAACGGTGACCTCACCAAAGAACACAGTCCATTAAGAAAAAAAGGGGCGCTCTGGTGTGTTTGATGGGCAAAAAAAGTCTTAAAAAGAAGCCTGCAAGGGAGCTGCTTTCAGTGTGGCCTGAGAGGACTGAGAAGCACCTCTTCCTCATACGCGTGTACGTGTGCTCATACACGATCACACACATACGACCTGGGCTTAGCCCGTCACGTGGCTAAAATTCCGCAAGGAAAAATATTCTTTCGCACTTTGCGATCAGTGTAATTTATAAAGCTAACAGAGGGGTATGACCTCTAGCATAACCAGTCCTGGATGCTTTACAGCATCTTATGTTTCTGCAGCATTCTATGATTTTTAAACTGTGCTTGGGTACATGATTTTATGCAATTTTTATGTCCCCCTTGTTGTGGAGGTGTGATTATCCATATTTTACAGAGAAAGGAACCTGGTCTCAGAGCGGAAGTCCTCTCCTGGGGCAGAAGCAAAGCGAGAACTGTAATATGTCCAAGCTCATGCCCTGGCACCCCGGGGATCCCCATCCAGGGGAAGCCTAGGAACGGGGGCCCCTGGGTCCAGGCCCCCCCCCCCGATGATCAGGACATTGTGTGGCCTCCTGGGGAGCAGCTGGCACGTGTAGCCTCTGCTGCGAGCCTCGCGGGCTCGAGGGCAATGACCTCAGAGGCCAGAAACGCTTCCCGTAGTGGGCAGGACTTCATCCTCCTGGGCTTCCCTTGCAGCCGGGAAGTCCAATTCCTCCTCTTCTCTATATTCTTTGTGACCTACACGCTGACGCTCCTTGGAAACACGGTCATCGTGTGTGCGGTGCACGGGGACCGCCGGCTTCACACCCCGATGTATGTCCTGCTGGCCAACTTCTCCTTCCTGGAGATCTGCTACGTCAACTCCGATGTGCCCAACATGCTGGCCAACCTCCTCTCCCAGACCAAAACCATCTCCTTCGCTCGGTGCCTGCTCCAGTTGTACTTCTTCTTCTCCCTGGGCACAACCGAATGCTTGTTTCTGTCCATCATGGCCTATGACCGCTTCCTTGCCATCTGCCGCCCCCTGCACTATCCCACTGTCATGACTATTAAGTTCTGTGTCCGTCTGGTCATCTTTTGCTGGGTCTATGGTTTTCTCTGGTTTCTGATCCCTGTGATACTCGTGACCCAGCTACCGTTTTGCGGCCCGAATGTAATTGATGACTTTCTGTGTGACCTGGGTCCTCTGCTGGCCTTGGCTTCAGCCTGTGTCCCAATCCCAGGGACTGTTCTCATCTGTGGCACCATGAGTTCCCTCCTCATCTTTGCCACCTTCCTGTACATAATCGGCTCCTACAGCCTGGTGGTGTGGGTTGTAGTGCAGGTGCCCTCCAGAGCCGGCCGGAAGAAAGCCTTTTCTACCTGCTGCTCACATCTGGCTGTCGTGTTTCTATTCTATGGTTCCGTCATGATGACATATGTGAGCCCAGGGTCAGGACAAGCAGAGGGAATGCAGAAGTTCACGACTCTATTCTACTCAGTTTTGACCCCTTTTTTCAACCCCATGATCTACAGCCTCCGGAATAAAGAAATGAAGGCTGCCTTGAAGAAAATTCTGGGAGGTTCCTAAAAATTGGTCCGTGATGTGTGTTATTCCCAGATGAGATCAATGCTGTGAGTCTCCTGTCAGTGAACAGTTGAGAAACTAGAAAATAAACGTGAACATTTTGAAGGAGGCATTTCAAAATTCTAAATACCAGGTCATCGATGAAGCGTTTCCCCAGGTGAAATTAACTGCCTCTTCCATAGCACGTTGTGTGTTCTTCTACTGAACACGTGGTTCATTTTCTTCTTGTGTTATAGTTAGCTATTCACAGATCTGTCCTACCTGCCTCCCATCCTTCACAGACGGTTAGTTTTTTAAGAGCAGGGCCTATGCCTTATTAATTTCTATAGTTCTAGAACCCAACATCACACTTAGAACAAAAATGTCAATATTGTCGATTTAAATAAAGAAAATACATTTGTTCATATTTCCTCACTGGATTTTTATCACCTTGTCACCCTATTGATAGTCAGGACAATATCTAAAGAAATTATGCAAACTCCAAAACAATCTATATTTTATATGTCCTTCTGATGAAAATGAAAAAACTTCTAGGAAAAATGTGAGGTCAACCTAACGTGGTTGGGCCAACCAGTCAATGATAAATCAATGGAAGAGCCTCACCAAGATGAAAGTCAAGGTCTTAAGAAATTACCTGCTTCCTTCTCCTCATCAATCCTCTCATCAAATAATGTAACTCCTTTATTTAGTGTTCTTCTTACTAACCATGCTTTCACTCCTGCACATTTTCAAATGTACAACCTTAATCACTGAAAATCTGATTTGGGGATCATTCCCTAGGCATCACTGGCGATCTTCTTAGAAGGTAGGATCTCAGTCTCAGGCCTATTGAAATAGAATGTGCATTTCATCCCCATGAGTTATACACACTAAAGTTGGAAAGCCACAATGTACAACAGATTCTCTGTGGGCTCCCAGTAATCACAACCCCGTGTAGTTCTAAAGACCCCTACCTCTGCTCAAGCGGTGGTTCTCAACTAATTGACTCAGATTTGGGGGTGGGGTGTAAGCACCCAAATATTCTGCAAAGCTCCCCAGGAAGTTAATACAGAGAGAGTTCTGGGAACCACTGCATTCAAATTTAGGGACCCCTATGGGACACCTGTGTGGCTCAGTCAGTAAAGTGTCGACTCTTGATTTCAGCTCAGGTCATGATCTCAGGGTTGTGAGATCCAGCCCCACATCAGGCTCTGTACTGGGTGTGGAGTCTACTAAAGATTCTCTCTCTCCCCCATTCCTTCTCTTAAAAAAAAAATTAGGGACTTCTAAACTCCACAATAACACAGAATGAAACCACATCCACATTCCTTTTCTTTACAAAACCCCCCTTGATGCAAATCAACCAAACTGAATATTAGATGGCAATAAGACGTGTTATAACACAAGTATAATTATCATTGCTTTGCTGAAAAAATTTTATATTCAAGATAGATAAATCTCTTTTGAATATTCTCACACATTTACAATTGAAAGATATGTGTATTAAAAAAATAAGGAATATAAAATTCTATCCTGGTACAGTACTAGCCTTTGGAATAATCCATTTTAGCAATAATCCTTTCCTGTCCTCAGAGAGACACAACCCAGTGATGGAAATAAACTTTTCTAACCTTTTTTGTTTTGTTTTGTAACAACTTGATTGAAATACAGTTTACACACCATAAAATTCACCCTTTAAAAGTAGACAATTCAGTGTTTTTAGTTTATTCACATAACTGTGCAACTATTACCACTAATAATTTTACAATATTTTCATAACCTCAAAAAGAAATCCCATACCAATTAGCAGTCACTCCCTACTCCCCTCTCCCTTCATCCCTGGGAAACCACTAATTTACTTTCTATCCCTATGAGTTTTGCCTATTCTGGGCATTTCAAAAAAGTGGGATTATGCACTGCGTGGCTTTTAGTACCTGGCTGCTTCCACTTAGCATAATGTCCATCCACAAACAATTCATCCATGTTATAGCAGCGAAGAGTACTTTATTCCTCTTATAGTCAAATAATATTCAACTGTATGGATATGCCATATTTTGTTTACACATTCATTAACTCATAGACATTTAAGCTGTTCCCATTTTTTTGGCTGATATGAATAATGAGGTTATGAATATTCATGTACACATTTTTGTGCAAACATAGACATTCATTTCTCCTGGATGTGTACTAGTCTGCATAGGTGGCCATGACAAAACACCACAGGCTGGGTGGCTTATTTTTTTTAAGATTTTATTTATTTATTCATGAGAGACACAGAGAGAGAGGCAGAGACACAGGCAGAGGGAGAAGCTCCCAACATGGAGCCAGACGTGAGACTCGATCCCAGGACCCTGGGATCACGACCTGAGCCAAAGGCAGACGCTCAACCGCTGAACCACCCAAGCGTCCTGTGATAACTCTCTCGAAGAATTTCTGGACTGTGTTCCAAATTTTCTATACTATTTTATAATGCCACCAGCAGTTATTAGAGTTTCAAATTCTCTGCATCCCAGCCACACTTGCTATTCTCTCCTTTCCTGTCTCTTTTTTTCTTTTTCTTTCTTTCTTTTTTTTCTTTTATGATAACTTAGACATTATAAAGTAGTAGCTCGCTATGGTTTTGATTTGCATTTTCCTAATCTCTTATATTAAGCATCCCTTCATGTAACTGGCCATTCATGAATCTTCCTTGAAGAAATGTCAGTTCTAATTTTTTGCCCCATTTTTGATTGACTTAGTTCTTATTTCTTTTTTTTTTAAGAGTTCAATTCTTTTTTTATTTTATTTTTTTTTTATTTTTTATTGGTGTTCAATTTACTAACATACAGAATAACCCCCAGTGCCCGTCACCCATTCACTCCCACCCCCCGCCCTCCTCCCCTTCCAACACCCCTAGTTCGTTTCCCAGAGTTAGCAGTCTTTACGTTCTGTCTCCCTTTCTGATATTTCCCACACACTTCTTCCCCCTTCCCCTATATTCCCTTTCACTATTATCTATATTCCCCAAATGAATGAGAACATATAATGTTTGTCCTTCTCCGACTGGCTCACTTCACTCAGCATAATACCCTCCAGTTCCATCCACGTTGAAGCAAATGGTGGGTATTTGTCATTTCTAATAGCTGACTTAGTTCTTATTTCTTATTGCTGTTGAGTTTTAAGAGTTTTTAAAATATCCTAGATGCAAGTGTCTTATCAGATAAATGATTTGCAAAAATTTTCTCTCATTCTGTGGGTTGCTTTTCACTTTTCTTAGAGGTGTCATTTGCAACATGGAAGTTTTTTCTATTTTGATGAAGTCCAATTTATTTGTGTCTCTTGTTCTTTCAGTAAAGAAGAAGTCACTGCCTTACCCAACATCACAAATATTTATGCCTATTTTCTTCAGAGAGTTTTACAGCTTTATATCTTACATTTAAGATTATTGACTGACCATCTTAAAATAATTTTTATATACAGAGGAATCCAACTTCATTCTTTTGCATGTGGATACCCATTTGTTGAGACTATTCTTGCCTACAGTGAATTATTCAGCACTCTTGTTGAATATTAAACCATAAATATAAGGATTTATTTCTGGATGCTCAATTCTAACTCTATTGGTCTATTCTCATGCCAGTACCACACAGTCTTCATTATTGTATCGTTGTAGTAAGCTTTGGAATCAGGAAGTTAGAATCCTCCAACTCTAAGTACTCTGGGTCCCTTGCATTTCCACATGAATTTTAAAGTTGAGTCATTTATTTCCTTTTTTTAAGGTAAACCAAATAATACAATTTATATATTTCCATTATTTTTTTCATAATTGTAATATTTTGTAATTTCATAGAATTTTCTAACAGGATGCTTCCCAAACTTTTTTTTTTTTTTGATGCTTCCCAAACTTAAAACTAACAATGTGTTGGGCTTAAGAACACATGAGGCAAGAACCTAGAGAACTGCAAAGAGTGAGAACAAAAGAAATCCACTATTATATTATTATAGTTAGTATATATATAATTATATATTGTATTTAAGCTAAACATCTCTTTTTCAGTAACTGATAGATTAGGCAAACAGAAAATTGGTAAAGATAGAGTTTACTTAAGTAGCACTATCAATAAACTGAATTTATTTGACATTTATAAAATATTCCATCCAACAACACAACACACATTCTTCCTGAACTTGCATAGCACATTATTCACCAAGATAAACCATATTCTGGTCACTCTTGACCATAAAACACACCTTAACAAAGCTTAAAAGAATAAAAATAAATCAACTGGAAAGGACAATCACCACATGGTCTCACTCATACATGGACTATAAGAAATAGTGAAAAAAACTATTAGGGAAAGGAGGGGAACTGAGTGGGAAAAATTAGAGAGGGAGACAAACCATGAGAGATTCCTAACTCTGGGAAACAAACAAAGGGTTGTGGAAGGAGAGGTGGGTGGGGGTTGGGGTAGCTGGGTGACAGCACTGAGGAGGGCATTTGATGGGATGAGCACTGGGTGTTATACTATGTGTTGGCAAGTTGAATTTAAATTTTGAAAATGTAAAAAAAATAATAAAAAAAATACAAAGTATTATCAGACTACATTGAAATTCAAGTAGAAATCAATAACATATAGACAACTGGAAGATTACTAAATATTTGGAACTTAACACACTTCTATTCTACATGTACAACAACAAAGCAGTCTCATGATATTAAAAAAAAACATTTTAAACTGAATAAAAATGAAAATATACCTCATCAAAATTTAAGAGATGTGGCAAAATCAGTATTTAGAAGGAGGCTTATAGCATTAAATGCATCTATTAGAAAAGAATAAATATATAAAATTAATTATATAATTCTTACCTTAGGAAATCTAGAGAAAGAACAATTTAAGCCTGAAAAAGCAGAAAAAAAATAATAAAATTTAGAGCAGAAATCAATGAAATTGAAAACAGAAAAAATAGAGAAAATCAATGAAACAAAAGCTAGTTCTTCAAAAATATTTTAAAAATTAGTAAACCTCTAGCCAGGCTAACCAAGTGAAAAAAACAGAGAGAGAAGACATAGGTGGACATTAAAAGGATAGTAAAGAAACTCTCTAAGTTTGTGCCCACAAATTTAATAATGTAGATGAAATGAACAAATTCCTCAAAAGGCACAAACTGTAATCCACACAAGGAGAAATAGGAATAGATAATTGGAATATATATATATATATATATATATATATATATACTATAGCTATGTATCTAGAATTTATAACTATATAAAAAAGGAAATAAATAATTAATAACCTTTTAAAAATATCATCAACAAGGTCATATGATTTTACTGGTGAATTCTATCAAACATTTAACAAAGAAATGGTGCCAATTTTCCGCAATATATTTCAGAAAATAGAAACAGAGGGAGCACCATTATCCTGCTACCAAATCCAAATAAATAAAGGCATTACAAAAAAGGAAGATGTACAGGTGAAAAATAAGCACATGAAAAGATGTTCCACATCACCCTCATTAAGGAATTGCAAATCAACATAATGAGATACCGTTACAAGTCACTAACAAGAATGGCCAAAATCAAAAAACTGACAGTACCAACTGCTGACGAAGATGCAGAGCAACGAGAACTGCCATTCGCTGGCCATTCACCAAGAATACAAAATGATAGTCACTGTGGAAGCCAATCTGGCAGTTTCCTCCCAAACTGAACTTAATTATACCATACCAATCAGCAAGTGCACCCCGAGGCATTCACCAGGTTGCTTCAAATACTTATGTCTACAAAGAAAACCTGCACACAAATGCTTATACTAGCTTTACTCATAATTATCAAAAACTGGAAGCAACAAAGAAGTCCTTCAGTGGGTGAATGGACAACAAATTGATACACCTATATAGTGGAATATTTTTCAGTAGCAAAAAGAAATGAGCCATCAGGACATGAAAAAAAATTGAAGGTCAAGTCATTAATTTCCGTTGAAGATAACTCAAGGAGAATTGCCACCTTAATTATATTAAGTCTTCCATTCCAATAACATGGGTTCTCTATTTTAGATTTATGGTAACTTCTTGCAACAATGCTTTGTAGTTGTCACTATTCAAGGTTTTTTGCTAAATTAATTTGTCAGATTTTTATTCTTTTTCATGCTATTATAAATACAATCAGGATGTCTTTTATTTCTTTTTCTTGCTGAGGCTTAGAACATCCAGTACTCATGACACTAGGTAAGCCTGGAGTTTTTCACCACTATATGTAAGATTAGCTGTGAATATTTTATAGATGCCCTTTTATCAACTTGAGGAGGTTCTCTCCTATTCCTAAGTTTTTCTTTATTTTATTTTTTAGGATTTTTATCATGAAAGAATGTTGAAATTTGTAAAATGCTTTGTTGGTATCTATTGAGAGGATCATATATTTTTTTACCTTATTTTATTCATATGGTAAGTAACACATTTATGATTTTGAAAGTGAAACTAACCTGTGATAGATCCCACATGGTCATGATGTATTTATCTTTTTATGTATTACCGGATTTTTTTTGCTAATATTCTTTTGAGACATTTTTTGTCTATGTTCATAAGGAATACTGGTCTGTAGTTTTACTTACCTCTGACATCTTTGTCTGGTTTGGGTCTCAGATTAATACTGGCCTCATAAAATGAGTGGGAAAGACTACTTCCTCTCATTTATTTTTGAAAATCTCTTCCTTCATTATTACCTCCTTTTGTGTTAAATATGTATTTCTTAGTACCCATTTTGATTTCCCTTTTGTTTTGTTTCTTTTGATATATTTTTAGAATTATTTTCTTAGTGGTTGCATCTTAAAACTATCTAATGTATATTAGTTTCAATTTAATTTCAATAGTATAGAAGAACTTTGCTTGAATGTACCTCCTTTCTCTCCCTCCTCCTTATTGCCTTTGTTGCTATACAAATGACATCTTTATACATTATAAAGCCATTGACACAGTTTTATAATTATTGCTTTATGAAGTTGTCTTTTGAATCAGGAGAAGAAAAGAGTCACAAGTAAAAACACATTTATATTTTATTTTATATTTACCTTCATTGTTACCTTTATTGGTGTTTACTTTTTAGCTAGATTCAAGTCTAGTCCTTTCATTTCTACCTGAAAGGCTTCTTTTAATATTGCTTGTAATGCAAGTTTGCTTGCAACAAATTCTCTCAGTTTTTGTTTGAAAATGTTTAATTTTTCCTTCTTTTGTAAAAGATAGACTTCCTAGATATAAAATTACTAGTTGACTATCTTTTTCTTTCAGTTCATTTGAAAATACCAACTCACTCTGTTTTGGTTTCCATGGTTTGAATGAGAGGTCAGCTGTTAGTCTTATTTAGGATGACTTCTATGTGATGACTTTTCTCTTGCCATTTTCACAATTTTCTGTCTTCTTCTTTCAAGAGTTTGACCCTGATGTGTTTAGATGTGGATCTCTTTGAATTTATCCTACTTGAAACTTATTAAGCTTCTTGGATGTGTTAATTCATGTTTTTCATTAAATTTGGGGGATATTAAGCCATTCTTTCTTCAAATATTTTCCTCCCCCTTTTAATCTCCTTTTCTCATTCTTGGACTCCCATCACGTGTTGGTATCCCTAATGGTATCCTACCATTCTCTGAAACTCTGACCATTTTCCTTATTTTCCTTCATTTCTTTTGCTTTTATTTATCAGATTATTCTCTATGTATTTTCAAATTTGCTGATTCTTTCTTCTGCCCACACAAATATTCTGTTGAATCCCTCAATTAAATATTTTTATTAGACACTGTACTTTTCAACAAAGAGTTTCCATATGGTTCTTTTTGATAATTCATATCTCTTTCTTGATATTCTCTACTTGGTGAGACATCATTCTCATAATTTCCTTTAATTCTTTAGATAGACTTTTCTTCAGTTTCTTTGAAGTTCTTTATAAAAGCTTATTTAAACTCTGCCTAGTGGTGGTGGAAGGGGAGGAGGGCAAGGGGTGGGGGTGACTGGGTGGTGGACACTGAGGTGGGCACTTGACGGGATGAGCACTGGGTGTTATTCTGTATGTTGGCAAATTGAACACCAATAAAAAATAAATTTATTATTAAAAAAATAAACTCTGCCTAGTAAGTCCCACATCTGGACTCCCTGAAGATAATTCTTATTGACTGCTGGCTTTTTTTTTTAATTTCCCTACTTCTCTGGGTTTTTATTGTTGTTTCATTTGGTTGTTCTAAAAACTAATGGTACTGTTTCTTCAATGACTTTTTTTTTTTTTACTAATCCTATTCGATATCACCTGTTATATGTAGCTACTGAAGTCTCTGTTTGGTTAGCTTAGTGGTCAGATCATAATTGCACAGAGATTTCCTTAAACACCTTCAACCAAAAGGTTACCCATTCTTTGTAAAGCAACAAAGGTTAGGCCAAAGCTTCATCAGTTTATAACTCTTTTAACTTTTATCTCCCACTTGTGCAGGACCTCAGATATGGCCTCAGGTAAAATATTATGGCCTTCTTAAGTTTTCTTTGGAAATGTGCACAGCCCTGCACATGTGTGTGCTCTTCTAGATCCCCAGGAATACACTGGAACATTTCAAAGATCACAATAGACATCTCAGTCCCCAGATCTACTTTTTAAGTTTTTTTTTTTCTATCCAGCTTCCCATTTGTCCCAGCTGACATCACTGCTCCAAGCAGCTGCAATGTTAAAACAATCACCTTCACTATTTTCAAAAATATCCCGGGCTACACCTTTGCCCACTGAGCAACCTTTGATTCAGGCCAAATAACAAGTCCTGTAAATGGAGCTTTTCCAGGGAGCTGTAAGATGGACCAAAAAGTGAGAGTTCTCTGGTGACAGAGCTTTTGGAGTAGTTCCAAACCCAGTCTTCCCTCTCTAACGGCTGTTAGCCTATTGATTTTCACAGATACCATGGCTGCAAGGCTGCTGGTTTTTGAAGGCTAATGGGTAAGGGAGGTGAGAATAAGGCCAGATAAAATGCCGTAAATTTCACTCTTCTTATCAAGATTCAGCACTTCTACTGGGAAAATAAATTCTTAAATTGTTGCAAGCCTTTGGCTAATTTCCAGAGTTCTGATAAAACTTATTTTAATAATTCCTGCTTGATGCTTTTTTGAAGGAGTGGGGTTTTGAAGGCTCTTACTCTTCCATTCTGGAAGTCCTTTTCTAAGCTTTTAACTTCTTACAAAACAATAATATGAGTTATCTAATAACTTGAATGTTACATAGTGGAGTTGTGTGAATAATATTATGGAAGCAAAGTCATAGCCAATTCTGCTTGTAAGGCTGAATACATAATGTAATACAGAAGTAATGGCATCTGAGCCAGATCTTGAAAAATAAGTGGAATATATGTGTGCACAGATACTAAGAGAACAAACCAAGAGAAGACATAAAAATAGAATCAAGTCCATAATAATATAGGCAGAAAGTAAATTTAAAGCACTTGGAGTTCTACAATAGAACCGAACAGAAAGTCAACTAAGGAACAGTGACCAGAAATTATGAAGATACACATTCTCTTGATTCTTTTTTAATTTGGAGATCCCTTTAATTCCCCCCCCCACATCCATCTTAACAACAGTTTACATTATGTTGTTTCTGGGAATCGATTCTAAGCTTTCTTTTTATTTTTGTCTCATAAGCCATGAAGTAATGAATTATTTCATCATTTCAACAATTTTCTATTATGTTCTTACTTTTTTGCCAGGAATTATTCTAGGTGCTGGTAATACAGAAGTGAATAAAGGCACAAGACAAAAAGACTTTGTTCTCATAGAACTTACGCTCCGAAGACGACAAGAAAGTGACAATAGGGCAGCCCGGGTGGCTCAGCGGTATAGAGCCGCCTTTGGCCCAGGGTGTGATCCTGGAGACCCAGGATCGAGTCCCATGTCAGGCTCCTGCATGGAGCCTGCTTCTCCTCTGCCTGTGTCTCTGCTTCTCTCTCTCTCTCTCTCTGTCTGTCTGTCTAATAAATAAATAAACTCTTTAAAAAAAAAAAAAAGAAAGTGACAATAAAAAATGCATAATTCCATTTACTATTAAGTGACACTAACAAAATAGAATAAGAGGATAGAAGTGGTGGGTGTATATTTCAAACAAGGTGGTCAAGAAAGTGTTCTTGAAGGAGACAGATATTAGAAGTGAAGGAAGCAAGGAGGCAAGATATGTGAATACCTGGGAGAAGAGTATTCCAGGCAGAAAAAACATGTAGCACATGGGTCCTCAGGGTGGAGCAAAACTAGCATGTTCAAAATACATTTCCTGTGTGACTGGCTTGGAGTGAATGAGGATAAGATCATTAAGGTGGCCAGAGCCTAGAATATGCAGATCTCGTAGGTCACAGTAAAGATGATGAGTGTATCTTAAGAAGATATTAATGATAATAACGATAGTAGATAGAGAGTATGTTTATAGTTCGCTGCAGCAAGGGACAATATCCCAAATGAACCACAGGATATCTCAGTAAAAGCTTGGAGAGGTTTATTATAAGATTTTAACTTTGTGTGATTTGGGGGAAAGTTAAACAAAATTGGAATAAAAAATGTGTCAGGCTTTACATATAAATGTAACTGTTTTTACAAATAAGCTCATTTCATCTTCATACCAACCATATGAAGTAAATAATGTTATTATTCTTTAAAGAAACTGAAACACTGAGGACAAAAGGAATTTACTCAAAATTACAGGTTTCCTGGGGACAATTCACAGTAAACATTCTTAAGACCAAGTCTCCTGAAGAGGCAGATGTCAAGTGGAAGGAACAACTACTCTAAAGCTCTCTCCTTCTCAACTACAAATTGATTCCCCAAGAAGGAAAAGACATGGGGGGGGAGGACTCAGATTCTGCTTATAATTACTTTTTCAGCCAGCCATGATAGAGTAAGCTATACTGCATCTTCATATTGCTGCACTTATTGCCACTCCCCTCTTCCTATCTGGGTTAACATTTTTTAGGATAATATAATACAGAAGATAGCAAAAATAGACTTAGACTCAAAATTATTTTATTCTTCTCCCTGTTCCAGACAGAAAAGTGGTAGAGTCACTATTCAAACCTGAAAAGATATACGAACTAGAACATTACCACCTGCCCATTTATTTCTGCTGAGTCTGTTACTGTTCAAGGTATGACATCTGATTCTGTTTGTTCAAAGAAGAAGAAACACTGAAGAAATAATGACCAAAAATTTTTGAAAATTAGTATTAGTCACCTAATTATGGATCCAAGAATCTCAAAAACTAAAATGCATAATAAACACCAGACATATAATGTAAACCTAGACATATGATATTTAAACTACTGTAAAACTATAGGCCGATATCTTTGATGAATATAAATGGAAATTGTCTCGATAAAATACTAACCGAAATAACTCAACAGCACAGTAAAAGGATCATACACCATGATCAAGTGGGATTTATCCCTGGAATGCAAGGATGGTTCAACACACGTAAATCAATACATGCATGTGAAATATATATACACATATATATATAATATATAATATAGAGTAGAATATATTGGATATATGTTACATGATAGAATAATAGAATATATGACATATATATTATATGGTTACTATATATTTAATATATATTTAAATATATATTATATTTAAAATATATGTTGTATATCCTATTATTATATACATTTTATATATATTATGATAGAACACTATTCAACCACAAAAAAGGAGGAAATACTGCAAAGGAAACTTGTATGTCACTTAGCAATGTTGAAGGCATTATGTTAAGTGAAATAAGTCAGAGAACAACAAATACTCCATGTTATCACTTATATGTAGAATCCAAAAAACTGAACTCATAGCAACAGAAAACAGATTGGTGGTTACCAGAGATGGAGAGTGAAGAAAATGGGTGAAGGTGGTCAAAATGTACAAACTTCCAAGTTAAAAGATAAAAAAAATTGTAAGGATATAAAGTACAGCATGGTGGCTAGACTTAACAATATATTATAATCGCATATTTGAAAGTCACTAAGAAAATAAATCTTAAAAGATACCGACAAAAGAAAAATTTTGTAACTACGTGTAGTCATGGATGTAATTAAACTTAGTACTGATCATTTTGCCATATCTATCTATCATCTATCTTTATGTTTTATAACTTAAATTTATAAAATGTTATTTATATCTCAATAAAATGGGAAAAAATAAAATAAGGGAGTATTTCCCAAATGTCTTTCAATACCAGGAGGGAGAACTTTACTATGCATGGAAAAATATAGTATGCATGTGTGTGGGTGTGTGTATTTTTACATATATTTTTTAAACATCAAAAGTGCCCCTCAACTCCGTCCAGTTAAATTCTACAGTTTAATACTTCAGTTCAAGTATATGGGATCACACCATCCACCCAATGAAAGTTAGATAAATTCTTGATTCCAAATAATAATTTTGGCAGGCTTTAGTGTCAAGAAAGTTCTTCACGAATTCAAACATTAAAACCTTTTAATGAATAAATAACTCAAAAAACTGGCTGCTGTGCTTACTAGGATATCAACTTTCACGACTGGAAAAGTGCTGTCACCATTTAAAAGACAGAAACATGTCTACCTTACACAAATGATCCTTAGAAAATAAGCAAACGGCAAGTCATAATCCTTCATGAAATTCTTTTTGCTCAAGGATGCTGTGTAGCCAATAAATTATTAACAAGGTTGTGGTCTCACTAGAGATGGCTCCAAACCAATAACAGAAAAAAAGTTATTAAATATCTCAACTACATACACACATACCCATATACACATGCATATATAGACATATAAGTAATAAAAATGAAAGGATCCAAAAGTTTGAGTCATCTCTCTCAGCAATAACTCACTCTAAAGAACAAAGAAAATTCAACAATCATGCCAAATTTTACTGTCACCTGCTAAAAGGTCTGAAATAACCTAAAGGACTAGATGGGGAGGTATCGTCTAAAACTTTGGCATTCCATCACACATTCCATGTTCTCTACTCTTGGGATTTGATCACCATGAAATGAAATTTACTTATCAGTGTCATACTATAAGCACAGAGTGAACCTGGGAGAAAACCTGTTAATATAAAGAAGGAATAACCACTTTCCACCCATGGAGTAAGTTAACAGGAATGAGAATGAGAAATCTGATGACATGACTCTCTGATACTGATATATGAGAATCTAAACCTTGCAGCAGACTCAAAAAAGAATAAGACTGAATGCAAAGGAAGAAGAAAATTAAAAAAAAAAAAGCTCATGTTCCAGTAAGCTGGTGTTACTATAGTGATGGTACTATCATGAGGGTAACGTGTTCTATACAACAAAATAAGTATCTGCTCTAAGAATAGCCTGGGAGTATCTGATCAACACTGGGGAAACTGAGTCCCACGGGCCAATTAAGGGCCTCCTGAGGGAGGGGAACATTGGGTATATAACTGACTATCCCCTCTCATCAATTCTCACTTCTGGAAGTCACAGGAGACACTATCCCGTAGGAGGAATCAGATTTCAGAGAAACATAGATAAGTCTGTAGTGGAGCCAATATTTCTCTCCAAGCCAGAAGTGTCCAGCAATGAAGGCGCCCTCTCTGGGCTGCTGCCTGCCAAGGAGCCCATGTTCTCCATCGTGCCTGCCTTCTGCTGCCCTGGAAACAGAGGATTACAAGTCAGACCTGCCGGACCTACGGGGAGGTGGGTTCAGAGGAGGTACAAGTGTAGGACAGTCCTCAGGTAGGCCTCCTAGCTCCGCCGCCCCTGTGTGATCCTGGAAACAATAGCCCCTCATGTCACCTGAAGAATGTAAGGAGATTCATCTTTCCACCTGAGAGGCCTGGCTGTCAGGGAACCGAGAGATGGGGATGAGGAAGAAGGGAGAGTTGGTCCTTCTTAACCAGGAGCTGCATCCGGTCAGAACCAGGTCTGTCCCTCACTGTGGAGGGGATTCTGAAATAAATTAATAAATTAAGACCAAACTACTAACAACAGAAACGTAGGCAACTTCACAGGCTTTGTTTTGCTTGTCTCACCGTGGCAATCACACGACACTTAAGACTTACTCAGAGAAGGAAGTTTTCGCGAAGATTCTCCTTCAACTTCCCAAAGCAATGCCAACCTTCCACATCTAGACTAGGCAAGGGAGTAGGAGGGGGATCTTGGTCAGAGGGAGGGGTTATGGCTCCCACACTGCTCTCGGTTCCCAGAGGCCTCTGCTGGGCAGTATCTGACATTTGTGAGCATCTGCATCCATCCCTAACCCAGAAGAATGGAGGCCTTTCCAGGACACTGTGTGACACTTCAGGCAAAACCCTCAAAAATCCTTAAATAATATACCAGTTGCATTGCTCAGTTTTTCAACCTATAAGTAGGGATTCAACCTAGACCAAGGTTTTACAGAAGCATTTGAATTCAACAGGTAGAAGATGGAAGTGATATGAAAGCCATCACGTAGATGTCTGGGGGTTCCAATTTTTATCGAGTTAACAAACCATGATGAATGCTGAAGAATGGATGGTATGTTTGATGATTTTTGTCTCAGTTGTCAGATAACTTTAGACACCGACACCTACAATTCAACACTGATCCAGAATAACGGTGAAATGCAGAGGTTTCCGTGTGTTGTCACCTTTCTCCCTCTTCTGATGCCTAACATCTGGGTCTCTAATTCCAAACATTTAAGTAATTGAAACTCTGTCCAGTAGTAAGGGTCTATCTCTCTTAATCTATAGAAACGAATACATGATGTTCATACCTACTTACATTTGTGAGCACTGCCATCAACCTTCTCCAAGCTGCTTATTGCATAACATCCTGCGTTTTAATGCGAGAAGGTTCAGAGAGAGAAATGAGAAAATACAAATATCTAAAGTCTGATCACCAAGCCCTACCCAAGGTTTATAATCTTCAGCAGCTTAGCTATTTATTTAATGGAATAATAGAATCTGAGGGAGTTAGGGATCTCCAAAAAGGAAATATTTCTGAGGATTAAAGAATAAGGTCATCTTTGTTTGTCATTGTCACTTTTTCCTCTCTGCCCCTTAGGAAGCCGTGAATATGTCAGGAGTCAGCACAGTGACTGAATTCATACTCCTGAGTTTTCTGTGCTCCAGAAAGGTTCAGGTCCTCCTCTTCCTGCTGTTCTTTGTGTCCTACATCCTGACACTGATGGGGAATGGGGCCATTGTCTGTGCAGTGAAGCTGGATCCCAGACTTCATACCCCCATGTACCTTCTGCTGGCCAACTTCTCGTTCCTGGAGATCTGTTACATCAACACCACCGTTCCCAATATGTTACAGAACTTCCTATCTGAGACCAAAACCATCTCTTTCACAGCCTGTTTCTTTCAGTTCTACTTCTTCTTCTCCATGGGCACCACTGAGACTTTCTTACTGCCCCTCATGGCTTTTGATCGGTACTTGGCCATCTGCCAGCCTCTCCATTATCCTATCATCATGAACAACCGCCTCTGCATGAACCTGGTGGCCCTGTGCTGGGTCACAGCCTTCCTCTGCTATCCGATCCCTATCTATTTTATCACACAGCTCCCCTTCTGTGGCCCCAACGCCATTGACCACTTTGTCTGTGACCCCGGTCCTCTTCTGGCCCTGTCCTGCATCCCTGCCCCTGGAATTGAGCTTTCCTGTTCTCTATTGAGCTCTCTCATTATCTTCATCACCTTCTTCTTCATCCTTGGTTCGTACACACTGGTTCTCAGAGCAGTGTTGCGTGTCCCCTCAGCAGCTGGTCGACGTAAGGCCTTCTCCACCTGTGGTTCCCACTTGGTTGTGGTCTCTCTTTTCTATGGAGCCCTCATGGTAATGTACATCAGCCCAACCTCTGGAAATCCATCTGGGATACAGAAGATTGTAACCTTGTTCTACTCATCAGTGACCCCACTTATAAACCCACTGATCTACAGTCTACGGAACAAAGACATGAAAGCTGCCTTGAGAAAAATTCATATGAGCACAAAAATTAGTCAAAGCAAATAAGAGCTCATGAATGGGTAAAATCTAATTAATTATTTTTCTCCATTCCATTCCCATCTAAAAAGTAAGGATTTATTTATTTGCCTCTTGAAACGCACACTCAAATTCATCTATTCCTGCCTAGTTACATAATGGACAATTGTATGACAAATTAAACCATACCTTGCCCTCAGGTCAGGAATTTGCAGATCATAATTTGAATTAAATTACCTGGATGTCTGGACTTTAGGCTCTTCTTCTATCCTAATCTCCAATAATTGTCCATTTAACTGTGATTATTAACATAGTCCCTGGCCTCATGCCTTTTTGACCTCTATTAAGTGGTCAAAGGTCATTCTTACACTTGGTTTTTCTTGCTTAAACATCTCTGCTCTACTTCTTAGAAGAGTAGTACATTTTTGGTTAAGATAACAAGAAATTAGTGCCAATCAAATTATAATTGAGCCAAAATTTTAAAATAATTGACAGCCAAAAGATTGACAATGATCTTAGATCATTGTCACTGTCTCCCAAACCTGTTTCATAATTACTTAGGGAGCTTTTTAAAAGAACCGATTCCCAGTTCTTTCTCCAAATCTAAATCAGAACCTTTGAAGCGGATGCCTGGAAATCCTTATTTTAATGTTAATCAAGTGGTTCTGGTGCACCTAGACCAGCACCAATCGACAAACTCATCTTACAGTCACTATTTTAAATAACTGTGTGACACAGAGAAAAAAGTGAAAGAAGTTACAGTGAGTACCTATAGGTGACTCAAACACTGATGAGAATAGAAGGGGGTTTTTTTGTGCATCAATTTTGAAAACTTCCATTTGAAAAATAAGGACTAGACTACATTCTTCTTACCTTTTCTTACCTATGCAAGATAACTAAGATACCTGGAAATGGGTTTACATTTTAAAAGAAGACTGTCATATAGTGGCTAATGGATTTCAGTTAGTTTTATGTGAAGGAAGGTTGAATTGCGTGCACAGCCCAAAAGAGGTAAAAGCAGACAGAGAGCAAAACAGTGATTCTAAGAGACTCAGATAAAGACAGATGCAGAGAAATTTGATTACCACTCCTGGTTATTTGTCCCAACTGTGCTCAAAAACAAATTGCTCAATTCATGTCTGGGATTGATACATTTCATTTATTCATTCCACACACTTTTATTTATTTCTGTGATGTGCCCAGAATTACATCAATGTGGAAGATAAAGTTCCTGCTTTTATTAAATCCACATTCTAGTGAGAGAGACAGATAATTATGAGGTAAACACATAAATCTATAATTCCAGTTAGTCATAGTAGTGTAAAAAAAAAGTGTAAAAAAGTACTGTAAAGGATAGAAGGAAATTTGTGACTATGTGTGGTGATAGATGTTAACTAAATTTATTGTGGTAACAATTTTGCAATATATACATATGTCAGATCACTATTGTAGAGCTGAAACTAACATCATATGTCAACTATATCTCAATAAAACATGAATATGTGAATATAGAAAATGTTGGTATAGGATAAGGGGTAATTTAGACTTGATGGTTAGAAAATGCCTTTGTTAGGGAGTAATATTTCAAAGTCAGAAAATGTGCCATGCAAAGTTCTAGGGGAACCAAGTCCCATGTAAGTACAGGTAAAAATTTGGGATTTTCAAGGAATATTAAATAGTTTATTTGGCTATCCAGAAGGAAAATGGTAGATGAGGCTGGAGAGGTAGGCAGGATCAGATCATCCAGAACCACCTAGGCCACGATGAATAGTGTTTTATTTGAAATCCTGGGAAAGCCTGTTCAATAATATAGAGGAAGTCTTAATAAAAATCTCATCTTAATAAAATCCTTACCACTTCATATAATCTCTTATCCTGGAACTAGCTATTTACTTATATTTATTTAAATGTGCCTTCAATAAATAAATAAATGTGTAAATAAATACATAAATAAATAAATAAGCCTTCATTATGCTATATTCCACCTTGTTCCATTAAGGATCTGACGTACCAAAAGAAAAGTGCAATAAAAGAAGGAATAAGAATAATATTAACTTGCAAAGAAAAAAAATAGAATGATAGTTTTTAGATAAGACCTTAGGCTGGTATTAAAGTCAAGCCTCTAAATGTGTTATTAAGTCCCTTCAAAGCAAAGTGAGAATGAAAACATTACCTGCTATATGATTTTCATTAACTGTAAGAAGAAAACAAGTGGGTTTATAAGGAAAGATCAATTAACGGCTCTTAGTTCTATAAAGATTTCTTTCATGAGGATTCATACTAGAAAAACTAAGAAATATAGTGAACATTGGTCCCCTGAAATATCTTATACAGAGAGATAGATGATGATAGATACATAGATATAACCTGGTTCAATACAGCTGCTTCTAATAACAGGTCTCAATAAGATTCAAAGGCATTATATAGAAGTATGACTCAAGAGAAAAAGTTCTTTCCAGGTCTAATAACTTTGATCTAAATATTAACTTTTTGATGTTCTTCCTTAATCTAAAAGTCTGATCCAGAATATCCTAAGAATAAAATTTAGAGCTAAGTGCATGGTCATCCAAATCAAAGATGAATAACCCCCTATTCGAATACCAAAGTTCTCTTCTGTGATATAGAAATTGGTTTTGAAGAAGCATTCACAAGAATGGAAGGAACTGTTGATTTCAGAGTATGTGTTATAAGTTTATTGGATACTTTCTGCACTGGAAGTAATTTACCTGTAAGAGGCTGCCATATGTGCTATCCAAAGACAAGTGAAGGATGGAAAGGGTGATTGAGAATGGACAAAGAAGTGGGAAGTTTGGGAAAGAGTTATTCCTGACATAACTGAAATGGAAGGGGGAAGCATTGTTCATGAGAAGCTCATTGTTCATGCGATTCATTTATGAATCCAATAAACTTTTATTCAAACAAACTTTCAGGTAAATATTTTAATTATCCTAAAATAAGATACTTATTTTCCTCTTAAATGTATAAATTTTCTGCTTAAGTGCATAAAATAATATACTGGCTGAAGGATTTAATCCCATGACCCTGGGATCATGACCTGAGCTGAAGGCAGGTGTTCAACCCCTGAGCCACCCAGGTATCTTGCATATTCCTGTTTTTAAATAACATATTGGAGACAAATGATAGCCCAGTGATCTAAAGAAAAAGAGAGATAAAGAGTTTCATCAATTCTGTCATTCTATTTGATCACTTGGAGTTTTTATTTGTGTTTAAAACATTGAGGGACGCCTGGGTGACTCAGTGGTTGAGTGCCTGCCTTTGGCCCAGGGCATGATCCTGGGGTGCCTGGATTGAGTCTCACATCGGGCTCCCTGCATGGAGCCTGCTTCTCTCTCTGCCTGTGTCTCTGCCTCTCTCTCTGTGCGTCTCTCATGAATAAATAAATAAAATCTTAAAATAAATAAATAAATAACTTTAAAACATTGAAAAGGTATAAACTACAAGATGTTCAGTTTTTTGGTGGTTCCAAATTTTGATTCATATATTAAATACTTTATAAAGCTTGAATAATATTTTAAAGTAGTATTTCAGGGGCACCTGGGTGGTTCAGTCAGTTAAGTGTCTGTCTTCTACTCAGGTTGTGATCCCAGGGTCCTGGGACTGAGCCCAGCGTTGGGCTCCCTCATCAGAGGGGAGTCTGCTTCTCTCTCTCTCTGCCTCTCTTTCTGCTCGTGTTCTCTCTCTTTCTGTCAAATAAATAAATAAAATCTTTTTAAAATAATAATAATAATAATATATATATATATATATATATATATATATATATATATATATATACTGGCTGAAATAAGGAAAGAGGGTATCTTATTTCTATAACTTGATCCAAATAGGATAGTGAGTGGAATTTGTAAAACACTAGATAGAGCACAGGTAATTGAGGTAACTGGCAGTGAGAGCAAGGTGCCCTCAGGATTCTGGAAGCAGAAAGAAATTAAAACATAGTAAATGGACATTTAGCAGTCATGAGGACCAATTACTTCCCACTTGTGGTTTCCTCTCACAGAGTTTGATGGGAATAAGTTACCCTCCAGAGCAGAAAGTAGCCTTCACCAGTGAATAGGAATTTGTGACATTGAGAGTCACCTTAGCCAACTGAAGCAACTTCAGATCACATGCCATACACTGCTAACACCTGCACTAGGGATAGCTTATAGATTCACCCTCTAAGAAAACATTCATCTTTCTTTTTTACAAAAGATTTTATTTATTTATTCATGAGAGGCAGACAGAGAGAAAGACAGAGACAGAGAGTCGGAGACACAGGCAGAGGGAGAAGCAGATTCCCGGTGGGGAGCCTGAGGCGGGACTCGATCCTGGGACTCCAGGATCATGCCTTGAGCCAAAGGCAGATGCTCAACCGCTGAGCCACCCAGGAGTCCTGAAAGCATTCATATTTCATTGTCATAACTAGTGTGTGCTGCCATGAAAACACCAGGTGTGGAAAAAGAGTTTTTATTTTATCAGATCCTTCTTAAGGCTTAAGTATTGCTGATGTTTAAGTGATATTTCCTTAAAAAATAAAACATTAATATAGGAAACTCTCAACAATTGGGCTGTAAGGGCAAAACTTTTCTCAGAACTAGGGTATTTTAAATTTGACTTTAGTTTTCCCATTTAAGCCCTATTAGAGGGGCACCTGGGTGGCTCATTGGTTGAGCATCTGAGTGGTTCAGCTCAGGTTGTGATCCCCGGGTCCTGGGATCCAGTCCCACGGTGGGCTCCCTGAATGAAGCCTGCTTCTCCCTCTGCCTGTGTCTCTCCCCCTCTCTCTCTTTTTCTGTGTCTCTCATGAATAAATAAAATCTTTAAAATAAATTAAAATACATAAATAAACCCTGTCAGATGATATTAACACCCAAGTTGGCACATAAGAATCTAGCCACATAACATACCCACATATTGAACTATAACATACCCACACATATTGAACTATGTTTTAACCAACATCCATTTGCGATAAAAGTTCTTAGCAAACTAGGGATAGACACAAATATCTTTGATCTATGAAGAGATTCCAATTAGCAATAATTGCACCTCAGATAAGCCTCATTGGCTATGACACTGCCGTTGTGCAAAGCTCGAAACATCTTTGATCTGTAAAGAATATTTTCAAACACCTGCATCTGCATCACACTTGATGGTGACAGTGAATGCTTTCTCCGTAAATTAAGAAATAGGACAAGAATTCTGGTCTTACCACTTCTATTCAACATTGTATTGGAAATGTCAGTGCAATCAGGCAAAGAAAAGAATTAACAGGAGTGCCTGGGTGCCTCCCTTGTAGGCTCAGGTCATGATCTCAGGATCCTGGGATGAAGTCCCAGAATCAGGTTCTCTGTTCCATGGGGAGTATGCTTCTCTCCCTCTCCCTCTCCTTCTCCCTCTGTCCCTTCCCCTGCCACTCATGTGCTCTCTCTCAGATAAATAGAATCTTTAAAAATAAATAAACAAAAATAATCATGTTAAAAATTTTAAAATAAAAAAAGACTTTGAAAGATGAATGGAAAAAGAAGATGTGGTCTATGTATACAGTGAAATACTACTCAGCCATTAGGAACAACAAATAACCATCATTTGCTTCGATGTGGATGAACTGGAGGGTATTATGCTGAGTGAAGTAAGTCAATCGGAGAAGGACAGTCATTATATGGTTTTACTCATATGGGGGATATAAGAAATAGTGAAAGGGATTATAAGGGAAAGGAGGGGAACTGAGTGGGAAAAATCAGAGAGGGAGACAAAGCATGAGAGACTCCTAGCTCTGGGAAGCAAACAAGGGGTAGTGGAAGGGGAGGTGGGTGGGGGGATGGGGTGACTGGGTGATGGGCACTGAGGGGGGCACTTGGCAGGATGAGCACTGGATGTTATACTATATGTTGGCAAATCGAATTCCAATAAAAAATATACAAAAAATAATATCAATCAATCAATCAATAATAAACAGGCATCCTAATTGAAAAAAAGAAGGAATATTGTCTTCAATAGACATGACATGATCATCTATGTAGAAAATCCAATGTAATCAACAAAAAAGGTTACTACAATAAGTAAGTCTTAGAAGATTTCAAGATACAAGATCTATATATAAAAAACAATTGTATTTCTGTAAGTATTAGCAACAATCAAAAATTAAGATTTTAAAATAATGCCACTTATAATGGCATCAAAACATACTGAATAGAGATAGAATTGATAAAAGATGTAAAAGACCAATACAATGAAAATGACAAAACATAGTTGAGAGAAATTAAAGACATAAATACCTGTAAAGATATAACTCATTTATGGGTTGGAAAATTCAGTAATGTTAAGATATCAGTTGTTCCCGAAATGATCCAAGGATTCAATGCAAATCTTAAGAAAAATCGGACGGGATTTTTTTGGTAGAAATTAGATAGCTAATTTTCAAATTCATTTGGAAATGCAAAGGACTTACACTAGACAAAGTTGGAAAAACACTATTTGATTTTAAAATTTATTATAAAGCTACAAATGACAAAAAAGGGGACATTTACATTAAGTTACAGATCAATGGAACAAAACAGAATCCAAAAAAGCCTTATATGAAAAACTGATTTTAAACAAAAGCATTTCAGCGGAGAAAGGATAGTATTTCTAATACATGGTGCTCAATTGAATACCCATATCAAAAAAAACTTAATATTTCAATGCCTCACAAAATACACAAAAATTAACTCAAAATGGGTCATAAATTTAAAAAAATCTAAAACTATAAAACATCTAAAAGAAAATACAGGGGAAACTCCTTGTGACCCTGGCTCAGGCAAATTTTCTTAAACACAACACCAAAGGACCCATAAGAGAACAAATTGATTACCTGGACTCCACCAAAATTAAAAATACCTGCTCTTGGAAAGACACTATTGAGAGAAGGAAAAGACAAACAACAGACAGGAGAAAATATTGGCACAAGTTATATCTGTTGAAAGATTTGCATCCAGAATATATAAAGAACACTCAAATATCAAAAATAAAGGACAAATGACCCAATAAAAATATGGAAAAATATTTGAGCAGACATTGAACAGAACATATACAAATGGCAAAAAAGCAAATGAAAATATATTCAATATCACTTCTCATTAGGGAATTACAAATTAAAACCACAATGAGCTACCACTATATACATATAGAATCACTAAAATTAAAAAGACCAACTATAGAACGCCCGGATGGCTCGGCAGTTGAGCATCTGCCTTCGGCTCAGGGCGTGACCCCGGAGTCCTAGGATCGAGTCCCACATCGGGCTCCTTTCATGGATCCTGCTTCTCCCTCTGCCTGTGTCTCTGCCTCTCTCTCTCTCTCTCTCTCTCTCTCTCTCTCTTTCTCTCTCTCCATGTCTCTCATGAAAAAATAAATTAAAATCTTTTTAAAAATTTTTAAAAAGAACAACTATACCAATGTTGATGACGATGTAAAGGTGCCAGCGCGCTCATACACTGCTAGTGTGAATGTAAAACAGTACAAGCAGTTTGGAAAAGTTTAGCAGTTTCTTAAAAAGTTAACCATTGGGATCCCTGGGTGGTGCAGCGGTTTAGCGCCTGCCTTTGGCCGGGGGCGCGATCCTGGAGACCGGGGATCGAATCCCACATCGGGCTCCCGGTGCATGGAGCCTGCTTCTCCCTCTGCCTATGTCTCTGCCTCTCTCTCTCTCTCTGTGTGACTATCATAAATAAATAAATAAAAATTAAAAAAAAAGTTAAAAAAAAAGTTAACCATTTATCTACCATTTCGTAAAGCCATTTCACCCCTAGCTATTTACCTAAGAGAAAAAAAGCATACAACGTCTTATACACAAATATTCCTAGAAGTTTTATTGATATTAACACAAAACTGGAAATAACCCACACATCCACTAAAAGGCAAACAAATGAACAAATTCTTGTCTATCTATACAATAGAATATCAGCAGTAAAAAGGAATGATCCATCATTAGATACAACATGGATGAATCTTAAAATAATTGTGTCGAGTGTCACGCCAGTCAGAAGAGCTAAAATGAACAAGTCAGGAAACAACACACTGTTGGTGGGAATGCAAACTGGTGCAGCCACTCGGGAACACAGTGTGGAGGATCCTCAAAAAGTTGAAAATAGAGCTACCCCATGACCCAGCAATTGCACTACTGGGTATTTACCCCAAAGATACAGATGTAGCGATCCAAAGGGACCCCTGCATCTCAATGTTTATAGCATCAATGTCCACAGTAGCCAAACTATGGAAGGAGTCCAGGTGTCGATTGACAGATGAATGGATAAAGATGTGTGTGTGTGTGTGCATGTGTGTGTACACACAATGGACTGCCAGCCATCAAAAAACTGATATCTTGCCATTTATAGTAATGAGGATGGAACTAGAGGGTATTATGCTAAGCAAAATAAGCCAATCAGAGAAAGACAATTATCATCTGATCTCCCTCATATGTGGAATTTAAGAAATAAAACAGAGGATCATATGGGAAAAGAATGAAAAATAAAACACAAGACAAAATCAGAGAAGGAGACAAATCATGAGACTCTTAATCATAGGAAACAAACTGGAGATTGCTAGGGGAGAGGAGTGGGGGCACTGGGTAACTGGGTGATGGACGTTAAGGAGGGCACGTGATATAATGAGCACTGGGTATTATATAAGACTGATGAATCACTGACTTCTACCTCTGAAACCAGTAACAACATGCTGACTAATTGAATTTAAATAAAATTTTAAAATAAAAAAATATAATTGTGATGAGTGAAAGACACTAGATCAAAAAATACATGTTACAATTATATATAATTGTGATGACTAATTGAATTTAAATAAAATTTAAAAATAAAAAAATATAATTGTGATGAGTGAAAGACACTAGATCAAAAAATACATGTTACAATTATATATAATTGTGATGAGTGAAAAATATAATTGTGATGAGTGAAAGACACTAGATCAAAAAATACATGTTATGATTATATATATATATATATAAAAATGCAAACATCTACAGTGAGAGAAATATTAGGGGATACCTGGAAGTGATGTCAGGGAAGGGTAGGAGGGAGGAATTGCGAAGGGGCACACTTAGGGAAGTTAAGGATAGATGTGTTGGTTGATTAATTAATAAAATGATCAATTGATTGGTTAATATGTCATCCTTCCTGAAAGAGATTTAAAGCAAGGAAATATTTCAACCTATACAGGAAAAAAAAAAAACCACAGAAATTAAGCTAGGCCCCAAGGGAAGTGAGTAATAAGCCTAGAGATGTCTCCTGACATGGTTTTCCTTTCAAAAACAATAAATGGATCCTCAAGGATCAAAAAAAAGGGGGGGGGGTGCTTACTTCCTGACAGACTCTGCTTATAACCTCTCCACCCTTCCACAAACACAACCAAGGGTCCTTACCACAACCACTTGCACTTCTTTTCTCCCCTCTGGTTATTGCCGTCTCTCTAAGAAAATTTAAAAAAAGAAGCTTTTGAGAAACTTCAGTTTGGAATTCCCTTTGCTGATTCAGGTAAGAATGCTACGAAGTGTTTAGAAGAGCAAAAGTCACAACCTACTAGCTTTCACCCACAGCCCTCCAAATTTGCTACAGCCGGTCACGTACAACCAATTATTTCTTAAGCATTTTCTGGTCAGGAAACAGCCAAGATATCTCTGCAGGCATTTATCTCATTCAGTAATCTTTGGACCAGCCCTCTAAAGAGGCATGATTATGCGCATTTTATCACTAAAGAAACTGAGTATTAATTTCCTATGATCAATAAAAAAAGCTCTTGACTCTGGATCCTATGTCTTGTCTATAACGCACAGCTGTCTACCTCTCACTCCAACCAGGAAAATTATCCTGACTTTTCAGTATTTTCTACCGATTACCCAGTATTACCGATGTGCAGGCCCTTCACTGAGACTGTACAACCTAGCTGACGGAGGGAAATGAGTTGTCTCGAGACATGTCTGGGGGGGCTACAGAGACACGGGGCCAGCACGTGGACATACCAAGATCAGGAAATGCCTTTCTTGAGCTGTGTAGCCCAGGACCTGGTTCACTCACTTAGCCGTCTTAACCTTTTCTGAGTTGACTAATTTAACAAGTAAACCAAAAACAAAAAAACAAAACAAAACAAAAAGATGACTGTTGTTAATTAACTCAGTCCATTAACTCAGCCTGGGATGGTAAAGACACTGCTGTTGACAGCACCCTCTGCAGTCGCGCAATGGGAATTGATCAGTTTGGGGTTTTTGTTGTTGTTTTGGCAGCTCCTGCTCAGACTCGTGACGGGTAAACATCGCAGTTCTCTTCTGTGCAGAGGAACTAAGTGAAAAAAAATGAGTAGCAATACAGGCCTGCTAGATATACAGGATTGAGCATAAAATGGTGGTGGCCATTCCTGTTTTCTAGAACACCTTGGTGAGACTTCCTGACACAGAATTCCTCTTTTCAGAGGTATGGTTTTCTTCAGAAGCCTAAAGTGATGGGTTTTTCTGTTTTTAGGAAGTTATATGCTGATGCTGCTTGGCAGATGGTGGGTGAAGGAACAAAAGTGGAAGCAAGGGTTTCTGTTAGGTTGCTACTGCAGAAGCGCAAGGAAGGGAGGATGCGGTCATTTAAACTTGGGAGACAACAGTGAAGACAAAGAGAGTATATGACGTGAGTCGTAGTTGAGGAGCAGAAGGTTCTTGCTGATGAACTGGATGTGAGGGGAAAGAGGAAGGAGGAGAGGAGACATTAGACTAAACCAGGAAAAGTAAGTTCTTGTATATTAAGCCATTCAAAATGCTGAAAATATTTTGAGGTAATGGACAAAGTGATCATTACAAAAAAATCGGCTTTTAGAAATATCCTGCAAAGTACTTTGATTAAAGATGCCCCAACCTTAGGGGTCTGGCTGGTTCAGTTGGTTCAGCCTCTGACTCTTGATCTCACCATAGATCTTGATCTTAAGGTCTTAACTTTAAGCCCCAAGCTGGACATGGTGCCTACTTATAAAAAAAAAAAAAAAAAAAAAGGAAGCAATACTCTAACCACAATTAGTAATAAATTACTCTGAACTATTGAAAACTGAACAGCTTTTCTAAGTTGATACTAAAACTGTTAAGACTAAAAGGGACTTTTTTTAATTCTATGGAATTTAAAGTCCATAAGCAGCTTTCACATGTTAAAGCGAATCTTATTTTGAGTCACTCCTTCCATTCCTTGGCAGTTAATGTATTGTCCACGGCTTCAATATTTGTTAACAGCCCCATTCAAAGAACAAACATTTGGAAAAAAAAAAAAGATTACTTCAGAAAAGACTACATTCTGATTATGTTCACCCTGAATGAGAACAGTGTAAGGTGTTGCAAATGAATATTAAATATTTTATGTCTGGTTTAAGTTTGCCTTCAAAAGATGAATACTAAGTATCTGAAACGTAAGCTCAGTTCCAAGTCACGTGTTCTGAAATTCAAAGAGGAAAGGGCATTTAGAAAGTGTGAGTTTATGGTACAAGAACCAGAACCTGTTCCTCCCACAGCTGAGGCACTAAAAGACCCGCTGTAATATAAAACATAAACTATCAGGATCTTGGGAAATTTTATTGGCCACATGAGTCCCCCATGTCATCAAAATCAAATAAAATCCAGAAATAGATCTTGCTCAGAGAGGGAAGCTTTTGTACAGTTTGTAAATTCCAAACATTACTCAGTTTGCCAGTTTCCTATCATAAATCTTCCTTTTAAATCAACACAAAAATATACTATCATCAACTACTTCCCTCCTGACACCTTCTGCCATTTTATTCCAGAAATTTTATTGTTTTGAATACTCCCAACAGACCACTGTCAGACTCCTTGGACAACTATGCAGGCTCTGAAAAATAATTTGACTAATTAATACTCCATTCCAGATAATGGAAATGGATTTTTTCATGTTTCTTAGACTTACCTTATTTACAGAGGCTATAATACCAAGACCCAGGATTCAGGGCAGGATTATTTAACAAAGGATGTATATTGTGTGTTTTTCTTAGCTCAGCAAAACATAAAGCCATTATGCAAATATATAACCATCTAAGGTCATCCTGACTTGAGGTGCTCCCAAGCAGTGACAAAAAGGGAGAAAAAATTAAAGTTTTCTCTTCTTTTCAAGCTTATTGCTACATTTACCTTAACATTAGAGCAATTGTATCAGGTTCCACTAGAATATATCAACTGGAATAGAAATAGAAAATGGATTTTGTGGAGTCGTATCCCCCTCCCAGACAAAGATCCGTTTCCACAAAACCACAATAATCCTCATCCTATCCCTCAGCTGTATCTATCCTAGAAGGCTGGGGAACTATATTAACAGAAGTGAGCTGCAGCTATTTCCTACAATTTGAATGTTTTACTCCTGAAATTGGTGGGTTGCATTACCAAATAGAATCGATGAGTTTGTTAACTACCGCAAAGCAGTAACGTGATTCCAATAGTCGCAGGGTTCTACTGCTCCAACAACACACAATCTGAGTCACCTTTGCTCACAAGTAGCTGTGTTAGGGTGAACGCTTTCTGGGAACTGAAAAAGGTGCATTATTCATTCATTTTTATGAGTATTTATTAAAAGCTGTCTAAGGGGAATGCTACAGCTGGAAGGATCGAGAGGGAGAGGATAGTAATTAGGATGAAGCATGAGGCAGGATTCTAGGGTACAAGTGATAGTCTATTTTTAAGATTATATTTATTTATTTGACAGGGAGAGAGAGAGCACAAGCAGGGGAGTAGCAGGCAGAGGGAGAGGGAGAAGCAGATTCTCCGCTGAGCAAGCAACCCATGCAGGACTCGAACCCAGACACTGGGATCATGACCTGAGCCAAAGGCAGACACTTAATGATTGGGCCACCCAGGCACCCCATGATAGTCTACTTCTTGACCTCAGTGGTAGTTACTACGGAGGTTTATATATAATGATTCATTAAGTTATAAGTTTATGTATTAATCATGTTTGCATATATTTCACAATAAAGAAACATCTGTCTATCCACTGATATTCACTGGCTTCTTGTGTTTTTCAGTCCAACAACTAAGCTAGAACAGTATTTCAGGATTAGACAGAAATAGTAATTACTAAGATATAAGTGTTTATTGCATTCCACAGAGTGGTTTCAATGCATATCTGGATCCGCATCCATACATTCAATAATGTGATGGTCTTTCACAGCTCCCAGGCCCATGAAAGTCTCCAGCACCACCAACACATCCAGCACCATCTCCGGCTTCATCCTCCTGGGCTTCCCTTGCTCCAGGGAGGGGCAGCTCCTCCTCTTTGGGCTCTTCTCCGTTCTCTACCTCCTCACCCTCATGGGCAATGGGTCTATCATCTGTGCCGTGCGCTGGGACCAGAGACTCCACACTCCCATGTACATCCTGCTCGCCAACTTCTCCTTCCTAGAGATCTGGTACGTCACCTCGACTGTCCCCAACATGCTGGCCAACTTCCTCTCTGACACCAAGGTCATCTCCTTCTCCGGGTGCTTTCTCCAGTTCTACTTTTTCTTCTCCTTGGGTTCTACAGAATGTTTTTTCTTGGCTATTATGGCGTTTGATCGGTACCTTGCCATCTGCCGGCCTCTACACTACCCAACCATTATGACAGGACGTCTCTGTGCCAGTCTTGTGGTCAGTTGCTGGGTACTTGGTTTCTTCTGGTTCTTGATTCCCATCATCATCATCTCCCAAATGTCCTTCTGTGGATCCAGGATCATTGACCACTTCCTATGTGATCCAGGTCCCCTGTTGGCCCTCACCTGTACTAGAGCCCCTGTGATAGAGTTAACTAGCTCCACCTTAAGTTCTCTGCTCTTGTTTATTCCCTTTCTCTTTATCATGGTGTCCTACACTCTGGTCCTGAAAGCTGTGTTGAAAGTCCCTTCTGCAGCTGGACGAAGAAAGGCTTTCTCCACCTGTGGGTCTCATCTGGCCGTGGTTTCACTGTTCTATGGCTCAGTGATGGTCATGTATGTGAGCCCAACATCTGAGCATGAAGCTGGGATGCAGAAGATGGTGACTTTGTTTTATTCCATAGTTACTCCACTTATCAACCCTGTAATATATAGTCTAAGGAACAAAGATATGAAACATGCTATGAAGAAATTACTGAGAACATAAAAGTAAGGGTCTTGATTTAGAAGATTTGGGGACAGAATCTGTTTTTATTTTCTTAGTTAAAAAGAAAACTGATATCATTCAGAATATTGTCTGCATCATTTTTGAACTTTATACATCATATAGTTTATTTCCTAAAATTTATGGGGCCATACAGGATCTCAGAGATGCACTTCATCTCACTAATTTTATAGTTGATAAAGTCATAGATTGAAAAACTGAACTCAGTTTGTTGAAGAAATAGAATTTAAAATCTATCCTGCCAATTTAGTACGAAAAGTGATGCATATAGAAAGCATTATGAGGTTGCGTATTGGTTGACTGAAATGAGGGGTGGGGTTAAGTTGTAAAAGGTGGCTGATTGCTCTCTACATATGTACATGTTCTTTGAGATGGCTGTCCCATATTTTTTGTATATTGGAATAAAAATTTCTATAAATTATCATAACTGAAAGTAGATATTCTAAATTGTTTCACTGCTATCTTCAAAACTTTACCTTTAGAAGATTGCTTAAGACAGGGGCCATGAAACTTCAGGAAAAGGGGGAAAAGGAAATGTGCAATATACGGGTCTTGTTGCTTCCAACCACCAATACCAGATTATTCTTTTCTGTGAAGGCAGTAGAAAGACCTCACTTTCATAACTTACTACTTTTTATATTTTCTTTAAAGATACTTTTCATTAAAGATCCTCTCATGAGGTATTTAACTGCGAGCTGGAAGGCTAAGGTGCTCCAGTCTTAGTTCTTCAGTGAGTTGTGTGAACTTAGGCCAATCACTTAACCTCTCTATGCTTCAGAATCCCTATCTTGTAAGATGAGAGACTACCCCAGAGGGTTGTTGTAGGGATTAATTAGATATAATATCTGTATAGTAGCTAAGGCTCTTAAAGAAGGCATTATATAAATACAAAATTGTATCTATTAAAGTTGGTTTATTTGTGGATAAAATATATCTCCTGCCAAGCCTCTCCACAATGGTTGAAGAGAATAAAATAGTTTTATTATTGAACAAGCATTAAAGCAAGGGAATATGCGTATCACAGCAATTGGCTAAGAGATGGCAAAGACATATAGAAATCTCATTCCTTTATGTATCGAGCAAATACAACTTATTTACATACATGTTTTCAAAATAAAAAATAGTCCTCAAAAAGACTTGACAGCACCCTTGTCACACATAGTTCATCCTAGATTCACTTAGTAATGGGAATGGCCATCTGTGTTTGCTAATTGGCTTCATACAATGGAAAAATAGACCTATGTCTACTACCTGAGACAGTTTTGCAAGTTGGAAATAGGCCAACAAAGCTAGGCTCATACACTCCCACAGAAAGGGGGAATTGGGGCACTACCAACTTTGATTATTACATTTCAAAGAGACTTCCTAGGTCCTTGACAAAGACATTCCTGAGTCATGAAGCTGGCAAGAGTCTGACATCGATTTTTAAAATTTTTACATACATTTCAATATTTAAAATATTACATTCAGAATTTATTCTTTTATTTTTTTTTAATTTTTTATTTATTTATGATAGTCACACACACACACAGAGAGAGAGAGAGAGAGAGGCGGAGACATAGGCAGAGGGAGAAACAGGCTCCATGCACCAGGAGCCCGATATGGGATTCGATCCCGGGTCTCCAGGATCGCGCCCTGGGCCAAAGGCAGGCGCTAAACCGCTGCGCCACCAGGGATCCCTATTCTTTTATTTTTAATTTATTATTTTTAATTAATTTATTTATTTTTTATTGGTGTTCAATTTACTAACATACAGAATAACCCCCCGTGCCCGTCACCCATTCACTCCCACCCCCCCGCCCTTCTCCCCTTCCACCACCCCTAGTTCGATTCCCAGTCTTTACATTCTGTCTCCCTTTCTGATATTTCCCACACATTTCTTCTCCCTTCCCTTATATTCCCTTTCACTATTATTTATATTCTCCAAATGAATGAGAACATATAATGTTTGTCCTTCACCGACTGACTTACTTCACTCAGCATAATACCCTCCAGTTCCATCCACGTTGAAGCAAATGGTGGGTATTTGTCATTTCTAATAGCTGAGTAATATTCCATTGTATACATAAACCACATCTTCTTTATCCATTCATCTTTCGTTGGACACCGAGGCTCCTTCCACAGTTTGGCTATCGTGGCCATTGCTGCTAGAAACATCGGGGTGCAGGTGTCCCGGCGTTTCATTGCATCTGTATCTTTAGGGTAAATCCCCAGCAGTGCAATTGCTGGGTCGTAGGGCAGGTCTATTTTTAACTGTTTGAGGAACCTCCACACAGTTTTCCAGAGTGGCTGCACCAGTTCACATTCCCACCAACAGTGTAAGAGGGTTCCCTTTTCTCCACATCCTCTCCAACATTTGTTGTTTCCTGCCTTGTTAATTTTCCCCATTCTCACTGGTGTGAGGTGGTATCTCATTGTGGTTTTGAATTGTATTTCCCTGATAGCAAGTGATGCAGAGCATTTTCTCATATGCATGTTGGCCATGTCTATGTCTTCCTCTGTGAGATTTCTGTTCATGTCTTTTGCCCATTTCATGATTGGATTGTTTGTTTCTTTGGTGTTGAGTTTAATAAGTTCTTTATAGATCTTGGAAACTAGCCCTTTATCTGATATGTCATTTGCAAATATCTTCTCCCATTCTGTAGGTTGTCTTTGAGTTTTGTTGACTGTATCCTTTGCTGTGCAAAAGCTTCTTATCTTGATGAAGTCCCAATAGTTCATTTTTGCTTTTGTTTCTTTTGCCTTCGTGGATGTATCTTGCAAGAAGTTACTATGGCCAAGTTCAAAAAGGGTGTTGCCTGTGTTCTTCTCTAGGATTTTGATGGAATCTTGTCTCACATTTAGATCTTTCATCCATTTTGAGTTTATCTTTGTGTATGGTGAAAGAGAGTGGTCTAGTTTCATTCTTCTGCATGTGGATGTCCAATTTTCCCAGCACCATTTATTGAAGAGACTGTCTTTCTTCCCATGGATAGTCTTTCCTCCTTTATCGAATATTAGTTGACCATAAAGTTCAGGGTCCACTTCTGGATTCTCTATTCTGTTCCACTGATCTATGCGTCTGTTTTTGTGCCAGTACCACACTGTCTTGATGACTACAGCTTTGTAGTACAACCTGAAATCTGGCATTGTGATGCCCCCAGATATGGTTTTCTTTTTTAAAATTCCCCTGGCTATTCGGGGTCTTTTCTGATTCCATACAAATCTTAAAATAATTTGTTCTAACTCTCTGAAGAAAGTCCATGGTATTTTGATAGGGATTGCATTAAATGTGTATATTGCCCTGGGTAACATTGACATTTTCACAATATTAATTCTGCCAATCCATGAGCATGGAATATTTTTCCATCTCTTTGTGTCTTCCTCAATTTCTTTCAGAAGTGTTCTATAGTTTTGAGGGTATAGATCCTTTACATCTTTGGTTAGGTTTAATCCTAGGTATCTTATTCTTTTGGGTGCAATTGTAAATGGGATTGACTCCTTAATTTCTCTTTCTTCAGTCTCATTGTTAGTGTATAGAAATGCCATTGATTTCTGGGCATTGATTTTGTATCCTGCCACACTACCGAACTGCTGTATGAGTTCTAGCAATCTTGGGGTGGAGACTTTTGGGTTTTCTATGTAGAGTATCATGTCATCGGCGAAGAGGGAAAGTTTGACTTCTTCTTTGCCCATTTGAATGCCTTTAATGTCTTTTTGTTGTCTGATTGCTGAGGCTAGGACTTCCAGTACTATGTTGAACAGCAGTGGTGAGAGTGGACATCCCTGTCTCGTTCCTGATCTTAGGGGAAAGGCTCCCAGTGCTTCCCCATTGAGAATGATATTTGCTGTGGGCTTTTCGTAGATGGCTTCTAAGATGTCGAGGAATGTTCCCTCTATCCCTACACTCTGAAGAGTTTTGATCAGGAATGGATGCTGTATTTTGTCAAATGCTTTCTCTGCATCTAATGAGAGGATCATATGGTTCTTGGTTTTTCTCTTGCTGATATGATGAATCACATTGATTGTTTTACGGGTGTTGAACCAGCCTTGTGTCCCAGGGATAAATCCTACTTGGTCATGGTGAATAATTTTCTTAATGTACTGTTGGCTCCTATTGGCCAGTATCTTGTTGAGAATTTTTGCATCCATGTTCATCAGGGATATTGGCCTGTAATTCTCCTTTTTGGTGGGGTCTTTGTCTGGTTTTGGAATTAAGGTGATGCTGGCCTCATACAACAAATTTGGAAGTACTCCATCTCTTTCTATCTTTCCAAACAGCTTTAGTAGAATAGGTATGATTTCTTCTTTAAACGTTTGATAGAATTCCCCTGGGAAGCCATCTGGCACTGGACTCTTGTGTCTTAGGAGGTTTTTGATGACTGCTTCAATTTCCTCCCTGGTTATTGGCCTGTTCAGGTTTTCTATTTCTTCCTGTTCCAGTTTTGGTAGTTTGTGGCTTTCCAGGAATGTGTCCATTTCTTCTAGATTGCCTAATTTATTGGCGTATAGCTGTTCATAATATGTTTTTAAAATCGTTTGTATTTCCTTGGTGTTGGTAGTGATCTCTCCTTTCTCATTCATGATTTTATTAATTTGAGTCTTCTCTCTCTTCTTTTTAATAAGGCTGGCTAATGGTTTATCTATCTTATTAATTCTTTCAAAGAACCAACTCCTGGTACTGTTGATCTGTTCCACAGTTCTTCTGGTCTCGATTTCGTTGAGTTCTGCTCGAATCTTTATTAACTCCCTTCTTCTCTTGGGTGTAGGATCTATTTGCTGTTTTTTCTCTAGCTCCTTTATGTGTAAGGTTAGCTTTTGTATTTGAGTTCTTTCCAGTTTTTGAATGGATGCTTGTATTGCGATGTATTTCCCCCTTAGGACTGCTTTTGCTGCATCCCAAAGATTTTGGATGGTTGTATCTTCATTCTCATTAGTTTCCATGAATGTTTTTAATTCTTCCTTAATTTCCTGGTTGACCCTTTCATCTTTTAGCAGGATGGTCCTTAACCTCCACGTGTTTGAGGTCCTTCCAAACTTCTCGTTGTGATTTAGTTCTAGTTTCAAGGCATTATGGTCTGAGAATATGCAGGGGACGATCCCAATCTTTTGCTATCGGTTCAGACCTGATTTGTGACCCAATATGTGGTCTATTCTGGAGAAAGTTCCATGTGCACTTGAGAAGAATGTGTATTCAGTTGAGTTTGGATGTAAAGTTCTGTAGATATCTGTGAAATCCATCTGGTCCAGTGTATCATTTAAAGCTCTCGTTTCTTTGGAGATGTTGTGCTTAGAAGATCTATCGAGTATAGAAAGAGCTAGATTGAAGTCACCAAGTATAAGTGTATTATTATCTAAGTATTTCTTCACTTTGGTTAATAATTGATTTATATATTTGGCAGCTCCCACATTTGGGGCATATATATTGAGGATTGTTAAGTCCTCTTGTTGAATAGATCCTTTAAGTATGATATAGTGTCCCTCTTCATATCTCACTACAGTCTTTGGGGTAAATTTTAGTTTATCTGATATAAGGATGGCTACTCCTGCTTTCTTTTGAGGACCATTCGAATGGTAAATGGTTCTCCAACCTTTTATTTTCAGGCTGTAGGTGTCCTTCTGTCTAAAATGAGTCTCTTGTAGACAGCAAATAGATGGGACCTGCTTTTTTATCCAGTATGAAACCCTGCGCCTTTTGATGGGGTCATTAAGCCCGTTCACATTCAGAGTTACTATTGAGAGATATGAATTTAGTGTCATCATGATAACTATTCAGTCCTTGTTTTTGTGGAATGTTCCACTGAACTTTTTCTTAAAGGGGAATTTTAAGAGTCCCCCTTAAAATTTCTTGCAGAGCTGGTTTGGAGGTCACATATTCTTTCAGTTCCTGCCTGTCTTGGAAGCTCTTTATCTCTCCTTCCATTTTGAATGAGAGCCTTGCTGGATAAAGTATCCTTGGTTGCATGTTCTTCTCATTTAGGACCCTGAATATATCCTGCCAGCCCTCTCTGGCCTGCCAGGTCTCTGTGGAGAGGTCTGCTGTTACCCTAATACTCCTCCCCATAAAAGTCAGTGATTTCTTGTCTCTTGCTGCTTTAAGGATCTTCTCTTTATCTTTGGAATTTGCAAGCTTCACTATTAAATGTCGAGGTGTTGAACGGTTTTTATTGATTTTAGGGGGGGATCTCTCTATTTCCTGGATCTGAATGCCTGTTTCCCTTCCCAGATTAGGAAAGTTTTCAGCTAGAATTTGTTCAAATACATATTCTGGCCCTCTGGCCCTTTCGGCACCCTCGGGAACACCAATTAAACGTAGGTTTTTCTTCCTCAGGCTGTCGTTTATTTCCCTTAATCTATCCTCATGGTCTTTTAATTGTTTGTCTCTTTTTTCCTCAGTTTCCCTCTTTGCTATCAACTTGTCTTCTAGGTCACTCACTCGTTCTTCCACCTCGTTAACCCTCGTCGTTAGGACTTCTAGTTTGGATTGCATCTCATTCAATAGATTTTTAATTTCTGCCTGATTAGCTCTAAATTCTGCAGTCATGAAGTCTCTTGAGTCCTTTATGCTTTTTTCTAGAGCCACCAGTAGCTGTATAATAGTGCTTCTGCATTGGCTTTCTGACATTGAATTGTAATCCAGATTTTGTAACTCTGTGGGAGAGACGACTGTTTCTGATTCTTCTTTTGAGGTGAGGTTTTCCTTCTAGTCATTTTGCTCAGTGCAGAGTGGCCAAAAGCAGGTTGTACTGTGAAAAGGAGAAAAAGAGGAGAGAAAGAAGGAAAGAAAAGAGAAAGAGAAAAAAAGGAAGAAAAAAAACGAAAAAAAAAAGAAAAAGAGAAAGAGAAAGAAAGGAGAAAAAAGGGGGGTGGGGGAAGGAAACAAATCAAAAAGCAAAAGAAAAAAAAAAAAAAAGAACCACAGGGAGAATCTTCTGATTCTGTGTACTTTAAGTCCCTTGGCTTCCCCTGGAAGTTGTCAGTCAGTCTAGCTGGTCTTCTGGGGGAGGGGCCTGTTGTGCTGATTTTCAGGTGTTAGCAGTTGGGGGAGCTGCTCTGCCCCTGCCTGGTGCAGGGCTCAGTGGGGGTTGTTTACCCCGTGAGGCCCCAGGAGCAACAGCCCCAGTGGCGGGCCGCTCTGGAAACCTGGATTCAGCCCCCGCAGGAACTCCGGAGCTCTCGGTCTGCAGGGCCTGGAGGCTCCGGGGCGGGGCCGCTGATCTGCTCAGCTGGGGCTGGAGCGTCCTTGCTGTCCTGGGCCCTCCCGGCCTCTCTTCCTGTCCCGGGGGGAGGCCGGATCCTGGGCTGTGTGCCTGCGCCCTGTGCTCCGGCGCCTGCGCTGGTGGATTCGAGCTCCCGGGCCGCAGCCCCCTCCGCGGAGCCGCCCCGAGCCCCCCGAGCTGCTCTTGGAACCGCGCAGCCCCCTCCGCACGGAGCCTCTTCCTCTGCCTGAGCCCCTCCGAGCTGCTCCCGGGGCCGCGCAGCCCCCTCCGCGGAGCCGCCCCCGAGCCCCCCCCGAGCTGCTCCCTGGGCCGCGCAGCCCCCTCTGCGGAGCAGCCCCCGAGCCCCTCCAGCTGCTCCGGGTCCCGCCGGGTCCCGCCGGGTCCCGCCGTGCGCGCTGCAGCCCTTAGGGAGCTCGGCGCATCTCCCGGGGCGCAGGTGTCTGTTAGTGTCCCCGGGAGCCCGAGGGCATCCCCGCCCTCCCGGGTCCTGCTCCACCTCCCTGCGGGCCCCTTTCCGCCCGGGAAGGTCGGTGCAGCTCCTGCTCCTCCCGGACGGGGCTCTCCTGTCCTGGGGACACTCGCCCCGGCCTCAGCCCGGCTCCTCGCGGGCCCCTCCCCCTGGAGGCCTTTGTTTCTTTATTTCTTTTTCCCCGTCTTCCTACCTTGATAGAAGCGCGAACTCTTCTCACTGTTGCATTCCAGCTGTTCTCTATTTAATTCTCAGGCCGAATTCATAGATTTTCAGGATAATTTGAAGGTTTTCTAGGTAATTTGGTGGAGACAGGTGATTTGGAGACCCTACTCTTCCGCCATCTTGCCCCTCCCCCAGAATTTATTCTTGAGCCAAAACCATGTAAGCTGGAATGTGAAATGTACTTTGTGTATTTGACCTATTTTTATAAATTCATCTTTCTTTTTGACTCCAAAGGATACATTGATATTTATTTGTATTCAAGAAAGATGTCTTCAATGCAATGATTCTTCTCATCCACAGTAAAAAAAAATGCTTTTTCTTTCCTAGTATATAAATAATAAATGCTCATTATAGTAATTCTCAAACAATAAATTATAAAAATATTTTATTTTTTTATAAAAATATTTTAAAGTTATCTAAAATCCCACCACTCTGAGGTAACCACCATTAACACTTCAGTCAACAATCTTTCATGTATTCTTGTATACAAGTACACATACATTAACATATGCTAATTTTACATGAATGAGTTGTTTTTTATGGTGGACTCCTTATTCCTCCCTACCACTTCATCCTCAATCTACTTTTCACTCTACCACTACCAGCCCCTGCTAGACAGACAATATTAGCAACCTAATACATATGCTTCATACTGTTCTCCATGCTCCTAATTACATCAAAATATTTGTAATCATATATCAAGGTTTTTTCATTTATCTTACAAAAATCAAATTATATTTCATTGACTTCTCATTATAGTGTTTTTACATTTGGTCTTACAATATATGCAACTCCCTCCAAAGTAATTTAGGTGTACCAAATATTTTCATTTTTTATAATAGGCCAGAGATGTATAATTAATAAAATTAGGTTCCTTCAACAGGATCTTTTAATAGGAAGAACTCTTCATGAGCTGTGGGTAATATTCATCCCGTAAAAGACATGACTAAGAACAGGCTTCATGCCCTTATTGAGTAGGTTTTACCAAGATGTTTAAAATTAGAGTCTTTATAGGGGATATCATTATTATAGAGGATATGAGAAGATGTGATTAGTCATCTCTGTTTCTACTAAATAGCCAGATATGGGATGCATATACATTACCATGGTTTCATAGAACAGAGACACCACCACCAAGAGAGACTCACATTTAGAGAAGGCATTTCAACAATGAGCTGCTGAGAGTACCTGAAATGTAGTTCTTAGAACCAATATATATGATCCATGGATATACAAAAAAGTGAGATGACAAGTATATAGTACATGTTCTATGATATGGCTTAAGTATGGGACATGACTCAGTGGGCCCATTTGTAGCAGATGCTATAATGTGCTGTCCAGATCTTTCCTTCAAGAATGAGACACTCCATTTGACAGGATGAGCACTGGGTGTTATGCTATATGTTGGCAAATTGAATTCCAATTTAAAAAAATACAAAATAATTAATTAATTAATTAAAAAATAAAATAAAAACAACAAACAGCAGCTATTAAAAAAAAAGAATGAGACACTCATTTCTCTGACAGAAGTCTAGCATGCTGATATCCTTGCCAGAAATTGCCTCAAGCCACAGAGACTAGCTTTTTCCTTGATTATCTGCCCTGCCCAGAGTCAGCTCACATCCAATGATTGGTCAGTGCTGGTGTACAAAGGCTTAACACTCTTTCCTCAATCTGTGACAAATAGGAACAGCCATCCCACCTACAGGATTCCATATGGCAACAACTGAGACTTTTGTTTCAACTTTATCACTGTTCAACTTCTTCTACCCTACCCTACTTTCCTCAATCCTGTACAGCTGTTGTTCCCAAGAGAACTCCACAACAACCTCTCTTCATGAAACCTTAGCATCCATTTCCATGGAATCCAATCTATACTACCATGTCACTTACAAAGAAGATAGAGACTGAATGAGAAAATCAGTGAGTCAAGAGTCACATCACCTTACCACAGATCCTGTCATGAGGATGGGATAGTGCAGTGAGTAGCAGCAGCCAAGTGCTAACCATCTTCCATGACACAGTAGAAGAACAATGCATTTGTGCTTAGAAAAAAGAAGTACAACCAAGTGAAGTAATCACAATATGAAAAGGTATTGATTTTAGAAAAAAAACTGTCCAACATGTTGGATATTGTACAAGTAACAGAAAATCACGATAGCTGACACTCCATGGAAGCTGATGGAGTAAGAGGATCTTAAGCTCACCTCATCTAATGAATATAACTAGAAAATAGTCTCATCAGTGTAAATAACCCAGAAAATGACCCAAAGACTGTCAAAACAGACTCTCCACAGCTAAATGTAGAGAAGAGGCCACATCGAAGAGGGTAAGAAGGGCAGAGACATGATGAAGAGCTAAACAGACCATAGGACTGGCTGTGGGAGGGTCGCTGCAGACACAGAAAGAGGAAAAAAACAGAATCTCACACCAGGCACCTCAGGAATGGGGAACCCACACAGAGAAGACCAATCCCCATAATATTTGGCTTTGAAAACCAGAAAGGCATAATTTCATGATTCTTAGAATCAGCAGGGCTTAACACCAGGAACTGTAAAAATCAGCAGGCTCAACTCTGGGAGAGCCAAGAGGGCAAGAGGAAATGGAGTCCCCACCCACTCTCTTTAAGAGACAGCACAACTAACAGCTCTGTGGAGTTACTACATAGAAGCCTCAGTTGGAAAAACCACCTAGGGTATATGGGAGGGAGATTTACTCGCTAATCTCAGAGCATGTGCTAGAGGTGCAGGGAATCTTGAGAGAATTCTCCAAGAATAAGAGAGCTGGCAGGCACAATTTCCCTTCCCTGAGCTCCAGCCTAGACACAAGGAACCAACACAGCACCAACATTCACTATCTAACTTGCTAACAGTACACCCCACCCCCAAGTTCTCCTGTGGACATGTCCCTTCCATCTAAGTTTCCCCTCCAGGTCCCCTCCCACAGAAAACTCACAAAAACCTTGCTAACATCACACATCCCACCCCTACCTTGTCCTGGTGACCTACCCTCCAATACAACCTTGGCCAAGCCCATCCAAAGTGGGGCCACAATCTTCGTAGTGTCCACGCAACCCTAACAAGGGTCAGCGCTATTCCAAAAGTGACTCCTGCACAGGGAAGGGGGGAAGGTAATCGTATATACCAGCCCCAATGCTGCCCTAGCAGTGGTCTGCAGACAGACATCCAGTTGAATTTCTCAGAGGACAGCACAGGGAAAGTGCCCGGTAGTTTGGTGCTACTGCCTCTCTGGCAAATGCCTGATCTGACTCAATTCAAGCCCAAGATGACACCAGACTGGCCCACTAACAACAAGGGACCAAACCCTGACCACAACAGGCAAAAAGAGCCATTGCAGATGACTAGGCTGAAGGCAAAAGTGGCTCAGCCACAATATTAAGGCACATACAACACACATAGGAGACACCTATGAAGTACCAGCTTCTGGTTAACAGGGACATTGAACTGCAGGGCATGACAAAGCCTCTTCATAAGGCCACTACTTGCAAGAGCAGGAGATGTAATTGACTTTCTTAAAACATAGAAACAGGCACAGAGAATTGGACAAAATAGAAGGGCAGAAAATATGTCCCAATGAGAGAAGAGGACAAAATCACAAGAGAGCTAAATGAAATGGAGATAAATAATGTGCCTGATAGAGAATTGAAATAATGGACTTGATATCCACTGGGCTTGAGGAGAGAGTAGAGGACCTCTATGAGACTCTTAACAAAGAGATAAAAACCAAAAAAGAACCAATCAGAGATGAACTCAATAACTAAAATTAAATACACTAGATGGAATAAATAATAGACTAGAGGAAGCAAAAGAATGGATCAGCAACCTGAAGGACAGAGCATTGAAAAGCAATCAGGCTGAACAGAAGAAAGAAAACTAATAACAATAAATGAGGATAAACTTAGGGAACTCAGCGACACCATCAAGATTAATAATATTCACATTATAGGAATCCCAGGAGAAAAGAGAAAAGGGGTCAAAAATTTTATTTGAAGAAATAATAATTGAAAACTTTCCTAATCTGGGGAAGAAAAGAGACATCCAGATCCAGGAGGCACGGAAATCCACCAACAGAATCAGCCCAAGGAGTCCACACCAAGACAGGTAGCAATCAAAATGAATAAAAGTACTGATAAAGAGAGAATTTTTAAAGCAACAAGAGAAAAGAAAACAGTTAAATTCAAGGAAAACTTCATAAGGCTACTGGCTGATTTTCCAGCAAAAACTTTGTCAGCTAGAAGGGAGTGGTGATATATTCAAAATCCTGAGAGAAAAATAATCTATAGCCAAGAATATTCTATCCTGTAAGGTTACCATTCAAAAGAGGAGAAATGAAGAGTTTCCCAGACAAACAAAAACTAAAGGAGTTCATGACTACTAAACCAGCCCTACAAGAAAAGTTAAAGAGGACTCTGAATAAAGGGGGAGGGAGGAGACCAATCGCAGGATAAGAAAAGTAAAAACACACAAAATAAATTCTTTTTTAAAAAAGCACAAAAATTAAATATATCTATAAAAATCAGTCAAGGGATTCACAAAATAGAAGGATGTAAAATATGATACCATACTCCTGAAACATGAGGGAAGAGGAGTAAGGAATGGGTTCAAACTTAGGCAACCATCAACTGTAAATATAGACTCCTATATGCATAAATGTTATATACAAACTTAACAGTAACCACGAATCAAAAATAGTTAACAAATATACAAAAAGAAGAAGAGCAAGGAATCCAAGTACATCAGTAAAGAAAGCAAGCAAAACATGAGAGAACAAGAAAAGAAAGGAACAGAGATGAACTGCAAAAACAACCATAAAACAATGACCCAGCAATTGCACTTCTGGGGATTTACCCAAAGATCCAGATGCAGGGAAACGCTGGGATACCTGCACCCCGATGTTTACAGCAGCAATGTCCACAATAGCCACACTGTGGGAGGAGCCTCGGTGTCCACAGTCAGATGATGGATAGAGAAGCTGTGGTCTCTGTATACACTGGAATATTCCTCAGCCATTAGAAACGAAGAATACCCACCATTTGCTTTAACGTGGATGGACCTAGAGGGTATTATGCTGAGTGAAGTAAGTCAGTCAGAAAAGGACAAACATTATATGGTCTCATTCATTTGGGGAATATAAAAATTAGTGAAAGGGAATGAAGGGGAAAGGAGAGAAAATGAGTGGGCGGGAAATATCAGAGAGGGAGACAGAATATGAGAGATACCTAACTGGAAACGAACAAGGGGCAGTGGAAGGGGAGGTGGGTCGGGGGTGGGGGTGACTGGGTGACAGGCACTGAGAGGGGCACTTGATGGGATGAGCACTGGGTGTTATGATATATGTTGGCTAATTGAACTTCAATAATTAAAAAGATAAGACCTGAAACCATAAAAATCCTAGAAGAGACTGCAGGCAATAATTTCTTAGACATCAGCCATAGCAACATTTTTCTAGATGTTGCTGAGGCAAGGGAAACAAAAGCAAAAATGCACTATTGAGACAACATCAAAATAAAAGGCTCTGCACAGAAAAAAAAAATTAACAAAACTAAAAGGCAACCTACTGAATGGGGAAAGATATTTGCAAATAAATATCCAATAAAGGATTAGTATCCAAAATACACAAAAAGTTTATACAAATCAACATCCCCAAAACAAATAATCCAATTTAAAAGTCAGCAGATTGGACATCTGGGTGGCTCACTGGTTGAGCATCTGCCTTCGGCTCAGGTCATGATCCCAGGGTCCCAGGATTGAGTCCTGCATTGGGCTCCCTGCAGGGAGCCTGCTTCTCCCTCTGCCTGTCTCTGCCTCTTTCTCTGTGTGTGTCTCTCTTGAATAAATAAAACCCCTTAAAATTTTTAAATAAAATAAAAATCAGCAGAAGATATAAACAGACATTTCTCCAAAGAAGGGATATAAAGAAGATGGCCGATAGACACACGAAAAGATGTTCAACATCACTAATCATCAGGGAATTGGAAATAAAAACCACAATGAGATATTACCTCATACCTGTCAAAATGGCTGGAATCAAAAACACAAGAAAGTGCTGGCGAGGATGTAGAGAAAAAAGAACTTTCATGCACTGTTAGTGGGAATTCAAATGACCTGAGCCAAAGGCAGATGCTCAACTACCGCCACCCAGGTGTCCTATATCCCTTACTTTTTTTCTAACAAAGCTTATAACTTCAAAAAGTGTTGTCTTTTAAAAAAAAAAAAAAGTGTTGTCTTAAATTTCTCAGAATTAAATTAAAAGAGGGCACTAAGTTCCTCGAGAGAATGGGAGCAGGAGCTGGAGATTAAAAAAATGAACACTTAGTAATGAACAGAAAGAGAAAAGGCCTGTTGGCCCATTCAGCTTCATTTCAGTCTGTTTCACAGGTACTAGTCAGAACGAGGGAAGTTCTTGACTCTGATACCAGCTGATAAGATAGAAACTGTGATGAATATTGAATACAAGCAACATTGAATTGAATATGAATATAAGCAATATTGCAAACTGAAGACTTATCAATCACATTCTAGTTTCTCAGGCCTCATATTCACAAGTTAATGAGTCCCTAAAAAGTTGGCAGATTATTTCTATTTCTTTACTATTTAAGTCGTTCAATCTTACAAGTATAAATGAATGCCTAGAATAAGTGGGTCTGCAAAATATAATACAGATCACAGTTCAGAACTCAGTTTTTATTTAAATACAGATATACACATAGATGTATGTGTATATATATTTGAGAAAACATGAAAAATTCTAAAGAAATAACACAAAAGGTCAACACACTAAAGTTTTCACATCTTGTGTCAGTGATAGATCCACATGAAATGCATTTGTGGTCACAAATGGATCTCTACATTTAAAATATGACTCTTTTCCTATTCCAAGGTCAATGTCCTTTACAGCTCCAAAATTCTTACTCGTTAAACAGTTTTATAAAATATCCATGGCATCTTTTTTGAATTTTTTCATCTGGAATATTCAGTTGTAGATGAGGACAATCTTTTACAGCTATTTGCATTTCTCTCCTTTCTATATATTTCTCTATGCAATTCTCATATTGAGTCACAGAAGAGTCACAGATACACAGTAAATATTGATTAAGCAGAGGTGGATGGATGACTGGAAGTTGTCTCTTTAGAAAGGCTACGTGCTCCCAAGTATGATCTTGAGACCCAAGATGGGAAAAAAAAGACACATTTGATAAATGCAAGAGATCTAAATGGTTTTTTTGTATTTTTTATTTTGTTTGAGTTTTTTTAGATTTTATTTATTTATTTATTTTAATTTATTTTTTATTGGTGTTCAATTTGCCAACATATAGAATAACACCCAGTGCTCATCCCATCAAGTGCCCCTGAACGCGCCCAATCTCGTCTGTATTTTTTTATTTTGAAGCAATTTCAGTTTTTCAGAAAAGTTACAAGAATACTATAGAACTTCTATATGCCCTTTATCCAGATTCCAATTGGTCAAATTTTACAATTGCTTTATTATCATCTGTATCTTCTTTTTTTTTTAATAAATTTATTTTTTATTGGTGTTCAATTTGCCAACATACAGAATAACACCCAGTGCTCATCCCGTCAAGTGCCCCCCTCAGTGCTCGCCACCCAGTCACCCCCACCCCCCCCCCACCTCCCCTTCCACCACCCCTAGTTCGTTTCCAGAGTTAGGAGTCTCTCATATTCTGTCTCCTTTTCTGATATTTCCTACTTATTTTTTCTCCTTTCCCCTTTATTCCCTTTCACTATGTTTTATATTCCCCAAATGAATGAGACCATATAATGTTTGTCCTTCTCCGATTGACTTATTTCCCTCAGCATAACTTGTCTGTGTCTTCTTATATCTCAGGGCGCCCCACTCTTCTCTACATATGTACCTTTTAGGAGCAAGGTGCAGGCATCTCACCCCTTTGTGGCAGCACCTGGCTGTTCCTAAGGGTTAACTCGGTTCAAGTCAGCACTCCCCTTGCTTGCTGGCTTAGGGCCTTTGATCCATAACAGAACTAATTCACTTTCCTTGAGATTCGCAGGCCTCCGGCCCTAACAAATGAAGGACCAGAACTTTCAGCAGCTGCAAAGGCCAGCAAGGCTGTTTGAAGCTGCCTCTGCTTTCTGATTAGCCTAGCAGAGTTTTTAGCAAAATATTTTTCTGTTTTTAGGCCACACAAATGATTTTACTGACCTCCCTTTGGGTATCTATCCATAAACCTTTGCTCTCCTTTGCAGAAAGAACAGAGCACTACTGCACGTCAGGAAATAACCGAAGGCCTCACACAACCGCCAGCACTGAGGTAACATGAACCCTGGCACCATTGAGTCTGCTTGTGATCTAAAAAATGGAGCAGACCCCTGCACTCCCTTTGCTGAGTACCCGCCCTGAACCCCTTTAGGAACCCCTGGGCCACACAGAAACCTTGGAACTGGCATGTGGACAGGAGTCCGCCTCCTCCCCAGGCTGCAGGCCTCCTCGAGGAAGTTCAGATTCCTTTCTAATCAAGACTCATCTGCTGAGTCCTGGCACTTCCAGCAACAGGCAGCCCAACTTGGAGTTCAGTGACGCCTTTACAGCTAAATGTTTCAGTGCGTATTTTCTTGAAATACAGAATGGTTTCTCACGTAACCAGAGCATGTGGTTTATATTGATACTGATATGACGCTATTATCTAATTTACAGACCTTATCTGTAATCTCCCTGATTTTCCTGTTGATATCTTTTATGGTCCAGGAGGTAGGGATGGATTTCCTTTTTATTTTTATTTATTTTTATTTTATTTTATTTTTTTTTGGACCCAGGATTTAATCAAGATTACAAATTGACCATTTTTAAAATCAAATGAGCTTTCAGGTGTTAGTAGATTAATGATGACTTCAAGGTTCTAAAGTAGATTTCTAAAAACAAAGTCATTTTTTCAATAGAATTCTATGGAAAGGAATTTTTGTCCTCAAACTCAAACTTTTATATTTGAAAATTAAAGTAACTGCTTTTTAGCACAAATAAATTAGAATGGAATAAGAACTATTGAATCTTAAATGATAAATGCTTATCAGATTCTATGAAAGATTTTAAAGCATTTTTTTCTCCAGGAAAAAAAATTTCTAATTAATTTTAATATTGGGGTGACTAAGTGGCTCAGCCAGTTAAGCATTCAACTCTTGATTTCAGCCCAGGATCCAATCAAGATTACAAATTGACCATTTATGAAATCACGGAGCCCCACATCCGGGCTACACACTCAGCAGGGAGTCTGCTTCTCTCTCTCTTTCCCTCTGCCCTTCCCCCTGCTCAAAGATAAAATAAATCTTTGAGAAAAAAATTAATTTTAGTATTGATCTGAGCTCATTATAAGTACTAAATTGAGCTGCTGAGCTTGTGTACTTCATAATCAACAAAAAGAGAAAGAGAATTTTGTTACAGCTTGATTGTTGCACCCACTATTACTAACACTATATTATAATGCACAAATATCTTGAACTTCATCCTTAAAAATAGCTGACTGGAAACATGGAGGAAAAAAAGAATACTGTGAAATAAAACAACATTAATTCTCCTGAGGATTTAGTTTTCCCTGATGTTTTTGTTTTGTATCCTCTTTTGTGACAGGTTTCCCATATAGGATTTATACTTTTAAAGTAATCATTGCTGAAAATACAAATTCAAGCCAAGATTACTTGAAATGTGTAACAAGTTTTTCCCATCTAAACATTACAGTGGTGACTAGGTGCCTAAGTCAGCACCTAACGTCCTATCCAATCCATAATGTACTTGCTCATAGTATCAAAGTATTCCGAAATGTAATTACAGGAACCAGGAAGGGTAGATTTGGCAAATAAAAAGGAATAAAAATAAGCAATACGTGGATGCTCCTACATACGATTAACCTGTAAACCTGCTATTTGGGTATGTGCATTCAGCTCACTCCACAGGAGTGGGTTCTCCTGCTTTCCGAGTCAGGAGGTTTTCCAGAGGGTGCAATGACTCACTCAACAAATATGTGGCTAGAATTCTGTGTGAGCAAAGGTAAGTTTGGCCGGAGCAGAGGGGAAAAAAAGAGCAGGAAACTCTGAGAAATAAGACTTGAAGACAGAGCAGAGCTGTGTTGCAAGGGCCTTACAGACCAGGCTTCAGACTTTGAGTTTTCCTCTGCGGGTAGGGGAAATGTCAAAGATGCTTCAACAGGGTGTGAGATGTTTAAGATGGACTATGGAAGTGCCTTCAAGGACTATAAGCTGTGCTAAATGACCCGCTCCTTTGTTGAGAATGAAGAACACCTGAAGCCCGGTCGCAAGCGCAGCTTCTCATTGCTGCAGGATGGCCCCACTGTGTGGCTCCCTTGGCCTAGAGCATCCTCAGGCCTGGGGAGTGTCCCAGGAGAGGCAGGATTCTTCAGTGAAACTGTTGAAACTCAGAACCTTGACCTGAGAGAAGAGGGGGCCATGGTGGTCTTGTGAAGAGGGTGATTCCACAGCCCCTTGGCTAAGGTCCCCCAACTGATCCCTCTAGGGTAGGGAGAGGGGCAATCTGTCCCCAAAGCCTGCGACTGACATCAACACATCAGAAGGCCAAAAAATAGACTTCTGTAATACTGACACCTTATCTAAGGTCTTGTTTGACAGAATTTCCCTTGAGCATACGTAAGCTGGGTATGCTAGACAGGCTGGCGAGGTATCAATCGCTATTGATGGCATCTCTAGTGATCTCTAAGAGATTTAGACCCAGTAAAAATATTACTTCCCCCACCACTGGGGAAACTAAAGACAGAAATAAAGGCTCAAGGGTCTCCAGAGAAGATAGGGAGTGAGCAAGGGACTAACAAGCACAGACATATCTCCTGGCACTGTTCCCCTTCTAGAGACAGTAAATGAATCCTCCAGGAGCAAAAGACAAACTCTGCTCAGAACTCCTGTATCCTGGGGCATATACGTTCACTGATCTTCCTTCCAACGTATTTACGCCTTCTCTCCAGCTGGTTACTGCAAAGGCAACTGCTTCTACTCTCAGAAAAGCCTACGAGATACTGACTGAGAAGCTGCAGTTGAGGCTCCTTTCCTGTTTCAGGGAAGAAGGTAATGTGGTGCTTAGAGAGGAAAAAAATACTAAAATATAGCTGGAAAATGTACATCTCTGATAAAAAGCTTCCTGCTAACTCTGCTACAGTCTTACAAAAAAATCCGACATTTATAATATGTCAAATATCAACAAAGTGCTTCCACCTTGTCGATTCACGATCTCATTCAACAGTCTTTATACTCTTTATACCAATCCTTTGGAGGAAGGCATTATCACCTCCATTTGACGTTTGAGGAAACTAAGAGATAAGAAATAACTGTCCTGTAGAATTTCCCACAACAATGCAATGTAAGTGCTGGAATTCAAATCCTGGGCTCATATATATATATGTGGGATATATATATATGTGTATATATATATATATGAAATAAATAAATATATATATGGGATATATATATCCCTTTACCCCATTATATAAACTTTTTTGGAAGTGATATGTGTATATATATATATATATATATATATATATATATATATATATATCACTAACTGGTTGCCAGGCATTTTACAAATATTATTTAACCCTTACAACACCCTCTATAATCAATACTCTCACTTTCTCTACCTTACAGAAAAGAAAATCAAATCATAAATAGGTTAATATGCATTCACAGCTGGAAGGGGTGGAGGCAGGCTTTGAACCCAGATATGGTCCTCCATGGAGCTGCCCTTCCCATGCATAAGGCAGAGGGTTATGTTCACAGGAGAACTGTCTGGGCTGGCTGCTTAAAATTTTTAGCTAGTGAAGATACCAAGATTTGCACTCCACTGTGTTTCTGGGACCAGCTTTAGGGAAAAAGAAGTCAGGATGCATCAAGATTATGGATACTAATTTCACAAGTTAAAAAGTGAAGCTTCTTCGTTTTGTTAATCTTCTGTCCAAGCAGCCTGAGTGCACAGACACAGCTGGGAGCCCTGTGTTCATGTTTGCACAGCATTGGCCATGTCACCCTAGGCCAGTTCAGGGGCACTCAGCCAACTGAGCCTGACAATTAACATAGCAGCTGATTTCTACGCTTAGGAGCTAACTGCAAAACAGTGAGCAATAAAACAGCTTAGCAGAAATATCTCTAACTTTAACCACATTTAACTTCATTAGAGTTAGCATAAAATATTTTTACACGTTTCCTACTTTCCTGGACAGTTTTGTCAGGCTTTTTACCTGGAAAACTATTCTGCAAGGGAGCTGTGCTGTATCTTGCATCTTCATATATAATTAATACAGTATCCAGCCAGGATTTTCATTCCAGGATTATATGTCACTTCTAGCCGTCCTGTGTAGTCTGGGCATCGCTGATATAACAACAAACATCTCAGAGATGAATAGGATTAAGAATTATGTAGTACCAGCTCCCACTCTACATTTGAGAAATTAAGAGATATTCAATAACTATGCTATATCCATAAGTAAGTTTCTTTTTAACCAACAGAATTTAGGCCTTTGTCTTCCTACTTTTTCACTCTGTCACCCCTCCTTTAGCAGTTGAAGAGATCACTTAAAATAGAATAGCTTTGGTTACCAAGAACATTCCATCTCTCATAACCCCCTTTTAAATAAATTCCCTGAAATCTGTATCAGAACTCTAGCAACTCAAGGTAATACAGAAAAGTTATTAAATAATAAATTCCTGAAAATTAAAAAAAAATCCTGAAAATTTACTTACATTATTTTTTATGTTCCTATGGTGTAAAAATCACTTTCATATAAATAATATCATTTTAAGGCTTGGCATATATTTCTCCTAAAATCTCTTCTTTTATAGATATTTTGTAAGCTTTTATTATTCTCCTCATTACAATTTATGCATTTTTCTAGAGTTTTGTATGATACATGTATTTCATAATTAAAAATATTTTTTGAAATAAAAGAGCAGTTATACAATTTATTAAGCACCTACTATGTGCCACAACTACAATCAAACAGTGAATTCAACAGACAAGTTCTCTGACTTCATTCAACCAGAAAATACAACAAAAAAGTCGGCGGCGGGGTGTGGGGGTGAATGGGTGACGGGCACTGAGGGAGGCACTTGATGAGATGAGCACTGGGTATTATTCTGTATGTTGGCAAATTGAACACCAATAAAAAATAAATTTATTATTAAAAAAATAAAAAATAAAATAAATAAATTTTTAAGAAGTCGAGAAATAAAATAATTTCAGATCTTGATAAGTACTAAAAAGAAGATAAATGGAAATTTAGGGACAAAAGAATGGCAGAGGAACTAACATAGAGTGTTCAGAAGAAGAGAGTATTTGTGGGATCCCTGGGTGGCGCAGCGGTTTGGCGCCTGCCTTTGGCCCAGGGCGTGATCCTGGAGACCCGGGATCGAATCCCACGTCGGGCTCCTGGTGCATGGAGCCTGCTTCTCCCTCTGCCTGTGTCTCTGCGCCTCTCTCTCTCTCTGTGACTATTGGTTCCAGATGAGATTCCCAGACAAAAAAAAAAAAGCCCTAGAGCAAAAGCACGTTGTCAGAGGTGGACTTGGCTTATTCTAGTAGAGAAGGAAGCCCCGTGTAACTAAGTGGAAAGGGGGAAAGGCAGACGAGTAAAAGAGGAAGGGAAGAATTTGGTGAAATAGGTGATGGTCAGGTCATTCAGGGTTCATGACCCATAAAATGGAACTTGGATTTAATTCTAAGTTGGGGAAGCTACTGAATGTTTTTACACAAAGAAATGACATACCTTTATTTACACTATTTAGAGGTTGGTATGGCTGCTGTGTAGAGAATTGGTTGTAAAGAAGCAAAAGCAGGAAAAAGAGAAATCATTCAAGATGCTTTGTAGTAATCCAGAGAAATAATAATGGTAGTTTGAATGAGGAGGTGAAGGGGAAAGAGAGAAAAACAGATGCATCAAGACAAATTTTAGAAATAGAGCAAACTGAAATTGCCACTGAGTTGTGTATGAAGGATAAGAGAGAGGGAGATGTGACATTAAAACATAACAGGAAAAAAAAAGAAAGCTCCCAAAGATTTACTCAACTACCCACACTACCAGTAATAAGATGGCCAAATAGATGAGTGAATATAAATTGAGATTTGAGGAAAACCAGCAAAACAATCCAAACCAAAAACACACAACCAACAACAATCCAAACAACAAACAACAAAGCAACATATCCCTTGAATCAATGAAATCCAAGTATCATGTCTGTAAATTAAAATTATAAACAGGTTTCATAAAATTTTTGTTTTAACTCCTGAGAGTGCATAACCTGAGTTCAAGGGTTATATCAGTCCCCGCCCTCTGCCACTTTTAAGTAAGCAATGTACCAAGTGACTCCAATATTAGTGTTAGCACGTTCTACAAAGAGACGGGCAAATTAGGGCAAAAATTTTTCTTCAACCAAGACAAAAAGTCCTGAATATTTTCATCCTAAATGAAAAGAGAGCTGTTTTACAAATAAGAGATTTTTAAATAAAAACCTGCTTTCAGCTCCCCTTTTATGAGAAATAAATATATAATCTTTTTTAACTTAACCTTAGCTCCAATACAAACTAATTTAAAGCTGGGCAAAAGCACACAGAGATGGAGCACATAATGCAGTCTTCTCCTCCTCATCCCTTCCCACTCTGGCTGAGGCCAGCAAAGCCCTGTGGTAAGAGACACTGAGACAAAGATTGCTGGAATCTTGGAAGTTCTTGGTGGACACGTGAATACCCCTTGACATGGGAATCAAGTAAATGTTCTAAACATCTTTGACCCAGAGAAGTTCCTTCATCCTAAGGGTCACTGCATCCTTACCCTAGAGAACAGACCTTTTCCAATATGGTCAGAATATTGATGCTAAGTTAATTTTCAGGATATCTTTCTAAATGGCCTTAGAGGCTATTTTTGCAGGTAGTTTTCTCTGGCAAACCTGATGGATTTACCCATGAAATTGGTAGATAATAGCATTAGACTGAGTAAATCACCAGGTTAGGTTGAAATATAGCCAAATGTCAAATAATTTTTAATAGAAATCAAAAGTTCCACATTTTTCTTGCTCCAGAATCATATGACCAACAAGGCACCTGCCTACAAACAGCTGCATTCGGTGATACAAGCATCATCTGTACCTCCATCACTTCCATCACTTTCCATGACACTGCTGCTGGACATAACAAGGACTTCAGCCTACATTAAAAAGGCATTTCTCAAGAAAAGAGCTAAGCCAGTGTATTTACTTTAAGAGGAGAGAAAAAGAGAATTGTACATAGTAATGTCCGTCTACATTGCATTCTCCTACCCAGGATAAACTAAATTTGATGGGGATTTTAATCTATTTTGTTCACTGCTATATACCCAATATCCAGAAAAATTACCTAGCAACAGCAAACATTCAATAAATACTGAATTCATATGAACAAATAAACTAATCTCAATTTCTTCTTTGGACAAAGAAAATGAAGTCCCTCTGCTGCTTCGGGAATATTCAGTAATTATGGGTTCCTTCACAGCTCCCAGGCCCATGAAAGTCTCCAGCACCACCAACACGTCCAGCACCATCTCCGGCTTCATCCTCCTGGGCTTCCCTTGCTCCAGGGAGGGGCAGCTCCTCCTCTTTGGGCTCTTCTCCGTTCTCTACCTCCTCACCCTCATGGGCAACGGGTCTATCATCTGTGCCGTGTGCTGGGACCAGAGACTCCACACTCCCATGTACATCCTGCTCTCCAACTTCTCCTTCCTAGAGATCTGGTACGTCACCTCGACTGTCCCCAACATGCTGGCCAACTTCCTCTCTGACACCAAGGTCATCTCCTTCTCCGGGTGCTTTCTCCAGTTCTACTTTTTCTTCTCCTTGGGTTCTACAGAATGTTTTTTCTTGGCTATTATGGCGTTTGATCGGTACCTTGCCATCTGCCGGCCTCTACACTACCCAACCATTATGACAGGACGTCTCTGTGCCAGTCTTGTGGTCAGTTGCTGGGTACTTGGTTTTCTCTGGTTCCCAGTCCCTATCATTGTTATTTCCCAAATGTCCTTCTGTGGATCCAGGATCATTGACCACTTCCTATGTGATCCGGGTCCCCTATTAGCACTCACCTGTGCCAGAGCTCCAGTAATGGAGTTTTTTTGGATGATTTTAAGTTCCTTGCTCTTATTTATTCCTTTCTTCTGCATCATGGGGTCCTATACTCTGGTCTTGAGAGCTGTGTTGAGGGCCCCTTCTGCAGCTGGACGAAGAAAAGCTTTCTCTACCTGTGGGTCCCATCTGGCTGTGGTTTCACTGTTCTATGGCTCAGTGATGGTCATGTATCTGAGCCCGACATCTGAGCATGAATCTGGGATGCAGAAGATGGTGACTCTGTTTTATTCTGTAGGAACCCCACTCATTAATCCTGTGATCTATAGTCTAAGGAACAAAGATATGAAATGTGCCCTGCAGAAATTTCTAGGAATATAAAAAATTTTGACCTTCATTTTTTAAAAAGTCTTTGGGTAACTGGCCTACTTGCATACTTTTTCAGGTGAAAAAAATTAATAACTAATACCACTCTGAGAATTTCTCATCCTGTTACTTACCTTATTCATTGTGGTGATTTGTACTTTTCCTCGAATCATCAGAGCAAGAAAGAACTCAGAGACATTATCCAATTCCCTCATTTTATAGATGAAGAAGCTGGAGAATGGAAATTTTGAGGGACTTGCTCTGGTCATAAGTTTATAATGCACAGAAAAATCTTTTTACATTTTAAACAGCTGCTCTTACATGACGGATGAGCACTGGGTGTTATTCTGTATGTTGGCAAATTGAACACCAATAAAAAATAAATTTATTAATAAAAAAATAATAAATAAACAGCTGCTCTTTCTATTCATAAAGAAAGAAATACATAATAAACTATAAGAAAGCATTTTGTGGCATTCAGATGTGCAGCTATCAAATAGTCTCATCTGGGGAGGGAGAAATATATATTATTAATAGAAATGTACACTGGTGCAATTTCTACTTAGAATAAATTACAAACAATTTTTAAAACGTTTAAAAGCACAGTATCAAAAAATAAATAAATAAATAAAAATAAAAAATATATAAAAGCACAGTATCCATTAACCCAGCAATTGCACTCACTTCTAAGTACAGTCTATACATATAATCATATGTATGTGAAAATACACATACAGAATATTCATTATTGCAACAGCAAATTACTGGAAACCATGTACTTGTCCATTTGTTGAGCCCTGTTTAGATAACTTATGATGTGCCCATGCAATGCAAAATGATATAGCATTTTTTAAATGAGGGCATTTTAGATGTACAGATATGGAACCACCTACAAGTTATGTTGTTAAGTGAATAAATGGTGTATAGTTTGTAAGCTGTCATTTATGTATAAAATTATAAACTTATGTGTTCACTTTTTTAAGAAAAAAGGATAGACTATCTTTCAAAGGATAGATGTGAAACCTAACAGTGGTTGCCCCTGGGCAGAAAGGATGGAGGGTGTCTTAGATACAAGAGAAAGGAAGAGATTTACTTGCACTAAGTACTCTTAGTATCTTGGATACAAAATTTCATTGATGATGATGATAATGATGATGTCATCTCTACTGGCAAATTTTCCAAGAATTGGATCCTGAGGAACAGTTCCCCCATGATTCCTGAGTTCCTTGAGGAACCTATAAAGCAAGCTGCCCTCCATATCATATGAAGGGGCCAGGATCTAAGAGCCCACAGATATCATTTCATTCAGACTTCTTAGTTCTGGAGAGAAAACATGGGAATTACTCTGTCATCTGAGGATTTGTAGGAGGAAGTAAACTGTGTTAAAGTTATACCTAGTCTCTTTTCAGAACTATTTATAGGTTTTACTGTTTACTCATTCATTAAGTAACGTTTAATGAGGGATGGCTCAGTCAGCTAAATGTCTGAATCTTGATTTCAGGGCTTAGGGCATAATCTCAGGGTCATGGAACTAAGTCCTGTGCGGGGCTTCTCACTTAGTCTGCTTTTCTCCATTTCCCTTTGCCCCTTCCCCCACTCACAGTATCCACATTCTCTCTCTGTCTCTCTCAAATAAATAAATAAGTAAATAAATAAATAAATAAATCTTTTGAAAAAACAAACATTTAATTAATACTTTCAGTGTGTCAGGTACAGAGCCAGGAAATGAATCAAATAAGGAGAATAAGTCACATTTCAGCCCCCCATGGAGTTGACAGTTTATGATGGAAAAAAAGTTAAATTGTGAGATAGGTTATGACCAAGAGAGATATTAGTTGCTATAGAAGTCAGGCTGGAGAATAGTGTGTGCAAAGCAGGGAGAGATGAAGGGCAAAAGAGCAGGAAAGTGAACTATTTCCACACAATTAACTATAGCTCATGGTCTACAGGGTCACAGTAAGATAGAGGTCAGGAGGGTTTCTAGGAAGTGTCTGTGAAGCTCCTATAGTCCAACTAATGTTCTCCAAAATACTGCAATTACAGGCAAAAGTCTGAATATAAAATATGACAAAAATTAAAATCAAAAAACATTTTTAAGAAACAACATGTGCAAATAAAAGTTATATTGTATAACTAAAATGTGGAAGTCATTCTTCAAGGGGCACCTGGGTGGCTCAGTGGTTGAGCATCTACCTTTGGCTCAGGGCATGTTCCTAGGGGCCTGGGATCAAGTCCCATATTAGGTTCCCCACAGGGAACCTGCTTCTCCCTCTGCCTATGTCTCTGCATTTCTCTGTGTGTCTCTTATGAATGAGTAAATAAAATCTTTTTTAAAAAATTATTCTTCAAGGGATGCGGAACCTCAAATAGCCCATCTGATTTCCTTTAGAGCAGGAACCATAAGAGATAGAAATTGCATCAGCCCTTTGCCCTGCCCTTTACATTCAGCATTATATCTCAAAGTAAAATCAGTTTTCTCTACTCAATATGCATTTTTAATATTGCAATTATTTTTATAATGAAAACATCTTAATCCTTTTCTTACTTACCCAACACTTGTTTATTATAAATATTTTTTAAACAATAAAGTATAAATGGATATAAACAAATCACCCCATCCTAAGACAACTATTATTGAATTTTAGGTAACCAACTCCTCAGACATATCTATCTGCATATGCATATTATATATAGTTTATAACTTATATAATTTATACACACCATATAGTTTTATGTGTATGGTCACAACAGACATGCTGCCTCAATGGAAGGCATTCTTCACTTTTTCCTTTACTTTTCTTTACTCTTTCTTTACTTACTTCCTCCCATAACTTCTACCCCACTTCTCCTCACAACCACCTTATAATCTATTCAATAAGAATATTAATAACCTAATATATATCCTTCTATGTTATTCTCCATATCCATCTAATTATATATTTATACACACAGAGACATGCACTGTCACATACTTACACGCCACATATACCTTCTATAACTATGCACAATATACACATATACTCCCCTAAATTTAGACAGTACAACTGTCTTAAAATATGGAAATATATAAACTTCTTTATATCTTGAGTTTTCTTCACTTAGCATTATATTGATGGGTTCCTTCAAAGTCACCTACTATAAATTTTAACTCATTCCTATTAGCCATTTAATTGGGCAAAATTAGCAGAATTTACTCAGCTATTTGTCTACTTATATCCATTAACTTCACTTCCTATCGTTGTTCATATAAACAATGATGCAACACACACACACACACACACACACACACACACACATATGCTCTAAACTGCTTATGTCTTTCTTTTTATGGGAGATGTTTCCAGGAGTATACTTTCGAGCCAAAGAGTAGTACACATAATAGATATTGTTATATTGCTTTCACTCAATGCTATTCACAATCACGTTTCCACCATCTTTCTAAATATCCTATTTGCCCCTAGAAGCCAATATAAAGGCTTTAAACTTTCCCAGTCTGCCTCAGAAGAGATAGCCCATTGGTAATGAAGGTCATTGGCATTTCTTTTAATAGTGATAAGATCGAGCATTTTTTTCTTATGTCATTAATCAATGGATTTTCTCGACTGTGATTTGCCTGTTAACATCCTATCCATTTTTAAATTTTTTATTTAAATTCAATTTAGCTAACATATAGTGTATTATTAGTTTCAGGGATAAAATTTAATGATTCCTCAGTTGCATATAACACCCATTGCTCATTACATTAAGTGCCCACCTTAACGCCCATCACCCATCTACTCCATTCCCCCACCCACCACCCCTCCAGCAACCCTCAGTTTTTTCCCTATAGCTAAGAGTCTCTTATGGTTTGTCTCCCTCTCTCTTTTTATCTTATGTTAGTTCTCCGTCCCTTCCCCTAGATTCATGTGTTTTGTTTCTTAAATTCCACATATGAGTGAAATTATAGGGTATTTGCCTTTCTCTGACTGATTTATTTCACCTCCAAGAATTCTGGGAGAAGATACTTGGGCTGGGAGGATCAATGAGAAGAGAGGCTAACAAAAGCAAAGAAAAAGGAATACAAAGAATACAAAGAGGACACATCATGAATTAGCTCTCTTCATCTGCATGAATAAATTAATCTCCCCAGGTACCTCACACCACAGGGTTTAAAGTCATCAGTGCGGTGTTCTTGTCTACTTTTCAGAGGGTGAAAGTATTCACTCCATCGCATGCCTAAGTAGCTGGATGTGGCCATGGCGTAAAGACATCTGTAAGAAATGGTGGGGAAAAGGAAAATCACAGTAGGAATAATAATATTAGACTGAATTGTAGGTGTTCCTGTTTGTTGGTTTTGAATCCTGTGTAGTGGACAGAGGGAAACACTAAAGCTGTTCAAACAAGGAAGCAAAATGAACTAATAAGTCTTTTTTATATAAATTTATTTTTTATTGGTGTTCAATTTGCCAACATACAGAATAACACCCAGGGCTCATCCCATCCAGTGCCCCCCTCAGTGCCCGTCACCCAGTCACCCCCACACCCCGCCCACCTCCCCTTCCCCCACCCCTAGTTCATTTCCCAGAGTTAGGAGTCTCTCATATTCTGTCTCCCTTTCTGATATTTCCCACTCATTTTTTCACCTTTCCTGTTTATTCCCTTTCACTATTTTTTATATTCCCCAAATGAATGAGACCATATAATGTTTGTCCTTCTCCAATTGACTTATTTCACTCAGCATAATACCCTTCAGGTCCATCCACATCAAAGCAAATGGTGGGTATTTGTCATTTCTAATGGCTGAGGAATATAAAAACAGACACATAGGTCAATGGAACATAATAGAGAATCCAGAAGTGAACCCTCAACTTTATGGTCAACTAGTATTCGACAAAGGAGGAAAGACTATCCACTGGGGGGAAAAAACAGTCTCTTCACTAAATGGTGCTGGGAACATTGGACAGCCACTTGCAGAAGAATGAAACTAGACCATTCTCTTACACCAGACACAAAGGTACACTCAAAATGGATGAAAGAAAGATCTCAATGTGAGACAAGATTCCATCCAAATCCTAGAGGAGAACACAGGCAACACCCTTTTTGAATTCGGCCACCGCAACTTCTTGCAAGATACATCCATGAAGGCAAGAGAAAGAAGAGCAAAAATGAATTATTGGGTCTTCGTCAAGATAAGTAGCTTCTGCACAGCAAAAGAAACAGTCAACTAATAAGTCTTTAGGTGAAACTCCTTCCACAGTTGAAGACAGAGGGACAGAGACTGCGTCGTGCGGGAAGAGCTGCACTCCACCGGAGATGGGGAAGGCCCAGAGCGCAACTCCCAAAGGCAACTGCGGGAGCGGAACTACAAAATGCTCTGTTCTAGCCTCTCTTGGACCTGGAAGTGTGCCCTGAGATTCAGCTGCTGGAGGCTCACAGAGCCCAACCACAAACAGGAAAGGAAGAGATCTGTAAAGGAACCAGGTAGGAGCCAAGAAGATCGATTTCTGCTGAAACTGCACAGCCCTTTATGCCTGAGATCTCATCACATCTTCCTCCATCTCTCATTTTTGGAAAATCCCAGAAGGTTCTGTCCCTAAAACCCATGATTCATATCACTCACTGGAGATGAAGTAGCTTCCTGCATGAAGCCACCACACCTGTGTTCCTTTGGTGGACTCTCCCCTGGGCAGGCGCGGGTCCCCTGAGTGAGTTTGGAGAGTGACTAGTCTCATGTCATCCCTGAGAAGCTTGGGGCTGGAAAAGGATAATATTTTCTGCTCTGCTAGAAAACAAAAGTGGAAGGTATCAGGGTCTCCAGAGAAGGCAGGCCCCAGGGGAAGAAAAGAACTAGCACAGAACAGTCTCCTGACACCATTCTCTTTCTAGAAGTGCAAAGGTGATCCCCACGGAGCAGGGCTCCCTCCCTGGATGCTCTGCTTGTAGCCTTTCCTGCCTCCAGCAAACACCAAGACCTCACCCTACTTCCACACCTCCACTCAGTGACGGTTATTGTGGAGGATACCTGCTTTCCTCTCCAAGAAGACCAGACACTGGAAAAGAATCCTCAGGTTTGGGTTTCTCATTTGTCCCCTTGAAAGGGATGATGTGCTGCTTCACGAAGAAAATAAACATAAAAGAGCCAGAAAAACTACTACCCCCTAAATGAGGTTCCCTTCCACTTTGCTTCAGGCACATATCACATAGTTAATTCCTAACCATTTTTGTATCAGGACCTATGTAAGTTTCTTCCACATATTATCTCGTTCAGAATCCCAAATTCTTTGGTGGAAATGTTACTTTGCCAGTTTTATAGATGAACAAACTGAGAAATTGTTTATATAGTTGACAACGTGTCCGCAGCTGGTGATTCAAGCCGTAGCCCCCTTACTCCAAATCCTTCTGCTTTCTCCTATGCTTAGCTGCCTGTCACTTCTCGTCAAGGAGAACACTGTTCCTATTTTCAAGGACTTTGCAGAAATGGAACAGGTGTGACAATCTGCCCAAACCAGATGAAGCAGAGAGACATGCCGCTATGAGAGAAGCCAACAGCGCTCCCATACACCGTGTCTGCTCGGGCCTGCCTTAAGAAAAAAGCAAAATATCAAAGAAATGTTTTTCTCATCCTACAGCTCAGGACCTGGCCGTCCTAGATGGGGCCTAGTCTAGCCCAACTTTTTCAAGATATAATGAAAGTGAGAGTATAAGTTATTTTGTTCGGCTTTGTCAATTAACCTGGTCTAAGATCCTGAATACCTAACACAGCTCTGACAGCCCCGTGTCCACACGGGCACGCGTTGACGCAGCACCTCCTAAAGCTGAGTCTGGAGAACCTTCCTGCCATCGACCAAAGCCCCACACCAAGTAAGCGTTGCCGCTCTCTGCACAGAGCAGCCAACTAATAAAAGGTGAGTGACAATGCAGTCTTGTTAGAAATACCTTTTTTTTTCCATCCACTGGCAATTTCCTGAGGTCCAGCATGAAACGGTGATGGCACAAGAGAAGCATTCTTCACGCGCTTCTTGTTTTCTAGGGCAGCTCTGTCCTACTCTCAAAGTTGGAGAATTGCCCTGAAAGATAGTTGGCCTGGAATCTTTTGGCTTCAGGTATAAGAAACAATCTGCCCAACTGATATTTTATCTGAGACATAAATGTGACTAAAATATCACCTCTAGACCCGTTGAGTCTTCACAGCGCATACAGTCATGCTGTACTTGGAACAGTAAGCATTTTATAATAAAAAGTGATTAAAAGTCATATGCTGCTACTGCCTTTCCATATAAAGAAATCAAAGCTTATAAAGATTTAAAAAAAAAAAAAAAAAACTCCACTAGAGCCACTAAGCAACTCTGTTGTGACACTGAATCTAGAATTTCCATCCCTACCTCAATACCCAGAGCGGTGGGACTGCAACTGTCTTAAGCAGTTAGGATACTCTGGGTCTTGGGTGGAACATGTCCTACCACCCAGAACATTCCATCTCACATTGCTTCCTTTGAATGGAATTCCTCTCAAGTTTGGGCCAATGCTCTGGTAGTCTCAGGCCATTTGGAGTCTTTCTTCTACATTTTATTTCCTAAAATTTCATCTCACAGGATCTTTGAAGTTCAAATGAAGTAACTGGTAAATACTTATCTACTTATCATCTACCCATATTCTCGGTACCAATCAATGTACATATTCATTTCTTTGACAAAGATTTACAAAATACTATTTTCTTCAGACTGTGCTGGGCACTGATTTTTTTTTTTAAGATTGTATTTATTTATTTAGGAGAGAGAGAGAGAGATCACAGAGAAAGGGAGAAGCAGACTCCCCACTGAACAGGGAGCCCGATGCAGGACTCAATCCCAGGACCCAAATATCAAGACCTGAGCTGAAGGCAGACACTCAACTGGCTGAGACACCCAGGGGCCCCTGAGCACTGGATTTAAAGAGTGCAAGACAAAAACAAAAACCCTGAGGCAGGAAAGTACTTGATTGCTTCTAGAAACCAGAAGAAGGCCAGTGTTGTATCTCTGAACCATTATGTGCATATATGTGAGTGTTTGTATGTGTGTGCATGTGTAGAGACAGAAAAAGGCAAATCCTGATAGCTTTTTAGACTCATTTTTGTAATTTAGCTGAGAGCTGTCCATACAGTTCATCCCAGCTGACCCTCCTTTTTCTTAAAAGGCATTATTGCTGGAGCGCGTTGCCATTGTCCCAGTCAAATGGACGCCCTTGCTGTCCTGCTTATCAATATGAAGAGCAGGAGTCAGTAAACTATGACCAATGGAACAAATCTCGCCTGCTGCCTGTTTTTGTATGGCCAGTGAACTAAGAATTTTTATGTTTTTAACTTGAATTTTAAAATCAAAATAAGAAAAACATTCTGTAACGCATGAAAGTTATATGAAATTCAAATTTCAGTGGACACAGATGACAATTTACTGGAACACAGCCATGTGCATTCTTCTAGGTATTGTCTGTAGTTAACTTTCACACAACAGCAAAGGTGAGCAGTTGTGACAGAGACGACATGGCCTGCAAGCCAATTTTTTTCAAGATAGATTGATTGATTGATTGATTGAAGAGAGAGAACACAGAGGGAGAGGAAGAAGTAGTCTCCATCCCAGGACTGCAGGATCCTGGCCTGAGCTGAAGACAGACACTTAACCGAATGAGCCACCCAGGTGCCCTGGCAAGCCAAAATTTTTAAGAGAAAATTTACTGACCCTTGGCATAAAACATTACAGAAATGGATCCATCTTTACTGAAATGCTGGCTAGTGTGGGTATAACCCAAATACGTGCACTTCCCAGGGAGGTGAGCACAGGGAGGGGCACATTTCGCAGCCCCTCTGCCTGTTGAACCGTATTTTATATTTGAAGTCCTTGTGTTAGTGAAGGTGTGTGTGTGCCTCCTTTGCACAACAGTGTATGTTTCTGGCGGGGGGGATGTGTGTACAAGGGACAAAGTACAGAGAAAGTGTGTATATGTGTGTGTGTTTGACTCACAGCATCATGAGATGAGGTTGGAAATGTTAAGCAGAGTCAAATCAAAGACCCTGGTTTGAAAAAAATAATATTAATTAATTAATTAATTAATTAAAAATAAAAAGACCCTGGTTTGGAGATCTTACTTTACGTGCTTTGGGAAGTTAATTGAAGTCTGTGTGCAAGAAAAAGGACTGATCTGATTTTGCTTTTTTAAACAGTCCCTCTGGCTGTGGCGTGGATGGCAGGCTGTAGAGGGCAAGGGTAGAAGCAGGAAGCGGGACAGCATCACCACGGTCCAGCAGAGAAAGAAAGCAGCTTGAACTACAGAGAAGTGGGTGAGCCTGAGACTTATTCTGGAAACAAATGAACAGAAATTGCTGATGAATTAGATGTGAGGGTAAAAGAAAGGGAAGAAATACTACACTGAAATAAGCTCTGCCCAGGGGGGAAAAAAATAGTTCTTAGGCATTTAATTCAAAGACCAATTATTAGATTGTTGAGCAGATGCTTTTTCCTAAAATGAAATTTCAGAAATAGAGCAAAACAACTCTGGTCAAAAATGCTAATCACTATTTGTTATCAATTACTATTAGTAGCTATTGTTTTTTATCAAATTCAGTTACCTTCCTCTAAATTGGTATTAGACTTATAGACTTAATCTTTTTTTTTTTTTTTTGGAGTCTATCAAGGACCTTCACCCCTAGCAGAATGCTTTCTGTGTGTCCCTGTTTTCATCCTTTACCGATGAGTGGCCGCCTGTGACTACAGCGCAACCTTGAAAACACAGCGCAGGGGACACTTCAGAAAAGGCGAAGTGCTTAGTGTCCTCAGACACGAGTGAAGCTGGGACAGAGCAACTTTATTTGGGGGAGGGGGTGAAAGAAAAAAAAACATCCAAAATTTATTCTCCAACAAGACAGACAGCATCAGCAGGTAAAAACTACAGGGGTTACACTCTCTATTGTCTGCTTCCAACTCCCCTTCTTAAATGATCCCTGTGTAGTCTCAGAAATTTTTGGAGACAAATGAATTTAAAGGCAGAAAAGGAAAAGACTTCTAGGAAATGGAAGTTCTTGTGCGTGAATCTAGCAGAGTCCATTAAACCCCATTCCAGTTTATATATGTTAAATAGAGTCGGGTAAGTCTGTGGACATTTTATCAGCACCAAAAATCCCCCTGCCATCAGAATCAGAAGATCCTGAGTTTAAAATGACCCAGAGAAGGTCTTAAAAAATATCTATTTATTAGGGCACCTGGGTGGCTCAGTGGTTGAGTGTCTGCCTTCAGTTCAGGTCATGATCCCCGAGTCCTGGGATCGAGTCCCACATCAGGCTCCCCACAGGGAGCCTGCTTCTCCCTTTGCTTGTGTCTCTGCCTCTGTATGTCTCTCACAAATAAATAAATAGACATCTTTCTAAAAATAATAAGTATTTACTGTGTTATAACTGCCCTAGTCTCATCCCTCTCCCAGCACCTGCACACACACAAATTGTATTCTTACTCAGTCCCAACTCTCTAAGCGCCCACACCAGTACCCGAGAAGGAGCGTGTGCTGGTTCTTTTACTCTTGGTCCTATAGTTTCCTCAGAACTTGACAACTCACAGTAAGAAATTCTTAGAAAAAAATAAAAATAAATAAAAATAAAAAAGAAATTCTTAGAAATTATTAAGAGTAGTAAGAAATTATTATTCCTTGTGCCTAATTTCAAAAAGCAAAATATGGATTTAATATAAAAGCAGGGGTGGGGGACACAGATTCTCTGTTGCTCAACCACTTTGTCTTGAGGTCATCCTAAGTAATTACTGAGGAATGGAATAAGATTTTAGCTTTGCATCCCCTACAAATCACCATTACTTAGAATTCCATGTTATTAATAATATCCATAGTTTGCATTATTAGACTAGAATTATATCTACAATAGTAGACTGGGAAAATTCATATCTCTTTTTCAGGTAAACACAGACCGGTTTCAACGTGGCCATTGACAATTTCCTCACGTTGGGCAACTGTGGATGGCCGTCTAAATTGCTCTTTTAACACAACAGGAACTAAGGCTAATTCCCTCCAGTTGGCTTGAGTGTTTTTTACACAAGAAATTGGTATATAATATTAAATTAATAATTTAATCATTTGGTTTTAAATAAGGCCAGTTTCAAAAATCATGTAAAAGAAGTCATTCAAAAACTTCCACGTTTGTGCTACATAACTTGTTTCTCAGTTTCTGCCACAAATGCAATGATGTCACCTCTTTAAAACTAGAAAAAAACTCCATTTTGTAAGAATAGGTAGGTAGGTCCATTTTGTAAGAATAGGTAGGTAGGTAGACAGAAACTCTATTAAATATAAGGTCTAATATAATCTTAAAACACCTCTACAACACTGTCCTTCAAGATCGTATCAATTCTAACCAAAGTTATCTTGAGGCCACAGTGAAAATGTCGATGAGAGTAAAAAGCAACCCAGTTCAGTACTTGTTTCAAAGAAAAAAATGTAACTATTAACATATAGGACTTTATTTTCTTTCCCAGGATGGTTTAAATATAACCTGGGCCCCCAGCTGTCCTTACACTGCCATCCAATAATGTAATCATCTGTTCACGCTCCCAGACCCATGAAAGTCTCCAGCACCACCAACACGTCCAGCACCATCTCCAGCTTCATCCTCCTGGGCTTCCCTTGCTCCAGGGAGGGGCAGCTCCTCCTCTTTGGGCTGTTCTCCGTTCTCTACCTCCTCACCCTCATGGGCAACGGGTCTATCATCTGTGCCGTGTGCTGGGACCAGAGACTCCACACTCCCATGTACATCTTGCTCGCCAACTTTTCCTTCCTAGAGATCTGGTACGTCACCTCGACTGTCCCCAACATGCTGGCCAACTTCCTCTCTGACACCAAGGTCATCTCCTTCTCCGGGTGCTTTCTCCAGTTCTACTTTTTCTTCTCCTTGGGTTCTACAGAATGTTTTTTCTTGGCTATTATGGCGTTTGATCGGTACCTTGCCATCTGCCGGCCTCTACACTACCCAACCATTATGACAGGACGTCTCTGCGCCAGGCTTGTGGTCAGTTGCTGGGTACTTGGTTTCTTCTGGTTCTTGATTCCCATCATCATCATCTCCCAAATGTCCTTCTGTGGATCCAGGATCATTGACCACTTCCTATGTGATCCAGGTCCTCTTCTAGCACTCACTTGCAAAAAAGCTCCTGTGGTAGAGCTTGTCTTCTCCACTCTAAGTCCTCTGCCCCTCATTATTCCCTTTCTCTTCATCATGGGATCCTACACTCTGGTCCTAAGAGCAGTCCTGAAAGTCCCTTCCACAGCTGGACGAAGAAAGGCTTTCTCCACCTGTGGGTCTCATCTGGCCGTGGTTTCACTGTTCTATGGCTCAGTGATGGTCATGTATGGGAGCCCAACATCTGAGCATGAAGCTGGAACACAGAAGATCGTCACTCTGTTTTATTCTGTAGTGACCCCACTCCTTAATCCTGTGATATACAGTCTTAGGAACAAAGATATGAAGCATGCCCTGAAGAAACTTCTAGGAATATAAAAAAGTGTTCATCAATAAAGGCTCTTGGGAAATTTGAGCCCAATATTATATTTAACTTATTTATAAAATTGTACTTAATTTATTTTCAGGTTAAAAAACTAGTTTTTTTATTTATTTGAATATAGTTGACATACAATATTACAGTAGTTTGGGGTATATAATTTAGCAATTTGACAAGTTTATACGTTATGCTATGGTCATCACAAGTGCAGCTATCAAAAAAAATTTTTTAAAAGAAATAAGTGTAGCTATCATCTGTGTCATTATATCACTATTACACCGTCATTGATTGTATTCCTCATGCTCTGGCTTTTTATTCCTGCAACTTACTCCCCGCATAAGGGAAGGCCTGTATCTCCCTCTCATCTTCATTCATTTTGTCCAACCCTGTCCTCCTCCCCACTGGCAACCATTAGATTATTCTGCGTATTTATAAGTTTAATTCTGCTTTTTCTTTATTCATGCTTTAAAACACTATTTTAAAAAATAAAATAAAATAAAATACTATTTATGAGTGGGATCATATGGTGTTTTATCTTTCTCTGACTTATTTCACTTACCAAAATACTCTCGTGCTCACTTTGGCAGTACATACACTTAGCAAAATACCTTCTATCTCCATCCATGTTGTCTCCAATGGCAAGATCCCACCCTTTTGCGGCCATGTAATGTTTATTCATTGTGCATATTTCCTTAGCCACTTGTCTGTTAATGGTTACTTAGGTTGCTCCATGTCTTGGCTGTTATAAATAATGCAGCAATATACATAGGGATGTGTATATCATTTTGAGTTGGTGTTTTCATTTCCCCTGGTTAAATATCCAAGAGTGGGATTACTAGATCATATGGTATTTCTATTGTTAAATTTTTGAGGAACCTCCATACTGTTTTCCATGGTGGCTGCACCAGTTTGCATCCCTGCCAGCCGTGCATGAGGGCTCCTTTTTCTTCACATCCTTGCCAACAACACTCATCGTTTCTTGTGTTATTTATCATAGCCATTCTGACAGATGTGAGGTGACGTCATTGTGGTTTTGATTTGCATTGTCCCTGATGATTAGAGATGTTGAACATCAAAAAAAAAAAAAAAACCTAGTTTTTTCCAATAATTATTCATCCTTGATCTGACCAAAAACCTCGAGCACCTATAAGCATGTATCTGCTGTTTACTTCTTCCCTTGGCTCTTGATTTCTCCTGTTTATTAGCATGCAATTTTTTAACATTGAAACTAAACATTATATTTCAAAAATTGTGAAGACAATTGGTGTAGTAAATCAACAGAGGTTCAGTTTTCTTGTAGCAGTACAAAAAAGTAGAGACAGATCATTTTGATCTCATTTAAGGACTATATTTAGGTATAAAAATAGCCTTGGTCAGTTTTGCCTGTTTCTGCAAGGCAACTCGTACTCCAGGAACACAGCCTTCTGAGTCTCACCCGCAAGCCTGGACAGTTCTCAGGGTCCCTCCCCTGTAGTGCCCTGGCTTCCTACTCTGCACTCCGTGAACCCTGTGCTCCTAAAACCTCTGCTCAGTGCTTTACACTCCTACTCTTACCTTCTACTGTATTTCTTGGGCTCTCATCTTGCACATTAGTGGCTTAGAAATCAAAAAATGCCTTGAAGGGATATTGCATCATATTTGGAGCCTCACTTCTCTGTGGTCTTCCTCTCTCCAGGGTTTGTTTCTCAAACTCCAGCTTCTCTAGTAGCCACAAACACCAAATCTTTTATCTCCTCAGCAGAGAAATCACTGCCTTCTGCAGAGACTTCACTCTTCCTTCCCTCCATTCTTTCCCACGCGCCTCCATATCCCCAGACGACACCGTCACCCAATGAATTGTCAAACGTCCTCAGGAAGAAGCACCCAAGGTGAGTGTGGAACTTGTTTCCTTGTCCTCCACTTCTGGGAATTGTGTCCTCTGAAGTCTTGCCTGTGCCGACTGTTCTCCAGTGACTCAAATGACGGTGTTGGGGCTTCTGTCCAGATTTCATGGTCACTTTTGGTGGAAAGGTTAGTGTGATACAAGCTTCTTAGTCACAACAATAACCAGAGAAATTCTTTTCTTTGCTTCAATCACATCTAAATTCCACGTGGTCTCACTTCCTTCACTTGCTGAACATGATCTTGTAGCAAAAATGCAGAGACAAGTGAGAGGCATGTGGGTACAGGGACCAGCATAAACACAAGTTTGGGGTACAGACCTTCTCTTCTTTTTATTGCAAGCACCTCTAGATTCCCAAAGAGAAGGGGAAGCAGTGGAGTCCTGCTTACAGTAAAATCAGAGGTAACACTAGAACCACAGGGAACAAATTTAGGCTTTTTTTTCTGTATAAGAGAAGCTCAGCAATTGTAGGTCACCAAAAATATTTACACAAGAGGTATATAGTCACTTGGACTAGTTTTCCTTGAACTCCCTCCTAGAACCTAAATGAAAGGTCACTTTAATATTGAAATGTCTTTACCAATTCAACGACTTGATCTGCAGATAAAGAAAATGAAGGTTGGGAATCAGGGGTGGCAGGTTGAGGATAATGGCTTTATTGGTAAAAAACAAAAATTGCCTATTCACCACCCTTTTAACTAGTTGCTTTTTTGTTACCAACTAATCCTATATTTCTGTCTTTAGGGCTTTTCAATTATTTTCCCAACAATAATTTAGGAAGTCTCAATCATTTGCCAGTTAAAGTTTCCTAACATACATAAAACTTGGGATGCGTGGGTGGCTCAGTGGTTGGGCGTCTGCCTTTGGCCCAGGGCATTTGGCGTCTGCCTTTGGCCCAGGGCATGATCCTGGAGTCCTGGGATCAAGTCCCACATCAGGCTCCCGGTGCATGGAGCCTGCTTCTCCCTCTGCCTATGTCTCTACCTCTCTATCTCTCTCTCTCTCTCTCTCTGTGTCTCTCATGAATAAATAAATAAAATCTTTTAAAAAAATACATAAAACTCTATGAACAGTAAGAGAACAGAACAATATCCCAATAGGAAAATAAACAAAAGGATATAGACAACATGCAGGAAAGATTCTTAAACATATGGAAAGAGCACCAATTCATTCATAAAAAGATAAAGGTACAATAAGCCTATAATGGAATTTCATCTTTAACCCATCAGAGTGACAAAGATCAAGCAGTTTGATAAGCGCTGTGTGGCTGAGGATGGTGAAATGGCTTCTCTCGTGCTTGTTTGTGGAAGAATAAATTTCACAGGTTCTAAACAGCACAATTAGGCAACTTTGATCAAAATTTAGAAGACATACACCCTGCAACCCAGCAATCCAACTTCTAAGGTCCTCAGTAAAGAGATATTCTCACACATGTGGGAAATGATGAAAATATAAGAATATTCATTACAGTATTTCTTTAAGATTTATTTATTTATTTGTTCATGAGAGACACACACAGACAGGCAGAGACACAGGCAGAGGGAGGAGCAGGCTCCATGCAGGGAGCCGGATGTGGGACTCGACCCCGTTCTCCAGGATCAGGCCCTGGGCTGAAGGCGGCGCCAAACCGCTGAGCCACCCGGGCTGCCCTATTCATTACAGTATTGCAGCAATAGCAAAATGTTGAGAAAAATGTCAGTTCCTATTAATAGCAGACTAGTTAAATAAGCTACAGTTCAGTCATACAATGGAATACTGTCTTTGATCTTATAAAATGTGAAGTAGCTCGGGGATATGTAATATCATGTAATATCTCCAAGGTATATTTCGGGACCTATTATTATTTTTGAAGTATAGTTGACATCCAAGATATACCTGCTGAGTGAAGAAAGCAAGTTGAGTAGCTGAGTGTAACTACCTTTCATGTAAATGTATAAACTACCTCCTAAAGGAGATCTAGAAACTAATAACAGGGGTTGCTTCAGGTGAGGAGAATGAAACTGGACCACTTTCCAACACCATACACAAAAAATAAACTCAACATGGGTTAAAGACATAAATTTGAAACCTGAAGCCATAAATATCCTAAAAGAAAACATAAGCAGTAATTTCTTTGACATCAGTCATTAGTAACAATTTTCTAGATATGTCTCCTGAGGCAAGAGAAACAAAAACAAAAATAAACTATTGGGACTATGTCTAAATAAAAAGCTTTTGCACAGTGAAAGAAACCATCAGTAAGACAAAAAAATAACCTTCAGACATACAGATGGCCAACAGACACATGAAAAGATGTTCAACATCACTAATCATCAGGGAAATGCAAATTAAAACCATAATGAGATATCACCTTAGGTCCATCTATTGATATCACCTTAGATTTGTCAGAACAGCTAAAAAAAAAAAAAAAGATAAGAAATAACAAAGATTGGTGAGGATGTGGAGAAAAAGTAACCCTTGTGCACCACTGGTGGCCATGTAAATTGATATGACCAATTTGGAAAACAGTATGAGGGTTCCTCAAAAAGTTAATAATAGAAATACCATAGAATCCAATAATTCTAGTACTGGGTATTTACCCCAAAAACACTAATTCAAAAGATATATGTACCCTCCAGTGTTAATTGCAGCATTATGATAGCCAAGATAATGGAAGCAGCTTAAGTGTCTATCAATAAATGAATGGATCAAGAAGATGGGGGGCTGTATATTTATATATAATGGAATATTAGCCATAAAAAAGGATGAGATCTTGCCATTTGTGACAATGGATGGACCTAAAGGGTATTACGCTATGTGAAATAAGTCAGGCAGAGAAAATCAAATACCATATGATTTCACTTATGTGTGGAAGCTAAAAAGCAAAACACATGAATAGATAAAAAGCAGAATCAAATCTATGAATACAGAGAACAAACTGATGATGGCCAGAAAGGAGAAGAGTAGCAGGATGGGCAAAACGGGTGAAGGGGAATAGAAGACACAGGCTTCCGTTATGGAATGAGTAAGTGATGGAAATAAAAGGCACAGAATAGGGAATATAGTCAATGATGTTATCATAGTGTTGTATGATGACACGACAGCTACACCTACGGTGAGCATAGCATAACGTATTATTTGACAAGCACTGAGTACCCTATGAAATCACTGAATTGCTCGCTGTATTATACACCTGAAACAAATATAACACCATGTTGACCATACTGGAATTAAAATTTAAAAAATAAATAAAGTTGTTGAATCACTACATTGTCCCTGCAACTAACGTAACACTGGAGGTCAACTACAACTCGAAGTTAAAAATAAATAAATTAATATTTTTTAGGAAAAGAATATAAGTGCTTCTAGGAATTCCTCTGTAAGTCACTATATAACTAACTACTCCTAGAGAGTAATGAGCTCCCCAAAACAAAATGACTATAAAATATGACATGAATTAAAGTCCAAATTGAAATATTTTTTCAAAATTTTTAGGAGGGCACCTGGGAGGCTCAGTCAGGTAAGCCACTAACTCTTGATTTCAGCTCAGGTCATGATCTCGGGGCTGTGGGATTGAGCCCTACAACAGACTCCACACTGGGTGTTGGGGCCCGCTTGGGATTCTCTCTCCCTTTCCCTCTGCCCCTCCCTCCCAGTTCACATGCAAACATGTGCATGCTCTTTTTCTCTCTCTTTCAAATAATAATAATTAAAATAAAACAAAATCTGTAGTAAACACAAGTTTTTGTAATAGAAAGCTGGATACTTCAATCTACCATCCTGATAAGAATAAAGAAAAATACTGAATCTTTTAAATCTCTACACCAATGTGGGGCTTGAACTCACCACCGAGATCAAGAGTGGCATGCTCCACCTACCGAGCCAGCCAAGCACCCTGAAAGATACTGAATTTTAAAAATAATAATAAAACTTGAAAGTGCTGACAATATGGAGAGACAACATGAAACTGCTAGGTCAATTTTTTTTTTGGAAGTCTGAGTGGTAAGCACTAAAGTCATTCAAGTTCAGAATGCACTTGCCTAGGGCAGCCCGGGGGCCCAGCAGTTTGGCGCCACCTTCAGCCCAGGGCCTGGTCCTGGAGACCCGGGATCGAGTCCCACGTTGGGCTCCCTGCATGGAGACTGCTTCTCCCTCTGCCTGTGTCCCTGCCTCTCTCTCTCTCTCTCTCTCTCTCTCTCTCTCTTTCTCTGTCTCTCATGAGTAAATAAATAAAATCTTTAAAAAAAAAAAAAGAATGCACTTGCCTATAGTTCAAATCCTTATGCATCATGGCAATGCCTGGCAGGAGAGATGGAGATGGGATCCTAGGGCTCACATGAAGTTGAGGGAACTTCATAGGGAACCCTTAGTGGTCTTTATCCTCAAGTAAGCATGAACCAGAACTAAACCTCACACCATTCAGAGAAAAACCAAAAATTACCATCCCTGGAAGTTTGTGGCCATGGTTCAGCTGTTGCTTGGATTTACGCATACCATTTCCTCCAATTGCCCCAATATATTGTCAGGCTATGGGAGAGGGGAGTGGGAACTTATTGTTCAATAGGTACAGAGTTTCAGTTTGGGATGATGAAAAAGTTCTGGAGATGGATGTTGGTGATGGTTGCGTTACAATGTGAATATATTTAATGCTTCAGGACTTTGTATCTTAAAATGGTTATCATGGGGGCACCGAGGTAGCTCAGTTGGTTAAGTGTCTGCCTTTGGCTTGGGGTCAGATCCCAGGGTCCTGGGGTTGAGCCCTAAGACCCTGCTCAGCGGGGGACCTGCTTCTCCCTCTCCCGCCTCCCGCGTGGGCTCTCACGCGGGTGCTATTTTGCTCTCAAATTAAAAATAAATGGTTAAAATGACCATTTTTATGCTATGCATATTTTACCACAATACAAAATATTGTAAAATCATGAAAAAGAGATAATAGAGGCAAAAGACATAAAAATACCTGAATTAAAAGGAGAAAACAAGAAAGAAGAAACAAAGAACACATAGGACAGACAGAAAACAGAGTCTGTTAGTAATTAAGGGCTGGAAGCAAAGATTTATGGAAGTGTGTGAAGAAAACACACTCCCAGGGTATAAACAATATACACGGTAAACATTTACTGTATTTCACAGTGAAAACTATTTCTCTTGAAAACAAAAAGAAATTCTCTAGAAATCCACGCAGACACCTCAGCACAGCCTTTACGACATTATTCCTGCCTTCACTCTGGGAGCCAATTGGACCCAAACTATGTAAAAACTGAATAAAGAAAGGATGTCGCACCGAAGAGTCCTGAGGGAGTCATAGACCCTCTCAAGGGGAGACCGAGGACTTGGCAATAGTCTCTAAGATGAAACCTTAATTGCCCCCCAGAGTCTCAACAATACACCCATCACCTTTGTTCATCTGTATCCTCATCTCGAAATCTCATGAGGTTTGCATCTCACTTCTTTCAGCTATTTTACAGCAAAATAGCCAATATATAAAATTCACCTGTTAATAAAAAATAAAATATAAAAAAATAAAAATAAATAAAATAATAATAAAATCCACCTGCTGATGTCCTCTGGTGAGAGAGACAAATGACAGATCTGTGTGCTGGGGGGCTGAGTTGCTTACACACGCCCCTGAAAACACCAATGGGCAACCGAGGCCCACAGCTCAAAGGCAGATGGCGGGTCTGTGCTGCCTTCACGGGCTCCCCCCTCGCCCCCAGAAGCACCCCCTGCCCTGACTGCAGCCCCATGGGCCCCGACACGTGGGGCAATCTTTACACCTCTCAAGTAGGGAGACCCCAGAGGATAGAAGTCAGGGGTGGCGGTGACGGTGGGGGTGGAGCACAATTTTTAAGAGTTTTTTCAAAAAGAGAAAAGGAGGCAAGCCGACCATTTCTGCCTGTGCTCACCTTTAACTTGAAGGTGTCTCTTTGGAGCATCCAGGATTCTCCAGGAGTTACTGGAAAGCTGGAGCCTGCAGTGCCTGGGGGCCTGGGGAGAGGGAGGGAGATTCAGGAAGGGAAGAAAGAGAGTGTCAGCGGTCACCTTTGTGTACCCCAGGACTTTCGGGTTCAGGCCCCTGTCTTGATTTCACATAAAGGAAGCAAAGGCATCCATGAGAAGATACGCCCAGCCTTCTCCACACTTGGCCCTATCATGAAGCGTAAGATCTCTCTCTGTCTAGGCATCACTGCATTTTTTTTCAAAGACGTCTGCAAATGGATGCCAGCTCCAGTAAAATCCCATTTTAGTATTAATACATTTTTGGAGACTTGTGTGGATTTTATGCCTCTTGGTATTTGATTTCACCCACAGTAACTCCAGTAATTTAATAATAAGTTGTGTTACATCAACTGTTGACTCCAGGACCCAGCTACTCAGATCTCCCTCAGTTTAATAATCCCTAAAACTTTCTGGCCTAATGATTCACAGAGGAATACCTCATTATTCAGAAATTTGATGAATTATATAACAATATTAGAAGATGTGGTTCAACAACTCATTTTCTAAATGCCCCAAGTTAAATATAATTTATTGCCCCTTAGCTCTTATGACAGCACCGGTAATGTGATGCCCTCGCTTTGACCATTGATTTCCTACATCTTGAATTGTTAACACTACCATGTTTTAATGTCTTCTTCCTTTTTATCAGATGAAGCTCTATGTTTTAAAGTGCCAGAATATATGAGAAAGTCAGTAAAATAAATCTGAGCAACCAAAGAGAGCTACCCATAGCTCTGCTGTGTGATGCACTGAAACTTAGTGACTTTTTTGTCAGTTTCTTAGATTCATTTAATATTGTTTTTCATTTAGGTTTTAAATCGTTATGCCAAAGAAAGCTTATCCTAATTACTTTGTAATCATAGTTGTTGGTAGTATTAACAATAGCTATGAATTTTTTCAGGTCTAATCTATTCCAGGAACTGTACCAGGCACATGTATTCAACAGTATTTGCACAAAAACTCTGAAAAATCAATGTTAACTTGCTGAAGAGCATCCAGTATGTCATATGGTATTTGATCCCAAATCAATGTGATATTATCATTTATTTTCCTTTAAATACAGTGATCTAAAGCCATGGAGTTATGTATTACTGGGTTGAGCCAATCAGTTGTGAACGTGCTCCAGCTATGGTGTGTCAGCACATAGATATCGCCAGAGGGTGAGCTCTTTCTTCCTCACCAAACCAGGTGCTTTCCTCCTAAAACCACATTCTCAGTTCTTTGTGATGAGGTCTATTTTTCTTCCTAGGTTATGTGTCTAGCCGCTCCACTCCATTACTGGACCGTTCAAACAAAGAAAGCTTTTACATTGATTTCCTTCATGCCTAGGATGGATTTGAGAGACACTTGTAGGGAAAATCAACAGGATGTGGTGACTGCCTACGGAAGGTGACAGAACTAGAAAATGCCTTGCCAAGGCATTTGCCAAGCTTCTGGCTCCGGCAAATGCTAAGAGTAGAGCCATTCACCAAGAAATGTATAAGGGGAGGAAGGGAGCTCTTCTAAAGGAAAAGACGGAATAAGAAGTATTGAGCAGAATGGTTGATTATAGATTTGAAAATATAAAAGAGGGCAAAGGACTAAGGGGATTATATTTAGAATGGACGCACATATGACAGGGATATGAGGCAAGAAGGGATTATACAGCACAGGTGTGATTGTGACCCCACTAAAAGTTCAGTCAGAGTCACTAAAACTCCATCTGATGATGCTCGGAGTGGGTGCTCAGTGATAGTTCATAACCTCAGTAGATTAGCTTTTAGGTGATAGGATGGCAAGTCTAAAATTTATTCAACCACTAATCCATTCAATACATGCCCACTATACACCATAAACTAAGTCAACTGAGAAGATAAATTAATGTCATTCATTAATTATAAGTTTTCAATCTAGAAAGAAACACATAAATACATCATTTAGTCATTATGGCACATGCTGTAGCAGAGACATTAGATAACATTTATAGAAATATTAAATATGAATTTATCTTATAAAATTTTAAAAAATAAAGTTTAAAAATGAATGGATTAAGATGATATATATAAAAACATATATATGTTTTATAATATATAAAATATATATATCATCTTAATCCATCCAATATATATATATATATATATATATATATATATATATATATATATAAAACAGAATATTACTCAGCTATCAAAAACAATGAAATCTTGGAGTACCTGGGCGGCTCAGTCACTTAAGTGTCTGTCTTGGCTCAGGTCATGATCTCAAGGTCCTGGAATTGAGCCCTGTCCTGGGCTCCCAGCTCAGTGGGAAGTCTGCTTCTCCCTCTGCTCCCCCCCCCCCTCGATTTGTGCTCTCCGTTTCTCTCTAATAAAATTTTTTTTAAAAGAGTGAAATAGGGATCCCTGGGTGGCGCAGCGGTTTAGCGCCTGCCTTCGCCCCAGGGCGCGATCCTGGAGACCCGGGATCGAAACCCACGTCGGGCTCCCGGTGCAAGGAGCCTGCTTCTCCCTCTGCCTATGTCTCTGCCTCTCTCTCTCTCTCTCTCTGTGTGTGTGACTATCATGAATAAATAAAAATTTTAAAAAAAAGAGTGAAATCTTGCCATTGGCAACACTGTGGATGAAACGAGAGTGTATTATGCTAAGCAAATATAAGTCAGAGAAAAACAAATACCATATGATTTCACTTACATGTGGAATTTAAGGGGAAAAAAAGATGAATAGGTGGGAAGGGAAAAAAGAGGTGGGGGAAGCAAACCATAAGAGACTCTTTTTTTTAAGATTTTATTTATTTATTCATGAGAGACACACAGAGAGAGAGGCAGAGACACAGGCAGAGGGAGAAGCAGGCTCCCTGCGGGGAACCTGATGTGGGTCTTGGTCTGGGGACCCCAGGTCACGCCCTGGGCCGAAGGCAGGTGCTAAACTGCTGAACCTCCCAGGGATTCCCCCCCATAAGAGACTCTTAATGATAGAGGATATACTGAGATTTGATGGAGGGAAGCGAGTGAGGGATGGGCTAAATGGGTGATAGCTAGTAAGGAGGGCACTTGTGAGCATTGGTTGTTCTATGTAAGTGATGAATCACTAAATTCTACTCATGAAACTAATATTATACTCTACGTTAACTAACTAAAATTTAAAAATTTTTAAAAAGAAAGCTTAAAAAGGAATTTATCTTATTAATAACAGGGTTTTGACTTGACAGGGCAAGACATATGATCACATGATCTCTCTTCTTTGCAAAATCTAAAAAGCAAAACAAATACATCAGACCTATAAATGCAGGGAACAAACTGATGGTTCCGAGAGGGGACGGTAGGGCACATGGGTAAAGGAGAGTAGAGGATACAGTGTTCCAGTTATGGAAGGAGTAAATCATGGGAATAAAAGTCACAGCATAGGAATGTAGCCAATGGTATTGTAATAACATTGTATGGTGACAGATGGCAGCTACACTGGTGGTGAGCAAGGCCTGACATATAAAGCTGTTGAATCATGTACACCTGAAACTAATGTAACATTGCACATTAAATACACTCGGATAAAAAACTTAGTTTTTAAATAGAGTTTTGACCTGATGACTTTAGTGATGACATCAAAAACATACCTAAAATCTTGATCATCAAAAACTAAGACCATAGATTGATTAGTCTAATTATTAATTTTAATCATTATAAGCTCACTGTATGTGTCAAATATATTAATAATAAAAATGTTACAAATTAATAATTATATATTAATAAGAATATGATATAGTGCTTATTATAATACAAAATATTGGTAACAAACTATCACTAGGAAGTTCATTAAATCTATGGAAGACAATGTAGCCACTGAACAGATCATATAGAGCTATATATTTTTAAATTTTAATTGAAGCATGGTTGGCATACATTAGTTTCAAGCATACAACATAATTTAACAACCATGTAAATTATAAAATGCTCAGGACCATAAGGATAGTTACCATCTGTCGCCATACACATTATTACAATATTATTGACTATATTCCCTATGCTGTACTTTTCACCTTGTGACTTATTTTATAACTATAAATGTATGTATTTTACTCTTCTTCACTTATATTGCCTTTTCTCTAACCCCCTCCACACTGGCAGCTATCAGTTTGCTCTCTATGAATCTGTTTCTATTTTTTATTTTTGTTGTTCTTTGTTTTTTAGATTTCACGTACATTTGAAATCATATGGTATTTGTCTTTCTCTGACTTATCCCACTTAGCATAATACCCTCAAGGTCCATCCATGTTGTCTCAAATGGCAAGACTTCATTTTTTTATGGCTGAGGAATATTCCATTGTGTGTATAAACCACATTTCTTAATCCATTCATCTACTGATGGATGCAGTTAGCTTCCATATCTTGGCTGTTACAGTGTTGCAATAAATATAGGGGTGCATATATCTTTCCAAAGTACCATTTTTGTTTTCTTCAGGTGAACACTTAGAAGTGGAATTACTAGATTATATGGAGTAGAGCTATATTTTAAACATGGAAAAAAGACTGAAGTTTATTAAGTCTTAAAAACAAGTTATAAAAGAGCATATTTTTTAAAATTCCATTTTAATTTTTAAAGAAAAGAAGGATGCAATTCTCCAAAGAGTTAAAATTCATTTTTTCTAGGAAGTGGGGTTGTTTGGGAGGGGTTTTTTGTGTGTGTGTGTTTCTCTATTTTTCATATTCTTAATTATTTTAAATAAATATTTTCATTTTGAAAGTAAATTTTAGTTTTGGCAAGGTAAATTTAGTACTTATAGCATTTGTAGCATTAATAAACTGAAATAACAAGACATAAGCATTTTAGATTGTTTGAAATGTATTGAATAACTTAATGTTTAAAAAAATCCTTGCAGTTGGAGAAAGCTTACTGAATATTTTCACGTATGTTTTGTGTATAACCAAAATGAAAGAAAATATAATTTATGTTCAGTAAGAAGAATTGACCTTTTGCAACATTTAGAGCTATGTTATGTTTGTTTGACTTTTGAAAACTGACCTTTCCCAGCTTACGAAGATCCTGTGTTTCCTGCCGGTGGGCAGGTGAGGTTATGGTCAGAAATGCTGAAACCCATCATGCATGATATGTGGACAACATAAGAATGAATCTATCCAAGTAGTTGAACCATATATTTGAAACTGGGGTTTTTTTTTCAAATTGTTTACTTTAATGAGAGATTTATGGTAAATGACATAAAACACCACATTTGTTTAAAATAGTGAAGACTCAACTGACAAATTATGTGAGTTTAAAAGCATCAACTCAATTCAAGTAATATTCCGAGGTCATTATTATTCCCCACTCTCCAGAAAAATATTACTATGACCTTTCCTCTTGGTTTCTATGCTAAAATTTGTCAATTGTTGTCATTCATTATGCGAGAAAATTATTCTTGTGCAAAAAGCTCAGAGACTATGAACGGACATTCATAGACCTAGTGTATCTGAGACATCAAGCACTTTCTACTTGGGGTGAGATGTAAAAAAAAAAAGTTATTCCACTCTTAATTATTGACTAAAAAAATAACACAGACTAAAAACTGTTCTATTAGAAATAATTAACTATGGGTAGGAAAAGACATACCAGCTGATAACCATTTTACAGCCTTTAACAGAGGGTAATACTCTGAGTTTCCAAAATCTCAAAGGGAAGAGAGTATTTTCCTTAAAAAAAAAAAAGTATTTGTATATTTGAGAGAGAGAGAGAGAGAGAGAGAGAGCAAGAGAAAGACCATGAGTAGGGGGAGGAGCAAGGAGAGAGGGAGAAGCAGACTCCCCACCAAGCAGGAAGCTTGACATGGGCCTGGATCCTAGGACCCTGAGATCATGACCAGAGTGGAAGGCAGATGCCTAGCCAACTGAGCCACTCAGGTGCCCCAAGATTACTTTTCTTTTAAACCTAACCCCAGTGATAAAGAAAATCCAAATAATGTAAATATTCCATTGTTATGAACCCAAGATTATTGAAATCTGGGATCATCAGGATTGTTGATTGGTTACTTTTAAATAAGAGCTGGGAGCCATGGATGGGTTATTCCAAACTAACTGCCAAATAGCCAACATACACACCTTGTGTAGGTTTCCTATACAAGTTTTTCAGGAAATAAAATACCTTGTATAATCGTGTTTTCTGTCCCCCTGCAGCCCTGGAATTCATGAACAATTCAGAGACAAGCACTGTGGCTGAATTTGTCCTCTTAGGCTTCACTGGTTGTCAGGAATTGCAAAGTTTCCTTTTCTCGTTGTTCTTTGGGATCTATATATTTACCATAATGGGAAACGGGACCATTGTCTGTGCTGTGATGCTGGATCAACGGCTCCATACTCCGATGTATATTCTCCTAGGGAACTTCGCTTTCCTCAAAATCTTGTACGTTATGTCCACGGTACCCAGGATGCTAGCCAATTTCCTCTCGGAGACAAAAACCATCTCCTTTGTTGGCTGTTTCCTCCAGTTATATTTTTTTACTTCCCTTGGTACAACTGAAACCTATTTCCTCTGCATCATGGCGTACGATCAGTACCTGGCTATCTGCCATCCACTGCACTACTCAACCACCATGACTCAACAATTCTGCTATATCTTGATGTCTCTTTCCTGGGCATTGGGGTTTCTTAGTTACTCTGTCTCCACCGTACAGCTCTCTCAATTGCCTTTCTGTGGACCCAACACCATTGATCACTTTGTGTGTGACATGGACCCACTGATGGCTCTGTCCTGTGCCCCAAATCTAGTCATGGAGATCATCCTCTATATCCTAAGCTCCCTCATTATCATCCCCACACTTCTGTACATTCTTGGCTCTTATACTTTTTTACTGATAGTTGTGTTAAAAGTGCCTTCAGCTGCTGGCCGGCAAAGGGCCTTCTCCACCTGTGGATAACATCTGACAGTGGTATGCTTATTCTTTGGGGCCCTTTTGGCAATGTATGTGAGCCCCACAGCTGATAACCCAGCTGAAGTTCAGAAGATTTTGACTTTGTTCTATTCCGTGGTGACTCCCTTCTTAAACCCTCTGATTTACAGTTTATGAAACAAGGAAATGAAGGTTGCACTAAAAAAAATCCTGAGGATAGAATGAGCATGTTTATGTATCTATGAGACCAAGCAAATCAATGTCCAGACATGAAAGATTAATTAAGAAAGACTTGATTTACTGCTACTAATTCTACAGTGCACATTTTAAAGAAAATATTTCTCAGTGGAGACCCTCAATGTTTTATTCTTCAGCCAACCTGGTAGAGATAAACCATAGCTGATTCATTTTACATTCCAAATGTAACAATATTTTCAAAATGGATAACTCCAGTAGGCAGTGATTATAAGGGCATCATACCATACTATTGCATACTGTTTAGTTTTGGTTATTGGGAAACAGCAGTAGAAGGTAGAACAATGGTAGTTACCCCAGGTGCTCAGTCTTGGTGTACTCAAGGCATTGCTCAAAACAGTCCAATATTTTTTAAAGTGAATAAAGAATCTAATTTAAATGCCTAATGGATACATACTTAGAGGATTTAATAACAGAATGACTTTCTTATCCCTTGGCTCTGCATGGTTGAGAGTCTTCCAGGTTAGAGACAAAGTTTCATGTTTATATAAGTGATACATATCCTAGCATTAAATAAAGTGGTAGTAATTCTTTCAACAAAAGGTTCATTCTATTTTCTATGTTCTAAGCACTCTTCAGTACCAGAGATACACCATGATTAAAATGTTGAAAAACCACTATCCATGTGGAGTTTTCTTTCCAGTGGAGGACAGACAACTAAAAAAATAAGTACAATATATAGCATGCCAAAAAAGTGATAGACACTATGGAGGAAGGTGAGTGAGGAGAGGAAGTATGGGACAAAGGGTTAAAATTTTAAATAAATTATCATCAGGGAAGGCCACATGAAGGCGGCAGCATTTAAGCAAAAGCTTGAGACAATAAGAGAATGAGCCATGTAGACACCTGAGGCAAGAGCATTCCAGGAAGAGGGAAATAGGTTCTCTATAAGATTCCAAGGAAGAATTATGTTCAAGTAACAGCAAGGAGGTAGATTTGTCAGAAGTAGAGAGATTAAGGGGTAAGAATTGAAGATAAAGTCAGAATGATTGAAGGGCCAAAGTGTGCAGAACCTTGTACACCATATTAAGAACTTTTAATTCTGACTGAGATGGGAAGCTTTTGGAGACTTTTGAGCAGCAGAGTAACATAATCCCATTTATATTATAACAGTTTCGTGGACAATAGAGAGAGGCATGGCCATTTTAGAACTCTAATTTCTAGTTGTCAAATAAAAAGGTCTATTTTTAAAGGAATTTGTATCTGTAATCTGTCCTTGAGGATACATAGTTGGGGAGAGGGAAAAGCCAGGGAGCTCCTTTGCTTAAAATGAATGAAAGTCCTCCTAGATTCTAAGAAACAAACTTCTAATTCCGGAATGATGTTTTCACAACAATCGTAAGAGATAATAGAGAGGAGTGCTTAGGATGATGGTGGAGTAGGAGGACTCTGACCTCATCCTGTCCATGTTGACAACTAGATAGAATCTACATTCAAGTCAATAAACTGGAGAGCAATACAAAGACTGTCAGAAAAAACTCCACAACTAAATATAGAGAAGCTGCTGCAACTGAAAGGTTAGGAAAGTCAGAAAGGCAGAGGAAGGCTGCTTGTTGGAGGGAGGGAGCCATGCCCATGGGAAGAGATAGAAATGGGCCCTCATACCAGGAAGGTCACATGAGGAAGACTAATCCCCATAATGTTTAGTTTTGAAAACCAAAGTGGCTGAACTTCATAAGTTTGTAAAACCAGTGGGACTTGGAGCCTGGAGTTTTAAAAGTCAGCTAACCCAACACTGGGGGAGCTGGGAGGGGACTGACAGCTAAGCTGCTGCCCTTAAGGGGCTGGCAGCCTGCATAGACAGGCAACACAAAAACAGCAGTTTACATAATGGGGGGAGGGGCAGTGGTTGCTTATGGAAGACAGTTCTGAGCTACCTTCAGGAGGCAGGGCCGCACAGACACTAGTAGCCTCAGCCCAGGGCTCAGAGCAATGTTATTAATGCTGCACAGGCCACTCACCTGGCAGCCAGGTACTCAGATGCCACTGCACGGGGCCCAGATGACCCACTGTGCCCACTTGTGTGTCCCCAGCCACCACCAAAGTGCCCACATACAGGGGCACAGCCGCCGCTGCACACAGTGCCAGCTGCCACACTCCTACACATCCCCAGCGACTGTCACACACCCAGGCAGCTGCACTCACCCATCTTCATAGGCCATGCCCAGTCTCACATCCCAACCGCCCCTGCATGCAGCCTCCAGCCACCACAGTGCCTCAGAGAATCCAACACAGGACTGGTGGTCCAGCATGAATTTTGCTAACACAACCACCCTTCAGCCAAGTTCCCTGGCAGGCAACTCCCTCACATCTGGCCCACACGGGTCCCACTAACAGCACAGAAAACTGGCGCAGCTCACGATAGGAGAGTCAGTGCAGAGAACTTCAGTGAAAGGCAACGTGACTCAGACACAACAGCAGGGCATAAGCGACACGTATAAGGTACTGTCCTGAAGTGCCAGGTTCTGGTAAACTGTTCATTGCAGGGCACTCCAGGGCCTTTTCTTCATAAAGTCACTACTTTCTTTTTTAAGATTTTTATTTTATTTATTCATGACAGACACAGAGAGAGAGGCAGAGACCCAGGCAGAGGGAGAAGCAGGCTCCATGCAGGGAGCCCGAGGCGGGACTCGATCCCGGGTCTCCAGGATCATGCCCTGGGCCGAAGGCAGCGCTAAACCGCTGAGCCACTGGGGCTGCCCAAAAGTCACTACTTTTAAAAGCAAAAAACATGCCTGACTTTCCCTGCATGGAGCCTGCTTCTCCCTCTGCCTGTGTCTCTGTCTCTCTATCTCTCTCTCTCTCTCTCTCTCTCTCATGAATAAATAAATAAAATCTTTGGAAAAAAAAAAGAACAGACAAAAAGTAAATGTATATGTGGAGGCCGAGAAAATCAAGGCCATTCCACCTCAAGTTTAGCGTTGGCACAAGTACAGCAGTCCCAGGCCCCTGGGAATAAGAACTGAGCTTTACAGGAAAAACCGCAGAACACCCTTGACAGAGACAGAAAGTCCTGTATTGGAATGAAAACAGAGCTTAAGAAATTCCTCCCCCGCTTCTGGAGGTCCCCTAGGCCAGCCCTTAAAACCCAGCTGTAACCCCCCTCGGGGTCCAAGTCCCTGCTCCACTGTGTCGGGTGCACTTGGACCCAAGCTTGAGCTTGTCAATAAACCCTCATGTACTTGCATCAGTGTCGGCTCCTTGGTGGTTTCTCGGATTCGCAATCTTGGGCACAATAGTATAAAGTAGGAAACACAAAAGCAGTAAAAATTAATAGTTCTGTAAAAATCAATCAAGGAACTCACCAAAAAAAAAGATATAAAATATAATATGTACCTAAAATGTGGGCAGGAGAGGGAAAAAGAATGAACTCAAACTGGAACAATCATCAAATTAATATAGACTACTATATGCAAAAGAGGTAATATACAAAATAATGGTAACCATATATCAAAAAAATAATAAATATGCAAAGAATAAAGAGAAATAAATCCAAATATATCACTATAGAAAATCAGCAAAACATAAAAGAGAGAAAGGCAAAAAGGATAAGAGAAAGTCTTCAGAAACAACCACAAACAAGTAATAAAATGGCAATAATACATACGAATCAATAATTACAAACTAGACTTTATTTTTTTATTTTACTTATTTATATATATTTTTTGCATTTTATACTGAACTTTATGCAGTTTATACTGAACTTCGATTTGCCAACATATAGCATAACACCCAGTGCTCATTCCATCAAAGGCCCCCCTCAGTGCCCTCTCCCAGTCACCCCCACCTCCCGCCCACCTCCCCTTCCACCACCCCTAGTTCGTTTCCCAGAGTTAGGAATCTCTCATGGTTTGTCTCCCTCTCTAATTTTTCCCACTCATTTTCTTCTCCTTTCCCCTATAATCCCTTTCACTATTTTTTATATTCCCCATAAAAGTGAAACAATATAATGTTTGTCCTTCTCCAATTGACTTATTTCACTCAGCATAACACCCTCCAGTTCCAACCATGTCGAAGCAAATGGTGGGTATTTGTCATTTCTAATGGCTGAGGAATATTCCACAGTATACATAGACCACAGCTTCTTTATCCAGTCATCAGTGGATGGACACTGAGGCTCCTTCCACAGTTTGGCTATTGTGGACATTGCTGCTGTGAACATTGGGGTGCAGGTGTCCCAATTTTTGCAGCATCTTAAGATGTCCTAGCCTCAGCAATCAGACAACAAAAAGAAATAAAAGGCATCCAAATTAGCAAAGAAGTCAAACTCTCCCTTTTCGCAGATGACATGATACTCTCACATCGAAAACCCAAAAGACTCCACCCCAAGATTGCTAGAACTCCTACAGCAATTTGGCAGGGTGGCATAATACAAACTCACTGCCCAGAAGTCAGTGGCATTTCTATACACTGACAATGAGACTGAAGAAAGAGACATTAAGGAGTCAATCCCATTTACAATTGTACCCGAAAACATAGGATACCTAGGAATAAACCTAACCAAATAGGTAAAGTTTTAGGTATAAAAACTACAGAACCTTCTGAAAGGTATTGAGGAAGAGACAAAGAGATGGAAAAATATTCCATGCTCATGGATTGGAAGAATTAATATTGTGAAAATGTCCAAGCTCCCCAGGGCAATTTACATGTTCAATGCAATCCCTATCAAAATACCATGGAGTTTCTTCTGAGAGTTGGAACAACTCATCTTAAGATTTGTGTGGAATCAGAAAAGACCCCAAATAGCCAGGGGAGTATTGAAAAAGAAAACCAGAGCCACGAGCATCACAATGCCAGATTTCAGGTTGTCCTACAAAACCATGGTCCTCTCCTCTCTCTCTCTCTCTCTCTCTCTCTCTCTCTCTCTCTCTCTCACTCCCTCCCTCTCTCTCAGGCACACACATTCTCTTTCTTCTCTCCCATTAACCTGTCCCACTCACTCCTCTCTTCCACTTCTTCCCCAGGGAGATCAATTCCTTAGAGGAAGAATATCTCCGCCAACAAGACTTCTTGGATATTATTCAGACCTCTGTGTCCTACTAATCAAACCACTGGAGGAGATATACACAAAGATAGGCAGGATTAGATAGGATTAGATGCACGCACAGAGACACACGAACAGTGAGCATGCTGGGAGCTATGAATCCTATTCAGGAGGGACATATAAATTCTTCAAAACGACCGGCAGGAAAGACAAATTTCATTTGGCTCAGAATACAAAAGGAAGCAAGTCTCTTGGGCCACAAACACTGCTCTCCACTCATGAATGGGCCTTTTTGATTGTTAAATGAGGATGTTCTTGTGGCTGAGGCTTCCCTTACATCTTCCCCTTGGAGCCAGAAACCCCATCCAGCATGTAAGGCAAGTCTGGAGCATCAGGGCGTCCCTGCCCCTGTATACCTCCTGCTGTCCATACTAAGAGCCTGTGGTTCTTCTGTAAACCCCCCAGTCTTTGTTCCTTTGTGCTTTGTAGGAACGAGGTCTTAGGTCCTGCAGTTCTCTTTTCCTACCATACTTGTGTCTGGGGTAATCTATTCACACGAAGGATTCACTCTAATATCAGAGTTCCCACTGTACAACTCGCTTAGGGAACACGGGGCTCAAATGTCTTGGATGTTTTGAGAGGCCATTAAATCCTCGGTTAGAATGAAGCCTGAGTCCTGCTTTGTTTCTAATATTGATTAGTAGTTTGGGTTGACAAATATCCTCCAACCAGGGCAGCTAAAGCAGGATGTTCTTATTTTTCAGAGTTCTTGCTAAGTGGCAAGTGGAAAATGGAAGCCAAGAAAGTCCTCAGCAAAGTCCCTTGTTCTTTGGCTTTACCGAATTTACCAAATGACCAAATTTACAAATTAACCTTAAAAATATAAATATGTAAATGAAAAAGAATTCCTGCACTTCTCTGGGCAAGTGGCTTAAATGTCGAGCAAGTAATTGCGGTTACAGATCCGGCTTCCTTAGCAGTTCGCACAAAGACTGTCCACGCTCCTTGTCCTTCCTCCTCTCTCCAGCTGCTCATTTGTTGTATCACTTCAGGTGAATAAAAGATGAAAGAAATGAATTTAGGTTCACCCTTTGAGCTACTAATGATGTACTTTGGAGGCGGAGGAAGCAGGAATGGATGCAGAGAGATTTCAAATTGTCTGTGGAGCCCATTTATCCCTTTTCCTGATCCTCTATTCCACAGGCAACTAAAATTTCAGTGCAGCACAAATGTCAAAATGTCCTGGACATCGTGAAGTCAGCCGACCAGGAGGGAGTTAAGACTTATGAGGTCTGGTTCCAAGTCAAAAACCATGAATTGGAATTATATTCCTTTTTCTTTCTTTCTTTCTTTCTTTCTTTCTTTCTTTCTTTCTTTCTTTCTTTCTTTTCTTTCTTTCTTTCTTTCTTTCTTTCTTTCTTTTTTTCTTTTTCTTTTTCTTTTCCTTTTTTTTTTTTTGTCCTGGCCTGTGAGTAGAGTAAATCAGTTCATGTCTCATGTCTCTGCCTACTGTCTTAAAAAGCCAAAAATATCTCATTCGTGTCAAATAAAGTTGGCAATCATGCTGCTACCCTTACTACATAGATTTATCTAACTTAATATGAGCTCAAATAAATATTGTTTTCAGGACAACGTATAATTGGGTGTGTGCTATGAAACACACAGTTCAAGACACTAATGCAGGTGGTAGTCTTGATTGCTTATAGAAGTCATAAATTCCAGAAGGGGAGAAATCTTATCTTTCATGCTTACCATTGTACCTCAGGACTTAGCTAGGAATATAATAGTGAAAAACATTTGTTAAATGCCCAAATGGAAAAAGTAAATGATAATGTGCTATAATTTATTTTTTTATTTATTTATTTTTTATTGGAGTTCAATTTGCCAACATATAGCATAACATCCAGTGCTCATCCCATCAAGTGCCCCCCTCAGTTCAGGTCAACTTTTTTTTTCTTTTAAGCCAAATAACTATATTTTCTGACCAAAAATGACAGCATGTGGTCTGGCAAATACAGGTATGGTTTGGGAAGTATATTTGAAATTATAACTCTCCTAGAAATTTTTATCTATATGGTCATAATTATAGTCCATTGAACTAACTTACTTGACAAAATTTAGATTTTCATAAAAGTCATGTTTATTACAGAGTCTTTTTCATCATTCTAAAAATGTTGTTAATCAATACAAATATCCAAAGTTACCTTGGCAATAAAATATTTACTCTCAGTTTGCTCCAGGTTTGATTAAATACTGAGAAGCAGGCCTCATGCTCCCTGAAGATTATATAAATGGCATAGGATGCAATTTTGTAAGTATCTTAACAGTAACATTAATAAATAATATGGTAAATTATCCTACTTCCATAGTCAATGTGTTACTAAATTTAAAATATTGGTGGTGTTTTTACCTAGCGAAATTAGGATATGGAAATAGGCCTGGACATGGGGCATCTGGGTGGCTCAGTCAGTTAGGAAGCCAACTCTTGACTTTGGCTCAGGTCATGATCTCGGAGTCGTGAGATCTAACCCTGTGTTGGGCTCTCTGCTAAGCATGGAACCTGTCTGAGATTCTTTCTCTCCTTCTGCCCCTTCTCCCACTCATGCTTGACAAATATATAAATTTTTAAAAATAAAAATAAAGAAATAAGCCTGGACCAATAGTTCTATAGAAAGGTTGTTAGCAACATCCAAATTTATACTCACATCTCCATTCCTAATTCAGCCAATATGAGGAAGATCCTTCTGGCATATCCTAAGGTGACCTTTCTAATTCATTATTTAATTTAGATAAAAGCAAAATGATGAATGTAAAGTTATAGTGTTTAAAGCTTAATTCCTAGTAAAAGGAAGGAGGAGGAGGAGGAGGAACATTGCTTTGTATACCAGAAAAAATGGACATAACTAGCTGCAAGTTACTTCAAGAACCTAGCCATGATGTAGAAAAGTGCAGCTAAGGAGGAAACAAGCCAGGGGAAAAAATGGCATCCAAAAAATCTTGTATAGGGGAGATAGCTTCAATCTGTTATTTAAGCCCTCCCCCCCACTATCACCATAATGGAAAAGGAATGAGACTTATTCTATATAGCTTCAGCGAAGGAGAGTCCCAGATCAGTACAAAGAAGTAATAAAGAAGACAGATTTTGCTCAACATAAAGCGCTTTGAGGGAATCAAAGCTTCTCGAGAGGGAACGAGCTAGATTGTTCTACAAATCCAGATGCCACCTAGCAGAATATGACCTAGAGGGGGCTACACAAATGATTTGCTCTTACAAAATCCCAGTGTTGCTAGAGTACCTCCTTCAGGGCAGAAAAGCAAGAAGGCTCGAGACTCCCACCACACAGTTCCACTCACCTGCTTGTCACTGGACTTCTGTATATGACGCTCCAGGAAGACAATTCATTGCTTCAGATTTATATTCAGTTTTGTTTCAAAGTAAAGAGATATATCCAAAATGTATGCTTACATGTAAGGATATCCAAGAGGCAATGATGTTAACATGAAAAAAAATGAGACATTACTGAGACTCAGGGTTATGGGAATATTTGAAATGGAGTGAGTTTTGCTCCAAACCAATCTCTAAGTGGGCCAGTGTATCTAGGAGTTAATGGTTTTGCATATTTAAGTAAATCCCTTAAATTTCTCTGAACTTCAGTTTTTTTATCTGGAAAAGGGAAATGAAGCACATTTCCTTACAGCTCAAGGGTCATTTGGAAGATCAAATGAGATCATGTAAAGTAAAAATACTTTGTTCATTTACAAGTGAATTGTTAGCAAAACCTACTAATGCTCATCATTATTCACTCATTGGTTATCTCTGCTTCTCTAACAGCTTTGGAATCCCAGAACACAACAATGCGTTTTGTGTCCGAGTTTGTCCTCCTGGGTTTCCCTGGTCAAAGGGAGATGCAGAACTTTTTCTTCTCATTCATCCTGGTGATCTATCTCCTTCACCCTGCTGGGGAATGGGATTATTGTCTGCATAGTGAAATGGGACAAGCAGCTTCACACACCCATGTACATCTTCTTGGGAAACTTTGCCTTCCTAGAGATCTGGTACACCTCCTCCACTGTCCCAAGTATGCTGGTCAACATCCTTTCCGAGACCAAGACCATCTCCTTCACTGGGTGCTTCCTTCAATTCTACTTCTTTTTCTCACTGGGTACAACAGAGTGTTTCTTCTTATCAGTCATGGCTTATGATCGGTACCTCGCCATCTGTCGCCCACTCCATTACCCCTCCATCATGACTGGGAAGCTCTGTGTGGCCCTGGTCTGTGTTTGCTGGGTGAGTGGATTTCTCTGCTATCCAGTCCCCATTGTCCTCATCTCCCAACTTCCATTCTGTGGACCCAACATCATTGATCACTTTGTGTGTGACCCAGGCCCACTGTTCGCACTGGCCTGCATCCCTGCTCCTTCCACTGAGCTTCTCTGTTACACCTTCAATTCACTGATTATCTTCGGGCCCTTCCTCTTCATCCTGGGATCTTACACCCTGGTTCTCAGAGCTGTGCTTCGCATTCCTTCTGGTGCAGGTCGAACTAAAGCATTCTCCACGTGTGGGTCCCATCTAATGGTGGTGTCTCTATTCTATGGAACCCTTATGGTGATGTATGTGAGCCCGACATCAGGGAATCCGACGGGAATGCAAAAGATCATCACTCTGGTATACTCGGCAGTGACTCCACTCTTAAACCCCCTTATCTATAGTCTCCGAAACAAAGACATGAAAGATGCCCTAAAGAAAGTCCTAGGATTAAGAAGTAACCAAAACTGAAACATCTTTAGAGGGCATTATGCTAAGCAAAATCAGTCAGAGAAAGACAAGTAACATATGATTTCACTCATACGTGAAATTTAAGAAACAAAACGTGAACATAGGAGAGGGGAAGGAAAAATAAAATAAGATAAAAACAGAGAGGGGGGCAAACCATAAGAGACTCTTAAGTATAGAAAACAAACTGAGGGATGCTGGAAGAGAGGTGCATGGGGGGATGGGGTTATGGAGTGACAGGCATTAAGGAGGGCACTTGATGTAAAGAGCACTGGGTGTTAATACATGCATGCAACTGATGAATCACTAAATTCTACCCCTGAAACTAATAATACACTTTAAGTTAACTAAATTGAATTTAAATAAAAAAAATTTTTAAAAAGAAAGAGAAGCAGAATGTGTCACTCCGACCTTGATTATTTATTTAAAAAACAATAGAGAATGGCTTCAGTAAGTCGTGTTATTGCTCATACTTAAGTAGAGGAAGATATTTGTTTTTTCATAGTCCCTTAGCAATTCAAGTTCAGCTCATCAATGAAACATGCTAAATAAAACATTTTAAACATGGGTTACCTTGCTAAGTAATTATATTTTGTTGTTTTATATATATTTTTTGTCTATGATGTATCTTCACTGTTTTAATCTTAGCTGGTGGAAAAAATGAAATTCATGTGTACCTGGAGCTTTTCAATAGAGGGTGCAATCTTCCAAATTTGGAAAATTAAATATTCTTAAAGGCAATGGACCAAAATGCCACCAAAAATTAAACAAATAAACCCACCCAGTAATGGACTTTTTTATTGTTTAAAGCTGTCTTTCACACTGAAAACAGAGTATCTTCATCCTTCTATCACTTAAAGTACAAATTCTCCTGCCATTCAAAGCCCTCATTCTCTAGACTGCTCCATCCAGCCTTCTAAGCCCTGCACTTCACAATAATCATCTATACGTTCTCCCAGTTGGGCATCTTCGCTCATAATGTTTTCCCAAATCAATTGTAACAATGCCACTTGTGATGTGGAATAACAATGTCCTAAACGTACTTTTATGCCTCTCAGAAACCTACAGGGCAAAGTCTCAGTTGGAAAAGTATTAAGAGAAAATTATACCAGGAACAAATCCATCTTTGTGCCCATGCTGGAACAGGAAATCCACTAGCTGAGGGGCCAATCTACTTAAAATGAAAGCATTTCCTTTTATTTTTTTTTTTAAATTTATTTTATGATAGTCACAGAGAGAGAGAGAGAGAGAGAGAGAGGCAGAGACACAGGCAGAGGGAGAAGCAGGCTCCATGCATCGGGAGCCTGATATGGGATTCGATCCCGGGTCTCCAGGATCGTGCCCTGGGCCAAAGGCAGGCGCCAAACCGCTGCGCCACCCAGGGATCCCAAGCATTTCCTTTTAGTTATGACCATATTGGAAATGAAATTAGGCGTACCAAGAAGATAGCCTTGCTGGTGGTGCTAGGTGATTAAATACTCTCCTACAGCATTTCTTAAACCTTTTCACCACCAAAGAATGTTTGGCAACAATGGTCAGAGAACATGGGGCATTTGGGGACAGTATTCCTTTTAAAGACAAAGTTTTATCTTAAAAATAATCACAAATTATACTTTCTGTGCCACTGTATGCATTTGGTATACTACAAAATTATCTTTATCTTCTCTGAGTAAAACTCTTTCTGGAAGACATTTAATTAGGGGCTGTGTGTATCCCATGGCACAGAATCACATACTTGTTTGAGAAACACAAACTTAAAGAGATTATGGGGTCCCCAGGGAGTCAGTGAAGCACATTATCTACTAATCACTATGGGCCAACTTGTCAGAAATATTAGTGAAACCCCCAGACAGGAAGGAAGAAGGTCCCTAGGGAAGGAATGGAAAGTTATAGGATCATACGTGAGCATTCTCAACAATGGCTAAACAGACACATAAGTTAAAACCAGCGCACAGCTTTAGCACACTCTGTTGGAAATCAGCCACTAGAATCTTATGGTGCAAGGGATGTGAAATAAATTAATACATGAAGCTCGCACACATTAAGCTTCCACATTAAGGATTAAGGGCAGTGAAGGAGAGAATCTTTGTGACCTCCCTATGGCTCTCCCCAGGATGACCTAAGAAAACTTCCTATATAGGAAACATCATCTACGATGGGCATTGCTGCTATTATGCACCACAGGTGGGCCTATGCAACTATACATTTGTTCATTCAATATGGTCAAGAGATTGAGTATCAAGGAATACTGGTCACTCACATCTCGAAAGCAAAAACAAAACTCTCAGAGTATTTAGATTACCCTGGAACTTACACTCCCCCGAAATGAGTGCACTAAGTGGTGCCAAAGTCATCCACAGATCTTCCTCTTCTCAGGAAGCAGCTGGGGCACCAGGAACGGTATGACTTTCATAGATATTTTGAACAAAACAGTATGGAACTAGCTCCATCCATTGGTGCTGAAACCAAAAGAAAACAGGGATTTGTTTTGTATGTTTTGTGTTGGTCTCCTCTCTCAGCTATCACCTCTTTGTCCATCCCATTACTCATCTCCGCCTTCAGGAGAGGTGGCATTAAAAAAGAAATTTTAAGGGTAAAATCAAATCAGTGTGTATAACGAGTAAGATTCAGATAAGATTTAACAGTGAATATGTTAGAAACAGCTTCTTATAATCATATTGAAAAGTATTTGTGAAATTCATTTACCACACTTGCCCTGTAGCTAATAGTTGTTCTGTGAGGTCTTTTTTTTTTTTTTTTTTTTTTTTTTAATGTCAGAGTGGTTGATAGCTCAAATACATGGATTCTTGTGTATATTGATTTGTGAATCTGATTCAAGTCATTGTTGCTGTTGTTCTAGGTGGTAAGTGGCTGCTCCCTGCATCACTGCTTTCTTGTCTTTTTGAGAAAAGAGGTCTCTTGCTTGGAAAGCATAGAGTTCCCATAGGGGGGGAACCATTTGTTTCTCACAAAATGATCTATTCTATGAAACCCTGAACCAAAATGATGATCAATGCAGGTTAGCTTACTTCTTCATAATCATCCTGGTTCAAAAGATTATAAAGAATTTATCCCCATCTTTTAATATCTTTCTTTTGGTTTCTTGTCCATAAGACTACAACCTTCTTGGATTTAACCAGTCCAATAGGAAGGTTATGTTTGCTTCTAGATGAATAGGTTCATATTTCATGTTAGGCATTATTCATTTAGTGAAAATGTAACTGTTGCTTCATTATAAATACATTTATGTTGCTTAATATAACATCACTGAATAGAAGGATTTTTTCTATTAGATTATGTTCAGGGAGGACTATGAATATCCTATATACACCACTTCTATCAAAACTATTTTTAAGGAAAACTGTCCTCTTATCAAAGTTAGAAGTATCTTGTTAAAAATTTTCTGGAGATTCCAAGATGTTAAAGCTATCATTGTGCTCTCTTCTCTGAGCTGTACTTGATTCTTAAAAAGACATCATCTTTGATGATGGTGCTGTTAAGGAATAAAGACAAGTCTTGTTTTCTATTGCAATTGGGAGTATTTTTATTTTTTTTAAGATTTTATTTATTTATTCATGAGAGAGACACAGAGAGAGAGAGAGAGAGAGGCAGAGACACAGGCAGAGGGAGAAGCAGGCTCCACGCAGGGAGCCCGATGTGGGACTCAATCCCGGGACTCCAGGATCACGCCCTGGGCCAAGGGCAGGTGCTAAACTGCTGAGCCACCCAGCGATCCCCTGGGAGTACTTTTTAAATAAGCTAAAGTAAAAATAAAATAAAATAATAAAATAAAATAAAATAATATAAAATAAAATAAAATAAAATAAAATAATAAGCTAAAGTAAAATCTTCCAGATAGTGGATTTTAAGAAAGACTTGTCACATCAGTGAGTTTTAGAAGACAATCTCCTGGTGATTTTAATTTCATTCCCCAATATATTGCATATGTAATATTCGTCTTTAATGACATATTTTAAATGTATATGAAGCATTATAAATTGGCCATTAAGTGAATTATAGTGACTTTTCATTGTTAAAAAACAAAGCATTAAATACCAAATTATAAATGAGCTTTAGTCCACTGTAAACATCTTTAAATAGGAAATAGCAGTAAAAATCTACTATCTGAATATCCTTGTGGATTTTCTCCCAGTATCATTAAAAAGTGATAGAAAATAAATATCCTAATGGAAATAGCTGGAGGAAAAGGTGAAGGAGACAGAGAATTTGTGATAATGTCAAAGCTCAAACCAGTCAAATCTATAAAATGTGTCTGATACAAACCTATTTTTAAATACTAGCATTTGTGTACTCACATTTTGAAGTGAAGTGCACTAACTGATGTATATGAACAACTTTCACTGAAAAAAATTAAATATAAAACAAGCCATTTTTGCCTCTAACTCAAGTATTTGTTTATATCAAAAGAAGATGAAATTTAACTGATTTTGCCCTCTGTCAGAGAAAGTTCAAGCAGCCTTAAATTGTACATTTACAAAGAATCAGGGCCAAATGCCTCACTCAAAATAGAGCAGGATTTATTCAACACTTCTTATAGAATGTTTAATACGTCTGCCTGCATCACTCAAACTGCCTCTCCTAAGAGAAGTCTCAAATGTGTCAGCAGCAAAATGACTTGTCACTGTCTTCTCTCCACAGTTTGGAGACCATGAATAAGTCAGAGATATCTACTGTGACACAGTTTGTCTTGTTGGGTTTTCCTGGTCCCTGGAAAATACAGATCATGCTTTTCTCAATGATTTTGTTGGTCTATATCTTGACTCTAACTGGGAATACGGCCATCATTTGTGCAGTGAGATGGGACCATCGACTCCATACCCCTATGTATGTGCTCCTGGCAAACTTCTCCTTCCTAGAAATCTGGTATGTGACTTGCACCATTCCCAACATGCTGGTCAATTTACTTTCCAAAACAAAGACCATATCGTTCTCTGGTTGCTTCGCTCAGTTCTACTTCTTCTTTTCCCTGGGCACAACTGAGTGCTTCTTCCTCTGTGTCATGGCGTATGATAGGTACCTGGCCATCTGCCATCCACTGCACTACCCCTCCATTATGACTGGGCATCTCTGTGTCATTCTGGTGTTGCTTTGTTGGCTCATTGGTTTCCTTGGACATGGGATCACTATATTCTTCATTTCTCAACTACCCTTTTGTGGTCCCAACATTATTGACCACTTTCTGTGTGATGTGGACCCACTGATCACATTGTCCTGTGCCCCCGCACCCATCATAGAGCATGTATCCCATTCTGTGAGCTCTCTTATCATCATTCTCACCATTTTGTACATTCTTGGGTCCTATGCCCTGGTGCTCAGAGCTGTGCTTCAGGTTCCTTCTTCAGCTGGACGGCAAAAGGCCTTCTCTACCTCTGGATCTCACTTAGTTGTGGTGTCTCTGTTTTACGGAACCATAATGGCAATGTATGTAAGTCCCACATCTGGCAACTCAGTTGCTATGCATAAGGTCATCACACTGATATACTCTGTAGTGACACCAGTCTTAAACCCCTTCATCTACAGCCTACGCAACAGGGACATGAAATTCGCCCTCCGTCAGGTCATTTGTGGAATGAAAATCCTCAAACCCTCATGAATAGATTTTGTGAAAACCAACGATTCTTTTTCTCAAAGTTGGACAGTAATCTTCTTCAAACCCGAACTGGCTTGGTTTTATTCATAATCATGATGGTCTTGTGGTGCAAAGCAAAATTCATCATGTATTTGATCATAATTTGATGTGCTTTTAGTGTCATAGATGTGTTACCCTGGAGTTTGCCACCCAACAAAGAGATCTTAAAAATCTTAATATTTACTTCCAGGGAGGCTTTGACTTTTCCAATATGCAATCTCTGTCCATACAACTTTGTTAACGATATGAATCAAACTTGTTATTTGCTTACATGGTTTTCTAGAGCTTCATTAAAAAGACACATAACATGGGCAGCCCAGGTGGCTCAGTGGTTTGGCGTGACTTTTGGCCCAGGGTGTGATCCTGGAGACCCAGGATTGAGTCCCATGTTGGGCTCCCCGCATGGAGCCTGTGTCTGCCTCTTTCTCTTTCTCTGTGTCTCTCATGAATAAATAAATAAAATCTTTTTTAAAAATTTTTAAAAAGACACATAACACATAAAATGACTTTTGCCTGGATTTTTTATAGAATACTCTGGTTTCTCTTCAGATTGTATAAATCTTTCATTCTTTACTGGATTTTTGGCAGACACCCCACACATCAATGTTGGCTACACTAAGAGACTGCAACTTCAGTTTCACAATTCTTACACATTACGCTCATCAACAGTGTACAAGGGAAGGCTAGAAATTTTGTGCAAGCCATAAGGAAAATTATCTTTGGTGAATTGTTAGTATGCAATCCCACAAAGAAAATGAATCATAACAGGAGCAAAATGAATTCCCACCAATAGTAGAGCAAATATAGAATACTCACATTTAGCCTAGATAGGGCTCATGGAAAATAACCAACTTGGACGATCTTGAAAGAGATTTCACCCATAAGCACTACTTGGAGAATAAGACAACCCCAAAAGTGAGTCTTATGGAGTGGGTCACCAGAATCCAGAAATGAAAGAAGTCATAAGAAGCTAACCAATGAAGCACTGCCTACATCAGGAAACTACAATTTAGAGAGCAACCCCCCAAAAAAGAAAGCACTCCACAAGAGAAAAATCAACATACAAACTTCTGTCAAACGATAGGGAAACAATATGCAAGGAAAAGTCTTTCATCTTTGCTTCTCTCCCACCTGCAACATAGAGTAACCAGAAGCAGTAATAATTATGCAGGGAAGACAAGTAAAAGGGCAAAGGAAAAGAAGTACATCAAGCCTGAGTCAGACCAAGTCTTAAGAAATAAGTTTTAATTTAGATAAAAAATTTAAAATTTTTAAATAAATTTTAAAGGAGATAAAGGAGACCCTGTATTAATACTAAAAGTAATCAGAAAAGCTATCACATTGGCAAAAATATTGCCCACAGATGGAGACAAATAGAACATCAGAAAGTGTTTGAAGTAGAAATGGTGAGAAAAAATAAAGTTCCTTTGTATTTATACCCTACAAGGTCCAAAACAACAATTAAATAACATATAAGTATTTTTTAAATGCTATCGCCTATGAAAGGAAGAAAACCCTCACCTAAAGACCAAAAGATAAATCTTTAAAAGTCTTCTAGAGCAAGTGGAGAGCATGATATTTCAAGGTGAGTAAAGGAACAACAACAAAAAATGTGGGAAAGGAATCAGAAAATCTACTTGGGAAGCTACTAAGGACAGGTTTGAACTACCTACCACAGTTTTACCTTAATTCAGCACTAATATTTTAGTGATTCAGCCAAACTCACTAGCTGAAAAGGAACAAAAAGTATTTTGTATAAAATAGTACGTTTCCTACTACTGCAACTTATCAGATGATGAATATGTAGCTATACCTGTCAAACACCTATTCATTTGTTAAGATTGAATTCAGATATCACTTCCACTGTAAAGCCTTCCCAACTTCCCTAGGTTGCATTGTGAGCCCCTTCATAATACATTCAAAAAACACCCGGTAATTTTTTATCATTGTACTCTTTCAGGTGAGTCTATTATGTGCCTGTCTCTTCCCTCAGAGTATAAATCCTTATCTTTTCATCCCCAGCCTATAGCATGATAACTGATAAATAGTAAGCACATGAAGAGAGGAAGAGTTTTCGCAATTGGATGGGTGAACTAGTTCTTGAATTAGTCCTCACAAGAATTAAATATATTTTATTCACAAAGCCACTTACTGTTTACATTTTTTTAACATTTAAAGAACTTACCTACTTTTAAAACTACATTTTGATATTTATTTTTATCTAAAAATAATATAGTCTTATTGTAAAATTTTTTAAAAATACGTAAGATGGTAAAGTCACACCCTTCTCACACTCCCACTTCCCACAAATAACGAGTTTAGTACTAGTTAAATTTCTATATGTATACAAGCATGGAAATGCATATACATATAATGGGCTTGATTTCTTTAAACTGATTATATTATACAGACTATTTCACAGCTGTTATTTATTCTAAAGTTTTGTAATTTTCTACGCAAGTATAATACTAATAGATATGCTTCATTCTTTTTCAGTTTAATAGTGCCCTCTTGTGTGAATAAATCATAACTTTAATTTTTCCCCAATTGATAGACACACATTGTTTTAAAGTGTTTTGTTCTCACATAAGTTCTGGCAAAACTGTCCTACAAAACAATGCTAAAGGGAGTCCTTCAAGGTAGAAATGAAAGGACAATAGACAGTAGCTTAAAGCCAAATGAAGATATAAAAAACATTTGTGATGAACACTGGGTATTATGTGTAAATGATGAATCACTAAATTCTACTCCTGAAACTAATATTACACTATATGTTAACTACTGGAATTTAAATAAAAACTTGAAACTAAAAAAAGATTAAAAAACACTAATAGGGATCCCTGGGTGGTGCAGCGGTTTGGCGCCTGCCTTTGGCCCAGGGCGCGATCCTGGAGACCCGGGGTCGAATCCCACGTCGGGCTCCCGGTGCATGGAGCCTGCTTCTCCCTTGGCCTGTGTCTCTGCCTCTCTCTCTCTCTCTCTCTGTGACTATCATAAATAAATTAAAATTTAAAAAATAAAAAAAATAAAAATAATTTTTAAAAACACTAATAAAGGTAACTACATAAATAAATATAAAAGCCAGTAATATTATATTTTTTTGTTTGTAACTTTTTTTCTTCATGACATAAGGCACAAATGCAGAAAATAATTTTAAATCTATGTTCATCTTGCCTTCATGGATGTATCTTGCAAGAAGTTCCTGTGGCCAAGTTCAAAAAGGGTATTGCCTGTGTTCTCCTCTGGGATTTTGATGGAATCTTGTCTCACACTTAGATCTTTTGTCCATTTTTAGTGTATCTTTGTGTCTGGTGTAAGAGAATTGTCCAGTTTCATTCTTCTGCACGTGGCTGTCCAATTTTCTCAGCACCATTTATTGAAGAGACTGTCCTTTTTCCAGTGGATAGTCTTTCCTGCTTTGATGAATATTAGTTGACCATAAAGTTGAGGGTCCACTTCTGGATTCTCTATTCTGTTCCATTGATCTGTGTGTCTGTTTTTGTGCCAGTACCACACTGTCTAGATGACCACAGCTTTGTAGGACAACCTGAAATCTGTCATTGTGATGCCCCCAGCTATGGTTTTCTTTTTTATATTCCCCTGGCTATTCGGGGTCTTTTCTGATTCCACACAAATGTTAAGATGATTCGTTCCAACTCTCTGAAGAAAGTCCATGATATTGTGATAGGGATAGCATTAAACATGTAAATTGCCCTGGGTAGGCATTTTCACAATATTAATTCTTCCAATCCATGAACATGGAATATTTTTCCATCTCTTTGTGTCTTCCTCAATTTCTTTCAGAAGTGTTCTATAGCTTTTAGGGTATAGATCCTTTACCTCTTTGGTTAGGTTTATTCCTAGGTATCTTATGCTTTTGGGTGCAGTTGTAAATGGGATTGACTCCTTAATTTCTCTTTCTTCAGTCTCATTGTTAGTGTATAGAAGTGCCACTGACTTCTGGGCATTGATTTTGTATTCTGCCACACTGCCAAATTGCTGTGTGAGTTCTAGCAATCTTGGGGTGGAGTCTTTTGGGTTTTCTATGTACAGTATCATGTCATCTGCGAAGAGAGAGACTTTGACTTGCACTGCTGGGGATCTACCCCAAAGATACAGATGCAATGAAACACCGGGACACCTGCACCCCGATGTTTATAGCAGCAATGTCCACAATAGCCAAACTGTGGAAGAAGCCTCAGTGTCCATTGAAAGATGATGGATAAAGAAGATGTGGTTTATGTATACAATGAAATATTCCTCAGCCATTAGAAACGACAAATACCCACCATTTGCTTCGATGTGGATGGAACTGGAGGGTATGATGCTGAGTGAACTAAGTCAATCAGAGAAGGACAAACATTATATGGTCTCATTCATTTGGGGAATATAAAAAATAGTGAAAGGGAATAAAGGGGAAAGGAAAAAAATGAGTGGGAAATATCAGAAAGGGAGATAGAACATGAGTGACTCCTAACCCTGGGAAACGAACTAGGGGTGGTGGAAGGGGAGGTGGGCAGGGGGTGGGGGTGACTGGGTGACGGGCACTGAGGGGGGCACTTGACGGGATGAGCACTGGGTGTTATTGATATGTTGGCAAATTGAACACCAATAAAAATTTTATTTTAAAAAGTAAATATATAAATATGTATGTATGTATGTATGTACATACGTACATACCAAAAAGAATAAAATACCCAGGAATAAATTTAACCAAGGAGGTGAAAGACCTGCACTCTGAAACTATAAAACAATGATGGAAAAAAAAAACTAATGCTGATACAAACAAATGGGAAGATATTCCATGCTTATGTACAGGATGAACCCATATTGTTAAAATGTCCATACTACCCAAAACAATCTACAGATTCAATGCAATCCCTATCAAAATACCAAAAACATTTTTCACAGAACTAAAACAAATAATCCTAAAATTTGTATGAAACCACAAAGGACCCCCAATAGCCAAAGCAATCTTGAAAAGAATAAAGCTGGCAGTATCACAATTCCATATACTATAAAGCTGTAGTAATCAAAGCGGTATGGTACTGACAGAAACAAAGACAAACAGACCCACAGAACAGAATAGAGTCCAGAAATAAAGCCATGCCTTCAAGGTCAATTAATTCACAAGAAAGGAGGCAAGAATATACGATTGGGAAAGACAGTGTCTCCAACAAAGGATGTTCAGAAATCTAAACAGCCATGTGCAAAAGAATGACTGAACCATTCTCTTACACTACGCACAAAAATGGATTAAAGACCTAAAAGTGGGATCCCTGGGTGGCGCAGCGGTTTGGCGCCTGCCTTTGGCCCAGGGCGCAATCCTGGAGACCTGGGATCGAATCCCACATCGGGCTCCTGGTGCATGGAGCCTGCTTCTCTCTCTGCCTGTGTCTCTGTCTCTCTCTCTCTCTCTGTGTGTGACTATCATAAATAAATAAAAAAATTTAAAAAAAATAAAAAATAAAAAAAATAAAGACCTAAAAGTGAGAGGTTAAACCATAAAACTCCTAGAAGAAAGCATAGCTAGTGGGATACCCGGGGGCCTCAGTGGTTGACCATCTGCCTTGGGCTCAGCGCATGATCCCAAGTCCAGGGATCGAGTCCTGCATTGGGCTCCCCACATGGAGCCTGCTTCTCCCTCTGCCTGTGTCTCTGCCTCTCTCTGTGTTTCTCAAGAATAAATAAATAAAATGTTTTTTTTTTAAAGAAAACACTACTTCAGATACATGTATGGGCTTTTTTGCTGCACTATTTATAATATCTGAGATATGGATGCAACCCAAATTTCCCTTGATAGATTAATGAACAAAGAAGAATTGGTATATACATACACTAGAATATTATGCAGCCATAAAAAGGATGGGAAAACGTGGATGGGCCTAGAGGGTATTATGCTAAGTGAAATAAGTTAGACAGAGAAAGACTAATACCATATTTCCTTTATATGTGGAATCTAAAAAGCAAATGAATAAATAAACAAAAACCAGAATCACATCTACGGATACAGAGAACAAAACAAAGATTGCCAGGGACGAAGGGGGCGGGCAGGAGGACGGGCAAAGTGAGTAGTGGGGAGTGGAAGACACAGGCTTCCAGTTATGGAATGAGTCAGTCACGTGAATAAAAGACACGGCCCAGGGAAAATTGTCAATGGTTTTGTGACAGTGTCGTATGGTGACAGGTGGTGGCTGTGCTGGCGGTGAGTGCGGCACAACGTGTAGAGCTACAGCATCACCATGTGCTGCATTTAAGACTAATGCCAGCTACTGTATCAATGATACTCAAACTCTAAAATATATAGAGTTTTCCAACCTATGAATAAGTTATATATTTATATTTATTGACATCTCCAATTTCCCTCAGCCAAGTTTTGTAGTTTTCATTGTATAGGTCTTTCGCCTCTTCTCTAGCTTTGTCTCTATTAAATGTTTTTGTCACTTGTAAATGGTACTTTTTAATACCAACGTCTGATTGCTACTAGCAGTTGCTTATAGTAATGCAAGATTTTTGTATATAGATCTTGTATTTTGAAATCTTGAAAAACCTAATTCATACGTCTAGTAGCCATTTTTATAGGTTTCATTGAATTTTCTACATAATCATTTCATATCTCATGACAATCTTACTTCTGTCAGTCTAGATGCTATTTTTTCCTCCGCCTGATTGCACTGACACTTCCAGGAAAACGTGGAATAGAAGTGGGTGAGAGCAGACATTCTTTTCTTGTTCCTGATTTTAGAGGAAAATCATTCCTTTTCACCAGTATGATGTTAGATGCAGGTTTTTTAAAATGTCTGCTACAGATCAGAGACGTTTCCATCTGTCCTCAGTTCCTAAGAACTTTTCTTATGATGAGTGTTAGTTGGAATACAGTTTCTTATGTACAAATACAGCATGCACTAGGTTTTTATGTGCCAATTTGGGTACATAACTACATCATCTAATATAGTTTAAATGGGGAAATGTCAAATTTTCTTTAAAGGAAATTCATAACTGGGCTTGACTTTTTACCCATATAAGATCTTATGAATTACAAATCTTCATCTTATTTTTTGTTTTTTAAAGATTTTTTTATTTATTTGACAGAGAGAGTGTGCACGCACAAACAGGGGGAGCTGCAGGCAGAGGGAGAGGGAGAAACGGGCTCCCCACTAAGCAAGGAACCTGATGAGATGTGGGGCTCAATCCCATGACCCTGGGATCGTGCTCTGAGCCAAAGGCAAATGCTTAACCAACTGAGCCACCAGGGACTTCTCTTATTTTTTTAAAGATTATTTATTTTAGGTGGTGAGGGCAGAGAGAGGGACAAAAAGAGAGAGAGAGAAAGTCCTAAGAAGACTCTGTGCTGAGTGCAGAGCCCAACCCTGAGTCAAATCCCACAACCCTGAGATCACAACCTGAGCCAAAACCAAGAGTCAGATGCCCAACTGACTGCACTACCTAGGCACCCCATTCTTTTCTTTTTATTTTTTTAAGATTTTGTTTATTTATTCGTGAAAGACACAGAGAGAGAGGCAGAGACCCAGGCAGAGGGAGAAGCAGGCTCCATGCAGGGAGCCCGACGTGGGACTCGATCCCAGGTCATGCCCTGGGCTGAAGGCAGGCGCTAAACCGTCGAGCCACCCGGGCTGCCCATTCTTTTCTTCTTAAATTAATATTTCTTTTCTTTCTTCTTGTACATTTTTGGTTGACACATCATTCCTTGATGGAACAAAGAGGAATATATGGAAGTAAATGCATTTTTTTAAAGATTTTTAGTTTTAAGTAATTTCTATACCCAATGTGGGGCTCAAATTTACAACCCTAAGATCAAGAGTCACCTGTTCTACCAAATGAGCCAGCCAGGGAACCCAATAAATGCATTTTTTAATTAAACATGTTTGATTTAATTTAATTTAATTTAACTTAATTAAGTAGTTCCAAGTTAAGAATTGCTTAGAAAGTATGGCTCCTTATTAAGATGGATTTTTATTAAATTACAATTTTTATTAAGGCTTATCCTTAGTGTATAGTATTGAGCAGGCTTCCCCAGAGTTCAGATAAAATACTCTTTATTGTGACCTCGAAGGTTCTTGATAATCTCATAGTGCTCATCTCTTCAGCCTTATATACCATTTTCTTCTGGATGACCAAAATTAACCTTTATTACTTTTGAAAACTCCATAATCATACCTGTACTTATGTGGAATTCAATTCCCCTAGATTTGCGCATGGCTTGTTCCCTTAGTTTAAAATATCACATCCTCACAAAAGATACTCTCTGGCCATCTTTTTTTTTTTTTTAAGATTTTCTTTATTTATTCACAAGAGACAGAGAGAGAGAGAGAGAGAGAGAGAGGCAGAGACCCAGGCAGAGGGAGAAGCAGGCTCCCTGCAGGGAGCCCGGCGCGGGTCTTGATCCCAGAACCCCGGGGTCACGCCCTGGGCCGGGGGCAGGCGCTGGGCCGCTGAGCCACCCGGGCTCCCCTCTCTGACCATCTTCTCTAAGCTATGTCCTATCATCAGGCAGGAGAAAAGATGAACACTTACCATTTATCTTGACGTGGATGGAACCAGAGGGCATTATGCTGAGCAAAATAAGTCCATTGGAGAAAGACAGTTCTCATATGGTTTCACTCATATGTGGATGACTGGAATGTCATCAGAGGGAGAAAAACCAGGAGAGATTCTTCACCATAGGAAAGAAGCTGAGGGCTGCAGAGGGGAGGCGGGTTGCGAGGTGGTGATGGGTGACGGGCTCATGACTGAGGAGCACAGGGTACTATACGCACCTAATGAATCACTGACCTCTACCTCTGAAGCTGATGATGTACTTACTACATGTTGGCTAATTGAATTTAAAGCAAAAATTAATCAATGAATTATGCCCTATTCTGCCACTACAAAATTTATATTGATACTAAGTAATACAAAAGGAAAAGTGGAGAGTATCTTTTTTTATAGCTCTTTGTGTTTATCTCCTTATAAGCTGTCTCTCCCAAGAATGTCGTTTCGCAGTCTGGGATATCATAGAGGTAAATCAATGGGTGAGTAAACGTGCCAACCCCAGATGCCAACTGATTAGTCCTCGATCCAAGAGTTGGGCCTGGGACTGTCCTCGGATTCCTCTGCGTCTCTTTACCTCAGTCTCTTACAATCACCGGCTTTGCTCTCCGTCTGCTTTCACTTCCCCTTGGCTGTGCACGCATCTCAGCCTTCCTGCACGTGAGACTAACCCAAACTGCAATGCCCCTAAGTGTTGACTTTTTTTTTTTTTAAGATGTATTTATTTGCGAGAGAGACAGAGAGTAGAGGGAGGGGCAGAGGGAAGGAGAGAGAAAATCCTCAAGCTGACTTTCTCCCGAGCACTGAGCCTGACACGGGTCTTAACCCCAGCACCCCAAGATCATAACCTGAGACAAAATCAAGAGTCGCAGGCTTAACTGACTGAGCTACCCAGGTGACCCCGGGAGCTAACCTTTCTTTACTTATCTATTTGAATTCAAGCAGCCGCCCCAGTCCCTGAACCCCAGCAGAGGACTCTGCAGCCGCCCCTGGAGCCCCCTCTCCTCCCAAGGTGCCGTCCCCCCAACTTCCCACCCCAGCCCCGGCCTTCCCCCTTCCATGGGCCATTTCCACGAGGAAAGGGAATCTGATTGTATGTCCCCTCCACTCTTTGCACCCCTTTGCTGATGCAAGTTGGGGTGACGATCCACTTCCTGCTGGCCCTGGGGATCATAGCCACATGAGAACTGGGCAGAGAAGTGGCAGGAAGGTCCTTCCTGCTGTCCAAGGGATCGCTGATGACTATGATGAAAAGACACTAGTGGAGGTGTCCAGGAGAGGGGTGCCTGCAACGGAACTGTGACTGAGCATCAGGGGAGAGGTAACCCAGAGGGCGACCAGTACAAGGACGCGTGCCAGTTCCTGGCAGAGACTGCACTGGCTAAGGAAGCAGCTGGGAGGTGCATGGGTTTTAAGTGCCTTTGGCTTCACGGAAGCTTAAGTGAGGATTTCCTTGCAATGAGCAGAATTTCCCTCTGTCTCTTGCCACAAGTTTAAAAACCTCACAGCTTGCATAATGTAACCACTTGGGCCCTGCATTACACTTGGACTAACTCCTTCATGCAATAAACTAAAAAAGAGCCATGAATTAATTAGTTAATCCAAAGAGCCAACATAGAGCACATCATTAGTCTCAGATGTAGCTAATGAAATAACTCATTACTTTCATACAACACCCAGGACTCATCCCATCTCATGCCCTTCTTAAGGGCTAACGACCTTTTTAAAAATGTAAGCCTATTTCCAGTATGTTCATATTCTTGCACAGGTAAGAAAGGTAAGAAGAATATAGTCTAGTCCTTATTTTTTAAATGGAGGCTTTCAAAACTGATGCAGGAAAAGAAACTTCTATTATCATGAGTGCTTGAGTCACTTACAGTACTCACTGTAACTTCTTTCGCTTCCCCAAAAATTAATATAAGATTTTTATTAATGTTACATATTTATCTAAAATAGTGACTCTACAAGATCAGTCTGTGGATTGGTGCTGATAGAGATGCACTAGAATCACCTGAGTAACATTAAATGGGAATTTCGGGGGTCTACTTCAAAGACTCTGATTTAGGAGCGCTGGAATAACACCTGAAAATCGTGTTTTTCTTTTAAAAAGACCCTCAAACAATTATGAGACACACAGGTTTGGGAGACAGCGTTTCAGATCATTTTAGTCTTTTGGATGTCAATTAAATTTGTAAAACTTTAGTTCAGTTATGACTTATAGACTGGTACTAATTTCCTTTAGTATGAGCCAAAAATTGTGGATGTACTTCTATTAGAAGTAGACTTTCTAGCCAAATGATCTCTGCTTTAAATGTAAAAATGGATTCATGCAATAGAAGTAAAAAAAAAAAAATCATGAGGTCAAGGATTAGGTAAGGGATCACAGGTAAATGAGCAAGCAGTTATTGGAGGGCAGAGTGGGAGAAGAGTCCAAAGTTCAGACATCCAGATCACTAAATTCAAGTTACCACCTATGAAGTCCTGATTCGAAGGCAAGGTCTGGTTTAATTGGGGCTACTACTGTCCTTAACTCGGCAGAAACAGATGAATTTAAGTCTGCATCTCTAGGTACAAATGAATAAAGACCTACTTTTAAGTGGGAAGATGTGGAAAAATAAATATCATGATCTTGGTCCACTCATGAATGTTCATTTGTCTTGACTAATTTCTCCGCACATATGAATTTTTCTCAAGGCAGCTTTCATGTCTTTGTTCCGTAGACTGTAGATCAGTGGGTTTATAAGTGGGGTCACTGATGAGTAGAACAGGGTTATAATCTTCTGTATCCCAGCTGGATTCGCAGAGGTTGGGCTGATGTACATAACCATGATGGATCCATAAAAAAGAGACACAACAGCCAGGTGGGAACCACAGGTAGAGAAGGCCTTACGTCGGCCAGCTGCTGAGGGGACACGCAACACTGCTCTGAGAACCAGGGTGTACGAACCAAGGATGAAGAAGAAGGTGATGAAGATAATGAGAGAGCTCAATAGAGAACAGGAAAGCTCAATTCCAGGGGCAGGGATGCAGGACAGGGCCAGAAGAGGACCGGGGTCACAGACAAAGTGGTCAATGGCGTTGGGGCCACAGAAGGGGAGCTGTGTGATAAAATAGATAGGGATCGGATAGCAGAGGAAGGCTGTGACCCAGCACAGGGCCACCAGGTTCATGCAGAGGCGGTTGTTCATGATGATAGGATAATGGAGAGGCTGGCAGATGGCCAAGTACCGATCAAAAGCCATGAGGGGCAGTAAGAGGGTCTCATTGATGCCCATGGAGAAGAAGAAGTAGAACTGGAAGAAACAGGCTGTGAAAGAGATGGTTTTGGTCTCAGATAGGAAGTTCTGTAACATATTGGGAACGGTGGTGTTGATGTAACAGATCTCCAGGAACGAGAAGTTGGCCAGCAGAAGGTACATGGGGGTGTGAAGCCTGGGATCCAGCTTCACTGCACAGACAATGGCCCCATTCCCCATCAGTGTCAGGATGTAGGACACAAAGAACAGCAGGAAGAGGAGGACCTGAACCTCTCTGGAGCACGGAAAACTCAGGAGTATGAATTCAGTCACTGTGCTGACTCCTGACACATTCATGGCTTCCTAAGGGGCAGAGAGGAAAAAGTGACAATGACAAAGATGACCTTATTCTTTAATCCTCAGAAATATTTCCTTTTTGGAGATCCCTAACTCCCTCAGATTCTATTATTCCATTAAATAAATAGCTACGCTGCTGAAGATTATAAACCTTGGGTAGGGCTTGGTGATCAGACTTTAGATATTTGTATTTTCTTATTTCTCTCTCTGAACCTTCTCGCATTAAAACGCAGGATGTTATGCAATAAGCAGCTTGGAGAAGGTTGATGGCAGTGCTCACAAATGTAAGTAGGTATGAACATCATGTATTCATTTCTATAGATTAAGAGAGATAGACCCTTACTACTGGACAGAGTTTCAATTACTTAAATGTTTGGAATTAGAGACCCAGATGTTAGGCATCAGAAGAGGGAGAAAGGTGACAACACACGGAAACCTTCTGCATTTCACCGTTATTCTGGATCAGTGTTGAATTGTAGGTGTTGGTGTCTAAAGTTATCTGACAACTGAGACAAAAATCATCAAACATACCATCCATTCATCAGCGTTCATCATGGTTTGTTAACTCGATAAAAATTGGAACCCCCAGACATCTACGTGATGGCTTTCATATCACTTCCATCTTCTACCTGTTGAATTCAAATGCTTCTGTAAAACCTTGGTCTAGGTTGAATCCCTACTTATAGGTCGAAAAACTGAGCAATGCAACTGGTATATTATTTAAGGATTTTTGAGGGTTTTGCCTGAAGTGTCACACAGTGTCCCGGAAAGGCCTCCATTCTTCTGGGTTAGGGATGGATGCAGATGCTCACAAATGTCAGATACTGCCCAGCAGAGGCCTCTGGGAACCGAGAGCAGTGTGGGAGCCATAACCCCTCCCTCTGACCAAGATCCCCCTCCTACTCCCTTGCCTAGTCTAGATGTGGAAGGTTGGCATTGCTTTGGGAAGTTGAAGGAGAATCTTCGCGAAAACTTCCTTCTCTGAGTAAGTCTTACGTGTCGTGTGATTGCCATGGTGAGACAAGCAAAACAAAGCCTGTGAAGTTGCCTACGTTTCTGTTGTTAGTAGTTTGGTCTTAATTTATTAATTTATTTCAGAATCCCCTCCACAGTGAGGGACAGACCTGGTTCTGACTGGATGCAGCTCCTGGTTAAGAAGGACCAACTCTCCCTTCTTCCTCATCCCCATCTCTCGGTTCCCTGACAGCCAGGCCTCTCAGGTGGAAAGATGAATCTCCTTACATTCTTCGGGTGACATGAGGGGCTATTGTTTCCAGGATCACACAGGGGCGGCAGAGCTAGGAGGCCTACCTGAGGACTGTCCTACACTTGTACCTCCTCTGAACCCACCTCCCCGTAGGTCCGGCAGGTCTGACTTGTAATCCTCTGTTTCCAGGGCACCAGAAGGCAGGCACGATGGAGAACATGGGCTCCTTGGCAGGCAGCAGCCCAGAGAGGGCGCTTGCATTGCTGGACACTTCTGGCTTGGAGAGAAATATTGGCTCCACTACAGACTTATCTATGTTTCTCTGAAATCTGATTCCTCCTACGGGATAGTGTCTCCTGTGACTTCCAGTAGTGAGAATTGATGAGCAAGGATAGTCAGTTATATCCCCAATGTTCCCTTCCCTCAGGAGGCCCTTAATTGGCCTTTGGGACTCAGTTTCCCCAGTGTTGATCAGATACTCCCATGCAATTCTTAGAGCAGATACTTATTTTGTTGTATAGAACACGTTGCCCTTATGATAGTACCAGCACTATAGCAACACCAGCTTAGCTGGATTACCAGCTGTTTATCTTGTTCCTTTATATTCAATTTTATTCATTTTTTGAGTTTTTAATTCTCTTAAGTGTCATTATCAGAGTTCTCAATCATTCCTGTTGACTCATTCCAAGGCTTAAAAAGGCTTATTCCCTTTGTCTGGTAACAGCCTGTCTCTCTTAGGTCAGCACTGTATTTTTCGTATGACACTGATAAGTAAATTCCACTTCATGGTGAAGAGGTCCTAGGAGCATAGACCATGGGGTATGTGATGAAATGCCAAAGTTCTAGAAAATACCTCTCTATCTAGTCCTTGAGAGTATTTCCAACTATTTTTAGCTTTTTGTGTGTCCCCAAAAGCTGATATGAATGCTGAAATTTCTTGCTTCTTTTAACAAGGCGTTGTTGAGAAAGGTGTCTGAAACTTTTGGTCCCCTTTGTTTTCTTTCTTTCTTTTTTTTTTTTTTTTTAGGTGTAATTGACATATTACCTTATTTTAGTTTCAGGTATAGGACACAACGATTTGATAGTTGTATGTGTTGCAAAACGATCACCACAGCCAATCCAATGAACATCCATCACCCTACATAGTGACAAGATATTTTTCTCATGATAAGAATTCTAAGATCTACTCTCTTACTTAGCAGCTTTCAAATATGCAGTACAGTCCTATTAACAACAGTCGCCATGCTGTACATTGCGTTTCAAGCCTGTACCTTTGGATACTCTTTGCCTATTTCATCCACTCCCATCCCTCACCTCTGGCAACCGTCAGTCTGTTCTATCTGGAGCTTGATTTTAGGATTTTTGTTTTGTTTTGATTTGATTTGATATTCTACATATAGGTGAGGTCATAGGGCATTTATCTTTCTCAGTCTGATTTATTTTACTTAGCATAATACCCTCAAGGTTCATCCACGTTATTGCAAATGGCAAGGTTTCCATCATTTCATGGCTCCACTCCTACATATACATTATGTTTTCTGTATCCATTCATTATATCAGTGAATCGACCATCACTTGGGTTGTTTCCATCTCCTGGCCTTTGTAAATAATGATGCATTTACATGGGGGTACAGATATCTCTTGTAAACAGTGATTTCATTTCCATCAGATATGTACCCAGAAGTAGAATTGCTGAATTATATAGTAGCTCTCATTAATTTTTTTGAGGAAACGCCATACTGTTTTTCATAGTGGCTGTACTAATTTACATCCCCACCAACAGTGTATGCAGGTTCTTTTTCCTCACATTCTCACCAGGCCAGTTGTCTTTTTGATGACCATTCCAACAAGTGTGAGACTGTGTGTCACTGTGGTTTTGATTTGCATTTTCCTCATCATAAAAAGACTTGTTAAATATTCCTTCATTTTATTTAATGGAAAGTAATAAGGTAGTAATAAGGAAGGTAAATACCAAGTATAATCTCATTATATATTGGGGATTAAATAGTCCTAGTTAATACTAAAAAAGAACAATAAATTCATTAATATGATGTGCTGTATAAAAAGAGCATGGATCATGTCTCAGGCTGACCTCTATTTGTACTATAGCTCTGTCATAAACTCAACTGTGTGATCCTTGGTTTATTATTTAACTTCCTTAATCCCCAGATATTTAACCATAAATATACTAGTTAACTGTGGAAGGAGCCTCGGTGTCCATCGAAAGGTGAATGGATAGAGAAGCTGCGGTCTGTGTATACACTGGGATATTCCTCAGCCATTAGAAATGACAAATACCCACCATTTGCTTTGACGTGGATGGACCTGAGGGTATGATGCTGAGTGAAGTAAGTCAATCGGAGAAGGACAAACATTATATGGTCTCATTCGTTTGGGGAATATAAAAAATAGTGAAAGGGAATAAAGGGAAAAGGAGTGAAAATATCAGACAGGGAGACAAAACATGAGAGACTCCTAACTCTGGGAAATGAACAAGGGGTAGTGGAAGGGGAGGTGGGCAGGGGGTTGGGGTGACTGGGTGATGGGCACAGAGGGGGGCACTTGGCAGGATGAGCACTGGGTGTTATGCTATATGTTGGCACATTGAACTCCAATAAAAATAAATTAATTAAAAATAAAAATAAATTAAAAATAAAAATAAAAGCTAAGGAAAATAAATAAATAAATATACTTGTTTTTTTCTAAAAACATACTAGTTTATCCTGATTCAGTTGTGAATTGTGAAAACTAAATAATAATGTATGTAAAATGCCTACAATGCGGTAAATACTCAATAAATGAGAGTCTTAAAATTTTTTATAAATAAATAAATAAATAAATAAATAAATAAGAGTCTTCCCCTTTTCCCTACTTTTGTGTTAAACCTCACACAAAATTTTCTCTGGAAGAAATATTTCTGTTATTTCTGTTATTTGTAATTTCTTATTTATATGAAAGAAAAAATTCATGCATAGAATGAATATGTGTATATTTTGTGTATATTTATGTGTATATTTATACTCTACCCTTTCTGCAAAATAAAATATGTAAACCAAAAATTTAAATCTAAATGAACATAGCTAGGAGTGACCATGGGAGAAGAAAGAGATAGAGTTGTATCATAAAACTTAAGTTTAAGAAAGCTTTCACAACAGAAAGAAAGCAAGCTATCATAGCCAACATCACACTTAATCATGAGAAACTTAGTTTTCCACTAAGATCAGATACAAAGCAAAGATATCACTTCTCACCACTCCTTTTCAACATTGTACTGGAAGTCCTTGTTGATGTAATAAGACAAGAAAAGGTGTACAGATTGGGGACACATAAAACTATCGTTTTTCAAATGACATGATTGTCTATGTAGAAAATCTGAAAGAACTGTTCAAGTAGGCAGTTAGTTTTTAACAGGGTACCTGGAAGCCAGCAATAAGGAGGTCATGACCAGCTACCAGGAAAGTCAGAGACCTGTTCTGGCACACTCCACAAAAAGCCAGATCAAATGAGACAGGCTCAAGATGGTGGGTCCCAGAACAGGAAACCCCTGACCAAATTAAGAAGAAAAACTGTGAAACCCTGCATCCTTCCCACAAGTAATGAATATTCCATCCCCTACGTAACAACTGTCAATAAAAAACAGAAATCCAAACCCCACAGAGTGCATCTCTCTTTCTAGAATTTGCCCGTTCTCATTATCTCAAGAGTGTATTTTTTCAGTTTAATAGACTTTCTTGTTTGTGTTGCTCATCTGCTGTGTTGCATGCCTATCCCTGAATTCTTTTTTGAGACAAGACCAAGGACCTTCAGCAACATCTTTGGGCATGGACTGGGTCCAAACTCTAGGGCCCAGGATCTCCCCAGTTCATCCAGCAACAGAATCAACAAAAAAATTTCTGGAACTAATAAGTGGTTATAACCAGGGTGTAGGATACAAGTTCAACATACAAAATCAACTGCTTTCCTATATGCCATCAATGAGCAAGGGGAATTTGAAATTAAAAACATGATACCATTTACATCAGCACCTCAAAAAGTGAAATTATTACATATCTAAACAAAATATACATAAGAACTATGAGGAGAACAAAATCAAAGGAGAACTGAATGAATGGTGAGGTAGCCAATATTCATTAATAGGAAGATTCAGTACTGTCAAGATGTCAGTTCTTCTCAACTTGATTGACAGATTCAACACAATCCCAATTAAAATACCAGAAATTATTTTATAAACATCAACAAACTGATTCTAAAGTTTATATAAAGAGGAAAAGACCCAGAATAGTTGATAGAGTATCGAAGAAGAACAAAATAGGCAGACTAACTGGAACTAACTTTAAGACTTACTATAAAGCTACAGTAATTAAAACAGTGTGGTACTAGCAAAAGAAAAGACAAATAGATCAGTGTAACAGACTAGATCACCCAGAAATAGAGTCCCAGAAATACAGTGAACTGATCTTTGACAAAGGAGCAAAGGCAATACAACAGAACAAAGGTAGTCTCTTCAACAAACGGTGCTGGAACAACTGGACACTCACATGCAAAAAAAAAAAATGAAGCTAGATTTGAACCTTTCATCCTCCACAGAAATTACTCAAAATGGATCATCTAAGTGTAAGATGCAAAATCATAAAACTCCTAGAAGATAAATAGGAAAAAATCTAGAAGATCTTGGGTACGGTGATCCCTTTTTAGATGCCATACCAAAGACATAGTCTGTTAAAGAAATAATCGATAAGCTGGGCTTCGTTAAAATTAAAAACTTTTGCTACGCAAAAGACAATGTCCAGAGAATTAGAAGACAAGTCACAAAAGAGGAAAATCATTTGCAAAAGATATATCTGTTAAAAAAAACTGTTATTCAAAATATACAAAGAACTCTTAAAATGCAACAATATGAAAACAAACAATCCAAACAAAAAGTGGGCCAAAGACTTTAACAGATATTTCACCAAAGGAGATATCAAGATGGCAAATAAGTAGGGGCAACTGGGGGGCTCAGTGGTTCATCTGCCTTGGCTCAGGTCCTGATCCCGGGGTCCGGGGATCAAGTCCCTTACTGGGTTCCCCGCATGGAGCCTGCTTCCCCCTCTGCCTGTGTCTCCGCCTCTCTCTCTCTCTCTCTGTGTCTCCCATGAATAAATAAGTGAAATATTTTTTTAAAAGATGGCAAATAAGTGTATGAAAATATGTTCCACACCATATGTAATCAGGGAAATGCAAATTAAAATATTTAGATACCACTACACACCTGAAGATATCCAGATGGCTAAAAGACATGTGAAAAGAGGCTCAAAAAAAAAAAAGAGGCTCAACATCACTCCCTCATCAGGGAAATACAAATTGAAACCGTGATGAGAGGGGTCCCTGGATGGCTCAGTTAAGCGGCCACTTTGGCTCAGATCATGATCTGGAGACTTGAGATAAAGCCGCATGTTGGCCTCCCTGCTCATCAGGGAGTCTGCTTCTCCTTCTCCCCCACCTCCTGCTCCTTCTCTCTCTCTCTCTCTCCCCCTGTCTCTCTCAAATAAACAAATAAAATGTTTTATTTTTTTTTATAAAATGTTTAAAAAAAAAAAACAACCATGATGAGATATCACCTCACACCTTTCAGAATGGCTAAAATTAACAGGTGGCTGTTAATGGCTAAAATGAACAATTAAAGAAACACTGGGTGTTAGCAAGGATGCAGAGGAAGAGGAACCCTCTTATACTGTCCATGGGAATGCAGACCGATGCAGACACTCTGGAAAGCACTATAGAGGTTCCTCAAAAAGTTAAAAATAGGGCTACCTTACAACCTGCAATTGTAATACTAGGTATTTACCCACAGGATACAGAAATATTAATTTGAAGGGATGTATGCACCCCAATGTTTACAGCAACATCATCAACAGTAGCCAGATTATGGAAACAGCCCAAATGTCCATTGATTGATAAATAGATAAGGAAGTGAGATATATCATTTATATATATGTACATACATACATATATAAAATAGAATATTACTCAGCCATAAAAAAGAATGAAATCGGATGTGTGAAACATTTGATGGAGATTAAGTAGGATTGGAGGAGTACCAGGTGTTTTATGTAAGTGATGAATCACTAAATTCTACACTTGAAACTAACACTATAATGTATGTTAACTGGGATTTAAATTAAGAACTTTAAAAAAAGAAATGAAAAAATAAAAAAAAATTAAAATTAAAAAAAAAAAGAAATGAACCATCAAACAATGAAAAGATATGGGAGAAGCTTAAATGCGTTTTACTAAGGGAATAACAACCTGGAAAGGGCTACAGCCTGTGACTCCGGTGGTTAGAGTCCAGAAAGCGCGAAACTAGGGAGATGGTGAAAGGATCCACCTGAGTAAGGGGTCACCCAGTGACCCCCCCGGACCCCGATGCCCCTGGGACTCTCACCCCCTCAGGACCTCCCCAGGTGACCAGGTGACAGCACCTCGCCCTGGGGGCTGCCTGGGGCTCGGGAGGCCGCCTCGACCCCGGACCGCGGGCCCCCTAGAGGGGCGCACCTGCGAGCCCCAGGCACCTGCGGCCTCTGCACCCTCTGCTCGGTGCACCTGTTGCGCCACCCCAGCTGCTGCCCGGCACTGGGGCTTGCAGCCCTGAAGACTCTGGCTTTCCCTCTTCCCCTCCTCCCCCTCCTCCTCCTTCTCTCCATCCTCTCCTTCCTCCCCATCCTCCCCATCTTCCTCCTCCTCCCCCTCCTCCTCGTCTTCCTCATCCTCCCCCTCCTCCCCGTCCAGTTCAGTCATTTGAGTGTCCAGCTCTTGGTTTTGCCTCGGGCATGATCTCAGAGTCATGGGATTTAGCCTAATGTTGGGCTCTGTGCTCAGTCTGGAGTCTGCTTGTCCCTTTCCTTCCCTCTTTGTCCCTCTCCCTTCACTCCTCCCCCTCTAAAATAAATAAAATCTTTTTTAAGAAGACACAACAAGAAAACTACTGCCAATATCCCTGATGAATTTACATGCAAAAGTTTTCAGTAAACTATTAGGAAACCAAATTCAACAATCTATTAAAAGGATCAGACACCATGATCAATTGGGAATCATCCTTGGGATGCAAGATGGTTTAACATAATTAAATCAATATATGTGATACACTACATTCATTAAATGAGGAATAAAAACCATATGATCATCTCAAGAGATGTAGAAAAAGCATTTGGCAAAATACAACATCCTTTCATAATTTAAAAAAAAAAAACTTTTAAAATGTGGGTGGAGAAGAAACATACCTCAACATTGTAAAAGCCATATATGCTCACACCAAACATCATACTCAATGGTAAAATGTCAAAAGTTTTTCTGCTAAGGTTAGAAACAATGTCAGAAACATGCTTACCATTTCTATACAATGTAGTACTGGAAGTCCTAGCCAAAGCAATCAGTCAAGAAAACAAAATAAAAGGCATCAAATCAGGGGGGAGAAGGTAAATTGTTTTTGCAGATGACATGATCTTATATATATAGGAAATCCTAAAGACTCCACCAAAAAAACTATTAGAACTCTCAACACATTGAGTAAAGTTGCAGGATACAAAATCAACATATGAAGATCAGTTATATTTATGTACACTATGAAATATCTGAAAAATAGATAAAGAAAATAACCCCATTTACAATAACATCAAAACAATAAAATATTTAGGAAAATATCTAATCCAAGGAGGTGAAAGATCTACACACTGAAAACTTTAAGACTTTGATGAAAAAACTGAAAAAAGGTACTGATAAATAGAAAGATATTCCCTACTTACAGATTGGAAGAGCTACTGTTGTAAAAATGTCCATACTGTCCAAAGTCATCAGTAGATTCAACACAATCCCTATCAAAACTCCAATGGCATCTTTTCACAGAAATAGGGAAGAACCCTAAATTTGAATGGAACCATAAAAGATCCTGAAAGACCCTGCGTATGCAAAGAAATCTTAAGAAAGAACAAAGCTGAAGGAATAACACTTCCTGATTACAAGCTATACTACAAAGCTATCGTAATCAAAAAATATGGTATTGGCACAAAAATAGATACACAAACCAACCGAACAGAATCAAGAGCCAAGAAATAAACCCTCACAAATATGTTCAACTAATATTTAACAAAGGAGCCAAAAATATTCAATGGAGAAATAGTGTAGGTCAGTGAGGTCCTTGAGTATCAAGTTCACATACAAACTACCCCAGGAACCAGCAATGAAGATTTTCTCATTGATCATCACCATCACCATAAGAGTCATATTTTAAAAAAGTGGTTTAAGAGGCCCCTCAGAAAACCTCAGTTTTTTTAAGAAGAAAAACAAAAGACAGATGATACAAAATCTCTTCTCATGTTTGAACTGATTTCAAATTCCCCACTCTTAGAAAGTGAAATCATAATGCAAACTGGCAATTTGACCATAGTAGGTGAATAAATGGCTCCTGCCATCTTGGATTTCAGTCACACAAGGTAGTTCCAGGTAATAGGTAATTACCAACCACCTGGTCATTACAGTGAAAGACTCCAGAAAAAATGTAGTGTGTTTAACTTTAAAGTTATCAAGAGGGCAGCCTGGGGGGCTCAGCGGTTTAGAGCCGCCTTCGACCCAGGGCGTGACCCCGGGGACCTGGGATCAAGTCCCACCTCGGGCTCCCTGCATGGAGCCTGCTTCTCCCTCTGCCTGAGTCTCTGCGTCTCTCTGTGTCTCTTATGAATAAATAAATAAAATCTTTTTTTTAAGTGACCAAGAGAACATAGTTTCATGTTTCTCTGTTGCAACGCTTCACTTAAGCATTTATTCACAAACATATTTCAGTTTCAGAATTTGAGTCATGGTCAAAACTTCCATTTATTGCACTAATCCCCACAGAGGATGACTCTCTAATGGAATATAATCTCCACATTAGAAAGCCTCCTGAAATTTCTTCAGTTTTTCCCCTGGATTCTCTGTTTTCTACAAAACAGAGCTAAGCTACTAGGAGCTAATCTACTAAAACCTGGAAGAGCCCCAAAGATTGGAAAGAGGATGCACTCCAGGGAAACATGAGAAAGCCACTGAAACCACTTGGGGAGAGACATCAAGTTTCAGAGTAATCCCTGAGAGGGGTCAATCCCTGAGATTAAACACCCCTTTGCATGCTAAAATGTCTCAGTAAACACCTAGAAAACAAGCTTCTAGAGCCTCCAGAAATTAAGGCAGTCCAGTGGAGCACATATAATGCCCTTACCTGGAGTTTTCATCACCAAAGCCAATGAGGAGACAATGCCTTTCTGTTCAGCTCCACTGTGTCTATCCCTCTTTCCAGGCTGAGCCAGGAAATCCATGTTCGTATGTACGAGAAAGGGACTAATTGTCCATATTACAAGCACTGCTGTGATATACTGAAGGCAAGTGAGGGACATTTGAAGGAGGCTATTTTTTTTAAAGATTTTATTTATTTATTTATTCGTGATAGACACAGAGAGAGAGAGAGACAGACACAGGCAGAGGGAGAGGGAGGCTCCCAGGACTCTGGGATCATGCCCTGAGCTGAAGGCAGACGTACGGTCACTGAGCCACCCGACATCTAGGAAGGAGGCTATTTAATCAAACTACTCTCTCCAGATGGCCACCCAGGAATGGTGAATTTATTGGTTAGTTGGTTGGTTTCTTGTACTAGAAAGAAGTGTATGGAAAAGCTAGTCTCCTAAGATTGTGGCTCATATAGTGGTTTATGGATGCCAAAAGCATGAAACAGCATTATTAATGGTATAAAATGGTAGATTTGCCCCTCTAATACCCTACCTATCCCCAGCTAGTATTTTGGAGGCTTTCAAAGGTGAAGCCACACAGAACTTTACAGAGTCAGTTTAGTCCATCAGTGGTTAAAATAAAAACTGATTACCCCGGTTTTGCCATTAAGCTCCCCACCCTGTGATTATCCCATTACCTACCAACACTTTGACTGAGGTTATGGGGAAAATAATGTTTCTGCTAATAAATATTACCGGGTTTGGAGGTAGAAAAAAAAATGAAATTAAGTGAGAAGTTGTTGGTGTATAATGGAGAGGGTCCTAACCTGTTATTCACATTAAGCAGGCATGGTCCATTCTTCAGGAAGAAGGATAGGAGGCACAGATCTCAAGATTCTGGTTTCTAGTTTGAATTTGTGGGCCTGGACCTAGTTCCTGATCTGTAGCAGGAAACTTATTTATGCTTAATAAATAACAGTCGGAATTATCTGTTGAGCACCTTATTCAGTGAGGGTGGTAAACAAATGACTTTCAAGTTCAACATCGATTGGAAAACTGGACAATTTTAGAACTTGGGTGCCCAAACCTCCTTTTTATGCTTCCTTAAAAACCACCAACAGGAGACTAGTCGTATTGAAGCCCAAATCTCTGTTGTTATTTGCCTTTCAAATTTCTTTATCTTCCATTACTGACCAAGTTATAACTAGTGACTTCCAATAGATAAGGCAAGAGGTCTGAATTTAACCAAAAACACTCTAATATTGAAACTACCATTTTTAAGGCTCCTAGTGCTTTTCAATACTAATTAATTTACAAGATTATTCTGTTGCTTTAACACAAAAATTGGTATTTTTGTTCAATTCTTAAATACTACTGAAAAGTACATGCCTATTGAAATACTTGAAAATATCCTCTCCCTTTCAGAAAACAAATTCCACCCGATAAAAGTGCAGATAAGACCCCATTCAGCCTCAGATCCCTTTGTTTTTATCATCCAAAATTACTTCCAAATGAACTAAAACTTTGTGTTGAAAACATCATTTTCTTTATTTTAACTAGGCAGGATCAGAACATGAAAAATAAGACAGTTCATTTTTTATACTATGTGCAAAATATATGAAAATAAACACTTGCAGGAATGCCTGGGTGGCTCAGCGGTTTAGCACCTGCCTTCGGCCCAGGGCGTGATCCCGGGGTCCCGGGATCGAGTCCCACGTCGGGCTCCCTGCATGGAGCCTGCTTCTCCCTCTGCCTGTGTCTCTGCCTCTCTCTCTCTCTGTGTGTTTCTCATGAATAAATAAATAAAATCTTTAAACATAAAAATAAAAAATAAACACTTGCAAACAGAGATCATTGAAAATAATATTCCCACTTATCTTTTAGAGCAAAGATACTTAATATGGTTTGTCTTTTGTGAATTATTTAGGTGTCACACAGCTGTTAGAGTGATATTTTAAAAGAAAATCTTTAAGGGACAATTTAAGGACAGCCTTGAGTCTCGACTGTAGTAATGTCTGTAACAATTAATTCAGTTGATTATACTATTCTGGAAAGCCAATGATCTGGAGTAAGTTTTAGCTCCATGAGTAATTTAACTAAAATTCAACTAATTTTGTTCTGTTGCCAAAGGTTTAACCACCCTCATATCAGCTGTCCTCAAAATATTTGCTTTTTTTTTTTAACAAGGTGTGTTGAATAAGAGAAAGTGGACGAGTTTGTGCATTGAAGACCCATAATTAACTTTAGGGAAACAAACCAAAATCATACAAGATATTCTTAAGAATTAAAGAAAACATAAAAGAAAGAAATTTAAAAGAAAGAAAGAAAGAAATTTGCCTGGCTGTACCACTGATGTAGAAGATTCTTGCTGCATTGGATTCTAGCAAAAGAATATAAGATTTAGAACTACGATCAATTCAAAATAAGGTGGGATTTATTCTCATCTCGTCTCAAAATATCTCACATTTTCCTGCAGAGCTTACATGCCCTTCTCACAAAAGCTCTCAAGGTGAGTAGGGAGCAGAGAGATTTGTGGTGCACTCATGTCTGTCCTCCTAGGTTTAAGACCCATGAACAGGTCAGCGACACACATTCACGTTGTAACCGAGTTTGTCCTCCTGGGATTCCCCGGTTGCTGGGAGATACAGATTTTCCTCTTCTCCTTCTTTTTGGTGGTTTATGTCTTGACCCTGCTGGGAAATGGAACCATTATCTGTGCAGTGAGATGGGAGCCGCGATTACACACCCCCATGTACTTTCTGCTGGGCAACTTCGCCTTCCTTGAGATCTGGTATGCTTCCTCCACTGTTCCCAATGTCCTGGCCAACATCCTCTCCAAAACCAAGGCCATCTCATTTTCTGGCTGCTTCCTCCAGTTCTACTTCTTCTTTTCCCTGGGCACGACTGAATGTCTCTTCCTGGCAGTAATGGCTTATGATCGTTACCTGGCCATCTGCCACCCACTGCACTACCCCACCGTCATGACTGGGAAACTCTGTAGAACTCTGGTGTCTCTCTGCTGGCTCACTGGATTCCTTGGCTACCCAATCCCCATTTTCCTCATCTCCCGACTCCCTTTCTGTGGATCCAATATCATTGATCACTTCCTGTGTGACATGGACCCCCTGATGGCCCTGTCTTGTGCTCCAGCCCCCATTACTGAACTTATTTTCTACACTCAGAGCTCCCTTGTTCTCTTTTTTACTATTATGTACATTCTTCGATCCTACATCTTGTTACTCAGAGCTGTTTTTCTGGTCCCTTCTGCAGCTGGCCGGAGAAAGGCCTTTTCCACCTGTGGTTCTCATTTAGCTGTGGTGTCTCTTTTTTATGGGACAGTCATGGTAATGTATGTGAGTCCTACATATGGCATCCCAACTTTGATGCAGAAGATTCTCACACTGGTATATTCGATAATGACGCCTCTCTTTAATCCGCTGATCTATAGTCTTCGCAATAAGGACATGAAACTCGCCCTGAGAAACATCCTGTTTAGAATGAGAATTAGTCAAAACTCTTGAGCCGAAGATGTTCAGACTTCCAAGTTCTAATAAAGAATAAGTTGGAGATGTATAAGTTTTTTAGTGGCCTTTTATTTCTTACCCTAATTAAAAGTTTTTCTTTTTCCCTGGAAGTGTGTTCAGCTTAAATACTGACACTGACTACTAAAACCTAAATTCATGGCAAGTAATTTTTCTGAAGGCTATCATTATTGGAGTGATTAAGTGGGACTGCTATATGAGAGAAGTTAGATTTCCTGAAAAATTTACCTTCATTTTTAGGACAAGTCTAATGACCTTTACCAAATAGTTAAAGGTGTAGTGACTTTTTTAGCAGTTTTGTTGATGTATAATTGATACACAAAAGGACTGCACATGTTTAATGTACATTAAAGGTGCAGTGGATTTTAACTAGCCATGAGACCTTTCTATAACTTTTAGCACACTCATTTCTTATCCCTAGCCTAACGATTTTATCTAAGCATGCTTTCCCTATATTAAAAGAGAGGCAGGGGGAATTCTCTTTGCCAATAGGAACTCTTTCAACAAATTTTCTTAGGGATGGAATTCCTCCATGGTACAATTGTAATAAATCTTGGATCCAAGCTAAAAAATCATTTGTTGAAGTTTCTATTAACAGTCCTATTATTACATGTACCACATTGTAGCATAATCTATTTATTTATGTGTACTTCCCCCTCAAGAGAGCTCCTTGAGAACAGGAATTGCCTTTTTCCTTTCTGGATCCCCAACACACAGCAACAGAGAAGAAAGCCTCTGCAACTGGGGAATTGGCCTGGCAATTGTCATCTGAGTCTTGGTGTTGCCAGGAGTCAGCCTGGTACTGTCAGTCAGGCTGTGGTGTGTAAACCTATTGAACATAAACAATCTCACAGAATACCACCCTCCAGCCAGGCCACTATGTGAACACGATGGATCAAGACAAAAGAAGACCACTCCATAATCATGTCTGAGCAAGAATATAGTACCAATTGTTTTAAAAAAAAAAAAAAAAAAAAAGACCAACCATCCCTCTCTCTTTTTTTTTCCATCCCTCTCTTTAGGCTAATAATATTAGTGACTGCTGCCTCTTTACCAAGTAAAGCTTTAGCCCAACTGCCTTTCAGGTAAAACTTAAGATACACAATCACAGAATTATCTTCCACTTTCTGACAACATCCAGAGAGAAATTCTATTTCTTCAAATTCTCCCCAAAGTCAACTAACAGAAGTCCAAACCGTATAATAAATCCTTTCTGACATCTTCCTTTTGGATGCCCCATGTTCCTCCTGACATATGTTCTCCCTTACTGCAAAAAGCCATTAAATTTATCTTTGTTCAGTGACAAGTGTGTTCCTGATGGCCTTTTCATGAGTGGGAGTCAACAATACTATGATACCTAGCATAGAATAAGAACTAAAAATGTTTATTAGATACTTTTACTTGATTTTTTTTTTTACTAATGAAAATAATATATAGTTGTAACAAAGTCAAGGGATGAAGAAGTATATAAAAATGATGGATTTCTCATCTTCACTGTACTCCTCAAAGTCCATATTCCTTAAATCCTCTGTCTGGCACTCAACACACTTCATAGTATGGCTCCACTAAACCTACTGTATTTTTCTTCCCCTCCCAACTCAACCCTCAGCTCTAGGCAGGCTAGTCACCTAACTACTCCCTCTCCAGCATCTCCACACTGTTGTTTAGGCTGCTCTTTAAACCCAGGAAGCCCCACTTTGTCTTCTGCTATGCAGTTTGACAATTTCTTAGTGTCTTGTTTTGTAAAATGGCTGTAAGACTTATATCTTGATGTGGTTTATGTATACAATGGAATATTACTCAGCTATTAGAAATGACAAATACCCACCATTTGCTTCAACGTGGATGGAACTGGAGGGTATTATGCTGAGTGAAGTAAGCCAGTCGGAGAAGGACAAACATTATATGTTCTCATTCATTTGGGGAATATAAATAATAGTGAAAGGGAATATAAGGGAAGGGAGAAGAAATGTGTGGGAAATATCAGAAAGGGAGACAGAACGTAAAGACTGCTAACTCTGGGAAATGAACTAGGGGTGGTAGAAGGGGAGGAGGGCGGGGGGTGGGAGTGAATGGGTGACGGGCACTGGGGGCTATTCTGTATGTTAGTAAATTGAACACCAATAAAAAATAAATTAAAAAAAGAAAAAAAAAGACTTATATCTTGAAAATAAAGTCATAAAGATAAATGAGACGATTTACGTAAGGACCATAGTACAATGAGAGACACATAGGAGGTTCTCAGCACATGTTTGTTCCCCTCTCCTTCCTATCTTTTAAATCTGGCCATGGATGATTTGTGGATTGCTCTATCAGATGTTCAGTATGCTCATACAAGCCTCTGTTGCCAAATAATACGGATACATATGAATTCATAACCAATGCCTTAAAGTACAAACTCTAGAGTCAGACTTTATATCCTGCCTATTCTGCTAGCTGTGCAACCCTGGGCAAGTTGCTTAAATACCACAATTTCAGCTACTTTACCTGTAAAATAGGATGATGATAATAATAGCTGTCTTGTGGGGTTATTATGACTCAATACTTTTAAAAAAATGAGTCAATACTGTTAAAGCTCTTAGCATTGTGCCTGTTAAACAGTAGAACTCCCAAGACACGAAAGTCCAGGGCCAGATGCCTTTCCAGGGGAATTCTATCAAACATTTAAAGAAGAAACTATACCTATTCTACTAAAGCTGTTCAGCAAAATAGAAAGAGATGGAACACTTCCAAACTTGTTCTATGAGGCCAGCATCACCTTAATTCCAAAACCAGACAAAGACCCCACCAAAAAGGAGAATTATAGACCAATATCCCTGATGAAAATGGATGTAAAAATTCTCAACAAGATACTAGCCAATAGGATCCAACAGTACATTAAGACAATTATTCACCATGACCAAGTAGGATTTATTCCCGGGACACAAGGCTGGTTCAGCACTCGTAAAACAAACAATGTGATTGATCATATCACCAAGAGAAAAAAACAAGAACCATATGATCCTATCAATAGATGCAGAGAAGACATTTGACAAAATACAGCATCCATTCCTGATCAAAACTCTTCAGAGTGTAGGGATAGAGGGAACTTTCCTCAGCATCTTAAAAGCCATCTACGAAAAGCCCACAGCAAATATCATTCTCAATGGGGAAGCACTAGGAGCCTTTCCCCTAAGATCAGGAATAAGACAGGGATGTCCACTCTCACCACTGCTATTCAACATAGTACTAGAAGTCCTAGCCTCAGCAATCAGGCAACAAAAAGACATTAAAGGCATTCGAATTGACAAAGAAGAAGTCCAACTCTCCCTCTTCGCCGATGACATGATATTCTACATAGAAAACCCAAAAGACTCCTCCCCAAGATTGCTAGAACTCATACAGCAATTTGGCAGCGTGGCAGGATACAAAATCAATGCCCAGAAGTCAGTGGCATTTCTATACACTAACAATGAGACTGAAGAAAGAGAAATTAAGGAGTCAATCCCATTTACAATTGCACCCAAAAGCATAAGATACCTAGGAATAAACCTAACCAAAGAGGTAAAGGATCTATACCCTAAAAACTATAGAACACTTCTGAAAGAAATTGAGGAAGACACAGAGAGATGGAAAAATATTCCATGCTCATGGATTGGCAGAATTAATATTGTGAAAATGTCCATGTTACCCAGGGCAATTTACATGTTTAATGCAATCCCTATCAAAATACCATGGACTTTCTTCAGAGAGTTAGAACAAATTATTTTAAGATTTGTGTGGAATCAGAAAAGACCCCGAATAGCCAGGGGCATTTTAAAAAAGAAAACCATATCTGGGGGCATCACAATGCCAGATTTCAGGTTGTACTACAAAGCTGTGTTCATCAAGACAGTGTGGTACTGGCACAAAAACAGACACATAGATCAATGGAACAGAATAGAGAATCCAGAAGTGGACCCTCAACTTTATGGTCAACTAATATTCGACAAAGGAGGAAAGACTATCCATTGGAAAAAAGACAGTCTCTTCAATAAATGGTGCTGGGGAAAATTGGACATCCACATGCAGAAGAATGAAACTAGACCACTCTCTTACACCAGACACAAAGACAAACTCAAAATGGATGAAAGATCTAAATGTGAGACAAGATTCCATCAAAATCCTAGAGGAGGGATCCCTGGGTGGCGCAGCGGTTTGGCGCCTGCCTTTGGCCCAGGGCGCGATCCTGGAGACCCGGGATCGAATCCCACATCGGGCTCCCGGTGCATGGAGCCTGCTTCTCCCTCTGCCTGTGTCTCTGCGCCTCTCTCTCTCTCTGTGACTATCATAAATAAATAAAAATTTAAAAATAATTTAAAAAAATCATTTATAAAAAAAAAAAAAATCCTAGAGGAGAACACAGGCAACACCCTTTTTGAACTTGGCCACAGTAACTTCTTGCAAGATACATCCACGAAGGCAAAAGAAACAAAAGCAAAATGGACTATTGGGACTTCATCAAGATGAGAAACGAACAAGGGATGGTGGAAAGGGAGGTGGGCTGGGGGTGGGGGTGACTGGGTGACGGGCATTGAGGGGGGCACTTGATGGGATGAGCACTGGGTGTTATGCTATATGTTGGCAAATTGAACACCAATAAATAAATAAATAAATATATAAATAAATAAATAAATAAATAAATAAATAAATAAATAAATATCCGAGGTGAAAAAAAAAATAAATAAATAAACAGTGGAACTCAATAAATATTTTTAAATCAATAAAATATAATAGGATTTTAAAGTCAGTACATGTAACTTTACCTCATTCTATTTAACAGGCACAGTGTTTTCCATTATATGAACATATCACAATTTGTTTATCAATTACTCACTTAAGGCAGTTTATTGTATCCAATATTTAACGATTAAAACAATGTTGCAACTAATGTCCTTAAATATAAGTCTCTACACATTCACATCAATATTCCACAAATTAGAGGAAGGATTTCTGAGATAAAAGAAATGTGTATTTTTAATTTTGAGAAATACTGCTAAATGAGATGTCCCCAAAAAATGTTCAAATTTCCAACAAATGGTATTGGGACAACTAGATATCCACATGCAAAAGAATGAAGTTGGGCCCCTATCTCATACCACATGCAAAAATTAATTCAAAATCAATCAGAGAGATGCCTGGGTGGCTCAGCGGTTGAGCGTCTACCTTTGGCTCAAGGAGTGATCCTGGAGACCCGGATCGAGTCCCTCATCAGGATCCTTGCATGGAGCCTGTTTCTCCCTCTGCCTGTGTCTGCCTCTGTGTGTGTGTGTGTGTGTGTGTGTCTGTCTGTCTATCTCTCATGAATAAATAAATAAAATCGTTTAAAAAAATGAATCAGAGACCTAATTGGAAGAACTGAAAGTATGAAACTGCTAGAAGAAAACATAGATTTAAATCTGTGTGACTTTGAATTACTCAATTGTTAAGACATAAAACCAAAACTTACAAAGAATAAGAGGAAAAATAAATTGGACTTAATCAAAAGTTTAAAATTTTGTGCTTTAAAGGATACTACCAAAGTACAAGTTCACAAAATGGGGGAAAAAATATTTGCAGATCATGTATCTGATAAGAGTCTATTATCCAGAATATATCAAGGACTCTTACAACTCAACAATAAAAAAGACAAATAACTCAATTTTTTAAATGAACAAAGATCTGAGCAGACATTTCTCCAGATAAGATATACAAATGGCCAGTGAGCACATTAAGAGATGCTCAACATCATTCGTCATTAGGGAAATGCAAACCAAAACCACAATGAGATACTATTTCATACCCACTAGCACAGCTAGAATCAAAAAAGCAGACGATACCAAGTGTTGGCCAGAGTGTGGAAAGATTAGAACAGTCACACCTTGTTGGCTGATATGTAAAATGGTACAGCTGCTTCAGAAAACAATTCAGCGGTTTCTCAAATAAATGTAGTTATCATATGATCCAGCAATTTTCATACATAGGTATAAACCCAAGAGAATCAAAACCATATGTTTACATGAAATGTATATACAAATGCTCAGGGCTGCATTATTCATAATTAGTCAAAAAAGTAAAACAGTCTAAAAGTCCATCATCTGATGAATGGACAAAATGTGATATATACATAGAATAGAATCTTATTCAGCCATAAAATGGAATGAAATATGGTATTTGCTACAATGTGAATGAACTTTGAAAACATTATGCTAAGTAAAGCATGCCAGACACAAAAGGGGACGTATTGTATGATTCCATTTACATAAAATGTCAGAGTAGGTAAATCTATACAGACAGTAAGAAGATTAGCAGTTATGAAGGACTAGCCAGGGGGAAGACTGGGAATGACTGGAATGGGTTCCCACTTTTGTGGGGAGTGATGAAAATATTCTACAACCAGATAGTGGTGATGATTGCACGACCTTGTGAATATACTAAAAACTACCTACACTTTAAAAGGGTGAATTTTATGCGATGTGAAGTGTATCTCACTAAAAAACTTGCATGAGAGGTTCTTTTTCCCATAGCCTCCCCAGCCCTGGATCTTCTCGCGCAGTCTCATTTGTTTGCCAATATGAGAGGTGAGATTGATATTGTGTTAATTTTCCTTCCTTGATTTGAACATTAAATGCCATAAGAACTTAGGAAAATGAGTTATTACCAGTATATGCTGTAGACAAATGTATTCAAGGAGGAAGTTGTGGTTGATCTGTGGCTTGAAGATAGGGAGAAGGGAGGAACAATATATATTTATAGACACTTCCCCCTCCAGGAGGTAGAGCTTAATCCCTTTTCCCAAAAGGTGGCCTAGACTTAGTGGCTTGCTTCCAAGGAACATAAGGGAAAGAGAAAAATAGAAACTTTACAGTGGAGAAACTAGAAAACACACCATCAACCTGGTGATGAAGGTTAACCTCCTGAGCGATGTCTTGTGGGTATCATGTCCCCTGATATGACATGACAAGAAGGGTACTTCACCTCCGTGGTATCTTCCCCTAAAATCCACAATCATAGTCTTATCATGAGGAAAAAATATCAAACCCAGGTTAGGGGCCATTCTGCAAGAGACCATGCTCAATACTCCTTAAGACTGTCAAGGTCGGGATGCCTGGGTGGCTGAGAGGTTGAGCGCCTGCTTCTGGCCCAGGGCGTGATCCTGGAGACCTGGGATCGAGTCTCGCGTGGGGCTCCCTGCATGGAGCCTGCTTCTCCCTCTGCCTGGGTCTCTGCCTTTCTCTCTCTCTATGTGTCTTTCATGAATAAATAAATAAAATCTTAAAAAAAGGAAAGAAAGAAAGAAAGAAAGAAAGAAAGAAAGAAAGAAAGAAAGAAGAAAGAAAGAGAGAAAGAGGAAAGAAAGAAGAAAGAAAGAAAGAAAGAAAGAAAGAAAGAAAGAAAGAAAGAAAGAAGAAAGAAAGAAAGAAAGAAAGAAAGAAAGAAAGAAAGAAAGAAAGAAAGAAAGAAAGAAAGAAAGAAACTGTCACAGACACAAAGGAGAGAGGTCACAACGTGGGTACCCTGAATTGGATCCTGGAACAAACAAAGGACATTCAGAGAAAACTGATGAAGTCCAAATAATGGAGATCTGTTACCAATAATATACAAATATCGGTTTATTTGTTTTACCAAATGTACCATATAAGATGTTAACAATGGCGGAAACTGGGTGAGTGTAATTTTATATATCAACTTTTTTTCATCTTTAATTTATGTTATTCTATCTTGAGAGAGAGAGAGAGCATGAGTGGGAGTTGGGGGGAGGCAGAGAAAGAATCCTAAGCAGGCTCTACCCTCAACTCAAAGCCAAACGGGAAGCTCAGTCTCACCACCCTGAGATCATGACCCGAGCCAAAATCAAGAGTCAGATGCTTAACTGACTGAGCCACCTAGGCGCCTCTATATTATCTTTTAAACTTCTATGAATATAAAAAGATTCCAAAATAAAAAGTTCATTGCTTTTTAAACAGCTTACCTGATACTTATACCGCCTGAATAGTCTCATGGGAAATGCCAAGGTCCACATGAAAATACACTGGTGTACCCACAGGATGCATGGATTCTGAAAGCCTCAGACTCAGAAGTTGAAAGCCTCAACTTCAGAAAAAAGGAAGCTTTAAAGTAGGTCATTTATTTTTTTAAAATTCCCCTGGCTATTCGGGGTCTTTTCTGATTCCACACAAATCTTAAAATAATTTGTTCTAACTCTCTGAAGAAAGTCCATGGTATTTTGATAGGGATTGCATTAAACGGCGGGCACTGAGGGGGGCACTTGACGGGATAAGCACTGGGGGTTATTCTGTATGTTAGTAAATTGAACACCAATAAAAAATTTAAAAAAAATAAATAAATTTATTATAAATAAATAAATAAATAAAGTAGGTCATTTATTATGTTTAGTCAGTTTTATTACTTGAATCCTGAAGAATTTATTAAGACTTAATACAGCAACATCATTGTATGCTTGAGGAAAATCTTAAACATTTTCTAAACGACTTGATAAGAGAAAGTTTAATTAGATGCTACTATAACATTTAACGTTTCCTCACAAGGTCTTTTAACATCACATTGGCAATGACCGAAAAGGATGAGCCATGAGATTTAAAGACCTGGGGCTCCTGTGAGTTCAAGCCCCACATTGGGTGTAGAGATTACAAAATAAACAAACTTAAAAGAAAGAATGATCACACCCTGAAGGATGATCCAAAGAAGTTGAATTTTCCAAGTTCTGTTAAATAGCCAGAAAGGAGAAAAAGTAACATATACCCTCTGCTGCTTGCTACTACGTATTCATGCAAAGAAAATTTCTCATCAATGATGAATACCTAGAACTTGAAGAGTTTTAATATTTAATATTTTTATTATAAATTTTAATCATATATGATTTTTTCTTTTTTTTTTAATTTTTTATTTATTTATGATAGTCACACACAGAGAGAGAGAAGCAGAGACATAGGCAGAGGGAGAAGCAGGCTCCATGCACCGGGAGCCCGACGTGGGATTTGATCCCGGGTCTCCAGGATCACGCCCCGGGCCAAAGGCAGGCGCTAAACCGCTGCGCCACCCAGGGATCCCCATATATGATTTTTTCTTAAGACATAAGAAATATTGTGAATTTTTTCACCAAAATTTATAGAGCTGACTTTAAGTCCCTTCAAATGTATTCCACTTTGTCATATAAACATCATTTTCCTGGTGGACAATTTTCGAAGCACTGCCATAAGGGACAGCAAATCTGTCCAGTCAACAATTCTCTTCAACATCTTGGGGGAGTTAAGTTACTCTGACTAAATTCCTCCTCCCAGAATTGTTTGTGAAAATAAATGTTATAGTTTTAAAACTTAATGAACTCTCTGGAGGTTGATTCTACATCAATACAACTTGTCAATATCATGCTGATTTTTCTCTCTCCTCCAGTCTCTAAACATATCGTCCAAGGCAACCATCTCTATCCTTCATAATAGTACTTACTACAACCACCAATTTAATGTGCTCCTTGCTTCAAAAAGATCTTTCTCAAAATGAGTGGGAAATACCAGAAAGGGAGACAGGACATGAGAGACTCCTAACTCTGGGAAACGAACAAGGGGTGGTGGAAGGGGAGGTGGGCGGGGGGTGAGGGTGACTGGGTGACGGGCACTGAGGGGGGCACTTGATGGGATGAGCACTGGGTGTTATTCTATATGTTGGCAAATTGAACACCAATTAAAAATAAATTTATTTTTTTAAAAAAAAAGATCGTTCTCATATATTTTAGAATAACATTTGCCATCATTTTGAGCTTTGACTTTGGCTGCTTATTTCTTCCTAGAGACTTGTAAGATTATTAATTTTAAAATAAACTATCACATTGCTTATGCCCCTTGTGGAGAAAAAGAAATCATCATGCACTCTTGGTGAAATCGCGAATTGGTAGAGCCATTGTGGAAAACAGGACGGAGGTTCCTTAAAAAACTGAAAATGGAATTACCATAGGACCCAGTAATCCCACTACTGGGTAATTACTCAAAGAAAATGAAAACACTAAAAAAAAAAAAAAAGAAAAGAAAAGAAAAGAAGAAAGAAAACACCAATACAAAAAGGTATATGTTTATTGCAGCATTATTTGCAATAGTCAAATTATGATAGCAGCCCAAGTGTCCATGAATGGATGAATGGATAATGATAGATGAATGGATAAAGAAGTAATAGAATATTATTCAGCCATAGGGTGCCTGGGTGGCTCAGTCAGTTAAGCATTTGACCTGGCTCAGGTCATGATCTCAGGGTCCTAGAATCGACCCCTGCATTGGGCTCCATACTTGGTGAGGAATCTACTTGAACCTCTCCCTCTGCCCCTGCCCTCACTTGTGCTCTCTCTGTCTCTCTCCTTCGAATTTGAAAACAATAAATAAAATAAAGAATATAACTCAGTCATTAAAAAGAAGGAAATTTTGCCATTTGCAACAACATGGATGGACCTAAAGGGTATTATGCTAAGTGAAATAAGTCAATCAGAGAAAGACAAATACCACATGATTTCACTCATATGTGGAATTTAGGAAACAAATGACCAAATAAAGAAAAAGAGACAAACAATGGTTAGGTCTTTCATATGAGCAACTATACATCAAACAGAAACGGTTTACTAAAAGGCTGGATTAATATGGCTTTATCCTCAATTATACATTTTTTGTACCAAACAAGCAAGTATAAACATTAAATATATGAAAAAATACATTTAAAAATTAAATCTAAACACCTAAGGAGAATTAGGCACTATACACACTAATGTTAACTATTAAATTTTAGTCCTTCATGGGGTGCCTGGGTGGATCAGTTGGGCATCTACCTTCAGCTTGGGTCATGGTCCTGGGGTCCTGAGATTGAGCCTCACATTGGGCTCCCTGCTCAACGGGGAGCCTGCTTCTCCTTCTCCCTCCTGCTCATGATCTCTCTCTCTCTCTCTAATAAATAAATAAAATCTTTTAAAATATCTTTAGTCCTTCCTACATTATCTTTTTGTGGGTTTAAATAAAAACACATGATTTTTCATTTTCTTTGCAATAATATCCCCACAAAACACCCCAGTATAGTGTCAAAAGCACTAGACCTGGTTTCAGATCTAAATTTAAGCTCGAGCTTATCACTCACTAGCTGTATGACATTCATCTTAAAACTTTCACACTGCTGTATCCAATACGAGAGTAGGTGTCCAATCAACGTTTATAAATTTAATCAGGAACTGAGTCCAGGAGAAACCAGGGAAGAAGTGAAAGAGGCCTCTTCTTTGCTTGCCAACTTATTAAGTGGGCTATAACAACAGGTAAGCAAATATAAGAAAGGATATAGTCCTCCCCCCAGCAATTGTTCAATCCTGGCCGGGCAAAGAAAAATGGCTTGCACCAGGAAATGAGCACAAAGGGAAGGAAAACCAACAGGGCAAAAAGACAGGTAGCCTTAGACCTTCACTAAGATTCCTTTTCCCCTGGGAAGCAGTTTTCCCTGACCACACTGGGAAGCCATGCACTCCACCATGCAGTGAGGCCATGCACTAAAATCCCAGAATTCTAGATCTGCTTCTATTCATCTGATAGAATTCTCGTTAATATTTTCTCATGACCTGAGCAAAGATAAGCAAGACCATGTATCCATTTTGTTTCTCTATCAATATGAGCATGTAAAATACATGGGGAAAAAAATGAGAATCTGATCTCCTAAATCTAAAGCAAGAATAAGAAAGACATACATAAACAAAAACAGAAAAAACGTGTGTTCAGAGAATTGTAATCAACAACAGGATGATATATATTCAACTCAATATTTATTGAGTGTTTACTAGAAACAGATAACTAGAGTTAGTAACATATTTTAGAAAGACATTTCCTACCTAGAAGAGATCAAAATCTTGCAGGAAATACTTATAATACTTTACAAATCGTATACATTAGATGGTAATAAGGAGAGATAGATTATAGATAGATGATAGATGATAGATTAGATAGATAGATAGATAGATAGATAGATAGATAGATAGATAGATGCTTTTTCTAGAACACATTCCCAATGAACAGCGATAAAGCTGTATAGACTGAGATTTCTGTCTCTTTCTTGGTCTTGTCCCAAGACACAGCCTTGTGAGCAAGTTTATCCACAGGCTAACAACTATCCCATCATTCAGCAGAAAGGTAACAATTCAACCCTCAGAGAAGTTTTCCATCCTAGATCTTGACTGTGCCCTGGCCAAAGAACATTGGTAATAAGGCGCTCAAAGTCAAGTCTATGCTTTGCTTCTCCAAGGGTGAGCTGGAACCAGGACAATCCCCCTCAGCAGTATCCATTTGTTCGGAAAGAGGTCACACAAATGTGTTTGTGTATGCCAGAAGGAGACAAATTTATTCTCTAACATAGCTTTAAAATCATACTTTTAAAAATGTTTTCAAATATCATTTAAAAATGTAACCCAAAAGTCAATCCCAAAAGGCTACAGACTCTATGATTCCAACTGTATGACATTCTGGAAAAGGCAAAATTGTAAAGACAGTAAAAAGACCAGTGGTTGCTGAGAGTTAGGGAAGGAAAAGATGAATAAGAGGAGCACAAAGGATTTCTAGGACAGTGACACTATTCCGTATGATACTGTAATGGCAGATACAACATTATACATTTGTCAAAACCCACAGAATGTACGACCTCAAAAGTGAATCCTAATGGAAACCATAGATTTGGGGTGATAATAATGTATCAATGTAAGATACAATGTATCAATGTAAGCTATAACAAATGTACCCTTCTAATGTAGGATGTTGATGGTTGGGGAAGTGTGTGCGTGTGCGCGCGCGTGTGTACAGAGGGTACATGGGAACTCTGTACTTTCCACTCAATTATGCTGTGAATGTAAAAGTGCTTTAAAAAATAAATTATTTCTTTAAATAACCTTAAAAACGTAACCCAATAATAATTATTGGCCAAAACTCCATAATTCGTTTATTCTCTTTTTGGCAGTGACAAACAGAAGCAGACAAAGTAAGTTTTCTACAAGGCTTTTTGCTATAGAGAAACAGTCTGTAGACCAAAAATGTAGAGGCTCAACTAGTAAGTTTGCCTCAAATGATAGGTTTTTTTCCATTTATTCATTTACCCCATAATTCACTTTGCCCATTCTGGATGCCTCAACCAAACATCATCTTCTCCTCTCTCTGCTAGCAAGAACAAAAAACTTCAGGGAAACACAGTAGTTGGCAAAGTCTTGAAGAGACTGGCACTGTTCAAGTGGCCTCTGCGAACGCAATGCCCAAAGGATCCCCGTCCCCCAGGCCTAATCCAAAGACAAAGTTGCTTTAACAGATTAGAAAGGAAACTTGAAGCAGCAGAATCATAGCAAAGATCCTGAGGTCTCCAGGTGCCAGTTTGGGTCCCTCTGCGGCAGCTCTGCCTTGGTTGATTAAAGCGGGAGCTGGAGACCCCTGAGAGTCAATTAGAAAAAAGAAGTCAGGGCGAGGAAGAGAGAAATGATTCCAGAAACTACCAATTAAAAGTGAATATGGATCCCACAGCATCGAGGGACCGTGACTCAAACTGTTGCATCAGTCAAGTGTCAGTACCAACTCCCCAAACATGAGGAGGGAGCAAACGGGAGGGAGCCAGACGAGTTCCACACCTGACAAGTGACCACTTCGTATCCCAAGTGCACACATACCTGGCAATTAGGGTGCAAGTGTTATCTCTTGATTAGCTGTGCAGAAAACCCCAAGAACATGCCATGAGGCCAACCGGCCCTGGAGGCTGGGAAACACCCCATGGAGTTATGCAGGGTGCTGCTGACACAACAGCCCTGCTACCAACTCTGAACCACGCCTGTCAGGTCAGACCACACACGGCTCACTGTCCTTCGTGCAGAACGACGGCGCTTGCACGATCACGCTCCCCTCCACCCTGTGGTTGTAAAACACCTAATGATTCTCAAGCCCGTTTACAAACAGCACTTCATTAATTGTCACCGTGTGGGTTTTGTCAAGTGTGTTTTAGTATTTCCATCTAGGAATTTAAAGAAGTTAAATTGTGCTGAAGTTCAAGAGATGTGCCTAAGATCACACAGGCAATATGATTTTTTTGTATTTTAAGTGATGTGCCACTAGACTTACATATACATAGACTCTCTCTGGAGGAAAACAGGAAAGAGGAGCGGCTACTACAGCAAGGGAACTAGAGGGCAGGAGTGGAGATGAAGCTTGCCTCTGTTACTTTTTATGTAACTTTACAATTTTACCCTGTTGTATACTTAACTTCCAGAAATTAAATGAAAAAGAAGATTATTCCCCAATTTAAAAAATAGTGAAAGGGAATAAAGGGGAAAGGAGAAAAAATGAGTGGGAAATATCAGAAAGGGAGACAGAACATGAGAGGCTCCTAACTCTGGGAAACAAACTAGGGGTGGTGGAAGGGGAGGTGCGCGGGAGGTGGGGATGGCTGGGTGACGGGCACAGAGGGGGCACTTGACGGGATGAGCACTGGATGATATGCTTTATGTTGGCAAATCAAACACCAATAAAAAATAAATTTATAAAAAAAAATAAATATGATCAGGGAGCAGAAAACCACAATGCAAACCTTGTCCCCCTGCATGATGCCGCCTCCCATGCTGGGGAAGAGGCCAGCGCAGCCGTCCTCCTCCTGCATCCCTCCACCTCCCCCTCCCTCTCCCCCATCCACATATACATACACAAGCACAATTTTCCACGAGAACGTTCCCTGCTCTGAGTCTGCCAGGAGCTGAGCGTGTGCCAAAAACCAACCAAGAGGTAAGGAAAATGAAAACATGGTTCTGGCTTGGAGGTGGAGTGATCCTAACAATACAGTTTCCTTTGGGGGAAAAAATAGCTTTTTTGTTCAATATTTTAAGGGAATAGAAATATAAAGCAACACTTCAGCATAAGGGATCGAGCGTAGAAAGAATGAAGGCCCAAAACCAGCCAGCGCCATGCCCGTGGCTCCCGCCTCCTCAGCAGGCCACACATCACTGAGCCAAGGGAGGCACGGCCTGTCCCGGACATCAGGGGAGACTTCCCCACCGGACACGGCGGGACAGGCCCCCCAGGAAGGCGAGAGGACGTAAGACACAGGGCGCCTGCAGCCACACGTCTAGCCACACTTTCTAGAGACCAAACAGACAAAGCTAAGTTGATGGGGCATGGAAGAAACTGCGTCCCACGCCACAGCAAGCTAGGACACCCCATGGTCACAAGTCACAGCTGTAGGTAGAGCAGTAAAGAGGGAAGAAAGGGCCAGGGCACGCCCAGAGGTTAGGCAGCTGAGTCTTGGCTTTGGCTCACGTCATGGGTCATGGAGGGAGCCCCCACTCTGGGCTCAGTGTGGAGTCTGCTTGAGACCCTCTCCTTCCCCCCCACCCTCACACCTGTGAGTGCACGCTCTCTCAGTAAAATAAATAAATAAATACCTCTCCCTCTGCCTGGGTCTCTGCCTCTCTCTGTGTATCTCTCATGAATAAATAAATAAAATCTTTAAAAAAGAGGGGTGCACCCGGGGGGCTCAGCGCTTGAGTGTCTGCCTTGGGCTCAGGCGTGACCCCGGGTCCTGGGATCAAGTCCCATGTCAGGCTCCCCGCGGGGAGCCTGCATCTCCCTCTGCCTGTGTCTCTGCCTCTCTGTGTCTCTCAGGAATAAATAAATAAAATATTTTTTAAAATAAAAAATAAAATATTTTTAAAGAACAGAAAATGCTGACACAATCCTGACACCGAGAGCTCTCCATTACCATGAGCTAAATAGATGATTACCATGGGAATAGCATAAACGGTCTTTTAAAGTTTGTTCATCTGTTCCATGTAGATTTACTGAGCACCGAGCTAGGATCTAAGGCTGCAAAAATGAGAACCTTCCAAAAGCTTGCAGCCCCACTAGCAACTAATTAAAACACAATGTCCTAAGGGCTCTGAGACTATCAATATAGACACATCAAAATCTGCTTCAGGTGAGCTCAGGGGTTTTTTTTATTTAAATTTATTTTTTATTGGTGATCAATTTGCCAACATGGTTAGTACTTGAATGGGAGAGCTCAGGGTTTTTTAAGAGAGGTAAGATTTGAACTGAATCTCAAAGGACAATTAGGAACTCTCTAGCGGGGGAGACAACACATTTCAAGCAGAAGGGATCACAGGTGCAAAAGTGCTGAGGTATGAAACAGCATGGAAAATGTCCGGATATTAAGAATATGTTGGGGGTTCCACGGATTAGGATTAAAGGAGAAAAGCAGACGCAAGATAATATAAATAAGCAGACAAACATGAACGTTGTGGCTGTGTGAAGGAATGTCTTACTGGAATTATAGGGCTGCTGAAGGTTTCTAAAAAAGGAAACAGGGCAGTTCCCCTTTACCCATCAGGATACTGTTCCTAGACCCCCAATGGAGGCCGGAAACCTGGACGGAACTGAACCCTACACACACTGTCTCTTCCTATACCCGTACATGGATGATAGAGTCGAATTTGTAAATGAGGCCCAGTAAGAGATCACCAGCAGCAGCCAAAAATACAACAGGCTGTGACTCGAGTTATGCGGGGCCTCCCAACGCAGCTTATTGCACTGTGCCTTCCCCTCTGCTTGTGATGACGTGAGCTGGTAACACGCCTACGTGATGCGATGAAGCAGGTGAATGATACGGGCCCCGTGACCTAGTGTGAGCCCACTAACGACCTTCCGACAAGTCACCAGGAGGGTCTCCGGCTTCCAGACGGCGACCGCAGGGCCTGAAACAGCAGCAAGTGGAACTGGGGGAGCGCGACCTGCAGCGAGAAGGGCCACCGGAACATGACCAGACTGAGGTTTGAGAAAGGGGAGCCTGTCGGCAGCATTTCCCATCCTGAACAGCAGAGCACGTTAGCAGAATGGACCAGACTCCCAGAGCTAGAGCCAGGGTGACAGGGTGCAAACTCCAGCTGCCCCACAGATGGAATGTCAGCATGACTGAGCGCCGTCTGCTTGCCTCTGCTCATCCATGTACCACATGGAGGACGTGCATTAACTCATTTCAATCTCCCAACAGCCCTGCAGGTAGGTAATGACACTATCTGCATCCTATAGGTGGGGACACCGAATCTCAGAGAAGAAACTTGACCAAAGCCTTTGAAGCAGAATAACAGTTATGATGTCAAATCTTGGCTCTGCTACTTACTAGTTTATAAACTGGGACAACGCTACTATTATGGTGACTATTATTAAAAAGTTTAAAAATGGGGAAAAACAATTTCCACTATAGAGAAAATAAAAAGAAGACCATTCGGGGATCCCTGGGTGGCTCAGCGGTTTGGCACCTGTCTTTGGCCCAGGGCACAATCCTGGAGTCCCAGGATCGGGTCCCACATCAGGCTCCTGGCATGGAGCCTGCTTCTCCCTCTGCCTGTGTCTCTGCCTCTCTCTCTTTCTTTCTCTATCATAAATAAATAAATAAATAAAATCTTTAAAAAAAGAAGAAGAAGAAGAAGAAGAAAAAGACCATTCATTGTAGGGGCACCTGGGTGGCTCAACCGGTTGAGCAACTGACTCTTGATTTTGACTCAGATCAAGATCTCATGGTCGTTAGGTCGAGTCCCATGTCGGGCCCTGCACTCAATGTGGAGTCTGCTTAAGATTCTTTCTCACCTTTTCTCTCCACCCCTCCTCCCCACTCACGGGCACTCCACATTCACTCTCTTGCAAAATAAAAAAATAAAATAAAATAAATAAATAAATAAAATAAAATAAAATAAAATAAAATAAATAAAATAAAATAATAAAATAAAATAAATAAATAAATAAAAGAAAAGAAAAAAAATAAAAGAAAAGAAAAAGAAAGAAAAGAAAAGAAAAGAAAAGAAAAGAAAAGAAAAGAAAAGAAAAGAAAAGAAAGAAAAGAAAAGAAAAGAAGAAAAGGCCATTGCAAGAGTCAGGCAAGAATGCAGAACCACTGGACTAAGATAACAGGAATGGAAAGAAAATAAATGAGATCTTTTAAGAGGTATGATTAAAACATCCAATGACAGGCTGTATATCAGAAATGAAGAAGGAACAGTCAGAGGTGACTTCCTGAGTTTCTGGCTTGGAAGCTGAACACGTGGGGACGTCAGCCACTACTACAGACACAATAGAGGTGGCTGCCAGAGATAACGAGTTGTGTTTCAGACATGCTGGATCTAACGTGTCTGTGGCACATGCAGCCTATGAAGCTGGTGTAAATTCACTACTACTGCTTCAGGAAACTATCTGGACGTAGAGATTTAGAAAGATTCGTTTGGTAATTGAACATGTAGCTATGAGTGGAACGGTGGGAGAAAAACGTTTTGAGGCAGAGAAGCAGCAGGCCATAGGTAGAACTCCTAAGGGCACCATCATTTAAATATGGGATGAGGTGGGGCCACCTGGGTGGCTCGTTGGCTAAGATCTGCCTTGGGCTCAGGTCATGATCCCAGAACCCCAGGGGACAGAGCTTCTTCCTCTGCCCCTCCCCCTGCTTGCTCGCTCGCTCACTCTCTCTTTCAAATAAACAAAATAAATAAATATTTAATAAATATATAAAAATAAATAAATAAATATGGGATGAGGAAGGGTACGTGCAGGAAGTAGGACTTAGTAGGATTCCAACTTCACCACCAGGGCTGTGCTCACGACATCCCCAAATCGGAAACGGTGCACATTTTGGCACTGTTCACTATGCTCGTAGTTATTCTCTTAGATGTAGCACTCTGGGCATTTCTCCTCTCAGTTCTTCCCCTAATCATTGCAATTAGGCCTCTTTCCTCCCCACTGTAGAATCTAGTTTTAAGCCTCAGCTTCTGTAACCCTTGGAAGGGTGCTCCCTTCTGGAAGTCCTGTGTTGGATGGCACCGTGTCAACCTGCAGAGCTGGAACGACATTTCCAGGCATCCTCTACCCTTCACAGTTCTGGCTTGGAGTTGGCCAAAAGAGCAATTTTCACAAGACCTGAAAGGTGGAAATGAATCAGGAGGTCATTGTGGCAAGAGGCGGTGACAGACCCGGAGGTGCCAACAAGTTCCAGCAACCTGTTTTCACTCTCCCTCACTCTGCCCCGCTCTTCGTTATTACTGACTGGCCGGCAGCGGGCAGGCCCTCAGAGACCGTCCAGTGGCCCGGCCTCCCACAGACACAACCTGCAACACACACCGGCCTTCCCTCTGCGGTCAGTCCCATTTCAGTGGTTGGAAGTGAGGGACTCCTAACTTCCTCCTGGATCTTCACCTCTCCAGCCCCTCTGACAGTTGCATAAGGTCTAATTCATATAATAAATCTTTTATCCTGTAACTCATAAAGGTCCTGCTCCCTGTTTAAAACATGCTCCATCCTTTCTTCCCTCGCCCTGACCTCCATGCTCCATATACTGATAAAGAATATCACAATTTCCACTGTCTCTTTGAAAGGCTACAGACCACATTGACTTACAAGAGGAGCAACTATCAAAGCAGGAGCCCTGCACTGCAGGCTCTTCACGCCAATAGAATACGGGTTCAACATTATTCTTATTCTGCAAACAAGGTGTCAACGCCCTCTCTATTAGTTGAATATACCCTACTTTCCTAATCCACCATCTATCCAGCCACCCATCTATTTGGTAGAGTCAGACAATGTCTAACCTTCCAATGCATGTGATAGTGTCTAAAACTCAAAGATAAGTATGAATTCGTGTCTGTCCTTAAAGAGTTCAAACCATGTAACCAAGCGATTCTAATACGATAAAACACGTATCATATAACATAGAATGTACACAGTGCTATATCATTCCCTAAACATATGTCCCTAAATTTTTTTAAGATTTTTTATTTATTCATTCATGAGAGACACAGAGAGGGAGAGAGAGGCAGAGACACAGGCAGAGGGAGAAGCAGGCTCCATGCAGGGAGCCCCATGTGGGACTCGATCCCGGGACTCCAGGATCATGCCCTGGGCTGAAGACAGCGCTAAACCACTGAGCCACCCAGGGATCCCCCTCTAAATTTTTTTAATACAGTTTCCTCAGTCTTGGATGTCATCTGTTACATTTCACATCAAATTCACAAGTAACTAACAAATATGTTGTTAGACTATGCTCAATATCACAGATAAAGAAATATAAATTTAAAAGAATAAAGTGTCACGTTGCCTATCAGATATAAAAGCTATTTCCCAGGTTATGAATAGCCATTCTTATAACATTTGGGAAGGGAGAAAATCAATAGTATGAAGATACAAATAAAAATTAATAAAATGGAAAAAAAATACGGCAGCCCGGGTGGCTCAGCGGTTTAGCACCACCTTCAGCCCAGGGCGTGATCCTGGAGTCCCGAGATCAAATCCCACATCAGGCTCCCTGCATGGAGCCTGCTTCTCCCTCTGCCTGTGTCTCTGCCTCTCTCTCTCTCTCTGTTTCTTTCATGAATAAATAAAATCTTTAAAAAATGGAAAAAAATACAAAAGATGGGGGTAAACAAAGTCAAGTTCCTTGAAGACTAGTAAGAGACAAACTTCTGAAAGAAAAGACACAATAGAGAAAAAGAGAACAAAAAATCTGATACCACAAAGAATAAATAAGGAACATATAAATAATTTAGATTTGAAAACTTAAATGAAGTGAATAAATTACTAAAAAATATAAAATATCAAAATCAAATCAAGAGAAAAATAAACATTAGATTTAAATCGTTAATCTTTCCATTTAAAAATGCCAGGTAGTAGAAGACACGTATGGACATTTTTCCAAACACGACACCCAGATGGCCAACAGACACATGAAAAGATGCTCAACATCATTCATCATCAAGGAAATACAAATCAAAACCACATGAGATACCTCCTCACACCTCAGAATGGCTAAAATTAGCAACACAGGAAGCAACAGATGTTGGCCAGGAGGAGAAAGGGGAAACCCCAAGATGCTGCTGGCTGGAACGCAAGCTGGTGCAGCCACCCTGGAGAACAACGTGGAGCATCCTCAGAAAGTTAAATAGACAATCGCACCACTGGGCACTTACCCAAAGGGCACAAAAATACAGATTCGAAGGAACACATGCATCCTAGTGTTTATTGCACAATGTCCACGAGAGCCAAACTATGAAGAGAGCCTGAATGTCCATTGACTGGAGAATGGATAAAGGAGATGTGTGTGAGTGTACAATATTACACACACGACACACACACACTGGAACAGGACGCAGCCATAAAAAAGAATGAAATATTGCCACTTGCAACAATGTGGATGGAACTAGAGGGTATTATGCTAAATGAAATAAGTCAGAGAAAGACTAATACCATATGATTTCACTCACGTGACGAACTTAAGAAGCAAAACAGATGAACACAGGGGAAGGAAGAAAAAAAAGAGGGAAGCAAATCATAAACTCTTAATTACAGAGGAAAACTGAGGGTTGCTGGAGGGGAAGGCAGGGGGCCTGGCCTGAGGGGTGCAGGGTATTATGGAGGGCACTTGCAATGATCAGCACTGGATGTTGTATGTAAGTGATGAGTCACTAAATTCTATTCCTGAAATCAATATTATACGATATGCTAATTAACTAGAATTTTTTTTAAGATTTTATTTATTCATGAGGGACCCAGAGAGAGAGAGAGACGCAGAGACCCAGGCAGAGGGAGAAGCAGACTCCATGCAGGGAGCCCGACGCGGGACTCGATACCAGGTCTCCAGGATCATGCCCTGGGCCGAAGGCGGCACTAAACCGCTGAACCACCCGGGCTGCCCAATTAACTAGAATTTAAATAAAAACTTGAAACAACAATGAAAACAGCCAGGTGCTGATAACTGTATATGCAAGTTTTACCAAGAAAAAGATAAACTGATTTAAAACAAACTTTGCAAATAAATGAGTAAAAGAACCACTCTTTACTCATTGTGTGAGGCTAGTGTAACTTTTATAAATTAATAAATGGCAAATAATTTTTCTCCTTTAATCTGCTAATGTGAAATAGAACATTCAACTTTTGTTTAATGAACCAAACTTGCATTCTTGATACAAACCTTCCTTAGTCAGGATATATATTCAGGATATATATTTTTATATGCTGTTAGATTCAGTTGTGTAGCATTTAGGATTTTATACCTGTGGGTCACAAGCGATATTAGTTTTTGAGTCTACATTTTTCATCAGACATTGAAAATATTTCCTTCAAATACAGGAATAAGACAAGGACGCTTATAATCATTACTTGTATTCAGCATACTAGAGCTCATAGCTATCCTGGAAAAAAAAAGGTAAAAAGATTGGAAAGGAAGATACAAAACAGTCATTACTTGTATATAGAAAACTCAACAGAGGCAACAAATTATTAGAATGAGAGATTCTAAAAAGATCACAGCTACAAAAAAAAAAAATACATAAAACAGCCAGTTGTATTTCTATCCCCAAACATAGCAAAAGTATTTGTTAAAATGATACAATTTACAATAGCACTGAAAACTATAAAGTATCTAGGAATGAATTTAATAAAATATATGTAATACTGCTCTGGGGAAAATGTGTAATTATACTCAAAGACATTGAAGAAGACTTCAAAAATGAAGGAAGTCATGGATACAAGATTCAAAGTCATAAAGATGTCTATTCTTTCTAAATTGATCTATAAACTAAATGCCATCCAATCAAAATCCCAGAGTTTTTTGTGAAAATGTACAAGGTGAGGGGATCCCTGGGTGGCTCAGTGGTTTAGCGCCTGCCTTCGGCCCAGGGCATGATCCTGGAGTCCCGGGATCAAGTCCCGTGTTGGGCTCCCGTCATGGAGCCTGCTTCTGCCTCTGCCTGTGTCTCTGCCTCTCTCTCTCTGTGTCTTTCATGAATAAATAAAAAGTAAAAAATAAAATATTTTTTAAAAAAGAGAAAAAAGAAAATGTACAAGCTGATTCTAAATATAAACAGGCTGCTTATTCAGAACAAACATCAAGGAGCTTGTCTGGTCAGATATGGACTTTTTATAAAGCTATAAGACAATGTGATCTGGGTAGAGATATAAACCAATAGATCAGAGTAAGTCACAATAGAGAGCTCAGAAACAAACCTGCATATATATATATATATATGGATATATATATGGAAAGTTGGTTTAAGACAGATTGGGCTTTAAAGATCAGTGGTTAAAAGATGGATTCCTTAATAAAAGACGCTGGGCCAATTAATCATACGATAAAAAAAAAGTATATACCTATAACACAACATAAATGTCATAATGAAAGAAAAAAAAAAAACCAAAGGATAAAACTTCATAAAACAATAGAGGACAGATGTCTTTACGACTTCCAGATAGGGAAGGACTTCTAAAAACACAAAAGACACCAACCATAAAAGATTGACAAGTTCAGTACGACTGGAATGAAGAACTCTGTTCAACAAAAGCTCCAACACAGAGATTACACACCGAGCACCTGTTAGATGATGTCTGCAGCACATAAAATGACAAAAGATTATTACGGAGGATAAATAAGTAAGTCCTACAAATCCATTTGAAATCCAAAGAGAAGTAGGCAAAGACACAAGTAGTCCTTTCACCATGAGAAAATATTAGTGGAGAAAATATTAGTTCATAAACATGTGAGAAGAGGCTCAAGCCCATTAATAGAGAAATGCAGCCTAGGGCCGCAGGGGGCATCGTTGAAGCCTCCTCTATTTGTGACCCTAAACAATAAGACATAGAGGAGAGTAAGGAGGACCAGGGAGACACACCCGCTGAGTCTCGTAGACGCATAAATCGGAATAGTCACCCTGGAAATGCTTGGTATTTCTCCAAAAAAGTTGAGCGTGTTTCCACCCTGTGTGCGCTGCTGTGCTAATGCTGCGGCACCGCTTCTCACGCGCTACATGCGGCAGAATTCCTGAGACGGTTCCTTAAACATGGGTTATCGGACTCTGACCCTGAGCGTCTAATTCAGGGATTGGGGCCTAAGAATTTGCACTAAAAGGGGCGCCTGGGTGACTCGGCTGGTTGAGCATCTGCCGTCACTCAGGTGGTGATCCCAGCCCCGAGACAGAGCCCCACGTGGAGCTCTCTGCTCAGCGGGCAGCCAGCTTCTCCCTCTCCCCTGCTGCTCAAGCTCTCCCTCCCTCTCTCTCAAATAAATAAATAAATAAAATCTTTTTAAAAAGTGTTTTTGGGCGACTTCCCTGACTCTGGCTGGCCACCTCTCCGAGTCATGGAACCTCGCCCAGGAGCGCTCCCCATTAAAGCACTCTCCAACCTAAAAAAAATAAAAAATAAAAATAAATAAAAAAATGTTTTTGGAATTAAAAGAGGCTCCCAGGGCACCTGGGTGGCTCAATCATTTAAGCACCTGATGCTTGGTTTTGGCCCAGGTAGTCATCTCAGGGCAGTAAGTTGAGCCCTGACACAGGCTCCGGGCTCAAGGTGAAACCTGCTTAAGATTCTCTCCCTCTGCCCCTTCCTCCTCTGCCCCCCCTTCTCGTGCATTCTCTCTGAAAAAAAAAAAAAAAAAAAGAGATGCCCAGGTGGTTCAGCAGTTGAGCACCTGCCTTCGGCCCAGGGCGTGACCCTGGGGTCCTGGGATCGAATCCCGCGTCAGGCTCCCTGCATGGAGCCTGCTTCTCCCTCTGCCTGGGTCTCTGCCTCTCTCTCTCTCATGAATAAGTAAATAAAATCTTTTTTAAAAATCTAAAAAGTAAAAGAATTAAAATGCAGTTCCAGATGATGTTGTTGGTGAGGGACCAGTCTTTTAGAACCGCGGCTACTAAGGGAACCCTCACACTTGCCATTCAGGGCAGGATATTAACACTGTCCTGCTTGCAGAAGGGAACCCAGAACCCAGGCATCCTGGGGCAGAAGGATGGTCTAAGTGGCATTACCGTACAATGAGCTCCCCGAGAGGACCAGGGCTTCTAAGACACCGGTGACACCCCAGTTTTTAAGCTAGGGGCACATGCCCACAGGCATCCCGTGAACTGTACACACGTGTGCGTGCTCACGTGTACGTGTGCTTCATCGTGAATCTCTGAAGTCCCGCTTCACCCCACCGTAGAGGTCTTTAGGCCGCTGCCGGGGAAGGCAGGAAAGGCCGCAGCGGCCCCCACGCAGGCCCTGGGGGCACCTCCAAACCTCCACAGGCCCTGCCCGGTGGGCTACCTCAGCCGGCACCGTCACCAGACAAGGGAACATCCCGACCACCACAGCGCCCGCTCCCACGCGTGGTCGGGGCGCACCTCGGTGTCCTGCCTGCTGCTCTCTGGCGGTGCCTCCAAAAGCTTCTCTCCTTTTTCTGCCCCAGGTGAATGCTTTCAGCACCTGTGCCCCCAGCTTCCACCCAAGGGTCGCCCCATGTGGGGCCCCTCTCCGACCAATGCACCCCATGTGGGTGCCCCATCCACCACCTATGGGCCATTTCCCTGCTGTCCGGCCCTACGGCCGGGGTGGAATCACACTCAGGATTTGAGTGATGGGGGAACGGTGACTGGTCTCATCTCTCTTCTGACCCTAAGGCGCACATCACCCCCCGCTTCCTCCCCATTGCTCGCAACCACTTCTCAAGGCGCCTCCAAGCTCCTCGTTGCCCTTCGGTGACTGTAGGCCTCAAAATCAACACCGAGTCATGCACAAAGCTCCACGTGTGGGCAGACGGACGCTGCATTAACACCTCCTTCCCACCAGATCAATAGGCTTATTAGAAGGATGAACTCAGGTATCTACCATGATTATTTTTGTAATCTGGTCAGTTAATAAATGACTACGTGCAAGTGGAAAAATAGAAAAATAAAAAATAAATAAAACCTTCCCTGGTTACTAGCCACGTTGGGATGGTAGAAAAAGTGTTTTTGCAACTATGTCGTTAACAACTACTCATACGAACTTTATTAGAATTCCCAGGAACGTTTCACACGCGATGCTTAAGATACACCTAGAAAGTTGGCCCTCGGGAACTAAAACAATGGCCTTCAAGCTTTTCTCTTGGATCCAGCCCTTAAAACTTCCTTCGTGTTGTTGTCCATTTAGCTTATTTTATCATCATTCTCTGACCTCTGTGCTTTATAATCTTCATAAAATGAATAAGTCACCAATGATGTTCAAGCGACGGATCAAGAGTCCGGCAGGACCAAGGTGCCTGCATGGCTCCGCCAGTTAAGTCTCCAACTCTTGATTCCGACTCCGGTCAGGAGGTCGGATGTGAGACCGAACCCTGCGCTGGGCTCCTCCCTCAGCAGGGAATCTGCTTGTCCCTCTCCCTCCTCCTCTGCCCCTCCCCTGCTCGCTGCACAAGGTTTCTCTAAAATAAATAAATAAATAAATAAATAAATAAATAAATAAATAAATAAATAAATAAACTCTCTCTTTTTTTTTTTTAAGATTTATTTACTTATTAGTAAGAGACACAGAGAGAGAGGGAGGCAGAAGCAGAAGCAGGCTCCATGCAGGGAGCCCGATGTGGGACTCGATCCCAGGTCTCCAGGATCAGGCCCTGGGCTGAAGGCGGCGCTCAACTGCTGAGCCACCCGGGCTGCCCTAATAAATAAATCTTTAAAAAAAAAAAAGAGAGAGAGAGAGAGAGAGAGTTCAACAGGACCAGACAAGTAGAGAGACCTAAGGCAGATCACCGGACCTCTTCCAGATTTATCTGTATCCACGAACGTACTCTCTGGTTACAGCCATCCAGCTGGGCATTAATCCTCCTTCACATTTTTCTATTCTTCCATACGAACATTAAAGGAAACTATTACGGGGGCCCCAGGGTCTCAGTCAGTTAGGCACCCGACTCGTGGTTTCGGCCCAGGTCATGATCCCCAGTCACGCTCTACACTCGGCAGAGAGTCTGCTTCCAGGTTCTCTCCCCCATCCTACCCCCACTCACGTGGGTCTGCATTCTCTCTCAAATAAATAAATCTTAAAAAAAAAAAAAAGAGAGAGAGAAACTATTACATAGTTTCTATAGATTCCCCTATATGTTACCACTATAGGGGATCCCTGGGTGGCTCGGCGGTTTAGTGCCGCCTTCAGCCCAGGGCGTGACCCTGGGGTCCTGGGATCGAGTCCCGCGTCGGGCTCCCTGCATGGAGCCTGATTCTCCCTCTGCCTGGGTCTCTGCCTCTCTCTCTGTCTGTATCTCTCATGAATAGATAAATATAATCTTTAAAAAAAAAAGTCACCATTATAATCTGAAGGGACTGAGCACGTAGCTCCGAGGTCTCTCAGCCCGGGACGCCACTGGGACACCACTGATGGTATCTGGCACCGTGACGAGGGCCGCCTGCAGGGAAGACAGGAGGAGGAGATGCTGGGTAACTGCTTCCCGGCGACTCTGTGGGGTCGCTGTTCCTGCCCTGGGCTGCCTGTTGCCAGAATCCTTGTAACTGGGACCGAAGTGAACTGTTTCATGTAAGGAAAGAAAGAGGCAGGGTGCGGGGAGATGACTCCAGGGGCCTGGAGTGACCCTAAAGCCAGGATCCAAGCTGGGAGAGAATGAAGCCAAACGACACGGTATTTTTTTTTTCTCCAAATGAATTTAATTCTCTTCCAGCCCCAAAGAAGGGGAAGGACATAAAGTTTAAAAACAAAAATTGCAAAAAAAAAAAAAAAATACACAAGCCATTAAAAAATTAAGTCCCCTCCCTCAGCAATAAATACTGAAATGATATATACACAGGAGCCCGGGAAGGAGGCAAGAACAGGGGCCCGGGCCTCGGTCCCAGGAGGGACCCCCACGCTCCACCGACACCACTCCTTGCCTGAACCGTGGGGGGCACAGGAGGCGGCAGCAGAGGCGGGCACAGGCTGGGGGCCTCGAGCACCCCGCCAGCGGGGTCCCTGGGGTGCTGCGGCCAGCAGAGCTGCTCAGGGCCCGTCCTCGCAGCCACGTCCAGGCCGGTCACTCGCACTGCGGCCGTGATGCCACGGTGGCCGCGGCCTGACTGCTGGGGCCCTGAGGCTTCCCGTTCACCACGAGCAGCACGGGGGTCTCCACGCGGACGCTGGCAAAGGAGAAGTCCTGTGGGAGACAAGCACACGGAGGTCCACCTCGGGCCCCCCGGCCCGGCCCCCCAGCACCCCTCAACAGGGCAAAGGCAGCAGAGGGATGGGACTCCCCACACTTCCCAGCTTCGGAAGGAAACGTCTGCGGCGGGGGGGGGGGGGGGGGGGGGGGGGATGGGAGGGGAGCCAGTGATTCCACGAGAACGGGACAATTGTCTGAAAAAAGGCGGGCCCGGCGCAGCCCGACCCTCGGGTGCCCCGGCCTCCACACCGTGGGCCCGTCCCCAGCGTTTCTCCGCAGCGGAAGCCAGGGACACGGGGCACCCGCTGGCTCAGCCAGGGGTGGCGGGACCCCCAGGGCCACCCAATAATGAGGCCCTGACCCCAAGACCAGACACGCGGCCGCCACGAGGCCGCTCAGTCCAAGTGTCCCCAAGGCCCGACACTAATGCGCCAGACGTAAATTCAAGCCACTTCTCTTCTCGTATGAGAAGGAAGACAGAGAAGGCACAGTGCAGACATTCTGATAACAGAAATCTCCCTCTAGCACTTCAAATGTGCTTTAAGTCATGAAGTTCTAGGACTTCAAGTTTTATGACTTTAGTTATGAAGTTTTATCACTTGAAGTCATAAAGTAATAAAACACGGTAAAAGATCTCCATCCAAAGCATATTGTCCCACTCCTGGGAGTGTGAAGGCATGAATTAAAGAGGCCTCATAAATCAAATTTTTTTAACATCCTACCAGGAACACAGGCAGTGACAAAAAAAAAAGCCAATTTATATAAGGGTCTGGAGTGACCCTAAAGCCAGGATCCAAGCTGGGAGAGAATGAGAGAATTCCTTATATAAGGAATATAAATAGCCAATAAACATATGATAAACTAGTCAACTTCAAATATAATCAAGAAACCAAAGCAAGAGAGCGGTGATGCTGTGTTCTTCACGTGAAAGCAGCACCCGACGTTTCAGAGGCTTCTCCCCTGAGCTGAGACGACTCAGGCAAGCTGCGGCACACACCTCTAGGGGGAGGCACGGCCTCCCAGGACCAGGCGGCAGCACCGGAGGCCCAGCCCCTGCGCCCTCTGGAGCCTGAACACCTCAGAAGTTCACGGAAGTAAATCATCCCAGATTTGGACAGGTGCCCGCTCTGGAGCTGGATGCCTCTACAACAGGGAGAGTGTAGAGACGGCCTAGATCCAGGGGCAGCAAACTGTCTCCCGTAGGCCCTGGGGTCCTGCGGCCGCCACCAAGGACTCGTGCCCTCCGACGCCGTGGCCCGGGAAGCAGCCGTGCGAGCCCGGCTATGCTCCCGAAGGAGTTCGCTTGTGGACGCTGACGTTCAAATCTGCTGTAACGTGCAGGCTTCACCAACTATCATCACTCCTCCAACTGTTTTCGTTTAAAAATACGGACACACTTGTCTCGCCGGCCACACAGGATAGGCAGGGAGCCGGGTTTGGCCACCAGGCCGCTACCTGCCAACCCCTGATGGACACGACGAACGAGTGAACCGACAGCTCCTCTTACGAGGTTTCCGGGACTATGACATGAGCCCGCATGGGCCACAAAAGCTATCGGCACAGCGTCCCGTGGTCGTGTTCTATAAACATGAGCCATCGTCGTCACCTTCATCACCACCGGAGTGTGTGTCAATTCAAAACAAAGTTGCAAAAAAAAAAAAAAAAAAGCCACAAAGTTGCAAAAGTTGCAGAATAAAGACTGGGGGCATCCATAAGGAGCTGCTAAGAGTGACAGCATCTGAGGGAAGGTATTTCAGCCCATTTAAAAAAAAAATTTTTTTTTTATTACGAGAACCGGCATCTGACGCTGTGTAAGTTCGAGGTGTGCAACGTGCTTGTGTACTTCGCATCTCCACTGGAAGGAGACGAGCACCAGGTGTCAGTGAGCACGTCCACCAGGTCGGAGGACTGTTGCTGGCAACAGTTAGGATCTAGCCCATTGGCGACTAAAGTACGCAGGACCGTCCTGTTGTGACTGCTGTCCTGTACGGTAGCTCTCCAGGTGTGTCTGTCCAGTCACCGCAAGTCTGCAACCTGAACAACCTCCCCCCAACCCCTGGCGACCACTATTCCATTCCCTGTTCTCATGAGTCCAGCCTTACTAGATTCCATATAGAACTGATATCATACAACATTTGTCTTTCTCTGTCCGGTCCATTTTTAAAATTCTTTTTAACAGTAGTTTCCCTTTTTAGTAAAAAAAAAAAAAAAAAAAAAAAAAGTGTATGCACATCATAGATCTGTGTATTGTGTATACACACATGTGTGTTCATGTATCACTTTGCATATTTGCTAAAAGACATAAATTGGTCCCGCTTTCAGAGCCTACGAGCTACGAGAAAATCCTGACCGTCACTCACTTTTCCTTTGTGCTGGATTCGGTGAAGCCGGAGGCTGGGCTCAGGGATGGCGACAGAGTCCCCAATGAGCACTCCCCAGCTCTGCACCATGTTGTACACCATCACGGCACAGCACGGTCCATCGGAGTCCACCAGGCCGAACGTGCTGCCAGGGGGAGGAAGGAGGGCCAGGAGGGGTGGGGAGGACAGCGGGCAGGAGAGAAGAGCAAAGACAGTGGTTTTAAAATACCAACGAAACGAACAGAAGCTTTCTCGGTTGCTTAGTGAGCTTGCGGCAGGCACCGTCACGCACGGTGCGTGTCTGCGTCCTCACTCCTTACACGGACAGCATCTCTGGTAAAGCACAGATGCACCAGACCCGCCGGTCACTTTGCCACAAACTGGAGACATGTGTTCACCGCGACCACTCGGCAGGTGTTGGTGATGAGCCCGCCCCAAATGCTGTAGCTGCAACGTTATTCCTGGTCCATCCACATCACCGCCACAACCGTCCAGCCCTCGCACGAGTACCTATCGTGCGTCAAGCTCCGTGCTCAGCAAGTCAACAGTGATCCACTACGAGTGAGCTCACAGTCCAGCAGGAGTGTGACCCCTCAATGGTCACAAGTGTGAGAGGCTCCAGAACAGCTTTTCCCCTGTGCTGAGTTCAGTGGGGCCGAAGCTGAGACCACGGGAACCCAGAGGAGAAATGTCCAAAACTAGAAGGCACGGAGGCGCCTTGAGGAGCCCCTCAAACTGAATGGTAAAGGATGAAAATTTATCCGGGTTACGAAAGGAAAACTAATCCTCAGTGGGAATAAAAAACCTCTGGGGGAATGTGGACAGGGATTAACCGGGGGGGCGGGGGGGGACACAAGAGAACTTTCCGAGGTGCTGGTAATTCATGTTCTCTGTCTTGACGGGTGTTTAGGTCACTCAAACGGGCTATGTACTAGTCAAAACTTGGCAAATATAGGGGATCCCTGGGGGACTCAGCGGTTTAGCGCCGCCTTCAGCCCAGGGCGTGATCCTGGGGACCCGGCATCGAGTCCGGCATCGGGCTCCCTGCATGGAGACTGCTTCTCCCCCTGCCTGTGTCTCTGCCTCTCTCCCTCTCTGTCTCTCATGAATAAATAAATAAAATCTTAAAAAAAAAAACCTTAGCAAATATACACTAAGGTTCATGTATTTCATTCTATATAAATTTTACGTAAAAGAAAACTAAACAAATCAAGCTCTAGTTAAAGACTACATGCTAAAGTATTCACAGGAAAGATACTGATCTCTGCAATTTCTTCAGCACTGCACCAAAAATAAGATGGATCAATGGATGAATTAAGGGACAGACAGATACGTGACAAACCAGCACAGTAAAATATTAGCAGAATATAGGTGGTTGGGTACAAAGATGTTCACCGCAAAATTTTTCCAATTGTATTATATGCTTGAAAATTTTTATACTAAAATGCTAGGGGGCAGGAGGGCGGGGAACATGAGCTATATCAAGAAGCAGCCAAAGAATTCCAGACAGACACGAACTGTGTGTAAAGGTATGGAGGCATGAAAATAGCTGTTCTGAAACCTAAAAAATTAGGCCAAGAGGCTCAAGTGGGAAAGTAAAAGAGGAGAATGGAAGGAGGCAGGCAGGGAGCAGAGTACGAAGGGCTCTGCATGAGTTCCAACTTTATCCTAAAAGCAAGCACGGTAGTAGTAAGGGAGGGATTTTATGTAAGGAATGGCAGTGGTCAGCTCTGCGTCCAGCAGACGTTGCTCTGCACCGTGGAGCACTGAGCAGAAACCAGGGAGCTGGAAGATGTGTCTGCGGAAGCAATGAGGTGCGAGACTGAATCTGTAGAGACAGAAAAGAGGCGCGCACAAAACAAGTGCTGAACTGGGTGAGCGTCACAATGCAGGAGAAAGGAGACTTGCAGAACGACTTCCAGAAGCCTCTGTTAGGGGACTGAGCAGACGAGCTACCACCAACTGACAAGGAAATCAGGGAGGACAAACAGTTTGGAGAGAAAGAGGAAGCAAGGGTGGCCCAGGTGGCTTAGCAGTTTAGCGCCGCCTTCAGCCCAGGGCATGATCCTGGAGACCCGGGTTCGAGTCCCACATCAGGCTCCCTGCATGGAGCCTGCTTCTCCCTCTGCCTGGGTCTCTGCCTCTCTCTCTCTCTCTGATGAATAAATAAATGAAATCTTTAAAAAAGAAAGGGGAAGCAAGTAATTTTGACGATACTGAGTTAGAGATTTCTGACTGGAGCCCAGAGGTAGTTGGACACAGAAACCTAGAACTTAGAGATGAGCCCCGGACTGCAGATACGCCTGTGGGCACAGCGGAGGCCGCCAAAGCCTTCAGTTGTGTAACATCACCAAGAGATGACCGTACGTGAGACGGTGAAGAACTGGTGCTCATGCCATCCTTTGGCACACCCGAATCCCCAACCAACGCCCCAAACAAGCCCAGCATTCTCCTGGAGAATCCGATCGAGGCCTCAGAATCCTCCTACACGGTACGTTGGGCAGCCACTACCAAGTGGTAAAAGTTGGCACCCATTTGCCGTCCTGAGAAAGAGAAAAGAGCAAAGGAACAAAAACAGAGTCCTCCTGGAACCTAACAGTGAGAATTTAAGAAAAAGAGAAACCAAGGAGCGACAAAATATTTGTTCTCAAGGCCCCCACCTCTGTCTACATCTCCTTTTCTTCTTCTTAGGGCTACGGTCTGCTCTAGGTAACCGAACTTTTCTCAACTATCCTCTTGTTCTCCAATTCCTAGGTCTCTAGAGAATGCCACGCAGAGAGCTCAGGCATCTAATGGGAAGTATTTCAGTTTGGATGAGGTAGAAGGGATATGAAAGAGCACAGTGAGGGACAGGTCCGAGCGTTCTGGAGCCACGCGGCGGAAGCCACAGGAGCAGATGCGGCAATGCTAGGAAAAACCACCTCAGTAGAAAACAGAAAAAGGAAACCAGTCAGCGAGGCTTTAGGAGGTGAGTGAGGACAGGGGGTGACAGCATGGACCAAACCCTAATTTCTCAAGAATTAAAAAATTTCCTGAACAAGGGGTGCCTGGGTGGCTCAGGAGGTTGAGAGCACAACTCATGATCTCAGGGCTGTGGTTTCAAGCCCTGCACCGCGTGGTTAAATTAATTAAATTAATATAAATTAAAATCAAACAAATCTTGGGACGCCTGGGGGGCTCAGCAGCTGAGCGTCTGCCTTTGGCTCAGGGCGTGACCCCGGGGTTCCAGGATCGAGTCCCGCATCGGGCTCCCTGCGTGGAGCCTGCTTTCCCCCTGCCTGGGTCTCTGCCTCTCTCTGTGTGTGAATAAATAAAATCTTTAAAACACTAAAAAATAAAAATAAATAGACAAAATCTTTAAAAAAGAAATTTTCTAAGTAAATGATCTTGACTCATTTCCTCCGCTAGACTGTGAGCACCTTCACCCGGATCCTCTGTATTACACTCCCTACCATACAGAGAGCAGACACTCGATAAATATTTGTTGAATAACATCTAAGACAATCTCCCCTCAGGTCTTAAACTCTGACTCAAAGCCAACCTTCCAGAACTCCCTCGGCACACCTAAATCCAAACAGGACTGAAAATTCATTCTCCTCCAAATTCTGTCATCATGAAATCACAAAGAGGCAGGATAATTTCAGAATTCCATAACTTTCCACATGCCTGTCCGACTGCAGCTGTGATGCAGGAACCCGAGCACCGAGCTCCAGAAGACAAAGCAGACGGCAAAGCAGACGGTGGGGCATCGCCCGGACCACACCTGCTCAGGGGAGCCACGGCGGGGAGAGCTCACTCACCTGCGACCCCTGAGCAGGTCCTCGGCGGCAGAGAAAGGGCAGGAAGTGAGATGGGTTAGCTCCAAGAATGACAAAGAGGAAAGGCGGGGGGACTCACAAGGGGACCTTCTCCTCCGTGGTGAGGCTGAACACCACCTTCCCCAGGACCACGGCTCCGCTGTTCACTCCCGGCTGCAGCGCGCTCAGCGGCTTGAGCTCCAGGCTCAGCTTCTGCCCAGAGGCCGACTGGTAGCGCCCATCAGCACAGGGGCCCAGGTGGGCCGGGCGCAAGCTTCCCAGCATGCTCTGCAACTTTTTGGTCTTCACCTTTCCCTGCAAAAGAGAAAAAGAAAGGAAAAGTAGGAAGCTAAGACTAGTCCGTCTCGCTGAGGGTCTACTCCTCCTCCCGCCTGCCCACATCCCTGGACAGCATCACCACTGCCGAAGCCTACTTGATTCTACTTCATGCACCCCCGAGAGAATAAAACCAGGACCCTGCCCTCCGACGGCGTTACCTTGCTCTCCAGGAGGCTGGTCAGTCTACTGAGGAACTCCAGCAGCTGCTGCTCCCGCTGCCGGGGCTCTGGCCAGCCAGGGTCCAGTGCTGCAGCCCGAGAGAAGCCCTCCAGGGCCTCCCCATAGTTCTCTTCGTACTTATGTAACTGCATAAGAAGTAACCGAAAAGCTCCTGATTACGTGTGTATTTAACCCAAACTCTGCCGGGGCAGTAATGGCGCCATGGGCCAGGAACCTGCAGAAATAAACTGTTTCCCTTCCCATTCCATGGTGACCAACCTGAAGAAACAGTAATGCTTTCCCCCCTCATCCTGCCTAAGGAGATCACAAACCCCAAAGATGGGGTCATTTCACAGAAGCTCACTCCCAAATCCTGTACAAGCCACGCCGCATGGGCCGTGTCACTCTATTTTTATACTTATAATGAACGTTTCAGAAAAGTCTTCTAAGCCGTTCCTCCACCCTCTGCGTGCCCTCCCACCTCCTCGGCCCCTTCTCCTTTCCCACCAGAGACTCCATCAGATCCCAAAGTCAAATAGCCAGGTCTTCCTCGAAACAACCCGGCTGTCCTCGGGCAAAGGAATACGCCGGTATTGGCCAGGCTAGGCCCACGTGTCACCCGCTGGACTGTCAGACAGATGGCCACCCGCCCACAGGTCTTACCGTTGCCCGGTTCAGATGAAGGTCAGGATTGCTGCAAGCTGTCCGGTCAACCTTCTCCTATCGTGGGAGAAAGAGACGATCAGTGGATGGCGCCTCACTCTCTGGGATGGCTGTGCCCAACATGGCCCAGGCCTCTGCCCCCTGGAAAACGCAGGTTCCGTCACTGTCAAAATGCTAGCTGTACCCCTGCCCCCCGCCCCCATTACACAGTACCTGCCTGAGTGGGGTTACTCAGCCCCTGACGCCTCCAGGAGGTAATAAGGGTTCCGTGTGTGCATAAAACTCTGACATATGATAATCATTTCTCCGTGCAACAGTACAGAGATAAAAGTATAAAAGCATTTTGATAAAAAAAAAAGAAAAAAAAAAAGAAAAAGTTTTAATGGTGAGAGAATGGTAAAAATGAGGAAGGCTAGAAATGTCCTCCAATACATTTCCTCTGCCCATGAGCCCGGCTCATATACAGGTACATTCAAGCCCCCTTCAAACACCCACTGAAAGTCAAATTCTGATTCTGGAATTTAAATAAATGGGTGGCCAAACAGCATGAAGAGCAGACCGATGTGCCATGAACAAGCTGCCAGGTCCCTGGCTACGCTCATTTTCCTTTTCTAATTATGTTCATTGCCTAGCACATTACAAAAGTACATACAACATGGATTAAAATGGTTTAAATGGTTGGTTCAAATATGTTTAAAAATGCAGGTTTGGGGCAGCCCAGGTGGCTCAGCGGTTTAGCACCTGCCTTCAGCCCAGGGTGGGACCCCAGGGTCCCGGGATCGAGTCCCGTGTCGGGCTCCCTGTGTGGAGCCTGCTTCCCCCTCTGCCTGTGTCTCTGCCTCTCTCTCTCTCTCTATCATAAATAAATAAATAAATAAATAAATAAATAAATAAATAAATAAATAAATAAATAAAATCTTTAAAAAGATGCAGGTTTGGGTGAAGAAATTATGAGTCAAAAGCAACAATTTGGTGGGAGCCAAATATAAAAATTTTAAAGAGTGCACTGTTACTATTTTTTTAAACATAAACATCCACCAAAGTAAAAAATTAGACTAAACTATAATTCCTCTGCCTTCAAATTCCCTGATTGGAAAAAAAAAAAAAAGTCAGTCCCTAAACGACAAACATAAATATAAGGCAGCTGCGTTCTTCATTCTGCACACCGAACAAAGTAAGTAGTGGTTAAGAAGCAGCTCTCTATGTCAAGAGAAGAAAGGTGAATGCGAGGCCCAAATAAAAACTGCTCCGAGGCCAAGGGGAACTTTCTTACAACGAGGCATCAGGAACTCCAGCCTGAAGGAAATCTCCCACGTAAGCAGTTACTGATGGAAAAACGGCCTGAAGGCCCAAGCAAAGCAGGAGCTCCAGTGGATTAATCCTGACGAGATGATGTCCGATGGACTATATGCTGTTTTCTATTTTAAAGATTTTCTTTTGAATCAACCTCTACAGCCAACATGGGGCTCGAATTCACAATGCTGAGATCAAGAGTCGCATGCTCATAAAATCTTTAAAAAAGGGGGGGGGGGAGCGGGGAATCCCTGGGTGGCTCAGCAGTTTGGTGCCTGCCTTTGGCCCAGGGCGGGATCCTGGAGTCCCAGGATCGAGTCCCAAGTCGGGCTCCCTGCATGGAGCCTGCTTCTCCCTCCTCCTGTGTCTCTGCCTCTCTCTGTGTCTCTCTGAATAAATAAATTAATTAAAAAAAAAAAAAAAAAAAAAGAGTCGCGAGCTCTACCCACCGAGCCAGCTGGGTGTTCCCACTGTCTCCGATTTTAGCCTATGGAAAAATCCAGAGCCACAGTATCTCATGGGATAAGCACTTAATTTATACATAAGCATCAGAGCTTTCGTTTTTCTTTAAAAACGTACACAAATATTAACAGACGTTATTTTAACGTGGACTCTTTTCCCATGACGAGAGATGGACATGTGGGGACGGGCTCCATGACTCGGTCAGGAGCGCCCGCAGGAGACTGGATAGCTCGAAGACCCCTCTACCTTGCAGGTGGTGCCTAACACTGCGGTTATTGGGGGAAACAAGTCGCCCCTGCACACGGCGGAGGCCGCCAACCATGGCCCGTGCTGCTTGAAGGGCCACGCACAACACTGACGGACACTCTGGCCTCCGTCGTGGCCACAGTACTTACTGCTTGGGCGTAGGCGCTGAGGGCCTGCTGGGAGATCTTGGGGTTCTGGCCTGTGTTGAAGTAGAGAGAAAGATACGCATTCCCCAGGATATCTGAAAGAGAAGCAAAGGGCTTCCGGTGGGCAGGGGCTTGGAGCCGCCACTGCATCCCGACGGACTGAAAACTCGGCAACATTTCCCGTCCCTGTCCTCTAGGGCCATAGGATGTACCCATGTCCAGGCAAACAGCGACTTCTGGCTCCGCAGGGCTGCAAGTCACGAGCCACGGGACCCGGGGCCAAGGCAGGAAGAGCTGAACTATAATCCCCCACAAGCTGGAGGCCCAGCATGGACAAGTCGGGGAGTCCCCGGCATGAGGAGGCCCCACAGCACCGTGAGATTCACCCCCAGAAGCTTAACCAAGTCCCACGGCACGCATCCAACAAAACTCCCCAATCCTGCCAACAGGGGGAAGGGGCAAAAGGACTGCTCCCAAGTATGTGGAGCACCTGCTCTTCACAAGGCTGCTGCCCAGGACACACTACCCAACCAGCACTACCGAACCCACAGGGGGACAACATCCCCCTGGCCGTCCCTGTCCCCGGGGCCCGGGAGCCCGCAGCTGCCACCCACGCTAGCCATCCTGCCCCCCTCAGTGCCCCCTGGGAACACGCTGGTGAGTCATCCCGGAGGCCAGGCTCAAGATACAACCTCCCTGGGTCACCCCGAACAGTCTATTCGAAAGGCCCCGCAGCTGCAAGACCCCCCGATAACACCAGATTTAGCAGCTTCCAAATGCCACGGGCCCAAGGGGCAGACGCAGACCCAGAGCAGAGTCCTGGGCACGCCGCACAACGGCCCTGCCCAGCCGATGTGGAAGCACAAGCATCGTCTCTTGGAGGAAAAGATCCAAGACCCCCTAGAACAGTGGTTCATCCAAACCCCTTCCACGCCTTCTCAAGACTAAGGTGCCCGGGCCTGACCCTCAGGACAGACTCTACAGCTGGGCTCCAGACAAGTGTGGCGCGTAGCCGTGCTGAGCACCACTGCTCCAGAAACCTGCTGGAGAGCCTTTGGGAGCACTCACACCAGGAGCGGCCGTCGTGGACGTCCATCTGCACAGCCAACTTGGCCTGGCGGACGCTGTCCATTACGTGCCGAGAATGTTCGTCTCCGGTGTCGGCCCGCAGCTGGCGCAGCACCATGGACAGGTTCTGAAGCGACACTTTGTTCTTGCACTGCAAATGCAGAAGTCATACTCAACCCTCCTGACTCTATTTCCCCTTTCCAGATCTTTCCTATCGTAACCTTGCAAATCCAATTTTTCATCTTGGTTCTTACAGTCATCTCTACATGTTCGGCCCCCGTCTACAAGGATCAGCTTGGTTGTTAATTTGTATTTATGAATTGTATTAATTTGGTTGATTCTCCTCTATCCCTGAACCTGATGCCATCGTCTTCTTCCTTCCTCGGGCCCGTCCCTGTTTTCCTCAGCAGCAGGTCTGCCCCCCTCTCCCCCTCCCCTCTGATTCCGTTCTCCCGGTTCCAGTACAGTTCTGTTCTGGGATGCGTATCCTGGGGAAAGTCACGGAACCAGAGGAGTCTCAGCCTTCCCATCTGTGCTTCCCGAGCGGTAGTAGACGGCTCACGTGGGTGAGGGCTCCCGAGAAGCAGGTGTGGGCGGCCGCAATATCCCCTTTCTTCCAGTACACCTCACCCAGCTGGTTCCAGGCTTCCACCAGCTTGGGTTCCAGCTTCACAGCCTTTGACAGAAGCTCCTCAGCCTTCGGGCTGTAGTCAGGAGTCACATTCAGTGCCTTCCCAGTCAGCATCAGCACCTGTGCCTTGCCCTGGACAGAACCTAAGAGGAAGGGGAAGGCAGAGGAGGTTGGGAAGACCAGGACACTTCCTCTCAAGAAGCCACCTCAGGTCAGCCCTAGGAGTGAAACAGCGGAAGAAAACCCTGGGAACAAAGAACTCACTGAACGCCTACCATCCGCAGGCCCCTCCCACGGTAGGCAACGGGGTGGCGACTGGAGCACTCTCCCTGCCTTGGAGGGGCCTACAGTCTAGGGGAGAGGACAGGGCATAATTGCGCAAAATTAAAACAACCATGAAATACCCAATGAATGCACCCAGCGAACGGGCTTTAAAGAGCGAAAAGGGGATCCCTGGGTGGCGCAGCGGTTTGGCACCTGCCTTTGGCCCAGGGCGCGATCCTGGAGACCGGGATCGAATCCCACATTGGGCTCCCGGTGCTGGAGCCTGCTTCTCCCTCTGCCTGTGTCTCTGCCTCTCTCTCTCTCTGTAACTATCATGAATAAATAAAAATTAAAAAAAAAATTAAAAAAAAATAATAAAGAGCGAAAAGGAGGGGCATCTGGACGGCTCCGTCGGGTAAGCGTCCAAGTCCTGATTTCAGCTCAGGTCATGGCCTCAGGGCCGTGAGATCAAGCCCCACATCACACTCCACGCTCATCAGAGAGTCCACTTGGGATTCTCTCTCTCCCTCTCCCTCTGCTCCTCCTCTAACCCCTGTGCTTGCTCTCTCTCAAATAAAAAGATAAATCTTTTAAAAAATGTTTTTTAAAAAAAAGTGAAAAAATAATGAAAAAATAAATAAATAAAATAAATAAAAATTTTTAAAAAGTGAAAAGGAGAAAAGACAAGACCCTCTGGTTAAGAAAATGATGTACACAAAGACAGCGAGGCTGAAAGCCATGCGGCACGCTCAAGGGAGAACGGACACCCAGCCTGATAGGCCTCACTTACAGCTCCTCTGTGAGCAGTGGCCGGGGGGGGGAGGGAAATACGGACAAAAATGGTCAGACGGTGGAGACTGGAGCACCGAGTTAGGGTGCGCAGACTACAACCAGTCAGTAGCAGGAATCTCCGAATAACGTGAGCAGCAAGGCAGGCACCAGGGAAGACTCCACGCAGGAGGTGACATTTAGAAATTTAATAGCATGATCGGTACATACATGAATTTGAAGTAAAAGAACTTGGAGGAAAAAAGGTCAGCTAAGAAGAACAGCTTAGGGGGCGCCTGGGGGGCGCTCAGATGGCCGAGCATATGCCTCCAGCTCCGGTCACGATCCCGGGGTCCTGGGGTCAAGCCCCACGTCAGGCTCCCTGCTCAGCGTGGAGCCGGCTCTTCCCTCTGCCGCCACCCACCCTGCTCGTGCTCTCTCTTTCTCTCTCTCTCAAATAAATAAAATCTTTTAAAAAAAAAAAAAAGAAGAAGAACAGTTTGGAGGCATCTGGGTGGCTCCGTCAATTGAGAGTCCATCCCACTCTTGGTGTCAGTTCAGGCCATGATCCTGGAGCCTGGACACGGAGCCTCGAGGGAGGCTCCACGCTCAGCCCGGGGGGAGTCTGCTCCCCTTCTCCTTCTCCCTTGGCCCCTACCCTGCTCTCACGAGCGCTCTCTCTCTCCCCATCTTAAATAAGTAAATCTTAAAAAAAAAAAAAAGAATAGTTTAAGCAACAGGTATGTTATTTCATGCCATTGCTGTCATCAAACTTCAGGCAATGTCGTTGGAGGACCCAAAGGCAGCCGGCCACAGGGGCGCTCGGAGGATGCGCTCTGCTGAGCCTCCACGGCAGAGTTTCCCACGAGTGAGAAACCAGAGGGTCCACAGAAAAAGAGCAAACTCCTGCGTTTTGGCGAAGGGCAGGGGTCACGGGCTCCTTGCCCCTCATACCCACGACTTCCTCCATCCGCTGCAGGGTCTTCTCCATCTCCTCCCGCACGTCCCGTTGCTTCCTTCCAGCATCCTCGACACCGTGGGTCTCGAAGTAGCACTCTCGAAAGGAATACAGCTGATCCACCAGGTCCTAGGAGAGTAGGAACGGTGCCGGTGCCGTAGGAGGAGAGCAGCCGGCCCGGGGCGGAGTGGGCTAGCCCTGCGGCTCCCGCCTAGCAAGCCAACCTGACCCCTACCCCAGGACGGACGGACGCCACGGGTCATAAAGGAAGTGGCCGGGTCCCAGCGCCCACCCCTGCCCCGCGGCCACAGCTCCTCCCGTCCGGGCGCCAGCAGGGCCTCCAGCAGGACTACACCCCTCGGCAGCCCACACGCCAGGGGACAGACGCTTTGCAACTTGAGATGAAACGTCATTAAGATAACCCTAGGTTCCTGGTCCCCAGAGCACCAAACCTTGAAATTCACCCTTAAACCCAGACGTGCTAACAAAAACAATCTTACTCCCAGTTTTGCCTGTGCTGGTACTTTGTGGTCATGAAAACGCGGAGAGCCACTGCTTTCCGCAGCAGGGACCAATTTAAGTTTGAGAACCTTGGTGTCCTTACAGGATCGTTTCCTTAAACACTCGTGGTTTTTTTATTTTGTTTTTGTCATCTGTTGGCTCTCTTGCCTTCGTCCCAAGTAAATGCTCCATTTCCTATTTTAAATACCTGTGTCCGAGCCCTCCTGTGCACCAGTCAAAGCCTTTCCATTATCTATTCTCTCCTAAAATGGACAGCGGCAAAAATATGTAACACAATTGCGTGTCATCCTAACTACGTCCGCAGCCCCCACCCCGCCCCCAGGCCGTGATGGACCAAATCAGCCTCGTTTCTGGTCCCACCGCTGCAGGGGCCTCTCGCTTTGTTTCTACCCCCCCATTCCCCGCCCTTAGACACAATGACCCTACCAAGGTGTTCACCACGGCCCACGCTCTCTGATCCCCAGGCCGGCAAAGGTCTTCCTCCTATCGCAGACTGAAGACTGTAGGATCCGACCTGGCACCCTGCAGGCAGCCCCAAACCCCACCTGGCACCTCCCTTCTTCAGCAGCCAAGGCACTGGTCTTCCCTGTGCCCCCAGATCCAGCACGCTCGGCCCACCTGCCCAGGGGGGCTGCCCTCGGGCCTCCCTCCCTGTCCTCACCTAGACTTTGGTGCCCTTAACTTCAGACCCCACCCGGAGGAAAAGGCCGAGCAGAACCCCCTGTAGCACCAAGGTGGCTCCGGGGTATTACTGTCCGGCCTCAGGCTGCAGATTCTGACTTCAGAAGCGTCAGCAGAACTCAGACACCCTTGCCAAGCGCCCCAGATGACTGCGGGGAAAACGGTCCCTAAAACACGCTGAGAGAAACACTCTTTTATTACACTCCTTCTGCCCTAAAACGACCATGAAATCCGAACGTAGCGCCAGTCCCACGGACCAGCAAGGTCCGCGTCCTCCTCCCCGCTGCTGGGTCCCTGCAGCACCCTGCCCGCCCCCCAAGACGCCCGCACCCCCTGCCGAGCCCACATAGCACAGATGGGCCCAGGAAGGCAGGTCTGGGGGGACGCACCTGGTGCCCCCCAATCAGCTTGGTTGCATGTTGGGGATTCTAGGGGGTCTCACAGCCTGTTTTCCCGCCGTGAAAGCAAATATGCGTGAAATTGTGTGGCTTTGTTTTGCTGCAGTGAACATTCTTGTCTCGTGGAAAAAATCAACATAAGTTGCTAAAATTCAAACAGGCGCGCGTGAACCCACAGAGCTAAAACTCCTCCTCGTCACCCCACGTGGCAGGGAGAACCCTGCGGAGGGCGTCCGCAGCCCTTGTTCTACACGTTCACACACAAACACACAGTGTTTGTAACACAGACCGGGCCTGCGACTCGCTTCCCCGGCCTGGCCTGGGGAACGAGATTAAGGAAATCCGGGTCAACTGGAGGAGAAATGCAGGCCACGCTCTAAGGGTGTTGTTCTTTGAACACGTTCAAGAGACAGACAGGTGTCTCCCTGCGCAGGCCTCAGCGCCCTAAGCTCCAGGCAGGTGCCAGCCGGCCGGTGTGAGGTCGCTGCAGGCCAGGGCCTGGGGCACGGGGTCGGAGCCCCACACGGGTAGGGAGGTGACAAATACCCACAACAGTAAAAAAAATAAAATAAAAACTACATTCTGGGCTGTCCTAGAACACACGGAACTGAGTTTCTGAGGTTTAAGGACAATCTTGGTCCTGGGCAGAAGGTGAAGGGCGGGCACCCAGGCAGCGCCCACCTGCCAAGTCCCACGGGAGCCGCCAACCGGGAACAGGGCGGGGGCCGCCCCGCATCACCCCCCACGCGGGGGCCGAGGACAAGAACCAAACCCGGAGAGTCCTGAGGGCAGTGACCGGGCTACGGCGGGGCACTCGGTCATCGAGCTGCCCACGGCGGGGGAGCAGGGCGAGGAGGTGGCCCCCGTGGGAACGGGGACGCCCGTGGGAAGGAGGACCCCGCGGCGACAGCTGCTGCACACCCGGACCCGCGGCGCCCGGATCGGCGAGCCCAGGGGGAAACAACCCCGAGAAGGAGCAGGACAAAGTCAGGGGCCAACAGCGTCCTGTACCCGCTAGTGAACCAAGTGACCCAGGGCAGCGGGGGGTCCCCAGCAGCCGGGAGACCCGGGGAGGGCATGGGGGGGGGGTCCCCAGGAGCCGGCTGACCCGGGGAGGGGCGGGGGGTCCCCAGGAGCCGGGTGACCCGGGGAGGGCGGAGGGGGGTCCCCAGGAGCCAGGTGACCCGGGGAGTGGCGGGGGGGTCCCCAGGAGCCAGGTGACCCGGGGAGGGGCGGGGGGTCCCCACGAGCCGGGTGACCCGGGGAGGGGCGGGGGGTCCCCACGAGCCGGGTGACCCGGGGAGGGGCGGAGGGTCCCCAGGAGCCGGGTGACCCGGGGAGGGGCGGGGGGGTCCCCAGGAGCCGGGTGACCCGGGGAGGGGCGGGGGCTCCCCACGAGCCGGGTGACCCGGGGAGGGGCGGGGGGTCCCCAGGAGCCGGGTGACCCGGGGAGGGGCGGGGGCTCCCCAGGAGCCGGGTGACCCGGGGAGGGGCGGGGGCTCCCCAGGAGCCGGGTGACCCGGGGAGGGGCGGGGGGGTCCCCAGGAGCCGGGTGACCCGGGGAGGGGCGGGGGCTCCCCACGAGCCGGGTGACCCGGGGAGGGGCGGGGGGCTCCCCACGAGCCGGGTGACCCGGGGAGGGGCGGGGGGTCCCCACGAGCCGGGTGACCCGGGGAGGGGCGGGGGCTCCCCAGGAGCCGGGTGACCCGGGGAGGGGCGGGGGGTCCCCACGAGCCGGCTGACCCGGGGAGGGGCGGGGGGTCCCCAGGAGCCGGGTGACCCGGGGAGGGGCGGGGGGTCCCCAGGAGCCGGGTGACCCGGGGAGGGGCGGGGGGTCCCCACGAGCCGGGTGACCCGGGGAGGGCGGGGGGGGTCCCCAGGAGCCGGGTGACCCGGGGAGGGGCGGGGGCTCCCCATGAGCCGGGTGACCCGGGGAGGGGCGGGGGGTCCCCACGAGCCGGGTGACCCGGGGAGGGGCGGGGGCTCCCCAGGAGCCGGGTGACCCGGGGAGGGGCGGGGGGTCCCCACGAGCCGGCTGACCCGGGGAGGGGCGGGGGCTCCCCACGAGCCGGGTGACCCGGGGAGGGGCGGGGGGGTCCCCATGAGCCAGCTGACCCGGGGAGGGGCGGGGGGTCCCCAGGAGCCGGGTGACCCGGGGAGGGGCGGGGGCTCCCCAGGAGCCGGGTGACCCGGGGAGTGGCGGGGGGGTCCCCAGGAGCCGGGTGACCCGGGGAGTGGCGGGGGGCCCCCACCAGCCGGGTGACCCGGGGATGGGCGGGGGGTCCCCACGAGCCGGCTGACCCGGGGAGGGGCGGGGGGTCCCCATGAGCCAGCTGACCCGGGGAGGGGCGGGGGGTCCCCAGGAGCCGGGTGACCCGGGGAGGGGCAGGGGGTCCCCAGGAGCCGGGTGACCCGGGGAGGGGCGGGGGGGTCCCCACGAGCCGGGTGACCCGGGGAGTGGCGGGGGGGTCCCCAGGAGCCAGGTGACCCGGGGAGGGGCGGGGGGTCCCCACGAGCCGGGTGACCCGGGGAGGGCGGGGGGGTCCCCAGGAGCCGGGTGACCCGGGGAGTGGCGGGGGGTCCCCAGGAGCCGGGTGACCCGGGGAGGGGCGGGGGGGGTCCCCAGGAGCCGGGTGACCCGGGGAGTGGCGGGGGGGTCCCCAGGAGCCGGGTGACCCGGGGAGTGGCGGGGGGCCCCCACCAGCCGGGTGACCCGGGGATGGGCGGGGGGCCCCCAGGAGCCGGGTGACCCGGGGAGGGGCGGGGGGTCCCCAGGAGCCGGGTGACCCGGGGAGTGGCGGGGGGGTCCCCAGGAGCCGGGTGACCCGGGGAGGGGCGGGGGCTCCCCACGAGCCGGGTGACCCGGGGAGGGGCGGGGGGTCCCCACGAGCCGGGTGACCCGGGGAGTGGCGGGGGGTCCCCAGGAGCCGGGTGACCCGGGGGGAGGGGGGGCCCCCAGGAGCCGAGTGACCCTGGGGCGGAGGGTCCCCAAGAGCCGGGTGACCCGGGCAGCGGGGCTCCCTGCCTCCCCTCCCTCCCCCCTCCCCCTGCACCGCCGCCGTCCCCTCCCCGCCCGGCCCACCTGCAGCGCCTCCAGGCCCCGCCGCCCGCCCGCGTCCTGCTCGGCCATCGCGTCCCCGCCGCCCGCCCGCCGCGACCACAGAGACGGGCCCGTCCGCGAGCACCGTGCCCCCTGGCGGCCCGGAGGCCCCGCTGCAGCCGGCGGTCCGGGAACCCGGAGCCCGGAGCGGGGCGGGGCGGGGTCAGCTATGCAAACCCCTTCTTTTTTCTTTTTTTTTTAATAAATTTCTTTTTTATTGGTGTTCAATTTACCAACATACAGAATAACACCCAGTGCTCATCCCATCAAGTGGCCCCCTCAGTGCCCGTCACCCAGTCACCCCCACCCCCCACCCTCCTTCCCTTCCACCACCCCTAGTTCGGCAAACCCCTTCTTGAATCAAAAAACATGCATATGGACTGATTATGCATTTGCCAGACCCAAGGGATGACTTCCGACTGCAAGAAAACACCGGATTTCTTATAGGATCACTCTATACGGTTATAACATAAATACGCTATTTATTGTGAAAAGGCATAAATGTCCTTTCTAGACAACTCGCCATTTATCCATCATGCACAGGGATTACATCTGTAAGGCCCTAGAGGAAATAGGATTCTTGAGGGAAAACAGCCAAATCCAAGGCCTCATCGAGGAAAAACATGGATAGTAGACAATGAATTCTACAGAGGACAAAGGCCCTAATTTCACATAATTTAAGCCCATTAGTCCCTGACAGGGTTCTCTACACAGAGTTTCTCAGTGAGCGAGGAGCAAATGGACTTACTGGATAAATTGGCAACTATGGAGCTGCCTGACAACAGTATAAATGGTAATTCACAGGATCCTGATAAATCTGCTACACTTGGGATGGTATCATGAAAGCCGTGATTAATAAACGAATAGTTTAGCAGTAAAAACCCCCAACATATTGATAGACTATCTATCTAGAAGGATACATAAGAAACAATGACTTCTCTGTAAAGGGAAAGGGGGACCAAGAGTTGTCAGTAGGCAAAGAACATTATTTTGCTGTGTACACATTTGAACTCATCATGTACATGTACCACCTATTTAAAAATAAACATAATTTTTCGATAAAATACTAGTTGCTTTCACACAGATTATCTCTGAAAGAGATGCAAGATACAACAGTAGTTGCTTTCAGAAAAGTGAAGTGAGGGACTGGGGGACAGAGGTGAAAGGGAGACCTTATTTATTCTATGCCTGTTTTTTTCCACCTTTTGAATTTGTGACGTGAATATGTTAAACTCTACAATAAGTAACTTTTTAAAAGTATCATGTAATAGTCCTAATAGTCTCTCTTTACCTTTTAATTATAGCTTACTTGTATTTCAAACTAATCCTGAGAAACAAACACAAGAAGCAAAGGCGCAAGGCAGAAATCATGAATATACCTAAAATTATTTCCCCACACCATTTTTCACAAACTTTAAAACTGCATAGAGAAAAACACTTTGTAATGTCATCTATAAAATCTGTATCAACAAGAAGGGGAGGTGGGCGGGGGGTGGGGGTGACTGGGTGACGGGCACTGAGGTGGGCACTTGACAGGATGAGCATTGGGTGTTATTCTATATGTTGGCTAATTGAACACCAATAAAAAATAAATTTATAAAAATAAACAAATCTGTATTAAGAGATATTATGGGGCAGCCCCAGTGGCGCAGCAGTTTAGCGCCGCCTGCAGCTCAGGGTGTGATCCTGGAGACCTGGATCGAGTCCCACATCAGGCTCCCTGCATGGAGCCTGCTCCTCCCTCTGCCTGTGTCTCTGCCTGTCTCTCTAGCTGTGTCTCTATGAATAAATAAATAAAATCTTTAAAAAAAAAAAAAAAGATACTATGAATTAGGAAGAGATGTTTTAAAACTTGTAGGTCAACATGATGAAATGAGCACTGGGTGTTTTATGTTGGCAAATTGAATTTAAATAAAATATTTAAAGATTTTTTTCAAAATAAACTTTTAAGTCAAGATTTTTCATCCTCTTTCTCAGACACCATTTTGACTTTGAGATACAGTAAAAAATGTTGAAGAGATTTTATATTCCATACTAAGGAAGAAAACATTACTTACTATCCAATTATGTAAAGCAAGGATAATCACTTGCCTTTCTAGGACTATAAAAGATCCTCAAATGCTTACCCAAATGACAATGGGATTTAGTATTTAGGGTAATTCCACTGTAATTACTCCCAAACCAATAAAAATAAATAATAAAATTTGAGTTAGAAAAGGTTTACAGGATAATTTAATCCAGTCCCTCATTTTACAGATTTAGAAACAGTCTCAGAAAGTTTAACTCAAACTCATAACCAATATATGGGAAAACAACATAATTAGAACCCAGGTGTCCTACTTCTGCAACAGGTATGCTTTTAAGATTTATTAGAGAGTCTACGCCCAGAGGGCAGGGGGTGGCAGAGGGAAACAGGAATCCTAAAGCAGACTCCTCGCTGAGCAAGGGGCTGAGAACATGACCTGAGCTGAAATCAAGAGTCCCACACCTAACCAACTGAGCCACCCAGGTGCCCTGGCTCTACATTTTAAATAAGGTATTTGTGAGAGTGGTCAGAAATGCTATTTAATAAAGGAAAACAAGGGCAGCCTGGGTGGCTCAGCAGTTTAGCGCCACCTTCGGCCCAGGGTGTTATCCTGGAGACCTGGGATCGAGTCCCACGTTGGGCTCCCTGCATGGAGCCCTCTGCCCCTCTCTCTCTGTGTCTCTCATGGATAAATAAAGTCAAAAAAAATTTTAATAAAGGAAAACAAGAAATAAATCTTTAAAAGTATTTTAATTAACATAATCTCTTGAGATCAATAACATATTGTTGTTTTCTATGGTAAAAGTACATTTCTAAGTAAGTAGGTTCAAGACAAAAAGATAGCCATTTCATTTTAAAACAAATGCCAAAAAATCAACTTATAAAATAACTTTATTAAATAGAAATACAGACAACATACAAGCGTCAAATTGTCTTCTTATTCGCCCACATGAGCGTACCTCCAAACAAATTAATACAAGGGCAAATACATACAAATAGATAAACATACCCAAATAACAAACTGTAGATTCACCTGCCATTTCCTGAGACCAAAATCTTCACACAAATATACTTGCAAATACAACAAAATATTAATATAAAGGAATATACATATATACATATATGCATAAATACGAGAACACAAAGTGACAAGCAGACATGTAACATAGGTGCTTATATACATAAACACCTAGTTTAGTCAGAAATAACATAGAAAACAAATGGAGATCCACAAAACACGCAATAATAATGTAACATTTTCACTACAGGTGAAAACTCAACAATTCACAATAAAGGTGACTTTAATATAATGCTCATGCATTAAATAATGGAAACAGGAAAAGAAACCAGACTCTAAAGCCACTCCTACCTACACTGAGTTTCTCCTAAGTTGAAAATGTAACAGTACACAGAGATCGGTGACTCCTAACTAGAATAAAAGTTTATTTGCTAAATGAGATCACTGATAGTGAAGAGAGAAATACTTTGTAAAGTGAGCTAAATTCTTTTTACTTTAAAGGCCCTGCTAGAGATTTGCTGCTGTTCTAACTCACGACTTGGGGAGGCAAAACTAAAAAAGCTGTTGCTGGGTTCCGGTGCTGTGGGAGAAGCCACAAAAAATGGTCTGAACTGAAAATCTCCATCTCCGCCACCCCGATTTCGTACTGGTGTACCATCCAGAGGAAATTTGGAGTTGTTCCCTAGTTTAAAAATAAGGGGAAAAAAGTAAGCATCTATTTCCTTACAGATCTTTAGGAACAAAAACACAAAATTCATTTAATAAATATTTTAACAGAACTCAATTCCTATGAAACAGTAAAATATAAACCTAATATTGGGTAAAGACAAGGACTATGATGGCTCCCACTCCCTCCCATGACCACAGTATATACGATACCTTCTGCTCCAATGCAGTTTCCAATAATGAGCCATGACCTCATCACCAAAAATAATGACACAATGAAATACGTTTTTAGTAAAGCTAGAACTTACAATTCATAATTTTATTCGTTATCTGGGTGATCTATTTCAAAGGAATATTGTATGCACATAGAATCTTTTGTCCCAAGTTAAGAATAATTTTTCTTTTAAAGATTGCCATAAACATGCTAGAAAATATATGACAACTGTGAGAAACTGGCATATACTCATGATGCAAGAATAACCTTAAGAAAAATCAGACAACAGATCTGATTAAATTAGCACTTAACTTCCACTGAGCCATTCTTTGGCTTCTACAAGTTTTTTTTTTTTTTTTTTATGATAGTCACAGAGAGAGAGAGAGGCAGAGACACAGGCAGAGGGAGAAGCAGGCTCCATGCACCGGGAGCCCGATGTGGGATTCAATCCCGGGTCTCCAGGATCACGCCCTGGGCCAAAGGCAGGCGCCAAACCGCTGCGCCACCCAGGGATCCCCTGGCTTCTACAAGTTTTAAAGGGAACGTGTAATTAAAGGAGAATGTGGACTATACCTGCTTCAAGCCAACGAATGTAGCAACAAGTAAAAGTAAAAAGGTAAGTGTGCATAAAAAGTGGAACAAGAAAGAACTAGTGAATATGAAAGAAATAAAAATAAATGTGAATCATGTAACAAGGAAAAATACCTATAATGATAATATACAATAACACATTGAAAGACTAAATTACAATTATGATTAACTGAAAGTTAAGCAAAAATCTGTTTTTGTTTCAGTTCTTGTATCTGATACTCCTCATCTCATTACTTCCTGCCTTTTCTAGGACATCTCCTCCCCTACCAAATCTTTTTCCTCAGCCTATAATTTAAAAAATGCATTTTTAGGAAAATCAAGTACAAGAAACTTCACTTTTTTATATGCAAAAATAATTTATATTAATAGCATAGCAAAAATCTATTGGAATCTGTTGTATCAAGAGTAGTATAAAGAGGAGAACTCAGGAAGAGATGTGTATGAGCTCACTGCATTCGCCAAAGCACCTAGTGAGCAGGAAAGAAGTGGTATCTTCCTAGATGGGCACTTCCAGAAGGCAGGAATTCTATCTGGATAATCCTTATATTCTCACTGCCAAGATTATGTCTAGCCGCCTACCAAATGAAGTATGTTTGATGAACATTTGGTGAATGATTACACAAAAGTGAACCAACCAACCAACAACTTAAGAACTGTGCAATCAGTATTGCCATGTGAAAGAAACTGAACATGGCCTTCTTGAGGAAGGAAATGGGGTTGAGTGTGAGCTCCGAAGGTAGTTCTGTGACCTTGATCAATTTACTTAAACTTTCTGTGTCTCAGTTTTCTCATCTGTAAAATAAAGATAATAACAATAACTACATCATAAAATTCTGAAAATAACATGAAAAAAATTGTAACTGTGGCTAGCCACAGTAAGGACTCAATAAATGGCAGCTAATATTATTATTATTACTGCAAGGAAATAACTTTTCACTTAAAGCACCAATTTGAAAACTTTTACTTTGGAGAGATTTACTCTCTGTTTACATTAAAGATGCAATTTAACCACAAGTCAATAAAATAGACAAAAGCAAAGATGTACATGCTGGGACATGGATGAAGAATCTGGAGCTGGGGGGGCAGCCCGGATGGCTCAGTGGTTTAGTGCCGCCTTCAGCCCTGGGCCTGATCCTGGAGACCTGGGATCAAGTCCCATGTTGGGCTCCCTGCATGGAGCCTGCCTCTCCCTCTGGCTGTATCTCTGCCTCTCTCTGTGTGTGTGTGTCTCTCATGAATAAATAAATAAAATCTTTAAAAAAAAAAAAAAAAGAATCTGGAGCTGGGACGCCTGAGTGGCTCAGCAGCTGAACATCTGCCTTTGGCTTGGATCATGATACTGGGATCCTGGGATCGAGTCTCACATCAGGCTCCCTGCAGGGAGCCTGCTTCTCCCTCTGCCTGTGTCTCTGCCTGTCTCTCTCTCTCTCTCATGAATAAATTTTTTAAAAATCTAAACAAACAAACAAAAAAGAATCTGGAGCCTACCACCACTGTAGGCCTTTGGAGTCTCCACTGCCTTCCTGGAGCTACACAGAACATAACGTGAAAGATTTAAAGGACAGTTATTGGATATTATATGCCCCTTCTTACCTAATGGAAAGCCAAAAACACCAGATTGTGCAATCATGGATGGTTCAAGGGTGCTTTCTTGGTTAGCAATACTGATGTTTCGCAGCCTAAGGCTATCATAGAGGCCTTGGAGCTTTTGATACTGACGATTTCGCTCCATAAGTTTCTCAGAGATGTCACTGAACTTTTTCTTATATTCTTCTAGCACTTTCTTCATGGAGGTGACCTCCCCCTTCATAGAGGTCAATTCAACATCCTTGCTCTGTATTTGCTGAGTATATATCTTCTCCATCTGTTTCAGATGGCCCTCAGCCTTGCTGAAATTGTATTCCTGATAGAGACGCTCCTGATGTACCTGTCTCAAAAGAGAAAAAAAAAAGGTAATAAATACAAAGTTACATATTATAAACCTTTAAATGCAAAAGGAAAAGAAAGACTTACACACTGGGATGTTATTAATTTAACATTTAGAACCAGGTTAAGAAGCAATCTAGATGTACAGCAGGATGGCTATTCTGGAAAATAATACAGTGTCACTAAATGCATAGGAAAAAATTCTGGGGGAATACTCTCAAACTGTTACCATTATACTAACAAAGGAAGTATACCTCTCTAACCTTAACAACTGACATGTAGTCTTAAGGTTTTTTATTTCTTTTTTTTTCTTTTTTTTTTTATTTATTTATGATAGTCACAGAGAGAGAGAGAGAGGCAGAGACACAGGCAGAGGGAGAAGCAGGCTCCATGCACCGGGAGCCCGATGTGGGATTCGGATCCTGGGTCTCCAGGATCGCGCCCTGGGCCAAAGGCAGGCGCCAAACCGCTTCGCCACCCAGGGATCCCCTTAAGGTTTTTTAGAGATAATTTCCTATTTCCAGTAATCCTGAGTGTGGAGAACAGATTATAAAAGAGCCTCCACTTATCCCTACCTCCTTTACACAGATCCTCCCCTTGAATGTGGACAGAAACTATGACTAGAATACAGGAAAAATGACAGGATGCTGCTGCATGAGTACATTACGTAAGACTATAAAGTCTGCCTTAGTAGTGCACTCTCTCTCTTACTGGCTTTGTAGAGGCAAGTAGCCACCCTGCAACGGTCGACAAAGCAAGTAAATGATAGCAGCCTTGGGGCAACAGCCAGCAAAGTAGGGAGGTCACAATGAATCTAAACATAGACTGTAGAACCTGCACAAAAATTAACTCAAAATAAATCATAGACTTAAATGTAAACACAAAACTCCAAGATTCCTATAACACAGGAGAAAATCTAAATGATCTCGGGTTTGATAGCAACTTTTTAGATACAACACCAGAAGGCACAATGTACAAAAGAAAGAACTGATAAGCTAGACTTCATTAAAATTAAAAATTTGTGCTCTGCAAAGACAATGTCAGGAGAATGAAAAGACAAGACATAGACTGAGAGAAAATATTTATAAAAGACATATCTGATAAAAGACTGCTATCCAAAACATACAAAGAATTCTTAGAACTCAACAATTTAAAAAAATTAAAAATCAGAATAAAAGATAAGTGAAAAAGGAGAAAATTTCTTGCAAAATCAGAGTTAAACATATAGAGAATTCTTAACAACAATAAGAAAAAAAACTACAGCAACTAAAATAAGCAAATTGAAACAGGCAATTCATAAAAAAAAAATACATGAAAAAAATACAAGAAAATGTTTTCATCTAAAAGTCATCCAAGAAAGGCATATTTAAAGAATAATGAGATCCTACTTTATTCATATCTAACTGGTGAGTAGAAAGTATGGAGAATCAAGCACCCTCATAAACTAAGGGAACACAAAATGATATGGCCTAAGTGGAGGGCAGTATTAAATACTGCAATTTTGGGGGGTGCCTGGCTGGCTCAGAGCACACAACTCTTGATCTTGGGGTTATGAGTTCAAGCCCCACATTGGATACAGAGATTACTTAAAAATGAAATATCAAAAAAAAAAAAAAAAAAAAGAAACAAAATACAATTTTTTATTTTTTTATTTTTTTAATACTACAATTTTTTTTTTAATTTTTTTTGAGAGAGAGAGAAGTGCACACAGGGGAGGGGCAGAGGGAGAATCTTAAGCAGACTCCACAACTCAGTGAGGAGCCCAAATCAGGGTTTGATCTCGAGATCCTGAGATTATGACCTCAGCTACGGTCAAGAATAGGATGCGTAACTGACTGAGCCACCTGGTGTCACAAAATACTATAATTTTTACAACTTTGAAATGTACTCATTCACTTTCAGGAATTTATTCTTAGCCAAGAATTAAATACGTGAATTTGATGATAAGAAAGCTCATCACTTTTATAGCTTGAAAATAAATTATGATGCAATACAACTATTTAAATTATGATAGGACAACTAATTTAAAAATATTTAATAAAATATTCATAATAAGCATAATATACCGTCAGCTTTAAGTGATATTACCCATATTTTTGGATAAAATATATATTCACATATGTAATACATACTTATGCACAAAAAAAGTCCAGTAATACACAAACAAAAATACCAACAATGATCTTTGACCAATGGCATTATGGTCAATTTTTTTATTTTCTTTCAGATTTCAAAAAACAAAATTATTTTTAAAAAAGTTTTCTATATATTCATGAAAAATGAATACAAACACAGTGAATAAAAAAACAAACATTAGAAGCTTCCACATACGCCTCAAATCCTGCTGTCTGGAAACTGTCCTGAGCACTAACCTGGTACGTCCAGAAGGCCAGTGCTCGGGAGCTGATGTCCAACACGATCTCCGGTCGGAGTCCAGCCAGCACCATGGCTTTGTACTCCTCTGAGGGACTGAGTTCCGTGCGGACAATGTCCAGCTTTCCAGAAAGGGTACTGTTGCAGGCAGGGCAGATAGCTGGGGAACGACTGAACTCTCCACTGCCGTGCTGATCGCAGAAGATGTGGGAGCAGGCAGTGACCCAGGCATAGCCAGAGAGTTTGAGTCGACACCTGCGGTAGTTACACAGCAGCATGTCTTCACACAGAGACATAGCAGAAAGTCTCCCGAAGCTGAAAGGAAACCTAACAAGGGGTAAATATGAAGGTCAAAAGAATCAAATGTCAGTGAAAATGAAATAGAGCATGTTTTCATTTTATTATAAAATATTGTACTTTGTTGTTTGTATTTATTATAATCAATATATCATATACATTTTACTCAGTCATATTAACTGTGCTCCTTTGTGTAAACCTCTAGAAAGCCCATGAAAAAAATTTTTAGAGACAAATTTTTTTTAAGATTTTATTTATTTATTTATTCATGAGAGACACAGAGAGAGAGAGATAGAGAGGCAGAGAGAAGCAAGTTCCCTACAGGGAGCCCGACGGGGGACTTGATCCCAGGACCCCGGGGTCATGACCTGGGCCGAAGGCAGGCGCTAAACCACTGAGCCACTCAGGTGTCCCTTAGAAACAAATTAAAGACACAAGTAGTCCAAATCTTATTAAAGCCAAAAATAATATGTATATGTTAAATAAACTTTAGGAACATTTTCAAAATACAAATAATAATTAGTGTCTTTTGCCATTCCTCAACACCTAAACAAAAAAGCCAAATTTATCACCCATCTGTAGTTTGCTAGAATATTTTACTATCACTTCTCACACTTGGCAGATAGAAGTCCAGGTACCAATTTCAGCCATTCTTTTTTCTTTTTTTAAAAAGGTTTTATTTATTAATTCATGACGGAGAGAGAGGGAGGGAGAGACAGAGACAGAGACAGAGAGACAGGCAGAGGGAGAGAAGCAGGCTCCACGCAGGGAGCCCGATGGGGTACTCGATCCCAGGACCCCGGGGGTCATGCCCTGGGCTGGAGGCAGATGCTCAGCCACTGAGCCACCCAGGCGCCCCAATTTTCAGCCATTCTTTAGTGCAAAGTGTTTTTTAAGTTGCACTTTTAGGTTTTTCATATCCTCAGATTGTTTACCTGTGTTGCCTTACCTAAAAAAGAGTAGTGATCTGATAGCATTTAGTGGAAAATAACCAGTCCAAGCAAATAACCATTTATATAAAAGCTGATTCATTTTTACCACCAAATAACTCACCTATTAATATAAATACTATTGAATATTATACTTTCCGGGGGGAAAAAAAAAGTTGTTAGAACTAAAACTCTTACACAAATAAATACCCTTAAGTTACTTTTCAATGTAACGTCCCCACTCCCTGGCTTTACCGGCCCAGGCTGGACAGCGACATCCTGGATGTACCAAAATCATGCATTATATGAGAAAATTGCGACGCCCCGACTATACGCCAAGGAAAATGCTCCCACCAAACACACCTCTTAACCAACGGATTCCGTCAAGAACGTTACTTTGATGAAAGAAAGAAAAAGAGAAGAGAAAAAAGAAAAGATGCCGAGGTCACAGGGTCGAGGGCACTCCGACACCTGACCCCGCAGGGACTGGCTGAGTTGTCTCCACGGCTGGGCGGCCCCGCGGCCTGAGTGTCAGGCCCGGTTCCCCCCGCGGGGTAAGGGGCACAGGCAGCCGGGAGGGTCGGGCCCGGCCGGACCGGGAGGAGGACCGGGAAGGGGGTCGGGAGGGGCGCCGGGAGGGAGGCGCGGCCCGTCCAGCGGCGCCGCGTGCAGGCGAGGGAAGGCGAAGGGCGGGGGCGTCGCGCCCGCCGACCAGCCCGGGCTTCCGCCTCCCCGTGGCCCCTACGGCAACACCCCGACACCGCCGATTCCAGCCGCGCGTCTGACCTGAGGCCCAGGAAAAGCGCGGGAACACGCCGTCGTGTCCACAGCCCTAGGCGCCGAGCCCTCGCCGTCCCGCCTCTGCTCCGCCAGCCGCGCATGCGCAGTCCCGCCCCTCCACCGGCGCCGGCACGGGCTTCCGGCCGCTCAGCATGCTGGGCCCGTGGGGCTGTGGCCCACACGCAGGCGCACGTGCCCCACACATGCGCGTCTCCGGCGCTGAGGCGCGGGTCCCGCTGCGCGGTCGAGGGGTCGCGGCGGGAAGGCCGTGGTGCTGCGCTCGCGAGCTTGCTCCTTCCCGGCACCGAGGCCCCGTCGGCAGGGCCGGTGCGGCGCGGAGGTCGGTGCCCGGGCGGCGCAGGGCTTGTCCCGGGACGGCGCGCGCTGGTCAGTGGCTGGTGCAGAAGCGCGGAGACGCGAGGTGCCGCCCTGGGGAGACCCGGGCTCCACCGCGGTGCTGTGCCGCCCGCGCCAGGGACACCCGTGAGCACCTGCGCAGGACACGGAACTGCTCCTTGCTTCACCTGTGTCGGAACGTGCCCAGCGGCGCTGCGAGGCGGAGGAGGACCGCGTCCGCCTGCCCCACAGCTGCCAGCGCTCCCGACGCCTGCCCCACACCTGCCTGAGGCCTGCCCCACACCTGCCCGGCACCTGCCCGACACCTGCCCGTGCTCCCAACACCTGCCCGACACCCGCCCGAGGCCTCCGGACACCTGCCGAGGCCTGCCCCACACCTACCCAAGGCCTCCTGACATCTGCCCGAGGCCTGCCCCACACCTGCCTGACTCCTTCCCCACACCTGCCCGCCACGTGTTGCACATCTGCCCGACACCTGCCCCACACCTGCCCGACACCCGCCCGACGCCTGCCCCACACCTGCCCACACTCCCAACACCTGCCCGAGGCCTGCTCAACACCTGCCCGACACCTGCCCGCACTCCCGGGACCTACTTAGAATCGTTCAGAGGTTTGCCCGCGTCTTACCCTCGTGCTGTTACCTGCTGCTCTCTGTGCAAACTGCGTGATTTCCTGTGCAATCCATAGGAGTCTGTGAGAATCGATATAGGTTCTAACAGATCAGTAGAGAAACTATATTGATCAGGAGCCGAGGGTTTGAGGGGTCCCAGGAATACAGGCCTTACTGCGGGCTTCATCACGGCCACGGGCGACCCCACCGTGAAAGACGGACATGGCCCAACAGAGCAGCACACGACGAGCACCACCGCCCCGCAGACCCCCGTCCTGAGTCCTGAGCTCTAATCCTGACACCAGGGCCCCGCATCCCCCCTGCATCCTGAGCTCTAATGCTGACCCATGCTTCACACACACCCGTCCTAAGTAAACAGCTTCCTGCTAGTTTTCTTCTGCTTGCAGAGGCTCCCTAGTAGCTAGAGTCCTCCTGGCCTTTGCAGACAGTCCTTAAAACCTCCCGGGGAGTTTACCGTGGTCCCAACTGGGCTCAACAGAAGTAAAGCTCCGTGTGTGAACCCGCAACAGCGCCGTTGGCCGTCCGAGCCTTCGTGCAGTTTCTGATTGTGACAGTGCCAGACGTAGTACAACAAAAGGGCACGAGCTCATTGAAAGTTAGGAAACACAAAGCAATTCAGCCAGGACCTAACCTTGTGATCTCACTTTGGTTTGTACTAGAAAACCATCTCTTCCTGCTCCTGAATCAAGACCTGATTCCCCAGACCTTAGTGTTCCCCACAGCACTTCCGCACTAAATCCGTTCCAAATTCCTGACCCACTCGGCTATAGGACCGTAGGACTATGTTAACATCTCCATATATACATCTATTTATGTATACTTTTTGTTTTTGCCAATGAGTTTTGCCAGATAGAATAAAAGGGGCGAGGTGCTATAAAATCTTAATATTCCTGGGACACCAGGAACTGAACTAACCTGCTTCTTAGTGGCATTGTGTCCTCTTTTATTATGGCATAGACAAACCCTCCCTTGACTCCCAGTGCTCCTGGGAATGAGATTACTGAAATCAATCAAGGCTGAGACAGAGACCCATCTACCAAAAAGAGCTTTTTAAAATATTGGCCATCACTCAGCTTTAATGAACAGAAACCTTTCTCATATTTGACATTTTTTTATTTTTTTTAAGATTTTTTTTTTAATTTTTTTTATTTATTTATGATAGTCACACAGAGAGAGAGAGGCAGAGACACAGGCAGAGGGAGAAGCAGGCTCCATGCACCGGGAGCCCGACGTGGGATTTGATCCCGGGTCTACCAGGATCGCGCCCTGGGCCAAAGGCAGGCGCCAAACCGCTGCGCCACCCAGGGATCCCAGATTTATTTATTTATTTATTCATGATAGACACAGAGAGAGAGAGAGGCAGAGACACAGGAGGAGGGAGAAGCAGGCTCCATGCCGGGAGCCCGACGTGGGACTCAATCCCAGGACTCCAGGATTGCGCCCTGGGCCAAAGGCAGGCACTAAACTGCTGAGCCACCCAGGGATCCCCCTACATTTGACATTTTTTTAATGGAGTAACACATTACAAATACAGCTGAAGCCTCCACATTTTCCTCCTACCTCTCCAGAGGTAAACAAGCCAGATACTGGTATTTATCATTCTTTTATATTTTTAGTGCATATGTATACATCAATATTCTTTTGCATTTCCCTAAAACTACTAAACCTTATCACACAGCACCTATCACTTCATTAACTCCATTTTTGAGATGTAGCCAAGTAAATACACATACCTTGCACAATTCATTTTAACAGCCAAATACTACAAATATACCAGTTTATCCACTTTTCTAATGAACATTTCTTCCAGGTTTTTACGATTAAAAACACTGTGATAAACCTTCGTACATGTCTCCTTGAGTGCACATGGTGAGAATTCCTATAAAATGTAGTACCCAGAGACTGGGTTTGTGTAAAGCAGCATCAAATAAATTTCACTGCCACCGGAGTACGTTGCTTCAGACTCAGCAACATATACCAGTGTCATTTTTTGGTTTCATTTTATTTTCATTCTTGCCCTTATGATGGCAGTGAAATGGTATCTGAATGTTGTTTTAATGTGCAACTCTTTGATTATTAGTGAGATTAAGCATCTTTTTAGGTGAATTACTCAGGGATCCACATCTGTGAATTACTCATTCATACCCTTTGATCATTTTCTGGATTTAAACGGAGTCCTTTGTTGGCCACATGGCAGGCAAACATAAGTCTGAATTTTAATGTACACAATTTTATCAATCTTTCCTTTTTGTACTTATGTCTACTCCAATGTCGTTATATTCTTTGTTTTCTATAGGTTTAAAGTTTTGCATTTCATTTAGAGATTTACTCTTCCTAACATAGGGTCTGAATAAATTTTGACTGTACAATTTGTGCTTACATATCACTTATACCATTTAACTACAGGTTATTTTCACTTTCCAAAAATGATTTTTTTTACCATAAAGTTTGATACTGATCTCGTGTAGATATTCTAAGTACCTAACAGTTATATTGAGTATTTATAGGCCACACTTCTCTAAGAATTTCAAGATAGTAATTTCCCCTATTATCACTGAAACTTAAGAATGTTAGCATGATATACTCTAAAATTAATTTGGTGCTTATATTCATTTTAATAGAAGAATTTTAATCTAATAAAATAGATTTCAAATTCTAACAAGTTATTATAGTGACATACCATTTGTATAATTCTAGTATAAGCACGAGTATTAAATCACATTTCAAAATACAGAGATAAAGCTGACACGTTGTGTTTCGGCGACAGGCAGACAGACAGACAGGCAGACGCAAAATACAGAGATATGTACTAGACTTCCAATATTTGAAGTTGTATTTTATATCTTTTGCATGTAAAATATAACCTCAGGTATATAAGATTTGTTTATTTATTTATTCATGAGAGACACAGGGAGATAGAGAGAGAGAGGCAGAGACACAGGCAGAGGGAGAAGCAGGCTCCATGCAGGGAGCCCGACGCGGGACTCAATCCCGGGACTCCAGGATCGCGCCGGGCCAAAGGCAGGTGCTAAACCGCTGAGCCACTCAGGGATCCCACCTCAGGGATATAAATATACTATGTAGAGCAAAAAAGTCTCTGAAGTATAATTTAGCCAAAACAACTGAAAATAAATTTATAAATATAAGGCAGAAATAATAACTTTTTAACCATACCTGAGTGGTATGTAAAACTCAAATCAATGACAAATGTCCAAAAGAGCTATAAAATGTTTATAATAAAAGATTTCCTATTAAATATCAGCAAGCTTTTATATAATTATTCTTCCCATACCCAGGTTGTTCTGGTGGCTATTCTTCATTGACTCTTAATGGATCAAGCATCATAATCTGGTATTAAAGAATTTAGGGCTTTTTTTAAGATTTTATTTTTAAGTAATCTCTACACTCAATAGGGGGCTTGAACTCACAACCCTGAGATCAAGAGATGCATGCTTTACCAACTGAGCTGTCCAATCACCCCAAGTATTAAGAGTTTTAAGTAGACACTGGTATCCAGATAGTTAAATGTTATATCCATCAATATCCATCAGACTCAAAATCTAAGTTCTAATTATTACATGTAAAAAAAAATGTCTTGCTAAATGCCATTAAAATGGTTACCACTTTCCAGAGACTTGAAAAAAAAATATAATGCAAGTTTCAATTCACTTCACATATTTTTTAGTATTTTGAGTATCTCTTCTGGCTTAACACATAAGGAAGCTTTCTTGTTTTCATGGAGTTAATAATTTAGCAAAGAATGTAAGAATGATAAAAATATATATATATCTTGGTCTTTTCTTTGCTGCCTCTTACATTTTTGCAAGTTGATTCTATAAACCATTTCTGGTGAGAGAAGTCAGATTCTATCTTTAATTTGAAGAATCATGTACCTTCATGTTGTAAAGAAAAAGACATTTTTAATATTAACCTGAAATGTGTAAACAGCCACTCAGTAGAAAACTGATCACTAGAAACTCATCAGTAGAAAACTGATTAAACCACTTAAAATTTAATGACTTCAGAGTATAATGTTTCAGTAACTCTCAGAATCCGTTTACTAGACCTCCTTCTATCATAGGCCCAGGTAGGTGCTATTCAAATATTTATTGTAGTCGAAGGGTTTTCTAAGAACAATATCCTCATATTTTCATATCAGTTTTATTTTTCAGTTACAGGTACATTCTTAATCCAGAATCACCACCTGCTTTGTAATTGTTTGACTCTGCAAATATCAGAAGACACTCACGGATGGCCAACCCATCCCCCATGGTGCCCTGAGTGAAGACAAGTCAGCTTTGATATATGATGGACTAAAATCCCACTATGTAAGGCTCCAAGCAGTAAGAGGAACAGCCATCAACATTTATCTCCAACCATTTTTAAAAATGCTTTGAGAAACATTTTTAAAGATAAAGCAATCAAGTCACTTTTTTTTTTCTTTTGGTCATCTCTTTCATTCATGATTTTATTTCTCTTTTCTTTTTTTTATAAATTTATTTTTTATTGGTGTTCAATTTGTCAACATATAGAGTAATACCCAGTGCTCATCCCGTCAAGTGCCCACCTCAGTGCCCATGAGCCAGTCACCCTCACCCCCCGCCCACCTCCCTTTCTACCACCCCTAGTTCATTTCCCAGAGTTAGGAGTCTCTCATCTTCTGTCTCCCTACCTGATATTTCCCACTTATTTTTTCTCCTTTCCCCTTTATTCCCTTTCACTATTTTTTATATTCCCCAAATGAATGAGACCATATAATGTTTGTCCTTCTCCGACTGACTTATTTCACTCAGCATAATACCCTCCAGGTCCATCCACATCAAAGCAAATGGTGGGTATTTGTCATTTCTAATGGCTGAGTAATATTCCATTGTATTCAAGTCACTCTTAATAGGAATCACTACATCTAAATTCTTAAGAAGTCCATTAAGAACCAGAAGAACCATGGGATCCCTGGGTGGCTCAGCCCTTTAGCACCTGCCTTTGGCCCAGGGCGTAATCCTGGAGTCCCAGAATCGATTCCCCCATCAGGCTCCCTGCCTTGAGCCTGCTTCTCCTCCCTCTGCCTGTGCCTCTGCCTCTCTCTCTGTGTCTCTCATGAATGAATAAATAAAATCTTTAAAAAAAAAAAAAAAAAAAGAACTAGAAGAACCAGCTAAATAGACAAAGTGAAGAATAAGGTGATAAATAAATTGGTGCCAAAACAAGATCAATCAACTACAAATGTTATTATAACAGTTATACAGTTATATAGAGATACACACTATAGTCCTTACTACCATACTTTGCCTAATTATAGAACTAAATTAGGCTTTGTGTGCTGGAGATAAAGAGAAGCTATAGGCCAGTTGGCGGAAAGACGCACGTAAGCAGACACTGCACATGGACTTTGAGGATAAAACAGCTAACATCTATCGAGCAATTACCATATGCTTAAACAATGTTCTAAGCCCACCCACTTACCATTTATTATGTAATTTTCAAAGTCAAGTACTATTCTTTTGACAACATTACTTTATTCTCATCTTCTAAGTTATAAGGACACTGATGTGTCAGGAAATGTGCCAAGGTTACATAGAGATTAAGTGACAAAGGATGGGTTTGAACCCAGTCTGACTCCAGAATCCATGTGTAACTATTATCATATGCCAGCTTTCAGCATCTTTAGTTGACTTTTTTAAAAAATAAAATTTGTAGCAACTTAGCAACTGGCCATGAAGACACAAGGCTGAATTTTCAAAGATTCATATGTATTCAAAGCTTCTCAATTTCAACATAGGCCTTACCATAAAAGAAAAATGTTGTCATCATCTATTGTATATCCAGGACTTGTAGCACCCAAGAATTCCAGGCTGGGAGAGAAGTGAGACTTAGCTCTAGTTTTGGTCTCCTGAAACTTCATTTCTGCAAAAGAGATAGCCAAAACTATTTCAAGTGCTGCTGTTACTTTGAATTATTTGCATTTCCTGTGTTTCTCCCTCATATGTACCCCATTCTCTGCTGAAATATGCAGGCACGGGTAAAGAATAGAAGCCGGTTCTGTGTAGGCTCATTATACAATACATAAATATAATAAAATCAGAAAATACAGATTAACAAGGCCCCCCTTAGAATCCAATTCTAGAGACAAGAACCCCTGGTATTTGAGTATATCCTTTCAGATAATTTCTGAAATAAATGTAAGTTTATGAAAATGTTTAAGCATAAAAAGGATTACACATACTGCACTATAACTAGTTTTTAACTTAATGTATCATGAATACCCTTCCATTTCAAGAAAAATAAACCTGTATCGTCACATTTCTATGATCTTGACAAAATTGATTCAACCAACTCTGGGATTCTCTTGATCTTACAGATAGATTAATAAAATAGTGGTAAGTTTAAAACTGCCAAATAAAGTGATTGATAGGATTATACCAGTCATCAGTGCTTTTTCTGTGGTGTTTGGATGTTTAGATGGAGGATTCTTGACCCTGGTTCTATCCATCTCAAGAAGATAGCACAAAAGATCACAGCACAACAGAGTGCTGTAGTATCGGATCCAAAATTCAAAGATTTAAGAACTACCTGAGCCTGAGGGCTAAATCCCAGTAAGAATCCCAAGAAGCAGAATTCAACTCCGGTGTTTGCCCTAGCCTTAGTCTGCTCAGAGCATGTGTTTGACCAGGGTGATCGGCTGAAACACGGACTCACCATGCATTTCATCATGGCAAACTGCGAGTGACCGATGAAGGGCAAACCACCACTGGCTCCTCATCTCAACCAAGATAACCAAGGGGTGGGGTGAGAGCTAAGGCTTTTTCAAACTATCAAATTCCAACCACTAAGAACACTGAGCCCTGAAACAGCAGGTGACTAGAAATCCAAATGAAGTAAAAATAATTTTCTTTTGCACTTACTTCTGGTAACAGATGAATCAACTTCCATCTGGGAATTAGTTGAACTACGCCATCTACCAACTAACTACCGGAGCATCTTCTTTCCAGATGTATCATCTATGGAAAATGAAAAGTAAGTAAATAAATAAATAAAGGTCATTATCACATGACCCGAAGGCACACTAATCTACTCCCAAGTCATAACCCTATAGCCTCAAAGAAAATTAACCTCAAGGAAAACTTCATTCTTTATATGAACCTACAGTCAATACTATAAAGTGACCCATCTATTTGGAGATTGTCATAAAATGCCCAAGCTCAATATTACATTAGAGCAGGACTTCTTACACAAGCTCAGCTTTTCCTATAAATTTAAAAGTTTGGGTAAAACTGTGCAGTAAGTCCAACTAAACTCTGAAAGATTACAAAGTTAGTAGTCTCACAGGAAGAGAATAGGTGTGGAAGAGGAAGGAGCCGCGTGCTGGCTGCAGCTAGAGCTCAGCAGCTGTGGGAGCAAATTCAGAGACACAGGGCACAAATGGCACGGGATGCTGCGAACCTCACCAAGTGCACAGGGTTGGTAACTACAGAAAACCCTGTACCCACAGAATCCTCTTAAAAAAAAAAAAAGGAAGGAGCCATAAATTCATAAGATAAATAAAAAGGTAATCTAGGGCCCTGACTTGCCCAGTCAGTAGCACATGCAACTCTATCTCGAGGTTACAAGTTCAAGCCCCACGTTGGGTGTGGAGCCTACTTTAAAATTCCCAGGGGGGGAAATCCCTGGGTGGCTCAGCGGTTTAGCGCTTGCCTTTGGCCCTGGCCCAGGGCTTGATCCTGGAGACCCTGGAGACCTGGGATCGAGAACCACATCGGGCTCCCTGCTTGGAGCCTGCTTCTCTCTCTGCCTCTCTCTCTCTCTCGGTCTCTCATGAATAAGTAAATAAAATCTTTAAAAAAAATAAAATACTTTTTTTTTCAAAGCACGTATTAATTTCATTTCAGCCAATGCTAATTGTATTTAACCTTTACTCTTGGTAAAAATTTATTACAATAAACTAAAGAAAACCTTCCTCTGACAGCAAAATTGAATTGGCATCATTTGGAGCCAATTGAATTGGCATCATTTGGAGCCCAAGCTGGCCACAAGATGGCGATACAAGAAAAAGCGTGATTTCATCTTCAACACTTGAGAGTCATCTACAGGCTGTTCATCACTGCAGGCAACCTTCAGACTATTCCCCATTCACCAAATTGCTAACTAGGAAGTTTCTTGTATTACATTTTTTTAATTTTTTTCTTTTATTACATTTAATTGTAATTTAAAACTTACTAAAATTATTACAACTATATATTTTTTATTATTATTTCTATTATTTTTATTATTACAACTATATTTTTTTCCTCCAGGAAAAGTCATCCTGACCCTTTTATTGTTGAAATTAAAAAATAAAAGATACTTAAATACAGGTGAACATATAGGGCAAAACAGACTCATAAAATTTAACGTTGAATTAAGCAGTGAGCTGAATGTTTGGGTCTCCAAATTGGCTTGAACCCAAAACTGCTTAAAAATAGGTATGTTCACAGTTAACGGCAATTGGCTTATAGGTGAGAGAATGGTCGAAGCTGTTCCGTTGAACTTCCAGAGAAATTCTCTCCTCAAGAACATCCTTTAATTGTTGCTGCAATTCACTGTTCAATCTGGCCAAAACTGTGTTGGTTTCCTTATTGCGTCTAATTGATGCCAGAATTGCTTTCTTATCTTTCCCAACAGACCTAGGAATAGAAGGCTGTGAAGCAAGCACAGCAGCTAAGACACCTGTCTTTTGCGTATGTTCGTCAACTTTTTTTTTTTTTTTTAATTACTTATGATAGTCACACAGACAGAGAGAGAGGCAGAGACACAGGCAGAGGGAGAAGCAGGCTCATGCACCGGGAGCCCGATGTGGGATTCGATCCCGGGTCTCCAGGATTGCGCCCTGGGCCAAAGGCAGGCGCCAAACCACTGCGCCACCCAGGGATCCCTGTTCGTCAACTTCTGACCTTAATTCATCTTCTGATTTTAATCTTCTTCGAACAGGTTTAGGTGGTGGAGCGAGAGGTGTTGTGCCTTTGCTCACATTGGCGGGAACACTAGCAGCTGTCTTTTCTTCAATTTTACTATCTGTTTTGGCAACTCGAAGAGAACTTGCAGGATCTGAAGCTTTTTCAACCGGCAAGACCTCTGGATGTTTCTCAGCTTCATCATCTTGTTCTTCATTTACATTTGATGCAGCAAATACTTCAAATTGGCTGAAATCTGCAAAATTTGGTTGTTCTGGCATCTGCTGAGGTGAGGTACTAATGTGAGTTATCAGGCCATCAGCATCCACTGGGCGATGCACAACGGGACCAGGAGCCTGTGAGGGCTGTGGTCTTGGAGGCACTGCAGGAGGATGGGCAACAACTCCAGCCTGTTGTTGTCCTGTGGTGACTGCAAAGGTCCGATTCATATCTAAAGATGATGATCTAGAATGAGAAGGCTGTGGTCTTGGAGGAGGAGGTGGTGGTGCAGTGTTATCAGGAGATGTTCCTGAATGAGACCTTTGATGAGTTACGTTGTTTCCAATCTGTTCTGGGTCCGAAGTAAAAGAATCTGAACTACTGTACCCATCTGCTACAGTATTTCCAGAAGCAAATTTCACTGATGAATTTATCTTACTTTCCTCCGACAGGTCGGATGTTTTCACCAGTAATGGGCTAGTGGGATTAGTATGATCACTGCCAGTTCTTTTCAGTTCCATTTCCTGCATGTGGATTTTGCTTGGAGTCATACGAATGGGAACTGGATGAACAATAGCAGTATCAGGATCAGTTGGTGCAATGTTAGAATCAAATGGGGTCAGAGTTTGTGAGCTTGAAGAGCGTTCACTAAATGTCTCCCACTGCTCACTGCTCTGATTCAACTCAGGCCAAGTCTGGTTTAGTGATGGCATTGATGGTAACTTGCTTGGAGGTGCTTCTGCAGGAGAGCCTGAATAACCTACCTCACCTGGCTGATCTCCAACATCTGCTGAGTCCTCCAAATCAATTTGGGCATTAGGCTTTCAAGGAGTTTTTCTGGTAAGTCACAGCCATTCTTCCTAGCAACTACCAGATGAAAAGCAGCACAAAACTCATCCAGTGTCAATGCTCCATCTTTATCAAAGTCTGAAAGTTCCCAAATATGAGAAAGTTCAAGAATAGGAAGTTTTGATTTTGTAAAAAACTCTTTAGCTGCAGATCCTGGAATAAATCCGTTTAGATCAGGCTGAATGGTTTTTAATTGATTTACATAATACTGCCTTTGTTCATCTGTTATTTTCCAGGGATCATCATAACTACTGGATTGCCTACAAACTTCATTGGCAGCGGTAGCTGATGCTACAGTCCGTACTGTTGTCTGGTCCTGGACAGAAGCAGGATGCATGGTTAAAAGAGTACTGGTTGGTGGAGTATCTGCAAAACTGACCCAAGTTTCTTGCGGTGGAGGTGGAGAATGCCCTGACCACACTGCATCACCAGCAGAAGAACCTGATTGTGCTTCACCAAAGGGAGACCAAAATGGTCCAGGTCCTGCAAGAGGCCTCTCGCTATTTCCCCCACTGGGGTGACGGCTGTGCTTCCTCCATGTGTGTGGAGAAGTTGGTGGGGACTGCTGGGGTGAAACTACTGGAGATGCAGGTTCCTGCTGATCTGCAGATGTATGAGGCTGGACAGTATCATGGTTTACAGATCCCTTTTTCACTTGCCCCCTGCCAGGTGGTGGTGGAATTACACCAGAGTAAGACCCTTGATTTTCAGAATCTGAAGAATATGAGGCTGCATGGCGAGATTCCTGTTCATTCTTTGAAGCAACAAATCTTGGCAGAGGAAGGTCCTTTACTGTATTTATACTTTCCACTCCTAAAGGGAAACCAGACTGGGCAACAGCTACAAGTTTCAAAGCAATATAGAACTGACTTCTTCCAAAGTAACCAAGCCTCGTTGCACCACAAAGCTCCATAATCTGGAGGATCACGTCGTTGGGCATGCGCGGCCCGGAATAGCTCCAGCACCCGCCCGTTGGCCGCCACCTTCTTGGTGCTCTCAATGTCGCAGTAGGAGAAGAGATCCCAGTAGTATTTCTGCTCCGCATCGCTCAGCGTTAAGCCTTCCATCTTCGCCTCCAGCTCACGCCGCCCCGCCCCGCCCCGCCCCGCCCCGCATGCAAGACCCGGGGCCGGCCCCACGACCCCAGGATGGCAGGAGCCGAGCGCGCCCCGGCTTCCTCCTCGCCCCGCGAAGCCGCGCGGAGCCCCCGCCTCCGGCGCGCGGGGGGGGGCGCGCGAGCCTACAACTATATTTTTATCATGTTTGTGTTACAGCAGTGTGATACAGCAGTGTGAAGATTTAAAAATCCATAATAGCAGATACGATGGAGCTAGAAAGACAAGATTCATGAAAATTACTGTCCAAAAAAAAAAAAAAGAAGAAAAAAAAGAAAATTACTGTCCATGGGAAGTACCAAATAAGTGATAGAATAAGAATCATTGGGCACAGAAGTCTTCATGAAGAAAAAAGGTACAGGTCTTGAATGAGCTTTAAAATGACACTTAAAATAATACTGTATAGTATAGTTGCAAGTTGCTAAGAGATCTTAAAAGCTCTCATCACAAGTGAAAAAAAAAAAAAACAACTGCACTGTCCAATAGATAACACTACATTCAGCCATTAAAATTAAATTAAAATTTAAATTCCTCAGTCACACCAGTCACATTGTCATTGCTCCAACAGCCACAGTGTGGCTAATAGGCACCAAATTGAACAATACAACTAGAGAACATTTCCGTCATCACAGAAAGTTCTGTTGGACAGCAGTGCCTTAAAGGATCAGTATAGGGGCGCGCGGGTGGCTCAGCGGTTGAGCGTCTGCCTCCTGCTCAGGGCGTGACCCCCGGGTCCCGGGATCGAGTCCGGAGTCGGGCTCCCTGTGTGGAGCCTGCTCCTCCCTCTGCCTGTGTCTCTGCCTCTCTCTGTGTGTCTCTCATGAATAAGTCAATAAAATCTTTAAGAAAAAAAAAAAAGGAGGAATACAACTAAAGTAAGCTGACAGAAAGGAAGTAGTAGCTACCATTCTTAAAAATTCCTACAATCTGTCAAGAACTATAGAAATCATTTCACTCAAACTTTATAGTCTCATATTTCCAGGGAAACTTGAGGCTCAGAGAAGTTAAATAAATTTCCCAAGGCCACCTAGCTATTAAGAGCTAGGACAGAAATCCAGTTCTGTCAAAACTCCCCAATTTTTACTTCTCCATGCCACTTCCTATGCAAAATAAGAGGCGGAGCTACAGAAGACGGTTTGTTTTGGCAGATCATGAGAACGCTGTGCCAGCTCAGGTCAGAAAGAGTGAGGTGTTTTAAGTACTTGAGACACATAATCAAAGTGTTAGTTGAACTCCCATCCTATAGTTGAATAATGCTTTCGTTACGTAAGTGGTTTTCGGACGAGCGCCTATTCAATTAATTAATAAGGGAACATAGACAGGAAGTAAGGCCTGAAGTGCCAGGTTCCTGCAGTTTTAACAATGTCTACCTCGAAACTCCATGATCTCCTCACAGGAGAACAATTCTGTATCTAAAGGTGCAACGTCTCAATTCGAACCACCTCACAAACAACCTCGGTTGCAAAAGCTCTGGTCTCTGCATCCTTGGCACGTGAGCTGAAGCGTAAGACCTAAATCCTGATGTGAAGCCTACGACACCTCTCCCACAATGTGCTGCTCCCTGCAGGTTCTAGCTGTGCTTCAGCCACATGAAAGCCACTTCATATGTACTGAGCATTTAGGGAGCTCAAGTAAATATTCTGTAAATACCCCAAGAACTATCAATGACCCACTCCTTTTGTTCCCTATGAGAGGTAAATGCTACTAAGTGCTAATGCTCATGGCCAAAATGTACATTTTACATATGCGAAGGTCTACACAAACGACAAATGGATAATACCCATCATCTGACGTTCCTAAGATTACTACTACTGCTCAGTTTTACTCGGTTCCACGCCGATGACTCCGTGCCCTTGCTGTGTCTAGCATTATGCGATACACCAGTAACTCAAAGAACCTATCTTTTTTCGCTAGAAAAGACACAAATAACACTAAGAGACACAGAGACACAGAGAACACTAAGGCCTATCGTAGTCAAAGCTCAAATACTTGCTTTATGGTCCCATCAGCCTCTGACCATCCCCACTGAGAATGTCCGAATCCAAGCCCACTTGGTTGGCGGGGAGTCTACGGTAATGTTGCGGATGCTTCCATGTGCCTCTTCGGGGCTGGCACACAGGCCTCTGAGGACCCAGGCCTGCCTTCCTCTGTGGACTCTATCCTCAACCTGAAGCAAAAGGAAAACAATACAGAACTTCGTATAGGAAATAAATGCTGAATCATCACTTGGCGGAGTTTTCTTTTAGGGATGGCCCTATAAGGCGCTGCTATCAGAACAGATTCCAAGTTTTGCTTCCGGTGCGGCGCATGGTCAACTATGTTAGATACTGTTCTCAGTGCAGGAGGAATCCACTCACAGCATTTAGAAAATAAAAGTGGGGAGCTCAGAAACTCCCCAGAAATGCAGAACCATGCAGCTCATTCATGCCAAGAGAACAGAATTTCACGCAGCCCCAGTCCCACTGCTCGTGTAACAAAGGAAAACACAGTATCTGACCGCTTCAGGTCAAAACAGCGGGAAAGAATAACTTGAAATGAGGATAGAAGAAGCAATAACACCGCTACTCGGTTAACTTGATATTTTACCTATTTCATAATACTTGGTCCATCTCAGAACTTATAAAGCACTTTCTATATTTACCTCATTTTTGCAAATACTATGTCATCTCCATTTTATAGGTCAGCAAGCAAGGTTTGAAGACTAAATGGCAGGCACCCTAGTGGTTAAGATCATGAATTTTTTTTTCAAGATTTTATTTATTCACGAGAGACACACAGAGAGGCAGAGACACAGGCAGAGGGAGAAGCAGGCTCCATGCAGGGAGCCCGATGCAGGACCAATCCTGGGACCCTGGGGTCACACCCTGGGCCGAAGGCAGACGCTCAACTGTTGAGCCCCCCAAGCGCCCCAGATAATGAATTTTGAAGTCAAGACAAAACTGGATTTGAATCTTTGACTCCCCGGCATATTTGCAACTTCTCTAAGCTTCTGATTCCCCTTCTCTAAAATGAAAACAAATACCACCTACCTTAGGACTGTTGGGAAGATTAAATGAGGTAAAATAAACATAAAATACTTTGCACAGTAGCTTGCATGTAGTTAGTAAGTTAAATGTTTAATGTGCTGTTTTTATTATTGTGTCCAAGCTCAACCAGCTAATAGAGTAGGAACCCAGATACTCCGCCAAACAATTTCACTTTTCAAAATAATCTTGAAGCCAGGAAAGTCATTCATACCCCTCATAAGGCCCTTCCAAATCTGAGATACTTCTAATTGGAAAACTGGTTGTTTCACAAGACATGATTTTAGTCTTTTAAGACTAAGACCTAGGGATCCCTGGGTGGCGCAGCGGTTTAGTGCCTGCCTTTGGCCCAGGGCGCGATCCTGGAGACCTGGGATTGAATCCCATGTTGGGCTCCTGGTGCATGGAGCCTGCTTCTCCCTCTGCCTGTGTCTCTGCCTCTCTCTCTCTCTCTCTCTGTGACTATCATAAATAAATAAATTAAAAAAAAAAAAAGACTAAGACCTAAAAGAAAAAGATATATATTTATACCTTTAGTGGGATTCCCAAAAGCTCGTTTTGCATGTTTACATCCCAAAAAAATTACCATTTTCCCTAACTTAATGCTAAAATACAAGTTTACCCCCTCAACACCATAATTTCGGGAAGCTATCCAACACAGTTTGCTATGTAACCCCTGGAACATGCCCCTTCTGCCCTTGGTGAACACAACCATGTGGTTTCTCTGGTTCTTGCTGCCATTCTTTCTCAACATTAGATACATGCTCACAGCAAAATAAACCATCCCTTACCTAAACTGAAGTGGGCTAAGGTATATTCACATAAAAGCCATAAACACGGTTTTGCTTTTTATAGAAAATCCTTTATTGCTCAGTCAAGATATTTATGGTGCTGGTTGGTTTCTAGTCATCATTGTGTACAAAATAAATATATGTAAAGGGAAGAACTGCACATTTAGAGTCCTGATAAACAATATATCAAAACCCACCTGAACTGTCACATGTGACAACTGACATGCACACTCATTTTGGGGCAAACAACAAGACTGTAAACTACCTAAATGTTGACAATAAAGGTTAAATAAATCATGGTATGCACATACATTAGATTGCTGTATAACCATTATAAGGAATGTGGATGGCGGTGCCCAGGTGGCTCGGTCCGTTGAACATCTGCCTTGAGCCTCGGGTCACGATCCCAGGGTCCTGGGATGGAGCCTGCATCAGTGGAGAATCTGCTTTTCTCCCCCTCTGCCTCTCCCCACTCTGCTCATACTTACTCACTCTCTCTCTCTCTCAAATAAATAAATAAATATTTTTTTTAAAAAGTGTGGATGTTCTTTATTTACTTATTTGGAAATCTTTTTTTTTCCCCCAATTTGGAAATCTTAACTGGGAAAAAATACCTGCTAGAGTATGTAAAGAAGAGAGGAGGGTGAAATGCATGTATTTGCTTATACTTACATAAAATATCTCAGAAAGGATACATAAGAAACTGTTAATGCTGTTACTGGGGAGGGGAATTAGGTGGCGTAGGAGACTTGGTGATAACACTTTGGTCCCTTTTTAATTTTGAACCATAGCATTAAATTAACAATAAAGCTTGAGAATTATAAGGATTATGAGATATCTACAACCATCTATTACCACATTCCACCCACTAGTTTATTTCTGTCACACCTCTGCCCGTTAGAATAACATTATATTATATTCAAACTGATGCAGGATACAAAATCAATGTCCAGAAGTCAGTGGCATTTCTATACACTAACAATGAGACTGAAGAAAGAGAAATTAAGGAGTCAATCCCATTTACAATTGCGCCCAAAAGCATAAGATACCTGGACTAAACCTAACCAAAGAGGTAAAGGATCTATACCCTAAAAACCACAGAACACTTCTGAAAGAAATTGAGGAAGACACAAAGAGACGGAAAAACATTGCATGCTCATGGATTGGAAGAATTAATATTGTGAAAATATCTATGCTACCCAGGGCAATTTACACGTTCAATGCGATCCCTATCAAAATACCATGGACTTTCTCCAGAGAGTTGGAACAAATCTCAATGGAACAGCATAGAGAATCCAGAAGTGGACCCTCAACTCATGGTCAACTAATATTCGACAAAGCAGGAAAGAGTATCCACTGGAGAAAGGACAGTCTCTTCAATAAATAGTGCTGGGAACATTGGACATCCACATGCAGAAGAATGAAACTAGACCACTCTCTTAGATCAGACACAAAGACAAACTCAAAATGGATGAAAGATCTAAATGTGAGACAAGAATCATCAAAATCCTGGAGGAGAACACAGGGAACTCCCTTTATGAACTCGGCCACAGCAACTTCTTGCAAGACACATCCATGAAGGCAAGAGAAACAAAAGCAAAAATGAACTATTGGGACTTCATCAAGGTAAGAAGCTTTTGCACAGCAAAGGATACAGTTAACAAAACTACAAGACAATCTACAGATGGGAGAAGAGATTCAAACTGATGTAGATCAAGGAGAAAAATGGAAATCAATTTACACTCAAGGTCACTAGGCAAAAGTTTTTATAAGAAAAAAGATAGGGGCAGCCCTGGTGGCTCAGCCGTTTAGCGCTGCCTTCAGCCCAGGACGTGACCCTGGGGACCCAGAATCGAGTCCCACGTCGGGCTCCCTGCACGGAGCCTGCTTCTCCCTCTGCCTGTGTCTCTGCCTCTCTCTGTGTCTCTCTCTCATGAATAAATAAATAAAATCTTAAAAATCTTTTCAAAAAAAGATACGCAAAATAAATGTAGCATTTACTTCTAGAAGGTATCAAACATTTATTTTAATACCTGGCCTTCATATATCTTGATTTTCAAAAGCAGAGCCTCGTAACGGTTATGGACTCACCCAAGGTCACTGGAGGAGTCAACTGTGACGCCAGTATGTGACTTAGGCTTGGCCTGAGCTAAGGCCCTTGATTTTTGTTTAGTATTTCTTAGGCCTTTTAGGGCACCCTCACTACCGTGGTGACATTAAAATTGGGAGCTCCTCTTAGGGTCACTAAAATCATCAAACTTCAGACGTGGTGGCCTAGGCTCACCAAGGAAGCGGAAATGCTCGGAGCAAAGGCTAGGGCAAAGAACATTTGCTGCAGCCCCCCACAAATCCAGCAAGGCCCTGGGCCCCACGGCCACAAAGGAAGTGAGGTGCACTGGCCTGAGCCTCCTCCCAAGGTCTAGCCTCTCACCCGGGGAGGCAGGGGTGGAAACAGCCTTGGGACACTAGCGGCACTGTCCCTTCAAGCAGAATGAAGCCGGGCACCTCCAGGAGCTGGGCTCCTCCACAGGAGGCACAGCCTGTGGCTTCTGGGTCCCTTGCCCGCGCCAGGGCTCGCCGGGACACAGGGTTCAAGGGCCAGAGGAGTCCCGAACAACCAGGGAGCCAAACCAAGTGCAGGCTCAGCAGCCCACCTCCCCGTGGGGGGAGCAAGAGCAGAGACCGGAGGCCCCGGGAAGTGGCCTCCACCTGACGGGCTAAGGAGCTACAGGGACGCCCTCCTCCTCTACCTTGAAAGGCCCCTCGGGAGGCAAGCCCCCTTCACTGCCCTGACCCCAGGGAACAGTGAGGCACTGCTTTTAGACTGAACTTTTAAACCAAGTTTCCTTGTGAGTTAATGTGCTTATCACAAGTGGACTCCTGTGTGTCCTTGTCCCGGTTTAGGTGGCCCTACTGTCAACGACTTTCATTTCCTTAGGATAATTTCCTAATCTTTGTGACCTCAAAGTGGGGAATTTGTGCAAAGCAACAGGTTTCATTACGCCCGGCCTAGACCTAGACCCGTTCCCATCAGAACTTCCCTCCAGGGCCTTATTCCAGCTAATAGACCTATGAATAAAAGAGGCCGTGACTAAGGCTTCAGGCTTGGCGGGAACATCCAAGGTATAACCCCTTCCTCAACTAGCCCCTACCTTCTCAGCGTTCTGCATCATGACTATCACTAGTTCAAACTCCTTTGTCTTTTCTCAGTTCCTCACAAATTTACCAGTGCTCCATCTAAAGATATAAAAGCTTCCTGCTCGGGTCGCTTCTTCAGGGCTTCCTTCTCTTGCAAAGGCTCCCATGTAAATTAAAAATTCAGCGAAATCCGTATGTTTTTCTCCTGTTCATCTGTCACTTTAATTTTCAGACCCTGCCAGGGACTCTAAGAAGGTTCCCTTAGAGTAGCAGATGAAAATCTCTATTTCAAAAAAAAAAAAAAGAACATCTCTATTTCAAGGTGCTGCACAGGGGTATTCTAGGACATTTCACACAAGTTGTGATAGTTTCCAAGAAACTTTCTAGCTGCGCGATCTGGAATAAATTTCTTAAACTCTCTGAGACTCAATTTTCCCCTCTGTACCATGGGGATAGTAATACCTACGTCCCTAACATACAAATATATGATAGAGTCTAGCATAATGACCGGTCATAGTACATGCTCAATTCATGGGATCCTTCCTTCTTTGCTCATTCCTCATTCTTATATAGACAGAACAGGAAAAAGTAAGTAACCACTTGCATGAGTTTACTAATATACTATTATATTATATAGTAATTAATTCATCTACATATCATATAATTTTTTCTAGATACAAGTAAATCAATGAAAATTAGCTTCTGCTCCTAAATTTTGTGATTACAGACCTATAGTTACCCATAATTTCCTGCTTCTTAATAGTGGCAAGGTTACATTGCAGATTTTCTTTTTTTTTTTAAGATTTTATTTATTCATGAGAGAGAGAGAGAGAGAGGCAGAGACACAGGCAGAGGGAGAAGCAGGCTCCATGCACCGGGAGCCCGACGCGGGACTCGATACCGGGTCTCCAGGATCACGCCCTGGGCTGAAGGAGGTGCTAAACTGCTGAGGCACCCGGGCTGCCCTACACTGCAGATTTTCTTCCTCTGCAGTAAGAGATACGAGTGGATCATTCTGGAAAGCCAGAAAGATGAACGTAGGGCTCTCTGAAATCATTGTGAAAAGAACAACTTTAGTAAAGGGCTTTGGAACACCAAGATTACATACAAAGACAGAGATGTATTTTAAGGGTTAAAAAGGAAAGGCTGGCCCATCTCTAAAGTGGGGAATGAAGAATCTGGGTCCTGGATCCACCGGGTTGCAGATGCTGAAATCAGCTGACTCTACAATCCTGCAAGAGAGCATTAAAAAATGTGGAGCCTGAGTTGCTCTAAGTAGGACCTTTTGGGCCACTTAGTGGGATCATCTGTCCTCAAAGAACCTTACTGACCTGTGCAATGATCTACTTGAACAAGATCATCATTGCAGCACCATAAGGTAGCACAGCCACATCATGTGAGTGAAAAGCAATGGAGTCAAGAACTTACCAGACTGTGTTTTGGGATGGATGTGGGAGTCAAGCTGTCCCTCCCCGAAGCCTTAAGTCTTTTGGGATGATTTGGGGGAATAGAGAGGCATGTTTTTCTTAGTAAGGCGTCGGGAGACCATGTCCCTCCTCCATGCGCACCCTGAATTCATGGGAGACTTCAGGTCAGTTATAACTACAGGTAGCAAATGATGCGAAGATCATACCATATCACAGATTTATTAGCCCGCTATCCCCGATTCTTGATGTTAACATTATAATCAAAACCAAAAAAAAAAGCTAAAGAAAGCAAACAAATCTCCCCCCAAATCACCCTTTTGCAGAAACCTCCTTCCTCATCCCCCGCTCTAGTCACCTCCTGCGGAGGTGACTCTGATGAGACCTCCTGTGCGCCTAATATTTCTCTTTATCTCTTCCCCACTTTCATTCTTCCATAGGACTCATCTTCTTGCATAAAGTCCCTGACCTTGAGACCCCTGGGATAAATATTACACCTCTGCCTTAGTCACAATCTTTCTTCAGGTTTTCAGCCGGTTCTTCCCTTCTCTGCACCTGGAACCCCTTCCTCTTCCCATCTTATCCCATCAGTACCCATGATAACACCTCTTCCCTTTTTTCCCCACTGGTCAGGCTCTGCGAGTCTTCTAAAACTTTGTTACCGTTTCGTTTCCCAGAAGTCGAACAAATTTATGATGCCAGAGCAATAGGAATATTGCTAGTCTATATGTGAAAAATATACAAAAAATATCATAACGATTACAAGACCAAGCAGTGAACTCATATTTACATTCTGTAAATGTTTAGGACACCTGGGTGGCTCCGTCAGTAAACATCTCAGGTCATGATCTTAGGGTCCTGTGATCAAGTCCCCCAGTGGGCCCCTTACTCAGCAAGGAGCCTGCTTCCGCCTCTCCCTCTGCCTGCTGCTCACTTGCTCGCTCGTGCTCTCTGTCAAATAAATTAATAAAATCTTTTTTAAAAAATAAAAGAAAAAATGTTAATTAATATATTTCTTTGAGAGTTAGAGAGAGAGAGAGGGCACAGGATGGGGTAGGGCAGAGGGACAGGGAGAAAGAAACTCTACGCAGACTACTGAGTGCAGGGCCCCACTCCAGGCTGGATCCCATGACCCTGAGCTTGATCATGACCTGTGCCAAAACCAAGAGTTGGCTGCTTAGCCAACTGCACCACTCAGATGCCCCCAATTATTAAGATTTTTATGCCTTCTTTTTCCTTTTCTTTTCTTCTCTTCCTCCTCCCTTTTCTTCTTCATTTTTCTTCTGCTCCTGCTATTTCTCCCACATATTTTATATATTCTGAGATATCAGAAATGCTTTTTTTCTTTTTTTTTCTTTCTCTTTTTTTTTTCCAGAAATGTTTTTAGATACTACTTCTATACCTTCTTGGAACCCAAATAAAGAAAATAAGATCGCACCTATTGCTAGGTTGTTTCAGCCATTTGAGGTTTGCAAGATCTTGTATACGAACTAAACGATTCTTATCAGGGTGTGGATGCTAGTTGCTCAGTCCAATGTGATACAAACCCAAATTGGTCATAAGGAGAACTCCTTTCTATTTTATTATATTTTATATTTATTTATTTATTAGCCGACTAAAACCTTCATTGAGAGCCAAAATACCAAGAGGCTGTCTTCTGGAGGTTCTTGGGCCTCAGACCTTAGGAAGTAGGGCCCCTCAACCCATGATGTTAGAAGAAGGCTAGAACTAAGTTCCACAGCCAGGCCACTTTCTGTGTCTCCGACGCCAGGCTGAGCGGCAAGTGCTGTGCCCCTGTCTCCAGGTTGAGGCCTGGCCTGTGGACTCACAGCCAAGGTTCGCAGGCCGCACAGCTTGGTCCTCAGCTGGCCCCACGGGCGAGTGTGCACAGTCGAGGGCACAGCCGCCGCTGAGGCCCACCTGGGGGAGCACCTGCCATGGGCAGGTCCATGCTGCCAGGTGCATGAGGACATCACTAAGCTCCTCTCGGAGGGCTGCCCGTCCCTGGGGGACCAGGCTTGGGGGCCAGGCTCCCCTTCAGGCTTCCACCTCCCCCACCGAAGCCAGGAGCAGGTTGGTGGGATTGGTGGAATTGGCCCCAGCCTCGTTCTGCAGCAAACTCAGCACGCACGCGGCAGGTGCCCTCAGGTGTGGGCGGGGGGCGAAGGCAAAGGGGCTGGCAGCCGCACCATCTGCCCCCGTGTTCCCACACGCGTCCCACCCACCAGAGACGGCTGCCTGCCACGCACCAGCCGGAATGCACCTGCCAGGATGCACCAGCCGCCATGCACCTGCCGGGATGCACAGGACAACACCGCCACCCCTTTCTATTGGAAAGGCCTATTTGCTTTTGCTTGGGTATCACAAATCCATTTTTCGTATATTTATTTTCTGAAATAGATAGACTTCCCCAGAAAGCATGTACCTTACAGAGTAGCTTGATTAATCCATTTTTCCCGTCCTTATGGTATGATAGAAAATGTAAGGAAATCTTAGGAATATCACATTATAATCAACACTACCTAAAATGTTCACTTACCAGGATAGGAAGTCTTGATTTGCAGTTAACTCTTCTTTTTAGTGACACGTATTTTGACTAATTCATCATTTTTTCCCCTAAGATATCTTCAATGTATTATGACAATTTTAAGCATCCAGACAACCAGAGAATAGAATATAATGGACATCTAGGGACACCTGGGTAGCTCAGCAACTGAGGGTCCACCTGGGGCCCAGGGCGTGATCCCGGTGGGTCGGGAATTCAGTCTCATTCCGCTCTGCGCAGGGCACCTGCTTCTCCCTCCACCTGTGAGTCTGCCTCTTTTTTTCTTCCTCTCATGAATAAATAAATAAAATCTTTAAAAATTAATATAATGGACACCTCTACATAAGTTTCCTAGATTTAAGAATTGTCTGTTTGCTTCATTTGATTATTTTGGCTGGAGTACTTCAAAGCAAATTGCAGATACAACATTTCACCCTTACATATTATTTTCAAAGGAATTTTTTAAAAATCATAACTACCATACTATTGCCACAACTAACAAATATGTTTTAACCCTTCAGGAGCTCAGAATGGGATTGTATTTGGAGGTAGAACCTTTAAAGAATTAGGGGCGCCCGAGGGGCTCAGCGGTTGAGCATCTGCCTTGGGCTCAGGGCGTGACCCGGGGGGTGCCGGGATCGAGTCCCACGTTGGGCTCCCTGCGTGGAGCCTGCTTCTCCCTCTGCCTGTGTCTCTGCCCCTCTCTCTCTCTCTCTGTGTCTCTGTGTCTCTCTGCCTCTGTCTCTCTGTGTCTCTGTCTGTCTCTGTGTCTCTCTGTCTCTGTCTCTCTGCCTCTTTCGGTGTCTCTGCCTCTGTTTCTTTTTCTGTCTCCCTGTTTCTCCCTGTCTCTGTCTCTGTCTCCCTGTCTCTCTCCCTGTCTCTCTCCGTGTCTCTCTGTGTCTCTATCTCCCTATCTCTGTCTCTGTGTGTGTCTGTCTGTCTCTCTGGCTCTGCCTGTCTCTCTCTCTCTCTGCCTCTCACTGTCTCTCTGCCTGTTTCTTTCTCTGTCTCCCTGTCTCTCTCTCTGTCTCTCCCTGTGTGTGTGTCTCTCTGTCTCTCAGGAATAAATAAGGGCTAAGGGCACCCGGGAGGTCAAGCGTGTGGCTTCGGCCCAGGCCAGGCGCGGCCCCACCCGGCGAGGAACCCCCTTACACACGCGCACACACATGCACGCACACCCCGCTCCTGCGCGCTCTCCTCGCTCCTCCAGGAGATAGTACTTCTAAAGTAGAAATAGAAGAAAGGAAGACTCAGACTCAGCGCGTCTAGGACGCCCCCATGCCAGGGCGGGGTCGGGGGGGCAAAAGCGGGCGGGGGAGAGTAGTCTGAATTGGGTTCCGGAGCCCCGCGGCCCGACGCCGGCCTGCTCGGGTGCCCCGGCCCAGCCATTGAACTCACCGTGCCGGCCGTGAGTCTATTCCAAGCCCCGGGGAGGGGGCATCCGCCGCGCGCGCGGCCTCTCCTGCCCGAAGGCCCTCTCCGGGGCCCGCTCTCTGGGAACTCACCCCCCCGCGCGCGGGGAGGGCCCTGCTAGGGCCGCTGCTGGCCCGAGTCTCAGACCTTCCCAGGGGCCGAGAGAGTGACGCGCACTCCGCGCGTGGCCCCACCGCTGAGCTTCCCGCCGCCCTGCGCAGCGCAGCCCTCTCGCCGCTTATAAAGTGCCGCCCGCACGGCCCTTCTCGCTCACGGCGACTTCCCATAACACACAGCAGCATGCAAATACCGCGGGGAGCCCCGCCCCGCCCCGGCCCCCGCACCGCCTCGGGACGCATGCGCCGGCGCTCCGTTCCCGCCTTGGGCCGGCGGCGGGCGGGCGGGCGAGCGGGCGGGAGCGGCTCCGGCGGGGACGAGCGGGCGCCATGGCGGCGCGGCGGCGGGGGACGCGCGGCGGCGGCGGGGCGAGAGGTGCAGGCGCGGGGGCGGGAGCGCGGGGCGGGGCGGGGCGGGGCGGACGCCAGGTGGGCGGGGGCGCCAGGTGCGGGGCGGGCGCCAGGTGGGCGGGGGGGGGCGCTCTCTGCTGCGCTTCCCCGCGCCCGCGTCCCGCCTCCGAGCTCAGCGGGTCGCGGCGTGGCTGCGGGCAGGGCCTCCGGTCGCTGGCACCCTCCTTCCCCAGCTGCCGTCACCGACTCCAAGAAGCCAGTCGGGGGGTGCGCGAATGTGGCATCGGGAGAGGCCGGACAACTCCTGCCCGCGCGTCACCCGCTGTACGATGCACACTACGTGTCACCCACCGTACCGTGCACGTGTCACCCGCTGTATGGTGCACGACGCGTGTCACCCACCGTACCGTGCACGTGTCACCCGCTGTACGATGCACACTACGTGTCACCCACCGTACCGTGCACGTGTCACCCGCTATACAGCGCACACTGCGTGTCACCCACCGTATTGTGCACGTGTCACCTACTGTACCGTGCATACGCGTGTCACCCGCTGTACCGTGCACGTGTCACCTGCTGTATGGTGCACTCTACATGTCACCCACCGTACCGTGCACGTGTTACCGGCTGTATGGTGTACGCCGCATGTCACCCACTGTACAGTGTACGTGTCACCCACTGTACCGTGCACACCGCGTGTCACCCGCTGTACAGTGCACACTGCGTGTCACCCACCGTACCACACACAGTGCGTCCCACTCTCAGATGTTGCCATCAACATTCAGGCCTCAGGGTTGGTGGGTACCATCCTCTCTCTCTTACGCACCTAAGTGCAGAGGTCCATCCTACAAATTCCGTATCATCGCTGTCAGCCTCTGGATTTTACAGTCAGGGCAACTGAGGTTCAAAGAGGTGACGTGACTTCCGCAAGTTCCCGCCGCTGGAAGGGAAGGGACGGGGCTCCTAACAGGAGACCGCAGAGCACTGTGTGGTTTGCCTCTGGGTACTGGGAAGGCTCGGGGCACAAGTATAAGAGCAGCGGGGACACTCCTGCCTCCCCTGCGAGCTCGAGCTCCCAAGAGCCCCGGGGCTCCATTTTACTTTGTTTAGGTTTTTGGCTGCAATTGCAATTTAGGAAGGGATTTCCCCAGACTACCACCAGGACCAGCGGCTTGGCAGTTCTCATTTCTTTATAAATTTACGAAGCCGTCCTGGACCATTTCTTTAAAAAGATGATGTTTTCTTCAAAGTAGGACCGTGTTCGGGGGTACTCATTCCTCCCTTTGGTTCTTTGCTCACTTTTCGTGCCCGTGGCTTCTGCAGCATTCGACAAAGCTGGAAGAGTTCATAATGGCAACACGGCTGGAGAAGACCCTCCTCCTGCAAAGAAAACTCGGAGATGCCAGAGGCAGGGGGTGAAAAGGGGGCCTTTGACTGCAGGAGGGGCCGGTAATGGCAGCACGGAAGACAAGCCAGGTCAGCTCCGGGCGGTGGGCCCGCGGGAGTGCCTCCGGGAGAGGTGGGGCGAGGGACGCCTTGTCCTCTCCACTCACGTCTTCCTTTCCTGAAGATGTCACTAGTTTCCTATCCTGTGGGCGAACCACAGTGCGCCTCTCCTGTCTCCGAATCTTCGGTTTTGTGTCGTTTAGACAGATTGACACCTGGACAGATGGGGATTGCTCGGGGAGGACAGAGTTCATTAGGACACTGATTCCCACACACATAGCTCCCATATGTGTCTGTCTTCCCCCAGAGTCTGTGAAGACCCTGCTGTTAAAAGGCAGAGCTCCCGTGGACCCCGAGTGCGCAGCCAAGGTGGGGAAGGTGAGACTCCTCGCCCCTCGGTTTCTCAGCGCGTGTTCCCGGGCTGCTGGGACTCCTGCCCCCAAGCTGCTGGCATTCAGTTCGGAGCCCTCGCCGAGATACTCCTGGCGATGACTTGTCTCCAAGGCTAAGAGAGGGGAGCAGGGGAGTCTGGGGCTAATAATCCACATGTCTTTGACTTCTGGGGTTGTCATCAGCTTTCCACGCTTCGTTCTCGTTCTCGGAAAATAATCCCGTTCTCAGGGAAGATCCATCTTTGTTCTAATGAGAAACTGCCCTGCTCTGGCACGGGTCACTGACGACTGTGGAAAGGCTTTGAAGAATACACAAGAAAGGCTTCTTTTGGAGCAGGTTTCCTTTAGCCATTAGAATCCTTGGTTTTTCTATAATTACAAAAAAGCAACATGTGTTCATCATAGGATAATCATAGCTAATGTGTAGAAGACCTAGTGTGGCAGTTCCTTCCCCGGAAGGTGGATATTGGTAGTGCTGGGGAATGACATGTTGAGACACAAGAAAATCTAGAGCGTCATGGAGGATTTCATGAAGCCTGAGGTTACGCTACCATCAGTTTTTTCCTTCTCTCCCCAGGCCCACGTGTACTGTGAAGGGAGCGATGTCTATGATGTCATGCTAAACCAGGTAACGGGGGATGCCTGGGTGGCTCAGCGGTTTGGCGCCTGCCTTTGGCCCAGGGCACGATCCTGGAGTCCCGGGATCGAGTCCCACGTCGGGCTCCCGGCATGGAGCCTGCTTCTCCCTCTGCCTGTGTCTCTGTCTCTCTCTCTCTATCTGAATAAATAAATAAAATCTTAAGAATATATATTTTTAAAAAAATAAACCAGGTAACGGGAGGAGCTGTTCTACGTATGGGGATTTTTTTCTTGGTAGTTACTGATGACAGGGTCCCGATGCCCAGATCTTTGATTCTGAGGTCCCTATGTCAGCCTTACATTAGCCCTCTCCCTGGAGCCGTTACTGGTACCCGTGCCTGAGGAAGAGGCCTCAGCTTCTGTGGCTTCCACTTGTAGACCTCTCTCTCAGGTTCGTATTTTCTTCCTGGTAGACCAATCTTCAGTTCAACAACAATAAGTACTATTTGATTCAGCTGTTGGAAGATGATGCCCAGAGGCACTTCAGTGTCTGGATGAGATGGGGCCGAGGTAATGACTTTTATTATGGGTTTTCTGATTTGTCATTCAGAAAGCCAGAAGCAGGATAGTGAGTAACCAGAAGATCCTCCGGGTTTAAGTTGGTGGGATGGAGGCTCCATCACCTGGGAGGGACTTGGAAGTGGGGAATGGCAAGCATCTTCATTAGGAAGTTCCCATTGGCAAAACTAAGAACAGCCTGTCGGCTGGGAAGTGTCCGGTGGGTCTCCTCGTGCTGCTCAGGGACCGTGGCAGTTGGCCAGCAACTCATATCAACAGGACCTGCTTCCTGGGCCCTTCACCGTCCCTCTCGCCTTCCTGCCCACCTGCCAGATGCTGTGCAGGGAGACCTTAGAGAACTGGCCAATGAACTGAGAAAGCTCTTGCTGGATTGGGAGGCAGGAAACCATCTTATGTGTGTCATTTACTTTGCAGTTGGGAAAATGGGGCAGCACAGCTTGGTGGCTTGCTCGGGGGACCTCAACAAAGCCAAGGAAATCTTCCAGAAGAAGTGAGTGCTCGAAACGAGTGCCAAACAAATAACATTCTTCTTCTTGGGTGTATGTTCTTTAAGAATTTTACAGTTTGTGTGATTTGACCTCCATGTTAACATATTTCCACTGTGGCGCTCTATGACTGGAACACCAAACTGCAGACTCAGTCAGTGATCATGTCACCTGGAACCCTGAAACTGACTAAAAAAAAACCAGAAGAATCTAATATATTTAGCACATGGCTAGTAATTTAGGAAATTGGGGGAAAGTGGGTGCGAATGAGAATGCTCAGCTAGAGTTTTAAAAAAATCTTTCACTATGATATGGATGCAGAGCCTTCTGGAGTCTGTGGGAATCTGTCAGAGAAAGGGATCAAACAAGGATCTTTTGTCTGAAATCTTAAAGGTTTTTGTGGTATTTTGGGGCCTTTGGGAAGCTCGAATCCTTTTCTCCCCATTTTTTGTTCCCATTGTCTCCAGAGCTTTTTTTTTTTTTTTTTTTCTAATAAGCATCCTAATTTAGAATCCAGAGTTTTGGAAAGTCAGATATAAAAAGAGTTCTAAGAGGGCAGTTTGAGAAAAAAGACAAGGTGGGCGCCTGGGTGGCTCAGTCAGTTAAGTGTCTGCCTTCATCTCAGGTCGTGACCCCGGGGTCCTGGGATGGAGCCCCAGGTCAGGCCCCCTGCTCAGCGGGGAGCCTGCTTCTCCTTCTCCTCTTGTTCTTGCCTCCTCCCCCCACCCATGCTTTCTGTCAAATAAATAAAATCTTTAAGAAAAAGAGAAAAAGAAATCGTTTGGAGATGTTCTGAGGAAATAATTATAAGCTCACTCCTAGTAGTAGACTCTGATTTGTAAGATTTTCTCGCCATCCTGGACCCCACAGATTCCTTGACAAAACAAAAAACAATTGGGAGGATCGTGAGAAGTTTGAGAAGGTGCCTGGAAAATATGATATGCTAGAAATGGACTATGCTACCAATACTCAGGTAAACTCTGACCACACATTTGGGGAGAAAACTTACTTCCTCTGAACCAGGGTGAAATCTATCAGAATGGCTTAGATCAGGCCCCAGACTGGAACAGGTCAGAGCATCTTGAGTCTTGCTGTTTCTCACCTAAATAAAGGTAACAGTTCCCTCAGAGGTACCTTTCATGGATCTTTGTAGTCTTGATGGGACTGGAGACTAAAGACAGAATGTGCTCTCTTGTCTCCATTATTTAGTATCATTCTTATAAAATCCTTGGCCCTATTTTCAGAAGTTTAATATACGGATCAAGAAAGGACTAATACATAGTCATACTGACGAAACCGCATGTAAAGTGGTCTTCACTTTTGGTTATATACATTTTTTATACATAAAAAAATTAATTTCAACAAATTGAGTTGTACCAGGATGCTGAAAATTGTCTTATACGGTATCTGAGAAATGGGAAAATCTTAGTTTTTTTAAGATGAGAAGATCTGAGACATGATAGCTGTCTTTACATACTTACCGATGAATTAGGAGAGCCTTTTAGACTTATTCTGGGAGTTTACCTGTGGGAGGCACATGTAGGAGGAGAAGGCGGGATCACATCAGGTACTCTAACTGGGTTAGTAACAGAACGAGCCTATGTTCAAGCAGAAGCCAACTGATGCTCACCAAGGGAACAGGGATATTGTAGAGCCAGCCCTTGCAGGGACCTTAAAATATATCCTTTTAGATTTTATATGATTCTTTTTTTTTTTTTTTTTTGGCTGTAGAGTGAAGAGGAAACAAAAAAGGAGTCTCTTAAACTCCCCTTCAAACCAGAATCACAGCTAGATCTTCGAGTGCAGGAGCTGATAGAGTTGATCTGTAATGTCCAGGCCATGGAAGAGACGATGGTAGAAATGAAATACGACACCAAGAAAGCCCCACTTGGTAGGACTTCAGATCCTGTCCTACAGTCTGTCTTTATATTTGCTAGTTTCTTTAATGGGCTATCTCATCACCGCCGTGACTTAAAGCTTGCTGATACTGTGAATCAAGAAAAGGAGGGATCCCTGGGTGGCGCAGCGGTTTGGCGCCTACCTTTGGCCCAGGGCGTGATCCTGGAGACCTGGGATCAAATCCCACATCAGGCTCCCGGTGCATGGAGCCTGCTTCTCCCTCTGCCTATGTCTCTGCCTCTCTCTCCTTCTCTCTCTGTGACTATCATAAATAAATAAAAAAATAAAAAAAAAAAAAGAAAAGGAGATTTTGGGTGAGAGGTGGCGTGAGGGGAGAAGGAGCTGTTTTGAGAGTTGAAGGTGGGGGTCTTTGTGGGGAGGCTCACGAATACAGTTTTCAGGATAGTGCCCTAAGTTGTGAGGTCTGAGGGTCTCTGGTTGCGCCTGCAGGGAAGCTGACAGTGGCACAAATCAAGGCAGGCTACCAGTCTCTCAAGAAGATTGAGGACTGTATTCGGGCTGGCCAGCATGGACGAGCTCTTGTGGAAGCTTGCAATGAATTCTACACCAGGATCCCACATGACTTTGGGTAAGGCCTGTGCTGTTACTTCTCCTTCGTCCTCCACCTGACCGTCTCCTCCTCACTCAGCAACAACTATAGTCTTTTTATTCCCATTTTTAATGAAATGATCATCTTGGATAGATCATCAAAAGCCAAAAATGATTTGTAGTAGCCTTCGTAGTCAACAGACAAGTTTGGGATGCGAGCTCCTGGCCTGATTATCATCATGTTTTCGGACCCAGTAGAAGTCACCAATAGAAAACAGGTCTAGGTATCTAACCAACAGGTGAAAAAATAGCTTCAGACATAGAACTCCCCCTAGTTCCTATTCAAATGATAGTAGGTGTATAAAATACAATTTATCTTTGTCCATTCTATATTCTGGTGCTTGTTCTGTTCTTATTCCTTTTATTTTTATAGCGCTCTGTGACCGAAAGATAACTTTTGATTGGTCAACGGGTCTACTTCTGTTTCTAGACAGGACTGTATCCAAGCTGTTCAAAAACAAGATTCGGCTATTGTCAAAAACAGGAAATGACAAGTGTTGGAGAGGATGTAGAGGAAAGGGAACCCTCCTGTACCGTTAGTGGAATTGTCAAGGAGCACAGCCACTGTAGGAAACAGGATGGAGGTTCCTCAAAGAAATAAGAAAAGAACTTCAGTATGACCCAGCTATTCTACTTCTGGGCATTTAATCTGAAAAATGTGAAAAAAAACACTAATTCAGAAAGATATGCATCCTTATGTTCATTGCAGTATTACTTAAAATAGCCAAGATAGGGCAGCCCCGGTGGCGCAGCAGTTTAGGGCCACCTGCAGCCCAGGGTGTGATCCTGGAGACCCGGGATTGAATCCCGTTTCGGGCTCCCTGCGTGGAGCCTGCTTCTCCCTCTCCCTGTGTCTCTGCCTCTCTCTCTTTCTGTATGTCTCTCATGAATAAATAAATAAAATATAAAAAATAAAATAAAATAGCCAAGATATGGAAACAACCTAGGTGTCCACTGACAGATGACCAGATAAAGAAGAGGTGGTATATTATACGATGGTATATACTACTCAAGCATAAAAAAAGAATGAAATCTTGCCATTTGCAGCAACATGAATGGATGGATCTTGATCGTATTATACTACGCAAAATAAATCAACAGCATAAGACAAACACCATGACTTCACTCATGTGGAATCTAAAAAAACCAAAAAAAAATCATAAATACAGAGAACAGACAGGGGAAGGGGGCTAGGGTGGGTGATATAGGTGAAGGGGATCAGCTGTATAGTGAGGGATGGTAACTGGACTTGGAGCGGTCACTTTCAAATTATAAAGCTGTGCATCTGAAACACGTCTATATGAAATAAACTCATAAAAAGGAATTTCATTTCTATCAAGTCCCAGATATCAAAACCTATACGGTGTGTTTATCTTTAGTCTGTTACTTTGAGTCCTGTGTCATTGGCCACATCTCAGAGAACTGATCGTGGATTTTATCTCTGTCCTTAGGCTCCGCACCCCTCCTTTAATCCGGACAGAGAAAGAGCTGTCAGACAAAGTACAGCTACTGGAGGTGAGACATGCGTGGATTGGGAAGCATTAACTGTCTTGTCCCAAGTTCCTACACATTGATCCTGTATCTCATCTCCCCAGGCTTTAGGAGACATTGAAATCGCCATTAAGCTGGTGAAGACCGCGCTGCAAAGCCCAGAACACCCACTGGACCAACACTATAGAAAACTACACTGTGCCTTGCATCCTCTAGACCATGAAAGTCACGAGTTCAAAGTAAGAAAAATGATCACTTATTTTCCTACCTTTAAGACCCATCCCCGGGATCCCTGGGTGGCGCAGCGTTTTGGCGCCTGCCTTTGGCCCAGGGCGCAATCCTGGAGACCCGGGATCGAATCCCACATCGGGCTCCCAGTGCATGGAGCCTGCTTCTCCCTCTATGTCTCTGCCTCTCTCTCTCTCTCTCTCTCTGTGTGACTATCATAAAAAAAAAAAAGACCCATCCCCGTAGCCCCACTGTTCTGTGACCACTTCTGGTTAAGAGCAAACCTTTATGTAGAACAGAATTTCGCTTTACCGGGATCTTGGGGAGGTAGAGCTCTTTCTCACTGTCTGGTGAGACTGTCGGGGAGCGAAAAGTCTGCTGGCTTCACCAGAGGCCCTGAGGTTCTCCAGCTCAGTCCGGTGTCTTATAGGGCCCACACCGGCCGTTTCTTTCATTTTCTTTTCACAGGTGATTTCCCAGTACCTACAGTCTACTCATGCTCCCACACACAAGGACTACACCATGACCTTGCTGGACGTTTTTGAAGTGGAGAAGGAGGGTGAAAAAGAAGCCTTCAGAGAGGACCTTCATAACAGGTGTCAGTTTAGCTTTGGGTTTGGGAAGACACCCCTTGCCGGAAGTGCAGTTATGGGACTTCTGGAAAATGCAGGAAATGGCTTTTTTATGTTTATGTCCTAACTGCTGGAGAGCAACAGAGTACAGTAATAATGGCTTTCCCCTAGGATGCTGCTGTGGCACGGCTCCAGGCTTAGTAATTGGGTGGGAATCCTGAGCCACGGCCTTCGAATTGCCCCCCCTGAAGCTCCCGTCACAGGTTACATGGTGAGTAGAAATTGAATCCTGGAAGGAGGCACAAGGGCAGGGGATACAGTCATTTTTTTTCCAGTTCTTTTTTTTTCCTTTTTCTTTTTCAGTTCTTTTTTTTTTCCTTTTTTTTCTAGATTAGGATTCTATAGTACCCTTCCCAAGAATTAAACCCGCTCATGGATAATCCTGACATTTTTCTTTTTTTTTTTTTTTTTTTTGACCCTGACATTTCTTACTATGTCTCCCTTTAAATTCCCAAAGATTGGGGATCCCTGGGTGGCTCAGCGGTTTAGCACCTGCTTTTGGCCCAGGGCGCGATCCTGGAGTCCCAGGACTGAGTCCCTCATCGGGCTCCCAGCATGGAGCCTGCTTCTCCCTCCTCCTGTGTCTCTGCTTCTCTCTCTCTATGTCTATGATAAATTAATAAATAAGCAAGCAAACAAAAAAATAAATAAATCTATCTTTAAAAATAATAAATTCCCAAAGATATCAAAATAAATAAATAAATATCTTTAAAAATAATAATAATAGATTCCCAAAGATATCCCTCCTACCCCCTCAGAAAGTAGAGATTCACCAATATCCCTGCTTCTCTGGGAAGTAATCGCAAGGGGACGTGGAGAAGGGTCCGAATTGTGTTTAAGATCATGGGAACACAGGGTCGGTGGTGCAGGCCTTTCCAACACAGCGGGTTAAGCAGCTGACCTTCATGTTTGTCTATATGCTCAGTTTGGGAAAGGAATCTACTTTGCTGACATGTCTTCTAAGAGCGCCAATTACTGCTTCGCTTCTCGCGTGAAGGACATTGGGCTGCTGCTTCTATCAGAGGTGAGACAAGCCTGTTTATGATCTCTAGATGATTATTAGTTCCTATTTTCTAGAGAGAAAAGTCTGACTCCAGAACCAAGAGATTCACCTGAGAGAACTTGAGGGGGCGGCCGAAGGCAATTTCCATCCCATTCCTCTGCAGGAGGAGGGGAAGAAAGTACTGGTGGGATTTGCTGTTTGGCCTTCGAGCCATCCAGTGCTCAGGAGGATGTGGGTGTTCAAAGATCTTCTGCTTTGCAGGTCGCTCTGGGTCAGTGTAATGAGCTGCTAGAGGCCAATCCTGAGGCGGAAAGATTACTTCAGGGCAAACACAGCACCAAGGGACTGGGCAAGACGGCTCCCAGTCCCGCCTCCTTCATCACCCTGTAAGTACTCAGAGCCTGTACACGCTCAGGCTGGAAGACTCCTTATGACCAGACAAGACTCTCCTTTCCTTATTCCACCTTCTGACCCAGAGTTTTCCATTTGGCAGGAATGGGAGTACGGTTCCTTTAGGACCAGCAAGTGACACAGGAATTCTGAATCCAGATGGTTATACTCTCAACTACAATGAATTTATTGTCTATAGCCCCAACCAAGTCCGTATGCGGTACCTTCTGAAGGTTCGATTTAATTTCCTGCAGCTGTGGTGAAATTGATATTAAATAAACTGGGTAAGATCTGATCTTCAAACAAGGAAATAGATAATGTACTTTTGGATTTTCTGATCTTTTATGTAATAAAAATAACACAAATCTACCACTGGCTTCTTTGGGCTCGATTTCTCCAAGTGCATATTTCTTCTCATGGTCGTACTTCCTCATTTTCAGGACGGGAGGTACTCATTGCTCTACATACCCCACAACTAGCTGCAGGTTACGCAGGATCCTATTCCCTCTCAGCCGAATAGCCTCTGCGCATTGGAGGATGCTAATGGACACCAATGGTTTTCCCCATTTAAGTCAATTTTTCTGCAAACTGGAGTTTGTTGGGTATTATTACGAGGGAAGAGGCAACAGAGGCTGGATTGTTCCCTTGCTCCCACCCAAATCCTCTAACTTGCCTCTTTCTCCTGTTTACCAACTGCGGACCAGGTCTCCCACCACTTATCCTAGGACAGCAGATACCCAAAAGTCTGGAAGCACTTAAAGAGAGGATCCCTTCCTGAGCGAGCTGTTCCGCGCCCCGATGGCAACACCCCCGGCTTGTCCTCCCCTGGCGGCGGCGGGAAACCACTGGCCCTGAAGGCCGCTCTCGAGGACCATCCGCGGCGGATCCGGCCCGCATCAGGGTTGGGGTTGAAGCAGAAAACAAACAGGGGCACCTGCATATGCCACTTGCCCCACATCCCCATCAGAGCGCGGGCAAGGGCAGCCCGTGGCTCAGAGGCCGAACGCCGCCTTCGGCCCGGGCGTGACCCTGGGCCCCAGGATCGAGTCCCCATCGGGCTCCCTGCATGGAGCCTGCTTCTCCCTCGGCCTGGGTCTCTGCCTCTCTCTGTGTCTCATGAATAAAATCTTAAAAAAAAAAAAAACACGGGCAGGACAGCACTTGAGGTTTTCTGACACTTTATTTTTAAAATCCAACCAAGAGAGGAGCCGCTGGGATCTTCCAGCCTCGCATCCCGAGCACCCGGGGCTGGCGCGCCTTCACTCCCAGGCCAGGAAGTACACGTTGCCCAGCGTGTCTCCCACGGCGAGCCGCAGGGTAGAGGCCGGGCCCAGCCAAGGCTCCAGGCAGCTCACGGCCCCTTCGCACTGGAACAGACCCAGCTACACGGGGGACAAAGGAAGGGAGGTGAAGCCCACGGGCCCAGGCCTACCAGCGACCTTGCGTTGCTCTCCCGTCTACGCCTTTTATTTGGGGACAGGCTGGCTGCACACCACAGCAGGACAGAAGGACATGGGACCTTGATCTCTTGTACACTCTGGCCAAGTTTCCCTGCGCCGCCCCTTCAGCTTCCCTGCGCCTGGACACACATACCAGCTGCATACTTGGCCTCTCCCACAGCTTGACTTCTCTGTCCTTGGACGCTGTCACCAGCAGCCCAGGCAGCACGTGGAGGGCTGTGACGGGGCCCGAGTGGACCTTGGAGGGATGGAGACGTGCGGTGAGCCTCCCAGCGGCCAGACCTGGAGCCCTCCCTCCCTCCGCCTGCGAGCGGGGCCTCAGCCCCACCTTCCTGCGCTGCTGCGTGGTCAGCTCGGTGGGTGGGGACCAGCCCCCCGCACTGCTGCTGCTGCTGCTGCTGCCGCCCCCCTCGGACGGCGCGCTCCCCGGGCTCGGGGCCTCCGGCGCCTCAGCCTTCTGCCAGATGTTGCCCGTGGCCCATTCTCCCGCAGCCGTGCCCTTGGCAAGTTTCCAGAGCGTCCCGTCGGCGCCAGCGACCAAAAACGAGGACTCTGCGATTTCAAGGGCAGACGTCAGAGCCAGGCTGCGGCTTCTCGGGGCTGGCCTCCGCCCACAAGGCATCTCCGCATCCAGGCCCCCCCCCAACACACACACACACACACTCACCAGATTCCGGCTTGGCCTGCGTCACCAACACGAAGGTCCCCCGAGGACTCTCCAACTTCACGGTAAACTCGAGCCTCTCTTCAAACTCTCCTGACTCCTTCTGCCTCTGTGAAGACAAGGCTCACCCTGTGTGGCCAACCCCGTGCCTACCGCCCAGCCGAGCAGCTGCTTTTGGCCCCGCGCCGCTCAGGACGTCCTTACCTGTAACTCAGACATAGCCACGTGCGTGCATCCCATGCACAGCTCAGGGAACTTTTGCATCTGCACCCCTGCAGTCAGTGCCCACATCAAGATGCAAACATCTCCAGCGCCCTGGAAACGCCTTCCTGCCCCCTCCCGGTCAATAACCAGACCCCTACGCTAGAGCTCACAATAGTCTCAGTTCTGGAGACGCTGGGGGGGAGAGGGGCTCAGCGGTTGAGCATCCACCTTGGCCCCAGGGCGTGACCCCAGGATCCCGGGATCGAGTCCCACGTCGGGCTCCCTGCATGGAGCCTGCTTCTCCCTCGGCCTGGGTCTCTGCCTCTCTCTGTGTCGCTCGTGAATAAATAGATACAAATCTAATATATATATATATAATACATATATGACCGAGTTCGGCCACCATAAATTAGTTCTGCTTGTTCTTTAACTTTACTCGAATGAAATCACGTAGCATGTACTCGTTCGTGCCTGGCTTCCTTCACCCAGTGCAATGCCTGTCCTGTTCCAGACTCTACTACTCTCGGTGGCAAGACAAGAGAGACGTGGGGGGTAAATAAATGCAATTAAGAAAACTACACTGATGGTTTCCCATGATTTTTGTAAACACGGGAATCCTTTTTTGTGTCAATAAAATCCTACAGGGAAGCCGAACCCCGTTATAGAAGGCTCGTAAGTAGAGCTGCTCCAGTGGAAGGAAGAGAAAGGAATTTGGAACCAACGCGTTGCCCTTCCTCTTATCCTCAGTCATGGCCCCAAGGCCTTAGAAGCATCGGTCCAGACAAACACGTTAACACACACTCCGGCAGGACTTACTAAGACGGAAAGGCTTCCTGAGTCCGTCGACTGCAGGACAAACACACCGTAGTCCTGATGGGTAGACAACAGCACAGGGCGTTCGGAATAGCTGTCCCTGGTTTCCAGGAAAGACAGAGGCCGAACCCGTGAGCAACCCCCTGTAAGACCCCAGTGCTTCCTTCCACGTGAGCCCCAGGTTCAGGGTCCCCACGAGCCCGCTTTCCCTTTAGCTGCAGCCTGAGAGGCAACGGCTGGTTGGCTCCTACCAGATCATAGAGGGAGCATCCCCTGGCTTCATGCACTGTAACCGCAGCCGCGCCTCGGCCAAGATGAGGGAGCCGCCGTCCGGAGCCAGGGCCACAGCTGTCAGGAACCCTAAGTCCTCCTGCAGAACTCGGTTCAGGTGAAGGCTGCAACTCAAAGAAGGTCCGCGGGTCAAGAAAGATCCCCCTTAACTGCACCTCCTCCCCGGTCGCCCGGCTGCCCATGAATTCCTCGGGAGTGAGGAACAAGCACAATCACCTGCCCTACGAACTCTCTTCTTCTCTGTTTCTCTCCCATCAGGACCTCTGTCATTGTCACCATCCTGCACCTGCTCACCTGGGGCTCTCTTACCTCCTTGTCTTTTCTCTCCCTCCTGGCCTCCAGCTGATCAACAGACTGTGGAATCTCCTTGCAGCGCATGCCCAGCTCTCTGTCCCCTCACCCACCACCTGGCCCAGGGCCCACCCTACGTTTCCCCTGCACTAGAGCAACCGCCCGTGAGGGCAGTCTCCCTGCCTCTACTATCCCCTTCCATACTGCCACTAGAGTTCTCTTCCTAAACTGCACATAATTATTCTCAAAATCCTTTATTTTTAAGATAGATTTATTTATTTATTTATTTATTTATTTATTTATTTATTTATTTATTTATGACACAGAGAGAGAGAGAGAGAGAGAGAGAGAGAGGCAGAGACACAGGCAGAGGGAGAAGCAGGCTCCATGCAGGGAGCCCGACGTGGGACTCGATCCCGGGACCCAGGGTCACGCCCTGGGCCAAAGGCGGATGCTCAACCACTGAGCCACCCAGGGATCCCCAATTATTCTCAAAATCCTTAACACCATGTCCCACTTGATCTTTTCAGTCCAACCCCCTGCAGCCCCGCCCTCACTCCCACCAGGAACCCAGAGCCTCGGCTGTGCCCAGGACACACCATGCACGCTCACGACTCCTCGCCTATCGTCAATGCTACCTCCTCTTCCTAAAGCACCATTCCCTTCCCCTGTGGGTCCGGGAAACTCCTACTCATCCCTTAAGCCCAATCTCAAATAGCAACTCTTTTGTAAACTACGAATTTCTCAAATTCTGGGAACTGTAGCCTCCGTCTTCCTCACAGCACGAGTCCCTCCGCCTACTGCCGGCGGTTTACTTACGCGCACGTTCATCGACTGTGCTTCCTAAGTTAAAAGGTAATTCCAACCTGGTTCCCACAGCCTGGCTCAGCGCTTAGCACAAAGCAGGCACTTGATAATTACTATTTACGTCGACATGACCGGGAGCCGAAAACGATTTCCCAGGGACTTTTTCCCACTTACTAACATCCCGTTGACCTAGTGCAAAGTACGGGTGGAGTGATCTGCACAAAACCCTGGGTATGAGACCATCAGTGTATCGCGTTAGCCCAGCTTCCCCTTCTCACCTGAACTTTCCGGGCATCGAACCCTCCTGCAGTTCCACTCGCCACTCGCTGACCTTGTCATCGGCACTGAGGACAATCAAGGTGCGCGCCGAGAACCACGTCAGGGCGCCGATGTGGCCTGGAGCCTGGGGAGCATCCATCCATTTCAGGCTCCGTCCTTCTCGGCCAGGCGTCGGTGCGCGGCACACAGGACCCCGTGGGCAAGGAAGGGAGGCTGCTCCTGCTCACCTGCGCCGTGGCCACGGCCTTAGCTTCATGCCACAAGGTCAGTTCCCCGGTTCGACTCCCGGACGCTGCCACAGAACCGTCTGGGGCCCAGGCCACAGCAGCCACGGTTGCGGGACTCCTGGGCGCACACGTGTCATCTGGAGGAGGAGGGCAATGACGCCCCGCATGCTGGGCCGCCCTCGCCCTCGCCCCCTCTTCCATACACAGGCTCGCCCCACTCACCGGCTTCCTCGGGGACCTGCCAGAGCCGAACGGAGCCGTCCTCCGAGGCCGTCAACAGGAGGCCTGAGGCCTCTGAAACTGCCGCTGCGCTGATTGGGCCACTGTGTCCCAGAAGCGTGTGTGTCTGCGACACCTAGGAAGAGCGGAGGGTAGCGGCGCAAGGGGTGCCCCACCCTGCCTCTGCCCCCTGCCCACCCTGGTCCTTCCAGGGAGCTCACCAGCAGCGGATGCCACAACCGTGTGGCCCCATCCAGTCCGACAGTCGCCACCAGAAGCTCTGAGCCAGGCTGCCCGGCTGGTGAGGCACAGAGGCTAAGTCAGGGCGGGGAGGGCGGGAGGGCGGGCAGGGCGGGGGCGCTCGCGTCCTCACCTGCCCGGGGCTCCAGGGCCACCGCGCACTGGCTGATAGGTCCAGAGTGCGCAGGGATGCTCGTCAGCTCCACGCCCCGATGATCCCACACTTTCAGGGTCCCGTCTCGGCCCACGGACACCACGTGTGCGTCCTGCCCCAGAGCCCGGGATCAGAGCACCGTCGCCTAAGCAGGGCCGGGGGGGGGCTCCTGCCACCGAGGGGAGGGCTCAGGCTACGTACGGGTGTAGGGGCCACCCAAGAGGGCCAAGAACCTGGGGCCCCCAGCAGCCGTCCCGCGTGGGGCCTGCTCCCCACAGCCCCCCACCTTGATGCCCTCGTCCTGCTCCCATCCAGGCCTGAGCGTCTCATTCTTTACCCGCCTCTCGCCCTTGGGAGCGGCGGCCCGGTGCGCCGCAGCCCCACGCGTGCTTAGCCTTGCACCCTGTGAGCCCCCCGCGGCTTCCTCACCACGGCAGCCACAGCGCTCACAGCACTCTGATGACCCAGGAACAGGCCCAGCCGCTGCTGCCGCTCGGGGTCCCACAGCCCCACGGAGCCGTCGCTGGAGCAGGACACCTGCAGAGTCGGAGGCTGGTGACGGGCGGGGGCGCTGCAAGCCACGGGCCAGCCCGAGCCCGGGTGAGGACAAGGGCGGTGCTGCCCCTCCCCTCGGGCTCCGGCTCCGGGCCTCCCCGGCCTGGCGGCATCAGCTGTGCCTCTGGGTTTGTCTGCTTGCCCAGCCCTTGGCCGCAGGGTGCAGGGTCACAGCCTGGCCTCTAGCGCGGGGAGCCCGCACTGTCCCCGCTGTGGGACCTTGGGGCGCTCCCGAGGCTTCAGGCCTGCCTGTCCCCCAGGAGACACAGCCCCGCAGCGCCCGCCTACAGGGGTGGCGAGACGAGGCCACGTGGCGCCAGCAAGCTCCAGGCCCCACTCGCACTGCGCGCCGGGAGACCCACCGAGGCAGGGTCAGGGCAGCCCCCCCGGCCCCCCAGTAGCCAGGCACCGCGTGCACGCCCTTGCTCACCAGCAGGTTGTCCCTGGTCCACGCACAGCCAGTGACCCAGTCATGGTGACAGGCCAGGAAGGAGCAAATCACGACAGGGCCTTGGGGCTTCCGCACGTCCCAGCAGAAGAGATTCTGGGTGGGTCCCGAGGGCGGTCAGGAGCGTGGAGGGGACATGCCGGGGCCTCGGCGCGCAACAAGCCGTGAGGGGAGGGGATGGGGCGCCCAGGACCCCAGGAGGGGGCTCACCCGGTCCCTGCCCCCCGTGGCCAGCCTGCCTCCGTCGGCGCTGAAGCCGCAGCAGCTCACGGGCCCCTGGTGCTCCCGGAGCTCAGCGCCGCGTGGGAAGTCGGCCTCCTGCAGGGGCAGCATCAGCGGCTGCCTGGGCCACAGCCGCACGGGGAGGGCCTCTGCGTGGGAAACGGGAGACATGGAGAAAGGAAGACCTCCGCAGAGGGGAGGTGAGGCAGGACCCCGGGCAGAGGCGCGCCCCGGGGGGTGAGGGTGGCGGGCAGGGGAAGGGGGGGGAGAAACGGGAAGAGGGCAGGGGTCAGGGGAGGGCGGCGGGCACAGGGGAAGAGGGCGGCAGGCACAGGAGCGGCCCTCACCATCCCCAGCAGAGCTGCCTGCCCCTGCTACCCCTCCGCGGCCTCCCTCCTCCACGCCCCCCACCGAGGGCGGGCCCCTCCACATTTCACGTCAACCTCTTTCCCCTCCATCTACACAGCAGACTCCCCTGGGGCCGGAACTCGACTAGAGAGGTCACGGAAGGCCCCAGGATCAGGGCGGGAAACAAACCGCCCAGACTGCTGATGGAAGACACATGCGCTTGCAGCCCTTTGACAGTCGTCTGGACCCTGCACGTGTGCATGCAGCACAGGTGTGCATGCGGCACAGGTGCGCGTGTTAGACAGGTGCGCATGTGGCACAGGTGCGCATGTCGGACAGGTGTGCATGTTGGACAGGTGCACGTGTGGCACAGGTGCGTGGGCGGCTGGGGCAGGGTGTTGGCACAGGTGCGCATGTCAGGTGCATGTAGCACAGGTGTGCGTGTTGGACAGATGCGTGTGTGGCACAGGTGCACATGTGGCACAGATGCGCATGTCAGGTGCGTGTTGGACAGGTGCGCGTGTGGCACAGGTACACGTGTGGCACAAGTGTGTGGACGGCTGGGGCAGGGTGTCGGCGCAGGTATGCATGACAGGTGCATGGGGCACAGGTGCGTGTCGGCACAGGTGCATGTGCGTCACAGGTGCGTATGTTGGACAGATGCATGTGTGGCACAGGTGCACGTGCAGTACAGGTGCACGTGTCAGGCGCATGTTGGACAGGTGTGCGTGTGGCACAAGTGCGCGGGCAGCTGGGGCAGGGTGTCGGCGCAGGTGTGTGTGACAGGTGCGTGCAGCACAGGTGCACGTGCGGCACAGGTGCGTGTGTTGGACAGGTGTGTGTGGCACAGGTGCGCATGCGGCACAGGTGCACATCAGACAAGTGCGTGTTGGACAGGTGCACGTGCAGCACAGGTGTGTGTGTTGGACAGGTGTGCATGTGGCACAGGTGCACGTGTCGTGTCAGATAGGAACACGTCCGGCACAGGTACATGTCCAGCACAGGTGCATGGGAGGCGCAGGTGCGCCGGCAGCTGGGGCAGGGGGGCGGCCCGCCGTACCTGAAGTGGAAGCCAGGAGCTCTCCGGACACAGCCAGTCCCCACACGGGCCCCTGGCGTCCGGGCAGCAGCCAGAGCGGCCGCAGGGAACGTGCCTCGAGGACCCAGCCCTGCAGGGACCCATCCTCCGCGCCGCTCACCAACGCCCCGGGGCTGAGCCACACCAGCGCCCACACGGCCGCGGCCACGGCCCCGCAGCGGACCTCCCAGGAGCCTGCACAGCGGACAAGCGCCAGGGTCAGGCGGCGGACGCGCCTCCACGGCTCCAGCCCCCACGGGTCCCCACAGCACCTGAAGCCACCTCGTAGGTCCTGATGCCGTCCTCCCGGTAGCCGACGGCTACCCAATCACCGTCCGGGCTGAGAGCCACGCAGAGGGCCGCCGACAGAGGAAGGGGACCCAGGAGGCCCCGGAGGCGACCCAGGGCCCCGGACCACACCTGCACCTGAGAGCCAAGAACAGGAGCCCAGGTGCGGCACTCGCCCAGGAACAGCCGCCAGCACGAGGGCCCCGCCCCGAGGATTCCGGGCGACAGGGCGGCCCCTGCACCCCCCGCACCCTCCGCACCCTCCCCCGGGTCACCCGCCCCGCGCCTGTGCCCGCTAACCTCGCCATCCTCGCCAGCCGTCACCAGCTGGCAGCCATCCTGCAGGGGGAGCGCAGCGACCACCACACCCCGATGTGCAGGGAAGGTGGCCAGCCGCACCCCCTCCCGCCAGGACCACAGCTCCACCGTGCCGTCCAGCCGGCCCACGGCCACCACCCGCCCAGGGGCCCGGAAGGCCAGGGCGCGGACGGACGCCCCCGGGGCCCCCAGCTCCTGTGGGAGCAGGTGCACGGCGATGCGTCAGGAGCCGCCGTCCACCCGGCCCCGCGTCCCGTGTCCCCTCCCCGGGCCCGCGGGGCCTGTCACCTTGGCAGCTGTGAGCCCGTCCACGCCAAAGAAGCTGCAAGTGCCCGCCCAGCTGCCTACGGCTACCACGTGCCCGTCGGGGTGGAAGGCGGCGCAGTTCAGGGGCCTGGCGCACGTGTGCTGGAAGGCTAGCTGCCCGCGGGCCGTGTCCCACAGCTGGAGGAGCAGAGGGGACAAGGCCAGGTGCCGGGACTCGCGCCTGGGCTTCTCTGCCCCGGAGGCTGCCCTGTCCGGCCCCCTGCCGTCCGCAAGCACGGCCCCCCAGCTGGCCTGACCTGGGAGGCCGCCGTGTCGCCCCAGCCCCCGGCGTTACCTTCAGGCACCCCCCCAGGCACACAGTGGCCAGCAGCCGGCAGTCCGGGCTTAGGCAGCAGCCGGTGATTTGGGACTGATGAGCGCTGGTCTGGAGCACCCTGGCGGGGGGAGACAAGGGTCGGCCTCCGCCACCCGCGGCCGGGGAGGGCCCCACTGCAAGGCCCGCCCGGGCGCCCTTACCGGCAGCCCTGCTGCAGATCCCAGAGCTCCAGGAGCCCGTCGAAGGCAGTGAGGAAGAGGGCGCTGGCGGAGAGGAAGGCGCAAGAGGAGACCCCGTCGCAGCCGCTCACCAAAGACTTCTCCTCCTGTGCCGACGAGCAGGGGCACACGCTCGACCAGACCTCCGCGGCCCGCTGCACAGGCCAAGCTCCAACCAAAAAGGAGGCCAAGGCGAGAAGGGCGGGGCCAGCTCCCTCTGGCCCCACCTCAGGAACACTTAGAAACGTGAGGAGCTCTGGGGACGCCTGGGGGGCTCGTCAGTTCACCCTCCGCCTCTGGCTCGGGGCATGATCCTGGGGTCCTGGACGGAGCCCCCTGTCCTGCCCCCTGCCCAGTGGGGAGTCTCTCTTCCCTCTCCCTCTGCTCGTGCTCTCTTTCTCTCAAATAAATAAATAAAATCTTTAAAGAAAAAGAAAGTGGGGGATCCCTGGGTGGCGCAGCAGTTTGGCGCCTGCCTTTGGCCCAGGGCGCGATCCTGGAGACCCGGGATCGAATCCCACGTCAGGCTCCCGGCATGGAGCCTGCTTCTCCCTCTGCCTATGTCTCTGCCTCTCTCTCTCTCTCTCTCTCTGTGACTATCACAAATAAATAAAAATTAATAAAAAAAAAAAAAAAAAGAAAAAGAAAGTGGAAAGCTCTGGGCCCCCCTCCAGACACAGGCCAAGCTCAGGCTCCAGGGGAGCCCCATCTCCTCACCTACTGCAAACCGCACCTGTATCCCCAGGTCACAGACCTTGACGGGTCAGAGGAGGGAATGACGTTCCGCACATGCATGTATGTGCGGTGGCGGGGGGCACGCCCGATATGGGGGGGCACCCGTGCTGCCGTCGTCCCCAGCAATCCCCTGTGCCGTCCCCCCAGCTCGCCTGTCCTGGGCTCCCCAGTCAGTAGCCTACACTCTCAGCTCTCGTCTACATCGCATGGCTGAGTTTTGGCTCCTTTTCCCCTCCTATGTTGTATCTTTTGACAAAAACGCCCATTGCTGGGCAGACAAGGCTCCAAGCCCGGGCTCCCAGCGAGACCCAGTACGGGCAGAGCCTTGGGACAGCCTTGAATGGAACAGATGCAGCACAGTCGGAAGGCAACAGGGATTCAATAACAAGCCTTGATCCGATGTGAGGGGGGAAAGGGGCTGAGTGCAGCGGGCAGCTGGGGTGGGGGGGCACGTGGGGCCGCCTTGCCTGAGGCCTGAGGGGGTCTGTGGGGCCTCTGGAGGCAGTCGACCCGCCCTCAGTGTCCTACCTGCCAGGTCCTCAGGTCCAGCAGGTAAACCATCCCATCGGCAGTGCCCACGGCAGCCCTGTGCCCGCTGGGGGACAGGGCCACCGCCGTGGGGGATGAGGGGATGGCCAGCGACAGCCTGGGGCTAGAAGAAGGGCCGGAGAGAGGGAAGAGACAGGGAACTCAGGAAGGAAGTGAAGGAACTCTGGCTTGCACTCCTGTGCTTGAAGCCCCCTCCGCGCTGGCTCCGGGCTGCCCACCCCGCTCTGGTTGCAGCTGCAGCTTGACCTCCGGCGGGGCCGCCAGCGTCTGGCCCGGGCTCACCTCGGCTGGCCCTCCACGGTGCACGGTTTATTAAGCCACCGCAACATGCGCTGCAGGCGCCATCGCCCGAAAAGCTGTGGGGCCTGGCGGCAAAGAGGCGAGTCCAGGGGCTGGTTGGCGGCCTGCTGGGGCAGGAGCAGCGGGTAGCGGCCGAGGACTGGAACCTGCTGTCTCAGGAACATGTGAAACACGGCAGGGTCCGTCTCACAGAGACCCTGCTCCTCTGCAGGGCCCGAGGAAGCTGCAGGAGAGATGCAGAATGTCACTGCGGAGCCAGCCCGGACCCCCCTAAGCCCCAGCACCAAAGACAGTCGGATGATGTGTCTAAAGCGTGAAGTCTTGAGGTCTTCCGGCCCCACATCAGGAACACCCGTTAGAAGTACAAAGCCTCAGGCCCCACTCCGGACCTAGGGAACCAGAATCTGGGGTCCCAGAGACCTGCAATTTGAACATTCCCAGGTAATTTTAGACCCGTTAAATAAAGCTTGAAAACCTATGGCCTAAGAGATCTGGGCAGAAGGTCCCCCTGAAAATCACCCGCCTACCCTCTTGCACTTCCAGCCTGGAACAGAAATTTAATGGTTGTTTGCATTACACCCCCAGCCTGACCCCGTGCACACACCCAGGAGCCCCGTATCTCAGAGAGGCCACCTCCTCATGTATCTCACCGTAGAGGGCGTGGGCCTCCAGGAGCCGAGAGACCAGACCCAGTTCTAGGTGTGCGGCCACCACATGGAGATTGGTGAGGAATTTTGCAAGAAGGCCATGGTTCCCGCTCTGGAGCTGGGAAGGTCAGACTGGACTCATTAGGGTGTAGAGAGGCAGGTGAGGAGGAACAGTCTAGTTTTAGATCCTGCCTGTGCAGCCAAGACCTCGACCCAGAAGCTGGACAAAGGGCCTGAAGGGAAAGGGCGGGAAACCCGGGTGGAGAAAGGTAGAGATGGTGGTGATGGTGGTGATGACGGTGGTGGTGATGGTGATGGCAGTGGTGATAACAGTGGTGATGGCAGTGGTGATGGCAGTGGTGATGGTGGTGGTGGTGGTGGTAATGACGGTGGTGATGGTGGTGGTGATGGTGGTGTGGTGATGGTGGTGATGGTGGTGGTGGCAGTGGTGATGGTGATGGTGGTGCTGGCAGTGGTGGTCCAGGGGACGTGGGGACTAAGGTGCCTGGGAGCTGGAGACTAACCAGGTGGTGGGGCAGGTCGGCCAGAGCCTCAGGAAGGCAGCTGCGGAAGGAGCCCGAGGCATCAGGGTCGCACGTCTTCCAGAGCTGAGCTGCAGGTGTGGGTCAGGGAGCAGATATGGAGACTACTGAGCCCCAGAGCATCTCCCAAGATCGCACCCCCCAGGCTGCAGCAAAAGCCAGCCACCCCCCAGGCTGGCCGAATGGGAGCACCAGCGGGTGGTCCTGGCCCTGGGGGGAGGCCCCACGCGCGGTGCCCTAGCCAGGGCAGGCCAGTCCTGGCCGTCATCACCTGCGATGAGGACGTGTGCGGTCTTCTGCAGCCCCCACCTCTTCCCATATCGACACTGAGCTGCTGTCCTCAGGGGCCCAGCAGGAAGGCAGAGTCGGGCACCAGCACGTTCCAGGGGCCCCTCCCCCAGCAGACTGTCCTCACGTGAGGGAGAGGGCGGGGCGGGGGGGGCTGTCAGTAAGCGGCCAGCATAGCCGCGGGCTCCCATCCCACCCTGCAGGGTGGTAAATCGGGTGGCAGCCGTTTGGGGGCCCAGGAGACAGGGGTCGGGGCCCAGCCCAGGACGGGTAGGATGGAGAAAGGATCTCGAGGATGAGAAGGGAAGGCACAGGGATTGGTGGGAGCCAAGCGGGGGGGCAGGTGCACCTGCGCAGACTCTGGACGAGGTAGGCAAATGGGCCCATGGGGTAGGCGTCCCCACTGCTCCCAGCAGCCATGGCCTCTTCCCAGCCCTCGGCCCCCCTGGGAAGCGCGCGCCACGCGCTCAGCACCGCGTGCAGCTGCTCCGAAGTCAGACCTGGAATCGCAGCTCTCTGAGGCTCTCGAGCACACAGCACACCCCTCCCTGACACCTGCTGCCCCCACACGGTCCCAGAGACCCCCCCATGCTCTCAGGCCCCTCGGCCCTGAGCACGGACCACTACGCGTAGCCTCCAGGGCGGCCAAGGCTTGGGGAAGGACATCAGGGCCGTGCTCTTGCTCCAGGGTGCCCAGGATGTGCTGCAGCAGTAGGGGGACAGTGGCGGGCAGGGCCCGGAGCCGCTCGGACACCTGGGAGGGGAGGAGCCTGGGCTTCAGTCAGTGGGGCAGGCGGGGGGGGGGGGGCAGCTCTCGTGGGGGGGCAGTGGGCAGCAGGAGGAACTGTGGGAGAGGATGGAGAAGGGGAGAGAGAGAGCGGAGGGAGAAGGGGGGCAGAGGGGTGGGAGGTGGAAGCTGCCCCGGCATCAGGGCAGAGCAAACCAGGAGGCGTCCCCGTAGCCAACCTGCTCGTGCAGTGCGTAGAGCCTCAGGTGGTCGGTGACCAAGCGCAGGTACAGCGGCAGGGAGGACCCCCGCTTCACCAGCAGCAGCTGCATCTGCCGGCACAGGGGCCTCAGCGCGGGAAGCAGGCGCCTGCCCCCCAGCCCCCGCCCCGCTCCACCCCGACGCCACCTGCCAGGCTCCTTCCCCCCAAGGCCCTGCCAGCCCTGCTCCCCGGAGGTCGGGCCTGCTCCACCCGGACAAGGACCCCCCAGTCACGTCAGGGGCAGCTTCCCCTCCCCGGGCCCCGTTGGAGGTGAGGAGTGGGGCTGCGCGGGGCCCACGTCCAACCTGGTTGTTGAAGGGGGACTCCTCCAGCCGCTTCCCATACAGAGCCAGCTCGTCTCTCACCAGCTGGGCCCGGGCACGGGGCTGCAGAGGCCCCAGGGCCACCACTCGGGCCCCTGGGCTCTGCGCAAGGGTCTCAGCTAGGCCCCCCTCAGCAGACACGCTCAGTACCAGGTGCACCCGCTGTGATATTTGGGCAAAAGGAGGGGGAGGTAGGAGGGCAGGGAAGGGCCTGGAAGCCCCCCTCACTGGTGTGTCTCACCCCCTCCCCTCACGCTCACCGGGGGAAGGGTCTTCGGGATCCAGTCTGAGACCTGCTGGCCCTGTGGACCCACCAGCCTGTCAGCCCCGTCGACGATCAGCACCAGGCCCCGGCCAGCCTTCAGGGACCGGGCAGACGCGGGCAGCAGCCTCTGCTGCAGCTCCCACACCAGGCCCCTGCGTGCAGGGAGGGGGTGGGCAGGCCCAGGTCAGCAGGACATGGGGGCACAGGTGCCGTCCTGCAGCCTCAATAGGCGGGGGGGGGGGGGGGGGGGGGGGGGCGGGGGAGGGACACACACCGGTAGGAGGTAGGGAGGGCACCCGGCTCGCCCAGTCGGCGACGCAGGTAGGCACAGAGGCGTTTGAGCAAGGTGAGGGCGAGGCCCTGGTCCGGGCGGGCCCCCGAAAAGTGGAAGAAGACCCCAGGGGCCTCCTGGACCCCATCGGGAGCCTGCAGGGCTGACACCAGGGACGCCTGCGTGGAAAGCGAGGACACAACATGGTCAGTGTTCCACACGCAGCTCCCGGAGGCCACCCCGCCCACCCGGGCTCTGAGACCACGCACCAGGAAGGCCGTCTTGCCCTGGCCCGACCGCCCAGTCACCAGGCTCAGCCCCCCCCGGGGCAGCGTCAGCTGCTGCACTGCGTCCCGGAGCAGGCGTGGCCGGGCGGGACTCGGCGGGGTCTGTAGCTGCTGGAAGGCGGCCTGGACCGAGTTGTCCTCCGGGGTGGGCGCTGGCTCTTCCGGCTGGGCCCCTGGCTGAGGGCACGCGACGGGGACATGGACAGTGTTTGCACACCCAGGAGCGCTGGGCTGAAGGCCCCAGGGCCTCCAGCCCCCCGCCCCACCCCCCAGGGCACTCCTGCTGACCTGTAGGTAGAGCTTCTGGATCACGCTCCACACATCCTGCAGAACTAGCTGCCCAAACTCCTCCAGCCCCGCAGCGTAGGGCCGGCCAGCTGCCACCCCGCCCCACTCGCAGGGGTAACTGCGGGCAAAGTGAGCACGAGCAGTCAGAGTGGGCCTGGCCCCCCTATATCTCCCTGCAGGACTCTCCCGCCCCCAGCCCACCTGCGACAGGTAACCCCTTGCTGTCTGCTCAGAAAGCTCTTCAGTTCGGCGATCCGACGTGCAGCTTCTTCAGACTCAGAAGTAAAGTCGGATTTCCAAGCATCTGGCACAGAGCTGACCCCCAACAACACCCCAAGAGTGGAGCTCCGCTCAGACCCCGTCTCTTTTCACCCCCAGCCATCACACCTGCCCGCCATCCCGAAACCCCACCAGCGAGACTTCGGGCTCCGGGGCAAGGCTGACGGGGGCCGCGGGCGCGCTCTCCGAGCCCTGTGCCCCCCGCGTCCCCCCTCTGCCGCCCCAATGCTGGGAGAGCACCGAGGCCCAGGGGCAACAGCAGGCACCTGAGGAAGCTGGAGTCCCGCAGGTAGATGAGAGCCTGGGCAGACGGCTGCAGGCGCCGCGCCCGGTCCAGGAACTGCATCACCTCCATCTCTGTCACGGAGCGGCCCGGGGGGTACTGCTGCGTCTGCGGCCAGAGGGGGCAGGGGTCAGTGCCCGGCCTGCTGCCCCCGGCCTCGAGCCCCAGGGCCCCTGCAGGCCAGGAACGTCCCCCCGGACACAGGCGCAGAGGCACAGCCGAAGCTCACATGACTCCGTGCCTGGCACGCGCCTCTTGGCCGACGGAAAGCGACTCCTCAGAGGAGGCCCCCCCATGCCCTCTGAAGCCCCCCGCGGCCCCGGCCTGCCTCACCCAGCGGAAGTGAGGGTGCTCGGGCAGGTTGTAGTCGGTGGGGACGTAGCCATAGCGGGAGCCCAGGATGCCCACGAACAGCTGCGAGCTCTCCACCTCCCCGAGGCACACTTCCAGCTGCCTGCAGACAAGGGCGCCAGCCTGGCTCACCGTGGGCGCCCCGAGCAGCCCCCTGCCCCCCGCGGCCTCCCCGCGGCCGGCCCTCACCTGTTCCTGCGCGTCTCCTCCTCTGGGATGCCCCAGCGCAGGTCGATGGCCCGAAGGCCCAGGCGGCGGGGGGCGGCTCGGGCCTGCAGAGCGGGCAGCACGGCCCTCAGCAGCAGGTCCCGCTCCCCGTGCATGTCCCGGAACGTGGAGGAGATGAAAAGGCGGACGCTGCACCACCTGGGGGGGCGGGCGAGTGGCTGGGCCCAAGCACAGGCCCGCCCAGACAGCTACGGCAGGGCCAAGGCCCCGGAGCTCGACCCCGCCTGCCCTCTCGCTCGCCTTTGTCGGCGCTTCTTAGAGGCCTACTACCCGCCCCTGGTGCGCGGGTAAATAAATAAATACAACCTTTTTATTTAAAAAAACTAAAATTTGGGGCAGCCCGGGTGGCTCAGCGGTTTAGCGCCACCTTCAGACCAGGGCGTGACCCTGGGTCCCGGGATCGAGTCCCACGTCGGGCTCCCTGCATGGAGGGGGACGCACCCTCCGTGAGCAGCAGCAGCACCTCCACAGCCAGGACTGCGGCCGCCCGCCCGAGCCTCTCCCAACTCACAGAGCCATAGAAACGTGCACTAACCCAGGCGGGGAAATTGGGGCCAGGGGGCTTAAAGTGCTCTCTTCCAGCGGCCGGAGGGACAGCTCCCCTGTCTTCCCTGGGGGCGGTGGTATCTTGAATATTTTGTCCATTTGGCCTACGTGTTCTAGAAGACGAGAGGCCCCACGCTCTGCGATGAACCTGACATAAATGTGAGCAAATAAGAGCAAAGAAAAGGGGCGAATCCGATCTCCCAAGTGGGAAGAGGACAGAGATAGAGCTAGGGACGGTCCCCCAGTTCCCTGGGGCTTCTCAAGAAAGGACCGTAGAGGGTGGGTGTGGACTTAAACCTGCGGTTCCCCCACAGGAATGAAGCAGAGGACAAGGAGGAGGAGTGGGCGTGAGGCTCCCTAAAGCAGCTGGGGCAACCGGGGCATACAAAGGAAAAGGCAGAGGGGGATCCCTGGGTGGCGCAGCGGTTTAGCGCCTGCCTTTGGCCCAGGGCGCAATCCTGGAGACCCGGGATCGAATCCCACGTCGGGCTCCCGGTGCATGGAGCCTGCTTCTCCCTCTCCCTCTGCCTATGTCTCTGCCTCTCTCTCTCTCTCTCTCTCTCTGTGTGACTATCATAAATAAATAAAAATTAAAAAAAAAAAAAAAAGGAAAAGGCAGAAAAATAAAATAAAATAAATAAATAAATAAAATAAGGGGGGATCCCTGGGTGGCGCAGCGGTTTGGCGCCTGCCTTTGGCCCAGGGCGCGATCCTGGAGACCCGGAATCGAATCCCACATCAGGCTCCCGGTGCATGGAGCCTGCTTCTCCCTCTGCCTGTGTCTCTGCCTCTCTCTCTCTGTGACTATCATAAATAAATAAAAATTTAAAAAATAAATAAAATAAAAAAATAAAATAAAAAGGAAAAGTCAGGAGAGAGGACAAGTCAGTGAGACGGCATGGAGAGCACAAGGAAGACGACTGCTGTGAACGTGCCGTCTGGAGATAATTCAGTGCCCGGAGATCTCTGGGTCAAGAGGGGAAGAGGCCACGACGAATGAATAGAAATGACGGGACCAAGTCCTGAGCTGCTCCCTTAAAAGCAAATGGTGCAACGCCCCCTGTCCCTTTCCTGTCTTCCTTGTAGATGAAACACAAAAACGAGGGCCGGAGCTGGAGCAGCTCTTTTGAGCCATGAGGCAGAAGCAGAGTGTTTGAGGACGAAGGAGCCGTGAGACACGAGGGCCTGGGTCCCTCTAACACTGTCGCTGCGATGGCAGGACAGCTGCAAGGGCAACGGGCTTCTCTCTCATTTGGAAAGAGACACGCACGGCGCACAGGCCAGGTAGTCTCTGAGAGGTGACCTAACAAGCCCCCAGCCCGCTCGGTGCCTGTCCCGTACTCACTTCAGGATCCCGTCACTGTAGCCTGAGAGCGTCACGTCGTTGGGGTTCGAGTCGGGTAATCTGGCAGAGGAAAAAACCGCAGCCACCCATCAGAGGCAGCACCAGCAAGAGGCACCGCTGTCTAGGATGGATACCCTGCCCCCACCTACGACCAGGGTCACGCGGGCGACGGGCTGGGCTGGACCCTACAGAGGGGCCTGGGGAGGTCGGCCTCGCACCTGAAGTGCAGGAGCTGAGGGGCAGACGCGGGGACGTGCCTGCTGAGTGGCGGCGTCCCAAACTCGAGCGGGGGTGGGGGAGGAACTGCGGAAACCATCCTCTGGGGCCAGACCTGGGTCGGAGCATCCTTACATGTTGTACGTCCTTTCCAGGGGGACAGAGACGAACAGGCACTTGGGGTTCACGTGCTGCCAGAAGAGCTGCTTGGCCTCGTTCACCAGGCTGCCATACATGGTGTTGCCAAACAGGACCACCCTGTCCAGCTGCGGATGCAGAGGAAGGCACTGAGGCCAGGGAGCAGAGGGCAGGGGATACTGGGGCTCGGGACGTCGGAGCGATCCCGGGGACCAGGACAGCTCTGGGGGGTGGACGTCACCTCCCCGGAGGGCGTGAGGGTGGGGGAGCCTCTGCACCCCGACAGTGGGGCGGGGGGGGTGGGCTGTAGCTGGCTCTCCCGGCCGCGGCAGCTGCTGCTACACTGTTGGGAATTTCGCGAGCCAGCTGTCAAGCCCAGCTGCTATTAAACACTAAATCGTATAAATTTAAAATAAATCATATTAAAAATGAAGGTGACAGACGCTGAGGCCCTCACATCCTAGTCGCCGCATCTCACACTGAGCCTGACACCAGCCCATGCACGCTGTCCACGTGCTGCGGGGCGTCACGTCCCCACCCTGCCCACGCCGTTGTGTCCGTCGCCTGAACTCAGCAGCGACAGCAGGACCCACGCCGCGGAAATCCGCGAACGTTACTAACCGAGCCTGAGTTTTTCCGGCGAGCCAGTTGCCAGACAGTCGCCGGCACGGCACCGTCAGGGAGCTGCAGCCAGCAGGGGCAGAAGGCGGCCTCTGAGGGGTCAGGGCCATCACTGGGGGGTCGGGGGGTCCCCGGGATGGGAAGCACTCACAGGGACCCTCTGGGCAGCCAGAGACAGCAGGTACTTCCCGAAAGTGTGCACGGACCATTCACCCTCCTTATTCAACTCCTGCAGGAAAGAGTCTCGCGTCCTTGCTGGCCCAGGGTCCGGGCACAGGATACGGGGCACAGGGCGTGGGGCACAGGCACGGGGGATGGGGCACAGGCACAGGGCATGGGGCACAGGGTATGAGGCATGGGCATGGGGCACAGGCACAGGGCACAGGCACCCCGCAGGTTGGGGGGGGGGGGCTGACCTGGGCCTGAGCCTGAGCCTGGAGCACGCCGGCGGTCCTCAGGACACCTTCCTCCGCCCTGGCGTCAGCGACCATCACGGTGCCACGTCCGCACAGCAGGACGGACACCTGCTCTGCCCGGGCCATCACCATCCCCAGCAGCAGCAGCACGTAGTTCAGGGGGGGCTGGTGGGACGCACATCACGGTGAAACACACTCACCACCACCCCTTCTTTCAGGTAAGCTCCATGCCCAATGTGTGGCTTGGCCTCCCCACCCCGAGCCCCGAGCTGCATGCGGGCCAGGTGCCCGGCTCCCCATTTGGGACCCTGCCTCTGCCCCTCCCGCCTGGAGCCCAAACACCTCACCGGGTGGGGAGAAGGGTCAAAGGGCCCCACCAGGAGGGGCGGCCCTGCAGCCCTGGGAGGAGGAGCAGCCCGGGAGGGAGCAGCCTGGGAGGAGGAGCAGCCTGGGGGGAGCGGCCCGGGAGGGAGCAGCCTGGAAGGAGGAGCAGCCTGGGAGGAGTGGGCTGGGAGGAGCAGCTTGGGAGGAGCAGCCTGGGAGGACTGGGCTGGGAGAAGCGGCCTAGGAGGGAGCAGCCTGGGAGGAGCAGCCCCGGGAGGAGAAGCGGCCCGGGAGGGAGCCGCCTAGGAGGAGTGGCCCGGGAGGGAGCAGCCTCAGAGGAGCAGCCTGGGAGGAGGAGCAGCCCGGGAGGAGCGGCCAGGGAGGGAGCCGCCTGGGAGGAGGAGCAGCCTGGGAGGAGCAGCCTGGGAGGAGGAGCAGCCTGAGAGGAGTGGGCTGGGAGGAGCAGCCTGGGAGGAGTGGACTGGGAGGAGCAGCCTAGGAGGAGGAGCAGCCTGAGAGGAGTGGGCTGGGAGGAGCAGCCTGGGAGGAGTGGACTGGGAGGAGTGGACTGGGAGGAGGAGCAGCCTGAGAGGAGCGGGCTGGGAGGAGCAGCCTGGCAGGAGTGGGCTGGGAGGAGCAGCCTGGGAGGAGGAGCAGCTTGGGAGGAGGAGCAGCCTGGCAGGAGTGGGCTGGGAGGAGCAGCCCCAGGAGGAGGAGCAGCCTGGGAGGAGCAGCCTGGGAGGAGTGGGCTGGGAGGAGAAGCCTGGGAGGAGGAGCAGCCCGGGAGGGAGCAGCCTGGGAGGAAGAGCAGCCTGGGAGGAGTGGGCTGGGAGGAGCGGCCTGGGAGGGAGCAGCCTGGTAGGAGCAGCCCCGGGAGGAGGAGAAGCCAGGGAGGAGTGGGCTGGGAGGAGCAGACTGGGAGGAGCAGCCTGGGAGGAGGAGCAGCTCAGGAGGAGCTGCCCAGGAGGAGGAGCAGCCTGGGAGGAGCAGCCCTGGGAGGAGGAGCAGCCCGGGAGGAGCGGCCCGGGAGGGCCCTGGGGTGCAGGGAAGTAAACGGCAGGCGCCCTCGGGTGACAGAAATTGAGAGAGAACTGAAGCCAGCCAAGCGGGAAGCACAGAAGCGTCGCCATCCACGAGCAGGCCACGTCCTGGGGACCGTCCCTGGGAAGCCGGGCCCCACCCCAGACGCCAACCAGGCCACTTTTTTCAGTTCCGGGCACTTCTCTCAGAAGACCATGTCTGGGAACAGGACAGCTCTCAGGGCCCCCAGGATCGTCCCGACCCCCACCTTATGATTGTTATTTTTACCCCTTGGGGGTTGCTCTTCGGACACAACTCGTCCGTCCCGACATCTGTCAGGTAGGCCAAGAGGGTGCGGCCCGGCAGCGGCGGCAGGTTGTGCTTCACGGAGATGTTCACAGCAGTTTCCAGGGCCTGCCGGTACCGCGCCAGCAGCTCACCGGCACATCTGCCCCGTCTGTGGGCCGAAAAGACAGAGGGCGGCTCGGGGGCTTGCCCCCTGCGTCCGCAGGACACGCACACCGGGACCGGGCGCCCCCTTCCCCAGCCCGTCTCCACTGCGGAAGGCGGGACTGGGGCAGGTGCCCGGCCCCAGCCTACGGGACACGTGGGACCCCTGCCCATGGCCCAAGAGGACCCGCTCTCTGACATCGTGTGTCACTCTTGCCACTTACTTCAGGAGGCAAGATTTAACTGCCACCTATTTTTTAATTGTATTTTTTTAAGATTTTATTTATTTATTCATGAGAGACACATACACAGAGAGAGAGAGAGAGAGAGAGGCAGAGACACAGGCAGAGGGAGAAGCAGGCTCCCTGCAGGGAGCCCGACACAGGACTCGATCCCGGGACCCTGGGGTCACGCCCTGGGCCGAAGGCAGGTGCCAAACCACTGAGTCACCCAGGCTGCCTATGATAATGTTTTTAATCTAAGAAAATCCAATATTCTCTACCAATGTTACCCAACAGAATTAAGTCACAGTTAAAGAAAAAAATGTGATGGGCACTGAGGGGGGCACTGGGCGGGATGAGCCCTGAGTGTTACGCTCTATGTTGGCAAATCGATCTCCAATTAAAAAAAAAATTTTTTTAGTAAAAAAAAAGCAAACGGGTCAGGAAATAGAGACACAAAAAGAACAAACGGGTATCATGGAGAAGAAAAAGAAACTCGGATCAGGAAAAAGCAGAGGACACAAGCATACGCTAAGACAAAGGGGAAGGCCGCACACGTTCCCAGGACCCACAGAAACCAATAAAACGATCCCAGATAATAAACCGGAGGCCCAGAGGTTGTTTTTTTTTTCTCATGATTTCTCCATAGGACAACGTTAAGGACAAGGTTTGCTGTGCAAAGTTGGAACCAGGCAAGTCTGAGCCCCTGGGGCAAGCATGTTTTCACAGAACAGAGGTTGGGGTTCCCGGATGACCCCCCGGCCCCATAAGGGGCCAGCTAGTTGCCCACCCTTTGCTCCAGGCAGCACGCACACGCACACGCACACGCACCTGGCCTTCTCTAGCTTCAGCTTTTCCCACTTGAGCTGCTGATACACCACCGGCACCCTCATCGTGTTCCGAAGCTGCCGGCGACTGGGGTTGTAAGGGTACCTCCGGTAGGTCCAGGTCTTGTCCTGTTTGGCGTTCCTACTCATTATCAGACGCATCAGTTTTGTGTTGGAAGGGAGTGGCGACGCTGTGTGGCGACAGGGAAGGGTCCGTCAGCTTCTGCTGCCTCCTCTCGCTTTCCCATCAATACCTGCCCTCAGCCCTGAGCGCGGCGCTGGCAAGTGTCCCACCCTGCCCACCCCACACCCGGAGACTGGACGCCAGAGGCCACAGTACACCCAGTGCTTCTATTTCATCTACTTAGACACGGGAGACAAAACGGATTCGGGAGGTGGACATTACCTTTATTTTTGAGTTGGGCCTCCAAGTTATTGATGGCGTCATGGGCATTAAGGAATCTGAATGGAAACTGCCGACTATGGATCACTGATTTCTGGGAAGCAAGAGAAGGGGTCCTGAGCAAAGTATCAGGGAGTGTGGGGGTGGGGTGGTCAGGGGCCTCGGGGACCAGGAATAGGAGACAACCGCTGCAGGATGCAAACGGGTGCAGCCACTCTGGAAAAGCGTGCGGAGGGTCCTCAAAAGAGTTAAACGTAGGGCTGCCCTATGCCCCCGCAGCTGCACTGCTGGGGATTTACCCCAAAGGTACAGATGCAGGGAAACACCAAACCATGAGCCACTCCTACCTCTGGGAAACAAACAAGGGGTCGTGGAAGGGGAGGCGGGCGGGGGGGACGGGGTGACAGGGTGACAGGCACTGAGGGGGGCACTTGGCGGGATGAGCACTGGGGGATAGGCTAAATGTTGGCAAATTGAATTTAAATTAAAAAAAAAAAAAAAAAAGAGGGCAGCCCCGGTGGCGCAGCAGTTTAGCGCCGCCTTCAGCCCAGGGTGTGATCCTGGAGACCTGGGATCGAGTCCCACGTCGGGCTCCCTGCATGGAGCCTGCTTCTCCTGCTGCCTGTGTCTCTGCCTCTCAGTCTCTCTCTCTTTCTGAATAAATTAATCTTTAAAAAAACAAAAAATAAATTTAAAAAAAGGAGACAACCACTCCATTAGATTTGCAGGACACTGAGGAAGAATAAGATGGGTCGTAGGAAAGGGCTATAGAGAGGGGTGGAGAAGAATCGAGAAAAGCTGGCAGGTAAGGATACGAGAGGAGGTAAAGAAGGGAGAGGACGCAGGGAAGGGGCCTGCTGTCTTGTCTCCGGCCTCCTCTGAAGTCAGCTGCATCACAAAAGTGCCTCTTCTTGATCAATCGGTGACCCAGGGAAGTCCCTGTACTCGGTGTTTGGGGGCTGTCACCCAGACCCGTCTCCTATGGCCTACCATGTTCCCCCCCCCCATGGCCTACCATGTCCCCCCTACCCCATGGCCTACCACATCCCCCCAACCCCGTGGCCTACCACGTCCCCCCCAACCCCGTGGCCTACCACGTCCCTCCCACCCCGTGGCCTACCACATCCCTGTTCCCCCCCCCCCATTTACAGCCCACGTGGCCCAGCCGGGCACCCACGCATACCTCCTGCTGCAGCATCTGGAGGGTGAGCTCGTGATGCCGGGCGCTGACTCCAACCCGCAGCAGGTTGCACAGGTTCCGAAGCAGGGCCATGAAGGGAAGCTTCCCGTGGTCTGTGGAAGGCCCACCGCAGGGCCAGAGGGCAGACAAGGGACAAGTGAGAGGTCACAGGGCCTCAGGGAACATCGGGGTGCGGGGGGGGGCCTAGCACAGGATCGCCCTGCTCAAAACGTCTTAGTGTCTGCAAACACAAAAACAGGACGGGCCCAAAGTGCAGAGCGAGAGTTATCCGACCGTGTTGCAAGAACAACTCCTATCACTGCTCCGCCGCCCACTGGTCCCGCCGCGACCCTGGGCGCTCCCCCTGCAAAATGGGTCTTCTAACCCGGAGTAGCGACCTCCAAACACTGCAGACAGCAAGACGCTAAGTTTCCCAGCGTAAGTTCACTTCTTTATAAATCGTACACACGGAGCGCGACCACTGGTTAGTGTTCAAGGCACAACGTACCCCCAACGTAAGGTTCACCTTTAACGACAGCGAACGTAAATCCGTATTTCACATCATCCTCCCGGCCAACTTCTTGTGAGATCTGATTAAATATCGTTATTTCTCACCAAGGTAGAGGTCAAAAGGACTTGCACTAAAGCTGACCTTTACCCCGTCACCTTCGTATTGTCCATTTTTGCTCTGTGATATCGGCGGCGTCATAGCTGCTTCATAATAGTATCTTTACAGCCCTTGTCAACTTTCGACGGTTTCGGTAGGGCTAAATATTAATTCTAGATCCACTCTCCATTCAAGGATAAGTTTTGGTAAGTCCCTACGCAGAAGCCAAAAAAACGTGACGGGCTCTGCGGTGCCCTCAGCCCGGGGAACCCTGAAGCCCTCGATAAGCCTGAACCCTCGCGTGCGCCGTGTGGACCGAATCCATACGATGAACATTGGGAAAACGCTTTCTTTCTTTTAAATAAGAGAAAACACAAGTAGGAGGTGTGATATTTTTCCTGGGTGTCCCCGGAGGTGCATTCAGGCCACTGCAGGGACAGGGCCTCCTGGCCCCAGCCCCACCCCGGCCCCAGCCCGGGAGGCATCACCAGCTTCCGTCAAGACACTCGCGGTGCCTTTTTTTGAAGCTGATGTAAGTCTCATTTGGATTACAGCTAGAAGCTTTCAGCCTCTAGGAGTCCTATGGTTCTCAAATCAGAATTCTGACTCACAAAAAAAAAAAAAAAAAAAAGAATTCTGACTCACAAACTGTAATAGAAAAATTAAGTTGTGTTCACCACATACACGATGAAGGACAACTCACAAACTATTACATTCTCTGTCAACTCATAAATTGTTCTCAATTATTGCTACATCGGGAGGGTTTTCTGGATCACCTGGATATGAAGTTAAGTCCAAAAACATATTTATGATACTGGATAATAAATTGAACATTTGTCCTTTAGACTGAGAAGTTCACGGATTTCATCCCAAAAAAACTGTTAATGAGTTTCTTTTTTTTAGAGATTTTATTTACTTATTCATGAGAGACACAGACAGAGAGAGAGAGAGAGGGGCAGAGACACAGGCAGAGGGAGAAGCAGGCTCCATGCAGGGAGCCCGAGGCAGGACTCGATCCCAGGACCCCGGGGTCATGCCCTGGGCTGAAGGCAGATGCTCAACCGCTGAGCCACCCAGGCATCCCTGGATAGGAGTTATTAATGAGCCCTGTGGTCTCCAAAGCAAAGAGGGGTCTGTATATCTAATGACATTTTGTCTTATGTTTTATTCTTATATTTATATTTTTATACATACTTTCAGATCTATATTCATAAAATTATATTTTATGTATTTCCTAAAGTACATAATTCATTAGCATGCATATAAAATCGTTTAAGGGACACCAGGTGGCTCAGCGGTGGAGCGTCTGTCTGCCTTGGGCCCAGGGCGTGACCCCAGGGTCCTGGGATCTAGTCCTGCCTTGGGCTCCCTACAGGGAGCCTGCTTCTCCCTCTGCCTGGGTCTCTGCCTCTCTCTCTCTCTCTCTCTCTTTGTGTCTCTCATGAATAAATAAATATCTTTTAAAAATAAAATAATATATAATTATAAATAAATAAATAAATAAATAAATAAATAAATAAATAAATAAATAAATAAAATTGTTTAGATTATATATACATACATTCTGGTATATTCCAAAACTATTTTTGCAAGATATGATCAAAAAACTCCGGAGACAACTGGATCAGACTATGAGCATTAGTCTTAGCCTCGACACATGACACAGTTTTTAATTTCAGGGCCTGAGGGAGGAGTGGAAATGATGCAAACCAGAACCATCTACGCATCCAGGCTGCTGCGTCCTGTTCCACCCAGAGTATCAAATGTTGGGCAAGCGGTTGTCAGGCACGGGCATGTGCACACATGTGTTTTAATTCCCACGTGACCCTGATGCCTTCCCCCCCAGCGACAACCACGCAGCGAGAGCAGTGACAGGTGCTGAGGGTCCGGGCTCCCCTGAGCACCATCCGTACATGAGAGCAAAGAGAAACAGATGAAAAAAAAACAACTGGAGCTTCTGAAGCCCCGAAATACAAAGTCTCCAGAACTCAAGCAGTAGAAAGCTCTCCAGAAAGATGTTTTTCAACATAAGGAAGTTAACTTGAAATCTTCAGAGATTAATGGAAACATTAAAAAACAACAGCAAGAAGCTTCTACAGGTAACAATAAAGTAACCAGAACAAAAAGAGACAACCGGGAGACTGTAATACCTTGGCCCTCCCGATTTCGGCCTTTCCCTCTCTCACTGCGGGCAAGTCACCGCCAACGTCCATGCCCTAAACGTGGGCCCCTGTGCGCACGCCCTGTGCCAGGCCTCCCTCGCCAGGATGACGTCCCCTCGCCAGGATGACATCCCCCCAACCCCAAGGACAGTGAGATCCAAAGGCGGCACAGCCCCGTGCGCCACCCACTCTGCAGTAACGCCCGCCCTGAGACGCAGGGCCACCCAAAGCAGGTGCCGCAGGTGCCCCATGGGCCCGCTGGGCGTGGTCACCGGCCAAGCCCCTCAGTCCAGCCCCAACAGGCAGGACAGGGACCGCATTGGGCCACGGAAATTACGTCCAGGCCCCAAGCACAGAGGCGTGAGTGGGGAAGCGAGGAGGGGACCGTGAGGCCGAGGCCACTCACCAATGAGCTCCTCCCACACAGCAGCTCTGTTCCCCCGCAGGCTGACCTCCCGCTCCCAGGTCTCTGGCCGCAGCAGCTTCATCCGCTTCCCGGCTCTGCTGGGGTCCCACGGCCCAGGGAGGCGACTTCGAGAAAACCTCTGTAGGTCGGAGGGGTATCTGGGACAGAGGAGGAAAAGCCCCCGTCTCAACGCCCGCTCAGAATAACGCGGAAAGCAAAGGTCGAAGCCGGCCGGTCAAAGCTGGCCAGTCGCACCTGAGACTCCTGCTGCTGGGCCCACGCACAGGTGCCGGTCATGGAAGTGGGGGGCCCCGGGGCCGGGCGGGGGTCCGTCGGGGCACGTCTCCTACCTGTAGCCCAGCAGGGCCTGGACATGCTGAGCAGGCTCCCGGATGCGCAGTCGCTGCACCAACTTCTTCAGGGTGAGCCTCGGCCGCTGCTTTCTCTCTGGCACTGCGTTGTAGGTGTCCTCAAACTGTGGAGACCCCAAGTCCATGGGGGCCGTTTAATCTACGGCCACAGCCGCTGGCCTCAGCAACAGAGCCGCATGCCTCCTCTGCCCGGGGCCTGACTTCTCCCCCAACAGCAGATCTGGGCAGACAGGGGACAGGGGCACAGGGGCTCCGGCACCAGGAGCTCCGCGGTGAGCACAGGGCAGCACTCCGGGCCACTGCCTGTCATTCACAGGAGATTGAACCACGCAGAGTTGACGTGGGATGACTGGCTCGTGAAAAGCAAGATGGGGGTGGAAGGGCCAGAGAACATTCTAGAGGGACAGAATGGAAAAGGCAGCCTTTACTTAAATCGGAGACTTGGAGGAGGAGGTAAACGGAGGAAGCCGCACAGTCCAAGCTGTGACGACTGCAAACACCAAAAGAAGTCAGCTTTCAGAATCTTCTATGGGGCAAGAGCTAAAGTTGGCAGGCGTTATTAGGGTGAAGAGGTCAGTTGACCAACTGAGGATGTGTTCTCCTGTAACATCACCACATCATTTTCCGGGGAAGCTATCTTAATGGTGATGATGATGATGATGATGATGATGATGACAGGTAACGCTTCCTCAACGCCACGGATCGTTAGAAACACTTTAAATTCAGTGACTGATTTAATCCTCGCAAAAACCCCATGAGGTGCTGCTACTATTCCCATTGCATATCTGAGGAACCTGAGGTCAGACGGGGGAAGTTGTCGATTCAAACCCAGTCGAAATCCTAACTACGCCCTTAACCACCAAGTGCGTGGCCTCATTATTTGTCACTAATGCAGAAAGGTCTGGTGTGTTTTAAGAACTTCGTATGAGGGGATCCCTGGGTGGCGCAGCAGTTTGGCGCCTGCCTTTGGCCCAGGGCGCGATCCTAGAGACCCGGGATCGAATCCCACATCAGGCTCCCGGTGCATGGAGCCTGCTTCTCCCTCTGCCTATGTCTCTGCCTCTCTCTCTCTCTCTCTCTCTCTCTCTGTGACTATCATAAATTAATTAATTAAAAAAAAAAGAACTTCGTATGAAAGGTAGACATTTCATACATTATTTATTTATTGAGAGAAAGAGAGAGTATACAGGGGCGGAGCAGCAGGGGGAGAGGGAGAGAGAGAGAACCTCGAGCGACTCCTTGCTGAACGAGGAGCCCAACTTGGGGATCCATCCCATGACCTTGAGATCATGACCCGAGCTGAAATCGAGGGTTGGATGCTTAACTGACTGAGCCACCCAGGTGCCCCTGGTTCCAGCTGGTCACACCGGTGGTCAGGAGATAGGATAGGGAGCCAGATGGGAGATAAAAGGAGCCTTTCCCAGGGCTCTCAAAAACCTGACCCTAGAATCAAAACTGAGAATTCCCCAGGCGGGTAACTGGCACATGTCCACCTCGCCATTCGTATTTCCCAACCAAATGGAACCCATTCCTAAATATTAGCTGAGGAAAGGTTTTCCGTGTGCATACGGAAGCCCCAAACAGGCACTCACCTTCTTCTGTTCATCCGTAAGAACCCTAAGGTAGCTTGGCAAGTGTTTTTGGGTCTCAGAAAACGGGCGCCCCGTCTTCTGTAGGGACAGGAGAAGCGGTTTCAAGATGGGAAACGGCCCTGGCCCCTGGGGAGGTCCACCCTGATAGCTCCTAAAGGCCACCTCTGCCAAAACGGACGCCGGTCCAGGAAGAGGTAGGCCCTGCCCTCTGCCCCCGAGCTCTGCTCGGCTCCCCGCCCCTCTCTAACTCTTTGCATTTCTGGTGGTAGGAACATGTCAGAGGCGCAGCACGGGACCCCCCCTCCCCGGGGCAACGGGGCTTGGGCTGTGCATGACCAGGTGGCGCAGGGACTGACGGGAGGGCGGGGAGGCGGGCGGGGACGCCTCTTGGCCCGGTGCTTCCAAAGGTTGTACTTAGCCAGCTGGTACTCATCAAACTGGGCAAATTTGTCCGTCAGAGCAGCTCGCAGGCAGGCAGGCAGGGGCACTGGCTTGTCCTCCTCTCGCCCAGCCAGCTCCTGTCGGACAGGGAGGAGGGCCCATCGGGACAGAGTCCCCCATCACGGGCCTGAACGAGAGAGAGGATGGGAGGCGGCCCGTAGCCCCGGCTCTAAAGCGATCATTTCTAGGATCCTGGGCCAGTCAACACACTTCCCCGTCCTCATCTCCTGCATCAAGAACACCAGGACGTCTCCCAAGCTGTGGGCCCTCGGCCGCGACATTCCCGTCTCGGGCAGTGCGGTGCAGGGAGGAGCCCCCGTCAGAAGCAAGGCTGAAGACCCCCGAGGGGAGGCAAACTGGCCCTGAACTTCCCCTGGGGGCGACAGCACAGGAGGGGGAACGAGCGAGCACCCAAGCCCAGCGGAGCGGGACCCTACCTCGTACAGCGCGACCACCTGGAGCCAATCGGAAGGCAGCTGGACGATGGCACAGAAATAGCGTCGCAGGTAGGGGCGGCAAACGGGCAGCAAAGCAGCAATGGCCACCACCTTGTTGGCCACAGTCCGGAAGTTCAGCTGCTGCCTGGCGTACAGAGATGCCTGGGCACAGGGTGGGGAGAGCCCATCTCAGCCCCCGAGCAGGGGCCCAGCCTGCACATCTCCCCGGGGCCCCTCATGCTGTCCTTAGACTAGAGCCCGGGGCTCCAGCCGGCACCCCGCGCCCTTGCCTGCCTCGCAGCGCCCTCCTTCGGGGCTGCTCCTCACCTTCCAAGGCAAAACCAGGCACTTGGCTGACTAAACCGCCGTGGACCGCAGCCTCACAGGAAGCACCATCCCCACCCCCCCACCGCGCCCCCACCCCTGCTTTGGAAGCATGCACTACCCACTGCTCCATCTGCATGCAAGTGATACTCGAAAGTGCTCTGCTTCCCCAAACGTATCAAGCCCCCCCGAGAGCCAGACCCGAGCTGCAGGACATCTGTTGAAATCACGCTCAAGGCCCAGCATTGCGTCCTTAGCCCGTGTACTCACCAAACAGGTGAGCCCTGGGCTATTCTCGCCCCATCTCCCCTTGCACTGCTCCTCAGAGGGCCCCAGCCCTGGCTCCCCCGGGATCCCACTCCCTCCCCACTGCAGCGCCTCCTTCCCACCCTGGGATGGAGCTGGCCATCGTCCTGTCCCACACCACAGCCTCGGGCCTCAGTCCCCACCTCCCAGCTTCCCACTCACTCGCCTTCACACCATGGTACCTTGAGGATGAACTCGGGCTCCAGGGGCGCCAGGTCTCTGCAGGCTTCAAAGAGGGGCCCCGAGGCCCCATCAGCAGCATCTTCTGCGTCTACCTTCGATGTCAGCGTGGAGCACAGCAAGCTCATGAGAACCAGCTGAGAATTGGGAAACAAGGGAGAGAGGATGAAAGAGGCAACCGTGATGCGCACTCCGTCCCCCTCCATCCGAAGAGCGGATCTGGCTCGGCCTTTGCTCACCACCCATGCCCGTCCCTCCACCATCAGCAGTCTCGCCCCAGCCCTGGGACTTTTACCTTCTTGTCCTTAAGGGCCTGGTCAGCAGGCTCAGGATGGGATTCAGAGTCCTCCGCGCTGAGCTTCAGGACAGGGCCCTCCACCTCCGTCTCCTCGCCCAAGCTCAGATTATAAAAAGGCATTTCAACCTCTACCAGTTCCGTCTCTGGCATTTTCTCTTCTGAAGAGGAACGATGACCCTGGGGATAGTGGCCATTGTGAATCACATTGGTCTGAAGGGCGAAGGCAGATCCCAAGCCCACGAAGAGTCTACATCTGCCTTCTGGCCCCGAAACCCTTCTGGTCACCCCAGCATCCATCTCTCGGGGTGGCTGTGCTGACCCCTCCCTGTCACCCACACCACCTTTCGCAACTCGACCTCCTGATCCTTTGCTCAGACGCTTCAGGATCCTCCCCTGCTTTCACCTCCTATTGATGCCACAGCCTAGGAGCCGGGGCCCCTCACAACCCATGTCCTATAACGCTATTAAGGTATCCTGGATTCAGAAAAGGGTCACATCCCAGATCAATCCTCCAGCAACCGTGAGCTGCCTGACTCCCAAGTCTCGGCTCCCCCGTTCCCTACTACCTTCTAATGGTGGACTACGTGACAAAACATATATATGTACACATGTGGCTTTTTGCAAATTATAAAACCCTAAATAAATGTAAGATGGCGGAAAAAAAAAAAAAAAAAAAAGGAAGACTGCTGAAGAAGACAGCCCGGGGTAAAGGGCAGCTCAGGAAGAGGCTCGGAGGACAGAAGGGACATAGACATGGAGGAGAGACTGGGCTCCAAAGGCTGGGAACCAGAGCATCAGCAGACGCAGGAGGAGTCAGGATGAGTGCCTGGAACCATTACCAAAGCTGCTGCGGGGGCGCTCGCTGTGGCAGAGATGGGTTGCAAGGCCCTCGGGGAGGTCAGACAGCCCGACCCCTCAGAGAGGCGCTCGGCCCCCCGGCTCAGAGGCCCGGAGAGCGCGCCGTCGCAGATGCTCAGGCTCCGTAGATCAGCTTGCAGCGGGCCAGCTGTCTGGAGACCGTGGGCCAAGGGGCCAGCAGACACAGTACGCTTTAGACCGGGGAGCGTGGCCAGGCACCGGTTCTCCAAGGAGAGGACATCAGGGTGGGACACATGGCCTAGGGACTTCTCCAGGGTCTTCAGGTCCGGGAGCGTGGCCAGACACCGGTTCTCCAAGGAGAGGACATCGGGTTGGGACACATGCCCCCAGGGCCTCTCCAGGGTCTTCAGGTCCGGGAGCATGGCCAGGCACCGGTTCTCCAAGGAGAGGACGTCAGGATGGGACACATGGCCCCGAGGCTTCTCCATAGCTGGACCCAAAGCACTATATGCCTAGACGGAGAAAGAGACAGGTGATGAGCCCTTGGCTGCACTAGAGGGTGAGGGTGCTCACACTGGGCATCTGTCTTTCCCGTGGTCCCCCTGGTAAGGCCTGTGACTTGCAGGCAAGGAACAACCAGTATTCCTTTTCCCAAGACTGGGTTCATCCTAAGGATGCATTCGGAAAACATCACACGGACAGAATACAGGGAGTGTTCTGAGAGGAGTAGGGAAAAGAAAGACAGAAACTGAAGAGCAGAGAAATTAAAAAAAAAAAAAAAAGTGCTGGAGATGAAGGGACATACCTCCTCATGAAGGGGTAAAGGAGCCCCCTAGGGCTACTGGTGTGATCCCAACCAAGTAGAGGGGTCACACTTGTAATCTGGACTCTAGGTTCTTAGCTCTAGAGAAAGAAACACTCTGATCAAAATGTCCATATTCACCAACTTCGACTTCCTTGCCTCCTACTCACGGTTCAACCAACTATATGGGATTCCAGGCCCCGTTCCTCCAAGACTGCCCTCTTGCTTAACCAACCGAATTCCTCTGGGTTGGGCCCTCATCTCGCCTCATCCCTCAAGCAGAATATGACACTGCTGCCCGCTCGCTCCTTGAAACTCACTTTCTCTTTGCTGCCTTGGTGCCACTGTCCTGATTTCCCCTTACCTGTCCGACCACCCCCTTCAGGAAGGCTCTTTCTCTGCCATCCTTTGAATGTTGAAGCTCCTAAGAACTCTCATCTGATCCTTCTATATACACTCGCAGGTAGTCTCACCTGTCTCACCTGCTGTGTGGTTCCAAACAGATTTCTGTGCTGGCAACTCACACATTTATCCCTTAACCTAGATCTCATGTGAGCTTCTATCCATTTATCCATTTGCCTGTTGGACATCTCCACTTGGACGACTCCAAGGTACCCAAAACTCTAGACCCCAAATGTGTCATCTTTCCCCCACTCTTCCTCAACTCCATTCCCTCTCCTTTCCCTTCTCTGCTTATAGGGGTATGGAGTGGAACAGACTTGAGTTTGAATCCTGATGGGATCCTGAATCTACTTGGGCTGGTTATGTAAACTCTGTGCCTCAGTTTCCTCATCTACAAAATTGAGATAAATGCCTACCTTACAGAATCGTTATGGGAATAAATAAAAACGTATTAAGCATTTAGAGCAGGGCCTGGTAACTAGCAAGGGTTCGATAAATGGAAGCTATCGCTATTTGTTATTATTACCATCCAGTAAGACACCAGATCCTATAGGTTCTACCCCTTCAATGTCTCTCGAATCTGTCCAGTTCTCTCTCCATCCTGCCTCCACCACCCTTGTCAAAGCCCTCGCATCCACACGGCACACAGCACGTAGATCCGTCTAAAGGAACTCCCCAGTAGATACCCCGGCCATGATAAAAAAGAATTGTGTTTGCTTACTTGCCGCCTTGCTCACTGTTTCTCCTTCCTGAAATAAAGCTCACTGAGGTCGGGGAGCTTCTCTGACTGGGTCACTTTTTTTTTTTTTTAAGACTTTTTATTTATTTATTCATGAGAGACACAGAGAGAGGCAGAGACACAGGCAGAGGGAGCAGCAGGCTCCCTGCAGGGACCCTGACGTGGGCCTCGATCCAGGGACCCCAAGGTCACTCCCGGAGCTGAAGGCGGACGCCCACCTGCTGAGCCCCCCGGGCACCCCTTGACTTTGGGTCTTCACACAGACGGAGGCCTAAAACACTCTTCCTTCCACCTGGACACCCCAGCCCCCCCCCCTCGCCAGTCCAAATTCTATCCTGTCACTCTGCAAGCCACAGTTGGACAGTTCCTTCGAGGACCTAGGCTGACTTACGCCGCGGTCTCTAGGTTCTCACAACGACGCCACCCTCCTCTGTCACTTTGGTCATATTGTAACTGCCTCTTTGTCCTCCCCCCACACCAAACTGTACGCTCCTGAGGACAGAGGCCCTTCCTGCCATGGTCACCATAGTTGCCGCAATGTCTAGTCGGGGGGATTTAGGGGCTTTTGAGACTCTGGAGAGAGCTGTGTGGCTTTCTGAGTGTATACCATGTTGCACTCAGTTTCCCCGGAGTCCGCGCCTGGATCTCCTGGGCTCCCTACGAACTGCAAACTAAGAGGCTCTGCCGGAGAAGGTGCTTAAATCGACATCATTAGGAGTGTACTTACTTGCTTATTTGGACAAGTGCTTGGCTCCTGTTTCTGTTTAAGTATTTTAGGAACAACCATGTTGGTAAGTCAGTTGTCTAGTGTGTAGTGGTACCCAGGAGCCTGGGGACGGGGACGCAGAATGCTTCCAGAGGACAACCCAGGACGAGAAAAGATGGTATTGCACAGACAGCAGGGCTTCGGTGCGAACAAGTCGCATCCACAACAGCCTCTGCGCCCTGCCCGTGTCCCTCTGTCCTGGCAAGTTAGAAGCCCCCGGGAAAGGAGCGGGAGATCTCAGAACTGACTCAGGGTCCATGGAAACAAATCAAGACAGAAAGCCTTACAACAAAAACTAAGGTAACGGGAAGTCTGTGCGGCCCAGACTGTGGAGCATCTGCCTTTGGCTCAGGTCGTGATCCCAGGGTCCTGAGATCAGGCCGCATTGCAGTCCCTGCTTCCCCCTCCCTGCTGGGCTCTCTCTGGGTCGAATGAATCAATAAAGTCTTTAAAAACTAAACCTAAAGGGATCCCTGGGTGGCGCAGCGGTTTAGCGCCTGCCTTTGGCCCAGGGCGCGATCCTGGAGACCCGGGATCGAATCCCACGTCGGGCTCCCAGTGCATGGAGCCTACTTCTCCCTCTGCCTATGTCTCTGCCCCTCTCTCTCTCTGTATGTGACTATCATAAATAAATAAAAATTAAAAAAAAATTACAGTTAACAAAAATACAGTGAAGTGTTCCTGGCAGCCTGGAGCTTGTGAAGACGTTCGGCTGCACCACAATTGAAAAGGAAACATCCAGGCTCCAAGTCCCTCCTCCGGGGACAACCAGCGCCCACAGGTCTGCGGAACAGGTCCCAGACATTCCCGACCCGCGTTCACACACGTCTCCCTGCTGCATTGCACAGAGGAGCATGCTTCACACGGTGCTCCCTCCCGGACCCCCAAGGCACCCCCTGCCCCCAGGTCAGCGGTGGCCGCCCCCTCCCCAGGGCGCCCCCTGCACCCAGGTCAGCGGTGGCCGCCACCCCCCCAGGGCGCCCCCTGCACCCAGGTCAGCGGTGGCCGCCCCCTGCACCTAGGTCAGCGGTGGACGCCCCCTCCCCAGGGCGCCCCCTGCACCCAGGTCAGCAGTGGCCGCCACGCCCCCATGGCGCCCCCTGCACCCAGGTCAGCGGTGGCCGCCACCCCCCCAGGGCGCCCCCTGCACCCAGGTCTGCGGTGGCCGCCCCCTCCCCAGGGCGCCCCCTGCACCCGGGTCAGCGGTGGCCGCCACCCCCCCAGGGCGCCCCCTGCACCCGGGTCAGCGGTGGCCGCCACCCCCCCAGGGCGCCCCCCTGCACCCGGGTCAGCGGTGGCCGCCACCCCCCCCAGGGCGCCCCCTGCACCCGGGTCAGCGGTGGCCGCCCCCTCCCCAGGGCGCCCCCTGCACCCGGGTCAGCGGTGGCCGCCACCCCCCCAGGGCGCCCCCTGCACCCGGGTCAGCGGTGGCCACCACCCCCCCAGGGCGCCCCCTGCACCCGGGTCAGCGGTGGCCGCCCCCTCCCCAGGGCGCCCCCTGCACCCGGGTCAGCGGTGGCCACCACCCCCCCAGGGCGCCCCCTGCACCCAGGTCAGCGGTGGCCGCCCCCTCCCCAGGGCGCCCCCTGCACCCAGGTCAGCGGTGGCCGCCCCCTCCCCAGGGCGCCCCCTGCACCCAGGTCAGCGGTGGCCGCCACCCCCCCAGGGCGCCCCCTGCACCCAGGTCTGCGGTGGCCGCCCCCTCCCCAGGGCGCCCCCTGCACCCAGGTCAGCGGTGGCCGCCACCCCCCCAGGGCGCCCCCTGCACCCAGGTCAGCGGTGGCCGCCACCCCCCCAGGGCGCCCCCTGCACCCAGGTCTGCGGTGGCCGCCCCCTCCCCAGGGCGCCCCCTGCACCCAGGTCAGCGGTGGCCGCCACCCCCCCAGGGCGCCCCCTGCACCCAGGTCAGCGGTGGCCGCCCCCTCCCCAGGGCGCCGGGAGCCGCGGCCGCCTCCCTCCCACGGTCTCCCCGCGGGACCCCCTCCCTCTCTCCCTTCCTCTCTCCTGCCCCCCCCAGGCCGGGGACGCTCCTCCTTCCGGGGCCGCCGCACCCGCGACTCTCCGCGTCCGAAGCGGCCGCGCCCCGCCCTCCCCGACTCCCCCTGCCGAGCGCAGCCCCTGGGGGGGACCCGGGGGCGGGGGACCAGGGCCGGGCCGCCCTACCTGCAGCCGGCGTCCCCCGGGGGTCCCCGGAGCCAGCGGAGACTCGGGCCGCAGCCGCGGGACGTCCCGGCGCTCCAGGCCGGAAGCGGGAGCTGCGTCGGCTCCGCCCGGGGGGGAGTGGAGGCCGGAGCCGGGGCGGGCGGGGGGAAGGGGAGGAGGGGGTCAGGGAGGGCGGGGTGCGGGGAGGAGGAGGAGCGGGGAGGGGAGCGGGGAGGACGGAGGGCGGGGAGGGGAGGTCGCGGAGGGGACCCGGGTGCCGTCCCGCCTGCCCCCTGCGGCAAGGTCTCCGCCCCCGACCCTGAGGCGTCCCAGCTCGTCGGGCTCCTAACTGGTCCGAAGGGACTCGGTGACCGTGGGAACCGGGGGAGGGAGCAGGTGTAGACCCGGCGTAAAGAAGGCCGAGGGCGCTGGGCGGACGCCGGTGGGTCCGGGAGCGACTGTGTCCGTCGGGACGTCGCGAAAGGCTGAGCAGAACGTGTCCCAGGAGGTGGGACCAGGCTCCAGAAGGACACGGGCGACCCCGGGACAGGGGTGCTGGGGCCATTTCATAGAGAGCAGAGCAAAAGGAGAGCAGCGGGCGAAAACCGCATCTCTGTCTTCTGGAAAATACCCCGCGCCTTAGAGAGGACCCCTTCCTTCCCAGGTAAGCACAGGAGCTTCAGCTCCGACTTTTTTTTTATTATTATTATTTAATTCAGTTAATTAACATATAATATATTCTTAGTTTCAGAGGCAGAGGTCAATGATTCATGAGCCTTGCACACCCCCCAGTGCTCCGGCCTCCCGGCGACCCCATCCCTCACCCCCTTCCCTCCACATCCCTCAGGCCGGTCCTAGGATTAAGGGTCTCATGGTTGGTCTCCCCCTCTGATGTCATCTTGTTTTTATTTTTCCCTCCCTTCCTCTAGACTCCTCTGTTTTGTTACTAAAATTCCACACGTGAGTGAGATCCTGTCTTTCTCTGATTGACCTATGTTGCTCAGCGTAATACCCTCTAGTTCCATCCACGTCATTCCAAATGGCAAGATTTCTTTTTTGTTTGTTTGTTTGTTTGTTTTTGATAGCTGAATAGCAGCCCATTCTTTATCTTCTTCTTTATCCATTCTTCTCTCAGTGGATATCTGGGCTCTTTCCACAGTTTGGCTTCTGTGGACATTGCTGTTACAAACATTGGGGTGCAGGTGCCCCTTGAGATCACTACATTTGTATCTTTGGGGTAATTGCTGGGTCATAGGGAAGCTCTATTTTCAACTTTTGGAGGAACCTCCATACTGTTTTCCAGACTGGCAAGAGCATCCCATCTTCTCAAATTATTGAGCCAGATTCCAGTGTCTTCAGTAGTTTCCTTGCTTACCTGCCTTAACAGTCCCAACACCCCCTTCTTATAATGAATATTTTCAGCCCCTTTATAACCCTGAACTATAATATATAAATAATGCATTTATTTATATTATATTTATTTATATATATATTTATATTTATTTTTTTTACCTACACACACAATTTAAAAACTTATAAAATGTCTATGAGATATAAAAAAATAGAAAGAAGATGATTTATTATAAAACACTACGTGTTTACATATGTAGATACTTGGGCACAACATTCAAGAAGCCAATACAGGACTCAGATGCCCGCGGCTCAGTATAGAATCACCTTGACTGTAACAGCTACTCTCAGCCTCCACCCCGGACCTATGAATCACAAACTATAATTTAACAAGATTCCCAGATTATTCCCTCTCACATTAAACTCTGAGAAGCTCTAATCCTGACAGGTGGAATGGGCCCTGGAGTCTTCATTTCCCTGGTGGCCAGGCCTGGGAATTGGTGATCTTATTTTTCTCATTTCCCAGTTCTTAGAGAGCACTCAGTTTTTTCTTCTCAGCTTACATCCCCAACTGCCGGTCGATGGCATTGAGCTGCGGCGTCTCTCCCGGGGTGAAGGAGTGCCAGCCTCTCAGCCTTAGAAGTGCCTTTAGTAAGGGCCCAGCACCTATGACAGCTGTTCATCTCTTCTTGTCCATCTTCTTGCACACTTCTTGTCCTCGCCCATTTTGATTTGACAAACACCTGTTCACTATGTCAGCTACACTGCAATGAAAAATGGTTAAATCCGTTAAGCATCTACCAAATGCAAATGACAGCTTGTAAAACGTATAAAACCCGCATTCTTCTCAAAACGCATTTATGATCTCATGAAGGGGACAGACACATGCGGAAAGTTGCAAAAATAATACGTGGATTATGAGAAATGCTATATTCCACTAGGAAACAAACCACAGGGTTATGTGGGGAAGGGACTTTGATAACTTCCTGAAGGAACAGGACTTTGAACCGGGAAGGGCAAGCCTCCTCTGATACAGAGCTGAGGGGAGTGAGAGCCTTGGGAGTGTAAAGGCCACTGGTTTCAATGGATTTGTTCTCCTTTGTGAATAATTACCTTTGGGTTTATAGCTCGTGTTTCCATTCAGTGTAACTACTGCCAAATTCAAAACAACTTTATTTTTTTTTATTTTTTTTTATTTATTTATGATAGGCACACAGTGAGAGAGAGAGACAGAGACATAGGCAGAGGGAGAAGCAGGCTCCATGCACCGGGAGCCCGACGTGGGATTTGATCCCGGGTCTCCAGGATGGCGCCCTGGGTCAAAGGCAGGCGCTAAACCGCTGCGCCACCCAGGGATCCCACTACTGCCGAATTCAAAACATCATAGGAGTTGCAGTACGTAGACCAGCACTTACCCAGTAGCACCTGACATCCCAACGGAGGCCTTCCGGGCCACCTGAGAGCCACAGAAGCCCATCAGGGGGCTACAAGAACTTCAGGCCATTGGCCCTTCTGACGCCTCTGACTCAAAACAAGTGTGCATTTGGCCTCTGGCCTGTTGATATTTGCTGCTGCCTCTGCTCACCTTCCTTCAAGGATGTTCCCCACTGTAAGCCCTCCTCCTCTGCCCAGTCTCCCTTACCAGGTATAGCAGATTAAAGTAGACCACAAACTTTTTTCTCCTCCTGCCACTGAGAAATGGAGTCTGATTTCTCCCTTATTGAACCTGGGATGACCTGGTGACTTGCTTGACCAATATACATTGCAGGGTATCGTTCTGGGACTTCTGGGGCTAGGTCGAAGGAACTTCACACCTTCCACCCAGGACTCTTGGAATACTCCCTCTGGAGGCTGCCAGGTAAGTTCAGCTACCCTTCGACTACCCCACGGAAGAGGGGCCACATGCATATGCTTCAGTGAACAATCTCAGCTGAGCTTAGTTTTCCAGCCAACCCCCCTCCCGCCCTGCCCCCGCCAGGATGCCGAACACGTGAACCCAGCTGTCTTGGGGACTCCCGATCGGTGCCCTGACCAGCTGGATACAACCGAGTAACTTCATCAGTGAACATAGAGCAGAAAATTCATCTAGCTAAACCCTGCCTGAATTTAAGTGAAACTAATGACACATAAAATCATGAGAAATATAGTGGAATATTGTTTTAAGTCACTAAGTTTTGAATACTTTGCATCATCAGAGCATTGGAAAACTAAGCCTGCAACATTTAAGAGTAGTTTATATCGGATTACATTGTAGTCAACCCACCCTCCTTAAACCCGTTAAATCATGGGAATCCCTGGGTGGCTCAGTGGTTGAGCGTCTGCCTCCAGCTCAGGGCGTGATCCTAGAGACTCAGGGTCGAGTCCCACATTGGGCTCCCTGCATGGAGCCTGCTTCTCCCTCTGCCTCTCTCTCTCTCTGTGTCTTTCATGAATAAATGAATAAAGTCTTTTTTTTTTAATATTTTAGGGATCCCTGGGTGGCGCAGTGGTTTGGCGCCTGCCTTTGGCCCAAGGCGCGATCCTGGAGACCCGGGATCGAATCCCACGTCAGGCTCCTGGTGCATGGAGCCTGCTTCTCCCTCTGCCTGTGTCTCTGCCTCTCTCTCTCTCTCTCTCTCTCTCTCTGTGACTATCATAAATAAATAAAAAATAAAATTAAAAAATCTTTTAAATCACTTCCTAACACATTGACTTGTGCAATAGTTCCTTGTAGTGGACTTGCTCATCCTGGGAGGTAGATTAGCTGAAATAGATGCCAATCTACGTGGCTAGCTTCTCTGCCTAGACAAGGAGCCTCATATCTATGGGATTGATTACACTCTCTCATCATTCACCCAACAAATATTCATTCATTGATATCAAATTAATCAACATCAAAGCCAACCTCTGGGATGTACGCCGTGAAGTCATGTTTCCCTGATTGCTGTATGGCCCCAGGGTTACGGTCACCAAATACAGGGAGACACTGGTGTCTTCCCAAGTTAGCACTCCTTCCCACCCTTGTGCCCTGGTACCTGTCTGGTTGTCATAGTCGGGGAGTGGCCCTACTTCTCAGCCTACAGAGAGGTATCGGGAAGAGGTCTTGATGGAAGTCAATGAACAGATTCAATATATTGTTCCCGCGTGTTCTTCCACCTTTTGCATAAAAATATACTATCAACTTTCATAACATTTGGGGTCATTTGTTAAAGAGTATTAGTGCTAAATAATCTCTGCCAGCTAAAACTCAGTGGACAGGTAACTTCAACACCTGCTTCCTGCGTCTTAGCAAACATGGGTTGAACAGACCACAAGTGGTCAGGGGCCGTTTGGGGTGGCCACGTTCTTAGACACTCAGCCCTGACAAAGACTTCCCCAGGTTCACTACAGGAGGTACTGTGGCCAGGGACTCTAGCCCTTAGCATGCATCCCATAGCAGTGCTTCTCGTGAGGGCCTGGGAAGAGGAGTCCGTGCTGTGGCTCGGTGATCCTGGAGGCTCTAAACAGGGCCTGGACCATCCTGCCTGCAGCTCGCCAGCCGCATTTTAGCAGTTGGAGAAAAGCAGCTCTTATCATTTTCCTAACTCATCACTAATTTCTCACTTGACAGCCCAAAAGTTTCAAACGACTTGCCCGGGTTAAAAGAACCGTCAGAGAAGGAGGTAGAACTAGACCACAAGTCCCTTGACTCCCAGTCCCCACCCTGGCCACAGTAGCACCTGCTCCCGTGGCCACGTCTTTAGCATTACTGCCTACAGAAGGCCGCTGTTACAATGAACTGTTGCCCTGGAGGCCTTTTTCATAAACACATTAAAAGAGTATGTCAGTGTCCATAAGTATTGAAGATGGGACCTGTCTAAGGAGTTCGGGCTTGGGACGCCCGGGGGGCTCAGCGGTTGAGCCCCTGCCTTCGGCTCAGGGCCTGATCCTGGGGTCCCGGGATCGAGTCCTACATCGGGCTCCCTGCATGGAGCCTGCTTCTCCCTCTGCCTCTCTGTGTGTGTGTCTCTCATGAGTAAATAAATAAAATTTTAAAAATAAACAAATAAAGAGTTCAGACTATGTCAAAAAAGTAGTCATACTGAAAACATGATCAGGACACCTGGTCTCACATAGGACTGGAGTGTTTCTTCTGGGTGGACGGGGCATTTCAAAGTAAACTTTGGATGTCAAAATAGTGGACTTGGGGACTCTTCTAATGGCTGGTAGGAATAATGAAACAAAACATGGAAATTGGGATCCCTGGGTGGCGCAGCGGTTTGGCGCCTGCCTTTGGCCCAGGGCGCGATCCTGGAGACCCAGGATCGAATCCCACGTCGGGCTCCCGGTGCATGGAGCCTGCTTCTCGCTCTGCCTATGTCTCTCTCTTTTTCTCTCTCTCTCTGTGACTATCATGAATAAATAAATAAAATCTTTAGAAAACAAAAAAAACATGGAAATTAGGACAGTCCCAGGAGGATGGAGTCCTTGGCCACCGTGTTAATCTAAGATGGGGATGGAGATGCTTAGAACGGTACCTAAATGTGCACGCTGGAGTCCAGGAGATCTGTGGCTAAACTCTGCTCTGCTGTTAATGAGCCGAGGGACCTAGACTGCAGAAGAAAATAAGGTAAATAGTCTCATAGACCCTAAATAAGGTAAGAGACTGGTCCTTGAGTCTGCAGCAAGACCGGATGATGCTGATAAGGTAAAGGGGCCCGTCAAGGTCCCCTGTTGGAAAAGCTTCACCTGGTGTATTGTACTCCTAACAACCCCCGGCTCAAGGCAACCTAGCAAATGAAACAACCTACTGGAAGGAAGAGCCCCTGAGCTTCTCTGAAACTCCCAACCAGTCTGTGCCATAGCTTACAGACCCCTTGGGACTGCCTCCGGTCTCTAATGCTATTTATGCCTGAGGAGACACGAGGGAGGCCAGAAAAAGACAAGTAGTTAGGACTTTCCTGCCTATAGACCTATACTGTGATGCTCGTCCAAGCCAACCTCTTGGTCCTTGTGTACAGATATGTCACCTGGAAACTGCTCTCATAAAAAGCTTTCCTCTTCATTATCCAGGCTGTGCCAAATGCCTTGGCTTCCTGCACTTTATAAAGAAGTGTTTGGGCAGCCGGGGCGGGGGGGGGGGGGGGGGGGGGGGGAGCGGTGGGGGGGGCTCAGCCGTTTGGCGCCACCTTCGGCCCGGGGCCTGATCCTGGGGACCCGGGACCGAGTCCCACGTCGGGCTCCCTGCGTGGAGCCTGCTTCTCCCTCTGCCTGTGTCTCTGCCTCTCTCTCTCTCTCTCTCATGAATAAATAAATAAAATCTTAAAAAAAAAAAAGGAGTGTTTGAATGACATGATCTCTAAAATCTCTTCATTCCAAGATTCTTCTTCACTTGACTCATCTTGTGATTCTGAACTACTGACATAGAAATCTAACTGGTTTCTTGTCCCAGTGTTTTCACATTCCATGTATTTTGCCCTGGACACCTGCAAAGTTGGTAACAGAGAAGGTTTAAAATGGAAAAAAAAAAAAAAAGGAAGGTGAAAGTGACATGAAAATCCTAGTATATACAAAACCAAGTATCCTTATTTGCCCACACAGAGTCTAGGCTGAAGGAGCAACAATGCAGAAGAGTGGAAAACTGCACACATCTACCCATATTTCTTCAAGTGAAGAAGAAAGATAAGGGGAGAACAAACTCAAATGATTTCAATGCTTTGTGTCTAGGAAAAAGGGAAAATGATAGTCTCAAAAAAGCCTGTAGAGTCTGAAGTCATGATGATGGTACATCCAAGGAGACATGAGGGAGGCTAGGAAAAAAAAAAACTAGAACCCACATTAAGTTATTATGACTTTAGATGGAAGAGAGGAGAGCTTTCTCAAGAAGAACATAAAGCAAAAAAAAAAAAAAAAAAAAGCAATAAATAAGTAAATAAAATAAAAAATAAAAATAAAAAATAAAAAGAAAGAAGAAGAACATAACGCAAGGTAAAAGAAGAATATGAACAATCTAGAATGAGGCGCAGAAGACAAAGGACCCAGGTAGTCCAATGTGTTTACTGATACTAGACATTCCCTGCATGCCCAGTCCCACCCAGTTCCTGAGTCAGTCTTGAAATGATGGAAACGATGGAAGCAATAGCAGAAATTCCGCCCTCACCCACAAAGGAGGTTGAGGGAAGAGTGTGGAGGCAGCTAGCAGCGGAATATGTAAAACACCTTGGCTCATTATCTGAGGGGCCCGAGGTAAGAATCCTGGGCCTCCACCCACTCACCAACCCGTGGCCTGATCCCTGGATTGCCATGATTATGCACTCTGTGTGAGTGTTTTCCATCCCAATTGCTGACTCTCACCCTGCTTCCTTTCTGGAGTCGCAATATTACACTGAATCAATCACACACCACTTGGCTCGAGCCCCAGCCTGTTACCGGGCCTAGATCAGGTCTTTCTCACCAAAGGGTAGACCACTGACTAGTGTCCTCCTACAAATCCAAGGCCTCCTTCTCTCTTCTCACTCCATCTGCGATTCAAAAACTGAATAGTGAGGAGGGCCTGGTGGCTCAGTTGGTTGGATGTCCAACTCTTGAGCTGAGGGGCATGGGTTCACAGCCTGCATAGGGCTCCATGCTGAATGTGGAGTCTGCATTAAAAAAAAAAAAAGACCAAACTAAATAGTAAAATCTGGAGACTTCTGTAACCAGCCCTATCCACGTACTTTTGGACCCTTGGCTCTCAGCTCCACCTGGGATGGAGCCATGTCCGTTTGGACAATAGGATTCAGCTTTCTGCCGCCTCTCTGGGTTTTTTAAAATAGTTTTTTAAAGTTCTTTATGTACTTATTTATTTAAGTATTCTCTACACCCAACATGGAGCTTGAACTCACAACCCTGAGACCAAGAGTCACATGCTCCTCTGACCGAGCCAGCTGGGCATCCCGTCTGCCACCTCTTTGGAGAAATAAGAGAAGGCTCAGAAGAGTGTCCTCTCCGGAGCCAGGGAAGAAATATTTAGGATAAGGGCCCAGTTTTCAAGCCAAGCCAGTCAATCCTGCAGAAAGATGGAGAATGAGGACGGCCTCGGGTTACTTGGTGAGAAGTCCGTCCTAGGCGGAGATAGGACCGAACTACAGGCACTTGCATGTGCTTTTTAAAATAGAGAAACTCAGGCAGGAATCGTTCAACAACGATGAAACCTTTATTTAGGCTGGTCTTGGCCTACAAACCACAAAGAGCACGTTCACAGAAGTTTATCCTGAAGACCCAAGCCTCATAGGTTCTCAGGACCCTCAATTTCCCTCTCTGGCTTCTTCACTCTGTCTTTCCTTTCCTCACGTATCTCCCACTTATCCCTCCTCGTGCTCATCTAGGCTCCAAAACAGAGAGATGGGTAAAAAAGAACTTACTAATGAAATCTCAAAAAAAGAAAAGAAGACAGAAACCAAAGCCCGCCAAGCACCTCAGACCAGGATGAAGAAAGGTCAAAGAGAGGCTCCTCTATCTCACCCTCAGGAAGATGAGAACCCTAATAAACCGTGATAATAAAAAAGTGACCTATACACATAACTGACCCTTCTCTGCCCTCGGCTGCTTGCTCAGGGGTCCGGCAGGAAGGACCAAGGGGAGTTGTGAATCGAGAGAAGACACAACTAGGTGAAAGCTGCCATCTTCAGAGAAAGCTCCAGAGACGAGGGTGGGCCGGCAACAACAGTAGAAGGCCCTGAAGAACCCTCTGGAACACTGACCTCCCTTCTGCTAGAGAGACACAGGGCACTGCATGTCTCACTTGCTTCTCTTCTCTGACTGGTGACTTTCCAAGGAGTCTTCAAAATCCAACTCAAACTACAGCCATCTGGCAACGACCTCCCTAGCGGAGGCCTGGCAGGGATCCCCCCTCCATCGTCTGGGCTGCCACACCTCTACGAGCGAGGAGCGAGGTACGGGGAGGACCAGCTCGGTGTCCCCACTCCAAGGCCACCGCAAGCCCGCCCACTGCTCAGGGCCTCCCCGGTCGGTGTCCTTCCTGCCTCGCTTAGTGCCTGGCACCTGGGAGGTGACCGATCACCGTGACGGAGAAAGGAGAAGAGAAAAGAAAAGGAAGGAAGAGCAGGGTGGAGGAAAGGAGAAAGGAAGCATCTGACTGAACTTTGCCTGGCCCAAAAAATAAAAAAAAAAAGGAAACGGATCTTAAAAACTCTAGAGGAAAGGGAAAGGAAGCGGGAAGCCCCTCCGGAGTCCTCTTGGCCTCTCCCTTTCTCTCTCGGCCTCCTCCTCTCAACTAGGCCCTTGGGTCGCCACTCCCGATCCCCAAACCCTCCCCAGAGGAAGGAGAGGCCCGTCAGGCTTCTGGCTCCTTCCATGCCCCCCAACCTCAGCTACCACAGTCCCACTGCGGGCACCTCTCTGCCCCGCCCATGCCTCATCATCATCCCCACGCACAGCACCCCTCCTCCTGGCCCTGGCAGTGCCCCCGACAAGGACTTGTGCCTCAGATCGAAGATCAAAAGGGGGCGCCTGGGGGGCTCAGTGGGGAGCACCTGCCTTGGGCTCAGGGCATGACCCCGGGGTCCCCCACGAGGTCCCCTCTGCCCGGGTCTCCCATGAGTAAATAAGAAAAGAAAAGAAAGCCAGAGGCTCTTCGGCGCAGCCTGCGGTGTGGGGGCTGAGGAGGCGCTGGCGTGGGCCTGCGAGTCACCCGAGAAGGACAATCACCAAGGGGGCTTGGGTGTCCCATGGATTGATTGGAGGGCAGGTCCTGAAAAAGCGAAGAGCATGAAATGTCCGGTCCTCGTGTCCTCAAACTCAAACTCCTTGGCCTTCCCACGTTTTTCATCTTGGTCCTTGGGTCAGAGGCGCGGTTGTTGGGACGGTCCCCTAGTGGCCCCTGCATGCCAACGCCCGGAGCTTCCTGTCTCCGAACCCGATGCACTTGCCCATCAGCTATGTCACAGTCCCGACACCTGGTAGGGCCGCTCCGGGCCTCCTCTCCACATCCCGGCATCCAGCTGCCTCCCCGTCGGCAATAGCCTTTTCCAGGAATCCTGGGCCACCTCTTGCTCAGCGGAGATCATATGCGCAAAAGCAGATCATACGACCCTGTGCTCTCACGACACAGCTTGTCCTCGTCCCCCCACAATCTCCATGCTTCTCTGTTTCTGCTCCTTTCCTCCCCGCCACCCACCGCTGCTGCCCGCTCACCCTGCAGGTTTGCTCTGCTGCTGGGAGGGGAGCAAGTCTGCGTGCTGCACAGCAGGCAGCTCCAGGACACAGGCGGGCATCTCGGCCCGGGGCCTTGGCAGTGTTCCCAGGCAGAGCCAGCGGTCCAGGCCGGGGCAGTAGGCGTGGACCAGGTGTGACAGTGCATAGGTCCGGTGGCTGTAGCCCCCCAGCACCAGCAGCTCCCCCTGTAGCGCGGCCCCCGCGGCCCCCACGTGCGGGGAGGGCAGAGGGGCCAGGCGGGCCCAGCTGTCAGTCCGCGGGTCATAGGCCTCCAAGCTCAGCAGGTCCCCTGTGTCCCCGAGGCCGCCAGCCACATACAACCGGCCCTGCAGAGCAGCCATGACGTGGCCAGCCCGGGCTTCGCCCATGGGGCTCAGCAGTGTCCCCGGCTTCTCCTGTTTGGGGTCGTAGAGCAGCAGGGAGGCCAGGTAGCCGCCCGCCCCGTCGCAGCCCCCGCTCAGGTACAGGCGGCCCTCAGACTCGGTGGCCGCGTGGGCAAAGCGCGGTGCTGGCAGGGCTGGCGCGGGCCTGGGGGAGAGAGGGAGGCTCAGGCCCAGGCCTCCTGCAGCTCCCGGCCTCCCCCCCAACCCGCCCGGCAGGGGCAGCCCCCTCACCTCCACCCGTCGCGCTCGGGGTCGTAGGCCTCCACGGAGCTGAGAGCCACGTCCCCACTCCTGCCGCCGAGCGCGTACAGCAGCCCGCCCAGTGCCACCAGCGGGAACAGGCTCCGGGCCTGGGCCAGAGGCGCCATCTCCTCCCAGCCGCCTCGGCCGGGGTCCCACCTGCAGGGAGCAGAGCACGGGACAGGTGGCGGGGCTGCATCCCTCCCTCTGCCCCTCCCCAGCGTCCCACCTGCAGGGACCGGGCCGCATCCCCCCTCCGCCCTCCCCGGGGTCCCACCTGCAGGGGATCAGACCACGGGACAGGTGGCCGGGCGCATCCCCGCCACCCCACCCCACCCCCCCACCCCCGCGCCCAGGCCGTACCTGATCGTGGACGCCAGCGTGTTGGCGGGGCCGTAGAAGTCCTGGCCGCCGCACACGTAGAGCGCGCGGCCCTGCGGGCTGGCGGCCCCGTGGCGGAAGCGCGCCCCGGGCAGCGCGGGCAGGCGGCCCCACTCCACGGTGCGCACCCGGCCGGTGCCGCAGCAGAAGGCCCGCGCCCAGCACACGCCGCGCGCCGGCCGCCCGGCCGCCAGGTCCGCCGACAGCCCGTCCCCGCCGGGCAGCACGAGCGCGCCGTCGGGCTCCCTCCGCCGGCCGCGAGCCGGGGCCGCCGCCGCCTCCTCCAGCAGGCGCGCCAGCAGGTCGGGCGGCAGCGGCGGGGGCAGCCCGGCCGCGCGCACCCGCCGCAGCTCGCGCGTGGACATGCGGCCGAAGCGCACACCGCGCAGCAGGGCCCGCGCCTCGACCTCGGCCGCCTCGGGGTGGGCCGCCAGCCAGCGCCGCGCCGCCGCGAAGGCCTCCAGCTCCTCCCGCAGGTGCAGCGCGTCGCTGCGCAGGAGCTCGGCCAGCAGCGCGGGCGGCAGCGACGCGAAGGCGGGGCTGCGGGCGGCGGCCGGCAGGTGGCCCAGCAGGTAGAGCCGCGCCCGGCGGCCGAGCGCCTCGAGCCCCGCGGCCTCCGCGGCGGGCAGCAGGGCCAGGCAGCGCGCGGGGCTCAGGCCGCGGCCCAGGGCGCGCTCGCACAGCGCCAGGCACGCCGCGCTCTGGTACCGCGCCGCGGCCCGCGCCGCCCCCAGCAGCCGCCGCCACCGCGCCCGCACGGCGCCCGAGTAGGCGAAGGACACGAGCAGCCGCAGGTCCCGTGCCGACATGCTGCGCAGCCGCACCGCGGCGCCCCGGGACTCCCGCATGCCGCTCAGCAGCATCGCGCTGAAGAACTCGCTGCCGCACGCCAGGGCCGCCCGGTGCACTGCGGGGGGAGGGCGCGGTTAGCCGGGCTGCGGGGGCCGGGCGGACCGCACCCCGCACCCCGCCCGGGGACCGTAGAGGGGAGGAGCACTGCGGGGGGGAGAGGGTAGGAGGGGCACCGCGGGGGTGGTGGAGAGGACAGGGAGGGGCACTGCGGGAGAGAGAGGAGGGGGAGGGGCACCGCAGGGGGGAGAGAGGAGGGGGAGGGGCACCGCAGGAGGGAGAGAGGAGGGGGAGGGGCACCGCAGGGGGGGGAGAGGAGGGGAAGGGGCACCGCAGGGGGAGAGAGGAGGGGGAGGGGCACCGCAGGCGGGAGAGAGGAGGGGAAGGGGCACTGCAGGGGGGAGAGGGGAGGTGGAGGGCACCGTAGGGGGAGGGTGCGGGTGAGCGGGACTGCGGGGGCCCGGACCTGCCCCCCCCACCCCGCCCGGTGCACCGCAGGTTGGAGAAGCCCAGGGGAAGGGGCACCGCGGGGAGAAGAAGCCAGGGTGGCCGGCCCGCCTCTGCTCCCACCCCGGGCAGCGGCGCAAAGCCCCAGGCAAGCGCTGGTGAGCACAGGGTACCGCCGCAGGGGCCTGTGACAATGCAGGTTACAGACATGCGATTCATTAGGGGGGATGGACCCAACTGCAAAGAGCAATGTGCAACTGGCTCGGGTTTCTATCCTGCACTAAAGAAAGCGCTTTCCTTTACCATCGTAAGAGCCACTGGCATCCGCTACCCTGTTGGTCCAATTTTTCTTAGAAAATGGTGCCACGCTCAGGAATGCCTGTGATCTCATCTCACCCACTGCCATCTCCTGCTTCCGATGTCCCGTGTGCAGGGTTCTGCTCACACCCCCTCCTCATCTCAGTACAGTTCACGGAATCACATTTTAAACTAAAAACCTTTGAAACCATCCGGTTCAATTGCCCGTTTTAAGAAAAGGAAACTGAGTCCTAGAGAAAGGAAGGGATTTATTTTCTAGCCCATACGGTGACTCTCTGAGTGGATCTTCACTGCCTCCTGTCACCAACGTCAGGTTGCAGGGTATACTTGGGTATCGGTTGCCTTCCTGTCTGCATGGCCCTCGTGACGCTGAAACTACCCTATTGGCAAATGCTATTAGATAACTAAACTCACGTGCTTCCTAACGTAACTCAATTTGAGATGTTTGGCATCAAGTATGGACTACTCTTACCAAAATATTTAACCTAAATCTAATTGAAACTTTAGCTCTAGAGACATCTGGGGGGCTCAGTGGTTGAGCATCTGCCTTTGGCTCAGGGTGTGATCCTGGGGTCCTGGAATCAAGTCCCACATCGGGCTCCCCACCGGGAGCCTGCTTCTCCTGCCTGTGTCTCTACCTCTTTGTGTGTGCCTTTCATGAACAAAAAAAATTAAAAATCTTAAAAAAAAGAAACTTTAGCTCTAAAGTCAAATTTATAAGAAATTGAGAAGCTAACCCTACGACCCAGCAATTGCACTGCTGGGGCTTTACCCCAAAGATACAGATGCAGTGAAATGCTGGGACACCTGCACCCCGATGTTTACAGCAGCGTCCACAATAGCCACACTGTGGGAGGAGCCTCGGTGTCCATCGACAGATGATGGATAGAGAAGCTGTGGTCTATGTGTACAGTGGGATATTCCTTAGCCATTAGAAACGACAAATACCCACCATTTGCTTCGACGTGGATGGAACTGGAGAGTATGATGCTGAGTGAAATAAGTCTGTCGGAGAAGGACAAACATTATATGGTCTCATTCATTTGGGGAATATAAGAAATAGTGAAAGGGATTATAGGGAAAAGGAGAGAAAATAAGTGGGAAAAATCAGAAAGAGAGACAGAACATGAGAGACTCCTAACTCTGGGAAACGAACAAGGGGTAGTGGAAGGGGAGGGGGGCGGGGGGTGACTGGGTGACGGGCACTGAGGGGGGCACTTGATGGGATGAGCACTGGGTTTATGCTATATGTTGGCAAATCAAGCTCCAATAAAAAAATATACAAAAAAAAAAAGAAAGAAATGAGAAGCTAAAGGAAAAAGTTAAAACCATGACAGAAAACATACACAAATCTAGAAAATGGAGCATTCTATATAACTAATCTTGTTTGTTCACTTAAGCCATAAAAAAAGGACACCGAACTGTACAAGAGTAAAGGCAGCCTCAGAGATGTGTATGTGAGCACAGCAGAGTTCTCAATCGGCTCCTGGTTTGAGTGAAGCAGCTGTAGGCAAGTGGAAAGATTTTTTGGAAAAGTGGGAAAATTTCAACCTGGACTAGGTGAAACTAAGGAATTATTGTTCATCTTGTGAGACAGGAGTATTGTGGCAATGTCCTCTTTTAAAGAGACACAAACCCAAGTATTTATGAGCAAAATGTCACAGACTTTAAACCTCAGTGATAAATAAAGAGATGAAACAAATATCATAAGAGTGTTAATTGTTAAGTCTGGGAGCAAGCAGGATGTTCGAGTGTTTACGGTAGTATTTTCTTAATTTGCCATGTGTTGGAGGTGCTTCATAATAATTAAAAAAAAAAAAAAAAAAAGGTAGTGGGGTAATGCTGCTGGAAGTCCTCTGGGCAGGGAGCACAGCTGAACTCCCAGGGAAGCTTAGGAGCTCCAGCCTCGCAGACCATCTGTGGCAGGTTGGCCTCCCCGCAGGGACAGATGATGTTGATGTGGCTTTCCATTGTCTTTTTGAGCACCAGGTAGGGAGCATCTCGGTGCTTCCCAAGTAGTGAGCATCAGTGACAGCTTTCAAATACATGTTGCCTGAGAATATCTGCCTTCTTCCAAGCAGGTAAGCCACTTCAGTTCCTAAATAATCAACCGACTTCAGTATGTTGAAGCCCTAGTCCCCAGGGTGGTGATATTTGTAGGTGGGACCTTTGGGAGGTAATTAGCTGTGGGGGCGGAACCCTCATGAATAGGATTACTGCCATATAAGAGGAACAAGAGCGAGGTAACCTCTCCCTGCACCAGGTGAGGATACAGTGAGGAGGTGGCCCTCTGCCAACCAGGACCCTACAGGCACCCTGATCTTCGACTTCCGGGCTCCAGAGCTGTAAAAACTACATTTGTGGTGTCCAACTGCCCAGTCTACGGTCCTTTTGTTAAAGCCGTGCAAGCTAAGCAGGATGCTTTTTCCCCTGGGAGTCCCAGAAGTACTTTGGACTCCGCTCATTCTAATGGGCAGTCGCTGTAGGCCTCTGGACGTGTCTTGGAGTCTCGTTTCTTCATGAGTAAAGTCTAAGAGCTCAACTGGAGAATCTCTCAATCGACACCTTTTAATCTAACACTTTTATATGCCTGCATCCCAACTGGCATTTGTCGGATCCTGTGTGTCTTTGGTTTGGTGGCATGGGAGGGAGCACATGGCCCCCCGGCAGGCGCAGACCCGGCTAGCCAACATTGGCTTGTGTCAGGTGGTCGTAGGGTCACATCTCCGAGTTTAACCCTCTTGCCCTGCGCCTGGGATAACGTTAGCTGCCTCGCTAGTTTGCAGGGAGCACAAAAAGAGGCGATGTGCCTACAAGTGCCTGGACCCCAGGACCTCAGGGAATGTCGGCAGCACCTGCATAATCCGCCACTGAGTGCACCCTCCTTAGCGTTCCCGGTGATGCGTGCAGTTAAGTTCAGGTGCCGCGGCCTGGTGGCCCCAGGATTGCAGGAGGCCAAAGCGGGCCTGTGGGTTAGCTGCAGGCCTCGTGTCTACCACGCCTGGGGTCAGGACACACGGAGTTTTTGCACCCTATTCCTCGGGCTGCCCTGCGTCCTCAACAGGAGAGGCCGGGGCGTGGGAGGCCCTAGGTTGGGCCCCGGGTTGGGCCCTCACCTCCTGCTCGCGGTCCCGGTCCCCCCGTGCCCCCCGCAGCAGCCAGCGGGCTAAGGGGTCGCCCCCCCCCCCCGCCCCGGCCCACGCTCACCCCGCAGCCGGCAGCCGCCCGCCTGCAGCTCCAGGTCGCAGCCGGCACCCTCCCGGTACAGCAGCTCGATGCTCCGCAGCGTCTCCCGCAGCTCGGCTTCCGCACTGGGCGCCTCCGCCCCGGGCCCCTCCGCCCCCGGCCCCGCGCCGCCGGCTTCGCAGCTGCACCTGCGCCGGGCGGCCGCACTGACCCGGGGCGCGCGCAGGGCCTCGGCCGCCGCCAGCACGTCGCGCCCCGGGGCCGGGCCCAGGCGGCCCTCGTAGGCGAAGGTCAGCACTGCCTCCCAGGCGGCGGGGGCCACAGCCAGGCCGAGCGGCGACCCCGGGCCCCCGCCCCGCAGCCGCGCGCGGAACACGCCGCTCACGGCCGCCAGGACCACGCGGTGCAGCCCGTAGGCGCGGCCGCCCACGCGCACGCGCTCGTCCAGCAGCTGCCCCTGCGCCCGCAGGCGCTGCGCCGCCGCGAAGAACAGGCCCGGGTGCTCCTCGCTGAGCAGCACCTGCTCCTCCTCGTCCTCCTCGTCCTCCTCGTCCTCCTCGTCCTCCTCCTGCTCCTGCTCCTCCTCATGCTCCTGCTCCTCCTTATGCTCCTCCTTCTGCTCCTCCTCTTGCTCCTCCTCGTCCTCGTCCTCCTCCTCCTGCTCCTCCTCCTGCTCCTTTTGCTCCTCCTCCTGCTCCTCCTCCTGCTCCTCCTGCTCCTCCTCCTCCTCCTCCTCCTCCTCCTCCTCCTCCTCCTCTTCTGCCTCCTCCTCCTGTTCCTCCTGACACGGAAGCTTCCCCAGGGCCAGGACAACCGGGGGCGACCCGCTGTCCTCCGCGGAGGAAGGAGGCCGGAAGGGGGGTCTCTGCTCGGGCCCAGGGAGGCCCAGGTGCTGCCCCCCGCCGGGAACACCGACCCCCGGGGCCGAGGCCGGCAGTGTGGGCTCCAGGGCGCTCATGGTCCCCCGCTGTTGGCAGCCGCGAGGGGAGAAAGGAGGGGCTCAGAGCTGGGCCCCAAGGGGCCGTGGAGTGCTGACTGCAGCCCCTCCCCGTGCTTTCCCCCAGCCCGTCCCCAGGCCCTCACACCAGGGTCAGCATCCAGGCCTCAGCACCCAGGCTCACCCCCACCCCATCCCCAGGCCCCAGCACCCAGGCTCTCCCCCCACCCCCATCCCCAGGCCCCAGCACCCAGGCTCTGCTCCCACCCCCATCCCCAACACCCAGGCCCCAGCACCAGTCCCTACTCCTCATCCCATCCCCAGGCCCTAGTACCCAGGGCCCAGCACCCACGCTCAGCCCCCACCTCGCCCCCAGGCCCCAGCACCCAGGTCCCGGCACCCAGGCTCAGCCCCCACCCCGTCCCCAGAACCCAGGCTCAGCCCCCACCCCACCCCCAGGCCCCAGCACCCGGGCTCTGCCCCCACACCCCTGGCCCCAGGCCAAAGCACCCAGGCTCAGCCCCCACCCCCTTCCCCAGGCCCCAGCACCAGGCTCCAGCACCCAGGCTCTGCCCCGACACCCGTTCCCAGGCCAAAGCACCCAGGCCCTGGCACCCAGGCTCAGCCACCATCCCTGGCCCCAGGCCCCAGCACCCAGGCTCAGCCCCCACCCCATCCCCAGGCCCCAGCACCCAGGCTCAGCCCCCACCCCGCACCCAGGCTCCAGCACCCAGGCCCTGGCACCCATGCTCTCCCCCCAACTCGTCCCCAGGCCCTGACAGCCTGGCCCTACGCCCAACTCTGGGATTCACCAAGGGCAGCAAAGCATGCGGGAAGCACATGTACAGATCCAGTGCCGGCCCCGTGTCCCGCCTGACTTGCCACCATCATACCGATCTCCACCCTCCCGAGACACCGGCGCTCCCCTGACTCGAAGTGGAACCTTCTCAGCTTGGACTGGGTGGCAGAGAGAACTTGCCCCTCACCGGGTCAGCGGCCCCACCCGACTAATTATAGCAGGTGCTGGCGGGCTTGGGGGCTGGGCTCCGGGTGCCCAATCTCTGACACTCAATCCCCCCCCCCCCCCCCCCCCCCCCCCCCCCCCCGGCCTCGTCCCCAGATGCCCTCCTCCCCCCTTCCACCTGTAGGGCCGTCCTGCTGAGCGGCCAATTCCAAAGCCAAGGAGGATGCGGGACAGGACAGGAGGGACAGGCCGGGTGAGTGACCCGGGAGGGGGGGGCGGGGGGGGAGCCTGGGCTGTGCAGGGGCCAGAAGAGGGGAGGGAGGGTTTGGGGTCAGTCCCAGGCCCTGGCCGCCCGCTGGTGTCCTGTGCACAGGCTGGTCCCCGGGCCGGAGGGGAGGAGCCGGGGCTGCGGGCCGCCTGCCATCCACCCGGACTGCGGCTTCCTCACTGTCCCGAGGGGGGTCCGCGTGAGAAAGGGCGAAAGGGAGGCTCAAACCCACGGTCTGCAGCCGTCTCACCACCCCACGGGCTCTGGGGGGAGGACTGGACAGTGTGGCATGGGGTGATCTCCGCTGCCGCCAGGACCAAAGTCCTGCGGGGCCGGCGAGCACGGTCACGGAGGCGGGAGGGGACGGCGCTCCCTCTGCCCCATGACTCCTCTTTCTCACCTCGAGGCGGGGCCCCTGCATCAGGGTGTTTTCCACTGCGGTTCTGGATGTCTTCTCGGGGAAGAACCAGGGAAGGGGCAGTGATGCGACCCCCCGCCCCCCAGCAGGACAGGCGGGGCTGCTGGGGTGGGTCCCGTCCCCTAAAGGGATTGGTCCGGCTGCAGAGGTGGCCCTGACAGGCCGATGGGCCGGGACGGCGCTCTGCTCCCTAAGGACCTGGGTGCGAGCCGCGCCGAACCTTCCCACCCCGGCAGCCGGTGGTGCCCCCTCCCTGCCCGCCTGGGTCGGGAGCTGGGGCTCCACCCACATCCCTGTCACTGTCATCGCAGCGACGCTCCATCACAAGGTGGCCTCTCGGAGATCTTCCCGCCCCACTGCTGCCCAGATCTTCCCGCCCCGCTGCTGCCCAAGATGCTCACGGCTCTGCTTCGGCACCCCCCCCCCCATCGGCTGCCGTCTTAGGAACCCGGGAGGCATCGCATCAGCGGGGAACGTCCCGGTGGCCGCCACCTGCTGTGGGCCCTGCGGGGCCAGGGGCGCAGCCGCCTAGTGGAGCCGGTTGGAGGGGGCGGGGCAGGGCTCATCCACCCCGTCCTCCTGCGTTTCCCAAAGGCCCCAGGCAGGGCCGGGCAGCCGAGGGGACACGCGGTGACACTGCGCAGATCTGCAGGGCCCAGCTGCCGTGTGCACGCCCGTGTGCACCCGGGTGTGTGTCTCGCTGGCACAGCGGGTTCTCGGGGACTCAGCCCGACACTGAACAGCTTTGCTGGAACTGCTCCACGCACCGGCTCTTCCAGGGACAGAGCCCCAGGTGAGACCAGTGGCAGGGATGCCATTTCCTCTTCCAGATACTCACCATCTGGAGGTCACCCCCCTGGCAGGGGAAGGGACACTTTGCAGTTTGAGGCCAGAGGAAAAGGACACCGTTTGGCTAGACTCCTCTGTGGGGAGAGGCTGATGGGAAAGGGAACTTAGAGGGTGGGAGGGGGGAGTGAGGAGGAGGAGGAGTTCTTCCTCCCCTGCCCTCACTCTGTGTGTGTGTGTGTGAGAGAGACACACAGCTCTCCCGGCCCAGGTCATCTTCCCAATCCTCCCATTTGGCCACCAGCAGCCCAAGGCCACTTGCTTCTTTGGGGTTTTTTTCTGTTCTTTTACATATAGCAGCTTCTTGGGAAATACAGTCCCATGGTGGGGTGTCCAGAGGCAGTCTCTGGCATGTTTTCCATCTCCCCTCCTCAGCTACTGGGGAACCTAAGGGGACCAGATCCCGGGGGACCTCGTGGTGAGAACCGTGCCCAGGCAGGGAGTGCTGTCGTCACCTGCCCCCTTCTCTCCCCCTAGCAACGCCGCTTCCGTGTCCAGGACCCTCTACAGCCATCGCGTGCACACACTTCACCTGGGCGTCCTCACCACCGGGTAAGGCCCTCCGCTCCAGCCTTTTGTTATTATTGTTATTTATTTCCTGAGAGACGCAGAGAGAGGCAGGGACCCAGGTAGAGGGAGACGAAGGCTCCCTGCGGGGAGCCCGACGCGGGACTTGATCCTGGGACCCCGGGGTCACACCCGACCCGAAGGCAGACGCTCAACGGCTGAGGTGGCCGGGGGGCCCCATTCCAGCCCTTCTGTGAGAATGACTCGGAGCCCTGGCTTCTGCCTCTGAGGGCTGACGTACAGGTGGTGAAAGGAGAAGAGGCAAACCTTACCCAGCCCATTGCTCAAAAACCAGTAGTGACTTAAGGGGATTCACGTGGGTGGAGTAAAACCTTCAAAGACAGGAGAGAATTTAATATGTCCACGACTTCGAGGAAAGCTAGTTGAAAATATGACGGGATGCAGCGCTTCTGCGACGCATTGATTTCTGCCTCTGACCGCCCTTCTCCGTGGGCCAGGAGTGTGGGGTCTGCCCCCGGCCCTGATGTCTCAGTGCCATTCTGTCCTCTGCCCTTTTTCCTGCTTTGGTTCAACCCCCCAAGTCTTCCCAGTAGTTGGTATCTCACCAAGAGCCTTGGTGGAAAAAGGAGAAGATGTAGGGGGAGTCTAGGGCCATCCTACGAGCAAGGTTTCTGGAGGCGGAGGAGTACGGGAGGCCTCCGTGTCAGCAGCCAGGAGCTAGATGGCACTTTAGAGAGGTGATGCCTGGGGTTGCCTGGGGTTGAAGAGTCCAAGCTCCCGTAGCAAAATTCAAAGTCTGCCTCAACACAAGGCAAAGCTTGGGGAGGGTCTCTCTCTCTCCCATCTGCCTCCTGTTTGCCATCCCACAGCGGGAGGCTGACGCCCCAAAAAAGTCCAGAACTGGGCAGCCCGGGGTGGCTCACAGGGGGTCAAATGCAGGGCGTGGGAAGGAGCCAGCAGGAGGGGAGATTGTCCCAGTAGGAATGACCGCGGCGCCCACCCATCCTCCGCTCATTCTCCCTACCCGTGTGTTCAAGCGGCACGTACCTTCATCAAGTCCTATGGCAATAGCCCCGGGATGCCACCCTCCTGCGTCTGGGGAAATCCCAAGCCACAGAGCAGAGATCCCAGGGGCAGAGCTAGCCCCGGGCGAGGCCGAGGAGCAGGCTCCCTGCCCCACAGTGCCCTCTGTAACAGGAGCCCGCCTCCGGGCCTGCAGCCAGCCAGCCCCGGGGCCCTGGACAAGACGCTGCTGGACGCTGTCCGGGGCCTCAATCCCCCGCCACCATCGTTCGTGCACGTCAGCAGGACACACTGACCCTGCGCCGCCAATAAGACACTCGGGAGAGACCGACAGAGGAGAGGGCCACGATTTAGGAACCAAGGAGCCATGATTTTAGTCTTTTGGTTTTACAAACGGTGAGGCTATCTTGAGAAGCCTCCACCAAGAGCCCAAAGCTGCCTAAAGAAGTTAGTGTCCCACTAAGGTACCAGCTGGGTCTATGGTGCTAAAGAAGGTTCTCCCTCCAAGATCCATTCCATCCCACAATATGAGTAAAAACTTACAAATAGGGCAGCCCGGGTGGCTCAGTGGTTGAGCGGCTGCCTTCGGCCCAGGGCATGATCCTGGGGTCCCGGGATCGAGTCCCATGTCGGGCTCCCTGCATGGAACCTGCTTCTCCCTCTGCCTATGTCTCTGCCTCTCTCTCTCTGTGTCTCTCATGAATAAATAAATAAAATCTTAAAAAAAAAAAACTTACAAATACCTGCGCCAAACTGCTGCGCCACCCAGGGATCCCTCATCCCAAAATTTCTGATTGTAAACATCCAGGTCTTAATGAATCTTCAACCTATTTATGGGTCTATCCTTCGTCACTGAAAAAAAGTGTTAATCAGCACTTTCTACTTAGTCACCAGAAAGCTCCTCTTTTCCCAAGTGCACATAATCCCAATTCTTTTAGGGGATCCCTGGGTGGCTCAGAGGTTTGGTGCCTGCCTTTGGCCCAGGGCACGATCCTGGAGACCCGGGATCGAGTCCCGCATCGGGCTCCCTGCATGGAGCCTGCTTCTCCTTCCTCCTGTGTCTCTGTCTCTCTATATATATATCATAAATAAATACATTAATCTTTTTTAAAAATCCCAATTCTTTTTATCTTTTGACCCAAGTCTTACTTTATAGCCTTTGGTTGTCTCTTTGGTTTACCCCTGCACCGATTTATTTATTCATTCAGCAAATGCCGAGTGTCCACCCTATTCTAAGCGGGAGAATTTAGGGAGGTTATACGGCAATGAATAGAACATGATGACAATCCCTTGACCTCATGGAGTTTGTATTCTAAAGGAAGGAGTCAAACCATGAGCACAGAACTACGGGATTACACAGTGGTAAGTGCTACGAAGAGAAATAAAACCAGGAAGGGGGCTAGAAAGTGCTGGAAGAGTGCAATTCTAAGTAGGTTTGTCAGGAAAGCCTCCCCGAAAAAAGAAAACACGTTGAACAAAGACTTAAAGATTACGAGGCTGAGCAAGCTCCAGCTGACGGACCAGCCTCGCAGGCAGGAGCACCCAGTGTGAGGACCTGGAGGGGTCAGTGCACAGTCAGCGATTGTGGAGAAACAGGCCACTGCTGCTGGAGCGGAGCCGACAAGGTGAGGGACAGGCAGTGAGATCGAAGCAGTAAGTGGGGCGGGCGGGGAGGGTCAGGCCTCCCGCTCTCGCTTTCACTCGGAACAGGAAGACACGGAGGGTCTTGAGCAACAGGGTGACAGCGTCCGGCTTCTCTGGGAATGTGGTTCCCTCGGCTGCTGTGCTGGGAGCTGCCTCTGAGTGGAGGCTCGTAGGAGGGGACACAGCAGCTCCTGCCGTAACCCCGGGGAGGCTCCTGGCTACGTCCAAGGGGCAGCACTGCAAGAAAGAAGAAACGGGATCCGGGATATATGTGAAGACAAGGTCCATGCGACTTGATGACCTGGCGGAGAGGAGAAGAGGTGTCCGAGACACCAGGGCGCTTTTGATGCGAGCAACTGGGACGGGGTTGTCATTCACTGACATAGGGAGGTCTACCGCTGGAGGAAGGGGAGAAACAAGGTTGTTTTGTGTGTGTTAAGTTTGAGACGTCTGTTAGGCACCCAGGTTGAGATACCCATCAACAGCTAGATATTCAGAGCAGAAGTCTAGGTTAGAGCTAAAAAATTGGGAGTCATCCACCTTGAAATGGTTTTTATTTTTATCTATTTATTTACTTATTTATTTATTATTTAGAAATGGTTTTAATGTATGAAAGTGGATAAAATCACTGCAGGTATGTGTGTAAATAGAGGAGTGGTCCAAGGACCAAACCCTAGTTTGGGGAAATGAGGAGAAAACAGCAAACCAGATGAAGAAAGAGCGGTCGGTAAAGTAAGAGGCGAAACAGAGAGCATGGCCTAGAGCCAGGTAAAGAAAATGTCTCAGGAGGGAGCGTGAGACGCCGTGGACTGGCTATGTGGGGTGCGCGGGGAGCGCCGTGGGGCGGCTGTGTCAAGCCCCTGGGGACGGTTTGGAGAGCGGCCTTAACAGGGAGCCGGGGCAGAGAATTGGAAAGGACAGTTTGAAAATGTCTAAAATGTCTTGTTATAAAGTGGAGCGGAAAAACAGGAAGCCACTGAAAGGGGAAATGGAGCCATGAGGAGCCCACGTCTGTAAGATGAGGACGATGATGGTGTATCCATGTGCTGAGAGGAAGATCTAGGAAAGAAAGGGAAATGTTGACTGCAGAAAAGGAGAGAAAACTGTTGAGAGGTGTCCTGAAGGGCTGGAGGGATGGGATTGACCATAGAAGTTGTTGGACGGGAGCATGGACAGGTTTGTTGTTTTTTTTTTTTTAAGATTTTTATTTATTTATTCATGAAAAACAGAGAGAGAGAGAGGCAGGATCCCTGCAGGGCAGGGGGCCCAACACGGGACTCGATTCTGGGACCCTGGAATCAGGACCTGAGCGGAAGGCTGATGCTTGGCTGCTTAGCCACCCAGGCGCCCAGGATGGAGTGTTGATAGCGGTCTCAACCTTGACACCACTGCCCTCTGGGCCTAGGGAATTCTGTGCGGGGAGCTATTCTCTACCCTGCAGGGCCCTTTGGGGCCTCCCCAGCCCCTCCCAGCAGCCCCGCCCGCCTCCCAGATGTGACAACAGCCGTCCTCTGCGGAGCCAGATGGAGCCCAGCTGAGCGGGTAGCCGGAGGTAGTACCAGGATGCTGCTAATGGGCAGCCGAGGCCAGCGAGTACTGGAAGGTGGTTAGATGTCGCGGGGAGGGCCCGTCAGTGCTCTGGCTGCTTCTATCTTCCCATCAAAATAGGAGCTGAAGGAAGCGTGAGGATCGGGGCAGATACAGGAGATTTGAGGGGCCAGAAGGTATAAAACAAGTATCGAGAAGAGGGAGAGTGAGAGGGCTAGGGACCAGCTGAGGATGATGGATTTAAGCACGAGGCAGGGCCTGGCGCGTAGCCCCTCCAGCTGCGCGGCCCCAGGAATTGAGCCCGGGGAGACTCGGAGCAGGACCAGAGCAGGGGGCAGCGGCTCAGGACTGGGATTCAGCTGGAGGCAAATGAAGACACGCAGGCAATGAGGCCAGCGGTGGGGAGGCCCACAGACTGGAGGGCCCGACCAAGAGACGAGCTGCTGGATCCAGCGCAGTAAGGGGAGAGCTGGAAAGACAGCGGACGTCGGACATGGGGATACAGAGGAGCCGTGGTCTAGACCAGGACCGAGGGAACGAGCGCCGTCGGGGTGCAGGCCAAGGTTCCGGGAGGGGCACGAGCCGAGAGCGCAGAGGACAGGGACCCCCGCGGGTCCTAGGATGGAGACCTGACGGGTGGGGGTGGTGGCCCTTGACCTCAGAGACCCTTAGGACCCGGGTCCCTAAGCTGTGTGGTCGGGAGGCGTGGGCCCCAACTGAACTCAGCTGGGGGTGGGGAGCGAGGACGGCCACCCCCCAGGGCCAGCGGTACGGCGGGGGCGGGAGCGAGACAGCAGCCCCAACAGAGGCCGTGGGAGCAGCACAGTCCTGGGGCCCAGGCTCGCAGCGGGGCGGGCCAGGGGCTCAGGCGGTCCAGCGGCCGTGTGCCTTCACTCCGTCCCTGCATTGTGATCCCAGGGGTCTCCCAGCCCGGTGGGGAGCCTGCCTCTCCCTCTGCCACTCGCCCTGTCGGTCTCTACCTGTCAAATAAATAAAATCTTAAATAAATTTGAAAAAGAAAAAGATAAGACATGGAGAAGATGACTTTACTGATCACCAGCTCGTAGCTCAAGGTTGCACAGGATTCCAGGAGGAAGAAGGGGTGGAGAGGAAGGGTCACTGGAGCACAGCGCTAGGAGGGGACGCGGTCACTGGGGACTTGTGACGGACAGGCGAGGTAAAGGGCAGGAGGACCCGTGAGCCGGCAGCCGGGGGCTCAGGGGACCCCGCAGGCCTGCACGTGGGTGCTGGGAGCACAGTCCTGCTGGAGGCACAAGCCAGTAGCATGTGAGCTGGCTCAGGCTCCCCGCGGGAGCGCAGCGCCATGAGCAACACAAGCGGGCAGCCCAGAGCGGGGCACACCTGGCCGCCGGTTAGGGCACCACGTTACGACTCTCAGAGGACAGAGCCTCAGGCCGATCTCCCGAGCCGTACCCCTGCTCTGGCCCTCCTACCTGAGCTCCCCAGCTGCACCCCTGCTCTGGCCCTCCCCACTGAGCTCCTGAGCTGTACCCCTGCTCTGGCCCTCCTCCCTGAGTTCCCCAGCCGTGGCCCTGCTCTGGCCCTCCCCCCTGAGCTCCCCAGCCGCACCCCTGTGCACGCAGCCGCGGCCCTGCTCTGGCCCTCCTTCCTCCCTGTCCACACGGCCCATCAACAAGAGTTTAGCCGGTGCCCACTCCAGATCACTCCTCGTTCACACGAGCCAATTACTAACATACAAAACCAGAAATATTTTATTGCGGAGTCAACTTGAGGTTCAGATGATGGGGGCCAGGAGCGCCCAGGCTGGGACGGAGAGCAGGCCCAGCTTCCACAGGCTCCCAGAGGCTACTATCTGCTCCCTGTTAGTCCCTCCAGGTCACTTCCACTTCATCTGTCCGGTACCTGTGAAGCAGCACAGAAGGCTCGCTGGACACCTTGCCCTGAGAGCCCCCCATCCCCCTATGATTCTGGGCCCTCCGCCGGCTGATTTCTGCCTCCCTCCCACATAACCCACTGCCCCCCCCAGGAGGGTATCCACCTCTGCGTGATCCCAGAGTCACTGAGGGGGGTCCTGTGCCCTGCCCGAAACATCTCCCAGCCGGCCTGGGCTATCATGGCCCCGTTGTCAATGCAGAATCTGGGAAGGAAACGAGACATGGAATTTGGGAACTAAGGGTAGAAAATCACAGTATTGGAGAAAAAAAAGAAGAAACCAACACAGGGGAAGGGCCTTCACCTCTCGTCTGTGGCAAAAAGCCGGGCTCCACGTTCCTGGCACATGGTCTCCATCATCTCCTGTAGCCTCAAATTACCTACGAGGACGGAGGGTTAGGGCTGGCTCGGCTTCAGCTGTTTCTGCGAGGTCCGGCTATAGCTCAAGCGTGTGACTCACAAAAACGAAGCAGGCATTCAGGGGGCAAGGGCTGGGAAGCAGAAACTTGTCATTTCCCCAGACCCTTAGATTTAGGGAGGAGGATGCTAACGCCCAGGAGTAGGAAAGAGGGGCGTGGTTGGACGATACATACAGCCCACACCTCCCACGATGAGGGCCTCCTGGGAGCCGCAATGTGCCATGGCTCGCTCTGTGATCTCGACCAGCATGGCGAACACGGTCTCCTGCGGGGCACAGAGAAGGTGAGGACGGGGTCTCAGCATCGTTCTGCTACATACAAGTCCCCCCACGCCCAACGCTCCATCCCATTACCTGCAGAGAGAAACACAAATCCTCAGGCGTGCACTCGCCTGTGGCCAGCATGCGCTGGGCGGCATCCTACGAGCAAAGAAAACACAGGTGAGACAGGGAACTGCGGTCTGGGGATGACCAGACAGCAAGGCTCAGGGCACCTGGAGGGCCGCGGCTCACCCCAACACAGTGTAGCGGCACATCTACCCCACGCCCAGCCTCTCACCGGCACTACACTGAGCGACGGCCACAGGCATCGGGGCTCCAGTTACAGCCCGCCCTGGCCCCACCGCGCCCCAGCCCCTCACTCGGCTTCGCTTTCCTCTGTGACGCTTGTTACCACCGGACCCTTTTTATGTTATTACTACCCTCCCCCACCAGCTCCTCTGTCTCTGTCTCACACACGCGCACACGAGAATTAGGCTACTGCCCAGAGCAGCGCCGGGCACACAGAAGACATTTAATAAATACTCGCTAAATGGATTTACGCAGCATCCAGCGTAGACCACAACCACACTCTAGGCAAGAAAGACAATGGTGAACCAAACGTATGCCTCATTAAAGAGCAGGACAGCGCTGTCCTCACCTGCCCCACACTCACCTCTATGAAAGACAGGATCCCCGAGAACGAGACGTCCATCCCCTTTACGGTATAGGGCAGCTCAACCAGCTTCTTGCCTCTACGTGGGAGTGAGCGTTTGAGACGCTAAGCCTTCAAAGCCACCCAACCTCCTTAACGCTCCTAGGGGAATCCTGGAAGCCCTACAGCCAGCCTCCTCCCACCTTACGGCCCTTACCGCTTTGCCATCTGCTCGATATTGTAGCCTGGACTTGGGTCATTGGAAATCTAGCAGAGGGAAAAAGAGAATGGAGTCAGATATCCAGGAAGCCTAAGAAGCTAACTTCCTCCATTCTCCCTCCGCTTCCACGGCTCCCCAGAAACCCACCCGCACCTTCTGTTTCCCCAGCCCCAGTGGCTCACCTTCAGCACTCGAGCAAAACGATCCAGACAATTCCCCACAGCGATGTCGATGGTTTCCCCAAAGATGCGGTAGCGACGTTCTGAGTATGCGATCACCTAAGGGTGATGAGGGTGTCCGTGAAACCTCACATCTGTAAAGAGGAGTATTTGGCTTCGGGGAGGAGCACAGCAGAGAATCAACGGCCTCAGCAGCTTTCGGCCTCAGCAGCTTTCCATAAGAGACGGAACAAAAGCACTCACCCGCACCCTGCAGAGAGACTTTTTCACACTCTCCTCTCAAAAGCCTGGGAATCTGAGGATTCCCAGAGCAGATTCCTAACCTACAGAAGGCAGCCTCGGCCGGGGAAGAAGCAACTCTCATCTCGAATACGTCTTCCTAGCTTGGAGGTTCCTAGTATGTCCTTTAAAGACCTCTGGATAGCATAGACTAGGAACGGGCTTTCGAGCCTGGGGGCAGGGAACCAGTCCTTCTAGGTCATCCTACCCAGGCAGTGCCATTTGGAAACCAGACGAGTAGCAGAGTTCAAACACTGGAAAACCCCATATAGGGTCACGCTCACGGGATGCCCAGCTCTGTGTAGTCATCAGCTTATGTTCATTCTGCACGTCTGACTGACTTCTACCGCAGAGAATATTTACCGCCCACTGACCCGTACGCTTCCAACAGTGGGCGCTTCCTTGGGACCCTAAGAAGTCCCTTTCCCTTTCTGGTGCTAAGGGTCTCCCTCCACTCCGGGGTAGACTGCATTCTGCTGTTAAAAGGCTGGCCACGGAGGGGGAAGGAAACAAACCCTGCCTCTCTGCGCCTGTCATCTGCTCGTCTCCCCAACTGTCTTCCCTCGTTTTCCCACCCACACAGGTCTTAAGAGGTCAGAGGATGAGCAAACCATCACCGCTCCTCTTCCTTACCTGCTACTTTCCACGAGCCAAGTCCCTAATTTTGTGAGTCATCCTTCAGGCCCCAGCCAGCTATATGCCTTCTATCTGTAAAAGTTCCCACGTCATCTTCATGGGAAGCAGTGCTTCATCCTAAGTAACTATTTTGCAAAATGAAATTCTAAGCCTTTCGTAAGCTGGGGACGAGGACTTTTTCTGACAGTAACCCCATCAGGTGTTCTGCAGGAAAGGAAGGCTGGCATTCTCCAATCACCACCTCAAAAGGTTCTGTAAGATACCCCGAGCCACTCTGTCTTCCACTATAAACCTACAACGCCTTCTGCTACTTGTAAAGCATTCTTGAAATTACCTATGTTTGTACACTCTTGGGAGAACAACTTGTTTATTTACCCCCCAGGAACGCAGACAAAACATGCAATTATCGTAAAGAAACAAATCACGGTGCCCCTTAGTGTTTTTTTTTCCCTTAGTTTTAACTGCTAAGACAGAGAAAAGATAAGTTCCAAAATAATAAAAATAAAAATCCTTTCGTTACTTTATTTTTTTTTCTTTTGTTAGTTTAAAGGCCTCAATCCTTCCTATTCTTTTTTGAAATTGGAAAGTTCTCTTTAGCACCACACGTCTAAGAATCATCTAACACGGTGACCATCTCACCCAGTCTGCAAGGACGCCAACTTTTTTGTGGTTTTCCAGCACGTGAGGTTTTAGGTTCAGATGAGGGATGACATGGGAGCTGCTGGCACAGTGCCCTGGAAACGAGGGGGGCAGGAAGGAGTCCTCCAAGTACCTGCGTGTTTCCTCCGCTGACATATAGCACAGTCGGGCTGGTGGCTCCGGTGATGAGACGACCCATCTCAATGTGGCCTATACAGTGGTTGACACCCAGCAATGGCTTGTTCCACAACTGGGCCACGGTACGGGCCACAACAGCCACAGAAACCAGCGGGGCACCCATGCCAGGGCCTAGGGGAACAAAAACGAGAGTCAGGTTCCTAAGGATGCTGGGAAAAATAGAGCCGGGAAAGTGAGGGATGTGAGAGGTGGGGCAGGGGTCGAGGGGGCAGCGGGGGGCAGCATCGGGCTGGACCTAGCCAGGCCCCAGGTGTGTATTTCCACTGTCAGCTGCTCTCCCAGCTGTACCTTTGGTGTAGGCAACGCAGTCGATCTCCTGGGACGTCAGTCCAGCCTCTGTGAGCGCCTCCTGTAGCAGGTCCAGGATAACCGCCCGGTGATGCCTAGCAGTATCCCCTGGAAGGAACCCTAGGGATAGACGCAGGCCACAGATTATGGGGTTTTCCTATAGCAAAGGTAGGCGGAAGCCAAATGCAGGGGTTTCAGTAGCTGCGACACCAAATAAAAGAAATCGTCTCTAAAATGGAGTCAGGAGGCCAAGAGGGGAGGCTTTCATATCCAGCCGCTCCCTCTGAACTGCAGACCCCAATGGCAAGAGGAATACCTTGCATCCCCGACAGGAAGAAGCCTCTAACTCCACACCCCAGCAAGAGGAAAAGATTTTCCAGCCAATGAAAAGCAACTGCACTTGATACTCTCAATTTATCTCAATGCACTTTTTAAGTTTTTTTTTTTTAAGTCTTATTTATTTAAATAATCTCTATTTAACTCAACACGGGGCTCAAACTCACGACCTCGAGATCAAGAGTCACACACTTCTGACCCTGAGCCAGGCAGCTGCCCCGTCAATGACCTTTTTATAATCACAGCCCCTCCCAATGACCCCGTCCTCCCTGTAAAAGATCAGTCCTGCTTGTTCTCTGGACTTGCCTATGGTCTTGCCACAGCTTCCCGGATCCAAACTGCCATCCTCTACTACTCCTGAATAAACCCATTTTACCGGGAAAACAGAGGGCTGTGTGGCTTTTAGCATCTACAAAGCGTGGGAAAAGTCCCTTCCACTCCCCTCAAGCATCCTGTCTTCCAGGTTCTCGGATGCACGCTCTCGAGCCCCCAGCGAGGCCGACCAGCTCTCAGGAAGGCCCTTCTTCAAACCCAACTCCTACACCACCTTCAGGACTCCGTTCCAGTGGTGCCTACCTATGTCCTGCCCTTAGGTGACCTTCTCTGCGGCCCTACAGGCCCCACGCGACCACGTCGTCGTCCTTCACGCAACATTAGATAGATTACAATCAAAGCATCATAAAACGCTGGCTACCCTAATTCCGTGCTCCCGGGGCCAAAACTACCTGGAAGAGCGAACGCAGAACAAAGTCCTGTTTCCTAGCGAGCCCCCCACCGTTAACAGGGCGCTTCAGAGAGGCTTTCCAGGTACATGCACTAAACTCGTCTTTTCCCATAGGTGCCGGAGTTTAAGGGAGAGCGAAGGACAACATGGAAATTTAGGAACAATGTTGGTTAAAAGTCGTGCTATGTTCAGTGCTCCCGTCTGCTCTCGAGACCCAACAATGAGGCGTTGCCATCTGCATCTTAAAAGCAGGAACCACGAGTCCAAGCCACGTACTGATGACCGCGAATGCCCTTGCTCCTAACCCTCCCGGCCACCTGGGGGGAGCTGCCTGCCCGTGGCCCTGCACATTACCCTGCCTGCCCATCGCCCTGGCCATCGCCTGCCCTGCCCGTCGCCCGCCCTGCCCTGCCCATCGCCCTGCCCATCACCCTGCCCATCACTCTGCTTGCCCATCGCCCTGGCCATCTCCCGCCCTGCCCATCGCCCGCCCTGCCCATCCTCCTGCTCATCACCCCACCTGCCCATCGCCCTGGCCATCGCCCGCCCTGCCCATCGCCCTGCCTATCACCCCGCCTGCCCGTCGCCCTGCCCATCGCCTTGTCTGCCCACCGCCCGCCCTGCCCATCACTCTGCCCGTCGCCCCGCCCTCGCCCGTTGCCCCGCCCACCACTCCGCCCGTCGCCCCGCCCCCCGCCCCGCCCGGTGTGGCTCCGGCGGCGACCGTGGAGCGGCGCCCACCTCCCCGCCCGGCCCGGCCGCGGGTCCCGCGCGCACCTGTGCCCGGGGGCGTGACGTAGGTCCGCCGCGGGTTCGCCAGCACCGCGCCGTCGCGCACCACCCCCACGCCGACCTTGTTGGCGCTGCCCTCCAGGCCCAGCACCGCCGGCATGGCCGCGCCTGCTTGGAGCCCCGGGGCGCACGCGGCCGGAAGCCGAGGGCCCCTAGGGACCCGCCCTCCCAGATGCCGGGCCCGGAGCGCGCCCGCTCCTCCCAGTGTGGCCCCGCCCCGCTTCCCGCCGGGGCCCGCCCCTCCCCTCTCCCCCTCCCCCCTCCCCGCGGGCTTCCTCCGCTCCCTTCTGCTTCCCCGCGGCGGCGGGAGGCGCGCGTCTGGCACATCAGTGAACAGCCCCGGGTGGAAGGCGGGGGCCTCGGCGGGGGCGGGGCCTCGGCGTCACGTGTCCCCGACGGCCCAATCACGCACAGTCCCCGCCCGAGGCGGGCCGGCCCGGCTCACGTGACAGCCCGGGTCGCCCACGTGGGGGCCGAGCGCGCCCCAGTCTTTGTGTCGGGAGAGGAGCACCGGGCCGCGGCCCGAGCAGGTCAGCCGCGGGGTGGCCACGGGGGCGCCCGGGCCCTAGGTCCGGGCCTCGATCGGCCGGAAGGCAGCGCTCGCGCGGACGGCCCCGGGGGCCCGGGATGCTCGGGATGCTCGGGGTCGGGGGCTCGGGGCTCCGCGGCCTGCGGCGCGGGGGACGGGAAAGGGCGCCGGGAGCGGGCCGGCGGGGGGGCCGGCCTCGCCCTCGCGCTCACCCGGTGCGCGACGCCGTTTCGCTTGCAGGTCACGCGGTGCAGACCCTGCTCCGGTGGGCGGCGCGGGACGCGCTCAGGAGGCCGTGGGGCTCAGTGATGCCGAAGCGGGGGAAGAAGGCAGCCGCGGCGGAGGACGGCGAGCAGCCCGGGCCGGGTAAGAGCCCCGGGGCCCCGGCCGTGCAGGCGGCGGGCCGTCGGGCCCCTCGGCGGACGGAGGTTGGCGCAGCGGGTGTAGAGGCCGCAGCCCCGCAGCGTCTCGACGGGGCCCGGCGGGGTCGGGGCATCCAGCCCCTCGGCGGGGCCTCGCACAGCGCCCGTTCCTCGTCTGTTCTTTATCTTTAAGAGCCGGAAGCCAAGAAGAGCAAGACTGCAGCCAAGAAAAGCGAAAAAGAGGCAGCCGGGGAGGGGCCGGCCCTGTACGAGGACCCCCCGGATCAGAAGACGGCGCCCAGCGGCAAGTCGGCCACCCTCAAGATCTGCTCTTGGAACGTGGACGGGCTTCGAGCCTGGATCAAGAAGAAGGGTCTCGACGTGAGTTGGACTCGCGGAGGAGGACGTCCGCGCTCTGCGCCGTCGGGCCTCGCGACCGCGCCCCCTTTCGGCCCCAGCGGCGGGTCTCGCCTGCTGCCTTGCAATTTGCTTGTTGTGGGAGCGTTGAAAGGCGCGGCGTAGCCGAGTTGGGACTGTCCCAGGGGCCGGGTGTCGCGCGCCATGGCTCCGCCTCCCGGCAGGTTGCAGGACCTGCTCCCTGGGCTGACTGCGTTCCATCTCCAGCGTCTTCTCCAGTTAACTACTGCGTAGCGGTGCCGGGCTGCATAGGCTGGGCGTCAGGGGTTGGAGCTCCGCCTTTAGTTCACTTAAGATTTTAAAAGTACTGCTTACACAGCTTAGGTGGCCATCCACTATGAAACAGGCTCCTCGGTGTTGCCTGTAACCGCGCCCTTTATCTCTCTCCGTTAGTTGTCAGTTACCGAATTTGACTGCTTAAATATCATGCTTACTAGACTTAAAAAAAAAAAAAAAAAAAAAAACTTGAGAGAGTGCGTACAATCAGGGGTGGGGGGCGTAGAAGGGGACGGACAGCATGGGGCCCCTCCCGGGACCGTGGCACCTGAGCTGAGCTGACGGCAGATGCTGAGCACCCAGGTGCCCCGGCTTGCTAGTCTTCCCATTTAAGCGTAGGGACTTGGTGGCTCTAGGACTTGGCACTGGGTCCTCAGTAAACGTCTCAACTGATAGTTTTACTGCTACTCATCTTGCTTACAGTGGGTAAAGGAAGAGGCGCCAGATATCCTCTGCCTCCAGGAGACCAAATGTTCAGAGAACAAACTACCCGCTGAACTTCAGGAGCTACCTGGACTGCCCCACCAGTACTGGTCGGCTCCGTCAGACAAGGAGGGGTACAGCGGTGTGGGCCTGCTGTCCCGCCAGTGCCCGCTCAAAGTCTCCTATGGCATCGGTGAGACCCGGCGGATGCCTAGTCCCTGAGCTCTTCCAGACCAACCGCCAGTACCCAACTCTGGCCCCTGATCCGGATTCCTTGGCTTTCCCTTTTCTCTAACTTCTCAATGCTGATTGTTTCCTTCCTCGTGCAGGTGAGGAGGAGCACGATCAGGAAGGCCGAGTGATTGTGGCTGAGTTCGACACGTTCGTGCTGGTGACCGCCTATGTGCCTAACGCAGGCCGAGGTCTGGTGCGCTTGGAGTACCGGCAGCGCTGGGACGAAGCCTTCCGCAAGTTTCTGAAGGGCTTGGCTTCCCGCAAGCCCCTCGTGCTATGTGGGGACCTCAACGTGGCTCACGAAGAAATCGACCTGCGTAACCCCAAGGGAAACAAGAAGAATGCCGGCTTCACTCCCCAAGAACGCCAAGGCTTTGGGGAATTGCTGCAGGCTGTGCCGCTGGCTGACAGTTTCCGGCACCTCTACCCCAACACGGCCTACGCATATACCTTTTGGACCTACATGATGAATGCGCGATCCAAAAATGTTGGTTGGCGCCTTGACTACTTCTTGTTGTCTCACTCTCTCTTACCTGCATTGTGTGACAGCAAGATCCGTTCCAAGGCCCTGGGCAGTGACCACTGTCCTATCACCTTATACCTAGCGCTGTGACATGCTCCCAAATGACTGGAAGCCTGGGAAATAAGTCCCCCCTCCCCAAGCTAGCTTTAAAACTTAACCTCCACAAACTTCTTTAAAAACTGCTCTCTAGACATATCTGCACTGTATTTCCCTTCTAAAAACACAAATCCTTCAACCGAGCTCCTAGTGATGCTTTCTTTTAACCCCCTCCCCCAATTTTTTGCTTTTTACGTTAAGCAAAAGCTACTACTGATTTCTTTTGAACTGTCCACATGAAAATAAAGAGCCATAGTTTCAGCCTCGCGTTCTTTGTATTTGACTCCTTGGTGGGGCTACAAACTGCCTTCGTCTTTTCACATATAAAGATAAACAACTGGAGAAGGATAGTCACGACCTTCTTTATTTACAAGCACAGGATGACTCCCTAGCCTCTCCCAAGACAGAGCAACCCTACCCAGCCCAGTTCAACACCGCAACTAGGGAGTAAGGTTGGAAGGAGGAATTAAGGGAAATTACAGGACTAGGGGAACGTATCCCACTTTAAATAATTATATACACATCAGTTCCTGTAGTTCTGTACAGAGCAGCGGCTGACCCCACCCCCCTAGGACACCGGAATGGGGGGAGAGGAGACTGAGGGTACTGAGGCCAGAGCCAGCCCCTGGTGAAGTGCAATAGCAGCAGCAAGGTCCTAATGGTGCACAAGAGGGAGGGAACCCCCAGGGCTACCCACCCCCACCCTGCCCTGGAATGTTTAAGGGACAGGAATGGCTCTCAGGGAGCATATTAGGAAGGACAAGGCTAGGACCCTCTTTTAGGACCCAGGTTTAGGGGCAACGTCCTGCCTGCTACACCCTAAACACAGCAGCCCTTGGAGGAAAGCAGATGGCCAGCAGTGGTCTTCTCCACCCCTCCAAACCTAGGTGAGGGCCTGGTTCCTTCCTACCTCTCCCCAGGGAAAAGGAAGGCAGCTGCTTGGCTCCCCTCATAGAGGCCGAGGGAGCCTTTGACCATGGTTCCCTTTGTAGTGTCCCTGTCCCCACCAGGGAGGGGCCAGGCACAGTCTGTGGGTCATCGTGGAGCTCAGGAGAAGTTCTGGACAGGGTGGCTGACCTTCATACAGGCCCAGTAAAGGGCCCGGCCCAAACACAGCACAGCCAACAGGATGACGAACGCCCAGGACGCGTAGATGCCTCCATATCGCCGTGCGTGCTTCCACGTGCCAAACTGAGGAAGGAGGAGGGAGATGGAATTACTGTTGCTTTCTCACCACTTTCTAGAAACACTGGTAAGAGGATGGAAACTTCAATCCCTGGTTCCCTATCCATGTGTATCCACCTTCGAGGGACCTCCTTAAAGACCCAGTTGTTGCTCCCTCCTCTACAAAGATACATTAAGTCCCAGACACCCAGGGACTTACATTAAGTCCCGGATACAATCCCAGACACCTATCAGTTCTTCTTAGCGTCTGACAAGTGAGCAACTTTTAACCCACGTCTCTACTGCCCTATCTTCTGCACAAAGACAACAGCTGGCTTTTACTCCTTTTTTTAAAAAATGTTTTATTTATTTATTCATGAGAGACACAAAGAGAGAGGCAGAGACATAGGCAGAGGGAGAAACAGGCTCCATGCAGGGAGCCTGATGTGGGACTCGATCCCGGAACTCCAGGATCACACACTGGGCCAAAGGCAGATGCTCAACTGCTGAGCCACCCAGGCGTCCCTGGCTTTTACTCCTATAGCGATAATCAAGTTTATCAGTTACCTGCCAATTTCAGCTCACCTACACGTTAAAACAAGACAAAACCACCAAAATCCGTTTCTTTCACTTTTTTTAGGGTAGCTGTTTCCCAAATCTTACGCTATAGAGAGGAGACTGAAGAATGAAACGGGTTGGGTCAAGGTTACTCACAGCAAGGCCAGTGGCAGTGACGGCCAAGAGTAAGCCAAGCAAGAAACAGCAGATACATCTCTTTCGTGGATATCTGCGCCCAATAGATGACCTGTGGGGAGGCAAACAAATGGACGCTTGCCACGGCCCTGCAGGTTGTCCTGTACCTGTTCCCGTGTTACACAGCAGCTAGTTCAACAATGTCACTCTCCAATCACTTACACTTTCCTGCAGTGAGGGCAACGGGCCAAGGTTCGGTCTGTGAACTCTGTCCACTACGGAGAACAAAAAAAGGGGAAGCCAATTAATAGAAGCAGCGTCACGTCCAGTGAAGGCCCTGTGGCAGGGGAGGGCAGGAAATGGGAACAGAAGAGAAATCAGAGCAGACCTCCTAAGGACTCATTATTATAACTCAGAAATACGTTCACCATTACTTCTGTTTCTCCCTTTCTGTCCAAGGCTTCCCAATACTCCTCCTCACCAGGAAAGTATTCTTGCAGTGTCCACAGATGACCCTGACACCCACAGGTTGTGGTTCTGGACTCAGAGGTCCTGGATGCACAGGCCCCAGGTTGATGATTCTTTTGCTGTAAAGAAAAAAATGACGTGTAAATAACATTTAATCCTAAGGATCTATTACCCGTCCTCGAACCCTCCACTCCCTCTACTCTGTACACGTAACATACCCCACCTCCCCCCAACCCTACCCCCAGGGAATCTAGATAAACAGCACTGCTTAAACTTCAGATCTCTAATTTCCCTTTTATCCCCCGATAATTCACCTAGTCCCCTAGACTATTTCCCTAAAGGACACCATTTCATCCCAGTGACAGAAGACAAATGTGGCTACATCCTAAGACCACACTAGTCTGCAGCTTTTCCTCCTCCTGGATAAACACCAGGCTCTCTTACCTTTGTGTTCTCTGCAAACAATCATCCTAAGGCTTTCCAATTTTTCCCCACTGATGCCCTTCCCTCCCCACCCCACCATACGCCTCTTACCAGTAGGGCCGAGGGCAGGCAATCCGCTGGGAAGTCACTTTGCAGATAAGGAGACAGTTACACGGGCATCGGACGTATTTTTTCCCTGGAGGTGCATTCTTAATTGGCTAGACAACAAGGAGGACATCGGTAAGCAAACCTCGAATTCCAAACCCTTCCACTTCCTCCAAAAAAAAACCTTCCGAGGAGAGATCAGAGAGACGAGGTCTCAGCTAGGACAGAATAACGGAAAAAAGCCGAGCGCGTGAGACCGGGCTGAGCATCCGGGATGGGGGTCAAGGTGCGGGATGCTGAACTGGCTTTGGCGGGCGGCGTCCAGGGGACGGTGAGGAGACTCCTGAAACTGAAACTCGGGTTTCATGGCCAGCCCTCGGCTGAGGCCCGGCGGCCGGGCTCTAGAGTCGAGGACCAGAAAGAGGATCTAGGAAACGGGGCCCGATTCGCAGATGCGCGTAACTCACAGTGGCTTCATTGCAGACGCCACATTTGACTACATGCTGATGCATCTTGCCTTCCACGTTGATGAGAGACTGGCAGACACGGCAGGTGATCATCGGGGCACTCCCGCTGTCCGGGCTGGTCAGGGGCGAGTAGGGGGGCGGGTCCTCGCCCGGGAGCACGGCCGGGTGTCCCTCGGGGAACGGGGGGAACGCTGCACAGGAAAGGGGGGTTGGGGGGCACCAGCTGCAGGCCCCCCCCCGACGGGCCTCGCAAGCCCTCCCCCTGGGGGCCGCGGCGCCACCGGGCGCAGGTGCCCCCGCCCCCGCCTGCACCTGGCGCTGGGGTCCCGCCCCGCCCCCGGCGCAGGTGCCCCCCCGCCCCGCCCCCGCACCTGGCGCTGGGGTCCCGCCCCGCCCCCGCCCGGTGCAGGTGCCCCCTACCGCACCTGGTGCCGGGCCCCGCCCCCGGCGCCGAGGCCCCGCCCCCGCTCCGCCCCGCCCCTCCCGCTCCCGGCGGCCCCCGGGGACGCCCCGGGCCCACCCCGGCTTACCCTGGGGCGGGGCATGTTTACCGGCTCCGTACGGCGGCGCGGAGGGCGTCAGGCCGCCCCCGGGCCCGGCCCCACTCCCGCCCGGCCCCACGAGCCCGTTGCCGCCGGCGCCCCCGTCGACGGGCTCGGAGAGCAGCGGGGATCGCTCTCCGTCTGCCGCCATGGCCGCCGCCGCCTCCGGCCCAGGATCCGGGTCCGGCCGCTGCCGCCGCCGCCGCTACCGGGTCCCCAGGGCGCCTGCGCGCCCGCTCGCCCCGCGACCAGCGGCCTACCCCGCCCGAGGCCGCCCCGCAGGCACGTGACGAGCCGGCCCCACCCCGGCCGCGCCGTAATTCGCGGCGACGAATCCATGCTGCGTCCGGCCGAGGCGGCTCTGCTTCTCCATTGGGGCGCATCGCGCTGACGTCAGCCGTCACATGACCTCCCGGAGGCCGCGGGGCCCGCAACGCCCGCACGTGACGAGAGGCGCTGCGAGCCATTGGCAGCGTGGCCATCGCGCTACCGCCAGCCCAGGGGGCGGGGCCGGGCCGCGGCGGGCGCGGGTCACGTGCTCCGGACACCGCGCGTCCGCAGTTACGCTCCCGCGCGGGGGCGCTCTGCCCGGCTCTTCATTGGGCCGGAGGCACGGCTGCGGGGCCCCGCCTCTGCGGCCGGGCTTGGCCTCCTATTGACTGGCCTCCGGTTACGTCACGGGCGGGGTGCCGCTGTATTGGTCCGAACGCGAGGCCGGGGGCGTGGCTTCAGGAGCGGGCGGGGGGCAGGTGGCCCGGGCGGCTGCGCGCGGGGACGTGAGTGTGCGGGGGCGGGCGCAGGTGCGCGGGTGCAGGTCCGCGGGCGCTCCTGGTGCCGCCTGGTGCCCGAGAGCCGACGGTCAGCGCGGGGACGCCTGGCCCCTGTGTAGCGGGACCCACTCGCGGGTGCGGCCGAGCCCCAGGCGCGGTCCCTGCTGCCCGAGGTCACGGCGACGGCCCGGGAACCCCGCCAGCAGCCCGGGCGGCCGCGCCGTTTCCCGCCCTGACCCCACTTCGCCTCCGCCGCCCTGGTGCCTCCGCACACCCCTCCCGCCCGGGCTCAGGCTGCGCGGCCCTGGACGCCGCGCCTCGTCCCGGGAGGCTCCGGCTGGCGGCCGCCTCCTGCGGAACCCCCAGCTGCTGCTCCGCTTTTTTGGTTTTTTTTTTGGGGGGGGGGGGTGCTTTTTTTTTTTTTTTTTTTTTTCAAAAAATGGAAACCCTCCAGATTTTTTTTTTTCCCCGCTTGGGGAGAGTAATTACAGACATACTTTGTTTCCCTGCGCTTGGCTTTATTGCTCCTCGCAGGTATTGCGGTTTGGTTGGGGTTTTTTGGTTTTGGGGGTTTTTTTTTTTGTACATTGAAGGTTGTGGCGACCCCGTGTCAAGCAGATTACTCAGCGCCCTTTTCCCAACAGCATTTGTTCACTTAGGGTCTGAGTCACGTTTTGGTCATTCTTGCGATATTTCAAACTTTCCCATTAATTTTTTTCCCCCATTATTATCCTTGCACTGGTTGAGGTGACCTGTGATCCGTCACTGCAATTTACCAGAAGCTCCGGTGATTGTTGAGCCCCCCCTTTTTTTTTTCACCAGGTGGGAAATTTTGTTCCATGGTTGGATGCCTCATGCAAACCATCTCTTCCAAAAGCAACACTAATAAATCACGACGTTACGAAATTTTCAAAACTATGAGTAAGCCTCATTACGGAAATAACCTTGGGTTAAGATACCAAGGGCTCCTCCCTTCTCAGCTCCTCCTTAGGTGGAAACGGATCCTAGGAATTTAAAGTTATTTTTTTACACTCCTTCTTGAATGCATGTTTGAGTTGGTTTCACCTCCTTTGGATTATTTCTATCTCCAACTAAGCATGTTGTTCCAAAAATAAATCACATTTACATTTTCTTTACTGCATTATGAGGACAAAGTACATGTCTTTGGGGGTTTTTTTTAATTACTATTAATGGTTTAGCATTTTTCAGCAGTATTTAAGTAAGATGTGTACTTTTGCTGTTGTACACTTGATAAGCTACAGTTGTGTAAATATATATTTTATATACATTGGGTGTTAAGTTTTTTAGTAACTAGATGGAAATGAGACCGCCAAGGCAAGCGAGGGTCCAAGAACAGATTTTATTGCAGGCACCCTCGGAGGAGGTTCCACGACTCAGGGGGGAAAGAGAGTGAGTCGAGGAAGTCGCGCCAAGACAAGGTGGTCGAGGGTTTACATAACGTTGTAAGGCAGAACGGTTTCCTATTGGTTGGCTCATATGCAAAGGAAGAATTGCAATCCAACCAGTCAGAGTGACCCTCACTATGCAAAGGAAGGATTGCAATTCGACCAGTCAAAGGTGACTTCCTCCTCTGGGGTTTGAAGGGCATTGGGTTCGGTTGGGGAAGTCCAAAGGAGAGGTGTAAGGGTCTGCTCAAGCTGTCGTCCCAAGTGGAGGTGGTGACAGGAACCTCAGCCATTTTGGCATATCCGCCATCTTGAGGAGTTTCCCTTCCCGCCTGGCCCCAACATTGGGAAACCAAAAAACTCATTTGTGTCACTTTGTTGTGATATTCTCCTTGTTTCAGTGGCCTGGAACTGAACCCGCGGTATTTCTGAGGGATACCTGTACTGATGTAGGTCTTATCATAATAGCAAAGAGGCCTAACTTGACCTTGCAAAAAAAACGAGGGGATACCTGCAATTTTCAAACCTCTCAAAGTGCCTTACTAAATGGTTACCAAGGCAGAGATAAATGTGTAGGATTCTCCCCCTTAGGGGGAACTTTTTTCTTTGTTCTTTCAACTTTGTTTGGTGTTTCGAGGTACAGCAGGGTCATAAGTCAAGGTGAATGACCCGTTGTTATGTAAAGAACAATGTGGGAGGATTTCCTTAATTATGTAAATATAGGGTGAGTAGGCTACTGTTCTGGGATTAATGATGGAGGATAGAATGAAGGTGAGTCACCTTGAAGAGATCATCTTTGTTTTAAGTGTTACTAAAATAATTTCCTCTAATTATGCAAGTACTGATGAGAAGGACCCCGTTGCCGAAGGAAGAGGAAATACAGGGAAGTCCAGGAAGACAGTTCCAGCTGAAAGTCCTGGTAAATGTCTGCTGGAGACCGATGGAACGTTCTAGCTCAGGTCTGTTAAGTGTAGAGTCTCCTTGACTGAAAATAATACCGGAATGGCTGCCTTTTCCGGAAGAACCCTTGAGATGAGAGTTCTGCGTTAGCCCCAGAAACCAGAGAACTGGGACGTCTCCTGGTAACCTCTGAACCCAACCTTTACGGGCAGTGTCCCCACCAGCCTCCTCTCCAGCCTCGTGTAGTCTCTACGGGAGCCTGAACCACACCTGGATTTTCCCCACGTCATAGCTGAAATTGTAACTGCCTTCCATCTGGGAGGCAGCGAGGAATCCGGGGCTCACAGCCGATTTAGCCAGAGGCCTCTCCACGGAGCCTAACATGGAAGGAAGAACAACCCACCCCAAGTATATGATGGTAAAGGAATTGCTGCTGACCTCGCACTTGTGGCTGCTGCAGGAGCTGGAGCCTTCACCTGGGTTCTGATTTTGAGACACAACTTTCCCAAGGCAGCTGCTACTTAGATGCTGGGTCCTACAGACACAAAACAGGGAAGGGTTTGTATGTCTACAAGGGGACAGGTCAGTCTGCTGCTCCTTCTGCTGTTTCTGGTACACCAATGCAAGTGCTGTTCTAGAATGGAGCAGGGTTAAAAAAAAAAAAAAATAGAATGGAGCAGGTTCGTTAATATGTACCGTGGTTACACTTACACTCCAAAACCTTCCTTTTATGACTGTCCACCTTCACTCAAGCCATACTTGGTATCTCTTAGATCTGCTTTTGTCTTTTTTTTTTTTTGAGACAAGCAGAGAGACAGAGAGAGTGTATGCATAAGTGGGGAGGGGAGGCAGAGGGAGAAGTAGGCTCCCCAATGGGCAGGGAGCCTCTGGCGAGGCTTGATCCCAGATCCTGACCTGAGCTGAGGACAAACCCTTAACCAGCTGAGCCACCCAGGTGAAAACTTTGTTAACAGAATCAGGCAGTGGTCCCATGTGGCCTGTGGGCTTTAGTTTGCCAAGCCCTGGCCTAGAGGATGAGCTAAAGGATACAGAGGATGAACTGTAGGTTGGGAGATAAGGGCGGGGTGAAGTTCCAGAATGTGATGATGAAGTTCTCGAAGAGGAAATGGGCAGGAGGTCCCAGTAGTTTTCATGACCTTGAATTCCAGCTGATGCAGGGAATCCTCTTCCTGCCTCAGATAGTCTCCGGTTGTCAACAGTAGAGCACAGCTGGGGTCACACCAAGCACGAAAGGGCAGGACTCAGAAAGAAATACCTACGGTCTGCTGGAAGAAGGGCTCCTTACTCATGGATCTGATCTGCGGGAGGGGGAGGGACGGGATATTATTCAAGGGAGGAGAAAGGGATCAGAGGCCAGGCAGTAGGAGCAAAAAATATCCAAGCATCAGAGCTAGGGTGGCCTGAGGAAGTGATACCATTAAAAGATACAAGCAGCAGCAGCCGGAGGGCTGTGGGGCTCCTGGGAGCTCACGGTCCAGGCCTTAGCGCCCGATGGGGCTGCTCTTTAGGCGGCTAGGGTGCAGTTTGCCTGGGTTGGGGTGTAGGTAGGATGTGATCATCGCTGTGGTCCTAAGAGTCTGCCAATTTAGGACTCTGTTACAGAAGGTCAGGCCCACCAATATGTTTCATAAAACGTATAAGCAGTGTCTGCCACACAGAGGAATGCATGTTAGGAGTCCGGAGAGTTCCACTATTAACGGACTTCTAAAAGAAGGGGATGCGTAGCTGGAAGAAAATACAGAAGAGAGGAACAGTTTTATGTGTCAGGAGTAAATTCATCATTTTGAAAAATTTATTTACAAAAGGAGCATCCTAGGTAAAAAAAAAAAAAAGCCTTTGAAGATTTCAGTTGCTTAACGTGAGCCTATGACACTGTGTAGCCACTAATAGGGTCTTTGTCCATATTCCGTGCCCGGTGCTGAGACAGTGTTGAGATTATGGGAGGTCCGCATTGTTCTGCAGCCTGCGCAGTTCAAGGCACGTGTGGAGACTTCTAGTTTTTGGCTCTGGGTGCCGCACCCTAAAGGATAAAGCTGGATAAGGCTATGTCAAGAGGACAGTGGCCAGGGAGTGGAGAATACGTCCGTGATGTGCTACATAAGTGTGTTCGCCACGTAATTCATTGTCCAAACCGGGATGTGTTAGGAGAATGAAAGAGGGCTCTTAAGAAAAATTACCCCCAACCTGGACATCAGGCAGGAGAGTGACTTGAGTATCCTTTTCCCAGCGTACTGGGACATTTAAATAAATTTTCGTTTGCTGCGCGGCTTCATTGCAAATTCTGTTTGACGTTACGCGGTATCTCAAGTGGGCCTGCAGAGCCCCTCACCTCCTTCCTCGCCCTACACAGCCCTACGTGGCCCTACACGGATTCAGATAAGGTACCTGCACAGTCAGTTGTGCCTCGTTATTTCCCCAGTGGTCCCAGGCAGAGTCTGTGAGTCTTGTGATCTGAACTTCCCACGTTGAGGTCCTGCTCTACTGGAGTGTTCTCTGCCCCGCTGGCCTCAGGACCTCACTTCCTGCTGTTGCTGGGTGAGTACTCGGTCTCTCTTGAAAATGGAAAGATTGGGGCACCTGGCTGGCTCGGATGGTTAAGCATCTGCCTTCACCTCAGGTCGTGACCTCCAGGTCCTGAGGTCAAGCTCCATGTCAGGCTCCTGGCTCAATGGGTAGCCTGCTTCTCCCTCGGCCTGGGCTCGGCCTCTCCCCCTGCTAATGTGTTCTCTCGTTCTCTCTCTCTCTCTGTCTCTCTGTCTCAAATGAATAAATAAGAAAAAAAACTTAAAAAAAAATGGAAGGATTGCTTTCTGAGGCATACGCTGCTAGGCAGTCTTCTCCTGGAAATCTCGATGGTTTTATTTTATTTTATTTTTTTTTTTTTAATTTTTATTTATTTATGATAGTCACAGAGAGAGAGAGAGGCAGAGACATAGGCAGAGGGAGAAGCAGGCTCCATGCACCGGGAGCCTGATGTGGGATTCGATCCCGGGTCTCCAGGATCGCGCCCTGGGCCAAAGGCAGGCGCCAAACCGCTGCGCCACCCAGGGATCCCTGTTTTATTTTTTTTTAAGATTTTATTTATTTATTCATGAAAGACACACAGAGAGAGAGAGGCAGAGACACAGGCAGAGGGTAGAAGCAGGCTCCATGCGGGGAGCCCGACGTGGGACTTGATCCCGGGTCTTCAGGATCACGCCCTAGGCTGCAGGCTGCAGGTGGCGCTAAACTGCTGAGCACCCCCCCCCCCCCCCCCCCCCCCCCCCCCCCGGCTGCCCTGGATGGTTTTATGTGTAAAAATTACTGGCCTTCATCCTGCAAAGTCCTGCCTGTCTGGACAATGTTGACCTGGGATGATTTAAAATTTAATTGGCCAACTTGGGCTCTTTCAAGATTCCCAAATTAATCTGTGCAATCAGTGCAACCAAGAAAGGGTATAAGCCTAAACAGCAACCCAAATGGGAAGCTTATTTTAATTAGCATTTCAAGGCCTCAAAATGTTAATGACTCAAAACCTGCTTCCTTCCCGGACACTAGTTCTAAACCAAGGCAAATGCTCAATTGTCTCAGAGACTTTCTGAACTAGAAGAATCCCCGGCTGCTCCACCCTTCCTCCAGCTGCTTCAGCCCCTGTTTACTTGTGCACCATCCCTCCCTCCCCGGCCTGCTGAACTTCCCTTCTACGATGATTATCTGGAGCCTCTTCAGGAAATACCCCGGTTAAAGTTAAGCCAGGAGACGACATTTTAGGACGCCTGGTGTCTCATTCTTCTTGGACTAAAACTAACCCCTGAGCTATTACCAAGGAGTTCCCCAACCCTAAGGAAAACCCTGTTGGGTTTGCTAGAAAATTCTTGATTGTAGTCCAAATTTATAAGCCAGGATTCTCTGATCTTTATCAGCTCTTTCACATGTTCGTAGGTGAAAGACTTGCCAGAGAATGGATGCAAAAAAAGGGACGGACAGATCCTCTATTGGACTTCCCCACAAAAAGACTCTCGACATGAAAGAAGCCTCAAAATTAGCTAAAAGACCACAAAAAGATTCCTGCTGGTTTCCCGCATACTATCGACCAGAAAATTAAAAAATCCAAAAATGTGTTCAAAGATCTGATGAATGTGTTTTTTATTATTTTGCAAGATTTGAGAAAAATTTTAAACAATTGTCCGGCATTGAAGAAGTTGACTATTATACTTCCACCCTTTTAAATTCTGCTTTTATTAAAGGTTTGAAAGAGAAACTTGAAACTCAAAACACTGCAATTTAACTGGGCTGCTAAGCAACCAACCCCCTGACCTAGTTAATTATTGCTGGGCAGCTCTTCCAGGCTATTCAAAACGATACAAAAAGGAAACTCACACAAGCCCTAAATACCCAAATATAAGCAACGTAGGTTATGTACCTGCAATTAAAAAAAAAATTTTTTTTGCGATTAAAAAAATTAATTAAACTTTCCTACCAAAACTCTCCAGGCACATCACCCCCTAAGGGATTGCCACTACTGCGAAAAAGCCTGGACATTGGAAGAACTGTCTCAAATTTGAGAGGCTATGACAGTTTGATTAGCCCCCAAATTTCACTGCATCTTTCCCAGGAAAACAAGCCAAATTTCAACATTAGGGCCATTCTCGGCCCCCAAAGGGTTTTTGTTTATTTTTCCACCCTCCAGATTAAAATTTTGGAGGAGATGGATTTCACTGTGGGAAATGAAGTGACCAGAGTCCCTGTAGACACCTAGACAACACTGCTTGTCCTTAACCCCACTGCCCCCCCCCCACCCTCTGCCCCAGGGTACTGGAACTACTCAGATGGTAGCAGTTTCTAATATACCTATAACTAGTTTAAAATTATCACCAGTCCTCTTTCAGAGGGACTGAGTCCCTCTTCAAGGGACTGGCCAATTCCTTTTAGTCCTTCAGTGGTAATTCATCTTTTAGAAGATTTCCTTGAGGCCCCTGAGGCACACATATCTTTTTCCCAAAAGAGGAGAATATTTTTACATCTGAACCTGATGAAAGACCTCAGGAATATTTCTTGGTTACTGTTTCTGTGTTTTTTATGGTTTTTTGTGTTTGTTTTTTTTTAAGATTTCTATATGTTTAAGTAATCTCTACATCTAGTGTGGGGCTCCAACTTAAAACCCTGAGATGGGGCAGCCTGGGTGGCTCAGCCTTTTAGCGCCGCCTTCAGCCCAGGGCGCGATCCTAGAGACCCGGGATCAAGTCCCGCGTCGGGCTCCCTGCATGGAGCCTGCTTCTCCCTCTGCCTGTGTCTCTGCTTCTCTCTCTCTCTCTCTCTGTCTCTCATGAATAAATAAATAAAACCTTTAAATAAAAAATAAAGGCAGCCTTCATGACCTCCCTGCGTTGGGTCACCTAAACCGCAAGTTGCTTTTTCCTTTCTGTCCACCAAAGAAAGAGAAGTGCCCTAGGCGTACTTTCTCAGTGCCATGGGGGTCAACACAGGTCCACGGGATACTAGAGCCAACAGTTAGACCGGGCACTTCCCTCCTTGATGGAGGGGAACTGCAGCTACTGGCAACTTGCCACAATGCATAAAGGGCACCTGGTTAAGCGTCTGCTTTCAGCTCAGGTCATGGTCCCAGGGTCTTGGGACCCTGCCCCACACTGGGCTCCCTGCTCTCAGCCTGGCGCTCCCTGCCCAGCTCCTGCTGCTTGGGCTTGCTCTCTGTCAAGGAAATAAATTCACCTTTAAACAGGAACAGCGATGGGCTCTGTCCTTACCATCTATGTGCCCTGCTCGCTAGAAGATTTGTTAGCTCTCCTCACACTCAGCTCTTACCTATACTGGCAGGGTCACCTACAAAATTCTTTTGCTCCCCACCCACCTATGGTCCCTGCAATGAGACCATCGCCCTTAAACCCTGTCATTCTTCCTCTGACAAGTGATGAAAACTCTCATGACCGTTTAATGCTGCCTAACCAACTCCTAACCCCTTGAATTGCTGAACAGGAAATGCCCCCTCAAGAATGCTGAATTAGGGGCACCTGGGTGGCTCAGTCCACAAAGTGTCCGATTCTTGATTTCTGCTCAGGGTGTGATCTCGGAGTTGTGAGACTGAGCCCCGCGTGGGCTCCACACTCGGCGTGGAGTCTGCTTGTCCCTCTCCCTGTGCTCCTCCCCCCCCGCTCACACACACTGTCTCTCTCAAATAAATAAATACAATCCTTAAAAAGAAAAAAAAAAAGAATGCTGGATTAACCTGGTTTACTGACAGATCCTACTTAAAGGATGAAGCCAGTGACTACTGAGCCAGTGATGCTGTAACATCCTTAACTGAAACCCTGAGGCTACAACCATACCGGAGGCCGGAGGCCGGAGGCTGCTTCTGCTCAGCAGGCAGGGCTCTCTGGCATGAACTAGAGCCTATTTTCTAGGTAAAGATAAAGCTGCTAACCTTTATACCAATAATAGATAGGCCTTTGGTGTGCTCATGATTTTGATATGCTCTGGAAATAAAGAGGTTTCCTGACTTCTGAACAGAAAACAAAAAATAGTTTTTACAAATTAGATCTTTTATTTATTTATTTATTTATTTATTTTAAAGATTTTATTTATTTATTCATGAGAGACACACAGAGAGAAACAGAGACACGGGCAGAGGGAGAAGCAGGCTCCCTGCGGGGAAGCGTGATGCGGGACTCGATCCCAGGACTTCTGGGATCATGACCTGAGTCAAAGGCAGATGCTCAACCACTGAGCCACCCAGGTGTCCCTATTTTTTTTTTTTTTTAAGATTTTATTAATTTATTTGAGAGAGAGAAAGCATGACCGGGGGTAAGAGGAGGGACACAGGATGAAGCAGGCTCCCGCTGAGCAGGCTCCCAGCTGTCCTGTGCTGGGTTTGATCCTAGTACCCTGGGATCATGACCTGAGCTGAAGGTAAACACTTAACCAGCTGAGCCACTCAGGCGCCCCATATTAGATCTTTTTTTTTTCATATTAGATCTTTTTTTTTAATTTTTTATTATTTATTTATGATAGTCATACAGAGAGAGAGAGAGAGAGAGAGGCAGAGACACAGGCAGAGACACAGGCAGAGGGAGAAGCAGGCTCCATGCACCGGGAGCCTGACGTGGGACTCAATCCTGGGTCTCCAGGATCATGCCCTGGGCCAAAGGCAGGCGCCAAACCGCTGCGCCACCCAGGGATCCCTCATATTAGATCTTTTAAATGCTTTCCAAACTGCCCAAATCTTTGGTGATTATTAAAATTCCAGGACATGCTATGGCAAACATAGGGAAAAGCAAAGGAAATCATTTGGTTGATACAGCTACTAAGCTGCTTTAAGTCAGCCCCTACCTTATTACTCATTACCTGCAAATATCCATGTGTCCTGAATTTGCTGATGATCAAAAAGATAAAATAACAGAAGTCCAACCGTTAACTGTTTGACAACATAGAAGGAAATGGGCATAACAAGGTTGTAAATTTGACCCCACATGAAATTTATGGAAAGGTCCTAACAATCAGTCCTCTCTCCCTGATTGTCTACAGAGACATGTCCTGCAATATATACGTGATCTGACACATTAGAATGGTGATAAGAGGGGCAGCCCGGGTGGCTCAGCGGTTCAGCACCTGCCTTCGGCCCAGGGCATAGACCTAGGGTCCTAGAATCGAGTCCTGCATCGGGCTCCCCGCATGGAACCTGCTTCTCCCTCTGCCTGTGTCTCTGTGTCTCTCATGAATAAATAAATAAAGTCTTTTTAAAAAAATAGAAAAGCCTCCTAAATGGTCATCTCTGCCTACCATAGACCTACAACTAAGAATTTCCAGAAAACTTAACCTATTCCAAGTCACTCTTCGAGACTTAGACCGGAAGCCATCACCTGGTGTAGAGCGCTTTCCCAGGAGTCAGGACCAGACCAGTTACGGATCCTTCTCCTAGAGATAACACTCTGTTTAACCCTTCGGTTTCCCTTCATCACCTAAGCTCTTTAATTTACTGTAATCGCATTATTGTTTGCCATTTCCCAAAACAAAATACCCCATAGATGCCAATTATTGCAGTGATAATAGGAAGGACAATTAAGCTGGTTGAAATACTTAGATTATTGTCCTCTTGTTGGAATCTTTATGATCTTTGCTCTTTCACACAAAGTTGGGGGTAAAATCTCTCCTTTGGCTAAACAAACATTCCTACTACTGTAGTGACTTCTGGCTCTTAAACTGATGCCACTATTACCCTCCTTTAAATTAGGTTCTTTTCAGGCACCTAGGTGGCTCAGTTGATTAAGTGTCTGCTTTTGGCTTAGGTTATGATCCCAGGGTGCTGGAATAAGTCTTGCATTGGGCTCCTTGCTCAGTGGGGAGTCTGCTTCTCCCTCTGCCCCTCCCCCTGCTCCTGCTTGCGCTCTCTTTTTCTCTCTCTCAAATAAATAAATAAAATATTTTTAAAATAGGGCAGCCCGGGTGGTTCAGTGGTTTAGCGCCTGCCTTCAGCCCAAGGCCTGATCCTGGAGACCCGGAATCGAGTCCCACGTCAGGCTCCCTGCAGGGAGCCTGCTTCTCCCTCTGCCTATGTTTCTGCCTCTCCCTCACTCTCTGTCTCTCATGAATGAATAAATAAAATCTTTTTGTAAAAGATTTTATTTATTTATTCATAGAGGCACAGAGAGAGAGAGAGAGAGAGAGAGAGAGAGAGAGACGCAGAGACACAGGCAGAGGGAGAAGCAGGCTCCATGCAACAAGCCTGATGTGGGACTTGATCCCGGGTCTCCAGGACCACACCCCGGGCTGCAGGCGGCGCTAAACCGCTGCGCCACCAGGGCTGCCCAAAAATCTTTTTAAAATATTAGTTTCAAAAAAAATAATAAAAATAAGATATTAGGTTTTTTTTTCCTTTCTCTCCCTTAAAGAGATGATTTTCCTGACTTAATGCCTCCTCCCTGTTTTCTCCCTGAGGAAACAATCATATAAACATCCTAGGGATCCCTGGGTGGCGCCAGCGGCTTAGCGCCTGCCTTTGGCCCAGGGCGCGATCCTGGAGACCCGGGATCGAGTCCCACGTCGGGCTCCCGGTGCATGGAGCCTGCTTCTCCCTCTGCCTGTGTCTCTGCCTCCCTCTCTTTGTGTGTGTGACTATCGTAGATTAAAAAAAATTTTTTTTAATTAAAAAAATAAAAAAATAAACATCCTAGAGCCTAGCACAGGTAGGAAATCTTCCCAATTGTTGGATCTGCCACCATCAAGCAACTACAGGCTATGGAAGATAAAATACACCTTTGGTCATCCATGGTTACAACCTCTGGTCACTCTTAAACTTCCTAAATCAAACCTCTTCTGATTTTACTCACTGTGTTAAAACAGTCTTACCTCCTTGCTTTACCCTAACCTCTGCCCAAGAACTGACCTGGTCAACACCTCTCACGGAAAAATTCACTCTCCCACCCTGTTCTAAACTTCATCAAGAACTACCTGCTGGAAAAAATAAATAAATAAATAAATAAATAAATAAATAAATAAATAAATAAATAAATAAAACTACTTGCCGCTTACACTTGGCTCATAAAAACACATCGGAGCCTAACTGGTTTTCCAATAGACACTTCTGGCCGTGAGTTTTTCTTTTTTTTCTTTTCTTTTCTTTTCTTTTCTTTTTTCTTTTCTTTTCTTTTCTTTCTTTTCTTTTTTTTCTTTTCTTCCTTTTTTTCCTTTTTTTTTTTGTAAGATTTTCCTACGCAAAAGGTTCTTTCAACTAAGTTTGCTATCAAAAGAAGCATTTACCCGCTGCTTAAACAAAACAGATTTGATTGTCTCCTGTCTTACCTCCCATACTCACAGTGAGTCTATGGATAATCAGACATGAAAAGGAGTATTTACCCTCCCACAGGTTATATTTTTGTCCATGCCTGTAGGCAACCTTGGACATTTGACTGCCTGGATAACGTAGTTTTTGAATGTTGGTGAAGTCTGAAGCCAATGGCCAGGAAATAATTCTTGAGACCTCTTTGGTGCAAAAAAGGTGCTTTTTTTTTTTTTAAGATTTATTTATTTATTGAGAGAGGGGCGGGGGGGGGGGGCAGAAGCAGGCTCCACGCAGGAAGCCCAACGTGGGACTCGATCCCAGGTCTCCAGGATCACACCCCAGGCTGCAGGCGGCGCTAAACCCTAAAAAGGTGCTTTTGTGAAAGCAGAGACAGGACCCGTGGGCAGGAAGAGCTGCTACACTGGGGTTGTGAGGAATGGCTGATTCTATACTCAGGAGTCAGGGGAAGTAAGGAAAAAGTGAGATGTCCAAAAGGACTTTGATGTGCTAAGGGAGGCTCTCAGGATGCTGGAGGCCTAGCTATTGTCAAGCGGGATTGTTTTTCATTCTAGTAAAGCATTAACATGAAGACAGACAGTTGGGAGCTTCCTGGAGGAATGTCCTACTCTCCTAGTCAATGGGCTGCGGGTCATAAAGACATTTAATTGTTTACCTTCCCTTCGGCCTCTGTTTCCTCAAGGGAAGGGAAAGTGATATTAGGGATCCAGGAAATTGAATTCTGTTTTTCTGGGAGTTAGGCTATTGATAAGAAGGCTTTTCCTTGTAATAAGACATTGGAAAATGAGAGACTCCTGTCTTGCGGGACTGTGATCTCTATTAGTTAACCATTTGTTTTTCCCTTCCCTTAGTTTTAGGGCAGCCAATAATGCCTGAGGAATGTCACACATATCCCACCTTGGGGTGGTGGTGCAGGTTGTCAGCTTGTGCTTTGTTCTCAGCTTGCCTTCAGCTCCCTCATCGTAGACAGTCAGAGAGGGACAGGACACCGTCTCCTAAAAACTCCAGTTTCTCCACTGTATTTCACTTGGTCACAGGGATCTCTCCTGCCCTAAATACTCACCACAGAAGCAAGCAAGCTCCATCCTTTATCAATGACCACCCAGGTGAAGAAGACAGTTGTTAGGGACATTCTCAGGACTGTGACCTCCCACAGGGTACAGGATGTATCCTTCATCACAGGATGAAGGAATGGATTTCCTTAGAACTGGGGATTTTTTTTTCTGGGAGGATCTGCTACAAATGAGGCCACGATTAGGAATCTGTCCTGGACTGTTAATAGAACGGCCAGGTCCATGGCGAGGGCCATAGAGTGCAATGGTCTCTAGGTTCTCAGGCATGAGTCGTGCTAGGCGGCAGAGGCCTTTGGGCTTCTTGCTCCGGGAGTCTGGGTCACCCCGGGACTTCCTGATGCACCAGGTAACACTTCACAGACAGACTCAGTGGAAAACCACCGGAGTGCTTAAACTTGCCCTTATTAAAAGGAGTTTCTTTGAGCTCTAGAAGTCGATTTAGCTTTTAAGTTTTCAGACCTTTTCAGTGGAGCCCCCACAGGACGTGGAGCCCATGCAGGATCCAGATTACAAATAATATATATTATTGTACTTATGTTCTCCTTTCTTATTATAATCAAATTACTGATGCTCTGTTTTTTCGCCATTGCTTGGCCAAAGGCTTCGCATGACCTTCCGCATCTGTGACCTTTGCCTTCCCTCCTCTGCGGGATGTGGCTTGTAGGAAGGGGTCTTCGAGCCCGGTAGACCCAGATGGCCCGAGGGCGAGCACGAGGGTCAAGGGGGGCAGCACGGGGCGATCCCTGAAGGGGGAGGACGGAGCCCGACGGCGCCCAGGGCCCCAGGGCAGCGGGGCCTCGCACCTGCCGCGGGGCTGTGGGCGGCTCCTGGGCCCTGGCGGTCCCGGGGCGCAGGTGGACGTCCAGCGGGGACCACGGCCCTGAGCCAGCCGTCACCTTGCGAGGCGGCTCGTTGTCAGCCTGCGCGGATGCCCCTCCTGGTCCCTGTCCCCTCCGGCCCCTCCGCGGGGCGCTAGCTCCGCCGCCCCCGAGTCTCCCGGGTCTGCGCTCGCTCCTCTCCGCTGTGCACGCGGGCGCCGCCTCGGGCTCCGGCTCTGGCTCCGTCCTTCGGCCCCGGCGGCGGTGGCTGCTGTGGCCGCGAGCTGGAGCGGGCCTCGGGCTGCAGCGGCGCAGGGGCTTCCGCGGGGGAAGGCGAGGTGGGGGGGAGGGGAGAGGAGGGAGGAGGCAGGGGGAGGAGGAAGGAGGGGGAGGGGAGGGAGGGAGAGGAAGCAGGGGGAGGGAGGAGAGGGAGGAGGAAGGAGGGGGAGGGGACGGGGGAAAGGAGAAGAAGCAGGGGGAGGGTGGGAGGGGGAGGAGAGGAAGGCAGGGAGGGAGAGGAGGGGAAAGAGGAGGAGGGAGCAGGAGGAGGGAGAGGGAGGAGGGAAAGAGGGAGGAGGCGGGGGGAGGGGAGGAGGCAGGAGGGAGAAGGAGGGGAGAGGAGGGCGGGGCGGGGCGGGGCGGGGGCGGGGCTCTGGGGCCGGGGCTCTGGGCCCTGCGCCCTGCCGGAGTCCCGGGAGAGCGGCGGCGGCACCATGGAGAGCGGGTGAGTAGGCGGCGCGGGGAGCGAGCCCGAGGGGGCGCGGGGGGCGCCCCAGCGCGACCCGGCCCCCCTCCCCTCCCCGTCCCTCTCCCTCTCCCTCCCCTTCCCTCCGGGGGCCGGGACCGCCGCCGGGTCTCGCAGGCCGGAGTTCAGGGTCCGCCCCGGCCGCGGAGCCCACTGACACTTAACGCTTTTTTTTAAGGAAATTAAGATCCGGGGCGCCCGCCTGCGGCCCAGGGCGTGACCCCGGGGTCCGGGACCGAGCCCCTCGTCCGCCCCGGGGGGGGGGGGCTCCTCCTCGGCCCGGGTCTCCCGCCCGCGTGTCTGACAGGAGGGCGCGGACGGTCTTTAGGAACAAAACGTGCGGTTTTAGGTTCGAGCGCGCGGGAGGGGGCGGAGCGAGGACCGAGCCCCGCGCAGCAGGTCGGGGCCGGGGGGGGGGGGGGGGGGGGGCGCAGGGGTGCGGGGGGTTGGGGCCCAAGGAGGACGGCGTTGCTGGCCCGCTGGGTGCCTGGCCCGCTGGGTGCCGTCTGGGTGACCCCCGCGGTCCCTCCCCCTCCATGATCCACCCCCCTCCCTGGACCCTCCATGGTGCCCCCCCCCGCCGTCCACACTCCGTGGTCCCCCCCATCCTGGTCCCCTCCCTCCCCCCCGTGGTCCTCCCCTCCCCCCCGCCTGGTCCCCCCCCAGTCCCCCCCAGCGTGTGGGGCGGAGCAGGGTTGGGAGAGGGCGGGGCGCACGTCCTGGCAGGGCAGGGCGGGGGTAGGGCAGGGGCTGGGCTGGGCGCCCAGGCCCGCGTCGGTGGGGTCAAGGCCCTGGGGCGCCCCCCCACCAGAAGCGCCCCCTCCCGGGGCACCCTTGGCACGGGCGGGCAGGGGAAGACTTTGAAACAGGTTATTGGCTTGAAAAGATACAACTGAGACTAGAAGCCAGGGTGAGTTGTGCTTCCTCTAGGCCAGAAATTCCTAAACCTGTTTGTTTTTTAAAGCTGGTTTTTAATCAGAATTTCCTAAAACGCTTTTGTGAAAAATAGAGCCCTTGGGGGGCTCAGCAGTGGAGCATCTGCCTTCAGCCCAGGGCGTGACCCTGGGGTCCCACGTCGGGCTCCCTGCATGGAGCCTGCTTCTCCCTCTGCCTGGGTCTCTGCCTCTCTCCGGTGTCTCTCATGAATAAATAAAATGTTAAAGAAAAAAAGGAAATTGGATTTATGCCTGCCCTCAGGTTAGTCTTAACTACATTTTGAGTATCTTAGTGATGGAAGGGGTAGGAGGATTGCGTTGGGCTTGTCGCTGCCCTAAATAGGTCTTAATCCTTAGACCCACCCTTTCATCTCCTTGATTTGATTATTCCACTGTACTCCTCTGTGGGCTCTGGTCCCTTCCTCTCGTGCGGAGGTATCAAACCTGCCACTGAGGGCGCCTGGGGGGTTCAGCTGGTTGAGCGGCTGCAGGGGGCGGGGAGTGTGTGTCCTGGGATGAGCCCCTTCTCAGCCAGGAGCCTGCTTCTCCCTCTCCCTCTGCCGCCTTCCTGCTTACTCTGTGTGTCCAACAAACCTGCCAGTGGTAGTAAAACAGAAGTAGGGCTGGGGGATGGAAACGTAAGTGTCATTAACTTTTGCAGGGCCCTGGAATGCGGAGGGAGTTTCCTGGGGCTTTTGGGTGGGTGTGATGCATGAAAGGGAGTGGGGGGGGCTAGCGCGGCCCCTCTGAGAGCAGCGATGTGGGCCTCGGCAGTTCTGCAGCTAGCTTCGGTGACCCCGGCCACCCGGCACAGCCACCAGGCCTTCGTGCACTGAGGGTCATGAGTCTGCGACACCCTTGGGATGGGAGAGAAACTTACTTGGTTTTTCCTCTTCTCCTAGATTTACGTATGAAGACTATCAGAACACCGCCAAGTGGCTTCTGTGCCGCACCAAGCACCGGCCGCAGGTGGCGGTCATCTGTGGGTCCGGGTTGGGAAATCTGGCGGACAGACTGACGGAGGCCCAGAGCTTTGACTACAGCGAGATACCAAACTTCCCCCGTAGTACAGGTATGGCTGGGCTGGGCCACGCTCGGGCTGCGGGTCCCTGGGGCCGCGGGAGGCAGCGCCTGCCCACACGCAGGCCGTCCTCTGCAGCCGTTCACTGGGGACAGTGGCTTTGGTGAGGACCAGCCCTCCAGGAGCCGGGGGGACTGCAGAAGGAAACTCCCGCGGGAGTGATTTCACAGTAGACGGGGCGTGTGCGTGGGGGGTACCACGCGGTGACAGGCTTCCGTGCTGCCCTGATCACCACCCCCAGAAAGCTCCGCAGAACCTGGCCCACCTGCTCCCCGCCCCACCACGAGGTTGCCGCATCCACAAGGTTGCCGCATCCACACGGCCCCTCTCCCCGCTTTCCGGCTGCAGATTAGACGGGTACAATGGTGCCTGCAGCCCCAACAGTCTGGCAAGCCCTGCCCCGCGTCTTCCTGCCCTTTGCAGCCCCCCCTCCCCTGCTCCAGCCCCAGGTCAAGGCACCCGCTGGTGCCGAGCAGCAAAAGAACACACGGGCTGCCGTGTTCCTGCTGACAAAAGACACATAATGCGTGACTAGGCGAGACCTGATGACACTGACCCTTTGGAGGGGGAGAGGAGCAGACTCCTGGACGCTCTGCAGGTAGCATATCAGCATCCCAGGAGCGGCCGGGACAGGCTAAGGCTCCCCCCGAAAAGAGGCAGGTGGGGGAACCTGGTGTATGCAACACTTGGTCACGGGGCAGGACCTCGAGTCCCACGTTGGGGTGGAGTTTACTTAAAACTGGGGAGAGGCCCTGCCTTCAACTTAGGAGCAAGAAAAATAACCATGTGGGGCAACACCCAAGTCCTCATTGCTAATAGGAGATGGACTTTTGAGCAGGTAAAGTTGCCCCTAGGTGACCCAGCCCCCTGCAGGATGCCGCGGTGTCGAGATCCGCTCCTGCCCGTCCCCCTTTCACACTGAGAGACTAGACTGGAGTGAAAGCCATAAACGAGGTTGAGTCGGAGCCTGTTACATATAAGAAATCGGATTAGCCCTTCCGGGTATAGGGGTCCCCTGTGGGCGAGCCCCGGAGCAGCCCCGCACTTCCCTTTGCTGCTCTGGGTGTTGGCTCAATCTTCTCTGTTTCCCCGCCCTTTTTCTATTTATGGCCTCTGAAAGCGTACTTTCACCTAGGGTTCGTGAACCTTAAACTAATGACCTTAGCCAGTTCTCGGCCGGGGGTGGGGGTGGACCATGGAAGGCGTGAGGGCCAGGTAAAATACGGGCAGAGGTAGTTTATTTGGTTTACTTATTAATTCTCAGATAACTGGCTTCAATTACTTTATTCTGTACACTTCCACCGTCCTAACTCTTTTCTCTATAGAGCTAAAACTTTCCACAGTTGTTTTTCAAACACTTTGAAGCAAGATGGGGCGACCAGAGCAGGGAGGTGGCAATGGGGATCGGGAAAAGAAATATTAAAGAGAGAGAGGGCCAGGCTGGTTTCAGCTCAGGTCTGATCTCGAGGTCGTGAGCTACGAGCCCAGCGCCTCCTGGCCGTCGATGCACAGTCTGCCTAAGACTGATCAATCGATCGAATCTCTAAGAAGAGACGGAGCGAGGGCAAAATTTTCTAAGAGGGATAGCAATGACCCTGGCTCCGTTCCATCCTACCCCCCACCCAAGGGCGCCGTACTTCAGTGATTAGTAGATTGACTTTTAAACTTTATCAACTTTTTTTTGAGCCTGCTTCTCCCTCTGCCTGTGTCTCTGCCTCTCTCTCCCTCTCTCTGTGTGACTATCATAAATAAATAAAAATTAAAAAAAAAAGATTTTATTTATTTATGGGAAACAGAGAGAGGCAGAGACACAGGCAGAGGGAGAAGCAGGCTCCCTGCAGGGAGCCCGATGTCGGACTCGATCCCAGGACCCTGGGGTCATGACCTGAGCCAAAGGCAGATGCTCAACCGCTGAGCCACCCAGGCGTCCCATAGGGGAATTTTTTTTAGAAATTTCTTTTTTTTTTTAAGATTTTATTTATTCATTCATGAGAGAGACAGAGACACAGGCAGAGGGAGAAGCAGGCTCCATGCAGGGAGCCTGACGTGGGACTCGATCCTTGATCTCCAGGATCACGCCCTGGGCCGAAGGCAGTGCTAAACTGCTGAGCCACCCGGGCTGCCCTAGAAATATCTTTTTTTAGAATAAAGACCTGCTGAGCAGGGAGCCCTATGCGGGGATCCATCCCAGGCCCCCAGCAGACAACTTAACCAACAGAGCCACCTGGGTGTCCCTCAACCTATTATTTTTTTTAATACTCAGGGTTTCCTAACTCATTTCCGCTGTATTACTGGTAAATTTTTTTTTTATAAGGTTTTTTGTCTCTGGTCCCTCAACTCTTCTTCTTGATTTTGGTTCCTCTCTCTCACCACCCATTCCCCCGGGGGATGGGTGGCCGAGGCCATCAGAGGAGAAATGCCAGATAGGGAGGCGGTAATAGCGGCTATTATGTCTGCGTGGGGAGCGGACCCACACCCCTGCGGGCCCCACCAGGGGCCTGTATTCCCACAGTTGTCCTGTGGGTCCAGACTCCGCGCCTTTGCCCGCTGTTCAGTAGCCTCTTTAGGGAGCTAGAATATACCACGAGCTCCCTTTCAAGAGTGAGGAGGCACATGGTCTAGTGAGAGTAACTGGTAAGAATATACATTTTGAGCGACGTCCTGGTGGCTCAGCGGTTTAGCACCACCTTCGGCCCAGGGCGTGACCCGGGGTCCTGGGATCGAGTCCCGTGTCGGGCTCCCCGCATGGAACCTGCTTCTCCCTCTGCCTGTGTCTCTGCCTCTCTCTCTCTCTCTGTCTATCATGAATAAATAAATAAATCTTTTAAAAAAAAAAGAATATACATTTTGAGAATCTTAAGTTCTTGGAAAAGTGATCTAGGATGACTACATTCACTGCAACTATTATTGCTCACTTGTTCTGTTTTTACTCACTTTTATTCTCTGTAGTATGGCTTTCTCATTCTTTTCAAATTTCTTTAAAAAAACCTTTCCTCCTTTCCTTTGATACTTTGTTCACACAGAACATTCATATTCCCATAGCCTAGCTCATAGGATGTACTTACATACTTAGTAGGCTTATGATTGATTTTTTTTCCTAGTATTTAAAAAAGATTTTATTTATGCATGAGAGGCAGAGGGAGAAGCAGGCCCCGTGCAGGGAGCCCGATGCTGAGCCACCCGGGCTGCCCTGATTGATTTATTTCTACCTCCACCAGATTTCAGCTTTCCGGACGAGATCATGTGTTGCTTGTCTGCATTATACCTCACACGTTGAGCACAATGAGTTGGCTCGTAGTGGTGCTCCGTGCACATGTTCCATGAAAGCATCACCCCATTTTTTTCTCCTCTGTTTTGCATCCAGTGCCGGGTCATGCTGGTCGGCTGGTGTTTGGGTTCCTGAATGGCAAAGTCTGCGTGATGATGCAGGGCAGGTTCCACATGTATGAAGGCTACTCGCTCTCGAAGGTGAATTGGGAGCGTCAGCCTGGAAGGTTGCGGAAGGGGGGCAGAGAGGTCTCAGTCTTGTTTTATCTCTGAGCTACCTGGGCTATGTAGATTTGGGCCCCCTCCTTTTTCTTCTCCCGTGATAGACACCTTGCACAGCCGTGTGGCTGAATTGGTGAAATTTTAAAAAACCCTTTCTGATCTTTTATCGTGCACCTGTAAGGTGACGTTCCCCGTGAGAGTTTTCTTCCTCATGGGTGTGGACACCCTCGTGGTCACCAATGCAGCCGGAGGACTCAACCGTGAGTTTGAGGTTGGAGATATTATGCTGATCCGTGATCACATCAACCTACCAGGCTTCAGTGGTTGGAACCCCCTTCAAGGGCCCAATGATGAAAGGTGCGTATCTGTCTGTTGAATTGAATTTAACTTCATTATTTTCTTATAGCTGGATAGGGTCTAAGGATGTGGGTGGGAGTTAGGAGAGAGCTCATGTGGTTCCAGTAACCTGAGATTGCAACCTGTGCCCTAGGTTCGGAGTCCGTTTCCTTGCCATGTCTGATGCCTATGACCGGGACATGAGGCAGAAGGCTCACAGTACCTGGAAACAGATGGGGGAGCAGAGAGAGCTGAAGGAAGGCACCTATGTGATGGTGACAGGCCCCAGCTATGAGACCGTGGCCGAGTGTTCCCTGCTGCAGCAGCTGGGGGCAGATGCTGTTGGTGAGACGGGGATCGCGGCTGGAGGGCTGAGACGGAGGGACCTACCAAACAGGGACGGAAGGGGGTAAAAGATTTGAGACCTAGGTGGCGGTCTGAGAGACTGACTCAGGGAAAATTGAGTTAAACTGTTCTGGGGGGTTTTAAAAAGATTTTATCTATTTATTCATGAGGGAGAGACAGAGAGAGGCAGAGACACAGGCAGAGGGAGAAGCAGGCTCCCTGCGGGGGGGCCCGATGCAGGACTCGATCCCAGGACCCTGGGGTCACGCCCTGGGCCAGAGGCTGACGCTCAACCGCTGAGCCCCCCCGGGCCTCCCTCCATGACTGTTTCTAAAGATTATCCTAAAAAGATATACTATTAATAGCCACTCTGTACCTGGAAGATGGAACTGCATCATTAGAACTGACTTCGAAATGACCAGAAACAGGTCTAGAAATAACGGTAACTTTGTAAGAAGTGTGTAAGGCCCTCCAGGCCCTCCGAGGCCCCACACTTGCTTAAGCAATACAGAGAAACCTAAGCTGGGTAGGAAACGAGCCGCTTCTGTGGAGGACTTTTTTGAGCCGTTAAATGGCCAGTGGGTCACGAGTGGAGATGAGGCCAAAAGCTGAAGAGTCATTCGAGGATCCTGACGGTGGTTTCCCTTTCTCCTCATCAGGCATGAGCACGGTGCCAGAAGTCATAGTCGCGAGGCACTGTGGACTCCGGGTGTTTGGCTTCTCTCTCATCACTAACAAAGTCATCCTGGATTATGAAACCCGGGAGAGGGTGAATCATGAGGAAGTGCTAGAGGCGGGGAAACAAGCTGCACGAAAACTGGAACAGTTTGTCTCCCTTCTCATGACCAGTATCCCACCTCCCAGCAAAGCCGGCTAACCGGCCGTGCAGCGCCTGGCCTCCCCCTATGGGATCCAGCGCCTACTACCTACTTGGGCCCTTGCGGGGTCCCGTGCCTCTGTCCTTAAGTAGTAGGAGAAAGGAGAGGAGGATCCCCGTCTTTCGCCCTCCCCGTTGCTGTCACCCCCCTTCTTCTCCGAGAGCTAGTGCCAAGGCCTGCCTCGCACACGCCCGGGCTGGTGAGCCTGTTGAGCTTGGCGCGGTAGCTACTGCTGCCCTTTAGAGACGCGCTTTCACATTCCCGGGCCCGTGGTGCCCCCTGCAAAGCACCAGAGCCCGCACAAGGGCCGGTCCAGCCCAATACCTCGTGGGCTTTAATATCACTGTATTCCGAGAATAAAAAGAAGGATGAAATGGCATCTTCCTTTTTGTGCCGTTTGGGGTGAGACGAGGGGCCCAGGTCCAGGTTGGTGGGAAAGACTGAGGTGACCCGTGTGGTGTGACGGCTTCTGACACTGGCCGCGGGGGGCTGGGAAGAGGTGGTGTCGGAACACGGGGAAGAGCGGCCAAGCCAGGGAGGAGACCTCTGGATGTTGGGAGCTGAAGGAGGGGCTGACGTCTGACACCAGAAGGAGGAGGGGAAGCCCGCTGTACCCCACCTCACCGTTGCGCCTCTGTCCTCCGTGTCCCCGTCTGCGCTCCCGTGGAACCTGACTTGGTTCCCTGACCTCAGCTGTTCCCTGGGTGCCACTGCCTCCTTAAGCCCCGACGGTATTTCCTGTCGGGGTCTGCCCCTCTGGACCCTCACCTCCCTGTAGTTCTCAGCACCCCTCGTTCCTTCTCTCTCTCCACCATCAGCCACCCCCCAGATCAGAGTCCCGCCAGCCCAGGCCAGTCTGGCCCCTTGGCTCCTCCCTCCTCCTCTTTGAGGGCCTCCTTCCCTCCTGTTGCTTCCTCCTGGGTTCTAACCCTCCTCCTCACTTGTCCCTCGAGCCTCCCTGTGACCCCGTTGGGGCATTGCCCTTGGCCGGCTCACTGTGCTGTTACCTGGCTGTTACCTGCACAGAGCAGTTTGCTGCAGAACCACACCATCTTCGCCTTTTGAGAAAAGATCAAGTTGGATGAGCCACTCACTATGATATGTCAGTTGTTCATTGGAAATTTCGAAAACCTCTCAAATCATCCTTGGTTTGGTAAATGACCTGTCAACCTGAGCCCAGCACGAGGAAAAAAGCTTCTGGAGTCGCCCCTGTCCCCACTCTTTGTTTTGTCATTTCTTTGTACCTCCACCAGCTCTAAAACCCTACGTGGGGGGATCTCCGGGGGGCTCAGCGGTTGAGCATCTGCCTTCAGCCCAGGGCGGGACCCCGGGGTCCTGGGATCAAGTCTCACGTCTCCCTGCAGGGAGCCTGCTTCTCCCTCTGCCTGTGCCTGTGCCTCTCTCTCTGTCTCTCTCATGAATAAATAAATAAAATCTTAAATAAATAAATAGATAAATAGATAAATCCCTATGTGGACCTTTAGGCACTCTGCTAGCATCTGTCATGTGTCCATTAGAGAGCTGGTTTAGAGGGAAATACTATGTGTCCTTTAAATAATATACGGCTCTAACTTGTTCATCTAAGGAGACAGTTTATAAACATTTTTTTAAATCAAGTTAATGAATTCTATAACTCAGCCAAGAAAATGTTAAATTGGGAATATGACAATGGTCCTCTCAACCACCCTTCAATCTTAAGACGCATACATGAAACCATTAACTTAATGTAAGCTGGTATAGAACATGTATGAGTTCCACAGAATGGAGCCCAAAGGATAAGCCAGTTGTATATACTGTACCTTGAGGATTGGGTCGTGGGACTCGATCCCGGGGCTCCAGGATCACACCCTGGGCCGAAGGCAGACGCTCAACTGCTGAGCCACCCAGGCATCCCTAAATGTTCTTATTTTATTTTATTTTATTTTATTATTTTATTTTATTTTATTTTTTAATGTTATTTTTTTAAACAAAAATGCATTTAGTGCCTTAATTCAAGAGTCTTAAGTTTTTTTAATTCTAAGTTAAAGTATGTAAAATGAGATTTACACAAGTGTTTCTTATTATATTCATGTTGGGACTTTAAATATGCCCCCGTGGTGACAGAAAACGAACATTGTTCACAGTAACTACTATAAACTAGGGTGTGATAAGAATAGCAGGTGTAGGCACGTAATATCTAATCGTAAGTAATGAGTACTCTGCATTCAGGTAGAGTTCAAGGTGTAGGAGTTGAAGGGAGAAAACCTGAACACAGAATGCTTTCTGTTTCATTTTTAGAAGCAGCTTTATTGAGATAATTCACATGTATTAATATTCATTTAAGAGAAATAATTCAATGGTGTCTAGTAGAGATAGATAACATATCAGGTAACAGAATGGTGCTTAGTAGCACTGATAACAGATAAGTGCAGTCATCCCCACTTTTAGGTGAATTTTAGAATATTTTCATCAACTCAAAGGGAAATCTTGTACTTATTTACTCTGCCCCCAACACAACCTAGCCCCAAGCAGCCACTAATCTATTTTCAGCTCCATAGATAGAACTCCCATGGACTTTCAAGTATATATGGGATCATGTGGCCTTTCTATTTGGCTTCTCTCACTTAGCATGTTTTCAAGATTCACCCAAGTTTTTTTTTTTTTTTTTTTAAGATTTTATTTATTTTTTCATGAGAGACACAGAGAGAGAGAGAGAGAGGCAGAGACACAGGCAGAGGGAGAAGCAGGCTCCATGCAGGGAGCCTGACAAGGGACTCGATCCCAGGTCTCCAGGATCACACCCCAGGCTGCAGGCATCACTAAACCACTGCGCCACCAGAGCTGCCCAAGATTCATCCAAGTTGTAGCATGTTATCCATGCTTCATTCTTATGACCAAGTAAGACTCCACTGCATGGAAACACTGCGTTTGGGGATGCCCAGGTGGCTCAGCGGTTAGCGCCGCCTTCAGTCCAGGGTGTGACCCTGGAGACCCGGGATTGAGTCCCACATCAGGCATCCCTGCATGGATCCTGCTTCTCCCTCTGCCTGTGTGTCTCTGCCTCTCTCTGTCTCTCCATTTCTCTCATGTATAAATTAAAAAAAAAGAAAGAAACACTGTTTTATCAACTCTTCAAAGTGTCAACCAATTGGATCAGTTTAGGTGAGCAAGAGAATAAAAGCAGAAAGTCAAGGGGTATAGGTCTGGGGATACTCTCCAGGGAAGGGTAGTTCTTGAAAACAGCCCGTGATGAGTCTACTGCTCTCTAGAGAGGCCTGGAAAATGGGTCGATTTTCTTACATCTCAGGACAGGTGTCAAAACACACTGCAAGGCAGGCTTCCTGCCCTGGCCCTATCATGGTCATCTTCATCAACACCAATAATGATCATTAATCATGTACTTTGTATAGAACATTGTCCTAAAAGCCATACAATAAATTGGTAAAAAGACAAGGGCTTCCAATCTAAGCAGGAGACCGGATACATCTGAATCAGGGACACCTGTGTGGCTCAGTTAAGCGTCTGCCTTTGGCTCAGGTCATGATCCCAGGGTCCTAGAATAGAGCCCTGCGTCAGGCTCCCCGCTCAGCCTCTGCTGCTTCCCCTGCTTGTACTCTCTCACTCTTCTCTCTGTCAAATAAATCTTAAAAAATAAAAGCTGAATCCAGTGTGCCCTCTAGACCTACTTTTAGTCTTTTCCTATGTTGTCATCATTTGGAAAATTTTTGGAAAAGGAACATGTGAAAAGTAGTATATGCTAAGTGCCAATGATAACATGTGCTGCAGGGATTCAAAGAGAACCAGCGTGGCTGGGAGGGGGAGGGCACCGTGAGACTTGGATTAGGCCTTGCAGGAAAAATACGACAGAAGGCACCCCACGCAGGCAAATTCAGGAATGTTTGACGACAGAACAGAATAAAATGGCAAAATTGAAGAATTTGTGAGTGGGAGCAGTGGGAGATAAGGTGGATGGGGCTGGATTGTTCAGGGGTGTGATTCCAGGCTGGGTGAGATCCACCTTCTCTAGGCAAAACGGCCAACCATGGAAGGCTTTTTAAGTAGGGTTGATGGGGATTCCTGGGTGGCTCAGCCGTTTAGGGCCTGCTCTTGGCCCAGGGCTTGATCCTGGAGACCTGGGGTTGAGTCTCACATCGGGCTCCCTGCATAGAGCCTGTGTCTCTGCCTCTCTCTCTCTCTCTCTCTCTCTCTGTGTCTCTCGTGAATAAATAAATAAAATCTTTAAACAAAAAATAAGTAGGGACTGATGAGTGAAAATCACACTACTGTTTTGATGGATAGAAGTCAGACTGGAAAAAAAAAAGAAGTCAGACTGGAAGCAGAAATGGTTGCTTCGGTGTTAGAAACACTTTCACCCCAAATTAGCTAAATACAATAGCATAATTGGTGGTATTAAGTATTTAATTTTTAATCGGGGTGGTCTTTTGTAGTGCTTAAAAGAATACAGTGTTATAAAATATAAAGGCAAAAGTACAAGCAACTTAGAAATGAAAATATAGGGCAGCCCGGGTGACTCAGCGGTTGAGCGCCGCCTTCAGCCTGGGGTGTGATCCTGGAGACCCTGGATCGAGTCCCGCATCGGGCTCCCTGCCGGGAGCCTGCTTCTCCCTCTGCCTGTGTCTCTGCCTCTCTCTCTCTCTCTCTCTGTGTCTCTCATGAAAAAATAAAATCTTAAAAAAAAGAAAATATACACCGAAGTCAAGTTAGTGGTTTTCTTTTTTTTTTTTTTTTTAGATTAAAAGTTTGAACATAGTTAAAAACCTAAGTGACGTAAGATGTGCACAGTGAAGTTTCAGTTCCATCCTGTTCTCTATCTGCCTTTCTTCCCCACCCCACTGGTAACCCCGTAATAGTTTCTAGTGCATTCTTCCTGGATCTATTAAAAAAATTAACAAATGCAAATACATATTTCTTATTTTGGCCCCTTATCATCCATGGAAGTCCATACATTATGTGCGTTGTTATGCATCTTACTAGTTTTTTTTACATCTTGGAGGGATTTTGCATCCTTAGTGTGCTTCCTGGATGACTTAGATCAGTGCTGTCAAGGGCACATGTTTGTCACCTCAGGGTTTGTAGAAGCGAGGAAGAACATGGCCTTACTGAGTTTTGTTTTTTTTTTTTAAGATTTTATTTATTTATTCATGATAGTCACACAGAGAGAGACAGAGAGGCAGAGACACAGGCAGAGGGAGAAGCAGGCTCCATACTGGGAGCCCGACGTGGGACTCGATCCAGGGTCTCCAGGATCGCGCCCCGGGCCAAAGGCAGGCGCCAAACCACTATGCCACCCAGGGATCCCGGCCTTACTGAGTTTTAGCCGCTTCCGGTCCATTTGCTGCTTGCCATTAGGATAGAGACAGAGACACCACTACCTGCTGTCCCTTTAAAACAAGAGGGTGGTAGAGAACAGAACTGTTTCCTCTGCACGGTGCCCTCTGTCTAAATCTGATTTGGCTTGGATTTTCATTCCTTTTTCCTTTGTAAACTGGCATCTGCTTTTCATGACTCCTTTGTGTTTCTAAAGGACATCTTCTGAACAAACACTGGCTCTCTGCCTGGTTTTTCTGTTGTTGTACACTTGGACTTTAATGGAAATGGAAAATTTCCAGACCTTAATCTTTTTTTTCCAGATTTTTAGTTTTGGACTCAATAAGATGTGATATTGTTTGGAATGAGTCCTTATTCTCCGGTTTTTAGGTCAACCCCCCCCCCCCCCTCCCCCCCCCCCCCCCCCCCCCCCCCCCCCCCCCCCCCGCCCCGACACTCCATTTGTTTTTCAAATTCACTTCCATTCTGAGTTGTTTTTTTTTTTTTTTTTTTAGGAAGTTTACTGTCTCACTTGCCAATCTCTTTTTTTCTTGTTTTCTTTCTCTTCTCTGTTATTCATGTTTTGTTTTGTTTTTTTAATGCCATTTTGTTTGTTGGCTATTTGATTTTCACCGTAGTCTTCCTTTTTCATATTTTATTTTGGACGATTTCTACCAAGCTCCTGCTAATAATTTTACAACAAAAGATTAATAGGAATCGGAGTGCCTGGGTGGTTCAGTTGATGAAGTGTCTGACACTGGATTTTGGCTCAGGTCATGATCACAGGGTTGTGAGGCCGAGCCCAGTGCTGGGCGTGGAGTCTGCTTAGGATTCTCTCTCTCCCTCACAAGAAAAACAAAACAAAAACAGGGGTGCCTGGGGGACTCAGTGGTTGAACATCTGCCTTTGGCCCAGGGTCCTGGGATTGAGTCCCACGTCAGGCTCCCTGCATGGAGCCTGCTTCTCCCTCTGCCTGTGTCTCTGCCTCTCTCTCTCTCTCTGTATGTCTCTCATGAATAAATAAAATCTTAGAAAAGAAAAACAAAAACTTTAGTAGGAATATAGTACTACTCTATGTGTAGTACTATCTGTTCTAGTCCTATCAATACAACCATTGAAAGGTGTCTAAGGTCAGTTCCAGCTCACAATAGCTCACTGCTCCCTGCCCTCAGATAATTATATGCAGTCACTATCATCGTTAGTATACCACCAAGTCCATCAAACAAAGTATGGAAATAATTTAATTGCTGTCAGCAATCAAGTTGATATTTGGCACGGTGGTTGTTTATGATACACATGCTTTCAGTGGAAAGGTCCTCGCTCTGAACACCCATAGGTAGGATGTGAGTGCCTGAGCACCTGAGCTTGGGGGCCAGGAGAAAGTCATTGCCTTGGATGCTTACTTTGCCGGCTCTCCCACCTCCCTCACAGGTGGGTAAGAACCTCTAGTATTTAAAAAAAAACAAGAATGGGGGCAGCCCCAGTGGTGCAGCGGTTTAGTGCTGCCTGCAGCCCAGGGTGTGATCCTGGGGACCCGGGATCAAGTCCCACATTGGGCTCCTTGCATGGAGCCTGCTTCTCCCTCTGCCTGTGTCTCTGCCTCTCTCTCTCTGTGTCTCTCATGAATAAATTAAAAATATACATATATATATATAAAAGAAACAAGAATGGAATTATGGTAGGAGTAATTTTGGGTATTTTCTGCTGATCTGTCATTCTTTATGGCTGTCCAGCTTCTGAAATATTTCCTACCTCCTGACTCTTCACCAAGACAGCGTATGGCCGGTCTAAGGACTTGTTAGCAGGATTCCCAGAGATTGAGGAAACTGATCCCTGTTTTGGTTCCACAATACTTGATGGAGGAATGTTCGTAGACCAGGATCCACTAGCCTGGAGAGCCCGAGAGGGCTGCCTTCCACGACCAAACCACATCCGGCAGTAGTGGTGTGTATGTGCAACCCTCAGACATGTGAGGTGCCTCTAGCCACGGAGGGGCTCCTGGCGTAGTCACACCTGTGTATGAGTACAACGAGGCGGGCCGGAGACATCCTGCTGTGTCTCCATAGAGTCTAATGTGACCCTCACTTAGCGTTTTCAGTAACAATGCACTGTTCTGCTAAAGGCATTGGATTCACGATGTTTGTAGTCCTGAGTTGGAAAATGTGTTCATCTCTCTGATTGAGTTATTTTGTGCCCTTTGGATAAATAATCCCACTCGTTTTTCCATCAAGGAAAAGGTCTTGGTGTCGGTGTCAGGGCTTGGTGTCAATCCATACCTTGTATTGACATTTATCACCATAACGGCCACTCAGATAATCATAACTTCTACCTGACAACCCTGGATTGCATCTGTTTGTGCATTTTTTTCTCCATTTGTTTTGAACTTTGTCCTTTTGATAATCAAGTGTATTAAGCCAGAGATGCTGCGATATGTGTGTGTGGGTGTGCACCTTGCACGTGTGTGCATATGCATGTGTATGCAAAAACCAAAATTATCAACTTATAAGCTATCGTCTGCCCATAAAACCTTGAAAAAGCTTGAGGCTTTTCAACGTCTCAGACAGGGCACTCTTCACATGTATTCTTCTGGGTTGCAGGGGAAGAAATGAACACACGAGGGAGGCATGTTTATTCGTTTACTTAATAAATGTTCCAGGGACTAGGGAACAGAGAGGAACAGGGCAATGTTCTGGCCTTCACGGAGCTTACACTGGGGGATTTAGTTTACAAATAAATACAAATGTGAAAAAAAACTCTAAGGAAATGGTAAACGTTAAGAAGAAATAAAGTGAGGGAATGGATGGCAATAGAGGAAGGAATACCATTCCACACTCTGCAGGACATCTGTAATAAGGCAGACGTTAATGAATGTTGGCGAGACAGAAACAGGAACGCTCGTGTATTGCTCATGGGATCGTAAAATGTTGTTGCCACTTTCTCAGAAAGTTAAGCTAAAACTACCATAGGACCCAGCAATTTATGTCTGAGTATCTACCAAAGAGAAATAAAAACATTCACCCAGGGATGCCTGCCTGCCTCGGTTGGTAGAGCTTGATCTTGAGGTTGTGAGTTCAAGCCCCACACTGGGTGTAGAGATTCCTTAAAAATAAAATATTAAAAAAGTAAAAAAACCTCACTATATCCACATAAAGCCTTCCACACAAATGTTCACAGCAACATTACTTATAATAATCAAAAAATGAAATAACCGGTAAACAATATATATCCACATAATGGAGTATTATTCATCTATAAAAAGAAACAAACCACTGACACCTGTTATGTCATGGATGAACCTCAAGAACATGCTGAGTAAAATAATTCAGATACAAAAGAACGTGCATGCTATGATTCTATTTATGTGAAATGTCCAGAAAACACAAACCTGTAGAGACAGAAAGTAGATGAGTGGTTTCCTGGGGCTCAGCGTGGAAATGGAAATGAGATGGGTATAAGGGATCTTATTTAGGGTGTGAAAATGTTCCAGAACCGATATATGGTGATGGGTGCATCGCTGAGAAAAGTACTAAAAGCCATTGAATTGTACACTTGAAATGGGTGCATTTTATGATATGTAAAATATACTTCGGTAGGTTATTGGTTTTTTTTTTTCTTTTTTTTAAATAAAGTAATAAAGGAACGAGAGAGTGGGTTAGTGCAGGCAAGGCCTTCCTGGGGAGCTGGCATTTGACCAGAAGCCTGGATAAATGAGGGAGCCAGCGATGCAATGATTGGGGAATAGTGTAGATGCATAAAGTTTCCAAGGAGACTTAGCAATTTAGGTGGAGCAAGAAGGCCACGGTATTCGAGTAGAGTGAACAACAGGAATTATGGGAAGTAAGGTTGAAGATGTAGGCAGGTATTGTAGGGCATGGTATGAAGTTCAGGTTTTCGTTTGAGCATGACGGCACTTTGAAAGGATTTTTAACTGGTTTACCTTAAAAAACAAAAAAACAAAAACAAACAAAAAACAAAACAAAACCCTCACTACCTGCTTCATAGAAAATCAGTGGTATGGGGCAAAAATGGAAGTAGGGAGACCCGAAAGGGGACTACTGCAGTAGACAAGGCTAAGAGTTGGCTTTGGCTTGTACCAATGGTGGTGATGAAGCTGGTAGGAGGAGGTCGGATTCTGGAGATATTTTGGAGATGGAGCAGATAGGACTTGTTAGTTTATTAGAAGTTGAGTGTGATAAAAAGGGAAGAATCAAGAATCGCTCCTAAGTTTTTGGCCTGATATATTGGGTAAATGGAATTGCCCTCTACTGAGATGAAACCCTTATTATTATTATTATTTTTTTTAGAGATGAGACCCTTAAAAGTGGAGCAGTTTGGGTGGGTAATCAAGAGTTTGCTTTTACAGCTGTTAAGTTGGTCTAGACCTCCAGGTGGACACGAGGGGTATTCAGTTGGATAAAGGAGTCTGGAATCAAAGAAGGATGTAGGCTAGATAAAGACCTTTGGAAGTCATTGGCATACAGATGGCATTAAAGCAAATCATCTAGATCCCATATAGGAATAGAAATCAGGGTGAGGGGAAGGATCCAGCAAATAGCTGAGAATGATCATTAGTAAGGAAGTAGGAAAATCAGAAGTAGGATGTCTTGGAGGGCAAGTGAAAAGAGCGGTCAAGGTCACTGCTTGACAAGGAGTCTCAGGGCAGCAACGATGGTTGGACGGGACATCAGAAGGAATGAGAGAACGAGGAAGTAGAGACAACATGTACTACCTCTTTGAGCAATTTTCCTATGTAGGGAAGTGCTTGGCTGGAGGAAGGATGTGGGGTCAAGGAAAGGGGCTTAAAATTTTTATTTTTTATTTATTTTTTTAAAGATTATTTATTTATTCATGATAGACAGAGAGAGAGAGAGAGAGAGAGAGAGAGGCAGAGACACAGGCAGAGGAAGAAGCAGGCTCCATGCAAGGAGCCCGATGCGGCATTCGATTCTGGGACTCCAGGATCACACCCTGGGCCAAAGGCAGGCACTAAACTGCTGAGCCACCCAGGGATCCCCGGGGTTTAAATTTTTTTTTTTTTTTAAGCTTTTTAACAATGGGAGACATTTTGAAATGGAAAGAATCCAACAGGCCTTGGCTATGATGAGGGAGGAGACAAGAGGGGTAGTACTACTGTCTGGGAGCTAAATGGGACCTTTACTTGATAACTGATACCTTATAACTTGCTACTGTTGCAGGACAATAGGGACCCCTGGGCTGTGCAATAGGGACCCCTGATAGTGAAAGGATATGAGTCCACCCTAGGAGCTTGGCTTCATAGGTGTCCATAAGAGAGCAGGAGAGAAAGTTCTGCAAGGTGGTCCCTGCCAGGTAAGTACTGTTACGTACTCTTCAAAGATACTGGAAAGAGGGATCCCTGAGTGGCGCAGTGGTTTGGCGCCTGCCTTTGGCCCAGGGTGCGATCCTGGAGACCCAGGATCGAGTCCCACATCAGGCTCCCGGTGCATGGAGCCTGCTTCTCCCTCTGCCTCTCTCTCTCTCTCTCTCTGTATGACTATCATTAAAAAAAAAAAAAAAAGATACTGGAAAGAATCTGACCTGTCTTCCTTGGAACCTCAACACTCAAATCCAGGTTAGAGACCCCAAAGCCTCCAGACTTTGGGGGCGTACTTGAATAATGTGGCCAGGTTTTGAGATGTGGAGGGAAGGGAGCAGTTATAAAGCTGGTTGAGTATGGAGGAAACGCCAGTACAGAGGGAAGTTGTGGTTATTATTTTGAAGCTTTTTTTTTAATTAGGTTGGGCCATTGTTATTATAAATAGACTGAATCCCCTGGAGTAACCACTGCCATAATTGTTCTAAAAAAACCATCGATGCTGGATGTCCAAAGTTTGTAGCCAAATTTTAAGGAAAAAAAAAAAAAAAGCTAGTAGAAAAGGACCTAATCTATGGTCTATGGTGAGAGGGAGGAAAATACCCCAACTACGGCTGGATCTTTTTTTTTTTTTTTTTTATGGCTGGATCTTTAATGTGAGTAACTACAGCGTGTGACGTGTACACAGTACCTTGCAGCCTACAGAAGATTTTGCATTCTTTGGGTTTTTTCCTTTTGGTATTTATAGAGCCCATTGAGCAAGTATCTCTAATGTTATTTTCATTTTCACTTTTCAGATGAAAAAAGAGAGGCTTAGAGAAATGTCACCTGACTTCTCCACCATCACTTAGCTAAGGAATGGTTAATGGAGGACTCAGACTCAGGACTTTCCATATCTGTGCATCTACAGAGAGTGACGTGGGGGGTATTGTGTGAAAACATCACCTGTTTAGATTGGATATGAGAGGTCTGAGAGGAGTTAAGCTTGATGTCAAATTGGAGATGAAATTTGGGCAGAGAGGAGCAGTCTCCTACCGTCTGAAAAGGATTATTGATGCCGATGTAGAAGAATCAAATTTATGCTGTGCAGCTTTGGAGAGTTAAGCCAAGCACAGGGAGAGAGACTCCACTCAGTGAAGACCCCACAGAAAAGAAATCGTTGAGTTGAATTCTTGAAATGTTGAAGCAGGGGCCAGCAGAGTATCTGGCAAGCCTGGAGAGGGAAATCTTCCATCTAACCACCTCTAAAATTCTATGCAAATGAAGTCACTTGGAACAAAAGGGCTTGCTTGCAAAAAGCTTGAGTAGTGCCCTTTCCCCGGCATTCCAGTTACCTGGAGGGAAGGGGGAGGTTACTCGGTACTTTCATGTTGCAATGACCACGTATCCACGCGTGTGCATTTCCGCTTGACTTGCTCCAGGACGGGAACTGCGAGGTGGGAGAACTAGCTCGGGAGAGGTGGGAGCTGATCCCAGACAAGAGTGGGAGCAATTCCGGCAGGTAGACCAGGCGGGTAGACCAACCCTTTGCCTTAGCCTTTGAGAAATCTTGGGCGGCACACCAGGAGGCATTCACCAGGGGACTGACGCAGAGAGGGTGGGTGGAGTGAGTGCTCCCTGGCCCCTTGGTGGTTTATGTGGTTTATGGGTGGGAGCTTTGCACAGAGGAGCAGTCAGCGGTGAAAGAAGCCGTTTGTTCCAGGAGAGCAGTTTAGAGGAAGGAGGTTTGTGTGGGCAGTGGCGTATGAGCAAAGCGTTTGTGTGGAAGCAGGTTACGGAGCCAGTGATGCGCATGGGAGCACTCCTGAGAAACAGGGTCTGGAGGGAGCTTGCCCAGCCGGTCTGGGTGCGGGGTGACAGCAGGGGTCTGGTGCGGTGAGGAGGGCCACAGGGGTAGAAGGAAGAGTCCTTGCTGTGGCCTTTAAAAATAGATGAACAGGGCAGCCCCGGTGGCTCAGCGGTTTAGCGCCGCCTGCAGCTCAGGGCGTGATCCTAGGGACCTGGGATCGAGTCCCACGTCAGGCTCCCTGCATGGAGCCTGCTTCTCCCTCTGCCTGTGTCTCTGCCTCTCTCTCTCTCTCTCTCTCTCTCTCTGTCTCTCATGAATAAATAAATAAAATCTTTAAAAAAAAATAGATGAACAGTTCTGGGGCCCCTGGGTGGCTTAGTCGATTGAGTGTCTAGCTCTTGATCTCAGCTCAGGTCTTTTTTTTTTTTTTTTAATTTTTTATTTATTTATGACAGTCACACACACACACAGAGAGACAGAGGCAGAGACACAGGCAGAGGGAGAAGCAGGTTCCATGAACCGGGAGCCCGATGTGGGATTCGATTCCGGGTCTCCAGATCGCGCCCTGGGCCAAAGGCAGGTGCCAAACTGCTGCGCCACCCAGGGATCCCTCAGCTCAGGTCTTTTATTGATTTTCAATTTTTTTAGATTTTATCTATTTATTCATTAGAGACACCCAGAAAGAGAGAGGCAGAGGGAGAAGCAGAGCCCATTGGCGGGGTGTGGGGGGACTGAGGTCTTGATCTTGAGGTCATGAGTTTTAGCCCTGTGTAAAGAAAATAAGATATACAGTTTTAAAATAATTTTATTTTTAATCTTTATTTTATTATTAAAAATAATTTTTTTAAAAGACTTTATTTATTTATTCATGAGAGCCAGAGAGAGAGAGAGAGAGAGAGAGGCAGAGACACAGGCAGAGAGAGAAGCAGGCTCCGTGCAGGGAGCCTGATGTGGGACTTGATCCCAGGACTCCAGGATCACACCCTGGGCCAAAGGCAGACACTAAACCACTGAGCCACCCAGGGATTCCCCTAAAAATAATTTTTAATTAAGATTTTATTTATTTTTTTGAGAGAGCGAGGGAGAGAGAAAGAGTTCGGGGGGGGGGGGGGGGGGGGGGGGCGGGGGGAGGGAAAGGGGAAGGAGGGAGATTCTTAGACAGAATCTAAGTACGGAGCTCATGTGGGGCTCGATTTCAGGACCCTGAGATCATGACCTGAACCGAAATCAAGAGTCAGTCACTCAACTGACCAAGCCACCTAGATACCCCTAAAAATAAATTTTAAATAAAAATAAATAAAATTAGAATCTTACATGAGGCACCTGGGTGGCCCAGTGGTTGAGCATCTCTACCTGACTCAGGGCGTGACCCCAGGTCCTGGGATGGAGCCCGGCATTGGGGTCCCTGTAGGGAGCCTGTTTCTCCCTCTGCCTGTGGCTCTGGCTCTGTGTCTCATGAATAAGTAAATAAAATCTTTAAAGATAAATAAATAAAAATAATATTTTACATGTTTACAAAAACAATACAGATTAATGTAGAACAATTGGACAATATAAAGAACAAGAGCAAGAAAAAGGAACCCTTCAGCCCAAGATAGGCACTGTTACCAGTTTTGTGTACTTACAATGATGTGATATGTTTCTTGGGAATTTTAACATTCACTTTGTCCCCAGTTTTTTACTTTGAAAACCTTCAAGCCTATAGAGAAGTTGAAAAAATAACGTAATGAGAGCTAGTGTCTTCCACCATCAGTTGTTAGCATCATACCACAGCTGTACTTCTTTTTTCCTGAGCCATTTGAAAGTAAGTTGTTGCTGATATTATATCAGTTCACTTTTTAAAAAATTATTTATGAGAGAGAGAGGCAGAGACCCAGGCAGAGGGAGAAGCAGACTCCCCCGGGGAGCCCGATGCCGAACTTGATCCCAGGACCCCGGGGTCACACCCTGGGCCAAAGGCAGACGCTCCACTGCTGAGCCCCCCGGGCGTCCCATTATTTCAGAAATCTTAATGAAAGCCACAAGTTTATTGTAAATAAGACTGCAACACAATAACAAAAACTAAGTTTATTTGAATAGTATCAATGCATTGAGGCAACCCTGGTTATCTCCTTCTTATTGGAAACTCTTTGGTAAGTTTTGTTGTTGTTGGGATCCCTGGGTGGCGCAGCGGTTTGGCGCCTGCCTTTGGCCCAGGGCGCGATCCTGGAGACCCGGGATTGAATCCCACGTCGGGCTCCCGGTGCATGGAGCCTGCTTCTCCCTCTGCCTGTGTCTCTGCCTCTCTCTCTCTCTCTGTGACTATCATAAATAAATAAAAATTAAAAAAAAAAAAGTTTTGTTGTTGTTTTTTTTTTAATCCAAATGGGAAGATTAAATTGTGGTGATTTGTAAATGTCATGGCAAAATCTCAAAATTTTTGGTGCCATCTTAGAATTAGGTCAGATCAGATCAGCATTTGGTAAATAGGAACCACCAATTGTGAAATCAAACTCCTAATCTACCCAAATGCCTAATCTGTCAAGGGTGGGTGCTGAGAACCCACACACTCCAGCTTTGGGGATCAAAATGCAGGCTCAGGCACGCACAGTGATCTGAGCATCCCCACAACTGAAGTTCAGGGGATCAAACTATATTCTCTTTGCTTTCACCTGAATTGGAGTCGTGCTGTCATTCACTGTAGACCATTTCATGAACTGCCTTTAATCCTTTCTGGGAACAATGTAAAGTATAAAAGGATACAAACTAGCAGGCTTGCAAATATACTTTTTAATTTAAATTCAATTAATCAATACATAATGTATCATTAGTTTCAGAGGTAGGGTTTAGTGCTTCATCAGTTGCAGGTAACACCCGGGACTGGGGCGCCGGGGGCTCAGCGGAGGGGCGGCTGCCTTGGGCCCAGGGCGGGACCCCGGGGTCCCCTGCTTCTGCCTCGGCCTGTGTCTCTGCCTCTCTCTGTGTCTCTCATGAATAAATAAATAAAATCTTAAACAAACAAACAAACACAAGGGCTCGTAGCCTCAGGCGCCCTCATTCAGTTACCCCATTGCCTGCCCGCCGCCCCCCAACCCTCAGTTGGTTTCCTATGATTGAGAAAGAGTCTCTTCCCGTTTGCCTTCTTCTCTGGCTTCATCTTATTTTTCCCTCCCTTCCCCGATGATTCTTTGTTTTGTTTCTTAAATTCCACACGAGTGAAATAATATAATTGTGTTTCTCTGACTGACCTATTTTGCTGAGCAAAGTACCCTCTAGTTCCGTCCATGTCGTTGCAAATGGTAAAATCTCGTTTTCCTTTTTTCTTTCCTTGGGTGGCTGAGTAATAGCGCATGCAAGTGTATTTCAAGAAGGAGACTGGGGTCGGGGCTGGAAGGGGCAAGAGAAATTTGGAGTCTTGGACTTGCTTCCTCAGCAGCCACCGCGGCTCAGGGCCCGGGCGCTCCTCGGTCCTTAGGCTGGAGTCGCGCTGGTTCCTGTCACCCCGGCCTGACCGAACCCCAGGGCCACCTGCAGCCCCTGCCAACCCCGCGACCAGCTCCTCGAGGCCCGTTGTCTTACGTCCTTGGCGGTTCATCTTTATTTCCCACGGTACAGATTTTTCAGTGCAGCTCTTGTTTATAGTTTCCTTTTGGAAGCAGTTAGTATGCATCAGTCCCTCCAGACAGAAAAACGTCAGGTGTGCAGACACGACCGTGTGTGTCAGACACGACCGTGTGTGGACCCGTGAGCCGGGGACAGGCCCTGAGGACAGGCCCCGACAACAGGATGACAGGCCCCGAGGGGGCGAGAGGGCAGTTGTGGTGCCTTGCGGCCACAGGGTCTTTGCAGCAGCCTCTGTGATCTCTTCTCTAAGCAAGAGAAGTAGGTGCACTTTGCGAGTGTGGCCTCAAGGGACTCCAGGGGACTGGGAATAGGAAGACGTGTCCCTGGCCACGGGAAGGCCAGAAGCCGTAAGTTTAGCAGGTGAATCTCCCTTGGCTCCGGGGCTTTCTGCCAGTTGAATGAAGTGTGGACCCACTGGAACTTGTTGCACTGCCTCTGGGTGAGGTGTCACGCAGGGACAGTCGTCTGAGGGTTCAGTCCCTGCTCCACGTAGTTGGGGGGCCGGTGTCGTGCGGCCATTCGGCAGGAGGCCAAACGCTGTCCCCGTCGCTCACTGGCCGCACGTTCCTGGGTGTCTCCCAGCAGGTTCCGCGTGGACGGGGGTGGGGTGGGGGGTGGGAATCACCCATGGTGGCCCCTGGGCCCACGGCGCTCCGTGGCTCCTGGGGATGGACCGGTGCGTTGGTGTCAGGGAACCACACCAAGTAGCTAGTGACTCGAGCCCAGTTAAGTGTGTGAAGCCTTTCGGGGATAATTTCATTAAAAACCCTCAAAAGCAGGGAAAGCAGGTGAATGTTAAGGGGTGGGTCCCCCCGGCAGAGACTTGCACAGTGTGCCCCGCTGGCAGCGGGAGCTCCGGGGACCGCGACACAAGCAGGCCTCCCAGCCCCGCATCCTGGGGCGACGCTTACCTGCGTGGCGGTGGCACTGGCCGCGCAGCCCTGCCGACCCCAGGAGGACCTGAAGGAGAGGGGTGCCGTCCTTCCCTGGGCTCCCTCCCTCCTGGGACAGGCTGGCTCCCTCGGGGGCAGGGCGCACGACGGGCAGGGAGTGACACGGGGACCCAGAGCTTCCCACCTGCCAGCACACCACTCTGGTCTGCAGCACCCCCCCCACCCAGAACATTACATCGCATGCTGCTCTCGGCAATGTCTGAGGCTGTTGGGTTGAAGACCAGGTGGGTGAAGGTGAGGTCAGGCTGAGGTCAGGCTGGAGGTCAGGCTGAGGTCGGGGGGTGAGGTCGAGGTGAGGTCACACTGAGGTCAGGGTGAGGGGCTGAGGTCAGGCTAAGATCGGGCTGAGGTCGGGGTGAGGTCAGACTGAGGTCAAGGTGAGGTCAGGGTGAGGGGATTAGGTCGGGGTGAGGTCCGACTGAGGTCAGGCGGAGGTCGGGCTGAGGTCGCCGCCCGGGTGCCCCCGAGCAACGGGCGCACGCACAGCCAGGGGGGCAGCCAGGTGCTGGGGGGGCCTCAGGGCCGGGGCACAAAGCCCAGACCACCCCCCACTGCCCGACTCACTCACCCCTCATTCCCGTGAACCCCCCCCCCCCCCCCCCCCCCCCCCCGCCCTCCGACTGCTCCGCATGGTTGGCTGCCCCTTAGGGCGACTCTTATGATCTCTTTCTGTGGCAAAGCTCCCAAGGCCGCAGCCCGGTGGCGGCAGCGCTGTTAGCCCCGCGCCCAGGCCTGGTAAGGGCTTTGGCGGCAGCTGCCTCCTGTGGGTGCCCGGGCCTCCCAGCCCCCGCCTCCCAGCCCTCCAGAGTCAGGCCGGCCCGGCTGTACCCTTCCGGGAAATACTGCTGCACACCGTCTTCGTGCCAGACCCTGTGCTGGGCACGGAGGGCAGGGGACAGGTAGGAAGTTCTCAGTGTGACAGCAAAGGAAGAGAGCGGGGGCAAGACCATCAGTGTGGCCTGGTTATTACGTCCTTGCTGCGACACTGCTCCTTTTACCGCACATTCCTCTCAACCTGCTTGGTGAATCTAGAGCCATACGTTATTGACAAGGCCACCAAGTTCACTTCTTTCCAGAAGTTTTCCTTCTTCTTCCAGAAGAATCTCAGATTGGGATTTTAAAAGCCTCTATTATTCGCTACCTTGCGTTTAGAAAGAGCAAGTGGGGGGGGGGTACCCTCCGCCAGGTTACCCACTGTGCCTATGCATTGGGGCGAATGCTTTTTTCTCAAGGTCCCCAGGATTGGGATCCCTGGGTGACGCAGCGGTTTGGCGCCTGCCTTTGGCCCAGGGCGCGATCCTGGAGACCCGGGATCGAATCCCACATCAGGCTCCCGGTGCATGGAGCCTGCTTCTCCCTCTGCCTGTGTCTCTGCCCCTCTCTCTTTCTCTCTCTGTGACTATCATAAATAAATAAAAAATTAAAAAAAAAAAAAAAAAAAGGTCCCCAGGATTTCCTAGAGTTCCCGGCCTGCGAGAGCCGACCGTCCTCATCTGCCTCAGAACTGGGATCCCGTCAACCAGGTCCTAAGCAGCCTTTCCCGAGAGGATTTTGTAGACCTCATCACAGTGGATCAAACAAGCATCATTCTCAAAAGTGACTCCTGGGCAAGGCCTTGCTTGCAGACCCTTTCTCCAGTATATCCCAGTAAGGAGGAGGACAAAAGCTTACTGAACTCACGCAAATAACTACGCGCTGTTGAACAGTAAGAAGACTTCCTAAGCTTCTGACTTCTTGGGATGGTGAGTGAGTGACAATCAGACACCCTTTCAGGATGTTTATTTCAGGGGCACCGGGGTGGCTCAGCCGGCTCAGTGTCCGCTTGCGGCTGGGTTGCTGATCTCAGGCTCCTGGGGGGGCTCCCACCTGCGTCACCCCCTGCTCAGCCGAGTCCACTCCTCCCTCTACCCTCCCTCCTACTCCCGTGCACTCTCCCTCTCTCAAATCAGAAAATAAAACCTTTTTTTAAAAAAAGGAATGTTTATTTCAGTTTAAAAAAAAACAGAATCTAGTAACTTGTTTTAGATCACAGAGAGTTTGAGAAGAAAGAAAAAAGCCTTATTCTGATATTCAGAATAGAACAGTAAAACATTGAAGTAGAACATTAAAGCAATATTCTTTTTTTTTTTTTTTTTTAAGATTTAATTTATTTGTTCTTGAGAGACACAGAGAGAGAGGCAGAGACACAGGCAGAGGGAGAAGCAGGGCCTGCAGGGAGCCTGACGCGGGACTCGATCCCGGGACCCTCGGGTCACGCCCTGGGCCAAAGGCAGCCGCTCCGCTGAGCCCCCCGGGCGTCCCTAAAACAATATTCTAAACAAATTTCCCTCATCAATTCCTCCAGTCCCATACAATTAACTCTTTTTTTTTTTTTAAGATTTAATTTATTTATTTGACAGAGAGACAGCACAAGCAAGGGGAGCAACAGAGGGAGAAGCAGGCTCCCCTCTGAGCAGCGAGCCCCCAACTAATTCTTGTCCTGCTGGATCTTGAGTAGCAGTTCCATGAAGCTGTCTGCTTATTGACTAAAAAAAGTTCTGGAAATCTTGGCTCAGTCCGTGGTTTTGGTATGAAAATTGTCTAAATGATGTTAACTCAAAAAGGTGTCCTTAAGAATTTATCCTTTAGGGGCCCCCGGGTGGCTCAGTGGTTGAGCGCTGCCTTGGGCTCAGGTGTGACCTCAGGTCCTGGGATCGAGCCCCACTTTGGGCTCCCTGCTCAGCGCGGAGTCTGCTTCTCCCCCTCACTCTGCCCCTTTCCTCCCTACCCCCACTCATGCTGTGTCTTTCTCAAATAAATAAATAAATAAATAAATAAATAAATAAATAAAATCTTTAAAATAAATTTAGACAATATGTCTATAAAGACGATTAAATCTATTCCAAAGAAGTCACTGACTGTTACTTATGCTGATTGATAAAAATGAATTAACGTCATTTTCATAGAAAAGGCAACCCAGGGCAGCCTGGGTGGCTCCGCGGTTTAGCACGTGCCTTCGGCTCAGGGTGTGACCCTGGGGTCCTGGAATCGAGTCCCTGCAAGGAGCCTGCTTCTCCCTCTGCCTGTGTCTCTGCCTCTCTCTCTGAGTCTCATAAATAAGTAAATAAAATCTTAAAAAAAAAAGAAAAGAAAAAGAAAAGGCAATGCAGAATGTTCGTGAGTGGGCATCTTTCCTAGCAGAGGAGTGGGATGTTAGACGTGATTTGGGGGAGCTCATTCTGTAGACTTTGTTGGTTCTGGGAGTTCCTGTTGTACCAGGGCGGGGGTGGTTGTGGTCTGTGAACTGATCATATGTCATTAGCAAAACTCCTCCGACATCACGGAAAGTGCCAAAATCATTGAGTCAGAAAGAACAGGACAGTGCCATGAGTGCCCAGAGGGTCGCCTACCCGCTGGGAGCAGGGCCTGCACAAGACAAGCCCAAGGCGGGGGGACTGCAGCAGTGAGAGGGCAAGACTGGCAGTAAGGACCTGGCCGAGGTCTGAGGGGTCGAGTTCTATGGATGGTGAGTGGGTTTACGTGAACCCATTTTACTCATTTTTAAAAAGATTTTATGTATTCACGAGACACACACCGAGAGGGGCAGAGACCCAGGCAGAGGGAGAAGCAGGCCCCCAGGCGGGACTTGATCCCGGGACCCTGGGGTCACGCCCTGGCCCGAAGGCAGCCCTCGGCCCCCCCAGCCCCTGGGGAGCCCGTGGATTTATTTATGACTGTTACTGGTGAAGGTTCTCAGTAGTCACTGGGACTGCATCTTGGATGGATGGTCCTAAAGGTGTCATGGGCTCGGGGGTGACCCGGGTCCTCCAGCGCCGTGGAAAGGCCGCCGCTGGGGCAGCTCCGGGGCTGGGCCGCTGGGCCGGGGGAGCAGCAGGTGGAGCCGGGAGCCCTCAAGGCCATGGGCCCTTGTCCAGGAGAGAGCGGGTTCTAGCGCGGCCCCGTCTGTGGGGCCCCCGGGCACTTCAAGCCTCCCGGGACCAGGGGGACACCGAGCCGCCTCCTTGGAGGGTCAGCTTGGCGGTGCCGCTTGCCGCTCCCGACCCGGCAGGGCCAGCCTCGGGCAGAGCTGAACCCCGGGGCTGTTGCGGGGACACAGGCCCCACGTCATGGCCGCGTGGGGAAGGGTGGCCACCCCCACGGCCCGGCCCTTACTGCCTCTGTGGGACCCAGGAAATTTAACAAAAACCCCCTACCCCTGGACACGCAGAGCAGGACTAACTCCATATTGTGCTGCACCCGCCACCTCCTGTATGACCCCCACATGACCTGCTTATTGCTTAAGGCGCTGCCCACCCTAGTCAAGCCGCTGGGGACACCCTTACCGGATTCGGCTCAGAACAATGTAACCCCGCCTCGTGCCTGCCAAAACTGCGCGCCAGTTCCTACCAGAGTGATAGGCCAGCTCAAATGGTCACTATAGGGTGAATCGTGATTCAATTGGCCACCTGCATGCGGACCAACATGACTGGACAACTTTCTATGTGTGTTACAATCCCATTGGCCACGGGCCCCTATAAAGCTGCTGCGCCTCTTAGCTTAGGGTCCAAGTCCCTGCTCTGCTGTGTTGGGTGCACTTGGACCCAAGCTGGAGCTTGTAAATAAACCCACGTGTGTTTGCATTGGTGTCGGCTTCTTGGTGGTTTCTCAGATTCGCAATCTTGGGCACAACACCTCAGACGAACTGACAGCCCGGGGTGACCCTAGGGTGGCCCTCAGGGTCCTGGAGCCTCCAATGACCTGGGCTGGGGGCACGGCCCCAACAGGCCCTGGGGACCCTGGGGACCCTGGGGACCGTGGGGACCGTGGGATGCGAGGAGCCTGAGCATCCAGTTCCGTGTTCCGGGCCGTCCCTCCTCCCTTCTCTCGTTCCCCTGCCTCTTGTCCTGGGGGGCGGCCGTCCCTTTCCTGCCCCGAGGGGTGACTTGCACGGGCCCAACGTGTGTTCCAGGGGCTCGTCTTCAGAGTCCGAGCCCTCAGACGTCATTGCTCCCACAATTCCCATCCTTCACTCCTTCATCATTGGTTTTCTTCTCCACTTAGCCTTTATTATTTTTAAAAGATGGTTTATTCATTTGACAGAGAGAGAGAGAGAGAGCACGCACAGTAGGGGAGCAGGTCAGGGACGGGGAGAGGGAGAAGCCGGGACCGGGCCCGGGGTCCTGACCGGAGCCCAAGGCACACGCTTAACCCACTGAGGCCCCCGCGCCCTCTGCTTAGTTCTTATTATCAATAAACAAGCTGTTGTTTTCTTTTCTGAAAAGCAAACACAACAAAGTAGAAACCCCCTTGTCCTGAGCCCTGTGCTCGTTCAGTCTCCCACCTTGTTTACCTGCCCAGACGCCGATGCCCCCAGACGCGAGCCTCCTTCTAGAGGGGGGTCCTGTGCGTGCATCCGCACTGCTGTGTACAACGTCTGTCATGAGCCCTGAGACTTACAACTAGTTTTTATTTTGCAAAAATCACTGGTCACAGGCCACTGCTAAGAACACATGGAGGACTCGGGGACCCTCCCGGGCCTCCTGTAGCCCGGTACCTCGTGCTGGCATGCTGTATGCGCGGCGTTGGCATAGGCCCGTGTGCAGGTCTGTGCCGTCTTATACGTGCGGACTTGTGCAACCGCCACTGCAGTCAGGGTACAGAGCTGCTTCATTACCACGAAGGGTTCCCTTTGGGGGCCACTGGCTGGCTCGGTGGGTAGAGCACATGACCCCGGACGTTGTGGGCATTCTGCTGGATGCATGGCGATGTCCCCACTGCAGGTCCCTGCAGTGCTGTCCCCCTGGGTTCTGCACCTGAGCTGACCCAACCTTGGACCCTCCATTCTATTTCCTCAGCTCAGGGGGTCCTCCTCTCTGTGCCTCCTGGTCTAGAAACTTCCCAGGGCGTAAGCTGGGGGAGCAACTCATCCCATTCGCTTCTCCTCCCTTGACCATCACAGCCCTTTGTTGCCTTTGTCCAGTCATTGATCTCTCCTAAGTTCTGCTTCATTAGAAGCCGGGAGATCCAACGGCAGAACTGCCACTACTGATCTCTGGCACCTGAGACGCTAACCTCTTCCGGGCACTTTCTTTATTTGTAAGATGAAGCGTTAGTCTATATGGGCCTTAATTCCTTCTCTGAGATTCTAGATGTTGTTTGACTTCTGGGAGAAGCAGTGAGCAATGTTGGTAGCTGCAGCCCTAGTTTGTATCATTTCTTTTTCTTTTTCTTTTTCTTTTTCTTTTTCTAAGTTTCTTTTTAATTTTTCTTTTTTTAAAAAAGATTTTATTTATTTATTCATGAGAGACACACAGAGAGAGGCAGAGACCCAGGCAGAGGGAGAAGCAGGCTCCATGCAGGGAGCCCTATGCGGGCCTCGATCCCAGGACCCAGGGTCACGCCCTGGGCCGAAGGCAGGTGCTAAACTGCTGAACCACCCAGGGATTCCCCCTTAAATTTCTTTTTCTAAAAAAGATTTTATTTATTTGTTTTTATTTGTTTATTTTTTAAAGATTTTATTTATTTATTTGGGAGAGAGAGAGAGACAGAGAGAGCATGAGCAGAGGGAGAGGGAGCAGCAGGCTCCCCGCTGAGCGAGAGGCCTGATGTGGGCTGGATCCCAGGACCCCGAGATCATGACCTGAGCTGAAGGCAGATGCTTAACCCGAGTGAGCCCCCCGCATGCCCCAGTAGGTATTATTTCCGATGGGAAAATGTATTGATCAGGTAATGAGGATGTATTGGTTGTTGCTGGTGATAACAAGAAAAACAATAGCTAATATACTCATCCTTTTACATGCAGTGTCTTGTATAATATTCACAACATCCCTGTGGATAGAGATACTATTACTCAAATTTAGAAAACCTGGGCACGGGCTGGCTCAGTTGGTAGAGCGTGTGACCGACTTGATCTCAGGGTTGTGAGTTTGAGCCCCACATTGGGGGTGGCGATTTATGACATTTTTAAAAGATTTTACTTATGCATTTGACAGAGAGAGAGAGAGAGAGCGCACAAGCAGGCAGAGGGAGAAGAAGCCGACTCTCACCTGAACAGATAGCCTGATGCAGAGCTCCATCCCAGGACCCCTGGGATCGTGACCTGAGGCAAAGGCAGATGCTTAGCTGAATGAGCCACCAGGAGCCCCTAAAACAAACAAACAAACAAACAAACAAACAAACAAACAAAAAAACCTTTAGAAGATGAGAAAACTGTGGCCTAGAAAAGGGGAAAAATGAAACCCAAACCCTGCCCGTCTAAAGGTCATACTTAGACCACAGACGTAGGTCTTTTCTCCCTTCAATCAAGTATAAATTTCAAACAGTCCCTGGTAGTGCCCCAAACACCCACTTACTGAGAAGAAGACGATGAGTATGGTTGAATACGCTACCCCTGCTGACTCTCAACAGCTAGTGGGTTCAGCAGAGGAGTCTTTACGTCTTCCTCCTGCTGTCCCGAGACCTCAGCAGAAGGGACCCCAAAGAGGGATGGGACCAGCAAATAGAAGGTAAAAGACAGTAAGTGCTCCAGGTTGGTTAGCTGTCCTTATTACAGTTACTGTAGACCGTCCGCCAGGGCACTGCAGCGGTCAGCCGCATGGACTCTGCCGTCACAGAGGAGCTCCTGACCTCCATCGGCAGCTCAGGCAGCTCGGCCCGCCCGAATGACTAAGCAAACATCCTCCTAAAGAAGGGAAGGCAATCACCGGTGGGACCTCCTGGTTTGACTCCCCCGGACCACAGGGATTAAAAGTGATGGTGCTGCTTTGGATGTGGACTTACCTAGAGCTCAGTTATCAGGTTTGCAAAAATCTGGGTGTTCTTTTTTTTTTTTTTTTTAAAGATTTTATTTACTTATTCATGAGAGATGCAGAGAGAGGCAGAGACCCAGGCAGAGGGAGAAGCAGGCTCCATGCAGGGAGCCCGACGTGGGGCCCAATCACGGGCCTCAATCATGGGGCTCGATCATGGGGCTCCAGGATCATGCCCTGGGCTGATGGCGGCGCTAAACCGCTGGGCCACCCAAAAATCTGGGTGTTCTGATGAGAATGTGGTCATTGGTTGGGTTGGAAAGAGGGAGAAGGGAGTGGAGGGCAGGGCTAGGCTTCGTAGGTTAAGTATGTGCATATCTATGATTGACTCAGATACTCCAACGTTCCAATTAAGTCACGATCCGATTCTAAAATGTAAAAAGCAGGGCAGCCCCGCTGGCAGAGTGGTTTAGCGCCGCCTTTGGCCCAGGGTGTGATCCTGGAGTCCCGGAATTGAGTCCCACGTCGGGCTCCCTGCATGGAGCCTGCTTCTCCCTCTGCCTGTGTCTCTGCCTTTCTCTCTGTGTGTGTCTCTATGAATAAATACATAAAATCTTAAAAAAAAAAAAAAAAAAAGCTCGGGACAGTGGTGTCAGTCAGGATGGGACACTTATAAAACTGTCTGCAGGTTCCCAGGCTGGACACATTTCCTGCCCTGGACAGGTCTGTCTCAATGTCCAAATAGCTTTACTTCAAAGTGTTTGTGGGAGAAGAGAGAACTGAGTGAATGGTTATTCAGTGCTGGTGGGAGGACTGGAGGGAGGATGGGCTTAGGAATTAAGTCTGGGTTTAAGCGCGCACGGGGCAGCAGGAGCTAACCATTTTTCTACAGACCAGCATCCAGGGCACTTTTGAGAAAGAAGGAAACCCTGGGAGGGAAGAGCTTGGGGAACAGGAGGACACAGACGTCTTTGAAGCTACTTAGGTGTGGAGGAGGTAAGTCCCAGTAGTGTTGGGTGCCCCAAGGAACAATTGGGGGAAGTTCTTTTTCCTTAGAGAAATTTTTTGAAAAATTGAAATATTTTCAACTTTATAGGAAAGTTACAACAATAGTACAAAGAATTTCTGAATGCCCTCTATCCAGATACATAATGAAAGAAACTTTCCTCCGCATTAAAAAAAAAACCATTTTCTTTCTCTGTAAACACATGTATATACATACATAGAATCTGTATTTTGAACCGTGTGAGGTGAGGCTGCATACAGCACGCCCCTGTTGTTTCTTAGTATTTCAGGGTTCTTTTTTTTAAGAATGAAGATATTCTTGTATTTATTTATTTATTTATTTATTTATTTATTTATTTATTTATTTATGATAGTCACAGAGAGAGAGAGAGAGAGAGAGAGAGAGAGAGAGGCAGAGACACAGGCAGAGGGAGAAGCAGGCTCCATGCACCGGGAGCCTGACGTGGGATTCGATCCCGGGTCTCCAGGATCTCGCCCTGGGCCAAAGGCAGGCGCTAAACTGCTGCGCCACCCAGGGATCCCCTATTTATTTATTTTTAAAGATTTATTTTTCTTAAATTTATGATAGACATAGAGAGACAGAGAGGCAGAGACACAGGCAGAGGGAGACGCAGGCTCTGTGCAGGGAGCCCAATGCAGGACTCGATCCCAGGACCCCGAGATCACCTGATCCCAAGGCAGATGCTCAACTGCTGAGCCCCCCAAGGGCCCCATATTCCTTTTTATCTTTTGAGGGGAAGGATGCGTAGCAAGGAGACTAATAGATACTTGAATGAGCAGAAATGAATTTGGGATAAAAATCGAGAGACGGTCTCCTATGGCAAGTCTAGTCCTTTACCCAAAACAAGGCTTTCTATAGGGATTTCTCTCAAGGAAAGTATGGCACTGCACTTGCTTGTCTTCTCACCCATCTTCCTGGGTTATTTGGAACTAATTCCTGTTTAGGAGTCACTTGATGTCAACCTTCCCCCACTGATTCCCCATATGTGAACCAATTTCAGAACTGCTTCTCCCGGCACCTTCCTGGTCTGCAAGATCACGTGTTATTAACCAGCAACAGAAATGTCGTGGGGGAGGGACCAGAGAAATGGGACAAGAATGAGAAAAATCCTCTGCCTTGAGGGCAGGGAGGGCGGGGAGACTCCAAAGACTAAGGTGTCAGGGTTAAAGGAGTCTGGAAGCCACGTTTCATGTCCAAGCCAGGCCTGTTTCCCTTCTCCCCTCCAGGAAAAATGAAGCTGACTGTGGTGCAGATCCTCTTTATGATGCTGCTGCTCCTGCTGGGTCTGGGAATGGGCCTGGGCTTGGGGCTTCGGATGGCTGCAGCCGTCCTGGAGGACAGCGATCAGTCCCTGATGGAGCTTTGGTCTAGCGACTCGGAGGACACGGCCGAGGCCACTAAAGGAGAGGGCAGCCGGACTACGGAGAACTTGGTGCTTAGCAGCAAAGGCGTGCTGCCCCCCGGCTGGCCCGAAGACCCCATCCTCGGTGAAGACGAAGTGGTGGGAAACAAGGTGGGAGGGGAGCCTCTCCTTCCCAGCAACAAAGCCTACCTTCGGTCTGACCTGCTGGCCAGGGAATGCAACACCCTGATGGCGCCCAAGGTGAAGGGTCACAACCGCACGTGCATAAGCCAGTACACGTTCATCCATGAGGACCTTGACACCGTCCAGGCCGTCTGCAACAGTCCCGTCGTGGCCTGTCAGCTCAAGGGAGGCAAATGCCACAGAAGCTCCCGTCCTTTTGACTTGACCTTCTGTAGGTTGTCCAAACCGGGCCAGGTCACTCCTCATTGCCATTATGTCACTTTCATTTTTGAAAAGTATATTATCATATCCTGCAATGACATGAAGGTCCAGGTAGTGTCTGGACAATGAAAGCCTTTTCTCCTCCTCCTCCTCCTCCTCCTCCTCCTTCTCCTTCTTCTCCTTCTTCTCCTTCTTCTCCCCCTACTCTTCTTTCACCCCCTCCCACTGCTTTCTCATGCGGCATCCCCCTTGGTGCTCTGCAGACTGGCCCTGTAGACAGAGGCTGGCCTATTCCATATCATTCTCCCCCGAAAACACAGTCCTTCTGTGCCCAGAGTTTCACCCAACTTGTGTTTAATTCCTGGGGTTAGAGGTGGCCGCCCGGGGTCAGGGGCCGCAGTGGCTCAGGCCCTCCGTCGCCCCTACCCTGCAGGGACAGCAGTGAAGAGCTGCTCTCACGTCTGCGGGGACCGGGGCATCAGTCTCTCTGCCCTTGGGTGTGGACTGCAGGGGCTGACGTGGCCTCCCCTGTGGGTTCATGATCCTTCCCTGCAGTTTGCGAGCTTCTGGAACACTCACCTGGTCTCCCAGGCTTTCCCGGGCACCTCTGAGCAGGCTGGTGGTGCAGCTATACAGGTGAGCGCCTGGAGCTGCGCTGCCCTGGTGAAGCCCTGGATCAGGGTTCCCGTCTGGAGTCCCCCAAACAGAGGATTAGTCCTAGGGGTCTGCTGGGAAGGTGCAGGCTGGTGCGGATGGAGATAGAGCGTGTGTCCCGGCAGGAGCAGTGCTTTTTTTTTTTTTTTTTTTACCCTTTCAGGCCTTTTCTCTGCCCTCCCATTTTTTACTACCTGCCTCTTTGTCTCGATTCTTTCTCCATCACTTTCTTTCTTTTGCTTCCTCCCTGCTGCCCTTTGCTTCCCTCTGTTTTCCTTTTCCTCTGCTTTTGGGGCTCTCCCTATTCTTTCTCCAAATCCCTTTAGAAATTCACTCAGCAGGTTAAACATCAGAGTCTCGGGTAAGATCTCCTGGTGGTGGGACAGAGTCCCTGCACCCAGCTCTGCCCTCAGCGGGCAGTCGCTTCTCCCTCTCCCTCTGCCACTCTGCCAAAAAGCATGTTCTTTCTCCAATAAATAAACACAGAAAAAAAAAAAAGTTCATTCAGCCAACACTGATAATTTACACTATGGCAGGTAAGAAGATGTTGGTCTTATGGTTTAAAAAGTCCGGCACAGGGAGTTGGAAGGAGGGCAGGTCATGAGAGGGATGGGGGGGGGGGAGGGAGCCCTATTTCCAAACTATGTCCAGAAAACAGACTCGTGCTCCCTTTAGGTGCTCGGGGATGTACAATGGGTGGGGTCAGGGGAGCCTTATTCTCTGTGTCACCTCTGCCCCCCTTTGCTCTGCAGAAGAACGTTGATGAAAGAATAATTTCAGTGGAGAAGGGATTGGATCCATTCACGGGGTGGGAAGACTATGGTGTCTACATAGAGAATAGAGGTGGCTGCCCTCGGCCTGTTCCTCTGAATCAGTTTCTATCAAGAAATAGTGTAGTTAGGGACGCCCGGGGGGCTCAGTGGCTGAACGGCTGCTTTCAGCCCAGGACATGACCCCGGGTCCCGGGATCGAGTCCCAGGTCGGGCTCCCTGCGTGGGGCCTACTTCTCCCTCTGCCTTTGTCTCTGCCTCTCTCTGTGTCTCTCATGAATAAATAAATAAAATCTTTTAAAAAATTAAATAAAAACCCAATGAAATCCTAGTACATTAATCTGGAAGTTCAACAAAATTTGGATTTTTACCTGAATGACTAATCCTTTTGAGAACACAAAAAATATGTATTTTTTAAAAATCAAAATCAATCTCCTTGATCTCCCTGACATTCCCTCCCTTCTGGCCCCTGTGTTGCCGGCTGTCTTGCCCTGCCTGCTGGGTGACCCTGCACAGAACAACGGGGGCTGGGAGGGAGGGACCCGGGCAAAGAAATAACTCCTTTATTATCTGCAAGGTACTAAAATCTTGTCTTCAGGACACTTTGTACAAGTGCTTCTCAACCCTGGCTGTTCCTTAGAATCTCCTCGGGAACTTCAAAAATGCAACAGATATAAGTCCCAGCTGCAAAGATACAGCAAGTTGCCCTGGGGCTCAGCCGGGTGAGAGTCTGCCTTTGGCTCAGGTCACGGGGTGCTGGGGTTGAGCCCCGAGCTGGGCTCCCTGCTCAGTGCTCAGTGCTGAGCTTGCCTCTCTCTCTTCCCCTCCCTCTGTGCTCTCGCTCACTCTCTCCTAAATAAATTAGTTAATTAAATGTTTTTTTAAAAGGCAATATACGCCATCCCAGGGAAATATCCTTTGATTTGCCTGAGTCGGGACCTGGCCATCAGGGGGAGCCCAGGCCGGGCAGGGGGCTGGTGGGGGGGGTCGGCGGGGACTGGTGTTTCAAAGGTCCGGGAGGCGCTGGGCTAAGCAGAGCTGGGGAGTCTGTTCTATGCAGCCGTCACAAGCTCCGCTGTTAGTGGAGGAGCTCTGGTGTGCTGATGGGGCCGGGGCGGGCTTGACTGTCCTTGATGGGGCTCGATCCCCCAACGTTGCACTTGGTGGTCACGTGGCCGGGTCGCCCCCAGGGAGAGCACCGAACACCGACACCATTTGACAGGATCCTTCTGGAAGCAGTTACTAGAATACAAGATGTAACTTCAACACAGGTCGCAATTTCGGGGACATTGGCTAATATGTGGGGTCCTGTTAATCTTCCCAAGGTTCATCCCTGGATGGCCCCGATGTCTACACACGTGGGGCTAGTGCAGTCCTTAGAACTGAGCAAACGGGGCCCCCGCCCTGGGCCTACCCCTCCTCTTTGGAGGGCCTTTCACCTAGGAAGTCCTCCTCTTGGGTCTGGTAGTGACCGGGGCCAACAGAGCCCTCTAAGGCACGTGCCCTGGGCTTGAACCGGGCCCCGTGTGGGCTGCAGACCCATTTCTCCCGCTCCGGGCACTGCTCCCCTATGCGGAGCCCACCAGCCGCCCCCTGGGAGTTCTGAGACTGGCACGTGCGCAGTCACCCCAGCGTCCTGAAGCCAAGGCCTGGTTCCAGCACAGTGGGGTGGTAAGTGGGTCCCTCTCTCTGGCTACCGTGATGTTTCTTTTGTGGGATCACATGAATGTGGGGTGCCAGAACGGTGCTCACGTGTGAATGTGGGGTGAAACACGTCCTAGACGCGGGATGAATTTAGGGCTGTAGGTCACCAGAGGTTGCGACTGACTCTGGGGGTTGAGAGCACGTGTGGGAGGCTCTGGCCCCATCACGTTGTCCTGCTCGGCTCCTTCTGGCCTATGGCCCTCGACGGGGCCAAGGAGCAGCGAAGCAGGGGGCCGGCGTTCTTGTCTCCCCGAGTTGGAGACTGAACCTCGCAGACAAATGGGGTGGGCAATGCGGTAGAGTTTGCTCAGCGAGGATACAGAGAAGGCTCTCAGGGGTCCGAGGGCTCCCGACCAGGTCGCCCACGAGGGTTCTCACCCCTGGCCTTTTGTTACGACTTTCCCCATTAGGTCAGCAGGGTGGAGCTTGACGTGACACTCGTACTCTGCGTGGGAGTCTTTGTTTCTTGTGACATCTGTGACCCTAGATCTGGTTGGAATTTATAGTGAACTCCTTTGAGGTCCGATCATTCTTTTGTGTGGTTATTTTCTATTTTCTATGGTGATGGTGTAACTGTTGGGAAAACATGTTGACCCCAGCCGTTGGGACAGGGGGCTGGTTCCCCAGGCGGCTGGAGAGTAGTCTGATCTTTGGTTCCTGATCTTTTTTGTTCTGTCCCAGCGTCTGCATGCATGAAATCCCCTCCGGGCCTAGTTGGAGCCCCGTTCCTTCCCTGCCCACAGTCCCTTCCTTCCCCTGCGAGCCCCCTACGCAGGCCCCCAGGGGTCATGCTGCACACCACGGAAGGGCGGGGCGGCTACCCCCGCGAACTGGGGCACTTCTGGGGCCCTTCGGATCAAGGTCTGCACTTGCCTCTGATGGGCGGGTGATGGTGTCCTCCCTGGGACTGGTCTTGATAAAGGTGAAGGATGGCCATTCCTTACGTAAACAGGACTGCTCTTCTTACCCTGCCCCGGGGCCCCTTGCCCACCCTCCTTGCGGTGAAGCAGTGACTCGATGTGGCAGGTAGGGGCACAGGCCAACAACCACCAGCTCCCTCCGGGTCCTGGAGACCTTGTTGCCCTAATACCTGGGAGGCTTACCTTACCCCCAACCCCTCCCATGTGGAAAGTGTCTAACGAGCCATCTGCCCAGGAGCCCTGTCCCCCTGCTGTAATAAAACCACCTCTTTGTACTGAAGGCGTCTCAGGATTTCTTTCTTACCGTCGGCTCTGAACTCTAACATCTTTCCTACATCAGTAGGGGATCAGGCCACGGGGTTCCCACGATGCTGGGCCAGCTGATGGGGTCCCCCTGGGATGGAGATTCTCTTGCCAACAAGTCAAGTTCGGCGATGACAGAGTGGGCGACAGTCCGCCTCTCTGTTGCTGCCCCACGACGTCCCCTCTGGGGCTAGAACGGATCTTGGAGAATGTCCAGGAGTCACAGCCTGGCTATAGAGCAGGTCACAAAATTGCATCCAAAGAACTGGATTTTTTCCTTTGCCCTTGATGCCGCCGTGGGTCGGCCCTGCCTTTCCCTGCAGACCCCCGGGGAGGAGCACAGGAGGAGCGGAGACTGCTGCGAAGGAGTCAGGCCTGAGGGCAGCAGAGGGGGACCTGTTCACGTGTTCACGAGTCAGATGAAAGAATTGCTAAATTGTTGTCCCGGGTGGAGCAACTGGGAGCTGGAGGAAAGGAGAAGAATCCCAGGAAGCGGTGGAGGAGGTAGAGCAAGCACCGCCTGGGGTGGGGGGCGAGTTCGTGGGAATTCCACACGAGCTTCCTGTTTCCAAGGGCAGGAGCTTGGATCTGGGCCTGCTCCGCCTCTTAGGTCTGCGTAGCTTCTGCTGAGCCTGCATGTGATTCCCAAAGTACGGTGTTGTATGGTAAGAAGCCGGTATCTTTATTCTTTCTGGTAGGAGCATAGTGAACGGATTGTGTGGCTCGCCTTGGGATTTTTTTGAACATTTGTAAAACGCCGTCTTCCTTTCTCGTCCACAAAAGACAGCTTTCTTTTTAATTCTTCTTCCTTGGACTTTTGCATCCTCTAATACCTCCACCTTCTAATTATAAGAGAAGGGGGGGGGGAGGGAAGTAATAGGACTTCTGCTCTAAGGCCCTGTTCCCATTTATTACTAGCTGATTACAGAGCATTTCTACTGGAAAATGTACTGCAGAAACTTAAATACTGAGCAGTTTTGTTTTGTTTTACGGTGTCTATTTAGAGTTGGAAGCTGAACAGCTGTTGCATTACATGCTTTGCTTTTTTTTTTTTTTAAGATTTTATTTATTTATGCATGAGAGACACAGAGAGAGAGAGCGGCAGACACAGGCAGAGGGAGAAGCAGGCTCCTTGCAGGGAGTTGATCCCACAACTCGATCCCAGGACCCCGGGGTCACTCCCTGGGCTGACGGCAGATGCTCAACCGCTAAGCCACCCGGGCGTCCCTATCCTGTGAGTCTTCTTTAGAATATGAGGATCCTTTTGGAACTTCCATTCCTTTCCTCCAACTCCCAAGCCTGTAATGGGCCAGTCCTAACAATCCCAGGGCAGCAGCTCTTTCTGCTTCCGGGGCCTGTCCCCATGGTTCAATAAAATCACTTTTTGCACTGAAGATGTCTCAAGAATCCTTGCCCGTCGGCTTCAAACCCTACTAACATTCCAAAAAACACATCAAGAATCCTAGATTTTTTGTGTGATTTAGTTTTGGGATGTGGGTGAGGTCCAGAGCCAACAGCCAAGAGAGAATTCTTGAGATGCCTTTGGTGTAAAAAAAGGTGATTTAAAAAATATATTTTATTTATTTATTTGAGAGAGAGACAGAGCATGAGCAGGGGGGAGGAGGCAGAGGGAGAGGGAGAAACAGATCCCCTGCTGAGCAAGGGGCTCAATGTGGGAGGGGGGCTGGGGGCTCAATGCCAGAACTCTGAGATCCTGATTTGACCCTGAGGCAGATGCTTCACCCACTGATCCACCACCCACGAGCACCTAGAAAAGGTGATTTTATTAAAGCACAGGGACAGGACCCTTGGGCCAAAGAGCAGCTGCACTGAGGTTGTGAGGAATGGCTGATTATATAGTTGGGAGTTGGGGTAAGGAAAAGGGGAGGTGTCCAAAAGGAACTTCATAAAAAACAACAACCCCAAAACACAAAAGGACTTTCATATGCTAAAGAAGACCCTCAGGAGACTGGAGACCTTACATTAGCATTAATATAGCTGGAAGCTTCCTGGAGGGGTGTCCAGGGCTCATCCCAGGGCAGTGGGTGGGGGCTGAGGTTGCCAGATGTCGGGTTGTGCTTTTTTTTTTTTAAATAAATTTATTTTTTATTGGTGTTCAATTTACCAACATATAGAATAACACCCAGTGCTCATCCTGTCAAGTGCCCCCAACAGTGCCTGTCACCCATTCACCCCCACCCCCACCCCGCCCTCCTCCCCTTCCACCACCCCTAGTTCGTTTCCCAGAGTTAGGAGTCTTTATGTTCTGTCTCCCTTTCTGATATTTCCCACACATTTCTCTCCCTTCCCTTATATTCCCTTTCACTATTTTTTTTTAAAGACTTCCCATTTATTTATTTATTTATTTATTTTTAAAAAAATTTTTTAAATCTTTATTTATTTATGATAGTCACAGAGAGAGAGAGAGAGGCAGAGACATAGGCAGAGGGAGAAGCAGGCTCCATGCACCGGGAGCCCGACGTGGGATTCGATCCCGGGTCTCCAGGATCGCGCCCTGGGCCAAAGGCAGGCGCTAAACCGCTGCGCCACCCAGGGATCCCCCCTTTCACTATTATTTATATTCCCCAAATGAATGAGAACATATAATGTTTGTCCTTCTCCTCCGATTGACTTACTTCACTCAGCATTATACCCTCCAGTTCCATCCATGTGGAAGCAAATGGTGGGTATTTGTCATTTCTAATGGCTGAGTAATATTCCATTGTATACATAAACCACATCTTCTTTATCCATTCCTCTTTCGATGGACACCAAGGCTCCTTCCACAGTTTGGCTATTGTGGCCATTGCTGCTAGAAACATCGGGGTGCAGGTGTCCCGGCGTTTCATTGCATCTGTATCTTTGGGGTAAATCCCCAACAGTGCAATTGCTGGGTCGTAGGGCAGGTCTATTTTGAACTCTTTGAGGAACCTCCACACAGTTTTCCAGAGTGGCTGCACCAGTTCACAGTCCCACCAACAGTGTAAGAGGGTTCCCTTTTCTCCGCATCCTCTCCAACATTTGTGGTTTCCTGCCTTGTTAATTTTCCCCATTCTCACTGGTGTGAGGTGGGATGTCACTGTGGTTTTGATTTGTATTTCCCTGATGGCAAGTGATGCAGAGCATTTATCATGTTGGCCATGTCTATGTCTTCCTCTGTGAGATTTCTGTTCATGTCTTTTGCCCATTTCATGATTGGATTGTTTGTTTCTTTGGTGTTGAGTTTAATAAGTTCTTTATAGATCTTGGAAACTAGCCCTTTATCTGATACATCATTTGCAAATATCTTCTCCCATTCTGTAGGTTGTCTTTTAGTTTTGTTGACTGTATCCTTTGCTGTGCGAAAGCTTCTTTGCTTGATGAAGTCCCAATAGTTCATTTTTGCTTTTGTTTCTTTTGCCTTCGTGGATGTATCTTTTTATTTTTTTAATTTTTAAAATTATTTATTTATTTATTTATGATAGTCATCGCAGAGAGAGAGAGAGAGAGAGAGAGAGGCAGAGACACAGGCAGAGGGAAAAGCAGGCTCCATGCAGGGAGCCTGACCTGGGATTTGATCCCGGGTCTCCAGGATAGCGCCCTGGGCCAAAGGCAGGTGCTAAACTGATGCACCACCCAGGGATCCCTTCATGGATGTATCTTGCAAGAAGTTACTGTGGCCAAGTTCAAAAAGGGTGTTGCCTGTGTTCTTCTCTAGGATTTTGATGGAATCTTGTCTCACATTTAGATCTTTCATCCATTTTGAGTTTATCTTTGTGTATGGTGAAAGAGAGTGGTCTAGTTTCATTCTTCTGCGTGTGCATGCCCAATTTTCCCAGCACCATTTATTGAAGAGACTTTCTTCCAATGGATAGTCTTTCCTCCTTTATCGAATATTAGTTGACCATAAAGTTGAGGGTCCACTTCTGGGTTCTCTGTTCTGTTCCATTGATCTATGTGTCTGTTTTTGTGCCAGTACCACACTGTCTTGATGACCACAGCTTTGTAGTACAACCTGAAATCTGGCATTGTGATGCCCCCAGCTACGGTTTTCTTTTTTAAAATGCCCCTGGCTATTCGGGGTCTTTTCTGATTCCACACAAATCTTAAAATAATTTGTTCTAACTCTCTGAAGAAAGTCCATGGTATTTTGATAGGGATTGCATTAAACATGTAAATTGCCCTGGGTAACATGGACATTTTCACAATATTAATTCTGCCAATCCATGAGCATGGAATATTTTTCCATCTCTCTGTGTCTTCCTCAATTTCTTTCAGAAGTGTTCTATAGTTTTTAGGGTATAGATCCTTTACCTCTTTGGTTAGGTTTATTCCTAGGTATCTTATGCTTTTGGGTGCAATTGTAAATGGGATTGACTCCTTAATTTATCTTTTTTCAGTCTCATTGTTAGTGTATAGAAATGCCATTGATTTCTGGGCATTGATTTTGTATCCTGCCACGCTGCCAAATTGCTGTATGAGTTCTAGCAATCTTGGGGTGGAGGCTTTTGGGTTTTCTATGTAGAGTATCATGTCATCGGCGAAGAGGGAGAGTTTGACTTCTTCTTTGCCAATTTGAATGCCTTTAATGTCTTTTTGTTGTCTGATTGCTGAGGCTAGGACTTCCAGTACTATGTTGAATAGCAGTGGTGAGAGTGGACATCCCTGTCTTGTTCCTGATCTTAGGGGAAAGGCTCCCAGTGCTTCCCCATTGAGAATGATATTTGCTATGGGCTTTTCGTAGATGGCTTTTAAGATGTTGAGGAATGTTCCCTCTATCCCTACACTCTGAAGAGTTTTGATCAGGAATGGATGCTGTATTTTGTCAAATGCTTTCTCTGCATCCAATGAGAGGATCATATGGTTCTTGGTTTTTCTCTTGCTGATATGATGAATCACATTGATTGTTTTACGAGTGTTGAACCAGCCTTGTGTCCGGGGATAAATCCTACTTGGTCATGGTGAATAATTTTCTTAATGTATTGTTGGATCCTATTGGCTAGTGGCTAGTATCTTGTTGAGAATTTTTGCATCCATGTTCATCAGGGATATTGGTCTGTAATTCTCCTTTTTGGTGGGGTCTTTGTCTGGTTTTGGAATTAAGGTGATGATGGCCACATAGAATGAATTTGGAAGTACTCCATCTCTTTCTATCTTTCCAAACAGCGTTAGGAGAATAGGTATGGTTTCTTCTTTAAACGTTTGATAGAATTCCCCTGGGAAGCCATCTGGCCCTGGACTCTTGTGTCTTGGGAGGTTTTTGATGACTGCTTCAATTTCCTCCCTGGTTATTGGCCTGTTCAGGTTTTCTATTTCTTCCTGTTCCAGTTTTGGTAGTTTGTGGCTTTCCAGGAATGCGTCCATTTCTTCTAGATTGCCTAATTTATTGGCGTATAGCTGTTCATAATATGTTTTTAAAATCTTGTATTTCCTTGGTGTTGGTATTGATCTCTCCTTTCTCATTCATGATTTTATTAATTTGAGTCTTCTCTCTCTTCTTTCAATAAGGCTGGCTGATGGTTTATCTATCTTATTAATCCTTTCAAAGAACCAACTCCTGGTTCTGTTGATCTGTTCCACAGTTCTTCTGGTCTCGATTTGGTTGAGTTCTGCTCAAATCTTTATTAACTCTCTTCTTCTGCTGGGTGCAGGGTCTATTTGCTGTTTTTTCTCTAGCTCCTTTATGTGTAAGGTTAGCTTTTGTATTTGAGTTCTTTCCAGTTTTTGAATGGATGCTTGTATTGCGATGTATTTCCCCCTCAGGTCTGCTTTTGCTGCATCCCAAAGATTTTGAACGGTTGTATCTTCATTCTCATTAGTTTCCATGAATCTTTTTAATTCTTCCTTAATTTCCTGGGTGTTTGAGGTCCTTCCAAATTTCTTGTTGTGATTTAGTTCTAATTTCAAGGCATTATGATCTGAGAATATGCAGGGGATGTTCCCAATCTTTTGGTATCGGTTCAGACCCGATTTGTGACCCAATATGTGGTCTATTCTGGAGAAAGTTCCATGTGCACTTGAGAAGAATGTGTATTCAGTTGAGTTTGGATGTAAAGTTCTGTAGATATCTGTGAAATCCATGTGGTCCAGTGTATCATTTAAAGCTCTTGTTTCTTTGGAGATGTTGTGCTTAGAAGACCTATCGAGTATAGAAAGAGCTACATTGAAGTCACTAAGTATAAGTGTTTTATTATCTAAGTATGTCTTGACTTTGGTTATTAATTGATTGATATATTTGTCAGCTCCCACGTTCGGGGCATATATATTGAGGACTGTTAAGTCCTCTTGTTGGATAGATCCTTTAAGTATGAGATAGTGTCCCTCTTCATCTCTCACTACAGTCTTCGGGGTAAATTTTAGTGTATCTGTTATAAGGATGACTACCCCTGCTTTCTTTTGAGGACCATTCGAATGGTAAATGGTTCTCCAACCTTTTATTTTCAGGCTGTCGGTGTCCTTCTGTCTAAAATGAGTCTCTTGTAGACAGCAAATAGATGGGTCCTGCTTTTTTTTGGGGGGGGGGTCCTGCTTTTTTATCCAATCTGAAATCCTGCGCCTTTTGATGGGGTCATTAAGCCCGTTCATGTTCAGAGTTACTATTGAGAGATATGAGTTTAGTATCACCATGATATCTATTCAGTCCTTGTTTTTGTGGATTGTTCCACTGAACTTCTTCTTAAAGGGGAATTTTAAGAGTCCCCCTTAAAATTTCTTGCAGAGCTGGTTTGGAGGTCACATATTCTTTCAGTTCCTGCCTGTCTTGGAAGCTCTTTATCTCTTCCTTCCATTCTGAATAAGAGCCTTGCTGGATAAAGTATTCTTGGTTGCATGTTCTTCTCATTTAGGACCCTGAATATGTCCTGCCAGCCCTTTCTGGCCTGCCAGGTCTCTGTGGAGAGGTCTGCTGTTACCATAATACTCCTCGCCATAAAAGTCAGGGATTTCTTGTCTCTTGTTGCTTTAAGGATCTTCTCTTTATCTTTGGAATTTGCGAGCTTAACTATTAAATATTGAGGTGTTGAACGGTTTTTATTGATTTTAGGGGGGGGGGCGGTGGGGAATCTCTCTATTTCCTGGATCTGAATGCCTGTTTCCCTTCCCAGATTAGGAAAGTTTTCAGCTAGGATTTGTTCAAATACATATTCTGGCCCTCTGTCCCTTTTGGCGCCCTCGGGAACCCCAATTAAACGTAGGTTTTTCTTCCTCAGGCTGTCGTTTATTTCCCTTAATCTGTCTTCATGGTCTTTTAATTGTCTGTCTCTTTTTTCCTCAGTTTCCCTCTTTGCCATCAACTTGTCTTCTATGTCACTCACTTGTTCTTCCACCTCGTTAACCCTCATCGTTAGGACTTCTAGTTTGGATTGCATCTCATTCAATTGATTTTTAATTTCTGCCTGATTGGATCTAAATTCTGCAGTCATGAAGTCTCTTGAGTCCTTTATGCTTTTTTCTAGAGCCACCAGTAGCTGTATAATAGTGCTTCTGAATTGGCTTTCTGACATTGAATTGTAATTCAGATTTTGTAACTGTCTGGGAGAGAGGACTATTTCTGATTCTTTCTTTTGAGGTGAGGTTTTTCTTCTAGTCAGTTTGCTCAGTGCAGAGTGGCCAAAAGCAAGTTGTATTGGGTAAAGGAGAAAAAGAGAGGAGAGAAAGAAGGAAAGAAAGGAGAAAAAGAAAAAAAGAAAAAGGAAGAAAAATAGAAAAAAAGAGAAGAAAAAGAGAAAGAAAAAGAAAGAAAGGAAAAAAGGGTGGGGGAAGGAAACAAATCAAAAAGCAAAAAAAAAAAACAAAAAGAAAGGACAAAAAAACAAAACAAACAAACAAAAAAACAAAAACAAGAAACACGGGGGAGTATCTTCTGATTCTGTATACTTTAAGTCCCTTGACTTCCCCTGGAACTTGTCCCTCTAGCTGGTCTTCTGGGGAAGGGGCCTGTTCAGTGGGGGTTGTTTACCCCGTGAGGCTCCAGGAGGAACAACCCCAGTGGCCGGGCCAGCTCTGGAGCCCTGGATTCAGCCCCCGCAGTAACTCCGGAGCTCTCCGCCTGCAGGGCCTGGAGGCTCCTGGGCGGGGCCACTGACCTGCTCATCTCGGGCCAGGAGCATCCTTGCTGTCCTGGGCCCTCCAGGCCTCTGCCTGTCCCGGGGGGAGGCTGGATCCTGGGCTGTGTCCCGGCGCCCTGTGCTCCCGGTCTGCGCTGTTGTATTCGTGCTCCCGCCTCGCAGTCCCCTCTGCACGGAGCCTCTTCCTCCGCCCGAGTCCCTCCGAGCTGCTCTCGGGTCCAGCTGTGTGCGCTGCAGCCCTTAGGGAGCTCGGCGCACTCTCCCCGGGGCGCAGTTCCTCCGGGACGGGGCTCTCCTGTCCTGGGGACACTCGCCCCGGCCTCAGCCCGGCTCCCCACGGGGCCCCTCCCCCTTGGATGCCTTTTGTTTCTTTATTTCTTCCCCCCCCCCGCCCTCCCCCCGTCTTCCTACTTTGATAGAAGCGCGAACTCTTCTCACTGTAGCATTCCAGCTGTTCTCTCTTTAAATCTCTGGCCGAATTCATAGATTTTCAGGATAATTTGAAGGTTATCTAGGTAATTTGGTGGGGACAGGTGATTTGGAGACCCTACTCTTCTGCCATCTTGCCCCTCCTCCTCGGGTTATGCTTTGTCCTCAGTTTACCTTCTGCTCCCTCATCAACTGGACGATAAACAAACATGGATCTTTACCCATAATTTTAAATCTGCAGCAATACATCCCTCTAGTTCACTTGGGCCCACGAATTTTATAGTGCGTTTGAAAATCATATTACTTATCTACACAGAGTCCCTACTCTTCCCCCACAAATTTTGGCCAGGGCCTCACACACCCTGAGGACAGCTGTGCTTAGAGCTGAACCCAAGGTCGTGTCTTGTGTCTCCTGACCTGGTTGGGCTTTGGACCTGGATTCTCTTCCTTGGCTCCTGGAGTGCTCCCGCGTGGCAGGAGCAGACAGAGGGGACTGGGCCTCTTCCTCCCTCCTCCTCCTCGAGGCTGTAAAGTATCACCTGGCAGAGACTCGTCCCCCCGGGGTTGAAGCGCGGCCCAAGGGACGGGGTTGGTGCTATGTCCAGCAAGCCTTTGCTTTAGCACGTGATTTCTTAATGTTGCTGCCTCTGTACCCTGTGCCCTACCCCCAGGGCTGCCACGTCCTCTTCTGCATGGCAGACGGAGCTCCAGTTAGCTGCCCAAAGTGACTCAGATCACGGAGATGCCACCTCCCGGAGCAAGTGGGCTGGCTCTTTAATAGAATTATGGCTCGGAGTAACTATAATTCAAGTAAACAATGGATTTAGGGGGAGAATCGGGGAGAAGAGGGAAATGAGGTGTTAGGGCGGAGCAGAAGGAGCAACTAGCAGCACGAGGGTTCAGGCTGGGCGCGGCAGCTTCACCTGCCACGGGGGGACTTCAGGAGGCGCCGAGAAGCTCTCCGTCCCTGACGGGAGCCTCGTATTTGGAACCAGATCCTCGTAAACTGACTGTGCATTTCTATCTATAAGGATATAAGACTTTTAGCTTCAAACAATTAGTGAGATTTTCAGTACCTGTATAAGACGACACCAAGAAAAGCAAAAAGAAAATAGCACTTCCGGGATCCCTGGGTGGCGCAGCGGTTTAGCGCCTGCCTTTGGCCCAGGGCGTGATCCTGGAGACCCGGGATCGAATCCCACGTCGGGCTCCCGGTGCATGGAGCCTGCTTCTCCCTCTGCCTGTGTCTCTGCCTCTCTCTCTCTCTCTCTCTCTGTGACTATCATAAATAAATAGATAGTTTAAAAAAAAAAAAAAAGAGTAAGAGTCTCATCTCTTAAAAAAAAAAAAAAAAAAGAAAATAGCACTTCCTCTATGGATGCTTTTGCCAGGGTTCGGAGGTGGCTATTACTGGATGGACATTGTTTTCTGGGAAAAAAACAAGAAGAGAGACACCTGGTGGCTCAGTGGTTGAGTGACTGCCTTCGGCCCAGGGCGTGACCCTGGGGACCTGGGATCGAGTCCCACGTCGGGTTCCCTGCGTGGAGCCTGCTTCTCCCTCTGCCTGGGTCTCTGTGTTTCTCATGAATAAACAAAATCTTTAAAATAAATAAATAATAAAAAAATTTAAGAACCCCACAAAACTAAAACCAATGATTTTATCTGCCATTTTAGCACATCCGCAGATGAGACGCATCGAGGGTAAGTGTGCCAGGAAGAGGGGCGACGCGGTCAGGGCTGTCTGGGGGCCCGGCATACAGCAGGCGACGGCACTAGGACACTGGGGCACAAGAATGTATTTCGGGGTGAAGGAGGGGGTATGGAGGGGTTGGTGGAGGCAGGTGCTGCGTCCGCCCGCTGCCGAGAGGGGCTATCAGGGTGCGCAGCTGTGCTCGTCTTGGGAGAGTCCCTGGGCCGGCGGCCGAGGGGCTTCCTCAGGGCAGAGCCTCCCGAGGGCAGCCCACGGGGACTGACTGGTACAGAAGAACAGGAACCTGGACCTCTTGCTTTTCTTTTCTTTTTTTTTTTTTTTAAGATTTTATTTATTTTTCATGAGAGGCAGAGCCACAGGCAGAGGGAGAAGCAGGCTCCATGCAGGGAGCCCGACGTGGGACTCGATCCTGGACCCTGGGCTCAGGGCCTGAACCAAAGGCAGATGCTCAACCACTGAGCTACCCAGGCATCCCTGGACCTCTTGCTTTAATTTTTTGTTTTCCTCTTGCCCTCATTCGATGTCCTCTAGGCTCTAGAGCTTTCCATGGGGTCGGGTTTGGGGCTGGACTTTAGCTAAAATGACATCCTTGTTGGACTTTTTCTTCTGCCCTATATGGTGCTTCTGCTACTTCCTCACCTGGGCCCCCTGAGAACATCCCTCAATGAGTCACTACCTGGAGACCTCAGGCTCTGCTTTGGGGCGACATCACCTAATACTGTGGCAAAGGGCAAGCCCTGACAGGGCTGGTGCTTTAGGACACACATAGTCTAAGGAAGGAGTAAATAATTCATTTTATTGGAGATTCCTTCAGGCAGACAGGCAGGGCGGATTCTAGAAGGTCACCGTGGCATCATGGGTAGTTGGGCAAAGAGGATCTGGAACTTCACAGCCTATGTTAAAACCCTAGTTCCAACATTTACCAGCTGATCCCGGGCAAGTAACTTCTCCGGTTCTTGTCTGTCAGCAAGGGTGGAGTGCCCTCAACAGAACAGCAGTGCCTTGCCCATTTAGGCACTCAAGGGACACATACTGAATATGTGCGTGTGTGTATATATATATATATATATATACATATATATATATTTACAGGGCCCATTCTCCAACATTGGCTAATATGTCCTCATGCTCTTTTTTTTTTTTTTTTTTTAAAGATCTTATTTATTTATTCATTCATGAAAGACATAGATGGAGCGGCAGAGACATGGGTAGAGGGAGAAGCAGGCTCCATGCAGGGAACCCGACATGGGACTGGATCCCGGGACCCCCGGGGTCACGCCCTGGGCTGAAGGCGGTGCTAAACCGCTGAGCCCCCCACCCCCCACCCCCCGGGCTGCCCTGATCCTCTTTTTGTATCTAGTCAATACTACCTTAGGGAAAGATGGGCTAGACCTCCTGGCCCTTAAATCAATAGCATCACCCATGATACCATGTTTCCAACTTTCTTGATCTGGAGATAGCCACCTGTCATCAACATCTGAGACTTCCATAGGGACCTCGAAAAGAGCTTTATGGTTTTTAGTTACTGTGGTGGCTTGATGTCCACATGTTCATTGATACTCTTCCCTTCAAGAGGTGAGCTTAATTCCCGGTCCTTGAGTATGGGCTGAACTTAATGATTCATTTATAGTCGATCAAATGTGACGTCCTGTGACCAAAGTGATGGCATGCCACTTCCAAGATAGGTCAAGGAAAGCCAAGGCTTCCTCATTGCTCTTGCTCTTGAATCACTTGCTCTGGGGTAATGAGAACACTCAAATAGCCCTTGTGGTGAGGAGTTAGGGTCTCCCGGGCACGTCAGCCAGGCAGAGTGCTCTTCCCAAAAGCCATGTGAGTGAGCTTTCTTGGAAGTGGATCCTCCAGCCCCAATCAAGCCGTTCAATGACCGCGACCCTGGCTAAAACCTTGATGGCAACTCCTTAAGAAACCCTGAATCAGAACCACCCAGCTCACCTGCTTTCAAACTCCTGTCCCTTAGAAACTGTGACATAATAAATTTTTGCTGCTTTAAGCTGCTAAGTTTAGGGTACTTTGTTAGACAGAAGTAAGTGATGAATATAGTTATGAAACAAAAGATTTCTGTCCCGGAATGGCTCGTTATGGTGTTTTTCATTTCTTCATTCACGATCATTCTTTTCTTTTCTTTACCTGGGACCTAAGGAATGATGATACTCGGGGCCCCTGGGTGGGTCAGTCAGTTAAATGTCTGTCTTTAGCTCAGGTCATGATCTCAGGGTCCTGGGATCGGGCCCCACGGTCTGGCTCCCTGCTCAGCTGGGCATCTGCTTCTCCCTATCCCTCTGCCACTCCCCCTGTTTGTCCTCTCTCTCTCTCAAATAAGTAAAATCTTAAAAACAAACAAACAAACAAACAATGACACGACCCCCACCCCACAGCTCATAACTGACCTACTGACTTAGTTAAAAAACAAAGATAATCTATCACTCCCAGGACATTTCTAAGCTTTTGAAATGCATCTGTTTATCAAAATGTCTCCAGAAAGGTTAAAGATTATTATTTATTTGGATTATATAAGTTCCTTACAAGCAAAAAAAATGATAATATCTGATGATGTCCTGGGTTAGGGTACCAGGGGGTAAGGATGTAAACTGATGCATGCTTCCAGGGGGCAATTTGGCAATGTGCAATAAAAGCTCCTAAAAACTTATTTTTTCATATTCTTTGACCCATGGATTCTACTTTTCAAATTTATCCCAAGGACTTAATTTGGTAAGTACATGAAGTTGTATGAACAAGGATGCAGCATGGTATATATATATATATATATTTTTTTTTTTTTTTTTGAGCAGCATGGTTTATAATAGTAAAAAGGGGAAAATCCTAAAGGTCTAACAATAGGGATCATTTAAATAAATGACAGTAATCTCACAGTGAAATCCTATTCAACCTCTAAAAGTGATAATGAATACCTATACTTTTAACATGGATGTTATAAATGTAGATAAATTCAGTGAAAAAAATTATAATGTGTTTATTAAGATTCCATTTTACAGAAACATAAAAAAACTGTATGTATATATTTGCATGGAAAAAAATCCTGGAAGGATAGATGTCAAAATATCATCTGTGGTTACCTTTTAGTGATGAGAGGGTAATTTTATTTTAATTTAATTTAATTTAATTTAATTTAATTTAATTTTTAAAATATTTCATTTATTTATTCATGAGAGACACACAGAGAGAGAGAGAGAGTCAGAGACACAGGCAGAGGGAGAAGCAGGCTCCATGCAGGGAGCCCTATGTGGGACTAGATCCGGGGTCTCCAGGATCAGGCCCTGGGCTGAAGGCGGCGCTAAACCGCTGAGCCACCCAGGTATTCCGAGAGGGTAATTTTAATTGATTATTTTTGTTGTTGTTGATCTGTATTTCTACTTTTTCTTCTAGTGATTTAATGAATCAAGAAAAAAAGCAATGCAATTCATCTTAGAAACTTAGGAAAATAAAAAAAAAGAAAATTAGAAAAATACAGAACAAAAGAAAGTCGTAGTCAAGTGAACTTACTCAAAGTTAATCAGTCGATATTTTGGTGCATATACTTTTAGCCTTTTTATGCTCAAATATACATACAAACATGTATATCTTTAAAAGCATGATTGGAATCAAATATCATTCGCAGCTTATTATATTTTAAAAGTATATTTTGAAGTGTTTGAAGTAATTCCAAGCTCAAAGGCTACAATTCAGTACAATGTTTTTTCCTAAACCATTTGCTATTTGCATATGTTAGTGTATCTTGTTTACAGACATGGATGTTTGCATATGTAAACACAGGCAACCGTCCACAGCAGGACCTTGACACTAACATTAGGCTACCACTTAGCTCAGACTATTGAAATGTTACCATGTGTCCCAATAATGTCCTTTTTAGCAAAATAATCCAATTCAGAGTCATGCTTTTTTTTTTTTTTTTTTTTTTTTTAGTTGTCATGTCTCTATCCTGCTTGGGTCTGATATGGTTCCTCAGGCTCTCTTTGGCACGTGACTTTGACTCTGGAAGGTTATAAGCCAGGTGTTTTTTGTGGAAGGTCCCTCGGCATGGGTTTGTCCCGATTAGATTTGGATTCTCCATGGAAGTGAGGTTCGTTCTTCCCACTGCATCCAGTTCCCCTTCAATTCCAGGCTGATCCAGTAATGTTTACTTTGTCCACATTATTATGGTAGAATTTGCCAGGTTTCTCTACTAAAGTCACCGTTGTTTTTCTCTTGTAACTAATAGTAATAAAATATTTCGTGGTGGATGCACGTGGCAGCTATGCAAGTATTTAATTCCTTATCACATTTTCAATGTATTTATTTACTTCTATTAGTAGAGACTCAAGGTTTCTTTTTTTCTTTTTTTATTCAAGGAGTTGTATAATTGGTCCCGAATTAGTCAGTGGAAGCCCTCTAAATCTGGCTTCTGGGTGCTGTTGCCATATCTCCGTTATTCGTAAGGTACCTCCTTGCTTTGAAAGACAAGATGGTCCAAGTCTATCTTGTATCTTCCTTGCCCTGGACCCGTCATTTCTCCACCTTGTTTGGGTGGAGAATAGTATTTTGTGTGCTTTGGGTTGCTGGGGTGAGAGAGCTCCAAGACTGTCAGTGGACAGAGCCTGGGACTATAGCAAAGAGATTCAATTACACATGCACCCACAGACGTACATGTGTGTTACTCATATCCTTACACTGAAAACCACCAATACCTCAAATTGGTATTCCTAACCCCTAACCCTAACCCCACAGGGCTCATATTTGTTTCCTCCCTTTCCAGCTTATATCTCCATTTCCACATTTATGACCCTCTTCTCCAGTATCTTCTGCAATATCTTTATTTATTCGATCGATCTCCACGTGTATAACCAATCTCTGCTGTCCCTCTCCCATATGGGTGCCCACTGCCCACTCGGACTCTTGACACTGTGCCAGGCTGCCCCCCTACGTGGACGCTCCCCGCGTCAGTTGCCACACCCCACCCCGGGGCAGCCTCTGAGCGGGCACCTCCTCCAGCTGCTCAAGCTCCCACTCTTCATGCTGGATATCGGCCCCTCATTCCCCATCCCAAATCCCTCTCGCCCCCAAATGGATGCCCTGGTCACCTGTTTCAGGCTCTGACTTCCTATTCTCCACGCCAGCCTGATCCTTCCTGTGGGTGCCAACCGTGCTCTGTCCCACGTGAGGCTTCAGGAATGAATTGCATAGGAAGGAAAGAAAGGGGAAATAAAGGGAGGGAAGCAAAGAGAAGGGAAGGGGAAATAAGCAAAGGAAAGGGAAGTTTACATTTTTTGAACATTCAAATTATATATTAGCATTTTCCAGATTTTAAAGATTTTACTAGCTGTATGTTATTTTATTATTTATTTATTTATTTATTTATTTTTATTTTTTTTATTTTTTAAAGATTTCATTTATTCATGATAGTCACACAGAGAGAGAGAGAGGCAGAGACATAGGCAGAGGGAGAAGCAGGCTCCATGCAGGGAGCCCGATGTGGGATTCGATCCCGGGTCTCCAGGATCGCGCCCTGGGCCAAAGGCAGGCGCCAAACCGCTGCGCCACCCAGGGATCCCTATTTATTTATTTTTAAAGATTTTATTTATTTATCATAGACATAGAGAGAGAGAGAGGCAGAGTCACAGGCAGAGAGAGAAGCAGGCTCCATACAGGGAGCCTGACTCGGGACTCGATCCCGGGACCCCGGGGTCATGCCCTGGGCCGAAGTGGTGCTGAACCGCTGAGCCACCCTGGGCTGCCCTATCTTTTATTTTAATCTCTGATAGTTTGACAGGTGTATTTTGCCTGTATTTTGTCAAAATACAGCTTCTCAACGTTACTTACCTTTGCAGACCCTTTACTGAACAGGCCATTTCTAAACCAGTTGTTAAGGACCCGGTGTCTCCTCTTCCCTGGGATTCTTTCCACTTTCTGACACAAACCCTCGTGAACCTGATTTCCACATACGCACCCCGATACTCTGTAACCACAAAGTAAACACTCTTTACCTTTGAATGGATGGTTCATGATGGCTGCGTGGTGTCTTCAGTCCTGCGCTTGGCCTGTTCAGTCTGGGGTCGTGGAGGGAGATACCCAGGGGAGGGATGGCTCAGGAATTCCTCTTAGAGCAAGATTTCCTGGAGGGAAATTCCATCACAGTGCTGAGCTGGGGCAAGTGCCAGGGACGTCCCACTACTTGCCCCCATTAGTCTGGCCGACACCCTCCGTGGGTGGCGCCGGCGTCCGTGTTCATGGTTCCTGAGATTGTGCAGCAGCCCGGACACGCCGCTCCCAGCCCAGGCTTCTCCTACAGCTTGTTGTGCCCAGATTGCTCACCTCAGCCCCTTTGGAAGTGACTCTTTTAATGCTAATCCTAGGATGGGAAGAGATTTAGTTAAAATCCCAAGACTAGGGGATCCCTGGGTGGCGCAGCGTTTGGCGCCTGCCTTTGGCCCAGGGCACGATCCTGGAGACCTGGGATCGAGTCCCACGTCGGGCTCCCGGTGCATGGAGCCTGCTTCTCCCTCTGCCTATGTCTCTGCCTCTCTCTCTCTCTCTCTCTATCATAAATAAATAAAAAATAAAAAAAAAAATCCCAAGACTAGATTGAAAAAAGAGAAAAGAGTAAGCCATTTGTAGAATGGGAGCTGTTCTCCCTGGAAGGCCCTGTTTAATGGGGTCGCATGTTTTTTATTCTAAACAAGCAGCATCACATCCAAAAATAACCAGGTAACCTCACCAAGACCAGTGCCCTGGTTCCACAGTTCTTTCATTCTTCACAGTGGTGGTCACTTAAGTCCATCTTGTGGAATTCAGGGACTCAGCAAAAGATGAATCTTACCTTGGGTCATGCATTTTTTTAAATTGTGGTAAAATATATGTAAACATAAAAATTTCCATTTTAATCGTTTTAAAGTATGCAATTCAATGGCATTAGCTTCATTTACAATGCTGTGAAACCATCACTACCATCTGATTTCTAAAACTTTTAAAAAAAATTTTATTTATTTATTCACGAGAGACCCAGGCAGAGGGAGAAGCAGGCTCCATGCAGGGAGCCCAACGTGGGACTCGATCAACAAAAACTCTGTCACTCAAGTCACATTTTGTATTCATCAAACTAATACATACCAGAGCTGAAGCTACAATCCCTTCCCCACCACTTCCTGAATCCCGTCCAAGTCCTAAGAGGCACCAATTGCAGCGCCGGGTAATTTCTTTGACCTTATCTTTTAATTCTAACACTGATTCTTTTGTTCCCCCTGACATTCATATACTTATTTTACAAGTATTTCTTCTTTTTCTGTCGTTGCTTTTTCCTAGCATCCTGTTTTTGCTTTATGAAAACAATAGCTCCTCTGGAAACTCAGAATACACTGATCGAGGCCTCCTGATTAATTACTAGGACTTTACCCTCTGGTCTCTGCTCCGTGAAGTTTGCTTTTGCTTCATTTTTTTTTTTTTAACTGCAATCTTCAAAGAGATGTGGAAACCATTCAATATGTGAAGAAAATGGATTTTGCAGACAGAACTAATTTTGGAGACTTGGGGGAGTAAATTTCTCATTAAAATAAAGAGAATTCAGGGCAGTCCGAGGGTTCAGCGGTTTAGCGCCGCCTTCAGCCCAGGGAGGAATCCTGGAGACCCGGGTTCGAGTCCTGCATCGGGCTCCCTGCATGGAGCCTGCTTCTCCCTCTGCCTGTGTCTCTGCCTCTCTCTCTCTGTGTCTCTCATGAATAAATAAATAAATAATTTTAAAAAATAAAGAGAATTCAGTCTTATTAAACGATACATGTAAGCATATACATATGTGTGTACATAGTGCATGGGTGTGTAATTCCAGGAAAGTGGTAGGTGCGGAGTTTATGGTGGCTCTAATTTTTCTTTTTTTTGTGCTTTCCTGACTCAAAAACAAACCCCACGGCATCTACCATGTGTATGAGTTGTGCCACCAGAGGGCACCAGTGCATGAATTTCACGATTGTTACCATAAAACCGGTGCTTGGCTCTGGCCTGGGCCCCCAGCTTTCTTTAAAAATTCAGAGCTGGGGTGGGGGTGGGGGAATTCAGAGCTGTGAGATCTTGCCGTTGGCAACAGCATGCTTGGGGCTAGAGGGTATTATGCTACAGGAAATAAGTTTAGGCAGAAAGGGAAATATGATATGATTTCACTTATATTTAAGAGACAAAACAGATGAACATAGGGGAAGAGAAGGAAAAATAAAATAAGATAAAAATTGAGAGGGAGGCAAACCATAAGAGATGCTGAATTCTAGGAAACAAACTGAGGGTTGCTGGAGGGGAGGCGGGCGGAGGACGGGATGACCGGGTGATGGGCGTTACGGAGGGCACGCGACCTGCGAGCACTGGGTGTTCTATGCAACTGGTGAATCACTAAACACTACCTGTGGAACTAATAAAATAAGTAAAATAAATAAAAATTAGAATACTCAGGTATTTATTTTACTGAATAAAATCTGTGACGTTTAACCAATAAGTTAATCATAATCTTTCCTGGATGGCAGGATTTGTTTAATTGTTTCAATAGTTCTCTTTTCTTAGTCTTCAGCAATTATATTATGCATTATTTGAGGGATACAAATCAAAATGATATATCTCTGTAAAATAGTTCAGTTTCAGCATAAAGTGCACAGCTTTCAACCGTTGTGAGGGAAAGAAACTAGCATAAAGGTACAAAATGGTGACTCACTAATTATTTCCCTGTCATTATTTCAGATTATCACTCCAAAGCTAATCTCATGAATAGACTCATCAGAATGTTCTTTTTTTTTTTTTTTTAAGATTTTATTTATTCATTCATGAGAGACACACAGAGAGATGGGCAGAGACATAACGCAGGCAGAGGGAGAAGCGGGCTCCATGCAGGGAGCCCGATGTGGGACTCGATCCTGGGACTCCAGGATCACACCCTGGGCCAAAGGCAGGTGCTAAACCGCTGAGCCACCTGGGCTGCCCAGAATGTTCTTTTTCATCTAATTCCATTAAGAAAGATTGAAGACACTTCCCTCTCCACCACCTCCTATCTCCATGTTTAAGAACTCTATAATTAGGTCTCTCATTTCTTTTTAAAAATGATAATATAGGGATCCCTGGGTGGCGCAGTGGTTTGGCGCCTGCCTTTGGCCCGGGGCGCGATCCTGGAGTCCCGGGATCGAGTCCCACGTCGGGCTCCCGGTGCATGGAGCCTGCTTCTCCCTCTGCCTATGTCTCTGCCTCTCTCTCTCTCTCTGTGACTATCATAAATAAGTAAAAAAAAAATAAAATAAAATTAAAAATGATAATATAAATCAACCATATAGAAAAGAATAAAAATAATACTAAAACATACATACTTTCATTACTATTTTTTTAAGTGTTAACGACTGGACATATTTGGTTCAGATCTTTTTATTATTATTATGTTTTATTTATTTATTCATGAGAGACATAGAGAGAGAAGTGGAGACACAGGCAGAGGGAGAAGCAGGCTCCATGCAGGGAGGGACTCGATCCCAGGACCCCGAGGTCATGACCTGGGCCTGGGCCGAAGGCAGACGCTCACCCACTGAGCCTCCCAGGTGCCCCCTTTTTATTCTTTTTAAGAAAAACTAAAAGGACACAGATGCAGCCACTGTTACTCCACTGTTCTTTTCTTCTCATTTTCCAGAAGTAACTACTCAAGAGATATTAGTGGCTATTTTCCCTGTGGATGCTTTTGTGCTTTTATTAGCTTTGCATATACCATTGACAGTCTATACAAATACATGTAATATACTATTTTGTGTTCTTAAAATGTATAGACCTTGATTCGTGTTGTGCATATTCTTTGCTGCTTGTAGTTAACAATCAGCATTATCAACACCACTGCATCTAGATCCTGTTTGTTGATTTCTTACTATTGTATTCTATATTGCAAGTATATCAGATTATTTATTTTTCCTTTATAAATGGGCAGTAATTATATAGATGGTGCTTTAATGAACTTTCTTGTGCATCTTCCTTTGCCTATATATATGTTTTTCTAGGGTATATACTTGGAAGAATTCCAAGTTGCACTATGTATGCAATTATCTAATTTTCATAACAGCTTGCATTTCCCACATTACCAGGGGGACTGAATAACATCTCAAGTGAAGACACATTGGACTATTTTTTGAAAGTCAGTAGAGCTAGATTTCTATCTTGTATCATACTCTACAAAAAGATTTCATACAAATCAAATCTTTAAAGTTTAAGACATTTAAAAATCACATTATAAAAGCAAAGCAGAAAAAAAAGTAAAATGTATTTATAGTGTTAAAGGATATGCAAATCACCAGTTGTGACTCAGTGTATAACTTTTAAGGCCTCTGGATGAGGAAAGATATCACAAACAAATTTGTGAAAGAAACATCCAAATAGAAAAACTATTTGCTCATACACTAGAAGAATTAATATCCATTGTATGTAAAGTGCTCCTAAAATCAATAAACATAAATAACCCAGTAGAAGAAAATGCAAACTATATGAAAAGGAAATTCACAAAAGAATAAATTGTCAGTAACCATTGAGATATTTAATAATAACCGTACAAAGAGAATTTTTTATCTTTCAGAATGGAATATGATATATTTGACAGTAATGTTAGAAGGACTTAAACTCTTTATGAGACTATGCATTAACATAGGTTTTTTTGGGAGAAAACTTGTCAATGCATACTGGGTTTTATTTATTTATTTTAAAAGATTATATTTATTTATTCATGAGACACACAGAGAGAGAGGCAGAGACACAGGCAGAGGGAGAAGCAGGCTCCATGCAGAGAGCCCGACGTGGGACTCGATCCGGGGACTGGATCCAGGGACTCGATCCGGGGACTCCAGGATCACGCCCCAGGCCGAGGGCAGGCACTAAACCGCTGAGCCACCCAGGGATCCCCCGCACACTGGGTTTTAAAGATTTATTTTTTTTATTTTTTATGATAGACAGAGAGAGAGAGAGACACAGGCAGAGAGAGAAGCAGGCCCCATGCCAGGAGCCCGACGCGGGACTCGATCCCGGAACTCCAGGACCGCACCCTGGGCCAAAGGCAGGTGCCAAACCGCTGAGCCACCCAGGGATCCCCCACACTGGGTTTTAAAATGTAATTTTTCTCTGACCCAGAAAAATTTAAGCATATTAAAATTGAAGTATAACAGTTGTAGAAAAGTATACAAAATGAGCATATCTCAGGGAAAATCACAAACCAAATATGCACATAAACCATAACGTTTCCTTCTAGGGCTCTATCCTTTGGAAAGATTGCCAAAGACAAAGAGGTTTAGATAATGATGCCAACTTCCATGTATTTTATTGCTGTTTGAATTTTTAAAATTCTGTTATCTTGAAATTTAATTCCAAAGCTGTTTCTGTCTAATCGCAGCTCTGCTCTGGACGAGGAAGGGAGTGAAATAGTGGATCCTGGGGCCCAAGATGAGAGGGAAGCCGGGCTCCCTCCTGTGCCCCTGAGGCAGTGTTGGAAGCAGCAGCATCAGTGGGAGGGGGCTTGCGACCTCCGTGGACATGACCCCTGGAGAAAGAAAGCAGTGGGAAGGACCTGAAGGACCTGCAGGATTGCAAGACGTCAGCACCCCCAGGAGATTCAGAAGTTTCCCCAAAGGGTCCCTGGGGGCTCAGCAGTTGGGATGCCTGGGTGGCTCAGTGGTTGAGCATCTGCCCTCGGCCCAGGGCGTGACCCCGGGGTCCCAGGATTGAGTCCCCCATTGGGCTCCCTGCAGGGAGCCTGCTTCTCCCTCTGCCTGTGTCTCTGCCTCTCTCTATGTCTCATGAATAAATAAATAAAATCTTAAAAAGAAAGAAAGGACACCGATACTGAGGGACAACAGGCCGTGTGTGCTGGCCTGCACGCCCCACAGATGTTCATCAACCTCAGGGCGTCCTGCGGGGAGGGGCCGTTGGGGCGGTTGCAGGTGGCCGTTCTCGTTCCCTAGCTGGCAGCCTGGCCTCGCCGCCCTAGCTCCCAGGACAGGTGTGTTGGGAGAACAGGAGCTGCTGGGAACCGAGGAGCCAGGGTCCGTCCCCCACCCCACCCCCGCACAGGGCTCGGGGCCTTGCCCCCCAGGCGCCCAGAAGGGAAAGGTAAGGACTTTTCCAGTCCATGTGGTGATAACCCGGTTCCCAGCAGGTGCCCGACGGGGAGTGGGGGGCGCCCCAGAAAGGAGCTAGGGGACAGGACTTCCACGGAGACAGAGAAGATGTAAGAAGCTAAGAAGGGAAATTATTTGATTGGTGGTCGTTTTGAGCTCCCTTCGTTTGGGAAAACCTGGTTGGCTGCTTGGGATTGGTCGTCCTTAGGTTTTGATTTTTTCACCTGGAAGCTTTTTTTTTTTTTTTTTTTTTTTTTTTTTTTTACCTGGAAGCTTTTCAAGCTTAGATTTTGTTTGCTTCCCCAGCCGACCCGGGTGTCAGAGCCGACTCAGGCCCACGGCTGCCGGCTGCCCGCCGAGGGGGAACAGGTGGCCTGTGGCCTGTTCGTCCCCTGGGCTCCCCTCCAGCCCCTAGAGGAGCCGCTGATCCTCCAGCCTGTGCACCTGCGGGGGTGGCACCATCCAGGCCTGTCGCCCAAGGCCCTCCTCGCGTGGGCCCCTGGCCCTGGCCCGGGCCGCAGTGCCTCTGGGGCTTGGTGATTCTCGGCACCTCGTGTGCGTGGGGTCATGCGGTTCTTGTTCCTTTGAGACTAAATAATTCGGTTGACTGGGCGAGACTCCCCATGCTGCTGCACGCACAGAACCCCCTGCCTTTGCCAGGCGCCGGAGAACCTCCCTGTGCACTTTGCACGTGCTGTCTCTGCGCACGTCCTCGGAGGGGCTCCCGGGCCTGGCACGAGTGAGGCCGCCGTGGACACGGGTGTGCCAATACCTGCTCAGCCCGATGCTCTCCTGTCCCTTTCTCCTCAGGTGGTTCCTTTCCACAGAAAAGTGGAAAAGGGAGGGAGGCATATTCTAGGCTCTGGACATCCTCACCTCAAGGAGAAACAATGTACTAACAGGCTGTTTCAATTGTTGAATGAGTTTACGCTGGAGCTGAACCAGTGCCTGGGTTAGCGGGGTCACTTCCCTGTGAGTGGGTGCCTCATGAGAATGTCACGCTGGTAATCCACACATTAAGGGTTCTGCCTTCTTGTCTACACATCCGGGTTGTAGCATAAGGTGAATTTTTTTTTTTTTTTTTTTTTTTTTTGCATAAGGTGAATTTTAAGATTGTTCTTCATGATGATTATCGCACTCAGGTTAGAGATGTGGCAAAAATGTCCCTAATTGAGGCCAGCTAACATTGCCTTTTGCTAAGACTACTGCAACTGAGCATTGGTTTTTAGCTTTGCTTTTCCAGACATTGAATTTTACCAGCACAGCCCAGATTAAGCAAATGTGTTGCTGTACGTTAACTTAGAATGAAATCATACAAATTAAAATGAGACCTAGAACTGCCAGAGAGACTGATTCTTATCCCTTGGTCATTTTCCAGTGGGCTGCCTGATTCCAGCAACCACGGCAAGGAGACCTGAGTGCAGGATCTTGGTGAGTTTTATCAGCCATCTGATAGCCTGATGCGTACGTGTCTAGTGAAAGGAATTTCCCATCGTGAGTATAATATGTTCTTGCTGATTTGTTTCTATGATCAGGCTTCTGGGTGACACTAGACTCAGTGATCCCGAACTCTGGCTGAAACTTGGCATTGCCTGTGGAGCTTGTTAAGATAATAGATGGCCACGTCTCCTCCACCCCTAGTGAATGCAATAAATCTCCAGAACCTTCAGCAATTTTGTTAAAGTTTTACCAAAGATTCTGGTCCATGGGTGAGGGTTGAAAATCACTGGACCAAATCTTTGCAGCTAGGTTTTGGCAATCCCTTTAGGCTGGCACTGTCGGTCATGGATTCTGTACTTGTGTTCCAGGTTGGCTGAAGTAAGGTCCTGCATGAGGAGCCAACACCCTATTATTCCTCCATTACAATCCTACCTAGAGATGCTCATCTTTGAAGGCAGGTGAGTAGTGAGTACGTTCCCTGAATTTCTGTAGAGGCCTGGAGGTGGTGGAGACAGATGTTTAAGGAGTGATGCTCAATTCCATCAGGAAAAGCATTTCTTTAGGTCAGATCAGATGTTTGACAGGCTAATAATTGTTTCCCAAGACACATTTTTTTCGATTCTTCCTTTGAGTACTAAACTACACTCTCTGGATTCCTTGCCTTAAATGTGTCCTTGGCACTAAGTTCTGGCAGCGTTATGTGAGTCGAAGAAGTGGGAGCCAATTCCTAGCCATGTTTCCTTCAGAGACAGCTGGTGTCTCTCCTCACTTTCCATTCGGGGCACTGATGCACCCACAGGTGCATGGTGAGCTGGCTGCAGCCACCTGCACAAAGGCAACACCTTAGAGCGCCAGATGCGGTACAGTGGCCCCCTAGGAAGAGCCCAGTCCTTCAGTGATCACACAGAGCACAGCCGCCTCCCCTGGATTCTTACGGGAAGGAGAAGTGGACTTTTATCTGTCGAGGTGCTGTATCATAGGAGTCTTTGCGGTGTCACATTCCTCTGTGCCGTAATGACAACAGAAGCCTACGGGACCAGTCGTCTCCGATCTTTACTTACTTGTTGCATCCCTGTCACTAAACCCATCTCCAAAATGCCAGAGTCAGAATGTCAACAAATGAGATACTAACAGACTTTCACTGTCCATTTGTCTAAATGTGCCACCAAATGTCTTTAGGTGGTAATAGATTTTTTAAAAATATTTTATTTATTTATTCATGAGAGACACACAGAGAGAGGCAGAGACACAGGCAGAGGGAGAAGCAGGATCCCTGCGGGGAGCCCAACGTGGGACTCGATCCTAGGACCCCGGGGTTATGATCTGAGCCAAAGGCAGACGCTCAACCATGGAGCCACCCAGGTGCCCCGCATCATACATTTTTAAAGGAGAATACCAAATGGGTTTATTTTGGCTAAGAGACAAAGATGGTATGTATTTTTTCCCGATTCTTTTTTTTTTTAAGATTTTATTTATTTATTCATGAGAGACAGAGAAAGGGAGGCAGAGACACAGAGGGAGCCTGATGTAGGCCTCAATCCCAGGACCCAGAGGTCATGACCTGAGCTGAAGACAGATGCTCAATGGACTGAGCCACCCAGCCGTCCCTTCCCTACTCTTACAAGTGCTGTTGCCTACAGTCCTTCACTGAGTAATTAAAATTGTAAATGAATTTTGCATCACCACTTCACACCACTAGGATTGTTATTATATATATAAAAAAAGAAACTGACAGGTTTTGGTGAGGATTGGACAAATTGAAGCCCTAGTGCGTGGCCGGTGAAATGTAAAGTTGTGCAACTGCTATAGAAAAGAGTGTGCTGGTTTCTTGGAAAGTTAAAAGAAAAAAAAAAAGAATCGTTTTATGATTCAGCAGCTTCACTTCTGGGTATAGACCCAAAAGAATAGAAAGTAAGGACTCAAACAGATATTTGTGCATCCTTGTTCATAACAGCATTGTTTGCAAGGCCAAAAAGTAGAAGTGACCAGAGTAAGCGTCCATCGATGGATGAATGGATAAACAGCATGTAGTATAAACATCTAATGGAATATTATTTAGCCTTAAAAGGGAAAGAAACTCTGACATGTGGTACAACACGGGTGAACCTTGAAGACATGATGCTAAGTGGAATAAGCCAGGCTCAAAAGGATAAATACTGTGTGATTCAATTTACATGAAGGATCTAGAGTAGTCAAATTTATAAGAGACAGGAAGTAAAATGGGACACTTATTGTTTAATGCATACAGTGTTTCATTTTGCAAGATGAAAAATTTCTGGAGACAACCGTGTGAATGCACTTACTGCCGCTGCAGTATGCACTTAAAAATGGCTAAAGCAGTAAATTGTATGCTATATATATCTTACCACAATTAAAAAAATTACTGTTGTATCATATCAATGGATTCTTTTTTTTTTTTTACTATTTTATTTATTTGACAGAGAGTGAGTGAGCACAAATGGGGAGTGGCAGGCAGAGGGTGAGGAAGAAACAGGCTCCCCACTGAGCAGAAAGCCTGACTTGAGGCTGGATCCCAGGACCCTGGGATCAGGGCCTGAGCCCAAGGCAGATGCTCAACCGACTGAGCCACCCATGCACCCCTATCAGTGGATTCTAACATAAAGAATAAATTGTGAAAAAAAAAAAAAGAATAAATTGTGCTGTGAGTCAAGGTTATGGACAATATTCATCACATTAGTTTGGTATTATTGAAGAGCGAATGCTAATGGAGACTGGATGACAATCTTTTGAAATCTTACGATGGGTAAAGCTGAAAATTATGGTTTTGATCTATCTTAAGGAATCCAGCGGATAGAGGCTGGGATCTGGATTTTTTTTTAATGCAATACTAGATTAAAAAAAAAAAAACAATCCATGTAAATAATCCTTGTTCTAGTTCCACGATTCTAGTTCTAGGTTGTGTATGGATCGGACCATTTATCTGGAGAGAAGGAGATAACATCATGATGATTTCATGCCTTCTTTACTGTACTATATCCGACTCTCACAAATATATTGTATACTGTATAGTCCCAAGATAGGTGGAATGAGCACAGCCCAGGTGAGATGGCCCATAGCACGTGCCCAGGCTAGCCTACGTGCAGAACTTCTTTGGCTGGTGTATAGGAGGTTGACTTTTAGAGCATGTCGTGAGATTTCTAAAGTTTGATGGGATCCTCATTCATTCAGACATTACAATCAAAAGTCACAAGCTTCCATGTGAAGAGCAGTTTGATTTTCTGGTATTTTTTCCCTAGTCGCCGAAACGGTGTCTGGCAGTACTTGGCTCTAGGCCCTTATTTATGTCAACTGGTTGATCAAGTAAGCTCTGAGCTCTGATTCTGAAGAGAAGAACAAAGACTGGGGAATAAATGAGTAATAAATGAGTAGATTGGGTTTCAGTGCAATGTGAGAAAGTAATAGACACTATCCCTGCCATCTCCCTTCACTACTTCTTATCCCATTTTCCATGAGTTGTTGAGAATCATAGTTAAAGGATATTAAGGAACTTCACAGACACAGGGAGAGAAATTATTACCTGTACCGGAAAGACAGATTTCCTTTATCATACAGATTCTCCAGCCTTTTCTGGAAGTGGCGTATTCTCAGATGAAGCCACATCTACTGGCAAGTGAGGAAAGGAACTGTAAATAAATGTGACTGTGCCAGAAAGTGAGGAATTGTTTGGGGTTTTGTGAATAGTGATGTCTAAGCTAAAGCCAAAATGTGGGAATCTACAAACACAGCATTGGACAATTGAAAAGTACGTCAGGGAGCTTGCTATCCCGAATGTTTAGGTGTTTATCCTGAGGTGCCTCCTACTAGAATCTACATCTTCAGGTTCTCATTGAGCATTGCGTTGTATGGAAAGAACAGAACAAGTGAAATGTCCACAAATATAGTACTGGAAAGTTGAATCGCACAATTTCTTGAGGAGCTTCAGGTTCGTTTCATTTCAAATTATGCTACAGAGAAAGGCAATTCCAAACCCCAAAGCCCCACATAGCCATACTGGAGAGACTTCACTAGGTCAATGCACTTTATTAGTTCTACTCAACTAGGGGTTCACATGAACACAACACAGGAGTACACTCCAGACGACCATTTCCTGTTTCTCTTGGAGCTGGCTCTCTGTCACTGCAGGCGTTCATCCTCATAACACACTCAAAATGTGCTAAAGTACTTGACCTTTTGAAACCACTTCTCAGAGCGCCATCAACCAACTTAGCCCACGTTGCCTTTGCATGGTGTTAGGAGAAGAAAGGGAGATGGTGGATGACTAAAATGAATGGGATCAAAATGAGCATTCTTGATTTTGACCTGCAAGGATCAGTATGGAGAAGGTTATATCCTCCTACTCTTGCCTTCTTAGAGAATATTCTTTTAGAATGGCTACTTTTTTGCATTGTGGTAGATGTTGGCTTTCACATCATTATCCAGAGCCATAATATCATCTACGTAAACAGGAACAATTTCCTGAATATTATTTTGCCATCGACAAGTAATAAGGACATAGCCCTGCCTATAAAAAGAGTCATATTCACAGTCTGTCATTTTAGCTCCTCGTGTTAAATTACAATAGACTCCTTCTATTACTTCCTTGCTCCTGTGACATTTCTTAACTCCATTCTTACAAGGCACATGTAAGTTTTTACAGGTCTTTTGCACGTCCTCATATGCTATTTGGAGGAAGAAATGTTCTCTGACACAACTGAAATTGTTGTGAACGTTTTTCATCTTGATTTCTTCAGTACAGTAGGCTGAATCAGTTAGTGGTCTTCCAGGATCGATAATAATACGCCTTAGGAAAGTATCTTTGGTAGGAGGTTTGGCAGGTCCTGGGCTGTATATGTCCCCCAAGTAATCTTCAAACTCTTCTAGCTTTTCATCTGTGAAATCACCAAAGTTCTTCAGAATTATAAATTGCAGTGGCTGCATCATCAGCAGGAGCAGCAGAGCCAGGGGCTGCATGGTGAGCAGAGTCCACATGTCCTTTTGCGGAGACTAGGAGAGATAAGGAGATAAGTGCCACTGCCACAGTGTGTCTGCTTTTGTTCCTCAGCCACATTAACTCCTGCTGTTCTGAGCTCTAAGACTTTGGACAATTTTCAAATTGACAACTCAGAATATATTTCAATATTTCTGAAACGTGGACTGAAAAGTAGCCCATGGTCAGCCTGGAAGACTGTGGACGTGAGAGGAGAAGGTGAAGGGAGAAGGGAGAGAAAAGGAGAGAGGAAGAAACAAGGAAGGTGAGGCAGAGAGCAAGGAGGGGTGGAGGGCAGGCAGGAGGAGACAGGAGCCCAAGGTGGCCGTTGGGGAGAGAGGCCGAGAGGGGCTCTTGGGCTCTTAACCCTCTGGAACAGATGCCTCCCTTCCCTTCTTGGGAGTTGGGAACCTGCACTGCAAAGAGCCTAAGTGACCCCCACACCCACACTCCCTGTTCCGGGAGGACAAAGATTCCTCATCTTGTGACTTCTCTTTCTGCCTGGACTGCAGATGCCCGGGAAGAAGGGATGGAGCCAGGTGGGGCGGTCAGCGGAGCACCACCTGCTGCTGCTTCAGGCGCTTTCACCGCCACCCCTTCCCCTGGGGCTGCTCCGTCCCCTGGGCGGCCTCTCTTGCCTCTCCGGAGAGCTGCGGCGCACCCCGTACCCTGTGGGGTTCCCCATCCTTCCTTGTTCTCTTCGGTAAGCTTCCTAGGCTTCCTGTTTCCGGGGTGACCAGGCTTCACATCCCCAATCTCTCTCCACCCTGCATCGAAGAACTATTTTAAAGCGTTCCTTGCGAGAGCCTGAGCAGTAGCACCGTGTGGCAGGAACGGTGCCCTGCTGCTGGACGGCAGGGCAAAATCGGTCCCTCTCGAGCCAAGTGTCATCTTTCACAGAGAGCCCCAGGGCCTAGCTATCGTTTTCCATTTCTAGTCCAAAGCTGGCTGCTAAGCATTAATTCTCCAAAGAGGCTTTCCTCCCAGAGAGAGGCAGGCACCTGAGGTATGCTGGGGAACAGGCTTCCAGAGCCACCTCTGCCCATGACCTCTTTACCGCGCTCAGTCTTTGGGGTGTCTGGGCCCCAGAGAACGGTTGTTTCTAGCTTTGGCTGGAGAGGTCCTAACACTGAGGGTATTGGCCTCCCCTGCGAGCGCAGGAGCTTGGAGTGGAAAGGGACGAAAACAAGTCTGAGCAGCTGAATACATGCAGTCTTGGGGTCACCCCAAAATAAAATAACAATAACAAATAATCACGGCTAGCATAAGGAGCGGTGATGGGCCCCCCTGTGCTAAGCGCTCTCGTGCACCATCTTCATCTGCCCAACGACATTTGATAAACAGGTTGCTTTTTAGTATTGTTTTTGGTTCTATTGTAATTAGCCTCTCTTGGTGACGGGAAGTCGCTGAAAACCTTACGCTGGCCCCAGCAGCAGCCTGGGCAAACCCGGCTCACGGGCCCTTCTGACGGCCCGTCTCTTCGCTGCTCTAGGGCCTGCACCAGTCCGGTTTCCCCTCCTGGGGCTACTGTGTCCCTCCTCTGCTGTCCTCGTAGCTCTACCAGAAACCGCGAGTGCACGGCCAGGTCTAGAACCGTCCCCGAGCCCTTGGGGCACCGCGGGGAGGGCTGCCGGCCGAGGCCTAGCTGCACGTTGCAGGAGCAGGTTTTCTTACTCCAAGGCCTTGGCATCAGGAAGTCCCCCCTTAAGGCCACCTGAGGGGTTCCCATTACTCATGACCCAGACACTCTGACTTACGTGGAGATGGAGACAGAGAGCCCCTGATTCCAGGATGGATCTGATCGGTGTCGATGTGAGCAGTCAGAGGAGTCAAGAAATGCAGGTGTTGTGCACACCCGACGGAAGGCTGAAGCAGGAGAGGAGAAGTGGACTGAAAAGGAAAACCGGCGGGTGGACAGGGGAAGGGGTGGCCCTCCCTCCCTGCCCTACTCTGAGTCCTCCCTCCCTCCCTGCCTGCCCACAAGCTCATCAGGCCACCCGTGGCCCAGGGAGGCTCTTCAGGAGAGCACCCCGTCATCGTGACCGTCCAGGGAGCTCAGCACACACTCCCGCAAGTGAAAACTTGGAGCCACTGAGGCATCTTGGACTGGAGAGAACCGGACAGCAAGTGCATGGATGGCAGAGCTCAGGCTCCTGCCCAGGACACACCTTGGGCTTGTCTGCGACACCTCCTTGATTTTTTAAAAAAATATTTTTATTTATTTATTCATGAGAGAGAGAGGGAGAGAAGCAGAGGCACAGGCAGAGGGAGAAGCAGGCTCCACGCAGGGAGCCAGATGTGGGACTCGATTCCAGGTCTCCAAAATCATGCCCTGGGCTGAAGGCGGCGTTAAACCGCTGAGCCACCCAGGCTGCCCCCTCCTTGATTTTTATAGCCTAAACTTCTTCTTCTTTTTTTTTTTTAGCCTAAACTTCTTAATCCTATAGTTATGAATTCAACTTGTAGTTTTTGTCCTTGTCAAAATCCTTTCTCATCCTGAAAGTGTATACATTTTCGCTTCTATCCTATTTTACTACTTCTATGGATTTTTTTTTTAATGACTTAAGTCTTTTACCCATCTGGAATTCATTTATTTTGAAGTGTGGTAAGAGATGGGTTTTGTTTTCACATGATTTGTCCATAATCCCAGTATCAGTTATTTGGGGAATGAAATCCAATCCACTGTCTCATCTCTTATTTATTTATTTAAACAAAACTTTTTAAAAAAACAGTTGATGCTTAACCAACTGTACCATCCAGGTTCCCCTCTCACCTCTAACTTAAAAGTTACCTTATGGGGCCCCTGGGAGGCTTCATTGGTTGAGTGTCTGCCTTTGGTTCAGGTCATGATCCCAGGGTCCTGGGATTGAGCCCTGAGTCGGGCTCACTGCTCAGTGGGGAGCCTGCTTCTCCCTCTCCCCTCTGCTCAGGCTCTCTCTCGATATCTCTGTCTCTCTTTCAAATAAATAAATAAAACCTTTAAAAAAATAAAAGTTACCGTATATGTTAAATAATTCTGTTCCTGAACTGTCTATTGTTTTTTGATAGTAGTTTTATCTATTTGTGTGCCAGTGATATGCTTTTCCTTATTCTCATTTGACAAAATATTTTGATATCTAATAAAGCAAACCACATCCATTCCTCTGCTTGTTCAAAAACCAGCACAGAGAGAACAGAAAGTCGATTACTGGTTGCTTGGGGGCAGAAGAGAGGAATGGAGATGAACAGGAAATGAGCAAGACAGACAGACAGACGGAAACAGAAAACACAGAACAGATGGCACCGAATCATGCTCAGGCGGTGTTTCTTAAGTTTTCACCTGGCAGCCTCACAGCAGAACCACCTGGCCTCCCTCTGGATTATAGATTCCTTGGTTTTTCCTCAGACCTCATGAATCAAAATCTTTGTGAATGGGCCCATAAATTTGCACGGTTAACAAATTCACAAGGTGAGTCATAGCCCACTAACGTCGGGGAAGCACTTCCTTATACCCATAAACATGTAACTGATGGTATAGAAAACATCCCCAAGTAGCGTGGAGAGTGTTAGGCCTTCTCAGCAAATGTTTTTGGAAAAAAAATTGAGTTGCATTGCTTTTCACCTTTTAGCTGTTGTGAATAACACTGCTTTGAAAGTGGGTGTACAAACATCTGGTTGGGTCCTACTTTTCCTCTCTGCTTGTAAACTTGCTTGGGAGGGTTCGGGAAGCTTAGGTCTATAGGTGGGGAAGAGCCTGAAAGGGACTGTGGGTCCCAGGCCTCTTCTATGACGCAGGTCCTGAGTCCCTGGTCAGGACTCTGTATTTAACCACTATTTTTACAAAAGTAAAAGATTGAGAGGAGTCATGAGCCCCTTAGACGAATATATATTCCAGAGAGATTATTAAATGGTCTTTTAAAAGCAGATTATTTTTAAAATGCAAGATTTTGAACAGATCTTACAATGAGCATCAATGGATTATGATCATAAAATACTTATATAGCTTTAGTCACAAAGGGAAAAACGAAAATTGTATCTTTCAAATTGCTGATAATCATACCTTACAAACTCAATGCTGGTGAGTGTGTACAGTGGGCAATCACACATTTGTGATTAGAATGAAAAAGTTGGCAAATATAACAAAAAGCTTTAAAAAGCTGATTAATTTTCTCTTGTTTTAGGGATCCCTGGGTGGTGCAGCGGTTTGGTGCCTGCCTTTGGCCCAGGGTGCGATCCTGGAGACCCGGGATCGAATCCCACATCAGGCTCCCGGTGCATGGAGCCTGCTTCTCCCTCTGCCTGTGTCTCTGCCTCTCTCTCTCTCTGTGACTATCATAAAAAAAAAAAAAAAAAAAAAAATTTTCTCTTGTTTTAATAGGATTCTTTTTGTTTGTTTTTGTTTTCTCTACAACTTTTTTCTTTGCATTTTTTAATAGATTTTCCTTCACAATGGAGATATAAGGGTGATAAGAGTTTACAAATACTCTCAAAGTAGTAATTCTTTATATAGATACATAGTGGCAAATAAGAATGTTTGTAATTGTTAAGATTATTTTGAGGATACGAGGCCTATCTTTTGCCTACTTCATTTATTTATTTATTTATTTATTTATTTATGATAGTCATACAGAGAGAGAGAGAGGCAGAGACATAGGCAGAGGGAGAAGCAGGCTCCATGCACCGGGAGCCCGATGTGGGATTCGATCCCGGGTCTCCAGGATCGCGCCCTGGGCCAAAGGCAGGTGCCAAACCGCTGCGCCACCCGGGGATCCCCTTTATTTATTTTTTAAAGATTTTATTTATTTATTCATGAGAGATACACAGAGAGAGGCAGGGACCCAGGCAGAGGGAGAAGCAGGCCCCATGCAAGGATCCCGATGTGGGACTCGATCCCAGGACCCCGGGGTCACACCCTGAGCCAAAGGCAGATGCTCAACCGCTGAGCCCCCCAGGTACCCCTATCAAAAGAATATTTTTAAAACAACATTAAGGATATTGAGACAAGTATATATAGTAGAATATTTTTCACAATTTTGGAGTTAAGAAAGGATGTTTTTATTAAACCAAACAAGAGCACAGCCACAAAGAAAATTATTGAAAGACTTGATTACAGACACACAGACTGAATTACATACCCATACACACAAGTACACAGAAACCTCACCCAAAACAGATAATATAATAATAATCCCTAATAACAAAAGACACCCCCCCCCCCGCAAAAATTTAAAAAGCAACAACTTGGAAAAAAAAATACTTTGAAAACATATTCAGTATAAAATTGCTTCTCAGACTCAGGTGTAAGCAAAGTGTGAGTTTCTTTTCTAAATCCAACATATCTGTACCAAAACCCCAGCTCTTAATGGTGGCAGCAAAATTTTCCTCTGTTAGTATTTTAGATGTCTTCCACCTTTCTTACATAATTAGGAAAATCGAAGTATCTGAATTTGTCCTGGTAAAAGAGAAAGTTCAGCTTTGGCATGTGGGTGTTGAGTGGCGACATCCTCGCAGTTTCTCTTGTTGTTACAAACTGTCTTACTATGGAACACAGTGCTGTTGTTGCCTCACCTTTTAGATAACATTCTTAAAATCTTAACTTTTTAAAAAAAGATTTCATTTATTTATTTGACAGAGAGAGAGAGAGAGAGCGCACAAGCAGGGGGAGCAGTGGGCAGAAGGTGAGGCAGAAGCAGGCTCCCTGCTGAACAGGGCTCCTCGGGGCTCCAGATGCAGGGGCTCCATCCCAGGGCTCGATTCCAGGGCTCGATCCCAGGACCCTGACATCATGACCTGAGCTGAAGGCAGCTGCTTAACCCACTGAGCCAACCAGGCACCCCTTAAAATTCTTAACTTAAAAGTCATCATTCAAAAAAAAAAAAAAGTCATCATTCTTAAAACATTTACATCCCTTAGAGCCACCACCAAGACTCCGAAGTATGACAATTTCTTTTGTTATGAAGAATTCTCTTTCTTTTCCAATATTGTACAGCAATAAAAACAAAATGCTCATTTAGGCTTTAACAAAGTATTCTTATTTCCTATGAAATCTGCATTCAATCCATGCATTTCTTAGCTTTTGCATCAGCAACTCACCATGAGGGTGACTCTGCCATGATATAGATACCTTCCCACTAGAAAAGCAAGGCAAGGTCATTTAGCTCCAAAAATTTTAAGGAGCCTGTTTAGATAAAAATACTTTTGATTTTTTTTTAAAGATTTATTTTCAAGCAATCTCCATACCCAGCGTGGGGCCCAAACCTACAACTCAGAGATCAAAAGTGGAGGGCTCCATGGACTGAGCCAGCCAGCTGCTCCTAGATGTGGTTTTATTTTTTTAAATTGTATTTATTTATTTTTATTTATTTATTTTTTATTTATGATAGTCACATAACTATCACTCAGGGATCCCTATTTTTATTTTTTTATTATTTTTTTATTTTTATTTTTTTTTTTCTAGATGTGGTTTTAAAATGAAAATGTAGAAGGGCACCTAGGTGGTACAGTCAGTTAAGCTTCCAACTCTTGTTTTCAGCTCAGGTCTTATATCAGGGTCGTGGCGTCAAGCCCTGTGTTGGTCTCTGTGCTCAGCATGGAGTCTGCTTGAGTTTCTCTCTCCTTCTCCCTCTCCCTCTGCCCCTCTTTCTGCATGTGCTCACAGGTATGCACTCTCTCTCTCTCAGATAAATAAAGAAATCCTTGAAAAAAATGAGAATATAAAAAAGGCTTAATACAGTTTTCCAGTCAAGATGGAATAACATGGACCTGATTTACCCTCCCACCTGAAACAATTTTTAAAACGGACAAAATGCGGGCAGCCCCGGTGGTGCAGCGGTTTGGCACCGCCTGCAGCCTGGGGTGTGATCCTGGAGACCCAGGATCAAGTCCCACATCGGGCTCCCTGCATGGAGCCTGCTTCTCCCTCTGCCTGTGTCTCTGCCTCTCTCTCTTGTGTCTCTCACGAATAAATAAATAAAGTCTTAAAAAATAAACTGACAAAATGCTGGAAAAACTACTTTCAAGACACTAACATCAGACAACAAAACACACTGAACTTTGGGAGACAGGAAACTAGCAAGGTGAGCCATACAGTTTGCTTGGGTTCTGCCTTGAGAGAGATTCCAGACAAAAGTGAGGGGATGACAAGCTTAGGAAGAGCCTGGAGACCACGAGACATGAGGAGGAGGAACTGAGGAAATGAGGAGGCCAAGAAATGTGAGTCCATAGGACAAAGTACCAGAAAGGAAAGAGCTGCCTTGAGCAGAGCCTTGAGCTCAAGTATGCAGCAGAGGACTGTTTATCACATGTGGGGGAGAAAACCACCTGCAGCTGGGAAAAATAACTTGTCTACTTGTCTAAAAGGATCAGAGGAAATAGTGCCTTGGCCCATGAGCCAGGCTGGAAAAAGTCAAAATTCATGGGGCATTAGACAGCACTAGGGAAGGTCTTGCCTCAGTAGCAGGGAATAATTAGCCCTAGATCACCACGGATCTGCATCTTCATAACAAATCAAAAGGATTGACGTGGTTCCAAATAGCTGATGTGTATCCCAGAAAAAAGATCAGGGAGGTTTACATGAATACAAGAATATCTTTGTGAGTTAAACCAAGAAGGTGGAATTCACAATGTCTGGCATCTAATCAAAAATTACTAAGCATGAAAGGAAACGAACACAAACCATAATGAGCACACTAATCATCCAATTGAATTAGACCCCAAACAGGCATAGAACAAAGGCATTAAACCTATTATTATGACTGCACTTATGTGCAGAAAATTAATTAGATTCATGGGCAATAGAAAAATCAAATTTATAAAGATAAAAACTAAAATGTGTGAGATAAAAAATGCACCAGATGGGATTAATGGCAGATTAGATATTACAGAAGAAAGCTTAGTGAATCTGAAGTTTCCAGAGTTAATTCAAGTGAAACAGAACAAGGAAACAAAGCAGAGTGAAAAGAACATCAGCAGGCTGTAAAATGAATTCAAGCGACCCCAGATGGATAATTTGAGTCTCTGAAAAAGAGAAGCAAAAATTAGGAGAAATAGTGGCCACTTGCAAAAGTTAATGGAGAGTATAAGTTCACAAACCCAAAAAAACCTCAACAAACTCCTAGTACAAAAAGAAAAAGAAAGAAAGAAAGAAAGAAAGAAAGAAAGAAAGAAAGAAAGAAAGAAGAAAAAAGAAAAGAAAAGAAAAGAAAAGAAAACCGTATCAAGGCACATCATAACCAAATTGGAAAGCAAAAAAAAAAAAAAAAAAAATATAATGAAAAGAAAAACCTTAGAAGCAACCTCAGAAAAATAGATATGCTATGGCCAGAGAAACAAAGATAGGAATGTTAGGGGTGACATTAGATTTCTTATCTGAAACAATATATAAGTAAGAGTAGGGTAGGAAAACATTAAAGTACTCTAAGTAAGAAAATTTCAATGCAGAAATTCTATATCTGGCAAAAATATCTTTAAAACCCTAAGGCAGGGATCCCTGGGTGGCGCAGCGGTTTAGCACCTGCCTTTGGCCCAGGGCGCGATCCTGGAGACCCGGGATCGAATCCCACATCGCGCTCCCGGTGCATGGAGCCTGCTTCTCCCTCTGTCTATGTCTCTGCCTCTCTCTCTCTCTCTCTCTCTCTCTCTCTCTGTGACTATCATAAATAAATTAAAAAAAAAAGACTGTTTAAAAAAAATAAAATAAAACCCTAAAGCAGAATAAAAACTTTTTCAGATTGCAGAGTTTAAAGAATGCATCACCAGCAAACTCTCACTACAAGAAAATTTAAAGGAAAGGCAAACAGGCAGAGAGAAAATTAATACCACTTGGAAATGTGAATTTACACAAAAAAATAAAGAAATTATAAATGGTAATTTCATGGCCAAATAAATATTATTCTTTTTCTTACTATTTAAATTTATTTAAGATAAAACAGACTACAGGTGACTGGGTAGCTCAATGGGTTGAGCAACTGACTCTTGATTGCAGCTCAGGTCGTGATCTCAGGGTTGTGAGATTGAGCCCCGTGTCAGGCTCTGTGCTCGGCGCAGAGTCTACTTGTCCGTCTCACTCTCCCTCCTCCTCTGGCCCTCTCTGCCCCTCCCTGTGCTTGTGCACACACACACACACTCTCTCACTCTCTCTCTCTCTCTCAAATAAGTAAAATAAAATAAAATAAAATAAAATAAAATAAAATAAGACACACTAAACTAGTAGCAATGTGTAATGGGATTTGTAACCTATTTCAAAATAAGATGCATGGTGAACAATAACATAAAATCTGAGAGGAGAGGAAGGAATATAAGTATATTATCCTAAGGTTTTTATACTGTAAGTGAAACAGTACAATATCAGTTGAAAGTAGACTATGATAAGTCATAGACATACACGGTAAAGCCTCATGCAACCACTTAATTAAAACCAAGAGCTAGGGGATCCCTGGGTGGCGCAGCGGTTTGGCGCCTGCCTTTGGCCCGGGGCGCGATCCTGGAGACCCGAGATCGAATCCCACATCTGGCTCCCGGTGCATGGAGCCTGCTTCTCCCTCTGCCTGTGTCTCTGCGCCTCTCTCTCTCTGTGACTATCATAAATAAATAAAAATTAAAAAATATATATATATAAAAAAATAAAACCAAGAGCTATAGCTAAAAGCTAAAAAGCCAACAAAGGAGATAGAAATGGATAGAAATTTTAAAAAAAATTGGTAAATCAAGTGCAGGAAAAGGAAGCAAAGGATAGAGGAGACAAAAAATAAATAGCAAGAGTTAGACTACAACTAACCTGTATCAATAATCTCATTAAATACAAATAATCTTAGCATACCAATTAAAAGCTAGTGATAGACTGGATTAAAAAACAAATTTCAATATACATCTTCTACAAGAAATACACTTTATAGGAAGATAAAAATAGGTCAACAATAAAGGAAGTGGAAACATATACTGTACTAATGCTCATCAAAAGAAAGCTGGAGTGCTGAGCAATATCAGACCAAGTAGATTTCAAAACAAAGAATATTACAAAGCTAAAGGGGGTCAATTAACCAACAGGACATAACAGTCCTAAATTTTTATGGCCCTAAAAATAGGGCTTCAAATTACACAAAGCAAACAGAACTATAAGGGGAAGTGAACAAATCCAGGATTATAGTTTGAGCTTTCGATATTTGCATCTCAATAACTGATAGATCAAGTAGGCAGGAAATCAGCAAGATTATCGAAGACTTGAGTGAAATCCACAATTTACCCCAACTGACATTTATAAGATACTCTACAACAAAAGCAAAATACACACTTGTTCAAATGCCTGCAGAACACTTACCAGGATATACCAAATTTTCTGCCACAAAACAAGTCTTAATAAACTCAAAAGGATTCAAGTTAAACAAAATATATTCTCTGACACTGGAATGAAATTAGAAATGAGTAAGAGAAAGACCTCTCAAAAATGTCAAAATATTTGGAAACTAAACCAACCAATTCTAAATAACTCATAGGGCAAACATGAAATCAAAATGGAAATCAGAAAATATTTTGATCTGAATACTGTTGAAAACAATTACATAGCATAGCAAAATTTGTGGGATGCTGTTAGAGCAGAATCGAAGAGAAAACTGCACTACACATCTGCATTAGATGCGATGCATATAGATGATAAAGGACTTGTATCCAGAACATGTAACAATGAAAATGCAAATAATCCTATAAAAAATTGGAAAGTGTTTTGACAATTGAGAAAAGAAGATATATATGGATGACATGACAAACACATGAACAGGATGTTTAATGACGTTAAAATGCAATGTAAAACCACAATGACATGCCACCAGACACCTACTAGAATGGTTAAAATTAAAATGACTGACCTTACAAAGTGTGGGTGAGAATGTTGATGAACTGGGTCTCTCATATACTGCTGGCAAGAATGTAAAATGAGTTTTTTAGGAAGGTAAATAAACATCTCCCATGTGATCCCGCCATTCCCCTACTAGGTTTTACTCGGGAGAAAAGGAAATGTAGGTCCACACAAAGACTTTTACATGAATGTTCACGGTAGCTTTATTTGTAATCGCCAAAAACTAGAAACAACCCAAATTTCTACCATGGGGTAAATAGATGAGTGAATTGTGGTAGATCCACGTAACGATATGCCACTCAGCAAGAAAAAGGAATGAGTTATCAATACACACAACAACATAGATGAGTCTCAAAATAATTGAGTTAAAGAAGCCAAATACAAAATAGTACATAGGGGATCTGAGAGTACATAAAATCTGAGAGGAGAGGAATATAAGTATATTATACTAAGGTTTTTATACTGTAAGTGAAACAGTACAATATCAGTTGAAAGTACACTATAAGTCATAGACATACACGGTAAAGCCTCATGCAACCACTTAATTAAAACCAAGGTTTAATTGGGTGGCGCAGTGGTTTAGCGCCTGCCTTTGGCCCAGGGCGTGATCCTGGAGACCCGGGATCGAATCCCACGTCGGGCTCCCGGTGCATGGAGCCTGCTTCTCCCTCTGCCTGTGTCTCAGCGCCTCTCTCTCTCTCTCTCTCTCTCTCTCTCTCTGTGACTATAATAAAAAAAAGAAAAAAAAGTTTGTCTTTAAAAAAAAACAAAAACAAAATAGTACATAGTGTATGATTCCATCTCTATAAAACTCTAGAAAATGGAAATTAATCTATAGTGAAAAGATTAACCAGGCAGATCAGTGGTTTCTTGGGGATTGAAGGTGGGGACAGGTGAGAGGAAGGAATAGCTAAAGGACATGGAACTTGGTAAATGTTGGATATGATTTAATGGACACAGACGTATGTCAAAACTTAGGAAATTAGGCAATTTAAATATGTTCAGTTTATCATATGTCACTTCTATCTCAATAAAGCTGTTTTATTTATTTATTTTTAAAGAATTTATTTATTCATGAGAGACATGGAGAGAGAGAGGCAGAGACACGGGCAGAGGGAGAAGCAGGCTCCACGCAGGGGCCTGATGTGGGACTCGATCACAGGACTCCGGGATCACGACCTGGGCTGAAGGAAGGCGCTCAACCGCTGAGCCATCCGGGGATTTCCACTTTCAGGGAAATGTATTTTCTTCTTTCACTCCTGGCTATGGCTCTCTTTAATGGGCCTAATACTGAAATCTCTGGGAGACCAGCACATGTTTCACTACTGCTCACTACTGCTCACTACTGTTACCTGGCCTGAAATACAAAAGATGTAAACAACTCACATGGCATATGTACAGAAACTCACCTTATTTGGTGATGGAAGAGAGAAAAATGCATTATACATTTTTTTTTGTCTCTTAGAGAAGGACAAAAAAAAAAAAGCAACCAAATTAGTATCTTAATAAATGATCCTACCATGCACATAGCAGGAAAGGTGGTGATATCTGTAATATGTAAAGAAAATCACTTCCTACTGATAAAAAAGAAGCCGTTGGCCAACAGAAAATAGTGTTTGTAAATGACCAGATATCATCTGAAAAGAATCTCACCTTGAGTAGACGTGAACAGATTCATATATATATATATTTTTTACAGATTCATATTTTGATCAGAAAATTGTGTTCACACAGTGGAGAATGGCCGGGCAGGCTTGAGAGTGTGTCGGAAGAAGTCAGGAAGTGATTGGGAAAATCTTAAATGAAAATTGGGCAGAAAAAAAAAAGAAAATTGGGCAGAACAGAAAGGAGATAAATGATACACTTGAAAGTTATTTAAGGACATAAAAATCATAGGACCTGCTGTTAGGATGGATAAAGGAAATCAGGAAAATGTGTCAAAGATAAATTCCTTGGGTTTTTCCGTAGCAGTTTTGTTGAAGTATAGTTTACATAACATAAAATTCACTCATTTAAAATGCACAATTCCGTGACATTTAGTAAATGTAGAGTTGTACAATTGTCACCCAATCCAATTTTAGGACTGGATTTCCATGGCCTCTAAAAGATCCCTCATGTGCATCTGCCATCACTCCCCGTTCTCCTGCAACCGCTCCTCTATTTTGTGTTTGTACTTAACGATGGTTTGACTTTTTAATGATTTTTTTTTACTGTATGACGATGTGACAGCGGTACACATTCAGCAAAAACTGTTCTTCGAACTTTGATTTGGACGTTTCCCGGGGGCTGGCTAGGGACATGCGATCCCATGCTCCATGATGCTGGGTGGCCACGGGTGATGAGGGCAAATGTCGGGGACACCCACAGCTATTCTTTTTTTTTTTTAAGATTTATTTATTTATTTATTTATTTATTTATTTATTTATTTATTTATGATAGACATAGAGAGAGAAAGAGAGAGAGAGGCAGAGACACAGGCATTGGGAGAAATAGTCTCCATGCAGGGAGCCCGACGTGGGACTCCATCCCAGGACTCCAGGACCACGCCCTGGGCCGAAGGCAGGTGTGCAACCACTGAGCCACCCCGGGATCCCTACTTACAGCTATTCTGCACCCGTTCCAAGCTTTCAGTTTACACTTTTAGGACAGTATTCGAAAATCTCATGAGCTATCCGACCCCTTGTTACAAGGTAGGGCTCTGTGTTAGACGATTTAGGCCCGCTGAGGCTAAGGCCAGGGCTCTGCGAGGACCCTGCTCCAGGCACGTGGCTTTCTTCTACTGCAGTCAACTGGCCACGTACCTCCTCTTACAGAGGCACTTAGGGTTGCACCCAGGGCCAACCTGGATAATCCACCTCTCAAGATCACTAACTTAATCACATCTGCAGAGTCTCTTTTGCCATATAAAGTAACAGTCGCCAGTTCCAGGGATTAGGACCTGGACATCTTTGGGAGCCATTATTCAAGCGTTACAAGCCTCTAGGGAAAGCTGCAAACCTATTATTTATTCTAACACTCAAAGGATCCAGTACTCATCTGTCTACAGCAATCTTTCCACCTACTCCTACTTACGTGTTTGTTCCCGTTCCTAGTACCTTTTTCTTCTTCTCTTCGAATCTTAGCTGTTTGAATGGATCATTCATCAACGTCAAGATTTTAGTTTTCATAGGTACCTACACTAATCCCTCCAGGCAAAAGAGACACATATGCCCCTCTTTCTCTTAGGATATTATTCTATTGTCCTGTATCCAATCCTCTGTGGAGTGAGGGTACATTTATTTATGCTTTTTCCTCACTGTAGCTGGCAAATGCCTTACATATGGAAGTTTCTCAACTGCTTGTAAATATCTATAAATATCTACTTATTAACTGCTCTAATTGCCCCCTTAATAGGCCACGTCCCCGTAATCTCATTACAGTTCTCTCCACCAGGTCTAAGGGCCCATTCAACCAGTCTGGACTTACACAAACATGTCTTTCAATTATTATTATTGTTATTTAGATTGATTTATTGATTTATTTATTTAGTGCATGCAAGTGGGAGTGGGGGGTGGGCAGGGAGAGAGGAAGAGAGAGTATCCCAAGCAGACTCCACACTGAGCACAGAGCCCGACTCAGGGCTGGATCTCATGACCCTGAGATCATGACCTGAGCTAGAATCAAGAGGATGCTTAACCAACAGAGCCATCCAGGCACCCCACCTTTCAAGTTTTATAATTTATGATAGATGACTGCCTGACATGAGAAATGAAACTAAAAAAAAATCATTAAAAAAATATATATATGATTTTATTTATTCACTCGTGAGAGACACAGAGAGGTAGACAACAAGCAGGCTCCATGCAGGGAGCCTGACGCAGGACTCGATCCCCAGACTCCAGGATCACGCCCTGGGCTGAAGGCAGGTGCTCAAGCGCTTGGGCCACCCGGGCATCCCAGAACATATTTTTGAGCTGTAATATAATTTGCTCCTCACTGAGCCACGTTCATCGCCATAATCGTACTGTCTGGTAATTAAGCACAAAACGAAGTAATTCATTTAAACAGTTACAATGAGTATGATTTTCATAAAGACAGCAGAGCAATTCCAGGGCTTTCTAAAGGAAGACAAGGGAGAATTTAGCAGAGCAGAGAGCTGCTGGCAGACCAGCAGAGGCACCCATCAAAGGGGCTTGACGTGTACCCAGGGGGAGTCCAGCAACTCATGCTGTTCTTGTCCTTTTCTTTTCTTTTCTTTCTTTTTTTTTTTTTTTATGATAGTCACAGAGAGAGAATGAGGCAGAGACACAGGCAGAGGGAGAAGCAGGCTCCATGCACCGGGAGCCCGACGTGGGATCCGATCCCGGGTCTCCAGGATTGTGCCCTGGGCCAAAGGCAGGCGCCAAACCGCTGCGCCACCCAGGGATCTTTTTTTTTTTTTTTTTTTTTTTTTTTTTATGATTGTTCTTGTCCTTTTCCACCTGGGTGAAAGTCAGAGCTCCGTGTTCCAGGAGCCGTGGGCTAACAGGTGCTGAAACCATGACAGATTGAATAGTGGCCTCTAAGTGAGGTGGCCTGACTCCAGAAACCTGTACAGCTTGTCATGACGCCTGATCATTGTGTTTGAATGCAAGACGCACAAAGTCAAGTGATGCAAAGCCTGAAAAGAAAATAGAAAGCAGAAGCCACCATGGGGTGCAAAAGGGAGACGATGGTATTGAGGGCGCAGTCTGGGCAAAAGGGAGTTCGTGTTGAGGGTGCGATCTGGGCAAAAGAAGAGCACACGGATGTTGGATGAGAAAGGGATATGAGTAGAAAGGTGTCAGAAGTGGAGAAATAAGAAATAAGTGTGGGCATCTCTCAAGAGCCCATCCTTCCGTCCCTGCTCCTGCGTCCCTACTCCTGCCAGATTCTTCCTCCAGGGGGGTCCTGCCTCCTGTGGCCAGGAGGGGGGTTTAATGGAGTGGTCTGAGAGCTCAGCTCATGTTTCCATAAAAAAGAACATGGGGTTCTTAGAACAGCCTGAGCTGGGGCGAGCGAAGGGAGCAAACTGAGCGGCACAGCCTGCAGCTTTCATGCCTCGGGCTCCGCCAGCCTAGGGCCTGTTCTTTGACCATTTGCAGGACAAGCCCTAGGGGCCTACTCAGGCCCCCAGTGAGATCCCAAACTCAAAGTCATAAGGGCCAGAATTAGTCAATTGAGTTGAGTCCCTTACCTATAGAGGAGGGAGGAGTGTCATCAGTGAAGTGAAGAAATCAAATGTGCAGAGAACCTGAAAACTAGGATGAGGCTTAGTCCAACCTGTTTTCCAGAGAGACAGCAAATGTAGTAATTTGTTCTCCCGGGAGGAATACACGAGAATGTCCCCCCTTCCTGTACCTTTACCACCACTATATGACCATTTTAAATCTTACTTCTGCTGGTTGGACAGGTAGAAAATGATATCACACTGTTTTTATTCATATTATATATGTATTTTTTTTAGATTTTATTTATTTATTTATTTATTTATTTATTTATTTATTTATTTATTTATTTATGAGAGACACAGAGAGAGCGAGAGGCAGAGACACAGGCAGAGGGAGAAGCAGGCTCCATGCTGGGAGCCCGACGTGGGACTCGATCCCCGGACCCCAGGGTCACGCCCTGGGCCAAAGGTGGCAATAAACCGCTGAGCCACCCGGGCTGCCCTCATATTATCTTTAGTAGAAAGAGGGGAAAAATCTCCAAATGTTTATTGACTGTTAATTCTTCTTTTGTTAATTTTCTGTCTGTGTCCCTGACTTATTTTTCTGTAGGTGTATTCATCTGTATCTTATTAAATAGACAGCTCTCTTTATATATTAAAGACACCAGCCCTTTGTCAGCCATATATACTGCAAACGCTTTTCTCTAATTTTGTGTAACACAGTGCCCTGGTCTAATGGTAATGAAAATAGTAATGATAGCTGCCATTTAATTCTCAGAACAATCTTGTGAGGTGAGGTTTTCATTCAGGAGCATTCCGTCATTATTTTTTCTGTAAAGTTATGGGCGAGTTTGCTTTCTCTTAGAAAATAAAGATGAAGAAAACAAACAAAAAAGTGGAACTTTTTCTGTCATAACTACCCAAGGACTACTAAAAGGTGTTACCTTTTTAAAATTTCCTGTTAAGTTCCCCTTCCATAATTTTTATGTTCTTGTGAGGGAAAAAAGTAAAACCTGTTTAATCTTATTTGACTTTATGACATTGCTTTCAATAGGCAAATGTTAAATGTGTTAAGACTTGACTTGTGTACTAGTGTTGTAATTTTTCAAGTTAAAAGTGTCCCTAAAGGCCACTTCCTATATCTGATTTTTCCCAGTAAATGAGGCAAAGCAATTCTAAGACCTTCCGCAAACATCTAGCCTTCTGAAATGGAGAGGTGAATCCTTCTGCCTATACAAACAAGCTAGCTATTAGAGGGTGGTTGGGATATGCTACTCTTAGGATTTCAGAGTGTCTTCAAACTGAAATCTCAATGTTCTCAGTAATGAAAAACCTGAGATCAGATGCTTATGTAAGGAAAGTGCTAGTCACCCAGTAAATCCAAAAAAGCAAATGGATAAAGCTGGCCATATTTTGCCTTTCTGACATTTCCTTGGGAATCTACAAGAACCTCCCCTATCCCCTCCTCCAATAAGACCATTTAAGTGTGTGTTAAGCAACTACAGAATACTAAATAAAAAGTTTGGCCAAAACCAACCATGAAGCTGCAAAAATAATAATAATAATAATAATAATAATAATAATAATAATAATAAATAAATAAAGATGAATGGCCAAAAGTTTGGGCTACAGAATCAGACCTCCTTGTCTGTTCCTGGGGGACCACCTACTACGTGCGTGACTTTGTACCTTACCTATAGTCTTTGTACTTTAGTTTCCTCTTCGCTGAAGTAGGATAATAATAATCTATCTCATGGACATTGTTCTGAGAATAAAACCACAATGTGTACATTTTGGACCGGTGCCTGGCATAGTATGAGAGCTCGGTTGTTACTATTAATTTTGTTATCACCTGTTATTCATCCCTGTGGTAATGATCATATGTGACCTTGGAAAAGTCTAATATATCAATAAACATAAAGGTCTAGACATTTAAAACAGCTGCCTTGGCTGCAGCCTGCCGGCTCTCCTGTCGCTGGAGGGAAAGGGTGGCTTTCGTACGTGTGGCACTAGTAGCACGTCGGCTACTTTGTGCTTTTGGAAACATGAGTCCCCCCTAGTGGTGCAGCTGTATTTACTCGCAGGTGTGTCCCGCGGCCAGGGGGCTTCAGGGTAACAGGCTGTGTGGCCAGTCCTGGGACAGCGTGTATGAGACAGGTGCCTTTCGGTGAGACTGGCCTGTGTTGCCCGCCTGCTGTCCTCGGAAGCTCGGCGTGTGGAGGGAGCAACTTTCCGTCTCTCACTGGAACTAGATGTAGGATGCTCTGTACCTAGACAGGTCATCTAATCTAGGGGTGTTCAAACCTCGAACCACATCGGCAAGCCTAACGCTGGTACAAATCCCACGTGCCGTAGTCCTGTCTCTGATCTACAGAACTCACGGCTCCCGGACTAGAGCCCGGGGATTTGTATTTAATAATAGTTCCTAAAAAAAAATAAAATAATAATAATAGTTCCTAAAGCTAGTAGATTTTTAGGGTAAGGCTTGGCTAACAGAATACAATCTCAAAATACAGCACATTTAAAAATTTATTTATGTATGTATTTATTTATTTATTTTAAAAGATTTTATTTATTTATCCATGAGAGACACACACAGAGAGAGAGAGGCAGAGACACAGGCAGAGGGAGAAGCAGGCTCCCTGCGGGGATCCCGACGTGGGACTTGATCCCGGATTCCCAGGATCACGCCATGAGCTGAAGGTGGACACCCAACTGCTGAGCCACCCAGGTGTCCCCCAAAATATGCATATTTATTTCTCTGTCATCTAATAGTCCCAAATTAAGCAGTCCAGATGGTCAAGATACATCTTCTTCACGCAAGTGTTCAGGCACATGCTTTCCTTTCCTTTTGCTGCTTAGCCCGTTCGTAGAACACCGTGAGTGACTACAGTTGAGTCACACTCATGTCCATTTTGGGATCTAGCTGTTGGGAAGAAAAAAAATGACGGAGGAGGCCAGTCCACTGTCACAAGACCTGGATATTGTGAAGTGGGACACGTCCCTTCAGCTCAGAGAGCCTGGGAAAAGAGGCCTCTCAGGGAAGCCCCAGGCCTCACTGGACCTCTCTGACTTGAGACTGAGGAGCGTGGTTTGGGGTGGGCAACCCGAAAGTACCATCACAATGGCTGTGCTGCATACCTGAGTCTAAGAAGCCAGGTGTACTCCAGCGTGTGCATTGCATAGATAAGGAAATTGACTCCTAGGGATGTGGCACGACTCGGGCTGGGGGGCACAATGGGTCAGGAAAGATGTGAGAACTTACCTGTGATGTCACGGAGGCTATCCTTATTTCAGCACCTCCCTGGGCCCTTGGAGCCAGGAACCTGTTTTGCTTTAGAATTGTGGGTTAAAGGGAATTTAGTGCATTTTATGTTGGAAAAGCCGAGGGAATGGTTAGAATCAAGAAGGACACTGCTCCTTGTGCTAAATAATCCTCTTACTATGCTTTGCTCAAGCCTGTCTCTACTGCATGCTCTATCCAACTCTATCCAACTCTCTCTCCCATGGGCCTCATGATTGTGTCTGTCTCCTTTGTCCCCTCCTGTCATCCTCTGTAATATCTCTGCCACCACAGGGAGATGACACATGTTTGCTCTCAGGTGTCTTTCTAGCAAGCGCAGGAGACACGTGGGCTCTTCATAGCCAGGCGGTCTTGTGTGATTGCGCTGACTGGAGTGATGCAATGAGAAAGGGAAGACTTCCTAGTGTATCAGGACCAGCCTGGCAACGGAGCGACGACAAGAACTGGGCTCTGGAGTCAGACTCCACTGTAGGAAGGACGTCACTAAAATCTGAACTAAGTCTGGATCAAGAGGAGAGCCTGGGACTGGACTGCTCTGCTAGCGAGAGGGCCTGACCCGAGTTTGGGGAGTGGGCGGTGGCAGCAGCCTCGCTACCTGGAGCCACCCCTGGAGTGGAACCCACGGCCAGTACCTCCCCTCCGGGGCCCTGGGCTCTCTCCCTACGGGGAAGAAAACGGTGAGCCCAGGCATTTCCCTCCGTCACCCCCCCCCCCTGGCTGCCAAGGGAAAATCGAGTGCTTGCTACACCCCTGCCTGGGCCAGGCCACGGCGCCGACGGAAACGCAGCCCGAAGACCCAGAGGATCTGCCCCAGTGCCGCGTGTCGGTTCATTGTCAGAGCTCTGCGGTTCTAATATGAGGATTCCGCACAAAATGTGAAAAATAGGGGATCCCCGGGTGGCTCAGTGGTTTAGCACTTGCCTTTGGCCCAGGGCGTCATCCTGGGGTCCCGTGATCGCGTCCCGTGTCGAGCAGGGAGCCTGCTTCTCCCTCCGCCTGGCTCTCTGCCCCTCTCTCTGTGTGTCTCTCATGAATAAATAAATAAAACCTTTAAAAAATAAAAAATGTGAGAAACATTAGGCAAATTGATATATAAGGAGGAGTGATGCACAGTAAGAAAAGCGCTACAGCGATGTGACCTGTTCACGTGCCTGTATTTGAAATCAGAACCTTAAATAAGCGTGGTCTCGGGAGGGGCACGGAGAGGGGACAGGGAGTGAGGCGCGCCTGGCAGGACAGTCGCGCGGACCTCGTGCAGGGAGCTGGGCCCCAAAGCGCAGAAGTGAACCGCTGGGAGCAGAAAGGTCCAGACACCTCCTAGACGAGCTTCAAGAGCCCCCTGCGCACTTGGCACAGGCTCGCCACGTCTCCTGCTGCTTGGAGGCCACCCGGGGTGTCCACGCCGGGCCCAGCCAGTGCGGTGATGACAGCCTTGCTCTGGCGCCTGCTGTGCCTGTGATACCTGTGACGCTTGTGACGCCTGTGGCGCTGAGGATGAGGAGTGGAGGTCGCTCCCGGTCACTTGGGTGGCAACCCCGGTCGTGTGCACAGTGCTCACACTTATTTGAAAAGAAGCAGCGACAGTAACATCCCGGCACTCGCCCTGCAGTTCTCTAGTGTCACAGCCAGAGCCACTGAGCGTCAAGTACCAACACCGGTTTGGGGCCTTTTCTCCTTGATTTTGTCCCCGGGGGGTGGATGCCGCTTCTTGCGTCTACAGCTGAGTGATGATGGCACCTGGTTTGGCTCAGAGAAGCGGGGGGACCTGTGCTGGGGGAGCAGGTCTACACTTCCATGCAATTCTCCACAATTCCGGATTCTTTCGTTCCTCCGGTTCGTACAGGCGACCGAGAGGTCAGTGTAGGGTTGCGAGGGCAGGTGTGGAGGGCGGGCGGGCTGGCGACGGGCCTTCCTCAGCGGGACTCGGGGCTCGGGCTCCAGGCCCGGAGTCAGGACACGGGCCACTCGCTGCCTGGCCTGTCGGGGACCCGCCTGTGTGCGTGGCCAGGTCCTGCACTGGGGTTCTAGGGGCATCGGGGGGCACCGGGGGCACCGGGGGGCATGGGCGCTGGGGGACATGGGCGCCGGGGGGTCACTACTAAGGCGGCTCACTGCCCAGCCTGCCAGGGACCCGCCTGTGTGCGCGGCCAGGTCCTGCACCGGGCACCGCGGCGTAGGCACGGAGGGTCACCTGCAGAGGCTGAGCTGGCCGCGGGGGCTCCAGGTGCGGCTGTGCCAACCCCCGCCCGCAGCCGGAGCTGTGGGGCCTCGAGTCGCTAAGTCCCAGCTCAGCTCGCGTGACCACCGGCTCCCGGAGCTCGTCTGCGGCCACCGTGTCCTTGCGAGGGCCGCCACCGCTACCTGGGCCGTGCCCCCGGGCAGCCACCGTGTCACCTCCCGAGAACCCGTGATGGGGAAGACGGGACATCGTCGGTCCCCCCGAGGCTGGTACGTCTACATAAGAGTCACGTTCGTTAGTGACCCACGAGTCTGCGCCCCGGACACCACTTGCCAAGTCACGTCGCCCCTCTGCCCCTGAGAGTCCTTCCTTGACTATGTTGGGGAGGCACTCGCGACCCCTGCAACACCGAGCCAGGCCGAGGGGCAGCAGGGCCCGGGTGTCCAGCCCAGGTCCCGGGGAGCCTCGGCTCCAGGAGGAAGCTCGAGAAGGGGAAGATGGACATAAGGACGTCTTGTCCTTTCTTTACGGCACCGGTCCCAGGGCTGTCCCTCCACGTGAGCTCGGGCGCTTTGGTGGGAATCCTAGTGCCCTGCTTGGAGCCCCCCGCTGCTAATCCACCCCTGCACAGTTTACTCTGTTCCTTTGACCTCAGTTTCTCCCATGTGAGAAAAAAAAAAAAAGAGGGACCCCCGGGGGGCTCAGCGGTGGAGCGTCTGCCTTCAGCTCGGGGTGTGACCCGGGGTCCTGGGATCGAGTCCCACGTCAGGCTCCCTGCATGGAGCCTGCTGCTCCCTCTGCCTGGGTCTCTGCCTCTCTCTCTGCATCTCTCTGGAATAAATAAATAAAATCTGAAAGAAAGAAAGAAAGAAAGAAAGAAAGAAAGAAAGAAAGAAAGAAAGAAAGAAAGAAAGAAAGAAAGAAAGGAAGAAAGAAAGAAAGGTGAGAATTATATAAGGGAATGTGTTTAAAGTGCCCCAAACCAAGTAGTTACCTCTCCCTTCCCCCTCATCTCCTGTCCCACTGGGAGGGCCTGCGGTCTACACCGTGGTCACGGTACTCTCGCCCAACACGGCCTTACTACTACCGGGTCTCCCACAGCCTCACATAGTGCCTGGCACGTGGCAGCCATTTCAAACCTGTGATCTCCCCCACTCTCACCCGCCACCCCCCTGTCATGGAGTTTCTCGTTACCAGCTCCTTGGGCACGTGGGGCCGCACACAGAGAACCCAGCCTGTCAGCAGGGCGAGACCCGAAGCTGTTCTGTTTCCTGGAGTCTCTGTTGCTGGTGTCAGAGAGGGAAGGAGGGAGGGAGAGTGGCACGAGACAGAGGAGGGGACGACAAGCACGGGTGCTCAGAGGACCTCATAAAGTGTGGGTCCGGCCGTCAGAAGCCCTGTGACGTGGGCAGCAGCACTGTTTCCTCTTTTGTGGAATCTTCCATTGTAGACTTTAACCCACTGATTTGTTTTTAGCTTTTTTGAAAACCTACAGCATAGGGGATCCCTGGGTGGCTCAGCGGTTTAGCGCCTGCCTTTGGCCCAGGGAGTGATCCTGGAGTCCCGGGATCGAGTCCTGTGTCAGGCTCCCAGCATAGAGCTGCCTCTCTCTCCTCCTGTCTCTGCTCCCCTCTCTCTCTATGTCTACCGTAAATAAGTCTTAAAACAAAAAAAAAAACCTACAGCATAGATGACATTGCAGAGCATTTTATATGTTCCTTTTTTTTTTTTTTTTCAAGTTCATTGATATATAGAGTTCTTTTTTCCTCCTTTTTAGGGCTGCAAATTCCTTGAGCCTGGAACTTAGTTTCAGCTCCTTTTCATTCTGTGCAGAATCAGACACTGGACACAACACAACATGGCTTGACTAGTGTGGAGGATCCTTTACTTGAGATCAATGCTGGGAAACTCAATGAAAATCTTAGAAAGATCGGTTGTAGAGGGTGATAATTCTTTTGCTCTAGAAAGAATTTCTTTGTCTCTCTCCTCTAAGGGCCTCATTCCATTATATCTCCTGCATTTTCACTCTTACCTCCTAACTGTTGCTCCTTGTCCCTCCAATCCTTAGATACACTACTTTTCTTTTTTTTTTTAATATTTTATTTATTTATTCATGATAGACATAGAGAGAGAGAGGGGCAGAGACACAGGCAGAGGGAGAAGCAGGCTCCACGCAGGGAGCCCGACATGGGACTTGATCCCGGGACCCCAGGATCACTTCCTGGGCCCAAGGCAGGCGCTAAACCACTAAGCCATCCGGGGATCCCCTACACTACTTTTCTAAAAACATCACTTGCAATGACATTATTTCAAAAACCTTGAGATATTTCTATGGCCAGCTGGAGGTTATCCAGTCCCCTGGGACCACTTAGTCAAGGCCCTTCTTGATCTAATCTCAACCTGCCTCTCAAGGCTGTCTCTCATTATTTTGGTACACAAACCTGCTCTAGTCAAATCAGCGTGACCCACCCTTCTCTGAATATACCCTACTCTGGCTCTCCATTTTTGGCCCTTTCATGACGGTCTACCCTTTTCCACCTCTTCAAAGTCCAATTCAGATCATATTCTTTCTTTAACACATTTTTCACTACTTAAGCCCACCAGATCCATTGTTCACTTCCCCAATCTTCTTATCCTTCATTTCTTATTTTATTATTATTATAGTATCATTGACATGCAGTGTTAGTTTTAGATGTACAACATGTTGGTTCAATAATTCTATATAATCATTTGCTTCTTACACCACTTGACAAGAAGACATGTGGACTTATATTTTTATTATATTTAATTTTAAAATGTTCTGTGTGTGAAATTAGAGGAAAGACTGAGTACTAAGAATATATAAGCCTTGATAATTGGGTTGATTGAGGGACGCCTGGGTGGCTCAGCGGTTGAGCATCTGCCTTCCGCTCAGGCCACAATCCTGGGTCTGGGGATCGAGTCGCATGTCAGGTTCCCTGTGAGGAGCCTGCTTCTCCTTCTGTCTATGTCTCTGACTCTCTCTCTGAGTCTCTCATAAATGAATAAATAAAATCTTTTAAAAAATTGGGTTGATTGATTATTGATTGACGATTAGGAATTAAGTGGATGTGTTCATGTGTGTGTCTGGAGCATAGACATGCTGCTGGTTGAAGGGACAAGGGAAAGAGGATTTGGATTTTTTCCTAAATGTTCTCTACTGTCAACATCAGTAGTGAGGTGATAATAGGAAAACAGAAAGACAATGAGGAGAAAAATGAAAAGGAAGAAGAATGCAGTTTCCACACTGAAACTATTTTTCTGAAACATCTTTTTTAGGTGCACAGAATTCACAGCTACCTGGGCTTGGTTTGGGCTGCTAAGGTGCCCATCTAAAAAAAAAAATACCCTCTCAGACTACAAATGCTTAATACATTGCAATTCATTTGAGTTGGGTTTTGATCCCATTGACTGAAAACATTCTGAGAATAGATTCCATTGAGAGTCTCAGTTACTTACAGCTTAGTGGGAATGCATTTATCTGCAAGATTTTTGTTTCTCCTTAGAAGGAGGGAGGTTAAGGGAGGAAGGGATGAAAAAGCAGCTGGAAGGAAAAAAGAGCCAATACCGCCCAGGGAGAGGGGAAGGACAAGGAATCAGAATTCTGAACACAGAAATGGGGACTTCAAAGACACATTTCTGCCACTTTAAAATTTTGCCCAAGAAACGATGCTGCTTCGGGCCCCAGCAAGTCATCTGCTGGGGACCAATTGATCCTGCTCAGCATCTGAGGGCTCCGCTTCCTTGGTGACCTCCAAACTTCCAGAAAGACAGCGGGACCCCCCCCCCCCCCCCCCCCCGCCCCTAGAGAGGTGGGTAAGGAGCAAGCTTGCCCGTGCGCAGGCTGCTCACAGTGGTCAACATCCTGCCTCTCTGAATTCACGCAGTTGGAGCTCGATGCTTGCAAATGATGGAGCTAACAACCAGCATAGGTGCCCCCCCCTTTTCCATCTGACCTTCCGCTAAATCCAGATAAATAATGCAATAGTCGGAGTCTCTCAGCTGAAAAGATGAGAACAGAAAGGGCCTCTAAGGCTCGTGCGCTGCCGGTGCCCGCTGCAGCTCACCATGTTTTTGGTTCTCCCGGGACGGCAATGTCATACCTCAGAGTCAGTGACCCCATAATCTGGCGCTTAGCTGCCCTTCTTCCTCACTACTCTCTGTACTGACCCTGGCCTCCCACCAGGAGAACTGGAATTGTGGAGTAACAGGCCTGGAGACCTCAAAGACGGGCTGGGGCGAGCGCCTGGCTTGCTGGGTGTGAGGACCACTGCTCGGGAAAGAACAGGACTTCACGAGGTTCCCCCCCCCCCCCCCAGTAAGGAGGCCTCCTCCCTTCGCTCCAAGCGCTCGCCCCAGCCCCGAGGATGCCCTGCCCACGGCTGGATGTGGGCCAGCTGAAGAACCGGCTGTAAGGCCGCCAAGGGGACAGGAGTTAGGACCCTGGATGGCAAGGTGTCTATTCCCTCTGGGATGCCCGAGAGGGACACCGAGCTCTGAGAGTCTCAATCTCTTCCTGGGAAACCCTTGGTCACTCCTCTCACCGGCTCCGAGGGACGTGGTTTCTGACCAGGCAGGCAGTCCTTGCCATCTCCCTTTCCCTTTCTTTCAAGGCTCAGAGGCAGCTGCTGAGTGGGAACAGGTGCAGCTGGAACTATAGGTACCCTTCAGAGGAGACCCTAAACTACTCCAAGTGCCTCTCCACCCAGGAGCAAGCCCGGGAGTGCGGTGTGACCAAAGCAGACGCTCAGTCCAGGCCCAAGACTTAAGGGAGGGTGCCCAAGAGCCCAGTAATCAAGAGTCCTAATATCTCAATGCAACACTTAAGAATCTTAATTTAATGCAAAATAATCTCTGATCATGAAATATCAAAACGCTGTATAATAGGATCTGACCCTATACCGGCAAAACTCACTAACTCATGTCACCTTAGATCCAATCCTGTCAGACTAGGTCTTTATTTAAAACCTGGGTATTTTATTCTTCAGACATTTCTGCATTAAATTTGATTTTTAAAACTCCGTTTATCTAGATTACTGGGATTTTGGGTGCCCCTTAAATTTTGAACGTGAAGTGAGTGCCTCCCTCACTTTACCCTAATCCCAGCTCCGCCTCGGATTCACTTTTGGCTCTTGACAAATGACTGCAAGAAAAGGGACAAGAAATTAAAACACGGGATCCCTGGGTGGCGCAGCGGTTTAGCGCCTGCCTTTGGCCCAGGGCGCGATCCTGGAGACCCGGGATCGAATCCCACATCGGGCTTCCGGTGCATGGAGCCTGCTTCTCCCTCTGCCTATGTCTCTGCCTCTCTCTCTTTCTCTCTCTGTGACTATCATAAATAAATAAAAATTAAAAAAAAAAAAAAGAAATTAAAACACATGCAGAGTTTATGATTTATTTATTTATTTATTTATTTTTCAGTTTATGATTTAATTCAGTTTTTTTGTTTTTTTGTTTTTGTTTTGTTTTTGTTTTTGTTTTTGTTTTTAGATTAAAGCAGAATAAAAAGATTCCAGCTCAGCAATACTGGGAGGATAAATGGATTCCTCCCCAGTGGCTACGCAGTTTACTCAAGGCACTACCCAGGCCCATGGTTCAGGTGCACCTCGGTGAGGGCTAGCATCCCTGAGAGAGGGAAGAGACGGTCTCAGGCACTGGTCTCCACTTACTCAACATACCTCTGCAGAGTCACTGGCCCCATGTGATCACAAGTGACAACAGCGAACCCCATTATGGGGGAAATGTGGTACCTGCAGGCGGGATATCTGGTGCCTTCGATGAGCTGACAAGCTGTCATTTTGAACTTTGTCACACTCTGGAAACATAAGATGGAAGAATGGTTCTGACAAACCCTCTTCTTGGGAGAGGTGCACACCCTGTTGATCTCTCGAGGCCTCTCGTGGATGAAAACGTGTTCCTTCTTGCAGGTGTTGTCAGGTCCCCTGATGACTCTTTGTAAGACCATCCGGTTGCAGTACCTTACAGGAATGTCGCTCTGAGGGTAGTCCACGTGCAAGTGCTCCAGGGTTGGCACCTCTCTTTCCTCATGCAGCTCATTCTCCCAGAACAGAAGCAGCAGGAAAATGATCACCATTAGGATCATCAGGGGTAAGAGTCCCTTCACATCTTCTGCCCTAATTCCTGTAGAGTGAGAAGCGACAGGACCTAACAGAGGGCAATCAGATTCCTCCAGCCGCAGCCCCTGACTGTGCTCCCCAACCCTTGGGAGAGTTGACTTCCTTCTCTCTGCTAATTAAACTCTCGTGGGACCCTGCAAACTCCAGCTAGAGGTGCGGCTCTTCAAGAAAGCCCGAAAGTGATAGTAATGTGGTTTTCTATGGCAAAACAGAGTTTTGTTTATTTATTAAAGATTTTATTTATTTATTCATGATAGACATAGAGAGAGAGAGAGAGAGAGAGAGAGAGAGAGAAGCAGGCTCCATGCAGGGAGCCCGACATGGGACTCAATCCCGGGATTCCAGGATCGCACCCTGGGCCAAAGGCAGGCGCCAAACCACTGAGCCACCCAGGGATCCCTAGAGTTTTGTTTATTTAAATGCTGAATATTACATGCTAGAATCCAAAAGGATTTCTTACTTACCTTAAAATAAAAAAATATGAAATTACAAGAATAAAAAGAAATAGATTGGCATTGGTGAACATCAATATGGAGCAGGCCACAAAAACCTTGACTATATTGGTACGTGAAGCCCAGGCTGTATAGCATTTCTATTAAAACTAATGTCAGCCCCGTATTTCTTCAGCGAATATCACCAAGTAAAAAGAAGCCTACATAATAAAGTAAGTTGAGCCAATTCTCATACAGTAAATGCAGACAGAGTAAACAGATCAGGAAAGATTGCTACAAAGGAAATGGCAAAACTCCGTTAACTTAAGTGAATGCTTGTGTAGACAGCCACAATACTTGCAAAATGCCATTCATGGCTGTGGCATTGAGGATAGCCACACTGCCACCAGCGGGTGCACCAGCAACATTGTCCTCTAGTAAATTCCACTTGTCGACTGATTTTCTGTTTATACCTCCTTATTTCTTTTCTCAAACGCATTTTTAAATTTTGATAATATCTAAATGTGTTTTAGTGTTAGGCTAATAATTAAGTAGCACAAGAAATACATTTTGGGTGAGTTTTGATTCCTAGAGATTCTCTGGAAATAAAGCAAATAGTTGCAAAAAAAGAAAGAAAGAAAGAAAGAAAGAAAGAAAGAAAGAAAGAAAGAAAGAAAGAAAGAAAAGAAAAAAGAAAAAGAAAAGAAAAGAAAAGAAAAGAAAAGAAAAGAAAAGAAAAGAAAAGAAAAGAAAAGAAAAGAAAAGAAAAAAGAAAGCCCTCTCAGGCCATCTCGGCTCTCGGAGTTTAGTGTCGAACTGTTCTCCGACCATCCCTTGTGTTGGGCTTACTCTGCTTCTGCAGGCTCCCCAAGCGCCCCTATTGCTCCCGAACCACCAGAGCGCTTATCATGGGGCGCAGATGTAGCAGGATGCTCAAAACTACCAGGCCTGATTGTTGTTCCCCCTATTGCTGGATGACTCCCTTTCCCATAATTGTCTCAATGCTGATTCCATCCAATTCCACAGGTTTTCGGCCCTATCTACCGATCTGTTTTTCCCAGTTCCTCCCAACCTCTCCTACGCGGCCAGCAACTCTCACCTTTTGTTTTCGCTGCAGCTCTCACAGGCAACATATCCTTGCAATCGTGGATCGTGGACTGTGGACCGTGGACCTGAGACTGTCCTTTGTGTCTCGCTGTTCCCTGACAATAATGGGCAGGGAGCCAGGTGAGTGCGGGGTGGGCCCAAGTAAAAAGAGCAGAAAGGGAGGAGCCTGTGGGAACCTGCTTGGGCGCCACCGGGGAAGAACAGCAAGTTCCCTTCAGAGGGACAGTCGCGTCCTCCGTAAACCAGCGCGGACTTCCCCAGCGTTTATGGAGCCCTGGTATGTGTCCCACGCAGCCCCCTCTCTTCTCCGGGTGTGCAGGCCTTTCTACAAGCCTGGGAAGTAGCCCTTACCCCCTCATTAAAGAGCAGGTGAGCTGCAGAACGCTTCGGATGGAGGGGGGATGATGAGTCACAACAATTTCCCCCTCTCGACACTCTACAGTCGAAGGCCAAGTTCTAGCAAGCGGCATTCCCACGAGGCCCAGGACCGGACAGAAACAGTCCCCGATGTCGATGTCGACTCGAGCAGGAGCAGGAGGGGGGGTGGTGGGGGAGGAGGAGCTGGGCAGGGGGCCCCATCCGGGGCTCCATCCCAGAGCCGTGGCGTCATGACCTCAGCAGAAGGAAGGCCGAGGCTTAATTGAGTCACCCAGGCGCCCCTACCATTAGTTTTGATAAAGCCCTGGGCTGCTGGCAGAGTATGGCAAAGGTGCCCAAGCCCTGCTGGGCATTGGAATGCCCTGGGAATTTCTCGACGCCACCTTGAGACATTTTGCTCTAACTGCTGTCAGGTGTAACCTGGGTTTGAGATTAGTGAAAGCTCCCCCGGTGGTTCTAATATGGAGCAAAACTTGGGAACTCTTGGGACACCGACATGGGGTGCAGGGGACGAGGGTTTGGTGAAAGACGGTGGCATAAAGCATTGAGAAACAGAAGACGTTTTGTTGCCACCATCTCCTGGTCATTTGATATAGAAATGGGGAAAATTGACTTGATTTTATTACTTCTTGCCCTGAAATGATTTCTCTTTCGGGAGAGACAGCTACGTAGTCTCCTCTGTACACATCGGTGTCTTTCTAACTGGTAAGAAGAAAATGATTTTGGGGTGGAAAATACTGGAAAAGGCTTCAAAGAATGGGTCTCTTTCTATACAATAACAACAAAAGCGTAATTCCAGAGCATGGAAATGGATACCCAGGAGGTTATTATTTACTTTCCCCAAATTCACATAATGGGCATCCTTTCAGAATTGAAACCATTTCGTTTGGGATATGTGTTGCCTGGCACCCCCAAGATGTAAATGCATAGTTTTTTAAAAAAGATTTATTTATTTATGAGAAACAGAGAGAGAGAGAGAGAGAGAGAGAGAGAGGCAGAGACACAGGCAGAGGGAGAAGCAGGCTCTATGCAGGGAGCCCGATGCGGGACTCCATCCTGGAACTCCAGGATCGCACCCTGGGCCAAAGGCAGGCGCCAAACTGCTGAGTCACCCGAGCTGCCCATAAATACATAATTAATTGTTTCTAGTGAACAAATTTTGATTTGCACATTATCTGCAGAAACATTTCCACTGGATAAAGAGAAATAAATACACATATTGTAACATATCCCGCTGGGACTTCCAAGTAGCTGAACTACAAATGGTATATTACGGTTATAAAACCGGAGGCAACGTTTGTTACAAAATTCATCCTCAACTGAGGCAGGTAGCCTTGTCCCTGCTTTTCAGAGTGTCACTCTGCAGAAATTGAGCTGAGCCTGGGTTCACACCAGCAGCCCGGGAGGAAACACCTGTGATGCCTAAAACTAACCAGGAGTTGCCTTCTAGATGTAAGGGCCTCGCTTGCGTCAGCAGGAGACAGACAGGACACTTCACGGGAGAGAAACCTGTCAAAAACAATGAAAAGTCAATCTGAGAAGAGAAAGCCAAAATGAGTGGTGAACGACGCTCAACTTCATTAGTAATCAAATAAATGGAAATTAAGGTAATCAAGAGATCAGTTTATGACTATCAGGTTATAACAAATTAGAACATCTAGGATGCCTGGGTGACTCCCTTGGTCAAGGGCTGCCTTCGGCTCTGGTCATGGCCCAGGGTCCTGGGGTGGAGCCCCACATCGGGCTCCCAGCGCAGCCGGCCTCGGCTTCTCCATCTCCTCCTTGCTCATGCTCTAATAAATAAAGAAAAATAGAAAAATCTTAAAAAAAGAGAGAGACAATCTTACATCAAGTGCTGGCAAAGATGATAGTGGGCATGAAGGTTGGTATGGGGACACTGGAAGACAATCTGGAAGCATTTGGTGAAATTACTGAGGGGTGGTCCCTGAGTCCTTGCCATCCCGTCCCAGGTCCAGACCCTGACAGTTCTTCTGAGGGGAGCGCACGTAGGGGTGTCCATGGAGCCACGACCAGCGGCAGAGCAGGGTTGGAGGCCACCTCGGTGTCCCCGTGAAGGGAGTGGATGAAGAAGGCAGCGTCGGGGCGGGGGGGGGGGGGCAGCCCAGGTGGCTCAGCTGTTTAGCTACTGCCTTCAGCCCAGGGCGTGATCCTGGACACCCGAGATTGAGTCCCACGTCGGGCTCCCTGCATGGAGCCTGCTTCTCCCTCTGCCTGTGTCTCTGCCTCGCTCTCTCTCTGTGTATCTCTCATGAATAAATAAATAAAATCTTAAAAAAAAAAAAAGGCAGCATCAGACACGTGAGATAAAATCATGTTAAGTGGTCTCATAATGCACTAGACTTACAGAGAGCAAAACGACCAGAACTCGAAGAAAACATGGTGCTGTGTGATGAGCGGTAAGAGTCTGAAGGAAGATTCTCCCTTTAAATACTTAAATTTAAAACATCCATGCTCCAAGGTAAGACAGCGTATTTTCCAAGGGGGCCCAATAGCTGAACGGGAGGGAAGAACATGGATCAAGAAATGCTGTGAGAGCGAGAGAAATAGAAGCAGCAGAAGGAATAAAGGGGGAGTAATAAAATTGAATGAAACAAAAGAGAGGCCTAGCATGGGCTGCAAAGGGACTCGGTCCAAGTCTGTCCCATGTGCCTGAAAAGGGAAAGGATGGAAAGATGGAGGGAGGGAGGCAGGAGGAGGAGGAGGCGGAGGGAAAAGAGGAAGGGGAGGAGTTGAAGGATGGGGAGGAGGAGGGAGAGGACAAAGGAGAGGAAGAAGGAGAGGAGGAGGGAGAGGAGGAGGAGGGAAAAGGGAAAAGATAGGAGTTGAAGGACGGGGAAGAGGAGGAGAAGAGGAAGAAGGGGAGGGGAGGAGGCGGAGGGAGAGGACCAGGAGGAGGGGGAGGAGGGGGAGGAGGGGGAGCCAGGAGAGGATGACTGCACAGGGGGAGAAGGAAAAGGAGGGAGAGGCGGGGGTTGCTGGGAGGCACGGTGTCCTAAAGGCGCCCCCACAGCCGCCCGGCCAGCCCTGGAGCAGGGCGCCACAGGATACCGTCCAGCGCACCTGCCCTCTGAGGGCGCCGAGTCTCCGTCCTTTCCTTGGCCCCCGTCCCACTCCTGTCGCCGGCGCGGGTGGTCCCCCGGGACTTCGGGGACGAGGCCGCAGGGTGCCTGCCTGGCTCCGGGGCCTGCAGCACCCACGGCGCCCCGGGGTGCGGACCAGCAGGAGGGCTGTCCTGCGGAGGTGCCCCAGGTGCTGGACCTCACTCCCCTCCCGTGGCTGCTGTAGCTCAAGCCATCATGTCTGCCTTCCAGCCACCAAGGAGAAGGAAGGCACATAAGGGGCATGGCACTGCCCTCTAAGGGCGCACCCCAGAATTTCATGTGCTATCTCCCCTCACGTCTCCTTGGCAATCACCTGGTTGCACAGGCACAGTCAATTGCAAGGGATGGGGTTAAATGCTGGGCTTATTCTGAGTGAGCATGTGCCTGGCTAAAATGCTGGTTTCTTGTTCTTGTTCTTGTTCTTCTTCGTTCTTGTTCTTGTTCTTGTTCTTGTTCTTGTTCTTCTTCTTCTTCTTCTTCTTCTTCTTCTTCTTCTTCTTCTTCTTCTTCTTCTCTTCTCCTTTCTCCTTCTCCTTCTCCTTCTCCTTCTCCTTCTCCTTCTTAGATTTTATGTATTTATTTGAGAGAGAGTGAGAGACAGGAGACAGAGAAGCAGACTCCCTGCAGAGCCCGATGTGGGGCTCAATCCCATGACCCCTAAACCCCAAAACCAAGACCCAAGCTGAAGGCAGTCACTTAACCAACTGAGCCACCCACGTGCCCCAAAATTCTGGTTTCTTACGACTAAGGAAGAGGGGGAAAACAAACACAGGAGACCACTCACACTCACGCTTCTCCTACTTGCCTTCGGGGAAACTGTTCTGGAAAAGGCTGCTGAGCATATGCTTCAAGAAAAAAGCTTCGGGATCAAAAGTTTCAGAAACGTTATTTACTATATTCTTCCCCCTGGAGAGTCACGAGATTCACAAAGCGTGAGATTCTGAGAAGCTTGACCAATTTCATCGAATTCAGAATTTTACAAACGGATTTGAGCCTGGAGCTTCATTTGAGGGGTCCCACTCTTAACATCCAAGGGGACAGGGTTCCACGAAGCATCCGTCTGGGAAACGACGCGGGAGACCAGGCCCCTAGATGGCTCTGGGTGGGACTGGGAGACAATACGTGAAGGGAGTGTAACTTAATCCCAGGTCATTAGATTTGGGGGATTGTTCTTCCTTTAATGTTCATATGAAAATAACCCGGGGCACCTAGGTGGCTCAGCGGTTAGGCGTCCAAGGGTTGGTTTCCCTTCGGGTCATGATCTCAGGGTCATAACATTGAGCCCTGCCTGGGGCTCCTCGCTGATGTTCCCTCTCCCTCTCCCCCTCTCCCTTTCTTAAAAAAAAAAAAAAAAAAATCCAAACTGCAGCCCTCCCTGCTGCTAGAATTTTAGTCCCCTTCCCAAAAGGTTTTAGAAGCTCTCAGGAGGATTTTAAAAAATACCTTGCCCCAAACTGATCTTCCTGGGGCAGCTGGGGGGCTCAGTCTGGTTAAGCGTCTGCCTTCAGCTCAGGTCATGATCCCGGGGTCCTGGGGGTCCCGGGGGGTCTGAGGTCGAGCCCCACCTCAGGCTCTGTTCTCAGTAAGCCTGAGGCTCGCCCCACCCACGCGGAACCTGAACTTCGGGCCTGTGCAAACTGCATCCTGGAAGGATCCGGAAGGCCAGAAAAACTCCTTGGCAAGCACTGCCTGTGACCCTCCGGGTGCTTCTGGCAGCTCAGCATCATCCTGGCGACGGCACCAGCCGCATTTCATGCAGAACAGCTCCTGCGAGTTCTCTCCTCTTTAAACACCCTGACCCCCTCTGTGTCGGCAGAGCACGCGTCGGGTCCTCCCTGTGCCCCCAGACTGCAACCCCTACGACCCCAAAGAAATGCATTTATTCTGCAGCTTGCCGTCTTGTCTGCTGTTGCTCAACAGATGGAAAAGTAAAAGGTGTCGGGTCTTGTGTGTCACTTCTGAGTCCGAGTCCCATCGTTCCTAAAATGGAGGTGGGAGAAAAGAATGAAGGAAGAATCCGAGTCCGTAAGGTCCCTTTCTGCGGTCACGAACTGTTTCTGAGCTTTGCTACATGACTCCGATGGCTAGTGTCTAACGAGGACGGTGTCCTGGCTACCACTCTATCCCCCCAGGCATGGAGGGAGTGGAGGTGTGGCCCCTGCCGCCCAGGCTGGAGTCAGGGTGGGCAATGGGGATGCGGGGAGCTGCCTCCCGGCCACCAGGCCCAGAGGTGGGGAAGGTGGAGCTGATTCCGGACGGCGGTGGGTGTGGAGCAGCCCTGTGAAATGGGGTCGGAAGGCGGTATCCTGGCCGAAGGATCACATGCCTCCCCAAATCAAGAACACTTACTACTACCCGAGGGGTGGGTGCACGAGGCACTCCTACTTCTCCTACTTTGGGGGTTTGTTGGCTACCTTTGGCAACTGCCGAGCATTTCCCCAGACAAGCTGTTACCTGCAGCATTCAGGGGACACCCTTGGAAGCCTTGGGCCGGCTGCCCACCGCCCTCCCGCTACCTCACCGCGGCTTTCTGCGGCTGGGACCTCAGACTCAAGCTTGCGTGTGTCCGAGGACAAGCCGTGCCTGCCTCGGGCGTTCGGATTGGGGCCTATCAGTCTGCGCCTTGCGTGAAAACCCCCAGGTTGTGAGCGGGGCCGATCCCGCTCTCCCTTGCAGCAAAGCAGGCCTTTCTGGTTTTGTTTCGTGACTTCCCGTGAGTCCCTGGAAGTTCTGCCACCAGGCCACGGCTGGGAGGCTGCCTGAGTGCGGCTTTCTACCCGGGGGCCACCGTCACTTCGGACTTCCCCTTCTGAGAGTGCTCTGACCCGGGCTCGGCCCAGGCCCCCGAAGCTTCCTTTGAACCTCGGGAGGAAGGACCTTAGCCCAGCCTTCCCCGCACTCGGCCAGGGGCCAGGGCGCTGGGATCCATCCCGGGCTCCCGGGCTCTGCTCCCCGCTGGGGCCAGTGCCGGGCCCCCCGAAAAACCGATAAGATTCCTGAAAGACGACGAATGACCGCCCCGACCCCACACAATCACTGAGGCCCTAAGGGGTCACATCCATCTGAGAAAACAAACCAATAAGTGAACAAGCCAGCTCCGGCCCGCAGCACCTGGGAGCCCCGAAGGCCAGGTTCCCGCCTTGACGGCTCCGGCTTGGCCGGCTCCGTGGCCCTGAGTCTGAGCGGGCCTCCGTGGGCCTCACCGGCCTCCTTAGGCGGGGTGGAGGTTCGGCCGTGGGGCATCCGCCTTGGGCCCAGGCCGTGACCCCGGTCCTGGGATCCAGTCCCTGTCGGGCTCCCTGCGGGGAGCCTACGTCCCCCTCTGCCTGCGTCTCTGCCTCTGTGTCTCTCAGGAATAAATCAAATCTTTAAAAATAGATAAACTGTCCAGCTTAACTGCCTGAGCGCCCCTCCGTGAACAACAGCACAGCTGCCTCCCTGCAAGCTCCACCGTCTTACCACGCGCACGGCAGGGTCCGCAGGAGACCCGGGGGGACCCAGAATGAGCTCCTGTCCCCGTGTGTCCCATAAGAGCCCGAGGGCAGAGCCGCGGCAGCTCCCAAGGGCGACGCCTCAGCGCGACACCAGCACAGGAGCTACCCCCTCCTAACCTTAGCCTTCCTCCTCCTCTCTGGCGTCCCTACCGTGGACTTTCGTGCTTCATCTTATCAAATGAGTCATTTTAGGGCCCTGTTCCATGTGACCTTACAGCGCTACCCCAGACACCACGTGGGTCAGGGTCTCCGGAGCAGCCCTGCCTTCCAGCAGCCGGCGGCCAGGTGTGCAAGGGGCCGGGGGCCAGGGGCGCCGTCCCACCTCCGACAGCCTGCTGGCGCCTGCTGTCCGTCCAGCTGGAAGAGCCTCTCTGGGCTCCCTGGAGACACGGCCGCGCCTCGCTGCGGCCCCACAGGACGGCTGCCGCAGTGCTGTCTCCCAGGCGCGCCGCCCCGCTCAGCCTCTCCCCAGGTGGCACGTGCCCCACGCCCAGGAGCCCGCCTCCTGTGCAACAGGCCCAGTACCCCTGCGACAGGCCCGGGGCTCCTTGGCAGCCTCGGGGACTCTGGTCCCCGTGACTCCTACCGTGCACCAACCACATACCTACCAAGGGTCCACTGGGTGCTAAGCACTGCGGCGGCCCTGACACGGCAGCAGTGCCACATCCTGTCCCCAGGGAGCTTCTATCCTGGTGGCCGGCGAGGGGGCATTAAGAAAAGCCACAGCTGGGCAGCCCTGGTGGCCCAGTGGTTTATTAAGCGCCACCTTCGGCCCGGGGTGTGATCCTGGAGACCCGGGATCGAGTCCCGCATCGGGCTCCCTGCATGGAGCCTGCTTCTCCCTCAGCTTCTCTCTCTCTCTGTCATGAATAAATAAATAAAATCTTAAAAAAAAAAGAAAGAAAGAAAGAAAGAAAGAAAGAAAGAAAGAAAGAAAGAAAGAAAGAAAGAAAGAAAGAAAGAAAAGAAAAGCCACAGTGGCAGGAGCCAAAGTCAGGCGTGGTTTGTGCAAAGAGGAAACTCAGAGGAAGGGGGACAGAGAACAAGGAGGGTGGGAGCTATTCCATGTGGGGGTCAGACGAGCCCCTCCAGCAGGCGGCAGCATCTAGGCAGGGGGCTTAAAAGCAGTGAAGTGCTGAACCATGCGGGCAACAGGGAGAGAAGACGCAAGACAGAATGAAAGGCATGTGCCAAGGCCCTGGGGTGGGAACCCGAGAGGCGTACTCGCGGCTAACGTCGTGGGAACGCAGCCAGCGGAAGGAGTGGGTGCCCGGAGAGGTCGGGAGCCGGGGGAGGCCAGGAAGCAGCAAAACCCCTGGAGATTTTTAAAGCCACGACAAGGAGCTGTGACGCTACGCTGAGTGACATGGAGACACAGGGGCTTGTAAGCTGAGAAGTGAGCAGCTCCGGCCTAGGTTACAAGACTGCTCCGCTCTGTGGGCACAGCCTGGAGGGGCACGAGGACCAACTGGAGACCCCGCCAGGGCCCGGAGGGGCACAAGGACCAACTGGAGACCCTGCCAGGGCCCGGAGGGGCACGAGGCCGACCGGAGACCCCGTCAGGGCTGCCGCAGCAGCACAGGTTCCGGCGGGGCTGCCGCAGGTGGTGAGAAGGCCGTGGGCGCTGAAGAGATTCTCAGCGTCCGGCCAGCGTCACCTGGTGAAGGGCTGAGAGCGGTGTGGAGGGCTACTGGGGGTCCCAGGATTATTTAGGACTTCTCGCAAATCTCGACGAGGTGCCAGAAGTTCGATCTCAGCCCCAGAGCTGAGAGACACGTGGAACAGCCCGGGAGGTCCCAGGTCTCCTTCATCAGGTGAGTCGGGCACCTCCAGTGGCTGTGAGCACCGAGTGCCCAGCAGGTAGGGAGTGTGTGGGCACATCCTGTGGGGTCTAGTCCTTTCCGTGAGGACTGAGAGGCACGCACATTTTCACCTGGCCCCCCGAAACCAAGCTGATCCACTGGGCCACCCCTTTTCTTCCGGAGCTCCCCACTCTTAGCAGGGCTTGTTTCCGGAGCCTGGGCCGTGGGGAGGTTCACAGAGAGGCTACGTTTGGCTCCGGTTTGCACCCAGAACAGACCATATCCAGTATCCAGGGAAGATGAAGCTCCGGATGGAGGGGGGTTGTAAGGGGGGCAGATGGGATACAGGATGCCCGGGGTGACTGGGGTACGGGGCACAGTCTCCCGCCGTGACCCGGAGAGCCATGGGTAGCATCTGTAGCTCCCGACGCCCATTAGAGCTGGGAGCTTTTAATAAATAACTGATAAACAAAGGCCAAAGGCCTCTCCTCCCAGAGTCCCACTAAATTGGTGTGGGGTAGGATCGCACTCCAGCGAATGGGGACAAAGCTCCGCAGGTGAGCCTGACACGCGCAGGCCTGGGCGCCCTGTTTCAGTGTATCCCTGGGGGGTGGCAGCCCCACATGCACACGGTCCCCGGAAGGCCCGGCTGCAAGGACGGAGGGGGCCCTGACTTGCGTGCTGAGACACCTCCCTGTGTTTGCCACCCTCGGGGGTCCCAGCACCCAAGGGAGGGCTCCCGTGATGGCAGTGGACGGAAATCCAGGGTTACGCAAGACGATTGATAGAAAATACCCCGCGCCCCATCCGGAATGCACGACTTTGGGTGATCACGAGAAGCGGCAGAAGAGAACTCATGGTCGATCTTACAAACAGTGGCTTCCTAGAAGAAACGCTGTGTGAATTACACGTGATGGCATCTGGTCCGAGTCCGAGTCACTCACGCCAAGTGCATGCGTCTGAAGAGTAACGTACACACCCGGGCTGCTGGTCCTGCAATGCTAGGTACACAGGGGCTCCCCGGGGCGCTGGTCCTGCATCGCTAGGTGCACAGGTGCTCCCCGAGGCGCTGGTCCTGCAACGCTAAGTGCACAGGGGCCTGCATCGCTAGGTGCACAGGTGGGGCAGTGGTCCTGCAACGCTAGGTGCACAGGTGCTCCCAGGCGCACAGGTGCTCCTGCTGGTCCTGCATCACTAGGTGCACAGGCTCCCGACAGAAAAACAGGGCTCGTCCGGGATTTGAACCCGGGACCTCTCGCACCCTAAGCGAGAATCATACCCCTAGACCAACGAGCCTTGCACGCCCGGCCGCTCATTTCTCCCATTTAGTAAAGGCAGTTCTGGAGGCGCCCGCGGCGTCCGACGAGACCCGTCTCCCCGCCGCGGGCGTGGGGTGCGGCCTGGCGGGGGGGACCTGCACCGCGGCGCCCGCGCGCAGATTCCCGAAGGCGGCGCTCCTTAGGCTACGAGTCTTTTTTAGGAACCCGCGGGCCCGAAGGGGACGATCCCCGCACGCTTCCGCTGCAGGGGGAGCCAGGGATGCCGCGGCGGTGCGGGGAGGCCCCAGCGTAGGGGCGCGCAGGGGGACGGGAGGGCGGGGGGCTCCGGGGGCTCCGCGCGCGGCGGACCGGGCCCCGCCTTCGGCTCAGGGAACGCGCCCCCCGCGCCCCCCCGCGGTCCCCTCCTCCCCCCCGCCCCCGCGGAGCTACGGGTCCCGGCGCTGCCCGGCGGGGCGGGCGGCCCAGTCTGTGGCTCCGGGAGCGCGGGGCTCCCTCCGCCGGCCTCAAGCCCTGCGGCCCCGAAGAAGCAGGCGCGGGAAACCAGCGAGGGGGCGGCCAGGGAAGAACCGGGAGAGCCGCGGACCGACTGACCGGGCGGGGGGCGGGGCCTGGGCACCGGGGGCGGGGCCGGGGCGGGGCCGGGGCGGAGCCGGGCAGGGAAGGCAAGGCTAGGGAGTGCGCCTCCGCCGGCGGGCCCCGGCAGGTAGCGTGGCCGAGCGGTCTAAGGCGCTGGATTAAGGCTCCAGTCTCTCCGGGGGCGTGGGTTCGAATCCCACCGCTGCCATCCACTTTTTTCTGACCCACCCGTGACGGACGGCGATGATCGCTGCGGCGCGGCCACGTCGGGGCGCGAACTCCGCCGCTTTCTTTAGTTGCTGTGCAGCGGGGCCCGCGCTGCTCTGCGGGTTCCCCGGGTATCCGCCCTCCGCACTCCGTTGTTCCTGGAAAGGCGGTGATCTCGCCGCGGGTTCCTAACGACGCCGCGGGGCCCTGGTCCCCGGGGTCAGGCGCCGGCCCCGCACACCCTCCGCCCGCAACCCGCGCGTCGCCGCCCTCCACTCGACCGGAGAGCGGGTGTGGCCCGCTCTGCCTGTTAGTGACACCGCCGGGCGGTCGAGAATGGAGGAACGCCGCCGCCAGGAAGCCCGCCGGCCGCACGACCGCAGAGCGGCCTGGAGGCCCTGTAAGACGGTGCCCTCCGCGGAAGGCCGTGCGCTGCTGTGCGTGGGGCGGCTGTGGGGATGGCTACGGGGACGGCTGCGGGGACACCTGCGGGACGGCTGCGGGGGCACCTGCGGGGACGGCTGCGGGACGGCTGTGGGGACACCTGCGGGGACACCTGCGGGAGCGGCTGCGGGACGGCTGCGGGGGCGGCTACGGGGGCGGCTGCGGGGACACCTGCGGGGGCACCTGCGGGGACGGCTGCGGGGGCACCTGCGGGGACGGCTGCGGGGACAGCTCCGGGACGGCTGTGGGGACACCTGCGGGGACAGCTGCGGGGACGGCTGTGGGGACACCTGCGGGGACGGCTGCGGGCACGGCTGCGGGGACGGCTGCGGGATGGCTGTGGGGACACCTGCGGGGACGGCTGCGGGCACGGCTGCGGGGGCGGCTACGGGGGCGACTGCGGGGACACCTGCGGGGGCACCTGCGGGGGCACCTGCGGGGACGGCTGCGGGGACGGCTGCAGGACGGCTATGGGGACACTTGCGGGGACGGCTGCGGGGACACCTGCGAGAGCGGCTGCAGGGACATCTGGGGGGACACCTGCAGGGACAGCTCCGGCCCAGGGCCCCGGGGCTCCGCTTCCCGCCACGGTGCGGCCCAGGCCGGTGGCTCGTCTTGCGTGCCTCGACCTCCTCGCGCTACTCCCGGGAGCCTCGGGGCAGGTTCAGCGACGCGCGAGGTGCTCGGCGCACAGCCCGGCGCTCCACGGCCTGCGTGTTCCCGTGACTTAAGCACCTACCCAACACATTTCAGAGCACAGGCCTAGCCTTGTTTTCGCCCATCGGGGTTGAAATTCCACCGCAGGCTGGACGAGCAAGGACGCACACTGTACAGGAAACCTCAGAGAGCAAAGAAGCCTTCGTGGGAGTCTGGCTAAAAAATTAAAAAGTCTCTTTATCACCGGTACCGATCCTGGTAAGTGGCGTCCGCAGGTGCGGGGAGGCTCACCCCGGGGCTTGGAGGCTCGAGGAGGCCTGTGTCCCTGGAAGCCCGCAGCCCGGCTCGCAGGGTGCACCCAGAGGCCCGAACGCCACGTTATGGGGTCGTTATGGGGTCGTGGCTTCCGGAGGCCGGCTGGTGTGTCCAGGAATGCCTTCATTCACTCATTCATTCATTCACGCATTCACTCATTCATTCATTCGTTCACGCATTGATCACCCACCACATCCCATACACGGTGGTGAGTGCTTAGGGCACAGACGCAAGCATAATGAAACCTTTGGCCTTCTGGGCTTCATATCCTAATAGGGGCAAAGAGAAGGAAAAAAACGAATGTACATAATCCTGTCAAATGATTAAGTGCTGCGAAGAAAAAATAACGTAGGGAATAGTGACGGTGGAGGGCTGTTCTGGAAAAGGTGATCAAGCACGTTGTCTCAAGAGGTGACGTTTGAGCACAGAAGGAATTGAAGAGGAAGTTATAGGAATATCTGAGGAAATGATATCCCAAGAAGAGGAAATAGCAAGGGAAAGGTCTAGAACAGGAAACAGGGCCTTGTGTTTGAGACAGAAGGCCAGTGGGGTCGAGTAGAATGAGGACCGAGCAGGGAAGAGGAAGGGGGGAGGAGGGGGGAGGAGGAGGAGGGAAAGAGGAGGGAGGGGGAGGAGGGAGGGCAAGGGAGAAAGTAAAGCCACTGTGATGTGGCCTCAGGTCAGCCACAGGTCAACCTCGCTGGAACGCTGACCCGCGCCGCGCCCGCGCCCAGGGCAGGCCCCGTCCTCTGCACATCCCTTCCCCACCCCACGCGCGCCGCAGAGACGGAGAGGGCGTCCGCGGGCTGGAGCCGCCAAACGGGGCTCTTCCGGGATTTAAACCCGGGACCTCTCGCGCCCTAAGCGAGAATCCGGGCGTCCCCGTGGGGGGGGAGGGGGGGCTGGGGGAGGGCGGTGGAGCCCCGGGGGCGCGGCCCGGAACCCCGCGGTCCTGCGGGCCAGCCAGTGGCCCCAGGCGACTCGCAGGAAAAAAGGACCGCAGGCCCCAGCGAGATTTGAACTCGCGACCCCTGGTTTACAAGACCAGTGCTCTAACCCCTGAGCTATGGAGCCACCTCCCGCGTCCCTGCTCGTCTTCGCCCCTTGTAGCCGCGGCGGGGAGCCCGGCCCGACCCGAGGCCCGGCCTCCAGCTCGGGGCCTTCCTCGGTCCCGTGGATTCTTCGGCAAGATTCCGTTTTGAGAAGAGCCGCCACCAGGCCGCCTTGTGGTCTCTCGCCCGGAAACACGCGCGTCTGGGCCCAGAAAGGACCGATGGAGGAGGGCCCGGCCCTGAGGCTCCTCCCGCCGGGTTCTGCGCAGGGTGAACAGGAGTCTAGGGCGGGGCTGTCCTTGCTGGATCCGGAGCCCCGCACCCCAAGTGTGTCCTTTGGAGCTACTGCTTCCCCCCCGAGGATTTAGGGAGACAAGGCAGTGGGGGGAACGGGTATTGGGGAGGAAGAGTGTGACCCTGCCTTAAACACATGCGCAGATTCACGTGCAGGTTGGGCATGAAAATAATATAACTTCTTAAAAAGGATTTTCACTCTTTGAAAATCTTCTTTATATAAGCTACTGAGCAGGAACTGAAAATTAAGATCTTATACTTATTTCTTACTGCAAATATCATCATCACGGATGAGGAAAAAGGCCCCGATTCATGCAACCCCCCAAAGAGCGAAGCAAATCTGTTCTGTAAGCTTCAGGCTTTCTGCCCACACACCTGCTCCAGCACTGTTTGTTGATGTTTTGCTTTGTCCGAGGCCTAGAAATGTGCAAGGCTTCTGTGACCTATGACCCATTGTGTCGGAGGGCGGGGCCCAACACAACAGCTGGGAGGTCAGCAAGCAGGGCCCCATGCCAGCCTCCAGGAAGGCCAGAGGCCTGTGCCCGCCGCGCTCCCCAAGAAGCGGGACCAGACCAGACGTGCGCCCAGGACGGCGAGGCCAAGACAGGAAACCCCTGACTCAGGAAGAAAAAGTGGGAAACCTGCTGCTCGCCCCAACTAATGAACTTCCACCCCCTAGTTAACAGCTGCAGGTAAAAGAGAGAAACCCAACCCCCTGGACACAGTGCTCGCTCGCCTGCTCTCGCCCCCATATCCCAGGAGCGTATCTTGTGCCTTAATAAACTTCCCTGCTGGCCCCGCTCACCCGCTGTGCCGTATGTCTGTCTGTCCTTCAATTGTTTCTCATGACAAGCCCAGGAACCTTCCATGACTCCTTCGGGTTTGGCTGCGTAGAGGCACCAGGGCCCCAGGTCTCCAGTGTCAAGGCCACCCTCAGGCGATAGGCTTGAGCAATGGAGACTCGACCAAGACCCAAGGACCCGCGGTACCCACACAGGCCCATCGGGTGACCCACGTCGGAGTATCCATGGGCCCTACTGACCATGGGCTACCCACAACCAGGCACAGTCACAGAAATGGAACATTCCATCCGTTCCCTGGCCCATCCATTGACCTTGGGCCTTGAACGCAGCTCCTCCTTTGCTCTCCTGCACGCGGCTCCCCTGAGGTGTATTCAATGAGCTTCCACCGCCTTTGTTCTGCTTCAGGCGAGTTCTCTCACTTCAGGCCCCACTGGCTTCCCCTAGATCATCGCCCCACATTTGAGAGCCCATATCCCACAGGAAGACACCGCCTGCAGTTCTCCTGTCAGCTGTGCTGAGGTCAAACATGATGCCACTGACCTTACGCATTTTTAAGGAAGAGAAATCTCTAGATCGGCAAAATCAGGCATTCGTGGCAGATATTCTTGGTTCAGGGATGAGTCAGGGAGAAGCCTCCCGATGTCCTCAGATGGGATGACATATGCACCTGTTCAGGGCAGAGGGGGTGATAGCATCTTCTGTGGGTTGGCAACAGCTGCTTCTCCCAATGCTATTTTGGTGCTCAAACCTCAGTCTTTCTCTGTCAGACAATATCTCCCCCCACCCCCACCCCCCCCCACCCCCCCGTGTGCAAGGGAACTGCAAGGCTTTGAACTGACTCCTCTGTGTTGGGGAATGACTACGTGGGGAAGCTTCCAGAAGGAACTGTCTGTACAGAAAACTCTGCAAACAGCAACTAGAGCCTGCCTGGAGGGCCAAGGGCCATGTAGTGCTGGTCCAGGTGGAAACCCCATCTGACGCCAGGTCAGGCTGCAGGCAGCTCCGGGTCCTCCTGTCCCATGAGTCCTCGCCGTGTGGCCTCAGTTAGAATGTGGACAAGCCCCGAGATACACAGAGGTGAACACCTGCGGGCACTGGGCCTGCTCTGTGGGAGGCCTGAGTCGGTGCAGCCTGCGAGGGCAAGAGCTTGCTCCTGGTCCTTGGGGCTTCGAGGCCCCACTGGGACCTTCGCCGTGGGGACCCATCGCCAGCAGTTCTGCTCTGGGGAATCCAGGCTCGGTCGCCGTACCCCATTGACCTATGGGGGGCGTTTTAGCAGTGGAAACCTCGGAGGCCACGGCATGGGCATCCCTCTGCACCTAGCGACAGGTGCCATAATCCTTGAGGAAACGCCAGGGTGCTTGACTTTCTCTCTGGGGCAGGAAAACCAAGTCAGAACAAATGCTGAGTCCCGGGTGGTGTGTTGTGCTGGTGTGTGTAGACGTGGGGATGTAGCCAAGTGGCTAGAAAGCCCTGGGCCAGCTACGGAACCTTACAGAGAGACGGTGTCCTTGTTTTGGGAATAAGGGCTCGATACCATCATCATTACTACCACCTTTAATGTCATTTTACCCAGAGACACTGGCCGTAGGCGACATGGCTAAGGGGTCAAAATCGGCTCCCCAGCGGCTTGCCCGTCCCCTCTCTGTCCCCTCCCCTCCCCGCCCCTCCCTGCTTAGGCGGTTTCTCCTCTCTCACTCTCTGGGGCATTCCTGGCTCCTCTGACATTTTCCTGGCCTCCGTGCCCTCGCCCTCACCCCGTCATGGCTCAGCAAGCTCTCTTCCCTGCGTGCACGGACATCCCCCCCCCCCCGCCCCGTGACTGTACCCTGCTAGCCACACACCTGAAAGGAATTTAAAAGGCTCAAAGGAGCATTCCAAGAGGAGAAGCCAGGTCCACACCCATGACCGACGTCAGGGACATGCGGTCACCCTTCTCCCAGGATAAATAGACATCTGCCCAGCAGGCTCGGTCTGCACACGGCCTATCCCCTCCCCCTGGAGCTTGTCTCGGGACCTTACATCAAAGGCTCTCGTGTTTCCAGCCACGCGGTGCCCTCGGCTCACTTGGCCTGACTCGAGGGTCTCAGAACCCATTCCTCTAGCCCATTCCAGAGGACAACATGAAAAAGGCATGTTCTTGGTGCTCTGGCCAATTAGAAGTTCTCTAGAATCACTTGACTCCTGCTAGGCGTCTTAGGATTGTGTTTCATTACTTTTTTCCTTATTTATCTGTATTTCTTCCATCTTCCCTTAACTTTTTTGATTTGGCAAAATTTTAACTCTAGTGTGGAAATAAATGAAGACCAACTAAACGACAGCAAGCAAAGGCTGTTTATTCAGAGCTTGCTGTCACAAGGAAGTCAGTCATCATCACTTGAGTTTGGGCAGAAACTCCGAGGCAGACAGAAAAGTGGAAAAGCTTTATAGGGGAAAACAAGAAGGCGGCTTCGGGGAGTGCTGAGTGAGGACTCTTGGCGCGGGGAAGCTGCAGACAGCCCATCTGTAAGCAGGTGTCCTATGTGATTGGTTAGGGGCCATGGTTGGTTTTCTTTGGTTGCTCCGGGAACAAATGTTAGGAAAGCCATCAGTTACTAATCAAGTCTTGGCCACTTGGGACTGATTGTTACAGGATTCCTGCTCGGCCCCCTGGACTGTTATTAGAGATAGTGGCCGGACTTCTGGTAAGTCTGACTTAATAGTAGGTTGGTTTCCTGAGATGATGAACATTGTAAGGGAAAAATATAAATTAAAAATAAGAGGCTTGATTCTCCCTGTTGAAAATGAGGAAAGTGATTACCCTCCTCTCCTTTCCTTTGAATGTTTACTTTAGAAAACTTGCAAGTAAAAGCACGTCGCTGTACTCAGCACTACTGTGACGGATGATGTAATTAGCATGTAGACCACGTAGGAGCTAAATATAAAGTAGGGACTCAATAAATGCTGAAAGGACTATCTGCTACATTCATCAAAAGGAACCTATTATTTATTAGTGTTTAATTTTCAACAAGATTTTTACAGCATGTGCAGAAAGGGGCCAGACACTTCAGCCAGGTAAGGGAGAGTGTGGTACTTTCTCTCCTGATAAGAACGTGCTTTCGCATCGGTCAGTTTGGATGCGGAACATGCGGCATCTCAGCATCAAAGGGAGCTCTGCTGTAACAATCAGGTTCTTTCCAGTCGACTGCTTCTTTTTAGGGCCTGATGAAGAAGGGCTCAGGTCACTTCCATCTTATGAGAATCTCTGTTGTTGTTGTTGTCTTAAGTTAAAACATAGTTACAGAAATCGTGGTTTATTCAAATGTGTATGTGCCCTAACACAGACACAGGCGTGCCTGTATAATCACATCTGGGAGCTCATCAAAAGTGTCAATGAGGCCTTCCCAAGACCTATTAATGGGCCCAAGTTCCTTGTCTGGCTCAGTAGGAGGCATAATAGTTCAACGAATATTTTGTTTATTTTTTAAATTTTAAGTAGGCTCCACACCCAATCTGGGGCTTGAACCCACCACCCTGTGATCAAGGGCCACATGCTCCACCCACTAAGCCAGCCAGGCCCCTCCGCTGACCTTTCCCCTTTCCATTTCCTCCCCACTTCTTTGAAGTAATAAAAAGCCCCTGACTGTTTTCTCCCTTTGTGACTGATGCTTCCTTATCATACTGAGGTGGTTACACAAAACCTAGTCTTTCCAAAGTGGCAAAAACTTTGGTGTGCTGCTGAAGGCAGGCTGCTCACACTTGCTTTTCTCTGAGGATTCTGAAACACAAAGTGACATTTCTTGGAAGTCCTACCCTTCACCCCAAAGCTACAGGGGTTTGAATCCCTCTGCCTCCAGGGTGTAGGGCGCAGAAGCCACACCTTTGACCCTCCCGTGAGACTGGACAGTGCCCAGTGGCCTTCCCTGCAGACAGCCTCCAAGCCTGTGCCTGGCTCCTGATTCCGGGAGCTTCTGGAGGGAAAGGGACTTGCCTGGAGCGGAGGGTGGACACCCGTCTGTGCCCAGGGAGCTCTAGAACTAGAGAGAGGAAAGCAGAAGGCAAAAAGGAGGTACTTAATACCTTGTCTGCAAGGAGGGGTGAGGTGGGAGGCTGGAGAGGCCGTGGCCCAGCAGGTAGCGGTCCTGGCGCCCAAGAGCCCACCTGTGACCTGGGTCCATCCAGGCCCTTTCCTCCGGGGCCCAACTTTCTGGCTCCACTTCCCCACGACCCTCTACGTCCACGTGATGCTCTCTGCGCCCCATTTCCAAGCAGCTCTTCTAGAACTTCGCATCTGTTCGTTGTCGCCCCCCCCCCCCCCCCCCCCCCCGCCCCGGCGGCGAGGACAGAAGCTCACGGGACCCAACCGCAGGCCCCCAGGCCTTGGGGAACCGCCTCGGAGCCGCCTCAGGCCAGGAGGAGAGGCGGGCGGCGTGGGCGGGGGCCGCGGGAGGGGGGCGCCCACGAGGTCCCGGGGCTCGCAGGGGGGGCGCCCCCCGAGGTCCTGGAGCAGCGGGAGGGGGGGCGCCCCCCGAGGTACCGGGCTCACGATATTGCTCCCGCGGGGTCCGAGCTGCGGCCTCGCTCCCCGCCGCCCGAGCGCTCAGCTCCGGGCTCCTCACCGGTCCTCCACCTGCACTAAGCTGCCGGGCGGATGACCCCTGCGTCCTATCGCCCAAGTCAAAGAAAAGGCACAGCCTTCCTGGGACACGCACACTGGTACCCGGCGACTATACTGTGGCCCCTCTCTAGGTGCGCGACTACGGCGGACCCTGCCTCCCTGCGTTTGCACACGTCCGCAGGGGTGCACGAGGACGGCGGGGGGAGCGGGTCCGCGGGGGTGCACGAGGACGGCGCGGGGAGCCCTTCTAACCACGGAAGAAGAAAAAATTCCGAATTTGGAGCCTGCACGCTGCGATGGGTAAGTAACTCAGAGATGGAAAAAAGCCCCCGAGGCTGTGGTAGTGTGGCCGAGCGGTCTAAGGCGCTGGATTTAGGCTCCAGTCTCTTCGGAGGCGTGGGTTCGAATCCCATCACTGCCAGGAGAGCGTTTTAATCTTGCTAGAAATCCCCAACACTGTTCTTTGTTAAAAGGGGAGCTGGTAAAAGACTAAGTACCAAAAGCTATGCAAAATTCCTCTTCCCCATCACAAAGTTCCTACGGGACACGGATTTCTCTATTTGCAAATCAAATCAGCGCTGTTTCCTTCCGGAGATCCTCCCTCTCCTGATCCTCCCTCCCGGGCTTAGTACTGGCGGCGCACCTTCTTCTCGGCTAGGCTTGGCCCTGCTTTTGGGTCCCCTCAATCGAGAAGGTTTTCGGTCTCCCTCTTCTAAAATCCACACTCACACGGATTCATTCTTACGGCGACGCATGGGCATCAGCTGCTCAGAAAGACTTCCCGGAAATTCCCTGCCCGCCCGCCCGCCCCCCACCCCCATCAGCCCGCTGCTGGCACTGGTTATGGGAGTCGCAGCTCTATACTTCGAGAAATAACCTGCACACACCCGATTGGGGTTTTAATTACATTACTTTTCTAACAGAATATGATGAATGAATGCGAAAGCCCACTCTTCCCAGGCTTCCCACTTTCACTCAGGCATCATTGCACCCCGGGTGGCAGGGCAGGTACACAGTTATTCTGAATTTCACCTTGCAGGTGGGTTTGCGATTCCAAAACTCTTCCAGGCTGATTCTTGGCTGACTCCTTGCGCGGGGCCCAGGGGGCTGTGCTGTGAATGGTGTTGGCTTAGCCACTGACCCGCTCCTTTCAAGTGGATCTACTCCTCGCGGAGGCCTTCTCAGTGTCTACCCCACTCAACTATAATTCCCACGCAGGGCCTGATTGAGTGTGGGAGAGAGCAGACCATACACTCCAGGACTCTTGGTGGTTCCTCTGAGAGGGCCTGTTCCATTGCACTTTTCAGCCACTTAGGGCCCTCTTACCTACATTCGCACACCTGCACTCCAGCAGGCAGCTCCCCTGAAGGTAGAGGATTCCCAACAGTGTCATGAGGAGTGAATGAAATAAATGGAGGAGGGAACCAGGACTCTGCAAGAACCTAAAACTCTTGGGCGTTTTTCATGCCTCCCTTTGTGTCTTCCTTTTTATGACTCGCCCCCTCCTCATTCAAAATCCTCTTCTACCTTCTCCCAGGCCCGGTTCATTTCACTTTGATGACTTCTCTTTGGCATTCCTTTCCTTTTCACCCACCTCTCACCAAGAAATATCTCTGGCACCTATGGCACAAAAGGGACCATGTTTTTTTTTTTTTTTTTTTTTTCAGAAATTGAGAGATTTCTCTCTTAGCCATGTGCACTGGATACAGAGACAAGGCAGCTGTCTACAAGCCAGTAAGAAGGGCTTGTCCAACACCAAAGCTGTTGGCACCTGGACCTTCCACTTCCCAGTCTCCAGAGCCGTGAGCAACACATTATTGGCTTACGCCACAATGGTATTTTTGTTACAGCAGCCTGACCCAAGACTAGCAGTTCCAGGTTTCCAGCAAAACTGGATAAGGAAACACAGATTCCTATCTATGTGCGTCTTTCCCACCACAAGCCTCCTTGTCATCAACATCCTGTGCTAGTGAGATACGTTTGTACATCATTGTCAACTCAAGTCCATAACTAACATTAGGGCTTACTCTTTGTATTATGCACTTTATGTATAACACGTATAAGTTATGTGCACGGTATAATGCACAACTGTATAATGACTTCGATATCCACCACTACACTCTAGAGCCATACACAATAGTCTCACTGCTCTACAAATTGAGTTTTGCCAGTGCATCTCTCCCTCCCTTTAACCACTCGCAACCACTGATCATTTTACTGTCTCCATCATTTTGCGTTTTCCAGAATATCATAGAGTTGGAATCGTACAGCATGTAGCCTTCTCAGGCGGGCTTTCTTCACTTCGTAATACACATTAAAAGTCTCTCCATATCATTTCATTGCTTGATGTCTCATTTCATCTTAATGCTGAATAAATATTCCATTTGCATCAATGTACACAGTTTATTGTGGTTTTTGTGTGGACATACTTTTCACAGAATACGTTTAGACTTCATTTTGTAAGGTTAAAACCCTTTTTTATTAATGTATACACATGATATATTTGGAAAAAATACATAAAAATATGAATACAAACATCCAAAAATAACTACATTTTGCCATATTTCCTTTTTTCATGTGTAAATGATAAATTTATAGCAGTAGAATAGCATACTTGATCCAAGACTATCTTCTTTTTAAGGTTTCCAATTTATCATGCCCAGGGCCCTCCAGAAAATAGTGACATTCAACAAGAATGTCCTTCTCACGACATCCTGGTCAGTATTAAATATTAATCAACGTTTTCTAATTTGGTGATGAAGCAATATACTCTTGTTTAAATTAGTATTTCTCTCTTATTAATGAAGGAGCAGCTCCATGTGCATATTTAGCCTTTTCGCATTGCTCATCCTCTGTTGTGTATTTATCCTTGCCAAGGTCAGCTTTTCGAACGTATTTCTCCTTAAGCCCTGATTTTTCTAATATACGGTATTCGGGCTTATGAAAAAGTGCAGGTATCTCGTGTTGAGGGGTTGAGGGATGTTACGGCAATGTTTAATCCACGTAAACTGGACCCAAAGAGGAGGAGGTAACAGATTCAAATCTAATAGGAAAGCCCATTAGGTCACATTTCTGAGTAAACTGAACCACGTCTACCGCGTTATCACAAAGAAGGTAAGTGAAATTTAGTTTCTTGGTGGGGGGAAAGCTGCTCTCTGGTTGCCTGAAAATAGAATCCAGGTCATCCGGGTGGGAGAAGAAAGATTTCTGGAAGTCGGGTAGGGGACTAGTTAGTGGGGAGGAGAAAACTATCGGGACTGGGACAAAACACAAGGCAGCTCCTTCGAGCCGGAATCGAACCAGCGACCTAAGGATGACAGCAGCCGCCTGCCTCTACAGTCCTCCGCTCTACCAGCTGAGCTATCGAAGGGCGCGACGCCAGCGTCCCCGGGGACAGGCCTTTGTGGACGCGGTAACAGCCAGGGAGGGTCCGGCCTCCTCGTGTTCGGGGCTCCGACCAGGACGGAAGCTCCCCGAGTCCCCAGACAGTCTGGTCGATAACAAAGCGAATCCCAGGAGCAGCCGGGGGCCGGGACGCGGGCTGGGAGTCGGAGAAAGTGAGCATGCAGGCGGAGCGGAAGCCGGATCGGGCCGCATGGGCCTGGCTTCTGCCCCACTCGGCCTAGATTCACCCCAAAACCCGCTCCAGGGGCGCAGCAGAACCCCCGGGCCGGCTGGCCGCAGCTGGCAGGTTCAGGGACCCCACGCCGCCGGGGGCAAGGCGATCAGTGGGCCTTAGCTGCCCTCCTCTGCAAACGCCAGGTGTGCAAAAACAGAGACTAACGTGGCAGGAAAACAAGCATCCCACCTCAGGCTCCAGCGAGATTTGAACTCGCGACCCCTGGTTTACAAGACCAGTGCTCTAACCCCTGAGCTATAGAGCCGACCCACAAGCGGATTTTTGCCGTTCAATCCCTTGTTTTAAAGCCTGCGGCCCCGCGGCTTCAGCATCTAGAGGAGCCTTAGACCACGAAGGGGCGGGAGGTGGTTGGGAAGGAAGCACCTTCCGGCAGGGGCGTGTCCACCCGCACGGCCCGCACGGGGGGAGCCCGGCGACCGCGGGGAGCGGCCGGGGGCTTCACGGGGCCCGGAGGGCACGGGGGGCCCGGGGGGGCACGGAGGGCATGGGGGGGCCCGGGGGGCACGGGGGGGCACGGAGGGCACGGGGGGGCACGGGAGGCACGCGCGGCCACCTCCCCGCCCGCCTGAGCCTCCTGGACGGCGGCGGGGTCGCCTCGGGTCCGGGGTGTCCGGCGGGCGCGGCGGGAGCACAGCGCAGCCCCACGGCTGTCGGCCCCGCCGGGCCGCCCGACGCCCGCGCCCAGAGCTCGCGGCCCAGGGGAGGAGGGAGACGGCGGAGCGCGGGCCGGGCCGCGACAGGGCGAGGCTGGGCGAGAGGGGGCGGGGCGGGGCGGGGCGGGACGGGACCGGGGCGAGACGGGGCGTGACCGGGGCTGAGACGGGGGCGAGACGGGGCGAGAGGGGGGCGGGGGGGGGGACGAGACGGGGCGAGAGGGGGCGAGAAGGGGCGTGACCGGGGCGAGACAGGGCGAGACAGGGCGAGACCGGGGCCGACCGACCGTGATCGGGGCGTGACTGGCCGTGACCGGGCGAGACGGGGCGTGACCGGGGCGTGACCGGGACGAGCCGAGGCAAGACGGGGCGTGACCGGGGCGTGACCGGGGCTGAGACGGGCCGTGACCGGCCGTGGCCTCCGTGGGGCGTGCGCTGCCGCGCGCTGAGCCCGTGAGCGCCCCCCCGCCCGCCGCGGGGCCGGACTCCGTGTGCTTCCGACGCCGGCGCGCGCAGGAGGCCGCGGGGTCTGCAGGCGACGGCTGGGCTCGCCCCGGAGCGGCCGCGGCTCCTGGAAGGCTGAGCATCTGAGCATCACGGGCGAGGGACACCCACCTGCAGGGCTGGCTCGTTGGTCTAGTGGTATGATTCTCGCTTTGGGTGCGAGAGGTCCCGGGTTCAAATCCCGGACGAGCCCCAGCTGCGGTTTCGGTTTTTTTCTCCCCTCCCCCCTTGGAGCCAAAGGACGGCGGCACCGCCCAAGCCCTTGAGCGACCCAAGGACTAGGAGGACGCAGCCGCGAGCGGGGGGCGTGGTGAGGCCGGGCCGCCCCCTTCGGCTCCCGCAGGCTCCTCGGTCAGGACCAGCTTGCTTCGGCCGCTCGGGCTGTTCTTAGCAGGCCCTTCGCGGGGAGGATGGGGGGGACGAGTGCCCCCCTCGCCAGGGCGCGTCCCACGGGCCACAGCGACGCCCGGAGGCGCGCCAGGGTCGCAGGGCCGGGCCCTTGTCCTCCGCTGGGGCCAGCTCCAGCCCGCGCCAGAGCCCCAGGCCTTGCTCCCGGACACTCCCCCACCCCCCGCCCTGCAGTCGCAGGTGGCGGCCTGGGGACCCTGGGACTCAAAGGGCACAGACACCCGTCCCAGCCGAAGGGCCTTCAGTGCAGCTTTCCCCAGACCCGGTACAACGCGGGGAGAGTCGTCTTGGCCCTTCAGCGAGGATGCAGCGGACCCTCCAGGCTCTGGGCTCGCTCACCTGGAGCCCCGCGAGCTGCAGAGGGGGCGCCCCAAACCTGCGGCCCGGCCACTGCGCTCTGGAGAGGGGTCCAAACCTGGAGCCGCTGGGACCAACCGCCGGCCTTGGCGCTCGCTCCCCTTCCAAAGCCGCTGGCCCAGGGGAGCCCTGGACTGGATTTCCAACACACTCGGGCATATTTGTCCGCCCCGAGGTCCCCTTCTTGGAGGGGCATGAGGCCAGGCAAGAATAAAGAGTCTTGTGATCCGTGGTGGGAGGTTGGGGAAAGAGAGTGCAGTCGGCCCTGACTTGCAGTTCGATGTCCTCAGAAACGCGGGGGACCTAGCCTGCACTGGGAGGTGCACCGTAGGAAGCTGGGTGCAAAGTCCTGGGGTTAAGCAGAAAGATTGAAATGGAAGAAAGGAATTTTAAGAATTGAAAACCTAGTAATTGTAAATTTGGTGGCAGGTGGTAGCTACACCTGCGGTGAACATAAGGTGTGGAGTTCCTGAACCGCCAGTTGTACACCTGAAACTAATGGCACATTGTGCGTCGACTGCAGTTTAAAAAATAAATAAATAAATAAAAATAAAACAAAGCCACAAGGCGTTGGTCAACATTGGTTTGGATGAGAATGCACAGGGAAGAGCAAATGCAAAGCATTTAAGGACAGGCCCTGGTGATGACCCGGGTAAAAAGCTGAGACTGGCATCCAGTGAGGGGGGGGACCTGGAGGAAGCCCCGGCAGGCCCTCACTCCCACAGCCACTTGGCTCCCCCTGCGGCTGTGCACCGCTTTACCAGCATTTACAGCAGAAAGGTGGGGGAGACAGACGGGGAGCTGGGTGGGTTGAAGAAGGAGGGAAAGTGTGAGCATGAGGACTAAGAGTTCCTTGCAGGGGCTTGGCTGGGAAGACAAGACCAAGAGCTTTCGCACGCGTGGCCCAAAGGCCTTGGGGAGTAGTTCACGATTGTTTAGTGGGTCCTTTCTTTCCCTGCTCTCAACCCTGGGCAAAGGTTCCTAGGGTTGTCAGGGACTCTTAGGGGTTTTTAGAGCAGGTGAAGGGGGCACCATTGCTCCTCCTATTACCACGGCGAGGACAGGAATCCCGGCTGGGCTTCCAAGCAAGACAGGAGGAACCTGAACAAAGGCCTGGAGGCGCAGATTAGAGGAGACTAGCTCGCAGCCTGAGGAGGGAGGTGAAAGAAGGGAAGTCGGTTCTGAAAAGCAGAAAGAGATTTAAGATGATCTTGGGTGGGAGACAGATGTAGGTTTCAGAACCCAAATAATAGTTATATTATCTGAAGTTCTTAAGGGTCTAAGCCGGCTTTTTATTGTCTATCTGTTGACCCTTAACAGTCCTAGTCGTGAGATGCCTGGGTGGCTTAGTGGTTGGGCATCTGCCTTTGGCTCAGGGCGTGGGCCTGGAGACCCGGGATCCAGTCCCACATCAGGCTCCCCTGCAGGGAGCTTGCTTCTCCCTCTGCCTGTGTCTCTCATAAATAAATGAAATATTTTTTTAAAAAAGAGTCCTGGTTGCTTATTTTTTTTTTTTTGTAGTATAACAGCTTTTTAAGTAATGTTGATTGTGTGAGCTGATGTGGGCCTCTAGTACTCTACTCTGTTATCAACATGACACCCCCTGCCTTGAATCCTGCAAAAGAGTCCCCTGCAAATCACCAGTGAACATGGCTATTTGATATTTATTCAGCCTTTATGTCACTTGTCCCTTCAAAAAACAATGTGATGAGATTTTGCTGTGTTCTGAATTACCAAGTACTCTTCTTATCAGCAAGAAGATAAACTCAGGTAGGACCCAGTCTCTGTCTTCAAGGCACTTTTTCAAAATAATGGGGAAACAGAGAAAATGGTGCCAGTTGCCAGAGAAAGTATATCATTTAGGATTCATAGTGGAACCAGTATAAGTGGATGAAGACTAACATGCAGTATAGGAATTATTGATACAATTCACCCACTTACAATGTACAGGCAAGTGGTGGGTTTTTTTGAAGATTTTATTTATTTATTCATGAAAGACACACACAGAGAGGCAGAAACATAGACAGAGGGAGAAGCAGGCTCCCTGCAGAGGGAGAAGCAGGCTCCCTGCAGGCTCCCTCTCTCCCTGCAGAGAGCCCAAAGCAAGACTTGATCCCAGGACCCCGAGGATCACCACCTGGGCCAAAGGCAGATGCTCAACCACTGAGCCACCCAGATGCTCCCAGGTAAAATTTTTTTTTTTTTTTTAAGAATATTTGCAGTTGAACCACCACCACAATCAATTTTACAGCATTTTTATCACTCCAAAAATAGTTCTTGTACCCCAATAAAAGTCACTCCTCATTTCCTCCCATTCCTCTCCTGCAGCCCTGGGCAATTACTAATCTACTTTCTCTGTATATAGATTTTCCTATTCTGGATATTTCGTGTATGTGGGATCATACTATACATCATCTTTTGTGACTGGCTTTTTTCACTTAGTATTATGTTTTTAAGGTTCATCCATGTTGTAGCATTCATCAGCACTTCATTCCTTTTTGTCAAGTAATATTCTGTTGTATGGATATTTGTCCATTCATCAGTTGATGGCACTTGAGTTGTTTCTACTTTTTGGCCTTCTAATGCTGCATGAATATGTATACAAGTTTTTGTGTGGACACAAATGGTTTCGTTTCTCTTGGATCTATAACTAGAAGTTGAATTGATGAGTTATGTGTAATACTGTGTTTAAGCTTTTGAGGAACCCCCAGCTTGTCTTCTGGCTTATACACCAGGGGTGTATAAGTGTTCCATTTCTTCACATTTTCATCAATACTTATTAATGTCATTCCTGTTATAGCCATCTTAGCGAGTATGTGGTTTCATTTGATTTCTCTGATGACTAATGATGTCGAGTCTCATGTGTTTACTGACTTTGTGTAATTTTGTATGCCTCTTCAGACCCTTTGCCCATTTTTAATTGTTCTTTGTGTTTTTGATAATAGATGTCTTTATATATTCTAGATAGAAGTCTTTTTTCAGATATATAATTTGCAAATACCTCCTGCCATTCTGTGACAACATCTTTTCCATGGTCTTTGAAGCACAAAAATCTTAAATTTTTATGAAATTCCCTGGATGTGCTTTTATTTTGGAATTGTGCACTTGTGTTCAAGATAGCTTTATCTAAGGGAGTCTTGTACTATTTCTTGTGACTCTCTTGAGAGAAGTTATATTCATTCTGCCCTGAGAATATTAAGAGAATAATGCTTATATTAATGTATTACCTTGCAGTTTCCCAGGTGACATAAAAGTTTTAATGTTTTTTCATAATATTTGTTTTTTATTGTTTCTTTTTTAATCTTAATATAGTTGTATTATATCAGTTTCATGTGTACAATATGGCGATTCAACAATTCTGTACATCACCCGGTGCTCATCAAGGTGCCCTCCTTAATCCCCATCACCTATTTCACCTATACCCATCACCTCCTCTCTGGTAACCCCAGATGGCACAAATTTTTAGTATGATGGCAGAGCTTCAGTTTAGAATTCTCAAAGATGACTCTTTCCTAGAAGCAGACAAATTCGTTGATTGCTGCAAGGGACATTGTTTTTCACTGTTTCACTGCAAATTAAGCGCTCAAGCTGTATGTGAGAGGTTCAGTTTCACATAGTCCCTAGAGTAGGCCTATCGTGGGAATGAGGACTAACACTCCAGCTGCTGGCTGCTTGAGTTTAGCATCTGTCTCAGGGCAGTGGCTATCGTCTGCTCATGAGTCTGTAATTCATTCAACAAATAATTCCTGGGCACAGTCTGTGGACCGGGCTCTGTTATAAGTGTTAGAAATACATTCTTATTTTCAGCTTCCTCTTAATTTGTGAGTTCTAGGAATAGCTTTACAATTAGCTAATATTTAACAGCTTTATTGAAGAGGGTGCACCAGCAAAACAAAATAAAGTAGCTGGAAATGTGGAGAGAAAACCAGGCAAGTGCAGTCCCAGAGGAACCAAAGAACAAAACTATTTTAAGTAAGAGTCTAAGATCGGTTGTGTGAAGTGCTTCTGACATTAAGATGAAGAAAAAATTCCTTATGGAATAGATGGTTTAATGTGCTTTATTGTTAAAACTTAGGGGTTATTATAAATTGTTATAGGAATTCCTCTCCTAGGCCAGCATCTGGGATTGGCTTCAGATTTTTAGGTTCTGTGAAAGTAGGGAGTTTGTAAGGCAATCATAGTTCATCTGCTCTCGGGGCAGCACATCTAGATCACTCCAAAAGACTTCTTTTTCCCTTTCAAACCGCTGGTCATTCCTTTCATTCCTTTAGTTTCCATTCAGAAATACTTTGGGGATTGAAATATTTAGTGTGTGTTTGTGTGTATTATTAATAGAATTAGATGAAAGCATTACTATTTCCAGTGCCCACTGAAGCTTTATGGCTGTCTCTTTGCATGCTAATCGCTCGGCTTGCCAATTTTGCAACCCTATGTTGAGGTTGATGTGCTGTCCATATTTGTGTATATAAAAGAAATCCTCACTTCCTTTCAAATATCTGGTGAGGAACATAAAATGTACCACAAAGTCTGGTTCCTGGTAGGTACAACAAGAGTTGGCATTCAGAATTCTTTGATATTAAAGGTTCTAGTCCCAGTCCAATTTTACTAAAAACAAAATGAAATTGAACACAACAGATATGAGACTGTAAAAAGTGGGCAAATGAAAGGGACACAACCCAGTGAAAAATGACTGGTGTCTTTAGTTCATCTTTGTAATACAGTGCAAATTAGAAAATCACATTAAATGCTACTATTCATGAACTTTCTCTTGGGTCTGCTTTTGCAAAGACACCTGGGGTTACTGTGGAGACGTGAGTAAGTCACTTACTCAATTTGCTTTACCTCATTTCCACCTGACAGTAAATGCAATGTTTGCATACAATGTTTTGTGAAGTGTATGCAAAAATACACAATCTATCTCTTTTATTTTTATTTATTTTTAAGATTATAAGGACAATTTTCTTAAGATTATTGATTTCCATAAACAACTGAAAGACTCTAATGAGAACTTTAATCGGTTTTTAACTTTTGGCAAAGGTCACAAATAGATCTCTCTAAGAATTGGATTAAAACTGTGGATCCTCTTCCCAGACAAATGCATTTAAGTCAAACACATAAAATTTGCATACTAGTGGGGCTTATAAATTTTCTTTTTTTTTTCTTCTAATTTATTTAAATTCTAGTTAGGCAACAGATTTTTTTTTTAAAGATTTTATTTATTTATTCATGAGAGACACAGAGAGAGGCAGAGACACAGACAGAGGAAGAAGCAGGCTCCCTACGGGGAGCCCGACATGGGACTCAATCCTGGGAGTCGATCCTGGGAGTCGATCCTGGGAGTCGATCCTGGGAGTCGATCCTGGGAGTCGATCCTGGGACTCGATCCTGGGACTCGATCCTGGGACTCCAGTACCACATCCTGGGCCAAAGGCAGGTGCTAAATCGCTGAGCCACCCAGGGATCCCCAGCAACAGATTTTCTGAAGCCCATCCTTAGATTCCCTGGTAACCATGGACCCTTAGGTTAAGATCTCACAGGTTGGAGGGTTTTATGATGTAATTGATTATGTATATCAATAATAAATGGATTTATTTATAAGATAGAATCAAGGAATTTTGCTTGAAAAAGAAGGGCAGGCTTGATGACTTTGGGGTTCTTTCATGGTTCCAGAATTTGGTCATTTGGTGATGTCCATGACAACCATAGGAAAGAGAGTGAAAACAGAGAAGACTTGGACTCACAACTGGTTATTACACTCCCTTCACTTTCACTTCACTGTCTTCTTACTGAAATTCTTAGTGAGTAGAAGATTCCCCCAAAAGCCTACTCCCATCTTCCTGAACATATCCTTCAAAGCTTCCTTGACTCGCTCATTGCGTAAGGCATAGATGAATGGATTCAGCAGCGGTGTCACAAACGTTGTTACCACTGTCACTGCCCAGTTGGTATTCACAGAGCCACTCTGTGATGGTCGCACATAGAGAAAAATGGCACTTCCATAGAAGAGGGTCACCACCATCAAGTGAGAGGTACAGGTAGAGAAGGCCTTCTGACGGCCGGAAACAGAGGGAATGCGCAGGACAGCCAGAGCTATGTGGCCATAGGACACAGCAGTAATCATCAGCGAGGATATGATGACCAGAGAGGCCAGCACGAAGTCTGTTTCCTCCAGCTTCTTGGTGTTGGTGCATGCCAGGCGGAGCAGAGGGCCACTGTCACAGAAGAAATGCTGCACCACAGTGTGCTGTTCACAGAAGGGAAGTAAGGCCACAGCCACCGTGGGGCCAAGCACAGGGACAAGTCCCCCCATCCAGCAGGCCAAGGCCACCCGAGAGCACACAGCACCATTCATGAGCAAGGGATAGTGCAGAGGGTGACAGATGGCCAGGTAGCGATCCACAGACATGACGGCCAACAGCAGGAACTCAGAGGCCCCAAGAAAGAAGTAGAAATAGAATTGAGTAATGCATGCAGCAAAGGAGATGGTGTGTTGCCTGGAAAGGAAATTGCTCAGCATCTTGGGAATGATGACGGAAGTGAGCAAGATCTCGAGGCAGGACAGGTTGCCCAGGAAGAAGTACATGGGGGTCTGCAGGCGAGCATCCGCTCCCACCACCCCAACAATCAGCACGTTGCCTGTTAGAGTCAGCAGGTAGACAAGAAGGAAGACAGAGAACACTTCTGCTTTTGTGTTGTTGAGATTTGGGAAGCCTGCCAAGATGAACTCGGTCACACCGCTGCTCTGGTTCTCGCCAGGAGCCATTCTCTTTCTCACCTGCGCGACAGCACCAACATGTGCTGGGGGGGATGCATCTTCTCCAGAACAATGCTGAAACTTATTTTATTGTGATACGGCACACGTATCCCCGCTTCTCCAGTCGCTGTAGAGATCTGAAGAACCTGAGGCCTACACCTAATTACTTCTAAAGCTGCAGAAGATTTTCCAGCAAGGGTATCTAACACTTAGGTATGGAAAGGCCAGGAGCCTCCATCCTCAGATCTTAAATGGCAATGACTCACATTTATAATAATGATATCATTGACCATCTGAGCTGGACAAAAAGATCAAAAAAATAATTTCGTGAAGAATATGATTCCCATTCCACCAGGATCAGGACTTGAGCCAGACTGCATAGCTTTGAATTCCAGCATCTCTATTTTCTAGCCAAGTAGCCTTGGGAAAATTATTTAAGAACCACTCCTGTGCTCCTCAGTTGTGAAATGCCATGAGAAGCAAGTGAAATAAGAGTGTAAAGCATTCAAGAGTTTCTAGCACTTAGGTGACAAATGCTGTGGAGAGAAAGCCCTGTAAGTTTGGGCACCAGACTCTAGACTTGGCTTGCCATTTCCTTGGAAGATGATCAATGCATCCAGCTCATTTGTCCTTCACCTGCTCAGCTGTGGATTGAGTCATAGGAATCTAGGTCATTAGTACGTCTATTTTATAAAATTACCTTTTTCATGGAGAATTTCCCCCAGCAACCTAAGAGACTAACTGAACTCAGCTTGTCATAAAATGCTTGCCTATCTAAAGCAAGTTATGGCATATTCAAAAGGTAGAACAGGGCTAAACTACACTGAATCACTCAGTCAGGGATCCACATTTATTTATTTAGTGTCAACTTTAATCTAAGTAATCAGGGGAATATTAGGATGAGTTTCTTTTCTTTTTTTTTTTTAAGATTTATTTATATAGAGACAGAGAGTGTGCACACTTCTGGGCAGGGGGAGGGGCAGAAGGTGAGGGAGAGAAGCAGACTCCCTGCTGAGCGCAGAGCCAGACTTGGGGATCTATCTCAGGACCCTGAGATCATGACCTGTGATCATGATCTGAGCCGGAATCAAGAGTCAGATCTTTAACCCACTGAGTCACGCAGGCACGCCTAGGATGAGTCTCTTATGCTCTTTCAGTCCATAACATCGATCCAAAGCCCTTTCACAAACTTGGGTTCCATTAGGTGACTTGCCAAAGACAGAATTAGGAATTCCAGGTAATGACTCATGAAATCAGAAATGAAGTCCTTCCCATTTGATTCAAATCCTTCCAGTTTTGAAGATCACCACCAGTTATAAGAATCAAATCAATGATAGTCTGAAACCTGGTTTTAAAAATGCCTCAGTTACTAGAATACGATCACCTTTAGCCATGCAAAGCATGAGATTAGAGCATGAGAACTAGGCTCCAGTTCTCAGCCTTGTGTTCTCTCGCACACTCTGACAGTCTTTGTTCCCAGCAAACAGTAACCTCTTTACTTACAATGTCTGTAGGAGACATTTTTGGACCTTTGTCTAGGATAAAGCAATTCCGTGGTCTTTCTCCCTAGGGATTCCATTCAGAGGCTCGTCTCCCTCCAGCTCCTATAGAAATTACCTTACTGTCAATAAAATCATCCAATTCTTCTGTATTGGTAATGTATTGGGCGCCAGGTATACTCGGCGATTCAGAAATAGAGGAGACGTTGTCACTACCTCATGTAGCTCACTGTCTAATGAGAAGGACAGAGAAGGTAATATGGGTCACAGATGGAATGTCACAGGTAAGAATAGGGCCTAAGGAGGCTGTGGGAAAAGAGCCAAACTGAGATTTAGAGAGATGAGGGGCATTCTGGAGAAGGGTGAGGCCTAAAATAGATGCTAAAAAAAAATGGGTATGGATTCCATAGGAGAGAAAAGAGGTTTTGTGATGGAAAAGAGTAGCATGTAACACAGTACATTTGGGCTGAAGCATGAAATACAAGGTGTGGAGTGGAGTGAGATAGAACTAGTCACCTTGAAGGGGGCTCTTCTGGCTCTCTGTGAAAGTATTTCCACTGAACTGAGCCTAGCTATATCTTAAGTGAGAAGATGAATCCCAACCTCAAATATGGAAGGAATCCCTCCTACCTACCCTTGAATGTCCTTGTTGTTCCACGAGGGTGGGGATCACCTTCTAAGAATTCTCTTTCCCTTTTTATGACTCAACGGTCTGCTCCACCCTGGTCCTTTTCATGCCCTGTAGTGTGAGGCTAACAAGAGCCTGGAGTTCCTAAGGGTGGCAAAGCACTTGGGAAAGCAGGCAGCAATTGGGTAATCTGCTTCTTCTCTTGTGCTTTTCTCATGGGTAGAATTGTTCCTCTACCTTGTGAACAAAGGGGCTTTCTGATCCTGAGGTGACTGCATCCCACTGCTCCTCTTAGGGCCGCGTGAAGCTCAGCCATCGCGCCCACCTTTCCCTTCCTGTAGAAAGAGCATCTTGTGCAATGTGATCACGGCCTTAGGCTTGACTAGGGACACTCCAAGCGAAGGACAATGGCCTGAGAATAACATGGGGTTGGAGTGCAAAGGGTGAATATGGAGAGGTTAAACCATTTATCTATGAAAGGACTTACTGCACTTACCTATAGTTGCTTTCACCTCTAATAGCTGAGAAATGTTCCATTTAAAGCCAGGTCTTCACGGCTTTGCTGATGAGTGTACCTACAAACTGTCAGTTTTCCTCCCTAAATCCAAGCATTAGCCCAAGTGCAGAGAAGGAAGAGGCTGAAGAAGTTATTGGTTTCTAACCAATCCCTCCATCGTTGGGTAGGATCCTTCATGCATAACTTCAGTTTCCAATGGAGATTCCCCCAAATGCGGATTGATTAATCTAGACATCAGGAGCCTGGCTGGCGGCAGTGCCTGCTAGAGAAGAGAGACACAACACTGAGGTAAAATCATGAGAGAGAAAGAGAAAATAATTCCTGAAAGACTCAAGGGAGATTTGCAATTCAATGGAAATTTCCCAGACTCCATCTCTGATAAATCTGAAAGAGGCTGACCCTTCATTCAACAAGGATGCCTGGGAATGTTTTTGCCTCCATCTGCTAACCCCCCACCCCAAGCCCAGCAGCCCCAAAAGTCCTGGGGCAGTACAGTAGGAATGAGAAAAAGGATGGAGTTTGACCAACCGCGGAGGGCCATAGTCATCATCCAACACTCTTCGGCATGGCACTCAAGGGAAATGTTTATTCCCCAGGTAACACAAGCATTGTGTCTTCTCCCTGTGGACCTAAAATGATAACTGGGAATCCCTAACCTGGCTTCTGGGTTGGCAAGTGATAGGAGCCCCCAAGGTATGATAAGATAGGGAAAGGCTCCCTGAGTCACCTCTAGCTTCTGCTTCTTCCAGCTTGGACTTTATCCTCCAGTTGTAGCATACACTGTACCACAAACCCAAATATTGCTTAGAATTCTGGACCATTGTTCACATTTTTTCATCTGTGTCTACTCTATGCCCCTAACTCCTATTCATACTCTAGTGCATATCACGTTTTCTGAGAATCTTCCCCTACCAACCCCCCTCAATCCCACCACTCTGCCCACACTCCAACCTGAACTGGGGCACCTTCGGCTGACCTCAATCTCAATACTTAACCCGTTGTATTATACCTCTGCTTTCCCATCCATGTCCGCTCCAGGCTCTGAACTTCTAAGGCAAGAATTGTATTTTGATATCTGTATTTCTAGCACCAAGCATAGTGCCTGGCACACATTAGGTGCTTAATAAATGGTATATAAACTAAACTCCTCTGAACCCCCAACTTGAGAAGCAGCTGCTTTTGTGAGGTGAATACCAGTTAAACGATGGGAGGAAGAGTACATAGATCTCCCTGGGACTTAGTATGGCTAAGTCCATCCTTCTGTACCTACTCCTTTTTAGAGAAAACAAAATACCTGAATGGAAGCACGGATGAGGCATAAGGAGTGTCATCACTTTGCATTTTGAGGGCAGAGTAGGAACAGACACTAGAAGAATTGGCTGAGCTAAGCCAAACAAAACCAAACTAGAAACTGAAGCTCTTGTTGTTATCTATAAGAGGGAGAGGTCTCAGCAAAAAGAGAGACCCATGAAGTCTGAGAGCTAGTAAAGCACACTTAAACTATATGTGTTTTAAAATTCTGTTTAGGGGCACGCGGGTAGCTAGTCAGTTAAGTGTCCCACTCTTGATTCCTGCTCAGGTCATGATCTCAGGGCTGTGAAATCAAGGCTCGTGTCAGGCTCCTCACTGGGCATTGATTCTCTCCCTCCCACTGCCTCTCCTCGCTTCTCTCTCTCTCTCAAATAAATAAACAAATAAATTCTGATTGACTTGTAACAATTAAAAGTACAGCAGAAAGAAACGAGATCAAAGTCAGGTAATTTTTAAGCGTTACATAGTTATTGATCCAGCTGACAACAGTGTTGGTATTCAGCTTGCAATACTTTCAAATTGGATGGCTCAGTTGGTTGAGTGTCTGCCTTCAGCTCAGGTTGTGATCCTGGCTGGGGTCTTGGGATGGAGCCCCGAGCTGGGGTCCCTGCTGAGCAGAGAACCTGCGTCTCCCTCTCCCTCTGCTGCTCCTCCTACTTGTATACTATCTCTCTGTCAAATAAATAAATAAATAGAGTCTTAAAACAATACTTTCGAACTGACTTGATCATAAGAATATCTTAGTTTTTGCATGAAATACAGCATTTGAGAAGAAAATTTTTAAAGAATAAAACATGCTCGTATGACTCAAAAAATATAAAAATGCATAGATTAAAAAGTCCTTGGTGTGCCCCTCCCCATCCACCTTACATCTCTTCCCTTATTACTTTCATTATTTTATTGTGCATCCTTTCAGTGTGTTTGTGTATATAAGCAAATATCTTAATGCTTATTTACCTGTGACTTTCTTATGCTGTTCTGCACCTTGTTTCTTGTTTTAAGATACCCTGGAGAACTTTCCTTGTCTGTACATAGAAGGCAGAAAGAAAATGCTTAAACTAAGGAGACTATTAGCTCGACAAACGTGTTAAATGAATGTATTGCAACATTCCTGAATTATATTTCTGCTTTATTTTTTTTTAATTTTTTTAAATTTATTTATGATAGTCACAGAGAGAGAGAGAGAGGCAGAGACACAGGCAGAGGGAGAAGCAGGCTCCATGCACCGGGAGCCCGACGTGGGATTCGATCCCGGGTCTCCAGGATCCCGCCCTGGGCCAAAGGCAGGCGTCAAACCGCTGCACCACCCAGGGATCCCCTATATTTCTGCTTTAATCATTGTTTGATATCTCTTGATTAGTTTTCCTCATCAGTAGAAGTCCTACTATAGTAGAAATTGTATCAAAAAATTTAATTATCTTTTATAAATAAAAATAAGTTATAACAAACTTCCAGTTATAAAATAATTAAGACATGGGTATATGATGTTAGCAAGGTGTCTATAGTTAATAACACTGTATTGCATATTTGAAAGTTTCTAAAAGAATAGATCTTGAGGGTGCCTGGGTGCTCAGTCAGTTATGCATCTACCTTTGGCTCAGGTTATGATCCCAATGTCCTGGCATGAAGCCTAATATTGGGCTCCTTGCTCAGCATGGAGTTTGCTTGTTCCTCTCCCTCTGCCCCTTCCCCTGCTCATGCTCTCTCTCTCTCAAATAAATAAATAAAATCTTTTTTAAAAAAAGAATAGTTCTTGAAAGTCTGCATCACAAGAAAAAATTTTTGTAATATGTGTGGTGACATGTTAACTAGACTTATTGTAGTGATCTTTTAGAAATACATACTAATATCAAATCATTATTGATTTGACTGAAACTCATATAATGTTACGTGTCAAAAATAATAAGTTATAACAAAATGATATATCTGGGATTTGCTTCAAAATAAAGTGATTGGGGGACACCTGGGTGGCTCAGTGGTTGAGCATCTGCCTTCCGCTCAGGGCATGATCCCAGGTTTCAGGATAGAGTCCTGCATCGGGCTCCCCGAGAGGGGCCTGCTTCTCCTTCTGCCTATGTCTCTGCCTCTGTCTGTGTGTCTCTCATGAATAAACAAATAAAATCTTTGTAAAAAAATAAAGCTATTGGGAGTATAGATATAATTATCTTGGCCATGAGTTGGTAATTCATGGAACTGTGCACTGGTTTACAATGTGCATGAATTACACTGTGGTTCATTATATTATTCTATTTTTAGTATGTTTGAAATTTTTCGGGATCCCTGGGTGGCGCAGCGGTTTGGCGCCTGCCTTTGGCCCAGGGCGTGATCCTGGAGACCCGGGATCAAATCCCACGTCGGGCTCCCGGTGCATGGAGCCTGCTTCTCCTTCTGCCTATGTCTCTGCCTCTCTCTCTCTCTCTCTCTGTGTGACTATCATAAATAAATAAATAAATAAATAAATAAATAAATAAATAAAAAAGAGAAAATTTTCATAATAAAAAAGCCTCAGAAATATGACAATTAAGTCCCTATTTTAAGAAAATTCTATTTTTTAAAGAAATTAGTTAAAAATTAATGAATGTCAGAAATACTTCATCTTAAAGATAGCAACTCTAATTCCGTAGAATTAGCCAACTAGCCACTGGGGAATCTTAAATACCTTATGGGCTACTCAGAGCCAGAAAATGTAAAACTATAATGAACTACCAATTCCAAGAGGAATTCAAGTCTCTCCTCTCTCAGCAACACCCTGTTTTCTGATCCAAAAATAATGCAGAAACACACACACATTCACACAGAATCACACAGTTCAGAATGGGGAGATTGGATTAGAATAGCACACTGACTACAGAAACCTTTTTCACTATGACAAATTCTTTAAAATGAAATAAAACTTATATTTTCTCTTCCTCCTTTTCTTGCCTTTTCATTTTTTAAAAGGATAACTACATGACAACACAGAAAAACAAGGCAGAGGGCCATTACCAAATCTTTACATAAAAGAAATTTCTAGGAGAAAAAAAGTCAGATAATTGAATTTAAAAGAACAGAGAAATACAATGTAAATCTAAATACAAACGGGAGATATCTATAGTCCTTAATCAATACATTTTAAATGATACCCAAATATCACCTGGCTTTGAATATAGCCACAATGGAAAGAGAAGGATAAAACAGGACAAGTGACCTTAGAGGAAAACAGGTACTTAAAAACAGAAAAGAAAATAATCTTTAATTTTTCAAATTTGTATTAATATTGTAATTTAAATTTTCATAACTCAAGAACAAGTTGTTATAAAAATTAGATTCTAAGAAGCAAGGGTTTCTTGGGTGGCTCAGTGGTTGAGCATCTGGTTTTGGCTCAGATCATGATCCCGGAGTCCTGGGATCCAGTCCTACATTAGGGCTCCCTGAGGGGAGCCTCTCCCTCTGCCTGTGTCTCTGCCTCTCTCTCTGTGTCTCTCATGGATAAATAAATTAAATTTTTTAAAAAAAGAAGCAAAGGTTTCTTTCACTAATAATGAAATTATCCAAATTCACATAATGTAGACATATATCAATTATAAAAGGGATTTGGCTGAAGACCATTTTCTAGAATATAGAACTAGGATAAAATATGAGAGAAATGTTAAGTGACATAAAGGTAGATAAATATCTATTAAATAAGAATACAGGGCACAGGGGCACCTAGGTGGGTCAGTCAGTTAAGCATCCAATTCTTGATCTTGGGATTGTAATGCTCAGTGCTCAGCCAGGAGTCAGCTTGAGATTCTCTCCCTCTCCCTCTTTCTTTTCTTCTGTTCTTCCTCCTACTTGCAAGTGTGCTCACTCTCTCTCTCTGGAATAAATAAATAAGTCTTAAAAAAAAGAATAGAGGGTGCAGAAGTAGACTCACATATACAGGGCCACTTGATTTTCAATAAGAGAAAAGGATTCAGTGCAAAAAGTATAGTCTTTTCAACAAATGTTGCAGAAATATTTATCCATATATATATGTGTGTAAATGGACTTTGGTCTACACCTTAAACCATATACAAAAGTTAAGCAAAATGGATCACAGACTTAAATGTAAAACTCAAAAATTTTAAACTTCTAAAAATAGAGTAGAAGAATCTGTGACTTTGATTTATTCAGATTTCTTAGAAATGATCAATGCTTAGCCCATAAAAGAAAAAATGATAAACTGAACTATATCAAAATTTGAAGTTTTCTTTCTTAAAAGGAGCTTCTAATATAATGAATAAATAAGCCATGGGCTGAGGAAAATATATTGAAATCATATACTAATAAAGGACATGTATCTAGACTCTACTTTAAGAGCTCTTAAAACTCATTAATAAGAAAACCAACAACTAATTTTTTAAATGGAAAAAAATATTTGAGCAGTTCTACAATAATAGTCAAGGATTTCAACACCCCACTCTCAAAAATGGATAAATCGCCAGGTTAAAGATAAACAAGGAAATAGATGTCGGCCTTGTAAACCAACTGGACTTAGCAGACATATATAGAAAACTCCGCCCAACAAGTACACATGGAACATTCCCTAAAATAGACCATACGTTGGTCTATAAAACTCATCACCATAAATCAAAGTCTTTAAATCATATAGAGTGTCTTTGTTTTTTACTACAATGAGTAAAACTACAAATTAGTAACAGAAGGAAATATGAGAAATTCACAAATATGTGTAAATTAAACAACACACTCTTAAGCAACCACTTGGCCAAATTAGCTACCACAAGGGAAATTAGGAAATACTTTGAGATAAATGAAAACAACATCACAACATACCAAAACTCATGGGATGCAGCAAAAACAATGCGCAGAAGGAAATTTAGAATTGTAAATGCCTACATGAAAAAAGATCTTTTTAAAAAAGATTTTATTTATTCATGAAAGACACAGAGAGAGGCAGAGACACAGGCAGAGAGAGAAGCAGGTTCCCTATGGAGGACCCTGATGTGGGACTCAATCCCAGGACCCCAGGGTCACGCCCTGAGCTGAAGGCAGATGCTCAACCACTGAGCCACCCAAGTATCACTTAAAAAGATCTTAAATCAGGGCAGCCTCGGTGGCTTAGCAGTTTAACACTGCCTTCAGCCCAGGGCCTGATCCTGGAGACCTGGGATCGAGTCCCACATTGGGCTCCCTGCATGGAGTCTGCTTCTCCCTCTGCTTCTCCCTCTGCTTCTCTCTCTCTCTCTCTCTCTCTCTCTCTGTGTGTGTGTGTGTCTCTGATAAATAAATAAATAAATCTTTTAAAAAATGATCTTAAATTAATAACATAACCTTCAACCTTTAGGTAGAAGAAAAAAGTTCAAGAAGAAAAGGTTTGGGATCCCTGGGTGGCGCAGCGGTTTGGCGCCTGCCTTTGGCCCAGGGCGCGATCCTGGAGACCCGGGATCGAATCCCACATCGGGCTCCTTGCATGGAGCCTGCTTCTCCCTCTGCCTATGTCTCTGCCTCTCTCTCTCTCTCTCTGTGACTATCATAAATAAATAAAAAATTAAATAAAAAAAATAGAGCAAACTAAACACAAAGTAAGCAGATAGAGGGAAATAATAAAGATTAGTGTGGAGACAAGTGGAGACAATAAAAACAAGAACGGAAAAATAATAGAATCAACAAAATCAAAAGTTGGTTTTTGAAAAGATGAACAAAGTTGGCAAATCTTTAGCTTCCTGGCAAAGAAAAAAGAAAGAAAACTCAAACTACTAAAATCAGAAATTAAGGTGGACACAGTGCTACCAATCTTATAGAAATTAAAAGATTATAAGAGAATAAAATGAACAATCCTATGCCAACAAACTAACCTAGATAATCTAGATTAGATAGCCTAAAATGGACAAATTTCTAGAGACACATGACCTATCAAAACTTACTCAAAACTTTCCCAGAAAGAGGGATCCCTGGGTGGCGCAGCGGTTTGGCGCCTGCCTTTGGCCCAGGGCGCAATCCTGGAGATCTGGGATCGAATCCCACATCGGGCTCCCGGTGCATGGAGCCTGCTTCTCCCTCTGCGTCTCTCTCTCTCTCTCTCTCTGTGACTATCATAAATAAATAAAAATTAAAAAAAAAAAACTTTCCCAGAAAGAAATAGAAAATCTGGGGGTACCTGGGAGGCCCAGTTGGCTCAAGTTGTGATCCCGAGGTCCTTGGAACAAGTCCCGCATCAGGCTCTCTGCAGGGAGCCTGCTTCTCCCTCTCTGTGTCTCTGCCTCTGTGTGTGTCTCTCATGAATAAATAAAATCTTTAAAAAAAAAACTAGAAAACCTGAACAGATCTATAGCAAAGAAAAAGATGGAACCAATAATCAAAACCTAACAAAAAAGATCCAGGACCAAACAGTTTCATTGGTTAACTTTACCACACATTTGAAGAACTACACCTATCCTTCTCAAACTTTTCTAAAAAGATGGAGGAGGAGGGAACACTTCCTAATTCATTTTAAAAGGTCAGTATCATTTTTCATATTAAATCCAGACAAAGATATCACAAGAAAAGAAAGTAGCAACCAATATTCCAAAGAATATAAATGCAAAAATCCAGGGGTACCTGGGTGGCTCAGTGGGTTAAACATCTGACTCTTGATTTTCGGCTCAGATCATGATCTCAGGGTCATGAGATTAAGTCCTGCTTTGGTTCTGCACTGGGTCTGGAGCCTGCTTAAGATTCTCTCTCTCCCTCTCCCTTTGCCCTTCTCTGATTTTCTAAAAATAAATTAAGTAATAAATAAATAAATGCAAAAATTCTCAACAAAATACTGGCAAACCAAATCCAGCAGCACAGTAAAAGGATTATACACCAAGACCAACCACAATGTATCTAAGGAATATAAGATGGCTCAACATATGAAAATCAGTAAGATATACCATATTAATAGAATGGGGAAACACAATATCTCAATTAATAAAGAAAAAGCATTGGACTAATATAACCTCCCCTTATGATAAAAGCATAAAACACACTAGGAATAGAAGGGAATGCCTTCAATATGACAAAAGTCATCTATTAAAAAAACACTAATTAGATATCTATCTTAATAGTGTAAGACTGGAAACTTTCCCTCTTAAATCAGGAGTAAGACAAGGATGACCATTTTCCACACTTCTATTCAACATTGTACTGGAAATTCTAGTCAGGGCATTTAGGAAAATAAAATAGAATGGAATGCTATGAAATGAAATGAGACAGGATGAGATGAAACAAAACAAAACAAAACAGCATAATATTGGAATATTCCAAATTGGAAAGGAAGAAGTTAAAACTCTACTAGGAGATTATATAATTTTTATAAAGAAAATCCTAAAGAATCCGCATCAAAAAAAATTAGAGCTAATAAATGAATTCAGCAATGTTGTAGGAATCAAGGTCAACAAAATCATTTGCATTTCTATACACTAAAAATAAATCAATTAAATTAAGTAAACAATTCCACCATTTACAATAGCATCAGAAAGAATAAAGTAGTTAGAAACAAGCAAAAACAAACAAAAAAACAAACAAACAAACAAGGAAATGTAGGACTTGTATATTAAAAACTACAAAACACACGGGATCCCTGGGTGGCGCAGCGGTTTAGCGCCTGCCTTTGGCCCAGGGCGCGATCCTGGAGACCCGGGATCGAATCCCACATCGGGCTCCCGGTGCATGGAGCCTGCTTCTCCCTCTGCCTGTGTCTCTGCCTCTCTCTCTCACTGTCTGCCTATCATAAATTAAAAAAAATAATAATAATAATAAAAAATAAAAACTACAAAACATTGCTGACAGAAATTAAAGAATGCCTAATTAAAAGGATAGACATCCCATGTTCCTGGATTAAAAGGCTTAATACGGTTGATTCTTGAACAGTGTTGGGGTTAGGGGCATTGGCACTCCCACACAATCAAAAACTGAGTAAAACTTCTGACTCCATTTAAAGCTAACTACTAATAGCCTACTGTTAACCTGAAGCCTTAGCAATAACCTAGCCAATCAACACATATTTTGTATGTTATATATATAGTATACTGTATTCTTACAATAAAGTAAGCAAAAGAAAATGTTATTAAGAAAGTCATGGGCAGGAGGGTGCCTGGCTCGCTCAGTCAGTAGAGCACGTGACTATTGATCTCACAGTTGTGAGTTAGATCCCCAAGTTGAGTATAGAGATTACTTAAAAATAAAATCTTAAAATGTTTAAAAAGTCATAGGGAAGAAAAAATACACTTAGACTACTGTACTGTATTTAAAAAAACAATCTGAATACAGGTGGACCTATATAATTCAAGGGCTGAAGGTAATCTTAAAATTGTATTACTAAATGAATACCATTGAATTACTGTAATCTACAGATTCAATTAAAAAAAAATCTGAGGAGGGGCAAGATGGCTGAAGAGTAGGGCCCCCAAATCACCTGACCCCACCAAATTACCTAGATAACCTTCAAATCATCCTGAAAATCTACGAATTCGGCCTGAGATTTAAAGAGAGACCAGCTGGAACGCTACAGTGAGAAGAGTTCATGCTTCTATCAAGGTAGGAAGACGGGGAAAAAGGAATAAAGAAACAAAAGGCATCCAAGGGGGAGGGGCCCCGCGAGGAGCCGGGCTGAGGCCGGGGCGAGTGTCCCCAGGACAGGAAGTTAGAGCAGGACCCCAGGAGGGCGGGGATGCCCTCAGGATCCCTGGGACACTAACAGACACCTGTGCCCCGGGGAGAGTGCGCCCAGCTCCCTAAAGGGCTGCAGCGCACACAGCGGGACCTGGAGCAGCTCGGAGGGGCTTGGGCGGAGGAAGAGGCTCCGCGGAGGGGGCTGCGGGGCGGGAGCACGAATCCAACAGCGCAGACCGGGAGCACAGGGCGCCGGGACACAGCCCAGGATCCGGCCTCCCCCGGACAGGCAGAGGCCGGGAGGGCCCAGGACAGCAAGGACGCTCCTGCCCCGAGCTGAGCAGATCAGCGGCCCCGCCCGGAGCCTCCAGGCCCTGCAGACGGAGAGCCCCGGAGTTACTGCGGGAGCTGAATCCAGGGCTCCAGAGCTGGCCCGGCCACTGGGGTTGTTCCTCCTGGGGCCTCACGGGGTAAACAATCCCCACTGAGCCCTGCACCAGGCAGAGGCCTGAGCAGCTCCCCAAAGTGCTAACACCTGAAAATCAGCACAACAGGCCCCTCCCCCAGAAGACCAGCTAGAGGGACAAGTTCCAGGGGAAGTCAAGGGACTTAAAGTATACAGAATAAGAAGATACTCCCCCGTGTTTTTTTTTTTTCTTTTTGATTTCTGATTGCTTCCCCCACCTTTTTTTCACCTTTCTTTCTTTTTCTTTCTCTTTTTCTTTTCTTTTTTCCTTTTTTTCTTCCTTCTTTTTATCTTTTCTTTCCTTCTCTCTCTCTTTCTCCTTTTCCCAATACAACTTGTTTTTGGCCACTCTGCACTGAGCAAAATGACTAGAAGGAAAACCTCACCTCAAAAGAAAGAATCAGAAACAGTCCTCGCTCCCACAGAGTTACAAAATCTGGATTACAACTCAATGTCAGAAAGCCAATTCAGAAGCACTATTATACAGCTACTGGTGGCTCTAGAAAAAAGCATAAAGGACTCAAGAGACTTCATGACTGCAGAATTTAGATCCAATCAGGCAGAAATTAAAAATCAATGGAATGAGATGCAATCCAAACTAGAAGTCCTAACGACAAGGGTTAAGGAGGTGGAAGAACAAGTGAGTGACATAGAAGACAAGTTGATGGCAAAGAGGGAAACTGAGGAAAAAAGAGACAGACAATTAAAAGACCATGAAGACAGATTAAGGGAAATAAACGACACCCTGAGGAAGAAAAACCTACGTTTAATTGGGGTTCCCAAGGGCGCCGAAAGGGACAGAGGGCTAGAATATGTATTTGAACAAAACCGAGCTGAAAACTTTCCTAATCTGGGAAGGGAAACAGGCATTCAGATCCAGGAAATAGAGAGACCCCCGCCCCTAAAATCAATAAAAACCGTTCAACACCTCAATATTTAATAGTTAAGCTCGCAAATTCCAAAGATAAAGAGAAGATCCTTAAAGCAGCAAGAGACAAGAAATCCCTGACTTTTATGGCGAGGAGTATTATGGTAACAGCAGACCTCTCCACAGAGACCTGGCAGGCCAGAAAGGGCTGGCAGGATATATTCAGGGTCCTAAATGAGAAGAACATGCAACCAAGAATACTTTATCCAGCAAGGCTCTTATTCAGAATGGAAGGAGAGATAAAGAGCTTCCAAGACAGGCAGGAACTGAAAGAATATGTGACCTCCAAACCAGCTCTGCAAGAAATTTTAAGGGGGACTCTTAAAATTCCCCTTTAAGAAGAAGTTCAGTGGAACAATCCACAAAAAACAAGGACTGAATAGATATCATGATGACACTAAACTCATATCTGTCAATAGTAACTCTGAACGTGAACGGACTTAATGACCCCATCAAAAGGCGCAGGGTTTCAGACTGGATAAAAAAGCAGGACCCATCTATTTGCTGTCTACAAGAGTCTCATTTTAGACAGAAGGACACCTACAACCTGAAAATAAAAGGCTGGAGAACCATTTACCATTCAAATGGTCCTCAAAAGAAAGCAGGGGTAGCCATCCTCATATCAGATAAACTAAAATTTACCCCGAAGACTGTAGTGAGAGATGAAGAGGGACACTATCTCATACTTAAAGGATCTATCCAACAAGAGGACTTAACAATCCTCAATATATATGCCCCGAATGTGGGAGCTCCCAAATAATTAAATCAATTAATACCAAAGTGAAGAAATAGTTAGATAATAATACACTTATACTTGGTGACTTCAATGTAGCTCTTTCTATACTCGATAGGTCTTCTAAGCACAACATCTCCAAAGAAACGAGAGCTTTAAATGATACCCTGGACCAGATGGATTTCACAGATATCTACAGAACTTTACATCCAAACTCAACTGAATACACATACTTCTCAAGTGCACATGGAACTTTCTCCAGAATAGACCACATACTGGGTCACAAATCGGGTCTGAACCGATACCAAAAATTGGGAACATCCCCTGCATATTCTCAGACCATAATGCCTTGAAATTAGAACTAAATCACAACAAGAAGTTTGGAAGGACCTCAAACACGTGGAGGTTAAGGACCATCCTGCTAAAAGATGAAAGGGTCAACCAGGAAATTCAGGAAGAATTAAAAAGATTCATGGAAACTAATGAGAATGAAGATACAACCGTTCAAAATCTTTGGGATGCAGCAAAAGCAGTCCTGAGGGGGAAATACATCGCAATACAAGCATCCATTCAAAAACTGGAAAGAACTCAAATACAAAAGCTAACCTTACACATAAAGGAGCTAGAGAAAAAACAGCAGATGGACCCTACGCCCAGCAGAAGAAGAGAGTTAATTAAAATTCGAACAGAAGTCAACGAAATCGAGACCAGAAGAACTGTGGAACAGATCAACAGAACCAGGAGTTGGTTCTTTGAAAGAATTAATAAGATAGATAAACCATTAGCCAACCTTATTAAAAAGAAGAGAGAGAAGACTCAAATTAATAAAATCATGAATGAGAAAGGAGAGATCACTACCAACACCAAGGAAATACAAACTATTTTAAAAACATATTATGAACAGCTATACGCCAATAAATTAGGCAATCTAGAAGAAATGGACACATTCCTGGAAAGCCACAAACTACCAAAACTGGAACAGGAAGAAATAGAAAACCTGAACAGGCCAATAACCAGGGAGGAAATTGAAGCAGTCATCAAAAACCTCCCAAGACACAAGAGTCCAGGGCCAGATGTCTTCCCAGGGGAATTCTATCAAACGTTTAAAGAAGAAATCATACCTATTCTGCTAACGCTGTTTGGAAAGATAGAAAGAGATGGAATACTTCCAAATTCGTTCTATGAGGCCAGCATCACCTTAATTCCAAAACCAGACAAAGACCCCACCAAAAAGGAGAATTACAGACCAATATCCCTGATGAACATGGATGCAAAAATTCTCAACAAGATACTAGCCAATAGGATCCAACAGTACATTAAGAAAATTATTCACCATGACCAAGTAGGATTTATCCCCGGGACACAAGGCTGGTTCAACACTCGTAAAACAATCAATGTGATTCATCATATCAGCAAGAGAAAAACCAAGAACCATATGATCCTCTCATTAGATGCAGAGAAAGCATTTGACATAATACAGCATCCATTCCTGATCAAAACTCTTCAGAGTGTAGGGATAGAGGGAACTTTCCTTGACATCTTAAAAGCCATCTACGAAAAGCCCACAGCAAATATCATTCTCAATGGGGAAGCACTGGGAGCCTTTCCCCTAAGATCAGGAACAAGACAGGGATGTCCACTCTCACCACTGCCTATTCAACATGGTACTGGAAGTCCCAGCTTCAGCAATCAGACAAAAAAAGACATTAAAGGCATTCAAATTGGCAAAGAAGAAGTCAAACTCTCCCTCTTCGCTGATGACATGATACTCTACATAGAAAACCCGAAAGCCTCCACCCCAAGATTGCTAGAACTCATACAGCAATTTGGCAGTGTGGCAGGATACAAAATCAATGCCCAGAAATCAATGGCATTTCTATACACTAACAATGAGACTGAAGAAAGAGAAATTAAGGAGTCAGTCCCATTTACAATTGCACCCAAAAGCATAAGATACCTAGGAATAACCCTAACCAAAGAGGTGAAGGACCAATACCCTAAAAACCATAGAACACTTCTGAAAGAAATTGAGGAAGACACAAAGAGATGGAAAAATATTCCATGCTCATGGATTGGAAGAATTAATATTGTGGGGGATCCCTGGGTGGCGCAGCGGTTAGCACCTGCCTTTGGCTCAGGGCACGATCCTGGAGACCCGGGATCGAATCCCACATCGGGCTCCCGGTGCATGGAGCCTGCTTCTCCCTCTGCCTGTGTCTCTGCCTCTCTTTCTCTCTCTGTGTGACTATCATAAATAAATAAATAAACACATATTTAAAAAAAAAAAAGAATTAATATTCTGAAAATGTCAATGTTACCCAGGGCAATTTACACATTTAATGCAATCCCTATCAAAATACCATGGACTTTCTTCATAGAGTTAGAACAAATTATTTTAAGATTTGTGTGGAATCAGAAAAGACCCCGAATAGCCAGGGGAATTTTAAAAAAGAAAACCATATCTGGGGGCATCACAATGCCAGATTTCAGGTTGTACTACAAAGCTGTGGTCATCAAGACAGTGTGGTACTGGCACAAAAACAGACACATAGATCAATGGAACAGAATAGAGAACCCAGAAGTGGACCCTGAATTTATGGTCAACTAATATTCGATAAAGGAGGAAAGACTATCCATTGGAAGAAAGACAGTCTCTTCAATAAATGGTGCTGGGAAAATTGGACATGCACACGCAGAAGAAGGAAACTAGACCACTCTCTTGCACCATACACAAAGATAAATTCAAAATGGATGAAAGATCTAAGTGTGAGACAAGATTCCATCAAAATCCTAGAGAAGAACACAGGCAACACCCTTTTTGAACTCAGCCACAGTAACTTCTTGCAAGATACATCCACGAAGGCAAAAGAAACAAAAGCAAAAATGAACTATTGGGACTTCATCAAGATAAGAAGCTTTTGCACAGCAAAGGATACAGTCAACAAAACTCAAAGACAACCTACAGAATGGGAGAAGATATTTGCAAATTACGTATCAGATAAAGGGCTAGTTTCCAAGATCTATAAAGAACTTCTTAAACTCAACACCAAAGAAACAAACAATCCAATCATGAAATGGGCAAAAGACATGAACAGATGAAGACATAGACATGGCCAACATGCACATGAGAAAATGCTCTGCATCACTTGCCATCAGGGAAATAAAAATCAAAACCACAATGAGATCCCACCTCACACCAGTGAGAATGGGGGAAAATTAACAAGGCAGGAAACCACAAATGTTGGAGAGGATGCGGAGAAAAGGGAACCCTCTTACACTGTTGGTGGGACTGTGAACTGGTGCAGCCACTCTGGAAAACTGTGTGGAGGTTCCTCAAAGAGTTAAAAATAGACCTGCCCTACGACCCAGCAATTGCACTGTTGGGGATTTTCCCCAAAGATACAGATGCAATGAAACGCTGGGACACCTGCACCCCGATGTTTCTAGCAGCAATGTCCACAGTAGCCAAACTGTGGAAGGAGCCTTGGTGTCCATCGAAAGATGAATGGATAAAGAAGATGTAGTTTATGTATACAATGGAATATTCCTCAGCCATTAGAAACGACAAATATCCACCATTTGCTTCCATGTGGATGGAACTGGAGGGTATTATGCTGAGTGAGGTAAGTCAGTTGGAGAAGGACAAACATTATATGTTCTCATTCATTTGGGGAATATAAATAATAGTGAGAGGGAATATAAGGGAAGGGAGAAGAAATGTGTGGGAAATATCAGAAAGCGAGACAGAACATAAAGACTCCTAACTCTGGGAAACGAACTAGGGGTGGTGGAAGGGGAAGAGGGCGGGGGGTGGGGGTGAGTGGGTGACGGGCACTGAGGGGGACACTTGACGGGATGAGCACTGGGTGTTATTCTGTATGTTGGCAAATTGAACACCAATAAAAAATGAATTTATTATTTAAAAAAAGAAAAAACGTTATTTGCAAAAAAAAAAAAAAAAGAAAACACACACACAAAAAAAACCACAAAAAATCCCAACCAACCAAACAACAACAAAAAATAATGAAACATTATTTGCCCAGGTAGAAAAAATTAATATTGACCTGAAGAATATCCTTGAGTTATCTTTGCAGGACCTAAAACCCTTTGTGCACTCAAACACCAGACCAGCTGGAGCCTGAGAATTGATGATCCTGCCCGTGCCAGCCCTAGAGTTTTTGGCCTGGATCCAGTCACCTTGAGATGACTTTTTCCCCAATTCCATGTTGTGCTCCCCCATCGCACAAGCCCCTTCATGAATATGTATCTACCTTTAGCTTAAAGCTTCCCAATCTCATTGTCCAGGAGATGTTGCTTTGGGAAATATTCTTATTGTTCTTTTACTTGTTGCAAGCAAAACCCTTCCTTTTCTCATTTTTGGCTTGGTTCTGTCTTTCGGCTTGACCCTCACCAGAGGGGAGTCCTCTTTCAGGACACAGCACTCTTACCAATTTGAGCTCCATGATTCTTTAATTTAGGGAGCCGTGCTCCAGACTGTGGATTGTTCAGCAGCATCCCTGGCCTCTATCCACCAATTACCAGTAGCAACACCTCCTCCTCTGTCTCATCCCTTGCCGCACCCCCCACGTTGTCACAACCAAAAATGTCTCCAGACATTTCCAAACATCTCTGGAATGGGGTAGGAAGGCCACAAAATTGCCCCTGGTTGAGAACCACTGTAGGCAAAATTGACCTCCTTGGGGCTGGAATCAAACTGAAGGATGCCAGAGATTTGGAGATGGCACGCCAATTGACTGTCCGACTCATTTCTTCTCCTTCTTCTTTTGAAGATTTTACTTATTTATTCATTAGAAACAGAGAGAGAGAGGCAGAGATACAGGCAGAGGGAGAAGCAGGCTCCATGTGGGGAGCCCGACGTGGGACTCGATCCCAGGACCCCAGGATCATGCCCTGGGCCGAAGGCAGACGCTCAACCTCCTGAGCCACCCAGGTGTCCCAGGATCACTTTTTCTTAATGGAAATGTAAACACTAAGTAAGCCATTTTCTATTAGAAGAAGACTGAGTGGAGAAATCTGAGTTTGTGGAACTATCTGGGAAGGTGCTCCCCCCACATACACATACGCTTGCTGAAACACACGTTGCATATTGGAAATTTTGAAAAGCTTGAAGTCAGTGGAGTCCAACCTCAGCTTTAAAATCCCCTGGGAAATTAAATATAGAGAGATACACATAGAGACAGATAGGTATCTGTCCATACCACTCCGAGGTTCTGATTAAAAATGTCCCACTCATAGAAATAGAAATAAGTCAATCAGAGGACAATCATCATATGGTCTCACTCATACGGGGACTGTAAGAAATAGTGAAAGGATTATAGGGAAAGGAGGGGAACTGAGTGGGAAAAATCAGAGAGGGAGACAAACCATGAGAGACTCCTAACTCTGGGTAGTGGAAGGGGATGCGGGCAGGGGGTATGGGTACTGAGGGAGGCACTGGATGGGATGAGCACTGGGTGTTATATGTTGAAAATTGAATTGAAGTAAGATTTTTTAGAAAGATATTCTCTTATGTTTTTTAAAATAAATTTTATTGTTTTACTTTTTGCAGTTAGGTTTATCATTCATCATTTTATATGTGGTATGTGCTTTAAATCAAGGTTCACTTCCTGCATTGTGTTAGCTAAATGTTCCATCACCACTTACTGAAAACAGTTCTCTCCCCCACTGCCCTAGTGTAAGCTTTGTCATAAATCAGTAGTCAACCATTCATCTGTTTTTTAATTTTTAAAAATTTTTTAGAGAGAGAAAGTGAGGCAAGTTTGGGAGGGACAGAGGGAAAGGGAGAGGAGGATCTCAAGCAGACTCCATGCCCAGGGTGGGGCCCAACAAAGGGCTGGACACGGGGCTCAATTTCAGGACCCTGAGATCATGACCTGAGCCACAATCACGAGCCTGACACTTAACCAACAGAGTCAGCCAGGTGCCCCAACCATCCATCTATTTCCAAGATTTTTTTTTATTATTCATTTGAGAGAGGGTGAGAGAGTACAAGCAAGAGGGGAGCAGACTCCCCACTGAGCAGGGAGCCTGACACGGGCTCCATCCCAGGACCCCAGGATCACCACCTGAGCTGAAGGCAGACGCTTAATCAATGGAGCCACCCAGGTGCCCCCATTCATCTATTTCTAAATTGTACTGTTCCATGGGGCTATTTGCCTATCCTGTGTCACTGCCATGCTGACTCCGTTATGTCTGCATAGTAATTCTGACTACTAGCCGACACAGCACGCTTCTCTATTTGTAGACTCTTGGAGAAGAATTAGTTCTGGCCCTAGCATAACCATACTTTAGAAGTGTCACCTTGCACTACCAACTGTGGGATTTTTATTGGATTTTAAGATCATAGGACACTTTGAGAGATTTGACATTTTTATACTATTGAGTTTTATAGTGTTGAGTTTTCCAGTCCATATACGTAGACTGTCTTTCCATGTATGTAGCTTTTCTTTCATTCTCCAATAATAGGTTTCTTTCTTTCTTTTTCTTTTTTTGTTTTTGTTTTTGTTTTTTTTTGTTTTTCCTTCTACAGTGAAGATTTCTTTCTCACTCATGTAGCCCACAAGTGCCTTGGAGATCCAGGCTCCTCAATGTGAGGCCTGCACAGTCAGCAGGGATGAGGAGGAGAGCACAGAGTTGGCACAGGGGACACTTGTATCACTTGTGCTCACACATCTCCGGCCAGCACTGGACACCCGGATCAGCTTAAAGCAAGCTGTGGGGTGGGGGAAGGTGTGCGTGAGCTCTCACACCTTACAATCTCACCAGAGAGATGAGAGGGGAGAAGACAAGGTGCTTGAGACTAACTATTGTCATCAAAAGCCACCCCACCTGCCAAGAGGGAGAAACACCTAGGCGTTCATTCATTATCAGTTGGTGGATCTTAAATCCTACAAACGGTGTCAACAGTATTGCTACTTTGTAGATTTCTCTAAATTTTCTTTTTGCACAATCATTCCTTCATTTTCATGTCTTCTAATGAAAACCTTCAGTATGATGTTGAATAGGAGATTGATTAGCGGGCATTCAAATCTTGTTTCAACTCAGACGGAAATCTAACACCATTTCACCATTAAATATGCTGTTAGATACAAGACACAAAGAGACTTTTTTTTTGTAGATACCCTTTATCAAACTAAGGAAATTATCTTTTTATTCCAAGTTATCATTTTTATCATGACAGATATTGAATTTTATCAAATGAATTTTCTGTATCTATTAAAATAGTCATTACTTTTCTTCCTTGATCTGTTAGTGTGGTGAAATAGATTTTTCTAATGTGAGATCAATCCTACTTTCATCCAATAGCTTAGTTCTGTCAGATATGTTATAATTTTTATATATAGCAGTATTTAGCTTGCTAATTTTTTGTTTAGAATTTTTGATGTGAATTTCGTAGAATTTTCATAGAATTCATAGAAATTTATAGAATTTCATAGAATTTTCCATGTCCATGAATGAAATTGGCTTATAGTAATTCTCTTATGTCCTCCTCTGCTTTTGATATACAATTTACACCAGCTTCATAATATGAATGATTTCCTTATATGTGGGGATTTTCTAGTTATTATCAGTCTGGATTTTTACATCTCCCATATTTTGGCTGTAACCCTTCTCATCCTTGTTACTACTCCAATGTCATCAAGCAGATATTTTCTTTTCTTTTTTTTCTAAGAGTTTATTCATTTATTTATTTGAGAGAGAGAGTGAGAGTGAGCAAGAGAGAGAGCATGAGCAGGGGAAGGGGCAGAGGGAGAAGCAGATGCCCACTGAGCAGGGCCCCCGACGCCGGGCTCCGTCCCAGGACCCTGATATCATGACCTGAGGTGAAGGCAGATGCTTAACCCGCTGAGCCACCCAGTGTCCCTCAAGCAGATTTTTTCATATACTTTTTCAACTTTCAGATCAGACTTCCTCAGCAGTGGAGTTAATTCCAATACATCACCGCATAACTCCCAGCACTTCCTCATTTGCTTCTCATCACGGAAAACCCCGGGCTCTTTACATGGGATCTGTGTCCTCTCTGGTTGTCATCTTAGAAGAAGTTGCGGGCTTTTTTCTTTTTTCCAATGCAGCAGGCCTCTTGCTGGACTCCCATCTTGCTTAAGCTGACGTTGAAATGCCCGAGGCCAGTTAAGGATTTCCTATTGTCAGCTGCAGAGGTGTCCTGTGCAGGGCACCCTGCAAGGTGTCGATGACACAGGGAAGAGCACAGCATCCCCCAGGTTTCCAGGAGCCCACTCCGCAAGAGGCTGCTAAAGTGTCTCGGTGTCACCCGCCAGGTGGAAGGGCAAAGGTAACCAGGAGCACCACAGGGCCCATGGGCAGGAGGGCCAAACCAAGACCCGGGCGGCTGGGAGAGGATTCAGGTAAAGGATGATCCTGGAAGGAGTCGGAGAGAATGGGAAGGAATTTGATAAAAGGAGGCAGAGGCATCAAGCGGAGTGAGAACCTCCTTGTCATCCTGTGGTCATAAACCAGGGACCAGGCCCACGGAGTCACAGAGGTGGGGCGCAGGGCCGCGAGGCAGGGGAACTGAAGCAGGCAGTTACTGGGGATGTGGCCCTCTGGGGCCTCCGGTATTGCCAGTAGGACATTGGGGTGAGAGGCAGGAAAGGCCATACAGCAAGGGCCATAGCTCTGATCTTCTGGGGCAGGGCCAGGGCAGGGCTGGGCCAGGCTCCAGGACACAGGCCCAAACTCACTTGCCCTTCCTGGGACTCCGAGTCCTGCCCTATTACGCGACATAATGGGGGCCGTGAAGCTGCAGGTTTGGGGAGGGCCTCGGGAAAACAAGCCCTGCTTGGGAAGAAGCCGCTCGTTTTCCAGGCTTTCAAGGCTTTCATTTCAGACACTGTCCCTTGGAAGAACGAGTGGGGGTGGGGGGGTGCCTCATGGTCTCGAGTCACAGCGACCAGCCCCCAAAACCTCATCCTCCCCTGTTTTAGAAAGTTTTATTTATTGGAAAGTGATGAGTGGTTTTAGGTGGAGCCACGGAACCTGGTTAGTCAGAGGCGATGATATGAAGAAAGACTCGGAGTCTCACTGAAGTTTAACTGGGGGACAAGGGGACTGGGAGCACTCCGACTTGGGCTCCGAGGCTTGGTCTCATTCAGCTTTTGTTAAGAGATCTAGCAGATTAGCTGTAGGAATGATTAACTTTGGGAAACAGAGGAAAACATGTTTACTTCAAAGGGTAAAGAGAATAGGCTATATCCCCAAGGAGGGGGCCTGAGGAGCTGTGCCTGGAGAATACGGGGTCAAGAGTCAGGACCTCACGTATCCCCAGCGTGCTGAGGACTATGACATCCAGTTCCTTGACAAACCCCACAGCTGTTTACCCACAAGGTGGAGCCGACTCTGACTTTATCAGATATCTGATTTTTTTTTTTTTTTTTTTTTAAGTAGGCTCCTTGCCCAAGGTGGGGCTTGAACTCATGACCATGAGATCAAGAGTCTGACACTTCAGGGCATTTTACCAACTGAGCCAGCCAGGCACCCCAGGCTACATCCTTCCTGACTGCTATTAGCATTAGCTGGAGTCAAGAGAGGGAAGAGAGTAACAAAAGCTATGGCTTCTAATTAATCCCATTATCGATGGGTAAACCTTTTTAAAAATTATTTTATTTATTTATTCATGAGAATACACAGAGAAGAGAGAGAGAGGCAGAGGGAGAAGCAGGCTCCATGCGGGGAACCCAACGTAGGTCTTGATTCCGGGACTCCAGGATCACACCCTAAACCGCTGAGCCACCAGGGCTGCCGAAGGGTGAACCTTTTTATTTAGAACCTCTTTAGAACTATTGGGGATGGCCTGCATTAGATGAGTACATTGATCCAGGCATCTGAGACCCCGCTCAAGGCAGCACTCACTGAGAAATGCTCCCCACGTGGTAAAGAAATGCTGAAGTTTGAGAAAGAGAAGACAATTTCAAGAGATCTTGGTTTGGGGGGGCAGCGCCTGGGTGGCTCAGTTAGTTAAGCATCTGCCTTTGGCTCAGGTCATGATCCCGGGACCTTGGGATCCAGCCCTGCACTGGGCTCTGTGCTTAGCCAGGAGTCAGCTTCTCCCTCTTTGCCTCGTCCCTGGGCTCGGGGTTCGGCGGGGTGAGAACCGGGGGTGGGGGGAAGAACGGACTCCGGGGGGCGGGGCGGAGTCCGGGGGGCGGGGCGGGCGGCCACGCCCACAGCCACCCCCACAGTCGGGCCGCGGCGGGTGGGTGGGGGCGCCGGACTGGGCTCCCCTGCGCCCCCCGCGGTCCCCCTGGCACCGGCGGCTGCTTCTCGAAGCCGCTCCGGGTCCCGGGGCCTCCCGAGGCACCGAGGGTCAGGGTCGCCGGTGGGGTCCCGGGGACTCCTCTGCCCCCCCACGGGTTTCACGGATACTGCAGACTCGCCTGCTGGAGCTCGCCACCCCGACCCCCCCCTTCCCACCCCCGCGCGGAGGGTCCCCAGGGCGCGGGGTCGCTCCGGGCAGGTCGCCGGCTGCACCTGCAGGACGGTGTGGGGCGCGGGCGGGGCGCGGGCGGGGCGCGGGCTGGTTCCGGGCTCTGGTCCTCGGCTTCCCCGCAGCCCTCGCCTACTTACGTTTTGGGGAGCAAGCTTTTGTTTTGTGCACAGGCATTCTGACATAGTGAGAATGTGTCTCTGGGCTTTGATTATTGATAAACCGTCAAAACGGTCTCCTGGGTTGCAACAGAACAGGCACCAGTGCACGTTGTCCTTACGGGAGCACACAGTGGACCAGGACAGCTGGATTACATGGGAGCTATGTGCACTCTGCGCTTAATTTGACATAAGACTCCCCCAAATATAAAGAGTATTAGTTGAAAAAAATCAATAAATTCGTTTGGTGTGTGTGCATTTATTTATATCTCTATATACTGATTTACCAGTCTCTAAGAGAGCTATTCCCCCAAAACATTAAGAATACCAAGATACAGAATATAAAATGTAAATGTTAAAATAACGAGTGGTCAATCCTGAACATCTAACTGTAATCTCACAGGAGTTTTGGTAGGGCGTACAAAGACGACTTTGGTAAACGTAGTTAAAATAACAGTAATCTGAACTAATGGGAATTAATCCACAGAATGAAATAGTCCAATCATGGATAAACAAGATGAATATAAAAGAAATCATACCTACACATCCTGGATACATATCAGGACACTAAAATAAAATAATAAGTCTTAGTTGGTTCTAGAGAATGAGAAGGTTTTTAACCTACCTAAGTAGAAGTTCATGTTTCACATCAGGTTTTTGTAAATACTAAGTATAAAAATGTGACATTTTCAAAAGTCTAAGGACATTTCATTTTTATCTTCATTTTATCAATTTTCATATAAAGTGAATGGTGACACAATAATCATAATCATTATCCAAATTCAACAATCTTCAGGGTTTTACTAATTTCTTTATCCCTTTGTTTTCTATTTTATTTTTATTTATTTTATTTTTTATTTAAAAAATTTTTTTTTCTATTTTCTTTTTAAAAGTAGGCTCCATACCAGATGTTGGGCTTGAACCATGATCCTGAGATCAAGAGCAGCATGCTCTACCAACTGAGCCAGACAGGGTCCCTTCTGCTATTGTCTCTTAACTGAAGTATGATAAAGCAAATCCAGATGTTATGTGTCATCACTATTTATATTTCATCATAATTCTCTAATCATATGAACCTTTATTACATAACTACAAACTTATACCTAACAAAATTAACATTCATTTTTGGGTAACATTTAATTCATATTGCATAATGAAATTTCTCTGATTTTCTCAAAATGGCATTTAAACAAGTTTTAATCTAATCAAGAGTGAAACAAACTTTACACGTATATTTTTTTAAAGATTTTATTTATTTATTCATTAGAATACACAGAGAGGAGGAAGAGAGAGAGGCGGAGAGAGAAGCAGGCTCCATGCAGGGAGCCCGACGTGGGACTCAATCTCGGGTCTTCAGGATCACGCCCTGGGCTGAAGGCAGGCGCTGAACCGCTGAGCCACCCAGGCTGACCCTTTACACGTATATTTGATTGCTTTTTCTCCAAGTCTCCTCTGTTTCAGATCAATCTCTCTCTCCATGTCTTTCTCCTCTCTCTTCTCCTTGCTAGTGAGATAAAGGAAATTAATTTAAAGAAATTAAATGACGTGCTTTGGACAATGTTGTATCTTCTTTTTTAGTCTAATGTGTTCTTTTGTTGTAATTTATACTGCTCTTTTATTTCTTGAAAATATAACCTTAACTGTTAATGCTTGATTAAGCTCAGGTTAGAATTTTCACAAAAGTACTTCAGAAACAAGCCTATGTCCTTCATGCGCTGAATGTCACCTCAAGAGCACATAATCTTTCAATTTTGAATGTTGGTGTTAGCGGGTTCACGCATGGAGAGGCTGATCCCTCCATGGTAAATTCCTTCATCAACTTATGGTTCAATGTGAGCATCATCACAGCTACATCATGATTTCCAATGTTATATTTCGTCCATAATTACTGGTTGACTTTCCTCTTCGTAGAACTTTTATTCACCAACTAGGGCTACTTGGTTATCTTAAGCAGATTTTACATACAGTAGGCAGGGATAATGCTTGATTCTTATCCATTAATTGCCAAATTCTTATCCATTAATTGCCAGATTAAATTATTTTCTTCTGAGTTATCCCCACTGGTGATCAATGAGTCGTTTTTTTCTTTCTGTACTTAAGAGATCATTGTATGTTTTTATATTCAATATATTGCAGTAAGATTTCTTTTTGGTCATCAGTTTGTTCCGTCATTGGCCAGTGGAAACTTGATGGCTCCTGAGAACTTCTGATTTGGTCCAGTAGTTTGCTCAAATTCTTGCTTTTTTGCCAGCTCTTTGTGTATGTTTCCTGCCCCAAGTATGAAATCAGCCAGTCTTCTAAGAAGCCCTAGTTCTTCTTAATCAGAATGGTTTTTAGAGACCACACTATTGCAATTATTTCATGGAGCAGCGACACTCTTTTCTCTGTCGACTATAGAAAAGGCATATTTATGTGTCTTCTCAGTGGGGGGTCAGTGCCGCGTACACAGCAGGGTTCTGAGGCCCCACCAGTGAGGCGCCTGCTGTTGATCACATTTTTTGTACCAACTTTTTAGCATGTGAGAGAAATTTAAGCAGCTGGTTTTTTATTTAAAAAACATCAAAGCGTCGGCGGTGGTGGAATTCAGACTCTCAAATCCAAGAGACTGTAGCCCAAACCCTGCGGCGTGGACCTCTCCGCACGTTACTTCACACTTACCCTCTTTGCTTATTTTCACATTTTCTAGTCTAGATGGAGAGTGGTTGAGTTGAGCCTCACCTTTTTTGAGAAAACGGTTCTTGGCACTGTAGAAACTGAAATCCCTGAAGACCAACCTGCCTCCTAGAGCCAAGCACAATCCCCGGCAAAAAAGTAGGTGCCCACTAATTTGTGGAAGACACACATACCTTGATCTACGTCACCCCCTGGGAGCGTTGGAGGGGAGGAAGAGGGGGGAAGAGAAATGTCCCCTTCCACTCACCACCCTGCACCCAAATTTCAGCTCTTTACCCCACTTGTTAGCCTGATGCCAAGAGACCTAGAAAGAGCCGCGTGGAGGCTCCAAGTAGCATTGAGTGGGGGCGCGCCTTGTGTGTGCCCCGTTGTTGCGGCCAGGACACGTTATTTTTATTTGATGAGGGGATCATAAGGGCTTGTGGAAACGGTAATGTTGTCATGCAGATGCGCCTGAGATCCCCGCAGGGAATTTAATCCCGGGCTCGGCCTCGCCGGTTCCCTGCCCTCCAGATAAGCTGGGGCAGCGCAGGCCCTGAACGCCCTCTTCAGACGGGACTTGTGGTTTTTGTGAAGTGAGAGTGCTTAAGCAGAAGAGGGAGCGCCGTACTCAAAGCCCTAGATCCACAAGTCCGCGGGGAAACGAGATTTCTCTTCATCACTCTTTTAAGGACACGGCACTTCTGCTTCTTGGGACGCCACCTTGAAATGAAGACTCCCCTCGGCCCAAAGGCGCTCTCTCCTTCACAAGGTCTCTGAAGAGACACTCTTAGGACAGGCAGCTCTTCGATGGAACTAGGGTTGCAGTAGACACCAAATTCCACCCACCCGCTCTCCGGAGCCCCCAGACCACACGCACAGGTCCAGAAGTTCTTATAGGTCAGGAGGTGAAAATGTCTAATAGGAGTTCAGATTCAGAACTGACACTTTCTCGGGCTCTTTGAGAGCACCCACGTAGGAGCAGTGAGCTCATGTCCAGATTGGTTGTCAAGGATCCCTGACTGCAGCCTCCAAGAATTGAAACACCGCCCTCCTGCCATAAGTACTGCCTCCTTGCTGACAGTCTCATTCAGGGCCTCTCCTCCCTTCTCCTTCCAGGTACAGAGGACCTGGGAGAAAGGAGAGATGCTGCATCCAGAGCAGAAATGGGGCTTGGGATTGTGGAGGCAGAAAGGGGGGCGGGGCGGCTAGAGCTATGGGTCCAATGGGGGCCGGAGGACCAAGGAGCCCCCTCGAAACTCTAATATTCACTGCAAAGGTACAGACCCAAGGGTCTGAGCCCTGTGCTCTTGCCAAAGGAGTTGTGTCTTGAAGTTCGCTCAGACTGGCTGCAAAGCTTCTGTGCTGTTCCATTTATGGGGGGGGGGGGGGAGTAAAACCAAGGAAAAAGCACTTCCTGGCCCTTCCATCAATCCTCCTATCAATCTGCATGTGACAGATTCTTCTGGGAACACACATGCCACTGGCAAGTCTTTAAAATTTGTTTCTTCCCAACCCCTAACCTCCTGGTGAACCGTCTACCGGCCAGAAAACAGGTGCTCCCTGCACTTGAGCGTCTGATCTGAAAGCGTGTACTCCCCCACCCCAGACTCAGTCTAGTGCTGCCCTATCCAAGCACCGGAGTAATTTTCATCATCTTTTGACCTCAGTTTCTGAGCTGGCAAAACTCCCACTTGGCAGCGGTGGGATTCGAACCCACGCCCCCGAAGAGACTGGAGCCTTAATCCAGCGCCTTAGACCGCTCGGCCACGCTACCACATGCCTCGGCTGCTTCTGCTTATTTGCTCTGATGGTGACTTCTTTCCTTCGCGTCCCGGGTCTGCCGCACAGACTCCTGTTCTTAAGTCCTGACCCTAAAAGCAAGTGCAGGAAGCACTCGGAGGACAGCAGGGCCCATGGCCAAAGCAGGTGTTCTCCGTAGGCTCTGAATTGCTCATCTGGCACCCAGGCCCAGGCCTTAAAGGGGAGTGTTTCCCCAAGAGACTGAGGTTCGGAACGGGACTGGGCCTCTGTGAGGGTCGGCTCTGTTTTATCCCTGCTGGCCTTCCCTCGGTCTCGCCACACATTGCTTAGGAAGCCACAGGAAGGTTCAAGCCGGCAAAGGCCACGACTCCCCAGGTTGGGGGTACCCTGACGTGTCGGATGGAGCTTGAGGACACCTGCAGGTGCTTGTCCCCTAGGGCAGGCTCTGACCCACTGACCCACCGCCCAAGGACGCCAGGGCACTCTGCAGTCCTTTTGCCAGCCGAGGCAGCGGGCAGCTCGCACGCCTGGCTCTGTGCAGTATTTCTCAAAGGAGGCGAAGCTCTTCTGTGGTTTCCCACCGCACCCGAATCACTGGAGGTGGCTTCCTGGTGCTGTCAGAGGGAGCGGGACAGCGCTGGACTTTGGGCGTCTCCCAGGTGGCCCGGACCCCGACCCTGCCTCCCCCCAGCCGGCCCAGGGGACGGGGCCCAGCTCCTGGCGACAGACTCGGCCTGGCCAGCGAACCCCAAGGCCTTCCTCCAGGGCCCACAACACCTGTGCTCCTCGTCTGCAGGAAGACGTGTCAGCTGGAAGTGACAGGAGACGGTCCCGCGGTGCCCACTGGCTCCGGTCCCTGCAGCTGCCTCCCTGGGCAGGTCGCACAACTGCGGGACACTCTGCCCCCGTTTACGAGCCTCCCTCATTTGACAGCGGGCACCGTGTCTCAAGAGGCCCCCTGGTTCGGTCCGAGCTCTGGCTGGCGCATGGCGGGCCACAGAGGAGCCCTTGTTCCCCGAGAGCGGCCAGCGGTGCAAACGGGGCTGCTCTTGATGTGAGCAGCTTGTCCACCTGCCCGGGGTGTCTAAGCTTGGGCTTCTGTAGCTCCCCAAGCGCAGCCCGCCTAGAGGAGCAGCGCCGACGCTATTCCCACAGGCTGTTCCAGTCCTTGCGAGGACATCTCACTGTCCTGCGGGTCACATCCAGCCTGTTGTCCCCGGGCCCATGCTTCGAGGCCTCGGTGGCAGTCACCAAGTGCTGCTTGGTGGCCATCAGCAGACCACAACCACCACCCGTGATTGGAAGGGACCAGATCGCAGCGAGGAGCCGCGAACAGGAAGGGCTCTTCCCTCATCCCTGTAGGTTCCTCCGTTTGCCTTTCAGCCTCGTGTTTCTCTGCGCCTCAAGGTGAACTAGGGCTCCCTGCTCCCTCCCCGCCTCCCGCACACCTGGGGCGAGCTCGGGATTGACCGTCTTAGTTTTAAGAGCAAATGCATCCCTAAAAGACAGCTGAAAATGGGCTTTCCAGGTCAAGATTGCACGGATCTTAAACGGTTCACTTACTCCCCGGAGGCTATCAATATATTTTAAAGTGTTGGTTTTTCCATGACCTTTTAGGCAGTTTATAGAAGAGCTGGGACAGAGAAGCCTCTCGAAACACCACAGCGCTCTTCCTAAAGCCTCGGCCCGGGAATCGGGAAGGCGGTCCCAGGCAGTCCTCGGGGGGAGTCTGCAGCCACTCTCAAAGCCATCTGCACCGGCAATAACCTGCCGGGTTAGGAGAGACTAGAGGTCATAGAGGGTATCGGGAAGGATGAATCCGAGGCGGTGGGGAGGGGGTGAGGAGCGTTGTAGCCGGGCCTTCCGCCCAACTCAGACCCGCAGGTGCACTCTGGAAGATCTATGCCCGTCTGGGGTGGAGGGGTGGCAAAGCCGGGGGCTTCCTCTTCGAGTGTGAGGCCCTGGGGAGGGTGAGTCGCAGTTACCTGAGCCGAGGGGTAAGTATCTGTTCCTTCTTCCTCCTACCAGTTTTGTTGATTGTGGATCAACAAAATGAAGGTCTCTCCTACAAGAACCCAATAAGAAGCTGTAACTCGGGAGTTAGTGCACCAGGCAGGGTCTAAAACGTGAAATCCAGCCCCCCACCCCAGCTGAACAACTTTAGGGAGTTGAATCCACGATATAAAAAATGACAATGTATCTGAATCCAGGGGGATTTATCCCAGAAAAGCAAAGTTGGTTTAATATTCAAAATCAATGTGATTTATTATTTTAAAAGACTAAAAAGAAAAATCATACGATCTTACTGAAAAATGCAAAGCATTTGACAAAGTCCACATTCATTCCTGACACAAACTCTCAGCAACTTAGGAAAAGAAGGAAACTTCCACAGCTTGGTAAAGGGAAGCTACGAAAAACTTCACACTTAATAATACAAGACTGTTTTCCCTGCAAGATTAGGAGCAAACATGAACATCTGCTTTCATCAGTTTTGTTCAACATTGTACTGGGGATTCTTGCCCAGTCAATACATGAAAGGCTATGTAAAACTCCTACAGAATCTACTGAAAGCTATAATAAGTGAATCTAGCAAAGTTGTTGGACACAGATAAATATTAAAATTAATTGCATATATTACCGTTTATACTATATCTACATATGTATAATTGTACCTAGCAACGAACCATCAGAAATTAAAAATTTAAAAAGTAATTCAATTTACAACAGAATCATTAAATATGAAATACTTAGGGAAAAATATGTCCAAGATTTTTTATACACACACAAATGCTGAGATAGATGAAAGAAAACCAGAATATAAGTAAAATCACTTCACATTTGTGAATGAGAAGACTCAATAGTCTTAAGATATAAATTATCCCAAAATTGATTTATAAATTCAATATAATCTTATTCAAAATAACAAGGCTAGGTTTTTATTTCTTTTTTAAGATGTGTTTTTTATTTTAAAGCTTATTTATTTTTAGTGATCTCTACAGCCAATGTGGGGCTTGAACTCACAATCTCAATGTCAAGAGTCACATGCCTTCCAACGGAGCCAGCCAGGCACCTCTGGCTTTGTTTTGTTTTTAGAAACAGACCAGCTGATTCCAAAATTCACATGAAAATTCAGACATAGCATGCTCAAAACAACTTTTAAAAGAATAATAAAGTTAGAGCAAACTCACTCTGCCTGACATCAAGATGTATAAAAGCTACTATAATCAAGACTGTAGTATCAAAAAAAAGGACTGCAGTATTGGCATTAAATATATAAAAAAACAGACCTATAGAACAGGAATACAGAGATAGAACCACACATATATTACCAATTGATGGTTGACAAAGTTTTAAAGGCAATTGAGTAGAGAAAGGTAGCCGTTTTAAATTTATTTTTATTAAGTTTTTAATTTTAATTCCAGTATAGTTAACATACAGCATTATATTAGTTTCAGGTGTACAATATAGTATTCAACAATTCTATACGTTACTGAGTGCTCATGATAAATGTACTTTAGAAATGTAGTCTTTTCAACAAAAAAAGTCAAAAAATAATTTTGATCCTTACTTCACGCCACATAAAAAAATTAACTCAAAATGGATCACAAACCAAAACTACAAAATATTTAGAATGAAATCTTTGTCACCTTGTATCAGGGAAAGATTTTTTTTTTAAGGTGCAACACCAAAAGCATGATCCATAAAAGAAAAACGTGATTAGTTGTACTTCATCAAAATTTGAAAACTTTGACCTTCAAAAGGCACTGTTGAGGAGACACACCACACAGTGGGACATATTAGTTGTACCCTGAGAACTTAAGGATGATTTTTGCCTCCTAGGGAACATTGAGAATGTCTGGAGATATTTTCAGTTGTCATAACTGGTACAGTATTACTGGTACCCAGTGGGTAAAGGCCAGTGATGCTAAAAACATCCCAAATACGCAGGGCCCTGGACTCCCACGGTTAAGAAGTATCCAGTTCAAAACTGTTGAGGTTGTTGTTGAGGTTGACTAGAGTAAGAAGCCACATTTAGGGCCCAGGCCAGTTAGGGCCCAACACCAGCCACTGACATGAGCCTGTAACTCCTTCCCGAAGCCTTGAGGAGCCCGGGTGCCTGGGTTCATATCTGTATGGAATATGCATAGGGATTTGGTGTCCATGTCTCCCAGTTACGCCCAGCGCACCCTCTGGGAACATTGCCTTAAAGCCAGAAGGCGCGAGCCCTCCTTAGGGAGTTGATCCTGGGATCCTGACCTCCAGCCCATCCAGAGACTCTGGGCGCCCGGTGGGTGGGAGTTGGGTGCTGTCCTTCGCTGGGCAGCCTGCTGCTGGAGGCCCGTCCCTGAGCTGCTGAGCAGCTACCTCCCTCAGTCTCCTGCTGGACACGTCTTGGCCGCCCCGGAGGACGGACTGACGACAGAGGGGCGAGGGTACCCCAAGAGTGCCCAGCCCAGGAGCAAGTGCAGGTACACCGTATGGGCAACCCCCTAGGGGCCGCGAGGCAGAGCCAGGGACTGCAGGGACACCTGGAGCTCAGCGTGCATCTGTCCAAGGTCGGTCCTGTGGCTCTGAGTGGGACCGCCAAGAACCGCGCCCAAGTCTCACTTCGAGGGGCCCCTCCAGGGCCTCACCTTGCCTTTTCCCTCTTCCAGGTCACGTCAAGCGTCCAAGACCCGCTCTTCTCTCCGGATTGCCCCGGGCTGCTGGCCTTCCCTTGGGAGCAGAGCAGGCATGGCGGAGCCGGAGGGAAACTGAGTCACTGGTTCAGAAGGCGCATCCCGTCAGTCTAGACGAGTGTTCGGAAAACTCAGATGCCGGGTTTTGAGATTTGGTCGAGTCCCTCCCTAGAGACGAAGGCTGTGACCACTTAGGATCAGAAGCAAAATCCTGGCAGCGGTGGGATTCGAACCCACGCCCCCGGAGGGACTGGAGCCTAAATCCAGCGCCTTAGACCGCTCGGCCACGCTACCGACGCGGCGTGGGTCCGCCTACACGAGTACATACCCGCCCTCGCCCCGGGGGGGTCCCGCCCTGAACCCCTCCCCTCGCCCGCCCGCAGGCCGCAGGCAACAGTCTCGGCAGACCACCCGCTGCGGAGGCGGGGCCCTCAGGATCTGGAGGGACGAGCGCGGGGTCAGGGGTCGCCTCAGTTTCCCCGGGCGCCCAAGACGCGCTTAAAAACGGTTTACTGCGCGGAGGCAGGGGCCGCTTCGGACCCGGATGGCGCGGGGTGAAGAAGTCGTGGGGTCTTCAGCAAGCCTGGGACGGAGCCCACCCCCCGGCCCCCCTACCCCCCGCCCGCGCGGAGCCCCCTCCGCCCCCTCCCCCTCCCCCCGGAGCTCCAGCCCCGCCCCCTCCCCCTCTCCCGGAGTCCGCCCCTCCCCCCTCCCCCAGAGCTCCCGCCCCCGCCCCACTCCCCCTCCCCCGGAGCTCCAGCCCCCCGCCCCCCTACCCCTACCCCCCAGCTCCAGCCCCCCCCACCCGCCCGCGCCGAGCCCCCTCTGCCTCCTCCCCCTCCCCCTCCCCGGAGTCCGCCCCCCTCCCCCTCCCGCGGAGCTCCAGCCCCCGCTCTCCTCCCCGGGAGTCCGCTCCTCCCCCGGAGCTCCAGCCCCGCCCCCCCCGCCCCCGCCCCCGCCCCCGGAGTCCGCCCCTCCCCCTTCCCCCTCCCCCGGAGCTCCAGCCCCCCCTCCCCCGCCCGCGCCGTGCCCCTCTTGAGAGCCGCGCCCAGGGAAGCGGGGTGCTCAGCGTGGTAGCCGCGGGAATAGATGGGAAACCTTAATAATAAGTGAGGGAGCAAAGCCTGCCAAAATAGCGAAGCCTGATGTTAAGGACCTTCACCCCATACTGGAGAATGTAGTGGCCACTTTACTCCCCTTGGGACGCCCATAGCACTTCAACCTAAGGATGCCCACCTCTGGGGACCCTGGAAGTCTCAAATGAGCCACACAGAATGGATTCCGCTGGTGCTGTCTTCCGAGGTCTCTGGCCGTGTTTATCCGTCCTGCCAGACACGACAGAATGACCGGCAAAAATGCAGGAGAAACCAGGAGGTATGCCTGCCGCCTTGCCCTCTCCTGGATCATTCGGAAAGCTCTGTATGTGCCCCAAATAATCACCCGAGGCCCCCCAGGAACCTCGCTGCTAAGGATCTTTCCCATCTGTTCGGAGACTCGAAGCCTGGGAAGCCTGAGGTCCCAGAATAATGCACCTGCAAGATACCAGCCCAAGAATAGGGCATCCCATCCACCACTGTGTGGCTTCTTTCTTGTTCGACTTTCAAAAGTAGAATATTTTGTCTCCCAATTCAAAGACTTAACATAAATCTCTGTACGACTATGGGGGTAGAGATCGTGCAAGTGTGCTCAGTATTCAGGGAAAACAACCAACTTATAAATACGGTTTATATTTACTATCTATTTCACTTGATTTTCTTTTTTTTTTTTCACTTGATTTTCTAAGTCCAAGTGTTTTGTGTTTTTTTTTTGTTGTTGTTGTTGTTGTTTTTTTTATCATAACTGCTGTATGGGCTTAGACACAGTGGAGCCCACACCCTTGGCAGTAGTGTGCGGTACCTGTACTCTCCTTTGATCCTTCGTAAGAGACCCAAGGATGTCTACCAGGATGTACATCCTACTGTCCCCCACTCTGTCAACTGATCTACCCAAAGACGCACAGTAAAATTTATGCAAAATTTCTTTAGGAATCTATTCACTTACCTCACAACCAGGTATTGGTTACTTACTATGTTGATTAAATCTTTTATGTCCTTACTTATTTTTTTGTCTACTTGTTGAACACTACTGAGAGAAGATTGTTAAAATATCCAATGATGATTGTGGAAAAAAAAGAAAAAAGAAATATCCAATGAAAAAATGATGGTGTATTTTTCTATTTCTTCTCTTAGTTCTGCCAACTTTTGCCTCTTATGTATCTCTTCTTACAATACTTCTTCTATTTTGGTTTTTTTTTATCTTCTAAAACATATCTTTTTATCCTTACATCTTATAACAAGCTGTGTTATTAGATACATAGAAGTTCAGGAATATTGTGGGATTTTTAAAAAATATCTTATTTATTTATTCATGAAAGACACAGAGAAGCAGAGACACAGGTGGAGGGAGAAGCAGGTTCCCTGCGGGGAGCCTGATGTGGGACTGGATCCCGGGTCTCCAGGATCGAACCTGAGCTGAAGGTAGACACTCAACCCCTGAGCCACCCAGGTGCCTCTATTGTGGGGGTTTTCAAGTAAAATTATTTGTTAGGGCAGTTTCAGGTTCATAGCAAAATTGAGTAGAAGGTACAAAGAGTTCCCGTATACCTCCTGCCCCTACACATGCACAGCTTCCTCCTCTATTAACATCCCACACCAGTATTTGTTATGAACCAACACTGACACATCATTCTCACCCCTAATTATGGTTTACATTAGGGACTCTTGTGGTTTCATGTGAATTTTAGGATTGTTTCTATCTGTGTAAAGAATGACATTGGGATTTTGATAGGGATTGCCTTGAGTCCGTAGATCACCTTGGGTAGTTTGGATATTTTAACAATTTGAATTCTTCTGATCCATGGACATCGAATGTCTATTTATCTGTGTCTTATTTAGTTTCCTTCATTAGTATAAGTCTTTCACTTCTTTATTTAGGTGTGTGCATATATAACATCTATAAATAACAATTTCCTGTAACTTGAAGAGTTGGTTCCCTTTTATCACAAAGAATACTTCTGTTTCCTCTTTCCTCGTGGCAGCACATCAAGTATTCGAGCATGGTGATGATGCCCCTCAAGTTTTCTCTTTTGCGTATCTAAGATCTTCAGTTTCATTAAACCCTCTCCCTCTAAGGAGCTAGCCAGCCCACGGGCCCATGGGTCTTCTGCATTCCTGGTGGTTCACCTCGGCATATGCCTGAGAGCAGAGCTTACAAAATGATCCTGATAGAAAAAAAAGGTGGACAGCCGTGAGCTGTGTAAGCAGGAAGAAATCAAAGTCAAGAGGACAATAGTGGAAGGTCTGAACAGAGGTAGCAGGAGACCAAAGTGATCTTTAGGTGACATTTAATGGGGCTATGGAAAGCAAAATAATTTAGCAATAATTCCTGGGCACTAGGCCCATGTTTGTAGGGTAGGGCTTGACTTTTCAATTCTTAAAAGATTTCCTTTAGGACACAAGCAGTCACCTTTCGCAGAAAGTCGGCTGAAACCCTTCCCCAGCCTGGTGATGGACCCAGTGGCTCAAGGATAAGCTATGCCATAAACACTGCTGTCCTCTTCTTCTGGCCGAGCTAAGGATATATGCCCCGTTTCCTTACTTTGTGTCTAGGATACTGCAAGGTTTGAATCTCCTAATAGATGGGACAGAGCAGTACTACAAAGATGTGGGATCCAAAATGGGGGTTGGGGAGCACTAATGAAATGCAGAAATGAGGTTTGGGGAGTCACTATTGCTTTTAGTAAGTGTCACAAGGTTGGATCTTAAGGAGTTGAATCCTGGCCCTCTGGTTGCCCAAAGTGAGAATCATATGTGATGTGAATCATATCATGAGCCAAAGGCCTGATCCGATGGCTTAGCGGTTTAGCGCCGCCTTCAGCCCAGGGCCTGATCCTGGAGACCCGGAATCCAGTCCCATGTGGGGCTCCCTGCATGGAGCCTGCTTCTCCCTCTGCCTGGGTCTCTGCCTCTCTCTCTCTCTAGCTGTGTCTCTATGAATAAATACATAAAATCTTAAAAAACAAAAACAAAAACAAAAAAAACCCAACCAAACAAACAAAAAAAAACCAAAGGCCTGACCGGGCACATCCTTTAAAGGACATGCTTGCCACCCATCCCGGGCTGTTTCTGGGAAGTCTTGTGATGTTCTTTGCTACACTTTTATTACTCGGATCCTTTTATTACCCAGTTTTGGTTTCCTTGCCCTCTGTTGAAAACATGAAATCTCTTGCTCAAATCCCCCAATTAAGCTCAACCGGTTTGGGACTGAAGGTCATTCTGCCCAGGCCTTACAAAATCAGACTCTGTAGAAGCTGAATCCAAGAAATCTCCCCTTAGCATCCCCTTAGTCTACTACTTGCCAAGACCTGAAAGCACCCAGAGGCAGCTCCAGTCACATCCAGTGCTGCTCAGGTCTGCAAAAAAGCCCAAAGGTGGGCGGCACTGGCCACCCTTAGCAAGACTGAATGAGGCTTCTCTCAGCGGAAAGTCTGTTTCCTTGGGCATCTGAAACCCTGCACTGGCTCAAGAAAGGAGGTCTGACATTTTCCGGAAACCTGCCCCAGCAGGGCTGAATGCACGTGCCATGTCAAACTGATTCTCCCTGGGGTTTGGTGGAGAACATTGCCTTAGAGAGTCTTATGCTCAATAGGTAACCATATGTTTACGTTCCAGTAACTTCTTTCCTTTTCTGTAAGGACACTCTGTGGGCTGGTATCTGGTATACCATTTAGTGACCATATACCTATGAGAATTGGCACCAGTTGAATTCAGACTGGTTTCCTGGAATTTACACCTAAACTGGATGAGAGCTGGAGAGCTGTTGGAGATGTTTAGTGCTTCTTTTACCAAGAATTCCAGGAAGAGAAAATTAAAAGGTTCCATGGCATTCCAGACTTCTGTGGATTGTAATCTCCCTTTTCCCCCCTCTACACATACGTCTGTATTTGTTTGCTCTCCGTCTTGAGTACTTATTAATATCCTGATATGTCCTGATCACTTTGTTATATATTTGGAGACTCAGAAGTATGAATCATATAACCTTCCCCTCCAGGGAGCTAAGAAATAAGCTGAGGACACTACACTAATGCATAGGATTTTTGAAACAAAATAAACTAGGTAGTCTATAGCTAAGTGCACTAGAATTTCCTTCCTTTTTTTCTTTGCCTTCTCATTTGTTCTTTGTGCCTTTTGTAGCATTTTAAAAAAGATGGATATAGATAGGGTACTAGGTTGGTTAGGTTGGTGGGACATGTGACTCTTGATCTCAAGGCTGCAAGTTCAAGCCCCATATTTTTTTTTAAAAGGTGGGCAAAATAAATAAATAAATAAAAATTAAAAAGGTAGGCATTTGAATAGATAGAAAACCACAATTCAGAAGAAATTCTAGAAGTTTAAAAAATAAAATTAAAATGTGCATTATCTTTTCACAATCTTTCATGTAAAATGGAGGGATATGGAAAGGAGAACAGAACAGTTTGACGTTTTCATAGACAATTGAATATATATTGAAGGGGTAGCGTCAGTTTGGATGCTTACTTCTTCTTTTTTTTTTTAAGATTTATTTATTTATGATAGAGAGAGAGAGAGAGAGAGGCAGAGACACAGGAGGAGGGAGAAGCAGGCTCCATGCCGGGAGCCCGATGTGGGGCTCGATCCCGGGACTCGATCCCGGGACTCCAGGATCTCACCCTGGGCCAAAGGCAGGTGCCAAACCGCTGAGCCACCCAGGGATCCCCCTGGATACTTACTTCTAGGTGCCACAGGTCACCTCCATTATATCTGTTCTGTTCGGTACCTTGAGAGTGGAAGTCAAGAGGAAGGATGGCAATGATAGAAATAAGTATCATGAATTTTGGAGGAGAGTAGCAGGTGAAATCTACTTGGTAAGCAGCAAAGGCATTGTGAATGAGAAGAACATTGTGATGGTCTTTCCACGATAGATAGTGTTTGACAGGTATGGTGAAAAGGGAGATCATCCTAGGTGAAGAAATAATAAGCAAACGATCACAACTGGAAAAGGTGTGAGTTCTCTTTGGGGGGTTAAAAGTGGATCAAGTTGACTGGAAAAAGATCTGTTGGCAATATACAGCTGTCATTTGATAAATGTTAATCTAAATACTAGAAGATAAAAGCTGTAAGGTAGAGCGGCACATACCGAGAGTACTTCAGCATAGTTGAGAGTCTTTCCGTTGAAAACAATTGTTGCTAAAATAAAACAAGAGGATTTCTGTGGTAATCCAAGAAAACGTCATAGGTTCCAAGAGTAAAACACACTGAGGCCTCTGGAGTGAGCCATAGCTAGGGACTTAGGTGTTCAGACTCCCTTTCTCGCTGTCACCTCTCCTTGTGTGTTGGCATGCTCTTTCTAGGGCAATGCTTTCTCCACTTTCGTGCAATGGAACATGATTGACGTTACAGCTCCTACAACTCCAACTTTCTTTCTAGTAATTGTGGGCTAATTGATTTGGACCAAACTCCTTGAAGAAAAATGATAAAAATGTTGGATAAGATCCTACCAAATCTCCTTAAAAGCATCAAAGTACTACAATGGCAGTAAGCCACTACTAGGCCAGAATCCAAGCAAAAGATGGAATCTGATAGAATCTGGTAAGGGAAGCACTGACCTTTGTAGCTCTGAAGACACTTGCTAATTACTTCAAAATTGGGCTATAGTTTTGGCAGCCTTTTCTGATGGGCGACATAAGAGAAAGATGTCAAGACCCAGCACCTACCCAAAATGTTAAATCTAGTAGGACAGTCTCCCAAAATATTAAGTCTAATATTAATTTGGTATTAATATTAAAGAGCCATTCCCATAGATAAAGATGATGAGGAAATAAATCTACCTCTATCCTCCCACTTCCAATAGTTGTTCTGGAGCTCAGCAGAAATCAGCTGAGCTTAGCAAGGAAAACTAGAAAGAATGAGCTTTCAACTTTTCCTGAGAGGCTGTAACCACAAGTTTCCATTCTCCCTGATTTGTAGCTTGGGTTTAACATCATCTTGAAGGCTCAGGAAATGTCTGGCCATTAAGTTTGTTAAGGATCCTTTTGGGTTGATAGTGCTCCAGATGCCTGAGAGAAACTAAAGCTATATATATATATATATATATATTTTTTTTTTAGGAAGTCACCTTCATCTTGGCCTCAAAAATTCACTGCATATAATTTTGCCAGGATATTGAGCAGTGCACATTCAAAGACGATCAATCACACAAGGAAACAAAGTGACATGAGTAAGAAGAATCAGCTAGAAGAGTAGACAGAATAATTTTGGGATTATCAGTTATACCTATTCAAATGAATATAATTACTGTATTTAAAGATATGGAAGACAAGCTGGTAAACATCTGCAAGGAATAGGAAATTCAAAAATTTGACTTAACTCTTAGTATTATAAACTAGTACAGCCACTATAGCACACAGAGTGGAGGATCCTCAAAAAGTTAAAAAAACAGAACTACCATATGATCCAGCAATTCCACTTCTGGGAATATATCAAAGGAAACAAAAACACTAACTTAAAAAGATACCTACACCCACATATCCATGGCCTCATTATTTACAATAGCCAAGATATGAAAACAACCTAAGTGTCCACTCATGAGTGGATCCAGAAGTTGTGGTGTGTGTGTGTGTGTGTGTATGTAACAGAATATTATTTAGCCACAAAAATAAGGAAATCTTGCCATGTGGGACAACATGGATGGAACCTGAGGGCATTATGCTACGTGAAACAAGTCAGACAGAGAAGGACAAACAGTGTATGATCTCACTTATATGTGGAATCTAAAAACCAAAACCAAAAAGAAAAAAACGCCCAAATCATAGAAAAACAGATCAGATTTGCAGGTACCAGAGGCAGGGGTTGGGGAAAGGTACAAACTACTAATTACAAGATAAATAAGAACTTAAGAACATGTCATGGACAGCATGATGATGACGGTTAACACTGCTGTATAATATACATGAAAATTGTTCGAAGGCTAAATCCTAAGAGTTCTCATCACAAGGAAAAATGTTTTTCTTTTTTTCCTTTCTCTTTTTATTACATGTGACAGTGGATGCTTTAGTTAGCTATGACAGTGGTCATTTCACAATACACGGAAGTCAAACCATTATGCTATAGACCTTAAACTTATATAGTGATGTATGTCAGTTATATCTCAATAAAACTGAAAAAATGTTGGCTTCATGTTTTTGAAAAAGAATCAGATAGAACTTCTGGAACTGAAAATTACAGTTTACTCAAAATTACATTGACTCTGGGTGGATTTAACAGCTGATTAAACAGCGGTGGAGAGCACTAGTGGATTAAGAATATGTTATTCAGAACGCAGCATGGAGAGACAAAAAGAAAATATGGAAGGGAAGGTAAAATAAATGAAGGACAAGGTGTGAAAGTTTAACTCCAGTTTCATAAATGGAGAAAGAAAAACAGAGCAAAACAACATACGAAAAGCTGACCGGGAATTTTCCGGACCTGAAGAAAGATAACAATCTACAGACAAGAAATCCCATATCTTGCCATTGGAAAAACATGGGATTTCTACATGTATCCTTGACTCCTGTTTTGTACAGCTAAATTGAAATCTTCCCTGGATGAATCTGATTGCCGGAACCTAGGTCACATGTCCGCTGCCAGCTGCCAGCTGCGAAGCAAATTTTCTGGGACAGACTTACTTGTTATATGTGAAATTGCCAAATGTAAGGATAAAAAAAAAAAAAAAAAACCCAAACAAACCCTGGACATCCACTCTATAGGACCAATGCCTCCATCAGAGCTATTCAGCGCATGTTCAGGCCTCAGTTTCCCTCTTGTATTCCTTTATGAGCCTGTAACTCTTGGAGGCTCTAACTCAACGGATAATTCATGTAATTTGATCTAAGCGTGACCTACCAAGGTACAGACTTCCAGACCACGACCGTTCTGCTACTGAACAATTCTCACAAACAGCCCCAAGCTCACTTCAAATCCAGCCTGCCTGGATCCTTGCACTCCACCCGCTGCTCTTTCCAGGTACCCACCCCTCCCTCCGCCTGCTTTTTCCCCTGCAGGTCCCATCTTGCTTTTTCCAGGTATAATGTTTGAGAGTCTTCGCTGACTCTTTATCCCTCTCACTTACTCTTTATTCATATCTAGCTTCAGCATAATCTGCCTTCCCTCTGTGTCCCCTCTTCCCCCTTCCCTCCCCCTTCCTCCCTCTCTTCCCCTCCCTCCCCCCCCTCCCCCCCTTGCCCCTCCCTCCTCCCTCCCCCGCTGCCCCTCCCCCTCTCTCCTTCCCCCTTCCTCCCTTCCCTTCCTCCCTCCTTCTCCTCCCCCTTCCCTCCCCCTCCCTCCCCTCCTCCCTCTCTTCCCTTCCCCCTTCCTCCCTCCTTCCCTCCCTCCCCCCTCCTTTTCCCATTCCCCCCTCCCCGTCCCCATTCCCCCTCCCTCCCCCTCCTCCCTTTGTCCCCCTTCCCTCTTCCTCCCTCCTTCCTCCCCCTCCTCCCCCTCCTTTCTCATCCCCTTCCCTCCCCCTCTCTCCCCCTCCCTCCCCCTCCTTTTCTCATCCTTCCTCCCCTCCCTCCCCCTCCTCCCTCTTTCCCCCCCTCCCTCCCTCTTCCCTTCCTTCTCCCTTCCCTCCGTCCTCCTCCCCTCCGTCCCCCTCCCTTCCCTCCCCCTCCCTCCTCCTCCCCTTCCTCTCCTCCCTCTCTCCCCCCTTTCCCATCCCCTCCCCCCTCCCCATCCCTCCTTCTCCCCCCTCCCTCCCAGTTCCATAACTGCCACCTCCCGCAGTCCTGTGTCCCAGCGTGGGCGCCGCGGCCGGTCCCCGGTGCTCCTTCCGCTCCCCTTTCACTTCCCTTCAAGCCCCTCGGCGCATCCACGCCTGCTGAGTTTCCATTCTCAGTTTTCCGGAGGCTGTAACTTGGGCCCAGAAATCTCAGTGTCCTGCTGCCCTGACGTTTTACCTCCCCTTGGTTCCAGGAGGGCGGACATCTGGCCCAGCTGCGGTTTCCTTAAATGCCTCAGTTTCCCTTCCGGACTTGGCTCGGACATTTGCCCCCCCCCCCCCCCCCCCGCCCTCGAGGTCACTAAGCTCCCAGGCCCGGGTGTTAGAGTCCCCCCAGCGGCAGGACCGCTACCTGCAGGACCGCCTGTGCCCCGCCCGCTCCCGGTGAGGCTCGGCGCCTCCACCCTCACGCCGGCGCAGCTCAATCCCACTGTTGTGTTTCCTAAGGACCGACGTTCTTGCGCCGAGCTCCCATAGGGCCCCCGGGTTAAAGACGCCATCTGAGGCCTCGCTCTTGGTGCTCCGTGCCCGCTGCCTCCCGCACACCTGGGCGGAGCCGACCTGACCCGGGCTCGCTGGGCAGAGGCTCGAGAGGCCCCGAGCGGCTCCCGCAGGTCGGCGGCTGCGCGGCGTGGGGAGCCCGCGGGAGCCCCCGTGTCAGCTGGGCGCCCTGCGGGGCCGCGTCCTCAGCGCCAGGGTCCCCTGCGGCCCGGGCAGGCGGGGGCGCCGACCCCCTCCCCCCCCCCCCGGCCCCGTCCCGCAGGCGCTGCCTGTCCGGGCGGCCCTCCACCCTCGGCTCGGCTCTCGCCCTCCCCGACCCCAGGCGCCCCGCCGAGGCCCACCTCCCCGACTTGCCTTTTCTGAGAAAGAAGCGGCACCAGCGCCCGCGAGGCCCTATAGCTCAGGGGTTAGAGCACTGGTCTTGTAAACCAGGGGTCGCGAGTTCAAATCTCGCTGGGGCCTTCCCCGGGTTTCTTATTGTTTTGGCTCCCTCCTGGGCCCCCTCCCTCCAGCAGCTGGAGCGCCCCCGGAACGTGGGGGCAAACGTGCCCCGCGCGCCGCCCCGCAGCCCGGAGGCGGCTCGCCCGGCGGCTCCGCTTCCCCCGGCGCGGCTCTGCGCAGGCGCGGCTCTGCGCCCCGGGGCGGCGGGCGGCCTTCCCGCTGCGGGCCCCGGACCGGCGGTGCAGACCCCACGCCAGGGCCCTAAGTGAGCGCGGTGGGGGTGCCCCCGGAGCCCGCACAGGCGCCCCTCCCGGCGGGTAGGGGGGCCCGCGGGGCAGGGAGGGCGGGGGAGAGGGGGGGCGGCGCCCTCTCCATCCCCGCGGGAGACGGAGCCGGGACCGCGGTCGCTACGCTGGTTACGGACTCGGAGGAGCTGTGGCTTCGGCTCTGAAAGCGCTTTGTCCGGAAGCGCCAGGGCTCCCCTGCACCCTACTCCGCATCCTCCGCCCCGGGGCTGCGGCCGCGTGAACGCGCGTCGGGAGGCGCTCGCCGCTGCAGACGCGCCCGAGGCGGAGGCAGCCCGGGACCCGCCGCTCCGCACCCCCGGACGGCCCCGAGCTGCACGCGGCCTGGGGGCCCGACGGCGGCCCCTCCGCGAAGACGGCTGTCCGGGAGCTGCGGGGCTGCGCGCCCAGGGAGGCCGCCCGGGCGGGGGCGTTTCTCGGGCACCCCGCGCGCGCCCTGCATCCCCGCGCCCCCTCGGCAGCTCAGCCGGGAGAGCGGGGCACCGTGGTGCGGTCGGCTACGAACCGCGGGCCGCCGGTTCGACCCCGGGGGGCACCCTCGTGCCGCCGGTTCGACTCCCGCTGGAAGGAGGAGCCGCGGCCTTGGGCTCTGCACGCCCGTTGCCTCCGCTCTGTGCCCGGAGTCCATTTCCCCAGACCTCACTCCCGCTGCAGAAAGTCTGAGCCTCCCGAAGCCGCACGCAAACCGCGGGCCGGGCGGACGCGGAGGTGCCCCGCAGCTGGTCCTTTCGGCCTCCAGCTGATCCGCGGACGCGCGAGCGGCCGAAGTCCGCGGGGCGGGGCGGGGCGGAGCGGGGCGGGGCCGCTGGCCCCCAAGGAGCAGCACGTGTCCACGCGGTGCCCCGTCTGCGCCCTGCGGCCCCAACGAACCCCGTCCCCAGCGCCCGCCGCCACCCTCTGCCGCGCGTCCAGGTCGCGGAGGCCCCGACACGGCAGCTTTACTTTATTGGTCTTTTCATGCATTTCTGTAGTTCCACAAAAAGGATTTTGAGCCACAGCAGGAAAGAGAAACAGGAGTTGACGTGAGTTGGGCTGAGACTGGGAGAGAGAGAGAATTCCAGACCCAGGACGCACGTGGGGACAGGGACACGCGAGTCCCCGCCAGGGCCTGGGCGGTCCGACCGCGCGTGGGCTGGTGCAGCTCCCACGGACCCCGCTCGCGGGATCGGACGCCCAACCCCTCCCAGCCCCCAGGATGTTCCCCTAGGACGTGGGCTCGCGCGACCTCACCTGACACGCTGCCCACGAGTCCTGCGTGGGGCTCGGGACTCGCCAGCCTCACGGGCCAGCTCAGCTCCGGTCCTGGAACTCCAGCCCCCCCCCCCCCCCCCCCCCCGGCGCGGGCCCCCAGCCCCCGGCCAGGCCCCGCCCCCGGCCAGGCCCCGCCCCCGCCGGGCCCCCAGCCCCCGGCCAGGTTCCCCCCACTAGGCCCCGCCCCCTCCGGGCCCCCCGCGGCCCCCGCGCCCCCGCCGGTCTCGAGCGGGCGCCTGCAGCGGCCGGGGCTCCGCGGCTCACCCTCGCGGCCTGCAGTCGGGAAAGCTGCCCCTGCGCGCCCCGCGCGGCCTCGGGAGGGGTGCGGGCCTCGGGCCGAGCCGGGCTTCGGGAGAGCGGGCCGTCCGGGAGATGCGCGCGGGGCGCGGCGGGTCCACTGCACGGCGGGCCGGGCGGCGGGCGGCCGAGGGCGCGCGAGCGCTGTTCAGAGGAAACGCGGGCAGCCTGCCTGTCCCGGCTCGTTGGTCTAGGGGTATGATTCTCGCTTTGGGTGCGAGAGGTCCCGGGTTCAAATCCCGGACGAGCCCCAGGTTTTGCTTTTTCATCCTCCCTCAGAAACAACGCACAAGTGCGGTTCGCGGCAAACTTTCTCGCTCCCGAGTGTCCTGCCGCCCGCTCCCGGGCCCCGCGCTCCCAGGCCGTGCCCCTCGGCCTCGTCCCCCCGGCCGCCCCGCCTGCCCCTCGGTCTGCCGCCCGCCCCGCCCGGCCCGCGGCGCCCACCCCGGAGGCAGGTCCGGGCGGGAGGGCTCCCGGGGAGGAACAGGGCGCCGCCCTCCACGCCCCGCCGCACCCCGGCCCTTCGTGTACACGCACGCCCGCGACGCCACCCAGCGCCCAAAGCAAGATTTCAGGGGAAGTCTTTGCGTCTCTGGCAGCTCCTAGCATCACGCGAGGGGGATACGCCGCTGGGGAAAAGTTTCCCCCGTCCTGCGCGTCTCTGCAGCCTTGCGCCCCGGGCCCAGGTGGGTCTACATGCTGCTCTCCCCCTCCTCCTTTCCCTCTCCTCCCCTCCCCCTTCTCCCCTCTCCTCCCCCTCTTCTCCCCCTCCTCCTCCTCTCCCCCTTCTCTCCCCCTTCTTCCCCTCTTCTCCTCTCTCCCTCCCCTTCCTCTCCCCCTCCTCCCCTTCACCCTTCTCCCCATCGTCCCCCTCCCCCTCCTCTCTCCTCCCCCTCCTCCCTCCCTCCTCCTCGTCAGTGGTTCTACCCCCAGCGTTTAGGCCCAGTTTAGGCCGAGGAGCCTCTTAGCAGAAGCGATGTGGAGCCCCTCGGGCAGGCGTCTTCGGAACAGGGTTGGAGCCCAGAGGAACGGGAACGCAGGTAAAGGCCTCGCTCTCCTTTGAGTTGCGGAGGCTGCACCCCCGCCCTGACACCTCCTTCCCTGGCCAAGGCCACGGAGGCCATGGAAGGCCTGGATTCTTCACTTGGTGCCCAGGATGATCGCCAGATTCACGAGCAGGCCTTGTACGGCCTTTGCCAGCATAACTGACATTTGGGGCTTGCATTTTTGTTTTCTGGTTCCTCACTTCTCTCCCCTCACCCTTAGCCCCCCCCCCTCAGCCTGTGTCCGGAAATTCTGGGAGACATGCAAAGCCTCTTAAGTTTTCTTGGGAGAATATTGGGATCCTTGGCCTTCTTGCACTGAGACCGCACGTCCTATGGTGACACCTGGTAGCACTAAGGCAAAACAGAGCATCTTTATTTAGGAAGGGCCCTACAGACAGTTTCAGCATCATCCTGGAGACCAGGGAAATCTCAAATGGGGCAAGACCCTCCCTCTGTGTCATTAAGAACCCTATGAGCAAGTCATAAATGAAATCACTAGAAGCCCAAGTGACACAATGATCTGAACAGCACTGGCCAACTTCCCAGAAGCAATCTCAGAGGTTCAAAGGACTAGGTAACTACACGTGAACTAACCAGTTGCTGCAGACGGAGAGGTTTCTTACATACCTTTTATTTTAAGCAACTCTTTTTACAGATAAGGGGAGAGTAAAATATTTGTTGAATTCATGGAAATACTCGATAGGTTTCCCTTAAATAGCAACTTCAGTGGCACCTGTTAAATGATCTTTCATTTTCTAGAAATTGCTAGCGTGGATTATGAAAGCTGTGTGGTACATTGGGAAGCTTCTAGTCCCTGGAACACCAGATGTTCCCTGGGCAGTGCATGTTTTCTTTCTCTGTTCCTCAGTTTCCTCATCTGTAAAATGGGGGCTTGATAGATAGTCCTTCAGGTCTCCCTTTTTCCTTTTTTAAGGTTTTATTTATTTATTCATGAGAGAGGCAGAGACATAGGCAGAGGGAGAAGCAGGCTCCCTGCAGGGAGCCCCAGGTAGGACTCGATCCCAGGACCCTGGGGTCATGCCCTGGGCCAAAGGCAGACAGCTCAATCACTGAGCCCCCTGGGTGCCCCTCCCTGTTTCTTATTCTATGACTTCAGGGGGGTGGTAGGGTGTTAGTAAGATGGCACTTATATAAAAGAAGGTGCTCTAGTAACGTGGACAAGAGCTATAGTTTGGGAGAAAGGATGGGAAAAACCATTCTAGGAAGAGAAGAGTGGCTCTGGCTCTTGTTGAAAGAGCCGATGTCAGGTTATAAGTAGGCAAAGGTAAGAGATTTGTCAAGTTATGTTTGGAAGCATTTGCTCGTGTGATTCAGAAATTAAAGTAGATGGCTAAGAAAATGGGCCAAAGCAGGCCAGTGAAACCCCTCATTAGGAGTTTTCATTTAATCCATATTTGAGCAAAGAGTGATCTGTGTTAACAGTTATTCTCAGAAGAATACCTTGTGATATCTGGGAAGGAGAATGGGCACAAGGCCCAGAGTTTGTCGAAAAGTAAATGTGTCAGTTTTGTCTTTGTTTGAAGGTACACAGGCATGTCAACAAGACTTTGGCCCCGAAACCCTCAGTCATAGCTTCCTCCATTCCTGGAGACGAGAGCCTTCTTTTCTTTGGAACTTCACCCTTTTTTAACCATTGTTTCTGTTAGTAAATAAGCTTCTTGCTTATAAACCTAAAAGAATGTTGGAGTTAGACCAAATTTAGAGATTAGTCACTTATCTCAATCACCTAATTTTATAATTAGTCTTAAGAACAGATTTAAAAAAAAAAAACAGAATTAAACGTATATACTCTGTATAAAGGGTATAGGACACCAGCACCTGGGTCCTTAGAAGGAGAACCCTGGCCTTCCTGTGTCTATGTGCAAGGAAACTACTAGTGTGAAGAAGAAACACAGGACAAATTTCAGGGAAAGGAGAATTACTTTCAAGTTCAAGGTGTCAGAACATTTAAAAAAAAATTATGATTGGGGGACGCCTGGGTGGCTCAGCAGTTGAGCATCTGCCTTCAGCCCAGGGCGTGATCCTGGGGTCCCGGGATCGAGTCCTGGGTTGGGCTCCCTGCAGGGCGCCTGCTTCTCCCTCTGCCTGTGTCTCTGCCTCTCTCTCTGGGTCCCCCATGAATAAATAAATAAAATCTTAAAAATAAAAAAAGTTAAAAATTTTATGATTGGGTTTTTTCTTTTAAGACTTTATTTATTTATTCATTCATGAGAGACAGAGAGACACACGCAGAAGGAGAAACAGGCTCCACTACAGGGAGCCCGATGCAGGACTCGATCCCAGGTCTCCAGGATCACACCCTGGGCCGAAGGTGGCCCTAAACCTCTGAGCCACCCGGGCTGCCCCCCACACCCCCCATTAATTTTCAGTAGGTACCACTCAAGTGGTTTGCCCACCAAGGGCAGGTCAGCTGCGGTGCTCTGTTGGGGGGTGGAGGCCCCTCAGGGAGCCCTGCCTCGTTGGTTCTTTCTGTGCCTGAAGGACTTTAAACTTTGTTCTTTGATAGAACGTTGTGTGGGCAGACCACCTCTGCCTTCCCTTCCAGAGGCTTCAGTGACCCCGAGCAGCGGGCACCGAGGGGGAGGCAGACTGTGGCCACGTGCTGGGGCCAGACTCAGAGCCTGGGTGGGGATGCGGGACGCGGGCGGGAGGTCGGGGAAGCGAAGCCCAGGCAGGACCGTGGCTGCCGCAGCTGAAAGGCGGTGCTTGGTGCGCCCAGGCCCGCTCGTCTCGGCCTCCAACCCTCACTGTCCCAGGTACCGAAACTGTTCTTCAGGCAGGCTCTAAAGCACGGGCGTGAGCGGCTGGGAGCCACCGAGGGCTTAACCCCCCGAGGGGTTTTTGCACTGGGAGGGGGACCAATACCTAAGAAATCGAGGTCAGGATTTAGCAGTAAGGCCGGAAGCAGAGCTCTCCCCAGCCCTGGAAGCCTTCCCGCCCCGCCCGGGAATCAGGCTTCGCCTTGTTTGATAACTGCTGCCCAACCCAGTTGGGTCTCTACGTCTTGAGAGAAGGCAGGAGAGTCTGTGTGGCTGGGATTGCCACCGTGAGATCAGTTGGTACATTTCTAGAAGCCCCGAGGGATCCCAAGGCCTTGGGGCCCAGGAGCCACTCGCTCTCCTAGACACTAAGAATGCGAAGATGACTTGCACAATTATTCTTCTAAGGGTTCCACCTAATGGAGAGACAAGAAGGTGAATTAGTCGTCGGAGCGCGCCGACCCATGGCTTGTGTGCCCACCTACAGTAGGCCAGCTCCACGCGCGCCTTGTAGGAACTCCAGGGCAGCGCACAGTCTGCTCCGAGCTTTCCCCAAGTTCCCGGGGGGGGGGGGGGGGTGTACACGTGTCTGCAGGCTGGCCCCTTTAACCCAGACGATGGGGCTGCCTTTGACTTCTGTCTTGCTCCACCTCCTGGGTGAGGTCCATCCCGGCCCTACAGGGTGGCCCATGCTGCTGGAAATGTCTAAAGATGCCAACACACTGGGCGCCTGGGTGGCTCTGTCATTGTCTGCCTTCGGCTCAGGTCATGATCTCAGGGTCCTGGGATGGGGCCTCCGCATCCATCGGGCTCCCTGCTAAGCGGGGAGCCTGCTTCTCCCTCTAGCCAACTCCCTACTCCCCTCCGTCCATGCTCTATCCCAAATAAATAAATAAATAAAATCTTAAAAAAGAAAAAAAATGCCAACATGCAGCATCCGCTTCCTTTTCGATAGAACAAATGGTCTGACCTGTTGCTCTAGCTCCTCTCCAGACTTGCCTCAAATCTGTCCCAACAGGATCCCCTCAGTGGGGAAGGGACTTTCCGTCCTGCCCCACCCCATACTACCTCCAGTCAACCATGGCATGCATTTCTTTACACTGACTGGCTGTGTGGTTTCTGAATCTTAGAGAAATTTAATGAAACAACCTTGATTTTTATGAAAGTTTTTATTGTCTTCGCTTTAGGCCCCAGGAGGCCAGGCGCTTGCCAACCCTGCTGTCATCCTTGCCCAACATGGCCCTAGCATCTTCCTCCCTCCTCTCATCATGTCCTTCTGTTAGGTGAACCCTTTCCCAGGGCATCCCAGACTCTTACACAAACAGGCTTCACTCTGGCTGACTCCCCAGCTTTATACACACACTGCGACACAGCCAAAGTCTAGAGCCCGTGCAGCTGCTCCATGCTTGCTTCAGCACGGTGTGCGCCACGTACAGAGAATTCCCAAAGGAAGCACTTCTCCTGGGATGCGGTGGGATCGAGGAGGGCCTGTCAGGACTCAGAGGAGGTGTTGGTCATGCCGAGCCTGGAAGGATGAGCAGGTCCTCTCCCTGAGGATGAGGGGTTTGCAGTCTGACTGCCCCATTCCTCTGCTGTTTGATCTGGGAGTTTCTTTCATAAGAAAACCTGACTCACATAACATCTACCTCACATAGTCCTGGTGACTGAAATATAATCATGTATGTGAGAGAGTCATAAAACGAAAGGCAAAAACAACAACAAAAACGAAAGGCAAAGACTAATTATTATGATCATAATTACGGTGATGATTTCAAGGACAGTTATTTTACTGGCAGGAAGCCTATCTTTATTGACACCTTCTCAAAGATAGGCAGACTGAAAACTGTAGATGGATGACAACAGCAGGTTGAGGATTTTTTAAAAACAGCACTGTTGGAGATTCAGCACCAGCTAAGGTGGTTGCTGGGGGTCTGTGACACAGTTGGCATCCTGCTGCTGCCTGATACTTGAAACTACAGAATCTTTAGAAAGTGATCTCAGTAACCTTTGACCCCATTGGCTTCTTTCTACTCAAGTGACAAACCAACATTGTGAGTAGAGGCAATATGGCTGTTGCACTGATGGTGGAGATGGTCAGTTTTACAAGGGACAGAAGGTTGAGTGCTGGGGTTAATCTCTTGTGAACAGGTAAGGATGAAAGGAGAAGCCCCGGAAATAGGGAAAGGAAACTTCTGAGGGTTGGTGGCTGGAAGGTTGAGGTTGAGGGTAGGGTACTAACAGCTCTCCCATAACCTTCTCTAGGAATGCTGTCCTCTTTCTGTGAAATCTTTGAAAGAGCCTACTTAGCATCTTTTCATGACACCAAATATGTGGGTAGAACAAAAGGCCATGGGGCAGCGTCCCACTGAGACGCCGTGTCTTACTCCGCAGGCTTCCTCCGAGATGGCTTTTGGAGATGGCCCATACGATCAGAAACACCCTATGGATCCAGACCACAGCATGTCGTGTCACGGGCAAGAGTGAGAAACACAGACATCAGAAAAAGGCAAATGAGGGACAAAAGGCCATGTTTATCGAACTTAAGCCTCACAGAACAAATCTCTGATTCATGTGGGTTAATGTTCGACTCAGTCATGCCCAGGGAAGAGGTGAATGACTCTCCTCCCTTGTCCAAGAGCAGTGCCCTTGGTTTTAATGTCTCTGCCAGCATGAGGGATCTTTAGATCTAGTCTTCCCTCCCCGTTCATGCGATCACTATATAATCAGAACCGAGAGGTACCTCCAGCTTCACACAGCTGGAACCCATCGCCAAGGAACAAACAGCTGGAACCCATCTTCAGTTGGAGGGAAACTTCCAGACTTTTTGTAAGACTCTTCCTCCCGGGTAATCCATTTTTCTATTTGTTTATATGTATACTATTTCTAGACATCCATCCATTTTAATGAAACCATTTTTTCCCTTTTAAAAACTCTTGGCCCAAGTTCATGAATGAAGAAGGAAATGAATTAGACTCTAAAGTTTAAAATGCAAACATATCTTCTGGGACGGCCTAAATGTGGATAAAGGGAAATTAGTAAGACTGGGAGCTAGTGGTGTGATTGGGGTGGGGTGTCCCTAAATTGTGATAAAGTGCCCAAAGATCTAGGAAAAGCATCTGCTGAAGGGCATCTGGAACCCCACCCCCACCCCCAACATTATTTAAGGCTTACAAGACCCAGAGAGTGTACTTTAGCTCTGTTTTCTTGTAAACTTTCCTGCAAATTTCTTGCCTAAGAAAGTTTCGGATGCTCTTTGAAAGCACAATGAAACAACATATGCCAAGATTAAAAAAAAAAAAAAAAAGGTATACTGGCAGGTTGAAGAGAAGGAAAAAGGGAAGGAGATAGAGGTATACGCTTTGGGAGTTTCGCTTCCACCTTGGAGAACTCGCCCTAGGACACACAGAAGTGTGAGGCTGTATTTATGGAAGCCGGAGCCATAGTTATAATTGTAAACTGTCACGTTAACTCTCTGGTGCATAAAGTTCGATGGATCCCTTGAATACAAAACATTGCCTGTGGGGAGAGAAAGAGTATATTAATTTTTGTGAAGACCAAGAGATTGGTTTGAGACAGAAGGTGAAGTTAGTCTAAAAAACAAATTATGGGACAAATTCCACTGACAAAAATCTGACAGTTACAGGCTCAGGGGTCGAAGGGTACACGTGAATGAGTTTGACCAGCATCTGGGAGGCTCTACACACTTGGCCTAGGCAGGTTCACTTCTGCGCCCCATATAATCTCTTACTTGTCTTCTCCCGATTCCATTTTACCTCTCTTTTTGGGAAATTTAGTATGGAATTTATAAGTGAAGAAGTTATGAGTGGGAGAACAGCTGTTGATACTGGTGGCCCTAGTGTATACTTGCTGGAATTTGGTTTCTAGATGCCTTAGGGTTTAAGATTCCAAGCAGCCTGGGCAAACCTTGGCTGAGTTGTTGCAGAATGAATGTGCAAGTCCTGTAAACAAAGCTATTCCTTAACCTCTAAGACTGAGCCAGGAGGGCCTTCAAATCCCCACAAGCACATGCTTTCTTAGGACGTGAAGTGCCTATGTTGTGTCAGTCCAGTGCCTTAACTAGAGATGGCCTGTGGGCTTGGCTTACCTGCTGAGCCTTAAGGAGATGATGCATCTCAGTCGATCTATTGGGTATTTCTTCTGGCTGGTGCCTCTGTCAGCAACTAAATTTATGCACAAACCTGTCTCTGCAATTCCATTCTTTTTTTTTTTTCTTTAAGATCTTATTTATTTATTCATGAGAGACCTAGAGAGAGAGGCAGAGACACAGGCAGAGGGAGAAGCAGGCTCCATGCAGGGAGCCCGATGTGGGACTCAATCCCAGGACTCCAGGATCATGCCCTGGGCCAAAGGCGGACACTCAACCGCTGAGCCACCCAGGCGTCCCTCTGCAATTCCATTCTTGGGGAAGAAAAGGAGAGGAAAAGAAAAGGCTCTTTTATGCTTTAATGCGAACTGTGGTCAGGCCTTTACAGTTAGCGACTCTCTCTTTTTATAGATGGACAACTTTAGGCCTGGAGAGGAAAATGAAGTCAATCATTAAAAACATAACTATTGAGGTCTACCATGAGGCAGGCACTGTGACTCCGGGTGATCAATACAGGTTCTGCCCTCCTACAGATCACACACGGTTAGGGAACACCGACAAGTAAACAGGTCCTTGTTTGCCCGAGATCACACAGATAATGGCTTGGAAATGGCACCCATGAAACCTGACAACAGGTAAATCTTTATTTGACGAGATCCTTGTGGACAGATCAGCTTTGTGACTTTTGCTCTGCCGCTTAGATCTAGTAAAGTGTCCTTGAACTTAATATCTAAAGCACAGGGTGTTTGGACAGAGACCCTAAGCAGGCCTCTGAACAGCAGTATCCCCACCGCCTGTGTACACCTGTGCTCCCAGGAAGACCCCCTCTCTTCCACGGGGCCAATGTTGGGAACATTCCTATCCACCACTGCCACCTGATGACTCTTTTGGGTACTATCAGCCCTGGTTCTACTCGCTGATTTTTTTTTTTTTTTTGACTTTGGCATTCTGACCTCTGGCAGAGGTGTTGACCGTGCCACATGTGAGGCCCCTTCTCACTTGAGATCCTGTGATCCTACAATTATCTTTGACACTAGAAGGCAATATTTGTCCATTGTTGCGCGAGAAACTTAGTTGATTACAATGAAACGTTGATGAGGTCTTCCGGAAAAACTACAAGGAGTAAACACACCCAGGAGGCCGAAAAGCACAATATAGACCTGAAGAGCTTGGCAGCCACGAAGGAATACTCGTCATTCCTTTAGAGGTGGCTCTCCCCTCTGCAGTTATGTGACACTTTTTTTTTGCTAAACTCCCAAGAAAGCAATTTCACTGATTTTATTACAAATGATACTATAAGTGCTTAATGGAAACCTTTCCAGCTGCTATTTGTACCAGTATCGTGGAGGGTCAAAAGGTGTCTTAGTGTCTGTCTGGCCTTCTTCTGCACCGTACCAAATTTGTTTGTAGTTATTATGAAACACAGGCAAGGTGGATCAATGCCAAATGTTGATGAGAAAGAGAGCTCACTTTGCTTACTCGGTCACATGTAACCGGCAAAACCACAGATTTCCTTGTTTTTCTAGATTCAGGGTCATACTCCCGGGCTGTTTGGCAACACTACAGGCTTAGTGCTAGGGCCTATGGCCTCTGTGAGGGCTACGAAAATTTTTGATAGGAAAATAATATGCATGACTTATACAGAAGAGAGCATAAAATAAAAATTAATCCTCTCGTGTCTATGAAAATATCATTTATTTTTGAATGTAGCATCCATAGGAATTATATTACACTTAAGAATCGTTTGAAGGTCAGATTTTTCTCCCCTTGCAAGAATTTCTCAGTATGTGTGATGCCAAAGGAACCCTAGCCAGTCATAAATTAAATGAATTACCCTCAAACAACTTGCAAAGCAAAACTATAAAAAAAAAAAAAATCAGTTCTTTTCTGAGAGGGAGTGATGGGCAGGGCCAGAGGGAGAGGAAGAGAGAGAATCTTAAGCAGACATGGAGCCGAGGAGACATGGGGGCTCAATCATGACCTAAGCCAAAATCAAGAGTCCCACGCTTAATTGACTGAGCCACCCACGTGCCCCATAAAATCAGTTTCGGATTTACAGTGAAATCCATTGTCTTTGTTGGATGTGGGTGTAGTCACATGTATTTGATATAATGTGTAGGATTATGGTGATTTTTTAAATCATTTCCAGTTTTAGCATACATGCTGCCAAAGTGAGCGTGGACTATGGTGGTTTTTAAAGGCCCTGGATAGTCTTTAAATTTTTGTCCAAAGAACTAAAAGGTCTAATCAGAAACTACCTGCTGCAAACGCCAAACTTTCAAGTCTCAAATCTTCAAATTTCATAAGAGATGAAATCTTAAAAGCTCATCAAAAAATCTGTTCTCGGTTTTGTTATGATCGATACTTATTTAATTCTGTTTTCAAATTATCTATCACTGAGTTAAAGTCATGCTCCAGGAAGAAGTACCGTGTTTCCTCTGTGGGCGTGTCTGTGTATGTGACACACCACCCCCAGGTTGTGTGGGATCTAGAGTTTGAGATCACAGCTCTGAGCGATAATAGTGGCATTCCTCTTTCTTTTTTTTTTATTTTTTATTTATGACAGTCACAGAGAGAGAGAGAGAGAGAGAGAGAGAGAGAGAGGCAGAGACACAGGCAGAGGGAGAAGCAGGCTCCATGCACCGGGAGCCCGACGTGGGATTCGATCCCGGGTCTCCAGGATCGCGCCCTGGGCCAAAGGCAGGCGCCAAACCGCTGCGCCACCCAGGGATCCCTCCTCTTTCTTCTTCTTTGGAGAAAGAGTTGAGAAAGCATCGCAGCAACTTGTAAAGCCTTTGACGTGATGAAAAGGCCTAAGGAGGGGAGCCAGGAGGGCTCAGAGAGTAGAGCAGGTGGTTCTTGATCTCAGGGTTGTGGGTTAGAGTCCCATGTGCGGCATACAGCTGACTTAAAAAAAAAAAAAAATCAAAGGTGTTGTTTTGGGGTTTGTTTTTGGTTTTACTCCATGGTAACATCACTTGCCTGTGGTGTAAAGTCTATGTCCACACACGGGGGAAAATTAGGAAATATTCTTTGAGAATAATCCAAAGAGTTCCCAATGAAGCAGCGCCTAGAATAAGCTTTTCTTCGTCTTCCAGTCCTCCAAGGGAGTTGACACAGACCCACCTCCAAGCATTACATGGGTTCCTCCGTGTTCCTCCCTGTTCTTTCTAAATAGTTCCTCATAATTCCACCCTTGGCTATAAAACAACCTGCTTCTTGGGGGAATGAGGTGTGCCTCCGTTCACCTGAGGATAAAACTGCTCTCAACTGCTCTCCTCATAGCCAGCAGGGGTCCTCTGATTGGTCCTTCCCTGGGCCCAGGGTTCCCTAAAAGTCCCCTCATCCTTTTAAGGAAGATTTTATTCATTTAGTCAAGAGAGAACAAAGCAGGGGAGTGAGGCGGAGGGAGAAGCAGACTCTGGGCTGAGTGGGGAGCCCGATGTGGGGCTCCATCCCGGGACCCTGAGACCAAGACCTGAACTGAAGGCAGACACACTTAACCGAAATAATAAAAAAAAAAAATACGGAGCAATCCTAAAGGATAGGAAAGAATGATTGGGGCAGGAGGTTTTGTTCAGGAAACTTTAATTTTTATTTCTTCTTTAAAGATTTTATATGTTTATTCATGAGAGACCCAGAGAGAGAGGCAGAGACCCAGGCAGAGGGAGATGCAGGCTCCCCGTGGGGAGCCCAGTGCGGTACTCGATCCCGGGACCCCGGGGTCACGCCCTGGGCCTCCCAGGACCCCAGGATCACAGCCTGAGCCAGAGGCAGATGCTCATCCACTGAGCCGCCCAGGTGCCCCCATTCAGGAAACTGTTAAATAGACCTTCCAAAGGAATGGATTGACAAAAAGTTTGAGATTAATGAGGAAGGTATAAGAAAAGATGTGACTAGGGACCGAAGATACCTGATTGTCATGGAGAGGAAAGTCCACGGCCTCTTAGCCTGACTCGCCGGGTGTTCTGGGCCCCACGGCGCCACCTTTGCCCTTGGCAGGAGCCTGTGTCGGTAGGTGGTGATGGGCCTGGGCCCCTGCTGGTCTTCTTGCTGCTGGGGCGGCTGTGACCCCGGGGAGCCGGGCCCAGGAGGACTCCAGGTACTGACACGTCCTGCCCGGGCACCATGGTGCCAAGCCGCGGGCCGGGATGACAGGTAGCGTGAGAGCAGCGGGCGAGTTGAGGCCGGCCGCACCTGCCGGGACACCCCGCAAGGACACCAACACCTTTATTCACGGCAACAGGGCCGGCGTCAGGCCGCGTGCGGAAATAAGAATGGGACCCTTAGGGACAAGCTTTAAGACTGAGCAAGTCTCCCTTCCAGGTCACCACTTGCAGGCACGTAGGCGGGTCCCCCGGCCCCCGGCGGGCACAGAGCGACCCGGACTCCGGCACGTCGTCGTCCGAGTCCCTTCTGCAGCGCAGCCAGAGGCCCCAGCGGCTCTGTTCTCCTCCCCCGGCTCCCTCCAGGCCCCGGCGTGGGGCCGCAACATGCAGGGCCGGGCCCAGAGCATGAGCAACCTGCTTCGCCCGTTTTCCATCTTACAAGATGTTTAAGAAACAAAAATGTCTCTGAAATCGGTAAGAACCAAAGTCTTCTCGCTGATTATTGGCCCATTGTTACCCAGTTTCCTTTACTCAGCAACTCCTTGCGAGGACCTGGGAGGGTGGAAGTGCCCTGTCCCTTATCAGTCGGCAGGGAGGGGAAGTTAGCTTCCCGTAAAGGTAAGGCGGTGAAGTGCACCTTACAGAGAGGACTGGGAAAATCAAGGGCTTCTGGCAACTAGGAATTTTCAGAAGGGGCAAATAATAAGCCAGTGTTACGTTTACAAGTGTCAGACCTTGAGGAGAACAGTCCAGGACTACACACCAACACGTGCACCCCACTTTCTCCTTTCACACAAGTGCACACGTGCCCCTGCAAGGATACCAAAGCGTAGCTCCCCCTCGCCTTAAGGAGGAGGCACTTTCCGCATGTTGCTTTGAAGGGAACATTCCTAGATATCCTCATGGCTATTTTATTATGTATTTATTTATTCATTATTACATTACTTTTCTCCTTAACCTCTTCCATTATCGACTATCTGGCAACTATGAGGCCTAGGGAAGCCATAGAAGATTATCCCTTCTTCTTTATCTAGCTTTGGTCTTCAAGTAAACATACACTTAGGTTAATGATACTCTGTAAAATATACTAATCGATCCACAGGTTAAATGATTAACTTCCTGCTAACCTAATTTCTATCAACTGGTGCCTCAGTATTTTATTTGGAAAGCAGTTAATGAATTACAGTCAAAAGTTACAGTTTCGCTATCTTGTGAATATATAACTCTTGTTGTCACAGTATTGCCAACAGTGGCCTCCCCTACTGCCCTGAAATGGGCCCCAAACCTAGTTGCTCGATACTCGGGTTATAGATCAATGTCTCGGTGCCACCTGGGGGAGCCCAGCCTCACTGAAAAGATTCAGATTTTGGGAACAAGTGATGGAGAAGTAGGTTACCGGTGTACACTCATCCCATGAATCTGTCTACTTTATCTATTTCAAAACTGAAGACACTGTAGTTAGGGAGAAGTTTTCCAAACCAAAAATTTGCCTTATTTTAAAAATTTATTTAAAAATTTGCCTTATTATAAAATAAAAATAAATAAAATAAAATAAAAAATATAAAATATCAAAAAACTCTTTCAGGAGTAAGAAAATTCCAGGTTTTGGTAGAATATTTTGGACCCTTTCTCAGGTTCTCCAACCAGTACTGTCTCCCTGATATGGGGCAAAGTGACTTCCATACAGATCAGTGCCCCCCTCAAGCTCTTGATAGAGAAGGTCAAAGGCATGGGCCAGTCACACCATATTTGTGAAAACTGGTGTCTTCTCCAAAAATCTGCTTAGAGCGTTACCATGGCACACTCTGCTCTATGTTGGGGCAAATGACTGTTTCCTGGGAGACGGCAAAGCAGGGGGAAGCGGTGCTTCCCGTCCTGCTAGCAGCTGTGGAGCCAGTCCTAGGACTCTTTGCTCGGGTTTCTAGTTCTCTCACGGTCAAAAGCTGTTTAGTATGAAATACCGAGTCACAAGCAGGTCATTTTCCCTCGCGTGAATCACTTGAGGAATTAAAATGCTGGCCGGCTGTACTTTATGGACTTTGCAAGGAAAAGTGAAGAAAAGCCTCAAAAGTGTCAAGTCCTTCGAGGCATGGTGGCATTTCAAGGAAGAAAATTCCATGCAATGTGGAGAGGACACATTTCTCTTAGAGACACAGCAGAAAATTCTAGTAGGTGAGATATTTCAGCTTAAGAAGAGCCTTGTAGTTCCTTGGGAATAGAAATACTCTAAAAAATAAAAGGGAGAGGATCCAAAATATATACAATTTGCTGTAGTCATTCATTATTTTTTATCAGATTGAAGGAAGCAGAGGAAACCAAGAAGAATGGAAATTGTGAAAAGATCACTGCCAACATTTACTAAACACTTATCATGGGCTAGGCATTGTGATAAGCACTTTACATGGATTTCATCACTTATTCTTTTTTTTTTCATCACTTATTCTTTATAACATCTGTAAGAGGCAGGGATTATGATGATGCTTGTTTTATTTTTGAGAAAATATTCTGGGAGGTTAAGTAATATCCCCAAGGTCATACAGTTAATGTGGCAAAGCTAGGTGTTTGGGGTCACAGTATCAGAATTAGTTCTTGGGATGCCCAGGTGGCTCAGTGGTTTAGCGTCTGCCTTCAGCTCAGGGCATGACCCTGGGGTCCCAGGATCAAGTCCCACGTCGGGCTCCCTGCATGGAGCCTGCTTCTCCCTCTGCCTGTGTCTCTGCCTCTCTCTCTCTCTCTCTCTCTCTGTGTGTGTGTGTGTGTGTATGCGTCTCATGAATAAATAAATAGAATCTTTAAAAAAACCTAGTTCTTATTGAGAGTCAACCTGGTGCAGCAGCAAATCCTTTGGGGCAAGCTCTGACCACAAAGAATGTGTTGCAATGATTTGGGGTCATTCGGTTTTCTGCTATGCCTGGCTGTACCCATTAATGTTTGCACTGGACTTCTGCTTGCAAATATTTTGCTGTGTCTTGTTAAATTTGGTTGGTGTGGCCGACGCCGTGGGTTTGCTCTTGCGTGAGTGAAGTCTTCTCTGTAGCCAGTTATCTTGCTGAACTCCAAGCTCGGTCATAAAGGAGCAGGAGGGGGGAAAGTCGACTGCTCTGTGCAAGAGGAGAGGCCAGGCTTGGACCTGGGGAAGACGACCCAAAGCACAGCGCTGCAGTGAAGCCATTACCAGGGTGCCAGCTGTGCCCTCGAGTGCTGGCTGAGGAGCAGAGCGCCTTGGCTCGCTGCCCCTTGGCTTCCCCTTTTCCTGGCGCCATTGCACCCATCAGTGACGCCCCACAAGGGGCCTAGAGCTTCCAGCTTTCTGTGGAAAGCTGGAGGGCGGCTGTGGACACAGGAGGGGGCATGGAGCAGGGTCCATGGGCAAGCAGACGGTTCTGCCTCATCCTGGCCGTGGCCCTCACCAAAGTGCGGGTGCAGGCGGTGCCTCAGTCGGGCTCCAGGAGGCGGCACCCCAGAGGGACGGTGGCACGGCCGCAGCTGTCCGGGGAGCTCGGTGGAGGCTCAGCGGCGCGGCAGGCCTGGGCCTGCCTGCCTCCGGGAGCTGCCCCGGCCACTCTGGGTTGCTCTCTCCCTGTTGGATGGGCGACGATTTCTCCCGCCCTGTGACAGGCCTGGTCCCAGCCAGGGCCCTGTGGGTCAAGGTCACACTTCCTGCCAGTCCCAGTCCGACAGCCCGAGGCAGCACCAGCCCTGATCCAGTCCCGCTGCTAGGGGCCGCCTGGGGGGCTCCGTGGTTGAGGGTCTGCCTTTGGTTCTGGGAAGGATCCTGGGATCGAGTCCCACATTGGGCTCCTTGCAGGGAGCCTGCATCTCCCTCCGCCTCTCTCTGTGTCTGTCACGAATGTAAAATCTTTAAATAAAAGAATTCTGTTGCTAGAGAGAAGCAACTCTGAGCATAGACGTGGTTCATATCTTGAATATTTAGGAAGCGGGATGGGCGAGTCAGGATGGTGGTGAGAGTACAGATTTTAGAGCCGGGGGCCTGGGGTCCTTTCTTCAGTTAGTCAGAGCTCTGAAGTCTCTAGTGTGGTGCTTTCGTTGCTGCTGCTCCGGAGGCTTCTGTTTGTTTGCGTGCTTGACTCTGTAAAACAAATGTTTGTTCCCACCATCAAGAGGGGTCAACACAAAGTCCTGTAAGCAGAGAGGGGACCGAGTCGGGGCGAGGCCAGTCGGCCGCTCTCAGCACCCCTCCCCTGTTCCCGGGTTTCACCTTGCTTTCTCCCGCCTCTTGGGTGTCCGTGTAGGCATCTCCGAGCTAGTGATGGCCCCGCCGAGGACCCGCGCTCTGCTCTTGCTCTTGCTGCTGACCCTGCTGGGGCTGGGGCTGGTGCAGCCCGCCGACGGCCAGGACCGCATGTATCAGCGATTCCTGCGGCAGCACGTGGACCCTGAGGGGAAGGGTGGCAACGACACCTACTGCAACGTCATGATGCAAAGGCGGAAGATGACCACGCGCCAGTGCAAGCGCTTCAACACCTTCGTCCATGAAGACATCTGGAACATTCGTAGTATCTGTAGCACCACCAACATCCAGTGTAAGAATGGCAAGATGAACTGCCATGAGGGCGTAGTGAAGGTCACGGACTGCAGGGAGACGGGCAGCTCCCGGGCCCCCAACTGCAGGTATCGGGCGTCGGCGAGCACTCGGCACGTGGTCATTGCCTGCGAGGGGGACCCGGAGCTCCCTGTGCACTTTGACAGATAGACACCTTGGCCTTTAGCCTACGTCTTGAATAGCAGCGAGGAGTGCACGGGAGCTGCCCCAAGCTCTGTCTCCTCTGCTTTTTACTTTTTTCTCTTTATAATCCATTCAGTTAAGTACAATTGTATCAAAGAGAAATGCAGACGTAAACTTGTAATGACTCTGGGCTTTTCTGTACTCAACTTTTTTGATTTCTTTTATAATACTAATCAGTCTAGCTCTCAGAGCCTGTCCTCTGGAATTCAGTCATTATATGGATTTAAACAGCATTTCAAAGTGCTTTCATCTAAATCATCTCCTTTTAATGGCCCCGCACTTGGGGGATGCTGTTGATGCTGTTGTATGTAGGAGCCCAAAGTTCAGGGATTTGCGGAAGACCGTGAAATCCGCGGAAAAGCTGAGACAGAAATCCAGTTGAACTGGCTACTAATCCAGGGCTTTTTCCACTTCACCACAGGGAGCATTTTGAAAGCAATTGCTTTTTGTTATTCCCAAAAGTCAGCTGTTGGGAGAAGCATTAGAAATTTGGAAATGCAGGCTGGCAAAATGAGAGCTCTATCTGCATAATCGGGCTCCTTGTTGTGCTGGGGTCTGACAAGACCGAGAAATGATACAAGAGTTTTCCTTTCTTTCTTTCCCATCTTTTAAATCACTCTTGCAAGTCAGAATATTAAGAATGTGCTAGATCATTTAAGACTCACTCATTCCTCCTGATTGAAACATCTTTCATGTTTTCCTTGTAATAAAGGACTTAGAGTACGTTATCTGAGAAGCCTGTGCTGTGGTTCTTGTGGGGGCGATAATTTTTCCCCTACCCTCTTTTAATTCTTACGTTCATAAGCATGCACACACCTTAGTATCCTCATATACTCTGGTCAAAAACTAATGCCCACCAGATCCATGACCATGACACAGAAACCACTGTGTCTGTGTGTGGAGGGGGAACGATCCCTCCCAATTCTCACACCCTTTCCTTCTCCCTTTGACTATTTTAAACAAATTGGGGAATGGAGATGTGGGAAGATGCTAGGAAAGTAAGTGTGTGTGTGTGTGTGTGTGTGTGTAAGCACTAAACTGGAATCATTTGAGTTATAGCAGATACAGAAAGAAATCTTTTTAAAATAGTGATTTGGTGTACATATACTTCCTGAAATAAACCCTACAATCGGGCTGATTAACAAATCTATCACCGTACATAGGCAGCATTTTCTGTGTGTGCTAAGAAACAGGACTTATCCTGTCGGTAAATTTCGAGCTTATAGTACTGTATTGCCACCTGTTTAAAAAAAAATGAAACTGAGTACATTTTTTCAAATGACTTTCGTTTTTTATTTATTTATTTTAAAGTTTTTAAAAATTTATTTATGCATAGAGACACAGAGAGAGAGAGAGAAAGGCAGAGACCCAGGCAGAGGGAGAAGCAGGCTCCATGCAGGGAGCCCGACGTGGGACTCCAGGATCCCGGGTCTCCAGGATCACACTCTGGGCTGCAGGCGGCGCTAAACCGCTGTGCCACCAGGGCTGCCCTGACTTTCTTTTTTTTAAGTTTATTTATTCATTTTTAGTAATCTCTACACCCAACGTGGGGCTCGAACCTACAAACCAGAGATCAAGAGGACCTGAACTAGCCAGGGACCCCTTAAGCCCAGTAAATTTTTAAGGTCTTATTGGCTTTATTCAGTGATCCATGGATCAAGCGGCATCCAATCTAGCAGAGAGAAAGGACCTGCAGGGCGCTGTACAAAATGAAAGATGTTTATAGGCAGGAGGAAGCAGGAACAAGGATGTTATACTTGGCAAAAAAGCAGATCAGTTGTTGCAAGATCACTTTCCTTCAGGGGATGGCAGGGATCTATCGGCAGATGATCTAACTAGTGCTGAACGAGCCAAAACTGTCGTGAAGTCTCAATTTGGTGATGTGGGGCTTAGCATAGCAACTCTATTTTGAGTTTCAACATACCTACAGTCACTATGCTACACCTCGGATCTCAGAATTTATTCAGTGGCACAGCTGAAATTTGGCCAACACCTCCCCGATTCCCTTACCTCCCAAGCCCCTAGTAACCACCACTGAACTCTGCTTCTATGATTCTGACTACTGTAGATTCCACATATGGTGAGATCAGGCAATATTTGTCTTTCTGTGTCTGGTTTATTTCGCTCAACATAATGTCCACCAGGTCCATCTATGATGTCAAAAATCACAGGATTTCCTTCCTTTTTAAGGCTGAATAACATTCCATTGTATGTTTATGCCATTCACCATCACTAGCCACCGGGGAAATGCAAGTCAAAACTGCAATGAGATATCACCACGCATCTATTATAGGATGACTCTCATTTAAGATAAAACAAAACGACAGGTGTGAGTGTAAAGTGCCTGACAAGAAGCTTTTGATTGCCAAGGCATCTGTTTCAAAAACATCCATCTCAAATAAATATATTGCCAGCTGTACAACTAGATAAGGAGCCATGCCATCCCGCCCACGAAGTTCCCCTTTCAGCCTTGGGTGATCTAGATAGATACCTGACCGTTTGTGTGACCCTGCTTTTCCTTTCCCATGCTTTCATTCCTGCTTTTATGTTTTAAATTCACCAATAAAACATGAAACCTCAAAATCTTAGGCATCCCACCCTAGGCCCTAATAAAGGCAGAGCCCCAAGTCTGTGCCCTCTTTCTCTACACAAGAACTTATGTGGCTTTGGGCGTGCCATGTACCTTCCAGAATATATGAATAATAAGTCTTGTTTTTTCAAAGTTCCCTGATGGTTGTTGCTGAGGTATATCTTGCAATCATAATATGAGCCACAAGGGCCAGTCCAGCGACAGAATCAGCTCTGGTTGGGAAAATGTCTGTGGGGGGCAATGCACATGCCTTCAGGCATCCCTAGTTGATGACATCACTATCCAATAGCTGAGACCAACGTTAAACATGAGGATATGCAGAAAAGAGAACCCTGGTACACTACTGATGGGGATGTAAATTAGGGCAGCCATTATGGAAAACCATATGGAGATTCCTCCAAAAATTAAAAATAGAACTACTGGGGTGCCTAGGTGGCTCAGTTGGTTGAGTCTGACTTTGATTTTGGCTCAGGTCATGATCTCAGGGTCAGGAGATCGAGCTCTATGTCAGGCTCCATGCTCAGCAGGGAGTCTGCTTTGGATTCTTTTTCTCTCTCTCTCTGTGTTGCACCTGTACATGTATGCTCTCTCTCTGCTCCTCTCCCCCAATCTCAAAATAAATAAGTCTTAAAAAAAATGGAACCACCTATAATCCAGCCATCCCACTTCTGAGGGTTTATACGAAGGAACTGAAACCAAGATATCAAAGAGATACCCGCACCCCTATGTTCATTGTTCGCAGTAGCAAGATATGGAAACAACCAAAAAGACCATCAACAGAAAGACATTTTTTTTTGTTTTATTTATTTAAGTCACCTCTACACCCCATGTGGGGCTTGAACTCATGACCCCAAGATCAAGAGTCACATACTCTTCCGACTGAGCCTGCCAGGTGCCCCCCAAAATGAAGGAATTGTTACATTTCAGTTGCAAGTTAGTGAAAATACAGATGTTAACATTATTTCCCTGTGAAAATTAATAAAAGGAAACCTAGTTTAGAAGGGCTGTGGAGGCCAGCAGGGGGCACTTTGATGCCCTACCACTCATACCAACTGCAGATCCAACAGGAAAAGACTACTTGGCAAGTCCTGCTGCTCTACTATCCCAGCAGGAAGGTGGGCTTCTCCACCCGGCTCCCCAACAGCCCAGCCTATTGAGCCGGTCACAACCCAGCCAACAGAAAGCTACTATCCTTCCAACTCCCAGGGAACGCCAGCGGACTTTCAGTTTATAACAGCTTTCCGTACTTCTTCCTTTCCTCTAGAAAAGAAAAAGTTCCCCTCCTTTGTTCAGGGACTCGCCTATAGTTTTGCCATAGTAGCCTGCTTATCCCTGATTACAATTCTCTGCTATTCCCGAATAAGCTCATTTTTGCTGGTAAAATAACTGCTAGTTTTATTTTTTGAGGTTAACACCCCATGCCAGTTCATGGACCCTATAAATTCCATCCATGGAATCCTTGGAAGCCCATGGAGTCCAGGGTAAGACACCCTAATATGTTATCATCATCTGCCTGAGGACATTTATCACTGTTACGGTTTGAGAAATGATTGTACCAAAACACTGAATAGTGGTTAACAAAGGGAAATCCTAAGGAATTAATAGGAAGAAGTTAAAGTCACGGAAAATGTTTAAATAAAGAATATAATCAACAAATGACTTTAAATTTGTATTTAAAAGATAATATCTCTTTAGGAACTCAAATTAGGAGCCACAACCCGAACAGCTTCTGTTAGAGAAGTGAGGAGACAGAACTCTAGGAAGCAGACCAAACAAACGGCTCCAGGAACAATGGTTAACTCACTTTTCTGTGCTGCTTTGTACTTGCTTGATCTCTGCAGGTATAAAGGGATATGTTTCTATAGTTCAGTTTAAGGTGCTTCCTAATTAACTGGCTTTATTTCAGAGAAGCCGTAGAGCTTTTTGCTTAGCTCACAGTTGAAGGTATGGATGTATGGCTGGGGGTTCGCAGCAATTTGTCTTCCACATCAAAAGTAGACTATCACACTTATTCCAGAAACACTGGATTAACTAGTTCAAACTGAAATGACTGGGGTAGAACAAGCTTATGATGATATTACGGGCAATTTATATCGACATAACACTTTATTGTTTAAAAACATATTTTCACATGCATTGCTTCCTATAATTCTCAAAATTACCCACTCAAGTCCCAAAGTATAGTAAGATGTGATGCCTTGCAAAACCGTGGATCTCTTTCTGAGCTTGCCCCTCCACACGGGAGCCCCCATAGTTCTCCTCGTCTCCTCCCTCTACTTTCACAGAATCATTATCCTGATTTAGGTCTTCCGTGGATCACATGAACTTGTTAGGAAGGTCTGTATATATATATAAGGCCATCTTAATTTTTCTCAAAGCCATCTTTCAAGTCCTTCAAACCTAGGTGCCCAGAATTCCTGTCTTTTTATTCTTCTTCTTTACCCCAAAACACTAGAAAGTAGTTGGATTGATGGTGTGTAATCTGAGACAACCTGTAGAAGGCAAAATGGAGTCTCTCATGTCAAGCAGAAGCCTGTGTCAGGGAGAGGCCTGTGTCAAGCCATGACACGGTAGTTAAAAGTACTTCAGCCAGGAGAAATTCCCAGGACCATCATCACCTGAAAGCCCAGAATTGGTGACAAGCAGAACCAGAGGGGTCTACAGAAGCTCAAGGCCGATTCAATCCCTTTAGAAAGGGGAGGATTTGGGCAGCAAACTGTCAGACTCTTCAGACCTGACCCCTCTATGTCTTACCACTTAAAAAAGCAACTGTCTCCAAAGGCTCTGCCCTGTTGATCTCCAAACAGAACTGAGATAATCAGAAGCGGTTAAGTGCCCAGAGCTGACCTGGGCCTGACCGAGGCCTTATCTCAACCGTCTGGCCATAGACTCACTTCCCAAGTTTGGTTCGTTAACTTACTACACCCTTCTGTTATCTGCTTTGTTGTGTGGTTTGTCTTATGTCCTGCTCTGTTTGCTGTGTGAGAAGCCAAGTTTAACCACATGGTGAAATATCATTGCGTTTGGAATCCTCTACCTACCATATTTTTTTAAAAAGATTTCATTTATTCACCCATGAGAGAGAGAGAGAGAGAGATCGAGGCAGAGACACAGGCAGAGGGAGAAGCAGGCTCCATGCAGGGAGCCCAACGCGGGACTTGATCCTGAGACCCCAGGATCATGCCCTCGTCCGAAGGCAGGCATCAAACCGCGGAGCCACCCAGGGGGCTCCCTGAACCTACTTTGTAATTATGATTTAACTTTGCTTTATGATTGACTAAAGCTGACATTGTGGAAAGACACAACTCGTGTGTGCGCCTTCACGGTATGCCCATGACACAACCCCCGGTCAGTTATCAGCCTATGGTTCCCTGTTATTTAAGGAATGCTTTACTTGAGCTGGATTTTACGGTGCACCAGATGGGACGCCTGGGTGGCTCAGCAGTTGAGTGTCCACCTTTGGCTCAGTGTGTGACCCTGGAGTCCTGGGATCGAGTCCCGCATCGGGTTCCCTGCATGGAGCCTGCTTCTCCCTCTGCCTGCATCTCTGCCTCTCTCTCTCTCTCTGTGTATATGTGGGAGATATCCAGAAAAACTGAGTAAAATTCCCCATAATGGCTCACGCCACCACCTTGAATACCATCTTCAGCTAAAGATCAATGAAAGACGTTGGAATGGGAGTGATGAGGCCAATTATGGGAGGTTACCAGGAAAATCAAGCAAACGATGGTGTGGTTTGGGGCACCTGGGTGGCTCAGTTGGTTAAACATCTGCCTTTGGCTCAGGTCTGGATCAAGCCCTGCATCAGGGTCCTTGCTCAGTGAGGAGTCTGCTTCTCCCTCTGACCTTACCCCCTCTTGTGTTCTTTCTCTCTCTCAAATTTTATTTATTTAAAATAAAATTTAAAAAACAACGATAAAGTTTGTTATGCATATTTAAGTCTATGCCTTCTCCATTGAAAATAGTTTTCTTTTCTTTTTTTCATTGATAAGAGTTTCTTGTGGATATTTTTCCAGAGAAAACATACAAATGGCCAACAGACACATGACAAAACCTCAACATCATCTGGCATCAGGGAGCTGCAAATCAAACCACAGTGAGGTACCACCTCACACCAGTGAGAATGGCTAAAATTAACAAGTCAAGTAACAACAAATGTTGGAGAGGATGTGGAGCAAGGGGAGCCCTCTTGCACTGTTGGTGGGAATGCAAGCTGGTGCAGACACTCTGAAAAATAGTGTGAAGATTCCTCAAGAAGTTAAAAACAGAGCTACCCTATGACCCAGCAATTACATTACTAAGTATTCACCCCAAAGATACAAATGTAGTGATTCTAAAGGGGCACCTGCACCCCAATGTTCATAGCAGCAATGTCCACAATAGCCAAACTATGGAAAGAGCCCAGATGTCCATGGACAGGTGAATGGATAACGAAGATGTGGTCTAGGGACACCCGGGTGGCTCAGCAGTTTAGCACCGCCTTTGGCCCAGGGTGTGATCCTGGAGTCCCAGGATGGAGTGCCGCATCGGGCTCCCCACAGGGAGCCTGCTTCTCCCTCTGCCTGTGTCTCTGCCTCTCTCTGTGTCTCTCATGGATGAATAAATAAAATCTTAAAAAAAGAAAAAAAGAAGACGTGGTCTCTATATACAATGGAATATTACTCAGCCATCAGAAAGGATGAAATCTTACCATTTACATCGATGTGGATGGAACTGAAGGGTGTTATATTGAGCAAAATAAGTCAATCAGATAAAGGCAGTTATCACACGGTTTCACTCATATGTAAAATGTAAGAAACAGCACAGAAGATTATAGGAGAAGGGAGGGAAAATGGAATGGGAAGAAATCAGAGAGGGAGACAAACCATGAGAGACTCATGGGAAAGAAACTGAGGGTTGTTGGAGGGGAGGTGTTTGGGGGGATGGGGTAACGGGGTCCCGGCCATTAAGGAGAGCACGTGATGGGATGAGCACTGGGTGTGACATGCAACTAATGAATTACTGAACACTACATCTGAAACCAATGATGTACTACATGTTGGCTAATTGAATGTAAATTTTTAAAAAGAATTTCTTGTGATTTATAGTCATCTCTCTGTTTCTGCGTTAAAGAGGGAGATGCACTTACAATAAATGAACTTTTCCTAAGAATAGCTTTCCCTCTGAAGGTTCTGGAAATCTTGCCTCCAAATTCCTTAGAGATTTATGCATTCCTAACCTCCTGCCAACTTGGAAGTATATAATGGGTCACTCCTCAAGGCCCTAGTATATAAGGATGAAAAAGCTGGTGTCCATCCACCAAGGGGATCAAGTTTTCTAGAACAGTTGCTTCTAACCTGAGGACTTCAAGAAGTTCATGAACCCATGAACCCACTGAAAGTGTTTGAAGGCATCTTGTTCTGTTTCCATGTTTAGACAGCAGGTCAATAGCTTTTCTCAAATTTTCATGCACTTTTATGGCCTTTGGTCTAGGGGCTGAAATACAAACACCACACATATGCACGTAACTACCAAAAATACCATTAAAACTAGTCAGAACTTACCTACCAGCTAGGCCTGGTGATCTCAGAGTAATTTGTCTTCAAGTAGAGGTCGACTGGCAAAATTCCAGATGTTAGTGGCCCCATGGGATAGCCCATCACAGGAGTCTGCTTTATCCAGAACATAGATCTTAATCAAAGACAGATCTTTTCATAATATTTTAACAACAAAAATCATACTAATTCTATAAATATTCTTATGCATAGTTGCAAACCACTGCCACACTCTAGTTCATATCCATACTCCTGATGGCGAGTGGGTGTGAGGGGCCTGAGGAGGGAGAGCTGGCTCCACTATCTACGCTCTTGGTTCTGGGCTGAGACATTTCCTATCACATGTGCTATTGTGAACTTGCTGCATTTTAAAATCCTGAGAAGGTTTTTTTTTTTTAATTTATTTATTTACTTATGATAGACATAGAGAGAGAGGCAGAGACACAGGCAGAGGGAGAAGCAGGCTCCATGCAGGGAGCCCGATGTGGGACCTGATCCCGGGTCTCCAGGATCACGCCCTGGGCTGAAGGCAGCGTTAAACCTCTGAGCCACCCGGGCTGCTCGAGGAGACACTGGTTTTTAATCAAAGAGAGCGTTTTTATCCGACGGGCGGCCCAACAGGCAGGCAGGGCATGATTCCCAAAGTGGCTTTGCCCTGTTGAGACTGGGAGCAGCTTCGGTATGTTTGGGGAAGGAGGTGAGCACAAGAGAGGAGGCTGAGGGCTTCCTTGAACCATGATGGGGGGTGTGGGTGCCTCGAGATAATTGGGGGGTGTGCAGTCCACCGGCGTGAGGTGGCCGTGGGGACTTGATGCATCGGGGAGGCTTTTTTTAAGGAAATACAGAAGAATAGTCATTAAAGCACGGTTCATAACCGCTACAGTTGGGAAAACGTAACCCTCTCAGGGCCTGGCTAAGTAAAGTGGGGACGACCATTCGTGACGTCACCAGGCTCCCCTGTATGATGCGCTCAAAGATTTCTATGGTTTGAGAAATCCTTAGAGGATATTAGTAAATGAAAATCTAGATTATAAAACACTATACGTGGATTTTAAATGGCTTCCACATCTGAGTGAAACCATATGAAAATAGTCCTCCTCCCGCTGACTTCTGTTCCCTTCACACAATCCCCTCCGGTTCCACCCGAGCCTTTGCAGGTGGTGCTGGCGTGAGGCTGCGGCCTAGTCCCCGGAGTCCGGAGATGGCACCTTCTCTCTCTGTGCCCAAGTCCACAGGCATCGGCACTCCCTGCTCGGTTGTCCCAGCCCTGCTGCCACGAAGTTGGAGAGCAGTGTCCCGTCACAGCTCTGGGTCATGTCCTTGCAGGGACACCCGGGAGTGCGATCACCCGGCCAGGGAGCTCTGGCCCTGTGCCCAGCGCTCCTCCCTGCGGCCCAGCTCAACCATGACTCTGTGATGTGCCTGGGTCCCTGGCGCTCGGTCATGAGCTCCTGAGGCTGGGCAGCCCGGGCCGTGGCCCAGGACCCCGAGCAGGGGGGCAACCCGTGCCGGGGGCCCCCACCGCACCCCAGGTCCAGGGCCGTGGCCACCATGGCATCAAGGTCCCACGGCGGGTCTGGTGCTGGAACCTGAGGTCAAGGCCGCGGCCCTGCAGCAGCAGAAGGGGAAGGAAGGCCCGGCCCGCCCAGGAAGTGTGCAGGTCCCCGGGGTACTTAGGCCGCCCCAGGGTGGGGAGCAGGCTCGACCTTAGAGTCTGGGGCTGCGCATGGCCTAGGCAACAGCCGGAGCCTCGCAGGACACCTGGTGGAGGGCGGCCGCGGCCCAGGCGGGAGGGGACCCGGGGCCCAGGGCGGCCGGTGGGAGGACAGGGCCTCGGGAGGGAGGCCGGGCCCAGGGTCAGTCCCTTGGGGACAGGACAGGGAGGGGACCGGGGTCTGCAGGGGGCGCAGTCCTCCTACCTCCTGTTCCTCCTCGCGCGGGGCTCAGGACCTCCGGGACCCAGACACTCAAGGCAGCAGGCAGTTGAGGTGACGACCACCAGCCGGTGACCCCCCGTGACCCCCGGGGAGCCCCGGGAGAGCGCCTGCCTCTGCGGGGGGGGGGGGGGGCTGAGCCCGAGCCCGTCAGAGCCCCGCTGTGGGGTCCCGCTCGGAGGCGAGTGTGCCTCTCAGCCCCCCTCGGCCCCCATCCCTTGGGTGCTCTCTGACCCGCTGTCTTGCTCACTCTGAAACCAAGAATAAAGGCATAAAAAAGAATGAAATAAAATGAAGATCAAGAAAGGAGCAAGGAAACCTTAAAGGCACAATAAGCACCTAATGGCTGGGAAGGATCATTTTGTTCCTATTGCTCTGACCACTGTGATTCCCTCATTTTCCTTCCTCCTCCTGCCCAGAGGGATGATGCTGTGTCCCCCCGGGGCCGTGGCCTCTGCTCCTGCTGCTGCTGGGATCATGGGGGCCGGTGCCTCCAGCTGCTGCTCGGCCTCCAGGCTTCACCGCCCTTCAGTGGTTTAACACCCAGCACTTAAGAGCGAATCAGGTGCAATGCAGAACTGAAATGCCTCGGATCAATAATCTGCTTCCCAGATATAAGGGGAAAAACACCTTTCTGGTTGAGTCCTCGAAAACGTGCTCGCTACCTGTCAACAGCCCAACATGAACTGTACCACCAGTGGGGAAAACTGCCACAAGAGCGCAGGGAGGGTGAACATGACCTACTGCCTTCTCACTGGGCGCCGGCCCCAGTGCACCTACCGTACTACGTACCAGAACCAGTTCTACATTGTTGCCTGTAACAACTCGCAGCCAGGCTACCCTCCCAATCTTCTGCTTCCCGTCCACTTAGACGACACCGTCCCGCTGGGTCCTACACACTTCGGTTAAGACCAAGGTGGCCATTGCGGTCCCTCCCCCTGGGCCAGGCTCTCTCATGATGTCTCTGCTTTCTCTTTCCTTTGTTGATTCCCATGGTTCCCATAGAAGAAATAAGTAAAGGGCCAAGATGTGAGACGAGAGTAAGGGACAGCAGACTTTGGATGCTTTTCAGATTGGGAGCTCTGTGTGATTGGAAGGAAGGCAATAGGGCAGAGGGCCAAGAACGGCCCAGGCCCCATGGTTTTCCTCTTGCACCTTCGGCCAAGCTTCCTTGCACCTGTTCACAGCAATAAAATCATTTTCTCCTGCATTCTAAGGACTGTGAGTATGTGTGTTCGGGGTCCCTTTCCCGTGATTGCCAGCTTGGAGCCACCTAGGTTGCCTTTGCCAACATCCTCAGGAGAACCATTTGGGCCTCAGTTCACCTTCGTTACTCAGGGACCCAGGGCCTCTGCCACTTGTCTCAGCCTGTGTCCCTGGGACTTTGGAGAAGACAGTTCTCCATCCCTCCCACTCTGCCCAGGGCTTTGACATATTTCCCTTGAACCCATGGCCTATGTTTACGGGAAGGTACCACAGGCACCTCCGTGGTACTTTCACACACAGGCTCTAACGCTGACAATGACACAACTTACATCCTTAGTATTGGCTTCCATATGGGATCAACTAATGTTTTAAATATAAATAAATAGGGGATCCCTGGGGGGTCAGCAGTGTAGCACCTGCCTTTGGCCCAGGGCGCGATCCTGGAGTCCTGGGATAGAGTGCCGTGTTGGGCTCCCGGCATGGAGCCTCGTTCTCCCTTTGCCTTTATCTCTGCTTCTCTCTGTCTCTATGTCTATCAAGAACAAATAAATAAAATTTTAAAAATATATAAATATAAATAAATAGGAATAGGGTTAACAATGCACTGTAGCACTAGATCATTTCTCCCATGATCTATTGGATTGCATGAAGAGAAAGCATAGATGAAGACAAGAGAAAGCATTGGGATCTAAGAACATTCTGGCCTCGCCCAAATACTGAAATATAACAGAGGTTACGGTGTTTTGGGACCAGGGAGTGAGTTTAGATATTGAAGGACTGGGGTGGAAAATTAGGCTGGGGGCACCTGGGTGGCTCAGTCAGTGAAGCATCTGCCTTAAGCTCAGGTCATGATCTCAGGGTCCTGGGATTGAACCCCTCCTGGCTCCCTGATCGTGGGGCGTCTGCTCTTCCTTATGCCCCTCTCTCCTGCTCTCTCTCTCTCAAATAAATAAATAACATCATCCCCATGAGACAACAGCAAACACCTACTGCTCTCGGCCTCGGAGCCCCGGCAGCCGCCCACAGGCCCGGCCGATCCCTAAGTGGTGAGAGCCCAGGAGCATCTTGGGTGGAAAGGCAGCAGCTCGGTGGGGGGGGGGGGGGGCCCGGGTGGCCCCTGCCTGGGCCGGGGCACCAGGGACGTGCAGCCCGGAGTGAAAGCTCGGCCACCTCGGCCTCAGCCTCAGCCTCCAGCGGGGCACAGGGGCTCCGTGGAGGCATCGGCTGAGCCTACGCACGTGAGGAGACCCTACAGAAGCCCCGACAGTGGGCTCAGGGGCCTTGCAGGGGGCAGCCACATCGACGATGTGGGCCACGAAGGCAATAGAAAAGGAAACTTCCTCACTTGCTGCAGCCCGCGGCCGGGTCCTTGACACAGCAGAGTGACCTTCCTCCCGGGCCTCAGCTGACTCAATATTAATACCTTGCTGAGGGCAAAGGGCACGCTTGGCCTGACCTCCAGGATCTGGTGAAGCTTCTAGAACATATGAAAATTCCATTGGAGACTCTATCTCCAGCCCCCAGATACATGATGTGCTGTGTGACCCCCAGCACATGGCCCCGGAGAATCCATCTGCACCGTCTCATGACTCAGGTTTTACCAAATAGTAACCAATGACCTCTTCTTTTTTTTTTTTTTAATTTTAAGATTTTATTTATTTATGCATGAGAAACACACAGAGAGAGGCAGAGACCCAGGCAGAGGGAGAAGCAGGCTCCACGCAGGGAGCCCGACGTGGGACTCGATCCCCAGACCCCAGGATCCTGCCCTGAGTGGAAGGCAGGCACCCAACCGCTAAGCCACCCAGGCTGCCCCAATGACCCCTTTCTAAAACTAGCTTGGCCCTTCAAGGTTCTGGAAAACAAGATTCCAAAATTCCTTAGAGAATTCCTCTCTCTCCAGCCCCCCTTCCACCTTGAAAGTATCTGGTGGGTCTCCCATCAGGCCTCAGTGTGGCTCCGCCTGCCCACGGGGCCTGTGCCCGGGTGCTACTAAAACCAGCTTTTTTGCACCAAAGACTTCTCAAGAAATCTCTCCTGGCCGCCACCCTGGAGCCCTAAGGCTGTCCCGCATCAGCCCCCCGGGGAGGGCATGTGCCCCAAGTGCCTGGACACAGCAGCTCCTGCACGAGGGGCCCTCGGACCTTACCCCACGGATCTCTTTCTCCGCCTCTTGCTCTCTGTCCCCATCATATCCTCTCTTAAACTGCTAAACCCTCAGTGTTCCCTTGAGTTCTGGGAGCGGCTCCTGCAAGTCGACCCAACACACAAGGGGCTGGTGGGAAGGTCAGATCGATAGCCAGGCACAGGTGCCCGGAGTACAGGTGACAAGCTGGACTGGGATTGGCATCTGAATGGGGGAGTCTTGCAGGGCTGACCCGTCAGCCGGGGGAGCTGACCCCACATCCAGGGAGGGAGCCTCAGAGTTGAGTTAAACTGTAGGACCCAGCCACTGTCCCAAATTCCCTGTCTAGAACCCCCCAGTCTGGCGTCAGAGGGCAGTGAGTGTGCAGCAGTGTGACCCGGTAAAGGGGAGACGCAGGAGTTGCCCCAACTCAATCCCACTAGGGGAATTTTACGAAAGCGTGATGACCAACCAAAGGATGTCTGCGGGTGGGTCTGGGCTTTCCAGAATGCTTTCTCCAGCTCGCGGCGTGACTGGAAGGGGCCGTCTGGTCTCCAGCTGCCCAGCCTCAGGAGCTCATGACCAAGTGACAGGGACCATCACACAAACAGGCACATCGCAGGGTCAGGACTGAGCTGGGCCGCAGAGAGGAGCACTGGGCGCAGGGACAGAGGACAAAAACTGAGTGTGTGCTCGGCCGGCTCTCAAGTCTCCTCCTCTACAGCCCCCTGTAGAGGAGCACCCCATCAGCCCCCCTGGGCCCGGTGGGACCCCCGAGTCCGGGCCTCCCATCAGAATTGCCTGGGAATCTGTCAAGGATGCCAGGAAACAGAGTCTGTAGGGAGCAGGCTGGGGCCTGCACAGGTGTGCTCAGCTCCGAGGGGGGCTGATCCCCATTCCCAGTGAAGAGCCCGCGTCCCCACCCTGGGTGTCCCCCAGCACCCACGTCCTCAGGACTGGGGTTTAGCCACTTGGCACTTTGTGCTCCTTCAGGTGGTGAATTCCTGTCTGGCTGCCCCAGGACAGCTCGGGACAGGGAGCACAAGACCCCAAGGGAGCGGCCCCCTCCCGTCCAGGTCTCTTCCATGATCTCAGGTCTCACAAGTGCAGGGGAGGGAAGGCCTCTCCTCCTCCCTCCAGGCCGTCCCTGCGCCTCCATAGAGAAGCAAAGCCCAGACCAAGGAGAGGAAAGCGGGCACATTCCCTTCTGGTCAGTGTGAGGGGACGCGGGAGCCTCCTGGGGACAAGGACCCAGGAAGAGGTTAGGGCTGAGTGTCCCCTGCTGGGCTGGGGAAGCGGGGGGGGGGGGGGGGGGGGGGGGGCGGCGAGGAACCCTGGGCCGCATCTTTGCAGAGAGGGAGGCTGCTCTCCTCTGGGTTGGGACACCCTGGCCGGGAGGGGTTAGGACCTGCCCCCGGGGAGGTGAGCAAGCCCTCCCTGCAGCCGGCACTTCTCCGCGTTCTTCAGCCGCAGAGGTTCAGCACGCCAAGCTGCCGCATCCCCTCCACGTCGCTGGGCCTGCTGCCTGCAACAGCAACTGAGCCCAGGGCTGGTCCCCGAGATCCCACAGGGTCAGCGTCTCTAAGCAGGCCACAGTCCCTAGGTCCCTTCTCGGCACATTCAGGCCTCCGGGACGCTGCGTCCTCGGGTGGCTGTGGCCTCTGTGTGTCCCGCATCTGACACGAGAGTGACCCGAGCAGTGAGTCGGGGCCTGAGGCTCGGGGCACCCCCGCGTCCCGGGGTGCCGGTCACTTGGATGGCGTGTGAGGAGCTGCAGCCCGGGCTCCTGGGGCCGTGGAGGCTGGTGCCCGGGTTGTCCCGCGGGGGCTCGTGCTGGGTCCCACGACCTCCTTCTTTCCCCACAGGCGGAAGGCACCCTCCCCTGTTCTCAGGCCTGAATCCACCGCTTTGCACACCTGCTGAGGGGAAAAGTGTGCAAGACCCGCAATGCACAAGAGCGACCACATGTGGCCCCCCCCATGGAGTGCCGGGAACTCCTGCCAGACGTGCCGGGGGGAGCAGACAGGACAGAGGGAACCCCTCGGCGGGTCCGGCATGTTCCAGACGCCACGGTCCACAGCAGGCAATGCTTCAGAGGTTTCCTGGTCACCGCCAGGCACGTGACCTTGGTCCACAGAGAGCACACGTGGGCATAAATCAAGATCACGTTGGAACTGCTTGTGGCATTTACTGATTTCCTCATTATTAATTAAAAAGCCAGACAAATGGGGTTCATTTATGTCATTGAATGACATGGGTTTAGTCTTTGCAGCTTTGTGGCAGCCACCCGGTTTACTTTTATGTTTAGAGTAGAAAATCATATTTTCCCCTTCGCACTTTGCCAGTGTTGTTTCCTCCCCCTGGATGCTCTTCCCACCTGTGTCCTGGTTCCTGACTCACCTGCTCAGCTGCGCTCAGCTCTCCTCTCCTCTGAGCTTGTCCCTCTGCAGGCGCAGCTGTACCGTGTCAGCCTGGATTGTCCTGCTCCCACCAGCACCCCCGCATCCCGGGTAATCATGGATTATATCACCGTGTATGGCAGTGACCTTGAAGGGTGAATCCAGTTAGACAACCTCAATCGGGAGCCCCCGGGGGCTCAGTCAGGTAGGCAACCAAGCAATTCTTTCTGTGGGCTCAGGCCCCGACTCAGGGTTGCGAGATCGAGTCCTGAGTGGGGCTCTGCGCTCAGTGCGGAGTCAGCGTGGACGTCCCTCTCCCTCTCCCTCTGCCCTCCTGTGCCTTCTCTCTCTCTCTCTCTGTCTCTAAAATAAAAATAAGGGATTCCTGGATGGCTCGGTGCTTGAGCTTCTGCCTGGGGCTCAGGGCGTGATCCCAGCATTCCCGGGTCAAGTCTCACATCAGGCTCCCCATTGGCAGCCTGCCTCTCCCTCTGCCTGTGTCTCTGCCTCTCTCTCTGTGTCTTTCATGAATAAATAAATAAAATCTTTAATTGAATAAATAAATAAAATTAAAATAAACAGGTCTTAAAAAAACCCCACCCTACAGCAATGCTGTCCCCCTCTCCTGCTCTTACTGCAGGTCCTCAAGGCAGGTTGGCTTCCCTGACGCACATCTACACAGTGACTTTCTCTCCTGCTTCTCTTGGGTTCGAATTCCTCCAGTGAGCAACTTGCCGTCTAGCCCTGGACCCACACAGCTTCCCTGGAATAAGACCACGCGAGGGAAATAAGAGCATGTGTCTCCTGGGTCTGCGATGGACATTTAGGAAAGTGAAAAGGAGAAGCACAAGTGTGAGATAGAGTCATATTTGCCAGGAGAGCCCGCGCGCTGGGGTTTAACACCTCACCCCACTGTGCTTTCTCCAACCCCAGAAATGCAGGGTCAACCAGCGGTGGGGACGCGGCTGTCAGCACCAAGGAGTCATCTGCCACACGGGCTCTTTCCAGTCCCCGAGGAAGGGGAGCTCATTGGCACCACGAGCCCCTGACCTTCTCCTAAAGAAAGTGGCCTTGCCTCCAACAACCCTTCTTTCCTGTGGCTGAAATGTCCTTGCCCCACAGCCCCGCCCATACAAGCCTTCCCTCTGTGCAGCTCCCCAAGCTCCGTCCGACCTGGGAGATGGGCTGCCGCCCCAGTCACGGGACACTGAGTCAAGAAAACCGGGTCCTGAAATTGCTTTATTGTACTTTTGCTTTTAAGTTTGAGTTTTGATGAGGAGCCCGGACACCTGGCTCCTGGACCCTTTGGAAAGCATGAGGAGCACGATACTCATATCAGGGACACTATGAGCGTCCCTTCACACTCTGTCCTGGTCTCTGCTTGGTTCTGTTTTATGCACCTCTTCAGCCCCGTGGGAGACTAATCATGGACTTTGCCCTTTTCTGTCTACCCCTTGTGTGCACTTTGATGATAAGAGTCTGATGGGGAACAGATGATAATATCTGTTTTAAAATTACATGATGCATATAGTCAAAAAGAGAAAAAAGAAGAAAAAAGAACATTTGGAACTTTCAAATTATATGTCATTTAAAATCCACTCTACGTAAAGTTCACCACTGCCAATATATTGTTATGTATTATATACCTTTCCTATATTTCATATTTGTATTTTTGTGTAGATGGGATCACACTAGACAGTGTGACCACAAAGTTAGTAGGGACTATGGAGTTTTTCTCCCTTCATTGTTGTAGTCTAGCATGCTGGTTATTTTACTTTTTATTTATTTTAAAAAAATTTTACCTAATTTTAAAATAAGGTATTTGTGAAAACTTACTGTGAGAGGCCGGAATAGACCACTTTGAAATATAACTCTAGGAAACCAGAATATGCTACCACAAAATAGGCCATTATATTTTGTTTTCACCTGGTTTGTCTTTCTTTTCATGTTGAAGAGCGAGAGTGCGAGAGCAAGAGCCTGTGTGAGCAAGGGGAGGGGTAGTGGGAAGAGGGAGAGGGAGAGAAAGAATCCCAAACAGGTTCCAGGCTCAGCAGAGAGCTGGCTGTGGGGCTGGATCTCATGACTGTGACATTATGACGCGAGCTGAAATTTAGAGTCAGGCACGTCACCGACTGAGCCACCCAGGTGCCCCATGCCACTGCATTTGGAAGCAGCTTTTCTCAGCTGAGACAAACAGTCAGTATTCCTCATCCATAAACTGAGCATCGATAGGGAACAACTGGATTGACACTGATCTCTTGTGAGTCTGGCTAGTATAAGTCATCACCTCCCGGTCTCTGCTCAAGCCCAGGTGCAGTTCAAAATCGCAAAGCTGAAGAGCTGCTCGTGGAACGTGATGGCCAACCTGGATTCCTTGGCTACTCATTGAGGCCAGACATTCAGGACGAGGAACACGGCCACCTCCCTGGAAATGCTGTTACCTGGGTCTTTTCTCTACCTGTTTCAACACGGGAGTCATTCAATCATGCAGGAGGCTGAAGATACAAGGGACTCTAATGTTTAGTATTTCTCCTCCCCGTACCTGCTTGAGGCGTAATTATCTGAAGTGAAGATTTATCTTTCTCCGCATCTCTCTTGCCCATTTAGCAAACAGAATTCTCAGCAGTTACTTACTTGTGTCCTCAACATTTCCTTCTGCGATTTATTTCCTGTTTTTTTACCCACGAAATGTAAATTATAAGATCCGTCCTTGAAGAAGCTTACAGTTTTTATTTTCTTAATTTAAATGCAATTAAACAACGTATAAAGTGTTACTAGTCTCAGATGTAGAGGTCGGTGAATCATCAGTCTCCTATAAGAGCCTGTGCTCATTGCATTGTGGGCCTCCTTAATGTCCATCATCCAGTTACCCCATCTTGCCCCCCACCTGCCCGCCGGCGACCCTCAGGAAGTTTATGTTCTAAAGTCCTTTATCCCACTCTACGTCTCTTCCTAGTGAAAATGATTATTATCAGATAAGCTCATTCCTGCTATAATCACCTACGTAATTTATAATTCCCAAGAAACATAAAGCCTTAACCTGCCTAAAATCCCTGCATTTTCTTAGAAACACATTTAACGACTGAGTCCATAACCATAACACATTCCGTGCAAATCATGTGCAAGTATAATCGATATCACGCAGCCTGTAACACCGACACTAATCACACACACCTAACGTAGATAAATGTCCTACACCTTGGAATGATCGAATTCATGGAGGGAAGGGAAGACCTTTCCGTTTGGGTGGAGTGAGGAGAGTCACTCTCAGGAAACTCCTCGGTTCAGTAAGGAGAGAAGCCAGGTGAGCTTAATCTTTTTTTTTTTTTTAATGTGTAAGTTTTTTTTTTTAAGATTTTATTTATTTATTCATAGAGACACACACACACACAGAGGCAGAGACACAGGCAGAGGAGGAAGCAGGCTCCATGCAGGGAGCCTGACGGGGGACTCAACCCCAGGTCTCCAGGATCACACCCAGGCTGCAGGCGGCGCCAAACCACTGTGCCACAGGGGCTGCCCTGGGAGCTTAATCTTAACAAAAGGTAAGAGCAGACCAGGTAAAGGAGGGCAGAGGGTATTGGAGGCAGAGAAACCATGCAGACAGCTCCTACCAGAAGACGCCACGTGGTGCGCAACTCAGTAGTTGGAAGACATTGGCACATCAACGTAAGGGAACGGGGCGCGAGAGCTGTTGACATAGGCAGGCAGGGGCCACCACTTGGGAAGCACTGGTCACGCTCCTCCACCCTGGGGGTGTGGGAGGACTCGCTCTTTTCCTATTTTTTGATGTGTACCACCCGGATGTCCTCTATGCCATCAACATACCCGTTCCCGCCACAGTGGAATTCCACGTAGCTGTAGCTGCTGTGCTCTCTGTAGCCCTTTCTGTTCTTCTTGTGGTAGCACTGGAGTATTAGGAAGGGATGCTGGGCCCATATATATACGTTTCTGTAAGGATCTCTCCACTTCCTGAGGCAAATATGCTCGATTTTGTGCCACAAGGTATAGATGAAGATGTGATCTTTCCTGTCCTCTGGAGCTTCCCTTTCCCTCATGAGATTGTTGCATTTGTAGTCGCTGAACTTCCAGCTTGTGCTCAGGTAGTGCTGCTCCATGAACGCCCTCCAGGACAGGTTCTGGCCGTGGACCAGCAGCCCGCAGAGCGCAAACAGCAGGGCCACGAGAGGGCCGAGCATCGGTAGACAGGATGCCATCTCCGCCGCCAGAGCCACCTGCACGCTCACAGGGAGGAGACAAGAGAGCATAATCTCCACCCTGCCCTGAGAGCTGGCTCGCACCTGAGAATCGCTTTGCTGCCAACGTGGGGCCCAGTGTCACCTTTTTCTTCCCAGGCTTGAGACCATAAATCTCATTGCGTGAGAAACTGTACAAAAGCTGAAAATACGCTAGAGCCTGAGTGAGACAAACACAAGACGGTCAACACTTGGTGGAGGTTATCGCGAGAAGTTCACACCTCTCCCATCGGCCTGCTCTTCCCCCCAAACCGAGGAGCCAGTCACCCTCTCGTGAACTCTGCTCTATAGTCCAGATCAACCCTCTAGGAGCATGGCTCTAAGGGAAATTGGTATTTCCAAGCTTCAGAGCTGTGAAGGGGAAAGCATTGTCACCGCTTAAGGGAATGCGGAAGACGGGTGGACACTTGGGTGATATTTCCCGAGCAAGAAGGCTTCGGGTCACTGAAATCCCAAGGCTACAGTTACACTGATTTTGCAAGACGGTGCTTATCGAATTCTGACTCCTTATCAACTTCCCCAAAGCTTGTGTGAAGCCCGCTGTCACTTCTGACTGTGCACATCCTTCTCAGAGGCCATTTCCCTCAGGGTCATGATTGTAAATCATCTGGATTGGTCGTTAAGAATTGGATCGTATAGGAAATTTGAAATCTTGTTCTAATCAATTAAGTGCCAAGCCTGAAATTGCCCTCACAGGGAACTCCCCTGGTCACAATGAGGGCATAGGCTTGTGTGGGAAGGTCTCCCCTATGAGCCCGCTCTCTGTCCTCATTGACCATGAGGAGTACAGTGGGTCCTAGGGCATCTCTAATCGGGATCTCAGCTCTCTGAGCGCCGGGTCCTCCGATGGGCCTCGTAATAGCTGCCTCGCAGACCTGTGAGAGTCTAACGAGACGAGTACGTGAGAGCACTTCTGAGACTGCTGCAGGGACCCAGGGCCGGCTCCCCCACAAGGTGTCACAGTGCATTTGATTATTGGACCTGAAGCTACTTGGAAAACAGCCAGTGCGAGGACCCTCAGACCCTCTTCTGTCCCCGTAAAAGTAGAAAATGACCTCTCATATGAAAGGGACCCTTCCTGTCCTAAGAAATAAAAAGACGTTCTTATCACCGGAGAGAGGAATACTACTAATTTTCTTACATTAATTTTTAAGTAAGCTTTTTGCCCAAAGTGGGGCTTGAACTCACAACCCTGAGATCAAGAGGGGCATGCTGCACTAACTGAGCCAGCCAGGCACCCACCAGCCACAGGGATTCTAAAGCCAGGAAGGCTCTGTAAACAAACTTTCTTCCTTTTTACTAACCTACTAGGTCAGGTCAGATTCCGCTTTGGAGTCCTTACTGATTAAAACTCTCAGACATTTGTTTTCACTGTCCTGTTAATTCCTAGCAAATGTAACTTCTCATTGTTTAAAATGTCTAAAAACTGTCTGCCTCTGTCATCTCTTTGGGATCACACTGCCACTATTGGGGCTTTATGAGCATATAATAAAGCTTGGGTTTTTTCTCCTGTTAAATCTGTCTTGTGTCAACTTAATTCTTTGATTAATTTAATTTTAAAAAACATTTCATTTCTTTATTTGAGCGAAAGAGAGAGAGAGAGAGAGAGAGAGAGACCATGTGTCAGGGGAGGGGCAGAGGGCGAGGGAGAAGCAGAGTCCTCACTGAGGAAAGAGCCCCATGCATGCTTCCAACCAGGACCCTGGATCACGACCTGAGCTTAAAGCAGGTGCTGAGCCACCTGAGCCATCCAGACGTCCCTGTCAACGCAATTCTGAAACTGGCTGGAAGAACCTTGAAAGAGAAGGAAATTTTTGTCCTCTTCCAGCGTGTCAAGGGCTGTATGAGGCATAGACATCAAGTCGGCACATTCACATGGGTGGCTCGCTCTACCTTGTCTACAGGACCTCACCAGGATAGAAGACCAGGATTCAAGTTGCCTCAATGTATCGTCCTTGGGAAGATTGGGGAGGCAGCGGGCGTAGGGGAGAAGGGGGTGAGGGGACAGATCCAACCGGTGGGATTAATCCTGAGTTGACTTCAGGTCTTTGCATCTTAGAAATTGGGTCACTTTCCAGTCTGAACTCTACCGCCTGCAGGTTCAGTGAGGCCCCGTCCAGTGTCCCCGGCCCTTTCCTCTCAAGCCTCCTCGGCACCAACCCCAACTCTGACTCCCCCTGTTCAGATCCAACACTTACGTGTCACTGGGCGAGGAAATCAATCCGTGGATCTGAAGAGTAGAGAGCCAGGAAGTGTGCAGCAGTGAAGAAAGGGGCAGTCGTGAGAGGTGGGGCACTGGGACTGATGAGGAGTGTGGCGGGGGCGGGGGCCAGCCTTCCCTGTGAGCCTGCTCCGTGTCTTCTCATCCAGGGCACTTGGGTTCACTCTGAGCATAGCCTGGAGCACAGGTGTCCAATATCAAAGACTCACTTCTGGGCACAAAAGAGTGATAAGGCCCTGGGCAGGGGTAACCCTGGAGGAGGGTAATCTGGATGGAGTTCCCAGGAGACAAGCCCAGATCGGTCTCCTAGACTGGCTTCCTTAGAAACTTGTGGAGAAAATTCCTTGCATGACTAGGCTATGTTCTACGGGAACTTCGGGGAAGCTAGAAAAAAAAAACCTCTTGAGTTATGAAACGTAGAATCTTCATCCCGAGGGGCAAGAGCCAAAAGCCCGTAGAACAGCCAAAACAAATTGAAGAGAAGCACAATTGAGAGGTTGATGCCACTTAGGAATATGTTATGGATAAAATACAAAAGTAAAAACGGGGCTGCACACACTCCGTGGTTATGATGTCATCTGAGAAGAGCTAAGAGGAGTGAGAATGGCAAGGAGAATGGAGGGAACACCGATGGTTTTATATTTTATTTATTGAAATACGCCAGGCAGATGAAAAACGATATGATTTGTTTTGAGTACTCTATATTGGCTTGTATTTATCTACATTGTTGACTTTTTGAAAGGTAATTCCTCACCTTAGGAAATGAAATGAGCCCGTGAGAGCACAAGGGAAGGACTTCCTAGGACCTGCCAAGAGGGACAAAGAATTCCAGAAGATCCCCATCCTGGTGAACTTAGCTTCCCCTTTCCCAGGAAGCCCGCGGCCTCCTCCGTCCCCTCCCGCTGGGCCGTCCCCTGTAGGCCTCCATGTGGGCAACATCGCGTTCCCTGCTTCTCCTGGCACTGTTGGTGGCATTTTGAAAAATGAATTTACAAATGGAAAAGACGCCTCGAAAGAAAAACTACTCTTTGTCTCAAATCAGCCGATTGAGTCAGGCCTGGACGGCCTCCTGCGCCCCCTTCCCGCCCACCTAGGACAGCAGGGAAGGCCGCCCGAGGCCCAAGGGTCCTTCCTGCCCCGCATCTTGCTGTCTGCGCACATTGTTCTTCGGTCCTTAAAGGTTCAACGTCATCTGACCCGACACTCAAATTCTGTTGCCGCCGTGCGGAGGGGTGACACACTGTGACTCGTGCGGGAGCTGTGTCCTCCGGGAGCTGCGACATCCCACCCGGGGCTGAGCCTCCTGGCGCGGGCCTGGCCTTGGGACGCCCCTGGGGTCCGGGTCCACAAGCTGCCCAGAGCTCCCTGGCAGAGAGGAGAGGCGGGGCTGGGGAGCCTGGAGGGGGCAGCGTGGGGGCAGGGGTCATCGGGGCCTCGGCCAGGCTCTGGTGGCACCCGCCAGGTGCAGCCACCCCAGCAGACTTCTGAGAGCCCCCAGAAGGGGGAGGCTGGGTGGCTGGTGGTCCGGCCTGTGACCTCTCATCATGGGGTCAAGAGGTCGAGCCCCATGTTCAGTGCAGTGTCCTCGAGAAAGAAGAAAGTCAAATAAGGCTGAGAGGTGAGAGCTTCAGGAGTGTTGCCCAGGTGCGGGGGCCCTGAGCCGTGGCCTGGCCGAGCAGAGTGTCAGGGGGCAGGTCCCCACGCCCCCTGTGTGGCCCACGTGGAGGCCCGCAGGCAACTCAGCGTCATCGGGGACCCGGGGACCCGCTGAGCCATCAGGGAGCGGCAAGCCGACCTCGTCGCCGGGACCCCGGTTACCAGGGAGGAAGAGCCCCGGGCGGCCACGTGCTGCCCAGCCCAGTGTGCCCAGCCTGAGTTCCCGGCCCGGGCCACCACCCCGCTCCCGAACTCCAGCCTGGCCGCAGGACAGGGCCCTGAAGAGCTCAGGTGACCAGACGGCCAGAATGTCCATAAAGGGCCAGGGTCTCACCTTCGGGGCTCCATGCAGCGTCCCCACCGCCCCTCCTCCTCTTCCCTCTGGTTTTCCTCTGGGTGGCTCATTAATTAATAATGATTACATCAGTAAATGTCACAAGCAGTTCCAACGTGATCTTGGTTTATGCCCACGTGTGCTCTCTGTGGACCAAGGTCACGTGCCTGGCGGTGACCAGGAAATCCCTAGCATCGCCTGCTGTGGACCGTGGCGTTTGGAACATGACGGACCCGCCGAGGGGTCCCCTCTGTCCCGTCTGCTCCCCCTGGTGCGTCTGGCAGGAGGTCTGGGCGCTCCATGGGGGACCACGTGTGGTCGCTCTCGTGCATTGCGGGTCTTGCACACTTTTCCCCTCAGCAGGTGTGCAAAGCGGTGGATTCAGGCCTGAGAACAGGGGAGGGTGCCTTCCGCCTGTGGGGAAAGAAGAAGGAGGCTGTAGGACCCAGCACGAGCCCCCGCGGGACAACCCGGGCACCGGCCTCCACGGCCCCAGGAGCCCGGGCTGCAGCTCCTCACACGCCATCCAAGTGACCGGCACCCCGGGACGCGGGGGTGCCCTGAGCCTCAGGCCCAGACTCACTGCTCGGGTCACTCTCGTGTCAGATGCGGGACACACAGAGGCCACAGCCACCCGAGGACGCAGCGTCCCGGAAGCCTGAATGTGCCGAGAAGGGACCTAGGGACTGTGGCCTGCTTAGAGACGCTGACCCTGTGGGATCTCGGGGACCAGGCCTGGGCTCAGTTGCTGTTGCAGGCAGCAGGCCCAGCGACGTGGAGGGGATGCGGCAGCTTGGCGTGCTGAACCTCTGCGGCTGAAGAACGCGGAGAAGTGCCGGCTGCAGGGAGGGCTTGCTCACCTCCCCGGGGGCAGGTCCTAACCCCTCCCGGCCAGGGTGTCCCAACCCAGAGGAGAGCAGCCTCCCTCTCTGCAAAGCCAGGGACACCTCTGAGCACAGGTCTTCCTGTGTTGCCCCCCTGTCGAGCACACTGAGCTCCCCCCTGGATGCGGCCCAGGGTTCCTCGGGGCCCCCTGTCCCCGACCCAGCAGGGGACACTAAGCCCTAACCTCCTCCTGGGTCCTTGTCCCCAGGAGGCTCCCGCGTCCCCTCACACTGACCAGAAGGGAATGTGCCCGCTTTCCTCTCCTTGGTCTGGGCTTTGCTTCTCTATGGAGGCGCAGGGACGGCCTGGAGGGAAGAGGCAGAGGCCTTCCCTCCCCTGCACTTGTGAGACCTGAGATCATGGAAGAGACCTGGACGGGAGAGGGCAGCTCCCTTGGGGTCTTGCGCTCCCTGTCCCGAGCTATCCTGGGGCAGCCAGACAGGAATTCACCACCTGAAGGAGCACAAAGTGCCAAGTGGCTAAACCTCCAGGACCTGAGCGTTGGGGGGAACCCAGGGTGGGGACGCGGGCTCTTCACTGGGAATGGGGATCAGCACCCTGTGGAGCTGAGCACACCTGTGTAGGCCCCAGCCTGCTCCCCACAGACTCTGTTTCCTGGCATCCTTGACAGATTCCCAGGCAATTCTGACGGGAAGCCCGGGCTGGGGGGTCCCGCCCGGCCCCGGGGGCTCTGATGGGGTGCTCCTCTGCAGGGGGCTTGGGGTCCTGGCGACTGTGGACGTGCGGAGGTGGGCACCTGCCCTAACCCGGGTGGCTGTAGAGGAGGAGACTTGAGAGCCGGCCGAGCACACACTCAGTTTTTGTCCTTTGTCCCTGCGCCCAGCGCTCCTTTCTGCAGCCCAGCTCAGTCCTGACCCTGCGATGTGCCTGTTTGTGTGATGGTCCCTGTCACTTGGTCATGAGCTCCTGAGGCTGGGCAGCCGGGGCTGTGGCCCAGGAAACCGAGCAGGGGGGTAACCCGTGCCGGGGGCCCCCACCGCACCCCAGGTCCAGGGCCGTGGCCACCGTAGCATCAAGGTCCCGCGGCGGGTCTGGTGCTGGAACCTGAGGTCAAGGCCGCAGCCCTGTTGCTGCAGAAGGGGAAGGAAGGCCTGGCCCGCCCAGGAAGTACGCAGGTCCCCGGGGTACTTAGGCCGCCCCAGGGTGGGGAGCAGGCTCGACCTCAGAGTCGGGCTGCGCGTGGCCTGGGTGACATCCGGAGCCTCGCAGGACACCTGGTAGGAGGGCGGCCGCGGCCCAGGCAGGAGGGGACCCGGGGCCCAGGGCGGCCGGTGGGAGGACAGGGCCTCGGAAGGGAGGCCGGGCCCAGGGTCAGTCCCTCGGGGGGACAGGACAGGGAGGGGACCGGGGTCTGCAGGGGGTGCAGTACTCCTACCTCCTGTTCCTCCTGGTGGGACTCAGGCCCTCCGGGACCTGGACACTCAAGGTGCCGGGCAGGTGAGGTGACAACCACCAGCCGGTGACCCCCGGTGACCTCCGGGGAGCCCCGGGAGAGCGCCTGCCTCTGCGGGGGCGGGGGGGGGGGGCTAAGCCCGAGCCCGTCAGAGCCCGGCTGTGGGGTCCTGCTCGGAGGCAAGTGCGCCTCTCAGCCCCCCTCGGCCCCCATCCCTTGGGTGCTCTCTGACCCGCTGTCTCGCTCGCTCTGAAACCAAGAATAAAAGCATAAAAAAGAATGAAATAAAATGAAGATCAAGAAAGGAGCAAGGAAACCTTAAAGGCACAATAAGCACCTAATGGCTGGGAAGGATCATTTTGTTCCTATTGCTCTGACCACTGTGATTCCCTCATTTTCTTCCCTCCTCCTGCCCAGAGGGATGATGCTGCATCTCCCAGGGCCGTGGCCGCTGCTGCTGCTGCTGCTGCTGGGATCATGGGGACCAGTGCCTCCAGCTGCTGCTCCGCCTCCAGGCGTCACTGCCGTTCGGTGGTTTATCACCGAGCACGTCAGAGCGGGTCCGGTGAGATGCAGCACTGAAATGCCTCAGATCAATTATCGCCCTAACATATGTAAGGGGCAAAACACCTTTCTGCAAGAGTCCTTCCAAAACGTGGTTGCTACCTGTCAACAGCCCAACATGACCTGTAAGAATGGCCTGGGAAACTGCCACAAGAGCGCAGGGAGGGTGAACATGACCTACTGCCTTCTCACTGGGCGCCGGCCCCAGTGCACCTACCGTACTACGTACCAGAACCAGTTCTACATTGTTGCCTGTAACAACTCGCAGCCAGGCTACCCTCCCAATCTTCTGCTTCCCGTCCACTTAGACGACACCGTCCCGCTGGGTCCTACACACTTCGGTTAAGACCAAGGTGGCCATTGCGGTCCCTCCCCCTGGGCCAGGCTCTCTCATGATGTCTCTGCTTTCTCTTTCCTTTGTTGATTCCCATGGTTCCCATAGAAGAAATAAGTAAAGGGCCAAGATGTGAGACGAGAGTAAGGGACAGCAGACTTTGGATGCTTTTCAGATTGGGAGCTCTGTGTGATTGGAAGGAAGGCAATAGGGCAGAGGGCCAAGAACGGCCCAGGCCCCATGGTTTTCCTCTTGCACCTTCGGCCAAGCTTCCTTGCACCTGTTCACAGCAATAAAATCATTTTCTCCTGCATTCTAAGGACTGTGAGTATGTGTGTTCGGGGTCCCTTTCCCGTGATTGCCAGCTTGGAGCCACCTAGGTTGCCTTTGCCAACATCCTCAGGAGAACCATTTGGGCCTCAGTTCACCTTCGTTACTCAGGGACCCAGGGCCTCTGCCACTTGTCTCAGCCTGTGTCCCTGGGACTTTGGAGAAGACAGTTCTCCATCCCTCCCACTCTGCCCAGGGCTTTGACATATTTCCCTTGAACCCATGGCCTATGTTTACGGGAAGGTACCACAGGCACCTCTGTGGTACTTTCACACACAGCCTCTAACGCTGACAATGACACAACTTACATCCTTAGTATTGGCTTCCATATGGGATCAACTAATGTTTTAAATATAAATAAATAGGGGATCCCTGGGGCGGACGGGGAGGGGGCTTAGCAGTTTAGCACCTGTCTTTGGCCCAGGACGTGATCCTGGAGTCCCGGGATCGAGTCCCACGTCTGGCTCCCAGCATGGAGCCTGCTTCTCCCTCTGCCTCTCTCTCTCTCTTTGTGTCTCTCATGAATAAATAAATAAAACCTTTTTAAATAAATAAATAATGTCTTCAATAAATATAATGTTCCCATGAAAGTTCTAAGAAAAAAAAAGAAAGTTCTAATAAAAAGATACATAATATAAGAACTACCTTACAGAAAGGAAAATAACTCTTCTCTATTATGATAAATCCCCCTTCTTTGTAAATGGGAATTTATACTCTCCTTCAGAGCTGCTCTTTTGTCTTCAGTTTCTCAAAATAATCTTTGTGTCAGAGAGCCATCTTTTAGGGTGCTCCCTTCTGGTCTCCTACAGGAAAGAGGCTGGTTAGCCTGAATCTCATGAGCGTCACTTGGCCCGGGGAAGAGGATTCGAAACTTGGATGGATAACCCCACGGATATTGCACAGAAGAAAGAGAAAGACAGTTCCTGAAAGGAAATGAATGTGCAACTATCCACATGGGGGAAAGTAGATGTGGGAAAACCCAAGCAGCAACACCAAGCTATTATACTGATTGTGCTTAAATCCATTTTCTTCCTAAATGATTTTAAACACCATCTTTTAACATTTTACTAAAAGGAATTTTTATATATTGTTATATGTTCTATAATGGGGAGGGGGTTATTTTTACTTGAGATAGAGAAAGAGAGAGAAGGAGCAGGAGGGCAGAGGGAGAGGGAGAGGGAAGCCCAAGTTGACTCCCCACTGAGTGCAGAGCCCCACTTCAGGACTGGATCTTACAACCTGAGTCGGCGCCTGAGCCCACAGAAAGAATTGCTTGGTTGCTTAACTGACTGAACCCCCGGGGGCTGCCGATCTGAGGTTGTCTAACTGGATTCACCCTTCAAGTACACTTCAGTACATGGTAATATAATTTCATGATTATAGTGGAATGCAGGAGGTGCTGGTGGGAGCTGGACAATCCAGGCTGACACAGTACAGCTGTGCCTGCAGAGGGACAAGCTCAGAGGAGAGGAGAGCTGAACGCAGCTGAGCAGGTGAGTCAGGAACCAGGAGACAAGGTGGGAAGAGCATCCAGGGAGAGGAAACAACACCAGTAAAGTGTGAAGGGTTAAAATATAATTTTATCTAAAAGTAAAACAGGTGGCTGGCTGACTACAGGAAGGCAATAGGGCAGAGGGCCAAGAACGGCCCAGGCCCCATGGTTTTCCTCTTGCACCTTCGGCCAAGCGTCCTTGCACCTGTTCACAGCAATAAAATCATTTTCTCCTGCATTCTAAGGACTGTGAATATGTGTGTTTGGGGTCCCTTTCCCATAATTGCCAGCTTGGAGCCACCTAGGTTGCCTTTGCCAACATCCTCAGGAGAACCATTTGGGCTTCAGTTCACCTTCATTTCTCAGAGACCCAGGGCCTCTGCCACTTGTCTCAGCCTGTGTCCCTGGGACTTTGGAGAAGACAGTTCTCCATCCCTCCCACTCTGCCCAGGGCTTTAACATATTTCCCTTGAACCCATGGCCTATGTTTACGGGAAGGTACCACAGGCACCTCCGTGGTACTTTCACACACAGGCTCTAACGCTGACAATGACACATCTTACATCTTTAGTATTGGCTTCCATATGGGATCAACTAATGTTTTAAATATAAATAAATAGTAATAGGGATAGCAATCCATTGTAGCCTTAGAGTCATTTCTCCCATGGTCTATTGGATTACATAAAGAGAAAGTATAGATGAAGAAAAGAAAAAGCATTGGGATCTAAGAACATTCTTGCTTTGGCCAAATACTGAAATATTACAGAAGTTATGGTGTTGGGACCAGGTAGTGAATTTAGATATTGAAGGACTGGGATGAAAATTAGGCTAGGGGCACCTGGGTGGCTCAGTCAGTTAAGCATCTGTTTTAAGCTCAGGTCATGATCTCAGGATCCTGGGATCGAACCCCTTCTGGCTCCCTGATCATGGGGAGTCTGTTCTTCCTTCTTCCCCTCTCTCCTGCTCTCGTTCTCTCTCAAATAAATAAATAACATCATTTTTTTAAAAAAAGAATTTGATTGGGGTTAAGCATTTAGGTCCTAGGCACAGGAGAGGAAAAGTAATTTTTACGTGTACCATTCTAGGTTCTTTTTTTTTCTTTTTTTTCTTTTTTTTTTTAAGATTGCATTTATTAATTCATAGAGACAGAGAGAGACAGAGAGAGAGAGGGAGGGAGAGAGAGGCAGAGACACAGGCAGAGGGAGAAGCAGGCTCCATGCTGGAGCTGATGTGGGACTCAATCCGGGACTCCAGGATCATGCCCTGGGCCGAAGGCGGACACTAAACTGCTGAGCCATCCAGGGATCCCCACCTTTCTAGGTTCTTGGCTAAGAGTGAGTCCCCGCATCATAAAAAGGCAGTTAATAGAACAAAAACTCTTTTAATATGCCATAAATACAGGAGCCCTACAAAAATATGAGACTAAGTAGCAGCTAGCCAACTGAGGCTTATGGACCATCCTGAGCTAAGGAAAGGCTAGGGGTCTAGGGCTTTAAAAGGGGGAGACAATTCAGAAGAAGGTGAGAAGAGAAAAGGATTGGTAAACAAACTTTGCTTTGCCAGGCACATGAGTCTCTCAGATGAAACAGTGATCCATTGGGACACCTGGGTGGCTCAATGGTTGAGCATCTGCCTTTGACTCAGGGTGTGATCCCAAGGTCCTGGGATCGAGTCCTGCATCAAGCTCCCCACAGGGAGCCTGCTTCTCCCTCTGCCTGTGTTTCTGCCTCTATGTATTTTTCATGAAAAATAAAAAATAAAAACCTTAAAAAAAGTAAGTGTGTAATTACCATCAGTATTGAACAATTGGATATTTTGATTTCCTATTACTTAATTTTGAATTTTGAACTCAAAACGGATGAAAGATACATACAAATTCCTACAGGAGAACACAGGCAGCAACCTCTTTGACCTCCCCCGCAGCAAGGTCTTGCTAGAGCAGTCTTCAAAGGCAAGGGAAACAAAGGCAAAAATGAACTCTGGGACTTCATCAAGATAAAAAAGTTTTGCACAGCAGAGTACACAGTCGACAAATCTAAGAGACAAAGGACAGAATGCAAAAAGATATTTGCAAATGACATATCAGATAAAGGGCTAGTACCAAGATCTATAAAGAACTCATCAAATTTAATACCCAAAGAACAAGTTATTTAGTCAAGAAATGGGCAAGAGACATGAACAGACATTTCTCCAAAGAAGACATAGAAATGACCAATAGTTACATGAAAAAATACTCAACATCACCCCATATCAGGGAAATACAAATCAAAACCACAACGATATACCACCTTACATGACAGGAAACAACACATTTTGGTGAGGATGGGGAGAAAGGGGAACCCTCTTACACTGCTAGTGGGAATGCAAGCTGGGGCAGCCACTCTAGAAAACAGTATGGAGATTCCCCAAAAAGTTAAAAATAGAGCTACCCTATGACTCAGCAATTGTACTACTAGGCATTTAACCCAAAGATACAAACGTGGTGATCCAAAGGGGGCACTCGCACCCTAATATTTATAGCAACAATGTCCACAAGAGCCACACACACACACACACACACACACACACACACACACACTGGAATACTACTCAGCCATTAAAAATGAAATCTTTGCTATTTGCAATGACTTGAATCAAACTAGAGAGTAAGAGGAAAGAAATGATGGTTTTACATCTCCCATTATCTAGGGTGACTAAAGAAATTTCAGGAGTGCATGGATGCTCTAAAAACTACAAGTTTTGGACATCACACTATTGAACCTAAGCAAAATATCGAGGCTTGCCATAGAGTGGACATACCATTCCTAAAAGCCCAAGAGAGGAAAGCAGAAGTTTGGAAAAGTGTATATTTCCTGTGAGAAAAAATAAATTTTCCTCCTACTCCTGAGTGATTTAATCAGTGAACTTTCCAGAATAGGAAGTCAACAGAACCAAGGGAACTATGTATCCAATTATGTCATCCTTTTTTATCTTATTTTCTCATCACTTTGACCTCTAAGTCTCTCTAGACCTACTACCTTGACGCCATATCCATAATTCCTTACTACCTTACTTTTTTTAAAGATTTATTTATTTATTTGAGATAGAGAAAGAACACCTGCGAGCAGGGGGGAGGGACAGATGAGGAGAGAGATTCCCAAGTATGCTTCATGCTGAGCATGGATCCTGGAGCAGGCCTGGATCCCAGGACCCTGAGATCATGACCTGAGCTGAAATCAAGAGTTGGATGCTTAACCGACTAAGCCACCCAGGCATGCCCCACCCGTACTTTCCTTCTTCTCACTTCCTTTGCTTTCACTGCCTGCCCTGTTCCAACCTCAAAGTTCCACTTACTCTCTGGTTGAGAGCAAATCCAGCTGGTGGGTCCAGTACTAAGAAGCATATCATAGGTATCTCCACTGGTGCCGAGTTGCCTCTGTGATATCTCCACTGGTGCAGAGTTGCCTCTGTCAGGGGATCAAAAAGAATGAAATCTTGCCATTTGCAACATCGTGAACGGAACTAGAGAGTATTATGCTAAGTGAAATAAGTCAGTCAGAAAAGGCAAATACCATACGATTTCACCCATATGTGGAATTTAAGGAACAAAACAGATGAACATAGGGGAAGGGAAGGAAAAATAAAATAAGAGGAAAACAGGGAGGGAGGCAAACCATTAGAAACTCTTAACATAGGAAACAAACTGAGGGTTGATAGAGGGAGGGGGTGGGGAGATGGGATAACTGAGTGACGGGTATTAAGGAGGGCGCTTGATTTAATGAGCAGAAGGTGTTATATGCAACTGAAGAATCACTAAATTCTACAAGAAATAATAATACGCTCTATGTTAACTAAACTGAATTTAAATAAAATTTAAAAAGAGTGGGCAAGGGAAGAAAGATTTAAGATTTAGAAATTTGGGGAAGGGAGTTGCATGGGTTTTTTTGAACGTTCAGTCACCATTTGTTGGAAAAAAATATCTTTTCTGTCTAGAATCACTTTGCACCATTGTCAAAAAACATTTGATCAGGGACACCTGGGTGGCTCAGTCAGTTAAGTATCTGCCTTATGCTCAGGTCATGATCCCAAGGTCCTGGGATCAAGCCCCACATTGGGCTCGTTGCTCAGCAGGGAGCCTGCTTCTCCCTCCCTCTGCCACTCCCCCTGCTTGGGCTCTCTCTCTCTGACAAATAAATAAATAAAAACTTAAAAAAAAATATTTGATTATATTTGTCTGGGTCTGTTTCTGGGTTACTGAGGTTGTCCTATTGATCCCTGTGTCTATTCTTCTACCAATTCACACAAAAATATGTATACAGATGTTTCAAGCAGCTGTCTTCATAATCACCCTAAATGGAATCAACTCAAATGTCCTCCAGTGGGTGAATGGACAAAAAAGCTATGAAACATCCATGCACTTGAACACTACTGAGCAATAAAAAGGAATAATCCACACAACAACTTGGATGAATTTCAAAGGCATTATGTGAGTAAAAGAAGGCAGTCTTGGTGAATGGATAAAGAAGATGCGGTCTCTATATACAATGGAAGATTATTCAGCCATGAGAAAAGACAAACACCCACCATTTGCTTCCACATGGATGCAACTGGAGGGTATTATGCTGAGTGAAGTCAGTCAATCGGAGAAGGACAAACATTATATGGTCTCACTCATATGGGGAATATAAGAAATAGTGAAAGGGATTAAAGGGGAAAGAAGGGGAACTGAGTGGGAAATATCAGTGAAGGAGACTAAGCATGAGGGACTCTTAACTCTGGGAAACGAACAAGGGGTAGTGGAAGGGGAGGTGGGCGGGGGGTGGGGGTGACTGGGTGACGGGCACTGAGGGGGGCACTGGATGGGATGAGCACTGGGTGTTATATGTTGGCAAATCGAACTCCAATAAAAATATATACAAAAAAAAAGAAGGCAGTCTTGGTAAGTTACATACTGTGTAATTCTATTCGTATAATCTTTTGAAAAGACATAACAATAGTGACAGAGAATAGGCCAGTTGTTCTTAGGTGTGGAGGGAGTGGGGGAAAGTGTATGACTATATAAGATTATTAGCACAAGGGGAAATGGGGATGATAGAACTGTTCTGTGTCCTGGTTGGGATAATGCTTGTACAGTTCTGTCAGTGAGTCTCTTCCTCAACTATAGAACCCAACGGTTATTTCTTATTGCACTTTCTTGAGGCATTGATAATGACCAGGAACATTCCAACCTCCAGACCAGAAAAGCCCTGAAATCAACAGAATGACTAGAAAACCATCCCACATATCCCGTTCCTTCCCGAAGATCATGGGCTGAACACATGCCCATCCCACCCATGATCCTTGCCTGCTCTCTTGCAGGTACCATTCCCTGCCCTGAATCTCCTCCTATAAAACTCTAGGTGTCCATCTTGCAGGCAAAGAGATTGGTTGTTAAGGCCTGAGCTGGCCACCTCCCCCAGCTGCTGGCCCTGGAAATAAATTTCCCCCTTTCTTTTTCCCAAACTCATCTCTTGAGTTATTAGCGTCTCTTGTGATGAGTTTATCTGAGTTTGTTTGGCAACAGTGTTGGCAGATCCAGCCGAGAGCTATGCTGAAAATTTGTCCAGCCACCCCTTGAGGTTCCTGGGATGGAACAGTTGACCTCTGTAGGGCCAGGGCTCCCCGTGCATTTCCTGAGTTAAAGGCAGTGAGAAATCATCCAGTAACAATTCTACACCTGTGTTAAAATTCAGAGACTCGTATATGGAAAAGATAAGTTTTCCTGTCTGATCATTTTTAAAAATTAAAAAAAAAAAAGAACAAAAATTTGCAGGCAAAGCATAAAAACACACACTCGAGGAATGAAGACTTGGTTTTCTTCATTCTGTTCTTGGTTTTGTGCCTCATTTTCTCTACCTTGAAGGTGAAGGGCTTAGAGCCAGATCACAAATGGCCCTCCTTGCCCTGAAGCTCCTTAATTTCACAGGTCTATAAACATGACCACATGTGTGACTAGTCATGTCCACCTACAGATTTTGTCTCTATGTTACAACAGCCCAAGCCCCCATTATCGGACAGCCTTCCTCCTAAATAATTGTTCAGCAGTGTTTATGGAAAGGAAGGGAGAGCTTGAGGGAGGTAGGGAAGAGAAGCTGCCAAACAGGCTGGCCTAAAGCAGGGCCCAGCTCTCAACCTCTCTTTTTTATAAAGGCTTTATTTTTAAGTAATCTCTACACCCAATATGGGACTTGAACTTAGAATTCCCGAGATCAAGAGTCTCTTGCTCTATGAACTGAGCCAGCTAAGCACCCCTCAGGCTCTATTAGGCATGTTTCGAAGATACTCAGAAAATTCCAGGTCCTGTTCTTGTCTCCTGCCCTAATCTTGCCTCTGCATTAGTCTCTCCCCTCTGTGGCACCAGAGCCAGACTGAAATATCCAAGGGTTGTCAAGGCCCAGGACACCTAACAAGCCCTGGCAGAGGCTAGCTGCCAGCGTGGACACTCGGAGGTTGTCTAAAGCTGCCTGAGAGAGAAATCTGCACTAGGAGGTGCCGAAGTCAACTAGGCCTCTAAGGTGGCTTCGTGTTGAGAGAAGAGCTCTGAACTAAACCAGATCTCAATGAGGCGACCATTCTGGAGATGCCTACTCACACACATGCCAGCTCTGCTAGAAAGAGAATGGATGCTCGTCTAGAAAGTCATCAGCATAAGGGGACTTTGAACAAACCCATCCCTTTGGTTTTATAGATTAGAAAACTGTAGTCCCGAGAGAGCTATAGACCTGCCTCAGGGCACAGGGAGCTGATAGTGGGGCTGGGGCTAAATGAGGTGCCCTGGCCCAATCACCTACCCGGCTGTACTCTCATGGAGGGTGGAAAAGGAAGGAAACTGGTCCTGGGTATAGGCCCTGCCCAGACTTGTAGCTAGAAGAAAGTAGAGAACGACAGCAGTCATGAGCTTTAAAGTATTGTCACCAAACCCATTGGGCGAACACGCCCAGTGGTACCCTGTTCCTTCAGAGGAACAACTCCTTCTTTATTGTTAATTAAGACAGTAAGAGAGTGAGAAGGGAGATGAACTTGGAGGGAAGAGGCCAAGAGGGCATCTTGCCATCCACGTATGTATCGCATCCAGGAAGCAGCCCAAAGGACACGCGAATTTGCTGAATGATTTGCAGAGGGATTGTGCACCTTGTCCCCTAGTGACACTCGGCAGAGTTTGGAGATGCTTCCAGACGCGCCACGTCTGGCCTTGGGGAGGCGCGTTGTCACCGGCGCCCTCAGCGGGACCCTCCATCATGGATCGGGAGCCCTGCAAGGGCCGCTGTCCCCGGTGAGGGCTGAGTCAGGCGCTGGGAGCACCCTCTGGTCAGCCAGGAGCTCCGGGTGCACCTGTGGGTGAGCAGCGTTGGAAAGACAGAGCCTGGTGATTCGCAGGTCTGCGCCGTCGGGGGCTCCTCTGGGCCTGGAGGGCTGGTCCAGTTTGACGGGCGCAGCGCGGGCCGGGCGTTGGCCGCAGGAATGAAGGGAGGGTTCCAGCCGGGGAGGAAGGAGAGGAGCCGCCGGAGACGCTGTCACTCGAGGGAACGCTTGAAGCTGTGGGAGTGAGGAGAAGCCGGACCCGGAGATGTGCTTGTCTGGGCACGGGAACCCCGAGTTCCTGAAGCTTGTTTGGTCTGAAGAATTTTCTGGAAATGGGCACTATCCTTGAAAGAATCACTGACTACGGCCTTTTGTGCCTGCAAGCAGCTACTCCCCTCACTGCGCCAGCACCTTAAGTTTGAAATCAGTCGGCCAGATCGGCCTCCTGGAAGGGGTTAGTACTCCTTGGTTGGTGGGATGGCGAGTCTCCCCACTGAACGGAGCTCCATTGCCTCCCCACGCTATTTGAGATGTTTCTCTCCTTGATGGCGCCTGAGCCTCTCCAGGCAGGACTCTGGCTTTCCTTGCCCAGGGTCCTCGCAGTCAGAGCCTGCCCCCCTCGCCCGGGCTGCCTGGCTGGGCCAGTGTGGACCAGTCTTCACCTAGCGCTGTGTTCCCAGATGGACGCCCCAGCAGGCCCCGGCCCCAGCACCGGCGTGGGGGAGATTGGAAGCCAGAGCTGGCGGATGTGTGGATACAGAAGCAGCGAAACCCCAAATGGGTGTCCTTAAGAACGCCAGGAAAGCACCAGCAAGAGGGGAGTGAGGAGCGCTGGGATGGGGAACAAGGCTGAGATGAACCTAAGACAAATTCTGGCTCAAGGAATCTATCTAGAAACCCTACATTTCCTTCTCCATCCTCACTGCCAGTAAGAGTGAGATCCCCCCACAGAAATGCAAGGGTGTCTGGTCCCTCTCACCCCCAGCCCTTCTCCTTCCCACAGAAGCAAAAGGGTTGCCTTACTTAGGGGAAACACCATCCCTTCCAACACTTATAGATGTTATTCATAAAGACTGGTCAGATGAATGGAAATAGGGCCTCTCTCTGGTTCCATGAGCCACATGCAAGCGTGAACAAGGGGTCAAACGAAGTGGTTAAGTGGTGACACAAGCTGAGTCTCTAGCCTTTCCAATGGCTGCGCAGAAGCAGGCCCCAAGCCGAGCAAGTGCCCTGAAAGCCTGAGAGGGAGCCTCCGCTGGGGGGGGGGGGGGGGGGGGGGCACAGCTCCGTCCACAGCGTGCAGGGCTGTTTTGTTTGTTTTTGAATTTTTATTGCTGTTGTTTGAAGATTCTATTTATTTATTCACAAGAGACGCAGAGAGAGGCACAGAGAGGCAGAGACCCCAGGGGAGCCTGATGCGGGACTCAGTCCCGGGCCCCCGGCATCACGGTCTGAGCCGAAGGTGGATGCTCAGCCACGAAGCTACCCAGGTGCCCCCGCTGTCATTTTTAAGTGGGCTCCGTGGATCCTAACATAGGGCTTGAACTCATGACCGTGAGATCCTGAGATCGAGACCTGAGCTGAAATCAAGAGGCAGACCTCTGGCACCCCTGCTGTAACCCCCAGGAGAAGGGAGACTGCAGAATTTTCTCCCTGTCTCCACTCTGGTAGCAGAACAACGGCTGGAAGCCGGGAGCCCCGGGGTCTAGTCCCGGCTGTGCCCCTAAGCAGCAGGGCCCTGAGCAAGTCACTTAGCCTTTCTGAGACTCAGACTGTTGCTCTATAACAGTGAGCATTACATTAGGCCCACGATGGCAAAGGGCACACGTGTCTGTCTGTCCAAGGTGCCTTCCGGAGATGCACATTGCTTATTAGGGGCACCTGGGGGGGGTTCAGGGGTTAAGTGTTCACCCTGGGGTGCGACCCCGGGGTCCCGGGATTGAGTCCTGCCTCGGGCTCCCCGCAGGGAGCCTACTTCTCCCTCCGCCTGGGTCTCTGCCTCTCTCTCTGTGTCTCTCAGGAATAAACAAATAAATAAAATCTTTATTTAAAAAAAAAAAAAGAATTTTTCCTACAGCATTCTAGGCGGACCCTTTCGAATGGAGTTGATACAAAAGCCAAAATCTACTTTTTCTCCTTCAACGGAATTATCTCTACAGTCCCCTTTGGCTCCTAAATTGAAGGTTTTGACTTTCCAGCTAAGACATGGCCATTCTTCTGATTAGTAATAGCTCACCCCAAAAAAGGAAAATGACAATTTAGGATCTTGGTTTCCCACATCCCTCCCCGCACCCAGGGGCGGCGCAGGGTCTTCCTGAGGCTACCCTCCTTCCGGGCAGAGGTTCTTGTCTCTGCATTCGGCTGCCGGGCCGCTCACCCAGCACCCACTCCCAGGCTATAGCCCCCTTTTATCCCCAGTAGCCTTCGCTTAGCAGCCTGGCGGTTTACAAGGGATGATCTCGGGTGACCAAAGCCAAGCGTCAGAAGAGAAGGCTTCGGATGAGCTGATGATGCCTCCCAAAGCTACAGCCAGGTTTGCAGCTCCTGCAGGAGCGATCACACAGGCAGTACCGGGAGGGCGACAGCGTGGGAAACCCAGGTGAGCACAGCTGTGCTTTATTGAAAGAAGCGGTGAGGTGGCTAACATGGGGCCCCCGCCCCCCGACCAAGCGGAGCAGCCCTGGGCAGGGCAGCCCGGGTTTGGGAGCAAGCCGGAGGAGCCCCGGCTGCAGGGATTCCCCAGAGCAGGAAGGCAGGGGAGGGGTAGCAGGTGCCACCTGCGACAGGGCGCCCGCTTCTCTGGCCTCAGGCCGAGAGCTACAGACACGCATCAAAGTGCACTGGCACGTGGGGGTTCCCCTCACAGGCCACGACGATGTACTGCTCCTTCTGCGTGGTCGTGTACACGCACTTGGGGAACTTGGAGCCGTTCTTCAGGCGGCAGTCGGTGATGTTCATCTGGGAGCGGCTCTGGTGACAGTTGGACTGCCCGTTCTTGCAGAGCACATCCTTCTGGGAGCAGACGGCCTGGACGTCTGCCAGAGGCTCGTGCACGAAGGTGTTCACGGGCTTGCACCACCCATCCGTCATGTTGCGGCGCTTCATCATCAGGTTGCAGTAGCTGGCGCTGATGGCGGCGGGGTGCGAGTCCATGTGCTGCCGTTGGAACTTCATGGCCTTCGACTCCCTGGCCAGAGAAGGCTGCACGCAGGCCAGCCCCAGCAGCGCCAGGACCACTAGTGGCAACAGCACCAAGAACTTCTCCTGAGCCATGGCGGGCTCGCCTTCTGGAAGAGCCTAGCTGGGAAGGGGAGAGAAGGACAAGCGCCGCCTCAGGGGGAGAACCCCAGCTCCCGCCTGTGGCTGCCCCACTCTCAGCCTCCCCCTGGGGCAGCTGGAGAGACACCTCCTCCTGTGCAATTCTCCCGGCAAGGACACAGCCACGCGCACCACTCTCCAGGGCGTTGAACTCCCGCTAGCTAAGGAGAGGCGGTCCTCCCCTCTGGGGGTGACCTCCAGAGTGAACTAAAATCCCACAATCCTGTGTCTGAATACTAGAGATTTTTAAATTTAAAATATGTTTGAAAGATAAATACACTTATACCCAGTGCTCAAGCAGCTCATTAGAAAATCCTTTTGAATAAACCATGAGCTACATTGCATCCCTGAAATGCAATCACGTGTCCAGGATCATGACTGACAGAGGCCTGTTGTCCTTCGCCACAAGGGAAACAGCCCCGTGCCTGACACGGGCATCACAAAGGGATGCCACTGTAGCCCCAAGACAGATGCTTGGCTCCCCCAGTGCCCTTGGTTCCCTGCCGCCTGCGTGCTCAACCCTATATTTGCCTACCCCAGGCTCTCTCAGGCTCTATCCTCCCCAACCCTGGTCCCTCCAATCCAATGCAGAAGCAGAAAGAGCCCCTGAGACCACGTCTTTGGCCACTGACCTGGGTCTCTAGCGTGGTCTCTAGGAGAGAGCAGAAGGCCAGTCTCTGCAATCCCTTGATCCCTGGAGAGGGAATCTTATACAGATTACAAAGGGGCTTGGCTTCCAAGAAAAGATGGGTGGGAGGAGCGTCCTGGTTTCAGTGTAGAGGGAAACAAGGACATTGTGAGGAGGGGACGTTGTAGGGAACCATCCACACCACTCTTTTCAGGACTGCTGGGAAGGGTGAGGCTTGGCCACAGGAACTTTATATGAACCTCATCTGTTTGCTGGTTCCAAGGAGCAGTGGAGAAAGCCACTAGGGTACTGATGCCTGAACCCCAGCAAGGCCCTTGTAATCTCAGGGGGCGATTTTCACCAAATAGTGCTTGGTGGTTAGCAAAGGACTCATAAACATGTGACCACCAGAGCAGCGGGGGAGAAAGGAGGTCCTCTTTCTCCCCAGGAGCCCTGGCATGGCTAGCATTCCAACAGCACCTCTTCCGGGGAGAAGGGAGTGAGGCGTTTAGCTACCCCCACCTGGAAGCCTGTGCAGACCTGGGGCTGTGCCCTGGCGGGGAGGAGAAGACCTGTGGCTCGCCCGGTGCTGGCCACTTGAGCACTCCTGGGGTGGCAGGTGAACGTGCGGCAGTTCTCGGCCACAGCAACCACTCCTGTAAGGTCAGAGTTGAGGAGAGAGATGAAAGCCAAACCAAACCCCCAACGGATGTCTAGCTGGCTCAGTCGGTAGAGCGTGGGACTCTCAATCTCAGGGTCTCAAGTCTGAGCCCCATGGTGGGTGTGGAAACTACTTAAGAAAAAAAAATCCCTTTTGTTTTTTTTTTTTAAGATTTTATTTATTTATTTATGAGAAACACAGAAAGAGAGAGAGAGAGAGAGAGAGGCAGAGACACAGGCAGAGGGAGAAGCAGGCTCCATGCACCGGGAGCCCGACGTGGGACTCGATCCCAGGACTCCAGTATCATGCTCTGAGCCAAAGGCAGATGCTCAGCTGCTGAGCCACCGAGGTGTCCCCCCAAAAAAATCCCTTTTGGAGGAAAAATAGAGAACGTCATATTTCTTAGCAGCAGAATTCCCTCTGTAGACCGAGAAAATGAGGCAAAATTGAAAAAGAACAAAAGTCCTTATTGGGGGATCTCAGAATTGCATTTTCTGGAGCACAGATTCCAGAGTACTCAGAGAAGCGCCCTGCCTCACAGGAAGAGCAGGGGTCCCAGGAGGAAGAGGGCGAGGGGGGGCCAACACCTGACCTGAATAAGAGAGGAGAAGGAGAAAACACCGTGATTGGCACTAGCAGATTGAGCCGTGCTTATTTACACTGTGATCGACTAACCGGTTGGTGTTATCAAACCTCACTCTTCGTGATATGCGTTGATTAATTACTCGGTCACCCGAAAGCCCACACTGACAGTTTTATGATCCAGGATGCCAGGTGTCCCGTTGACTTTATAAGAAACTGCTTGTAAAACAATCACCGGGCCTGGCCCAATTCAAAAGTTCATTAAAAGGGAAAATGGAGCTTCAAGATGGAGTCGGTCATGGCCAGAAATTTTATGCAATTTCACACCTCCTAGAAAGACTTGTTTTTGCTGGGTGACAATTGCAATTACTCTGGAGTCAGGATGATCAAAATACCCGCCGTGCTCTGGATTTAGATTGTCTCAGTCCAAATTCTGATTTTGCATCTTAAGAGCTGGGCAAGTTACAGAATTGAATTTGTCTCCCTGTTCCTCAGCTACCTCATCCCTGAAATGAGGATGATGATATGCATGTCTTAGATTTATTACGAGGACGAAATAAGGTAAGATGTGCAGAGGGCTTGGAGGGTCCTTAGCCCGATAAGTGATTGCTCACATCGGGTGGTGTTGAGATCCTCCATGAAGAGTGTCTCGTTCACACTGACCCATCTCCGACTCCCTTTTTATTAGAGGTTAAGTAAAGGGCTTTTGTTTTGCTAAAACCCTGAACTGAGAAAAGTAGGCAGTTTTGAAGCCCTGAGGAGAGGAAGAAAGGGGAAGAGGAGAGAAGAGAGGGACCTTAGTGGAAAGAAGAGAATTGTTTAAAGGGAAGTGTTTTTGTTATGTTGCCATGTTATATCCAAGAAATCCTGAGTAAAGTCAGCATTATTTGCTAACCTGTATGGTTTTGAAAGTAGAAGAGGGGCTAAGGAAGCTGTGGTATGGTGTGAGCTTCTAGTCCCACGTTCCCGTGGTTTGTCCAACACCCTACAGTACACCCAGGCTTTGTCTCTCAGTCCTTTCATAGCACTCACATCATCTGGATTGCGGTTGGGAGGAAAACTTTTCTTGACGACTTAGGTTCACATCAGAGACCCAGCAAATTCACTGACAAAAGACAGGTTAACCGGAAAATAGACCATGTCCGTGCATGTGCCTATGTAGGAGCACAGAAGAAGTGGCTCCTTGAACAGCTACGGATAAAGGTTTATATATTAACTTAATAGGGGAAAGAAGGGAGGGAAAGGACTCTATAGGAAATAAATGTGGTCTTGTTTATGTTTTCTTAGGAGAGATAAATGAGTTTTAGGGGAACAAATGGGGAGTAAGATAGTTTGTGCGAATGTTTGCTTTTGCAGGTGTGAGTTGTGGGTCTTCTTCCATGCTGTAAAACTCCCCAGTGGGGACCCAGGGCAGCTTCACTCTCAGAAGGCTCGCCTTTATTCAGATAAGAGAATCTCTGAGGGGCCTGGGTGGCTCTTGATATCAGCTCAAGTCATGATCTCGGGTCGTGAGATCGAGCCCCGTGTTGGGCTCCATGCTGAGCGGGAGCCTGCTTGGAATTCTCTCTCTCCTTCTCCCTCTCTCTTCTACCCACTAACTATAAATAAATAAATAAATAAATAAATAAATAAATAAATAAATAAATAAAATATTTTAAAAACTTTTTAAAAGACGATATAGCACCCCACAGAACAGCTCTTAACCCTTCTGCTGGAAGGGACACATGCCACTTCTATTCCCACTTCACTGACCAGAGAAAACCTCATGGTCACGCTTAAGTACAAGGGACAGAGAAATAGGATCCTTCTAGTTGCCTGGAACAAGAGAATTATTTGTGAACAGCTTTAATGGCTGCCATAGAATGACAAACACACAACTAATCTAGAAAGAAGGGAAGAAAAGAGAGGAAATAGAAATGCCAGACAAATGAGACAAATAGAAAAGGCAAAATAAGATAGTAGATACAAATGAATAATTATACTCTGTAAATGGGCTAAATGGGCCCATTAAAAGACAAGATTGGCAGGGGGGAACATCTAACACTCTTCCTTTCTTTCTCTGTATGTGTATGTGTACAGAGAACATACACACACACACTATGTGTATGTTCATATATACATAACATATCATATATATATATACATACGCCATATACATACCTTACAATCTTTAAAGATGTTTGAGAAGGAAATACTTTATTAGATGATGAGATTTTATCATTGAGAGAGCAATGGAGTGTTTGCTGGAGTAGTTTCAGTAAGTTGAAGAGGAAGAGACAAGGAAATGGAGTTAACAAGGAGGCTGACCATGAAGAGAAGGAGCGGGTTTGTGCACTCGTGAGATGGAGGTGGCTGGGGAGAAGATGACGTGAGGGTGACATGACATGACATGAGGGTGTGCACATCTTGAGGAAAGACCCAGTACAGGAGAAGACACTGAAAATACAGCGCAGAGATAGAGCGTAGCCCAGGAATGGGGCAGAGGTGGGTAAAGGTACATACAGGAGGGATCCCTGGGTGGCGCAGTGGCTTAGCTCCTGCCTTTGACCCAGGGCGCGATCCTGGAGACCTGGGATCGAATCCCACGTCAGGCTCCCGGTGCATGGAGCCTGCTTCTCCCTCTGCCTATGTGTCTGCCTCTCTCTCTCTCTCTGTGACTATCATAAATAAATAAAAAAAATTAAAAAAAAAAAAGGTACATACAGGAGACTGTCTTGCCCGCAAGGACGGCGGGAAGGGAGAGGTGGGTACCGGACAGGGAAGAGGATGCCGCTGAGAAGCAGCAAAGTTGACTAAGAATATGAGCAGCAGAAGAACGTCCTTTCCAACAATGGAATTTTCTCCTCTGAGTGGGCCTTGTTTGCCTCAAACCTCTGTTTTAAAACAGGATTCTGGGGGCCCCCGGGTGGCTCAGCGGTTGAGGGTCTGCCTTCGGCTCAGGGCGTGACCCCGGGGTCCCTGGATTGAGTCCTGCATTGGGCTCCCTGCATGGAGCCTGCCTCTCTCTCTGTGTGTGTGTCTCATGAATAAATAAATAAAATCATTTTTAAAAAGTCTGCATCATCTCTGTTGTCTTCTAGGTCATGGGGACAGTTATCTAGTATAGAAGGAGTCTGCGACCCATTACTGAGACGCCTCATTTCATATACATAAAATATGATACACATTAAGTCACGGTTGCCGTATTTATCTTCATTATACAGATTAAAATATGATATCAATCTCTCAAGAGTTTTCTCAAGTACTTGACATACATCACAACTGTCGCTTCTTTATGCACATACGATATAATATTCATTTCCATAAACTGCTCTTGCGTATTTGAATAGAGCCAGTAGAGTGGAGAGACTGTACGTATGAGTTGCAGCTTCATGACTGGTTGCTATGTTCAGGAGAATCATTTCACCTCTCTGGACCTCGATTTCATCATCTATAAAACACACAGGCTGGATGACTTGGCAAAGCAATAATAAAAGAGAATCTCAATGCATACGTATTGGAGTGTATTTGGACAGGGGTGTGGAATCAGTTTACCCTTTAAATCATTCCTGCAACATTGACTGGCATTTTTCCGGGTGAGTGCAGATTAATACACAAAAGTCCTGCATTACTAATTTAAAAATCAGTAATATGTCAACTTCCGTAATTTGTTTCCTTGTCTGTAAATGAGGAATAATTAAAGTACCTACTCTAAGATGCTATACACTGAATGTTTGTTTCCCTACCGCCACCCAATTCATATATTAAAACCTGACTCTCAATGTGATGATATTTGGAGGGGGGACCTTTGGGGAGTGACTGGGTCATGAGGGTGGAGCACACGTGAATGGGACGAGTGCCCTTATAAGAGACACCATAGAGAGCTCCCCTTACCCCTCTGTCATGTGACGTAATAGCAAGAAACTGGTTCATGGCTCCGAAACCATATGCCCCTGGTTGCCCAAGACCATCCCTATTCATGCCTGTTCTCTTGGCATAATAAGTAATAATGTCCCTTTTCACTCTCAAAAGTGTCCCAATTCAGAGGGTAAATTATATGGTCACCCTATTCAAGGCATATAGTAAGCCCTAATAGAATTTTATTATTATTATTATTATTATTATTATTATTATTATTATTACCAGTACTGATATTGTTTCTTCAAGAGACAAAATTAAAAGTTCAGTTTTCATTCTGAATTAGTAGAGGTGACAGTGATTGAAATTTTTGATTGGGAGGGAGGGATAGACCAACAAGTCTCTAAATCCTATCTTTATTTTTTTTAAGATTTTATTTATTTATTTGACACAGAGACAAAAGGAGCACAAGCAGGAGGAGCAGCAGGCAGAGGGAGAGGGAGAAGCAGGCTCCCGCTGAGCAGGGAGTGCAACATGGGGCTTGATCCCAGGACCCTGAGGTCTCCTCATGACCTGAGCTGAAGTCAGACACGTAACCGACTGAGCCACCCAGGCGCCCTACATTTTATCTTTATAGACTTGGGCAGCAGTGCAAATAGAATGGGTGTGTCAGGAAAATGCAGGCAGATCTGGGCTTGGGCATCACTGTAGACGCGCTGAGATTTACTTTGGGGTGACTTGCAGTAGGCACGGAGATGGTCAAAGCGGTGCCCCTGTGAGAGCCCTGGGATTCCATGTACAGACTGAGCACAATTCCACAGGGGTGATAGTGGGAGCCCTGGCTGTGCCTGAGTCTCCCAGGGGAAAAAATACAACAGATACGTTTGTAAATAGGAAGCAAGGGGAGTGAAAGAAGGCTGGAGAAAGAGATGTCTAAACAGCGCAGCTCATCTTGCACCTAGAGGTTGCCTTTGACTACTACCTTCTGTTTGGTAGGCAGAAGGTGTCCAGAAAGGTGAAGGGAGCCGATCCACAGCCGGGGCTATCTTATCTGCAGTCCCCCATCTTGCCCCATCTCCTGCACTCCCTCTCAAGAGCCCTGGATTCCTGCAAGGCTCCTGGGGGAAGCTGCCTCGAGACAGCTTCAAATCTCCCAGGTATACCCAGGCCGCAGAAAAAAGCACCATTGCAGATAACATCACAGAGCTGGAGCTTGGTCAGCCAGCTCAGATGACTGGAGTTACAGCTGAATAATGAAATCATTATTGACTTAAGTTCTCAGTGAAAATCAAAAAAAAAAAAAAAAAAAAAAAAAGTTCTCAGTGAACAATGTAGTATTTGTTTAACATTTCTGAGCTCTTGGTGATTCTTCAAGTTTCAGAAAATACTCTCTTCCAGAACAAAGTATTTGAAGTTAGACTGGTGTGGGGAGTAAGGCAGGGAGGTCTGGGATTTGTCCTGAACTTTCACTGACCTTCCAGCCCCTTCCAGGCATGCCCTTTGTAATCAGTTCATCATGTCCGTTGACTAGTCTAAAGGAAAGAAAAGAGACCTCCCTCTGGGGTGGCCAGATATATATGCCTGCTTATCTGCATATTACCATCTCAGTCTCAAAACCACTTTCTGCTCCTGATTCTATGCCCACTTAACTTCACATCTGACTTTGAGGAACATAATGTAGTGAAAAAAAGCACAGGCTTGAATTTGAGCCCCAAGGCAACAGCAGTACAACCGAAGGCTAACGACATCGTGTTGGTTATGCATCGCTGTACCGCACACTTACTAAACAACTTTTATTATCTCTGAGTTTATGGTTTAGGTATAAAACTGCAAACACATCCTAAACTTTTTTGGGTAGTCTTGTTCATTACAGTGGTGTGGGCAGAGCAATTCTCAAACTACGTTAGATGTATTACAAGAGTGAACAAATGAGCACAAGGGTTGATGATGTGAAGAGCCAGGGCTCACCCTGGACATGTGATTACAGAATGGGTGGAGGAAACAGAGGTGAGGAGGAAACTTTTTCCTCTACTCTCTTGGGTTCAGTGCCTGGGGACCTACAAATTAAACTGACAAAAGATAGGCTAACAAAAGGGGGGGAAAAGTAGTCATGTACATATATACAGCACCAAGAGTGAACCTTAATGTATTCTATGGACCTTGGTTGATTATGAGGTGTCGATGTGGTCCGTCAGTCATAACAAATGTGCCACTCTAGTATAGGATGTTGGTAGTGAGGGAGGCTGTGCATGTGAAGCATGGGGGCCAGAGGGCATATGAGAACTCTGTACTTTCTGCTCATTTTTTCTGTGACTCTAAAACTGTTCTAAAAAATTATATTTAGAAGTAAAAATTAAAAAGAGATGCTGATTTCTTCATAAGTTTCAAGGATCTAAAAGACAAAGACTGTGGAAATGTTACAGATTAAAAATGGCTAAAGAGATGTGGCAACTAAATGTGACACCTGACTCTAGGAACCTGTACTGGGAGAAAGCACACAGATGAGAGAGCGTATGTGATGCAGGAGAGGCTTCTGCGTAACCTCCAAGTCTGTACTTTCAGGCCCTCTGTGTGACAGCCGCAACCCATATCCCACACCAACCCTACAGCTCAAGTGCATAGGGATGACCCAGGAGATTAAAGCCATTGCTATACACAGGATGACCTAGAGTGGGGCAGGTGCAGTTTCAGGATTTGTCATCAGCAGAGAAATGAGAAGGCAGCCTTCATCTTAATCTAGAATGTGTGGACAGACCACATGGTGAGTAGAGTTCAATGACCTCATCCTGAGAACAAGCTGTCTAGCAGCTTCACATGGCGACCATGCACCCAAAGAGGATAGGCTGTTGCTCTCTGTGTGGTCAGACTGATCAGACCACGATAAATGAGGCTGATAAAGGAGAAGGCCACTCTCAGGAGGCCACTGAGAAAGGAGGGGACGATCAAAGAGAAGATCTTTATTCCATCAGTAGCCTTTCATGATCACTCATGGGGAACGCAGATTCTTTCAAACACCAGTCCAACTATTACACTTTTTTGGCAGAAAGAAAACCATATATAGAGAGAACCAATGGAGAGAGAGCCCCTGTGTATCTTCCGTAATCCAGTGGGGGCATCTCACAGCCTTCTCTGTCACTCTCTAATGATGGTTCTAAATCTCTGCGTTAGTGTTTTGAATGCAATTACTTTTTATCTATTCTCAGTATTTACAGTAAGTTAACATCTGTACAAAATCTGTCATTACTTAGCATAGTTTATTGTTGCCACCACTACCATCATTCCAATGCCTACTGCTCCTACTTACTGCTGCCAATGGCAGAACGCTTAGCATGACTCCTCAAGGGAAAGCATCACTCATTTCCTCTCTGTCTAGTACCAAGGCTCATTACATCCTTCTGTCCTCTGAAGGGAACCTCAGAACCCCACAGGCATGCCACCTCGCTCTCAGAGTCACAGTGGAGAGAGTGGTTGACCTGGGATTTGACTGCTGGTACTCAGGTTGGATCTCATAAACTCCTTGTAGTGAATTGATCCAAATTTCACTCAAATGAGAGTCTACAGTCAACATGGTCTCCCCTTTGAGAAATCTAGGCTTTCCTGGGGCAGTGAGTGGCTCAGTCGGTGAAGCCATCGACTCTTGATTTCAGCTCAGGTCATGATCTCAGGGTCATAGGATCAAGCCCCATGTCAGGCTCCAGGCTCAGCATGGAACCTCCTTGAGCTTCTCTCTCCTCCCTCTGCTGGTCCCTTGTTCCCTGCTCCCACTCACTCTCTCTCAAATAAATAAGTAACAGAGGGTCTTTTTGTTGTTGCTGTTTTGTCTGTTTGTTTGTTTGTTTGTTTTTTCAATTCCTCATGGGCTGCTTTAAGGATGGTGGCCTTAGAAGTCTTTCTCTCTTTTCCTTATATTTTCATGATCTCCCCCCACCCACTATCACCACCACACATGCATGCTTTAATGTACTGATTCAATCCTTATCCTAACAGAAGTTAGGTCAGCATCCATTTCCTAGAGGGAATATCCTTATCTTTTATTTGTTCGAAAGGAAAGGAAGACACAGAAACTCCAATAGGAAAAATGAGGATTATACACCACGCAAATAGGAATGAATATCTGTTGGGGGTTCCCTTTTTTTTAATGAAAAGAGGGACCCCGGGGTCAGTGCCTAACAAGTTGCCTTTTCCACCAAGTGGCCCAATTGCAGTGACCTCAGAATGCATGGGCTATACCATATGGCATTGTTACTACCTTGGTATTTGATAAGTTTCATTTAGGTCTTTGTTTTTCCTTTGTTAGTACAGATAGTTCCCAAAATGCCAAACGGATTTTCCATGCACATTGAGCTCTGTGGGGGTTAATGTGAGAGAGAAAAGATGAGACAAGGGCAGAGTTCACAGGTCTCAAACTTGATCTGATTAAACCTGAAAGAATTTTTCAAGGACATAATTCTTCTACATCTCTAACAATAAATATATTAAAGATTTTACTAAATTAGAATTATGTTTCAAATTGTTAGGTTCTAAGTAACTGATCAACATTCTAAAAATCTTATTTGTTTTGCAATTCTTAGGAATCAAGCTCTGTTATTCAGAGAAAGCCCTCCCTTCGTCCTCCCTGCAAATAGAGACCCATAAAGCTATGGAAACTTAAGAAGAGGCTTTCTGGACTTGGAAGGCTCACTGGCATCAGAGAATGGATGTACATCGAGGGAGAAAGGTTTCACAAAATTTCCCATGGGCTAACTTCATTCTGCAGCCTCATTCACAAACCCCTCCCCGTTCAGACTGTTCTCATGTCAACAACCCACCTCTCAGAAGAATAGAGGAGAGTGGGAATATGATTTCATGGTTATCTTGGAGGAGGAGTAGAGGAATTTCTTCATGTTACTCTTGTAGGTCTTGTGCCATCAAGGTCAATGACATGACCTTTCCATCAGCAATTGACAGCTTCTATCTGACAAGGCTGTAGTAACTGACTGGCATCATAAATTCCATTCAGAACTGTGTGCTCTTCCTATTGTCCCAGTTCACTGGCTAGTGTGACACCAAGATTACACTGAAACTGAAGAGCAAACGGGGGAAGATAAAGAATCCTAGGATCCAATGGGGATCATGAAATAAATCAAGAGCATTTTCCAGTTTATCAGGAATTACAGGGAAATGGGGTTCCAGGGCCTAAATGGCTGGAGACAAAGAACAAAATAAAGTTAAATTGAATTTATAACAGAGCTTTTCATGTTCTAGCATGCATTGCAAATATCTTAGAACCAATGACAATAAACAGATTTTTGTAAACTTTTCCGTAACACATAGGAACTCCTCTTTCTCAAGAGAGCATCCAGTGCTACTAAAGCTCCTGCAATACCCCTCCTCTAAGATCTAAGAGGATTAAGATCATTGACTAATCTGCATTAGTAAAATTACTTGGTCTTTATCTCTCCTCTCCCCACCCCAGTGGAGCACCTGTGGAATCTTCTGTTCCCACAATACTAATCTTCTAAGATAAGAGGGCATTAAAGACCTTTGAAACTCACTTTGTAGGAGAAGGAAAGAAAGGCAAACCACACGGCGCTGTGGCTCCATTTTAAACCCCCCCCATGGCTCGACGGATGGTCCGACTGGTGGTTTCGAGAGCCTTCCGTAAAGCCTTCTTAACCAGGGCAGCGCTGCATTCGTGTGCAGTAGGATCAAGTTCCCCTCCACACCACTACTTTTCAGAGGATTCATTAGGATACCTAAGATACTCACACATGCATTTTCCAACTTCCCCTTAATCATGTCCTCCACTTTGGGCTCTTGGTCACACAGAAACCCCTAAGACCGGCTACCGAGTAAAAGAAGCTGCTTCTTATCATGATATACTGAACTGTCTAAAGAGCTGGCTCCCAAGGAGAATGACCAGAGTCCAAGGCCAAATGTTTAGTTGATTCAGGCTGATGTCAGAATTCTAGAAGAACCAGCCCTGTGGGAGGAGAGACACCGCTGGAGGTTTCAAGCACTGCCTGGCACTCTCGGTCAGGTGGGAACCATGGTGTTTGCAGTGAATCGCCCGTTGAAGGGAGGCTCCTGCCAGCAGCAGGGAGGCTCTGGACAAACCGGAGCCAGCCTTCAACAGGAGAGCACTAGTAAGAGATTTGAAGCTCTAGGATTCTCACCATGGCACTGGTCCTAAAGAACAACTAGAGTTCAAAGCAGGAAACCCAGACAAATGATCACTGAGATATAGAGCAGAGAGTAGTACCACATACAATCAGTAGAATATTCTGATTTATATACTTACTGATGTTTGGCAAACTTGGGTCAGATGTAAACATGTCCCCCACTCATCAATCAAACAGCATGAACCAGGTCATGCACCAGGTCATAGGGATTCAAAGACACACCCCAGTCCCAGGGAGCCTCCAGTCCTGTGGACTCAGTGGAAAGGGGCTCCATGCAAGGCAAGACCAGACCGCAGGCATTAGGGAAGGAAGAGTGCCTGTCACACTGGGAGCTGTATCTTTTCATGGAGTCTTCCTTCTTGTCTCCTTATATCCTTCCTTCCTCCTTCTTTCCTCTTGTTGTCTCCTTTTGTCTCCTTTTCTTCCTTTCAGATGTCTCATATCCCCTGGCCTATTCCATTACATGGCTCACTCACATTTTACTATAGCACACGTGTGTCCCTGTTCTTAACACTATGTGCTGACCCGGAACACCCTAGAGACAATCAGCTGGGCATAACCTGGCTTGGGTATTATTAGTGGACCTTCACACATTTTTGTACTTTTACTTAATAAACTTTTAGACTATTTGAGAATGTTCATGTAGGAGATCCTGATTTATGTTAGAGTCTCTAGACTTCTATGTCAGAGAAATCCAGGAGCATCTGAATTCATGACAGTGCACAAGTAGTGAGAGCAAAGAGATGCATTCTAAGGGTGTTCACTTTCAAAATGATTCCATGTTTTCACTGAATTATCTTCCCAACTGTTAAGACCTGTAGCGCAGTAACTTCTAATTTCGGGCAATACAGTGGCTCTCAGGAATGTTGCCACTCAGTAGAAACTTCCTGATCCCCACTTTTTTGAGACTAAGGAAAGGATGCTGAAACATCAAGCAAATCACCTCCCTTCCCTGGCTCACCTCTCCTGTAAGACAAACACCCACGCGCACACACACACACACACACACACACACACACCTCAAAAGGTCTCTTTAAGTTAGGCCAGGAGAGAACAGCTGAGGGGCACAATGCATGGACACCTCTACCTTTGCAGAAACTGCCACAGGTTCCTGCAACTGGATCTCACACTGCGACTTGAGGTAAATTGGATATTGTAGGCTTAAGGTCCGATCATTTCCTGTTCCTCCTATTCTGAGTCCTGAGTCCTAAGAGCTCAGAGACAGTGCTCAGAAATTTTTCAGTAAGAAAATTAAAAATTCAGTAAGATATATGCAAAGCAGGATATTTTGCTGAGATCTTACTTTTTCTTTCTTCTCTTGTATTTTCCTCATTCCAGACTCTTCGTGTTCCCTTGGCTAAGGGATGTCTGCAGTCTTTGAAACTGGACATATTTGAAGTCAAACTTAATTTTATTATGTTTTGAGAAGCCTGACCCACCTTCCAAGCCCAGGGGATATAAAAAAAATCAGAAGAATAAAGAGGAAGTGGTTTCCACACTCTTAGAAATTGTCTGCAAAGAGTAAGTTCTCTAGAAATTCCCTGGGTCTGTCCATTTTATGTTCAGTCCATCTCTTCTCTTGTCTAAAATGAAGGTCTCTTGATCTAAATGCTATGCTCTCCCAGTCTAACCCTCTCAGTCCAAAAGATTTATTCCTGTTCATTATAACACATTCCACAATCAGAACTGTGGGCAGAAGGGAAAGTACAATTTATTTTTTTTCCTGCTCTATTGAGGTATAATTGACATTTAAAAACCTGCACATAGGGATCCCTGGGTGGCGCAGCGGTTTAGCTCCTGCCTTTGGCCCAGGGTGCGATCCTGGAGACCCGGGATCAAATCCCACGTTGGGCTCCCGGTGCATGGAGCCTGCTTCTCCCTCTGCCTATGTCTCTGCCTCTCTCTCTCTCTCTGTGTGTGACTATCATAAATAAATAAAAATTAAAAAAAAATAAAAAAATAAAAACCTGCACATAATTAATGCATATAATAAGTTTGAACACATGTACACACTCATGTTACCATCACTTCCAAAAGTTTCTTTGTGTCTCTTTGTTGTTGTTGTTGTTGTTTTGTGGTAAAACTTAACCTGAGATCTAGCCTCCTAACAAAATTTTAAATACCCAAATACCTTGTTGTTTGCTACAGGCACTACATTGTACAGCAAACTTACTTAGCTTGTATAACTAACTAGATATACATTGAACAACTCTCCATGTCGCCCTCCCCCTATCTACAACTCTCCTGTGTCTATACATCTATTTTAGATACCTCTTTTATGAGGAATCATGCAGAGTTCATCCTTCTGTGCCTGACCTATTTCACTTATAATGTTTTAAAGTTCCATCCACAGTGTTGCAAATGGTAGGATTTCCTTTTCAAGGTTGAAAAATAGTCTATTACATGTATATACCAATTTTTCTTTATTCATTCATCTGTTGATGGACATTTGGGTTGTTTCCATATCTTGGCTGCAACGAGCATGAGGGTGCAGATCTCTGTTCAGGATCTTTTTTTTTTTTTTCCTATTATGGGTCTATTTTTTAATTCACAAAACTTCTGGCACTATATGTGGTTTTGCTGTGGTTTTCCACAGCAAGCAATTTTCCAGTTCGCTGCAGGCACCAACGGGGTGTCCTGTAGTTTAATTTAATTCTCACAGTAACTACCTAGAGTTAGTACATATCTCACAGATTAAGGGTTCAGTTGCACAAGACTGTCCTCCACTTCAGACTCTGTCTGTCCAGGATCTTGACTTGAATTCTTTTGGATATATATCTAGAAGTGGAATTGCTGAATCAAATGGCAATTCCATTTTTTTTTATTTTGTTTGTTTGTTTTCTAAAGATTTTATTTATTTATTCATGAGAGACACAGAGAGAAAGAGGCAGAGACACAGGCAGAGGAAGAAGCAGGCCCCCCACAGGGAGCCTGACATGGGACTCGATCCCCAAACCAGGATCATGCCCTGAGCCAAAGCAGATGCCCAACCACTGAGCCACCCAGGCATTCCATTTTTTATTTTTGAAGAAGAACCTCAGTAGTGTTTTTCACAGTGGCTGTAGCAATGTGCACTCCTATCGCTAGTGCAGAAGAGTTGTCTTTTCTCCATACCCACCACTGGTTATCTCTTATCTTTTTGATAAGAGCCATTCTAACAAGTGTGAAAGTTTTATCTCAATATCTTTTAACAAGTATGAAGTGGTTTTGTTTGCATTTCCTGATGGTTAATAATGTTAAGCATATTTTCATATACTTGGCCATCTGTATGTCTTCTTTGAAGAGATGTCTATTCAAGTTTTTGCCCATTTTAAAATTGGATTAATTATTCTTTTTGCTATTGATTTGTATAGTTCCTAATATATTTAGAAATTAACCTCTAAAAAAAAGAAAGAAATTAACCTCTTATCAGATATATGAAAAATAAAAATAAAATTATCTCTGCAGATGACATGACCTTTTATGCAGAAAATCCTAAAGGCCACACACACACACATACACACACACACACACACACACACACACAACTGATACAACTAATAAACATTCATTAAAATTACAGGATACAAAATCAGTTGCATTTCTATACACCAACAGCAAACCATCTGAAAAGGAAGTTAAGAAAACAATCCCACTACAACAGCACTAAAAAGAATAAAATGCTTAGGAATAAACCTAATCAAAGAGGTAGAAGACGTATATCCTGAAAACTATAAAACACTGATGATAGAAATTAAAGCAGACACAAATAAATGGAAAGACATCCTACGTTCATGGATTGGAAGAATTAATATTGTTAAGATGTTCATACTACTCAAATCAATCTACAGTTCCAATGCAATTTTTATCAAAATCCCAAAGACAATTTTTACAATTTTTTAAAAATTGCAATTAGGGCGCCTGGGTGGTGTAGTTGGTTAAATGATCAAATCTTGGTTTGGGCTTAGGTCTAGATCTCAGGGTCTTGAGAACAAGCTGCACATTGGGTTCCACATCCAGCAAGGAGTCTGCTTAAGTTTCTCTCTCCCTCTCCCTCTGCCCCTCCTGGCACTCACTTGCTTACTCTCTCTCTTTCTCTCTCTCTCTCTCCCTCTAAAAGAAACAAATAAATAATTTTTTAAAAATATAGTTATCTAGAGGGTGAAGCATTTTCCTTGAAGTCTCCTTGGGGAGAAAGAAGTGAACTAGCCCCACAAAAATCAGCCAAGAATTCTCTGAGCAACCCAGGGATTCCAAACATTGCTCTATCATTATCACCCACCTGGAGGAGGAGTCTAAAATTTTAGGCAAATGTGTGATTCTCATTACAGCAAGAAGAGGATTTGGTGAGGCTGTAAAGGATCTCAGAACATCTGATTTAAGGAGCCAATATCCTAAATAATATTTTTTTAAAAATTCTAATTAGAGAAGTGACACATATGCAACATAGAAATGTTAGGAAATTTGGAAAAATCACAAATCTTAAAAAAACAAAACAGGAGTACCTGGGTGCTCAGTCAGTTAAGTGGCAGGCTTCAGCTCAGAGTCCTCGTGAAGGGGCAGAGGTAAAGTCTGCTTCACCTCTGCCCCTACCCACCTCATATGTTCATGCGCTCTCTCTCTCTCTCAAATATGTAAATAAAATATTTGAAACAAAACAAAACAACCCCCCCAAATCTAGTCAGCTGTAATCTCAACAAACAAAGAGGCTCCCTGCATGGAGCCTGATGTAGGACTCGGTCCCAGGTCTCCAGGATCACACCCTAGGCTGAAGGCAGCACTAAACCACTGAGCCACCCAGGCTGCCCAAGATTTTTTCTTTTTAATTTGAAGACAAGTTTACTGCATTTGACATTTATTGGAAGGCTAAATAAAATGACATTATCAGAGCTTTTGGTTTAGAAAATAAGCATACTCCCTCATGGAGAACAAAATCCAGTATTTTAGGATTATAACTCAAAACTTCCAAAACTATTTCTATGCACTATTCCCAGCAATTACTCATATTGTCATGTAGTTACAATTTCCAATGTCTTCCATTCCTTGTCTACACAATTCATTCCTATTTCTACTTGTTGTCTTTTTTTTTCCTGTCTGAAGGACTTCCTTCAGGCAATGAACTCATTTAGTTTCTGCATATCTAAAAAAGTCTTTGCTTAATAAGCCTAATAAGAGAGACACATCTGTAAGTTTTATCAACAAAAAGGTACAAATAAAATGTCAGAACAGAAATCAGATGTTGGGGCAGCCCTGGTGGCTTAGCGATTTAGCACCACCTTTAGCCCAGGGCATGATCCTGGGGTCCCGGGATGGAGTTCCGTGTCCGGCTCTCTGCATGGAGCCTGCTTCTCCCTCTGCCTGTCTCTCTCTCTCTCTCTCTCTCTAATAAATAAATCAAATCTTAAAAAAAATAGAAATCAGATGTTGTTCCAAATATTAAACAGATTATGAATAGCTTCATGCTGATATATTTATTTTTTTAAGTTTTAATTTAAATTCCAGTTAGTTAACATACACTGTAACATTAGTTTCAAAGGTACAATGTGGTGATTCAACAGTTCCATACAACACCTGGTTGTGCTAATACATCTAAATACTTTAGATGAAATGGATAAACTCCTAGATTAAAATGCACCCTGCTAAAGCTATCTCAAGAAGAAATAGAAAACTCATTATCTCCATAACCATTAAAAAAAATTGTAACAGAAATTGAAAATAGTCACAAAGAAAATGTTAGGGCCAGACACCACTACAGATGAGTTCTGTAAATAATAAAATAATACACAATTCCAATTATAGGAAATAGAAAAAGAAGGAATACTCTTCAAGTCATTTCTGAAGGCTAACTTATAACTTGGATACCAAAATCAGACAAGATGATACAAAAAATAATAATAATACATACCAATTTCACTCATGAACGCAAATGCAAAATAATATCCTTAAATATTAGCAAAGTCAACTCAGTTATATATAAAAAAAAATAATTTAGCATAACTAAAAAGGATTTAAGCCAACGTTCGTTTAGTACTCTAAAATCAATTAATGTAATTCACTCCATTGTTAACCAGGAAAAGAAAGTGAAACTTAAAAGGAACAAAGACTTTTATTTGGGGTCTCAGAGTTACAATTCGGGGAGCACAGATTCCAGAAAAATCAGAAAAGTGCCACTTCATGTGGGGGGAGAGCTATGGGTTTTTATGAAAAAGAAGGAAGAGGTAATTACATGATTTAGATAAAGAGAAGCAAAAAAAAACCAAAAAACAAAAAAAAACCTCTTAATTTGGTGCTAATCAGTTGAGCTGCTTCTGATTATTCTATCTTATTGATTACTTTATTGGTGCTATCAAATGAAATTGTCCCTGGTATGTATTAACTAATTTTACTGTCCTCACATGATCCTAATGCCAGTTGCCCGGTTGAAATTTTATGAGCAATTGCCTGTAAATTGCCGCTTCTGGCCCAGATCAAGGTTTCATTCGTTGAAAAGGAAACTGGAGTTGCTTACATCCAGAAATTTTATACCATTCCACACCACTGACTGATTGGGAGTTACTATATGACCGTTTCATTAGATGCAGAAAAAGTATTCAATAAATTTCACAATCTGTTCAAGGATGGAGACCTGAAAATGGCAGTCAACAAAAAACCCTTAGCACCAACGGGACTTACCACGATGGCCCCTTAAAGATTTAGAGAAAGCACTTTTTTTAAAAAAGATTTTATTTTATTTATGAGAGAGAGAGAGAGAGAGAGAGAGAGAGAGAGAGAGAGAGGAAGGGGGAGGGGTAAAGGGAGAGGGAGAAGCAGACTCCCCGCTGAGCAGGAGGCCAACGTGGGCTCGATCCCAGGGCCCCGGATCCTGACCCGAGCACAAGGCAGACACTCAACCACTGAGCCACCCAGGCGCCCCTATCTCTCACATTCTGTAAATAGACTATTAAGGAAACATTACTACTTAGAAACAAGACCCTGGCAAGGCTGGTGTCTGAGAGTGGATGAGAACCCGAGGCGCCTGATGGATGGAACTTAGGTTAGTTAACCCTCCCGCACAGGCGGCCTCCCCCAGCACAGGCCGCAGCCAAGGACACTCAAGCTTTGGGGTAGACGCTTGTCCCTGGGCTTCTACCTGCTATCACATTCCTGTCGGGGCCTCAGACAGCCTCGGAGTTGGGGACACTCAACCCTGCCTTACAGTCTATTGTGAGGCTTAAATGAGGTAATTTAGGTAAATTCTTTTACAAATGGGAACTTTACAATTTGCTCCAGAATACGCTCATAATGAATGTAAAAATAAGTTAGCTGGCCATCCTAGCATCTCTGTTCGTCCACCATATATATTTTTTTAATTTTTTAAAAGATTTTATTTATATATATGACAGATGACAGAGCATGAGCACAGGAGAGGGGCAGAAGGGGAGGGAGAAGCAGACTCCCCACTGAGCAGGGAGCCTGACACAGGGCTCGGTCACAGCACCCTGGGATCATGACCTGAGCCGAAGGCAGATGCCTAACTGACTGAGCCACCCATGTATCCCTTGTCCACTATATATTAAAATGACTATTACTGTAACTCTCCCCAGTATTAAAAGACCAGAGTTTAATCCAATTGATACTGACTTCTCCGACACCCATTACTACTACTACTACTACTACTACTAATAATAATAATAATATGTTGTGCCAAAAATGTTCACTTTTCCTAGGCTTCATTAGGTCCAGTAGCAGCAAGTGCATCTGGAAGGGTTTTCTGTTTCAACCCACAGCACCCTGTCCCCTCTCCCATGCAGGAACTTCAGAACTTACCTCCAAGGAAGACAGCATGTGCACTACGGATAAGTATGTGGGACTTGATGTTACTGTTTTGTTCCAGGGTTCTAGCTTGTTTATACAAGTAAAAGTTTGGAAACAAACAGAATTTTCTGAATATGGGACTGGTTAAAATATAATGATACATCCTTAAACAGAAAACCAAACCAAACCAAACCAAACCAAACAAAAAACCCAGAAAACCATACAAATAGAAGGAAGTAGGCTTTTGCTACTGCATGAAGGATGCCAGTATGCCAAGATACATTCTTAGTGGGAAATAAGTAATGGTGCAATAAACTGCCTGTGAAATGTATTTGTAAGGGAAAAAGAGGAGAGAAACACGTGCACATATATATGTTAACAAGCTTTAAAAGGTGTGTAACATATGTGACTGTGTAAAGACTGAAAGGATAAAAAACAAACAAACAAACAAACAAACCCTGAACTGTGTCTGGATAAGAAAATTGGAATCTAACAAACAAGGACCAAAGGAAAACATCCTTTTTACTAGATTTGCTTTTTTGATGTTTAATTTACATTTCCATTTGCACAGGTAATGCATTCATACAGACTTAAAGGGCCGCCTCTCCATAGCGGTGGGAAGGACCCGGCAATGCAAAGGCCGAACAAAGGCGGGAGGTCAAGCCACCAGGGCAGCGGCCCAGTTGACCTGACGGCGCGAGGCCTCCTCCGCGAGGTGGGGGGGGACCTCGGGGCGCACAGCGAGCGCGCGTCCTCTGAAGCCCGGCACTGCTCCGCCGTTTCCGAGCGCGCCGCCGAGGCAGCTCCGGGAGCCACCTGCTGGCGAGCCGAGGTCATGCGCATGACCTGAGTTCTAGTGGGAAAGGATTGCTCGGGCTGCTGTGATGAAGTTTAGGGTAGAAGCAGGGAGTCCAGGTTCCAGACTTTTATCATGATCCTGGTGGGAAGACATGGTCTCTCGGACTAAGTGGTAACAGTGGAGGAGGTTAGAGACGGCTGGATGCTAGACGCTGCATGAGTTTTGAAGGTGAAAACAACTGACTTTACTGACAGGCTGGAAGGGGGACAAAAAAAAAAAAAAAAAAGGAATCAAGAACAGCCCCGGAACTGCTGGCCTCAAAATGGAAAGGATGACATTACCTTTGACCAAGGAGGGGAATGTTACTGGAGAAGCAGTTGTAGGAGAGGAAGAGAAGAGAAGGTCAGTCTTCCCGTCTGGGACATAGTAAGTTTGACGTGACAGGTCTATTAAACTGAATTGACAGAGATGTCCAGCAGACACTTGGAAATATGAGTCTGAAGTCCAGAGGAGAGAGCTGGCCTAAAGGTATGAATTTGGGAACTGTTGAAATCTCAATGGCATTTAAAGCCTTGAGACTGGGTAAGATCAGTGTGTGTAGATGGAGAAAGGACATACTGACCCTGGGGCTCCCCCAAATCCAAGTACCGGGAAGAAGAGAAGGAACTTTTGGAAGGGGCTGAAAACAAATGCTCTGTGAGGTCACAGAAGAGCCACAGTGGCGTTCGAGTAACCAGCCTGCGGCTTGACTGTCTGCCTTGGGGGAGCCAGGACTGATCTCAGGGTGCTTTTCATCCTGGCTTCTGTCATAAGAAGCCTCACCAAGGAGGAGGAGTAGTCACCTGTGCCAAGTGCTGCTGAGCGTGGAGAACCCACCCTGCCATAGAGGGGAGGGCTTCTCATTCGTATCCCCAGTGGTAGAGCTGAGGAGTCTGGGGGGTTGATCACACCGTTCTTGGCCTAGAAGAAGACAGTCTGGTCCAGAAGAGAGTAGGAAGAGGACCCACATCTGAGTCATGTTTTCTGTCCCCGAAGAGGAAATGAAGAGGCAGAGAGTAGGGCACCTGTGTCTCAATCCCCCTGGTTTCAGTCCCTCCTTCCCCAGACCCCAGGCCCTCAGCCCTTCCCAGTCTCTCCCATTCTCTTCTCTCCTCACTCTACTCCCCTGAGGAGTTCACCAAGTCATATCCTCCTTCCTCTTGCACACCCAGTCCCAGCTCCTGCCTCCTTCCTTCCTTCCATCCCTCTACCTGGAGACCTCTACAGGTTGCACGTAGACCCACTGCATTTGTCTAATTGCCACACAGCCCCAGTGGAATCCTCATATCAAGGAGCCATGTATTTAATTCCCAGTTCTGTCAGCTAGACAAATGTCCTGTGTCAGCTAGACAAACGACACCCCCATTCTGGTCCTCAGCTCCTAAATGAAAGACTTAGAGAGAAAGACCTGACAAATTCCTTCCAGCTCAGACTCTCTGTAGTTCTCTGAATCCCTGATAAAAGAAATGAGTAGGTATGTGTGTGTGAAGAGTGTCTATGAAAAATGCAACTCGTGTTTCTGAATTTTTCTACTAATGTAAATCTGATTTTCTTAAAAGATTATACCTAAATCCAGAAGAAATAGCCTGGCTACCTGAAACAAAATTTATTATATATACACATATGTTTGTATGTATACTTATGTGATAGTTAATTTTATGTGTCAGCTTGATTAGGCCACAGGGTGCCTGGATATTTGATCAAACATTATTCTGGATATTTCTGTGAGGATGGTTTGGGGTAAGATTAATACATTTTTTAAAGTTTATTTATTTAAGTAACCTTTACACCCAATGTGGGGCTCGAACTCACAACCCCAAGATCAAGAGCCACATGCTTTCCTGACTGAGCCAGCCAAACACCCACCCTCTTTGTTTTTGTTTTTTTTTTTTCTTAAAGTTTGAGTACAGCAGAGTGCTCTCCCTAATGTGGGTGAGCCTCATCCAATCACTTGAAGGTCTGAATAGAATAAAAAGGTAGACCCTTCCCCCAAATGAAACAGAATTCTCCTCCTTGATGGGCTTCAACTGGACATGGGCTGCTTTCTGCCTCCTAACTTACCCTGGAGCATCAGCTGTCCCGGGGTCTCAAGCCTGCCTGCCTTCAGACTGGAACTACACCACCAACTCTCCTGCATCTCCAGGCCGCCGAATCACCTGTGAGGTCTTAGAACCTGCCAGCCTTCATCATTGCGTGAACCAGTTCCTTATAATGAATCTCTTATGTGTATCCTCTTGGCTCTGTTTCTCTGGAGAAACCTGACTAATGCAACATGTCTATTTATTATTGTTGCTTTGTTATTGTTGCTTTAAGATGATCAAGAAATCATGTAACTATTACATGGAAGGCAACATGCAAATCCGTATCCCTCAGAGCTGTTTTTCAATTGAGCAAGAGAAAGGTTCAGCACAGGAGACTACAGGGTGATCTTACGCCCCTGAGCCTGTCCAGGTGTGAAGAGTGGTGGTTGGCTAACGCCCTGGAGTCAACAAACATCCGTGGGGTAGTTTCCCTCCTTGCCTAACTCCAGTAGGGTTCAACCTCTGGTCTAATAGGAAAACAAGAGGCCTAAAACTCATTAAACCTAAAAGGAAGCTTTGATGGATGGGTTCAGTGCAGCCTAAAATATCTCAGCATCACTCACAATTTGTATGCTTTGTGGAGTATTGGAAATGAACCAGGAGACGCGGCCTCTTCGGCGTACCTGTTTCACACCGGGCAATTGGGGTTAAGCCCCCCGATGATGCTGTTGAGTAGGTTACACTCTCTGCACGTCCTGGTGTTTTTACCTGTGCTTAGGATCTAGAATAACCCACTGTCAGACTTAGGTCTGTGTATCTGGAAAGAATTTTACTGTTTTCCGGGCAGAAAAGACACACCTTGTCTGAGGTCATGACGTAGTAGGTGAATAGTAGGGCTGTGAGTCAAGCCCTTCTTAAAAAGCTCACGCACTTTAGCAGACAATGCAGCTTGTCCCTCTTGACGGAAGGATATGAGGCAAGTAGGAGAGAGGAGGGCATGATGCTCCATGCAGGAAAATACCCTGGCTTTGGGGGATGAACATATCTTAACAGTTAAGGGACCAACAATTTCTCAGAAAAGGCATCAAAGGGAAAGACCCAACTACTAAATATATCATTGGTAATGACTATTCTTGAAAAACAGCATTGTTGGCAAACAGGTTCAAATTGAGAAGCCAGACAATTACGGCATAGACCAGGTAAGCCTGTTTATCTTAGAGTCTCCCAGACGTCAGGAAACTGGCACCATGGCTCCCATCCCATCTGTATTATTAATTAACATTTCCTATTTTTATCAACACACTTTTTCACGCAGTTTAGTTCTAAGCAATGAAACATGTGAAACTGGAGATTTAGCGTATTGATTATTCATTTGCATTAAAATAAACACACGACAGTTCATGCTTTAAATATTTTTGTGCCCCACTTTACATCAATCATCTCACTTCCTACTCGTCATTCAGATTTCATATTTACAGAGTTTTATCTCAAGCTTTAAACTCAAACGTTACCTGGAAAACGTTTTCACAGAAGAAGAAAAGACCCAAAGACATTATGGAAAAAATGGAAGCCCAAGGTCAAAGATTTGGTCAGATTTATCCAATTCTGCTCAAAACCAAGCAGGCTCCATATTTTCATCATTATGGAAGTGTTTCGAATCGCTCACTAGAGATGTTCCTCATATTTTTCATAGAGTTAATAAAGAAGTAATTCTTGCAACAATTTATTTCATTTACTCTGATTCCACCAGGAGAGTAGTATGTTAGAAGCTGATTCAGTCTCAGTTTTAGCAAGACTCCCTAGCTGATAGTTACATTGAGGTAGTGGTGACCGTACATTTGGCTACTTTTAAGGAAGCCAGAATGCAAATTTTCTATGTGAAAATTCCCATTTGGATAAGTTACCACTAACTTCAAAACTCCTATTAAAAAATAAAAAAAACAAGCAACAACAAAACCTACTGAATAAGCAAATCAGAGAGGCTCTTGAGCTGGCTATACCCCCTCTGACTGCAGTGTGTGGGCTTTGCCTCTCAAACACTCAAGTTCAGCTCTTTACCGGTTGAGACTAGAACCATTACTACTAGCATTACAGAGACTACAAGCATGACAGCATTACACTGTTCCTAATTCACTTTTACATCCTTATCACCTATCAAAATGCTTCACATACCACGTACGTGAATAAACTCGCTTAATAATCAAAGGAATTGAGGAATTTGACAAAACAAGATGACAAAGCAGATGACTAGCTCTGCATTCAGTCCTGTCCAGGTCAAAGTTTATGTCCATATTTAATATTTAAGGACGTCAATAACATGATTGCATTTTCAGATAATAAGAATATAGAAAGATAGTAAAAAAAATGATATGGGTTAGTTCTGTTGGAAGATGATATTATACTAGTTCAAGATTCTAATTCCAATTTTTCTCACTTAGGAGCTGGATCAGTGATTTAACATGTATATCTTAGCAGTTAGACCTTCCTCCCCTTTGTGCCTTTTTCCGTATCAATCCATTTATCAAGGTTGCCCATTTTTCCCTATTGCCCAGCAAACCCCTGCTCATCCTCATTGCCTTGCTCAGATGGAGCTTCCTCCTGGAAGCATTCCTGGATACAATAGGGAAAATAACTTCCTCCATCCCTTAAACTCCCATAAAACCACGTTCATACAAATGTTATTACTTCTACCATGCATCTGGTTTCTCTAATTTCCCATAAGCTACTTGGGGATCTTAATATACCCTATGAGTCACAGTTTCAGAAATAGAATGCTCAGTCCACAAACAGCTGGTTTATAAATAAAGATAAAATTCCCATTTTACATAGTAAAATAACAACCACTGGGAATATAAATAACAGGTGTGTGGAAAACAGCATACATGTGAACTAACACAAGATTCTAGAAACTTAGTGTCCCTTACACAACACTCATTCTTTTTGAGATCTCACAGGATGACCTCTGTGTTTTTTCAGGTTGTTAGCTGACATAGAGTAGAGGCAGCAATCAGGTAAGACTAAAAATGAGAGAAAGAAGTCAATCCAGTGCAAGTGAAGCAGAGGGGAAAAAAAAACAGAAAGAACTTAACGAAATACTTTAACAATCTGCAAATTTTTGAACAGTAAGAAATTCAAAGACTCAAGTTTCCAGCAGTGGAAGGTGATGAGATGGAGAATGTCTGTTTGAAGAAAAAAAGGGGATATGACTAAAAACAAAAAGGAATATGGGTTCCTCTTTGCAAATGGTCCCTCCTTATTCTATTTTTTCGATGTTAGGCCTCTGTGTAATGTATTTTTTCTATGTTAGGCTGGTAGCCTCCTTTGGTAGGCTGGAGTAGGATTAAAAAGAAGGAGAGTCAGGGAACTGACCCGGCCTGTAGAATCTCAGGAGGTTTGATTGATGGCTGATGCCCATAGTACCTTTGGAGCTAGGGTAAAGGCATCTTCACAAGTTCAAAGTGTAAATTTGGAACAAGAATTGTACAAGAAAAATAGGATAGCACCTCCCATAATACATTCTCCTCCTTTCCTGATTTTAGGCCCTAACACAGAGTTTGGCACATCTAATGCAGTTAGTAAAGAACTCCACTAATTCAGAAATGAAAAATAATTTCCATTTTACAGATACCTTTTCCTACTATGCACCTTTTTCTCTTCCTTCTTTTCTCTCTCTTTCTCCATCCTTTTCTTCTCATATTTCTTCTTCATTTTTTTTTTAAGTAGGCTCCACACCCAGCACGGAGCCCAACTCAGGGCTTGAACTCATGACCCTGACATCAAGACCTGAGCTGAGATCAAAAGTCAGATGCTTAACCGGTGGAGCCACTCAGGCACCCCTCTCTTCTTTATTTTCTAGACAACTTCCAGGATGGGAGGGGCCATTCCCAGTGATTCTCAAAAATACTGACATATCCTTCCAGAAAGTTGTCTCCTGAATGGGTCCCTATTGTAAGATAATATATTAGAATTAGAAACAGTATTTCTAGAACATGTGGAGAAGTTAATGAGTTAATGACAAATATAAGTTTCCTTCTTGGGACTCCTTTCCTGAGTCTAGACTGGAAACTACTAAGTTAGTTGTTGGACAATGGGATACCCTGACCCAGATGGTTGCAACAGGATAATTTTAAGATTTTCTTCAGTCACAAACTGAGCAAGAAGATGTCTACATCTTCTCCCTGCTATGCCATTGTGGCCCTCATGTCAAAGTCCCAGTCCATTAAGAGAGATATGAGAGACTCCCAGTTGGAGCCCAATGTTTGGCTTTTCTTCTAAGGCTTATCATGAACTAAAATCCATGCTGCACCTCTAAAGAAGCTTCTACATGAACATGACTCATATTCTGAAGATGTCAGGGTTCTGTTCATGCCATCCCACGCAGAGACTAGCACTGTTCTGTGATGCCATGTGGACTGGTGCTCTGGTGCTCCTTTGTCCTATATCCGTAGAGAGCCCTGGCTGGGCCGACCCCAGCCAGAGTTTTAAAAATCTATGATCCTAGGGTATCTGACTGGCTCAGTCAGTAGAGCATGTGACTCTTGATCTCAGGGTTGTGGGTTTGAGCCCCATGTTGGGCATGAAGATTACTTAAAGAAGAATAAAAATTAAAAATAAGTTGTCAACAACAGCAAGAAACTATGATCCCTCTGGAACCAGCGTGCCCAGCAAAGGTTTTTGCCGTAGGAGCCAGATCCATTGGGCAAACCTCTGTCCTGCAGCAGGGTGCTCTGTGATTGAACTAGTTTCACTAGCAGCACGACAACGTTGCCCTTAAGCATGAGTTCATCAGCCATATCACAAAACAAGGAAAGCCATTGCACTGAAAGACCATGTACCAATCCACGGGATTTCTTCCTAGTTGGGACTGAGAGGCATCAGGATGCAGATGGACTTGTGCCTGTCCCTGCCTTAGGCTAAGAGGCTGAGGCCTCCTCCCCTGGTATCTGCCATCCAAGAGACAAATAAGCCCCAGGGAGTCAGAAGGGAAAAAATGTGATCAGTTTTGTCTGATTTGCCAGTCAGTCTTCTTTACAAAATTAATCATAAAATTTACATTTAAGATATCTTGTATTGTAAAAAAGAAAGTGGAGGTGGGCAGGGAGAGAGGGAGAAAAAGAAAACAATAAAATAGAAAGAAATAAATCAGTAAGAGACACGAGACCAAGAACAAAAAAGGAAAATTTCAACAGCATCTGTCCTCCTAGTGGCCCAAGCGGAGGGAAGGGAGTACTCACCGAGCCTCACAGACAGGTGTCGATCAGATAGATGTCCTTGCCTCAGGAAACTTTGAGCGCCTACCACAACCATGTACAGTGGGAAACACCGGGAATAAGAGGATAGGTCAGGCTGGCTCCCACTGCTGCAGGAGAGCCAACAATGACTAAGAAGCCAGACAGGTCACACCGAAGGGCCACTCCCCTGGTTGTAATCTCTCCCAGCCTACGTGAAACCCAAGCCTCCGCGCTCGTCTCCTATCCTGAGCACAGATGTTGGGCAAAGCCTCTGCATAGGCCTTTGGATGGTTGGCCCTGATGACAGCAAGTGAGATCTGGGGACTTCCTTGGACAAAGTATGCACCAGCACCCCTTTCACAGAGCACAGTGCGTGCTGCCTCTTTGGACAGAGGCATCTGGGGCCATGACACGGTCTCAGCTATGTGAGTAGAAGGCTGAGGGCAAGAAGTGTGGGATTTAGTCCAGATCTTCTTCAATTAGCTGACTGTAGACTCTTGGGAGATGCTCACCTCTTTTCTTCACCTTCAAAACAGCCTGTGAATGTGTGTAAATTTGGTTCACATTATGATTAAATGAAATAAAATCATTGTATTTGCATGGTGCATTATAAACATAAGTCTCCACATGTAAAAATTTAAATATATAATATTATATTGTGTGTATATATATATATATATATATGTAATAGTCAAAACAACTTTTGCATTTGAGCAAGATGAAAGATTAGCACAGAAGAGCGAGGGGTGATTTCAGGAGTAAGAACCTCTGAGACCATCAGGTTAGTGGACTTGCTAATAGCCTGAAGAGGTCAATCCCTCAGCAAGTATTAATTTAGTGGTTTCATTTCTCAGATATCTCTAAAGCAGGAAACTTTTCTCTTCTTGCTCTCAGCTACCTCTAGCCCAATAGAAAGCAAGAGGGCAAAATATCTTTAACTTTAGGAAGATGTCCTGGGTGGTGAATTGTTGTGATACATAGCTTAGGTCCCCTCAGCGTCCTTCTCCCTTTACCTGCTATGTGGCTATCTAAGAAGGCATAGAAATAAAGAAAGAAACCACTAACACTTCTAAACACTTATTTTGCATCAGGCATACACACACACACACACACACACACACAAATATCCTATATACATATAGAGATTTACTATACATTTCTTACATATTTATAAATATATGCTGCATGTATTTGCTGCATAGCAAATGATCTGAGTGACTTAAAGCAGCAATTTTTAAAATTAATTTTCATTATTATGTAAATTGGCTGAACTCAGGTTAGCTCAACCCTGAACAGCCCTGGTGTCAGCTGGACTGGATCTTGCGGTTATCATTTAAGATGACTTCACTCACATACTGAGTCCCCTAGATGGGATGATGGACACTGGGCCTTTCTCTCCTGGTGTTCACTCACCTGCCAGGATCCTTCTTCCCAAATAGTTCTCTAGAAAGATAGCTGAATTTCTTTATGTGGTGCTCGGAGCTCCAAGAGAGTGAACACAAGTCACAACACCCAAACCCACTTTCCATTAGTCAAAGCAGCCTAGAGTTAGTGTCAGAGAGGATTACACAAGGTCATATATGTAGTGTGATATATTGGGGGCTATTCTAGAATAACCTACAACAGAGGAAAAGAATATCCTACCACAGCCCCAACCATTCGTATCTCACCAGGACCTCCCCATTCAGGTGGCATTAGGGGTTCTGTTATCACTGCAGCCTCCATCCCCAAATGGAGCAGATTTACAAGGTCTTTTTGGCAGCCATTCTGGACCTTCTGATATGCTAGTCAAAACAGGCCTTATGCAGAAGCAGAAGAAATGCTGAATGCTAGATTAGTCTCCTCACTAGAATGGTGGACAGCGGAGCTCTTCTCCTCATGATCTTTCAACCCCCAGAGCCTCTCCCTCCCTACGAGATCTCCAGTAACGAGGGGCTTTATAAAGACAGTTGGTTTTCATCTTTGTTGAGAGGAGAGCGGGGCAACAAAAATACTTCCAATGCCTTCAAATTCTGCGATTTCCCAAATACAATAGAAGAAAAAATCACCAAATATGAGATTCTTTATGAATCAGGGGAACACAAGGATTATATATTAGTGATCACCACATACGTTTAAAGTCTTCATGGAGGGCCTGGGTGGCTCAGGCGGTTAAGCGTGGGACTTGGTTTTGGCTCAGGTCATGATCTCATGGGTGGTGGGATGGGGCCCACAGCAGGCTTCTGGCTCAGCCGAGTTGGCCTGGAGATTCTCTTCCTCTCCCCTCCCCTCGCTTGTGTGCATGCACACTATCTCTCTCTAAAATAAAGAAATCTTTAAATTACATAAAGTCTTCTTAGGCATCTTAGTACAGACTAAAAAAAAAAAAAATTCCTCCCGGAATCCTACCTTCTTTCACTCCTTAATGCAATAGCTGGCCTTCTGCATCTCTAGGAAAAGTCATTAATTGAGTGACCAAACCTATATGTTTGGGTTGACAGCTCAGCTACAATTAATCTCCTCCTCCCATTGCCATGGCTAATAGCCTGGTAATGGATAACCATGTTTGCATCCTTAGCCTCAAAGAGTGGTGGGGCAGAGAAGCAGCTGTAGGGAAGGTCTGAATTCAGGTGCCAGTGTAGACAACTCCTTCCCCTCTAAGTATGCTACACTTGATAAAACTAGTATACTAGTAATAATCCAAAACTTTAATGAAAACCCATTTACTCACATTACAAATGAATAGGATGAGATAAGGAAGCATTTGAATGCAGAGGGTTGTTGTAGAGATAATACCATTTTAAAAGATTGTATTTATTTAATTGAGATAGAGAGAGAGAAAGTGTGTGTGTGTGTGTGTGTGTGTGTGTGTGTGTGTGTGTGTGAGCAGAGGGCTGGGGGAAAGGGGCAGAGGGAGAGACAGAAGCAGGCTCTCCACTGAGCAGAAGCTCTCCACTCTCCACTGAGCAGGCTCTCCACTCCAATGCAAGGCTTGATGAGAGACCCCATGTAGGGCTCAATCCCAGAACCCTGGGGTCATGACCTGAATTGAAGGTACATGCTTAACCAACTGGGCCATCCAGGGGCCCCAAGATAATTCCATTTAAATCAGGTAATGAGAAGTGCTGCTTGACAACTATATTTGTATGTATGTGGTCAATAACAATGGCCCAAAATAAACATACCAGTTTACTTAGAATGTTCTAAAAACATGTATTTCACAGACAGGGATAATGACAGGAGTCCTTGGGGATACAAAGAGTGAGATGAGAACCACCAGAGTGGAGACCCCTTCCATCTCTCACATTCTAGAACGCGTAATTTATTATGAAAACAACATCATTACTTAGAAAATACACCAGGTAATACAGATAAGTTATCCTGGATGATTGTTCCTATTTTAGAGATGAAGAAATAGAGGCGAAAGGAAAGAAAAGATTTACCCTAAAGATAATGTGCATCCCAGTTCCCTCTATGGGGCAGCCCAGAATATATGGGAAAACTCTGGCTTTTGAGGGAAACTCTTCCTTCTGTCACTACTATTAACTATGTGGGCCTCTGCAACCTCATCTTTAAATGAGGATAATAGGGGTACCTGGGTGCTGCAGTCGTTCGGGCAGCCAACTCTTGGTTTCAACTCAGGTGGTGATCTCAGGGTCATGATCTCAGGGTTGTGAGATGGAGGTGCACATTGGGCTCTGAGCTCAGCGGGGAGTCTGCTTGAGGTTCTCTCTCTCCCTCTGCTCCTCCCCCAGCCTCTACTGACTCTTGCATGTGCTCTCTCTCTCTCTCTCTCTCTCTCAAATAAATAAATAAATAAATAAATAAATAAATAAATAAAATCTTAAATTGAAGATAGTAGTACCTATCTTGCAAGCTGTTTTGAGGATGAAATGAGTCAGTCAATTTAAATAAGTGCTTACCCCAGAGAAGTCGCTTGGAAATGAGAGCTTGCAATTTGGTCTAAAATCTTCTATATTTAGAAACTAAATTAGTTGCCTTTGCTTGCATCCAAGTTTATCTAACACATAAAAACAGGGATTCCTTTCACTGCCTTCAGTATTAAAAATACCAGGACTCTGAAATGATAATGGTGACTTCAATGGGCAAAGATGTCACCAGGCTCTCATTTCAAGCAAAACATTTCTCTAGTCATGTTGTTATATTCTAAAAAATAATACTTTCCCAGGATTTCATGGGGCCAGTGACACACACGTGATTGATATTGCCAACTCACAGCTTCCTCTGACCCACACTGTGCAAAAAACTAGACCAGGTCCCAGGAACACTGACAGTGCATAAAAGTGAGTTTGTCAATAGCTAAACACACAGCGCTTGTTGTTATTTTGTCCCGGGATACCTATTCCAGCCGGTCTGTAGTAGTAAAAGATTAGAACAAAGTGTTCACCCCAATAACAAATTGATGTAAAGAAATGATGAAATAGCCCTAGACCAGACTAGAAGGTCATACCGCCATTTACTACTGTGAGGTACATCCTGTGCTGAAATATGTTGTTAGTGACCAGAAAAACAAGGTGCAGAACACTGTGCATAGGACGCTGCTATGCGGGGGATAAGATGGAGTGGACACACACACACACACACACACACACACGATACACATGGAGGAGCTGGTGCGCGTGTACCCGCTTATATACTACGGACGGACGGATGGACTGTGATAGACACAAGAACCTGAATACTTGCTGGTTTTAGAAAAGAAACCTGGGCCTTGGACAGAAAAGCCAAGAGCTCTGGGGGCTCCTGGGTTAGAGCACCGCCTACTTTGAGGTCTTTAAGTCCTGCGTGTCTGTTTCTCCATCGCTCCGCGGGGCTCAAAGAGCCTTTAGAAGACAAAGCTGGTCTCAGGCTTTGCTAAGCAAAACCGAGAAGGGGCGGCGCGGGGCGGGGAGCGGGGAGCGGGAGCAGGATGCGGGGCGCGGGATGCGGGGCGCGGGGTGCGGGATGCGGGGAGCGGGATGCGGGGCGCCGGATGCGGGGCGCGGGGAGCGGGGCGCCCCCTGCGGGCCGGTGCGGGTAGAGGCGCGAGAGGCTGCGGGCGCCCTAAGGGAGAGGCTGCGGGCTGCGGGGCTCCCTTAGAGCAGCTCGAGAACAAATTGGCCCCAAGAGTCAGAGAGCATCACCTTAGGGGGCATCAAGGCTTCGGAAAAAGGTGCTTCCCCCTGTTCCTCCTCAGCCCCCCACCCACGCACTGCGCACCCAGCGAAGATTCCCCGGGTGAAGGGGGGGCTAAGGAGACTTGGGAAAGCAGCAGGTGCCAGCCTAGGATGTCGCACCCCGGGCAGAGGGCAGTTACCCCGGAGGAGACAGCGGCCCTTCCCTGGTTGTCCACCCAGGTCGCCCCACTGTCTCCATCCCCCCACCCCACCCCCACCCCCACCCCCGCTCCTGAGGAGCCCAGAGAGAGGCGGGCCACGGTCAGCGAGGGTGCGGCTTCAGGAAGGAAGAGGGCAGCACGGAAGGCGGAGCCGACATCCCCGACCGCGTCCACAGGAGCCGCCTAGCTCCGCACACAAGCCCCCGGGTGCGAGGATGCGCGTGCACCGGATCCTAAACGTGCGGGGACACTAGGGTCCAGGCCTGGAGCCCACGCACTTGGTGAGCCGGTATTTTCGGCGGCTGAGGCGACAGCTGCCCATTACGGGATTCCGGCTACGGCGCCGCAGAAGCTCCTGTGAGCGAAGGTACTGATGGACTTGCAGGGCCTGGAGACGGTTCCCCTGCGCTGCCCCTTCACCGCGCCCTCGACACTGGCCGCACGGGGTGTCCCGGACCTTCTGTAGCCCTGATGCCACCGTAGAAGTGCTGGGCCTGGGGGCACCTGGCTGGCTCAGGCAGTGGAGCCTGTGACTCTTGATTGAGCCCTGCGTTGGGCTCCTGCTCAGCCAGGAGTCTGCTTCTCCCTCGCCCTGTCTCTCTGCTCCTTCCCCAAGTTGTGTGCATGTGCGTCCAGCTCTCTCTCTCAAATAAATAAATAAAATCATTTAATAAAAACAAATGAATGAGTGAATTACTTTTTAATAAGAAAGAAGAAGAAGAAGAAGAAGGAGGAGGAGGAGGAGGAGGAGGAGGAGGAGGAGGAGGAGGGGAGGAGGAGGAGAAGAGGAGGAGGAGAAGAAGAAGAGGAGGAGGAGGAGGAAGAGAAGGACGAGGAAAAGAAGAGGAGGAGGAGGAGAGAAAGAAGAAGAGGAGGAGGAGCCAGGCCCCAGAAAATAGTCTGATGTAGCAGCAGAAGCAGGAGAGTCCACCTCAGAACCCTGTTTTCTATGAAGGATAGGAAGTGGGATCAGACCCTGCCTGAGACACAGCATCTTCCCCCTTTCCTAGTGAAGAAATCTGTTGCAAATTCCCTCCACTTTTTCTACACTGCCTTTTCTCCACATCTCAGAAACACTTGGTCACACCTTCTTCTACTCGACCCTCCTCAGAAGGAGCCCTTCAAAGCCAGCTGGAAAGAAGGGATGATAGCTGTGCTCCCCCCCCCCCATCCCCCTGCAGAATGTTAGTTCCTGAAGTGAACGATCTACAACATCGATCTCCAATGTCTCTGCCTGAAACGTTATCTGTCATATGGAAGAGACCCTGTAAGTGTTTACAGTAAAACAAAATTGGGATCAATGGATCAAAGGACATCCTTTCGGCTCTTAACATACTCCAAATTGCCCTCCAAGACATTTGTACCTATTCACAATGCCATCTGCTAGGCATAGAGTATAGGTTTCACTGCAACCTGCCATTTTATTAGGAGAAATTGTGTCCCAATGTTTTGATATGTCTTTCTTCACTAGTGAGGGTAGATACCTTCCCCAAGGCGCATTTCACTAACCATAATCCTCTACTGTGAATTGTCCCTTTATATCCCAGTTACCCTTTTCCGAGAGTTTGCCAAGGCTGTAGCCAAATTTCTTTCTCCCCCTAAAGCAAGAAGCCACAGGCCCAAACTTGCAGTTAAATGAAGGACTTTTCCTAAGCTAGGTAGATCCCTAGGACTGGGCCCCAGAAGGCAGCTTACAACCTCAGTTTGCTACAAGGCCCAAAGCAGTTAAGATTCGCCGCATCACAGACTCTTTTCTTAAGAAGAGCTATACGTGAGAAATATAGTCTGACAGCTGTCAGCAGGTCCCTAAAATTTCTGGAAAAGTGCAAGTCTGTGAAAATGGCCCTTCCTTTTTATACTTTAAACCTTGCTGAGCCCGTTCTCTAAAACTTCTCCCCCTAACCCTCTAGACCGAGAGGGAAAGCAGAGGTTGGCGGCAAATGGTGTTGACTCAGCGTAGCTCAAGGACAGGTCCACACCGAGACCTTCTTAGCCAGCTGGGCAGTCAGTTGGCTGAGTTGTTCTGATACACCCTTGAGTGACAAAGTCGTTTTCTTCAAGAAGTGTAGCCTGAGATTCTATTCTATCCCTATGCCTCCCTGGTTTGGACCTCCTCCTGTTTCTTCTGATTGACAGTTATGTGAAGAGCAAATATTATTTTTCCACGGTAACAATGACTTTTTTCACAGTCAATATTTCCCTAGATAGCATTAGAGAAGATTTATAGATCCTGTCTCACACCCACAATTTGGCTTGGCACGATCGCACTTACTATGGAGGCTTTGAAGCCTGCCCCAGGTTGTTTCAAAGTTGCGCATTGCCAGTCCCCATTTTAGGCCAGAGCCATTTATGCCTTCCTCTCTGAAGCAGCAGCATTCTTTCAGTCTGAACTCTGGGCCCAGCCCTCATGGCTCAAATAGAAACTACTCTCCTAATGTCCATACAAAGCCAATTCAAGAGTTTATCTGTATTTGTACTTTGCCTGGAGAACATTTCTAAACTAATCTCTTTTTGGCCAACAATTCTAAACTTTTCCTGCCCTGGAGCCTTTCTCCCTCTTATCTGTACTCTAAAGAAACTCTTCTTTGCTTAAAATTCACTAACTATAGGGCATCCAGAAAGCCACCAACACATCTCTATTAGGCCTGCATCACTTTCACTCAAAAAATATTTGATCAGATATTATTAGGAATCACCTATTACTGTGTACTTGACTTTGCCTCAGTGTTGAAGACACAATAGAAACTAGCCTTAGACCAAGGCCCTTCCCAGGGCCTCACATTTGAAAAAGGCTGACAGGTAACTGACACAAACATACAAAATAATAAATGTATTAAGGAACACAGGTGCCTCTGTGACTTGACGTCCAGGGCGACCAATATTCCTAAACCTCTGCTTTCATGACTGACATGGCTCTGATCCAAGGGAAATACTTCTCCACACCTCTTGCCCAACATCCTTAAAAGGGAACTATGTCTGAGTGACAAGACTGTGTATAGATTGTGCCTTTTTTTTTGTTTTTGTTTTATTACCCAGGTTCCCCAGATGGTGTGTATTATCATTCATGTTGTATAAATTTAAGATATACAATGTGCTAACTGGACATATTTATATATTGTATTATGATTGCTTTTGCAGCTATATTTAGTACCTTTACCACATTACATAATTATCCATTCCTTTCAGTCTTCGGGATAATTACATTTTAGTCTTCTGGTACGTTTGGTAATTATAGTACAGTATTCATTACACTGTACATTAGAGCTCTATGATTTATTTTCTACTCATTGCAAGTCTGTACCTTAAACAACATCAGTCTTATCCCCTCACCCCTACCCCCTAGCAACCACCATTCTAGCCTCTGGTTTTTATAACTCTGTGTGGATTGTTATTATTTTTTAATCCACTCACCCATATATGGGTATTTAGGCTACTTCTATACCTTAAAGCCCTGATATTTTAAGGAAAAGGTAAATAACTCCAACCAGCATCAGCCTTGACTGACAGGAGGCACCGTTGTGAGGGGTGCTTGGCTGGTTGAGTCCATACAGCAAGCATGACTGCAGTGCATTTTTATGTTTTATTACCCAGGTAATGTATCATGGTGCCAAGCATCTCTTTCCTTCTTTTCTTTCACATTCTAATACACAGTTCTGAGGGTACTCACGAATTAGCACGATGACAGCTGAGGCATGTTTTGCAATATTCACTTTATTTACCCTTAAATTAGTACCTATGTAGTGTGAACCTTCATACTAATTCTTTACAAGACTCTATATATCTAGATATTGCTTGAAGAAGTGGTAAAAATCACAAAAGAAGTCACAGAACTTTATGTAATAAGACAAAAATATCTGTAACACTGTGATAATCTTAATGTAACACATGCAACCCCATTTCAATGTTACAACATGATATGTAAAACTCACAACTCATTTTCAAATCTAAATATTGCTTTATTTTCTTTTAAATATTTTATTTATTTATTTGAGAGAGACAGAAAGCACATGCCCAGAAGCAGGGGGAGGGGCAAAGGGAGAGAGAATCTCAAGCAGACTCCCTGCTAAGTGAGGAACCCAGGTTAGGGCTCGAGGGCAATGTGGGGCTCACTGCAGAGCTCAATCCCACAACCCTGAGGTCACCATCTGAGGTGAAATCAAGTTGAGTACTTAACCCATTGAGCGACCCAGGCTCCCCCAAATATTGCATTAAGAACAGTATTGATGGGACACCTGGGGGGCTCAGCGGATGAGCATCAGCCTTTGGCTCAGGGCATGATCCTGGGGTCCTGGGATCAAGTCCCGCATGGGGCTCCCTGCCTGGAGCCTGCTTCTCCCTCTGCCTCTCTCTGTGTGTCTGTCATGAATAAATAAATAAAATCTTAAAAAAAAAAGAACAGTATTGATAATAAACACTACCACAACCTTTTAACAGAGCAAAATATTATCAAATGGAAATTAATTTTTAAAAACTAATAACTTACAATGATCTGAGAAAGATCAGCTAATTTGACATTCATAAGAAAAACATACATTGTGTAAAAATTAGAACAGCTAGACTGTAACAACACAGTGATTTTGCTGAAATAAAGGCAACGCCTGAATTTTCATCTGTGTCTTTAGAAGGCCAATGTGTCTGCCTGCCTTCCTTCACACCGAAGACACGCAGCATGCCCTCCACCCGCGGCCTTCACCTGCGGGGGCCCTGCCTGGACCTGGGGGGTGGAGGGGTGACTGGGAGGGGCCAGCTGCACAGACAGCAGCGGCGGGGCACAGGGCTTTGCGGGGCTACAGGCCCGAGACCTGAGGAGGAGCACACTGGGCGCCGGGGCCCTGCCGGTGCTTCTGGGCCGCCGCGGCCACAGGTGCCAGGACGTGTGGCTGCGGCCCCCTTGCGGCCTCCTCCGGCCTGCGGCCCTCGTGGCACCTTCAGCCCCGGTGCTCTCCCCTTCCGTCCACCACTCCCCTCCCTTCCCTGGGACCCGAGGGCCCCGTGGAGCCTTCTTCAGGCCCAACCGGGTCATGGCCCAGAAGCTACAGAGCGGCTCCTACACCCAAATGGCAGGATCCAGCGTTTTCCCAAGCTCTGCAGAGGCCGCGGGGCCGGGGAGGCGAGCCGGGGGCTGGGATGGGGAGACTGAGGCAGCGGGGCCCGAGTCACTAGGGAGGGATGTGGGCGGTGGGGAAGGAGGCGAGGAAGAGCCATGCCAAGCACGGGAGGGCCCTGCGCCCCCACCCCTCACCCCCACCCCCTGCCGCGGGTTGGCCCGGAAGGTGGGGGCCAGCGGAGCCAGGAGGTCAGCTGAGGGTGACGGCCCCTCCCTGTCCCCCGCAGAGGGCAGCTCTCCCTCTACTGGGGGGGGGGGGACTCGCGGCCACACAGCTGCAGGAGAAGGTGCTCTCAGCCCACACAGCTGTAGGATGGAGGGTGCTCGGTCCCACACAGCCTCAGGACGGTGGGTGCTCGCGGCCCACACAGCTGTAGGAGGAGGGTGCTCGCGGCCACACAGCTGCAGGAGAAGGTGCTCACGGCCCACACAGCTGCAGGACCCACATGCCCTGGCACATGTACACCTGAGCATTGAGGCCCCCTCCTCGGAAGGCGGCCTCGCCCACGGTGTCGTCTGTGTGGGCACCCGCCCTCCCCTCCATCGCGCACCACAGCACCCCTCTCGGGTTTTGTTCTAAGTGGGCTCCACGCCCAGCACGGGGCTCGAACTCACACCCCCTAGGGGGAAGGCGGCTCGCTATGTGGACTGAGCCAGCCTCCTGTCAGTCAAAGCTGAGGCCGCTGAGTTCGTTGCCTTTTCCTCATCGTAAAGCCCTTAAGGTAGCCTAAACGCCCATATACCGGTTAGTGGATTAAAAAAAATAATAATAATCCACACAATGGATTATTCATCCATGAGAAACGAAGATATCCTGACATTTATAACAACACCAATGGACTTCATGCACATTACGCTGAGATAGCTCAGACAGAAAAAGACGAGTTTATCATGGTATCACTTATAAATGGAATCTAAAACAAACTTCTAAAAACCAGAGATTAGAATGGTGGTTGCCAGGGGGTAACGGTGAGGGGATAAGACTGATGTTGTTTAAGGTACAGACTTGCAATGAGTAGTAAATAAATCATAGAGCTCTGATGCGCAGTGTAATGAATACCGTACCATAATTACCAAACTTACCAGGAGACTAAAGTGTAATTATCCCAAAGACTAAAAGGAATGGATAATTATGTAATGAGGTAAAGATACTAAATATAGCTGCAAAAGCAATCATAGTATGATATATAAATATGTCAAGTTAGCACATTGTATATCTTAAATTTACACAATATTCTGTGTCAAATATATTCAATTTGTAAAAATCAAGGCTTTTGATGATATCCTATCTGTCCTCATCCTAAGTTCATATGTTCTTCCTGACACCAACTTTGCCTTCATAAGAAAAAAACAGCAAGAGGTCAAGGGAGAAGTCAATGGTGATTCATCTTGGAGAAAAATATTCTCGTAACAAAGTATAGGTTCCCTGGATGGTGTGTACTAGCATTCAACCTTCTGCAAAACAACAGAGAGAAAATTGCAGTTATCCAGAGGATGAAGCATTTTTCTTGAAGTGTTCTTGGGGAGAAAGAAGTGGATTGACCTCAAAAAATCAGTTAAGAACTCTCTGAGTAACCCTTGGATTCCAAACATTCCTCTATCAGTTTCACCCACCTGGAGGAGGAGTCCAAAAGTCTAGGTGAGCCTGTGGTCCCCCCCCCCCCCCCCCCCCCCGCAGCAAGAAGAGGGTTTGATGAGGCTGGAAAGGACCTCAGAACGTCTGAATTAAAAAGCCAATATTATAAATACATCTTTATTTTTTTTCTTATTAGAGAAGTAACACATATTCAATACAGAAATGTTAGGAAATCTGGAAAAAATCACAAATCTTAAAGAAAACCAAAAAAATGAAGACAAGTCAGCTGTAATCTCACCAACCAAAGATAAACACTCTTTATATTCACAAATTTCCAACCAGCATTTTTTTATTATATTTAAAATACAATGTGTGATGGGATACATAGTATTTTAGATTCTGCTCCTCCTTCCCCACTCCCCTGCCATAACAAAATAAAGAGAATGTCTTCCCGTTCCCATAAGCTTTCTCCCGGGGTGTATTTTATACTGGCAGCATAGTTTTCCATCCTAGATTTCCATCATTTACTTATCCTTTCTCTTATTGTTGAGTGTTTCAGTTATTCTCTCCACTCAGGACAACAGCCTGACAGCTGATAATCATGTCTGAAATTTTTCCTCAGCAATGGTGGCCTTTCCCTTCCAGCTGTTATAGGGCCTGTGATTACCAGGGTGGGGACCTGTTCTCCTTGAAGCTCTTGTTCTGTTCCAATTTAGACTGCTATTCTTAGACAAAATTCAATGAAGTAACTCTGAATATCTAATTGGCTTTATTAATCAATGCATGAATCAGAAAGCATCCCATCTAGCAAGTAAAAGGGAGCTTCTAGGAATCAAACAAAATGGGAGGTTTTCAGGGCACCTGGGTGGCTCAGCGGTTGACTGTCTGCCTTCGGCTCAGGTTGTGATCCCGAGATCCTGGGATGAGTCTCTCATTGGACTCCCCGCAGGGAGACACACTGCCTGGGTCTCTGCCTCTCTGTGTGTGTCTCTCATGAATAAATAAATAAAATCTTTAAAAAAAATAATAAAAACATGGAAGGTTTTCATAGGAAAAGAGAGTAGGACAAAAAGTTATTAGCAAAAGGAAAGAAAGGATTGTATCAGGCCAGGACATCTTGGGGTGGGGAGTGGGAGCTGCAGGGTTTTTATCATGTATATTACTTACTGCAGGAGCCCAGATCAGAAAATTTCAGACTATTAAAAGGTCAAATTCGTGGAATAGATTGAAACTAATTAAATCTTTCTTTGCTGTTGTGGGGGACAAATGACTCCATTTGGGGCTTCTTTAACAGCATTAACAACATACCTCACTGCTGGCAAAACAGAAATGCACGCTCTTTTTCTTAAAGATTTATTTATTCCAATGAGAGAGTGCAAGGGAGGGGCAGAGGGAAGAGAGAAAAACCCAAACAGACTCCTCTGAGCACAGAGCCAGACTCGAGCTCACAACCCTGACATCAGAACTGAGCAGAAAAAAAAAAAAAGAAAAAAGAAAAAAAAGAAGAACTGAGCAGAAACCAAGAGTGGAATGCTTAACTCCTGGGCCACCCAGGCACCCCAATGCATGCTCTTCTAACCCAAGACTCTCTTTAATCAACATATATTTTTAATTTTTTAATTTTTCTTAAAGATTTTATTCATGAGACACACACACACACACACACAGACAGAGAGGCAGAGACACAGGCAGTGGGAGAAGCAGGCTCCATGCAGGGAGCCCAATGTGGGACTCGATCCTGGGACTGTAGGATCACGCCCTGAGCCAAAGGCAGGCGCTAAATCACTGAGCCATCCAGGGATCCCCTCAACATATAGAAGGAGATCTGGGCCAGCCTAGATGGAGGTAGATATTTTACGGATAAAAACCTGAAATTTATGATGTGCTGGCTTGACTTCATCTACATGCAGTTTCATTCTTCTAAAACTTTTCTCAAAGTGAGCATAAAACAAAATGGATAAATAAAATTTATAAATAAAATAGAAAAATAAATAACATTCTGTTCCAGAATTTTATAAAAATTGTCATTATTTTTCACTTTCTGCCAGATTTCACAGATGACAGCCCAGCTTGACTCAGGAAGTGGTGTCTTCTGGTACAGAGATGTTGTTACAGGTTTGGTCAGAAGGGAAAACTCTGTGTTCTATTTCTCCTGTTGAGGAGGCTCTGCTCTAAGCCGTACACATCCCATCACCCAGGTTTCCTTTACGTTAATGACAAGGAGCCACTGGTGGAAACCCCGTTCTCTAGAAGGCATCTGGCCAGCCCAGGTTGTAGTTCTCAGTTGATGGTGTTAAATAAAATAAAAGAGAAGGAGGAGGAGAAGGAAAAGGAACAAAAGGCCAAAATGTCATCATTTGCCCCCCACAACAGCAAAGAAAGACTTAATTAATTTGAATTTACCCCAGGAATAGGACCTCTTAACAGTCAATCTGAAATTTCAGCACTAGTGCAGTAATCGGCCTGATGAAACCCCCTGATCCACAGAGGACTTCCTGATCTGAAACAACCTTTTTTTTTTTCTTTTTCTTTTGCTAATAACTTCTTGTTCCACCCTCTTTCCTGTGAAAACCTTCCATTTCCTATGATTCCTAAGCTCCCCTCTATTTGCTAGATGGGATGGTTTCTGATTCATGCACTGAGTAATAAGGCCAGTTATGATGCAGGTTGGCCAGGTTTGAGGACCCAGAAGGGGTCCCACAGGACCAGCCCAGAGGGTCCTTGGCTTGGCATTGGATAGAAATCAAACAAGAGCAGAGAACTGAGAGCAGAGTTTATTGAAGACATAGAGAGAATACAGACACAGAAAGAGGATCTGGGATACGGAGAAAGGAAAGGAGAGAAAGTCTCATCTTTGCTTGGGGTCTGGGCTCTTTATTGATAATTGTGGTCTGGTGCATGTGTCCTCTCCAGCAGCCAGGAACTGGTCAGAACAAGGACAGGAACCAGGAGTGCATCATAAATCACTTATTCCCTGGAGCCAGGGGGTCTTAGGATGGAGATGTCCAGGGCCAGTGGTCTGGAATACACACATGTGGCTTCGCCCGGTTATTCTCGCCTGTTGCTCCCCAGATGCTCTCCACTGTGCTGGAAGCCTCCAAAGAAATTATTAACTACTTGTTCCCGACAAGGAGGATATACACTTAGGCATGTGTAAGATAGGGGTGTAGGTCCTTGCAAGAATAGAAACAGGAAAGGGAGAAAAAAAAAACAGCTTTTTTTTTTTTTTTTTTTTTTTTTTTTTTTAATGGGGCCTTGCAGTTTCCCTATCTTAATTAGATCTTCTCATTCTCAGGTGAATTTTTTTTTCTTCAACAATGGAAAGTGAGTAACAAGAAGAGACTGCTGGGGTGCCGGAGTGGCTCAGTTGGTTGAGGATCTGTCTTCAGTTTGGGTCATGATCCCAAGGTTCTGGGATAGAGCCCCACATCTGGCTCCCTGCCAAGCACGGAGCCTGCTTCTCCCTCGCACTCTGCTTGTGTTCTCAATCTCTGTCAAATGAATGAGCAAAATCTGTAAAAAAAGAAAAAAGAAAAAGAAGAGCGCTTATAGCTCTAAGATACATAGAAATGAATCAGAAGGATGTCAGTCAATGAATACTGGGCATATATTGTACATTGTATGATTTGTTTACTTAAACAAATTTTTTTAAAGATTCATCCCCCATTGCAGTGAGCTTGTTTTATTTATTTTTTTTATTTTTATTTATTTATTTATTTATTTATTTATTTATTTATTTATTTATTTATGATAGTCACACAGAGAGAGAGAGAGAGGCAGAGACACAGGCAGAGGGAGAAGCAGGCTCCATGCACCGGGAGCCCGATGTGGGACTCGATCCCGGGTCTCCAGGATCGCGCCCTGGGCCAAAGGCAGGCGCCAAACCGCTGCGCCACCCAGGGATCCCGTGAGCTTGTTTTAATAGAGGGTTTTCACCTCACCATGTCAAATTATGATATCATATTGTTCTTAAGAAATCTCATAAATAGGGCGATGTAGGAAAAACATTAGGGTTCGAAGCTGATGGCCAAGAAAGGATTCTTGAGACATCTCTGCTGCAAAAAGGTGATTTTATTAAAGCACAGGGACAGGACCTGTGGGCAGGTAGAGTTGCACTGGGGTCATGAGGAGGGGCCCATTATATACTTTCAAATTGGGAGGGGTTAGGGATGGTGTAAATCTCTAAGGAAATTTTGGAAGCAAGGTTTCCAGGACCCTGAGGGGGCCAGCTATTGTCGGGAAAAGGTCATTTATTACTGTCTAGTAAAACCTGAGTCATGAGACCCGTCAGATGCATTTTGGGGGGTCATGTGCTTGGGGGATGATCGCCAGCATGTATCTTGGAGTGGAGGGGGGGTGGTGGATAGAGATAAAGGAAGCTTCCAAAGGAATATTTATGTTAAAGTAGACTTACAGGATCCTGGGGGTTGAGCTAAGGTTGCCTTTTGCCCTGAGCAAAGTGTCAACAGAGAGGCAGCTGAGTCCCTAGAGGAATGTCACTCTGCCTGTTTCAAGGACTTGTCAATGGACTGTAAGTAGTACAGAAATTTAATAACTTTTCTTCTGCTTTTGTTTCCCACATCAATCCCTCCTGAAAATTTGTTGCTTTTTTTTTTTTTTAAAGATTTTATTTATTCATTTGAGATAGAGAGCACAAGCAGGGAGAGTGGCATGAAGAAACAGGCCCCCACTAAGCAGGGAGCCGATGACCCTGGGATCATGACCTGAGCCAAAGGCAGATTTATACCTGACTGAGCCACCCAGGTGCCCCTCCCCTGAACAAGTGTGACCCTTAAATCTTTAAGGTTGTTGAGATTAGAAAGTCTCATTTTCTGTAGCTTCTTCCTGCCGAATAGGGGTGTAGAGATGTCCCTACCTATGGGTCGACACTGGTCCATCGGGTCTCCTAGAGATATAGGAGTTAGGAAAGGCAAAGGCAGTAGCCGCCAAGGGAGACCACATGCGTGGATCTTCCCGAGCGGGAAGGATTATCTGTGGGCTCGAAGTTACAGCAGTGAAGGAGCCTCGGCACCAGGTGGAGAGCCATGGAAGAAAACAGCAAAACATGATTAGAATAATACAAAGAAAAAGCTCAAATAAGAGTCCTTTGATAGTTGACAAAAATTTTCAGTCCAGGAGTTTAACCAATCATTAAAGGAAAGAGATTTGACTGATTTGAGTATTCATGTCAGAAACCCAGAAAGATTTTGTTAGTAATCTGGAATGTATACCCTGATTTCTGTTTTTTATGATAACACAACTTCCACCTTGTGCAGCAGTTAAAACATCTAATCCCACTCTATTTTGTGAAACTGCTTTACACATTTGTGTTCCTTAAGTATTCACTAGAAAAATGCAATTTTGAGTGTCATTTAGGGCTTTGATCTTGTTTTTTTTTTTTTTTTTTTTTAAAGATTTTATTTGGGATGCCTGGGTGACTCAGTGGTTGAGCAACTGTCTTCGGCTCAGGGCGTGACCCCCGGGGTCTTGGGATCGAGCCACATCGGGCTCCCTGCATGGAGCCTGCTTCTCCCTCTGCCTGTGTCTCTGCCTCCCTCTCTGTGTCTCTCATGAATGAATAAATAACATCTTTTAAAAAGGGGGGATCTTCTAAATCTGGTTGACTAGAATAAACAAAATCAATAACCTCTGAATAGTTGTGCTCTATAAAGGTACAATGGTCAGGTCCAGGCATAAGGATAGCTGGGTTTAAAATCCGACAGGTTTTAAGTATTATTTGAGGTATATCCATAAGTATAGACTGGTATTAAATAAGCTGGCTTTCCCTCATCCATTGCTGGCCTTTGATCGCTAAGATACTCTGGACCTGATGTGAAGTCGTTACAGTCATTACTGTTCCAGAGTGAGCTTTGAGGCTCCTGTTACCAGGAGAGCTGTTGCATGCTTGGCTAAAACATTTGTTTGCAATTATACATCAACAGAGGTGGCTTCTAGGATAAATATGCCTAAGGGGTAAAACCATCAAGAAGCCCTCTTTGAGGTCCAGTCTTAACAATCATTGACAAGTGGGAGAAGACTTGTTTCAGGAGAAAAGAGCATCCCCAAGTGCATCATCCAATCTAATCATAAAGTGTGGTCATCCATTATCTCCACAAACCCATAGTTAACCCCATGAAGCGAGGTTATGGCCTGGCTTTTAAGGAGCAATTTTGTCATCCCAGCCTTACGGAATTGATCGAAGCTAAAGTTATACAATTGTTGTGGCATCTATTCCATTTTTCAGCTATTCAAATAATCATATGCCCATGGGGTCTTGCTATTATCTACACAGACTAACAAGCATGAAGATTGTCTATACATGAGCTACTGTGGCAATTTCTCCAAAATTTTCCTAAAGCTGTCTAGCTTAGGCAAACGACATTCAAAGACAATCAGAACTAGGATTTAACATCTGCAAAGGTGTGTTATTGAAACATAATTTTTCTCTCTAAACTTACCTTTATTCCCAGAGATAGCCAAATCGAGGCTAATTTGTTTGTAAAACAAGTCTGATTTTGGGATCCCTGGGTGGCGCAGCGGTTTGGCGCCTGCCTTTGGCCCAGGGCGCGATCCTGGAGACCCGGGATCGAATCCCACGTCGGGCTCCCGGTGCATGGAGCCTGCTTCTCCCTCTGCCTCTCTCTCTGTGACTATCATAAAAAAAAAAAAAAAAAAAAAAAAGTCTGATTTTAACAAATAGGCCTAATTATTTACATAAGCTCAGCAAGAATAGCAATTGACCATATAGATTCTTTTAAAATCTGCTTTGCCGGAATTTTTATAAGGAATCTCTAAGCTGAACTCTTAGCCTCAAGGCCAGAAGCCAAGCCAAATATTTGCCATCAGATGTTGCCTACAAGACCTCTAAGTTTGGGTGGATTCCTCTTCATGAGGTCCCCAATATATATCCTGAAGTTCCTGTACCTGCTAGAAAGTGACATTCTTTGCTCACTTGGTAAGGCTGCTAGGAACTCTGTAAGCAAGGTGTCAAGCCAACATTTCCAATGGGATTTATGGCTCCAGGTTTCATAAAGTCAACCTTAGTTCCTTAAAGCTGTTTTGTCATATCTGAGTCTATGTATGTCTCTCTCAAATATGACGTTCCAGTCAAAACCTTGGTAAAATAGCCAATATTTCCAATGGTGTCCTGTTGCAAGACAGATTCTTAATTGAATGAAGGCAAATGACTATGATTGCCATGGAAGAAAGAATACTTACTGAGACCTTTTAAATTTCGGAGGGTTCAGGTAGAGAGATGCTTTAATTTGTTCACAAATGGATAATTTACCACATTTTTGTAAGTCATAGGTATCTTAAGAGAAAGTTTCCTTAATCTGGAAGAGCAAACATTAGAGAATCATCGATGTTTCAAACAAGAGTCACAAAACTACAGTCATTTTTTTAAATTCATTTATTCCCATGTGAATAATTCTTGTTCAGTTTGAATGTAGTCTCTTAATTAGTTCTGGAAATTCTTACCCATTTCGGTTTTAGGAATTTAAAGATATCAAGCACCTGTATTTGTCCTAAGTCCTTTTTACGAATCTCCTTGAAGATGAAACTCATTTTGCAAGGGAATAGGAACCATTATAAATGACAAGAACTCAGAAATGGAGGACACTGGTAATGATCCAATTTAAAAGTTCATTATGATGCAATTGACAAGGAAATTCAGCTACTTCTGTGACACATAACACTTCAATAATCAGAATATCTGGTGGTGCAATGACCTTATACCAGAATGCAACGTACCAAATAAACAAGCCTAATTTGTCAACAAAACTTCGTTTATGATTTAATCTTGAGGAAGTTTGTTAAAACCTTAGAAAAGGTTGACATGACTAAATAGGATTAGGGATCATCAAAGACCTGATAAAGGTAAAACCTAGAAACTCATTTTTCTGGGCAAGCAAAGAAAAAACAACTGTTTACATTTTTTAATCAAGAGCAGACCAACAATTCAAGAAAACTCTCTTTTAACAGAAGGAAAGCAGACTTTCAATCTTTTTAAAATTCATTCATTTCAGTCTTAGTCCATCCTGACCAAATATAAAACTCCTTTCCAAAGTTTTCCCATTTTCTACAACTTTCCTATGCATTCAGATTTTGTCCGCAGCCATTTCTCTCCAAACAACCGGTCTCATTTAGGACAAAATCACTTTCTCTCACCTTCAACAAAAATGTATTTCCATTCCCATTATCTTTCTTACATACCTCCTACCTTTCTGCATACAGAGTTGCTTCCCTTATTTCCATCAATCTTAATTACATTTAGCAGAATTTTGCACTTAGAAACTTTAGTCTCCAGTGAAGACTAAGTAGTAACCAGTTGTGAACTGTTACACCAGAACTCTTTAGATGGCAAATTTATGAATCAGATAAGCACAAAGCATGTTTGTTTGCCAACAGACACAAATATCCTTAATGTCTCAAGAAGTCAAAAACAAAAACCTATGTCCAGTAATCAATGTGTTAGCACTTTCTGCTATTTGGAAAAGACCTAGATGTCCAATGACTTTAACCCCATTTATCATCCAAGCAAAACTTTAAAGTTTCATGTTACCAAAGACTTTGAAAGCTATCTTAACAATTACCCATGAAAACTTTGAGACAGAGCAGATTCACCATCATTTTAAGTCATTTTTTGCTGACAAATTGCAACAGAGATAACACAAGCTTACTTGACCTTTACCAAACCTAGATAGAATAAAAGTTTCATATTTAATGCTGATAACTTTAAAGATGTCTATCTTAATTAAACCGCCAAACTTAACTTAGTTTAAATACCAAATATGTCCCACCTGGATCCTCCCTATTGTCAATTTTTTTAAGGTTTTATTTATTTATTATTCATGAGAGACACAGAGAGAGAGGCAGAGACACAGGCAGAGGGAGAAGCAGGCTCCCTGCAGGGAGCCCGACATGGGACTAGATCCTGGGACTCCAGGATCACACCCTGGACCAAAGGAAGATGCTCAACCACTGAGCCACCCAGGGATCCCCATCCTGTTGTCACTTTTTACCAGATACCCTAGTGGGGAAATCTGGAGTGGGTGGTGTTAGATCCAGGGGGTGCTCTTCTTGGGTTTATCTGGAGGAAGCCTATCTAGATAATTATCATCCAATATGTCAGGGGGAGCTTTACTAGCCAGACACATTCAGGCAAACACATTCTTCCCTGTTTTCTGCAGAAGAGGTCTGACAGATCCTCCTGAGGCCACACAATGTGACAGGAGATCAGTCCTTTCCTAAGTCTTGCAGTCTGAATGGTTTCCAGTGTGGTAAAAGGCACCCCCAAGGGAGAGCCCTTATGAACTGAAGAAAAGAGAGAGAAGTCGAGAAGGTCCGTTACCTAGAAAATCTCCCCCCACCCTCACCCCCACCCCCCGCCACTCCTGGGGTAGCATCCCACCTGTAGGATATGTCAGAGGTTCCTGGTGTCAAAGCAACTGGAGGCGTCCCTCAAACAAAAATTCCTATGACTACAGCTGATGATAAAGGCCCCTGTGGGAGGGATGTTAGTGTCACACACCCCCTCCTCTTCGCATCCTAGGCTACAGTTGGGTGCCTTGAAGCACCCTGTTTTTAGCCCATGGAGAACACTAGAAGAGTTTTACAAGGGGAAATTACCCAATTCTGTAGCTTAAGTAGTTAGTAGAAGACATTGACAAAAAATAGTAAAGATAAAAATCCATCATGATCTAAGCAACATTCCAACACACGTAGTCCTTACAGCCAACTTCCCTAGGAAACAGTCCCCCGTTAGGTTTTAATTCCATTGGGTACTGATTTTGGCCCGCTCCCAGTGGAAGTCCTGCAGTCAGAAGCAGCTAGGCCAGGATGCTAAGGGGAATCACATTAGGCCAATGAGGAGGAAACATCACACAGAGTCTTAAGATTGGCAGCTGTCCTGGTGACTTTGGTGGCTATCCCGTGCCCCAGACAACTTTGTATACGGACAGGAATAAAGAGAGGGCATCGAATTTCTGGGTCTTATTACCAATCCAGCTAGGCACTAACTTCCAGCCAAAAAACAGGCTTCCTCCTCCCTGTAGAGTAGCCACGGGCTAGAGGATTACAGCCTGAGCAATCGACAGGAAAGTGTCCTAATAAGACTGTACTCCTTGGGGCTCCTGGGTGGCTCAGTTGGTTAAACATCTGCCTTCGGCTTGGGTCATGATACCAGGGTCCTGGAACGGAGTCCTGCTTTGGGCTTCCTGCTCCACAAGGAAACTTTTCCCCCTCCCTCTCCCTGCCACTCCCCCTGCTTGTGCTCTCTTTCTGTCAAATAAATAAAATCTTTAAAAAACAAACAAACAAAGACTACATTCCTTGAAAAGCCCCTGAAATGAGAGTAAAGGAAGAGGAGAGAAAGTACTCACCAAGTCTGCATTGAGGTTCAGAGTCCAGGTGAAAAGACTCAAAGCCCCATATTGGGCACCATATGGTATAGGAAAGACAGTAGGGTTCAAAGGCGACGGCCAAGAATTTTTGAGACATCTTTGGTACCTTGGGTGGTCCATCACCTTGTACCCTAAGGCTCGGCTAATTGTTGTCCCAGTGTTGTGTGGTTTTGCAGGAAGAGCTGACAGGCCTGCCTGTCCCTGTTCTCCAATTTAGATTCTCATAGGCATCTCTTGACAAATTCGGCAGGAAATTTCTATACAATAAAATACATGTCCAAGATGAGAAAAAAAAAAAGGTACAGTTCAGCAAGCCCCCCCTCTCCCTTGTTAAGGCAGGGTCAGGGCACTTGAGGAGTTGCACTGGGGTCATGAGGAGGGGCCCATTGTATACTTTCAAGTTTGGAGGGGTTAGGGATGGTGTAAGTCTCTAAGGAATTTTGGAAGCAAGGTTTCTAGGACCCTGAGGGAGCCAGCTATTGTTGGGTAAAGATCATTTATTACTGTCTAGTAAAACCTGAGTCATGAGACCTGTCAGATGTATATTGGGGGGTCCTATACTTAGGGGATGATCGCCAACATGTATCTTGGGGGTGGGCGGGTAGAGATAAAGGAAGCTTCCAAAGGAATATCTATATGTTAAAGTAGACCTACAGGATCCTGAGGGTTGAGCTAAGATTGCCTTTTGCCCTGAGCAAAGTATTAACAGTGGGGCAGCTGAGTCCCTAGAGGAATGTCACTCTGCCTGTTTCAAGGACTTGTCAATGGGCTGTAAGTAGTGAGGAAATTCAACAATTTTATTCTCACTCAACTTGGCCAATCTAATGAGTCTTTGTCACTCTAAGAATTTTCCTGGCCTCATCCTCTCTTGGACAACCATCATCCTGAGACCAGGGTCATGTTAATTGCATTCCAGCAACAGTCCAGCTGGTGGAAATACACAATGTCTACCTGCTGAATATGTACCTTGGTCCCCAAACTTATTAACAGGACCTACTAACCTGAAATTCCTATTTTGGAATTTATTGATATCTTTATATTATATCACCATTTCTACATTGTATCAAGTATAGTTTACAAAGCTTAGTCAAATGTCGGGAACCTAAACATCTGACATTTGAATGAGTTTGGTAATTTGGCTAACAATGATATTTTCCCCTTAATTGCATGGGGGAAAAAAGGGTAATGCATCTCACTTGGCTCCCAGAGAATCGATCTAAAATATACTGAGATTCCAAAAATGAACATTAAATACAAGACACAGAATCAATCTTCAAAGACAGAAGAAACATTCTTTGGCAAAAGGTGGGAAACTAATTATAGAAATAGAGAACATAGAGTACCATCATAAGCAGAAATAACACAAAACCTTTGCCTTCTGAAAAATGTCTAAAACACAACAAAAGGAAAGGCATTTAGAAGTTCCTAAATAGGAAAAGAGGACCACACGAGAGGAATACAAATAATGTAGCCCATGGAATTCCATTGAAAAAATAAAAACTACCCAATGGCCACCAAGAAACAAAGGATATTTGATATATATACACTCTTTGTGAAGACAACAGAGGGACATTTTTAGATCTTTAATACTTATTTGACATTTCTGAGTGCCTTTGATGTGGCAAGCACTATGTATGCTAAATGCCATATGTATAGTAGGGAATAAGTAGACATGTGCCTGCATTTTAAAAATCCTTTCCCCACATACCTTGCTTGCAATAATAATTATAGAGCATATGTCAAATATTGAGCTTTAATCTATGAAGAAAGGGTTGAAAGAGGATGTCGTCTATTTATCACAAGTAATAACCAGTAACGTCAGTATCCATGTGCCTTACAAATGAGGACTAGATAGTTCCCCAACTAGCTCCTGGGGGTTTGTTTGAACGAAGAAGAGAAAATCTTTCTATCTCAGTAAGAGCCCGTCATAACCAGGAACGTTGCACATTTGGCACCAAGACCATGGCTTGGAACCTCCTGTGTACCTTGCATCAGTGGTCAAGTGAGGACAAATCATTTATCAAATATGGGAAAGATAAAAGGTAAACATCAGAGATGAAAAGGCAGTGAAGATGATCACCAGATGGCTCTTCTAGCTCAATAAGTAAAACCAAAGTCACAGAGGTCTATAACCAAGAATTAGCTAAACTATGACAATCTATTTACTTGCAGTTCAGAACAGCTCCACTAATTTCTGCTGAAGATACTTCAGTAATATCACTTCACCTCTGCAAGAAAGTAGAGGACTAAGGAGAAGAGTTGACTGGTGTTTACTTCAGACCAAAAGAAAAGACATGGCCCACTCCAGCTCCAAGAAAGAGGTGGAGGGGGAGAGAGAGGGGAAGGCAAGAGGGGAGGGGAGAGAAAGGAGGGAAGGAAGAGAGGGGAGACTGGCTTCCTAAAGGCACAGCTATAGTAACAGCTCAGAGGCAACATTCTGAAAGGATGGGTACCCCTCTTCAGGATATCGTGTATTTATTAAACCAGAGACCTCCAGGTTATACTGTGGCCTCAACAGGAGGAATTCACGGTTTCAGCAACCAGAAAGCAGAAGCAGGAGTGGCTCCACTTAACAACACGCCCACTGACCCACTGGGAAATTTTGCACGTTCATGTCTGTAACTCTGAGCTCTGCAGGGCCAAAGGTCCAGGTACCCAAAGTGGATGCACTCCCGCCAAGGGACACATTGAAGTTCTCATTCAACTACATACAACAGCTGCTGCCAGGACACTTTGGATTTCTTGGGTCCAGGGACCAGCAGATAAGAAGCGGCATAGCCAGGAGTGCCTGGTTGGCTCAGCCAGTAGAGCATGAGATCTCAGGGCTGCGAGTTTGAGCGCCATGTTGGATGTAGAGATCATTTAAAAATAAAATATTAAAAAAAAAAAAGAGGAGTTACCAGACTGTCAGGGTGAAATAGTCCTGCTTAGCAGGAGGAAGGAGATAGGGATGCTTTTACACAGTGGGGATAGACAGGAATGCATGTAGAACCCAAGTGATCTATTTGGGTGCTTCCTAGAATTCCCAAGCTCCATCGTAACTGCGAGTATGGATGTTTACCAATCTCAGCCGGAGAGAGATAGGACTATCAAGGGTTTGGACCCCTCAGGAATGAATGTTTGGGTCGTAATACCAGGTCAGCCACTAAGACCTGAGAATGAGAACATGATAGAGGGGGGGTGAGGGGAAATTAGAATGGATATTAAAGGAGAGAATGGATGGGGGCCAGTAGCAGCCCTGAGATCAACTGCAGTGACGGTACCTATAATTTGCCCCACTAACCTCCTTCTTCTACGTTTCTCTTCAGGAACAGAGGCCTGTATGAGGTTTAAAGGAATTGTCCCTTGAACCCATGTGGAGAAGCAGATCTTGGCTCTAGGCTCTAGGCAGCTATGAAAATACTCCTTAGATCTCCTGCTATGGTGATCATAATTGACATTGGGCCTATGGTTCCTAGTTAACTTGCTCATTTGCATTCAAATGCCAACAATCTCCAGTAGAGCACCTGGTTAAAGGTAAAGATCCAGCGGTGCCTGGGTGGCTCAGTGGTTGAGCATCTGCCTTTGGCCCAGGTCCTGATACCAAGATCCCAGAATCGAGTCCCGCATCAGGTTCCCCGCAGGGAGCCTGCTTCTCCCTCTGCCTGTGTCTCTGCCTCTCTCTGTGTCTCTCATGAATAAATAAATTAAAACTTTAAAATAATAATAATAATAAAGGTAAAGCTCAGACTTGGATTGCCCAGGTTCATTTTTTTTAAAGATATTTATTTATTTATTTATTTAGCATGGAGGGGGGAGGGAGAGAATCTCAAGCCAACTCAGGCGCTGAGCCGGAAGCGCAATCTCCCAGCCCCTGAGATGGTGACCTGAGCTGAAATCGAGTCTGTCCGTCAAATGACTGAGCCACCCAGGCATCCCTAACCTGCCCAGGTTTAAATCTAATTGTCATCTAACAAGCTCTGCGATCCTGGGCGTGACCTCCAACCATTTACTCCCTTTCTCCGTCTCCCGGACGCCTCGCTGCGTGGATGGGCTTCCCGCAGCATCGGGCACCTAACCTTCTGCGCGTTACCTACTCGTCCAAGCGCACAGCGTACTATGTGGAATAACATGGGGAAAAGAAAAAAAAAAGAAAAAATCTATGGACTATCATTTTGTTATCCTGGGGGGGGGCCTCCATTTGCTTTTTCTTATCTTTCCCTAGCTGCATTCGCCGTTCGCACACAGGAGGGGGACCCCAAGACTTCGGAGTCTTCCAGAGAGAAAGGCTAGGAACACAGGTGCAGTGTTTCCCTGTGTCCGGCGCGGCTCCGGGGCGCCCAGGAAGGGGCTGGTCCCCGCCCGCCCATCCGACCCCCGGACTTCGGGACGCGAGCCTCGGGGCCCCGCGCCCACCCGGGTTCCAGCTGCTCTCGGGGCAGCGGGGCGCCCGACCCCGCCCCCGGACCCGCCCTCTATCCTGGCCCCGCCTCCGGCCCCGCCTTCTACCCTGGCCCCGCCCACTGCCGGCCCGGCCCCACCTTCTACCCTGGTCCCGCCTCCGGCCCCGCCCACTGCCTGCCCGGCCCCGCCTTCTACCCTGGTCCCGCCTCCGGCCCCGCCCTCTGCCCGCCAGCCCCGCGCCCACCCCGCTTCCAGCTGCTCTCGGGGCAGCGGGGCCGGACTCCGACCCCGGCACCTCCCTCTATCCTGGCCCCGCCTCCGGACCCGCCCACTGCCGGCCCGGCCCCGCCTCCTACCTCGGCCCCGCCCTCCATCCTGGCCCCGCCTACGGCCCCGCCCTCTGCCCGCCCGGCCCCGCCTTCTACCCTGGCCCCGCTTCCGGCCCCGCCCCCTGCCCTCCAGCCCCGCTCCCACCTGCTCTCGGGGCAGCGGGGCCGGACCCCGCCCCCGGCCCCGCCTCCGACCCCGCCCTCTGCTCGCCCGGCCCCGCCCTCTATCCTGGCCCCGCCTCCGGTCCCGCCCTCTGCCCGCCCGGCCCCGCCCCCACCCGAGCGCAGATCCCCTCCGAGGTGATACCGACCGTTTATTGGCCACCAGAAGCACTCGCTCTTCTCATTGGCTGACGCTGCTCCGCGGTCACAGGTCTCGTCATTTCCGCTTCCGGCTCGCCTCCGGCACCATGGCGACCGCGCGGGGACTGCGGCCGCTGCTGACGCTGAGCCGGTGTAGCCGCGGGCGCGGAGGAGCCCCCGGAGCCCCCGGGTCCCGAGTGAGTGCCCGCTCCCCGCGCCGGAGGGACCCCGGGGCTCAGGAACGGCGGCGCTGCCGCGGGTGGGCGCTCCCGGCCGCGGTCAGCGTCTCCGTCCCGCCCGCAGGCGCTCGCGGGGGTCGCGCCGGGCGCGTCGCAGGTGGACAACAGCTCCGGCTTCCTGGGGCGGAGGCCACACCGCCGGCACCCCGGCGTCCTGCAGCTGCCGTGCGTGCGGGTGCCGCCCGTGCTGGCCGCCGCGGCGCGGGCCCTGCTGCTCGGTGAGTGGCGGGGCGGGGCGGAGCGAGCCCCGAGGCGGAGCGGGGGGCGGGGGCCGGCGGCACGCGGCTGACGGCGCTGCATCCCCGACCCGCAGAGAGCTCGCTGCCGGGCGTGGAGGCGCAGGTGCCGGCGCTGCGCAACTACCTGTGGAGCCGCCGTGTGCCCGTCGAGCCGGAGGAGCTGCAGAGGCGCGCGCGGCGCCTGGAGGAGCGGCTGCTGGAGGACGCAGGTGGGGCCTGCAGGAGAGTCGGCCGCACGGAGGGCCCGCGTCCCGCCGAACGGGGTCCTCCGCTGCCCTTGCCTCTCCCGGGCGCCCCGGGTCGGGACGGCCTACGTTTGTGTTCCGGGAACGCGGCTCCCTAGCGGGCCCGGAGGCCAGGCAGGGCTCAGCGAGCCGCTCTCACGACCGTGAAGCTTCTCCATCTCACACACCTGCCTTTATGCATCCCGTGCTCCCCGCTCTCCCCTCACCCGGTGCAGCGTAGGCGCTGGGGGGACACGGCCCGCAGACCCACGCCATCCTGAGCCCCAAGACTTCCAGGCCCCGCTTTCTTCCCTCTCGGAACGTCGGAGACGCCACAGCCCGGAGAAAATCCACAGAATACCGTGCTTACGCGATGCTCTTCAATCTTCGAGATGCTTCCCTTTATTTTTTTAAAGATTTTATTTATTTATTCATGAGAGACACAGGCAGAGGGAGAAGCAGGCTCCACGCAGGGAGCTGGATGCAGGACTCGATCCCGGGACTCCAGGATCACGCCCTGGACCAAAGACAGGTGCTAAACTGCTGGGCCACCCGGGGATCCCCAACACTTCCCTTTAAAATAGCGCAAAGTCGGGGATCCCCGGGTGGCCCAGCAGTTTAGCACCTGTCTTTGGTCCAGGGCGTGATCCTGGAGTTCTGGGATCGAGTCCAGCGTCAGGCTCCCTGCATGGAGCCTGCATCTCCCTCTGCCTGTGTCTCTGCCTCTCTCTCTCTGTCATGAATAAATAAATAAAATCTATAAAAAATAAAAGAGCACAAAACCTGTGGGGTGGGGTTGGTATTGATGAACGAGCTGCCGTTAGACGCAGGCTACCATCTGATTCGCCGTGGCGGTGATGGTGCTCGCGGTGACTCCTACCTGAGATTTTTTTCCCCCCTAGGTTGGGCTTCTCGTGAGCTTTGAGGTTTTGCCCAGGATGGGAGCTGCAGAGGACGTGGGCAGGCCGATCTTCAGCTGTTGGATCTGAGCCCTGTGCGTCCCCGGTCCCCACCGTGGATTCTTGTTCTCACCCTAGACGTCCCCCCGGCAGAGGAGAGGCTTCGCCAAGCCGTGCTGCAAACCCTGCGCAGAACTACCTACCATTGGCAAGAACTGACGTAAGGTGGACTAGAAAGGCTACAGAAGGGGAAAGAAATCTTGTCTTTAGCTGGAGACTGGGGTAGCACAGAGACACAGTCCACGTCTGGGAGGCCTGCCCGGTGTGTAGCTCAGGACCCCTACCTTCCAAGGAGTGAGAGTACTCAGCCCCGGGAGTAAGAGTTCTCCCCTCTCTAGAGATTTCATGCCTGTGGGATGGGCGTTATTCCCTGGTGGCTGTGACTCTCTGGTTTTTCTGGCAGCTACAATGAGAGACTGAGCCTGGTATATATGGCGGCAAGACTGGATGGCGGCTTTGCAGCGGTCTCCAGGGCGTTCCATGAGGTGAAAGCCCCTCAGCTTCCAACCCTTAACCATCGCTTCCTTTATGCATAAAGTGGTCTCCTGGGGTATGATTCTAGGGACAACGCATGCACTTTTTTTTTTTTTTTTTTTTTTTATTTATTTTTTAAAGCAGCTCTGTTTATCCTCTGAAAGGATTTTGTGACCCAAGAAAGGTCTAAAAATCACTGTTTCAGGAGGTTCCCATTGTATTAAGTGTTTCCATTGACTCTCCAGGAACATTCACATCTCATCTGGCCTGCCGTGCTCCCCTGATGCAGAGGGGCCGTAGAGAGGCATCCGCTAACTCTGCTGTGGGGTATTGTGTGTTTCTGCAGATCCGGACTCGAGTTCCCAAGTTCCAGCCCCAAACCCTAATGGACTTTGGCTCGGGTACCGGCTCTGTCACTTGGTAAGTCTCTTTCAGTCTGTCATTTCTAGCTCTAGAGAGCCTTGTACGACACCCCAAGACACTGGGAGACCAGACGGGGAGAATAGGAGAGAGTAGGGAACTAGAATGTTTAGTCCCTCGGATCGGGTAAGACGTAAGAGGGTATGTGGATTAGGGCCAGAACTTAAAGGAACTTCTGATGAGCAAAAGACCCATGTTTAGGAAGATAAAAAAGAAACGGAATTTAGTCCAGGGCATATCACCAGATGGTTTTTTTTTTGTTTGTTTGGTTTTTTGTTTGTTTTTTTTTGCCTACAGATCGTTTTTTGAGTCTGCCCTTTTTTTTTTAAGGAGTCCTAAATGAAATAAGAAAACTGCTTTAAACTAACACTCTGTTTCCCAGGGGTGGGGTTGGGGGCAGAGGGCTCTCTTAGGGCTGACACTGTCGCGAGAAATGGTGATTCATATTTTGCCACCTCAGGGCCGCTCACAGTGCTTGGGGCCAGAGCCTCCGTGAGTATATGTGTGTGGACAGCTCAGCTGCTATGTTGGATTTGGCAGAAAAGCTACTGAGAGGTGAGGACAAAGGATAAGGAAGGGCTCTTGTGAAGTTGGAGGAGTTGAGCAGGAACTGGAAAGGGTGTTTTACCGGGGAGTGGAGGGGGGCTAAAAGCTGAAGAGGAGTCTGATTTCCTGCGAGCTCACAGCTGAGCAGAGGGTGGTGGAGGCCTTTGCTGGGCCGTGGATGGGTCGGGTAGGATTGAAAGGACAGCTGACCCAGTCTCCCCAGCCCTTTGCAAGTTTGCTTACCCTTTTGCATCTCGCCCTTCCCTAGTGGCGTCCTTCATCCTTGGGGGCGTGTTTCTTGCCGAGACATCATTTTATACCTACGCACTCACCGCTGCCACGCCTCTGCTTCACTCCACAGGTGGCTCAGCGTCCGGGGAGCCTCACGTTCCAGGTGTCTTCTTCAGGCAGTTTCTCCCTGTGTCACCCAAGGCAAGTGACGACCTTCAGAGAATCTTAAATGTGGAATTTGGCAGATGGAAAACTGTGATTTCAGTTTTGCAACCCAGCCTGGAGTGTTAGAAGATAGAAGAGAACAAATACGAGGGGAGGGAAGTTTGTGACGCTCCCGGAAGGGCCAGGCCGGGGGAGTGTCAGGTCCATCATGCGCCGCGTCTGGTTCTCAGGTCCAGTTCGATGTGGTGGTGTCGGCCTTCTCCCTAAGTGAACTGCCCAGCAAGGCTGACCGCACTGAGACCATCCAAACCCTGTGGCGCAAGACAGGTCACTTTCTGGTGAGTTGAAATTCCTCTGCCCTTCAAGTTGTAAAGCAGCCTCACGGATCTCACGCGTTTCCTTCTCTCTTGTCTCCGTTGGAACTTGACCGTTGTTCTCAAGCGTAGGTGTGTTCGTCCCCCTTTTAGGCTCTGCAGCCCCACCTGCTGTGGGGATGGCCCTTTCCTTTAGGGCCCTCGACTCCCTCGGCGAAGTTCCCACGGAGCTGCTAGCATTTGTGTCCTCGTGTAATTCAGGGCTTATGCTTATTCTCCTTTTTGGTGAGCAGATATTGGTAGAGAATGGAACAAAAGCTGGCCACTGCCTTCTCATGGATGCCAGGGACCTGGTCCTCAAGGTAGGATTCTTTCTCCTTTCACTCCTGCGCCACCATCTCGCCAGTTAGCCCTACTCCCTTGCGAGTCGAAGAGCCTCACTGCTCAGAGTCCTGCAGTGGTGGGGTAACGCTCAGGGTGTTAGCACGCGCACTCCTTACGGTGCAGGGGGGTGACTAGCCAACCAGGGCCTGCGGGCACATCTGGCCTCTCACCCATCTTCGTATGTGCCATGTGGCCTGCGAAGAGTGGAGTTGACAAGTCAGCACAGAAACTGATTTTGTCTACTCCCTGGGCCTTTAAAAAAAGAAAAAGTGCGCGGACCCCTGACTCAGGGCATTGCTAAGCCAAGAACCTTATCTTCTGGGGATGGTGTGAGCCAGTGGATGATCGTGAATTGAATTGTCCTGCAATGGGACCTTTCTGCAAGTAGAGGTTGCTGACAAGGGAGAGCACCACGTTACGTGCCAAGTCCCTGCTTTACTCCTCCTGCAAAGAAAAAGTCCTTTGTTTGGAGTATTAGAGAAGCAGCCAGCTTAACTCAAGGAGCCTAGTTAGTCATTATCAGAATTGAACGTTAAAGGAGGCCTCCGTTTACTGAGTACAGACGCGGAGTTACAAGAATACACCCCTCAGACCCAGCCTGATTTTTTTTATTTCAGGGGAAGGAGAAGTCACCTCTGGACCCTCGACCTGGCTTTGTCTTTGCCCCGGTGAGTGTTGTCTCTGCCGTTCCGTCACGCAAAGACCTGAACTCCGCTGTGGCCAGGAAAAGTGAGAGGGTGAAGCTGAGCCAGTCTCTGCTGTCTTGTGTCCCCATCCAGTCTCGGTCTTGGTTGTTCCCCGCTCTCCCTGCCCCTGGTTCCTGTGCCCCCATCTCCCTCACCCTGCTTAACTCTGCCACTCTGAGTTTTCAGTTGTATGATTCTCTGGTTCTTTTCCGTGTTCACAGTGTCCACATGAACTTCCTTGTCCCCAGTTGGCAGCCTCTAAACCTCTGGCCTGTAGCTTTTCTCAGGCTTACCACTGCATCCCCTTCAGCTGGGTATGTATCCGGAGAACCCTACAGCAGAGAGAAAATAGTCCGAGGGGGCAGATGATAAAGAGTACGAGGCAGGCAGAGCTGGGGAAGTCAGCGAAGAGCCTGGAGGTTTGGGGGCCTGGGTGTGCATGGCTTACAGAGTATGAAAAGGGCTGCAGGGACTCGGGGAGGGGGGGTCATGATTTTATTTCCCATCTCTTTTCCCTTCAAATCGTCTCTATATTTTTATCTCAGAACAAGAAGAAGCAAAAAGAGGAGAAGTTCTCGATGGTAATTCTTGCCCGGGGGCGTCCAGAGGAAGCTCCTCGATGGCCGCGTCTCACTCAGCCTGTCCTTAAACGGCCACGCCACGTGCACTGTCACCTGTGCTGTCCAGATGGGCACATGCAGCACGCTGTGATCACAGCCCGCCAGCATGGCAGGTACCAAGGCTGTAACCAAAGTTGGGGACAGCTGGCAGGACCCTGCAGCCCACACTGACCTCTCTTTACTATAGGGATTTGTATCGCTGTGCTCGCGTCAGCTCCTGGGGAGATCTTCTACCCGTGATCACACCGTCAGAGTCGGAGCTGCCCCCGTCCCCTGCTGAAGACCCCCTGAGGGTCGACAAGGATGCGTAACAAGTGTTTTCTTCCTTAGGCCTGCCAAGGCTGAAGCTACCTGGCATCCAGGGTGGGAGCGCTGGTAGCCCTGTGTGTTCTCGCTTTAGAGGTTTTAATAATAATAAAGTTTTCAAAGCGTAGAAATGGATCTCATGATTCTTAAAAGGTCCAGGGCCCAGTCGTCACGGCCTATCCTATGACAGGTGTTCAGTGCCCACGCTCCCACACGGACCCCAAGCCCACCTTCTCCAGTAAGAGTGCTGCTGCCTCTACCAGAGACCAGGACTCCCGGGGAAGTGGTGGGGCTGGTAGGGAAAGCTGCCCCCAGTCTCCGGGCACCGGCCCAGTGGGCATCGGGTTGTTAGGGGGCCACTAAGAAGGGGAGCCAGGCTGCCCAGCCTGTGGTTTCTTCCCTTTTCCTTCTATCTTTCTCAGGGTTCGTCAGCTCCCCAGCCCAGTTTCCTCAAGAGCTGATCGCCACGGAGCCTGAGTTTTCCATCTCTACCCCCATAGATCCAGGCAGGACCCTTCGGTTTGCTTGGGTCGTCTCTCAGTTTTTCACTCAGCCTCACTGTTTCAGGGCTAGAGCAGTTTTCTTCGCCCTAAAATCTCAGCCTCTCTCCCCCAGGACACAGTCCCGACCTATCATGGCTTGATTTTCAAACTTTTCAACCTTAAGATGAGATGAAAGTGAGGCGCATCCAGTAGAACCCAGTCTTTTGTCGGCTTGGCAGTCGGGTACGGTGGTCTCTGGTGATGCTGTGCAGCTACGGCTCCCAGGCGGCAGTGCCAGGAGGGCTGGTACACAGCCACTCTGCTTCTCACGTCCCGTACGGCGTGTGGCAAAGTGCGTGGACTTCAGCACTTTATTACAGAATAGACTTGGGTTAGATGATCTTGCCCAACTGCGGGCTTGGCATCCGGGTGTCATGAGCACGCTGGAGGCTGCTCTCGGCTGGGATCGGCTGCTTCGGTGCGTTGAATGCACTGCAGTTTAGAGTGGGTCCATCGGGATGTCGTCCCATCGTGAGCCGGGGAAGCTCTACGTATATCTGAAAACCGGCCCGGTCAAAAGCTGGAACAGCATTAATACTGTAATGCTGGAGATTCCACTCCCCCCACACACCTGGAAATTGCCATGCCTGGAGCTGTGTTTCTGAGGTTACAGGAGAGGGGAGTCCCCTCCGTAGAGTCCCCACAGCATGGCGGGCCGCACCTTTCAGCCCCACCTCCTTACCTGAAGGTGGCCTCAAATCCCCTCTGAAAAGGTAGGGTTCGGATATCAGCACAATGACCCATGAGACCTGCGGACATGGGCGGGGTGGAAGGGGCACGGAGGCTTGAGATCTGACGCCCTGAATGAGGCGCACCCAGGGGTCTGGGAAGGACCCACCCTAGACTCCCACCTGGCGTTGGAGCAGTCCCAGGCGTGAAGTAAGAGTGTCCATGGCCTTGGGATTAGTCATGGCCCCGAAGAGAAGACACAGCTCGGGTTGTGCCTGGCAGGGAGTCCGGAGTTTCTGGTTTCCCGTTCTGGAAGCCGGGGGAGGGGCCTCCCTGTAGGGGGAGGGCGGGAATCTGGGGCAGGGCCCCAGGCAGCTATGCAGGCTGTGCAAGCAGAGGCAGCGCAACAGAGGAGGATCCCAGCAGCCTCCTGGACTCGGGAGAGCAGACACCAGCACTGACCACCTGCTTCCACTCTCCCGCCCCAAACCCCGCAACTGCCACCTGCCGCTCTGAGGCATCTGCTGCTCCTGCCCCCCCAGGATGGAGCCACTGCTAGGAGCGAAAATTGGCTGCCTGTTGGCCTTGCTGCTCCTCACCCTGGGCTGCGGCCTTATTCCCATCTGCTTCAAGTGGTTCCACACTGATGCAGCTACAGGTACCGCCGGCCGCCTCCAGCCCCGAAGCGGCGGCATGGCCGCAGCCCTTGCCCATCCCGAGCCCTTGCTCCGAGGCCCTCACCGTCCCCGAGCCGGGGACCCGGGGTGTTGCCTCCGGCTCCTGTGCACCTGCGCCGTCTCACGGCCACCGGATTGTGACTCCTCCTTTCCCTAGGCCGTCACCGCCGGGCCCTCAGCCTCCTGGGCTGCGCCTCCGCGGGGGTCTTCCTGGGAGCGGGGCTCATGCACATGACCGCCGAAGCCCTGGAGGGAATCGAGTCTGAGATCCAGGGGCTCATGATGCAGGTGAGCGGCGGGGCGGTGAGGCCGGAGCAATAAGCAAAACGAGTGGCGGAGACGAGTGGTGGGGACGGCAGAGGATGAGGGTGGGAGCCAGCGAGAGGCCCGCTCCGGGGGCCTGAAGGCCAGTCGCAGGGGACGTGGAGGGGAGCCGAGCAGCTGAAGGGGCAGGAGGCAGCCGAGCTGCCCTGCCCGCACCTGATCCCCGCCTTTCTCTCCCTAGAACAGGACGGAAAGGGTGGGCAACGCCTCTGAGGATTCCGACTCCGCTCAGGCAAGTACCTCCGTGGGCCCCGCGCTGGAGGGGAGCAGGCCCAGAGGCTCCTGGGAGGACGGTGTCGGGAAACCGGGCGTCCCCTCTGCTCCTCAGCCGACATCCCAGAGGGAAGGGGAAGCCTGCACACCCCTTGGATGTGTGGGACCCCAGGAAGAGCTCTGCTTTACCGTCGGCCTTTCTCTGGCCCCTTTGCCACGCCTCTCGCTCCCCAGATTTCTAACCCCGACACCTCATGTTCCTTGGTCCCTCCGGGATTCTTGTTGTCGCTGCCCATCCCTGCTCTTGGCTTCCTTCCCCTGGCCTTCTTTCCGCCCAATATGCTGCATCCATCTGGAAGCATCTGAAGCAGAGGGGCTAAGGCCAGAGTGAGAGCCAGCAGGGCAAGCAGGCGGCCAGTTTCTATGGATCGGTCATCCCTCGCCTCCCACCCCGTGGCCGCCCCGCGTACTTGGGGCTCTTCCCCTCCCGCCTCACAGCCCCTCTTTGCGTTCCCAGATGGGGTACCCCTACGGAGAGCTCCTCATCTCCCTGGGCTTCTTCTTGGTCTTCCTCTTGGAGTCGCTGGCGTTGCAGTGCTGTCCTGGGGCCGCTGGAGGAACCACGGTGCAGGAGGAGGAGTGGGGTGGCACTCACGTCCCGGGACTGCACAGCCACGGACCGCCACCCTCTCCCTCGAAGGGGCCCCTTGGGTCCCTCGTCCTCTTGCTCTCACTGTCCTTTCACTCGGTGTTCGAGGGCCTGGCCGTGGGGCTGCAGCCGACGGTAGCGGCCACGGTGCAGCTCTGTCTGGCCGTCCTGGCTCACAAGGGGCTCGTGGTGTTTGGCGTGGGCCTGCGGCTGGTGCGGAGAGGCGCTGGAGCCCGCTGGGCCGCGTTGTCCATACTGTCGCTGGCTCTCATGTCCCCCGTGGGCCTCGTCCTGGGGCTGGCTGCCACTGAAGGGGACCCTCAGGGGGGGCGAGGCTTGGCCCAGGCTGTGTTAGAAGGCGTGGCTGCCGGCACCTTTCTGTACGTCACCTTCCTCGAAGTTCTGCCCCGGGAACTGGCCAGCCCCGAGGCCCCTCTGCTCAAGTGGGGCTGTGTAGCTGCCGGGTTCGCCTTCATGGCCTTCATCGCCTTGTGGGCCTGAGAGACTCCTGGCGTCGGGTGGACCTACCAGGATGGCCACCGTGTTTCAAATGGCTTTGGCCTCCTCCACTGAGACTATGAGACGCGCACCAGGCCTCGTCCTCCTGAACCGGACCACGGCCTTTTCCTACATGAGCACCCACTTCTCCTCCAGGCCCGGGAAAAGGACGTCAGGGCTGGGTGCCTATAAATTGGAGAGTTGATGCAAGGAGCATCGCTCCAGATGCAACTCTTGCCCGCTTATGCGACCGTGTATAATAAAATGTCCGGTTTACCCTTCCCCTTGAGCCGTACTACCCTTCATTCCTCCGGGGGGCCCAGGAGCTGCACACAGCGGCGGGGTGGGGAGTAGAGAGGCTGAATGTTGGGTGTCATCCTCTCCTGTGGAATCCGGGCCCCTAGCCATCCTGGGGGCTGCGGGCCATGCCCTCCACACCTGGGAGCATTGCCGAAATTCCAACAGCCTGTTCCTGCCTGACCCACAGGTGTTGAGAAACTGAGCCAGAGTTCTTAGCATTTAGAGAGAAGGGATGTAAAACCAAACCATGGGCTCTAGATTTTTCCCTACGCTCCCCACCCACCATCCAGTACCTGCTATCAGCCAACTGCAGCGTGTCCAGCAGACCAGAGAGCAGGCGAAGGAAAGCCTCCCTCCACCTGGTTCCCGCTGTGCACCCCGAGCCTGCGTGGCCGCGGGGAGGCCGTGGCTCTTCTTTGGGCCTCTGCCCCCACCCCCCCCCCACCCCCCCGCCTTGTGCTCAGGGATTAAGAAGCACTGCGTTTGCAGAGGGAGAAAGGCGCCACATAGATTCCCAGGGTGATTACTGGGCTTTGCCACCAAACGGCTTTCCTCGCGTCCTCTCTACCTGGCCCTCGGCCCCCGGCCCCTCCCCGCTCGGCCATCTGTCTCTCTGTGTGTGGACAGGGCCTGGACGGGAGTTGCAGCCTGGGGTGATGGGGGGGCGGGGGGCTGGATGGGAACTGCAGCCTCAGGGGCAAAGGACAGGGTCTGGACGGGGCTGCGGCCTCGGAGGGGGTGGGGGCTGGACAGGGCATGGACTGGAGCTGCAGCCTGCAGGGGGCTGGACCAGTGGGGTGGGGTGCTGGACGGGAACTGTGGCCTCAGGGGCAGGGACAGGGCCTGGATGGGAGCTGCGGCCTCAGGGGCAGGGACAAGGGGCTCCACAAGAGGAGGCGGGGGTGGGGGGAGGCCACCCCGCTGTCCTCCATCAGCCACCTCCCGCCCCTGTCGGCCTTGCCCAGCCTGAAGCCAGAGGACAGAAACCTCTGCCTATGCGCAGCAGGTGGCTCAGCCTCCTGGGGCACCGGAGGCCTGGAGGGATACACCCAGATGCCCTGCGGCCTTCACCTGCGGGGGCCCTGCCTGGAACTGGGGGGTGGAGGGGTGACTGGGAGGGGCCAGCTGCACAGACAGCAGCGGCGGGGCACAGGGCTTTGCGGGGCTACAGGCCCGAGACCTGAGGAGGAGCACACTGGGCGCCGGGGCCCTGCCGGTGCTTCTGGGCCGCCGCGGCCACAGGTGCCAGGACGTGTGGCTGCGGCCCCCTTGCGGCCTCCTCCGGCCTGCGGCCCTCGTGGCACCTTCAGCCCCGGTGCTCTCCCCTTCCGTCCACCACTCCCCTCCCTTCCCTGGGACCCGAGGGCCCCATGGAGCCTTCTTCAGGCCCAACCGGGTCATGGCCCAGAAGCTACAGAGCGGCTCCTACACCCAAATGGCAGGATCCAGCGTTTTCCCAAGTTCTGCAGAGGCCGCAGGGCCGGGGAGCCAAGCAGGGGCTGGAATGGGGAGACTGAGGCAGCGGGGCCCGAGTCACTAGGGAGAGACGTGGGCGGCGGGGAAGGCAAGGAAGAGCCATGCCAAGCACAGGAGGGCCCTGCACCCCACCCCCCGCTGCGTTGTGTGCTCTGCGGCAACACGATCAGGGTCCTAAGGGGATGAGGAAAATAAAAGTAAAGAGATGGGGACAGGAGGGACACAGTGGATGACGTCCAAGCAGTGCCAGCTTTATTCAAGGTTCTACAGCATTATATAGCATAAGCAAAACAAAGATAAGGAAGTGTCCATTCTTAGCATATTTGTGAATCCCTCCAAGCTTTCCCCCTACCAGCATGCAAGACACACCCAAGGCGCAGAAGATTTAGGGTCTTGGTTAATAGATAAGCTTGTTGCTCCAGGTGTATATACCTCGAAGGAACATTGTATATGGTTAACAGACCAGCAAGGACAGCACAGACCCCTATTTAAGTTTATGGCCAGGCCAGAATAAATTGTATCTATTGTGTTATGTGGGCGATCATGTAGAAGCGAGCTCTGAAAACCATTGCTCAAGCCCTTTCTCAAGCGTCAACCAACTATTCACCCTTTAGGCTCCCGCCACACCTTTTGAATGAATGAGGGACGCAAGTCTGGGCCTGGTTTGGTTTAGTTACTCCAGCTAGTCCGTGGCCGCCCACACCCCCCACCGTGGGCTGGCCCGGAAGGTGGGGGCCAGCGGAACCAGGAGATCAGCTGAGGGCGGCGGCCCCTCCCTGTCCCCACAGAGGGCAGCTCTCCCCCCACTCGGGGTGTGCTCACGGCCACACAGCTGCAGGAGAAGGTGCTCGTGGCCCACACAGCCGCAGGACGCAGGGTGCTCGTGGCCCACAGCTGCAGGACGCAGGGTGCTCACGGCCACACAGCTGCAGGACCCACATGGCCACCACCTCAGCCCCACACGCCCTGGCACGTATACACCTGAGCATCAGGTCCCCCTCCTCGGAAGGCGGCCTCGCCCACGGTGTTGTCCCCTCCATCGCACACCACAGCACCCCTCTCGGGTTTTGTTCTAAGTGGGCTCCACGCCCAGCACGGGGCTCGAACTCACACCCCCTAGGGGGAAGGCGGCTCGCTATGTGGACTGAGCCAGCCTCCTGTCAGTCAAGGCTGAGGCCGCTGAGTTCGTTGCCTTTTCCCCGCGTTTTGTTTGCCTTGGAGCCACTAGGCCCAGTGACTCCAGCTATGGTAGTTCTGTGCTCTCGAGTGGCCCCTAAGCACCTGCCGCCCTGCAAGTGGCCGCCCGTCGCCCTTGCCAGCACCAGCGCGAGAACTCCCCGTGTCACCGGATACCCCTGCCCCTTCTCATCCTGGCCCAGCTCCTTGAAAAAACGCTGGGTCCTATGAGTGCGTCCAGGACACATCCCTTCCTCCCTCCGCTCACCGTGTGGGCCTCGGACCACACACTGCGTCAGTCCTCGGCTCAGTTCCATTGAGCAATGCGTGTAATTGTCTGTGGAGACTCCATAAAGCAATCCAGCAAATGACCCTGTAATATTCCCCCCACAGTACTCTTATCGGTGACCACAGGGTGCCTTCTTGGTTCTTACTTCTTGTGCTCCCGAGAGCCGGAGAGTTGGCCTGCGACAGCCACGGAATATCCGAAGTCCTCTTGATGAGTATTGTGCACACTCGTTGAAAAGCTTCTCAGAGAACCACAAACATAGTCTAATTAATGCCCCGAATTCTCAGATTCATGGGGCAAGAGGTCTCCTGAGAGGAAATCCTCTGTCGGGCTGTTATCCTCCCGAGGGAGTCTTCAGATTGGGACCAACTATGAGCAACCTAACCTCTCCAGTAACCGAGTGGGGCCTGGTCTCCTCGTTGTACTGAACCATCCAAAATGGAATAGAGGTACCGGCTAAGGAGGATCCTGCAGGAAGGTGATCACAGACGTCCTTGGACACTCAGCCAGCATTCTATACTTCCTTCTTAAGACCGTGATATTGGTGACATCTCTGAAACCCTGTGGCATTTCTAGAGGATCCGTGACTAATAAGGGAGTCTTGTAACACCCACGTGGCTCCCCTGTCCCCAGGACTTGGGGATACTATCACTATCTAGGACGATACCATCCTGTTGGAATTGGGGCCAGCGACTCTGCAGTCGCATTCTGTGAAGTACCCGTGACACATCTGAGACGAGCACAGGAGTGGGGCGGGGGGCGGGTGGAGTTGGGGAAAGGGCGTGATGCAGGCATACTCAGGCAAGGAATGGTGGTCAGTTCCTCTACAGTTTATTGTTACAGCAGAAGTTGTGGGACACAGGAGGGCACCCTCCGCACACGACACAGTGTGGGCAGAGCCCCAAGGCAGCCCTTCCCACCCCTACGCCAAGCCCCAAGCAGCCCTGTCCCAGCTGAGCTCCCTCCCCCTCCCACTGTAGACACACACTGTCTACACAGCTACCAAAGTTAGTGCAGCCAATGGCCCCAGGCCCCTTCCTATTGCCCCAGCTCTGATCCTTCCCTCAGACTTGTTCACAGCCCACCATTCCGACTTCCGTTTCACACACTGGATGTCTCTACCCCACCCTGAGGACCACTAACCCACCAGCAAGCCTTCTCTGACACACATTCATTTAGGCCCATACTCTTCAGAGATCTGAAGGGTTAATGAGAAGCCATATCAGCTTTGGTGAATGGAGTCCCAGCCCCAAGTCCCCTCCCCTTGCAGTGGGGTAAGCAGGGAGAGTCTGGTGGGGGCACCATGGGACGACTACCACAACCTCTTATCCCTTATCTATGGACACCTAGATTAGGGAGAGGGGACACGTGCCCTCTCCACCTTAACACCAGAATGAAGGAGAGGGATAATTTAGGGGTCTGGGTCCCTAAGAGATATTAGGACATCTGTCCTAATATCTAGATATTAGGGCATCTCTCAGGAGCTGAGGGGAATCACAGGTTAGAGGTCAAGGTTAGGGTAGCAATCAAAGATCAAGGTCATCTCCCCACATGATCCACCCGTCCTCCCTTACTCTGGCCCAGCGCCCTAGGACCTCCCAGGTTAGTGCAGGCGGAGGTGAGGGCTGGGTCCGGTGAGCAGGGCAACCGAGGCCATTCAGCAGGAGACCTCCATGGTATGCCCCTGGCGGCCCTGAAGGGAGAGTCCCAGACTCGCTGCCCTGCGACAGGGTGCGGGAGCGGGACCGGTTGCCATCAATGGACGCCGCACTGGTCAGCGAGGCCGTGCGCGATCGCGACAGGCGAGTCATGCAGGACGAGGCCACTGTGGAGGCAGAAGCAGAGCAGACGGGAGGTGGGAAGGAGAGCCTGGCACTGGGATGGAACCGGGTCACGCATGGCGGGGCGATGGTTTCACAGCCAGGCTAAGTCCCAGAACTAGCCCTCGGTGCCCACCCCCTCCACGACAGCCCCGGGCCCCCAGTACTCACTGTAGCCCATGCCTTGCAGGAAGTACTTGAAGGCCTCGGTCAGCTTGCCTGGCTGCGAAGGGGGACGAGGGGGGGCGGCGGGGGGGTCAGAGCCCAGCCGGGGCAGGGCCGGGGCCGGGGCGGGCTGGGCAAGGGGCGCGCGGCAGCGGCGTGTGTACAGGGCTCGGGGCCAGCCGCAGCCGCTTCCCGGAGGGCAGGGGCGCTCACCTGCGTCAGCTGGGGCTGACCTCCAGAGTCGGCCATCTGTGCGGGGGCGGGAGGGGGGACCGCCGTTGAGAGGAAGAGCCACAGACCGAGACAAAAGGAGCCAGGCCAAGAGGTGGAAGGGTTCTCTCCCCAGCTTCCCAGCCTCCCTGCAGGCCCTGCGAGCTCGCTCGCTCTTTCTCTCTTTCTTTCTTTCAAGATTTTATTTATTTGTTCATGAGAGACACAGAGAGAGAGGCAGAGACACAGGCCGAGGGAGAAGCGGGCTCCTCACGGGGAGCCCCCAGGACCCCGGGACCACGACCTGAGCCGCAGGCAGATGCTCAACCCCTGAAACCACTGACCACCCAGGCATCTTGAGAGCTTATTTTCTTTATCTACCCCACTTGAGGGCCTAGAGGCTGAATGTGGAGAGGACCCATGGCTCCGGACAGGGGGTCAGGAGTCAGGCAGGGCCTGGGGCAGGGTTACTGACCTTGAGAAAAGAGGTCTGGGTGGGGTCCAGCTTTGAGTTACACTCCACCTGGAGCAAGCAGGAGGCTGAATGAATGAGGTCATATGCCCCGTGGCCTCTCCCATCCAAAGGACGTGGGGACCCAGGGACCCAGATACTGGTTCCCTTCCTAGCAGCCCCGTACCCATTTCATTCTTACCAAGAATCAACCTCGTAGGTCCCACAGCTGTTCTCCCAATTCCACACCAAATCCTCCCAAGAGGCAAGCTACCCCACTGACCCCACCCAAGGACTCCAGCCCTCCCTCACCTCCCCCCTCAAAGTTCTCTACTGACCACTGCATCTTCATGGGGTGCTTGGTCTCCCACCACCAGCATCACAGGGCACCTAGAATCATAGTGTCAGGGATAAGGGGGTGAGCCCCTGCCGTTCCCTCACCCACCTCCCAGGAGAGCAGCTGGAAAACGTCTGGCCCCAAAGAGGGAAGAGTCTTCTGCACCCCATGACCCTTCCCAGACGACCCAAAGGGGGAGGACAGACCTAGAGGGCGTGGGATATGCTCCACAGGGTGGGGTGGGAGATGACAAGACAATCCCCTGTTAAGAGATTCCCCGTCTTCTAAGGAACGTGAGCACCTGGGGAAGATCTGGGGAAAGGGGCAAAGCTCTCCCTCCTCACGTCTTACCTGAGGGTGACGGCACCGCCACGCTCCAGGTTCAGGTCTCGGCGACTAGGGAGGGGTTCAAAGGAGAGCAGGAACATTAGGCAGGCAGCGCTATCCATGTGGATGGAAGCCAACCCCTCCCTGAGGAAGCCGTCTTCCTCCCCAAATCACAGTTGAATACTAACAGTTGAAAGTGGGAGCCACAGGGGAAGATGGCTGGCAGGCCGAAAAGCCCTGCAGTCGCTTGTGCCCCAGGTGCCTGGCCAGAGGGCAGTGAAGGGGGCAAGGAGGGCAGCAGGACCAGAGGTGACCTCACTTCTGGGAATCCAAAAGTCCAAGGGAAGTAAACAGCAGGAAGGGAGGACCTGGCCTGCAGCTGCCCTAGGGGACCCGAAATCCTGCCCTGGGGGCACCACGGGGCCCGGCCTCCCTCTCGGGCCCTGGGCCTGCATCGCCTCTGTCCCACACGAGCGCCCCCCACTCACTTGTTGTAGCTGTTCCAGTACAGTTCAATGTTCTCCAGGTTGGGCGCATGTGTGATGATGTTTCTGTACTTCTGTATCAGCTCCGAGTTTCCAGACAGCTCCTCCTGAAGGAAAGAAAAGGAAGAAGCAGACAAATCAAGTTACCAGAGAAAAACGGTGAGCCTTCTTCCTGCCCCGGACCCCGTCCCCTCTAAGGAAGTCACCCCAGGCCTTCAAGCCCCTGCCGGTTCCCCTCTTACCGGCTCCCTCTTCCACAAGCACCCACCTGGCTGAAAAGATGTCCGAGGATCATCTCCGGAATGGAAGAGGTGAGACCTGTTAGCTATGAGGAAGGGCAGGTGGACAAGCTCAGGGCACGAGGAAGAGGAGGGAGCCAGACTCAACAGGGACACATCTTTCCTGCTCCACTCCCGCTCCCTCAAGTTCACAGGCCAACCAGCATGCTGGTGGAGCCTAACTGGACCCACACAACGGGGCCCCCACCCTCGACCTCAATACGCAGGTCCCTCCAAACCTTGTGGGCCGCCCAGTCCATCCAACCCTTGGCATTGGGATCAATGTTGATGAGGACAAGCCCCTCGACTGTATCCGGGTGGGTCAGCTGAGGAGGAGCAGAAAGTAGGACGATCAGAGGCAGGGCGGGGCCATACCCCCTTCCAGCTGAGCTCCGGCCGCTTACGCTCCCGTGGGGCCCACACCCTTGTACCCAAGTCCTCCCCGTACACACATGGGCACACAGGAGTCTCCTAATCAGTCGGCCGTGGGCCTTAAACCTGCCTTCCCCCGTCTGGGTTTTTTAAAATTTCTTACAGCATATCGTGACAGGATGTAGGCTCCAGCTCCAACACCAACTCCAATTATTGTGGAGAAACTGGGAAAGAGAAATGTATAGCCAACAGGCCCTGGTGTCCAAAACCTTTGGCCCTGCAAATCCCTCACCCTCCCTCCCAAGGTCACATGCACAAAGCATGGACCGCACCCTCCCCTTGAGGGCTGCTAAAAAAGAGGGGCACCAAGGAGCTAACAGCTGATACTGGCAGCCAGTGCAGGACCCTGAACCCGACTTCAGCCCTTTCTTGGGGAGCTAGTATCTTTTTTTTTTTTTAAGATTGTATTTATTTATTTGAAAGAGAGAAAGACAGAGACAGAGCATGGGGGCGGGGGGGGCGGGTGCAGAGAGAGGGAGGGAAAAGCAGGCTCCTGCTCTGCCCGAGACTGGGCACTCTGATCCCAGGACCCCGGGACCCCGACCTGAGCTGAAGGCAGCAGACGCTTAGCCTCCTGAGCCACCCATGCGCCCCGGGGAGCTGGTATCTTAAAAAGAAACACCCATCCGGCAACCAGACAGTGTTTTCCTACAGAGCTCTGTGTCCATTTTCAATTCTCCGGAGCTAGTTCAACTTGTTCTGTTTTAGTTCCTGGTTCCTTGTGAGGAACCGGGAAGAAAGGAGCTTGAAGCAGGATGGGGGAAAAAAAAAAGACACCACGTCGGCAAACAATAGGAAGAATGGGGAAATGGCCAACAACGTGGGGCTGCGCAGGGCCCGGGTGCCCAGGAAAAGCTGAGCCAGGGCCAGGCCCCAGGTGTCAGCACTGAGTGCACGGCCCCCAGGCTCCCCTGCTGCCCCTCCCGCCCCGGGCGGCCCCAGGTGTGCCCCAGGTGTGCGTCTGCAGGAGGGCGCTGGAGGGCAGAGGCGAGTCTATCTGGCTCCCTGGGACTGCGCCTCCTCTTCCTCTACCTTCCAGATCAGGACGCCCGTCCTCCTGTCTCTATCTGTTCTCCTGTCTCTATCCGTCTTCCTGTCTCTATCTGTCAGGACCACTCTGGGGATTCAAGTCCACTTCCAACCCCCCACTTCTTCTTAACAGTCAGGTGGAGACACAGAAAGGGGATCTAGCTGGGCCAGAGACCACAGCTTGCCCAGAAACCCCAGGCCACACAGCAGTCCCGAGGGCCGCCTGTGCCAGCCAGAGAGCTCCGCGTTGGGGGTTCCCCAGCCTCTCACTTCAGGTACTGCAGAATGCAAGGGATCATGTCCGCGAGCTGGTCCAGAGACGGGTACTGATACCTGCGGAAGAGAAGAACGTGAAGGGAAACGCCAGGCCGTCCCCCGCCACCCCAGCCTTCAGGGGTCGCCCTCTCCCAGAGTCTCCGCCGTCCTCCCTTCCCTCCTCCCCTGGTCCTCTTTCCCCGCCCCTGTCCTGTGCCCTGAAGCCCGGTGAGGAGAGAAGGAGCTGATTCTCACCCCAAAGGGAACACGGGAGCCCCCTCTTCCATTCCAGGGGCATCCACATGAACCCGCACGAAGTTCTGAATGATTTCCTGCATGTCCCCGAACTGAAAGAGCGGCTGGAAGCAAGACTTATCTAAAGAGAATCCCCGCCGCCCCAACAGTAGAATCAGCCAGGGGACAGCATCCCCGCGTCAGAGCCCGCCCTCTTGGCCATAGTCCGACCAGGACTGAATGCCTGCTGGACGCGCCACATGGCTCCCTTCCTGCCCGTACTGACCGAGCCCTTGCCTTGGGTCTTGACCCTTCCCACCAGCCTCTTCCAGAGGAGGAGCGGGAGGAGAAGCGCAGGTACTTACAGTTGAGTCCTACATCATGGTAGGTGAGTATCGCTGGGCGTTTGGGCTTGGGGGTCCCATAGACAGTAAAAGTGACAGAGCCATACGGTGTCTCCACAGAGTGAGTCTGCAGAAAAACAGGTTGTCATCAGGAGGCAGTTAGGCTGAGAAGAAAAAGAGGCAGGAGTAGGACACCCACAAAAGGCCCACAGAGTCGGGGAGTTGAGGTGGGGGGGGGCAAAGAGAGGAGTCCAGAGCAAAGAATTAGAAATAGGACTGACAGGAATTTGGTTTGGGTAAATAAAATAACAGAAGATGATTCTGAGGGTGGAAAAGAATCATGAAGGAGGAGAGAGCACCAAGGAACCCTGAGGAGGAGAAAGGAAGCAAAGGGAGAAATGGAGACGGGAAGAGACTGGAATGCAAGGGAAGAAAGCAGAGAGTAGGGGCCCTCTCCTTACTGGGGGAGAAGAGAACCCCTCCTCCCGCCCTGGGACAGCAGGGACCCCCCCAAGCTGTTACCTGTCCCCGGTCCAGGAGGATTCGGGCAGCTAACTCAGCCTCCTGGAGAGACACACACACACACACACACACACACACAAGAACAGATATGCACAGAGACACACAGCCGTGTAGTCACAGATGGAGAGACAGACACAGACAATGACAGGTGGGCAAAAAGACCAAGACAAGAGACAGAAAGAGATGACAAAGAGACATGAAGAGGATGAAGGTTAGTGCAGTGACGGGGCACAGGCCTGGACTCCCGTGGCGGCGGCGGGGAGAGAGACGTGGGTCCAGGTGGAGAAAACATGGGTGCGGATTAGAATGAGATTATGGATTTGGGGCGGCAGGAGGCGAGGGGATGCCTGCAGGTCTGGAACTCGGGCCTGGGAGTCGGTCAAGGGGGTCTCATAACCTTGGCCGTCTCGGGCGTCTGCCCTGGCAACAGCGGCTTCTCCTCTGTGATCTGCACCTCCTGCAGCTCCGCCATGGTGGCCTGGCAGGATGACGAAACACCAGGGTCGGGGAGGTGGCCTACGCCTGCTTCCTCTCTCAGCCCAGGCCGGTGCAGGGGCCAGGGGGCCCCAGAGCCGAAGACTGGACCGCGACCTGCCAGGGCCTCCCCGGCGCCCAGCCCCACATCCAGGCCCAGGCTGCTGGGATGGAGCGCTGGTGGCCGAGGACTCAGGACACCGTGTCTTTTCAGAAAGGCCATCCGCATCGCTGCCCCTCAACACCCACACCTCTGGACCCACCTCTGCCCTGGAAGGAAACCCTGGGGTAGGGCAGGAGCAGCTGGTTTCCCAGGCTATATTTAGGGGCCACCCCTGCCCCCCCGCCCCCAGCGAGGTAAGGATGCAACTAACCGCTAGTGACCGGGTACTCCAACGACACTGAGGGATGGACTAGTGAGAGTTCATAACTAACTGTGACCTTCAACTAAGCCTCAAGGTCAGCAGCTCCAAGGGAAAGGGGCTAAAAAGGATCCGAGAACCCTGACAAAGGGGGGGGGGGAGACAAGAAAAGGGCAAGGGGCACCCGTGCCCAAGTGACCCGGGCCTTCCCTTCCTCCCCACTGTCCCTCCCGACCCGACCCTGTGGATAAACTAGAGCAGGCTCAACCTCAGTGGGGCCTCCGAGGAGGAGCCGAGGAGCCGGGACACCTGTGCAGTGGCCTGGGGGTGGGGTCACTTACTGGGCTCCTATTGGCTGCGCGGCAGGGTCAGGGGTCAGTGTGCTCTCTGCGCGCTCTGGGGTCTGAGAAAACAAGGCAACGAGGTGAATGACACGGCCACGGACGCCGGGTCCTGTCGGGACAGAGAGCCTCGGCCAAGATCTGGACTATCTGGACTAACCACCTGTGACACCAGCGCCCCAGGTCACTAACCCTCCCTGGTCTCTACGCCCCGGTCCAATGAGCGCGTCTTCTCCGGGCTTCACCCCAATCGCTGCGGGTGGGGGCCTGGGGCGCCGCGGAGAGCGGGTATGGGGGGGCTGGGGGGCGGGGGCGCAGATGTGGCTCCTGGAACCGCGGATGCAGTCCCGGCTCTGCCGCTAAGGCCGTGACCTTGGCCAACTCGCTACTTCCTCGGCCTCAGTTTCCTATCTGCAAACTGGAAGTGGGGGCCGGGTGTGGGGGGTGGGGGGTGCTCAGGGTTGTGACGGCGCTCCGGTGGGCCCGGGCAGCTGAGCAGCTGAGCGCGGCTGTTTCCCATGTAAACGTTTAGAAACAGAAGGCAGCGAGCCTCGCGCCTCCGCGTGTGTCCGCCACGCGGGCTTGGGCTTGGTGGGTCCCGCGGCTGGAGAAGCGGAGCAGGGCGGCCTCCCCGACGGCCCGCAAGGACCGAGCGCCCAGGCAGGGCTGCGCAGCACGGAGCGGACCGCAGGGCCCAGCCCCCCGCACCCGCCCCGCCCCGTCCACGCCGTCCGCGCGCGTGGGGACCGACCCCCGGGCAGCCGGCGCGCAGCCCGCACCCGGCCCAAGCCCCGCGCACGCCCCCTGAGCCTCCGCCTTTGTGCGCGCAGCCCGCGCCCCTCCGTGCGCCCCCCGCGCTCAGCCCCGAGGGACCCCGACACCCCCCCCATCCCCGGGCCCGCGCCCCTCCGTGCGCCCCCCGGCCCCGGCCCGCGCCCCTCCGTGCGCCCCCTGCGCTCAGCCCCGAGGGACCCCGACCCCCTCCCCGGGCCTGGGCCCGCGCCCCTCCGTGCGCCCCCCGCGCCCAACCCCGAGGGACCCCGACCCCCCTCCCCCCGCCCGGCGGCCGCCCCCCGGGCTCGCGCCCCTCGCCCGCCCCTCCCCCGACCTGCTGCCGCCGCGGCCGCTTCCACCTTCACTTGCCTTTGACTGTGCGGGCCCGCCCGGCGAGGGCTCCCCGCGGACCCGCCCCGCCCCCCCCCCCCCCCCCGGCTCCCCGCAGCCCCGCCCGCCCGGGCGAGCACGCCCCCCTCGCCCCGCCCCGGCCATCGCCACTCCGGGCGGGGCTGCTCCAGCGAGGCCGACCGCGGGGAGCCTCCACGCCCCGCGCCCCCCGCCCCCCTGCACCGGGCGGCCGTGGGCTGCGGGGACCCTCCGTCCCGCGGGGAGCCCCGCGCCCGCCCTCGGCCCCGCCCCCCGTGACCGGGAACTGCCTATCGCACCGCGGTTCCTCCCTTCGCCCCCAGACTCCGGAGCGGGCCGGGCGGGGGGGTGGCCCCGGGGCGCTGACACCCCATCTCCACTCGCAGGGCAGGCGGGCGCCGCGGGGTGAGGCCGCGGGAGGGGCGGGGACCGCCGCCGCGGAGGCGGGGGTCTCGGCGGGAGGGGCAGGTGCGCCGGGGGCGGGGCGGGGGTCGCGGGGAGCGGGGTTCCCTCCCCGGGGTGCCCGGGGGCCGGTACCTCCTCGCCGCTGCGTCCCGACGCCTGCTCTCGGCGGCTCCCGGAGAAGTTGGAAAACAAGGCGGGGAGGGGGGGCGGGGAATGCGGGGGGCCGCTATAAATAGAGGAGCTCGCAGGAGGGGGGAGGATGGCCAACGGGGACTCCCGGGTCAAGGCCCCAGGGGGGGCGGGGAGGGGCCAGGGACCCCCAGGGGCTCCGACTCGAGGGTAAACAGGCGCGGGGGCGGAGTCAAGCCTGCGGGGGCGGCGCGGGGCTCGGGCAGGACGCGGTGTCCCGGGCTGGAACCCAGGAGACCCTGTGGCCTGGGCGCTCACCCCTCCTGGTCCCCGGAGCAGGAGGGGGAGACTGGCGCGGCCGGCGGTTCTCCCTGGGACTGCTGAGTCCTCTGAGGCTTGCGGTGGGTTTGCGGGCCTGTCCGCCCCCCCCCCCCCCCCCCCCCGCCGAGCTGCACCCTTCCTGTGCCCGAGAGGAAGGCCACCGGGAACGGGGTGCTTAGGCGGCCCAGGGGTGCCCAAGCCTCTCAGGCACAAGGAAGGCAGATGGAGTTTCTCCCCACCTGCACCCTCCCAGCGCCCCCTCCCCACCAGGGTCCCCACTCCGGGTTCCTTCAGCCTGGTTCCTGAGTTACCATTTCGGGGGCTGGGCGGCAGGCCAGTTGGGAACAATGGCCAATGGAACTGGAGCTGCCAACCGCAACACCAGCACAGACTGCCCCCCCAAGACCCCCAAACTGCCCTCCCGCCTCCTGCCTGGGAACCACCCCACCACCACCACCCTCACCACCCACAACCCCCTCCCATCCAAGGAACATCAATGCCCCTTTCATCCCCACTTGGCAGGGTCTGTTGGAAAGAAGGAGGGACCAAGAGGGAGGAGGTGACCCAGAGCAGGAGAACTGGTCAGGATCAAGCCCAGCTTTCGTCACATCTAAAGGACCCCCAAACCTTCTCGCAATTCCGAGCACCAGAGTTTTCCTCTGTTCCCTTCCCCCACTCCCTTCATAACAGTTTCCCTCAGAAACCGGCCCAGAAGCTGGGCACCCTGGCAGCTGGCCTAGTCCCCTCTTCCCTCTGGATGCCAGTTTAACACTCTCCTGGACGGGGAAAGGCTGTTGGCATTAGGACCACAGATAAAGCTGGGCAGGACGGGCAGAGCTGTCCCCAGCCCTCCCGGAGCTGGGGAAGAAAGCCAGCCCCAAGCAAGAGCTTCCTCCTGCCTGCCTGCCTGCCCCCATCTCTGATGTGTCTAAAGTAGTCTTACTCGGAGTGGGGGAGGGCAGGACCTGGAGGTTCCAGCATCTAAATTCGTCTCTGGGTCAGGATGACTCAGGGGGAACCTGATAAGGGGCCTACGCAGGGGCGTGTGGCAGAGGGAGGTGGGGAATTTCCACTGGGATCTATTTGCTTCAGGGACGGGGGTCTCAGCGATCCACAGGCCGAAAGGAGGCAGAGGCTCTAAGGTAGGGTTCTTCTCCGGCGGGCCAGGGGCCAGCGCAGCCCAGCTGTAAGTGACCCAACCAGGGCCATCCCTCTCTAACTTCCTTCCCTTGGGTCAGAAGCAGCTTCAAACTATGAATTCGATGAAGCAACAGTTTTAAGCACTTACTGTGTGCAAGCTGCTGTGTACATGCAATCCAAAGAAGTGTGAGGGATGGTCATGCTCTCTCTAGAAGCTTATGATGGAGTGGGTGGGAGAAGTGATAAATATAGAAAAAGTTAAGAAAAATAATGCTCGAATCAGATTAATTGTTTAGGGAGCAAATCCTACGGCAATCATTTCCCACTCTTCTCAAGTAGGAGATCAGAGATCTCCACTCCCACTTGATGGTTTTAGAATCCTCTGATGGAGACCAACCATGAGTTCAGCAATACTTTGAAATAAGTTTATAAAGAATTCTTCTTTTTTAAGATTTTAAGTATGATCTCTACACCCAGTGTGGGGCTCGATCTTACACCCCAAGATCAAGAGCCACGTACTCTCCTGACCGAGCCCACTAGGCATGACCGTTTGTATAGAATTCTGATAATCATGGTACCTATGTATATAATAATAATCTGCGTTGGCAAGGCATATTATTTATTCAGTTGATGATCAATGATCTGCCTACATGGAGATTCCAGGGGCCCGTGCAGTAATTCAGAAATCCTCTCCCCAGCAGACCACAGCCCACAAAGTAGGAACCATTGTCTTGGTATAATTCAGAAGAGGAAAGGGGTTTTGTTCCCATGATGTACCAGCCTGTGAGGAGTACAACTACAGAGTATTTGAGTGGGAGAGAGGGGCATTCTATCCACGGAGAATGAGAGCATGAGGGAAAGTTTGAGGGCAGAAATATGTTATTTTGGAAAATTGAATATTAGTTACTATGTGCAAGGTACTTCCTGTATATTTTCCTGCAATACTATTGTTGTCCTCCCAGTACAGGTGAGGAACTCAATGAAGCTCAGCGATTTCTGAAACAGAAGCTTTAGTGATCTGCCCAAGGTCAACCAACTAGTGCTGTAAAAGACAAATCTAGGACGCAAATCCCCACCCAGATTCATTCCACTCCAAGGCTATGCTCTTTCCCCTATGAGGTAACCTATCAAGCCATTATGGCCCCAGATGAAAAATAATACTGATGACAGGTGGGTGTTGTTTGGTCAGTGGGGACCTCATGTGAAAGTCCTTGAATGACAGGCAAAAGGCCTTGGCACTGAAGATCCTTGCAGTGTTCCTGAACGGGATTAATGGATAAAAAATAGTTTTGTGAAAATTAATGATGGGTGGGTGATAAAGATGGATTAATGCGGGGGGGGGGAAGCATTCCATTTAGAAAAGAGATTCTTCCTTTCTTTCAGGGTTGGGAAGAGGCACAGAGAGAGAGAATCTTGAGCTACGGCAGCCTCCATCCCACAACCCTGAGACCAGGACCTGAGCTGAAATCAAGAGTTGGACACTTAACCTACTGAGCCCCCTGGTCACCCCTAGAAGAGAGATCCTTTAGAAGCCAGAGAAACCCACTAGCTGCGAGATGACGAGGGCTTGATTAAGCATGAGAGCAATCGGAATGGAAAGAAAGGATTTGTTGCACAAGGAAGTGACAGGAAGGGAAGGGAAGGGAAGTCATCAATCTGGTTGCTTAGAGTCCCTGAAGTTCATCCATCTATATGGCTTCTGGCCAGAAAAAGCCTAAGAGAAATGCTGAGGAACATCCCTGATCTGCACAGAAACTTATCTGGAAGATCTTCAGAGTCTGAGACTCACCCACCCTGGCTTTGTTCACCTCGACCCATCCAGATCGGTTATACTCCAAGGCCTATGCTCTTGCCGTGTTGAGCCCAACATTGGAAGCCATTTAAAGATCTGAGGTTGGTGGCCAAAGCCACTGGGATTCTCCATCTCTTTTTTTTTTTTTAAGTTTTTTTTTTTTAATTTATTTATGATAGTCACAGAGAGAGAGCGAGAGAGGCAGAGACACAGGCAGAGGGAGAAGCAGGCTCCATGTACCGGGAGCCTGACGTGGGATTCGATCCCGGGTCTCCAGGATCGCGCCCTGGGCCAAAGGCAGGCGCTAAACTGCTGTGCCACCCAGGGATCCCTGGATTCTCCATCTTGATCACTGCCTTGAGCTTGAGACTAAAAAGGAGGACACTGTGGGGCTGATGCCAACCTGTTTTCATTAACCTCTTCCCTGGGCTCCTCTCAGCTTTGTGGGCAGAGCATAAGCCAATGTGACCAGGACCCGGGAGACCAGGTCAGGCTGGGCTGGAATGACGAGGGAGTTTGATCAGCTGGAGGGATCAGAAGGTTGGCAACTTGCTCAGCGTAGCATGCAAAGTGGGGAAATGAAAGGACCCCTCTCCCAAGACTAGGGCCATATCCGGGCCTGGAGGTGATGTCAAGTAAGCACTGCTGAGGTCATAGAAGCTTCCGTCTCCTCCCCTGTTTCCCCATTGTCACACGTGTCCCTAGTCAGCCAGCTCCCACATACCTGCACGCACTTAATAAAGGGAGACTGGGAAGGGTCAGACACCATCCGGGTACTCTCAGGTGCACAAGAGTGGTGGGGGGCGGTGGGGAGTGGGTGGCAGTGGTGATTACTCAGCAGGTAGGATCTACACCAGGACACCTGGTGCCAGGAGCAGTAGGTGGGATGGGAGTGAGGGGGAGAAGGAAAGAGAGGAACAGGGAGGAGGGGCTTTGTTCCTATTGTTGACCCTGATTTTATCTTGATCCTCATCGTGGTTGCTCTGCAGTCCTCCCCTCCCCTCCTCCCTCACCCCCGAGTCTCCCCCCCCCCATGCTGTCCTCCCCCACCTCCAGTTGATCATGGCATCAGAAGCAGGGAAAACGTTCCAGCGGTTTGCTGTCTTCGGAGAATCCTCGAGCAGCGGCACTGAAATGAACAACAAAAACTTCTCCAAGCTCTGCAGGGACTGTGGCATCATGGACGGCAAGACGGTCACCTCCACTGATGTGGACATCGTATTCAGCAAAGTCAAGTAAGGGACCAGAGAGGAGGTAGGGGTGGTGAGTAGACCGAGCAAGGCAGCGGGCTATGGAAGGGTTCGTGTGGCGAGCATGCATAATGGGTCCACTGGGCACCTGCTGGGCCCATGGCCCTGTGCTAGTCCCTGTCCCCAGGACACTCAGTGTCAAGAGGGGTGGACCTTGGAAGGGGAAGAGTTCATGTTCCAGAGCTCCTGGGTTTCTCTGTCCGACTGACCAGGGCCAAGAATGCCCGAACCATCACATTTCAGCAGTTCCAGGAGGCCATGAAAGAACTGGGCCAGAAGCGATTCAAGGACAAGAAGCCAGATGAAGCTCTGGAGAACATTTATAAGCTCATGGAGGGCAAGGATCCAGCTACCACTGGTGTTACCGTGAGTGGCAGTCTTCATCCCTCACCCTTGACCCTACTTCCCCAAAGTCCCTGCTGCTCCTGTCTCCCCTCCCACCATCCTTGTCCCTACCCTCTGCCCCTAGTAATTAATGCCCGAGGGAGACGAGGCCGAAAGCCTCCGGTGCCCCGTTGGTATTGGAGCAGACTTGGGAGATCATCTGGTAATTTCAGGGATGAGGAGCTTGTTGCCCAGAGAGGAGTCCACATCTACCTTAATGGTAAAACTGAGACTAGTTCCCAAGTGTCCGGACGGCAGTGGGGAAACCCTGAGCTCAGAGGGTTCCCTGCTCCTCATTCCTCTTCCTGCTCTCCTATAAGGTGCAACCTCTGACCACCTGCCTCTCACCCACCATCTCTTCCCTATTTGTTCCCTCTCTATTTTAAGTTCCTTCTAGTCTAGGTTTCAAATCAGCCTCTCCCAGGAGGAGGGACCTTGCATACTGGGGTTGAAGTCCTCTCTGGCTGCAGCCTGGTCAAAATAACTCCCTTGGAAGCAGAAAAATCCACACACACCCCATTCATTCCCACACACCAGACTCGTGCACTCCCATGAGTTCCCACCCGTGAGTACACGCTACACCTGGCCCCTAACAAAAGCAGCCCCATGCCCACGCCCATCGAGTACTAGCAGAGTCAAAGACCAGCTTTGGAGAAGGGCTGTGACAGTGAAGGGGAAGAGAGAGGGATCAGACTCCCCCCCCCCCCCCATCCTCTGGCTTGCAGAAAGCAACAACAGTGGGGGGGGTGAGCCGGCTGACAGACACCAGCAAGTACACGGGCAGCCACAAGGAGCGTTTCGACGAGAGTGGCAAGGGCAAAGGCATCGCAGGCCGGGAAGAGGCGACCGACAACTCAGGCTATGTGAGTGGCTACAAGGGTGCTGGCACCTATGATAAGAAGAACAGCAAATAAGGAGTAACCCCAACAGCTAGGGTCAATTAGCCATCAACCTGGCCTCTTAAATTCCAGGGAACCTAGGGAACAATAAACATCGGTGTGTGCAGCAGCCAACGAGCTGTGTCTTCCATCAGGATGAGGGATAGACGGGCCCACTGGTGCAGAGAGAGGCAAGAGAAGGCCCCAGGAGTCAGGCTTTCCAGCTCTGCACCCTTTCTCTACTTAGCCTCAGGCCTCCCAGCCAGAAGTTAGCGTTCCCTTCAATAACTGCTTCTGAGAACGGAGCTGAGGAATACATTTGGGGGTGAGAGAGAAACCAGATGTGGAGGCAAAGGTACTTGCTCCTCGCATTCATAGGTTACTGGTATCCACCGTCCTTATCTCCCGAAGAGGAATAGTAATTCCTGACCTGACGTCATCTAACCCGGACACCACCAGCTAGGCCCTTCCTTGCCCCTCTGCCTTCCTCATCTGTTGTAGTCCGGGCTTTGTTGGAGAACTGGAAGCCAGCTAGAATGGGCCAAGGACTTAGCTTGACTCCTGTTATGAGTTTGTGCTCGAGCTGGGGGGAAGAGAGAATCCGTTTTTAACACCTAGTCTGGAACTGAGTTTTACACCCCCACCACCTCCATGGTGGTACACGTGGAACAGGAGACCCCACTGACAGCTAAGCGTAGCCCAGGAAGACAGCCGGAGGTGCGTGGTCGCCAGGACTAGGAGTCCTGGCGGGCGCGCTGAGGGAAAAGGAGTGAAATCAGAGCTGATTCAGGATGTGTTTTTATATTTTTGTTTTGAAATGACTATAGAGTCACAGGAAGATGCAAAAAGTAGTACAGAGACGTCCCACCTACCCTTCATCCCCAGTTTCATCCAGTGGTTATAATCTTAACATAATTCAGATGTGGTTTTAAAACCTTCCATGACTACAACCCAGGTCACCTCACCCCGTCCTGTCAGCAGCAGATCCTGGAGTTTGGGTCGGGGGAAGAGGGGGTGTAACGAGGAGCTTGGGGAAGGAAAGGGATACCGTAGTAATCTTGGGGGCAACAGGTCGGAGAAGGTAAGTTGAGAGTCCAGTGAGCCACAGTAAGAAGGATGGAAGGAAAAAAGATCAGAGAAAGGAAGCCAGGGCGACAACAGAAGTTCCACCCTGGGCTCTGCGGTGGGAGGAGGGGAAAAAAAAGAACAGGTGATACGGAGAGAAGATCGGTGATTTCATAGAGAGGAACAGACTGGGAACTTGGTGGTTCTGGAGCAGTGAGGCTAGATTGAGTCTAAGGGTCTCAGGGAGGTCCCTCTAGCTCCCGGGGCTTGAATGGGTGAGTGGAGAGTCCTAAGGGAGCTGGGGAAGGCTGAGAGGAGGAGGGCAGTGGGATGGGGAGTTAAGACATGGAGCTGGGTGCCTGTTGCCATGGTGTGAGCCGAGGCTCCGGGCCTCCATCCAGGATTCAGGCTCTGGCCCAGCGGATGGACAGTCACTGCCAACTGGACACAGTCAGCTTCTTGGGTGGGTAAGATTGTCTGTGGGAGAGGGGGATATTGGGGGAAGAAAGGAGGTAAACAAGTTGGAAAGAGCCTGCGAGGCAGGATGACTTTGCATGGTGACTGAAGCTCTGGCCGTTTGTCCTGTCCTCCTGGTCTCTCTCTCTCTCTCTCTCTCTCTCTCTCTCTCTCTCTCTCTCTCTCGGATCCTGGCTGCTTTGAAGTCAGAGAGGATACCTTGTAGGGGGAGGTTTGGGCGTGTGTGGGGCAGGGATAGGCGGTGTGTGAGGGCGGTAGGGGTAGGAGGCGGTTCAGAATGAAAGCCTCCCTGTCCTAGTAGAGGCCAATGATACCTATCGGTTCAGCATCACGCTTTCCAGAACAGAGCAGATAGAGCCTTTGGTTGGTTAGGGTGTCGTTGTAGTTGCAGCTCGTGGGCGGCTGTTGAGAGGCCAGAGAGCAGATGGTGACAGGGAAGGAGTCCTCTGTGAGCGTACAGTATTCATTGTAATTCTCGCAGAAGCTGTCGCTGTACCTGCAGAACTTCTGGATCTCTCTCCAGGGGGCATGCACCATATAATGGGTTTGGGGGCAAAACCAGCTCTGCTTTTTGCCCCGCACGTAGCCCATGAGACCGTTACAATAGCCCTGGAAGCCCTCTGGGTAGTTAACCCTGGGATACTCGATGTGTAACATGCGGAATTTCTTGGTGGCAATCTGCACCCTGATGTCCACAACCAGAGTTGGCCCTAGAAGGAGCTGGAGAAACAGGAGCCGGGCCACAGCGTGTGCCATTCCTCCTGCTGGTAGGGTTGGGATGGTTCAGGCAGAGGCGCGCCCCGAGTGGCTCCCTGCCCCTGCCCAGGCCCTGCAGTGTTCCCCCAGCCTTGCCAGGTGCCCCCGTACCCTAAGAGCTGGGCGTACTTCAGAGCTCATCTGAGCCAAGTCCTCACGTCCCAGAGAGAGGAGACACTTGCCCAGGTTCACCCAGCTGGCCGGCCACCTCAACCACCCCCTGACTCCTTCGGTCCACCTCAGGGTCCCAGTGTCACGCGCTGTGAGCTGTAGCACTTATGGCACAGAAGGTCCAGCTGGCCCCTGGGTGAGCGACTCTTCCTGATGATCTCTGCCTTCGGTCAACCTCTCGGGGGGAGAATGCAAAGGGGACGGAAGGAACTGGCTGCGCTCCGATTCTCCGACGGCTCCGGAGAAGGACCAGGAGCTGGAGGACCAGCGGGGCGGGAGCAGAAATCCTTCTTGCCTCAGTTCTTCAGGCTGAAGCCAGCCCCAAGGGGAGAGGGGCCGGAGGGCTCTCCGGACACAGGCCAGTCTGGGAGGAGGGAGCGTCCCCGAGTCTGAGGAGCCCCTGTACTCGGGGGTGGACGTGGGAGGACAGACACGCTGCTGTCTGGCCTCCTCCTTTCGGCTGTCCCAGAACACTTGGTTCCGGCTCCTTGCCAGAGGCCCTAAGCTCCCGGACTCTCTTTGATGTTCCCTCTGCTCCGTAGGCAACGCTCCCCCTCCCCCGGATGGCGAGCAGGAAAAGCATTGTCATGTTTCTGAGGAACGAAGTGCTGCTTAGTCCTGACCCTCGGAGAACAGAGGGCCTGCCACCCGGCCCCTCAGCCCCAGCGGGAATCCGAGAGCTCAGGTGGCCCCAGGCCCCATCATCACCTCCACCCCGGCCCCAGGGCCCCGGTACACCATGAGCCAACTCCCTCCCCGCAGCCTGGGGGCTCCTGAGGCTGAGGCCCCAGCCCACTGGGGTGGGGGGAACCCTAAGTGTGGGCCCTGAGCCCAGAGGAGCGGAGTCCGACTGTGGTTTGTCATGTTGGGCAAAGGCCGGACTTTAACTCTCTTGGTCAACCCCTGCCACTCGGTTAGAGCAGAAGAGCCAGCTCCCGGCCCTGCCACGGCCTCCTCCCACGGCCTCCTCCCATGGTCTCCTCCCACGGGCCTCCCCACCGGACCTCCCCACTGGGCCTCCCCGCAGCTGTGGCGCCCTGGAAGGGACCCCCATCCTTGCCCTGGAGAGCGGGCCGGGGGTCAGGACACAGGCCCTCGGGTGTTCCCAGGCCCCGCGCAGCCGCAGCCGGGGTGATGAGAGTCCTGGAGGCATCCCGCCGAGCTGCTCACGCTGAGACCCTAGGCGCGCTCTTCCTGCGGGCCTGCAGTCCAGAACCGGCTCCCCCTGCCTGCTCCTCCGCCTGCGTGGTCTCCCGTTTCCTCAGTTACCTGGGCAAGGCATCCGTCCCCCGAGCCCTGCCTGGGGGGCAGAGGCTGCTGGGGCTTAGAGCAGGCCCTCCGAGTAAACCAGACGGGCCCCCCAGGGCCCCTGCCCCGCGGTCTGGAGGCCGTGCCACCACCCGGCTCAGTCCACCAGGACCCCACGAGCGCCAGTCCCCTCGTCTGTGGATGCGGGACCCCGGCCGCCCCGGGGCAGTACCGGCCTCCCGCCCAGTGCCTGGCACACGCGAGCCCTCGGGACGGCAGCCCTGTCGCTCCCCCGGCTCGGCTCTCTGCCCCCCAGGACAACTCTGGGCCTCGCAGGACAGAAGGCCCTCGCCCTGACCCCGGCCCGTCCCCCGTGCCGCCCCTGGCCCCGCTCTCACCCGTCACCCCCACACAGCTAGCTCACGCGAACACTCAGCCCACGGAGGCTGCTTGCACGACACTCCGGGGAGTGTGCAGCGCCAGGCAAGGTGAAGCCACACGCCGGTGGCTCGTCCGCATCCTGCAGGCCGTGTCTATGCCGAGTGGGGCCAGGCGGGGTGGGCCCGAGCTCCGCTGACCCAAGTCTTGGTTTTGAGGAAATCTGCTCCTGTCCCCCCGGCAGGGCGCCTTGGCCTCCCTGCTTGCACAAAGCTGCAGCTTCCCTGAGAAGAGGAGGCACTTTCGGAACTCCTGAGCTTCCTGTCCCTTCACTCGCTGCCTTTGGCCACCAGCCACCTCCGCACAGTTAGGGAGCGGACAGTGGTCGTAGAGGAAGCGTTCAGGGCCTGGTATCAGGTGACCTCCCGAATTTCCGCTTCCTCAATCTATAAAACGGGATTAATGCCTTCCTCGCCTCATGAGGCTGCAAGAAGAAGGCGAGATGATCAGCGTGGACGTGGCTTTCCACCGTCACACGGCGCATAACCAGCACGAAGCTGGATACGATCTCCCAGGTTCTGCACCAACTCGCTCTTTTCCCCAACCCAACATCGGCAAAGCTGCTCTTATTCCCCAGATGATCCAAGGGACCCCCCCAGCCCCGCTCTGCCCGCATGGAGCCCCCCTGACACCTAAAGTTCATCTTCATGAAGCTCTCTATGACTGGCCATGCCCTGTGTCTCATAACCTTTTTTTTTTTTTTTTTAAAGCTGTCCAGTACCATCTGGAAAGCACTCTGACGAATGGTGGGGGCGATGTAAAGGTAAATAAAAGAGCTCGAGCCTAGACTACAGGTGTGATTTGCCAGGAAAGACACACACAGAAGCACGTTACCAAAACCTGAGCAGAGGACCAGGAAGGCTGCTGAGTGTGCCACCGGCCTGGGGTTCTGCACTGCAATTCTAGTGGCTCGGTCTTTAAAATCCTATCTCCGAGGTACTGATCCGTAGCATTGCTTCTTCTGTGCTGACCCCCTTGTCATGGTTTTGTCTGCTCTCGAAACCTGAGATTTTTTGGAATTTGTTGCCTCATTACACTGGGCTTTACACACATGAGAATTACCCTAGAGATGAATAAACTAAGTTGGAGAGAGAGAGAGGAGTTTGGTCAAGGTCATATGTCTAATTTAGAAGTTCTCAGTGGGAGAGGGATGAGGGGCGCAGTGGGAGGCCATTTGGTCATGTCTGGGGACGGTTTTTGGTTGTTGCGAGTGGGAGGTGCCACTGGCATCTGGTGGGTAGAGGCCAGGGATGCCGTTAAACATCAGACATTGCACAAGACAGCTCCCACAACAGAAAATTATCTAGAGCAAATGTAAATAGTGCTGAGGTTGAGAAACCCTGGTCTGGGGCACCTGGCTGGCTCAGTCAGAGGAGCATGCGACTCTTGATCTCAGGGTCTTGAGTTCAAGACCCACATTGGGTGCAGAGATTACTGAAAAATAAATACACTTTAAAAAAAAAATAAACAAACCCTGCTCTCAGGAGTGAATCAAACTTCCTAACAAGGGCAGAACTACTTATGCCTTATATATTAAAAAGGGTTGGCGGGCAGCCCCGGTGGTGCAGCGGTTTAGCGCCGCCTGCAGCCCAGGGCGTGATCTGGAGACCCTGGATCAGGTCCCACGTCAGGCTCTCTGCATGGAGCCTGTTTCTCCCTCTGCCTGTGTCTCTGCCTCTCTCTCTCTCTCTCTCTCTCTGCATCTCTATGAATAAATAAATAAATAAATAAATAAGGGTTGGCAAATCTCCAGAACTTAGAAGTATTTTTGTCAAATTTTGCTTTTAGTAATGCTGGTTTTTCTACCAGCAAAAGGAGCACTGATAGTTTACCACTGAAACAACTTTGAGTTGTTTTTCCTCCAAAGGTGACCCTCTGCCCGTAGTCCTCCACACATGCTCTCCCCCCGCCCCGCCCCAGGGGTAAGCATTTCTAGAACAACTGGCTAGAGTGGCAGGTGCAGGGGTGATTCCCTATAAGGGGAACCCCCAGATTTTGCCCAGAGAGAGCTTACCACAGCCTCAGTGGTGTCACTTTTTGCCCTGTCCAACCCAAATCGATCCAATAAGCACATCATGCCACGGACAGTTCCTGAGTTGTCCTTGAACCCAAAGGATTGCTTCACGCCTCTCAACCCTCTTGTCATGACTTCACCTCAACCCCAGGGTTGAAGTCTAGGAGCTGCATTGTCGGTTCCCTCACTTGGGAACCGCTGCTGCAGGTTGCCAATGGCCCCACCTGGGACTGGGATCTTCGGGGGCAGACTAAAGGCCTCCTGACCCAGAAGTTAAACCAGTTAAGAGTCATTTATATGCAAGGCACTAAGCTATCCCCTTAGGAAGTGCGAAAGAAGTCTATTAGATGGTCCCGGTCTTCTGAGGATGGATAGTCTGAATTGGAGGAAAATGATAAATACAAATGAGGAAATAACCAACATTTCAAGGCAGAAAATTCTATGTCTTGAAGACACTGACTGTAGGAATTTAGAGGTGGAAAAGATCCCTCTGAATTGGGAGGACCAGAGCAAATTTTGTTTGTTTTTTGTTTTGTTTTGTTTTGTTGCAAATTTTCTTTGTGAGGGGCGGGTCGTTCTGGGACGTTGGGGTGGATCTCAAGGAATAGTTGAATAGAGATAAAGAGGATTATGACAGGTATGTTTAGGAAAATAGAGAAAACCAGCTTGGCTGGAATTGAGGCACTCGGTGCAAGAAGAGTCAGAGACAAAGTTCGAGAGACAGGTTTGCCAAATTGGGCAGGCTCTGGATATCAAGCTAAGGAATCTGAATTTTATTTTTTACTTTTTAAAAGATTGTATTTCTTCATGAGAGACACAGAGAGAGGCAGAGGCACAGGCAGAGGGAGAAGCAGGCTCCATGCAGGGAGCCCGATGTGGGACTCGATCCCAGGACCCCGGGGTCACGCCCTGGGCCCGAGGCAGATGCTCAACCGCTGAGCCCCCAGGGGCCCAGGAATCTGAATTTTCTTCTGTAGATAAAGGAGGAACGGACAGTGGCCTACAGTGAGCCGCGAGGCCCCTCGACCCCAGAGCGGTCCCTGTTCCTACAGCCCAGCCTGTCTCCAGGCACTGGTTTGGGAGCCAAGGGTTCCAACCTCTGTCCGTGCTGCCTCCTCCAGACCACAGCTGCTCCAGGAAAGGTCGTGAGAATTCAAAGACCCAAAGCGAGTCCCACATGTGACCCCGCCTGCTCTTGGTTTCACTTTCCCTGCCTACAAGAATGAGCCCATTACCTTTACTTGTCCTAGGAGCAGCGGCCGCCTCTGGCCCGGGCCTGGGGAGGGAAGCTCTCCTGGGCTTTCCGCAGTGCCCGGGGCTGCGTGGAGCTCCGGAGGGGGAGGCCGGCCCCGGGAGGTGGGCGCCCGTCCAGGCCGGAGGCAGCCAGCTCCCCACACCCCTCCGCGCAGGCCAGGCCGCAGGAAGCCGCAGCTGTCGGCCTGTGGGAAGACAGGCACGGGTCCACCTGGCGCTGCTCGGGGTCACGACGCCCACCCCAGTGACTTCAAACACGCGCACGCACACGTGTCCACGCATGTGCACGGCAGGGGCCTCGGAGGGGGTGACCATGGCCATAGGCCGAGGCGGGTGGAGGCGCCGGCTCCCCTCCCGTCTCCGGCCTCTGTCTTGCCCTCTTGCTCACGCCTTGCTCATCTCTCTCTCCTCCTGCCTGGCTCCCTGACCAGTGGCCTGAGGCCTGACCCCTTCTGCTCTCTCTGATTTTGTCCCCGCCTTCCTCTGTCTTTTCCTCTGGTCCCTTCCACGTGGTGAAGGAAAACCGGCAAAAGTATCCTACCAAGGGCAAAGCGAGGCAGATCCGGGAAGCCGGGGAGCTTGGGCAAATACATAAACGAGCAAACAAAATCCCCTGCTTCATCCAAATACAGAGACCACGCAAGGATGCCAGCCTAAGCGGCCAAGGGGGCAGCGCAGCTCTCCAACTTTGGTATGCAAACCGAAACCTTGCCTTCCTCAACCCCTCCTTCGGCCTGAGACTGCAGGGTGACTGCAGGTTCACTCTCCCGCAACACCCAGGCCGGCTCTGGAGAACTCGGGGTAATAGACTCGAGGAGCAAACTAGGATAATTGCAAGGACAGAAGAACACAAGAGCACAGGGCAGTGCAAGTCGTGGTTTGGAAACATCTCACTCTGGAATGATGAGAAGTGAGGAGTCCTGGCTGGGAATTCAAATGAGCTCTTGCCCCCCTCATCCCCCCACCCCCTAGCCGGGCCTCTGGCCTCTGGTCCTGGTCCGGGGCTGGACAGGCCTGTGCTGATCCGCATTCTGTCCACAGTCTGCTTTTAAACCATGGATTTTAGTTCCAAAGATTTGCATTTCTACAGCAGGAGAGGCATAATTCTCTATCCAGAAGTTCAAACTGCGAAGATTCAGGCCCCTAACAAAGCAGCGAATGCTGTTCCCACAGCCAAGGCCTCACTGTGGGCGACGCCAGGGAGCCAGAGGCCTGCGTGAACTTGCGCCTGGTTCTCTGTCCCCATCTAGCGGTGCTTCCCATCTCCAACACCACCTTTTCTTCCAAAAATCATCCTGGGCAGCCCCTCTACTCAACTGGTGACCCCCGGCCTCAAAGCAAACACCTTCTGTTCCCGAGTCAAGCTCCTGACATCTGGACAAGGACACACACCTTACAATCAAGACCATTGATGTGGCCTTGCTGTAACTACAAGCCACACGACGGCCTTTCACTCCTCTGCTTACGACCACCCCCCACACACAGCCTCCCTGCGGGGTGCAGAGTAAAAGCCGCAGCACTTACTGATCTCAGAGGCTTTCCATGATCTGACCTCTGCTTCCTTTCTGACCCCGTCATCCATCACCTGCTCCAGCCACCCTGGACTCCTTGCTCCTCCAACACCCAGGCCATCTGTTTCTTTAGGGCTTTCGCAGCGCTCTTCTCCGTGGACCTTTCTCCCCTCACAAGCACAAGTTCACTTTCTCATCTTCGGGTCTTTGTCCCAGAGTCGCCTACTTTAATGTCTCTCTAAATCACTGCTTCCAGGCCGCCAGGGTGGCTTGATCCGTTAAGCACCTGCCTTCGGCTCAGGTCACGATCCTGGGGTCCTGGGATCGAGCCCCAAGGTGGGCTCCCTACTTAGCAGAGAATCTGCTTCTTGCTCTCCTTCTGCCCCTTCCCTGCCACTCATGCTTTCTTTCCCTCAAGTGGATAAATAAAATCCAAAATAAAATAAAATAAAATAAAATAAAATAAAATAAAGGAAAACCACTGGCTGCTGACCTCCCTCTTGTTCCACCTTTTACCTTAGCAGTTATCACTTCAAGCAAAGGGCATCTTTATTTTTTTTTTTAAGATTTTATTTATTTATTCATGAAAGACACAGAGAAAGAGAGACAGAGATGCAGGCAGAGGGAGAAGCAGGCTCCATGCAGGGAGCCCGACGTGGGACTCGATCCTGGGACTCCAGGACCAGGCCCTGGGCCGAAGGCAGGCGCTGAACCGCTGAGCCACCCAAGGATCCCCAACACCTTTATTTTTTACCATCTTTCTCCCAATGGAATGTAAGCTCCACAAAGGTAGGGCTTTTTGTTTCCTTCGCTCACTGATCTGTCCCAAGAACCTCAGCTCATCGTAGGTGTCGAGAAGTGTCTGTTTACTGCCTACATGGACCTAAACGTCGTGTCCCAAGATCACCTACTACTTACAGGTGAATCCTCAAAATGACTGCTCGCCTCAGTTTCCCAGGCCTTCCCACCCCAGACAGTGACGCTTCTATCCCTGTGTGCTGTTCTCCTGAGGGCCGGGCGCCAGGCTCCCTAGAGCCGCCAGTGCTGTCCCTCCCGGGCTCTCCTCACACCCGGAGCCACCACGAGGAGCAGCGCATGCAAGAGAAAGGCCGAAGGCAGGTGAAGCAACCACCCCACCGACAGCATGTTCAAATTTGGACAATGTTTAAATTTTGCCAATCTCAATAAAGTAGGGAGGGAAAGAGTGAAGGATGAAAGGTGTTGGGTGCCTTCGCCAGGTACAGCTCGGTGGGTGGCCCTGGTCAGCACCCGCAGAGAGGGGCCCAGCGGAGCGAATCCCTGCAGAAAGCTGAGCCAGGATGGTGTTGGCCATCGTGACCAGGATGATTCATCTGCTTCCCTGTCCCTTCCATCTCCTCCAAAAGACGAGCAGAAGTCCTGATGACAAGAAATCATACAAAGCAATATTCTAGGCTTTTCTCTCTGTATCTCAGGTTAGAGAAAAAGCTGTTCATGGCACCACCATCGTGGGCTCATCCCAGAATCATGAACCAGAGATGTATGTACACAGGAGCTAAAGGGCAGCTCCCCCTGACATTCATCCGGGTATGACCCGGGTCAGGGCTTTATCGGAGTCGTGAAAACCACGTGGCCAGCAGTCCCATCTACTCTTGGAGTGTGAGGACCGAAGCTTCTTCGTTGCTGAACCTGTTTAGGCAGGTACACTAGCTCCATAGGTATCCACGTCTCTGGGACGTGTAGGTGGAAAGGCACGTACACTTGCTTCACTTCCCCAAGCCAGACGGCGCCCCAGCCCACCCTTAACACAGCAACGGAGCTCTCATGCCAGCAGAGCAGGAGACTCGGTGAGGGGTGCGGGGTCGGGCCATGGAGCCACCTGGTTGGGGAGAGAGGAGAGAAAGGCTCTGATGCAGGTGAGCGGCACCCAGACAGAGAAGGAGGGGATAAGGGAAGGCGGGATGCGAGGTGCTGGGGTCACAGTGGGCGAGGAGGGGCACGGAGTGGGGACCAGGGAGGACAGAGACAGTAGGGGAGGGTACCGGGCATGAGCTGGGAGCCCACACCCAAAGGCTAATTCCTCAGCTCCTGCTGCCCTCCACCGCGACTGCTCCCTGAGGCCAGAGGGCAGCAGCCAGGCGGGGACCCCCCCCCCCGCAACCCCACAGGCTCCCACCCCTAGGGCTGTGGACGGCTGGTCCCCTGCAGGACCCAGTCCTAGAACAGGACTTAGTGCGCAGCCCGGGCCCCAGGGGGGGCAACCCTGTGACAGGCAACCCCCCGATGGGCAACCCCATCATGGGCAACCCCCTGATGGGCAACCCCGCTACGAGCAACTCCCCATTGGGCAACCCCGTGATGGACAACCCTGTGATGGGCAACCCCACTATGGGCAACCCCGCCACAGGTAACCCCTCGATGGGCAACCCCACAACGGGCAACCCCGCTACGGGCAATCCCGTGATGAGTAACCCCACCATGGGCAACCCCACGATGCGCAACCCCCCGACGGGCAACCCCACCATGGGCAACCCCACCATGGGCAACCCTGCAATGGGCAACTCCGCTACGGGCAACCCCGTGATGGACAACCCTGCGACGGGCAACGCCCCAATGGGCAACCCCGTGATGGGCAACCCCGCCATGGGCAACCCCGTGATGGGCAACTCCACCATGGGCAACCCCGCCATGGGCAACCCCATGACGGGCAACCCCGTGATGGGCAAGGTCAGCACGTACAGAAAGCCCCGAAAACCCCTCAAGGCCTTCGCGCGGGGATCTCTCTGCAGCGTGGCCACCACCTGTCACCGCCACGGCGCCTGCAGGGATGGTCCTGAGAACTGCCACCCGAACCCAGCGCCTGGGAGACCACCTCAGGGAAGCACCCGCGCTGCAAGTACAAGAAGCCAAAGGTTGCTTCTTCCGGTGTGGCCTGTGGCCCCGAGAAAGGGGGCTCGGGAAGTTCAAGCTGCTCCCTGCACCCTTGGACACAGCCCTTCAGCCTTCGGGCCTCCCTCTGTCGCGGTGCGACTCCTCGATGCCACAGGTTACCCCCCTCTGCTGTCTCAGGGCCCTTCCTCGGGCAGGGAGGAGCGCTGAGCTCTGGGAGAGCCGGCCCTGCATCTTCCTGTGGCCATCCCCTCGGGACCTCGGAGTCCTGCCTCTTCCTGGGGCCGTCGTCCCCAACCTCGGGGTCCTGCATCTTCCTGGGGCTGTCCTCCCCAACCTCGGGGTCCTGCATCTTCCTGGGGCTGTCCTCCCCAACCTCGGGGTCCTGCATCTTCCTGGGGCTGTCCTCCCCGACCTCAGCCTGGGGGAGCTAGGAGTATGGGTTCCCCCCAGGGCCTCGTAACCTCCCCCCCCACCCCGCCGCCGCATCTTTTCACGGAGGAAAGAAAAGGACAAGGAGGGTAAAGGGTTCACGGGCAGAGCTGTTCCCGTGCGTGAGCCGGAGCCTCCGTGGCCCAAGGCGGAGCGGCGCCCGGGGGGAAGAAAGCAGAGGCCCTGAGGCTGGTGACGGTGCAGGTGCGGCCACGGGAGCCCGTGTGAGACAGACCCCGGGGCTTGGGCCTTCCCTGGGGAGGGCACTGAGCTTCCAGAAGGCCTTAAGTAATAAAAGAGCTGGTTAAGCAAGTTGGTAGCAGGGCTGGCCCTGCACCTGGGTCTCCCTCTTCTAAATACAGTACACTTTGTACTTGCCCCTTGGGCCAGAGAGGAGAGCCCCTGCCAGGGGGAGACGTGGCCAAGAGGTCAGCCATGAGGCCGGAGCCCGAGAGCCCTGAGGAGCCAGCTCTGCATCAAGGTCACGACTGGCCGCCAAGCTCCGGGACGCCGGGGACTTGCTTCCCTCTGGGGGGGCCCCCAGCCCATTGCTCCGCGACCTGGGCCGGGCTGCCTTGGGCTACATCCCGTTGGCCTGGAGGCGCGGGGTCAGGGCAGCGTCCCGCTCGGTCCCCTGCTCCGGATCACATTTCCCTTGACCTGCAGGGACTTCCGTGGCCCAGAGCCTGCTGGTCACAAACAGGCTGGTGGCAGCTGCCAGAGCTTCCTTCCTCTGATAACGATCTCTCCTGCCCTAGTGCTTCCCTGGCTCCCCAGGCTGGCAGTGCGCCCAGCTGCAGGGCTCCAGACGTGGAAGTGCCACCTCCCTGGCCCCGCGACAGCCGCAGACACCCTCTCTGGCTCTCTAGTGGGCAGGACTGAGAAGTGCGGCCTCACCCGGCTCTGCTCTGATGGCGCCCACCACCCCAGCACCCCCAGAACCCCAGCACCCCCAGCCCCCCAGGCCCGGGGCCTGCGGCCTGACCCGCACCAGCCCCATGCCTACCCTACTATACTGCCGGGTACCTTGTAGGCCACCCCTTCCCAGCTGGGGAGTGTTGTCTTCCTGTCCCCCCCAACCCTCCCCCGACACCGCCGAGGCTCTGCTCCTCACCAGAGTCCCCGTCAGTTCTAGAGCCAGACACAATTGGGTGCAAATCTTGGTGGGCTAGGTCCTCCCGGCTGTGACCCCGAGCAAACAAAGGCGCTTCTCAGCAGCTGGGTTTCCATACAGCGAAACGGAAGTGATCCCACCGACCCAACAGGACTACAGGAAGATTTAGAAATGATATTTATGGAGCTTTAATCAGCCCTCGGCACTGGAGGCATCAATAGCGATCACTAGTAGTAGCAAATAGTAGCCCAGTCACATTCACCTGGGCAAACACCCCCACTCCATCTTCCTTGAGGACCTTCTCCTGCTAGAGGACAAGTCTGCAAGCAGAGTCCTGCTGGGTGGGCTGGGTTGTTTGAGAGGAAGAGAGAAGGTAGGGAGGGGATGGTCAAAAGAAAGAGTGAAACATTGAACAACTCAAGCAGAGCGTGGGGCCAATATGTCGATGAGTCTTGGAAGTGGAGATGCACTAAATACACCTTGTGGCCAAACGCCAAATGACTGAGTATAAAATCTATCTACGCTGTGCTCATTACACTCTACATTTATCACTCTAAATAGATGGTTTCCACTGAGATGCATAGAAAAGCAAGATACTCAGAGGTATTGATTTTTTCCCTTATTCTTTTTTTTTTTTTTTTTTTTTCACAAATCTATATACTTGGGATCCCTGGGTGGTGCAGCGGTTTCGCGCCTGCCTTTAGCCCAGGGCGGGATCCTGGAGACCCGAGATCAAATCCCACGTCGGGCTCCCGCTGCATGGAGCCTGCTTCTCCCTCTGCCTATCTCTCTCTCTCTCTCTCTCTCTCTCTCTCTCTCTGTGTGACTATCATAAATAAAAAATTTTTAAAAATTAAAAAAAAACAAATCTCTATATACTCATATAAACATAAATTGTATAAATTGATATTTATCACATACAAATATAAATTACATATATTGGTTTTTTCTTATGGATATTATGGTTTTGAAGGCATCTTTCTCACAAAATTTTGAAATGGCTAAAATAATGTTTTTAATGCATCCTCTCAAAATGGGAAGAATTTCTAAATAAAACTTTTACTTGGGGGATGCCTGGGTGGCTCAGCGGTTGAACGTCTCTGCCTTTGGCTCAGGTGTGATCCTCGGGTCGGGGATCGAGTCCCACATCGGGCTCCCTGCAAGGAACCTGCATCTCCCTCTGCCTGTGTCTCTGCCTCTCTCTCTGTGTCTCTCATGAATAAGTAAGTAAAATCTTTAAAAAAAAAAAAAAACTTTTTCTTGAAAGATTCATGACCTAAATAGTTATTAATAAATAAAAATTCAGCATAATTCAAAAGCAATCTGTGGTGATGGAGTTCAGAATAGTGGTATCTTGGGGAGCTCTAACTGGGAAGGGGTAAGAGGTAAGCTGGAAATGTTCTTTCTTGGTCTGGATATGTTTACTTTGTGAAAACTCATTGAGCTGTACACTTAAGATTTGTGTACTTGACTATATGTAAGTCATACCTCAACAAAAAAGTCCTCCTGAATGTATAGTTCTTAAGAATTATTTTACTTAACATGATAAATGCTAATCTGTTTGCATCTATGTTTACATCATATGATTAAATATATAGATAGAATTAAATATAAATACATAAATAAATATATAAAATTAAAATATAATCTAATTTCTGTTGTTATGCCTTATACTATTTTTTTAATTTAATAGTACTTTATATTATTCATTAAATTGTTATAAGTACTTTTGGCTCAAAAAGTATATAAGGTTCTTCTTAAAGTTATCCAAGCTAGGGCAGTCCAGGTGGCTCAGCAATTTAGCACCGCCTCAGCCCGGGGCCTGATCCTGGGGACCCGGGATCGAGTCCCATGTCCGTCTCCCTGTGTGGAGCCTGCTTTTCCCTCTGCCTCTCTCTCTCTCTCTCTCTATCTCTCGTGAATAAATAAATAAAATCCTTTAAAAAAGGTTATCCAGGCTAATACACTATCACTTATTACATATTAACTATCAACTAATTTTCTTATTTTATGTGAAAATTCATCATCATTTTATGCATAATATAAGCCTTGACAACCACTAATTATTAGGGCATTTTCTTAAAATAATAAATGTGCATTTATACTTTTACTGACTGATTGAATTTCAACATTTAAAAAAGCTCATAAGGAAAATTTCACTCCCAAGTTACACCTAGAATGCTAATATTCGAAAGTGATTCAGATATTAAAAATGAATCAAAATAACTTGCATTGTTCTCATTACTGATGCTTTAGCTGATTAGGTTTGACAGTCAACCATTCTTTCACATGACCTTGCCACAGCTGAGTTGAGAGATGCCAAGAATAGTGGTGAAATAAGCATTTGGCTATTCAGCTTTCCAAAAGTCAAAGGTGAGATCTGAAGTGAATAACAGGTTTGGGCCAATTACCAAGGCTGGCAGAAGCTTGATGCATTCCTACCTGAAACTGGAAGGATGGAGAAAGGAAGCTGATTAGTTATTTAATATTTCTGTTTCTGGAGGTGGGAGCTTCAAGCGGGGAGGAAAGCATGCAGGGGAACATTACCCAGCCTTGTGGAGGTGGCTTTAAAGAAAATTGTTTCAACCTAGGCCTAAGGAGCAGAAATGGAGTCCAGTATGGGGCATCTGGGTGGCTCTGTCGGTTAAGCATCCAACTCGATTTCTGCTCAGGTCATGATCTCAGGGTCATAAGATGAAGTCTCACATCAGGCTCCTCACTGGGCATGGAGTCAGCTTAAGATTCTCTTTCTCCCTCTCCCTCTGCCCTCCCACCCGCTTGCATATGCACATTCTCTAAGAAAGAAAGAAAAAGAAGGAAAGAAACAAAGAAACAAAGAAAGAAGAAAGAGAAATGGAGTCCCATAAAGAACATAACCCAAGAACTGGTGCTAGAGCTCACTTGCTTTCCTACAGGCCTTTCACATGACCCTGGTTTCCCAAAGTCTCCATACTCTGAAGTAAATGACCCATAGACACTGTGAAGAGGGCCAACTGAGTAAATGTGAAGACAAGTGTCCTGATCGCAAGGGCAGAATGTGGGAAGAGGAGATGCCCTTGAGATGAGGACCCTTCTCTACACATTGATTCACAGTGTCGGTGGCCCTCTTCATAGTATCTACAGCCGTAGGGGATAACCCTAGTGCTAGGGCAGCAGAAAACATACCAACAGCAGTAATGTCCAGCCTTTCCTTTGGGAGAGCCTAGGCCCATTATTATGCTCCTGTGTGACTAAGCTTCCAAAAGGACTTTGAAGACTATAGAGTCTCACTCTTTCAAAGGTCTCCTCCTACCCTCATCCCACCATGGAAGGTAGAAAGAAGGTAAGGCTCTGGCCAGGTGTTTACCTGTGTAGGACTCCAAAGCCAGTCAGCCTGGGAGCATGCATGAAGCCAGAGGAGTATGAGGAAACATCACTAACTGGGCCTTGTAGGAAGCTCATAGGTCTCAAGAGGGGAGGTACAGAAAGATGTGTCCCCATAAAGGAAATAGATTTTATGATAGAAAATCCTCAAAAAAAAAAGAAAGAAAGAAAATCCTCTTGATGGGGAGATCAGAATTTCCTCATCTCTATAAAGGTAACCTACTTCATAGGAGTATTAGGTAGATTAAATGTGACAACATATTTAAAGCACTTAGTACAGTGGCTGGCATGTAGAAAAAGTTCAGGGGGTGTTATCATATTTATTACTGTGGTGTCAAATGTTGGGTCGCCAAACCTGTGATGGATGGAACAGGCCTGACTTCCGTGACAGAAAAACAAAGGGTTTAAACAGAGTCCAAAAAAAAAAAAAAAAAAAACCAAAACAGAGGCCAAACTCCTCCTTAGCCTCCCTTTGCCAAAAGTAGTTCCTAGCCAACAATGGATAAAATAAAGCTCAAGGTCAGACAAAGAGGACCATGTGCATTATCTGTCTAGGTAAAGCAATTTGGAGTGGGGTGGGGTAGGGGGCAATGCTTTTAACTGGAGCAAAAATGGGGTGGGGAGGCTGCTAAATGGAGTATTTTTGTTCAGACTATTTAAGGGTTGATGTTTTGTCTTGTTTTCCCAGCTCTACCCTCCATGAATCAAAAGATATAAAAAAGGCAGAGGATTTAGGGCCAGTAACTTTTGAGAGTGTCCTCCAGGCCAGCTCCTCTCCAAAGGGTTCAAGTATCGCAGCAGTTAATGGAGGGAAGTTTCTAGAGACATTTCTAGCCTCCCCTCCTGAGACATTTAAATCAGTCCTCGGGTGAGTTTATTATGCCCTTGCCTCCATCGTGGACCTCTTACATTATTCCCACTCTCGAATTCAGCTCCTTCTCCTACTTTGTCTTCCATTACTCAAAACTGCCACCAGTGCCCATAGCTCGTGGTCTTCTCCGGCTCTCCAGCGGACTGCTTGCAGGGGTAAAGCACCAGAGCTGTCACTTTCTACCGTCTCCACACAGAAACTTAGTTGAGCTTACACATTTAAAGCATAAACTGACCTGGTGTAAATTAGTACAGATTCCTGCTCAGGCCACGGTATTTAGCACAACAGAGATCTACACGTCTGCAAAGCTTTAGACTCTTTAGGCAGATATTCATAAAATTAAAATGTTACAAGAGACTGTATCCACTGACCTCAGAGGTCATCTAGTCCAGCCTTCCCCATTTTGCAAATGAGAAAAGTAAGACCCAGAGGACTTAAACACCTTGTCCAAGAACACATGGCTAGTTTAAGTAAGTATTCAGGTCTCTTGAACCAGTCCAGTGATATTTCCAAACTAACATCCTAACTAATTGTCCCAGATGGATCTCAGACATTTTCCAAGGTCAAATTCACTATCCACGGGTTGGCAAGTCAATCTACAAATGGGCAGATTCCCGGACTTGAGACAAAGCATGTTCATCCAAGAGTGTTTAGTGTCCCTAATCCTGACGTGGGATTACATTACATTTCTACCTCTCACTCATGGACCACATCCCCTTCACCTGAATGTTCGTATTGTGTCAGTGAGAGGGGAACAAAATAGTAACCAAAGACTTGGTTATAAACTAGTCAAGCAGGTCCTTGGGCCACGCCACTGGCTGTTGGAGACACGAATGGGGCACGCAACAACAACAAAGGTCTTCACTTTCTATCTGCTATTTGGGACCAGGGTGAAAACATTTGGTGGACCTCCAGGTGGGCCTGAGGCATCCCAAAACATTTTATCTTTGGTAAGGGTCGCCATTCTTTACCTTCAAAGTTGGTGCTTCCGGGGCTGGGTTTTCATGGTCAACTAGAGCCCACAGAGCAATGCGTCTCAGACTTTTCTCTAAAGTGCTACTAATGGCAGAAGAGAATTCATTAAAAGACCTAAAGTCATGCCCAGAAAGCATGAGCCCTGTCTGAAGCCTCCTTCTTTCACTTAACTATATTTTTAGAATAGCCATGTGCATAAATGTGTTATATGCTATCCTAAAATTTTGTTTTTGGGTAATAATAGATCAGTGCTGATTTCCTGGTTTGGATGACTGCGCTGGGCTGATGTAGGCAAGGGTACTTGTAATTAGATACTCACGTTAGTCTTTTTTTTTTTTAAGATTTTATTTATTTATTCATGAGAGACACAGAGAGAGGGAGAAGCAGAGACACAGGCAGAGGGAGAAGCAGGCTCGATGTAGGATTGAGGGGACTCAATCCCGGGACTCCAGGATCATACCTGGTCTGGAGGCAGGCACTAAACTGCTGAGCCACCCAGGGATCCCTAGATACTCACTTTAGTCTTAAGGAATAATGACACATCATGTCTGTAACCTACTCTCATATAGTTCAGATATGTTAGTCATTAGGGAATCTGGTTGAAGCATATAGGGGAGCTCTGGGTACTCTTTCTGAAACGTACATATAATTTGACATTACTTTAAAGCAAAACTTTTTTTTTAAGCAAAACATTTTAAATTGTGGGATTCATGGGTGGCTCAGTGGCTGAGGGTCTGCCTTGGGCTCAGGTGGTTATCCCGGGATCTTGAGATCGAGTCCTCCATCGGGCTCCCTGCGAGGAACCTGCTTCTCCCTGTGCCTATGTCTCTGCCTCTCTGTATGTGTCTCATGAATAAATAAACAAAATCTTATTTAAAAAAACAAAACAAAACATTTTAAATTGTAAAAAAAAAAACCAACCTGTAATTTATTTGAATTTTTCAATAAGTCCCATCATACAGTTTGTTTCTTTTTTAATTTTTTTAAATTTATTTATTCATGAGAGACACAGAGAGAGAGAGAGGCAGGGACATAGGCAGAGGGAGAAGCAGGCTCCATGCAGGGAGCCCAATGCGGGACTCGATCCCAGGACCCCAGGATCACGCCCTGGGCCAAAGGCAGGCACTAAACCGCTGAGCCACCCAGGCGTCCCCCTTTTTTTTTTCATATAGTTTTATTCTATGTAAAAGTAATGCTTTAAATTACTTCCTCTTCCCCCAAAATAATTTCAGGAAAATAGACGTCTATCTTGTGTTTTTGTACACCCGGCACACATCTGCATTCGGTCAAGGGTAGAAGTCCACGGGCCTTAACGGGATTTTCCTTAGCTTACTCTCCGTGGGTCTGAGTCTCTGCCCAGTATTTCTCTTCAAGAACTGGGTGAGGAAGATAATAAGATAGTTAGGGGGCAAGGGCAGTGCGAAGGTCCTTCACATGTGAAGAAGAAAGACTGAGAGAAACCAGACATAGGGCATTGGAACAGTAAGTGGGACACAGAAGCCCCTCAGCAAATACTAGCTCGGGTCATTTTTACCACTGTCGGTTTTGTCATCCGTGGGGGGTGTGGGTGCTGCGCAGGCCCTAGTAAGTCAAAGACCACAGGACACATAGGAGGGGAGCCCCCTGCCTCAGCTCTGGTTGGGCTGATGATTACCCACTGTGGTTCTTGGGGACAGATACCATCGTTAGGGGGCAGGGGGACAGTCTGTCTGCTGAGGCAAGAGCAGCGTGGGCCTGGGCCCCGGAGAAGGCCCCGAACCGCCAGCCAGGCAGGCGGAAGGGGACTGCACGGGCTCCGCAGCAGGGAGCCTCACAGGGCTTGGGGAGGAGTGTGGCCCTGCAGTTCCCAGGAGCCCAAGGCTCAGAGGTCAGAGCCTGGACCAAGGTCATGGCCATGCACCTCCGGAGCTGGGGCCCTCTTGGAGGAGACAGTCCCCGTGTGACAGTTCCCCTGCCGCAGCCACAGCTGCCTGCCAGTCGCCGGAGGAGGAGCGCGGAGGGGCCAGGCAGGGGGACCATCCCCCAGCCTGCAGTCTCCCCATCCTCGCCTTTGCCCCCGGCCCCTCCGGCCTCAGCCCCCTCCCGGCTTCCAGGCACTCACTGTGCACCCTTCTCTTCCTTTCCCTCTTCTTTCTCTCTAAATATTCCCAGTCTCCGGTTCATTTTCCACTTAGCCCTGCAGTGAGGTTCCACTGCCAGGCCGGCCAAAGCCGGGGCGGTGGGGACCACTGGAGCCGTAAGTGCTCCTCCCGGCCACCTGTCCTGGCTCCAGGTGGCCCAAGTTAGCTGATAACCACCCAAGGCCCGAGCCCAAGCTGGGCCCCCAGTGGCTGAGGTTAGGGTCCTCGGGCCCCCGGGGGTTCTAGTTCAGGCCTGCGTGCCAGCCTGTCCCCACCTTGGCGCCTAGGGCCACAGCGCTTCCTGTCGCACCCGCAGAGCCCGTGGCTTCCAGGTCGTGGTCACAGCCGCACCTCTGCACACCAGCTCTAAGAACGGATCCTACCATTGCCCTCCAACAGCTTCTGGAACAATCTCCCGCAGGATGAGAACTGTGCAGCCCAAGTTGCCCTCCCCGCTCCCGCTCACTCGTGCAGGCCCGCCCCCGCCAGCCCGGCCTCCAGAGCCCCATCCTCCGCAGCTGGAGGGCCAGGCCCGGGAGCCACAGGCCGCGCTCCAGGGCTGCCCTCTACCTCCGGCCCCCTCGGCCCTCAGCCACCCTCCCTAGGCTGGACGAACTGGCCTGTAGAGCCCCTCCCCGTTCTCTCGCTCTCCTCTTCCTTTTTTTTTTTTTTTTAAAGATTTTATCTATTTATTCACGAGAGACACACAGAGAGAGGCAGACACCCAGGCAGAGGGAGAAGCAGGCTCCATGCAGGGAGCCCCACGTGGGCCTCAATCCCGGGACCCCGGGGTCACATCCTGGGCCCAAGATAGAGGCCCAACTGCTGGGCTGCCCAGGGGCCCCTTGCCCTTTCCTCTTCTGAGCCACCTCAGGGCCTGTGGAGCCTCTGCTTCTGTTCTAGCCTGGCTGCGAGCACTTGGATGGTTCTTCTCATCTCACAGCGTTAGTTCGGGGGCGTCTTAGGGGCTCCACGGCTGTTCCCCCTGCAGCTGCAAACGAGGAGCATTCCGAGAGGCAGCACAGTCGCTCAGCAGGCCCCCTGAGCCTGCGAACCGCGGGAGCCCCCATTCCTGTCGCACGGGTTTCCCACACACGTAGGAATCCCACAACGAGTTAGCACAAGGTTCCCAACTGCGCGGTCCTTTGGGGGGAACGCCAAAGGAGGCCAGGCTCCGGAGGGCCCGGCCTGGGGTCCAGCTGAGCAAGGACGGCTCACGCCTGTGATCAAGCTCCGGAAAAGGAGTAAAATCTGAGGGACGGCTCGCAGGGAACAGAGGGGAAGCAACAGTAGAATTGAAAAGAGCGAAACATGTCCAGGAGACCAAAGGAAGACTAGCCTGTTGGAATAGAAGGTGGTCACCAGGTGGCTCTCAGCTCGTAAGATAACTTACATAAACAGGAAAGCAGTGTGGCAGAAACATGATGTAATTTTGGAGCCAGCCCCACCTCATTTTCAATCTCACTTACTAAATCTGGGGCTTTAACCTCTCCAAGCCTTAGTTTCCTTTTCTGTAAAATGAGGGTGGTAACAGGGACCACTGCTTTATCAGTAAATCACATATATAGCACGATGCCAGGGCGCCTGTGCGGCTTGGTCGGTTAAGCATCTGCCTTGGGCTTGGGTCATGATCCCCGGGTCCTGGGACCGAGCCTCCCATCAGGCTCCTTGCTCAGTGGGGGGCCGCTCCCCCTCCCCCCCTCCCCCTGCTCATGCTCACTTGCTTTCTCCTTATCTCTCCGTCAAATAAATAAAATCCTTTAAAAAAAAAAAGAGCCAGGCTTTATAAATAAATAAATAACACCATGCCCTAACACACAACAAACACTTTTTTTAAATTTTATTTATTTATTAGAGATTGAGAGAGCATTGTGCATGCACACACTCGTGAGTGGGGGGGGGCAGAGGGAGAGGGAGAGAGAATCTCAAGCTGACTCCCCATTGAGCTCAGAGACTCAGGAATCCTCCCAGGACCCTGAGATCATGACCTGAGCTGAAATCAAGAGTCAGATGCTTTAACTGAACTGCCCGGGCGCCCCATAAATACTTCCCTACGCGATAGCTATAATTCTTGACAAAGTTCGTATCACTGCGCCAAGCAGAGCTTCATGAAATGGTGGCCAGTGGTATCCTTTCCTTCTGCTGCTGTTGGCTAGCCCTACGCTGAGTGGCCCCGAACGTAGCACTGTGCTCAGCACCCCCGTACCATACTAGACACCTTAACACTTCACCACATTGAATATATTTAATATATATATTCCTCATCCGATATCATTCTTGCAGAAATGTATCTGCAATGGTATTTAAAGCCTCACTTTTGAAAATGACTCCAAACCATTTGTCACTGGTACTGCTCCTTCTGCAATTGTAGTACTTGACAATTCCTGTAAAATGAGAAAATCTAACCTAAGACTGTTTTGCAATGTAATAAACTTTTTATGAGTGCCAAATTGCAAAATAAATGAAGCCAACTTTGTTGGTGGGAACAGGTAAGGACATATTTTACTGCTGATGTTGAAGTTTACTGTTCCTGTGTTGGAGCCAATATAGTTTTCTTCTCCGTCTCCAACAGCGTAGGCCCTTTGAAAACCTCTCGGACCCAAGGCACTGAGCCTCCGATGCTTGATGGATGAAAGAGTCCTGGGATTGTGGCAGTTGGGAAGGGTTATGATGAATGCCCAGGATCAAACACAAAGGAACCCCTTTCTCAGGCCTGCCTGACTGGGACTGGCCAGCTGCAGGGTCACTTACCCAGCTGAGGGAAAGCATGTTTGCAACTTAATTGGATTCCGAGCTTGCAAAGTCTGGGGTCCATCAACCTGCTCAGGACACAGTGTTTATGCCAGCCCTGGGCTCCCGCTGTCTTCCCCACCTTCTCACTCCAAAGCCAGGAGGCTTGGCTCTGCAACCTTTAATGAATAATCACTTGGTGATCCTCCCGTCCCCATGGGAGAGGCTCAGCTGGGATCCTGCAAAAGAGAAATGACTTCCTGGACAAATATGTATATATATTTGCTCCCTGGGGCCCACATCAACTGTTGGCTGGAAAATCAATGTTTTGTTAGCTTTGTGGGGAGGAGCGTGTGAAGAGATCCCTGCTGTGGAAAAGGTAAGTGGTTTCCTTTCTGGCAATGCAGACCCTAGGAGCCTCCGAGATTTTTGCCACTTTGAGGAGCACTTTATCTCAAAGGCAGTGAAGTCACACAAATCGCAGAGGTTGAGATGCTGGATGGGATCCAAACCGGCAACACGGGCCTGAGGTGCTGGGGCCCAAGCAAGTGCCCCAACTGCAGTCCTTTGCTTCATCCCTTGACAATTGTTGCAATATCCCCTTACTGCTGGTAATAAAACTTACTAAATATACATGTAGGGGGGCCTGGGTGGTGCGGTGGGTTGGGCATCCCACTCTGATTTGTTTCAGCTCGGGTCGTGATCTCAGTGGGGGGAGATTGAGCCCCATGTGGGGCTCTGTGCTGGGCATGGAGTCAGCTTGGGACCTCTCCCCTTCTCCCTCTGCCTCCATCTCTAAAGTAAATAAATTAATCATATATATATATATATATATATATATGACTATATATACATATATACCTATATATACATATATATATATATACTCAAATAATTATTTGGGTTTTTTTTAATCTTTGAAGTTTTTGTTTATTTTTTTATTTTAAGTAATCTCTCCAACCAACGTAGAGCTTGATCTTGTGACCCCAAGATCAAGAGTCATGTGAGCCTCCAGGCACTCTTCAAATAATTCTTTGAAAATGAAACTATGAGGGACGCCTGGGTGGCTCAGCGGTTAATGCATCTGCCTTTGGCTCAGGGCGTGATCCTGCAGACACGGGATGGAGTCCCATGTCGGTCTCCCTGCGTGGAGCCTGCTTCTCCCTCTGCCTGTGTCTCTGCCTCTCTCTGTGTGTCTCTCATGAATAAATAAATAAAATCTTTAAAAAAGAAAGAAAATGAAACTGTGAAACACCTAATTTCAGGGAATACTAGTGTCATTTAATAAATAAAAGTAAAAATAAGTGTAATGGATGTCATCCAATTTTTATTTTTTAAGTTTTCTTAAAAAGCACCATTGATTTTTTTTACTTTTTTAAGGTTTATTGATTTATTTGAGAAAGATAGCATAAGCAGGACAGAGGACGAGGGAGAAGCAGGCTCCTCACTAAGCAGGGAGCATTGATAGAGATTCGATCCCAGGACCCGGGATCATGACCTGAGCCCAAGGCAGACACTTAACTGACTGAGCCACCCAGGCCCTTTTACTTTTTAATTATTATTATTTCTTAAGTAATCTCTACACTCAACGTGGGGCTTGAACTCACGACACTGAGATCAAGAGTCGCCTGGTTCCCCAACTGAGCAAGCTGGGTGCCCTGGTGTCATCCAATTTTTTAGAAATTCTATCCCGATATTGTTTTCAGCTGCAGATTCAGCCTGACATCGGTGATGTCTATTGGGAAGGGGCAGAGGGACGCCCGGGGGGCTCAGCGGTTGAGCGCCTGCCTTTGGCTCAGGGCGTGATCCTGGGATCCAGGGATCGCGTCCCACATCCGGCTCCCCATGAGGCACCTGCTTCTCCCTCTGCAGGGAGAGTCTCTGCCTCTGTGTGTGTGTGTCTCATGAATAAGTAAATAAAACCTTAAAAAAAAAAAAAAAAAAGAAAGGTGGAAAGGTAGAGAAGGATTTCCCTCCTTGGTGTAATAGGAGACTTCCTCGTCCGTGTTATCCCAAGGCTCAGGAGAGCATTCTGGAAGGCCTGCTCCTGCCCTGCCCAGGCGGCAGGCAGCGGACAAATCACTGAGCTCTGCCTCGGGGAGCCGCTTAGTCCCTGGCCCCGCCTGGCCCCGTACCAAGGGCAGCCTGAGAGTCGGAAAGCGCCTGACCCAGGTGGCTCCGGAGGGGCAGGTGCTCTTCCTCGAGCTCCTGCCCCCCCCCCCACCAGTTGCATGGGGAGTCCTGGGGTTCCCAAGGCCTCTCCGGGCCCACCCTGTGGCCTCCAGGACGGCCTCCCACAGGGCAAAAGGCCGGCGCACCTGCTGGTGGGGGGGGGGGAACGGTCCCCTTCCTGGAAGTGACACTTTTTCCAGCTTCAGTGAGAAATGAGGCCACAGAGCAGAGAGGAGCGGACCTCCCTCACGCATGGCTCCCACGCGGCCGCAGCCCGCCGCCTCCAAGACCAGCTGCCTGGGACCCGACTGGGCGTGTGGGAGGAATCGGGGCGCAGGAGGGTAGGGGCACTGACTGTCACTGGCTCCGGCCCTCCAGCTGGGCTCTGCGGGGCGAGTCCCGGAGTTTCCGTGTCTCAGTTTGCTCAGATATTGAAAAACGTATTCATACTTGCTTCATAAAACTCTTATGAGGGATAAACAATATAAGTATTTATGGGGGGCATAAAAAGGCACATTATCTGTTGGGACTGAACCATAAAATGCAGGTTCTTAAATACCTGAGGCCGTAGAAGCCTGGCAATAACTGCCTTAGGGTCTGAGATTCTTGGAGGGGCCAACAGGGCCCCAATCCCGTGGTGTCCTACTCTCCCTCTGTGCCACTGCTCCCGAGGCGAGAGGGCAGCAGCCAGGGTGGACCCTCCCCCGGCTGGGTCCCCGTCACGGGCCCTCCGCCCGGTGGTCTGAAGCTCAGCCGGTGCAGCCCAGGCTGCAGGGATGCAACCCCGCAATGGGCAACATGGGCAAGCATAAAACACTACACAAAACACTGCACAAAACACTGATCCTTCTCCAGCGTGGCCGCCACCTGTTGGGCCCCCACGTGGCCTGCAAGGAAGGCCCTGGAAACCGCCACCTGAGGGGCAGCCTGGGTGGCTCAGCAGTTTAGTGCCACCTTCAGCCCAGGGCATGATCCTGGAGACCCGGGATCGACTCCCACATCGGGCTCCCTGCATGGAGCCTGCTGCTCCCTCTGCCTGTGTCTCTGCCTCTCTCCGTCTCTGTGTCTCTCATGAGTAAATAAATAAAATCTTAAAAAAAAAAAAAAAAAAAAAACTACCACCGAGCCGAGGGCCTGTGTCCATAACTACATGCAAGCTCATCTCAGGAGGCACCCAGACTGCTGTGCGAAGAGAAGCAACTGGTGACTCTTTGTGTCATGGCCTGCGTCCCTCCACAACAGAAAGATGGCTTGGCCCCGGCTGGTGTCAGCGGAGCCCTGTGCACTTGGATAATACTGCCTAAAGTCAGGTGTCCCCGCATCCCCGCCACCCCTGCCCCTCCCCAAGCTCTGCAGACTCCAGACATCGCTGCTGAATTTCCACCCTTGAGTCCTTGACTAATGCTTACCCTCTTTGCAAATACCACTTCCCTCCCACACACGCAACTTCACATACTCTTAATTCCTTAGGGGTTTTATGGATGCTCTGAATGATGGGGAAGGCGGAGTCCTCTTTAGCCCTTGTCTGCTGCTTATGTTGCTTTCTGAGTATGATACCATGTGGCTCTTCCAGGGTCAAGCACTAAGGATCTCAGCAAGGATGGATCCAGATTCAGGGGCGGGGGTGGGGGTGGGGGGCTACGGCAGGTCTCCAATTTTGGAGACCCTCTTCAAGAAAAGGAATATAAAATTGCAAATGCCAACTGAGTCAGGGCCTTGGAGGGCTGTGTTTGGACAGTTCAGAAGGATCCAGGTGGAGGAGATCATCTCAGGGAAAAAAGCAGGATCTGCCTGGGTTCCCTGCACTGGACCAAGGTGTCTGGTTTTGCTGCAATAAAGGACCCTGCTCTTTCCCACTGAGTGCGTGTTAGCATCCGGGGGGAAGTAAGGAGGTTTGGAACCGGCTTCTTGCCTCTCAGGCAGGAGGGAGTGTGTAGCAGCTCGAGCTGCTAGGGCTTGGAGGCACGGCAAGGTCTGTCCCCACCCACCTGAGGACCACCTGGTGCTCCCACCGCACTTGGGGCAGAGGAAGGGGAGAGAGAGCAGTTGTGCCCCGAGTGCCAGTCAGATCTGAGGCCTGTCCTCCCTTGTCTGGCCTCGTGCCTCACTGATGCAACCCAGAGCAGGAGCCTCAGGTTTCTGAAGTGAGTCTCTGTCCCTTGGGAATTCAGACTCGGGACTTTCCCTGAATGCTGGCCTGGTCCTCATTAGTGCTTCTCCAATGGAAGGAGCAGTTTCGTCTGCAGTCAGCCACAGACCAATGCTTTCATAACATACAATAAAGTGAATTATTAGAAAAACAAAATAGAACATGTACATGTAGAAAACACAAAGCCAAATTTCTTATTATTGGATCCAGTTAACATAAAATCGCTCTATCAAATCGGCCTGAAAGTTTCTCGATGCTTCCTCTCAATTTCCCTCCTTTTCCTATTAGGCGCTCTGAGGCAAATGCACGTGGTGCACACACGTGTGCACATAAGTACTGACGTGAGGCCCACGTGCACGGGCTCACGCGCGCGCACATGCGAACACACGCACAGTCAGCAGCCAGGTAGGCCCTGTCCTTCCCTCCACCAGCCCTGTTTCCTTCCCATATTTACAAGGACGTTTGCCCCGGCGGATCAGAGCTCAGGATGAGCAAAGGGCATCTGGTGAACCTTGAGGAGGCAGAGGAGGCAGGGACTCCAAAAGTTCTGACTCCTAGTGCCTTCCCTGCCTTCTAGAAGAGAAAGGCTTGTGGCGGAGCTCCCTGCGACCTGCCCACCCCAAGTCCGGCAGTCCCAGCCCCCGCCCCGCGCGTCCTGCCGCGGGTCTTTGCCCATCGCTGTCGCCGCCGCCCCAGTGTTCAGGGCCAACCAAGGAGGACTCTGGACGACCCCCTCCCACCCCCTGGCTCCCGAGCCGTGGGCGCAGCTTCCTCTGTCTGCACCGGGGGCATTGCTCAGAGGCCTATTCTTAGCTCTCCGGAGTAACTTGATAGCATCCGGGCTTCAACTGCCATTCACCTGCCCCCGAAAGCACCCCCCACCTCGGGGTCCCAAGGGCCAGGCATCTACCTGCATTACCAGCCCCCCCCCGCCCGCGCCCCCGTCAGCGTCCCGCATCTTAAGAAAAGCCCTGAGGGCTGAGCTCCTGCCCCGCTGCGCGCACCCAGCCGGGGCTGCTGGGACCATCCCGCCCCACCAGTCGGTCCTTATCTAGGAGACACCTGTATGAACTCGCTCTTTTCCGTTCCTGTTTCTCCGGTAAGTCACCGTCTATCCCAGGTACCGCCTGAAGAGGGCACAGAAGTTCTTGGGTTTTCTTTTCTCCAACTATCCCGGGTTCCCCGCACGGGAGGGCACAGGACGGTTCTCCGGGGCCGTGAGTCGGGGCGACACACACTCCAAAGCCGCTGAGGTCAAGGCTTCCTTACCTAGCCTGGGAGGCCAACAGAACGGCTGCAAAGCACCGGCCAACGAGCGCAGAAAGTACAACGATGGAGAAAGTGGAGAAGGTCCAGGCAAACAGATTCGACGTTTGCTCCTGCCTCCCCCAGGGCTTCATCATCCCAACTAAGCCACCATCTTCCGTTAAACACAGATCCTCCTGTCACACACGTCCGCGTGCCACCAGGCCTGTCCCCAGAGTCGGGCAGCAGCAGGAGAAATTTGACCAGTCAACAGCTGGGAGACTGGTGGCCCCAGGAGCTGGAAAAAACGTGGAAAGAATTCAGATAAATCCTTCAATAGAGGAATTACATCCAAACAAGTTGTATAGCAACCTGGGTAGGAGTTTCTAACTTCCGTGTGTGTAGGTGGAGGATTCAGATGAAGTGTAACTTGAGCCTAGGAGGCCGTGGACTGTGCAACCGGCCCCTTGGGGCAGCAACGACACGGGCAGCCGTGGAAGAGGGCTCTGTGGGTTAGCTGGGGCCTGAGGGGAGCTGCCCAGGAGCCTTGGGACAAAATCTCTGCTGGACCACTGAGGACATGTTTCCAAAAAGTCACTTGGGGAGGGGCTCCCCAGCCACCTAGGATGACATGGTTCTCTTAGTGGGTAAGTTTGCTTTAACGTCCAGAAATTTTAAAATTAGGGATGGAAATATTTAAAACAAACACATTGCATTAATATATTTGTATTAAGAAATTTGTGCATACTTGGTGTTCTAGGTATTTGCGGTATTTTTAAAAAATTAGTCTGTTAACAGGAGTTAATTGGCCTTACCGTTTTATTTTATTTTTTTAAGATTTTATTTATTTATTCTTGAGAGACACAGAGAGAGAGAGAGACGCAGAGACACAGGCAGAGGGAGAAGCAGGCTCCACGCAGAGAGCCTGACATGGGACTCAATCCCGGGTCGCCAGGATCATGCCCTGGGCCGAAAGCAGGCACTAAACCGCTGAACACCACCCCCGCCCCGGGCTGCCCTGGCCTTACAATTTTAATTTAAAATACGTGATTGGGGAACGCCTGGTGATTATTAAAATGTACTTGTTTCTAAGTTAAGTATAAAAGCTTAAAGGGGTGCCTGGCTGGCTCAGTCAGTAGAGCATGCAACTCTCTCTTGATCTTGGGGCTGTGAGTTCAAGCTCCACATTAGGGGCAGAGACTACTTAATAAATAGATATACAAATAAATGTGGTTTTTTTTTAATAAAGACTTAAGGAAGAACTAGGCTTCTGATCTGCATCTTTATTTTTTTTTAAAGATTTTATTCATCCATTTGACAGAGAGGAGTGAGCACAAGCGGAGGGGAGCAGCAGGCAGAGGGAGAGGGAGAAGCAGATGCTACTGCTGAGCACCCTGGGATCATGACCTGAGCCTAAAGCAGATGCCTAACTGACTGAGCCACCCAGGCACCCCTGATTTGCATCTTTAATATAGGGAACATAAATTTAAAACTTGGGGGGGGGGGCCTGGGTGGCTCAGTCGGTTAGGTGTCTGCCTTCGGTCAGGTTGTGATCCCAGGGTGCTCAGTGGAAGCCTGCTTCTCCCTCTCTCTCTGCTGCTCCCCCTGCTTGTGCTCATTCCCTCTGCCAAATAAATCAAATCTTTAAAAAAACACTTTTTAAAAAAATTTATTTATTTATTCATGATAGAGAGAGAGAGAGAGAGGCAGAGACACAGGCAGAGGGAGAAGCAGGCTCCATGCAGGGAGCCCGACACAGGACTCGATCCTGGGACTCCAGGATCACGCCTTGGGCTGAAGGCAGGTGCTAAACCACTGAGCCACCCAGGGATCCCAAAAAAAACTTTTTTTAATTTAAAAAGCCAAGGTAGCCCTCTGAGTATTTTTTCTGGGAACTAAAAGGACATTGTAAAAACTCACATTAACAAGATCAGCCGGTTCCCTGAACCGTTTGCAACCACACAGTGAACGGTGAGCTTCTGGTCGGCCTGCCGCTGTGCCCTGCCCACCGCTCCTAAGCCCTGGGGGTGGCACTGACTCACGGAGCACCGATGGCCGGGCTCAGGGCCACACTGCTGCTGGCGGGCGCAGAACACGGCCGCCGTGCAGAATCGCCCGGTGCCCTCCCCTCTGCCGGGTGGCTCATCCTGTGACTTGCAAGCTGGAGAAAACACGGACGGACAGATGGACAGGGAGCAGGGCTTCCCTGAGGCCAGCACGGCAGCAAAATCCACTCCAAGGAAACTCCAACTCAGGGACCCTGGTTGAGGCTTCATCTCAACAGGGCGTTTCCTCTCTGGCCAAATTTAGAGTTTTAAGACTACATTTTACCAGGCAGGTGACTTTTGAAAAACCAAAACCCCAAACCAACAGATTGTTAGGCAACTGGTTCTTTCAATAAATCGGGCTGCTTGCCTGGGAGAGAGAGAGAGAGGGAGAGAGAGAAAAAACAACAACACCCATCAGGGCAGCCCAGGGGGCTCAGTGGTTTAGTGCCACTTTCGGCCCAGGGCGTGATCCTGGGATCCCGGGATTGAGTCCCACGTCGGGCTCCCCGCATGGAGCCTGCTTCTCCCTCTGCCTGGGTCTCTGCCTCTCGTTCTCTCTCTCTCTCTCTCTCTCTGTCTCTCATGAATAAATAAAAACTAAAATCTTAAAAAAAAAGAAAAAAAGAATGAGTGGAGTATGGGCAGAGGCCTGGAGTAGACAATGAGCCCAGCAGAGGAGATGTCAAGGAACTGGAGAGCAATGCGGGGGCACAGGCCGCACGGTGGGGGTGGGGTGGAGCATGACCTCACCTGCTGTAATTCCCGGGTGGCCGGCCCAGGAGGACTCTGCTGGGAGGCTCCAGGGAGGGCTCGGGCCACCTCCAGACATACCTGGCACATGTTAGGTCTTCATAAGTGTTTGTTTAACAAAGTTTGTTTTCAGAGCAAAGGAACGGAGCTAGGAAAATATACAGATTGCAAATCTGGAAAGCTTATAAGACAATTTTTTAAAGACTCTCTCATTATGCTTAACATTTTCCAGAGAGGAGAAATCTACTACCTGTGGAGCAGCCAGTGCCATTTTCTGGCAGCTCTAAATATTTTAAATTGCCCCATATAGAAACTAATCTATACATCCATCACTGCCACAATTCGCTGACGCCCAGTCACTGTGAGCATTCAGAATAAACCCAGTGTTTCCTCACACTCAATCTCTTAAGTATTTTAAGGGAGTTCCGTGACCCTTGCCCTTCAAATATTGCCTCACCAGATAATAACAAGAGCTATAAAATAGCTCCTACTCTTTGATCCAACAATTCCACTTGGTAAAATATGCTAAATGGAAATAACTCGAACTGGGGAGGAGTAAATTTATGCATATCGGTTCATACTCTGTGTAACAGAAAAAAAGTTAGAAATAATACAAATTCCTGAAAATTGGGAGTAACTAAACAAATGACGGGCAAGTGGTCCATGCTCTTACCGAAGCAGCAAGCCACCACCTTGCCTGAAGACAAATATACAAAAATTATATATTAATGATGCATGGGAATGTGTATGAGCAATGTTCTGTGAAGAAACCAGAATATAAAACTGTGTTTTTAAATGACCTACAACTGTGTAAAAGGGTCTCTGGCTTTGTCCACCAATAAAGTCCATAAGGAAGCTTGGAACCCTCCAGAACACCCTCTCCAATCCTCACCTCCTCCAGATTCATCTAGCCCAGGAGATCCAGAAGCCCATCTGATCCAGAAGACATTCCACATTCAGTTTCTTTTTTTTTTTTAATTGAAGCATTATTGACATACAACATTATGTTAGTTTCAGGCATACAACGTAATGATCCCATCCTTGTATTTATGACCACCACAAGTCCAGCGAACAACCATCACCATATAGTCACAACATTTTTTTCTTGCAGTGAGAACTTTTAAGATCTACTCTTAGCAACTTTCTTTTTTCTTTTTTTTTCTGCAACTTTCTTTTTTTTTTTAATTTTTATTTATTTATGATAGTCACACAGAGAGAGAGAGAGAGGCAGAGACACAGGCAGATGGAGAAGCAGGCTCCATGCACCTGGAGCCCGACGTGGGATTCGATCCCGGGTCTCCAGGATCGCGCCCTGGGCCAAAGGCAGGCGCCAAACCGCTGCGCCACCCAGGGATCCCTCTGCAACTTTCAAATACACAATATAGTCACCATGCTGCACGTTACATCCCCAGGGCATATTTATTTCATGATTGGAAGTTTGTACTTTCTGACCCCCTCACCCATTTTGCCCACCCTCCACCTCTGGCAACCCCCAGTCTGTTCTCTGTATCTGTGCGCTTGTGTCTGGGTTTGTGCATTTTACTTCTTTGTTGATTATTTTTTGAAGGTTTTTAAACTTTGTTTATTTGAGACGGAGAGAGAGAACATGAGCGGGGAGAGAGGGGTTGAGGGAGAGGAAGAGCGAGAAGCAGACCCCTACTGAGCAGGGAGCCCAACGGCCGGCTCACTCCCTGGGATCATGACCTGAGCTGAAAGCAGACACCTAACTGCCGGAGCGGAGCCACCTAGGTGCCCCGTGTATGTGTGTGCATTTTGGACTCCACATATAAGTGACATCATATGCTATTTGTCTTTCTCTGACTTATTTCACTCAGTATAAGGCCCCCAAGGTCCATTCATGTTGCAGCAAAAGGCATTATATACACACATGGCACATTTTCTTTATTTGTTCATCCATTGATGGACACTTGGGCTGTTTCCACACCCTGGCTATTGTAGAAGACCCTACAATGAACACAGGGGCACACTAAATCGAATTAGTGTTTTTGTCTTCTTCAGCTAAATACCCAGACGTGGAATTGCTGGATCATATGGTAATTGTATTTTTAATTTTGGGAGGAACCTCCATACTGTTTTCCACAGTGGCTGCGCCCCACATTTGGTTTTAAATCTGTCCTGTGTGGTTTCCACTTGCAAATATCAACCACAAACAAAGAACCTGTGAGGGCAAAGTCCAGGAAGAAAACAAAGCTGAGCAGCAGACCCCAGGCATTGGGCCTCACTCATCCCGTTTTTACTTCTCAACTGTTCCCACCACTGTTCCTGTTCTATGGGGGTTTCTGGTCCTCGTACAGTTTCCATCTGGAGTAGTCATACCTTTTGAGACCTCGTCAGACACTCTAGGGCACAGCAGTGACAACATAGACAAAAGTCCTCGTCTTCACAGAGCTTATTTTCAAATGACATATGGTGGCGTGAGTGGTCCTATTATTAGAGACAGGACATAACTAAACAAGTATAAAATCAAATAGAGATAAATACTGTGGAGAAAGCAAAACAAAATAACCTCATTGGGAGGGACGAGGGGATGAGAGATCACTTTAGATCAGGTGGTCATGGAAGACATTTGAAAATGCAACACTTTAGTAAAATCCAAGAGGAGCGGAGTCAGCCCTTAGAACTGTGACAAGAAGCCTCCAGGTGGAAGGAAAAGAGAAGAAGGGCCCAAATTAGGAATAAGCAAGGTAGTTCTTTAAAGAACTAGGGCATCTGGGTGGCTCAGTGGTTGAGCGTCTGCCTTCTGCTCAGGTGGTGATCCTCGGGTCCTGGGATTGAGGCCGCATCGGGCTCCCGGCTCAGTGGGGAGGCTGCTTCTCCCTCTGCCTCTGCCATCACCCAGGCTTGTGCAAGCGCGCGCTCTCTCTCTCAAATAAATAAATAAAATCTTAAAATAATAATAATAAAAAAAAAGAACTGAAAGAAGGCCATTATGGCTAGAGGGTCACCAGGGTTTCCCACATTAGGGGAGTGCTGAGAGACAGGGCTGGAGAGATTGGCAGGAAATGATCCATATGTACATGGGAAGCCTTAGAAGGGGTTGAGGGGACCTGGTTGGAATTATTGGGAAATGCTCTGGGGAGGGTGCAGAGAATGGCTTCTTAGGAGCCAAGAGTAGAGTACAGAAACCAGTATGGAAGCTAACGCACACCACAGGCAAGAGGTGGTGGTGGTGGTATGGACTCTGATGACACCCAGCTCAGAGAAAAAAATTGTACATTTTTTTTTAAGAAAAGAGAGTCTTTTTTAAAAAGATTTTATTTATTTAGGGATACCTGGGTGGCTCAGATTTTAAACTCTTAAAAATGAGATTTTATTTATTTATTTGAGAGAGAGAGAGTGCTTGCTCAAGCCTGGGTGAGGCAGAGGGAGAGGGAGAAGCAGACTCCCCACTGAGCCGGGAGCCCGAAGCGGGGCTCCATCCCAGGTCCCCGAGATCATGCCCTGAGCCGAAGGCAGTTGCTTAACCGACTGAGCCCCCCAGGCACCCAGATTTCTTATCTTAAAGTAACTAAGGCTTGGACTCAGTTTCCTGGAAGATACAAGTAACAAGAACATGTTCTCTCAAGCCTGTTCCTTCCTGTCACTAAAATTCGCCTTTGTGGCCTTTCATTAATCCCCCCTTGCCTTGAGGACCAGGACCAAAGCAGGGCACCGGTCACAGCTACGCTCCCAGTGGACAGAGAGTGAGCAGCCTACAGCCCCAGCCGCACGTGGAAGGGCAATCACATCTCTTGGGGCACACATGCCGGGCCACGAACGTCACAGATCCAAATATTTCTTCCGCCTTCCCTCAGGGTTGGATGACACTACTTCCCTGTGAAAACCATACTGGAAATTTCTTGGGGATTATTTTAACTGTTCCTTATTCTAGAACAAGTCTAGAAAAGAAAAGGATGTTTATTCTCTGACCCACAGGGACATATCTGTCACTTTGAGAAAGTCTTTCAAAAAAAAAAAAAAGAAAGCGGCAGCCGGGTGGCTGGCCCAGTGGTTTAGCACCGCCTTCGGCCCAGGGTGTGATCCTGGAGACCCGGGATCCAGTCTCACATCGCGCTCCCTGCAGGGAGCCTGCCTCTCCCTCTGCCTGGATCTCTGCCTCTCTCTGTCTCTCTGTGTCTCATGAATGAATAAATAAAAAATCTTAAAAAAAAAAAAAGAGAAACTCTTTCAGCCCTGGCTTATTACCAAAATAGACACTTTCTAACACGATGGTTAGGTGGGTGCTGTAGTGTTCAGAGTGCTTCTTTTGTGGACTCTGACAGCTCGGATGAAATCCTGTAACTTGGTGGTTGAGAGTGAAGGCTCTGGAGTCAGACTGCCTGGCCTTAAATCTTGGCTTTTCTACTTACTGTGTAGCTTCCAGCAAGTTATTTAACTTCAATAAGCCAGAATTTCATCTGTAAAATGGGAGTTTGGTAAGCCCGGAAGAATCTGAAATCGGCGAAATATGGTGAGAACGCTTTGTGAATGCAAGAGAAGGCTTCTAAGCCTGGGCTGTTCCCAACGTCCAACTCCTCCCCATAACCACCCCCGCTTCACATCCCCCCAAACACACCCATCAACATACACTCTACAGACACACACTCCCTTAGGTGAGAGCCTCCATTCTTGGAGAAAGGGTATTTATCCATCATAAACATATATGTCACTTTACTTCATAAAATAAACCTTCCTTATTTAGGATAGATTAAAAACAACTCCTGGAAAGGAGTAACTGGATCCCAGGCCTTGCAACTAACCTCCATTCCCCAACAGGTTCAAAAACTTTCAATGGCTCCCATTTTTCCATAAGGGGAAAAAATGATCCACTCCTTTATTTATTTATTTTTTTTACTAGAAGTTCATGAACTCCCAGAGCCAGCTTAATTTATATTCCACTTCCTAATTGCAGGAACCTTGGATCCTACCGACCGTTTCCTACACAATTTGCTTGAGCGTAAGGAATGGAAGACCTGCTAAGGGAAAGTTCAGACTCTTTCTCAACCCTGGGGACGGGTTAGCTGGATCTGAAGCAAGGGAATAAGATTGGTAATAATATCCGCTAAGAGCTTCCTAAGTGGCGGCCTCTGGAAGGAGCTACAGGGTGGCATTGATGGAGCGGACACCAGGGGGTAGCAAAATCTCACTCTCCCGGGTCCCCAGCAGCAACTACAAGGAGGCTCTAGTCTGGGGCTGTGGAGCCCACCGCCCAGCTCCCTGCCCTGCCTCCCCGGGGGGGGAGACGGTCACCGGGTCCGCCCTGGACTTTGCTTCTTCTGTGACACTATGGAGCAGGGGCACCTTCTGGTCTCCAAGAAGAATGAACAGTCTCTCTCTCTTCATTTCCAGAGCCCGTGGAGCGGAGAAGGGACGGCGTTTAGCGTCCCGAGGAGGCCACAGGAGAGCCCACCCCCAGGCCCCCCTCCCGCCGCCCCAGCGACTGCCCGGCCCCGGCGCCTCCGCGCAGGTGCTCATCCCCCCGCCCAGGGTTCTCCAACGCCAGCCCCCAGCCGCGGTGGCACAGCCGTCAGGCCCGTCTGCTGCCGAGTGTCCACCCCCGGGAAGCGCCCCCCGCCCCGCGCCCCTGCAGGGGCTGCACGGGGGAGGGGGGGCGGGGTGCTGGCATCTCCCGTCCTTCCGTGCCCAGGCCTCCTCGGGCGCTGGGAAAGCCTCGCCGGCTCGGGGCACACGCGACGCGGTGGAGGATGGGTGAGCCTAGAACTTTCTTAACCGGCCTGCCCCTTTGCTGCGTGGAGAGCCATCCTCACCGCCACAGCCCGCGCGGCCCGGGGACACCTGGGCCACCCCCAGGGCCACCCGTAGGAAGGAAGGGGCGGCGTCGCGTCTCGAGTCCTGGGGCCTGAGCGGGAGGGGGTGCGGAGGGTGCCGGGGGGGGAAGGGGCGGGAGGGGTGCGGGGGGGAGGCGCACGCCCCTGCAGGGCCACCCCATGCCGGGGCCCGGCCCCGCCGTCACCCCCACCCCTCGCCGCCCCGGGACCACCCTCCCCGACCGCACACAGGGGCCCATTGTCGGAGCGCGGAGGCTCGAGGCCCGGGGAGATGGGAGGGGCGGAGGCGCGAGCCCCCGAGGGTGCAAGGGCTCCCGGGGCCTGCCCTCCGTCCGCGGGGCCCGCGCCTCCTCTGGGCTCCGAGGACCGGCCCCCACGCGAGTTCGGCCGCCAAGCCGCCCATCCCAGGCCGGGGCCCCCGGGAATGCACGCCCCGCAGCCTCCCGAGTGTCCTTGGGGGGCCGCGCGGACCCCGCAGGGAGCCGGGCGGCGGCGGGCGCAGGGGGCACGGTCCGCAGGGCCCGGGCAGCCCGCGGGAGAGCGAGAGCGAGAGCCGGGCGCGGGACGGGGCGGGAGGGGCGCGGCGGGGCGGGGCGCGGCGGGAGGGGCGGGGCGGGGCGGGCACGCGGGCGGGCGGCCGTCTCGGCCCTCCCTGGCGGGGCCCCGCGGCCCGAGCGCCGCCGCGACCGGAGCTGCCCCCCAGCCAGACCCGGCGAGACGCGGGCGGCGGGACGGAGGGAGGCGGCAGCGCGCCCGGCCCCGCCCGCCCGAGCCATGGTGAGTCCCGCGCCACGGCCCCGCGGTCCCCGCCAGCCCCGTCCCCTGGTCCCGTCCCCGGCCCCGGCCCCGTCCCCGGCGCCGGCCCCGGCCCAGCGCTCCGGCTCGCCTGCCTCCCTCCCATCCCCCTTCTTCCCTTTGATCGCCCGTCCGTCTGCCCCGCCGCCCTCGGCTTTCTTCCCTCCTCTCGCCCCCTCCCCCCTCCGCCCCTCGGTCCCCCCGACCCCACACCTCCCCGCACCCTCGTCCGTCCCGACGTGTGCCTTCTTTGCAGGCTGGTCCAGCCCCCGTCCCCCGGGGCCCAGCGCCCCCCCGGGGTCCAGCGCCCCCCGCCCCCCGGGGTGCAGCCCCCCCGCCCCCAGCGGAGACCCCTGCAGTCCGGGCGGCGGCGGCGGCCCTGGGGTGCGGGGGCGCCCTCGGGTCGGCAGGACTACCCGCCTGGAACCACCATTTTCCATCCCAGTCCAGCCCGGTGCGCGGGGCCCACCCATCCGGCCCTGGGGACCGGCCGCAGCTGCGCCGGGCGGGGGCCAGGGACACGGCCGGGGAGGGACATGCCCGCGGGGGGACCGGGCTGCCCCGGGCCGGGGACCGAGGGGGGCGGGGAGCCGGCGGGGCCCGGGGGCGTGACGCGGGAGCCGGCGCGAGGCGGGGGCCGGGGCCGGGGCGGGGGCTGCCGGGGAGGGGTCGGCGCGGGCGCCGGCGCGGGCGGACGCGGTTCTGGGAACTTTCCCCGCAGAAGTTGCCTGGAGCCCCTGCAGGAGCGGGTGGCGGCCGCGGGGCGGAGGAGCCAGGCCCGGGGGCCCGGGGGCGGGAGGAGCACCGCGGGCCGCGGGCCCCGGAGGAAGGGCTCCCCCGGGCAGGGAGGCCGGAGCGGGGCACCAGGGGAACTGGGCCAGGGAGAGCTGACTCAGTGGCTCTGCTCTCGCTGCTGGTCGCGGCCGAGCGAGGCCGGCGCCGCGCGCTCCTGCCCGCCGCCTCTCGCCCCAGACCCCTCCTCCCCTCCTGCTGCTGCAGTTTCCTGTGGCGGAGACTCTCGCTCAGCCATGAGCTCACCGCCCCTAATGGGTTGCAGCTGCCTCGCTCCTCGAGCTCCAGCTCCAGCTCCCCCCTCCTGGCCTCCGATCGGACGGCCCGCTCCGCCTCCCCCCACCCCGTCCCCGGAACACTGGGGGGTCTGTCCGCCCGCCCACACACCCTGGGCCGCGGCTCCGTGCCCACGCCGCGAGGGTGCGTCCCTGGAGGGGCTGCCCCAGCTCCCCAGAGGCTCAGACACATGGGCCAGCTGGTAGAATACGCAGTTTTGTCTGCAGGGCAGAGGCTGGAGGGGCGTGTGTGTGTGTGTGTGTGTGTGTGTGTGTGTGTGTGGCCGTGGAGAACTCCACCGACACCCCCGCGAGCACCCCCTGCCCCCTGCCAGCAGGGAAAACCTGATAAAAAGAACTTCAAAGGCATCTTGAAAGAGAAATTGGCCTGCAGAGGACTAGCCTGAGGGGCGCTCCTTGAGGGCCTGGGCCAGAGCCAGCCCCCCCCCCCCCCCCCATGCGCTCAGGGCGGCAATTCTGGGAGAAGCAGCGCTGCCTTCCGAGACAGCAACTGCAGGTGGAGCTGGCAGAGAGGTCCTCCTGGATTTGGAAAAATACATACCATCAAGGCCTCCTCCCTTCCCCACATGTTCCTTTTGTGACCTTTTCCTCTTTTGGCTGCCCCCACCCAGTTCTTTGTAACCCAATCCCACATGCTCTGGGAGTGGGTGATTGCTCTAGGGCCACTCCGGGAGAGGGAAGTTTGCTAGAGAGACAGACAACCTTTCAGTCCTCCTCCTTCCCACCCAAAGACCATCTCTAGTTTATGATCCTTTATGGTGATGGCACCTCCACCTCTGTTGGAGGTCGCTAGCCCGCAGGCCCCATGAGGATGGGCCTGCGAGATGGCCGGGCCAAAGCCCTCCACGCCCCAGAGCTCTCCTAGCCACCACCAAATCTCCTGGTGGCCCAGAGGACTGTCTCCTCTGAGGAGAAACTATGCAATGGTCCAGCTCACAGTAGCCAGCACTGGCCCTGAGATCAGAGACATTCGCAGTAAAGCCTCCCTGGATCTCCAGGGGAGATGGCCCTGCTGGCCCCCTGCGGCCACCCCAGGCTCATCCAGCGGCACTTCCCCAGGGGCCCCTGTGAGCGCACACTGTGTGCACCATGTGCCCCCGGGGCCGTGCTCTCTAGGGATCTGCAGCTGGCCTTCTCGCCCCCAGGAGCCCGAGCCAGTGGAGGACTGTGTGCAGAGCACGCTTGCCGCCCTGTACCCACCCTTCGAGGCGACAGCCCCCACGCTGTTGGGTCAGGTGTTCCAGGTGGTGGAGAGGACTTATCGGGAGGATGCGCTGAGGTACACGCTGGACTTCCTGGTGCCCGCCAAGCACCTGCTTGCCAAAGTCCAGCAGGAAGCCTGTGTGAGTGGCCCCTAACCTCTACTGTCTCACTCCAGAGACTCTCCAGACTAATTTCCCTCTTCCCAGAGATGCCACCTCCCAACACTCATCCCCCCAGAGGCAAAGGCCGCTCAGATACTAACTCACACAAAGACACTCGTCTTCCCCAAGTACTGACCCCTAAGAGACATCAATTCCCCAAGACCCAGGCGCACCAGACCCAATTCCAGACATTCCCCCCCATACTGATTTCTCAAGATACTCAACTCCCCCAGACGTGACTCAACAGAGATCCTTCACTTCTGCAGATATAAAGGCTCCTAAGAGTCTCTGACCCCTCCAAGTCCACGCCATCTGCTGACCATGTCTTTGTAATGACTCAGTTGTTACTCTCCCACGCATGGAACGCATTTCCTAGAGAAGCTTCCTACTACCAGAGAACCAGCCAGTCCCAATCCCTTCCTCTGCTACATGAACCCCCTCGGACACCCCTCCGACTCCCCTGGAATGCTAACCCAGCAGGCAAAAGGGCAGCCCTGCCTGGGGTGGTCCCATTCTAACTGCCTTCTCCTGCCACTTCATCAGCAGAGGCCTGAACGCGGCGTCCCACCTCTCTCCCCAGGCCCAGTACAGCGGCTTCCTCTTCTTCCATGAGGGCTGGCCCCTCTGCCTGCACGAGCAGGTGGTGGTGCAGCTAGCAGCCCTGCCCTGGCAGCTGCTGCGCCCAGGAGACTTCTACCTGCAAGTGGTGCCCTCAGCAGCCCAAGCACCCCGCCTGGCGCTCAAGTGCCTGGCCCCGGGGGGTGGGCGGGTCCAGGAATTGCCAGTGCCCAATGAGGCCTGTGCCTACCTGTTCACACCCGAGTGGCTGCAAGGCATCAATAAGGACCGGCCAACAGGTCGCCTCAGCACTTGCCTACTCTCGGCGCCGTCCGGGATTCAGCGGCTGCCCTGGGCAGAACTCATCTGCCCGCGATTTGTGCATAAAGGCGGCCTCATGGTTGGACATCGGCCAAGCACACTGCCCCCCAAGCTGCCCTCTGGACCCCCAGGGCTCCCCAGCCCTCCACTCCCTGAGGAGGCCCTGGGCACCCGGAGTCCTGGCGATGGACACAACGCCCCCGCTGAAGGACCTGAAGGCGAGTACGTGGAGCTGCTCGAGGTGACACTGCCGGTGCGGGGGAGCCCCACAGACGCCCAGGGCTCTGAGGGCCTCCCCAGGACCCGGACGGTACCCACCCGGAAGGGTGCTGGAGGGAAGGGCCGGCACAGGAGACACCGGGCCTGGATGCACCAGAAGGGCCTGGGGCCCCGGGACCAGGATGGGGTGCGCCCACCCGGTGAGGGAAGCAGCACGGGGACCTCCCCTGGGTCACCCCCAGGAGCCGAGGCTCTCCCAGAAGCAGCAGCTCTCGAGGCATCGGAATCTCCAGCAGAGACACTGGGGGAAGCCTCTGAATCTTTCCCCCTAAGGTCGGGGGACTTGGGAGGAGGGGCAGGCCAGGGGGCCGAAGGACCCCCCGATACCCCTCGGAGAACAGGCAAAGGAAACCGGAGGAAGAAGCGTGCTGCAGGCAGAGGGGCTCTGAGCCGGGGAGGGGACAGTGCTCCACTGAGCCCTGGGGACAAGGACGAGGCCAGCCACCAGGAAGTCCCTGTCAGTCTGCACCCGCCAAATGAGCACGAGCTCCCAGGATGCAGCCTGCTTGAGGAGGAGCACGGAGGCTCAGGGAAGCCGGAGCCGGAGCTGAAAGAGGAACTCAAACCAGCAGACAAAAAAGAGCCTCAGCCCCAAGAAGCCTGCGGACCTCTAGGAGAGCCGGCCACAGAGAAAGATCCAGAGGGACCCAGCCTGGCAAGCGCGGCAGGTGAGATGACACCAAAGCCAGCAGGGCAAGGACCACATAGGTTGGGCCTAGGAAAGGGGCTGGAGAGGCGCTGGGGGCCCAACAGCCAGAAGGCTCCCCACCTCAGGCGCGTAGCTCTGCTTGTGTCTGCGCAGGACCCACAGGTCCAGAGGGGCTCGTGTCAGACCCACCACCACCACCCCTGGAGACAGCGCAGGAAGTGGGAGGGGCCAGCGTCCCAGAAGAGGCCTCTCCGGTCTCCATCTCTGATGACCCGGATGTAGCTTGGGACTTGATGGCTTCTGGATTCCTGGTCCTGACTGGTCAGTGGGCATTGGTGTTTGAAGGGAAGGGGGTCAAGGGAAGAGAAGCAGCCCGGGTGGGCTGTGGAGGGAGGCGGGGTGGGTGGTAGGTAGCCAAGGCCTGCCCCTGGCCCGGACAACCTGGCCATTTTGTGTCCTCAGGAGGGGTGGACCAGAGTGGGCGAGCTCTGCTGACCATTACCCCACCGGGCCCTCCTGAGGAGCCCCCACCCTCCCAACATGTGCTGAGCACTGCTCTTCGTTACCTCCACTCATTGCTCAGGTAACCGAGGCCCAGCATGGGCACCCTGGCCGTTAACCTCCTGCTCATGGGGGCCCTGACCTCCTTTCTTCTCAGGACACTGGCTTCCTGACCTCCGGGATGCCTACTTCCTCACCCCTCAATTTCTAAGCCATTGAGCCCTGACCTCGCTGACCTCTGACCTCCAGGATATCTTCATCAGTCCTCAGAATCAACACTGCTGACTTTCAGTATCCTAAGACATGACCTAGATTATCAGGGTACTGATGTAGTTGTTGAGCAGCGGCTCGCTGGGCCCCACGAACCTAGGGGGCACCCCGCTGTGTCCTGGCAGGGGACTCACACCCTTCCAGACCCCGAATCCTGGGATCTGGGGCCGTGTGAGTGGAGACTCCCGAATGCTAGCTCACTGCCTCTTGGACACAAAACCACCCTTGGGCCCTTTGCCCGTTGCTTCCCGAAAGTGCTAGGAACTGACTTCTCCTGAGGACTAGAGCAGTAAAGCCAGACCCTGTGCCTTCATGCCCTCCACGCACACTTACATGCGTGTGTACACACACTGCCTCCTTGGCTCTTCCCGTGCCCTCAGGCCTGATCTCCAGATACTGGGGCTGTCCGTCCTGCTGGACCTTCGGAAGGCACCCCCACTGCCTCCAGCCCTCATTCCTGTCCTAAGTCAACTTCAGGTAACCAGCCCTTGACACGGGTACCCCTCCCGACCTTAACCGAGGGCTAAATTGCCCACAGTTTAGCATTATTCTTCTCTGCCCTCAGGACTCAGGAGACCCTCCGCTCATTCAGCGACTGCTGGTTCTCACTCATGATGATCCTCTGACTGAACCCTGTGGGCTTCAGGTTTGAGTCCCCTAGTGCCCCTCGGTAGTGGGGACGGAAGAGGATGGCAAGGGCCCCAGGCTGGTCCCTGAACCCCTGGGTGGCCAGGCCAGGAACCCCCTGTCTTCACGTGTCTACAGGGCGCTGAGTTGCTATCAGAGAGTGATCTGAAAAGAGTGGCCAAGCCAGAGGAGCTGCCGTGGGACTTGGGGGGCCACAGGGAACCCTCTCCCAGCTACTGGGTAGAGACACACCAGGTAAGCTCCACCTCCCCTACCCAAGAAGGCAGGAGCCAGGAATGACCTGGCTGAGGACTTTCTGGGAGAGAGAGGCCAGACCTGAGACGTCCTAGGGATCGGGAAAAAGTGGTTTCCCTTCCATTCCACTCAACAAGTATTTATGGCTCACAGCCCATGAGCAAAATACCACGCATGTACCGTGGGCTGCGGGGGAGATGAGAGGAGCATATGAAATAAGTTCTTAACATGACATCAAACGGCATAAGATTTTTGGTGGGACCTATGTCACAAGCTATTGGAGAAGATTGCAAGGTCATTTTACTGCGGTTCTGGAAAGAGCTGACACTCAGGAAGGCTGGTTCTAGTAGCACGTGACCTTGGACAAGGAACTGTACCCACGTGCAGAGAGGCACCTTCTGTGCATGTTCCCTGCGCCAACATCCAGGCCTCGGGGTCCTCGCCCACAGTGTGGCAATCATGATATAATCTCCAATTCTATGAAGCTAAGTGCTGTGAATATTCGAGAAAAGATAAATGAGCTAAATATTAAAGGGGATCTGTAACATGGTCTCTAAGCTGTACATCAAAGGGAAGTGGATCTGAATAGGCAGAGAAGAGGGGATTTTTAGGGTGAAAACTTAGTGCGGACAGGGAGAAAGGAGACTCACGCTGACTAAGCTGTTTAAGGTGCCAGTCCTGGCTCAGTGCTTGCCTGGCATCATCCCTTTAAACCTCACAAAATTCTGTGAATCTCTTTTTTTTTTTTGAGAGAGAGAGAGAGAGCGAGAGCGCATGAGTGAGGGGTGTGGGGCAGAGAGAGAATCCCAAGCAGGCTCCACACTCCGTGCGGAGCCTGACTCCAGGCTCGATCTCACAACCCTGAGATCACGACCTGAGCCAACACCAATGTCCTACGGTTAGTAAGCGACAAAGTCGGAAGCGGACCCAGCTTGGCCTCCACAAAAGTCCAGGGGGGCGGCCACACCTGCAGCCCCGGTGTGTGTTGCAGGAGGTGGCAAGGCTGTGCCGCCTGTGCCGAGGGGTGCTGTGCTCTGTGCGGCGAGCCATCGAGGAGCTGGAGGGAGCAGCCGAGCCAGCGGGAGAGGTAGGACTTGAGACGGGCCCAAGGGGATGGGCGCGCCCGGGGCTCGGCTGGAACCCGTCCCGGCATCTGCTCTCCACCCCCAGGAGGCCGCGGGAATGCTCGAGCCCCTACAGAAGGTGCTGGCGGATCCACGGCTGACGGAGCTGCAGAGGGACGGGGGCGCCATCCTGATGAGGCTGCGATCCACCCACAGCAGCAAGTATGCGGGCGGGGGGGGGCGGGGGGGGGGACAAGAACTGCCAGATGGCTCATACTGGGCGAGCCCATGGACAGGAGAGCATGCTTTCCCACCTGGCACGACCTTCATCTGACGCCCCTGGCATCACAGACGGGGACTTGGAGGATGGGGAGTGTTAAATGCCTTGGCCGGGATTAGCCAGTCGGTGGGGGAGTCAAATCCAGGTCTGCACTCTGACCCGAGGCTGTGCAGGGACCGAATGGGGGCGGGGGTGTTGACGAGGACAGTGGCTCACTGGGCCCCTCTCCCCCCACAGGCTGGAGGGCCCGGGCCCAGCTGCAGTGTACCAGGAGGTGGACGAGGCCATTCACCAGCTTGTGCGCCTCTCCAACCTGCACGTCCAGCGGCGGGAGCAGCGACAGCGCCTGCAGCGACTCCAGCAGGTGAGGACCCCCAGACCGCTCCTCCGTGGCCTGGGAACCTGGCCCCCGCACTCCCTTTCCTGCCCGCATCCACAGTGATGGTGTTCCCCTCACCTGGCTTGATCGATGGCCCTCCCTCTGTCCTCACCCCACCAGAGGTTGGCCTGGTGGGGGTGAGGGTCAACAAGAGGGAGACAGCACCTCAGCCCCCGAAGAGAAGCCAGACCTCCCCTGCCCCGCGGTTGATATTTGATCAAGGATCCTTAGAGATTATGAGATTAGAAGAGATGTTTGGGTGCCCTAGGGGATTCTGGGAGGAGCTGATTGACCCGAGAGTGCCTGTTAGCTTAAAATAATAAAAGTCCATTGATACCAGCTTTTTAGCTACACTGCTACCCGTGTTCCCTCAGCTCTTTCTGCGATGTCATCCCCAAGCCTGAGGCTGGACAGGTCCCACCTTCTTCCACCTTGAGAGGAAAGGATAATGGGAGATGCTAAGGCCTCTGTAGGGAAGATCTGGGGATAAGGCTGGTTTCTCTGAGTCTTGATTCTTCTCTCCTGGGGTTCAAAGCCCCACAGGAGGGCAGCCGCCGTGGCTCAGCGGTTTAGTGCCGCCTTCCGCCCAGGTGGCATCCTGGAGTCCCAGGATCGAGTCCCACATCTGGCTCCCTGTGTGGAGCCTGCTCCCTCTGCCCATGTCTCTCTCTCTGTGTGTGTCTCTCATGAATAAATAAATAAAATCTTTAAAAAAAAAAAAAGCGGGGGCGGGTATCCCTGGGTGGCTCAGTGGTTGAGTGTCTGTCTTCGGCCCAGGGTGTGATCCTGGGGTCCCGGGATCAAGTCCCATGTCGGGCTCCCTGCATGGAGCCTGCTTCTCCCTCTGCCTGTGTCTCTGCCTCTCTGTGTCTCTCTCTTGAATAAATAAATATTAAAAGAAAAATCCCCCTAGAATAGGGGATTATTCTAACATGCGGGGCCCAGGGGCCTTTGCAATCTGCTCCCCCAGAGCCCCAAGTGTGGTGAATGAGCACCGCATGGACCTGCATGTGGGCATCCGGGTCAGTGTCAAAGTGGGGCAGGGCTGTCTGTTTCCTGGGGTTTCTACATATTGGCTTCCTCCAACCCAGGATTCAAGGAGTTGTATCTCTTACTGTTTGCTCACTTGCTTGTTAGCTGTTTTCCCCGTTTCAAAACTGTTAGTACACAGGAATTGGAGCCTAAAGTTCTCAGCTTGGGTTCTGGCTTTGCTAGGAGTGAGATGTTGGACAAATCTTGAAGCATCTCTGAGTTCCCAAGTGTGCATCTGCAGGATGGGGATCATGATAACGACACTTCCCTCGCAAGGGTGTAAGGATGACCAAATGAATTCAGCAAAGGCCTGTACAAGGGTTTATGGTTGGGCCCTATTTTTTGGGAACATTCTCAGGCTTCTCATCCTCAGGCTGTCTTACCCTAGCTTCCAGCCTTTCTTCAGAGGAAAAAATTACTATCCCTTTTTTGATCAAATATCCCAGAACCAACATGAGAGTCCTTAGATCGCCATAATAGGCAACCAGAGCTAGACACACACACACACACACACACACACACACACACACTGGGTTGTCTCTCCAAGCCAGGTCCCTGGGACCCCTGCCCACCCGTCAATGGACTCAGTGAATGTGAAATTTCTCCTGGCCCTCAGTTATCCAGACAGTCATCACATCCTGCCTCAGGCTCACGCCAACTTTATCTATGTCCCCTCCAGGCCTAGCCCTGGACCCCTCACCCACCTCCCTCAGTGCTTCCTGCCAGCCCAGCGTCCCATCCTCATGCTTTACCAAAGGTCTCTTGCTTTCTCACTTGACCTTCGTGGAGACTACCACCGAACACTGTTACCATTCCCACGTGACAGCTGACAGGAGGGGGTTCGCCCAGGTTGCTGCGGATTGGGATGGTGGGGTTGGAGCTGGATCTCAGCTTTCCTCCCCATCGCATGGCCCTCCTCCCTCATGGCCCTGCCCTCCACCCTGTCTGCCGCAGGTGCTGCAGTGGCTCTCAGGCCCAGGGGAGGAGCAGCTGGCAAGTTTTGCTGTGCCTGGGGACTCCTTGTCGGCCTTGCAGGAGACGGAGCTACAGTTCAGGGCTTTCAGCACTGAGGTTCAGGTGAGAAGGGGGAGAGGGGCAGGGGAGAAGGAGGAAGAGGCAGGGGAGAAGGGGGAGGGGCAGGGGAGAAGGGGGAGAGGCCAGGGGAGGAGGCGGCGGGAAGGAGGCAAGTCTGGGACAGATGGCCAGGTCTGAGTGCCGCCTTCTGTCTCCAGGAGCGCCTGGCGCAGGCCCGGGAGGCCCTGGCGCTGGAGGAGGACGCCGCCTCACAGAAGGTTCTGGATGTCTTTGAACAGCGGCTGGAGCAGGCTGAGAGCGGCCTCCATCGGGCCCTGCGGCTCCAGCGCTTTTTCCAGCAGGTGTGTGCGAGCCGCCGTCCGCGCTGCCGTCCGCGGGGAGCGGTCCGCAGGGGCTGGAAGCAGGGAGTCAGGAGCCCCGCTGCCTGGAGTGTCCGCCCTGACCCCTGCTTGCTCACTGGCCCGGCGTGCCCCGCGGGGACCTGCCTCCCGGGCATGGAGGTCGTAGGTCCGGGCTTGCCCCTGACCGGTCTGTGGGAGCCCGGGCTCGTCTTCCACGCAGGCCCCGCTGCCTCCTTCCAGGCTCCAGGGCCACGGTTAGGGGGGGCGCGGGTGGTAACGCGCGGTTCTCCCGACCTGGAGGGCGGCGGCCCGGAGGCCGTGGGCTGGGGCACGGGGAAGGGGCACAGGGAGGCCATGGGCTGGGGCGCGGGGAAGGGGCACAGGGAGGCCGTGGGCTGGGGCGCAGGGGAGCTGCACAAGGAGGCCGTGGGCTACGGCGCGGGAGGGGGCGCTGGAGGCCGTGGGCTGGGGTGCTGGGGTGTAGGGAAGGGCGCAGGGAGGCCGTGGGCTGGGGCGCGGGGGCGGGGCCTCCTATGGGCTAAGGCTTGGAGAAGGGATGGGGAGGCCGTGGGCTGGGGCGCAGGGAAGGGGTGCAGGGAAGGGGCGCAGGAGGCCGTGGGCTAAGGCGCGGGAAGGGGCGCGGGAGGCCGTGGGCTGGGGCGCGGGGAAGGGGCACGGAAGGGGCACTGGAGGCCATGGGCTAAGGCGCAGGAGGGGGCGTGGGAGGCTGTGGGCTGGGACGCGGGGGCGGGGCCTCCTGTGGGCTAAAGCTTGGGGAAGGGATGGGGAGGCCGTGGGCTGGGGTGCAGGAGGGGGCGCGGGAGGCCGTGGGCTGGGGCGCAGGGGAAGGGGGGCGGGGGCGGGGCCTCGGGGTGGGGGGACTGGGGCGCGGGAGGGCAGCAACCCCCCTCACTGCGCCCCGCCCTCTCCGCAGGCGCACGAGTGGGTGAACGAGGGCGCGGCGCGCCTGGCGGGAGCAGGCCCCGGCAGGGAGGCGGCACTGGCCGCCCTGGCCCTGCGGCGGGCCCCGGAGCCGAGCGCTGGCTCCTTCCAGGAGATGCGGGCCCTGGCCTTGGACCTGGGCAGCCCCGCCGCCCTGCGCGAGTGGGGCCGCTGCCGGGCCCGCTGCCAGGAGCTGGAGAGGAGGATCCAGCAGCAGCTGGGCGAGGAGGCGAGTCCGCGGGGCCAGCGGCGACGGCGGGCGGACAGCGCCAGCAGCGGGGGCGCCCCCCGGGGCCCCCACAGCCCGGCGCCCAGCCTCAGCTCCCTGCTGCTCCCCGGCAGTCCGGGCCCACGCGCTGCCCCGTCCCACGGCTCCCTGGCGCCCTGCGGCGAGGACTGCGCGGATGATGGCCCGGACCCAGCTGCGGAGGCGGAGGCTGGGCCTGCGCGGCCGGTGCTCATCCGAGGCCTGGAGGTGAGCAGCACCGAGGTGGTAGACAGGACCTGCTCGCCCCGGGAGCACGTGCTGCTGGGCCGCGCCGGAGGCCCGGAGGGGCCCTGGGGAGGAGGCACCCCCCGCATGGAGCGCAAGCGGAGCCTCAGGTGAGGGCGCGGCCAGGGAGCTGGGGTGGGCCCCGAGCCCCGCACCGGCCTCCGCGAGCTCCCTGTTGCCCCCGCAGTGCCCAGCAGCGGCTGGTGTCAGAGCTGATTGCCTGTGAGCAGGAGTACGTGGCCGCCTTGAGCGAGCCAGCGCCACCCCCGGGCCCTGAGCTGACTCCTGACCTGAGGGGCACCTGGGCGGCTGCCCTGGGCGCCCGCGAGAGGCTTCGCAGCTTCCACCGGACCCACTTCCTCCGGGAGCTTCAGGGCTGCGCGGCCCACCCCCTGCGCATCGGAGCCTGCTTCCTTCGCCACGTGAGTGACCTCTACACCTTGTCCCGGCCCTGCCCTCCTGCATCTCAGCCGCCCCCCCCTTGTCCTTCCTCCTTGGTATCCGCCCCCCTCCCCACCCCTCCCAGAGGGTGCGTCCCCTGGGCTCCCCTGGATCTGCGCAGCTGTGGCCTGTCCTCCCCTCGGCTGGGTCTTCCCTTGACCGTGGGAGCCCGTCACTTCCCAGGCCGAGGAGTGGCCTGTGTCTCTTGTGCGCTGTAGTGAGGATGGGGGTGAGGCAGGGGAGAGGCCTGTCTCTCACCACAGGGTGGCTTGTGTCTCCCCCACTGGCGCAGGGGGACCAGTTCAGCCTTTACGCCCAGTACGTGAAGCACCGTCACAAGCTGGAGAACGGTTTGGCCGCGCTTGGCCCCCCGACCAAGGTAACCTTTGCCCTGACCCCCATGGGGTGGGGGGGCCGGAAATACCTAAAGCACACCCAACTTCAGAGTCCCTCGGGGAAGAAAGCTCCCCTGGATGTGTCAGGGGACATTTCCTACCAATCGTCTCCCAGAAGTGCTGGGGGTGGGACAAGCCCCGGACTGGGAGCCCAGCCAGCCTGAATGTTAATCCCGAGGGACTTTGGGCAAGACTCTTGATTCCGCTGGGCCTGTTTCTACGTCTGGTAAACGGGCGCAGTAGCTACTAACCCTAAGTCAGAGCGCTGTGTGGGTCAAGACTTTACATCAAAATACGTGAAAGTGACTTCGAGGCTTAAAAGCCAAAGACCATGAGGGATTACTCCTCTTGCATTCCCCTGCGAGGTACAGAGAGAGGGTGCTTGAGTCTCCTGCAGGCCCCCACCTGCCTCCTTCCTGGGGAAAGTCTCACCTTCCCTCTGGCAGTATCTGGGCTTTATCGACCCCCCACAGCCTCGACTACCCTCCACCTTCCTGACAGAGCTCAGCCCCCGTTAGCTCCAGCCCCTCACCGCATCCCCGTCTGTCTCCTCCCCAACCAGGGCTCCGTGGAGAGTGGCCCTCACCTGCCCCGGGCCTTGGAGCAGCCCCTGGAGCAGCTGGCTCAGTACGGGCGACTGCTGGAGGAGCTCCTAAGGGAAGCTGGGCCTGAGCTCAGTTCGGAGCGCCAGGCTCTGGGGGCTGCAGTGCAGCTGCTCCGGGAACAGGAGACCCGTGGCAGGGACCTGCTGGCTGTGGAAGCAGTGCGTGGCTGCGAGGTGAGACCATGGCTTGTCACTCCAGTTCCGACTGCGTAATCCTGTGGCCTCACGAGCTGTGTGGCTGGTGACAAGAGAGCTAGACTCAAGGTCAGAGGGCCCAGGCTCCAATTTCTAATCAGCGAGATGAGCTTGGTCAAGTCACAGAACTTCACTGGGCCTCAGTGTCCTCATGTATAAAGAAGCTGTGTCCTGCCCAACACCCCACCGTCCTCCCTCTGCCTCTGCTTTCCTGTCCATTTCCAACTCTTCTCTTGCGCTACCGACTCCGCACCTCCTCGGGTATCTGGACACCCGGCACATACCTTTTCCTCCCGTACCTGGTCTCTCTAGCCCAGGTGTTCCAGAACAAGTGGGGAACCTGCCTCCTCTGTGATAGACCTCTTTCCCCTCAGTTCTTTGCTGATTCTCTTCCTGGGTCAGAATGGTGCCTCATCCCCAACATCCAGAGACTTCCCCAAAGGACGCTGTAAACATTACCTGCAACGTACCTTTTGTCCGGAGAGGCAGGACTATGTTGCTAGGCCAGGTGTGCTGTGCACGGCGACCAGGAGATGGATTCTAGGCTGAGGCCTTCCCTGATTTCCTGACTCAGCCTGAGAACCAGTACATTAGGCTCCTTGCCCTATCAAACCCATTTTTACTCCCCATAAAATATACCTAAAGGGCTCCAGAGCCAATTCTTTTTCCTTTCCCTTTCCCCAGACAGATCTGAAGGAGCAGGGCCAGCTCCTACACCGGGACCCCTTCACCGTCATCTGTGGCCGAAAGAAGTGTCTTCGCCATGTCTTTCTCTTTGAGCATCTCCTCCTGTTCAGCAAACTCAAGGGTACTGAAGGGGGATCAGAGACCTTTGTTTACAAGCAGGCCTTTAAGGTAGGATGTGGGGGGCGGGGTGCTGGGGGCTCAGTGGTTGAGCTTCGGCCTTCGGCTCTGGGCGTGCCGGGATCAAGTCCCACATAGGGCTCCCTGCAGGGAGCCTGCTTCTCCCTCTCCCTGTGTCTCTGCCTCTCTCTCTGTGTGTCTCTCCTGAATAAATAAAAAGCTTTAAAAAAAAAAAAAAAAGGTAGGATGCTAGGATGGGGGGGCGAGGGACAGGACAGGAATTCATGCTCTTCTTGAGAACTCAAGATGTTCTAGAAAATAATTCAACCCCCACTCAGGTTGAGAATCTGAATCATTTAAGACAGGTTTTGACCTCATCAACCATCTGGTTAAGGTGTCAGAGGTGATAGACATTCCTGTCATTGTCATTGGGATTTTCCTTTTCATTCTTGTTGGATATTTATGAGGCATTCCAAGCCAGAATAGAGGAGGACCTTTCCCATTAAGAATATATGCTTTTGCGGTGGTCCCTGGGGGTGAGGAGAAAAGGATCTATCGTCTATCTATTCCATGTATCCGTGTATCTACGTATCTATCAATAGCTTAAGTTGACGGAAGGAAACGATGAAACGGAACCTGAGAGGAAAGAGACCTTGCTTCAGGGAAACAGCTCTGGTGTCCATCAGTAGAGACCTATAGCGCTAGGGGCACCTGGCTGGCTTAGTCGGTTGAGCATCTGACTCTTGATCTCAGGGTTGTAAGTGCAAGCCCTACGCTGTGTGTAAAGATGACTTTAAAAAAACAAAACAAAAAAAAAGATCTTAAAAAAAAAGAGGGAGAGGGAGAGAGACCTATAGTCCTAGATCTGGCAATGTGACATGATTCTAAGGGATTCTTAGTCTCTCTACATTCACGTGAGCTATCCGGGGCAGGGGGCGAGGCGGGGGGGGGGGGGGTACAGTATAGAGGAAAGAGCCTAGGTTTAGAACAACATAGACATGGGTATGAACTCGTTCTCTAATAAGCCATGATAAGCCCCTGGGCGAGTTGTTTCGTGCGTCTGGGCATTCCCCTTCTGTAAATTATGGTTGTCGTGAAGACTAAATGTGGAGCACTTGGCATATGGTGGGTGTTGAGCAAACATTTACTGAACATCTATCAGATGCCAAGCCAAGTGTAGTGCTTTTCCATGTGGTACCATCTAGCCAGGACTCACTCTGTCTGCACCCACTCTTCCCCCGCTCTTTCTCAGACTGCTGACATGGGGCTCACAGAAAACATCGGGGACAGCGGGCTCTGCTTTGAGCTGTGGTTTCGGCGGCGGCGTGCACGAGAAGCATACACTCTGCAGGCAGCCTCCCCGGAGATCAAACTCAAGTGGACCAGTTCCATTGCCCAGCTGCTTTGGAGACAGGCGGCTCACAACAAGGGTACCGGGCAGAGCCAGGGAGGGTCGGCTCGGGCCCAGGTTAGGGCAGGAGGTTAGCCGGAGCGTGCGGAGACCACCGGGAAACCAGGGCGTGGGATGGAGAAAGAAGGACTTGCGAGGTGATTCGAGGTCTGACTGAGAGGGATTGCGGGCACAGAGATTAGCCGAAGGTACACCAAAAGCAAAGAGGATGCTACCAATTTCAGAAAAGCAAGAGCAAATGGTAGGGCAAAAGAGAGTGGGAGAGTGCTCACTGGGCCGGGGTTCCAGAATTTACCTGCTGTGTGACCAGACTAGAATTTCTGTGGGTTTTGTTTTGGGGTTTTCGTTTTTAATGCTCTTTAGCCTCTTTGCACTCATCTGAAAATGGGAAGTGACAGCTACATCGTAATATAATAGGGGATGGTCAAATAAGGTGGCATCTAGGGAAGCGCTGGATAACCTCGAGAGGTGTGTAGAAACAAGGGGTTTGCTCTTAATGCCCAAGATGGAGGGCACAAGGGGAGAACTAGAAGTTGGGCGGCTGGAATGCCAAATGCACAGGATGTAACATGTGGGAGACAAGAGATAGCTGTCTGAGGAGGAAGTCGAGGCTCCCCGTCCCCATCCATGTAGTGACAGTTGACAGCAAGAGGAACAGGAGATACCAGATGACTGAGAATCGGCAAGGAGCAGAAGACTCCATGACGACGACGGTGCTGGGGCTTGGAGCGAGGGGGCTGAAGGAGGTTGGTAACAGGGTCTCTGTTCCCTAGAGCTCCGAGTGCAGCAGATGGTCTCCATGGGCATTGGGAATAAACCCTTCCTGGACATCAAAGCCCTTGGGGAGCGGACGCTCAGTGCCTTGCTCACTGGAAGAGGTGAGGGCCACAGTGCTGGGGGGCGGCCCCCGAAGTCAAGACCTTGAGAGTGAGGGCATAGTGGGGATGCCTGGTGGGAAAAGGAAGGGTAGCACGTGGACATGTCTTCCCAGAAACTGTGGGACTGACCGGGAGGCCCTCTGTGAGATGGAGGGTCATTTCCGAGAGCCAGGAGGGCTTTCCCACACCAGCCCCCACCACCCCCCCCCGCCCCCCTCTCTGCAGCCGCCCGCACCCGGGCTTCCGTGGCCGTGTCATCCTTTGAGCATGCCGGCCCTTCCCTTCCCGGCCTCTCACCGGGAGCCTGCTCCCTGCCTGCCCGCGTCGAGGAGGAGGCCTGGGATCTGGACGTCAAGCAAATTTCCCTGGGTGAGGCACCTCTCAAGGGGTGGCTCCCAACAGCTGGGTCATCGTGGTGATGCTCAGGCCACTTGCTGCTAAGCAATTCCTTTTTCTAGCCAAGTAGCCCAGTTGCCATGACAACTATGTACAGCTTCCCCATTGCTAAAAGAGCCTTCCATCTGGTTGCTAGGATAATGCTTACAGCAGCCTGTTGCTAAGAAGCACTTCCTCTGTACCTCTCTCTCTAGCTCTCCTTGAGTTTCTATGGAAACTGCTCAGCTTCCTGTTGTACCCTCCTGGTTCACCACGGCAATCCTTATAGTTTCCTGTCGCTTCTTCCCTGGTTGCTCTAATGATGCTGCTGACAATTTCCTGCCTCTTGGTAGGGGGGTGCTCTTGCAACTGGATTGCTATGGTGACTCACAGCTTCCTGTTGCTATGGAGCTTTTTCTTCCCTGATGGAGCAGCTTGGTTGCTTAAGGTAATCTAGAGGGGTTCTATACCCTGCTCTCACCCTAGCTTCCCCTCCAGCCCCAGAAACACTTGACTCTTCTGGAGATGTGTCCCCAGGACCAAGAAACAGTCCCAGCCTGCAACCCCCCCACCCTGGGAGCAGCACTCCCACTCTGGCCAGTGGAGGGATCTTAGGGCTGTCCCGGCAGGTAAGTCCCTAAACTAGGGCTGGCGCGGGGCGACCTCTTCAGCCGCCTTCTGAGTGGGCTAGTCTGATCATTCAGCCCATGGGGCCGGGGAAACCAATGAGCCTGTGCTCCCAGCAAGAGCACAGGTTGGATATACTGTCTGGTGTGCCTTTCTCCTCTTCCCCAAGATCTGAGAGGCATTAAGGTCAGAAGTGAAAGGGAATCTTTAATAAGGAGCATAGTGCAGGAGTAGACAGCAAGGGAGGAATGCCAACAGCATCTGCACTGGGATTAAATCAGCAAAATTGAGGGATTTGAGGGAGGAGGAGAGAGGTGAATTGGTAGGCTTGTGGGGGGGGGGGTGGATATAGGTAAAAGGACATTGCCTCACCCTTTCCGTTCACTGCTGTTTGCCCCCTTGCAGAGTCATGCCCGAGCCCTGAGTGACCCCACCACTCCTCTGTGAGCCGGGTGAGTCAGCAACACCCCGTCCACTGTACCCGGCACCCCTTCCCTCCTGCATCAGCTGCTTGCAAGTCAGCTTCTTCCCTCTCCCAACCCATCTCCCTCTTCTCTCCTGGCTCCTAGAGAAGATGGAGAACTTGGCTACAGCCCCTCCTCTCAGCACGTTTCGGGCCGGGCCGGCAGTGGGACACAGTGGAGGACTGAAGAGCACTGAGTTCCTTCCTCTGCTTCTTGGACAGAGACGAGGTCAAAGGACCAGCGCCTTGCCCTGCTATGTCTAGCTCTCTCCAGCCGGGTGCCTTCCTACAGGAGCCAAAGCGGCCACACTTGCTTGCCTTCATACCTGGAGGCAGAGAAATCCTCCGTCATCCAGTCCTTCCCCATCCTCCTGGGCCACCGCGTACTCCCAGGACGCCATGGCAGCCCTCCCCTCCAGCCTGAGTTCTCCCCTTCATCCGGTGCCACCCGGACTCTCCCTGAGAAGACTCCTCTCCTGCCAGGCCAGCTGCAGTTCCTGGCAACTCTGTCCTGGAGTGTCCTAGGAAACGGAGCTCTGCAAACCATTACAGGAGTGGGGAGGAAGGGGGGGAACTTTATACATGTAATTACTGTTATTATAATACTATTGTTATATTAAATGTATTTACTCACACTCTGTGTCGGAAGAACTAGAGCACAGCTCTGGATTGAGGTTATCCTACCACCTTGAGGACCTCCCCCCCATCCAACCATTAACTAGAACACAAGAAACAACCGAGGCTTCAAGGCACCGAGTACCCCTTAGCGGCCCCACACTGGGCCCAGGTGTGGGCGCATGTGGCTCCTCTGCGGTGGCTCTCAGAGGCTCAAAGCACCCTGCGAGCTTCCTCCCGACCCGCTAGGCCCGCTCGTTGAGGCTGAGGCGGTCGGGTCAAGCCGGGATCCAGCACAGTCCAGCCGCCCTCACCCTCAGCCGCTCAGCCCACAGTGCGGAAGAATCCGGCCCGGGGCTCCTTGCTAACCGCTAATTCCTGCCTCCCCCACCCACCCACCCAGAGCTGCGGAAGCCACAGCCAGGGTGGGGGAAAGCCCAAGAGGTCTTGCTTGGCACGAAGCTCTCGGAGGGTGGGGGGGTCACTAAGCTCCCGAAGAAGTATTTCCGGACAGAACGCCCGAAGAGCACGGGACATAAGCAGACAGACGCAGCGCCCTGTGCCTCAAGACACCTGTTTATTGGGGACACAACTCTGCGACAGGGGTGACAGGAATTGTACCAAAAATAGCGACGTCTACAGGGGCCCCTGAAGGGGCTAGAAGGGTACAGTGCCCCCCACCCCCACCCATTGTACAAAAATAAACTCTGTCACCTATGGACCAGCGAAGACCGGCAGAGCGCCTCCTCCCCGGGGGCCAGGCCTGGGCAGCCCGGACCCCGTCCTCCGCTCCTCCCCCCGCCACTGCTAAGGCACTGTGACTCTCCCCTGGGCTGGGTGGGTGCCGCCCGCCCACCCTCCTACGCCCTCCACCCCTCACCTCTGCTCCGCGGGGGCGCGGCTGCGGGCCCCACGCTGCCCCCCGCTGGCTGCTCTACCCACTACCTCTAGGCCCCCCGCCCCCGCGGGGGAGCTCACTACGCTAACCGCCCCTAGGCGGGCTCCCTACCGCTCCTGGGCCCCCGGCAGCCCGGAGCCCTCCTCCCCCTCCTGCGGAGGACTGGGGGGGGTCTCTGCGGACTGTGCGGGGGCGTAGGGCGGGGACGCATCCGCCGGGGGCGGCCGGCGGCCCCGAGCCCGGCGGCTGTGGTGCACTTGCAGGTGCAAGGCCATGAGCTCCGGGGCTCCGGTGGCGAAGGGGCAGAAGAGGCACCGGTGGAGGGCGCCCCCCGGCCCGGCCTCGCCCCCCGGCCCCGCCCGCAGGGACAGGTCCAGGGGTTCGGCCTCACCGCCTCGCCCGTTGCGCAGGGTCCTCCCGGGACTGGCGGGCTTCCGACGGGACCCGGGCGCCGCCGCGCTCGGGGGAGGCCGGGGGTGCGCGGCGCCCTCTGCCCAGGCGGCCGGCTGCGGGGCGGGCTTGGCCCCTGACGGCTGTGCCGAGCCCCGCGGGGAAGGGGGCGGCGGCTCCGGGGGGGGGCCGGGCCCGGCCCCGCTGCGCTGCTCCCGGTGGTGGCGCTGCAGGTGGTACTTGAGCGAGCCGGACTGGGTGCCCGCGTAGTCGCAGTGCGGACACTTGTAGGGGCGCTCGCCTGCGGGAAGGGGCGCCAGGGGTCACGCAGGGCGCCAGCAAGGCTCTGCGTTCTGCTGCCTGCGCGGGGCCCCTCTGGGCCAGAGGAGTCCGCGGCCCACCCCGTCCCCCCTCCGCCCCCCGCAGCCCGGAGGCTGCCCCCCTCACCTGTGTGCACTCGCAGGTGCACCTTAAGGTGATGCGCTGAGCGGAAAGACTTTCCACAGAAGGGGCAGTCCTTCCCCGTGGCTCCGCGGCCGCCTTCGGGCCGAGTCCCTCCAGCTAACAGCCCGTTCTCTTCTGCAACACACAGGTAAGGACACGTCAGAAAGGGCTTGGCCGCCCGCCCCCAGCCGCCCGCCCCTTGGGGATGGAGACAGCGGGGTGGAGGGAGCCTGGGGCGGGGTCTGGTGCTGTGCCCTCCAAAAGTGGCCTCCAGAGGTGGGTTTTTTTTTTTTTTTTCTTTTTTTTTAAAGAATTAAGAGGCAGGCCCTTTCTTACAAAGGAGGGGGCAGGAGCGGGGCGCGATGGGGCCTCCGCGGGCCCCTACGTACCCTGCGCCGCGGGCCTGGCCTGCGCCCCCGCGGCAGGTGCGGCGAGCCCGGGGCCCTCGGCGGGGCGCGTGTGCAGCGGAGCCAGCGGCCCCCCCGGCCTGCCGCGGGCCCAGGCCTCGTCCTCCGCCTCCACCACCTCCTCCTCGTCGTCCGGCTCCTCGGCGCGGGGTCGGCGAGCCCGGGCCGGGAGGGCGGCGGGCGCGGGGCGGAAGCCTGCGAAGCCGCGGCCGGCCCCGGGCTCCGCGCCGTCCCCGTTGGGCCGGGCCTCCCCCGCCCGCAGGCTCAGGTAGCCCAGCAGGCTGGGCGGCTCCCGGCGCTCGGGCGCGGGGGGCGCGGGGGGCGCGGGCGCCAGCAGCAGCGCGGGGCCGAGCGGCTCGTAGGCCAGCAGGCCGAGGTCGGGGGGCTGCGGGGCGCGCGCCGCCGCGGAGGCGGACCCCGCGGCGCGCAGCGGGCCCAGCTTGCTGGCGTGCACCTTCATGTGGTTCTTGAGGAACCAGGGCTCCTTGAAGCAGCGGCCGCACACGGGGCACGCGTGGTCGAAGGAGGCTTGTGCTTGCGCATGTGGCCCTTGAGGAACCAGGACTGCGTGAAGCTCTGGCCGCACACTTGGCAGCGGAACTCCGGGGGCGCGGGGGGCTCCTCGGCGGCGGCGGCGGCGGGGGGGGCGTCGCGCTCGGGCTCAGGCTCGCATGCGGACGCGGACGCGGGGGTCGGCCTGGGCTCGGGCGGCGGCGGCGGCGGGGGCGCCGCGGGGGCGGCCGCCAGGGGGCGCTCGGGGGCGCCGTGGGCCGTCAGGCTGTGGTGCAGCAGCTCCTCCTCCTGGCTGGCGCCGAAACTGCACAGGCCGCACTTCCAGGGCCGATGCAGGATGTGCAGGTGGCGTTCGCGCTCCGCCGCGGTGCGAAACTTGCCTTTGCAGAAGGGACACCGGAAGGCGGACGACGCGGGGGCCTGGGGCCGCGCCGGGCCCTCGGCGGCGGCGGCGGCGGGAGGGGCGGGCTGCACGCCGCCCGCGCTCCGGGCCCTCCCCAGCCGGGCCTCGCGCAGCAGCGCGCGCTCCTCCAGCTCCAGCAGCAGGCGCGCGGCGGGGCTACGCGGGCGCTCAGGCTGGTGCGTGCGCAGGTGCGAGCGCAGGAGGGCGCGCTGCGCGGCGCGGTGCCCGCAGTGCGGGCACTGGAAGGCCTGGGCGCCCGGGTGCGCCCGCAGGTGCAGGGCCAGGATGGAGTTGAAGCGGAAGCGCTTCCCGCACACGGGGCACGGGAAGCGCCTTTCGCCCGCGCGACTCTCCGACCAGCCCACGGCCCCCATCCCTGGAGACCCGGCGCTCACGCCCGGCCCGTTGGAATAGCGCTGCAGATCCAGTTCGCCGTCGAAGGCCGGGGGCGAGGGCGCTAAGTGGCCGCCCGGGGCGCGGGGACGTGAGGCCTGCGGAGACAGATGCGAGGACAGGGGCTGCGGAAGGCAAGGGCGCGGGCGGCCGGCGGCCCCTGAGGGCCCCCGAGGGCCCGAATCCGGGGCACCGCGCGCCCTTCCCACTGCCCTCGGGGGTGGGGGCGGGGGGAGTGGGATGTGGATGCGAGTGGAGCTGTCGGGGCCACAGACAGAACTTCTGAGAGAGGGAGGGAGGGAAGGGGTACAGTTGTAAGTACTTGCAGGTTCAGGCCACAGCTGCTTCACTCACCTCCATGGACCCCCTTCACATTCTTTGGTTCTGGGGAGTGCAGGGAAGAGGAGGAAGAAAAGCTGCTAGTGAAGGCAACAGGTGCTGAAGAGCTAGAGAGACACAGATTTGGAGGTAAAGATGAGCCTTGGTTTTCAGCAGTGGAAAGAGGCACCTCCACCCCCACACTCCTAGCACCCCATACTCCTGCAGCCTATTCCTCTGTTCCCCTTCCTTGCACCAGCAGGAGGGGACTGCTGCCTTCAAAATGTGTGCTCCCTCGTTTGCCCAGGCCACAGGCTCCCTGATAACCCAGATGTCTTGCCCCAAATTATTCATTTTAAGCGCCTAGTCCAAAACCACCACTACCATCACCACCGTCGTCACCAACACCATCACCATCATCACCATCATCACCACCACCACCACCCCCTGGTGGTAGAAACCGTCACAGGATGCCCCTCTCTCTCATTCAAGTTAGGCTATGTAGCTTGATGAGCAAATGGGGGTGGGCCTGCCGTGCTCCCCAGTTATCCAAGTGAGACCAGTTGCTCTCAGACCCCTAACTGACCAGCCAGCCAAACATCCTCCCACACTCCACAGTCCTTCCTTCTGCCCTTATCCTGTCTTTCTGTCTTTTCCCCCTCGTCCTCCCTCCCTCCGCCTGGATTCCTGATCCATTCATTTCCATTCATTACAGAGACTCATTCATGCATGGGAGAGAAACACCTCCCAGCAGCAGAGTCTGGAGACAGACAGAGGGGGAGGGGCATGAAGGGGGAGAGCGCCAGAGGGAGAGGGAATGAAGAGAGAGTTGGGGGAGGAGTGGAAGTTAAGGGGCGCTGCTGGCCTGGGGAAGGGGTTAAAAACTGCAAATACCAGATAGGATTCATCCCCGTGTTTCAAACCTTGCAGCCTGCAGTTTGATGGGGCATCTCAGCCCCTTTGTCCAGGGCTGTTCCGAGGCAGGCTTTCCTCCTCTCTGCAGGGGAGAGGCTCCCTCACACAAGAGGAGGATTACACTGGCTCTGAGCTCAAGAGGCTGGAGTGAGGGACGGGGGGCGGGGCCGGGCCATCTGCACAGATAGGGGCTCAGCACACGCTCTGAGCAGGAAAGGGTTAAAATTCTCCAGGCTGAAATTCCCTGGGCCTGGGATGTGCAGAGCTCCAGTTCTGAGGAAGGAGAAGAGCACTGAGAGGATTGGGGGGGTGGGGGTGGGGGCTCTCCTGATTCTAAGCTGCAGAGGTAAGCATTAGGACTTAGAAGCAACCCCAGAATTAACATTCATGGAAAGAGGCCTGGGGAGGATGCAACAGAAGTCCGCCAGCCTACCTTCCTGCTTACACAAGGAATGGGATCTGGTCGAGCCTGGATGATTGTGGGCCTAACCTATTTTTTTTTTTTTTTTTTTTTTTGCCTGAGATATAAAGAATATTTGAGATATAAAGAACTTCCTTACAATAGGCATTGTGAAACTGAAATGGGTTACTCAGAAAGAAAAGGACTCAAGTATTACTTTGGTTAAGGATTTTTAACAGAAGAGAACTGGGCCAGGAGTCAGCCCGCTTATCAGCAAAGAGAAAAGGCTCTGGAGGTCCAAGGCTTCTTTAATTTTTCACATTTAATGAATGTGATAAGATTCCACGAAGGGCCAGGTACCTGTTACATGTGAAATCTGGGTTAAGGGAATTTTATTAACAGGAGGCTGATTGACAAAGTGTCCTCATTCAAGGGTCAGTAAACCACCTCCACCACCACGTTTAATATTTGTACGTCTGTAGCTCCGAATTAGGGCATCCACCGTCATCTTCTGGATCTTCCAAATAAACCCCTTCCCTGAGACCAAGAGCCCAGCTAAGCTCCGTGGGTAGTGTCATCAAAGGTGAATTAAAGAGTGGGACCAAGGAGTACGAGGCTATTGTGGGGCCAGTCTGACTATTAATAGCCCTGCAACCTTCAGTAAATCACTTGACCTCCAAGTTTACTCATCTGTAAAATAAGGAGGTTGGACTCATTTATATGGATGGTCCCTTCCCACTTGAAAATTTGTGGTTCTGAGTCACGGGACTCTTCTGGACCCCAGAGAGATGTTAAAAACCAATGGTCATCCCTTCAGTACCATGGAGAGTGCAGTGGGCTACCACAGGAGCCACTGTGGCCACCTCGGTACCATAGAAAGGGCGAGCAGGAGCTAGAGGGGCCTCATTTGCCATTTTAGTGCCACAGATAAAGCTCGGAGAAGAGCTAGAGGATTTTTAAGAATTCCTATCTGGGAACCATTGGTGGGGGCTGGTGGGGGAGAAACCAGTGGTACCAGAGGGATTATTTTGGCCTTTTGGATGTCACTGAAAATAGATAAATGTAATAGAAAAAATAGATGTAACTAGAAGAATTTTAATTAGCTCTAAGGAGTGTCCTGACAGTTACAGTTTGTACATCCTGGAATGAGTTACTGAGGCATCGTATTTGGGTCCATCACATTCTGTTGCTCTCCTGGGGATTCCCGGAACATCCTGGTGTACAGCCAATCTGGTATATTCAGAGGAAGCAGATGGTGGGGGAGGAGGGGGGGAGGCTGGGAATACTGCATGGTCATAGCTGACTAACCTATGGGCACATACTCTGATTCTGAGAAGATTCTAGGGCCCCTGAAACTGCCCGTAGGACAGCAAACAAAATACCTCATAGGAGGCTGGACTGCATATAGGGAGCAAGTAGAGTAGAAACAGGGCAAAGCTTCCTCTCTCTAAACAAAACAAAAACAAAAGACCTGCTTTGCACATAGCATTTGCCAGGATGAAAAAAAAAAAAGTGATATATAAGGAGGCCTAAATTGAAGCTGAATTCCCAAGCAGGGAGAGTTTCCCTGGAGGAGGGTAAGCCTCAAATCAACAAAACCCACTTAGACACCTTCCCAGGCCCAGTCAAGACCTCCTGAATCATCTCCACACCAAAGGAGGCCCCAGGCACCAGATCCCATGAGGGGTTTTGTTTGGTTTGGGTTTTTTTTTTTTTTTTTTTGGTTTTGTTTTGTTTTAATAGGAGAGAACACTGACAGGGTCCTAGGTCTAAGAACCGCCTTGGAACCCACGACATGCATGTCCTGCCTGCGGGCAATAATCACACCATTTTCTATAGTCAGGCCCTAAACACCATCCACGAGACTTGGCCAGACAGTAGCACTGACCTACTTTCCACCTCCACTGGGAATCAGGGGTTATGTGGCCCTTATTTGGGTTCTATAAGGATACCAGGCCGGGGTTAGGGATCGGCAATCTTTCCAAAGCAACAGGCCAATTATTTTCATGTGCTGGGAAAGCTGGTGGGGAAGGGGATGTGGACCATCAAACCTTACAGCATTAGGGAGGGCTGGGAGGCTTGGTAAGAAGACTCGGAAACAAGGACACGTACAGAGAAGCATCCGCTGAGTGCGGGACCTCAAAAGATTGTCCCTCCAACCAGGGATTCAAAAGTTTTTAGGGGCAGAGTGTAAGAGGCAGGGATTCAGGACTTCTGAGGCATACTTGTGACTAAACCTCTGTCACTGGTCATTCCTAATACTTGATGTTCTTCCCTCCATTGAGAGCCCCACACCTCTGAGGTCCGCTACCAATTATTATGAACAGTGCACAAGGGGAGGCAAGAAAGAAAGGGGCTTCTTAGGTGGTCTGGAGTCAAGGCCACTTTTATCACAACCACATGCCAGTAGCTCCCTGTTAGGGTCTCCTCTCCACGGCCCTCTGAACCTCCCTGCTCGGGGAGGAACCCTGAATTGACCCCACGTCACAGCATGCCCATCTTTTACACCGAGTTCTTGGTTAAAGCCTCCTTCCCTTCAACCTCACTTTTCTGATTTGGGTGCATGGCACCTCAGTCATGGACTCCAAACATACAGCAAGGGAAGGAGAGGAAGGTACACCTGCTGCCCTACTGCCCCCTGCCCCCACCATAGTGAAGCTTATTCCCCAAGCATGTCCCAACTTGACCTCTCTTCTGAAAGTTCCAGAGGACCCTGATTTGGGGGGAGGCGGCGAGGGGGCCGGCCCTAAGTCCCCTTAGCTGGAGCTGACCCTAGAAAGGTCAGAGTCTTAGCACCCATATGAGCCTCAGTCCTCAGATTAGGGGCTAGTGGGTGTGGGGGGGGCGAGGGGGGGTGGGCAGGGCAGGAGAGCCTCTGGGAAAAACCTCCTTCCCAGAAGCAGGCTGGCAAGTAGGGCAGGACCTGTGATCCCGCACAGGGGATTGTTCCAGCAGCACCCCAGTGCCCTCCCGGGGAGGAGAAGCCAGGAGGAGGATGGGGGGGCAGCGGTGGGAGGCTGGGAGGCCAGGGCTCGCTACCCCGGCCGGGAGAACAAAAGCGGAGTTGCAGCCGCCTCCGCCGCTGCCGCCGGCCGAGCTCTTTGTGACACTTTGTTTGGGACGCGGAGAGGGAAGCACCCCCCAGCCTCGCCCCTCCCCCACCCCGCTCCGGTAGAGTTCGGGTCCCTGCCCCCTCGCCCCGCAGCCCTACCTAAGCCGGGGGGCGCTGCTCCGCTCCGGCTCCCGGCGCGGCCGCCCCGCACCCCCAGGCCCCCCGCGCCCTGCCCTCGCGCCCCTACAAAGCTGCCCGCGCCCCCCCGCCCGCCGCCCCGGCCCCGCCGCCCCGGCCCCCGCCCGCCCCCGCCCCCGCCCCCGGGGCCCCCCAGCGCCCCCGCGCCCGCGGCCGCCGCCCCCACCCCGCCCCCCCGGGAGCTCTGGGCGAAGTTTGCTCGGGGCCGCGCCGGCGCCCCTCCCCCGCCCCCGCCCCCTGCACCTGCTCCGAGCCGGGCGCGCGGGCGGCCCCCCCTCCGCGGGGGGGCGGGGGTGGGGGCGGGGGCGGCGGGGGGGGCCGGCGCGGGGGGAGCGGCTACTCACGGGCCCCGGGCGGGCGGCGGCGGGCGGCGGCGGCGGCGGCGGCGGCGGCGGCGGGCGGCGGGCCGGCGGCGCGGGCGTCAGCGTTACGTGGGGCCGGGGGAGATGCGCCGGGCCCCGGCCCCCCCGCCCCCGGCCCGGCCCCCGCCCCCTCCCCGGTCCCCCGCCCCCGGCCCTGGCCCGCATTGTGTGCGGCGGGAGGCGGCCCGGCCATTAGCATGCGGGGGGCGGCGCGGCGGGGCCGGGGCCGCGCGGGAGCGGGCGCGGGCGCGGGCGCGGGCGGGCGCGGGGCGCGGGGACCCCGGGAGGCGCGCGGGGCGGGCGCGGGGCGGGGGCCGGGGCGCCGCGGCGGGGCGGGGGTGCGACGCACGCTCGGCTCCCCGGGAGGCCGGCGGGGATGCCCAAAGGTCACGCCGTCCTTCCCGGGCCCCCGCGCCGCCCGCCCGCCCCCGCCCCCGCCCCCCGCCCGGACATACCAGGGACGGAGCTGGCTGGGCCGCGCCTTCTGCCCCGACATGCACGGACTCGGGAAGTTCTTCCTGGGGCTTTATCTCGCAGCCTCTCCCTTACAATTTCTGTCTCTCTTTTTGGGGAGGAGGAGGAGGGGCGATGATAAAGATAGTTAATGTCGGCCGTACAAGAAACATTATTAAAGTTACTCCCTGGTCCTTTCTGTTCTTGATAAACAGATCCGGCTCCTTCCTCTCCAGTTCTCCTCTCCATTCCCTAAGTCGCCCTGATGGCTCTTCAATACGACAAATATTTACTGATTGCTTCCTGCTTAGGCACCAGGCACCGTGCTTAGCACCGAGGGGGACGAGCAGAGACGAGGGGCTGGGGGCGCCCGGCCCTGGGCACAGTGCAACCCTGACGGGGCTCCGAATTCCCAGGCGGCGAGCTCAGACCTGATCCATACTGACGGAATGCCCGTTCACACATTTAGTCGGAGAGGATCCTCACAATAACACCCTGGAGGATAAGGCCTGCACTTCCAGGTACGGAAAATGAAGCCAAAGGGTCTCGCCACTGGCCTAGCAGCTCAGGGACCCGCAGAGCAAGCCCGGCATTTCACATGGTCGGGCCACTGCCACCAAAGGAAATTAATGCACATGCGGATTGAGCTGGGAGTAGACTCAGAACTTCTCGGAATCCCTTTAAGTGTGATTCCCACTCCCCAGGAAAAAGGAAGGGACGCAGTGCTCCAGGGAGTGTTGGCCCAGCACCACTTGCTTCCCAGGACCCTGACTGTCAGGACTAACCCCCAGGCGTCTTCTGGCCCCGTCTTCTTCTACCAACAGTAATAATAATAATGTTAATAGCCACTAACAAGTATTGGGCACTTAAGTGGTAGGTGCCAGGCTGAGCTAGTTCACTGCATTTTCTCTTTTAATACGCAAAGCAACTAACTCCTTGAGTGTTGTATAGGCATCCATATTGTTAACTTCCCTTGATAGATAAGGAGACGGAGAGATTAGGTAACTTGCCCAAGGTCATCCGAGGAGATCTGGGATTTGAACACAGGTCTGGTTTTGCTCCAGATCCCAGGCTCGACTCCTTTCCTATTTTTGATCCATGGAGCATATATTCGGGCGCAGCTCAGCTTCTGAATAAGCCTCTGGTATACGGGCATCAGGCATATCTGTGTGAGCTCATCGCATCACTGATGGCTGTTAAGTGCCCACCGCGAGTCAACAAGCCCACACAGTCATGTTGTTAGCCCCCTTTTTATTACTCAGTCTGAACAAACCGAGGTGCAAACAGGTAGAATAATGTACCCAAAGTCACACAGCTGGGAAAGCAACAAAGCTGAGATTCTAGACCAGGTGGGCCTGACTGCAAGGCAACTTCTAGCTCTCAAAAATAGTCATTGCTGCGGTAGTGTCCTGCCCAGGACTGACCATTTGGGGACTATTTTCTAAACGTATCTAGCTGCAAATGAACACTGTAACACTAAAAACAAAAACAAAAACAAAAACCGCCCCGCTATGAACAGGGATCCCCATCTACTAAGTTAGCATCCAGTCCAGAGTAAATCCTTCAAGAAAGGAAGAAGAGAGGGGGAAACTGTCCAGAAAGTGAGAGACAGGAAGCCAGGGGAATTAAACCTTGCCTGGTCTTGAGACAACACTGCAAGTAGTAATGACAAGGGACCAATCCAGACCGTAATATGGGATTTCCCTGGGGAACAGCAGGTAATTTGAGGAGGAAGCAAAAAAGGAGAACAACTAGATGGAAATAGGGGAAAACTGGGGCCCGTGGTGGTAGTGTCCATGGGGATGGGGTGAGCCGTCAGAAGACCCACAGATGGGCAGAAGCAGGACAGAGCAAGGCAGAGCTGCGTGCTTTGTGGAACGACCCAAGGCTGGTGCCTGCCCATGGCCGCTCCCTGGAACCTTAGGCCCTCGTGGGGACCTTTGCCCCACCCCACCCAGCCTTGACAGCCTGTCTCTGCCAGGACAAGTTTGTGGTCTGCTCTGAGCTACCGGACCCTGCCAGGAGCTCCAGGCCCTGTTGGGTCCCATCCCTTTGGAGTAGCATCTTCAGACCAGGTAGGTCTGAGGCCCTGAGCCTCAACTCCCCGGATTTTGGAAGCGGGCAAAGGGACAGCTGAAAGAGATGTTGCCGCACGTCCTATCTGCTGATAGGCGCCACGATGCATTTCTCCCAGCCTAGGAAGCACTGAACTCCAGTGGGCAAGGGAGCCATGGAGGAGAGAGCTGCTCGGCGGGAGCAGGAGAGCTCCAGTCTTCGTCTGGAAAAGCTACAGCACTGGGCACGGCACAGGCAAAATGGGCACCTCTTGGCGCTGGCGGTGAGGCCAGGCTGCCCCGCCTCAGGCTTTAGAATGTCCAACTGTAGCCCCAATTCAGTTGTATCCATGTTTAGGGAGCACCCACCGCATGCCTGAAGCTGTGCTAGTGTCTGAGTGGGAGGAGGGTGGAGAAAACGTAGAATAATGAAGCAAGACCCTTAGTCTCCAATTAGATCCCATCATGTGGGGAAAACACATAGTTAAGTAACTAGGACACGAGGCACAAACACTAAAGAATACCCCATTCCTTCACTTGCCCTTGGTTGACTGCGTTCCGCCCACCTGCATTCCTCCCGCTTGCGGATCCCTGGATGCCCTTCACATGCCCCGCGTGTGGCCTCCAGGTGAGCCAGCTGTGGCTGGCAGTGGCTGTGGTGCCACTTGCTGTCTCCGTGGCCTGCCTGAACTCTGCTTGTCACATGGCCACCGCACTGCCACTCGGGCCTGGGGCACTGGTAAGAGCCATGGCAAGGGAGGGTGGAAGGAGGGTCCTGGAGGCCCCTCCTCCCTGAAGCCAGAGCTCAACACTTGCCTTCCCCACCATTCAGGGTCTCCTCACTGGGATTGCTACCCTTGAGCTGCGCCGAGCACCTCGCCTCTGGAAGGTGAGAGGGCACAGGATGCGGCACTGTTCTCCCAACACACCACACACACACACACACACACACACACACACACACGCACACCACTCAGGCCGGGAAGTGACTGAATGTTAACAAACCCTGAGCTCTCTGCCCCTGACCCGCCTAACAGACTGAGGAGGTAACGCAAGAAAGTTAGAGGCCCGATGGCCCCGTTTAGAGATGGAAGAAGAGGAGTCGAGTTTTGTGTTGGGGCTCAGCTGCAGGTGGGGCTTGGGGCTCCCAGGAGTCTCCTAGGCCGGGCAGGGCTGAGCTGGCTCACTGGCAGGTGCAGACCATGATGATACTCAACATCTTCAGTCTGATCTTGGGCTTCATCGTGGTGGTGGTCGAGGTGATGAAGACAGCCTTGGGGCCTGCCCCAGCTGCCCTGTCCCAGGTACAGGTGAGTGAAGGAGAAGGTGGGAGGAGGAGGTGAAGAGGGAATGGGGCAGGGGCAAACAGGTGCTGGCTTCCCTGTAGTATCCTCAACCTGTCTACCTGCAGCTGGCGGGCTTGCTGGTGCTGGAGCTCAGTACTGAGGCCTTCACCCTAGGGGGAGTGCTGGTCTCCGCATACTCGCTCTTCCTGCTGAATCAGAGGAAGCCAGGATGCTGCAGGAGCCAGAGTCTGCACTACCGGGAGCTGCAGGAGGTACTGAGGGCAGGGAGGAAAGTACAGAGCAGTTAGCTAGCAAATGATTATTTTATTTATTTTTTACTGGCTATCATGGTCAGTGGCGCTGAAGGAAGAATAATGGGGCTAGTGGGGGGTAGAAAGGGGGAAGGGGTCACAGCCTGCAACGGATTGGTTTTCTGGCTTTAGGCGTTTCCTCCGTAGTGGTGGGGAAGAGGGAACTGGGTATCTAAATGGGTGGGACTAGAAAGGCGGGAGACCATTAGGGAGCTGCCTAAGTATTGGAAGGACTGTGGGAACAAGGAAAAAGAAATGGAAGAAAAAGAGGAAGTTGTTTCTCTGGGATCCCTCCTTTCTCACCCCTACAGTTTGCTCCCCTCCCAACCGTCTGGTTTGTAGGATCTCCCTGAGTTGGAGGAAGTTGCCGGTCCGGAGGACGGTCCCATGGTGGCTGGCACAACAAACGCAACAAGCGGGTGAGCTGGCCGGGAGGCCGGCGGTCGGGCTCGGCTGCCCCGCGGGAGCCCAGCGTCCTCCGACCCTCCTGCCCCGACTGCACACCGACTGCACTCCGCGGGGCCGGCTGGGGTCCCCTGGACCCGCCTGAAGTCCAGGCAGAGCCTTCAGGTTCCGTGCGCCTAGGCCCCGCTCTTGCCGTCCCCGCCAGGGATGCCGCACCCGGGGCAGGGTCTCCGCAGGGTGTCCTCCGGCGTCCCCCCACTGCCCCGAAAGGCTCCCCGCCTGCAGGGCGTCCTTCACACAGGCTGCACCCCTGTGCCCCCTTCCACCCCTGCCCGCCCCGCCCATCGCCTCCCCTCGCAGCCTCGCGCCCGCCTCATCCCCCCCCCCCTCTTCTGTCCGCCTCTCGCTATCCCACCCACCGCAAGCCCGGGGAAATCGAGTCCCTGGGTGCTTTAGTTTGCCCCCTTCGATCCGGTTCCTCGCTCCTCTCGCGAAGACTACAAGTCCCAGGATGCCCCTCGCCGCCCCGGGGCCTGCCGGGAAATAAAGAGCCTCCCCTCCGGGAAGGGGGCGCTATGTGTCCGCGGCGCGACGCGAGGCGCTCCGGTCGGGGTCTAGCCGAGTCTCCGCGGACGCGACCACTGGCCCCGCGTGCGGGGGAAGCCCGGCGGGGTGTCGTGCGCGGGGGCGCCGCCGCCCTCCCTCCGGCCGCCTGGGGCCCGCGGGCTGGGGACGGGCCCTCCGCGGAGCCGGGTTCCCCCCGCGCACGGAGCCCGGATGCGACGTCCTGAGACTCGGAGCGCGCGCGAGAAAGGGCTCGGGGCTGATGAGTCAGGAGCCCGGGGCCCGCCCTCCCTGCGTCCCTCCCTCCGCGGCGCCCGCGGGCCGGGCGGGCACGGGCGCCCCGAGCTGCGGCTTCCCCGCCTCTCGCGAGCCCGCGCCGCCGCCGCCCTTCCTCTCCGCGGCGGGAGGTGCACTGCGCAGGCGCGGCCTCGCGCGGCCCCGCGACCTTTGACCCCGGCCGCCGTCGGGTCCGGAAGCGCAGCCCCCGCAGCGTGGAACCTTTGCACGTGTGCAAAGCCGGCGCCCGACGGGGGCCGCGGCTGGAGCCCTGAGAGAACTCACCCCGGAGGCGAGCGCCCCGCACGCATTATCGTTCCCACGTGAGGAGGCTGCCGTCCCCAGAGCGCGGCGCCTGCAGCGCTGAGGCGAGAGCGCGGCCTGGCTGCCCGGCCCCGGCATTGTGGGGCGCCCGCAGCGGCGCGGCCGGGACACCTGGGAGAGGGCCCGCGCCCCGTGACAAGGTCGCGCGAGCACCAGTGGGTGGAGACAGCCCGGGATTAGGCTCTTGAGTGGAGAGAGCCGGAAGCGGGCCACCCCCTTCCCTCCTCCCGGGCCGGGCACCGCGGAGCCCCCGTGCGCGGGGCACGGGAGTCGGAAGACGGTGGCAGAGGAGGAACGGGGTGATGAGCCCGCCCGGCGGCCTGTCTCGCAGACACGCGCGGCAGCTCATGGCGGGCTCCTCAGAGGCCCGGGCTGCGTCCTAGCGCTGGCAGCAGGTCAGTGCCCCGCAGAGGACTCGGTCGGTCACGTTAGTCCAGGCCGTGCTTTTGTAGCAGGCCCCAAACCTTTTTTAGTTTTTTTGTTTTGTTTTTTTTTTCCCCTAAGCAAGCTCTGTGGCCAGCGTGGGGCTCGAACACACACGTCGGGGATTCCAAGTCGCACGCCGGGGCCCCCGACAACGCCCACGTCACGCGTCCCACTGCGCGTCCGCAGGAGCCCGGCCGGGCGCTCTGCTACCTGAGGCGCCTGCGGCCTGGAGCCCCCACCCACGCGCGTGCGTGAGGTGAGCCTGCGTGGTTCCCGCGCTCAAACACTTCTGCCTCCTCAGGACGCCCCCGGTTGTCGGTTGTCGGCCAGGGCGCGACCTCCAGCCACACCCAACCGCGAGGCAGCCGGTTCAAATGCCTGGGAGAAGGGGAGCAAAATCATTTCCTTAAAAAAAAAAAAAATGTTAATCGTTCCTGGTGATTCTTGAACAGCTCAGCCCTTGGACCTCTCCTCTGCTCCCGCCCATACCTACCTCTTCGGTTCTGTTCCCTAAACGACAAAATGGAATTCCCACTAGAAACGTTGCCATGAAATAATAATGATAATAATAATAAGACTGGGAGTTAGGAAATTTGAGATTCTGGTTTTGTTGTGTGGGTTTGCGCAAGTCGACCTCTCTGAAGTGCTCCTCGCGTGCTTGGAGATTATAATCGTAGTATTTATCCTCTACATTCCCGGAGCATCGGGGCTAACATAGAATCACACACGGGAAAATGGTTCCAAAGGATAAGGCAACTTCGGAGGTTGAAAATAAATTGCCGATAGGGATGAGGAGTAGTGAAAATGAGTGAGACAGATTGCGGATGATGTAACAGGAATTGGTGGGAACTGTGGCGAACTAGAGCGCACACAGTCTGCTTCAAGATTTTACACCCCCTCGGCTCCACCCAATTACTGCCACGTGGGCCTGTGGGCCTGGTGTTGGCATAGTTCCAGTTTTCCTAGAAAAGCCAGAAATTCTGACTAGTTATTTCTGTTTAAAAGATTATATTAAAAAAAAAAATGATTTACCGAGAGACAAAGAGCATGAGCCCAGGGAGTGCGGGGGATGGTCAGAGGGAGAGGGGGAAGCAGACTCCTCACTGAGCAGGAAGCCCGATGCGGCTTGGGCCCAGGAACCCGAGATCATGATCTGAGCTGAAGTCAGACACCTAATGGACTGAGCCAGCCAGGCACCCCAGAAATTCTGACTTTTTAAATGTGAACTCTTCTGATTTTAAAATGTTGAGAATGAATTTTTCTTAAACTGAGGGCCAGGGTCAGCCTGTTGTCCTTCAATTGTAGGCTCTTCCTTATTCAAGCTGATGATAGGAATTCTTATGTTTTGGGTGTACAATGCTTTTTGGAGGCCTCTCCCGAAATTCAAGTCTTGGAGAGGTTTAATGTTACCTTCTTAACCTTTTTTTTTATTTTTTTTTTAAAGATATCATTTATTTATTCATGAGATACACAGAGAGAGAGAAAGAGGCAGAGACCCAGAGAAGCAGGCTGCATGCAGGAAGCCTGAAGTGGGACCTGATCCCAGGACTCCAGGATCACGCCCTGGGCTGAAGGCAGGTGCTAAACCACTGAGCCACCCAGGGATCCCCTTAACCTTTTTTTAAATCAGTATCTGTCTATGGCATTGATCCTCGGGGAGAGGGCATTTTGCCCACTAGGGGTTACTTGGCAATGTCTAGAGATACTTCCGGTTGTAAGGAGTGGGTGTTGGGAGTGAGGGGTGGTGGGGCTAGGGTTTATAATGCAAAGAGCATTAGGTGATTCAACAAGTCAGAAGACCAGAGATTTAAGGCCCAGCGCTTGCTACCAGTGCCCACACCCTGGGCACCGTCCTCTCGCAGCCGAGAGACGTTATCTGAGGTCCTGTGATCCCCATTGTCCCCCCACCTACTGCCTCTGCCCGAAGTCCCTGGCAGCTCCAGGGAAGCCTTCTGCCCTGGGCAGTGCTTCCCAGCCAGCACCCTGCTGACCCTTCATCAGCTCGGCAGCCTCGGTGGAAGTCACTCCCGTTTCACTTGAATTACCACCCTATCAGAATGCCACAGAAAGAAGCGGCTGGGACAAGGTTCCTGCGGCCTCGGCTTTCCAAGGCCTCCACCCCTGCCCGTGCCTTGCCTGGAGAAATACCCGATTCAGGTGTGACTTCACATGCAGCTGGGTTCGCTGGTAGCTGGGAAATCGCCTTGGTGGTGAATTTTGCCCTCCTTTCTTTGCAGCGCAGGCCTTTATTCTGGCCTTGGATACGAGCTTACAGACCCCGGCCAGGGGTCTCCCATGAAAGACCTGCTCTTGCACAGGGCTGGGGGCGGGCCTGGGCTGTGTCCTCTGCTGCCACCTCGTGGCCCCCGGGCTGCCCAGGTCGCGGTCTCGCCCAGGCATCCCCACAGGGTCCCCGCGAACAGTCTTCGTGGCCTGGGCCCTCCGCGAGGCCTCCCCTGCAGGGGGTCCCCCAGGGCGTCACCCTGGGACCCTGGCGAGCCTGCAGCTGCTGGGCAGAAGCCCTGGAGGCAGTGACCCCGGCTGCCAGCGATATCAGAGCTCACCTTGCCCGCCTGGCCTGGGTGTGCCCTCCCCCGGGGCTGGGGCACCCTACTCTTGGGGAAAAGAGGCTACCTTGGTGGCCTTCTGGATTTCTTTTTCTCACCAGGCCCATCTTGTGTTGCTCTGAGTCCACGGCCTTCACCTTGGCTTGCCCAGCCCATGCTTCCTCAACATGGTATTTGTCTTTTGGTTTTGTTTCTTTGTAAGGATTTTATTCATTTATTTGAGAGAGAGAGAGCTCAAACGTCGGGTAGGGGCAGAGGGAGAGGCAGACTCCGCGCTGAGCAGGGAGCCCGAACCTGGGCTCCATCCCAGGCCCCCGAGATCATGACCTGAGCCCAGGTCCGATGCTTAAGGGCTTGAGCCACTCAGGCGCCCTCAAGTTCAGGATTCGATTGATAGCTTGAGCAGGACTGTAGCAGTGTGGTCGCAGGGAGGCAATGTTTCCTATAAACATGACAGGGTCTGCGCACTGTACTGATCAGAGGTCCCTCCCCAGGGTCCAGGGACTCTGGACTACTGGTGACCGAGTAGGGACTCCACAAGAGGGAAAAGCAGAAAGCATTTTTAGTTGGTGCTAATTTTTTATTCATTATAATACTGTGTTAAAACCTTCCAGTTGGGACACCTAGGTGGCTCAGTGGTTGGACATCACTTTTTTAAAGAGATTTTATTTATTTTTTCATGAGAGACATAGAGGGACAGAGACACAGGCAGAGGGAGAGGCACACTCCATGCAGGGAGCCCGATGCGGGACTTGATCCGGGGTCTCCAGGATCATACCTTGGGCCGGAGGCAGATGCGCAACCCCTGAGCCACCCGGGCATCCCATAAACTCTTTAAAAAAAAAAAAAAAAAAAAAAAACACCTTCTGGTTGCCAAAGCAAATTTGTAAAACTGTCCCTCGGTTGTTGTCTCCTCCCATATATTTTCCATATGCTCACCTTTTATAGAAAGCCCTCATTATACCACAACCCCATTAATAGGGGTAAATGTGTAAAAATTCGGGGTGGGGGGCTTCTGTGGGGGCTCCTGGGGTGGGGGCCTCTTTCAGCAGGAGTCATGATCTCCAGGTCCTGGGATCAAGCCCAAGTGGGGCTCCCTGCTCAGCAGAGAGTCGGCTTCTCTCCCCCTCCCCTTGCTCATGCTCTCCCTTTCTCTCTCAAATAAATAAATAATATCTTTTTTAAAAATTTCAAGGGGAAGAATCTCCTTGCATAATTTCCTAGGGCCTCAGGCTGCGGATAGCGTCCTACTGAGCCTGTGTGTAGTGCTTCTCTTTAAAAGTGAGATGCTACTTACTTAATGGGAGTTGTCTTCTGTTTCTTTTGTTTTTCCTTCTTTGTATATATTTTTTCCACCTTATTTATATTTTAGATTAATTCTACTTATCATCTGAATCTTTATTTTTATCAGAAACTTTTCCTATGTTCTGTCCAAAGTAATGAGTTGTCTTTGTTGATTCTTGGGTGTTTTTCCTTGCCTTTATAAAGTTTTCTTGTTTTATTTATTTTTTTAAAAGACTTTACTTATTTATTCCTGAGAGACACACAGAGAGAGGCACAGACACAGGCAGAGGGAGAAGCAGGCTCCATGCAGGGAGCCCAGTGTGGGACTCAATCCCGGATCTTCCAGGATCATGCCCTGGGCCGAAGGCAGTGCTAAACCGCTGAGCCACCCAGGCTGCCCAGTTTTTTCTTGTTTTAAATGTTTTCACCCAAATCCAAGTCCCCAAGATAATTTAATTTGTTTTGCTTCTCTATAATTATTTGTACCCTTTATGTATGAAGAAAATGCTAGAGACTCACACTTAAGCTTTAGATAAAGCTAGAGGACTCAAAGTCATGGCCTAGGAGAAACAGGATTGATGTCTTTATAAATCTCAAAGATAGGGCAGCCCCGGTGGTGCAGCGGTTTAGCACCGCCTGCAGCCCAGGGCGTGCTCCTGGAGACCCTGGATCGAGTCCCACATCAGGCTCTCTATATGATGCCTGCTTCTCCCTCTGCCTGTGTCTCTGCCTGTTTCTCTGTCTCTATGAATAAATAAATAAAATCTTTAAAATATTGGGATCCTTGGGTGGCACAGCGGTTTGGCGCCTGCCTTTGGCCCAGGGCACGATCCTGGAGACCTGGGATCGAATCCCAAGTCGGGCTCCCGGTGCATGGAGCCTGCTTCTCCCTCTGCCTGTGTCTCTGCCTCTCTCTCTCTCTCTCTCTCTCTCTCTCTCTCTCTCTGTGTGACTATCATAAATAAAAAAATAAAATAAAATAAAATATATATAAATCTCAAAGATAATTATGATGAAGCTGAGAAGCAAAGCTGGGTCCAGTGGTTACTTGTTACAGAGAGGCCAATTTTAGATCAAAAAAGAGAAAAACCTGAAAACTTTTCAAAAGAATGAGCTGCTTTGAACTTGGCTCTCAACCTCTGGATATGTTAGAGGTGTTCTGTGCTATATACTCTCACTGATAGGTCGTTGAAGCAACTATTTAAACATCGACTGAATGTTCAGAACAGATGACTTTTAATTTCTCTTCCAACAATAGGATTTGGCTTATCAGCACGGGTGTTTTAATTGACATCCATACTCTCATCAGAATGACTGGCTCTGGGCATAATTGTAAAGTAAGGTGTCAAGTATTCGTCTAGTCCCTAGAACAGAGTTTATCAACCATGGTCCTACCGACTTTTGGGCCAGATAACTCTTTGTTGTGAAAGGCTGTCCCTGGGAACGCAGAATGCTTCCCAGCAGCCCTGACCTCTAACCACTAGATACCAATAGCACTCCTCCCACAAGTCATGACCATCAAAAATGTTTCAGGCTTTGCCAAATGTCCCCTCCTGCTTAAAAACCACTCCCTCAGAGAGATACGATATGAGGGATTTCAAGAACTTAAGTCTAACTTCCCCAACATTCTTATACTGAAAAGGAGGAGACCTACAAAGATCAACAAGAACCATATCACACATCCCAAGCCTGAAATCCTACCCCCGTCGTCTGCCTCTTATTCCCCTTTCTGAATTTTTTGTTCCTTTATTAAATTTTCTCTCTCTTTTTTCACCCAAATTTTCTATCTTAACCAGTACTTCTACTTGGCCACACAAGCTGAAAGCTAAGCTCGATGCCCTCATTTCCTGTAGCCAAATGCTCATTTTCTAGAGATTCTCCTGCTCCTGAATCAGTTCTGTCCACCACCACTGCCCCACGTCAGGCCCTCACTGCCCTTCACCCAGACCACGGGAAGAGCCTCCTTACAGGTTTCTGTGCCTCCGCGCTTGCTCTTCTCAGATAAGTCTTGCTTGTAGCCACATGAATGTGACCACATGGCTTCCCTGCTGAAAAGCCCTTCAGTCACCCCGGTCATCTACAAGATCAGGTCCAGGTTTTTTAAAACGGCTCAATGCCTCCAGTGGCCTGGCCTTTGCCTGCCTTTCCAGGGCCATCTCCCACATCCTCTCCCTTCATTCTTCAATGAGAGCAATCTGAGAAGATGCCATTGGGTGCAGCCTAAACATTAAAAAAAAAAAAAAAAGTCCAGATAAATGTATATGATAGACCCTTCCACCCCATCTTTGCACTTCACGCTCTCCCTCTTTATTGTCTTTCTAATTAGCCCAAGGATGATGATGTGATGATAATGATGACAACAAGGAGGACAACGATGACAGCATTGGCTCAGTGATAGGCAGCGTCGGGGCGGAGGGGGGTCACTGCTGTTTGTGGCATCCACTACTGAAAAATCAAAACAAAACACTAGTAGGAAAAAAAAAAAAAAACACTAGTAGGGGAGCACCTGCCTAGCTCAGTTGGAAAAGTGTGCAACTCTTGATCCCAGGGTTGATTTCAAACCCCATGGTGGGTGTTTAGATTGCTTAAATAAATTAAAAAAAAAAAAAAAAAACACTAGTAGGAAGTGAAAGCCATATCATGAAAAAATAACTAAGTCAAAACGTCTTGCTTTAGCACATATATTTCTTTCTTCTGTGCATTATTTAAGCTGTTGTTTCTATTCTCAGCTCTACACCAGCGCTTCACAACTGCTACTGATCCTTCGGGACTCAGCTGAATCCTAACCTACTTTGGGAAGCTTCCCTGACCTCTCCCACCACCACCCAGACTATAATTCTTCAATGCTCCCTTAACGCACTATACACATTGTTCTAGACTTCCAACATTTTATTGTGAAGGGGATCAGGATGGGCCACCCCAAAATATGCCACATCAGCATAAGGATTGTTTTGAGCTAAAGGCAAATAAGCAGAAAACTCAGAACTCTCTGCCTTCCCCCATCTGCCTAAAAGTAGGACAAAAAGCTCTGTTCGGGAAGATATTCCTCCTCCAGCAAGACAAGGAAAAACAGCCATTCTCGTGGCAGCCAGCCAGCACCCTGATGGGTCCTGCACAAACAAACCTTACTGAGATAACCGTTCTCTTCCAACAATTTTCCTCATATATTTCCTTTACTACAACTTACATGCCCTAGAAACCCAAACTCCTTTCTCCTTGATCTTGTCACTTCTCCATAATTTCTCACTCTTTATTAGAATGGCATATGATGCCCTGAATCTAATCTCCTCTTTGGGTCTCTGTTTCTTCTCTATGAAGGCTCTCTGTGCACATAAAAATTAAAATATTAACATCAAAATTTGTATGCCTTTTCTCTCCTGTTAATTTGACTCCTGTCAACTTAATTTGCAAGCTTCAGCTACTAAGCCTACGAAGACAGAGAAAAGTTTTATTTTTCTTTCCCTACAAGTGAAATGATCATTTATGTGTCCACCTTTGAAGCAAGAACTATGTTTTACAATTCTTCACAGCCCCAGACTTAGCCAAGTGAATGACGTAGAGGAGACATTCAATGTTTACCGAACAAATGAGTAAATAGACTGAGTCAGAAGGAACCTTAAACCATTCCACTCAACATACAGACTCCTGTGCGGTATTCTGACTTCTTCAGTCGCTAAAACATTAACAATGAGCGTGCCACTGGAGGAAATCATTCAAATGTGGCAGCTGGTGCCACAGCGAATTCATGATCTCAAACTGGAACGAGATCTGGAGGCTGCACCATAATGCGGCTACTGGCAGCTCTCAGCTTCCACAGCTGCTACTTCCAGTTTTTCACCTTGTTCGGTAACCGTAGTTACTGCAAAGTGCATCTGGAAGAATAAACAAATGATGAAAGGGGGAGGAAGAAAGGAGGGAGGAGATAGGGCTTCTAATAGGAAGAATAATAAGGTGAGACCTGGTCTATCAGCTATTAATGTATATTATAAAGATAAAAAATTAAAACAGTGTGGTGTTGGCACCAGAATAGACAGAATGGAACAAAATAGAATAAAAAATAGAACTCAGGGAGGCATGTCTGGCTGGCTTGGTTGAGCGTGAGATTCTTGATCTTAGTCTTGAGTTCAAGCCCCATTTTGGGTGTAGAATTTATGCTAAAAAAAAAAGTTTTTTGTTCTTAGATTTTATTTATTCATGAGAGACACAGAGACACAGGCAGGGGGAGAAGCAGGCTTCCTGCGGGGAGCCCGATGCGGGACTCGATCCCGGGACCCCAGGATCACGCCCTGAGCCAAAGGCAGACACTCAACCTCTGAGCCACCGAGGCATCTCTAAATTTTTTTTTTTTTTTTTTTTTTTTTTTTTTTAAGATAGGGCACCTAGGCAACTCAGTTGGTTAAGCATCTGCCTTTGTCTCAGGTCATGATCTCAGGGTCCTGGGATGGAGCCCTGTGTCAGGCTCCAGGCTCAGAGGGGTCTGCTTCTCCCTCCTTTCCCCCAACCTCTCCCCTCCATGTGCACACTTACTCTTTCTCTCAAAGAAATAAATACATTAAAAAGAAAACAAATGAAAAGTTAAAGGAGGATGACAGAAAGTGACATATTGCTCAAAGATTGTTAGTATTAATATTGAAAAGAATAAAACATCAATAAAGATAAAACAGCCAATTTACCAATAAAGAAATTGAACTGGCCGATAAATCTATGAAAGATGATTTATATTTACAGTAATTAAATCAATGAGATTTAAAACGATAAGATACCGTTTTGTACCAATCACATTATTAACATCATTAAGCGCATAAAACCCAGTGTTGATAAATATGCAAAGAAATAGGCACTTTCCAACGCCTGGTAGGGCTGTTGATTGGTACTACTGGAACAGAAGGCAATTTAACACGTTTTATCTATATATTAAGAATTGCCGGGCAGCCCTGGTGGTGCAGCAGTTTAGTGCCGCCTGCAGCCCGGGGCATGATCCTGGAGACCCTGGATCGAGTCCCACATCAGGCTCCCTGCATGGAGCCTGCTTCTCCCCCTGCCTGTGTCTCTGCCTCTCATTCTCTCTCTGTGTCTCTATGAATAAATAAATAAAAATCTTAAAAAAAAAAAAAAAAAGAATTGCCTACCCTTGGCCAAGCAATTCTGCTTCAGAGGTTTTCTCAGCCACACTCTTGGACACATGTAGGGAATTACCTATTGAAATGTTCACTACAGGGGATCCCGGTGGCTCAGCGCTGCCTTCAGCCCGGGGCGTGATCCTGGAGACCCGGTATTGAGTCCCACGTCGGGCTCCCTGCAGGGAGCCTGCTTCTCCCTCTGCCTGTGTCTCTGCCTCTCTCTGTGTCTCTCATGAATAAATAAATAAAATCTTTAAAAAAAAAAAAAAAAGTACGTTGCATCCAATTACAAAATAGGCAAAAGACTTGGATAGACTTTTCTCCAGAGGATTTACAAGTGGCCAGTAAGCACATGAAAAGGATGTTGAGCACCAGTCATTAGGAAAATGCAATTCAAGCCCACAGTAGGATGCCACTTCACCACTTCCCACCTACCTATAAAACAATACACGGAAAGCAGCAAGTGTTGGCAAGGATATGAGGGAATTGGAACTCTAGAGTACTGCTGGTACGGATGGAGGGTGCCGCTGTGGAAAACAGCTTGGTGGTTTCTCACTACATTAAACATAGAAAATACCATATGACCCAGCAATTCCATGCAAACAGGCGTTCAAACGAAAAATTGCACATGAATGTTCTTAGCAGTACTATTCACAGTAGCCAAAAGGGGGAAACAGCTCAAGTGTCCATCAACTGATAAATGGATAAACAAAATGTGGTATGTATCTATATAATGGCATATTTTTTCTAGTAGGCTACAACGTGGATGAACCCAGAACATTTTATGCTCAGTGAAAGAACCAACACAAAAAGCCACATGTTGTATGAATCCATTTATCTGAAATATGTAGTAATAAGTAATATGTCCACAGAAACAGAAAGCACATTAATGGTTGCCAGGAGCTGGGGGGAGGAGAGAATAGGACTGACCCCATAATAGCTGTGGGGTTTCCTTTTGTAATGGTGAAAATGTCCTGGAACTAGATGGTGAGGATGGTTGCACAGCCTTGTAAAAGTACTAAATGCCACTGAATCAAACACTTTAAAATAGATAAAGTGATGAATTGTATTTTTTTAAGATTTTATTTATTTATTCATGAGAGACACACAGAGAGAGAGGCAGAAACAGAGGAAGAAGAAAAAACAAAAGAAAGAAACAGGAAGAGAGAGGAGAAGCAGGCTCCATGCAGGGAGCCCAATGCAGGACTCCATCCTGGGACTCCAGGATCACACCCTGAACCAAAGGCAGATGCTCAACCGCTGAGCCACACAGGCATCCCAATAAATTGTATGTTATGTGAATTTTACCACAAGAGACACAAGTACGTTACAAAATAAAAGGTATAGTTGATTTTATTTTTCTGGAAGTACAAGTATAGAGAAAAAGTATAGAAGGATAAATATCAAATTACTCTGGTTGTCCATTGATGGTCATTTAGAACTAATGTTCTAATTTTTCTACAGCAATCCTGGATTACTTGAGTCCTTTAAAAACATATTGTAGAATAATACATAATGAACTAGACGAGTGTTCATATGCTATCAAACCAAAATAATATATTTGAATGGTTCTAATTATTGTAAAAATACACTTCTTTCATGGAAAAAAAAACCTATTGGAAATGCATATGCCAACATATCAATGGTTATATTTCGGTAGAGTGATTATAGGAGAATTTTATTTACTTTTTAAAAATACATTTTCAGAATTCCTCCAGTGAATATACATTACCTTCATAATCTGGGTTTTAAACGTATTTTTCAAAGTTTTCTTAATATTGAGCCAAAACAGGGATCCCTGGGTGGCGCAGCGGTTTGGTGCCTGCCTTTGGCCCAGGGCGCGATCCTGGAGACCCTGGATCGAATCCCACATTGGGCTCCCGGTGCATGGAGCCTGCTTCTCCCTCTGCCTATGTCTCTGCCTCTCTCTCTCTCTGTGTGACTATCATAAAATAAAAAAAAACTTAAAAAAAATATTGAGCCAAAACCTCTCCTTGCTTGTTAAATAAAACCTGTAGTTGGGGAAAAATTGAAAGATCAAGTTTTAAAGGGAAATAACACCAAAGAATCTGGAAACTATTAAAACAAAAAAGGAAAAGAATATTCAGAGACAAACACGTACTTAAAAAGAAAAAAAAAACCCTCTTGCATAGCTAACTGACTCAAAAGTGCTATTGTTGTAAGGGGGAAGTACCTTTTTCTAAAAGGGAAATGCAAGCTAAGAGAATGAGGATGCAACCAAATCATACTAAGCGACGCAGACTAGAAACTGCTTTTGCAACAGTATGCGACAAACAGCACAAGGGAATTTTTTTAAAGATTTTATTTATTTATTTGACAAAGAGAAAGGGCACAAGCAGGGGAAGCAGCAGGGAGAAGGAGGGAGAAGCAGGCTCCCGCTGAGCAGGGAGCCCAAGGGGCCTCCATCCCCGGACTCGATTATGACCTGAGCCGAAGGCAGACACTTCAGGGGCTGAGCATCTGCCCCAGCCCCCGGGATTTTAAAAAGAAGTCAGAGAAGGAGTTAGGAAACTGTAGTCCAAACCCGTGGCATCTGACTACAGCTGGCCCCTGGGTTGCAGGGCGGGTGGGCTGCAAATGGGATTTGTGTCCACGAGAGAAGGCCTTTGGAAGGGGCCTGAAAACACAGCAGTTATAAGTAATCGTGTGGCATTTATAATACGATAACTATGACTGCTAATGATACCTGCATTTCTTTCTTTTTTTTTTTTTCTAATTTTTATTTATTCATGAGAGACACAGAGAGAGACAGAGACAGAGACACAGGCAGAGGGAGAAACAGGCTCCCTGCAGGGAGCCCGATGTGGGACTCGATCCTGGGACCCCGGGTCACGCCCTGAGCCAGAGGCAGGGGCTCAACCACTGAGCCACCCGGGCATCCCCGGTACCTTCATTTCTAATAATAATATTTATGTGTAGCTTTGTCCTGCTTACTGTGTGCTTGTTGCTGTATTAAGCACTTACGGGGTTTAACTCACATAATTCCTACAACATCCCTAAGAAGCAGGCCCTGTTATCCCTGTTTCACAGATAAGGAGAAGGAACCCCGGGAAAGTCAAAGAGTGTCACACATTAGGGATCCCTGGGTGGCACAGTGGTTTAGCGCCTGCCTTTGGCCCAGGCCGCGATCCTGGAGACCCGGGATCGAGTCCCACGTCGGGCTCCCGGTGCATGGAGCCTGCTTCTCCCTCTGCCTGTGTCTCTGCCTCTCTCTCTCTGTGACTATCATAAAAAAAAAAAAAGAGTGTCACACATTAATGTCACACAGCTAGTAAGTGAAAGGGCCAATTCACATCCAGTCGTCTTTATGCTAGAGTTCAGGCACTTAACTGTGATGTTTTACCAGCATCATGGCCAAAACATCCCCTCCAGCGGCGGTTCACTAAGGGTAGTCCTTTCAGGAAGTCCGAGAGGTCAAAACTATTTCCATAATAACACTAAGTTTTTTTTTTTTCCTCATTCTATTACAGTTTTCCAGACGCTATAGGAAGTGTGATGACATCAACTTTAATGGCTAGGAAAAAATGTGGCGGGGAGGGGCCCTGGGTGACTCAGTTAGTTAAGTGGCTGCCTTTGGCTCCGGCCATGATCTCGGGGTCCTGGATCAAGCACTGCATTAGGCTCCCAGCTCAGCAGGGAGTCTGCTTCTCCCTCTAGCTCTCCTCTTCTCCCTCTCCCTTGCTCATGCTCTCTCTCTCTCAAATAAATAAATAAAATCTTTTTTAAAAAATGTGTTTGTATAGCCTTGCATTCTCTAGGATTTTCTCAGGGAAGCATTTTGGGATCCTGAATTCAAGATGTTTGAGAACCATCGCCTGACAGAAGGTAAAGGGAACATGGTTTCTGAAGAAATAATCAAGGCTACTTGCCACGGTTTATTCATTTGTTCATTCATTCATTCAATCATGGTTGAGTATTGCTTTGCAGGTATTGTGTCAGGTGTGGAGATTACAGTGGTAAGCAAGAGTAGCTTGGTCCCTTGACTCATGGAACTTACTGCAATGGTCCTAAAACATCAGGGTGCATGGGAACTCTTTGATAAATTAATTAAAAGTCCAAATCCTGGGGCTTTACTCAAAGAGATACCAATTCAATTTATAGAGCATAGGACTCAGGAATTTTCTTTTCTTTTTTCTTTTCTTTTCTTTTCTTTTTTTTTTTCTTTTCTTTTTTTTAAGATGTAAGGTCGATTCTGAAGCAAAAGACCCACTAACACATTGAAAAACACTGGTTTAGCGGTTGTTTAGCTTGAAAAGAAAACTTGCAGAAATGAAAGTGATCATATATAAAGACCTTTGTAGAAAGTAGAGTTAGATACCAGGAGGCCAAGGCTAACTTGAAGGCAGGTTTCCATCTCATATCAGGTAGGAATGGTCAACCAGGTGAGGCGGAATTGCCAGTCAACTGCAAGCTTGAGTTGGCTAGAGTGCCCTACTACCAACGTTGTCATAAGGATTCCCACATTGGCATGACTTTTTTTTTTTTTTTTTTTTTTTTTTTTGAGAGAGAGAGAGAGAGCATGCACGAGGTAGGGAGAGACAGGCAGAGAGAAAGGAAGAATTTCAAGCAGACTCCCCGCTGAGCATGGAGCCCAACACAGGGCTCGATCCCACGACCCAGAGATCACGACCTGAGCTGAAATCAAGAGTTGGCCGCTTCACTGACTGAGACCCCAGGATGCCCCCAGGATGATATTTTCTATATGACCTCTAAGCATGAGAGAATTGCACAGGAGCCGAAAGGGAGGGCTCATGGAAGGCATAACCGATTTAGTGCACTATTTCAGTCACTTATTTTCTCCAACAAACTACGTCAACTCAGATGATAATACAAATTCCAAAGTGACCACGTAAGCTAGGACAGACTACAAGGGTTGGCCAAAGTTCAAGGACTTGGAGGATGGGAGAATGAGGACTTTGAGAACGAGGACAAAGTGGACGCAGCTTCCCAGCCCTTCCCTTGTTTCTCATGGGGCTGCACCCAAAGTTCAGGGACCTCAGTCATAAGGCCGAGAACAGCAGCCCTTTCTTCCACTTTGAACCTTGAGAAAGAAGGTCGGGCAGGCCTCATCATCCCAGCTACCACCTGGGCTCTAGGTTCCTGTACTCCTTCTGCACCGTAGAAGCCTAACCCAGTCATGAAATCCACAGGCAGCACATCACATAACTTAGCTACGTCCAAGTATCATTTCTTGCTGTGTGCAAGTAGGTCTCCCAGAGATCGCGGTGCCGCAAATGGAGCAGTGGCCTGCATGCTGTACGTGATCTGCAGGCCTCCAAGTTAAGCCTGGGGAGCAAACACTATTACCCCATTTTACAGATAAACTGTAGTTAATTAACATGTAGTTAATTTCATGACTCACTTTATATTTCATTGAGAAAAATAGAAGAATCAAGTTGAAGATGATTTCCTCTTCCTCAACTACATCAGCTACCAAGCTACCTGTCTACCTTCTCTTCTTGTGACGGATGGATTCTCGCTACCATCGAACGCCAATCCCCTCATCCGTGTACTGGATCCGATCCCTTTTCCTTCCTCACACGCTTTGCTCCTCTAATTACACTTTCTCTCTTCAGCATCATCAATTTCTTCCTCTATATGATTATTCCCATCAGCCTACAAATATGTTATAGTGTCTCCCATCTTTAAACAAAAAACAGGGACACCCGAGTGGCTCAGTGGTTGAGCGTCTACCTTCGGCCCAGGGTGTGACCCCAGGGTCCTGGGATCGAGTCCTGCACTGGGCTCCCTGCGGGGAGCCTGCTTCTCCCTCTGCCTCTCTCTGTGTGTCATGAATAAATAAATAATCTTTTTAAAAAATGAAAAAAAAAAAAACCTGTTTCTATCAGGACACTGCCTCTTTTCTTTACTCTTCTATGTCAGTGTGAATTAGTTTTAGTTCCATAAAACAGGAAACTCGAATTAGAGTCATACATATAAGAGAGGGCTGGTTTTCTTTTATGTGAAGGAAGCTCAGAGGTAAATATTATGGTTCCACGCTGTCACGAGGGACCCAGGTGCCCTTTGGCTTCCTGCGTTGCCGTCTTTGGCACAAAACTTCCATTCTCAAGGTCACCTCGTGACCCGAGACGGGCCAGGCTGGCTTCGGCCGCTCTAAGTTCCAGGCGGGAGGAGAGAACATCAGGGAAGGAACGAGGACGCCGAGGCCAGGCTTGTCCCCACACCGCTCCGCGAAGGCGCTGCTGTCAAGGTCACCAGTTACTTCTTGCTTTTCACATCTCACAATAAATTTCCCGTTCTCCGCTTCCTGGACTCCCAGCAGCCGTTGACATACTGATCTCTCCCGCCTTGCATCTGGGTGGGAGGCTCCTTGTTCTAGCACTTTCTCTGTATTTCCCGGGCTGCTGCTACTTCGTTTCCTTTACTGGATCTGAACATCTAATTACCAGTTGCCTGGGGCCTCATTCGTGGCCATCTGCTCTGTATGCAGTATACTGTTCCCCTGATGACCTCACCCAGTCCTAGGACTTTTTTTTATATATATATATATATCTTTTAAAAATTTATCTGGGGGGGGGAGAGAGAGAGAGAGAGAGCGTGTGAGGGCATGAGTGGGAGAGGGGCAGAGGGAGAGAGGCTCAAGCAGACTCTGCTGAGAACAGAGCCCGACGTAGAACCCGATCTCGTGACCCTGTGATCATGACCTGAGCCGAAACCAAGAGTCAGATGCTTACCCCTTGAGCCACCCAGGGGCACCAGTCCTATGACTTTAATACGCTCTGTATCTGCTCCTGAGCCCATAAGTCTGTAGCTCCAGACATGACTGCGTGTGGAGGCCCAGACTCCTCCATCGTCTCTTGGATGTCTAGCAGGAGTCTGCAGTGGAGCATGACCAAAGCAGAACTTCTCATTTCCACGCTTAAAAAAGCGTTCTCCCTCGGTCTTTCCCATTTCAATTACTGGCACTACCGGTCACACAATTGTGCTGGCCAAAAACCTAGCCATCATCCGTGACTCCTTTGTTTCCTTCCCCTTCCTTATCCAATCCTTTAGGAAGTTCTGTCTCCTTTATATCCAAAATATATCCCAAATCCAACAGCCTCTAATGCCTCCAACATTCTTACCCACATCGTCATCACCTCCCTCACCTGGTTTATCATAATAACCTCTTGACCCTTTCCTTTACTCCAAGCTGATTTCCACTAATGGTCACGGTTAATAGTTACGAACAGCAGAAACTAACTGGCTGATTTAAACAGAAAGAGGGGGGGCGCCTGAGTGGCTCAGTCAGTTAAATGACCGAGTAGTGATCTCAGTTCAGGTCTTGATCTCAGGGGTCAGGAGTTCAAGCCTCATGTTGGGTTCCATGTTGAGTGTGGAGCCTATTTTAAAAACAAATAAACAGAAAAAAGAAATAATTTGTAGGGCTAGAATCATGGCAGGGAATTTGGAGACAAACAGGTGAGCAGCTTTGGTAGAGTGAGAATAAGGGAATATCCAATGAAATCACAGAGTAGGGATGCCTGGGGGCTCAGTGGTTGAGTGCCTGCCTTCAGCCCAGGGCGTGACCCTGGGGTCCTGGGATCGAGTCCCGCATCGGGTTCCCCGCATGGAGCCTGCTTCTCCCTCTGCCTGTGTCTCTGCCTCTCTCTGTATCTCTCATGAATAAATAAATAAAATCTTAAAAAAAAATACCCACGGGGTACTGTGCAGTTGTTAGCTCTAACCCGCGTAGACACCATCCCCAAGAGTCTAGGACACTACCAGTCATTTTACGGTGAAGGGGCAGGAATGACTGCCCATTTCAAAGCAATCTGCAGAAAGACAAGAGCAGAGCTTTTTTTTTTTTTAAGCAAACAACGATTTTAAAATTTATTATTGAAGCATGGCCAACATGCAATGTCATATTAGTTGCAGGTGTACGACGTCGTGATCGGCCAAGTCTAGACATCCCTCAGTATTCACCATAAAACACTATTGCCTTATTTACTATGCTCCCTGTGCCGTCCTTCTCCTCTCTGTGACTTGTTTTAGATAGCTGGAAGTTTGTACGTGAGAGCAGAACTGTAGGAAGCTTTTCTCCTCCTACTCTCCCGCCGGTCCCCTCTTCCCGGAGTGCAGCCTGCTGACTCTCAGTTACTCTCCAACCACCCCCTTCCATCTCTTCCCACACAAGCCAGTTTAAGACAGACTCTGGTTTTCACAGGAGTTTCTCACAGAGGGAGTGGTTATGGTGGTTCATTCCTGGATTCTCTGCTTTCCTCTTACTCTATATTTTCTCCATGATTGATTTTCAAGGAAGGTGCCAGCAATCTGAGCTAATTTCCCCTTTGAGTAGTTGCTGGCGTATTCTGGTTCTTCACAAGTTCCTGCAGTTATTGGAGGAGGTTACTGCATTGTTACTGAGAGGAGGAGTTGGCCTAGAGATATTTTTAACCTCCCCATATTGCACAACTTCTAGAAGGCTGATTTACTTCATTGGTGTAATAATTAGCATCCTGGGAAGGGATCTGGAATGCATTGTTGAATAAGACTCATCCTAATTAACTCAACAAATACTTGCATGGTTATAAGCCACGCATGGTGTTATGTGCTGGAAAGAAAAATGAAAAGAAATTGTTCCTACCTTCTAGTGGAGAAGGAAAGAAATTATTCTATTCTAATTATGATATTGCAAATTGATATAATGATATCTCTTAATAAAGATATGCCCAAGGTTATTGGGAATATAGGATCCTCGGCAAAAGGAGACTTCACAGAAGGGAGACATTGGAGCAGAGAACTTGAAGAATGTGTAGGATTTTCCCAAGAAAGCAGATGGAAGGAAAATGTTACAGGCAGAGTACAAGGGTGAGGCCGAGAGAGAAAGCTTAAGGAAGTGTGGTTTACTCTGAGACAGACAAATAGGTCAGGATTTCTAGAGCGTAAGCTGTGGATGGGAACAGGCACTCTAACTCAGTGCTGATCGGGATGCAAGTTGGTTCTTCAGCTTTTTAGGAAGGTCATTTGGCAATAAATATCAGAACTTAAAATGTATGTACTATTTGGTCAGGAATCGCAGCCTGCCTCCCAGCATTGCTGTTAATAGCTAAAGATCTGCAACAGCCTAAATATCCATGAAAGAGGGAGCTGGGAAAATAAATGATGGGATAGCCAAACAATGCAAGAGTGTGCAACCGTGAAAGAGAACAAGAGATCTATAACTACTAATATGGACTAGTATGTATGTATGTATGTATGTATTTCTTTATTTATTTTTAAAGATTTTATCTACTTATTTGACACAGAGAGAAAGGGCACAAGCAGGGGGAGCAGCAGGCAGAGGCACAGGGAGAAGCAGGCTCCCCACTGAGCAAAGAGCAGGACCCCAACTCGGGTCTCGATCCCAGGACTCTGGGATCATGACCTGAGCCACCCAGGTACCCCTGGACTAGTTTTTAAAACATACATACTGTTAAATGAAAAAAATCTGGGTGCTCAGCACTGTGTATACGATATTATAATTTTTGAATGTGTATTGGGGGTGTGATTTCCCATAGATGCATAGAATATTTCTGGATGGATTTGCAAGGAACAGCTCAGACGAGCTGCCTCCCCCACTGGAAATAGGAACTGGGGACCTGGAGTAGGAGGCAGTGACAGGCAGATTCTAAAATGCTTTCCAGTCATCCCTGCTTCCTGCCATTCACACCATGTGTACTCCATTCCCTTGGAGTATGAGCAGGGCCTGAGACTTGTTTCTAGAAAATAGAATACAGCAGAAGTGATGGCTATCCTTTCTGTGATTATGTTAAATACAGTTGTAACTTCCATCTTTGCACAGACTCTACTGACCCTCACTTTTGTGAGAAGGATACACCTCAGAGCTAACATCATTGTTGTCAAAAGTCAGTTCCTTGTGCTCATGTGCTGCCAGCCAGAGGCCATTCTCAGTTTCTGGGCATGTGGGCCTCTTTGCAGGGCAGCTTACTTCATGAAATCCAACAAAATTTTTTATAGAACTTAAAAGGCAGGGATCCCTGGGTGGCGCAGCGGTTTGGCGCCTGCCTTTGGCCCAGGGCGCGATCCTGGAGACCCGGGATCGAATCCCACATCAGGCTCCCGGTGCATGGAGCCTGCTTCTCCCTCTGTCTGTGTCTCTGCCTCTCTCTCTCTCTCTGTGACTATCATAAATAAATAAAAATTAAAAAAAAAAAAAGAACTTAAAAGGCAAATAAATAAATAAATAAATAAGCAAGCAAGCATGCAAGGGGCGCCTGGGTGGCTTAGTCAGTTAAGCATCCAACTCTTGATTTCGGCTCAGGTCAGGATCTCAGGGTCATGAGATGGAGCCCTTAGTTGGGCTCCCACTCAGTATGGAGTCTGCTTCAGATTCTCTCTGTTCCTCTGCACCTCGTCCTACCCACACCCATTCTCTCTCTCTCTCAAAATAAGTTAAATTGTTAAAAAAAAAAAAAAAAAAAAAAAAAAAGCAAAAGGCCAAGAATTACCAAGATACACCTAAAGAGAAAGATCTAGGCTAAAGGGTAGAGGGTAAATATGCCCCCACAAGATACAGATTTATGGTGAAGAAACTGTAATTAAGACAGTGCACCATCAGGGCAAAGAAATACAAATGGGCAAATGGAACAGAATAGAGAACCCAGAAAAGGACACACACTACGAGGAAACTTTATAATAGGGCTGGTTCTGCAGGTCAGTGGGGTATCAAGTGCCTGTGCAAGAGACAGTTTTGGGACAACTGGGTATCCATTTGGAAAAAATTTTTTTCTTAATCCCAACCTAACATCAAAACAAATGTAAAGGTAAAAACTTTTTAGTTTAATTTGGAAGGACAATGTAGACTATCTTTATGATCTTATAATTGAGAAGGATTCTTAAGAGATATGCTTTAAAAATTCAAACCAGAAAGGAAAGGATTGGTACATCTGTTGATACTAAAATTAAGATTTTCTGTTAATGAAGACATCATAAAGAAACTAAATGTAAATTACATCTTCAAAAGACAGACTAGGTGAAGGTACTTTCCCACATACTTAACTCCCAAAAGATCAGTTTTCAGCACCCAAAAATACTACAAATCAAAAAGAAAAAGACATGAATCATCAACAAGTATCCCTGGAAGATAAAGCAAGCGTGGCTCCTAGTAAATTGGCAATATTGTCTCTTTAGGTGGATTTTAGATAATTGCATTTTACGATTAACCACTGCAGGATAGATAGATAGATAGATAGATAGATAGATAGATAGATAGATAGATGACAGATAGATGGGTGTTAAAAATATTCTTTGGTAGGGGAGCTTGTGTGGCTCAGTTGGTTAAGCATCTGACTCTTGGCTTCGGCTCAGGTCTTGGGTCCTGGGATCAAGCTCCACATCGGGCTCTGCACTCAGCCCAGAGTCTGTTTGTCCCTCTCCCTTTGCTCCCCCTTACTTGCAAGCACACACGCTCTGTCTCTGGAATAAATACATAAGATCTTTAAAATATATATATTCTTTTGTAGATTTTCAGTACTTAATAACAACTTGACAAAAGAAAAACAATAAATAAGAAGAAAGCAGAAAGAAATAATCAATAAAGAAAAACCTGAAATCAATAAAATGGGAAACTGATATGTTCTAGAAATAGGAAGAAGGGCCACAAAACAGAGTTACTACACGCCAGACACTGTTTTAGGTATTATATCATTTACTTTCCAATAACAGTTACATATACCTGAAGGAGGTTTTATTGCTATCCCTGTTTCTCAGATGGAAAAACCATAGCCCAGAAAGGTCAAAGAACCTCCCTAAGGTTATGTGACTAGAGAGTGACAGGGCTGGGACCAGAATCTAGGCAGTCTGGCACCTCAGTGTACGTGCTTAATCACTCCTCAACGTGGCCTTTCTTCAAATGTTCATCTCACTGAATGTCAGAGTCCAGAAGACTCTTACAGGCCACTTACTCCATTTCTCTCATTTTATAGAAGAGGATTTTTTTTCTACATTGTCCCAACAACAAACTATCTGGAGAGACCTAGGGAAGTCAGTGCCAATGCTGTTGACCTAGAGAACGAGTACAAAAATTATAAGAGAATTTTATGTGCAACTCATGGCAATAAACTTGAAAAACTAGAGGAAGGAAATAATTTTTGAACAAAATAAAAATGATTAAACTGATTTAATAAGTAGAGGGAAAGACTAAAATGAAACCAATAATCATTGAAGAAATAAGAAAGGTAATTAATGGTCTACCTTTTAAAAAGGCACCAGTCTCAAATTTTTTTAAAGATTTTATTTACTTATTCATGAGAGACGCAGAGAGAGAGAGAGAGAGAGGCAGAGACACAGGCAGAGGGAGAAGCAGGCTCCATGCAGGGAGCCCGATGCGGGACTCGATCCCGGAACCCCGGGGTCACGCCCTGAGCCTAAAGCAGATGCTTAACGGTCCTTGCGCCACCCAGTCATCCCTCAAATGGTTTTATAGCTAAGTATGCAGCACTTTTATTTAACTTTTTTTTTTTAAGGAGGCCCCATGCCCAGCGTGAAGCCCAACATGGGGCTTGAACTCACAACCATGAGATCGAGACTTGAGCTGAAACCGTGAGTCGGACACCTATCCGAACCACCCAGGCACCACAAAGTATGCAGTATTTTTAAAGAACAGATATTCCTATTTTATTTAAATAATTCCACATTACAGGCAAAGAAGAACTTCGATACATTTTACAAGCCGAGTTTACGCTTAATACTAAGACATAATAAAGACAATATAAAAAGACAAAGACCAACTTTATCTTTGAATCCCAAGAGTCTAAATAAAACCCTTGCAAATCAAACTCAACCATCTATTAAAAGAAAATCATTTCACCACCAGGTGGAATTTTAGGCAAATAAAACAGTTTCACGCCAGGAGATATGTGTCTCTGGTTCAGCACAGGAAGGAAACGAAGGAGGAAGATCACACGGTTTCATCCAGAGTCACCGAAAAGCGTTTGCAGAACCCAGATGTCGGGATCCCTTGGGTGGCTCAGCGGTTTAGTGCCTGCCTTCAGCCCAGGGCATGATCCTGGAGTCCCGGGGATCGAGTCCCACATGGGGTTCCCTGCATAGAGCCTGCTTCTCCCTCTGCCTGTGTCTCTGCCTCTCTCTCTCTCTGTGTGTATCTCTGATGAATGAATAAATAAAATCTTAAAAAAAAAAAAAAAGAACCCAGATGTCGCAGCCACTTTCAGTAGCAGGAGCCCGCGTGTGAGCACTCGGCTGGTGTGGGCGCTGGGCTAGGTGCTTGCCATTAACCCACTGAATTCTAGCAACAGCTGAATCGCTTCAATTATTATGTTTCCTCCTTCACAAAAAAGAAAACCGAAACTCAGAGAGGCGACGTGATGTCACACATCCCGGACATGCTGACGCTGGGGTGTGAGCCCACGCAGGGTGACTCTGGGTCCGTCCTCGGCTGTGCTGCGCCACTCCCGACACCCCTCTGGGTGCCACTGAAAGGAAGTCACTGGACTCCAGTGTGATCCAGGATGATTATCATGAAAGACCAACAGTAAGCTTCGCAGATCCAAGGCAAAGCTGCCCCTGAAATTCGGGACTAAGTTCAGCATCGGGATCTTTGTGAGGATGTGGGCACCACCCTCCCCCCTAATTCTGAACCATTTAGACGATGTAGGAAAAGGATGAAGTGTAAGCTAGGGGACTGCCCAGGCTGGATCAGGGCTGGGGGCTGCAGCCGTGGGAAATGGCCTTCGAGAAGCTCAGCGCCGGAGTCGGGCGGACTTCGGGGCCCAGTCGGCACCAGACGGACGTGCGGGGTCCAGGATGCACCAGGCCGGGCAGGTGTCCCAGGTAAGGGGACTAGCCGAGCACGCCTGGTGTGTTTTTTTCAAATTATCAATGAGTACAGACAGCCCAGGAACGTCGTGTTCCATTGAGCTCCCACCGAGTGGTTCTTCTTATTTTAAAAGGTTTAATTTGGGGGCGCCTGGGTGGCCAAGTCGGTTCAGTGACTGACTCCCTTTCTGCTCAGGTCATGATCTCAGGGTCCGGGAGTCGGGCCCAGGGTCAGGCTCTGCACTGGGCTAGGCGCCTGCTTGTCCCTCCACCATCCCCACCCCCCCCACCCTCCACTCCTGCCCCTGGTCCCCTCTCCTCTCTCTTTCAAGTAACTAATGAAAAAGAAAGAAAGCAAGCAGCTTAGTTTAATTCAGTCACGACTTACTTACAAGTCACCAGGAGCGGAAAGCCAGCGGAGAGGAGAGGCGAGCCTGTGAGAACTGCGGGCGCCTCTTAGTCTGCGAGGGCCTGTGGCCCTGTGGCCTGCTCGGGTGGGGCGGGGGAAGGACAGGAAGCACCCAGATATCCAGATGAATCCAGATGCCCCCCCCCCCCCCACCGGCCACCTGCAATAGCTCACTGAATCCTTAATTCAAAGCTCGCACCAGGTAAAGGGGAAAGGCCTGTGACTCAGGAAAGTTAAGTAAGTGGCCCAAGTTTATCCCGCCTGGAAGTGACCCCAGTGGCTGTTGGCTGGGGGTGGGGGTGGGGGGGGGACAGAAACAATAAGACATCATGTGAACTTCTGAAGCAGTCTGGGTCTCACTCCCATGGTCAGACGGGGGGGGGGGGGGGGGGGGGGGCGTTTCTACAAGAGAAGACTGTACAGAGGGGAGGGGGGAGGGTTCCCCCAGCAAAGTCCTCCACTCGTAACCAAAGAACCTCCGAGGAGGGTTAAATGTGGCCTCCTCGGGCTATCAGCACCAGGTGACTGCTCACGGCAGGTGGGCGCAGGGCCGGAGAAGCCTGGTGCCCAGGAGGGGGACACGCGGCGGGGCAGGGGGCGGGGGGACACAGGGACGGAGCAGGATGCGCAGCCAGGGGTCCCCACAGGCCAGGGGGCGCCACGAGACTGAGGGGGCATGGGAGCTCCACAGGCCCTCGGGCCGGACTCAGCAGGGTCGAGGCGACGGGGATATCCCGCACCGCAGGGCCTGGGGACCAGACACGGGGACATCCCGCACCTCAGAGCCTGGGGACCAGACACAGGGAGACCCCACACACAGGGCCTGCGGTCCCAGGAGGACACCTCTGCCGGGGATGGAGATGCACTGTGTGGATAGGTCAGGGGCTTCAGGGGAGAGCGAGGGGAGAGAAACGGAGAGGAGAGAGAGGGGGAGAAGGGGATGAGAGGGAGGGGAGAGCGCCCGCACGTGGTGGTCCGAGGCCAGGGCGCACTGACGGCGCTCACTGCGGGCGAACCTGCCTAGGAGGACATCCGGGCCACGCAGCCCAAGTAGGCGGTCACCTGCTCTCAGCCCAGAAGGTCGCCACGGTGTGCCGGGCGACTGAGGAGCAGAAGCCGAGGTCCAGGCAGGACAGGCCCCTCGGGAGGGAGGCCAGGGCTGTGTGCAGAGCAGCGCCCTCGCTGGGTCAGGTGAGTGTGACCTGGTTCCCACGGACTGAGGATGCGCGTGCCCGGGTGCACCGGGAGCACCAAGAGCACTGGGAGCACCAGGGGCATGTGGAGTATCAGGAGCGCCGGGAGTATCGAGAGCACCAGGAGCATCGAGACCATCAAGAGCACCCGGAGCACCAGGAGCACCGGGAAGCGCAGCTCAGGAGCTGGGGCTCAAGCCGCTGGTTTGGTTGGTGTAGGCATCGCTGCGCTGCGCTGCGGGTGAACACCCGGAAGGAGGTCGATGCGGTGTGTCCGCAATTTAGGAAGCCCGCGGGATGGAAGAGCCACGGGGGAAACACCTGTTGCGCCTCCGAGGGCCGAGCTCCCCTGCGGAGATGCCCGGGGCGGCCTTAGGGCGCGGGCTCCCCGGGCCTAGTCGGTGTGAAGCCGTGGGCTGGGGGGCTGCCCGGCTCCCAGCAGGGACCTGGCCCTGACTTGCCCTGTGCCCTCGGGCGCTGCTTCCCCTCCAGTTCAGCGGTGTCAGAAGCCGGCCCGGTGGGCCTATGTGCACAGCAGGTTCAGAGCGCCGCTGAGGACCCTCGCTGGGGATAGAGACCTAGTGCAGAACCGAGTATGTCCAAGTGAAACCATGACAGACGTTGGCAGGCAACCCAGACAACACTGACAGAGGCCCGGATCCTGAGCCGGGGCTTGTGAACAGCGCTGGGGGATCCTGGTGTTCCGGGGGTGCAGGCTGCTCCACGGGCTCCGCGGTAAAGCTCCCCGTGGGCCAGGCCGCGGCTAAGCGCTCGGGTGCTCGGGTCCGGGCTGTGGCCAGACGGTGACTGGTGGGACCGAGAGGAGCCGGGGAGCCCCTGCTCTTGGGAGCATCCTTCGCGAAGCCTCGAGGCCTTCCCAGGGAGCAGGACCACCCCGGACTCGAGGCCCCGGGGCCAGGGCCAGGCAGGGCTCTGCCGCGGGGCCCGGCATGTCCCCGGCGGGAGGGAACAAGGCTGGGGGCCGCCGCCGAGCACCACACTCCTTTCCACTCCGCTGGCTGCTCTGCGCCCGGGCCCCCGGGTCACCCCGGGCTCTGGGGTCACGGAGCCCCCAGGCCTCCTCCCCATGGTGGGGGGCGTTGAGGGAGACAGCGGTCGAAGGAAGCAGCCGGCGCCTCTCTTTGAGCAGCAGTGACCCCAGCGACGGTCCTCAAGCATGAAGTTGCCCCCAAGGTGGGCCCCAGAGCTTCTCACCTGCGCCGCCCCAGGTCCCAACCTCAGAGGGTCCGGCCCAGTGGGCCTGGCCCCAGGCCCCCACATCAGTGACTCTGGAACAGGGGGGCCGCCCTTGGAGAACCAGCGAGCCGGGCTCCCTGCAGCCGCACCCGGGCCTCCCCCACCACGTACCAATACCGGTTTCTAACCTGGTACAACTCTCCGCTCCTGGGAGAGCAGCCGGGGAGCAGGCGGTGCTCCCGGCCCTGCTCTTCTTCCCCGAGTGTCTACCCGAGTGTCTCCCGCGAGCTGACAATTTCCAGAGATCTGGACCCTACGTGATGGCAGTCGAACCGGAGAGCCTCCTCCTTCAAAGGCTGCCAGGCCTGCGCTGGGGCACGTCATCAGGCCCCAGGGTCGCCTGCGACTGGCGGCAAAGCTCCTGCTCCAGGCCCCGGCCGGGCCCCCAGCAGGACAGCACTAGCGACCAAGCCGCTGCGTGGGGCCCAAGGACCAGAGACCGCACTGACCTTGACCTCTGCGTGGGACGCGGTGTGTCCTGGGGCAGAGGGCGCTCCCCTGCGCGGCCGCGGCCCGAGGGCCACATGTTCACCGCTCAGGGCTGAGCGGCCAAGGAAAAAGAATAATCAGCCCCAGGGAGACCCTTTAACTGCTGCCAGCCGAGCATCTCCAAGGGCCTCTATCCCGAGGACCAATAAGGTGACCGGCAAGCTGGGAATGGGGAGAACGGGTCCACACGAGGTCCCAGTCATCATTGGCCCCAAAGAACTGCCCCCCCTTCAACCGAAACTTAACTCTTACCTAATGACTATCTGTATTTCTGCTCCGCTGAAAAGCCAGGTTCTCGTAGCTCTTCTTCCCTGTGTGCCAGATAGCCCGCGTGCACCTAGGACCTCCTGCCCCAGACCAGAGCAAGATTAAAGCCATATACTTGGTTTCCAAATACATGGGGATTTTCTAGGAATCTTTCTGTTGTTGATTTCTAATTTAATAGCTTGTGGTCGAAGAACATCCTTCATATGACTTGAATGCTTGTGAATTTATCGAGACTTGTTTTATGACCCAGATATGTTCCATCTTGGTGAATGCTCCATGTTCACTTAAAAAGAATGTATATTCTGCTCTCCTTGGGTAGAGTGTTCCAGAATCACCAGTTAGGTCACGTTGCTTGAGAGTGTTGTTCTCGTCTACTGTATTCTTTCTGATTTTCCACCTACTTGTCCCATCAAGCATTGAAGGGGGAGTATAACGAGTCTCTAACTGTAATTGTGAGTTTGTTTATTTCTCCTTACAGACGTTTACTTTTTGCTTCAGGTATTTCGAAGGTCCTTGATTAAGCAAATAAACTGGTGAGATTGTTATGTTCTCTTGATAAATGTACCCACTTCTCATTATAAAATTACTTTCTTTTTTAAAAAAAGATTTTATTTATTTATTTGACAGAGAGAGCGCACACACAAGTAGAGGGAAAGGCAGCGGAAGAGGGAGAAGCAGGCTCCATGTGGGGAGCCCGATGCGGGGCTCGATCCCAAGACCCTGGGATCATGACCCGAGCAGAAGGCAGAAGCTTAACCAACTGAGCCAGCCAGGTGCGCCTAGAATCATTTTCCTTATGCCTGCTGACATCTTTTGCTCTGAAATCTTTTTCTGATAGCAATACTGTTGCCCCGGTTTTATTGATTACCACTAGCATGCTAGAGCCTTCTCCACCCCTTTACTCTTAACCTTTTATTTTCAACTTTTCTGTGCCATTATGTGTACAGAATTTCCCCAAAGAGACCTGAAACCTGGGTTTCTCTAGGATGATGATATGGCCGGAAAACTGATTTCAGATGTACCTTGTCACACACTGTAACACAATGTAAGCATTCAGGGATGCTCTGAGGCTTTATTAGAAAGACTGGTTCGGACTAGGCAAAAATCAAACAAACCCCATGAAAGGCAACTTTGTGAAGAGTGGGACAAGAGCCTCACCCTCATCAGATGCTATCAGAGGCAGCCGAATACCTTAGTGGAGACCTGAAGGCCGGGGATAATTGTCCCATTGATAGTGTGCTGCTGTGTCTTCTCTATGCAGGTATCATTATTCAGGTAATTTCTCATCTCCTTTATTGATGGTGAAGGAATCTGCGTCCTTATTTGTGTCTGTTAGCTTGTTACTCACTAAAATCTCATTTTGAGGACAAACACTATAAGTGTTAGGTGTGGCTTTTTGTAAACATCATATATTTGGAATTTTCTCTTTTAGCCAATCAGAGTATCTCCATTTTATGTTGGTGAGATTTTGGTTTTGGGGGGACGCTTGGGTGGCTCAGCAGTTGGGCATCTGCCTTCAGCTCAGGTCGTGATCTGGAGGCCCAGGATCGAGCCCCACATCAAGCTTCCTGCGTGGAGCCTGCTTCTCCCTCTGCCTATGTCTCTGCTTCTCTCTCTCTGTGTCGCTCATAAATAAATAAATAAATAAATAAAACCTTTTAAAAAATGATTTTGGCTTTTGGTGCTTTTTTTTTTTTCAATTTGGGGAGCTTTTTTGATACATACTGAATTTATTTTTACATCTCACTTTCATTTTTTCCATTTATCATACTTTTCCCGATTTGCTTCCATCTCCCATTCTCTGACCTTATTTCTATTTCCCTTTGGATTATATTTCCTTTGTTTTTCAATGTGCTTTTTTTCCCCTTCTACTGATTCTTGTATTTCTATTAGTAGCTATCTTTAAATATTTAACAATGATATTTAAGTCTTTCAAATGTGCTTAAACCCATGAGTTCATAATGATATATATATAAATTCTTTAAGATTTTATTTATTTATTCATGAGAGACACAGGGAGAGAGAGGCAGAGACCCATGCAGAGGGAGAAGCAGGCTCCATCCAGGGAGCCTGATGTGGGATTTGATCCCGGGACCCCAGAATCATGCCCTGGGCTGAAGGCAGGCGCTTAAACACTGAGCCACCCAGGGATCCCCGTAATGATGTATTTTTTAAAAGACTTGTTAATTATTTGAGAGAGAGAGAGAGAGAGAGAGCGTGTGAGAGAGCACAAGCAGGGGGGCAGAGGGAGAAGGAGAGAGAGAGTCTTAAGCAGACTCCAAGCTCAGTGTGGAATCCGACACAGGGCTTGATTTCATAGCCCTGAGATCATGACCTGAGTGGAAACCAAGAGTCAGACGCTTAACCTACTGAGCCACCCAGGGGCCCCATGTTCATAATGATATTTAAATAATTAATTAGTCACTGGATTAGTTCTCTACTGCCATACAATAAATCCTCCTACAAATAAATTTTATTTATTTTTTCATGAGAGATACAGAGAGAGAGGCAGAGACACAGGCAGAGGAAGAAATAGGCTCCCTGCAAGGAGCCCGATGTGGGACTCAATCCTAGATCCTGGGATCACACCCTGAGCTAAAGGCAGACACTCAACCACTGAACCACCCAGGCATCCCCAATTTAGTAATTTAAATCAATAAACATTTATTATCTTATACTCTTTTGAAGTGACATACTATAATTTCCACAATATCCTATTGGTTACACAAGTCAGCCCTATTCACTGTGGGAGTGGACTACAATAATTGTATCAAAACCAGGAGGCGAAAATCTTGGGTGCCATCTTGAAGACTGGCTATCACAGCCTGCCCTCTGGCCCTCAGTGATTCATGTCTACCTTACATGCAAAATATGCTCACACCCTGCCAACGCCCTCCACAGTCACATCCTGTTAGTATCAGCTCAAGTCCATGATCACATCACCTAAATCAGGTACAGGTATGGATAAAAATCATTAGGGATAGTTACATAGCATTTCTCCAGTACAAGTCCACCCAATTATTAGACTGATGAGCTAAACACACAAGTTGCATCTGGCTTCTGTGCTCACAACATACAATGGCAGGATAGGTATGGGATAACCACTATAGAATAAAAATGGGTGGATGGGGAAGGTAGGCACGCAAAAGTCATTGAGCCATAGAAATTCTGAAACTAGTCAGGCACTTGTTGGCAATTCCTTGATTAGGATTCAAGTCCTGGAAATAATTCTCTGTGGCTCTTGGCCCCACCTCTGTGATCATGGTCCTGCCCACTGATCTCTTTATTTTATATGAAAGCTATGTTGTGTTTGTAGCTGAGTAGTTTTCCCAGTTTGCTTCCTGTCTAGAGAAGTCTGGGGATCAAAACTCTTCCTTTTATTTCTTACTGGCTAATCGTTAAAGCTGGTAGTGTTTCTGCCACTATAATTCTCTTAGAAACTTGAGAGTCTTCTCTGAATTTTCTAGGATTTGTCTGCTAGAAAAAAATCACATTAATACATGTCTTTGAGATAACTCTGTATCTTGAGCCTCTGTTGGGACTGCTGAGGGACAACAATACCCTTAAGCTTTCTAGAAGCCCTGTTGTTTGGCTGGACCACTCTCTGAGGTAGCACCTTGGATCTTTCTTTCTTTCTTTCTTTTTTTTTTTTTCACCTTGGATCTTTCTAAAGTCTTTTTTTTTTTTAATTTTTTTATTAATTTATGATAGTCACACAGAGAGAGAGAGGCAGAGACACAGGCAGAGGGAGAAGCAGGCTCCATGCACCGGGAGCCCGATGTGGGATTCGATCCCGGGTCTCCAGGATCGCGCCCTGGGCCAAAGGCAGGCGCTAAACCGCTGCGCCACCCAGGGATCCCTGATCTTTCTAAAGTCTTAACAAAATTTGCTGTCATTCTCAACTTCATCTTGAAATAATATTTTCCTGAGAATGCCTTAAGTTTTATTTTTCCCATTTGCCATTTGTTAGTGTTAGCTCTAAGTTCTAAATATGTATGCACCAAACAATAGAGGTTCAAATACATAAAGCAAAAACTGATAGAACTGAAAGAAGTAGGGATCCCTGGGTGGCTCAGCTGTTTAGCACCTGCTTTTGGCCCAGGGCGTGATCCTGGAGACCCAGGATCAAGTCCCACATCAGGCTCCCTGTGTGGAGCCTGCTTCTCCCTCTGCCTATGTCTCTGCCCCTCTCTCTCCCTGTGTCTCTCATGAATAAATAAATTTAAAAATCTTAAAAAAAAAAAGAACTGAAAGAAGTAGATAAATCCACGATCATAGTTGGAAACTTCAATATGCCTCTCTAAACAATGTATGTAACTACTAGATTATAAACAAAGATATTGAGGGGCACCTGGCTGGCTCAGCTGGTAGAGCATGTGACTCTTGATCTCAGGGTCATGAGTTTAAGACCCAAGTTGGACCTGAGGCTACTTAAAAAAAAAAAGATATGGAATATCTGTACAACACTGTCAACTAACAGGATCTTTTGAAATTTATACAGGACTCCAGTAAACAACACAGCAGAATACAGATACTTTTTAAGCATCCATGGGACATTCACCAAAATGGACCATATCCTAGGTCACAAAACAACTTCAGCAACTTTAAAATAATCGAGGGGCACCTGGGTTGTTCACTCAGTTAAATGGCTGCCTTCGGCTCAGGTCATGATCTCAGGGTCCTGTGATTTAGCCTTGAGTTGGGCTCCCTGTTCAGTGAGTAGCCTGCTTCTCCCTCTGCCCCTCCCTTCTGCTTGTCTTCTCTTTCTCTCAAAAAATAAATAAAATCTTAAAAATATATATAATCGGGGGCGCCTGGGTGGCTCAGTGGTTGAGCGTCTGCCTTTGGCTAAGGGTGTGGTCCCGGGATCCAGGATCGAGTCCCACATCGGGCTCCCCACAGGGAGCCTGCTTCTCCCTCTGCCTGTGTGTGTCTCTCTCTCTTTTGGTGTCTCTCATGAATAAATAAATACAAATCTTAAATATACATATAAATAAATATATATATATATATATATATATATATATATATATATATATATATAATCAAAATAAGGGAATCTCTGGGTGGCGCAGCAGTTTGGCGCCTGCCTTTGGCCCAGGGAGCGATCCTAGAGACCTGGGATTGAATCCCACGTCGGGCTCCCGGTGCATGGAGCCTGCTTCTCTCCTCTGCCTGTGTCTCTGCCTCTCTCTCTCTCTCTGTGTGACTATCATAAATAAATTTTTAAAAATTTTTTTAAAAAGTTAAAAAAAAAGAAATAATACAGATTATGTCCTCTGATCATAACGGCAACAAACTAGAAATCAAAAACAGAATAGGAAGTAGGAAAATATGCAAACACTTGAATATTAAGCAATACAAATCTAAATAACTTATGGGAGAACAAGCAAGTTCCAAGGGGAATCTAAATTACATTAAACTGAATAAAAAATAAATTAAATTACAACATATCAAAATTTGTGAGATACAGCTGAAGCAGAGCAGAAAAATAAATTTATAGCTCTAAATGCTTATATCTTAAGAAACCACAAGAGGAAAAAAAGAAAAAGAAAACTACAAAAAGAGCAAAGCAAACCTAAAGCAAGCAGAAAGAGAATAAAAAAGATAAGAGCAGGAAAAAAATTAAATTGAAATTAGAAAAATAGAAAAAACTGAACAAAATGTGGCTCTTTGAATGGATCAACAATCTTGATAAACCTCCAGCAAGACTGACAAAGAAAAAATAGAGAAGTTACTAATATCAAGAATGAAACAGTAGATATCACTACAGAGCCCACAGGCATTAAAAGAATAATAAGAACATAGAAAAAAAAAGGATAATAAGAGCATAGGTCAAACAATTCTACCCACATAAATTCAACAACTTTGATAAGATGGATTAATTCCTAAAAAATAAAAACTACTAAAATCATTCAATACAAAATAGATAATAGGAACTGAGGTCTTAGTCTTAAAAATAATCTCTAGGTATAGATGGTTTCAGTGGATAGTTGTACCAAATGTTTAAAAAAGAATTACACCACCAGTGGTTTAGCGCCACCTTCGGCCCGGGGTGTGATACTGGAGACCCGGGATCGAGTCCCACGTCGGGCTCCCTGCATGGCGCCTGATTCTCCCTCTGCCTGTGTCTCTGCATTTCTCTTTCTCTCTGTGTCTGTCATGAATAAATAAATAAAATCTTAAAAAAAAAAAGAATTACACTAATTCTACATAATCTCTTCAAGAAAAGAAAAGGAAACCTTTCCAAATTATTTAATGGTACCAGTATTACCATGAAAAATCAAACCAAACCAAAAACCAGAACAAGAGCACACTAAAATGAAAACAAAAACAAACAAAAAACCCATTCATGAATTTATTTTTTTTTAAAGATTTATTTATTTATTTATTCATGATAGATGTAGAGAGAGAAAGAGAGAGGCAGAGAGGCAGAGACACAGGAGGACGGAGAGGCAGGCTCCACACCAGGACCCCGACGCGGGACTCGATCCTGGGACTCAAGGATCGCGCCCTGGGCCAAAGGCAGGCACCAAAGCACTGATCCACCCAGGGATCCCCCCCCATTCATGAATTTAGACACTGAAGTCTGCAACCAAATATTAGCATATAGAGTCTAACTATGTATATGAAAAGAATTATGTGCCACGACTAAACAGGGTTGACTCTAAGGATGCAAGATTTGTTCAACATTTGGAAAGCAGTCCATAGAATCCACCATATTAATAGGCCAAAGAAGAAAGTCACACAATAATACCAATTGATAAAAGCACTTGACAAAATTCAACACTCATTCATGCGGGAAAAAAAAACAAACAAACCTCTCAGAAAGTTAGGAATAGAAGAGAATTACCCTGACCTGAGGAAACCTGCAGCTAACATCATACTTATGGTAAAAGACTGCATACTTTTCCCTTTAAAAATGGGGAAAAAGCAAGGGTATCTGCTCTTACCACCCTTATACATCATTTTACTGGAAATCCTAACCAGTGCAAGAATGCAAGAAAAGAAAACAAAAAGCATACATATTGGAAAGGAAGATATGTAACTATCCCTCTTTGCAGGTGACATGACTGTCTAGGCAGATGGATCTACAAAACTCCTTTCTCAGCTGAGCTACCAGCCAACCAAGCGACAAAACTCTTAGAGTTCACTGAGGTTGCAAGATACAAGATCAAGATACAAAAGTAAAAGAACAAAGTAGAAGAAATCATTCTATCCAACTTTAAGACTATATTGCTACAGTTAACAAAAATATGGTGTGGACAGGTGGATAAATACATTGATCAATGGAACAAAATAGAGAACCCAAAATTGAACTCACACAAGTATGGCCAATTGACTTTGACAAAGGTATAAAAGCCATTCACTGGTAGGATAGCCTTTTCAACAAATGGTGCTGGAGCAATTGAGCAGCCATAGGTAAAAATAAATTTTAAAAACCATTCTAAGGACGGCCGGGTGGCTCAGCGGTTGAGCATCTGCCCTCGGCTCAGGGCGTGATCCCAGGATCCAGGATCGAGTCCCATGTCGGGCTCCCTGCGAGGAGCCTTCTTCTCCCTCTGCCTGTGTCTCTGCCTCTTTCCGTGTGTCTCTCGTGAATAAGTAAATAAATCTTAAAAAAAAAATCTAACCCTACATCTTATACAAAAAATAACTTAAAATGGATCATAGATTTAAATGTAAAAGATAAAACTATAAAACTCAGAGAAAATATAGGAGAAAATCATCAGGTGATGATTTTGATGATCAGAAAATCATCACCTAGTTCTTAGTAACGAGTTATTAGAAATGACACTAAAAACATGATCCGTAAAAGACAAAAATGGAGAGGGGATCCCTGGGTGGCTCAGTGGTTTGGTGCCTGCTTTTGGCTCAAGGTGCATTCTGGGGTCCCGGGATCCAGTGCCAGGTGGGGCTCCCTGCATGGAGCCTGCTTCTCCCTCTGCCTGTGTCTCTGCCTCTCTCTTCTCTCTCTCTCTGTACCTATCATAAATACATACATACATACATACATACATACATCTTTAAAAAAATTAAAAGACAAAAATGGATAAATTGGACTTCATGAAAATTAAAAACATTTGTTCTACAAAAGATCTGTCAAGATGAAAGGACAAGCTACAGAAAGAGAGGAAATATTTGTAAGCTATTTGACAAAAGATCTGTATTTAGAATATATAAAGAACTTTCAAACCTCAGCAGTGTTTTGTTTCGTTTTGTTTTGTTTTGAAGTAAGCTCTACACCCAACAAAGTGGATCCCCTCAAGATCCAGCAGTTTTAAAAAAAATCCAATTATAGGGGCAGCTGGCTGGCTCACTCAGTAGAGTGTTTGACTCTTGGTCTTGAGAATCTTGAGGTCATGAGTTCAAGTCCCATGTTGGGCAAAGAGCTTACTTTAAAAAAAACCCAATCATAACATGGACAAAGGCATGGACAGTTCACCAAGTGGCGGAAAGACCACGTGAAAAGATGATTAGTGTCACTAGCCATTAGGGAAACGCAAATAACGCAAACAAAACCTACAAAAAGGGGATCCCGTGGCTCAGCGGTTTAGCGCCCGCCTTTGGCCTAGGGCGTGACCCTGGAGACCCGGGATCGAGTTCCACGTCGGGCTCCCTGCAGGATCCTACTTCTCCCTCTGCCTGGGTCTCTGCCTCTCTCTAAATAAATCTTAAACACACACACACACACACACACACACACACACACACACACACACAAAAGAAACGGATCCCCACTTTCATCCCTATTAAAAAAGTGAAAATAAAAACTCGTCACAATCCGAGTGCACGTGGCTGGCTCAGTCAGTGGAGAACTCAGGGCTACGGGTCTGAGCCCCGCATCAGGTGTAGAGATCACATTTAAGAAAACACACAACAGGGCAGCCCCGGTGGCGCAGCGGTTTAGCGCCGCCTGCAGCCCAGGGTGTGATCCTGGAGACCCTAGATCAAGTCCCACGTCGGGCTCCCTGCATGGAGCCTGCTTCTCCCTCTGCCTGCATCTCTCTCTCTCTCTCTCTCTCTCTCTGTCATAAATACATAAAAATAAATCTTAAAAAAAAAAAGAAAACACACAACAACTAGGGACGATAGCAAAGCTTGCCAAGAGTACAGAGAAGCTGGACCGCTTGTTCGTGCTGATGGGAATGTACAGTAACACGGCAGCTCTGGGAAATAGTGTGACAATTCCTCATAAAATCAAGCGTATCTTCGCAGGCCGGTCCCCCGTGGCCGCGCCTTCCCGGGCCCTTACCCCAGGGAAGCGACAGCGTCTGTCCTGCTGGCGCCCACGGGTTCACAGCAGCTGTACGGTAACGGCCTCAAGGGAGAGACCTCCCAGGTGTCCTTCGACGAGGCAGTGGGTGAACCACGGGGGACACCCACGGCGGGGGAAGGAGCACAGCACGGTCACCGTGACGGCCTGAGGGGCTCAGGGCGCCGGCTTCTCCCTCTGCAGAGGCCACGCACTGCGTGATGCCACTTGCAGGACCTCCTGAAAGCACCAGACCACGTGCCAACGAGGCCATCGGCGATTTCCGCGCGTGGGGCCGGTGGCAGGCGCGGGGGCGGGGACCGTGGCGGCCGAGGCCCCGGTGTGGCAAGACGGTGCAGAAACGCACGCGCACAGGCGTGAACGTGGAAAGTGACGAAATCCCGAGAAGGCCTGCAGTTTTTTGTTTTTGATTTTTTCCCATTTTTCTTTCTCTCTTTGTCAGAGAGAGAGCAAGAGCGGGGCGCTGGGGGCGCGGGCGGCCGAGCGGGGCCACGACCCGGGCCTGACCTGGTCAAGACCTGGGCCGGAGCAGCTGCCCAGGCGCCGTCTGGGCTTCGTGTCTGAGCGGGAGGGAGCCCGTGCCAGGGCGGCAGGCGGCGAGGGGCGCGGGCCGGGCGGAGGGCCAAGCGGGGCTCTGGTGTCAGGACGCGGGGGCGGGGCTCAGGGCGGGGGTCAGGACCCGGCGGGGCCAGGACCGGGGGCGGGGCCAGGACCGGGGGCGGGGCTCAGGACCCAGGGGTCAGGACCGGGGGTTGGGCTCAGGACGGGGGGCAGGGCTCAGGGTGGGGGGAGGGTCTGGACGGGGACAGGGCTCAAGGCGCAGGGGCGGGGCCAGGACCCGGGGGTGGGGCTCAGGGCGGGGCTCAGGACCCGGAGGTGCGGGGGTCAGGGCCGGGGGCGGGGCTCAGGACCCAGGGGCGGGGTGGTCAGTGCCGGGGGCGGGGCTAAGGGCGGGGCTCAGGACCCCGGGGGCGGGGCTCAGGGCCTGGGGGTGGAGCTCAGGGAGGGGGGGTGGGGTCTGGACCGGGGGCGGGGCTCAGGACCCAGGGGTCAGGACCGGGGGTTGGGCTCAGGACGGGGGGCAGGGCTCAGGGTGGGGGGAGGGTCTGGACGGGGACAGGGCTCAAGGCGCAGGGGCGGGGCCAGGACCCGGGGGTGGGGCTCAGGGCGGGGCTCAGGACCCAAGGGCGGGGTGGTCAGGGCCGGGAGCGGGGCTAAGGGCGGAGCTCAGGGCCCGGGGGCGAGGCTCAGGGCCGGGGGCGGGGCTCAGGGAGGGGGGGCTCGGTACCGGGGGCGGGGGCCGGAGTCTCCAACCATGGCTGCCTCCTTAATCTCAACTAATGGGCCGCAGAAGCAGGCAGAACGCAAGGACAAGCAGCTGTACTTTACGGTTTCTTTTTTTTTAATGATGGGCTTTGCATTTTTATTTATTCATTTTTTACCTAAATTCTAGTTAGTTCAGTGAAACATTGGTTTCAGGAGTAGAACTCGGTGATTCATCACTTACATACTTTCTGTGCTGTCTTTGCAGTTTTGTGAAAATCTCATGTTACTCCAACATTACAAGCTTACTTTTTTAAAAAGTTTTATTTATTTAGGTAATCTCTACATCCAACATGGAGATCGAACTCACAATCCTGAGATCAAGAGTCTTATGCTCTTCTGAGCCAGCCAGGCTCCCCTAGAGGCTGATTTTTTAAAAAGGAAAGAAAAAACATTTTTAAAAAATATTTTATTTATTTGAGAGAGGGGGAGTGGAGAGAGAGAGCCTGAGCTGAGGAGGGGCCGACTCCGCGCTGGGCAGACAGCCCGATGCAGGGCTCCATCCTGGGACTCGGAGATCATGACCTGAGCCAAAGGCAGACGCGTAATTGACTGAGCTGCCCAGGCACTGGGGGGGGGGGGGGGGGGGAACTTTAAGAAAAATACAAATTTTTTAAAGATTTTATTTATTCATGTCATGCAAGACAGAGGAGGAGAGCGGTAGAGACACAGGCAGAGGGAGAAGCAGGCTCCATGTAGGGAGCCCAATGCAGGGACTCAATCCTGGATCTCCAGGATCATACCCTGAGCCAAAGGCAGATGTTCAACCTCTGAGCCACCCAGACATCCCATTAAGAAACTAATTCTCTAAAAAATATTTTTAAAGATCTATTGCTTTTACAGGGTAGAGAAAGCACAAGTCGGGGAGGGGTAGAGGGAGAGAATCTCAAGCAGATACTGCACTGAGCATGTTGCGCGTCGTGGGGCATGATCCCATGACCCTGAAATCATGACTTGAGCCAAAATCCAGAGTTGGACTCAACCAATTGAGCCACCCAGGCTCCCCTTAAGAAATGTTTATATGATACCAGTAAGATACCTACCAAAATGGCTAAAATTGGAAAATAGCACGTACACAAGGGCATAATATTCTTTATTCCAGGGATTTCATTCTTAGATTTATACCCAGGAATGGACACATTTGCTCAAAAAAAAAGACATGCTCTAGAATGTTCATAGCAGCTTTATTCATAATAGCCAAAACTGAAAACAATCTAAATGCCTATTCACAGAATGAATAAATTGCAGTATATCTGTATAATGTAATACTCTACAACCATATGAATGACCAAACTACAACATGCAACAGTATTGATGAGCTGGAAAAGACATAATGTTGAATCAAAGAAGCTAGACATAAAAAACTACATATTATTTCACTTATTTGAAGTTCAAAACCAGGCAAAAAGAATTTATGGTGTCAGGATAATAGATGTCCTTGGGATGGTGGTGTAAGTGGCTGAAAAGGGCATGCATGCGTGGGACTGCTGCAGTGCTGGTGATTTTCCAATTCTTAATTTCTTGCTAATTTTTGTGAGCATGTTCAGTGTGCGAAAAGTAACAGCTGTACACTTGACTCATGCACTTTTCTGTATGCAAATCATACAATAAAAATTTAAGGAAGAGCAAAAAAAATGAGACACACTCAAACACTCAATAAAAAAAACTCAAATTATAAGAACTGACAATAACAAGTGCAGACAAGGATGTGGAGCAACTAAAAAGTTCATTTACAGCTACTGAAAATACAAATCAGTACAATCACTTTGGAGAGGCGTTTGGCAATATCAAAGCCGAATATACACATATCCTATGCCCCAACGACTCCACACGATTATATACACACCCAACAGAAATGTGCACATTTGTTGTCCGAAGACACGTACAAGACTGTTCATGGCAATATTATCTTAAATCAGAAACAATCCAATGTCCTTCAGTGCTGCCAGAGCTGATTAAGATCAGTTAAAGCCTGAAGTTGCAGGGAAGTGGACCTCTCTGTGGCATCCCTCCACCAGTGGGGAGCAGGAGCCAGTGGGTAAATATTCCAGCCTCCTGTTCCCCCATCCTTCACAATCTCCATAGCACACCTTTCTATCGGCTTTTTCTTAACTGCCTCACTCTTCCACTTCCTCAGGAGTCCTGAATCCTGGAATCATTGCCCCAGTAAGCTACGTCCAAGTGTTCCTCCCAAGGGGAGCCCGAACACCAATAGTACTTACTATTCCATCTACATACAGTTCACAAGCAGAGGACACCTATCTGTGATAGAAGTCAGAGTAGTGGTTACTCGGAGCCCATGTGGGGCTCGATCCCAGGACCCGAAGATCATGACCCGAGCTGAAGGCAGATGCTTAACCGACTGAGCCTCCCAGGTGCCCCCAAAGAGGTGAATTTCAACGAGCACATCCATCTTTTTTGGTTAATACACCATCTCTGTCATCCCTGGCAGTCAGAAATGGATTATTAGGGACTTGTTGGAGGCACTGGGAATGGATCGTGAAACATTACAGTGAAAGCAGGGGCACCGAAATTCCTGTGCAGGAGCGCATCCCCTTGGGACAGGCCCGAGGCATATCAGCGTGGCGCCAGGTGTGCTGTGCAGCGGTTCCGACTGCCTCCCCGGGGCCAACCCTGCCCTACTCCTTCCTTTCCCTTTCCCGCCAGTTCCTTCGACACTTGGGATGTATGGGTGAACAGTAGCAGATGGGGCTGCTGCTCTCAGTTCACTCTGGTAAGGGACCCTGCGAGCTGCTGAGTGTGGCTGCAAGCAGGGCTGCCGAGGAGCCCGCAGATCCCGGGAAGAGGGGAGCCTCGAGGAAGCAACACGTGGGCTGAACTCTTATGGGTGGACCTTGGGTCCACGAGGGCACCGAGGGGGCCAGGGTGGAGGGGCGGCCGAGGGGAGGGAGAGGCACCAGAGAAAAGTCGGGAAAGGACAGGGACGGGCCTCGTGGTAGCCGCTGGACGGAGGCAAGGACCCGCGGGAGGCCCACGTGCCGCGAGGAGAGGTTTTCTTGGCCTTAAGGCGGGTGCAGCCACAAGGGCTTCCAGGCGGGAAGGGCCAGGGTCTGTGTTCGGGAGTTGGCGAAGGTCCGCCCTGGAGAGGGGGCTGCGCGGGGCAGGCCGAGGGGGGAGTGAGAAAGATAGGGCGCCCAGGAGGCCACGGGCCCCCCCGGGCCGCTCTGGGTCCTGTGGAGCCACAGAACCGCGCGGACGCGGCGCTAGCTGCGGGGGCAAGGGCCGGCCTAGGCCTGGCTGCTTCACGGCGCTGCTAGGAAACCTGCGCGGGGCCGGGCGCGGCTGAAGCGTGCCCGGGACCCCCGGGAGAGGGTGCGGGACAGGCTGGTGGGCGGCGGCAGGCCGCGGGGCCACGGACCCCCAGGGCACCACCAGGCGGGCATCCCGCGGCGGCGGCCAAGCTCCAGCTCCTTGGACGGCCCCAGCCGGAGACCCCTCCCGCCAGGGTCTGACACGGAGGGAAGAGCGGGCTGCACCCGCGTGAAGGCCGCGGCCCGCGGCGGGAGGAACCCCGAGGGCGGGGGAAGCCACCTGGCCGTGCCCGGGTGGGACGGGGCAAGTCGGGGTGCCGATGCACTCCCGGGGGCGGGGGGGGGTGGTGGAGAGATGCCCGAAGGGCCGCTCCTCGTGCGCTGGACAGGACACCTAGCGGGAAGCCGGGGTGGTGGGTCCGGTGAGGGAGCTCCGTGCACCCGGGAGCGCCCGGCGGCTGCTGCGGGGCAGCTTCGGTGGAGCCCACACACCGCCTGGGAAAGGACAGGTTTCCCTGGAGGACAAACCGGAGCACCAGGCGCTCCCATCAGGGGCTCCCCCGGGGGCTGGACGGGCACCTGGCAGCCCCAGAGGCCTTCCAGATCCCATTCACACCTCCCCCAAGTATCCCTTAGGGCAGGGACAGAACAGGCAAAAAACAGATCAGCCCTCAACTTCATGGCCCATAGATTTCTAAGTCTGGATGGGAACTAGTAAAGCTGTTAACCAAGGAGGAAACAGGAGTTCTCGTCACTGAACTTAACACAACTAAGATTCTCAGGCTCAAACTTTTTTGGTCACTTCTGTCCCACATTCACACCAGAAACTCATTATTGCAGTTTGTGTAAGCCTGCCAAGGTGACCTGTGTCACTGAACCCCTTTCCCATCAGGTGCTTCTAACGGACCATTATCCTGACAAATGATCTTTGCGAGGAATCTGGAAAGCTGATGTTGTCCGAGATAGAAGCAGTTTGTAAAACTGGCCCTGGATTCCTCGAAAATGGGGAGAGGTTACATTCTGCATCCTTGCTTCACTTCCCAAGCCCAACTATGCTGCAGGATACAGCATTTCTGGTCTTAGACGTTTTACAAGATGAGGTTTACAGCCATTAGGTTAATGAACCACTGTAATATGCAGTGTACAGAATCAGAGAGATGCTAGGATCCCAGTGTTTTTGTGTGCTTTGGAAACAGTTGTCATTTTCTGGGATTTAGGATGTAAGCTCAAAGATACCATTTCCTCTCCTGAGGTCCAAAATCCAGGATGAATCCAGACTGCAATGTTGGCTCTACCATTGAAGAACTACGGGGCTTTCAACAAGGTACTCCGTCTGACTCTTTGAGACTTAGAATTCCTTCCAAACGTATGTAATAGGACTGTGTGAAAATCAACTAAGAGTACCTCAGTTACATGCTTGCCCAGCATCACTCTTGGATGCATATGTAAAGTCCTAGATAGGTAGACTCAGGTATGCCTATAGTTGTAGATGTCCTCCTACTACTCAAGTCTTCAATGTTAGGGTCTATACTCTAAGGACCGTCCATGTCCTAAGAGTCTTTGATGCTGGAATCTAGGGCCCAGAATACATATTTTCAATGAACTCAGGACATGCCACACCTAGGGAAGTCACATTTGTTCATCTAAATTACAGCTAATAGATCAGTATCTGTACTTTAGTAACTGCTCAGCATTTTGTAGCACTACACTAACCAGTAAGACAGCCACACTATCTGGTTCGGCAACCACAGTGCTAACAAAATTAGTCAACGCTTTCATCACAAAGTCCTACTGGACACTGCAACAGTTTAGTAAGAGTGGTGGGTGGATGAGGTGGGGCTTACTTTTAACAGGTCTTTAACCACAGAGAACAAACTTTGTCTGTTCTCCCGCAACAGTAGCTTTTCTCCCCTTTTCTCTCTACCGGGGCACCTTCCCTTCAGATCTGTTCTTTGGCCAGATTTCAAGGCAGGTACATTCTTGCCCTTTCACAAGATGCTTTCATTTTAAATGTCACCACCATGTTTTTTCTTACTGTAAGGACTGGTCTTAACCCACTTAACATATGACACGAGCTTTCTTTGACTAACTTGCTTACTAGCCAGTCCTAGCCACAGACACGGCCTCTGAAAGCCTTAATACCCCCTTCCAAGGTACTTTTTGCCTCTTGGTGCAGGGGGCTCCCTGTGTTGCTAGCAAACTAAAAAACTATTGTGGCTTGAAAATTATGGATGTTAAAAGTCCCAACAACAGAGATTTAATTGGTATAAAATGCACACACCTGGGTGTCAGGATTTTAAGCTTCCTCAGTAATTCTAATGCACAAAGTTGAGATCCACTGGACAACTAATTTAACATACAAATAATTATTTTTAATCATTACCTTAGGTTTATGAAAGATTTTTAAGAGTCGTTTTGCAAAAGCCCATTTTTGTCAAATCTGTAGAACATTTTATTTCCCTCAACTTCTCCTTTGTGTGACACCTAAAAATCTTGGGCTTCTACCCCCAGTTAGCTGCTTTGTCTTTTTGGCATTCACCCCATTACACTACCCCTCTTTTCTATCGTAGTCTGACTTAAGTGGTGGAGGGAAGAGGCCTGCCCCAGCTCACACTAGGGCTTAACTCCAACTCTCTACATAAGTTCTGCTATTTGTAATTGGGATACTAAGATTTTGGATTTGAAAGTTACTAATGCAACTGCATATTGTTTGGAGGCCTCATTTACTTTTTTAGGATTAATCTGATGAAAATCCAAACATGGAATTTTCCAACATTCCTATAATAGTCTCCCCTTTAAACTTCTGGAATTGTCATCCCAGCCAGGTATGTAACTAAATTCCAGCTTTTCTGTACAATTTAGCTGGTCCAATTACTACTTTATCCCACCATCTTTCCAAATGCTAAAAACTCTCCAATATAGTGCTCCTTTTTCATCAAATAAACACCATAATAGGGTGTTTGAGTAGCTCAGTGGTTGAGCTCAGGCTCAGGTCATGATCCTGGGGTCCTGGGCTGAATCCCATATTAGGCTCCCTCACAGGGAGGAGTCTGCTTCCCCCTCTGCCTCTGCCTGTCTCTCATAAACAAATAAAATCTTAAACACACAAACACCACAGTATAAATACATGCTCTCTATGAGCTGTAACACTGATAAAGCAAGTGAAGTTCTTTACAGTTACTTACCAGTCCGTTACATACATATATGTTGCTCATTTACTGGGTACTCTCATGTCATATCTTACTATTATTAATTGGCTTCAAGTTATCACAGTACTCTTTGTCTTTAATCCATGTAAAACTCAACTGAAATGCATCTCCTTGGTCAATCTGACCTGAACTAGGGACCAGAAGCTCAAACACCACTTGACAGTGGTGCAGGTGAATTTCCCTCACATTAAATAAAAAGGTCAACTTCTATGGCTAAATCCTTCATTCTCCCAGGCCACAATCAATGATGATGCCTTGTGGTTCTCCTAAAAATAAAATAGTCCATGAATGGTCAGTCAGTGCTGTCACAGGTCAGCCACATTCTCTCATAACAGAATAGGGCTTTCAACTGATCTCATTAAATATATAGGCTATTTTCTATGTCCCAATTACCTTCACAACACACCCTACCATTTCACATCTAGGTTACCTAAAACCACCAGTATTTGTGAAGTGCACAGTCCCTATCAGTTGTTTCTTTACTTTGCATATTATATGTGAGCTTTGCTTCTCCTAGCTTATTCTTCTGAATCAACATACTGCTAAGTCATCAGTAGATGCGTTTACTGATATTTTAGTTACAGTATAGCTGGAATGAAGCTTATTTTTGTTCTAGCCCTTCCTTTCCTTCCATTACATACTCAATACTCATGACTTCCAGTTATTCCCTTCCAATTTACCATAATCCTGTTGTTCTTTGTTTGCATTTTCCCATTCTGTTACAACTAGTTCCCTCTGCAAGAGGCTTTAAAAAATATGTACTATCACTACTAATCTTGCAGGTTTTAGAGGTTGGAGTGACATCTGAACTGAAATCTATTGAGAACCTCTCTACACATTCCGAATTTGACATTCATTCCAATCCAATAGCTTTAAGTTAGCTCCTTTCACTGGTGAAATAGCAAATTAGAAAAGTACTTTTTGCCAGGGAACTCCATATACTTTTCCCCATTACAAATCATGTAGCATCAGAAATGCTCCAAAGGCCTTAAGCCATCTACTTTCTTCATCCAATCCTAGCTGGAAACTATATTCCTAAAAACGTCCAGGCTATTTTCTTACATTTCTTGGTGTATGGGTAAACCATCATTCTAAATTTTAAAGTACCCAACAAAATACATCACTGTATTTTACGGTTTTTAAATCTTAGTTCCAATGAATAGCTTAAGACCTGGTCTTTGAGCTTGTTTAGAGGGAATTCTGGGTAACTTGACAATTAGCTGACCCAAACTGTCAAGCTTTTCAACCTCACCCTTCACTGCCAACTAAACCCACTGCTTACTCTGTCTCTATTTCTCTTGAGCCTACTTCAATCTCCTTTCCTGGGGCTAATAATCTAAGAGTGACAATAGGCCTTCATTATATCAATGTTAAGACAATGGCTTTAAAAAAAAAAAAAGCTTGTAGTATCTGCATTTGATCAGATTGCAAAATACAGAACTATATGCTATTTCAATGCATGTTTACTTTTCTATAGTTTTGGCCTAGCAGCCTGAATTTCTAGGACTATACAAATCTATAGTATTCTTCTTCGTTTCATGAGGAAATTTAATTCCTAATAACTTGAAAGCTAGAGTGTGAAAGGACTCATCCCCATCAAGACAAACTACGATCTCTTGGCATTTTACCAATAACCTTATGTATATGTTTATATACTTGTTCTAAGACTATAGGACCACTTTTTGTAAGCTTTCTAGTTTCTTTCAATACTTGGTTTCATAAGAAATCATAAAGGACACCTTCATACCTGGCCTACCTGGTCGTGTAGCTTTTAAGTACTAATAGCTAACATAATAATAACCTTAAATGGGTTTCATTAACATCTTAGAACCTCAGGCTCTTTCTAGGCATTCTTTTCTTTTTGGGATTAATGCTGAAAGAGAGTTTGTGTAACATGGAATCATGTAAGATCAGAAAATAAGGCAGATAGAAAAGTATTTTTGACCAAATTAACCCACAAAACCCACTTTCTATGGGAGGTCCAAGGGGTAGGGTAGTCTATAGTTCAGCCTCTTCCTTCTATTCTGCTTTGTCACTTGTTACATAAAAATGATTTATGAGATCCTAATAAATAGGACAGTATTTCTGCTCATAATAGTTTGGGTATATATGCCTTTGCTGCATGTTATGAAACAGCAACTTTCTGGGGAATCCAAGCTTTGTGTGAATGATGATTGATAGTCTATAAACTAACCAAGTTCTTGTCCTGCTCTGCTGGAAACAAACAAAACAAATAAACGAGACCTTTCAAAACTAGGCAAGCATAACAATCTAGAAGCTTTTTAAATAAATCTATCCTTAGACGTCTGGGTGCTGATTAGCATCATGGTTAAAAATCGCTGCAAGTAATCACATGGAGGAAGGGAACAAAGATCATTTATATGGATTAAAGTAATTTAAAATAAGTGTTCTCAAGTCACATGGGAAAGGTAAAAACTATAGAAGAACAGGGATGACAGGGCTTTCCCATTTTTAGAACATGGAGGTATAGACTCAGAACCCAGAAAGTAAATGGGACACTAAATTGTACTTAAAATGATAAAAGAAAGAAAACAGGTTTCATTCTCCGGTGGTTTCAATTTTCCTAAAAATCTTGACATGTTTGAACATCTTCTATTTAAGGACAAAACAATTTAGCACACAACAAAAAAGTGTCAAGAAGAGTGCCAAATGGACCACAAAACATTAATGAAAAAGCTTAATGTAGTTGCCAAACCTTTTCATTAGGACAGAAAAGCCATTCTGCACAAGAATCTCCACTCTATATCCAAGTTACGGTCTCCTTAACGCAATACCCACCCCAATGACACATCATTTGAGTAGTGTATGTTGGTATGAGTAATGACTATGATTCAAAGAAAAATATATCTAGTACATTCTAGGGTTTTTGTGGAGGCCGCTGCGAAACAAAGAATTTGAAGTAAACAATTATAAAATACAAAAATAAAAAACCAGGGTTTTTTTTTTTTTCTCCAAATTCCTGGTTTAATAAGGACTTGTTTATTTGAGAAAAAAGGGTCCCAAACATCAGGCTGTTCACAAAAATAACCCACAGTATCAACTTTAGAAAACAAATCTTAAGACTATTACACTAATTATTTTTCTAGAGGATGCATTTGACATGCCAACTCTCATTCACAAAAATACATTGTTACATTTGTGTTGAACAGCCCCACATAGCATTCTTATGTGGGGTATAACACACATACCTCTAACTCAAAGCTGCTCTCAGGTGCTACTCAACTAATGCGATTGCCTTTGCAGTTAGGGAAGCAACTACTGAGCTCATGTATGAATGGAAAAAACTGTACTCCCTGCATAACAAGAGATTATTTTGGAGACAGTTGGTAAAAACCACACATCCTTTTTATTGTTAAGTCATAAAGAGGTATCAAAATTAAAAGCAAAAATTACAGGGTAAGACTTAACATAACTACTAGGAGCGTCAAAGGAAGTGAAAATGGGACTAGGCGCAGGGCAATATGAATTAATGAACATGGGAAGGATAAGGATGGGGAGAACAGTGAGCATGTGCTGAAGAAGATACTAGGGGAGAGGATCTGGTGAAAATTTTGATCTTAGACAAGCGCCTAGGTAAAGAAATAATGGGACAAGATTTCTAAACCCCACTATGTGCTTAAGAGTCATCCTCGCCATTGGCGCTGTCTCTGTCATCCTCTCCTTCCTCAGCCTCTTTTTCATCATCCTTGATCAACTCCAGCTGTGAGAAACAGACACAAATAGGATGGAGTTAGAGGCACTCCATGTGTCCCTGTTCCCCCCTCCACCACCTCTTTCTTTCCTTTCCCGTGGTTTTCACCTGGTCATCCCCCCGATCTTCATTATCATCATCATCCAGTAGGTCCCCCTCCTCAGCAGAGTCATCTGCACCCCCCTCAGACTCCATCTTCACATTAGTCTCATCTTTCTTCAGGGAGCTGCTGCTCTGCTCCTCTTCTGACTTATCATTCTTCATCTCTACTGGGGATGAGAAGGACAAGTCTGTCTAGGGGCAAGTAATGTCCACAGGATGTAGACAATCCCCACTAATGATCACAGAACTGCAGCACAAATCTAAATCCTCCCGCACAAATGCCCTTCCCAATTCAAATTCCCCAAGTTTCATATTCAGTTGCTTTATATCCCACTATTCCAACATATACCTTCAACTATCTTAGTAACTAACCCAACTTTACACCCAACAAGTGGCAAGACCATTTACCTCCTTGTTTGCTCTGTTCTTTCTCAATTTTTTCCAGGCTTTCCAGTAGAGAATCCACTTTTTGTTTTATCTGGGTCAACTCCTTCTTAATGGTTTGAAGGTCATCTCCTTTCACTTTAATACAAACAAACCTCTAGATTAGAATCAACTCTAGCAGAATCTACCAGAAGCCAAACACATTTCCAACTAAACCATATGTCAATAGCCAGTAGGAGACTGCTGGGGAGAAATGGAGCCAGGACCATATTGTCCCAGTCATGGGGCTCCTCATTTTCTCAGTCGGTAGCTGAAAACTAAATTTAACGTGGCTACTCCCTTAGCAGCAGTATTCTTACTTTTTTCTGTAGGCCCACCACAGACCTCAATTATATTTGAAAGCATTTTTTGTACTGTTTCACTGACTTATACATTTCATAAATTTACAAGTGCCTAGCTTCCTAAAGTCTAATATTATAACTGGCCCCTTAATCACTACTACCTTCTCCTCTTCCATTATTTTGATTACACTAGGCCATTTGTACAAAACCTGAATGTTATTAACTAACTGCATTAATTTCCCTATTTCAACACCTAAGAAATAGCAGAATCACAAAGCTGCAATAATACATACACTTTCCAGACTTGGAAGAAGATCCTCGCTGTCCACTCTTAGAATTGAAGCCACTTTTGCCCCTTCGTGAGGTGTTTCCTGATACACGCTGACGTTTCGAGGGAACCACAGCGCGAGCAATTGGAGGAGGAGGGGGTACACGTGCTGGGTAACTGTACATCCTGTTGGATAAAAGAAAAACAGAATTCCTTCACAACTAAAACTTACTCAGCAAGATCCAAAAATGACCTTATAAAATAATAAATGTTCGTTATCTCTCAATTTGTATCTTTTTGCTAATGTCACTCAAAAGGCCAGGATAAATCTTACTTCTTTGCAGTTTTAAATACATCAGCTGGTTCAAGAAAATAACGCACGCGCACACACACCCACACGCCCAATGATGGTTGGCCTTAAGGGATGGACATAAAAGGTTCCTCAGTACTTCGGCAGTACTAATAAAGTATTGTACTTCTTACAATAAATAGCGTGCACACATTTTACCTTACTCTTTTAATATACATGCTACATTAATTCATAAATAAAAGAGAAAATATCCCAAATAAAGTACTCACAAAAAGGGATTGCAATTCAGAGTCTGCAACAGTGGTATTTATTGTGAGCTAAGTTCCTGATCATCTCATCCACAGAAAAATATAATAAATCATTACTACCAGTGATGTTCAATGCCACATAAAACTGCCAATATTAACCAGTTTTGGCCCATAAAACAAAGAGCCAGGGATGCCTGGGTGGCTCAGCGGCTGAGTGACTGCCCTCGGCTCAAGGTGTGATCCTGGAGTCTTGGGATTGAGTCCCGCGTAAGGCTCATGTGTGTAGCCTGATTCTCCCTCCGTCTGTCTGCCCCGCCCCCGTCATGAATAAATAAAATCTTTAAAAATAATAGTAAAATAAAACAAAGAGCCATTCACACGAGTTAGCTGTACATAAAAAGCCATGATCAATTCTAAGTATATTCAAGCAGAGGATACACTTATAGTTCCAATTCTAACAAGATGGAGAATATTGTCTGTTAAGTTTGCTATTCACTAGTGCCTAAATCCACTACCCAGCACACACTCAGCTCTCTGTCAAAACAAACAAACAAAACCACTGGTTACTCAATGCTGCTTCCACTGGAGAAGTATCCTAGTGAGTATGTTTAGTAAAACATACACTGGGTTTCTTCACTGTGTGAAGCGAAAACTTGGAGTTTACTCTCATGTTTGTAAAGAGAAAATTCAAAGTACAACAGAAACACTTCGACATACTACTAGGAAAAAAAAGAACCTCGTAATTCCGTACTTTTTTAGTAACTAATTTAATTCCAAGCCCCAGGTTATTGTTCTATACAAACTACCCATAAATTGCTGCTCTGCAATAGTAAGTTTTAAGGAGCAAAAGTAATGCATGAAAAAGCCTTAAAATTTTCTAATTCATATATATGACTAGTCTCCCTTTAATACATCTTGTCAATGGCTAATCTCCTATGAATTTCTCAATCTCCAATCCTCCAGGTAGTTGTAATTATCTTCTCAACCCCATTTAATCTAAAACGTTTTCATACTATAACATAGTAGTATTTCTTTTTAATACTATACTTAGGAATAGCTATGACAGGAACATTTTCCTAGATTAAGAAAGAGCACACTTACACAGGCCAAACAAGAGGGTGAAATCTTCACTTAAGCACTTTTTAGCCAAGATCATGCAGTATGTTTTCTCTTGAAGCACAGTTTTTGTCAAGTACTAAAGAATCAACGATGTGGTAAAATTACTAAAACACTCGTGATTCTTGTTTTAAGCTCTATTAAGGAAAAGGAACACTTAAATTTGAGCCCCAGGAAGTAGGAGACTGTAGGACTCAAAAAGTAGGAAGGTATTAGTATTAGTGCTTGTATAAAGGTTTCTTCTCAGTAGACAAATTTTAAATAAATGAGTAATTAAATTATCAGTTTTGGTTGATTATGGGAATTAATACAAACAAAAAAGATACTGAGTATAGTAACATTTTATTATCATCACCCCTTTCATACATAAAGCTTTTCTTCTTTTGGCCCAATAATTTCCCACAGTATAATTCAACAACTGTAAAATAGAAAAACTCAGAAACCACTATCCTTTGTGCAATATATTTTAAAAGCAATTTCTGGAGGTAAACGAAGGTGACTTATCTTTATCTCTGGATATGAAACATCTCATTCCCCAATCTTGGCAGATTTAAAGATCTAAATTACCCCTTCCCAACCAAGCCACTCCCTGGCACCACTCTGGAAACCAATGATCTTGTCATTCCAGATTTCCTATACTTGATGGCACTAGAATTTCCTTTTGAACCATACAATTTCACCTGTGGTAGGTAAAATTACCACAATGAAAATGAGGCAAAAGATGCAGTTTCTTTTGAATATATGTAATAGTCTCACAAATATGAATGAAAGTCAAATGCTCTAGTTTTCAGAAAAAAATTTTTCGAAGATTAACTGGTAATGCTCAAGGGCTACTAGTGCCATGAACTTAATTCCTGCTTAAGCAAAAAATGGGACTATTGAAAAACAAAGATTCCTCTAAGGAAGTTTAAGTAGACCTTCCTTGTAAAATGTCAAAGTGCATGATTATGGAAACATAAAGAGAAAATCATACCTACACTTCAATAACCCTCAAGGTCAAAGAGATAGAAAATACAAAGCTCAGTACCACAGATTCAAGCAGTAGCTACAAATTAACCATTTTCCACCACAAGAAAACCCTGCTAATCAAGACTAATACAATCCAAGTAATTAAAAAATCTTCATGAAAGCTTCACTATTATCAAAGGAATAAGAACGTAACTCTAATTTTAACTGCACCCTAATCAGAAATCTGGACATTATGTGTTGCCCAAATAAATAATACCATTTTAAAGAAATTAAAGCACTTTTGGACACACATTAGCTAGCTAATTATCTGAACAGATAAGACAAACTCTCTTAATCGCTAAGCAAAACCATAAGCATTTCAAGTCATTTATTAAAAATTAAAGTTTACAGAGGTGTCAGGCTAGCTCACTTAGTAGAGCATGACTCTTGATCTTGGGATTTTAAGTTCAAGCCCAATGTTGGATGTACAGATGAGAAAGGTAGGTTTACAAGGGAAGCTTAAGTGACTAGCTTTGGATCTCAAAAACCTTGATTCATGCTATTAAATTTTGATCGTTACCAAAATAGAAACAACTAGAACATATTTTCAAGAATCTGTATTCTCCTGAATTTATCTAACGTACCATACCTACTCTGGTCTTAAAAATTTTAGATTAAAAACTATAGGATTTGTCCTGATGTCTTCATTTGGGAAGCTATTTTAACACAAAATCAGACGTTTCCAGGAAAGACAACCTGAAAATCCACCTGAAAATTTTCTAAACAAAAAATAATCTGGGCAGCGCCACCTTCAGCCCATGGTGTGATCCTGGAAACCAGGGATTGAGTCCTGAGTCGGGCTCCCTGCATGGAGCCTGCTTCTCCCTCTGCCTGTGTATCTCTGCCTCTGTGTCTCTCATGAATAAATAAAATAATTAAAAAAAAAAAAATCTTTGAGATTTAAAGAAATATGGACTTAAAATTACATAAAATGAACTTACAAAAATGTTGGGTTTTATTTAAGTATTTTCCACATGTTAAAAGGAAGTTTATACCATAATCTTTAATTATACATTTAAGGTAGTATCATGCTACCTTTACCACATGAAAACAAATGACAGGATTTTAAACTCTTGAGGGGTTTGTACTATCTATAGTCTAGTGAAGAAAGTTTTAGTAGTTTTAAAAGATAGTGGAAAATAACCCAATGTGTGGCATAGAATTTACTTAAAATGAAAAAAAAAAAATGGGGTGGAGTGGGTGCCTGACTGGCTCAATCTATTAAATTCATGATCCTGAGGTCCTGGGATTGAGCACCACCATTGGGCTCCCGGCTGATCATGGAGTTCACATCTCCCTTTCTTTCCCTCTGCCTGCCACTCCCCTGCTTGCTCTCTCAAATAAAATCTTTAAAAAAAAAATTTTTTTAAATCACAAGTAAGCATTCTGTCTAGATTTGGTTTTGTTCTTGCATCAGTGATTTTTAACTTTATTGTGAATAGGTAGATTTATAGAATTTTAGCAGTTTCAAAGATTATCACTCACCGCCCACCCTAAAGTCCAAACAACATGGTATTCTATAAAATCAATCACTATAGGAAAATCAGAGATAAGCAGGGAGAAACATCGTCTTGAAATTCCATTATAAAATTTTAAATAATAGAAGATATACTTCCTAATCCTTGAATAAAATTAGAATGGGGTTGCATGTTTTATTTACTTATTAGAGAGATGAAATGAGATAGAGCATAGGCAGAGAGGAGAGTTGAGAAGCAGGCTCCTGATGAGCAGGGAACTGACCTGGGGGCTCCAACCCAGGACCCTGGGATCATGACCTGGGCCAAAGGCAGATGTTTAACTGAGCCACCTCAGCACCCTTGGGATTGAATTATTTAAACTCAATTTTGAAAAGTCAGTATTGTACGAGGAGGAAGTAATCTTACTAGATTGCTCATACCTATAAATTGTGTCATGCAGCTTTTACTTTTTCATTTTATGATTTATTTTAGAGAATTAGTCAGGCGAGGAGCAGAGGGAGAGAGAAGTGCATTCTCCTTGCTTACTAGCACGGAGCTCACAAGCTGAGATCCTGACCTGAGTTGAAATGACGAGTCAGATGTTCAACTGACCAAGCCACTCAGGTGGCCCTGTGGTCTTTAAGATTTTGGGAGTCCTAGAATATCTGACAGTAGGTTTTCAGAATTATCTATTTGATAAGTATTATACCTAAACTTATTTTTATGTTACCGCTCAGATTATATTTTTTTAAAGATTTTATTCATTTATTTATGACAGACACAGGCAGAGGAGAAGCAGGCTCCATGGAGAAAGCCCGACACGGGACTCAATCCCCAGTGCCAGGATCACACGATGGGCAAAAGGCAGGTGCTAAACTGCTAAGCCAACTGAGCTGCCCTAAATCTCAAAGACTTATGAGTAGGATATAGATACTGCTTTCTTTATAGAAGAATGGGGGGGGGGGGGGGCTTTAAAACATCTATGTAATGTTTAACTCAGGTTTACATTTTTTTTCAGGTTTACATTTAAACGTAAATATGAAACTATGTCTTTTAAAAAAGGAATCCCAAAAAATCTACTTTTATGTTGCCAGAATGCTCGCTGTTGTGCTTAAAAATAAACAAACTACCTAAATTTTTACAATTTCTGTGCTTATTTCTAAAATAAGAGACAACTTCTAAACCTTATTTGCAGGTATTTTTCCACAAACATGCTGCCTTGGTAAGCCTTCTTGGGAGAAGCCAAACTGAATATAACTGCGAACATAAACTTGTTTTGCTAATGCAACTTATGGATACAGTGCCAATCACCAATGAAGTTTGCTTAGTTCACTTAATGTTCCTTAAGTCCACGTTTTTATCCAATGGTCCAAAGTATCTGTAGGACAATGAAAAACAGCAAGCCCTGTTCATCTTAAGGATAAAGATCTTAAGGATAAAGGATAAAGGATCATTCAAAACATAGTGGGATGCAAACTACTAAATTTTAAAGAAAAAAAAAATTCTAAGTAAAGAAAAGACAAAAATTACCTACCAACGTTGTGGGTTTAAGAAAACTGGCCAAAGAACAATGATCAAAGCTTGGAACACCACATGCATCTCTGCTTACAAAAAGGAATTAACAGCCCTTATACATGTAGAACCAATGCTGTCAATGAATAAATGGTTCTACAATCTTCTTTCAAAAAAACAACGGTTTATAGAATTTAGGGGTTATTTTTGCAAATTCAAAGATACATTTGAAATTTTAATACATACAATTGAAAACTGCCTCACTGATTTATTTACAACTCTGCAAGAGAGGGGATAAAAATGAACTGTACCCACTCATTTTAAATGCATCCAATTTTATGTATTTTTTTTAAAAAGCTGCATCTAAAATTAAGAAAAAACAGGATTTGACCTGATGTATTCATTTGGGAAGCTATTTGAACATAAAATCAGATGTTTCCAAGAAAGACAACCTGAAAATTCACCTGAAAATTTTCTAAACAAAAATAATCTGAGTGATAAGATGTGGGTTGCTTTGATCAATTCTTTCAGAAATATAACTGGTTCCAAGACTATGTTTAGAAAAAAAAATTTTTTTGAACCCCTCTCTTCACTTCTGCTTACCAAGCTTCACATTCAGGTGACAATCTAATACACAAAATTTCCTAAGAATAACAACTTTTCTCATTTGTCATAATGTTAAACCACATATACTCCCCAACGTCACTTTGAATCTTTTCCAATGATAGTGTCTTAAAAACTGTCAAGTGTGGTCTAATCTTTATTAATTATAAAGCCAAATCTAGAAAACAGTATTTATTATGAATATTGTTTATGGACCATATGTTAACACCATGTAAGCCCACTCATTCCTATATTCTCATTTTACCAAGCCAGGCCAGAAGAGTAAACTTATTTGCTTACAATAAAATTTCTTTTGATCTGTCTGAGAACACACTTTTATGGTTGCCAGGGAATAGGGTAGAGAGGATTAGAAAATCACATCATAGTGAATTTTTTGAGAAGTATGGAACTATCTCAATCTTGGTTACACTGTCAGATACACGTTTTTTTTTTTTTTAATTTTTATTTATTTATGATAGATAGTCACACGGAGAGGGGGGGGGGAGGGAGGGAGGGAGGGAGGGAGGGGGAGAGAGAGAGAGAGAGGGGGGGGGGGGGGCAGAGACACAGGCAGAGGGAGAAGCAGGCTCCATGCACCGGTAGCCGGCCGTGGGATTCGATCCCGGGTCTCCAGGATCGCACCCTGGGCCAAAGACAGGCGCTAAACCGCTGCGCCACCCAGGGATCCTCTACACCTTGTTTTTATGATGTATGTTGAAACTGTACAAAGAGTAAATTCTGCTGTATATAGGAAAGAATCCTATCTTCTATCTTTCCATTCTTTAATTTCTTTGTTAGTTTCTGCCCCCACCATCATCAAAACGAACACTGTTCGGTCAAAGTTACCAATGATCCTCACTTCTAATTCTATTTTTTTTTTTTTTAAAGATTTTTATCTACTTACTCATGAGAGAGAGAAAGAGAGAAAGAAAGAGAGAGAGAGAGAGAGGCAGAAAGAGAAGCAGGCTCCATGCAGGGACTCGATGCTGGGTCTCCAGAACCACACCCTGGGCTGATGGCAGCGCTAAAATGCTGAGCCACCTGGGCTGCCACTAAATCTTTCTTACTTAACATTTATATTTATCCCTCTAATCTTTTATTTTTCAAATATTTATTTATTCATTAATGACAGAGAGAAGCAGAGAAACAGGCAGAGAGAGAAGCAGGCTCCATGCAGGGAGCCTGATGTGGGACTCAATCCCAGGACCCCGGAATCACGCTGTAAACCAAAGGCAGACGCTCAACCTCCTGAGCCACCCAGGCATCCCTATCCCTCTACTCTTTTTTTTTTTAAAGATTTTATTTATTTACTCATGAAAGACAGAGAGAGAGAGGCAGACACAGGCAGAGGGAGAAGCAGGCTCCATGCAGGGACCCTGCCATGGGACTTGACACCAGGACTCCAGGATCAGGCCCTGGGCTGAAGGTGGCGCTAAACCACTGAGCCACCCAGGCTGCCCCCTCTACTCTTTTAATACACATTCACACACCTGGGATATTTCATGCTTCTGGTTTTTCTCCAGCTTTTATCCTTTATGGCCTTCTCATCTACCCAAACTGATTCCTATCTCCTCAGTCTTTCAAAATTGCAGTGTACCAGGGATCTCTACTTTCTATCTCCATTCATCTAGTATTTTGGTTTTAAGACCTACAAGCAGACATTACTGTGTCTCCATATAAGCAATCGCCTATTTAACATCTCTCAAAGTGAAAAAAAAAAAAAAATCTCTCAAAGTGAATGTGTAATAAATACATCTAAAGGGCAATCTGTGACTATTCATTCCCCAACCTAGTTCCCAAGTTGTTCTCCTAACACAGATTTTTGCAAATTCCAAGTTTCTAGTTGTCCAGGCCAAAATTTTGGTGATATTTGATTCTTTTCTCTCAACCTTCACAGTGATCTATAAGCAAATGTGTCTGGATAAACTTTAAAATTCAACTACTCATCATTCCCGCTGCCACCTCTCTGGATCCTTCCCCAAATGACCGCTACTCTAGGTAATTCTATCAGCCACTAATTATCTGTTTTCAGAATAATTCTGTTAAAACACAAGTAAGATTTTCTCATGCCTCAGCTCAAAAGTCTCTAACGGCTGGCTTCCCATTATCATTTTAGTAAAAGCTAAAGATACCTTAACTTCCTTCAATGTGTTCAACCAAGACATCTTTTCTGACATCGTTTATTTTCCACTAGTGTAGCACCCCTGGTACCTTTCCTAAGGGGCCTTTAGCAAAGAACTTGTCACAAGTCAAACTATCAAGAAACCAAACCTATCTTTATAATTGGAAGGCTAGGAGTACTGACTGGCTCTTTTCCCTAGCTTCATAAAAACTATGGGGGTTTTTCCCCCTAAGGAAACCAAACAAAAGTGAGTTGAATAACCTACCACAAACTTGCATCATTTTTGAAGCTATTACAAAATAAAAATCAGATCTTATTCCTGTAGAGGATGTGTCTAGATTATCATGTCATACTTTCTTTAAAGAAATCACAGAAATTTCCACTGGTTTCTCCTGCTATTATGTATTTTGTACCCTATTAATCTGCTTTCCTTGCTAAACTCCACTAATCTCACAGTTAACACATTTATTATTGTAAAGTAACAAAGGTTCTGGGAAAAAAGTTTACCTGCCTGAATTAGTCAAAGTCTATTTAGTGGATTTTTTAAAAAAGATTTTATTTATTCATGAGAGAAGCAGAGACACAGGCAGAGCAAGAAGGAGGCTGCCCATAGGGAGCCCAATGTGGGACTCCATCCCAGGACCCAGGACGCAGGATCACACCCTGAGCCAAGGGCAGATGCTCAACCACTGAGCCATGCAGACTTCCCTTGGTGGACTTTTTTATTTAGATTACAACTCTTAAGAGGATAGAATCAAAGTATCACCTTACCCAATTTATCAGAGTACCTTCTCAGGACACCTGGGTGGCTCAAAATGAAGGCTCAGGGTCAGACTCTGGGGACCGTGAATGAGTCCCTGCATTGAGTCCCGCATCAGGCTCCCTGCATGGAGCCTGCTTCTCCCTCTGCCTGTGTCTCTGCCTCTCTCTCTCCTCTCTCTCTCTCTCTCTCTCTCTCTCTCTCTCTCTCTCGGTCTCTCATGAATAAACAAAATCTTTAAAAAACCCCAAAACAAAGAATACATTATCTCTTTTTTCTTAAAGACGCTATTTATTTCAAAGAGAGGAGGAGCACAAACAAGGGAAGCAGCAGGTAGAGGGAGAGAAGCAGGCTCCCCCACAGAGCAGGGAGCTTCACGTGGGGGCTTAACCTCTGCACCCTGAGATCATGACCTGAGCTGAAGGCAGATGCTTAATTGGCTAAGCCACAGAGATGCCTCCCTTCTCTTTCTTTTTTTTTTTTTTTTTTAATTTTTATTTATTTATGATAGTCACATACAGAGAGAGAGAGAGAGGCAGAGACACAGGCAGAGGGAGAAGCAGGCTCCATGCCCCGGGAGCCCGACGTGGGATTCGATCCCGGGTCTCCAGGATCGTGCCCTGGGCCAAAGACAGGCGCCAAACCGCTGCGCCACCCAGGGATCCCTCTTTCTTTCTTTCTTTCTTTCTAAATTATTTCCTTTTCAGGGATCTCTCTCTCTCTGTATGTGACTATCATAAATAAATAAATAAAAATTAAAAAAAAATAATAAATTATTTCCTTTTCTTTTTTTGAAAAAGATTTTATTTATTTATTTATTTATTTATTCATTCATTCATTCATTCATTCATAGAGACAGAGAGAGAGAGAGGCAGAGACACAGGCAGAGGGAAAAGCAGGCTCCACGCAAGGAGCCCGACGTGGGACTCGATCCAGAATCTCCAGGATCACACCCCGGGCTACAGGCGGCGCCAAACCACTGCGCCACCGGGGCTGCACCCTTCTCTTTATTTCCCTGAAAAATTAGTTTCTTTCATACTCCATCAATACTCCTTGTCAGCTTTCTGCTGAAACTGCAGTTTAAGTCCTCCAACTTCCTGCCTGGAGAGGAGTCCAGTCATTACAACCCTCATACTAAGGATACTCAAAGTTCATTTGACCCAGTGAGACTTAACAACTTTGCAGCATTATAGACCTGCACTGTCCAAATGAATAATCATTAGCCATATGTGGCTATTTAAATTAAAATCTCAGGACAGGGGGATCCCTGGGTGGCGCAGCGGTTTGGCGCCTGCCTTTGGCCCAGGGCGCGATCCGGGAGACCCTGGATCGAATCCCACGTCAGGCTCCTGGTGCATGGAGCCTGCTTCTCCCTCTGTGTCTCTGCCTCTCTCTCTCTCTCTCTCTCTGTGTGACTATCATAAATAAATAAAAATTTTTAAAAAATAAATAAAATTATTAAAAAAAAAAAATCTCAGGACAGGGATCCCTGGGTGGCTCAATGGTTTAGCACCTGCCTTCGGCCCAGGGCATGATCCTGGAGTCCCGGGATTGAGTCCCGCATCAGGGCTCCCTGCATGAACCCTGCTTCTCTCTCTGCCTGTGTCTCTGTCTCTCGTGAATAAATAAATACATAAGAAAAAAATCTCGGGACGCCTGGATGGCTCAGTGGTTGAGCATCTGCCTTCATTCAGCTCAGGGTGTGGATCCTGGGATCCACGACAGAGTCTGGCATTGGGCTCCCTGCATGGAGCCTGCTTCTCCCTTTATGTCTCTGCGTTTCTCTCTCTCAATGTGTGTCTCTCATGAATAAATAAATCTTAAAAAAATATTAAAATCTCAGTTCCGGGATCCCTGGGTGGTGCAGTGGTTTGGAGCCTGCCTTTGGCCCAGAGCGTGATCCTGGAGACCCGGATCGAATCCCACGTCGGGCTCCCGGTGCATGGAGCCTGCTTCTCCCTCTGCCTGTCTCTGCCTCTCTCTCTCTCTCTCTGTGACTATCATAAATAAAAATTAAAAAAAATAAAAAAATAAAAAATAAAATCTCAGTTCCTCAGTCACATTAACCACATTTCAAGTGCAGAACAACCATATATGACTAATGTCCACAACACTAACCACATAGATACAGAATATTTCTATCACCGAAGAAATTTCTAAGACTAACTGTTCTAGCTTGTTGCTTCCACAGGTGTTTACTGCCTACCTGTAATTTCCAGATAGCTTAGAATTGTGTGATTTTTCAGTCTATAACAAAACCATAATCCTTATAAACTAGTAAATGTCCTTAATTATAAAGTGATAGTTAACCACATGTCCTGTGATCACAAGGGACAATAGTAAAACTATAAAAAAACTGGAAACAGAAATAAACCTCAAAAGTATACTGCATGCAGAGACTTGTATCTACAATATACAAAGCATTACACTAAAAAAAAACCAATATAAAAAATAAGCAAAAGATCTGAATACATTTCTCCAAAAATAAATATCCAACAAGCACATGCATACTCAACATCATTAGTTTTGGGGTTTTTTTTCCCCCCCCACCCAGTAATCTCTACATCCAACATGGGGCTTGAACTCACTCTAAGATGGTACTATTTGGACTGAGTCAGCTAGGTGCCCACTCCACATTACTAATTTTTAAGAAAATGCAAACCAAAACCACAATGGGATAACATTATTTACCTTTAATTAGCATAGTTAAATAACAAAGGCAGATAATTATAAAACAAGTATCGCCAAGGATGTGGAGAAAGTAGACAAGTCCTATGTGGCTGATAAGAATGTAAAATGCTGGGATCCCTGGGTGGCGCAGCTGTTTGCCGCCTGCCTTTGGCCCAGGGTGCGATCCTGGAGACCCGGGATTGAATCCCACATCGGGCTCCCGGTGCATGGAGCCTGCTTCTGCCTCTGCCTATGTCTCTGCCTCTCTCTCTCTCTCTGTGTGACTATCATAAAATAAAAAATAAATTAAAAAAAAAAAAAGAATGTAAAATGCTACAAATGCTTTGAAAGACAGTATAGCAGGGACACCTGAGTGGCTCAGTGGTTGGGCGTCTGCCATCCTAAAGTTCCAGGATCGAGTCCCACATTGGGCTCCTTGCAGGGAGCCTGCTTCTCCCTCTGCTTGTCTCTGTCTCTCATGAATAAATAAATAAAATCTTAAAAAAAAAAAAACAAAAAAACAGTATAGCAGTTCTTGAGGTTAAACACGGAAATGTCAGAACCAAAAATTCTTTATATATATCTATTTCTGAGATGAAAACATAGGATTATGCAAAAATGTGTATACAAATGTGCATAGTAGCATCATTCAAAATGTGAATGACATCTGCAATAACCGACCAACTAATGGATAAACCAAATGCGGTATCTTTCATATAATAGAATATAATTAAGCAATAAAAAAACGAAGCACAAGGGATGCCTGGTGGTTCAGTCAGTTAAATGCCTGCCTTTGACTGAGGTCATGATCACAGGGTTCTGGGATGGATTCCCACACTGAGTTCCCTGCTTAGCAAGGAGTCTGCTGCTCTCTCTTCAACTCCTCCCTGGCTCATGCTCTCTCAAATAAAAAAAATACTTAAAAAAAAAATGAACATGGCGCTAACACATAGTACAACATGGATGTACCATTAAGTATTTAGTGGAAGAAATCAGTTATAAAAGACATGATCCTGGGGGTCCAGGGATCCCTGCTCAGTGGGGAACCTGCTTCTCCCTCTCTCTTTGCCTGCTGTTACCCCTGCCTGTGCTTTCTCCCAAATAAATAAAATCTTAAAGAAAAAAGAGGTAAACTTTATCTTAAAAGATTTGAGAAAGTGGGATCCCTGGGTGGCGCAGTGGTTTAGCGCCTGCCTTTGGCCCAGGGCGCGATCCTGGAGACCCGGGATCGAATCCCACATCGGGCTCCCGGTGCATGGAGCCTGCTTCTCTCTCTGCCTATGTCTCTGCCTCTCTCTCTGTGACTATCATAAATAAATAAAAATTAAAAAAAAAACAAAACAAAAAAGATTTGAGAAAGTGCTTGCAAGGTAAAAGAACAAGCAGGGGGAAGGGTAGAAGGGAGAGGAAGACTACTTCTCACTGGGCAGGTACTGAATCCCAGGATTCTGAGATCAGGACCTGAGCTGAAGGCAGATATGTAATGACTGAACCATACAGACGCCCAAATAAAGCTAAATTAAAAAAAAAAGAAAAAGAAAAAGGAAAAATTAAGATCAAGGAGAATGACAAAATCTAGCTGAATTAAGAGTATCATGAAGCAGAATCCTTTTTTGTTTTTTTAAGATTTTATTTATTCATTCATGAGAGAGGCAGAGACACAGGCAGAAGGAAAAGCAGGCTTCCTGCAGAGAGCCTGATGTGAGACTCGATCCTGGGACCATGGGATCACAACCTGACTCAAGGACTGAGCCACCCAGGTGCTCCCATGAAGTAGAACCTAAAACAGCAGAGGCCATCTCTGGATTAGAGGTCATAACGAGAATGCCACTTAATTCAGAGCCATAGGGATCCCTGGGTGGCGCAGAGGTTTAGCGCCTGCCTTTGGCCCAGGGCACGATCCTGGAGACCCGGGATCGAATCCCGCGTCGGGCTCCCGGTGCATGGAGCCTGCTTCTCCCTCTGCCTGTGTCTCTGCCTCTCTGTCTCTCTCTCTCTCTGTGTGACTATCATAAATAAATAAAAAATAAAATAAAATTAAAAAAAAAAAAATTCAGAGCCATATAGCAGATTCTCTGATGGAGGGTCAAATGCTTCACCAGCAAAGTATTTCCCACCTACTTAACAGTTCAGTACACAATAAAAATAAGCAAACACCCGAAAATGAAAGCTAAGTGAAATGAATATATTGTCAAAATTTAAGTTAATAATCCAAGTATAAAAAAAAAAAAATAATCCAAGTATATTTATACTAAACTATGCCTTCAACTAAAATCCTCCTGGCAGCTATCAGGTGCCATGCAAAAGATAAAACCAACAGAAGGCTTCAAAGCAAATATAAAATTTCACCTTATGCTTAAAATGACAGCTAGTGGGATGCCTGGGTAGCTCAGTGGTTTAATGTCTGCCTTCAGCCTAGGGCGTGATCCTGGAGTCCCAGGATCCAGTCCTGCATCAGGATCCCTGCATGCAGCCTGCTTCTCCCTCTGCCTCTGCCTCTTTCTCTTTCTGTGTCTCTCATGAATAAATAAATTAAAATCTTAAAAAAAAAAAAAAAAAGACATCTAATAGATTCCCTCAGCTTTTCCAAGTAGTTAAAAAAAACTCTCTTGGACTCTGAATCATATGCCTTTTGAAAGAGACGGTCCCACCCAATTCTTCAAAACCTTTTCCTCCAGGTCCAGTGCTACTCAAGAATGTTTGAAAAACAGGAAAAAAGGAGGCAGGGAAGATGACAGCACCACTAATCCCAGTAACATATGGGGCGGGGGGGAGGGCACAGCTTCAATCTATAGCCACTATTTCTCTAATTAATTAATCCAAAACCTAAAGCTTTCTGCGCCTAGAACAAATAAGCACTTAACTATTAGTTTAATGTCATGGTTAGCGTCTTTCACTTGGCTTGCATTTCAAATGGAGAGTCCTCCACCACTGTACTTCACCTCAAATCCTCACATGTCTACAAGGACACCTTCCTAGAACAGACCTTTTATTTATTCTTTTTAAAGATTATTTATTTATTCATGATAGTCACAGAGAGAGGAGAGGCAGATACACAGGCAGAGAGGAGAAGCAGGCTCCATGCAGGGAGCCTGACTTGGGACCTGATCCCAGGATTCTGGGATGGCACCCTGGGCCAAAGGAGGCGCTAAACCGCTGAGCCACCCAGGGATCCCCAGAACAGAGCTTTTAGAGAATTATCAACAATAGTTTGCCAAAATTCAAAACCTCAAACCCTCTAAACCTCCCTTTCACATAACCTTTAAATAGTATAATCTTACTCATAAAACAATAAATTACGCTCAGACCAGTCCTCCTCAGAAATTCCTATACCTCTCTACTGCAACATTTACAATGTTAACTACTTAGTACATCTTTTTTCCCTTCAATTTCTTTGGCAGAAGCTTACAAATTTTACAACTTTCAACATCAAAAAACCACGTTTTGCACACAGGGGTGACTCATACAACTCCCATAGTTTTATACATAGATGCCCATGACTAGTCATCCTTAAACAGAAAACTACTTTTGAGGCTGTATCCTACCAAAGAAAATATTTTGGTTAATGAATCTTAGGGTAATTCAAAATATGTATGGCAGTTTATAGCATATCTGAAACAGATTTGGCAATGTGTCTCTGATTGTCAGATAAATACATCTATCTAAAATGGTAATTCCACATGTATCCACAATTTATATTAAATTCATCCCAAAACTTTGAACAGCTATAAAATTAAGAATGCCCTTAAGAACAAAAAGAACAAAAAAAAAAAAAAAAAAGAACAAAAAGAAAAGACAAGCTTAATTCAGGTAATCAATGAAAAAGATTATTTACGGAAAAAAACCTAGTAATAATCATTTCAATTTTTCATCATTAAAATGTTAAAATCTAATTGTAATAATGCTAAGATATTAGCAAACACATTTAGTTAACTTTGGAAGAAAGGCATAGAAGGTATGTTATGCCATAATACATATCAACAGCAAAAACATGTATTAAGAATCCTTTAAGGGCAGCCCCGGTGGCTCAACGGTTTACCGAGGACCTCAGCCCACGGCGGGGTCCTGGAGACCCGGGATTGAGTCCCATGTCAGGCTCCCTGCATTACAGCCTGCTTTTCCCTTGGCCTGTGTCTCTGCCTCTCTCTCTCTCTCTCTTCTGTGTCTCTCATGAATAAATAAATAGTTAAAAAAAACAAACTACAGTAATCTTTAATGTCAGCAGGTAACAGTTTTAACTTTTCTATCCACACCCCAAATTAGAATCAAGGCCGGATTATAGCATAAAGCTACAGAACCTGATCCCGTTGTCTCTTCAGGAGACCATATACTAAAATATAAGTAACTTGTTAAGTCTTAATATTTGATTACCCTCCAGTTTTAAAGGTAAAGTATTTATAACCCTTGGGGCTTAATCACAAATGCCCACTCATCTCCTAACAAAAACACAAGTTATTCTAATTCTCCTAAGAAAACATCGTTAATTACCTTCTTCCTGATAACTAAGTGTTTCTCCTTATGAAACACCCAATGCAGGCAAGCCCAGGTGGCTCAGCGGTTTAGCGCCACCTTCAACCGAGGGCCTGATCCTGGAGTCACGGGACTGAGTCACACATTGGGCTCCCTGCATCGAGCCTGCTTCTCCCTCCCTCTGCCTGTGTCTCTGCCTCTCTCTCTCTCTCTCATGAATAATAAATAAAATCTTCAAAACAGATAAACACCCAATGCATCTCAAAACTCCAGTGCAAAGTCAAGCTACTGATGATTAAAGTACATAATGACTTTATGAAGTATTCTGGTCTACTTTCTCACATATCCTCATACTCCCTCATCCCTGGGGGGGGAAGAACCTGAAATCTAATCAAGTTGCAAGTCTATCCAGCAGGTCAAAAAAACACAGGTGGCAGACAAACTTGCTATAAATATGTAAAAATAAAACCCACAAAACCAAACCTGTGGGAAAAGGATGAGATTAAGAAATGTTATTAAGTATAAATGGTACTGGGATTATGTCTATAAAAAAAGCAGTCTTTATCTTTTACTGTACACTACTAGTCTCTTTTTTGTTTTTAAAGAAAACTAGAGAAGGGCAGAGGGAGAGAGAAAATCTTAAGCAAGCTCCAAGCCCAGCGTGAAGCCCAACGCAGGGCTTGATGTCACAACCCTGATATCATGACCTAAGCCAAAATCATGAGTCAGATGCTTACCTGACTGAGCTACCCACGTACCCCCACACTGTTCTCTTTTACATATATGTAAATTGACATGTTCCAGAAAACAGAAAAAATAAAACAAAAACTTTAAAAAGGATGTCCAAAAAACAAAAACTAACCACTGTTCATTTCACTATGCATTAGTTGGTAAGACTGTTGTCACACAGAAGAATGAGTTATGCTATAGATACTAGATTTTTTGGGAAAATTGGTGGAATATCCACAATTCCCTTCATTTTGGTTATGTGCCAACAAAATATATGCCAGTGTTTAATAGGATTAATAAAATACTAATTTAGAAGCATAATTTTTAGCAAATTTAGTACATAAGAAATCTCAAGATCTTAATAAACAGGAATGATTCCTCATGCTCTAAAGACTGGGAATTCTTCAACTGATTAGTTATAAATAGTTACAATATTTGGGGGTCACTGCATTTATAATACAATTTCTTATGTTTCAGGTTTCCTTTAGTTTTCAAAGCCACTCCTATTAGTAAGCATCAGCTGCCTCTCTACCATAAGAAAAGTAGAACTCATAATCTCAGGAAGCTAGATAATAAAGAAATGACCTAGGGGTGTCTGAGTGGCTCAGGCAGTTAAGTGTCTCACTTTGGCTCAGGTAATGATCTTGGGGCCCTGCTATCAAGCACCATGCCAGGTTCCATGCTCAGCAGGGAGTTTGTTTCTCCCCCTTCGGTCCACCCCTGCTTGTGGCAAGCTCTCTAATAAATAAAATCTTAAAAAAAAGAAAGAAAGAAAGAAAAAAAAATCTAAGGGAATGCCAAATTTCGATCTTGAAGTATTTAAGTGAATTTTCTATTCTTAAGGATATCTGAAGGAACTGGATACAGATTTAACCCTGAGACTTGGAGCTTTCTTTTCCTCTCAGAGCCAATTATCCATTTCGAAAATGAACCCAACATAGTTGATTGAGGTTTACCATGTTAGTAACTAAGACAGTAACAAAAGTCTTATATTACCTTCAGAGTGACTTCTGAGTAAAACTAATGCATTTTTCCTATTTTTATTTTTGACTAAACAATGTTCATTTTCCCATCAAAGACCTCAGAACTATACTTGAATCTACTCTTTGCCCGCTATTTCTTGGTTGGTCCATTAGTCATCAAAAGTCTTTTTCTATTGGCTGAGATTAGAATGGAAAGACAAAGACATTTTTCACTGACCCTCTATAAATACATCAGACGTAAATAGGCTCTTGACTCTTGAAAAACTGAAGAGTAAGGCCATTAGTGGCATTGCCACCAACTTTTAGGATAAAATAGCAGTGGTAAAAAAAATATGAAAGTATTCCTGAAAACTTAGACATTTCTTTATTCACTATTCCTTGCTGTTTACATCTCTTTTTTAATTAACCCTTTCTAAGTCCTCACGAAAAAAATATCTTCTGAACTTCTAGTGGGATGATGATAGGGATGGTCAAAAGTTTTGCTGCCTCAACAAGACAACTAAAACTTTAAATGGCTATTCTCATGAAAAAGGGAATTTGTACATGTTAAATTCTCTATATGCTTAATTTAAAACAGGAGTTTGTGTGACAATCCATGATACATCCCAGATTATTTATATTACATATACATAATACAAATATATTAGTATTTTTCTCATTAGGGAGTCATGGACAAAGAAATAAGGTTAAGAATCAGAAATAAAACTATTTCCTCATCCTTTCTCATCAATGATTTGACTCTGACATTAGAATTTCAGAAACTTTAAAAAACTATATCAAACCTAAAAATCTACCTAGACCATCTGTACAAAAATCTCTATAGGTATACTTGGGCAGGTTTTTTTTTTTTTTTTTTTTTTAGCAGAGTATAGAATGCAGCTGTTTCAGATAAACGGAGTAGAGGTTTCAACTCATTCAAGTCACTCCCCCAATGATCACATTTTCAGTAGCAAAGAGATGTTCAGATCTGTGCTTTCAATGTTTTGTATTTTAATATTTTTAAAGTATGAAAATCATAGTTTTCAAAATATGTGCTCAGACAAAAAAAAGTCTGAAGAAATCTCTAAGGACAAATGAAGTAACTATTTTGAAGCATGAAGAATTACTCAAATCACACAACCTTCATATGGCATTCAAAGACCTTAACAATGTAGGCCCAAACTATTTTTCTAGTCTTTTTTCACCTATTTTTTTTTTTAATTTTTATTTATTTGTGATAGTCACAGAGAGAGATAGAGAATGAGGCAGAGACACAGGCAGAGGGAGAAGCAGGCTCCATGCACCGGGAGCCCGACGTGGGATTCGATCCCGGGTCTCCAGGATCGCGCCCTGGGCCAAAGGCAGGCGCCAAACCGCTGCGCCACCCAGGGATCCCTTTTTTCACCTATTAATGACTACCTTGCTGTAGTCCATTTATCTCAAATACAAAAAAGGTACATGTTCAGATCTTTATTCAGTGTTTACTGTCTGACTTGATTCTATTACCCAACTCCCTTGGCATGACTGATCAACTCAGTTCAAAAGTTTTTTTTTTTTTCAGAAGTTTTCTGTTGAGAAACATTCCCAAATCAAGAAAACTATTACTTTTATTTCCAAAGCAGAAATTGATCTAATTGAAATTCTTATATATATTAAAAAAATACTAATGATAGAAAACTAAAAATCTAAGATGAAAAACAGCAAAAGAACAATTCATACTAGATCAAGTCCAATGTAGGAGTATGCTCCATATATACTTTCATATAATTTAAAAAAGCGGGAAACCAAATAAACCTAGTATTTCCTTAACATTCATAAAGACTACCAGTTTAAAGATGTCACTAGGATACTAACATCTTTTGTGTATTATGTCATTGCCTAATAACTAATTCCTGTATCATCAGGTCTGAATCTATCATTCTTAACCATCCATAAACGAACGATCCCCCCATCCACACATCAAGTCTCTCCAACAAATACTAATGCTGTTCAAAAGGTACCTATACAAAAATCAACCATTGTGTCATCACCATTTAGAATTGGGTCATAACCACTATCCCCAATCTATAAGTCTTCAACTCTTATCTCCTACAGCCAATTTATATTGTTAACTCATTTATGTATGCTTACAGTATCCTATTTTCGATTAGATGGTTTGCTCAACAGAGACTTAGGGATCGTTTTTAAAGTAGTTTTGCTCTAATGCCCTACAATGCAATGTTAAGTGTCAAGTAGGCGACAGTGATTTAATGAAGAGAATCTGGAAATGGTAATTAAGTCCTACTTGTTCATATGTTAAATCAAGTAGTCCTTACTTTTTGTTGTCATACAAATTCAAACAAAATATTGGACACATTCCCAATTGCCCCATACATAAACTGATTCTTTGAAATTAACAGAAACGTAACCCTAGTCTACCTGACAATTTGTAGGAAGATATTTTTCGTTTTGTTTATGAAGGTGGGACTTTGACAATTTGTTTGTTGTTTGTTACTACAAGAACATTCATCACAAAATAGAAAAATAAATGGTTCTTACTAAATGGCTTTTTACCAGAATAGACAAACAAAACACCTTTAACATACCTGTCATAATAATCTCGTTGAAAGTCATAGTCCAAATCAAAAGAGGAGCTGAAAAATAAATACCGAAGAAGATTAATTTGGAGCTGTTGATGTAAATTCACAACAGCAGATGGGAAAAACAAAAACAAAAAACCATGCAAAATCAACCATAACAAATAGATCAAGAAATTAGCATGGAATAATCCCCAATCATTCAAACAATAAATCACTAAAATTCCAATCATCTTAAAGGCCACTGGACATGCAGCAGCTAATTTGCAAATTTAGGCATAAAACTGTTATAATTTCAATATACAACGAAATAGCTAATATAAGAATATTGAAAAATACAACAGTAAACCAAACATTCTTATGCTACCCCCCTTCCTTTTCATATTTCCCAGCTTCTAACAAACAGAACAATTTCTCTCAAAAGATTTCATTTTATGTTACAAATACCAAACTGCTCTTTAGAGTGAGTAAAAAAAATCTCAGGGAATTCTAATAATTCTCTGGGAAATGGGCGAAAAGGAGGCATATTAATATAAAATTAAAAAGCATCATTTTTACACAGATAAAACATATTACAGTTAACCCTCCCCACATCCAGAAAACAGATAGAGAAGATGCCCACTGATGGACACAATGCAGTTATAAATAATAAAGTTCCGGACCTGAGTAGAGGGGACGGAGAAGGGTGTTCTGGTACTGACCCGTACATCTCCGCTGCAGAACGTTTCACACCTGCTTTTCCTCGGTTCACTTTTGGCTCTGCAGCCAGATTAATATCTGAAAAAATAAAAACAAATACAAACACTTTAATGACAACTCTGTTGTGGCAGGGGTACGGTAGAATCTTAAATCACAACTTTTAAATTGTGTACGTAGTATTATATAGATCAACAAAGGCCTAACATTGTATCTCCTCTTACATAAGAAGGGCTCACGATTTTTAAAAGACTAGAACTCGTCTTTTAATCCTTTCTCCTCTTTTCTGTTAATAAAAGTATTCATTATATATATATTACATTTGTCTTTGATACCTTCTACCCTCAGGCTCCTACTAAAATGAAACTCTGACTATTCAGAGCACATTAGGTAGGAATGATCTCAGGGAAATAAAACCTGTATCAAGTCATGAATTAATGATTGGATTATGATACCCTCAAATTATCCTCAAAAGTGAATTTTCATTCTCTTTACAAATAGGATGAGCTGTAAAGTTGAAGAAAAATAGTTAGGAAGGAGCAGCCTGGGTGGCTCAGCAGCTTAAGTTCCTGCCTTCATCCCAGGGCATGATCCTGGAATCAAGTCCCATGTCAGGCTCCCTACATGGGGCCTACTTCTCCCTCTGCCTGTCTCTGCCTGTCTCTCTTTCTGTGTGTCTATCATGAATAAATAAATAAAATCTTAAAAAAAAAAAAAAAAAGGAAATACTATGCAGGGGATCCCTGGGTGGCTCAGTGGTTTATCGTCTGCCTTCGGGTCCAGGGCGAAATCATGTGGTCCGGGGATTGAGTTCGGCATCGTGCTCCCTGCATGGAGCCTGCTTCTCCCTCTGCCTTGTCTCTCATGAACAAATAAATAAAATCTTAAAAAAAAAAAAAACAAACTATGGAATGAATTGCTGAACAACCCTTAAATACGTATTTGTGTGTCCAAGTCTGCACATGCACACACATCAAGAAAAAGGAATTAGGGAATGGAAAAGTCCTAGTTTCCATATACGACATAATTTTAAAAACACCTAATCCAGCATGGTCAGCTATAAAGCTAACACCCACTGATACTCAACAAAAGAATCCATGCCTTCTCTTATTCTAACATCTATCAAAATCCAGCTCTCCAAAACTTAGTGCATCAAATGACTAATTGAAAAATTTAGTATACTATTTGCTTAACATTTATGAATAATGTTCAGAGTTCTTATTCACAAACTCAATTCCAATTTTTAACATCTAATCTTAAGAACAAGCTTGCCTTTAGTTGAATTTTTATTTTTTTATTTGAATTATTTTTATTTTATTTTTTTAGGGTCCAGGCACAGTGTGGAGCCTGCTTGGTATTCTCTCTCTAACCTCTCTTGTCCCCACTCCCACCTCACTGTCCCCCCTTTTGAAAGCAGATCTAAAAGAAAAATAATAGACCTAAACTATATATAAAATAGATCACACAACTTTTTTTTTAAACTTATAAGCTGCTTTTTTGAAAAAAAAATTTTACTTATTTATTCATGACAGAAAGAGAGAGAGAGGCAGAGACACAGGCAGAAGTAGAAGCAGGCTCCATGCAGGGAGCCTGACATGGGACTCAATCCTGGGTCTCCGTGATTACACACCAGGCTGAAGGCTGCGCTAAACTGTTGGGCCACCAGGGCTGCCCTGCACAACTTTTTTAAAAAAAAAGATTCCACTTATTTTTCAAGAGAGTGCAAGAGAAGAGAATCAGGCAGGGGGTGGGGGACATGGACAGGACAGAGGAAGGCAGGCAGACTCATTGCTCAGCAGGGAGCTGGATGCAGGGCTGGATCCCAACTGGATCCCAAGACCCTGAGAATCAAGACCTGAGCCACTCAAACACCCCTGATTACACAATCTTATAAATGAATTATTTCATGGGATTCTAAACTATCAGTACTGCATTAATGTCCAGAATAAGATTTATATAATTAAAAGAACCTGAAATTTTAAAATGCATTTAGTAATGTTAATTTTAGTAAAAAAGAACAAAAAGATATGGTGATTTTGAAACTGTGATACAAATTGTAGCACACGTAAAATTGTTTTTTCTTAAAATTAAAATGCTCCAGGGATCCCTGGGTGGCGCAGCGGTTTGGCGCCTGCCTTTGGCCCAGGGCGCGATCCTGGAGACCCAGGATCGAATCCCACATCGGGTTCCTGGTGCATGGAGTCTGCTTCTCCCTCTGCCTATGTCTCTGCCTCTGCCTCTCTCTCTCTCTATCATAAATAAATAAAAAATTTAGGGGATCCCTGGGTGGCGCAGCGGTTTAGCGCCTGCCTTTGGCCCAGGGCGTGATCCTGGAGACCCAGGATCGAATCCCACGTCGGGCTCCCGGTGCATGGAGCCTGCTTCTCCCTCTGCCTATGTCTCTGCCTCTCTCTCTCTCTCTGTGTGACTATCATAAATAAATAAAAATTAAAAAAAAAAATTTAAAAAAAATTTAAAAAAAAGAAACTTTAAAAAAAAATGCTCCATATTCTGCCTAATGAAACTAGACCAACTATTAAAATTCAACAAGCACTCCTGGTATACAGTGACTTCGATGTAATTCTCATTGAAAGAAGCCAAGGCTCTTAGGAAAAAGTGGCAAATCAAGATTTAGGTCAAGAAACACATCAGATAGGGGGACACCTGGGGGGCTTAGTGGTTGAGCATCTGCCTTTGGCCCAGGGCATGACCCCCGGGTCCCGGGATCAAGTCCTGAATCAGGCTCCCCGCACAGCGCCTGCTTCTCCCTCTGCCTGTGTCTCTGCCTCTTTCTGTCTCTCATGAACAGATAAAATCTTAAAGAAAAGAAAAGAAAAGAAAAGAAAAGAAAAGAAAAGAAAAGAAAAGAAAAGAAAAGAAAAGAAAAGAAAGAAAAGACATCAGATAGGGAGGTGAGGGGGGGGATGAGGTGACCTGGTGACAGGCACTTGACAGGAAGAGCACTGTGTGTTATATACTGCATGTTGGCAAATCGAACTTCAATTAAAAACAATTATACATATATATAAAGAAATACAACAGATGACCTGGAAGAGCTTGTGCCAGAAAGCAAAGGTGCAATGAAATTATGACAAGAGTACAGTCTCAAGCACCCAGAATACACTGGCCACAAATGAAATATTCCGAGCTCTGAAGAATGACGTGCGATGAATTAAAACACGTCAATTTAAAATATTAGTTTATGGGGGCACTTGGCCAGGTCACTCGGTACAGGATGCAATTCTTGATCTTGGGGTTGTGAGTTCAAGTCCCATGTTGGGTGGTGAGCTTGTAGAACTTACTTTAAGAGAAAAAAGCTGAAATTAAGGTTTTGAGAAATATTTACCTGGTTTTTCCAACATGAACGGTTTTTCAGAAAAAGCAATTATTATTGCTATTTTTTAAAGATTTTATTTATCTATTCATGAGAGACAGAGAAAGGCAGAGACCCAGGCAGAGGGAGAAATCGACTCCACACAGAGAACCCGATGCATGACTCGATCCCAGGTCTCTAGGATCACGCCGTGGGCCAAAGACTGGCACTAAACCGCTGAGCCATGGAGGGGTCCCAGAAAAAGCAATTATTAATGAGGAGTTGTTCATTTCAGGAAAGTTATGCAGAAGAAATTAGAAAACCTACCTCTGCAAACTGCTAATGAAGAATCTAAGCAATGATCATCAACAGATGATCCAAAAACTGATGGGCAAGTTTATCACAGATGTGTGATACTGGATTTCTATTCCTATTGGATAGCATTGCTCTAGATTTAATAGCATTACAAAAAATAAAGGTAGAGAATAACAAATTAAATGACACACAATGAATGAATCAGTACACAGGTTGCAAAACTATGTCTGCCTTCAGCTCAGGTCATGATCCCAACGTTCTATGATCCAGCCCCTGCTGAGCAGGGAGCCTGTTGTCTCCCTCTCCCTGCCACATACCCCTGCTTGTGCTGTCAAATTTTAAAAAGTATAAAAAAAAAAGACATCTAAGTTGCAGTTAATGAAATGCATATATATATATAGACATGGACTGGATCTTGATTTAAATAAATCAAGTTATTATTAAAGTCTTGAGACAATATAAAAAACCTAAATATGGATCAAATATGTAATGGTATTAAGGAATTACTACTGAGTTATTTTTTATAGGTGATAAGGGCAGTGCGGCCTGCATTTTTTTTTAAAGTTTTCATCTGCTGGATATATGCTGCAATCTTAAAAATCCTTAAAATTTAAGAGAAAAACAACCAAAACAATAGATGAAAACAATATTGGTCAAATATCAATTATCTGTTAAGCTAGGTAAGCTGTACTTCCACTCGTGTTCATTAAATTCTTCTACTTTTGTATTAGTAAATTTCCATGACAGTTAAAAAAAAAAAAAAGCCCCAAGTATCATAAGAAAGGACTGACTTCATTTAGGATGCAAAACTCCTTGTTCATTTCTGTCACAGCCATTTTACAGACACCAAAGTCTTATACATGTGTTTTCCTGTATTTTGGTATAGGAAAAATGGCTATGAAAATTCCCTATGTATTCTCAATTATAACTGTTCTATATATCTTCCTTGTCAAGGACCACAAGATTCTTTAACTTCAAATATTTTCCCTTCCCAATCCAGTATGGTTGGATTTTCTAAACAGCATTTGAGAAGACTTTATAATACAAATTACAAGGGACTTTTATTAGAATGAAAAGAGTTTTCAAGAAATAGCCACTAAGAAACCATAACCAAACATTCAAAATAGTCTAAAAAGTTGATTGAGGGACACCGGGGTGGCTTAGTTGGTTAAGCATCTGACTGTTGGTTTTGCCTTATGTAGTGAACTCATGGTGGTGAGATCAACCCCTGCAGGGCACTGTACTCTGCACTCAAAGAGGAAATCAGCTGTGGATTCTCCACAACCCCCGCCCCTGCCAGCAGGTTCACTCTAAAATAAAATCTTAATAAAACAGCTGCTCTGGCTATTAAACATAAATGCTCTTTGCTCCAAGAACGGAGCTGTCAGTTATTTAAAAACAAAAAGTGTTGAAGCTTTACAATAAATCATGTTATGTATGAAGTATTAATTATTACAAACATTCTGAAATGCTAAAGTTTTGTGTAGTATTTACTATAGGTAAACACCAACATGGAAACACTTATGGTGAAAAAAATCCACTCCACACTGAAGAGAAAATGCCAAGTAGGAAATAAAATATTTAAGTTGTAATTAAGCTTGCTGAACTCATATATTTAAAACAATTGAATACAAACTCCTGAAAATAAAATGAAAATTTAAATAAGCCACTTTTTAGAAAACTAAAGTGTCAATTATGAACTGCTATTAAGTTTATAAATCTTGGGATCCCTGGGTGGCTCAGCAGCTTGGCGCCTGCCTTTGGCCCAGGGCGTGATCCTGGAGTTCCGGGATTGAGTCCTGCATCGGGCTCCTGGCATGGAGCCTGCTTCTCCCTCCTCCTCTGTTCTGCCTCTCTCTCTCTCTCTCTCATGAATAAATAAATAAATCTTTAAAAAAAAAGTTTATAAATCTTACATAATTTGGCTAAATTTCTGAACAATATATTACCAACAATGAAACTAACCATTCTGTGGCACTGAAGATGTGTGTGCTTATTCCCTTTTATTTATAAGCAAAAAGACTTGTGTCTTACAAACCCTTCACCATCCCTAATATTCATACCCAAGAAAATATAAACTATATCAAATTAACTATGATTCTGACAGTAAATCTCAGCAACTGGTAGTTACAAAACTATTCATGGAGGTGAAATTTTACAATCATCAGGAACGTATTTATGTGCTCTAAATGAGATCTTCTCAATTTTAAAATATATTGAGCAGAGCTCAGATCTCATTTCTCCAAACTATTACCAGTGCTTAGAACAGGTAAGAGACTGAGGTACTATACCTCCATTTTAACAGGTGAGAAGGCTCACAGCCAAGTTATGTAGACTGCTCAACACACATAATTGTGCCAAGCTACCTGACTCCATAGCCCTTGAGTGACTAAGCTATATATGGTCCTTGCCCAATCTACTGTGAGTGGAAGGACACAGCTATTTCGGCAACAACTGTACCTTTTTTTAATGTTATTCCCACCCTCCTGACTTTACTCAAGACCACCAAGTGAAGCTTATCCTGTCTTTGCTACACAAAATGGAATAAAATCCTTATTTAGCACATTGTATCTATAAACCTAATATATTTTAGATTTAGCTTAATGGAGAGGGAGTAAAAAAACAAGCATGAATAGAAAAACTCATATCTAAATTAATCAATCAACAAATAAATTCAACCCAGGTCTTACCTAAAACCTGGCCGGCAATCATTCTGCCATCCTCTCCTGCCACAGCAGCCCGGGCATTTCTCTCATTAACATACTGAACGAAGGCAAAGCCTTTATGAACAGAGCAACCCACGATTTTGCCGTATTTTGAGAAGATTGCCTCCACATCAGATTTCTTGACCACAAGAGTATTGAGATTCCCAATGAATACACGGGAGTTCATGGAGCGAGGATCTGTCTTGTTGGTAACATTGCTGGCCATTGTCTTTGATGGTAAGGTTCCTCTCAAAGCCGAAAACTGGAAGGGAAAAAAAAAATGCATTCAGGTGGGGAGAAAAAAAAGTAAAACTAAAATAGTCCTCGATAAAACTTTCTGTTTACTTTGAACCTCTTTGACTAACTAGAATACCACTCTACTTAAAGGGATCTCACAGCACCAAGTATATTACTATTTTAGAGAAGAGAGCTCCTGAATAGATGTATCCTTACAGAAATTTAGGCTCCCTCTTCCCTAGTTCACTCCTGCAGTGCTAGACTATTATTTCCAAGATGGTGGGGGTGGGCCTCTAGACTACTAGCAACCCAATTAAGGACATTATCCATGTGAAGTGAGCTCTCTCTGTTCCAAAGTCCTCAAGCAAACTAAAACCCCTTAAGCTCTCAACTACCAACTTCTCATCATATTTTACCTCTCCCTGTCATACTAACCTAACCATTCCCCACCACCTATCAAGACTTCCACCCTCTTTTTGCCCATTGCTATTATTCTGCCCACAAGCCATTCTTTAGCTAGCCAAATGTGGACAACACTCTCCCCTTCAAGCATAATTAACCTTATTAAACTAAGGCAGTATATAGACCCAATGCATCTAGTCTGGAAATCTTTATTTCCAGGTACTTTTGTTGATTTATAATATGCCAGAGATCTCTTAAGTAACAATACAACCATTTTATAAAATGCAATGACTCTTGACCTACTTTTTATGTGATAACCTATAAAATATAGCTGGAATATTTTAATACTAGATGGTGATGATGATAAAACTAGCAAGTAGAACACTGCATGAATCAAAGGAGGAGAACTAAGAAGACAATACAACTTTCCTCAGGCTGTTTCAAAGAAAAATTATCTTTATGTATATGAAAGTCCAATCATACCGTAATTATTTGGAGATTGATGATGCTATATCATCGTAAGTCTTTCTCAAATGAAAATGTTTTGACATTCTTTTAGTTTCTGTATCTGCTGCCCCTTCCCCCTCCAACTACCAAACTCAAACAGGATTTAAGATGGATCCATCCGCATTAGATTTTGAGTACCATTCTTAAGATTTATTTCCATTTATCCTTTTGAAACTCCAGATAACAGTGTCTAGTATTTTATCTTTCCAATCCAAGAGAATGACAAACTAGTTCTCGTAGATTATGTAAAAACATCTTCCATATACATATAGCAAATCAGCATAACATTGCTTATTCAGACCACTAATATTCTGATCCTTTAAATATCTACTTATTTCACAAATAGTACTGATTTTAAAGCTGTAACAACCGCTTATTCCTCCTAGTCTTTAAAATCCAAGAAACTAAAAAATAAATAAATAAATAAAATTCAAGAAACTGCCTTTACTTGATTTTGATTCCTAAATCAAAGTTTTACAAGCAGTAGTTTCTTAATTTTAACTAAGTAATAAATTTTACCAAACAATAGCACCAATTCATGAACACTTTCAATTTAAAGTAGGACTTCCAGAAAGCCTTAAAACACTGAAAACAACTCCTACTGAAAGGTCTAAATGGTTTGAGATGTTACTGTTGGTTTTCAAATTTTGCCATTATTTTAAGTGAGGAGAATTCAAGCCAGCTTTTTGCATATGTTTGCACAAACACACACATATTCTACATATTGTAGAATTCCCAATGAATACACGGGAGTTCATAGGAGCGAGGATCTAAATACAGGAAAAATCTTCTGGGTCTTAATTAGCAATTACCTGTGAGGGGAAAAAGGATGGCCTTACATGCCACTGGCATGCTGAACAAGACGGAAAAACACCAAATAAACCTTAATGTTCCCTTAAAATATATTCCTTGGAACCACAGAACAGAAATGGACTTAAATGACGATTTTCTCAATTTTCAAAGAGGGTGCACAGCTAGTACCAATCTAGAAATAGAGAACTCATTAAGAATTCGTCCTTTCAAGGATCTCCATTTGAAAAAGACTAGTAAAGAAACATCCATATACACAAATAAAAAGGTGCTAACAATGGTTGCCACCTTTGAATTTAACAATATAATTTTATCTATTTTCCCCAATTATACATGGTTTCTAAATTTGCTACAAGAATCGTGAACTGGGGGACCCCTGGGTGGCTCAGTGGTTTAACGCCTCCCTTTGGCCCAGGGCCCGATCCTGGTGTGCCAGGACTGAGTCCCACCCATGTCAGGCTCCCTGAATGGAGCCTGCCTCTGTCTCTCTGTGTCTCTCATGAATAAATAAAATCTTATTAAAAAAAAAAAAAAAGGGATCCCTGGGTGGCGCAGCGGTTTGGCGCCTGCCTTTGGCCCAGGGCACGATCCTGGAGACCCAGGATCGAATCCCATATCAGGCTCCCAGTGCATGGAGCCTGCTTCTCCCTCTGCCTGTGTCTCTGCCTCTCTCTCTGTGACTATCATAAGTAAATAAATAAAAATTAAAAAAAAAAAAAGGGGGGGGCCCTGAACTGTTGGGCAGCGCAGGTGGCTGGCTCAGCAGTTTGGCGCCTGCCTTCAGCCCAGGGCCTGATCCTGGAGACCGGGGATTGAGTCCCACCTCCGGCTCCCTGCATGGAGCCAGCTTCTCCCTCTGCCTGTGTCTTTGCCCCTCTCTGTGGGTCTCTCATGAATAAATAAAATCTTTTAAAAGACTAAAAAATTATGAACTATTAATGGAAAAATGACTTCAAGCTCAAGGACACTGGCTAATGCCATTGTGATAGATTTCAATGCCCATACTTACTCTAAGGAGTTAAAACATAGAAACAACAGTAAAGACAGGTGAACCCACAAAGGCCCGTTAATCCTGCTCCAAAGAACACTTCTTAAAGAATAAAAGTTACTACAAATTAATACATGTTTTCACTGAACCTTTTTTGAGTATCTAAAAAGTATTAGGTACCAAGGCTGCTTTCAGAGGAAAATAACAGAACAGATAAGATTACTCAGACGATAATGTTCTTTTAAAATTGCATTTTAGAGAAAACATATTTCTAAAATTTTACAAATAACCAAATGAGCTCAGGTCATATTTGACCCAAACTCTTTTATTAAGGTAAGTCACCCATGAAAGTGGTAAGAAGGAGAGAAATGGTCAATATCTTACACGCAAAGAACTACTGGGGGAAAAAACAAAATCAAAACCCCTGGGTTTCCAAGAAGAAAAACAACAGCAGAGCAGTTTTTTAACATTTCTGAATCCCCATATAAAAGCAACTAGATATTAAAAAAAAAAAAAAAAAAAAGCAACTAGATAGACCACAAATAAGCTTAGGTATCCAAGGATTGCATCAAAACTGTTGCATGCAAGCTGTTAAGGGGACGCCAACAAGCCCTTGTATGCATGGTCATCACTGTGGGAGAAACAAAAGACTTAAAAATTGAAAAATCCCCAAATATCCATTTATTGGAAAACCAATGGAACTATTTTAAGAAAAGCAGTTCAAACAGGAAGGGTTTTCCCTGCTCCAAGTTTGGGGTGAGTACAAGGTACGGTTATAAAAATGTCAATGTGCCAGACAGCCTTAAAGTCTCTATAAAAATCTCAAAACTCACTCATACTGCACCATTAACGTCTTATCCCTTTCCAACCCCCGAAAGTAGTTATTATTCTAACTTTAATCATTTTGTTGGAAGAAATATATATTTTAAAGATTTTATGTATTTATTCATGAGAGAAACAGTGAGAGGCGCAGAGACAAAGAGGGAGAAGAAGGCTCTATGCAGGGATCTCGCTGTGGGAATCCATCCCAGGACTTGGGGATTACACCCTGAGCCAAAGGCAGCTTGAGGCTGTGCCATCCAGGGGTCCTCTTTGAAAAAAATACTTTGAGTGTGTGAGAGAGCTCATGAGTAGGGGACCAGAGCAGCAACACACTCCATCTCTGCTGAGCAGGACCTGAGATTATGACCTGAGCCAAAGGAAGATGCTTAACAGACTGAGCTACCCAGGTGCCCCTATAGTAATCACTTTTTATTTTTTTAAACATTTTATTTATTCATGAAAGAAACAGAGAGAGGCAGAGACACAGGCAGAGGGAGAAGCAGGCTCCATTCAGGAAGCCTGACATGGGACTGGATTCTGGGTCTCCAGGATCACACCCTGGGCTGAAGGCAGCACTAAACTGCTGAGCCACCTGGGCTGCCCAGTAATCACTTTTTTAAAAACAATTCTAGGGATCCCTGGGTGGCGCAGCGGTTTGGCGCCTGCCTTTGGCCCAGGGCGCGATCCTGGAGACCTGGGATCGAATCCCACGTCGGGCTCCCTGCATGAAGCCTGCTTCTCCCTCTGCCTGTGTCTCTGCCTCTCTCTCTCTGTGTGACTATCATAAAAAAAAAAAAAAAGTAAAAACAATTCTATCATCTCATCATATATCCCTAAACAATAGTCTTACCATTAAAGCAAATTAAATCTTTTATGGCTCTTTGAAGAGAAGTTCCCTTTCATCTTTAACTTAAAATTTATTCTTTGAAGAATGCAGACAGGATATTTGACTGTTAAGTTTCCCAGTCTGGATTTTCCACAATTTCATACTCTTATGACAATTCCACATATTCTTATTTTTCTTAAAATTGGAAGCTGGGATCAAAGGCTTGATCCGATACACGTGTAAATCCTTGGAAGACTCTCTCTCTCTATATATATATATATGACATTGTCTTTTTCTGGTTATTTATGCTTAAATTCTACTATGTCTTTTTTTTTTTTTTAAATGATAGGCACACAGTGAGAGAGAGAGAGAGGCAGAGACATAGACAGAGGGAGAAGCAGGCTCCATGCACCGGGAGCCTGACGTGGGATTCGATCCCGGGTCTCCAGGATCACACCCTGGGCCAAAGGCAGGAGCTAAACCGCTGCGCCACCCAGGGATCCCAAATTCTACTATGTCTTAAGTAATACAGTATCTCCAGTTTATCTCTATTACTTAGAACTTAGGAGAATTATTTCCCTTGCATGTTAGTAAGTTTGCCCGTGCCCTCTATAGATGTCAGTTTTGCTGGGTATAAAATCTTAGCATTGCATTTACTTTCTTTGAATTTGTTATTATTTATTTTCTTTTTTTTTTTTTTTTTTTCTTATTTATTTTCGAACTATCACAAAATCATTCCAAAGTTTGGACCTTGCTGGCAAAGTTGTTTTTATTGACTTTAGTAGTTACAGGGTTTTTGCTTCCTTGTATGTATTTAAGTTTTTAAAAATAAATCAAGGTCTAGTATAAGCAGATTTTTTTTTAAGATTTACTTATTCATGAGAGACACAGAGTGTGGCAGAGAGACACAGGCAGAAGGAGAAGCAGGATCCATGCAGGGAGCCCGAAGTGGGACCTGATCCCAGGACTGCAGGATCACACCCTGGGCTGAAGGGAGGTGCTAAACCACAAAGCCACCCAGGGATCCCCGAAACAGAACACATAGAAACAAATGTATTTAAAGCTGCATCATGGGTAATAAATTACCTCAATTTACCTTATATGACAGATCAATTTCTCCTAGGTTTTTAAAACTAAGTGCTACACAGGTAACTTAAGTAGAACTTCTCTAACTAGTTTAAAAATCGGACCCAAATGGTATAGTCTTAAAGACACACACCTCAGATTTCAAGTATAAAAGCAAGCTGCAGAAGAAATGATTTAACTTTTTGTTTTTTACCTTACAATAGATACATATTACATCCTACATGCCCTTTTTTACAACAGATTTTTAGTTAACAGCTTAGTATTCTGAGTCCCTGGGGGGCTCAGTGGCTTAAATATCAGCCTTTGGCTCAGGTACTGATTCCATGCTCCTGGAACAGAATTCTGCATCAGGCTCTCTGCTTAGTCGGGAGTCTGATTCTCCCTCTTCCCTCCACTGGCCCTTGAGTGTTGTGTCCAAACTCTCTCAATAAATCTTAAAAACAAAAAAAAAAACAAAACAAAAAAAAACAAAGCAACAACACAACTATGTATTTTAATTACCAACAACTGCAGTCTTTAGAATAATCTACAAATCACTTTAAGGACACCTGGCTGGCTCAGTCAAAATGTAACTCTTGATCTCAGGGTTTTAAGTCTGAACCCCATGTTGGGTATAGAGACCACTTAAACAAAAAAATCCTTGCAAATCACTTTCAATTGGGAATTATGACTAAATGTTTAAGTCAAAGGGTGTCTGGGTGGTTGAGCATCTGACTCTTGGGTTTCAGCTTAGGATAAAATCTTGGGGTTGTGGGATGAAACCTCTTGGGCTCTGCACTTGGCAGGGAGTCTGCTTGGGATTCTATCTCCCCTCCGCCCACCCTGGTCATATACACGCACTCTCTAAAAGAGATGAATCTTATAAAAAATATAAATCTTTTAAATAAAAGCTTAAGTTAAAAAACAGTATTACAGTTATACTGTGACAGGAGGCATATATAAACTATCCATCCACAGGGACGCCAAGGTGGCTCAGCAGTTAAGCGTCTGCCTTCAGCCCAAGGTGTGATCCCGGAGACCCAGGATCAAGTCCCGCATCAGGCTCCCTGCATGGAGCCTGCTTCTCCCTCTGCCTCTGGCTCTGTGTCTCTCACATGAATAATAAAATTATAAAAAAATAAACTGTCCACATAAAATTTAGACACTTAGGAAAAATAGAGCAGAAAGTTTAAAATATTCTGTGGGAAAAAAATAAAATAAAATATTCTGTGGGTACTCTTTTGGTTAATCCTGATGTCCCTCATTGTCCAGTTCCTCAAACTGTAGTTTATAAATTCCACAACTTCTTCCATTTTTTGATGACCAGAAGTATCTGGCACATTCTAAATACTAGATAATTCCTCACAGATTACTCACATCTTTTTTCCTTAGAAAATATTTTTTGAAGTTTGTTAATTCTAGTTAACATATAATGTTTTAGGTCTTATTAGAAAAGTAATTTTTTAAAAAAGTTTATATATTTATATATGTAAGTAATCTCTAAACCCAAGGTTAGGTCCAAACTCAAGAGACCCAGATATCAAGAGTTATCTATTCTTTCAAATGAGCCAGACACTCTATAAAAATAAATAAATAAATTTTAAGTCAAAATCATTCCACATAAGCATGCAAGTAAAGAGAAGTAGATAGAATAATAATTTTTTTCCCGTTTAGTTCACTGCTGACGATTAAGCAGATCTGCTTTCCAGAAAAGCAGAATTTGAACACAGTAAAATACAACAGTAGGAAAAGAGCATCTTCCTAAAGGTTATTTGGTTGGTAGCACTCAAAACTCTAGTCCACGGATGTGTGTGGACACTACACGTTTGTGTACTATATTACTTATATTCATATAGACACACATTTTCTATGCATGGGGCTTGAACTCTTGACTGATCCACCCAGGAACCTCTCATCTCACTATTTTTCTCATCAAAGGATCACTAAGTTGGGTCTCATCTGCTAAGTAAATAAAAACTGGGGATACTCCGTTATCTTTATTGCCTTATTACACTAAAAGATCTGTGTCTAATCACAGGCTTTATGTTGAACCAATAAAATCAAGAGATTTTACGGACAGTGTCAATGCTTAAGATTTGTGTATATAGAAAGGTTTCTCTTTTTAAATTTTATTTATTTATTTATTCATGAGAGACACACAGAGAGGCAGAGACACAGGCAGAGGGAGAAGCAGGCTCCATGCGGAGAACCTGATGTGGGACTCCATCCTGGGTCGAAGGCAGGCACTAAAGCCACTGAGCTACCCAGGCATCCCTATAGAAATGTTTCTATTTCCACTCCTGGCATTCTATCTTAAAACCAATCAATCGAAAAAATCTACATCTGGTCAGGAATGCAAGCAAAATATCAAAATTTTATTTTCAACTATTCACTCTCAAACTCATGCTACCCTGATTCTTTGCCTTCTTGAAACAAACCTATCTTGGATTGTCAGTCTTCCTAAATGTTTGGGATATGTTCGTACCAACTACTTCATTTCTCTTAACTTAGCATTAAATCTTAAGTAAATTCTGCTGGGAAGTGGTACAGAAAGGTGGGAAAGGCACCAGATTATGAGAGGTACAGAGTTCAAATGGTCCAAAAACAATTTATAACTGGAATCAATTCTTTAGTTTCCTTGCCTTTCTTTTATGTCTGGGGCAGAACTCCACCTTTATTCAAAAGGGACTGGAAAGACAACTTGACAAAACAGTCTAACTCATTCAGTGTTCAATATCATATTTAGCTATATTAACTACAAACAAAAAACCTATCGGAGGAAATGAGCCACAAAATAGGTTTCTACTGAGATTTGATCCAATCCTCTACCTATTTACCCTGTTCACTAAGCTAATCACATTTATACTTACTCATATCACATGATCTATTAGTCCAGGAAAAAAAGAAATCAAAGTATCTATATGGCTTGAGATGTCAAAACATACTAACTAGAGAACAAGGGAAATAACTTGCCTCAGACAAGAAAATTCAGAACCTTGCCATACAATTGGTTTTACTACACCCCCCCAACTAGCCTGGCCTATAATTCAATTCACATCAGAGACAACTACCATAGACTATTTCCCATCTTTCTTTGAAGAAAATAAAAAGCAAAGCACTAGATGGCAGCAACGAGTTGGCAATTTTTTAAAAAGATGACTAAATCTTTTGAGTCCAAAGATTTTCTAGGTCACACTGGCTTTCACAACTGGTCAATGTTTCTCAATACCTTTTCAATACTATAAATTTCCTTGCCTATGGAGAGATCATTATCTGCACCAAATTGTTTCCTTTAACAAACTTAAGTTCTATTTTGCCCGTTTAGGCACTTCTCACATAACTATCTGGCCCTCCCTCTTTGTTCTCTATGTATCTTTATTGCATTCATCAATTATTTCCCTCTTGCCAACAATGAACTGTCATTTGTCTGCAAAAAGAATAGTATATTTTAATTTGCTCCATCCCAAAACTTTTTTATTCATCAAAACACAGGTATGATCAAGATAAAGACTACTAGCACGAGAAAATAGCATATGGTGATATTTTGAGGACACTTTCAGGACACAAAAATCTAAGATGGCCATTTTTACTCATTCATTTATTTTTCTAAGTAAGATAAAGAGTCAAAAAAAAAAAAAAATCAAGAGTCAGACACTTAGCCTCCTGAGCCACCCAGGAGGTCTAAAGCTGGCCATTTTTTGATAAGCTATTCAACTGCTAGGTCTAAGAATTAAAACGAAGATAATACTCAAGATATAAATTAGAGGGAAGTAGATAATTCAATAAATGGCTGCACACAGCAATAAAAAAACCACCAAAAAACCTTCAAAAAACATTAACTCAGTACAACCAAAACAGATTATAAATGGATCGGTAAAAATTACATATGCAATGGTCAAAACCTAAACACAAAAAATGCAAGTCCCAAAAAGTATGAAGAGAAAAAAAAAAACGTAAAACAAATCATAAACATGAAAAAAATTAAAGAAAAACATACTGAAATTAAAGTTCTAAGATACTACTTTTTAAAATTTAGATTGAAGATTACACCAAAATAAAACTTGATTCAGACAACTGTTGATGTATCCTAAAATCCCTGGAGAAAAGCTTGGTGGGCAGAAACAGGATTTACATGATCTCAGAATATTCCCGAAAATACTGATTGTTAAGGGCAAAAAAACGCACCTTTACAGTGGAAACATGTGTCACCACTTAAACTGATTTGACATTACATGCCTCCTGATGTGACAAAATAACACACCCACATACCCTATGCAAAATTCTTGGTAACATATTTAACTTCTACATAGGGAAACGAACTATTTCAAGTTTCCAGATATTATACAATATAGGAAAGCCCCGCTGCCCGGTGGTTTACGGTTTAGCACCACCTTCAGCCCGGGGCGTGATCCTGGGGTCCTGAGATAAGAGTCCCAACATCAGGCTCCCTGCAGGGAGCCTGCTTTCTCCCTCTGCCCGTGTCTCTCGTGAAGAAATAAATAAAAACTTTTTCTTTTTTTTTTTTTTTCTTCACGAGAGACACAGAGGCAGAGACACAGGCAGAGAGAGAAGCACGCCCCATGCAGGGAGCCCGACGTGGGACTCGATCCCGGGTGTCCAGGATCATGCCCTGGGCTGAAGGCAGCACTAAACCGGTGAGCCACCAAGACTGCCCAAATAAGATCTTTAAAAAGTAAAAATAAAAACTGGGACTCCTCAATACATACAAAGTAGGAGCTTTCTCTAGATTAAGAGAGCAATGTGTGAATCTTGATTGGATACTAGATTCTGCCCTCTGCTATGCCCGGGAGGCCTGACCTGCCCTGCCCTTCCTCCATCAGAGCCTGGAGACAGAACCTGGATATTTTTGTATTTACCTGGTGGTGCCCAGTCTCTGCCTCAGACACCTTGGAGCTGGAGGGGTTGGCCGCAAGAATTTTCCCTTGGGGCACTGTACATAATGCTTATTTAAATCCTATTTTTTCCTCTCTCCATCTCTCCAGAGACATCTCTAAAGGTTCATATTTTGTATCCAAAAAAAAAAGGGAAAAAAAAGAAAGCAATGTGTGAATCTTGATCGGATACTAGATTCTGCCCTCTGCTAGGATTCGGATCCCAAGGTCTTGGGATCAACCCCGCATTGGGCTCCCTGCTCAGTGAGGAGCCGTCTGCTGCTTCTCCCTCTCCAACTCTCCCTGCTTGTGGTCTCTGTCAAATAAATAAAGCATTTAAAAATCATTCTGAAAGGGAAAAACAAAAGAAAAAATTACATATAAGAGCAAACCTAACAATCCACACAGTAGCTACCAGAACAAGAAAGCTGGAACAGAGATGGTATATTTCACATATGTACTGTTACCTGTTCCAAAGTTGTTTTTTCTATTCCAAATGTTTTTTCTATCTATTATAGTAAATGGAAAAATGAGGATTTACCAGGTCACATGCTTTAGCAAGTTCCATAAAATTACATTTGTCAGATTTCCTAATATAAGAATGGGGTGGGGATCCCTGGGTGGCACAGCGGTTTAGTGCCTGCCTTTGGCCCAGGGCGCGATCCTGGAGACCCGGGATCGAATCCCATATCAGGCTCCCGGTGCATGGAGCCTGTTTCTCCCTCTGCCTATGTCTCTGCCTCTCTCTCTCTCTGTGACTATAATAAATAAATAAATAAATAAATAAATAAATAAATAAATAAACAATAAATAAATAAATAAATAAATAAATAAATAAATAAATAAATAAAAAAAGAATGGGGTGAAAGAGACGTGGCATTCCCATGGCTGTAACTAAGTAAATCAGTACATGTTTTTGTAGGTTCCTTTGAAAATTTTAAACAGTGCCAAGCAACGGGCAGGCCTATATACTTGCATCAAAACAACTGGCACCCCCTCAAAAAAAAAACAAAACAAAAAAATGGCAAACATTAACTAAATTTCAGGTCATCCTATGTTTGGAATTCAAAAAGAAAACTTTGACCATCCATAAATCCTATAAATCCCCATAAGAAAGAAACATTACAGAACCACTTAAAAACACATTGTATAAGACTAAGTGAAAAATGTTTAGAATATAGAGGTTCTAAAACTACATATGGTAATGATTACATATTGCTAAAATCGTATTACAAATATATAAAATGTATAGGTACACCTACATCTAGGAGACAGAGATGAACCCAAATATTTAATAGCAATTAAAAAATATACAAATACTGGCTATCTTTGAGTGTTGATGCTCCAAGTATTTTCTTTTACGTACCTATTTCAAGCTTTCCTTATAATAGAAGACTGTTCCTGTCAAAGCATAAATGGGTAATGTACTAGGACAAAAAAACTTTAAAATAAAGATCTTTAAGAATATATTCCCAGAAAAAAAAATGTATTACCAGAATTCCAAGATGGAAAAAACTAAATCATAGACAATTCTTTCTTCAGAAGACGTTAAAATCCAGTTAGGACACCTTGCTCACTATAATGTAACTTCTTGAGAATTGCCACCAAAGTCAAGGAAATCACATGATACTCAATTCTAAAACTTTAATTTCTTCCTTTAATGTCTACTCATTAGCATTGAAATTAATTTTTTAACGTAATAATCTTATTCAAACTGTTCCTTATCCTTACCATCTTCAATGAAAATAAAAAATGGGGGGCACCTGGATGGCTCAGTAGTTGAGCATCAGCCTTTGGCTCAGGTCATGATCCCAGAGTCCTGGGATTGAGTTCGACATCAAGCTTCCCATGGGGAGGAGCCTGCCTTTTCCTTCTGCCTATGTCTCTGCCTGTTGTCTTTCATGAATCAATCAATAAAATCTTAAAAAAATAAAATGGGGGATTCCCTGGATGGCTCAGCGGTTCAGTGCCTGCCTTTGGCCCAGGGCGTTATCCATGATTTCCAGGACCCAGTCCCACATCGGGCTCCCTCTGTTGAGCCTGCTTCTCCCTCTATGTATGTCTCTTGTGAATGAATGAATGAATGAATGAATGAATGAATGAATAAAATGGTGCCTTGTAAAAAATACAATTTAATCTGCCAATGTCTCTTTGAACACAGTAACAGTGAACACATTCCGGATGCTATCCAGATGGTATTGTTTCTGTTAAGTTTTCCATTGTCAACACAGGCAGAATCCACAAAATAAACCCCTAATTCTTATTCATTTATTAATACAATGCTAACTTCCTGTATTGGGACAATTACTTTCTTCTTTACGTGTAGCAGAGCTTTACATTTCAAATACCACCTCATCCTCATCTCTAGTTCACTGTCCCTAGTTTCAGCCTTTAGGAAAGTTTCAAATTCTGATTTTGTTAATAAAGTATTAACAATCTCTTCCAATTCTATATATCCTTCATGAATTTGTTCATCATAACCCGTGGAAATCTTGCCCTTATCAATGTAAGAAGTTAAATAGTTGGGCGCCTGGGTGGCTCAGTGGTTGAGCATCTGCCATTGGCTCAGGTCGAGCCCCACATCCCCCCTCTGCCTATGTCTCTGCCTCTCTGTGCGTCTCTCATGAATATAATGTTTAAAAGAAACAAAACTTTCAATAGTGAAACTTTTTTTGTCATGTTATATACTAGTTTTAAAAGACAACCAGCAAAGTCAACTCCAACCAAATGTAAAGTCATTTTGCTTATTTTCTGTATACTGAAAAGCCCTAACTTCATTTAGTTTTTGAGCAGGATCTGGGTCAGTAACTTAAAAAAAAAAAAAAAAAAAATTGCAACAGAAGTTTAGGTAAAGCCTATTTTAAAAAATTTTTTTATTTTAAAATTTTATTTATTTACTCACAAGAGACACACAGAGAGAGACAGGCAAAGACACAGGCAGAGGGAGAAGCAGGCTCCATGCAGGGAGCCCTATGTGGGACTTGATCCCAGGACTCCAGGATCACACCCTGGGCTGAAGGCAGGCGCCAAACCCACTTAGCCATCCAGGCAGCCCATAAAAATAGATAGATAAATAGATAGATAGATAGATAGATAGATAGATAGATAGATAGATAGATAGATAGATAATTTAAACTAAAAAGGAATATAGAAAAATAACTATCCCCACAAATTCAAACCGTAACTACCATGATCAAAAGTCCCCTAAAAAAATAGAGAACTTCCTAAATAGGCATAAAAATTCAACACATCTCCACACTAAAATACAAAAAAACAAAAAACAGAAATGGGTCTGCAATATACCTTTGTTCACTGTTCAAGTTCTCAGGACCATATACAAAAATGCATGAAAATAAGAATACAACCTTATGGGATCCCTGGGTGGCGCAGCGGTTTGGCGCCTGCCTTTGGCCCAGGGCGCGATCCTGGAGACCCGGGATCGAATCCCACATCGGGCTCCCGGTGCATGGAGCCTGCTTCTCCCTCTGCCTGTGTCTCTGCCTCTCTCTCTCTATCTGTGTGTGACTATCATAAATAAATAAAAATTAAAAAAAAAAAAAAAAAAAAAAAAAAGAATACAACCTTATGATTAACAATTTTGAAAAAAAAAAAACAAAAAAAACAATTCTGAGACTCGGATCAGACAGACCGGTTTCATTTTTAAGCTCAACTCTGAGCAGCGTACATTACCCTTTGAGAAGCCAATCCTTTCAAAATCCAGATTCTTCAACTGCAAAATACCAATGGCAGTATTTGTCTCGTAGGCGAAGTATGAGGCATAAATGCAGTACAGAGAACATCTGACATGGTGCCTGACACATAGGAAGTGTTGCTGCTGCAGCTGCTGCCATTACTACATCATTTACTATTATTGGTAAATACCAACAAAAAAATGGGCCAATGAGGCAAACTTGTTATTAACAAATAATAAAGGTCCATGGAGAGACTTTTAAAAGAATTCAACATCACTATAACAGAAATACAAACTAAACAATTATCATACTTCACTTACCAAACATGCAAAAATATTTTTAAAATAGTCATTTTATTTTTTTTTTAAAGATTCTATCTATTCATGAGAGACAGAGATAGAGAGGGAGACAGAGAGAGGCAGAGACACAGGCAGAGGGAAAAGCAGGCTCCATGCAGGGAGCCTGATGTGCGACTGGATCCTGGGTCTCCAGGATCACACTCTGGGCTGAAGGTGGCGCTAAACTGCTGAGCCACTGGGGCTGCCCCTAAAATAGTCATTTTCATATATATTATTTCTGACTATGAATTGGTACCCTATTTTCACAGGCCAATTGGACTTTTATCAAAAGCCTTAAACCTATGAATATTCTTTGACTCAATAATCTGACTTTTGACAGTTCATTTTAGGAAAACAAGGATGTCAACTTATGAAAAGTGAAAAATTAGAAAGTGCATGACAATATGGGCTAAATGAACTTCAGTACATCATTCCAACTGAATAGAAATAGCAACACCTATTTAAAAATGACCATGTATTGCTTCTCGGCCTTTTGGGTAAGATCAAGTGTAACAATGACCATGTATTGTCAGTGAGAAATGTTCAAGATATTAAGTATACACACTACAGAGTCGATCCTTGAACAGCACAGGGGTGCAGGGGCACCAAATTCCCCACTGTGGAGTCAAAAATAAATCCACATGTAACCTGACTCCCCAGAAACCGGACTGGAAGCCTTACCAACAGTTGATTAACACATATTTTATATTTATTTATGTACTACACTCTCAAAGTTATTAAAATAAAGAAACGTATGGTACTGTAGTCATATTTTTTTAAACTCACGGAAGTGGACTCATGCATTTCTAACTCGTACTGTTAAAGGGTCAACTGTACAAGTTATCTAAATTAATAGCTGTTAGACATCTCAGGATGATAGTACTGTTATGTTTTTAAGTAATTTTTCCTCAATTTTTCTTTAACAACCATACTGTTTCATATTTTTTTAATTTTGCAAAGATAACTTAATGGTACCTTGGAATTTAAGGATTAAGATACACAGCTCGGCCTAGAATCAGGAAAGATTTCTATAACCCTGTAAACTGAAGTTGGAAAGGTTAAGTGCTCCCCCTTCCACAAGAGGAATTCAAAACTAGTATCAAGAAAATGGGCACCTCCAGACCAAATTTTTCACTGGACATCGTTTCATAAATTTGGGGTCTCTCACTCACAGTCTCAACAAATACAGATACTTCTCTCTACAGCCTCAACCTTCATAATCAACTGTGCCATTGTTAAACGATTATTTGTCTGTTTCAAAGTGTCCTATCAAATTTAAAAAGGGTGATGGGAGGGACGGCCTGGCTGGTTGGGTTGATAGAGCATGACTCTTGGTTTCAAGATTGTAGGATCAAGCCCCACATTTTTTAAGTGTGATTACTTAAAAAAAAATAAAAGAAAAGGAAAGGGACCTCCCCCCCAACATTTTAGAATCCTATCATATTCTTAATTGGAGCTGCTTCTACATAGCAAAACTCCTCTTCAACAAACATCTATTTACCTTGGGAACATTAAGCCATTTGAAAACGAGGTTCCCCAATCTACAAGTATCAAGCAAGCATTAGAAACATGTAAAATTAAAAAAATAAAATTTAAAAACATGTAAAATAACACTTCAAAAAAAAAAAAACACTTCACAGGAAAAGAATGAAGACCAACATTTCAGAATTACTTCAGTAGGGTCAATAAATCTCCACTAGGAACTAAAACATCAAAAGCATATGCAATATATAAAAGTAAGTCAAAAATACAGTAAGTACTTACATTTCTAGTATAACTAAAAACCTATATGAATGAGAATTCTGAGTTTAATGTGTATAAACCCCTGGTCATAAACAATATTTTTATACTTAAGATTCATGCTTTAAATTTTAGGGGTCTGTCTTAAATTAGAAATTTCCTTTAAATGGTTTAGCAAATAACATTAAAAAAAATGGAACCATGTCTATCTATCTAGGTGGACGGTATACAGAAATTCATTATATTGTTATTTGTATTTTGGTATATTTTCTCTAAAAAGTTGATGAAAAAGAAAAATTGTTCACAAGTATTATAATCACGGATCTACGGTGACCTGCAAAATTATGTTTTTAAAATATTATTCTCTTTAGCTATCACTAAGGAAATAGAATGTTCACATTATGTCAGATACATGACTTGCCTAAAACCTCCAATAATTCTAAAAACATCTATTTCAGGATGGCATTTATTCCTGATTACTAGCTAAAGTGGTATCAACATTTTCCCAGCCTGCCTATTTGAAATTACTGGCTTCTTAATCCTTTGTGGTTTGGGAAGAGTCATTAGAGTTCCAGTTTTACACATAAAATGGTTATTTTTTACATCCTATTATTTCAGATTTACATAAAATGGGGCCACACCACAATCAAGTTTCCCACTAAACACCAAAACTCTTGCAAGAAAGCCCACCACAAATTTCTAAATCACAAACTAGCAATAAAAAGGAGTGCAAGTGGTCTAGATCAGTGCTTCTCACTAATGTACCGATCACAGTTCTAGAATTAGGTATGAAATTTTGTATTTTATGGAGCTTCCAGATGATGATGATGATGATGATGATGCTGCTGCTGCTGCTCCTGCTGGAGCACAGATCATATACTGAATTGCAAGGGTCAACAATACTAATTAACAAAAAATTTTATTTCTTTATTATCTTGCATTGAGTTCCAACTAAATATGCTTTTTAAAGTCTATCATGAAAAAAATAAAATAAAATAAAATATAAAAAAATATAAAAAAATAAAGTCTATCATGAAGACGTGTTGGGAAAATCAGGGATTTTCCTTAATTTACCTTAAATTTTCCTTAATTTTCCTTAATGCTGTGCTTTACTGTGTTATACACCCCAGTGGGATCTAGGGAAGCACTCAACTGTCAAGTCAAATATGTTAAAATATATTAGTATTTCTGCAGTTATACGTAATACTCAATATAACATATTATCAAGTCAATTGAAGTCAGGCTTTTGTCACCAATAAGTATCAAGCCAGAGAAAAAAAAATTGTCATACATTTTTAAATTTCTGAATTGTAAACAAAAGATCTCTACCAGCATAGGAAAATAATTTTTTATAAGGACATTTGACTTAAAGTTACAACACGCAGACCTAAGCAGCTGGAACATACCTAGATTTGAGTATTAACAGTAAAATGTATATATAGAGGAATCTCATCATTTGCTACCCTGAACTCAATTTTATCACCAATGAGAACATGCCAAGATTCTCTCAAAACAAAACATATGTCTAACAAAAGAGCTTCTCCAAGTCCAGAAAGGACTAAGCAAAAAAACATGTAAGCATAAATCAGTCATCCTTACACCCCACAGAAGTCTTTTAAAGTCTTAACTGTTTTTATTCTTTAAAAGATTTTATTTATATTAGATACAGAGAGAGAAAGGTAGAGAGACACAGGTAGAGGGCTGTTATCAGGCTCCATGCAGGGAGCCAGCCCTATGTGGGACTCATCCCGGGACCCCTGGGGTTATGCCCTGGGCCAAAGCCTCTGCTAAACCACTGAGCCACCCAGGCTGCCGTCTTCACTGTTTTTTGTGCAACAATGATTGCAGTTTTTCCAAAAATACATACTGAAATATCTACAGATGACATATAAAGGATTTACTTCAAAATAACATGAAGCAAAGAGGGTAGATGCAGGTATAGATGAAACAAGATTACCCAAGGACAGTTAAAGCTGGACAAGTTCATGGAGATTGATTATACTCCTCTCTCGTATGTTTGGGAATTTTTCAGAATTAAATGAAAATAAGCACCAAATATATGCATACACAGATCTAAAAATAAAGTAAGGGTACTTATAAAATTTTGTCATGCTTTTCAATTATGTATAAAAGGGAAAAATGAGAAGAACCTAAAGGCTCAAGAATTCTATTTAAGTAAAATATTGTACAAGTATGTTCACATGAAGTAAAATTTTTTCTTCTACTTGAATATGCTGACTTTTTGAAGCGTATATGCATTCTCACCAGAGAATAACTTATAAAGAAAAAAAGTTTTCAAATTTTGTCTACAGCCATGTCAGAGGAAACACAACAGCCTATGACGTCAAATGTCAACTTGATTCATTCCACCACAGCCAAAGTTATTTTAAAGCTATTTTTTTTAACTTCTCAAACTCCTTACTAAACCCCTACACCACATAGGCTGTAGCCATTTACACCCAATCACAAGACTGGAAGCATGTCTACATAATGAGTTTCAAACTTTAAAAAATTTGAATAATGTGTTGCTCATTATACTACTCAGTCTTCAAGCACAGTTTCCTTCCAACCCTAAAATGCTGTTTTACATCTTTCAAGATACTTCCCTATACCTTTACAAAGATGATAAAGTTCTATAATACTTGGTGTTCGCAAAAAGTGCTAGAATCTAGTGGGGAAGAAGCTTGAATGGCTAAGGAAGAGAAAACATCAGTGAGGCAACGACTTCTGAGTTAGCAATCAAAATGAAGTGAAGAACCTCATCTTAGGTGGAAAAAAAAATTCCAAAGGCTAAGGAAGAGAAAACATCAGTGAGGCAACGACTTCTGAGTTAGCAATCAAAATGAAGTGAAGAACCTCATCTAAGGTGGAAAAAAAAATTCCAAAGGCTAAGGAAGAGAAAACATCAGTGAGGCAACGACTTCTGAGTTAGCAATCAAAATGAAGTGAAGAACCTCATCTTAGGTGGAAAAAAAATTCCAAGGAAAGGCTCTGAGAGAGGGACTGACTAGTGTTCAGGACCCAGTAAGGGCATAATGTGGCTAGAGCAGAGTATACTCTATATAAATATACTATTAGTGAGGAGGAGCCAACACATCACGTAGGCTATTTGGTTAGATCACCGTGAATATTTAATCTTAACGTTGAAAATAGGGAGGATTGAGTTTTAAGCAGGAACCTCTCCAAGCAATACATTTTTCAAAAGATCACAATCAAGTAAAAACAATCTAGCTACTACACGGTGGTGAAGAATAGCAAAAGAAACCTGAATCTATTCCAATAATGCACAAGAGTCCATTTCAGCTTGAAACTGGACCAAGCTATGGTAGTGTGGTCAATTCTTTTATTTTAAAGTAAGAGCTGACAGGGTACTCCACAAAACCAAAGGTGAGGTCTAAGAAAAAGACAAGGATGGCTCACCAATGTCTGACCTAAATGACATAAAAACTGGAGTTTCATTTATTAACTGAAACAGGTAGCACTGGTTTTGAGAGATCAGTTTTTGACTTTTAAGTTGATGTAGTTAACATCCCAGGGAGTAGTCAGGTAGGTAACTAGAGGGATTGGCATGATATTCAAAATAAATCCACACTGGTGATGCAAGTGTAGGAATCATTAGCTTATCAATGGCATAAAAAAATGAGTGAACGAAAGGACCCAGGAGTGAGGAAAAAAAGAGAAATAGAAGGAATGAACACAGAAGCATTCCAACAGAATGGAAAAAAAGCCAGAAACAGAACAAAAACCTAGAAGCTTTATAAAAAATGTTTCAAAGAGAAAAGTGGCTCCATCCGTTAAATCATACCAACCAAACAAGTGTGAGATAAGGATCGGAGAGACTGCTAGATCTGGCAATACATCACTCTGGGACTGTTTTTAAAACCATACATACGATTATTTATTTCTTCAACTAACATTCACTTTTAAAATGTTTACTTCCCTAGAATATATTCACATCCAAAGATTTTATAAAATTATACCACAAAGCTACATCTACTTAATTCATTACCTTGGACTCTATCAATGTCATTTAAAGTGATAGAATTAAAATATATAATGATGATATTTAGCTGGAAATTCTTTAAAAAAATAGAAGCCCAAAGCAATTTCTTTTTTGGGGGGATGAGATTGGGGTAATTCTAACACAATTAAGGATTTGTTTTTCAGAAATACTTCATTATGTCAAGTAAGGAAACGTAGTGTAATCAAGTTAAAATCCGTAGGTTCAACTATCTGGGTTGAATCCCCATGTTACCATTTATTAGGTATGTCAAACTTTGGGCCAGTCTTTACTGTTTTAATAGTCTCATCTCCAAAATACAAAAGATAATTACACAAAGGTAATGATGAGTAAGAAAGTTACAAGAACTTTAACACTGACATACAGTCGGTAAGATGTCCAAATTATTACTTCCAAAAGAAAAAATTCTGGAATTCAAAAATGAATTTGAATTCCCTTCATTTTTCCTTTCAAATAGGGGAGTGATCATATCACGTCTGACTCGATGGGGTTTTTAGATAAGCAATCAGGAGATTCCTAGAGTCCAAACAACAAACTACTGTCCTCTTCAAACTACTTACATTTGCTCATTAATACGAAGAAAACTCTTGAAAAACATGGGCAAGAATCCCCAGGCCTAAGATTACTACCTTTTTTCAAGAGAGTAAAAGATAGTGCCCTACTATGATAGGTCTTCTAATTTATTGTCCTCCTTGAACTTTGTCCTCATTACTAACATTCCCCAGACAATAGCCAGAAGTAAATTCCAAAGTAGGACCTCAGCATTCTCCAAGGTCCTTCAAAAGATTCCTTTTGTTCCAAGATAACCTAAATATTAGGTAAGGACCTGGATACCATGCCTGGTACCTGCTTATCTTCCCAATTTTATCTCTTATTCCATGCATTCCTGTTAATTTTCTCCAGCAATAGTTCTTGCTCTCAAGACAAGGATTCCCCCTCATTATCTGTGCTTTCAGGTAGGATGATCCACTTCTTGATCTTAATTTCAACATCAATTAAAGGTCTCTTCACTGGCAGCAGCATCCCACCCCAAACTCTAAACTTGGTTCCCCTTATCATCTCTCTTCCTTCTAAAGTGCTCTGCCACTCTATTTCTCCCCTTAATGATTTATAATACCCAAGAGGACAAGGGACAATATGTTTTGTTCATCTCTGTATGTCCCAGCCTAAAGGTTATTTTCAGAGAAAGAACTCAAACGTCTAATGCATAAACGTCTCTACGTCAATGTTCCACAAGCACCTCAAAAACCAATGTTTAAATTGCCTTCTCCTACTCTTAACCCTAATCTGCTCCCTTTGTTTACCCAACATCTATGCTGGGAGTTATGCCAAATCCCTTGCTCCTCACAGCAGCCATCAAATCCTCCTAAATTTATCAGCTCCTCTCTAATCCCCATACCATTGCTTTAAAAGTGGGCCAGTTAATTATTTTTATGTATATTTTAACTACCTTCCTCATTACCTACTTCCAATCTCATTCTTCTCTAAGTCATTTCCACACGACCAGAATGACTTTTACAAAATGAAAATCTGATCTCCCTGCATTAGAACCTTTCAATAGCTCACCAATGGTTTCTGGATACAAAACCATGGCATTAAAATTGTTATCACCTAAGGGGCAGCTGGGTGGCTAAGCAGCTGAGCCTCTGTCATTGACTCAGCGTGATCCCTGGGTCCTGGGATGATCCCCAGGTCCTGGGATAGAGTCCCACATCGGGTTCCCTGCAGGGAGCCTGCTTCTCCCACTGCCTGTCTGCCTGTCATGAATAAATAAAATCTTAAGAAAAAATTTTTTATAAGCTGGCCTTAATTCTAAGGTCCAGTTCCTTTTCCCTTAGAAGCATTTCCTTAGAAGACCTTTTACATGCTTCTCTAGGTTCTATGTTTACCTCTAATCAGTGACATCATCTCATTCATCTGCCTCCCTCGCAAGGTTTTAAGTCCCTGAATAACTACCATACCTTTTTTATCTCCCCAAACCAGAATACAACCCACAATAATTTGTAGAATTAAAGGACCTATAGTGAACAGTACCCACACAATGACAGAGTAACAAATAAAAATGGCTTTCATGTAACAGAGGGCATCAATACTTGGACCTAAAGAAAAATTTCCACTCCTCTTCCATATAACCCCAGACATTTAACTTTCTCCCATTCTGTTTCCCTTTGAGGATGTCTTTAGTGTTCACTTTAACTGGACTTTATTCTTTTAGTACAAATAAGGAAGTAGTATATGATTTACTCTATTATCACACAGCATTGCACATGCCTTTAAAATCATTTTACTTTCCCCCTCAGCTCAAAATCTACTACAGCAACTCCTAAGTGAGTTATCACAATATTCTATGGTTGTCAGTAAAATACTACAGATTGAGGGGCACCTGAGTGGCACAGTTGGTTGGGCACGGTTTGGTTTCAGCTCACGGCACGGGATAGAGCTCCGCACTCAGTGCAAAGTCTGCTTAGGACTCTCCCTCTGCCTCATCCCCTCTAAAATGCAAGAACAAATTCTTTAAGTTAACTCATTCCATCCTATTACTCCTGGGAACACAGATACCCAACATTTAACTAGGCCACAAGTCATCACTCAGAGATCAACCCTACATCTATCATTGGGGTACATGTTAAAGAGATTTCATGCTTTTTGGGATTAAAAAGCCTACCTATCCTCTAAAAAACAAAAACCTCCCAGTGAGATAGCATTTTAGTATTGTTTGTTGCGGTTTGATTCATGTTAAATTTTAGTAAGAATAGTCAAAATAGAATACAATCAAAAACTACTGTCACAAACACAAGGAAGATAAATTCAAACAGGAAGTGTTTAATTTGGAATAATCTAAAAAAAATCTAATAGGTCCTTGTCTCTTGCTAATTGCAAGTCAATTTCATTCTGAAGTTTACATAAACTTCAGCTGCTCTTTCCAGTTTTATCAAAAATTCTCAGTCAGCCCAAGTTAATTACAACCTTGTAAGTCCATTAGTTTACAAAAAAAAAAACTGAGCTGGCATCACTTGGGAAACATCTGGAGTTATACAAATATCTTAACCCAAACATTTCCAGAAGCTATCCCCTACACTGCATCAACTAGACTTAAGTGGGTGTATTTCCTAGTGCTTGCAATGAAACCAAGTGGACCTCACACCTCTTACCATCACCCAGGAAGGGTGTGCATCTGTTCCGAAGGCCCCCCTGGCTCCAGGTCATCCTGGCTGCTGCTGTTCCAGGCTGGGCATCCGTGTTGCTGCAGCTTGTGGTTTGTGAGGGGTAGTAGTGTACAGGAAAAGCAGGATGGGATTTCAAGGGAAACAGGAGGAAAATGGCTTTCTGGGAAAATGCCATCACCATCATAGGTGTTAAGTAGTACCACACACATTTTATTGCAGCACAGCTTAAAAATTTAACAAATGAAAGATTAAAAATAAAAAAAACAAAAATAAAAAATTAAAAATACAGACGTCCAGAGATGCTCTAAAACAGTTAAGTTAAAGATCAGGAAAAATAAGGTCACAGACTTAACAGCCAGTAAAATTCTTTCGAGCGTGGGGAAGGGGATGAGGGCAAGGGTGGGGTTGGGAGAGAAAAGGTTTATGTGATCAATCCACTTAAAAATGCTAATGCCTTCACTTTCTCTCCCAAGATGCAAAACTCCAAAGTCAATCAGGAGGCCGGAGAAATTCTTATGAACATTCAGAAAAACTCGATTTTAATCCGGTTAAAAATTATCAGTGTCATTATCATCATCATCATCACCATCATAAGTATAATAATAATAAATAATAATAGTAACTAGTAACAACAATAAAAAGGAAATCAGCGGAAAGTCAGGAAAAATGTAAAAAAAAAATTGGAATAACTTACTGTAGCTGAAGATCAAAAAAATCTCACTGTAAAAAAACAAAAATAAAAATAGCCCAGATTAGAAAAACGGGAGGTGCAAAAATGTCAAGTCAGTAAAGTTCATTTCTTTTCTTTTTCCAAAAGCAGTTTCCACAAAAACCGCAAGGGTAAAGTTCTCAGTAGCAGACAAGCAAAGCCCTTTCCACATCATCAATCAATCTTAAAAATACACGAGGAAGTAGAGAGGTCAGTTTATGAGAGGCTAAAAGGCTCCTCCTCCTCTAACCCAACTGCTGCAGAAAAAATAGAAATAGAAATTTTAAAAATTACATCTTAAATCCAAGTCTCGTTTTTGGAAACAATTAAAAAAAAAACACCTGTAAATTTGCCGTAGTGCACACCAAGTTGCATCATTATGTTTAAAATGTCTTTATAAAATCAGTTTTGGAATGGGAATGTGTGTGTTCTGGAAGGGTGGGGAAGGGAGGTTAAAAATCAAAGCTGAGCTCCAGTGAGTAGGGATGGGGTTCGCCTTGCTGCCCTGTGAAAGGAGAAGGGACAGATTGAGTCAGAGTTCCTCAGAAATGTTGTGCCCTAAACCCCCAAGACAGAAACATCTGTCCATTGCATCTAACACATTCTGGTAAAGTATAACATTACACTGGGATGGGAGAGCCTCTATAGAATCATCACTTCTACCAGTGACTGTCTTCACAATTCTTCAATTATCAGTGGCAAAAATTTACTAATGCGTATGTTCCCACAAGGGTCTTAAAAACAAAAATCTGCAACATTTATCTTGATCATCAGCAGTTTGGACAAAGAAATTATAGAAAAACCAGGCCAACAGAGATGAAGAAGTGAACAAATGTCAAATATCAAGATTATGAAGGAGAATGTTCCATCATGAAGATACATACTAGAGATGACATCTATTCTCAAAACCTGTAAGTGCTCAAACTACAAGACTCGATGGGTTCTACAGTAAAGGGGGAAGAAGTTTAAGGAGCTCATCATTCCACTCACTGACAGAATGAAAAACCACAAATAAAGGAGAAAAGATTACTAGTTACTGAATATTTAATGTCAAAGTAAGTGAAAATTACGGTCCTTAAGGAATTTGATTCTGTGGTCTCACTTTGTAACTTAGCATACTTAACTGATTTCAAGATACGAATTCTAAGAATTTGATACACAAAACCACTAAAAAATAACAACATGCATGACAGATCAGCTGTTTCACCAGCTAAAAGATTTGTAATCAGATTGTAGGTCTTTTGAGGAAAAAAAGGAAATCACTGCCCTCACATTTCAACATTCAGCCAAAATGTTTTACTCTCCTTTACAAATGTCAGTAAACTAGGGGCACCTGGCCAGCTCAGTCGGTAGAGTACATGACTCTTGATCTCAGGGTCATGAGTTCAAGCCAGTTGGGTGTAGAGCTTACTTCAAAAAGCAGGAGGAAAAAAAGTCAGGGGTGCCTGGGTGGCTCAAATGGTTAAGCATCTGACTCGATATCTGCTCAGGTCATAGACTTGAGAGTTTGAGCTCTGCCTTAGCCATGGAGCCTGCTTAAGATTCTCTCCTACTCCATCTGCCTCTCCCCCTCTTTAAAAAAAAAAAAAAAAGAAAAAAAAAAGCACATGAGAACTGAGAACTTAATAAAAAGTGCTCCTTGAGTCAACTATGTGTGAAAGAATACAGCAATAGAATAGGTACTAAACCTCTAAAATCTCACGGTGAATTTTTTCCAAGTAGCAGATCAGTTTAGGTATGACCTGTAAGTTACTTTTATATTTGGACTGATGGTGTTAAACTGTACAAACTACAGGGACACCTGCCTAACTCGGTGGAGCATACAACTCTTAATCTCAGGTTTTGTGGGTTCAAACCCCACATTGGGGTAGGGATTACTTAAAATCTTAAAAAAAAAAAAAAAAACTGTACGAACTACATATATTTTTTTTAAAAAGGTAGAAAACATACACTCCTTTCAATGTTCTCTCTATGCCAGTGTTTGTGGTGTCCATTTATGGTTGAACTTTCAATTTTCTTAACCAAAAGCTTAAACCTGGATATTTGTCAAGTTCTAGGCTATGTTAAGTACCTTTGTAGCTCATCTACAAATAAATCCTTTGCACACTTGTCACAAAACAAACACAATGAATATTAAAAGCATTTACATTTCTCAAAGTCATAAAGCCAAAACATTATGTTAAATTGATGAGCTATCAACTCATAAAAAAGACCGAACAACTTTTAGTGCGTAATTCTTTCCAATTAACAGTATACCTAGATTATACTTTGTCTAACCTCTTCAGAGGTTTGGATCCCTTGTTCTACAGGGTTATTTTTTTTTTCTACAGGGTTATTCTCAAAGGGAGGGTTGCCAACTGGTACCAAGTGGCATTTATTAGAAATGCAAATTTCCAAGGCCCGCACCAGACTTAATTAGAAAGGCTGGTTTTCTGGTGGAGCCCAGCAATCTCTTTTTAACTATTCCCCTTACCAATTCTAATGTCGGTTCACTTTTAAGAACCCTATGAGAGTTTAAACGGGGAACCTCTATCTCATAGTTAACAGTGGTATAAAATAAATCCAAGAGCATGACCTATCATGGTAAATACACCAAGAATTTAAAAACCCTATTGTAGTCTCTCTTCCGCTTTATAAACCCCGAAATTTCTAATTATCTAACACATGTCTTTATACTACACCTAACAGTGCTGGCTCTCACCAATTCTCTAATTTGTATAAAACCATCGTCTTCTCTAACCCCAATGAGAATAAATATATATATGAAATATACATATAAATATACATATTAAATATGAGCAAATAATGCCCTTCAAAGACAATTATAAAGTTACTTCAAGATTAAATGTGTTAACATATTTGTTATGTAACTATAAAAACTGCTTTTAATAAAACTTTCCATATACTTTTCAGCCTTCTGGTAATACTGGAGTAGAAATCAGAAAATAGGTTAAGATGTCTAAGCCCCCTTATAAAACTGTTATTGATAACACTTATTTGCCTGATGAAACTAATAACAGGGGTGAGGGAAATGGGGATACAGTTCTCTCAACTCTTCAGCAAGATTCTTTCAGCTGCTACTCTCCAGGTAACATCTGGGATAATGATGACTTAACTATAATTTTAAATATTAGAGTATTTTGGATTTATTCCTTGCTTGTTCTTACAGCAATTCCACCTTAAAGTTGCATGCTAAGTGAAACTCACTAAAACCCTAACCACAAACAAAAGAAATGTTTAATTTCTCTACAGAAGGAATGGCAACCACCACCAAGCATTCATTCCAGTATAACGAGCATGGGAAACACAAAAGGTCACAGATTACAATTTAGTCATCCTAAAATCCATCCTCTTCAGCCAGATGAAAATGCTACTAAAGCCTACCTACCTGAAAACATCTCTAAAATTGTTTAATTCTGCGGTCAAATCTTTCCAGATGGATATTAACCCAAAGGAATGGTTTCCTTGGTACATGGTGATCTCAAGAAACCCATGATTTCTAACAAGTCAAGGCAAGAGAAGTTCCCTTCATTTCAATTTTTGTCAATTGTTATTATTCCTTACGTTTCTCATTTCCCAACATTATTAGGTTTCTGACCTAATCTAACTAATCACTGCCCTTACCTCATTCCTAGCAGCTTTGCAATGATAAACTTTGGTGCTAAGCTCACGTAATGTGTTTACATTCTTTCTAAAAAGTAATGCTTTTAATCCCTATTACAGTATCTACATGGTGAGGGAACTGACAGGTGCCTCAACTATTCTGGTTTAAAGACCTTTTACCTTCTATCGGTTTCCCAAGGGATGAATTTATCCTGCAGTATCGGTTTAAACTTTAACGTTTCCTGTGAGAACACATTAAAATTAAATATCTATCTTCCACCAAATATTAAAAAAAACGGCGATTTCTTAAATGAATGGGATATTACTTTGAAACCTATGTAATTCATGTAAATTCAGCCAACGTTTTTACTAAGTTTCAGGGCTTCGCCAACAGGTACAAGATTTAAAAAAAAAAAAAAATACGTAGCCCAGAAAATGTAGACCTACGTACTTTTTAGGTATTTTGGAGAAAAAAAAAATCAATGGCAGAATATCCCGAAAATCGAATTTTAAGGTCAGATCAGAATGTCAAATTAATAAGAACTGCCAATTCTCATAATTAAATATTTTTCCCAAAGGGCAATTTGGAAAATTTTCCAGTTCCCGCTAGTGACTACGGTTTAATTCGGTTCTCGGCAAGATTCAAATTCGGTACCGTCGGTACCTCCTATTCCAACAGCTATCGGTATTTATAAAAAAAAAAAAAAAAAAAGAATAAGAAGAAAAAAAATCACTCGGAGAATGACCCACAGGTCAAACTGCCCTAGCAGCCCCGCTACCCATAGGATACGTTAAGGAGCCTGGCAACCGACACCCTGGGGCCTCTCGGTTTCTGTCTGAGGAAGATCCGAGTACCTACCTCAAAGCAAAGCTCCACTAACTTATATATCTCAAGAGATTTGTAACCTGCAGATAAAAAGTAAGCCAGCTTTAATTATCACGGTTAATATGTAAATGAGATCACAATTATTAAAAGAAAGCAAGCGAAGCAGAAGAGCGTGGGAAAGGGCCGCCGCGAGGCCCGCCGCCGCTCGGAGAGGCGCCCAGGAGGAAGTCCTCGGGAGACGTCAGGCCTATTGTTGTAACGCTCCCGCTCACGCCCCGCGGGGCGCCCCGGAACCCCGGCGCTCGCGGGGCCGTCTCCCCGGAGAAGGGGGGCCCTTCCCCTCCCCCCCCGCCCAATTTTTAAATTTCTCAGACGGCGTCAGCGCTACGTGAACTTCGACTGTACTCGCGAGCGTCTCGATCTTCCCTTTCTCATCTCGGAGGCCTCGTGGTCGGAGAAAATGAAAGGAAGCAGCCGTTAACATACCAAAAAAAAAAAAAAAAAAAAAAAACGAAAAACGAGAAAGACGTTTCCTGAGGCGATCGCGGGCCCTGAGGACAGCGGGGGTGAACCTGCGCCAGAGCCGAGGCCCTCGAGACGCTCGCTCTCAGGAAACCCAAACCCGGCGCAAGAAGAATAAATGGAGGCCTGCTCGCCCCGAGGGCAGTTCCCCTCGTCTCCGCTCCCACACCCCCTCGCGCTCGCCGAGGAGCCCACGCCTGCCCTGCTTCTGCCCCCTCCACTTACCAGGAGGGGGGAGGGAGAAGGGATTCGATTCTGAATCTCCCACTCCCGGGTTCTACGTGGAGAAGCCAAGTGCTGCTCGAGGGCGACGACGCGGCCGCGACCGCTCAGCCTTCGTCTCTTCACAAAATGGCCCCCGAGTCTCCTCGGCCGCCGAGGCGAAGGCCTAGCCCCGCCCCCCGCTCCCTAGAGCCCTGCTATTGGCTGCGACTTTTCTCGCTCCCGCTGCTGATTCGACATTGCTACCGCTCTTCACAGCTCTGCCCAATCACCACGCGGAGTAGGCTAGACTACGCAGGAGAATTTCCACATGCGTGAGAGGGGCTGGCTTGTGAATGGCTACGTTTCCTGTCCCTTATCACCCGAGACGTGCTCATTGGCCACTGTCCCTGACGGAGCGCTGGGTGGAAACGCGCCTTTGTATCGCGCACCGCTTCACATCCGGGTCTCCGGGAGGCCTGATTGGCGGCCGTAGCGTCCTATCGCGGCTCCCGAACGCGCCCAGTGGAAGGCCCGCCCCTACCTCGGAATTCCCGCGGCGCGGGGGCGGGGATGGCTGCCCGGATTCCCGTTAGGTAGCGGCCTGGAAGGGCGGGCGCCGCCCGGGCCGCGAGGGAGGCGGGCGCGCCCGCCGAGTCTTTCCCCCAGCGAGGGTGAAGGGGGGCCTTTCCTTGGGAAGGAAAGGGAGCCGCGAAGGCCGGGCGGCCGCTTCCCCGACCCCGCATCCCTCTCAGGTGTAGACGGCTGCGCGGCCAGCCCGCCCAGCCCGTCGCCCCCGCCGTCCCGGGAGGCCGCGGAAGCACGCGGCGGGCCCCGCGGCCGCACCGCCCTGTGTGCCCCCGCCCCCGCCCTGCCGGCTCTGCGGCAGCAGCGCGGTGCAAGTGCGCCCGCCTCCTCCTCCGCAGGCACCGGACGGCGGGGCTGCACGTGTGCGTTGCAGGGGCGAACGTGGAGGTGGACGCGGGAGGAGCCACGGCACAGCCCTCTGTCCCCCGTGAAACGGCAGGACGCGGTGGTGGCTGGCCTGACGCCCGTACTCGGAGCCTGGAGCCGCGCTCTGCAACCACACGCGGCCCCGGGCGGCTGGGCTGGGCGCCGGCCCGGGCCTGACCTAGGAGGGTCAAGGACGAAAGCTGAGCTGGGGCGGGATCCGCTGTGGGCCCCGGGCGTGACCCCGAGGGCGGGCTCCCTGCGTGGAGCCTGCTGCTCTCTGCCTGGGTCTCTGCCTCTCTCTCTGTTTCTCATGAATAAATAAATAAAATATTTTTTAAAATGGACCAAGGGTGGCTCAGCAGTTGAGCATCTTCTTTAGGCCCAGGGTGTGACCCTGGAAACCCCAGATCGAGCCCCACATCCGGCTCCCTGCATGGAGGAGCCTGCTTCTCCCTCTGCCTGTGTCTCTGCCTCTGTGTGTGTGTGTGTGTCTCTCATGAATAAATAAATAAAATCTTAAAAAAAAAAAAAAACGTTGGGAGCCCAGCACCGACTGGGCTTTCAGGCCTTGGCTGACAGCATATACACCCTTTCTGGTGAAGCAGAGTCTACAGGCCCGAACCCTGGTGACGAGGACCCCGTCCTGTACCTGGACACTTGTTTCAACAGATCTCTGGGGAGCTGGACCTTTTACCTTTTTCAGTGGTATGCTTTTTTATACTGCTTGAATTTTTTTTTCCCGTATGAATGTATTGCTTTGAAGCTAACCTGTAAAGCAAAAACAAAAGCATGTAAAAAAAAGAAAAAAAAAGATATATACCAAAATAGAAATAGCGGTTCCCTCTTTGTGGAAGGATCACAGGTTTTTGGGGGGATTTTATTTTTATTTTTTATTTTTTGTTGTTTTCTTGTGATTCTCTGTATTTTCCAAATTGTCACCTTTGAACAAGTCCTCAGAGGCAAAACATCCTCCCAGAGCTTAGAGCTTAATGCCTCACAGCTCAATAGCCACACTACATTGGAAACTCACAGCTCTATGGTTAATTTTACACTCACCTCTCCTCCTGGGTGGTAAGGCTTTAAAAAAATAAAATTATTACTGAAGTGTAGTTAACAGCGTTATATTAGTTTCAAATGCACAACCTAGTGATTCAATAGCTCAGTACATTAGACTATGCTCGCCACCCACGATAAGTGTAGTTACTGTACAACGTTATTATAATTATAGGCTGTATTCACTGTTATGCTTTTCAAATCTGTACCTTATTTCTTTTATAACTGGAAGTTTGTACTTCTTAATCCCTTTCACCATTTCCCCTATTCGTCCCACACCTCCCTCTCCAGCAACCACTGGTTCTCTGTCTTTATGAGTCTGTTTATTGTTTTATTTTTTAGATTCCACATATAAGTGAAATCATATGGTATTTGCCTTCTCTGATATATTTCACTTAGCATTATACTGTCTAGGCCCATCAGTGTTCTCATAAATGGCAAGATCTCATCATTTTTAATGGTTTAGAAATATTTCATTGTGTGTATATATACATACATATCATCTTTATTTATTAACGCTTAGGTTGCTGCCATTTTTTAGCCATTATAAATAATGCTGCAATAAACATAGGTGTGCATACATCTTTTCCAGTTACCATTCTCCTTTTCTCGCTTAAATACCCAGTCATTCAATCACTGGATCACACTGTTTTTCTATTTTTAATTTTTTAAGCTTCACACATACTGTTTTCTACAGTGATTGCCCCAAAAATTTACATTCCCCGCCCCCCCAACTTACATTCGTCCCCCATCAGTGCACAAGGGTTCCTTTCACTTCAAATTTCCACCAGCATTTCCTGATTTCTTGTATTTTTTCATTTTAGCCATTCTGACAGAAGTCAGGTGATATCTCATTGTGATTTTGATTTGTATGTCCCTGATGATTAGTGATGTTGGGCATCTTTTCATGTCTGTTGGCCATCTGTATGTCTTCGGAAAAATGTCTATTTAGGCCCTCTGCCCATTTCTAATTGGATTATTTGTTTTTTTGGTGTTGAGCAATATTAAGTGTGTTCTTTTTTAAAGATTTGTATTTGTTTATTTGACGGAGAGAGCGAGAGGAATAAGAGCCCAAGTAGGCGGAGAGGCAGGCAGAGGAGAGGGAGGAACAGACTCCCCGCTGGGCGGGCTCCTCGCAGGGATCCTGGGTTCACACCCAGCCGGAAGGTAGCCACTTAACCAACTGAGCCACCCAGGCGCCCCAGGTTGCTGTTTCCTTTTGTTTATGGTTTCCTTTGCTGTGCAAAAGGTTTGTTGTTGTTGTTTTTTTTCTTTTGGTGTAGTTCCAATAGTTTATTTTTGCTTTTATTTCCCTTGTCTGAGGAGACATTATCCATAACTATGTTGCTCAGGCTGATGTCCAAGAGATTACTGCCTGTATTTTCTTTTAGGAGTTTTATGGTTTAGGTCTCACATTTAGGTCATTAATCCAGTTTAATTTATTTTTAAGTAGAGCATACATAAGTGGTCCAGTTTCATTCTTTTGCATGTTTCTCCAATACCATTTACTGAAGAGACCGTCTTTTCTCCATTGTATATTCTTGCCTCCTTTGTCATAAATCAATCGACCATGTAAGTGTGGCATTATTGCTGGATTTTCTATTCTGTTCCATTTATCTATGCGTCTGTACCATATGTTTTCAATTGCTATAGCTTTGTAGTGTATCTTGAAATCTGAGATAATGATACCTCTAGTTTTGTTCTTCCTTTTTTTTTTTAAGATTTTATTTATTTATTCATGAGAGACAGAGAGAGGCAGAGACACAGGCAGAGGGAGAAGCAGGCTCCATGCAGGGAGCCCAACGTGGGACCTGATCCCGGGACCCCAGGATCACGCCCTGGGCCAAAGGCAGGCACCAAACCGTCAAGCCACCCAGGGATCCCCAATAGTTGACATTCTTATCTTGTTCCTAATCTTAGAGGAAAAACTTTTTCAGCATCGTTGATGTTAACTGCAGTTTTGTCAGTTAAATAGTATTATTTTCAGGTGTGCTCCCTCTAAATCGACATTGTTGAGAGTTTTATCATGTATGGATGTTTGTTGAATTTTCCAAATACTTTTTGGGCATTTTTTTGAGATGACATACTGTTTTTGTTCTTCACTTTGTTATTGTGATGTATCATCACGTTGATTGATTTGTGATTTTTTTTAAAGATGTATTTATTTATTTTAGAGAATGAAAGGGAGCACATTCACACACATGTACATAGTGGGGAAGGGACAGAGGCAGAGGGAGAGAGAAACTTAAACACATTCTAGATCTCATCACCCTGAAATCCAAAGTCAGACACTTAACTGAGTGTGCCACCCAGGGACCCTCGATTTGTGGATATTGAACTTCCTTGTGTCCTGGAGTAAATCCCACTTGATTGTGGTGAATAGTTTTTTTAAATGTATTGTTGAATTTGGTTTGCTAATATTTTGTGGATAACTTTGCGTCTGTGTTCATCAGGGATATTGACCTGTAATTTTTTTCTTTTGTGGCATCTTTCTCTGGTTTTGGTTTCAGGCTAATGCTGACCTCATAGAATGAATTTAGATGTTTTCCTTTTCTTTTCTTTTCTTTTCTTTCTTTCTTTTTTTTTTTTTTTTTTTTTTTTTTTTTGAAAAGTTTTAGAAGAATAGTCATTAACTCTTCTTTAAATGTTTGGTAGAGGGCAGCCCAGGTGACTCAGCAGTTTGGCGCCGCCTGAGGCCTGAGGCCTGAGGCCTGATCCTGGAGACCCCACTGTCAGTCTCCCTGCGTGGAGCCTGCTTCTCCCTCTACCTGTGTCTCTGCCTCTCTGTCTGTGTGTCTCTCATGAATAAATAAATAAAATCTTTTCAAAATCTTAAAAATAAATGTTTGGAAGGGTTTACCTGTTGACACCATCTGGTCCTGGACTTTTGTTTTTGGGGAGGGTTTTGACTACTGATTCAGTTTCATTACTTGATAATCAGTGTGTTCAGATTTTCTATTTTTTCCTGATTTAGTTTTGCAAAATTATATGTTTCAAGAAATTTATCCATTTCTTCTAGGTTGTGTAGTTTTTCACATACTAGTTTTTGTAGTAGTTGCTTGTAATCCTTTGTAGTTCTGTGGTGTCACTTGTTGCTTCTATTTCATTTTTTATTTTATTTGAGTCCTCCTTTTTTTTCTTGATGAGTCCGGCTAAGTGTTCATCAATTTTGCTTATCTTTTCAAAGAACCAGCTATTGGTTTCATGGATTTTTTTTTTTCAATCTCTAGTTTATTTATTTCCACCTTGATCTTACTATTTCCTTCCTTTTACTAACTCTGGGCTTTATTTGGTTTTGAATGGTAAGTTTTTTGATTGCAGAGTTTAATTCTTATTGCTCTCCATATTCCCTTTGCTATGGATATCCCAGGGCCTTACACAGACAGTATTTGAAATCTGTACTAATCAGTAACTTTTTTTTTTTTTAATAATTTTATTTTAAATTGAGTAGTAATGATAGGCACGCAGTGTGAGAGAGAGAGAGGCAGAGACACAGGCAGAGGGAGAAGCAGGCTCCATGCACCGGGAGCCCGACGTGGGATTCGATCCCGGGTCTCCAGGATCGCGCCCTGGTCCAAAGGCAGGCGCCAAACCGCTGCGCCACCCAGGGATCCCCTAATCAGTAACTTTTATTTATCAGGAGAAATTGGTATTTTTCTCAGGACACATAAGTAGACTGCCCTTACTTTCTTGTATATTTTATACAGCACTTAGTCAGAGGGACCAGAGACTGTGAAGCTTGGTTGACCTGTAATTCATGTAACTACTGATTTAAGTAAACAGAAATAATCACTATTTAAAAAGAGTCAACAGGACTCAAATGGAATCATCTGTGCGGAGCCCGCACTACCAAACTGAAACTTAATACTTAACCTAATTGCAGTTTCATTCTCCCCCAGGAGTGTAATCTTAACCAGTCAGTCTGAAATTTCCTGATGAGCACCAGTGAGGTAATCCGCCTAATAGACCCTTCCTCTAAAGGAAGGTGACCTTGCCTGAAATAATCCTCCCCCCTCCCATGTATGTCTTCTTTATCTCCTCTGCCTTTAAAAATCTTTCCTTCCTATAACTCTTGGAGTTCCTTTCTATTTGCTAGACAGGATGTTGCCTGATTCATGAATCACTGAATGAAGGCAATTACATCTTGAAATTTACTCAATTGAATTTTGTTTTTTAACAACACTAACATGTTTTATTACTCATTTTTCTCATAGAATAAAAAAATCTATAAACTGTTAATGAAACCTACTTCTTTTCTTTCTTTTTTTTTTAAGTTTTTATTTACTTATTCATGAGAGAGAGACCCAGGCAGAGGGAGAAGCAGCAGGCTCCCTGCGGGGAGCCCCATGTGGGACTCGATCCCAGATCCCAGGGTCACATCCTGGGCTGAACGCAGGTGCTCCACTGCTGAGCCACCCGGGCGTCCCCTACTTATTTTCATTTTACCAGAAATCTGTTTCGCTACATGATCTTTGTCATGACCTACTTATTAACCAGAGCTGTATTCGATGCAGGAGAAGTACTTAGGAGACTATTTATGTTTTCAGGGAGTTCATCCCTTAGCTGGGTGGGGTGGAAGTGAAAGACACAGGAAGAATTAACAAGTCCCTCTGTCAAATAATTTAGAATTTACTAAGAATGGGAAAACAAGTAAAAAAAAAAATAGCATACTTCAAGGCAGAATGCTAAGCACCATATTGGTGACAAATATTTGAGATTCTGGTTTTAAGGCTTTGTAAGCCTCGGTGGGGGAGATGGAAAGTAGGAAGTGCCCTAGATCTCTTCTGCTTACTCTAAACACCTTACAGTTCTAAAGTTGAACGCTTCTCCTGAGTGCTTGTATAGGATGGAAGGCGGCTGAGTACCTGCCTTTGGCTCAGAGCCAGATCCCAGGTTCAGGAGGGAGACCTGCATGGGGTCCCCGCGGGGAGCCTGCTTCCCCCTCTGCCTGTGTCCCTGCCTCTCTCTCTGTGTCTCTCATGAATAAATAAATAAATAAATAAATAAATAAATAAATAAATAAATAAAATCTTTTTTAAAAAGAGAAACAGAACAAAACTGAACTTTTGTTTTTAATTCAAGAAGTAATTCTCTAGGGGTGCCAGGGTGGCTCAATCAGTTAAGCATCTGCCTTTGGCTCAGGTCATGATCCAGGATTCTGGGATTGAGCCCCATGCTGGGCTTCCTGCTCAGCAGGGAGCCTGCTTTTTCCTCTCTCTGACCCTCCCCTCTGCTCATGGCCTCTCTCTCTCTTTCTCAAATAAATAAATAAATCTCTTCTTTTTAATGAGATTATACTAGTCAATTGTCATTGCCTCTCTTCCTCTGTATCATCCCATTGTCCAGGGATGTCCTACTGGAGAGTGAAGAGGTGGTCTCTGATGAATCCAGACAAAGCACTTAATTTAATCTTCACAGAGCTCTCTGATTTACGCAACAGTACTTTATAATTCTTTTTTTTTTTTAAGATTTTGTTTATTTATTCATGAGACACACACACACACACACACACACACACACACACACAGGCAGAGAGAGAAGCAGGCTCCTTGCAGGGTGCCCGACGTGGGAGTCCATCCCAGGACCCCGGGATCACGCCCTCAGCCCAAGGCAGACGCTCAACCACTGAGCCACCCAGGCATCCCTTTATGATTTTTTACAGTAATTTTCCAAATGTTTGCAATCTATCTTACTTTTTTTTTTTTTTAAGATTATTTATTTGAGAGAGAGTAGAGAGCGAGAGCTCAAATGCCCACAAGCCAGGGGAGGGGCAGAGGGAGACAGAGAAGCAGACTCCTTGCTGAGCGGGGAGCCCAACTGAGCCCTGGCTCAATCCCAGGCCTCCAGGACCCTGAACTGAGCCCGAGGCCGACGCCTAACTAGTAGAGCCATCCATGCGCCCCGCAGTCTTTCACAGGCAATTTTATTCTGTCTGAAAAACAACATGACAAAGATATTGCACATCATTTTCAAGACCCTTCCTCTTTACTGCATTCTGTTTCTCCCACACTGAGTCTGTCCCCCAAGCTGATTCTGCAAATTACTGCCATGGTAATCATCTGAAAGTATTCACTTTTTTTGTATAACTCCCACACTAAAATCCTATAATAGTTCTCTATTGCAGCCCTGCATTTTCATTGTTTCATTCACAGCTCGTCGGTGACTTGCCTCGCCTTACCTATCAATATTGTCCCCTCCACAAAACCCTGCCTAGGCAAACCTGCCATCCTTGGGCTGCAACAGGCTACATTGCCATTCTCTTTCCCCACAGTCCAACTATTCTTTAAAACCCAACTCAAGTCCCAGTTAATGCTTCTAAAGAATATAGATGATTCATTCAACTGCTTATTCAATCAACCAATACTCCATGTGTTTTTTTTAAGTGTTTTCTAGGGGATCCCTGGGTGGCTCAGTTAGTGCTTGGCTTTGGCCCAGGGTGTGATCCTGGAGGCCCAGGATCGAGCCCCGCATCGGGCTCCCTGCATGGAGCCTGCTTCTCCCTCTCTCTCTCTCTCTCCCCCTCTCAACTCTCTGTGTCTCATGAATAAATAAATAAATAAAATTTTTAAGAAAATGTTTTCTATATTCAAGGTATTGGCCTAAGCACTACAAAACTAGATAAAACATAGTTCCAGTCCGCAAGTGTTGTACCTCTTCTCACTCTCATTTCATAGTTATTATTTACCCTATCATGATATTATTTACCCTATCACGAGGTAACACTGTTTTGTTCTATAATCCTTTTATTTACAGACCTGTTTTGTACTTGATGTATGTGTGTGAAACACAAAATTTAATAGGTTGATAGTTTGACTCACTACCTGACATGGCATTTCGTTATACCTATTTGTGTTTTCATTCCAAAAGACTCTGGCAATGGGTAAAATCATACTAGGGAAATTTGGAATATAGACTTCAGTAAATAGATTATTGATGACCTGACTTCTAGAGTACAGATTCTACAAAAAAGACTTTATACACTGCTAGTAAAATTATTGGTCCCTTTGGTTGGATACATACCTTCTTAAGCTTCCAGTATTTTCCCCCCTCATTATTTTAAAGCTTTCGATATGGAAATAAGCTGACTTCCTTTTTCTAATAATATGTGATTTTTGTAAAAATTTTAAATACAGAGAAAGTGGAAGTTTCTAGGTGTCCTTTAAATCTTTTTAAAAATATTTTATTATTTGAGGGCAGCCTGGGTGGCTCAGCGGTTTAGTGCCGCCTTCAGCCCAGTGCCTGATCCTGGAGACCCGGGATCGAGTCCCACGTGGGGCTTCCTGCATGGAGCCTGCTTCTCCCTCTGCCTGTGTCTCTGCCTCTCTCTCTCTGCGTCTCTCGTGAATAAATAAATAAAATCTTTTAAAAAAATTATTATTTGAGAAAGAGAGAGAGAGCCCACATGAGCGGGTAGAGGGACAAAGGGAGAAGCAGACTCCCCACTGAAGAGAAGCTCCCAGGACCCAGGATCATGACCTGAGCCAAAGGCAGATGCCTAACCACCCCAGCCACCCAGATGCCCCTCATCTCTTTTTCTTGAAAATCAAAACCCCAAGCTTAAAATTTAAAAAATAATCACAATATGTTTATCCATAAAGCTTGAAAAAGTTAGAGATTAAGGAAATTATGACATCTACTTAGTGGTTTTGAAATTGACTAGTATTTTACTTATTAATATTACTGGCCACTTTCAGATTAAAAAAATAAAAATAATAGATAATTTTTGTTGAGCAGTTACCTTGTGCCAAGCACTTTTCTAAGTGTTTTACACAAATTAGTTCATTTGGTGATTTTTATTATCCCCATTTTAAAGATGAGGAAACTAAGCCACAGAGAGCTTAGGTAATTTGCCTAAAGTGACACAAGTTTTCTTGTTTTGTTTTGTTTTTTAGATTTTGTTTATTTATTCATGAAAGATATGGAGAGAGAGAGGCAGAGACACAGGCAGAGGGAGAAGCAGGCTCCATTCAGGAAGCCCCACGTGGGACTCGATCCCGGGTCTCCAGGATCACGCCCTGGGCTGAAAGTAGCCACTTAACCACTGAGCCACCCAGGGGTCCCATTGATGGAGCTAAGATTCTTTTTTATTTTTTTAAGATTGTATTTATTTATTTATTTATTTGAGCGGGAGAGAGAGAGAGAAAGGGCACACAGTGGGAGAGTCAGGGGGAGAAACAGACTCCCTGCTGAGCAGAGAGCCCTATGTGGGGCTCGACCCCAGGGCCCTTAGATCATGACATGAGCCTAAGGCAGATGCTCAACCAGCAGCCACCCAGGCGCCCTCATGGAGCTAAGATTCTGATGCTAGAAAGTGTGATTCTAGAGCATGTGCATATAACCATTGTACAGTTATTAATAGTTTGCCGAGATGGAAGATCTGATCCATTTATTCAACACGTTTATGAATTACATGCTACGTAATAAACACTGTGCCAAGTATTACGTCAGGTCGTAAACACAGGAGTAAACAAATAGTTGTGGTCCCTGACCGTCAGAATAGTCAAGTATTAAATGAATAATTAAGTAGAGTAAATTATATTAAGTGCTACTAAAGATAAGTATGGGATGCTACAGTACCTATATAATATACACCCTTGGGGATCCCTGGGTGGCGCAGCGGTTTGGCGCCTGCCTTGGCCCAGGGCGCGATCCTGGAGACCCGGGATCGAATCCCACGTCGGGCTCCCGGTGCATGGAGCCTGCTTCTCCCTCTGCCTGTGTCTCTGCCTCTCTCTCTCTCTCACTGTGTGCCTATCATAAATAAATAAAAATTTAAAAAATAATATACACCCTTAAGCCCCTTCAAGTATATTGTGAAAATAAATGACTTAATTTTTAAGAATTCAGGAAAGAAAGCTTTCTGTTTCTTATTTCTTCAGTTTCTTTTCCCTCTTTCCTACTAAATGTTTCTCCATCTTTTCCTTTGTCTTCTTTGCTCCTCTTCCAATTTTCATCCCATCAATGACCTAAATCTGGTGTCTTCTAGGTTAAGCCTTCTTTAACACACTTGCCATCTGTTCTCCTTCTGGCTCTGAAGCACAAGATTTTATCCTCTGGTAATTTTTCATTAGGCTAATCTTTATACAGCTTACAGAGTGCTTTCAGTTGATAAGGCTTACATTTCATCATTAGTATTTATTTTACTATTATGGTAGAAATTGCCCTTTTAAGCACACATCTAAATGTTATGAAAATACTATGTGAACTGGCCCAGATTGTTTCAAATATGAAATTATGTTTTTTTTTTTGAAATTATGTTTTTACGTAGTAATTATCTTTCATATGACTGACCACTATAAAGTTTATCCAGGGATTTTTTTTTTAAGATGTTATTTATTTATTCATGAGAGACACAGAGAGAGGTAGAGACACAGGCAGAGGGAGAAGCAGGCTCCATGTAGGGAGCCGGATGTGGTACTTGATCCCAGGACCCCGGGGTCACACCCTGGGCTGAAGGCAGGTGCTAAACCACTGAGCCACTCAAGCGTCCTTAAGGATTTTTTTAAAAAACACAATTTGAGAGACCTCTCTTCACGTCTGAGGAACATTTCCGATAGAATGATTTTTATCTTTTATTACCACCTATTCTACAACTCCACTCCCAGAATACTGCCTTTTTGTCATTTCAATTTATATCCAGATACTGAAAATTCAGAGCATACTCCCCTGCTCACTTCATTGCTAAAGAACCCTGACTACTGTTCCCTTCTTTTTTTTTTTTTTTTTAAGATTTTTAAAAAGTTTATTTATTTATTTGACACAGAGAGCACGTGCAAAAGTAGGGGAAGCAGTCTTCTTGCTGAGCAGGGCGCCTAATGTGGGGGCTCAGTCCTAGGACCCTGGGATTGTGACCTGAGCAGAAGGCAGACACTTAGCCAACTGAGCTACACAGGCACCCCACTACTGTTCCCTTTTAAGTAGTGGTGAAAATAGAATAGGAGGAGTTTAAAAATGGTAGATTTGGGGACTGAAAAGAAATGCTGAATTGGAGATAATATCACAAAGAAAGGTAGCATGCATTTGAATTGGCCAATTTTGAGCAATGGAGGACAGATCATTTAAATTCCTTTCCTTTTTCCCCCCCCCAAAAAAAAATAAAATAAAATAAAATAAATTCCTTTCCTTTTTAAAAAGAATTTTATTTATTTTAATTCTAGTGTAGCTAACATACAGTGTTATATTAGTTTCAGATGTGCAACTAGTGATTCAACTGTTCCACATCTTAGTGCTCATCAAGATAAATATACACTTAATCCCCATCACCTATTTCATCCATCCCCTCATCCATCTCCCCTCTGGTAACCATCCATTTGTTCTCTATAGTTAAGAGTCTGTTTTTTTGGTTTGTCTTTTTTTCCCCCCTTTGTTTGCTGTTTTGTTTCTTAAATCCCACATATGAGAGAAATCATATGGTATTTGTCTTTCTAAAATACTTTTTTAGCTAGAGAGAGACCCAGAGACACAGGCTCCATGCAGGGAGCCTGACGTAGAACTCGATCCTGGGTCTCCAGGATCACACCCTGGGCTGAAGGCGGCGCTAAGCCGCTAAGCCACCAGGGCTGCCCCGTCTTTCTAAAATAAGAATAAACTTAACCAAAGAGGTGAAATAACCTGTACTCTGAAAGCTATAAAACACTGACGAAAGAAAGCAGGAAGAAGGCAATCAAGACATGGAATAAGGAAAAAAAAAAAAAAAGACATGGAATAAGGGGGCAGCCCGGGTGGCTCAACGGTTTAGTGCCGCCTTCAGCCCAGGGCATGATCTTGGAGACTGGGATCGAGTCCCACCTGGGGCTCCCTGCATGGAACCTGCTTCTCCCTCTGCCTGTGTCTCTGTCTCTCCTTCTCTCTCTGTCTCTCTCTCTCTCATGAATAAATAAATAAAATATTTTTTAAAAAAAGGACATGGAATAAGGGAATCTGAGAGAGAAGCATGTGTCAAAATCCAAGGCCTGAAAAATCATTTTATAATTAAAGAAAAATAACACTGTGAAAAAAAAAAAAAAACACAAGCAAAGGAAACAAGCAACAACTCTAAAAGGCAACTGACAGAATGGGAGAAAATATTTGCAAATGACATATCCAGTACAGGGTTAGTATCCAAAATGTAGAAACAACACATACAACTCCACACCAAAAAAACCAATCTTATTTATTTATTTATTTATTTATTTATTTATTTATTTATTTATATTTATTTATTTATGAGCAACATAGAAAGAGAGAGAGGCAGAGGGAGAAGCAGGCTCCATGTAGGGTGCCTGATGTGAGACCTGATGCTCTTGGCCAATGACACTCAACTGCTGAGCCATCTAGGCCTCCAAGTTTCCAAATTTAAATTTAAAGTTCATTTGTTTGTTAAAGTAATCTCTATAACTAATGTGGGGCTTGAACTCAAGATCCCAAGATCAAGAGTCGCACGCTCTTCTGACTGAGTCAGCTAGACACCCCTCAAATTTAGATTTAAAGTAAATGAACCGGGATCCCTGGGTGGCGCAGCGGTTTGGCGCCTGCCTTTGGCCCAGGGCGTGATCCTGGAGACCCGGGATCGAATCCCACATCAGGCTCCCGGTGCATGGAGCCTGCTTCTCCCTCTGCCTGTGTCTCTGCCTCTCTCTCTCACTGTGTGCCTATCATAAATAAATAAAAAAAAAAAAAAAAAAAAAAAGTAAATGAACCTAAAACGGATTTATGGTGATGTCTGCATTAGCTAGTGAAGTTACTTAAAAAGAAAAAATTATTTTACACCTGAAATGGCCATGTGTAAAATATACTCAATAAAATTGTTTTTTGAAACTGGAAGGAAAAAAAGGAAATAACATTAAAAATTTAGTCACATTATGGGCAGCCTGCCTCTCTCTGTGTGTGTGTTTCTCATGAATAAATAAATACAATCTTAAAAAAAAATTTTAGTCACATTATCTGCATTTCAGGTACCATAAACACCCGTGGCTAGTGAGTACCATTTTGAACAGCATAGGTCTAGTTCATAAATTTTTTCCATGCTGTTATAAAATAATTTCTTAAATCTGTTTCAAAATACTTACAACAGATATATATATATAACATATATTATATATGTTATATATATATAATATATAATATATATATATTAGCCAAAGTAGAAAGCACGCAAAAATTTAGTATCTTAACATATCATAGACTCTTAAAAGAAATATATAATGGAGGAATAGGAGAAATAGGCTTCCAGTTATTTATTTTTTTAATTTTTATTTACTTATGATAGTCACAGAGAGAGAGAGAGAGAGAGGCAGAGACACAGGCAGAGGGAGAAGCAGGCTCCATGCACCGGGAGCCCGACGTGGGATTCGATCCCGGGTCTCCAGGATCGCGCCCTGGGCCAAAGGCAGGCGCTAAACCACTGCGCCACCCAGGGATCCCTGGCTTCCAGTTATGGAATGAATAAGTCACAGGAATAGAAGGTACAGCGTAGGGAATGTAGTCAATGGTAGTGTAATGACCTTGCATGATGACAGATGAGAGCTATAATTGTGAACATAGCATAAGGTATAGAGATGTTAAATCACTATTGTACACATGAAACTAATGTAATATTGTATGTCTCTAGACGCAAAAATATGTTTGAAAAGGAAATATATACAGTGATAATATTTTTTAAAGTTCAAGTTAAAGGGCAGAGAAATGCAGACTAAAAACAGTGAATTCATATTTTCACTTATGAAGCAGATTTTTTTTAAAAAAGATGTTTCTAATATTAAGAGAAGAAATGGGGCAGCCCAGGTGGCTCAGCGGTTTAGTGCCGCCTTCAGCCCAGGGCCTGATCCTGGAGACCCGGAATCAAGTCCCACTTCGGGCTCCCTGCCTGGAGCCTGCTCCTCCCTCTGCCTGTGTCTCTGCCTCTCTCTGTGTCTCTCATGAATAAATAAATAAAATCTTTAAAAAAAAAAAAAGAGAGAAGAAATGGATCCTACTGATAAGCATGTAAACTGGTATGATCTTCCTGAAAGTTGCTGGACAATTTGAAAATAAGTACCAAATACATTAAAAGGGACGCCTGGGTGGCTCAGTGGTTGAGCACCTGCCTTTGGCTCAGGGCGTGATCCTGGGGTCCTGGGATCAAGTCCCACATCGTGCTCCCTGTGGGGAGCCTACTTTTCCCTCTGCCTCTCTCTCTGTGTCTCTGATGAATAAATAAATAAAATCTTTTTTTTAAGACCTTAAAAATAGGCATTCTCTTTAACTTAATTCTAATTTTATCAGTTCATCATAGAAAAATAACTATGGATTATGCAAGGTTTTATCTGTGGGAATTTTTAATGCAATATGGTTATAATGACAAAAAATAAAAATGATTAAATAAGTTATGTATTTATAGAAATATTAAGCAGCCTTTTACAATTATGTAGTAGAATACTTAATACTTATAAAGGTCTATTACTCTTTACATATTGGTATGGAGAAATAATGACTTTTTAAAAATAAAAGATGATAAATTATCTAGAATAGTCAAACCTAAAGAAACAAAGTAGAGGCGTGGTTGCCAAGGACTGGGGGGAGAGGGAAATGGGGAATTGTTTAATGGGTAATGAGGTTCAGTTTTGCAAGATGGAAAAGTTCTGGAGATTGGGTTACAACAGTGTAAATATACTGTTAAAGCAGGCCCATAATGGAGCCACTTATGATTAGCACCATGTCACTAAACTTGAGATTTGACTTAATTACAGTTTTGGCTTTCCCAGAAATGGAATCTTTTTTTTTTTTTTTTAATCCATGAGAGCCACACAAATAGAAGCAGAGACACAGGCAGAGGGAGAAGCAGGTTCTATGCAGGGAGCCCAATGCAGGACTCGATCCCAGGATCCTGGGGTCACACCCTGAGCCAAAGGCAGACACTCAACCACGAAGCCACCCAGGTGCTCCTCAGAAATGGAATCGTAAACCAATCAGGAATCCTCTAATTAGCACTAGTTAGTTAATTGGCCTAGTAGATCCCTGCCGTCCCTGGTAGGAAAGTGACCTTAAAATAACCAACCACCTTTTTTTGTCTAGAATAACTTCCTCATTCCTGCTTTCTCCTGCCTATAATAAGTCTTTCGTTTTGTACAGTTTCTTGGAACTCCTTTCTGTCCTTGAGATGGGATGCAGCTTTGGGTGCCTGGGTGGTTCAGTCAGTTACGTGTCTGACTCCTGATCCCAGCTCAGGTCTTGAACTCAGGGTCATGAATTCAAGCCCCACGTTGGGCTCTATGCTGGGCATGGATGCCACTTAAAACAACAACAACAACAACAAAAACAAGCAAAAAGATTGGATGTGGCCTGATTAGTGACTTGTTGAAAAAAGCCAATCAGGTCTTGATAAGTTACTCAGTTGAGTTTTGTGGGTTTTTTTTGTTTTTTTTTTTTTGAGTTTTGTGTTTTAACAATACTTAATGTTACTGAACTGTATACCTAAAAATGGTTAAGATAATAAATTTTATGTTATGTGTATTTTACTACAATTAGAACTTTTAATATTAAAAAGTGAAATACATGATCCTATTTTTATTTTAAATTTTATTTTATTTTTATTTTATTTTTTTATTTTTATTTTTTTCTTTATTTATGATAGTCACACAGAGAGAGAGAGAGAGAGAGAGGCAGAGACATAGGCAGAGGGAGAAGCAGGCTCCATGCACCGGGAGCCCGACGTGGGATTCGATCCTGGGTCTCCAGGATCGCGCCCTGGGCCAAAGGCAGGCGCCAAACCGCTGCGCCACCCAGGGATCCCTATTTTAAATTTTATATATACTTCTATGCATACACAAACCAAAATGATAGCATTACAGCTATCTCTGTGTGATAGGATTACTAGTATATTTCATCTTATTTTTCTGTTCATGTCTACCATGAACATGTATTATTCTTGTAATCAGAAAAATGCTATTATATTTCCCAATTCCTTTGTGATCACTGAGATTCCTTTAACATGGAACAAGGCCTTACATTCCACATTTAAAAGTACGTTAAGCCAGGGTGCTTGGGTGGCTCAGCCATTAAGCATCTAACTTTGGCTCAGGTCATGATCTCAGGGTCCTGGGATGGAGCCCAGGGTCAGGCTCCCCACTCAGCAGGGAGTCTGCTTGTCTCTCTGCCCCTCCTCTCTCACCCCCCTCCCAAATAAATAAAATCCTAAAAGAAAAAAAAAAGTACATTAAGCCTAGTGAAAAGAATATTAAATGGTTTAAATTCAACCTAAGATGTAATGAGGATATCAAGGGGCAGGAAGAAATGTTTAAAAAATTAACAAAAATCAGAGATACAGAAAAGAGAGAGCAAGATCACCAAACACAAACTTGATCTACTTCAAAATTTTGCCCAGCACTATCTCCGGTTAGATCCATCCAAAAAAGGAGAGAAGACCTAAGATTTCTTGTGAAATAGCTTGAGCAAGAAGTGATCTTAGGTGCAGAAAAGGCCTCTGTCACTTAAACCTGGGAAAACATTGTGTTGATTTTCTTATACTGGAAAATTTATGTGTTCTAGGTCATTTCTATACTTCCTATTTGTCTCCCTCATTTTAATTTAATTTAATTTTTTTTATTTTTTTTTTTAAACTTTTTTTTTTTTTTAATTTTTATTTATTTATGATAGTCACACACAGAGAGAGAGAGAGAGAGGCGGAGACACAGGCAGAGGGAGAAGCAGGCTCCATGCACCAGGAGCCCGACATGGGATTCGATCCCGGGTCTCCAGGATCGCGCCCTGGGCCAAAGGCAGGCGCTAAACCGCTGCGCCACCCAGGGATCCCTAATTTAATTTAATTTTATTAATTATTTCATAGGATATAGGGGAAGTCACATGAAGCCTATTAAACATGTGGTCACCCTCTTGGGAATCCCTGCACTTCATGACAGTAATCAGAATGGAATTTCCCAATGCACACCCTGAGTATGCATTAAAGGGACAATTTCATATGACAGTTGAGACCATCTGCCACTTTATAGATGGCATGAATGCAGTGAACACCCATGCAGAATTTTTAAGAACATCTAATTTTCAAATATCAAGTTCTGCTGTTGCATAATTATAGCCCAGTATTTGGTTTGGAAACTGTGGTCACAGTGAATTGGGAGATATACATTCTTTTACTTTCTGGCATGTGGATTGCCTCCTCAATTCTACCAGTGAAACAGGGTCTGTGTCTTCAAAGAGATCTTATGGCTCAAATCTCCCACTGTTGCCCCTCAAGAAGAGATTTAAGGATCATTCTCCCAATATCAACAAATTTCTATTAATCTCAAATCAAATAAATGTTTTCAGCTTTGATTTTAGTTGAGAAACTGGTATATTAAGGAATCTTTTGCTGCACTTTCTTCAACTGCAACATGCATGGAAGAAAAGCACAGCCTTCAGGGTCTGATCTACAAAGAGTTAATATCTTAAGAGCTAAACAGAACTGTATTAATTCCTCTTTTAACGAGCCAGGAGGACAAGAGGATTCTACAGGACCAGAGGACACCAGAACAGTCAGGAAAGAATTAGAGTGAGCTCTCTGGAGGAAACAAGAACTGTAAGTTTATATGTGACACACATAGTCCCCCACTTCTTTCCCTGTTTTGAGAAGAGTGAAATAAGTTTATTAATTTTGTATTGTGTTGCCTGTCTCCCTGGCATCCAGGCAACACATCCCTAGGTCATCTTTGATACTGTCACTCTCTTGACTCCATTCCATTTTTAACTAGTTGCCAAGGCTTTTCATTCTTCTTCCCCAGTGTCTTTGTGATCCATTCAGCTCTTCCATTTTTCATCCTTCCTCATTCAAGGCCACTTGCCTGAACCACAGCAATATCCTTACATTCCTCCTGTCAGTCTCTCTCACTCACTAACGTCAGATAAATCTTCCTGAAGCTCTTCCTTAGCTCTAACTCTAAAGCTCTTGTGCTCAAAATATGTCATCGCTGCCAATTATCTGCAGAATGAATAAGACTCTTCTGACTTACATGCAAGGTCTTTAAAAATATGCCTCCTTTCACTTAAATTCCTACAACTCTCTTTCTCAAACTCAGCATGCCTGCCTGCTACTGTCCAGGACCACCCTGCCCTTCGCACACCCCTGACTACATCCAACCGGGCCTCTCTGTGGAATACTCTGTCTCCACCTGCCAATATCCCTGCCAGGCTTCAACAGTTGCCCCTCCATTAAGCTTTATCTGGTCTTTCAAGTGAATGTGAATCTCAGTCTTCCTTTACACTCTTATTTTGCTTTGTTTTTCTCTGACTTTTTTTACCTTACAGTTAAGAATGTGTTTTTCTCGTTTCCTTTCTTAATTATTCACCTCCTAAGAGCAATTTTTTTTCATCCTGTAGCAACTGCACAAAATGGGCACACAGTAATACTTGTTAAATTAGGTTCAATCCAAATTCCAGGATTCCTGTCAGCTTTTCTAAACGTTCATACAACTCATGCTACAATTACGGAGCCTGCACTCTTCTCCACAGCCTCTCTTTCTCTCTATTCCAAGTTTCTCAATACTATGTCTCTCATTTGCTTCTATCCTCTTACATAAGGTCAGCTCCTCCTGGTTCTCTTGCTTACTATAAGAATATTTTTTTAAAGGTCTGTTCATAATTTGTCCCTTCCTGCCCCCAGGCCTTCAACTCAAAGTAGCCCACTGTAGCTCCCCTCTCAGGGACTTGACTCTTTTGGGGGCCTTCAAAAAATTTCTTGTACAGTGGGAAGACTTAAATTCCCAATCCATATTCATTTTGAAATAGCTAAAACCCTATTTCTATATTTTGTCATGCAGGCCCACTTAATCCATTAATTTTTAATTGAGGGAAATATTTTTGCAGCATCATTTCCTGTGCACTACTGATATGCTACTGGCATTCCTTTGAACAGATTTTTCACCTGATTTTTGGATTTTTTTAATTCCTCCTCTCTCCTACTCAAATCAGTGACACCCCTATGGCTTTTGTGTTCTTGGATATAGAGGAAAACTAAAAAAAACTTTGTAAAATCATTAAAAGCAATTCCAAAAAATGAAAATACTTTCTGCTACAATCCAACGTCATAATAATGCATCGGCTAAAAATTATTATACATTTGCAGGTACCAGGCACTGTGTTAAGCAGTCTATATACAAAGATATCCTCAAAAGAGCTTATGGACCAAAAAAAAAAAAAAAAAAGAGCTTATGGACTAGTGAGGAGACACGTGATATGTGAGTATTATAGAGAACTGACTCATATATTTTTTCAAAGATTTATTTATTTGTTCATTAGAGACACACACACACACACAGAGGCAGAGACACAGGCAGAGGGAGAAGCAGGCTCCTTGTTGGAGCCTAACGCGGGACTTGATCCCCGATCCAGGGATCTCAACCTGAGCCGAAGGCAGCTGCCCAACCACTGAGCCACCCAGGCATCCCGAGAACTGACTTATATTAACCCAACACACAAGAAAATCATGTATGGCATAATTTAAATCAATAACTTATACAGATAAATACAGTGTAAACTTATCAACCAGCCAGAGACTAGTTCAGTGGACACAACAAAAACAACTTGCATTTACCTAACTTGGAACCTGTACTAAATATCAACCATTATGTTGAACTTTTTATAGGCATTATCTTAATTGATCCTCATCATAACCATATGAGGTTAGTATTTCATCCCTGTTTCATAGATAAAAAAGCTAAGAAAGTGGTTAAGTAACTTGTCTGTGGTCACACATGACAGAAAGATGGGAATCCATGTCTTTCTTATTCTTAGGTTCTTGATTATAGTCACAATTTACAGTTCATTCTCTCTAAATCAGAGGGGAGTATAAAATCAGAGATAGAGGAGCTGGCTGTATAATTATTATTACTGGGGTCATCAAGCTGGCTTTATGCATCCATCACTCTTAAAGGGTTATTCTTTGTTCTCCCTCACTCTACGTTTGCCCCAGTGCCCTAAATTCCAAAGATTACTTCAAGGGAATTCTTTTAGTTTTTCATTCCATTGAGTTAAAAATAATTGATAAACCCTCCTTACTTACATCTACTCTCCAATCCTTTTTCCCTGGGAGATTAAATCTGGCCACTTCTTTGGATTTAGATGTTCCTTTAATCATGCTTTCACTGACTTTCTTTCTTTTTTCTTTTTCTTTTTTTTTTTTTTTAAGATTTTATTTACTTATTCATGAGAGGCACACAGAGACACAGGCAGAGGGAGAAGCCGGCTCCATGCAGGGAGCCTGATGTGGGACTTGATCCTGGGACTCCAGGATCACGCCCTGAACCAAAGGCAGGTGCTAAACCACTGAGCCACCCAGGATCCCCTTTCACTGACTTTCTTTCTGGGGTTTTCTTTTCTGGAATTCTGAGAACCTCCATGTCTTTACTGGAGCTCCTTTGACTTCAGTTTTAGTACTTTTCGGTCACTCCATGATGCTATACAGCTTTAGTGGTGTATTTTGGAATGGTCAAAAATGAGGACAATCTTCTGTGGCCTTAGATAGTAAAAGAACTACAGCATCTCTTCTGCTATAGTTCTGTTTTTGCAAATGGCTTGAGGTCCAGAGGACCGGCCTGTAACACTGTCATCTCTCCTTTTCCTTCATGTTACTTCTCCACAATAGGAGGCTGGGAAGATGGGATAATTTAGCAAACTTGCAAAAGCTACCTTAAATGTGAGATTTACTTTAAAACAAAATGGTCAGGGCACCTGGGTGGCTCAGTCAGTTAAGTGTATGTGTTGTGATCTCAGGGTCCTAGGATGAGCCCCATGTCAGGCTTTCTGCTCCAGGGGGGACCTGCTTCTTCCTCTCTTCCCCACTCATGTTCTCTCTATCTCTGTTGTCATCTTTGTATCTCACAAATAAATAAATAAAATCTTTAAAAAAAATGATTTCCATGATTGCTTCCATTCTGTTCTAATCTTAGGACTATTATCTAACATGAAAAGACATCCACTTCGGGGTGACTGTTTAGTTTCTTTAAAATAGGCATGTGATAGGGATGCCTGGTTGGCTCAGCAGTTGAGTGTCTGCCTTCGGCTCATCCTGGATTCTCAGGATCTAGTCCCACATCAGGCTCCCTGTGGGGAGCCGGCTTCTCCCTCTGCCTGTGTCTCTGCCTCTCTGTGTCTCTCATGAATAAATAAATAAAATCTTTAAAAAAATAGACATGCTATAAATTCTGTATAGATCCACTTAAAATTATATCATTAGAAAGATGTCCTCCACTTATTATGGTTTTAAAAAATGAAACATTACAGAAGGAAATATGAAGGATCTAATTCAAGTTAAATTATCTGGAAAGTAGATCAACAGATATTAATATCCTCTCCCAGTGATAGAATGTCTATTATATTTCTCTATTTGTTCAAAGTAAGCTTGTAAACAAGCCTCTTCAGGAGCTAGCTCCTGCAGAAATGGGATATTTGTTATACAGGACATAGGATTCTCCTATAGAACCCAAGAGCAGGAACAGAGACAGTCCTTGGAAAAGACTAGAATCAAGAACAGAAAGCTTCCAGGACTTTTTAACTCATCTCAGTCATTCAATGTCATTTCTCTCTCTTGATTTGTTTACTTGTTCATCTATTTATTTATTCAACGTATGTTTAGTAGAACCTTCTATGTTCTAAGATCTGGGAAATAGAGGTAAACAAAATTAACCAATTTTCTGCCTTCAAAGTCCTTTTATTTTAGTGAGAGAAGATAATAAACAAATATAATACAAAGTTTTGAGTATGTTAGTAGTGTTACAAGGGAAATAAACAGGGCAACATACAGAGTAAACTGAGGAAGTGCTCACTTTAGTTATGAAGGTCAGAGAAAGTCCTCTTGGCAAGTGAAAAGATGCTGAGAGACTGAAGGATGAGATGGAAACTGCCATGTAAAGAGCAGGGGAAAGAGTATTCCCATAAAGTACCAGGCCTTAGGGCAAGGAACTTGATGGTTGGGGGAGCAAAGAGGAGGCCAGTGTCCAGGAGTGTTGTCTGCTGGGGGAGAGGTGTTCAAGGTATGGATCTGAGAAATACGAAGAAGGTCAGATCATGGAGGGCTTTGTCAGCCATGGTAAGGCGTTTAGATTTGATTTGATTTAACTGATTGATTGATTGATTGATTGATTGATTGATTTAGGGAACACATGAGCAGGGGGGTGGGGCAGAGGGTGAGTGGGAGAGAGAATCTTAGGCAGGCTTCATGCTGGGCATGGAGCCTAACACAGGCCTCTATCTCACGACCCTGAGATCATAATCTGAGCCAAAATAAAGAGTCAGATGTTTTACTGCCTGAGACACCCAGGGTCCCCAGATTTTATTTTATTTTTATTTTTATCTTTATTTTTTAAAAGATTTTATTTATTTATTCATGAGAGACAGAGAGAGAGGCAGAGACGCAGGCAGAGGGAGAAGCAGGCTCCATGCAGGGAGCCCGATGTAGGACTCGATCCCAGGACCCCGGGGTCACGCCCTGAGCTGAAGGCAGAGGCTCATCAGCTGAGTCACCCAGGTGCCCCGTCATTAGAAACTTTGGATACTAATCCTTCATCAGGTATATCATTTACAAATATCTTCTCCCATTCTATAGGCTGACTTTTAGTTTTGTTGATTATTTCCTTTGCTGCACAGAAGCTGTCTATCTTGAAGTCCCAGTAGTTCATTTTTGCTTTTGTTTCCCTTGCCCCGGGCAACTTGTCTAACAAGAAGTTGTTACGGCCAAGGTCAAAGAGGTTGCTGCCTGTGTTCTCTAGGATTTTGATGGTTTCCCGTCTCACGTTAAGTATATGTGCTGCCGAAGCGAGCACGCCGTCTCACGTTAAGGTCTTTCATCCACTTTGAGCTTATTTTTGTGTGTGGTGTAAGAAAGCAGTCCAGTTCCAGTCTTCTGCATGTTGCTGTTCAGTTTTCCCAACACATTTGTTGAGGAGACTGTCTTTTCCTATTGCATATTCTTTCCTGTTTTGTCAAAGATTAGTTGGCCATGAAGCAACAGTATTTCAAGCCAAAGACTGGATACTAAAATCCAGGAAAAGAGTGTTAAGCAAGGTGTGAGGCAACTCTACAGATAGAATATCAGTCTACAGAGCAGATCATGGCCATACCAGAACTTCCAAGTTTATAGAATAGTTCTAGCTCTCCAAAGAGGTTAATTTAACTCTCTCAGTCTCATTTCCAACCATCTGAAAAAGAGAATGTGATTGGCCCAGCTTGGGTCAGTTGTCTATTCCTGGTCTTTTTTTTTTTTTTTTTTTTTTTTAAGATTTTACCCATTTATTCTTGAGAGACACAGAGAGAGAAGCAGACAGGCAGAGAGAGAAGGAGGCTCCCTGCAGGGAGCCCGATGTGGGACTCAATCCTGAAACTCTGGGACCACGCCCTGAGCCAAAGGCAGTGGCTCAAACACTGAGCCACCCAGGCGTCTCCGTCTATTCCTGGTCCAATGAATAATGACTGTGGGTCCTGGATCACAAACTATAAATTGGTTACTGGAGGGTCAGTCTCTGTAAATGGAGTGGGGAGGTAGGGGTCAAAAGCTTCTTTCTTAGAGAAAGGGATGGTCACTGGCTTCCAGGATGAGCAGACACTTAAAAAATGACCCCAAATGATATGCATAAATTCTATAATCAGAAAAATTGATTTTTTAAAATTTTTATTTATTTATGATAGTCACACAGAGAGAGAGAGAGAGAGGCAGAGACACAGGCAGAGGGAGAAGCAGGTTCCATGCACCGGGAACCCGACGTGGGATTCAATCCTGGGTCTCCAGGATTGCGGCCTGGACCAAAGGCAGGCGCCAAACCGCTGCGCCACCCAGGGATCCCAGAAAAATTAATTTCATTTAAAATAAGTAAGGTCCTTATTCCTGAATGCCTAGTCTTTTTTTTTTTTTTTTTTTTTTTTTAAGTAAGCTCCACAACCAGCATGGGGCTTGAACTCAGAACCCTGAGATCAACAGTCACATGCTCTATGAGCTGAGCCAGCCAAGCACCCCAAAGTATTTCATTTTTCATTTTAAGTAATCCATTCCTCAGTGTGGGGCTTGTACTCACAACTCTGAGATCAAGGGCCACATGCTCTACTGACTGAGCAAGCCAGGCACAATTTAGTCTTTTTTTTTTTTTTTTTTGGCACCACTTAGTCTTAAAAGAGTGGTCAATACCACCACAAAAAAATGCTGGTGTGTCATGTCCCATCAAGAAAGTGTTGATAAATTCCCCCTACAACTAAGTGCGGCCTGCAGAAGATATCCTAAAGTTGGATATAATTGACTGGATTTTTCCTTTATTTCAGTGCCCTCTGGGATCTCCTATAGCTTGGGAACTGATATGACATCACATCTCCTGCGTACAGCGCATCAAAGGACCTATTAGAGACATAGACTGATACCTGTGATGGTACCAGTGTCGAAAGGTAAATTGTGTCTGGAGGTGGATGTCTTTTAAAATCAAAACAATATTCAGTCTGTCATTGTGGGGCATCTTGCCGGCCTCCACAGTGACTGCTTTGCTCTCAGCTCTCTTCCTCAATCTCCTCAACATTTTATTCCTAAATTCTTATAACACAAGTTTTACTATGTGAATTTAGGAGGTAAAGCTAAACACCACCACGACAAAAGTGGAGAACAAGTGAGTGGTCTCGTTCCTCTATCCATATGATTAGCCCCTCACTCTCACTAAGTAGGGTGGGCAATCTAAGATGAAAGAGCACAACCCCACAAGACCTTCTTCCACACTTACCTTAAGATATTTTTGTAACTTTGTTCCTAGTCTCCCACCACTCAATCTTAACCATAGCTATTATTGAATCTATGTTCACTTGATTTCACCTTAAATTTTTTCAAGGGTAGGATGCTTTATGCACTGTCCATGGGTGCATAAATGGTGAGATCACTTGGGGAAAAAACTTGGCATTATCTAGTAAAGTTGAACATGCTACTTTACTGCTGGGTAAAAAATTTGCAGAAATTTTTGCGGTGTGTACCAGGAGACATATGCCAGAATGGTCATAGCAGTGTTATTCATAAGACAAAAAATGGAAACAACCATAAATGTGCACAGTTCAGAAAATGAATGCACGTTGATATATATTCATACAGTGAAATTACACATGTATTTTCTTTATAATAAAATAGATCTAATAGTATTTATAAAATTATGAAGAAATATGAGGTAGTTAGTAATAATAGAACATTCAAGATGGTAGTCACCTCTGGGAGAAGAAAGAAATAGTATGGGTAGAAACTTACAGAGGGTTCTTCGTGTACTAGTGATGTTCTGTCTCTTTTTTTTTAGTTTATTTTTGATGTTCTGTTTCTTTTTTTAATTTATGATAGCCACAGAGAGAGAGGGAGAGAGGCAGAGACATAGGCAGAGGGAGAAGCAGGCTCCATGTCGGGAGCCCGACGTGGGATTCGATCCCGGGTCTCCAGGATCGCACCCTGGGCCAAAGGCAGGCACTAAACCGCTGCGCCACCCAGGGATCCCCTGATGGTCTGTTTCTTAAGCTAGTATGTGTGTTGGTGTGTACTTTATTCTTCTTCAAACTGTCCATTTATATTTTATTTCCTCATTCATATGTGGGAGATGTATACACTAACATTTTTATAATAATATATATATGTTGTAATAACAGTTTTTTTTTGTAATAACAGTTTTATTGGGATAGTTTACATGCCATAAAATTTGCTCATTTAAAGTGTACAATTCAGCAATTTTATTTATTTTTATTTTATTTTATTTATTTATTTTTAAGATTTTATTTATTCATTCATGATAGACATAGAGAGAGAGAGAGAGAGGCAGAGACACAGGCAGAGGGAGAAGCAGGCTCCATGCAGGGAGTGCAACACAGGACTCGATCCCGGGACCCCAGGATCATGCCCTGGGCCAAAGGCAGGAACCAAACCGCTGAGCCACCCAGGGATCCCCCAATTCAGCTATTTTAACTATATTCAGCATTTTTTGCAAATTCACCCCCACTAATTTCAGAAAATTTATTCATTTATCTATTTATTTTTAAAAGATTATTTATTCATTCATTCATTCATTCATCCATTCATTCATGAGAGACACAGAGAGAAAGGCAGAGACACAGGCAGAGGGAGAAGCAGGCTCCCTGCGGGGAACCCAATGTGGGACTCGATCCCAGGACCCCGGCATCACAACCTGAGCCAAAGGCAGATGCTCAACCACTGAATCACCCAGGTGCCCCAATTTCAGAGTATTTACCCCAAAAACAAACCCTGTAGCAGACATTTCCCGTGTCCCTACATAGGACCCCTAATAATCTCTTATCTGCTTTTAGGCTCTATCACTTTGTCTATTTTGGACATTCTTTGCAAATGAAGTCATATAACATGTTTTTTTGTGAGTCTGGCTTCTCTGACTTGGCATAGTGTTTTCAAAGTTCATCCATGTTGTAGCATTTATCAATACTTTCATTCCTTTTATTGCTGAATAATATCTCATTGTATGATCATACCACATTTTGTTCATCTTCATCATTTGGGTTGTTTTCACTTCGGGGCTATGATGAATAATGCTGCTGTGAACATTTATGTATACGTTTTATGTGTGGACATGTTTTCATTTCTCTTAGGTATATACCTAAAAGTGGAAAAGCTAGGTCATATGGTAGCTGTATGTTTGACATTCTGAGGAAATGCCAAACTATTTTTAAAGCAGTTGTGCCCTTTTATGTACCTACCAACAATGTATGAGAGTTCCAATTTTTTCATATCCTCCCTTGTTATTGAAGTGATATCTCATATGGTTTTTAAAAATTTCTTTCTTTCTTTTTTTTTTTTAATTTTGTTTTTTATTCAATCATGAGAGATACAGAGACAGAGAGGCAGCGACACAGGCAGAGGGAGACGCAGGCTCCATGCAGGGACCCCACGTGGAACTCAGTCCCGGGACTCCAGGATCTCGCCCTGGGCCAAAGGCAGCGCTAAACCGCTGAGCCACCCGGGCTGCCCTAAAAATTTCTTTCTTTTGTGGTTTTGATTTGCACTTCCCTAATGAATTATCACACTGAACATCTTTCATGTCTTTATCAGCCACTTGTATAGCTTCTTTGCAGAAAAGTCCCTTTAGATCTTTTCTCCATTTTTATTTTTATTTTTTAAAGATTTTATTTATTTATTCATGAGAAACACAGAGAGAGAGAGAGGCAGAGACACAGGCAGAGGGAGAAGCAGGCTCCATGCAGGGAGCCCGATGCAGGACTCGATCCCTGGTCTCCAGGATCACGCCCTGGGCTGAAGGCGGCGCTAAACCGCTCCTTAATAGTGTTCTCTGAATCACAAAAGTTAATTTTGATGAAGTCCAATTTATCTATTTTTTCTTTTGTCACTTGTGCTTTTAGTTTCATGTCTAACTTCATAGTGTCATGTTTAACACTGCCTAATCCAAGATCACAAAGGTTTCCTTCTGTGTTTTCCTCTAATTACATTTTTTTCATTTAAATTCAATTTGCCAACATATAGTATAACACCCAGTGCTCATCCCCAAGTGCCCCACTCAGTGCCTGTCACCCAGTTACCCCAACCCCTCACCCGCCTCTCCTTCCACAACCCTTTGTTCGTTTCCCAGAGTTAGGAGGCTCTCATGGTCTGTCTCTCTCTCTGATTTTTCCCGCTCATTTCCCCTCCTTTCCCTTATAATCCCTTTCACTATTTCTTATATCCCATGTAAGAGTGAAAAATATGATAATTGTCCTTCTCCAACTGCTTTATTTCACTCAGCATGTTACCCTCCAGTTCCGTCCACATTGCCTTCTGTGTTTTTTTCTAAGAATTTTTTAGTTTTAGCTTTTACGTTTAGGTCTGTGATCCATTTTGAGTTAATTTTTTTTTTTTTTTATGGCGTGAGATAAGGATCCAACTTCATTCTTTTGCATGTGTCTATCTAGTCACCCAGTGACCATTTGTTGAAAAAACTATTCTTTCCCCTTTGAATTTTCTTGGCATGTTTGTTGTAAAGCATTTAACTGTAAATGTAAGGGTCTACTTCTGGACTCTCAGTTTTATTCCATTTATGGAATATGGATATGTTTCCTGTATCAGTACTCTGCTGTCTTGATTATTATTAGTTTTGAAATCAAGATGTACAAATCCTCCTACTTTGTTATTTTTCAAGGTTATTTTAGCTATTCTGGGTTCCTTGCATTTCCAAATAAACTTTAGGATCAGCTTGTCAATGTGTGGGGAAAAAAAAGCCAACTGGAATTTTGATAGGGACTGTGTTGAATCGTACATGAATCGTGGAAATCTTGGCATCTTATCAATATTAAATCTTGAAATCCATAAACATGGGATGTCTTCCTTTTTTTTTTTTTTTTTTTTTTTTTTTAAGATTTTACTTAAGGGCACCTGGGTGGCTCCACTGGTTAAGTGTTTGCCTTCGGCTCAGGTCATGATCTCAGGGTTCTGTGATGGAGCCCCCTGCATGGGACATCAATCAAACCTGCTCAGTGGGATATCTGCTTCTCCCTCTCCCTCCGCCCCTTCCCCTGCTTGTGCACATGCACAGGCTCTCTCTCTTCGTCTCTCAAATAAATAAGTAAAGTTTTACTTCTTAATGTGTTAATAAATAAGTAAAAGTAATGTGTTAATAATGTGTTAAAATTTTACTTATTAATGTGTTAACAAATAAGTAAAGTGTTACTTATTTTTTTGACAGAAAGAGAGTGAGTGAGGTGGTGGGGAGGAGCAGAGGGAGAGGGACAAGCCGACTCTCTGTTGAGCACAGAACCCAATGCAGGGCTTGATCTCATAACCCTGAGATCATAACCTGAGCTAAAATCAAAAGTCAAACACTTAACCATCTAAGCCACTCAGGCACCCCACATTGATTGATTTTCATATGTTAAAACCAGCCTGTATTCCTGGGATAAGTTCCCTTTGGTCATGGTGAAAAGCCTTTTTATGTGCTGTTTGTTTCAGTTTGCTATTATTTTAATGTTAATTTTTTTCAATTTTTTATTTAAATTCTAGTTAACATACAGCGCAATGTTGGTTTCAGGAGTAGAATTGAGGGATCCCTGGGTGGCGCAGCGGTTTGGCGCCTGCCTTTGGCCCAGGGCGCGATCCTGGAGACCCGGGATCGAATCCCACGTCAGGCTCCTGGTGCATGGAGCCTGCTTCTCCCTCTGCCTGTGTCTCTGCCTCTCTCTCTCTCTCTCTCTGTATGTGACTATCATAAATAAATAAAAATTAAAAAAAAAAAGGAGTAGAATTGAGTGATTCATCACTTACATACAACACTCAGTGTTCATCATATCAAGTGCCCTCCCTCCTTAATACCCATCACCCATCTAGCCCATCCCCACCAACCTCCCTCCATCAACCTTCAGTGTATTCTCTATCTACAAGAGTCCTTATGCTTTGTTTTCCTCTCTCTCTTTTTTTCTTTTCTTTTTTTCATAGCACATCTTCTTTATCCATTCACCTACCTTGGGTTGCTTCCATATCTAGACTATTCTAAATAATGCCAAAGTAAACTAGGGGTGCATATATCTTGTCAAATTCATGTTTTGGGGTTTTTCGGGTAAGTACCCTGTAGTTGAATTAATGGATCATATGTTAACTCATTTTTTTTTAATTTTTTTTTATTTATTTATGATAGTCACAGAGAGAGAGAGAGGCGCAGAGACACAGGCAGAGGGAGAAGCAGGATCCATGCACCGGGAGCCCGATGTGGGATTCGATCCCGGGTCTCCAGGATCGCGCCCTGGGCCAAAGGCAGGCGCCAAACCGCTGTGCCACCCAGGGATCCCTGTTAACTCATTTTTAATTTTTTAAGGAACCTCCATACCTTCACGTTTTCCACAGTGGCTACACCAATTTATGTTCCTACCAACAGTGCACGAGCGTTCCTTTTTCTCCACATCTGTGCCAACACTTGATATTTTTTGTCTTTTTGATACTAACCATTCTGACAGATGTGAGGTGATATCTCTTTGTGGTTTTGATTTGCATTTTCCTGATTATTAGTGATGTTGAATATCTCTTCAGATCTTAGTTGTTGTTTTTATTTTATTTTATTTTTTTAAAGATTTTATTTATTTATTCATGAGAGATACAGAGAGAGAGAGAGGCAGAGACACAGGCAGAGGGAGAAGCAGGCTCCATGCAGGGAGCCCGACACAGGACTCAATCCCAGGTCTCCGGGATCATGCCCTGGGCTGAAGGCAGCACTAAACCTCTGAGCCACCCGGGCTGCCCCTGTTATTGTTTTTAATTAAGCTCTATACCACATGTGGAACTTGAACTCAAGACCTCGAAATCAAGAGTGGCATGCTCTGCCGACTGAGCCTGCTAGGGGACCCTATAGTTTCTTGGCTTTGTTTTTTTCTTTAAGTAGGCTCCATGTCCAACATTGGGCTTGAACTCATGACCCTGAGATCAACAGCTGTGTGTTTTACCAACTAAGCCCGCCAGGCGCCCCACTCATATCTTTGTCTTTTTTTTTTTTTTCCTTTTTTCACATCTTAGTTTTAAATATAATTCTCCACTAGAAGGAACCAGGGGTTTGGGCAAAAAACGTACAAGGTGAGTCTAGAAACATCTTATTATATCCAAAAATGTGGAAATTCTCAAAAACTCATAGAGATATTTCTAAAGGATACCAGAACCAGCTGAAAAGGCTCACACTGGCTGAATCTGGAACAATTTGAGTGTCAACATGAATAATGATATTGTTGGATTATTCACCCATTGAATAAAATAGGAATCCATGAGATTGCATACATATAAATAAATATATTAATAAATAAATGTAGTAAAGAGAAATTTTTACCTTATAGTAGAATTCCAAATAATAAATGTAGAAGGAATAATAGAATTAGAATTATACTGTGGTTATGTCCTTATTTTCAGGAGATATACAATAAAGTGTTTAGAGTAATGGAATATCATGTGTACAATTTACTTCCAAGTGATTCCAAGAAATAATAGAGAATATATGTAATATTACATATTGTGAGATATATATATTTGTAAAACAGTTGGACAGATTTTTTTTTAAAGATTCTATTTATTTATTCATGAGACACACACACACACACAGAGGGAGAGAGAGAAAGGCAGAGGGAGAAGCAGGCTCCATGTGGGGAGCCCGACGTGGGACTTGATCTTGGGTCACCAGGACCAGGCCCTGGGCTGAAGGCAGTGCTAAACCACCAAGCCACCCGGGCTGCCCAGACTTTTAAAAAGTTAAACATACACCTATCTTATGACCCAGCTATTCCACTCCTATGTATTTACCCAAGAAAAATTAAAACATGTCCACACAAAGACTTAAACAAAGATTTTCATAGCTGCTGTATTTGTAACAGCCAAAACCTAGAAGCAATTCAAATATCCATCAACAGTAAATGGATAATAAATTATGGTATATCTGTACAGTGAAATGCTACCAGCAATCAAAAGAAACTACTGATATAAGAAACACCGTGGATGAATCTCAAAAGAATTATACTGAGTGAAAGAAATCAAACCACCCCTCTAAACTAAAAAATAAAACAAGTACATAATGGATGTTTTGATCTATATAAAATTCTAGAAAATCAGAACTATAGCAATAGAAAGCCATCATCAGTGGTTGCCTGGGGACTAAAGTGGAATTGGTGTTAGGGTAGGGTGGAAAGCAATGGATCACAAAGGGGCACAAGGAAATTTGGCAACGATGGATATAGTCATTATCTTATGTGATGGTTTCACAGTTATATACAGATGTCAAAATTAACCAAATTTTTACACTTTAAGTATATTCAGTGTATTACATGCCAATTACACTTCAATAAAGCTGTTTTTTTTTAAAATATATGATTTCCAAAGTCTAAACCAGAGAGGTGGTAGTGGTGGCTGCAGTGGTTCTGAGACTGAAGTTCTGAACTCTTTCCTCCAGGAAAGGAGCTATATTTTGAGCGTTGGAATCTTAAGATCTTTCTCATGAGATCAGACCTGACTGTGGGTCAGTGAACACTCGCACACTGAAAAATGTACTCTACTTTCCTCTGCTTAGACCACGCAAATGCTCTATGTCAAGGAGGCAAATTTGGGGACAGTTTCTCCAAACCACGAAAACAAATGAGATGACTTGGTAATCAAGAAAGGTTTCTATCCTTTTCCTTAGTAAGGGTTTGAAGATAGTTGTGGGCACAACTTTGTCTAGGTCCAAATTATCTAGTAAGGAGAAAAAAACAGAAGAGTAAATTAAAAAGAAAAATTAAGTAGATTAATAGCTTTGTTTGATATTTTTATTTTCTATTTTTTTGTTTGATATTTTTAAAAAGAGAATGTACTTTCTAGACAGGATGTTGAGTCATACCTTATGCTGGAGCAGTATGGAATGATATTCCACATCCAGGAATGATCTGAAATGATAAAGAGATCCATTAGCATGCATTTCATATCCTTCCTGAATTTCCTCTCAAACACTCAAATCAAGATAGACTGTAAAATAATCTCTCTGTACCCTTTCCTGGGACTTTAGGTAAGAATATGAAAGCTCAACCACCCTTGAGCAGAATGAGCCGGGAAGAATTGGAGGACAGCTTGTTTCGTCTTCGTGAAGAGCACATGTTGGTGAAGGAGCTTTCTTGGAAGCAACAGGATGAGATCAAAAGGTACCTTGTGTTCTCCTTAAGTCTTTTTTTTTTTTTTTTTAACATTTTATTTAATTATTCACAAGAGATAGAGAGACAGGCAGAGACATAGGCAGAGGGAGAAGCAGGCTCTATGGATCCTGGACTCTGATCACACCCTGAGCCAAAGGCAAACAAAGCTCAACCACTGAGCCACCCAGGCATCCCCTCCTTAATTCTTTAAAAGCTGGAGAACAAAAGGGCAAGTAAGAGAAGGAGGTTTTTATTTGCAAAATAAAACCAAAAATCATATTGGTCATTTACTGTATGTAAGGCATGTTGTAAGTTCTTTATATATGTTAACTAACTTACTGTTATAAATGCAATTAACTTAGTTAATACTAGGAGGGGGGATCCCTGGGTGGCTCAGCAGTTTGGCGCCTGCCTTTGGCCCAGGGCATGGTTCTGGAGTCCCAGGATCGAGTCCCACGTCGGGTTCCCTACATGGAGCCTGCTTCTCTCTCTGCCTCTCTCTCTCTGTCTCTCTGTCTCTCATTAATAAATAAATAAAATCTTTAAAAAAAAATACTAGGAGGGAGGTGTTAGTAAGAGGAAAAGGAAACATAAAGAAGTTAAGTAACTTCTCTAAAGTCAAAGCTAATGGGCAAGTGGCAGTGCTGAAAGCTCTTAACTCTGAAATTATACCATGTACAGTGACCTTACAGTATTGGCTTTCAAAAGTGGATCTCTCAGGTGAGAACCCGGAGAGGAATCTGAGATGGAGTGTGTCTAGATAAACAAATGGGAAGAATGGGAGTTCTGAAAGTTCAGACTTTATCTCTAGGACATATTTTGAAGATATTGGTGTCAATGTCTTTTGGCCAAAGACTAGCAGGAACATACCTGTAGTTGAATAAGTTTGGTTTATTACTCGTTGCAGCTAGAGAAATGCACTCCATGGGGAACTATGGTCATCTCAGTAAGAATGTGTTGGAAAAAATCTATTATAGGATTTGAATTTCAGGGGCAGCCCCGGTGGCACAGCGGTTTGGCGCCGCCTGCAGCCCGGGGCATGATCCTGGAGACCCGGGGTCGAATCCCACATCGGGCTCCCTGCATGGAGCCTGCTTCTCCCTCTGCCTGTGTCTCTGCCTCTCTCTCTGTGTTGCTCATGAATAAATAAATAAAATATTTTTTTAAAAAAAGGATTTGAATTTCATTTGGGTGATTTGTGGGAGGGTCCAAGGAAACGGGAGTTTGCTCCAGATTTGATACCCTTAGAAAGCTGGGACAATCCTGTATTTGGATATCTCAGTAAATTTTTTTAAAGGTTTCGTTTGCTTATTTTTTTATTCACTTTAATTTTTTTAGAGATTTTATTTATTTATTCATGAGAAACACAGAGAGAGAGGCAGAGACATAGGCAGAGGGAGAAGTAAGCTCACCTCGGGGAGCCCAATGCGGAACCTGATTGATCACCAGGACCCCGGGATCACGGCTTGAGCCAAAGGCAGACACTCAACCGCTGAGCCACCCAGGCTCCCAGATTTTGTTTATTTATTTGAGATTGCACGTGCATGCACACAAGGGTTGGGGGAGGGACAGGGGGAGAGGGAGAAGCAGATTCCCTGCTGAGCACAGAGCCAGACACATGGGGGCTTGATCCCAGGACCCCAAGATCATGATCTAAGCTGAAGTCAGACACTTAACCGACTGAGCTGCCCAGGTGCCCTGATACCTCAGTAAATCTTATCCATGGGGAAGGTAGACTAGAATGAGGCTAAGTTAATTGGTTAGAATAGCAGTTACTCATTAACTAGGAAAAGAAACTGTATTTTGTGTGTAGCACAGTGACCTTGTTTTTGTCTGTGTTTAGACAAAGTGATGCGTTGGCCTTGTTCAGTATCACTCCATCATGATTTCAGTGGCCTTGTCTGATGTCGGTGTTCTGTGGGATTATGTTCAACAGGATAATAACATGGTCTAGCTGTGAGCCCCCAGCCCACTTCAAACAACACTGGGAACTAGTCATGTCAGACCAATTCCCCAACATCAAGAGCAACTTTTTGCTTTCTCACTGGTAATCCCCAAGAGTGGTTCAGAGCTTCATTTTGAATCTACGAGATACAGGGGCACCTGGATGGCTCAGTTAGTTAAGCGTCCGACTTTTGACCTTGGCTTGGGTGTTGGTCTCCAGGTTGTGAGTTCAGGCCCTGTATTGGGCTCCACATAGCCTGGAGCCCACTTAAAAAAGAAAAATCTGTAGGATACGGGCTTCCATTGTATGTCAGCACTCTTCAGAGTAGAGATTCTTTTATAATGAGGAGAACTCTAAAATCTGGTTAAAGCAGGAGGTTGCATTGGCCAAAAAATCTTGCTTCTTGGTTGATAACTAAAAAGTACTTGAGAAAAAATAAATAAATAAATAAAAATAAAAATAAAAAGTACTTGAGAGAAAAAAAAGAAGTACTTGAGATTATAGATGTTAAGTAGCTAAATTAGATTCCATACCCCTGACCTCCCCTTGCTTTGGGCAAATTACCTGGCTATGTTTTATGATTTGTTTTCTCTATCTGGATATAATGATATGTAATAATAGCTAACTCGTACAGTCCTCACAATGCACAGCATTGTTTTAAACACTTAACATATGTTAATTGATTTAATCCTCATAACAATCTACTGAAGTAAATGTTATTTATTTATTTATTTATTTTTAAGATTTATTTATTTATTCATTAGAGACACACACTGAGAGAGAGAGGCAGAGACACAGGCAGAGGGAGAAACAGGCTCTTTGCAGGGAGCCTGATGTGGGACTCGATCCTGGATCCTGGGCTCATGACCTGAGCCAAAGGCAGGTGCTCGATTGCTGAGCCACCCAGGCGTCCCAGTAAGTGTTATTTTTATCTTTATTCATAGATCAGGAAACTGAGCACAAAAGGTTAATGATATGCCCAAACCCACATAAACAGTATGTCAGAACTGACAGGTGTGGAGGACCACAGACTCTGATGGTGAAGGTTGAAAGCATGATTTTAGGTCAAGATGACAAATAGTGAGGGGGGTGCCCAACTGGCTCAGTCTATAGAGCATGCAACTCTTGATCTTGGGGTTGTGAGTTCAAGCCCCACCTTGAGTGTAGAGGTTACTTTAAAAAGATGACAGGAAAAAAAAATAAAAAATAAAAATAAATAAATAAAAAGATGACAGGGATGCCTGGGTGGCTCAGTGGTTTAGCGCCTGCCTTGGCTCAGGGCGTGATTCCAGGGTCCCTGGATCAAGTCCCACATTGGGCCCCCCTGCAGGGAACCTGCTTCTCCCTCTGCCTGTGTCTCTGCCTCTCTCTCTCTCTGTGTCTCTCATGAATAAATAAATAAAATATTTAATTCATTCATTCATTCATTCATTCATTTAAAAATAAATAAAAAGATGACAGCGATTGACTATCCTCTATAAGTAAGGCTCGCAGTCTAGTGGGGGCTGTAGAGGAGTACATGTACTTAAAGTTGGGCACATGTATGGGGTGTGCGGACAAATGGGATGGGAGAAGTAAATATTAAACTTTGTGCTTGTATTTAATTATCTCCCCTTTAAAAATTAGTCTTTTTGTTTATGTTGTAACATGACCACAATTTATTGGGACAGAAGTAAATGCATATAATCTAAAAATAAACGTGCAGGTAAACATCTTGAAGAGTGTCCCCCAACAGTCTTTACTAAGACGATTGTGCCATCACTGTGACAGAACGGACACTGCAGTGTCCCTGCCCTCAGAGAGTTAATGGGGGATAGAAAGTCAACTTTTTAAAGTGTGAAGACTAGACCACAGTAGGTAACTGCGTGTCACAGGTCGGTCCACGGCTATGTGCCGCCAAAGCAACTGTAGAATCTGATTCATGAAAGGGGAAGCACTTGCCACCGTCTGTCCCTTTGCTCACAGGGCGAGGACCGCGCTGCTCCGGCTGACGGCTGCGCGCCGGGACCCCAGGGCCCCCGGGGACCCCAGGGACCCCAGCACCCCGGGGGCAGAGGCAGAGAGGCCTGCGAGGCGGCGGCAGGTGCAGCGCCCCGCGGGCCCCCCTGCACCGCCCGGCCGCCTGCCCCGGGCCCGCGGGGTGCACCGTGGGCTGCACTCTGTACGGGGGCCCGACCGAGGCCGGAGGGGTGAGTTCCGACCCCCAGCAGCACCGCCCTGGGGGAGCATCTGCGGCCGGTCCCTCCCGCCTCTACCCCTCCAGTCCCTGGCCCCCCATGCCTCCTGCCTCCTTGACGTCTTTGTCCCGGGTGCTGGTCCAGGGTCCACGTCCCCAGTTCAGTGTCAAGGGCTGCCCAGGAGAGAATCAGACCAAAGAGGAATGTTCCTGGTCACGGTCTGTAGCGTCCCCAGAAAGAGACTAGAATGCACGGTGTTCCCTCCCGGGGAGCACAGTCCTCAGAACAGGGCCCTCTGCAGACACAGGGGGACCCCGCACCCCGTGGCCCCGCCTCTAGGGCCCACTGTCTTTGCTGCTCCGCCAAGGGCACTCCTTTGGAAGCACAGTCAAGGCGAGGCCTCCTCTCAAGAAAAATGCGCGTACACAGAGTGGAAAGTGTGCATGCTGCGCATCCGGGGAGCTGGCGGGTGCCCCAAGCCCACTCCTGAGGTCTAGGCCCAGAGGTCAGGCCGTGCGGACAAGTTGAGCCTCTCTTCCTCAGTATTCCCACTGGCTAGAGTCTCTGGCGGCTGGAAACCCAGCACTGGATTCAATAAAATAAATACGTTTCAGTTCAGTTTGGCTCAGCGTTAGGGAGCACCAGTTACATACCGGCCACCAGATAAAGATGCACTGGAGTCAGAGCCGGGTCCCTTTCTTGTATTCTTCTTCCCGCTTATACCCCCTCACTTGACAGTCCGTAGCCTGCGGCTATAAGCCTGCAGGTGCGCATCTACGCGGGAGGAAAGACTGAGAACCTCTGCTCTGCAATCAGAGACCCTTAGGAGGATTCACACACACCCCCACCCCCCCACCCCCCGCCCCGCGGGTCTCCAGGCTCCCTATTTCTAGCACTTGGTGGTCTGGAGAAATCTGTTGCAGAGTCTACGTCTTCTGCTAAACTTTCAGAGCCCAGGGACCGGCCAAGCTACACAGCCCCTCCTACATTCAGGGACCAGGCAACAAGTGAGAAGACCGGAGGTGAAATACCCAGTGAGCCGTGAGTTATTTTCATTTACCTGTACCATTTGTTACTCTTTCTTTTCTTTTTTTAAAGATTTTATTTATTTATTCATGAGAGACCCAGAGAGAGAGGCAGAGACCCAGGCAGAGGGAGAAGCAGGCCCCAAGCAGTGAGCCTGACGTCGGGCTCGATCCGGGACCCCGGGGTCATGCCCTGGGCTGAAGGCGGAGCCAAACCGCTGAGCCCCCGAGGCTGCCCAATGATGTATTTCCAATTAAAAGTTGAAAGAGTAACAAACGAGGCAGCCCCGGGGGCTCAACGGTTTGGCGCCACCTTCAGCCCAGGGCCTGATCCTGGAGACCGCGGATCGAGTCCCGCGTGGGGCTCCCTGCATGGAGCCTGCTTCTCCCTCTGCCTGGGTCTCTGCCTCTCTCTCTCTCTCTCTGTGTGTGTCTATCATGGATAAATAAATAAAATCTTAAAAAAAAGAAAAAAGGAAATACATCATTTAGGGAACAAGTGAATGGTGCATTTTCAGGTCTTCCCAGCATAATCAGAGAAGATGAAAGCCAGCTTTAGGTCATATTCCAACTTCATTGCTTAAAAATGGGAAATAAACATCTCTCTGTCTTTGAAGGAAAGGCAAAGGCCTTCTCCTCAATTGAGGGTATTACCTCTCTTTCCGTTTCTATTTCACCCCTTTAGGTTGTAATTCATTTATATTTCTTTCTTTTTCTCATTTATATTTATGTTTGGCACTTGAAAACTGTATTTGGTAAGATTATCCATCGCACATACCAAAAATTACCTCCTCTAATTTTCCTTCATATATGCAGGCACTCATTTCTAAGCCCCTATAACAGCAGTTTCCATTTTTTCTTTTTGTATAATGTTCCTACTTCTAACAGTGCAATTTCTTTCAGCAAAGTCATAATTATGCCTAAAATCATTGGTCTGTGTATGCCTAATGCTGTTCATGTTATGACCAGCAATACTCTGCTAGTGGAAGAGCCACCCAAATCTCTGGAGAAAATGTGGTCGAAAGGTGAAGAGTTTGAGCAGAGAAGCTCTTTGGAGTGTGCGCAGAAGGCCGCAGAGCTGCGGTAAGAGCGTGGTGGTCCCCCCCAGACTGTGCGAGCTGAAGAGGTCAGAGCTTCTTATTTGCTTCTTTCCTGTGTCAGAGGAAAGGCGGATGCTCGGGGTTAAAGTCAGCCTGCGAAATAGCCCTGGCTTCCCACCCGGGTTAGGAAATGGATTCAACCTAAGAGAGGGTTTACGTATCTTAGAAGATTTGCCATTTCACGTCACAGAAGGAACACTTTTTCATCCTCATCACCAGATAGGCGTTTTCAGTTGGACAACTTTTTTTTTTAAGTAGACTCTTCTTTTTTAGAGAAGTTTTAGATTCATACTAAAGTTGAGCAGGAAGTACCGAGACTTCCCATATACCACTCACCCCCACCCCAGCCTCCCACTCTAACAACAGCCCATCCCACAGGCATTTTTGTGACAGTGGATGAACCTGCACTGAACATCATTATCACCCAAAGTCCATAGTTTACCTTAGGGCTCACTGTTGGTGCTGCGCATTCGTGGGCTTGGACAAATGTTGAATGGCGTGTATCTCCCACTGTGTATCACACAGAGCGGGTTCAGCCTCCTAAACATCCTCTGTGCTCTGCCCGTTTATCCCTCCCTACCTCCTTACATCTGGCACCACTGATGTTTTTACTGCCTTTATGGTTTTGCCTTGGCCAGAACGTCATATGGTTGGAGCCATACACGATACAGCCTGTTCAGACTGGCTTCTTGCGCTTGGCTCTATGCACTTCCGTTTCCTCCATGTGTTTCCATGGCTTGATAGCTCATTTCCTTTAGCACGGAGTAGTGTTCCATTGTCTGGATGGACCACAGTTTATTTATCAATTCACCTACAAAAGACGTCTTGGTTGCTTCCAGATTTGGGCAATTTTGAATGAAATGGCTGTAAACATCCATGTTCAAACATAGTTTTAAATCTGGAGACTTATTAAAACCACAGAAGCCTGGGGGGAGGTGTGGGGAGGTAGATTAAATGGGTGATGAGTATTAAGGGGGGCACTTGTGATGAGCACTTGGTGTTGTATGTAAGTGATGAATCACTAAATTCTACACGTGAAACCAGTTTTGCTCTGCATGATAACTAACTGAAATTGAAATTAAAATTTGGAGGAAAAAAGTGTTCTATTTCAAAAAAGACAATATTGATTAAGAAACTAAGAAATGACATATGAGGTAATACAATATGGAACATATCCATACATATGGAACACAAAAATCGATAAATAAGTTAATTAAATAAAATCAAAAGCTTGTACATCTTATATAATTTATTTCATATAAACAGATCCTGAAAATTAAAAACAAACAAATGTAGAGAACCTGGGCCCCACCCCACAGATCCCCTGTCAGTTATTTGGGGGTGGAATTCAGGCAGTATAATTATAAAGATTTCTTCTTCTCTAGATGATTCTAATAAGCAGCTAAGACTGGGAACCACTGAGATAGAGCTAATGAACCCAAATTCACCTCAATACCTTTCAAATAATAAAGAAAATACAATATCGTAGGTTGAGAAATCATCTTCCCTTGGATTTCCCTCCATATCCATACCTTTCTGGTTTCTTTAAGGAAACAGGACTCAGACTCAGCTGGACTTTGCAAAGTTTATGGGAAATTGTGAGCACCATAATTTTAAAAATAGCGATTATGTTTTCTCAGAACACAGAGTTTAAGGTGGGAGGTGTCTCTATCGAATGTCAGGCAATGTGAGGAAAAATGGGAGAATGATTATTTATTGGCGTGTAGATTCGCTTCCTACTTCTGGTGTGTTGTGGCTGAGACAGAGATGCAAGAGGCAAGAGGAAGATATTCTTATTGGGTGCGGTGTTGGGGGGAAAGTTGTTTAATTCTGTCCATTCACAGAATGTTTTAGCAGAGTCTTCTTTTTCCAGAGCTTCCATTAAGGATAATATAGAGCTGATTCGGCTTAAGAAGCTCTTACGTGAAAGGAATACTTCATTAGTAGCAACAAAAGCACAGTTAACAGAAGTTCAAGAGGTGAGGCACCAGGGCAGGGCAGTGTGGGATGGTCTGGGACACCCTCAAATCACAGATCCCTGGGGTCCTTGGCTGTTTGAGAAGCCCCGGGCCCAATCAGGCCTCTAGTTCCAACGAGAACTCTCTGTCGCCAATTTGGGGTGGGGGAGAGAGCCAGTTAGTAGTATTTCTCCATTATATACACAGAAGACCACAACGGAGGGAAATTAAATTATTTGTTACACAACTTAAAGGGGATATTCAAATCCATGCCTTGCAATTTGGAGTCTGTTCTTTTTCCAGTACTTCACATTATGTATTATGAAGGCTCAAGCCCTGCCCTTCTAAGTGGAATTAAGTGTGGTTAACCTGGGCCAGAGTTAAGGTCCCAGCCAAGGGTTACAACCAAAATGTAATTAAGTTGGGAAGCCAAGAGCAGTCATAGGAGAAGGGAAGGAGACTATCTTCACTGAGCACTTTGTATGTGCTGCACTCTGGCCCAGTTGCTTACACTCATTATCTCATTTAAGGCTGACGCAACCCTCCATGTAAGTACGTTTAACAGGTGAGGTCACTGACCCTCAAAGAAGCTAAGTAACTTGCTCAAGTCATAAAAAGAGTAAGGGGAAGAGCAGGCTTTGAGTCCACGTTTAACCGGCACCAAGGCCTATGCTCTTTTCTCATTACCACACAAGGGAAACTCCTGTGTGAATGGCGAGAGTAGGGCAACAAGGGTCTAAGTGATTCTTTTACTGAATATTTATTGAATACCAGGAACCGTGTAAAGCACCAGGACTCAAAGATTACAAAGTAAAACAGCTCCTGCCTTCAAATAACTTACCAGAGCAAGAGAACCAGATGTGAACAATCCAGCCATCCACACAGAGGGTATTGACAGGCACACACGAGAGCATAGCTCTCCCAGAGAATGGGATGTGGGGTCCAAAAAGAATTCCTTTTTTTTTTTAAGATTTAATTTTTTTAAAAAAATATTTTATTTATTCATGAGAGACACAGAGAGAGAGGTGAAGAGACACAGGCAGAGGGAGAAGCAGGCTCCATGCAGGGAGCGCGATGTGGGACTTGATCCCAGGTCCCCAGGATCATGCCCTGGGCCGAAGGTGGCGCTAAACTGCTGAGCCACCTGGGCTACCCTAAAGATTTTATTTATCTATTCATTAGTCTCTCTCTCTCTCTCTCTCTCTCTCTCTCACACACACACACACACACACACACACACACACACACAGGCAGAGACACAGGCAGAGGGAGAAGCAAGCTCCAGGCAGGGAGCCCAACTCGGAACTCTACCCTGGGACTCGATCCCGGGACACCAGGGCCGAAGGCGGCACTAAACCGCTGAGCCACCCAGGATGTCCCCAAAAAGGATTCTTTTTTTTTTTTTAAGATTTTTATTTATTTATTCATGAGAGACAGAGAGAGAGAGAGAGAGAGAGAAACCAAAAAAGGATTCTTTTTTTCCCAAAAAGGATTCTTTTTTTTAAACATTTTTAAAAATTTATTTATGATAGTCATATAGAGGGAGAGAGAGAGGCAGAGACATAGGCAGAGGGAGAAGCAGGCTCCATGCACCTGGAGCCTGACGTGGGATTCGATCCCAGGTCTCCAGGATCACGCCCTGGGCCAAAGGCAGGCGCCAAACCGCTGCGCCGCCCAGGGATCCCCCAAAAAGGATTCTTAAAGGAGTATATTCATGAACCAAATATTGGGATTCTGAATGATTAGCAGGTGTTAATGAGTGTGCAGGAGAGGGGAAGGTTTTCCAGAGGAGGAGAGATTGTAGGTCAGGACATGGAGGTGAGAAACATCAGGGAAGCCTACCAGGATTTTAGACTTTATCCCATAGACAATGGAGAGCTGCAGAAAGGTTTTAAGTAAGTTGATAACGTGATCAGTTTTTTCCCCAAAGAGATCGCTTTGTGTTTTTTAATGTTTGAATTTTCTTGAAAGTACATTTTAATAAGGAAATATGCCTTTATTTTTTTTTTAATTTTTATTTATTTATGATAGTCACAGAGAGAGAGAGAGAGGCGCAGAGACACAGGCAGAGGGAGAAGCAGGCTCCGTGCACCGGGAGCCCGACGTGGGACTCGATCCCGGGTCTCCAGGATCACGCCCTGGGCCAAAGGCAGGCGCCAAACCGCTGCGCCACCCAGGGATCCGGAAATATGCCTTTAAAAACTATTACAAAACAATAGTAATGATTAACTCTGGGTAGTAGAATTATAGATGATTGATATTGTAGTCTTTATATTTTTCTGAAATTTTTCAACTTAATAAAAAATCACAAAACTACAAGGAAGGATCATCTGGCAGTGGAGTGAATGGTATAGGTTGGCTGGCAAAATAAAGTGGTCGGTGAAAAATGATTGTAGTTGTTCCCAGGAGACAGGATGAGGGTCCCAACCAAGGCAGTGAGAGAGGCCCTCGGAGAAAGGACTGTATTGGGAACTTCCAGGAAGTAGAAGAATGGACTTCATCGCCAAAAGGGAATGAGTGGAAGAAAGGGGGAAGTGAAAGGCAGGTCCTGAGTGGTTAGCATGGGCGAGCAGATGGTGGTGGTGGTGTCATTCATCCGGATTGGGGATTGGCTATGGTTACCTCTGCCCCGGTACTTCTGTTCTGATGGAGACGAAAGGCATCTTTATCTTTACGAGGTCAACCCCCAGACCTGTGTTTTGGAGAGAACTATGCACATGCTTGTATTTTTTGACTTGGTTAATTTGGGTAGCACTTACTGAATGTGGAAATAGGAGAAGGAAGGTAATTTTAAATTGTACAGGTAAACAACAATATTTATAGGATTACATTTTTTAAAAACCCTATCTATTCCTCCATTGCATTAGAGGAAGAAAAGGAAGCAAGCCGTTCTAAATCCTTAGCCATGGTAGCAACAGTATAGAGATGACCTGAGATGGTGAGTAATCACCAATAATTGTTTAAAATGTAGGTTTTACCATTTGTTTTCTCCAGCAGTTTGCCTTTCTAGTCATTCTTTCTTACACACGTACTTCAAAAAGTTTGCCTTCTCCTACTCCCTTAGCAGTAAACTCTGTTCATCAGTAGCACCGACTCTGGGGTCAGGAGGGTGAGGTAAGGCCTGTGACTCTGAGCAAGTGACTTAGCTCTCTGAGTTTTGGGTCCCTCGTTTTTTAAGGTTTTGGTAATAATAACTCCCTCTTGGATATACTGTGAGGGTTAAATGAGATGATGTCTGTAAAATAATTACAACAACTATAGTGCAACAGGTAATGAAACACACAGTTCTGTTCAACCAATAACAGCTGTTGTAGTTAGTTTGCTTAGCGTTGCTTTTTCTGTTTCTAAACCGGAAAGAAAACTTTTCCGAAGCATGCTGAGTAAGAGCACCTACTCTGAAAATAAATAATTTTCTTGGATATTCCACCAAACGCGATACAAATGTGAATAAGTGACCCTCCTTGCTTTTTAAAGAAATTGTGTTATCTGTTATGTTCACAGACTTCCTGGTAAGCTAGGGCGAGGGAAAAGCAATTAGTAAACAAGGAGTCAAATGGACTTGATTTCTCAGAATTTTTAAATCTTCCTTAAACTAACCATTTAAACATTTGTGTTATAGAGATAAATATCAAAATAAATATCAAGTTAATAAATCAGTAGAATAATATGTATTTTTTTCTTTCAGGCATATGAAACTCTGCTCCAGAAGGTACTTGATAAAGATTCTCTTTTTTTAAATTTTTTTTAAAATGCATTTATGATAGTCACACACACACACACACACACAGAGGCAGAGACATAGGCAGAGGGAGAAGCAGGCTCCATGCACCAGGAGCCCGACGTGGGATTTGACCCTGGGTCTCCAGGATTGCACCCTGGGCCAAAGGCAGGCGCTAAACCACTGCGCCACCCAGGGATCCCGATAAAGATACTTTGAATCTCCTTTTCTTAGTAGTAAGAATAATAAAACCCAAAGAAATTTGTATTAATCTTCAAGTCACATAACGCCAGAATTTAGCCAAGTAAATTGAAGTTATTATGACCTCGAATTCCTATTAAGACAAACGTCCTATTACTATGATTAGAAGATATTTATTGTGCTTTTTTCATAAAACCAAAATATGAGGTCTGAAATACATGGGATAGTATTTTTCAACCTGTTGCTGGAGAGAATTATATAGCATTTGTTCAGAAATTCCTGAGTATTCCTCTAGTGTGTATAAAGTGACAAAATATAACAAAGTTGTTGCATAGCTTCTGTGATGTTCTGAAATGTTCGGTGCCATTCAGTCCTGCCAGTGGAGTGCAGGTGGAACTGGGTGAATGGCCACGATTAAGACAGTCACTAAGACAGAGTTCCCAGCCTAAAGAGCTGTTCCTCACCAGACATGTCCACCAGAAAGAATGCACACTTCTAAAGTTAACATGTCACTTTGCTAGGTCAAAGGGAAGAGTTATCACCCTAAGAAGCATTCAAATAGCTTAGAAACTAAAGGCAACTGTGACAGGTGTCACTTCACTTAGAGCCAGGGTTTAATTTGAGCCTCGGGAGAAGGAACGCTCCAATTATGGATTACAGTTTCCTGGAGTGGAAAATCCTCACTAATAGGGAAATGATACTTCCTGAGAAACTCTAGGGTGATAAGCAAGGCCAGTTTATAGTACAAAGGTACCTACCATGTTATCAATCAAAGCCATTCTTCTTGACATCCACTGGGGAACGCTAGGGCTGCTGGTATCTTGAGACCAGGTCTGCTGGGTGATACGACAGTTTCCAGAGTAACTTCCCTTTTGCCCCAGAATCAGGGAATCCTGAGTGCTGCCCATGATGCCCTCGTTGGGCAAGTCAGTGAGCTCAGGGCAGAACTGAAGGAAGAGAGCAAGAAGGCTGTGAGCTTGAAGAGCCAACTGGAAGATGTGTCCATCCTGCAGATAACACTGAAGGAGGTAAATAATAATAACCGGAAGGTGGAATCAGTCGTAAGTTACATTTCAACTTCAGAGGTGTTAAAAAGCGTGCCTTAGCAACAATACGGCTATTTCGTTTTTTCAAATGAGAAAAATGAGACTCCAAAGTGATTAAGTAATTTGCTCAAGTTTACACCATTAGGGGGAAAACTGGGATTTACATTTGCGACTGTTCTCCAAAGTTTTTGCTGTATTATAATGTTCTGCTGCTTCCTTAATGGTAGAAACTCAGGCACCATGAAAATTTGCTTCAGTGAATCCTCATTATTTCCAATAAAAGTTTCTATCACACCTTCAGTTGGTTCAAGTCTTTCTAGTTGAGTGGCTCCTTGTAGACATGAGACGTGAACATAGAAAGCCTCCTGCCCAAGCCCCACTCTGCCACAGAAGAGGGGAGACGTGCAAGGCAATAGGTATTATGATACTATCTCAGGCATTCTACTGTCATTCTTAGTTTCAGGAGAGAGTTGAAGATTTGGAAAAAGAACGAAAATTGCTGAATGACAATTATGACAAACTCTTAGAAAAGTGAGTACCAAGTTTGGGTCCTGTTATAAAAGACAATTATGGAAAAGTGCCCTTACATTATAAAACAATGCCTAGTGTGGGTAAGGATGTAGGGAAGCTGTTACTGGACACTGTTAGTGACAATATTAGTCGGCACAGTCTTTTTGGAAGGGGATTTGATGCTGTCTATCAAAATGCTAAATGTGCATATGCATGTATTTGCAAAGATAATGTATAATAAGAATATTAACTACTACATTGTTGCTAATAGAAAAAAAAAGTGGAAACACCCAAATTTCCTTTGATAGGGCTTGATTAAATAAGTAAATCATGTTGCATCCCCACAATAAAATCCTATGAAGCTATTAAAAATGAGGTAGACTTGGGATGCCTGGTGGCTCAGTGGTTGAGCACCTGCCTTGGGCCCAGGGCATGATCCTGGGGTCCTGGGATCGAGTCCCGCATCGGGCGCCCTGCATGGAGCCTGCCTCTCCCTCTGCCTGTGTCTCTGCCTCTCTGTGTGTGTGTCTATGAATGAATAAATAAAAATTAAAAAAAAACTCTCTCTCTCTCCTCCCTCTGTCCTCCCTCCTCATGCTCTCTCTCTCTCAAATAGATCTTTAAAAATAAAATACCTAGAAGTTGGGATCCCTGGGTGGCGCAGCGGTTTGGCGCCTGCCTTTGGCCCAGGGCGCGATCCTGAAGACCCGGGATCGAATCCCACATCGGGCTCCCAGTGCATGGAGCCTGCTTCTCCCTCTGCCTGTGTCTCTGCCTCTCTCTCTTTCTCTCTCTGTGACTATCATAAATAAATAAAAAAAATTAAAAAAAAAATACCTAGAAGTTTAAAAAATTTAAATATAAATTTAAATTCTAATATATTATATTATATAGAATATATTATATTTATATTCTAAATATAAATTTAAATTTAAATTTAAATTCTTCTGACTCAGTTAAAGGGAGCAGGGGATAGTTTGGGGAGGTGGTATTAGGAGCATCCTGGGAATATCTGATGCTCTGCAACTCAGTGAAACAAAGTAGTGTGGGGATTATCACTTTGAAGACTCTGGGTAGCAGACGTTGCTGTTAGCCTCTTCCCTCATTACTCAGAATGTTATCTGCTTGGATTATCATGTAACATGCAGCTAGGAAGTACCAGGAACTTTTTTCTTAAAGTAGGCTCCATGCCCAGTGTGCGACCCATTGCCGGGCTTGAATTTACAACATTGAAATCAAGAGCCAGATGCTTAACCAACTGAGCCACGCAGGTGCTCCAATAACTCTTTTTTTAAAAGATTTTATTATATTTTAAATTTATCTGAGAGAGAGTAAGCACGTGAGAGAGAACACGAGTAGGGAGGGGCAGAGGGAGAAGGAGAAGTGGACTTGCTGCTTCCAGAGCAGGGAACCTGACAGGGGGCTAGATCCTGGGACCCCAGAATCATAATCTGAGCTGAAGGCAGATGCATCCCCAACCGAGCCACCGAGGCGCCACCCCCACCCCTCGCAAGAACTCTTAGTACTAGCTTAAGCAAGTTGTTTTTATTTTTTTATTAAATTTATTTATGTATTTATGTATTTATGTATTTATGTATTTATTTGAGAGAGAGTGAGAGCGGAGAGGAGAGGGAGAAGCAGACTTCCCACCAAACAGGGAGCCCGCAATGGGGCTTGACCCCAGGACTCTGGGACCATGACCTGAGCTGAAGGCAGACACCTAACCGATTGAGCCACGCAGGCGTCCCTAGCATGTTGTTTTTAGACCACATTTATTCAAATGATAAATAGGAAAAAGACATCTACGGAAGTAATAGCTTGATTATTATCAATGTCACTTCACTTAGGTAAATAATCAAAGACAGATTGTATGTGTTTTACACTCAAAATGGGTCTGGCCTGACAGCCAGTTACAATGGTGTGCAGGGTATTGTTATTGAAAAGGTTAGTCCCGGGGATCCCTGGGTGGCTCAGTGGTTTAGTGCCTGCCTTCAGCTCAGGGCGTCATCCTGGAGACCCAGGATCAAGTCCCACATCAGGCTCCCTGCATGGAGCCTGCTTCTCCCTCTGCCTGTGTCTCTGCCTCTCTCTTTCTCTCTGTATCTCTCATGAATAAATAAATAAAATCTTAAAAAAAAAAAGAGAGAAAAGGTTAGTCCCTGCCCTTCTGTGTAGTAATTTATTAATCTGGCTCGAAGGCGGGATCCCTGGGTGGTGCAGCGGTTTAGCGCTTGTCTTTGGCCCAGGGCGCGATCCTGGAGACCCGGGATCGAATCCCACGTCGGGCTCCCGGTGCATGGAGCCTGCTTCTCCCTCTGCCTGTGTCTCTGCCTCTCTCTCTGTGACTATCATAAATAAATAAATAAATCTGGCTCAAAGGCAAATATTGTCTAAACCAGCCATTGGTGAAGGTAGATAGAGGAAAGGAGTTCCAAAAGAGGAATATTTTGTTCCTCATTTATTTGAAAGTCTGTTTCTATAAGTAACCTCTGCACCCTACATGGGGCTCGAACTTACACCCCCACAATCAAGATTCATGTGCTCTTCCAACTGAGCCAGCCAGCTAGGTGCTCCTGTTCCTCATTTTTATTTTTTTATTTTTTATTTTTTTTATTTATTTTTTTTATTTATTTATGATAGTCACAGAGAGAGAGAGAGAGGCAGAGACACAGGCAGAGGGAGAAGCAGGCTCCATGCACCGGGAGCCCGATGTGGGATTCGATCCCGGGTCTCCAGGATCGCGCCCTGGGCCGAAGGCAGGCGCCAAACCGCTACGCCACCCAGGGATCCCCTGTTCCTCATTTTTAATTCAGCAGGCCTGAGAATGTTCTGGTACACAGTATCATGCCTACAGAAAGCCATCATGCTGGAGAAATTCCTTGGGAACTAGATGTGATTTGGGTGGTTTGCTCAGTGGGGTAGCTGAGACCTGAACAGAAGTGACACTAAGGAACTCCGCCACCGGGCCCAGAAGTTCCGAGGCAGTTGGTAAATGACAGTTACACAGAAAGCAGGGACAGTAAAACCATGTAGGGGAACGAATGATGCACTAGGCCCAAGAGATGCCGAAACTGTGCAATAAAGACGTCACATCACACACCTCTGAGTATTTATCTGACAACTCTCGCCTCACTTCTTACCTGCTCCCCATTCCCAGCATGCTGGCCAGCAGTAATCAGCCTCACTGGAGCAGTGAGCTCGTGGGGGAACAGCTACGGCAGAAAGTCTCCCAGTTGCAGGACCAGCTGGACGCTGAGCTGGAGGAGAAGACAAACATCTTACTTCAACTGTCCAGAGAGAAAGGTAGGTCAGACTGAAGACCTTTCTCAAATGAGGCATCTTCTACATCTTGTGTTGGACAAGGGAACTCAGGCCAGCAGTTCTCCAATCCCCTCACCTGATCCTGTTTTTGTGTAGATCACAGATAACTGCAATAAAACCAGTGGCAATCAGGTCAGATTCACCATCAAGAGAGGTGACACCTACCTCACATGCATACATTTTTACATGTAATGAGTTTTCATTTGAGAGGATGAGAACTCTTAAGTTTATTGGTTTAATTTTATTTATTTATTTGGCGCAGGGCAAAGGGAGAGGGAGAGAGAGAATCTTAAGCAGGCTCCATGCCCAGCGTGGAGCTCCATGTGGGGCTCGATCTCATGACCCCGAGACTATGACCCGTGCCGATATCAAGAGTCAGGCACCCCTTAAATTTATTACTTTTAAACATTCACTTTATTAAAAGTATTGAAAATGAATTTATCTGCCTTTTATTCTTACCAATCATTTTAGAGGTGATCGGGAGTCTTGTTTTTTGCTTTGTTTTGTTTTAGCACCTGCTACCTCAAATTGAGAAGCAGATGCCCGGGCAGCCCTGGTGGCTCAGCGGTTTAGCACCACCTTCGGCCCAGGGCCTGATCCTGGAGACTTGGGATCGAGTCCCACGTCAGGCTCCCTGAGTGGAGCCTGCTTCTCCCTCTGCCTGGGTCTCTGCCTCTCTCTTTGCGTGTCTCTCATGAATAAATAAATAAAACTTAAAAAAAAAGAGAGAGAGAAGCAAATGACTGCTCTTGGTCACCAGTGCCATTTCCCCCTGACTTAACTCTGAGATCACAGGAGATAGTTATTCTCCAGATCTTCAAATACTATCAAAGAGACCTTTGTTCTCACTTTTTCCAGGCTGGACCTTGATATTTAGTCATCACAAAGTTAGATTTCATTAGATTCCAGTATATTTGCATAGGAGAGTGAAGGAAAAGAGGTATGACATCAAGAAAAATATGGACCCAGAACCATAAAAGAATAAAGCTGAGGACCGTGTAGTATGTATGAAGTACAGGACAAGTATTGTGAGGACCTTGGGATAATCTAAACTCCCCCCACTATCCGGGAAGGTTGGTGCAGCTCCTGCTTCTCCAGGTGGGGCTCTCCTGTCCTGGGGACACTCGCCCCAGTCTTAGTCCGGTTCCTCGGGGGCCCCTCCCCCTTGGATGCCTTTTGTTTATTCCTTTTTCCCCCCCATCTTCCTACCTTGATAGAAGCGTGAACTCTTCTCACTGTAGCATTCCAACTGTTCTCTCTTTAAATCTCAGGCCGAATTCGTAGATTTTCAGGATGTTTTGAAGGTTATCTAGGTAATTTGGTGGGGACAGGTGACTTGGGGACCCTACTCTTCCCCCACCTTGCCCCACCTCTAAACTCCCCCCACTAAACACTGATCACCTTCCTTCCCTGAAACGCCCACCCGAACACATGGACACAGAAGTGCCCAAATGCCCAATCTCTCTCCTTTCAGGTCAGGTGGGAGTGGGAGGTGCCACAGGGAGCCAATAGCATAGAAATCAGGATGGAGTGGGGGAGGAGCTGGAGAGATACTGGTTTGGCTGGTGCTATGACAAAGTTTGCACTGTAGGGACACCTGGGTGGCTCAGTCGATTAAACGTCTGTCTTTGGCTCAGGTCATGATCTCTGAGGTCTGGGATTGAGTCCTGTTTCAGGCTCCACACCCAGCAGGGAGTCTGCTTCTCCCTCTCCCTCTGCCCTTTACCCCCAAACTTGTGCTTTCTCTCTCTCAAAAAAAAATAAATACATAAAATCTTTTTCAAAAAAATTATGCAGTAAAGGTACCTGGTTGTCTCGGTTAGTAGAGCACATGCCTCTTGGGATGCCTGGGTGGCTCGGCGGTTGAGCGTCTGCTTTTGACTCAAGTTGTGATGCCTGGGTCCTGGGATCGAGTCCTGCATCCGGCTCCCTTTTGGGAGCCTACTTCTCCCTCCGCCTGTGTCTCTCTACCTTTCTCTGTGTGTCTCATGAATAAATAAATAAAATCTTTTTTTTAATAAATAAAATCTTAAAATAAAAATAGTAGAGCATACAACTCTTAATCTCATGATTGTAAGTTCAAGCCCCACATTGGGTGTGGTGGCTTCTTAAATTAAAAAAATAAAATTTACAGTACCCCAGTCTGTCAAACGGCTTTGTTTGCTGCTGCTGGTGGTGTTTTCTACAGTTCTACGGGTGTTTTTTGTTTTGTTTTTGTTTTTTAAAGATTTTATTTATTCATGAGATACACAGAGAGAGGCAGAGACAGAAGCAGAGGGAGAAGCAGGCTCCATGCAGGGAGGCCGTATGTAGGACTCGAACCCTGGGACGGCGGGATCATGCCCTGAGCCAAAGGCAGACGCTCAACCGCTGAGCCACCCAGGAGGCCCTTTATTTTGTTTTTGGAGTCTAAGTGTCAGCTCAGTTTTAGTGGGTCAATATTTCTCTCTCTCTCTTTTTTTCTAAAGATTTATTTATTTATTTCTTCATGAGAGACACAGACTGAGAGAGAGAGACAGAGACACAGGTAGCAGAGAAGGAGGCTCCTTTCAGGGAGCCTGATGTAGGACTCGATCCTGGATCCTGGGATCTCCCCGTGGGCAGAAGGCAGCGCCCAACCGCTGAGCCATCCAGGGGTCTCAACAATATTTCTCTTTGTACAAATAAGAGGAAATTGCTTCTCTAAAGGCAAATTTATTTATTTATTTATTTATTTATTTATTTATTTATTTATTTATTTATTTATTTTTGAAGACTTTATTTATTCATGAGAGACACAGAGAGAGAGACAGAGACCCAGGCAGAGGGAGAGGCAGGACCCCTGCAGGGAGCCCGAGGCGGGACTCGATCCCGGGACCCGGGGTCACACCCAGAGCCGAAGGCGGCAGCTCAGTGCTGAGCCCCCCAGGGGTCCCCAAAGGCAAATTTATAAAGTGAACTAAGCATTGGTGGGAAAATGTAATTCGCACTGGGTGCAGCTTTAAGCCTGGCTGCCACCAAGCCGGAGCGTGCACTCCCGGGTGACTTGTCCCCAGCCCAGAGCCAGGGCCTGCGGCTCGAGGTTGCCAGCCTGCGCGGGGAGCAGGCGCGGGAAGCAGAGCTCGCGCCCTCGGGGGACAGGCTGTGCCGCGGTCACCACAGGCCGGCGGGGGTCCAGGACGCGGGCCTGGCCGAGGTAAGAGCTCGTCTACGCGGGCGGGCGGGGCCCCGCATAGAGGCCGCTGCGAGGGGCGGGGGCAGCGGGTCGCAGGGTCCCCCCCCTCCCCCCCCCCCCCCCGGGCACCCCCCTGACCTCGGCCTTCCCGCCGCAGCCCCGGGATCCAGGGGACCAGGGGGACAAGACGCTGGCGCAGGTGGTAAGTGAGCTGCAGGCGTCGCAGGCCGAGACAGCGCTGGAGCTGGAGAAGGCCAGGGACATGCTGGCCCTGCAGCGAGCCATCAACGTGTGTTACCAGGTGTGGGGGGGCGGGGGGCACAGAGGGCACCTGGGCCTGGGAGCCGGAGGGGCCCTGATGACAGCCACCGGGGAATGTCATCCTAAGGCTCGATCAGCACAAGTGCTCCAGGAGGAGCCTGTGATGAGCCCAAGACCTTTCCTAGCTCAACCTGCCTTGTTTTGTTTTTAAAGATTTTGTTTGTTTGTTTGAGAGACGGAGAGTGAGCGAGCGAGAGGAACAGAGAGAGCAAGCGCAAGCGGGGTGAGGGGTGGAGGGGGAAGCAGGCCCCCCACGGAGCAGGGAGCCTGTTGGCTGGGCTGATCCAAGGGCCCGTGGTCGTGACCTGAGCTGAAGGCAGGTGCCCACCCCACCGAGCCCCCCAGGCCAAGTGTCCCTTACGCCCCTAGGGCCCCCTTTCCGTGTGGCTCCTGGGTGCTTGCTCCTGAGGCACAGCTCGGATGTGGTTTTGTCTCAGGAGGAACTGGAAGCAGTGATGACGAAAGCAGACAATGACAGTAAGGATCACACAGAGACACTGCAGAGGCTGACTCGCCTCCTGGACCTCAAGAGCCACCGCATCCGTCAGCTGGAAGGTATTTTGAGAAGCCGCGGCCTGCCACTACCCGGCAAGTGTTAGTCCCTGCTCTCACCTGGACCCGTCACATAGCTGAGGCCCGTGCACCTGGCGGGAGGCGGCCTTTTGTGTCTCGGCATGTGACACGTCCCTCCTGCTCTTTGTCCTGTCGTCCGTGGTGTTGTCATACGTGGTCAGCCGCCGCTTTCCCCCCGCGTGTCCGTGTCCTCCTCCAGTTTCTCGGAAGAATGGCAGAGGCCCCACAAGGCCTGAGGCGGTTTTGAGAATTGAGGGCGGACGGCCGTTGGCCCCCAGAGTGGGGTGACCCCCGCCCCCTCTCGAGCCCAGGCCCATAGAGACGCTTTATCACTTGGCTCTCACCCTCCTTTTCTGTGATCCCCGAATTCTTTGCTGCAGTTCGAGGATGTCGAGGCGACAGGGCAGCTGGCCGGACACTTGTGCAGGGTGCGGCGGGCCATGCTGGCGGTACTTAGCGCGGTGCCTGCTGACCAGGAGTGGGTCTCGGCCTGGCCTGCCCGAACAGGGGCTTTGGTATTAGACCCAGTTGTCAGAGACCTGACCTACACTAGACCAATTCACCAAAGATCTTTTTTTTTTTTTAATTTTTTTTTCAAAGATCATTATTTAAATCAGAATATTCAATAATAAAAAAAGAATATTCATTACATATTTTTTGGTAGTGACCGTTTCGTCGCTGCCATGAGACCTTCTGAAACTGCTGTTCGGGGCAGCGCTCCCCCTGGAAGGCAGAACCAGTGAGCGGGTTACAAAGGAAATCCTCCCTTGGGTTGAAAATTCTCATCAGATTCAGGGTCTTTCTCCTGGGACAGTGCAGGATAAATACTCTTAACTACTTCTGAAGATTCATTCGCTTTAACTTTTTTTTTTTTTAAAGATTTTATTTATTTATTCATGAGACACAGAGAGAGAGAGAGAGAGAGAGAGGCAGAGACACAGGCAGAGGGAGAAGCAGGCTCCACGCAGGGAGCCCCATGTGGGACTCGATCCCGGGTCCCCAGGATCACGCCCTGGGCCGAAGGCAGGCGCTAAACCGCTGAGCCACCCAGGGATCCCAATTTTTTTTTTCATTTGCTTTAACTTATAGTTCTTTCATTACTGGTAAGATCAAAGAGTTTTTCATGTGTTTAGCAGTTATTTTTATTGTGTCTTTTGAGAATTACCTATTTCTGTCCTTTACCTGTTTCTTGATAGCATTTTATTCATTTGTAGAATTCCTTTATATGCTGAGATTATTGGCCTTGTGTCACATAATGCAAAACTTTGAATCTGTTTTAGTTATGTTAACCTTATCAATTAAGAAACCATTAGTCTAATCTTTGTATTCCATTTATTTTGGGCAGGAAGACATTCTGATGTGTTCAAAATATTTTTATTTTTTTTTATTTATTTATTTTTTTAATATTTTTATTCTACAACATTAACTCTTAATATAGGACTTTCACCATTGACACATTGTGACCATTCAAATACTCCCCAATTTGAAGCAAACTATATATCAAAGTTTCTGATTGGTTGGACATGGCAGGTAATGCACAGATTTGGTACATGTCTACATGTCTACATCCCATGTCTACCTCCCTACATGTCTTTTCATCCCATTGCCAATATTTTCAACCTATTTCCAGTAAGTTTCCTCTCCAACTTTTTATTCCATTACTCTTTGGCTTACAGTGGATTGATTGATTGATTAACTGATTGATTTTTGCCTTCTTATGTTAAAACCAAATTCGTAACGGAATGAAGATCCTTGTGACTGATCTGGCTGGGAGGGAAATCACTTCTTGGTGGAGTCTAATGTAATAGGCACTGTGACTATAACTTGGCATTCTCTTGATGGCCCGTATCCCAAATTTTTGGAAATACTCGTATTTTGTGTACCTAGTGCTTCTCTTGGAATTAACAATTAATTCATAGGACCTTGCTATAAAACAATGACATCTGTAGATGAAACTGGGTCTCCAGTGTTTTCCTGAACTTAGGATTTACTTTCCAATCAGTCATTTTGTACCTTATCTCTAAAGCAGGCCTTGGGTTATTTGGCCCTCAGAATTCATGCTCTTGCTTTTTCCTTTTGAGTTACATAGTGTCTCGAAATAATCAACAATTTGGACTTTCATCATGATTTTTATTCTCCTTCTGTCCAACTTATTTTACCCTAAGGAAGAGCTCTCTATGCTTTAATGGATAGGCAGTTTTCTTTTCCCTCTAGAACAGCTCAAAGATGTGGTTTATGGCACTCGACAGTTGTCATTATGTCTGGAAACACAGCCAGCTCATGGAGATGAGGATAACGTGGACATTTCTCTACTGCATAAGAGTGAGAATCTTTTTGAACTGCACATCCACCAGGCCTTCCTGACATCTGCTGCCCTGGCTCAGGCTGCAGACACTCAACCTACCACTTTCTGCACCTATTACTTCTATGACTTTGAAACCCACTGTACCCCACTGGCTGTGGGGCCACAGCCTCTCTATGATTTCACCTCCCAGTATGTAGTGGAAACGGATTCCCTTTTTTTGAACTACCTTCACGGGGCTTCAGCTCGGCTTGATCTACATCAGGCTGTAGCCAGTGAGCACCACACCCTTGCAGCTGGCTGGATTTGCTTTGAGAGGGTGCTGGAGACTGTGGAGAGGGTCCATGGCTCTACCACACTTACTGGTAAGTGCTGTCGGCTTCCCACAGCTCCCGGGATTAATGTGGAGTTTCCCAGAGTCTAGAGTTGCTCTTCTGGTGGTTTCCCATCTTTTTCCTCTGCCTTTATTCTTAATCTTCGCCACACCATCTGTATCCTCCTTGCCTTTCCTACTCTGCTATCCAGGAGCTGGTGGAGAAGATTTCGGGGTGTTAGAATACTGGATGAGGCTGCGCTTCCCCGTAGGATCCAGCCTACAAGCATCCAATAAGCGAAAGAAAGCTCAGGCCTATCTGTCAGCCAATGTGCCTGGAGCTTGGGAGGCCCAGGAGGATAAGGTGAGAAAAAGGATGTGCCCATGCACCTCAAAGGAGCCTCAGCCACGAGCTCATGAGAACAGCACAGTCTTCCATTCTCAATACCTGTTCGTTGAATGTGAATGAAGGAGAAAGCCTGTCATTCCACAACTAATCCAGATTCTTCCCTTGGTCAAGCTTGAGTTTGAAATGAAAGCATACCCTTGCAGCCAGCTGCCCACCCCACTACGAACAACATAGCTTCTCCGTTCCCTTCTCTAACATAAGGCTTGAGGGCCAGCACCTGTCTGGGTGACTATGCCGGAGCCAGTCTGCAGGCAGGGGAAGGTCCTTCCTCTGTGCTCTGTCAGAATTCAGCACTTCCTGGGGTCAGAGCTCGTCCTCCTCGAGGTGCTGGGCTTCACGTGCGGCAGTTCTCTCAGGCTGCCCTTTTCCTTCATCCAAGACCAACATCTTTCCAGTCCAGATTGGAGACTTGGAAGCATCAGAATGAGCTGCGGGTGGAAATCATCAGATGCCACGGCCTCCGGAGTCGACGGCTGGGAACTCAGCCCAGTCCATACGTCATGTACCGCTTCTTCACCTTTTCTGACCACGACACTGCCATCATTCCAGCCAGTAACAATCCCTACTTTGGAGACCAGGCTCGATTCCCAGTGCTTGTGACCTCTGACCTGGATAAATATCTGAGGCGGGAGGCCCTGTCTGTGTATGTTTTTGATGACGAAGACTCAGAGCCTGGCTCGTACCTTGGCCGAGTCCAAGTGCCCTTGCTTCCTCTTGCACAAAATAAATCCATTAAAGGTGGGAGTTCAACGTTATTACATCTTCATGCTCTCCACCCAGTGTTGCCTTCCCGTCCTACTTTTCTTTGATTACTTGCTTGGAACAGTCTCTCTTAAAAAACCTGCTAAGAGGATTTTAGAATATGGTCAAGAGCAATGGAGCAGAAGACTTGGTGCCTCACTAATCCTATGGAAACATTGGCTTCTTCTGCTTTTTTTTTTTTTTAACAAAAAAGCAAGATTCTTAAGTCCATACATCCATCTCTGAACAAAAAAATTTTTTGTGCTTCCCAGTATTTGTATCTACTTAAGGCCTATTGTTTCCTAGCACCTGACTAGATATCAGATTATAAGCTGTGTCCTTAATACTCTCCCATAATTCTCTTGCTTCTTTGAAGCACAAGTTAAATTTCATGCTGCATCATGACAAGGCAAATTTCTTGGATCCTTTTTCCTCTTTTCCTCCGCTATGGAGCTGAGGTGAAGTTAGGAAGGGTCAACTCTCTGGTTCCAGTATTGGGAGTGTGAGGCAGGGGTGTCTGTGCTCTCATTAGTAAGTATGGATGGGTAGAGCCGGTACCAACCATGTTTAACAAGCTTCTGGATGTGTGAGGCCTCTTTCCTTCCAATACCACAAGAGCTAAAAAAAAAAAAAAAAAAAAAAAAAGCCAACACTTTTGCTCACAACTCATTCTTTGCCAAAAAGAAGAGGCAATATGGGCCATCTGTTAAATTAATCAGTGTTACAAATCAGAAATCTGGCATTTAGAAAAAGCCATTTTGCTGAAGTTTTCTTGGCTTTTGTTATTTTAGAAATAGGGACCACTTCAGTATATATATATATCTTTTTTTGTTTTGTTTTGGTTTTGGTACACCTAAGGCCTAGCAAGCATTAGGTAACAGCAATAATCATGTAATCATATTTATTGGCCAGGTGACTGATAACAAGCAAGTTATACCTTTCCATACATCTTTATCTTTTGACTGTCTCTTCTGGAAACCTGGAGATACCCATCTTCCCCTACAAATATTCTAAGTGAATATTAATATTTACTGCTATTTTATGTTATTTCTGAATATATTATCATCATGCTTATGTAATAGATGTTAATGACAAACAAAATATGGGAAAATTCAAAGTGGGGGAATAGATAAGGTGCTGATAAATACTTACCTACTTCATGTGATCAGATCTTATTAATGTCTGTGTGTCTATCAGGTGATTTTAACCTCACTGACCCTGCGGGGAACCCCAATGGATTTGTTGAGGCACAACTGGACTGGAAGTCTTTCTACCAGCCCCCAGAGAGCTTCCTGAAACCAGAAGCTCAGCCTGAGGAGAACAGCACCAAGGATAGTTTAGAGAGCTCATCTAAAGAGGTAAAGGCTTCCTTTTCTCCCCAGGTAGCAGATCTCCACCGATCCTGTGGAGCATATTTGAGGAAAACAGTATTAAAATTGTAGTATAAGAAATGCCTTCTGTGAATGCCATGTGTTCTGCAAACTTATTCTGCATCCCTCGTAATGCCATGAGCCTCCTGAAGAAGCAAAATCCTGGGGTTTTTTTGTGGGGAGAAGAGAGAGATGGCATCTCTCAGCTCTGTGGCAGGAGAGGCACAAAGTCTCATGCTAGCTCATAAATCCCTTCCTTGAGTATCAAGGCTGTTAAACTCTCATCTGGTAAGGTTGTCTCTGATCCTTCTATTTAGGACCAGATGGCATTTGCTGAGATTCCCACCGAAGCTGGCCAGTATCAAGCTAAGCAAAAACCTCCACAGGTGGGAGAAAGAAAGGAAAGGGAACATCAGGTTGCAAGCTACTCAAGAAGAAAACATGGCAAAAGAACAGGCATCCAAGGAAAGAGCAGAATGGAATATCTTAGTCGTAACATCATAACTGGAAATACATTACAAGTAAGGCCTTAGAAACCCTGCAAATTAAAATATGGGTTGTAGTGTCCCCAGATATATTATTCTCACGTAGAAGTAGACATCTAAGATAAGCAGTAATCATGGTTCTTTTGTGGCCAACATGTGTTTCAAACATATGTAGTTTAGGGACGCCTGGGTGGCTCAGTGGCTTAGTGCCTGCCTTCAACCCAGAATGTGATCCTGGAGACCTGGGATCAAGTCCCACGTCGGGCTCCCTGTGTGGAGCCTGCTTCTCTCTCTGCCTGTCTCCCTGCCTCTCTCTCTCTCTCTCTGTGTCTCTCATGAATAAATCATAAAAAAAAATGTAGTTTAATAAAATTCTGAACTGTTCATTTTATTTATTTATTTATTTATTTATTTATTTATTTATATTTATTTTTGTTCACTTCATTTTAGTGTAATTTAGTTCAATAGTTTATGGACTCTGCAATTTATGCTGAGAATTTTACCAGTCCACCTCAACTGTAGTCAAAATAAGTTAAAAACCAAGTATTTATTGAAAACTTATGTGTTTAATACTCTCTTTTCTTCATAGGAAACATAAAGTTACTATGTAGCACCTAAAAATATATATATGAGATTATAAATATATGTAATAATATTATTTAATCATATAATCTTTTATATGGTATTGATTGTATAATAATATTAGCATATAATTATTAATTTTATGAAATTATAATTATACTATATATAGAGTTGACCTTTGAATAACATGGATTTCAGCTACATAGGATCAACTTATACATGAGGGTTTTTAATAATACAGTATTATAAATGTATTTTCTCTTCCTTATGATTTTTTTCAAATTTTTATTTAAATTCCAGTTAGTTAACATATGGTGTAATATTAGTTTTCAGGAGTAGAACTTAGTGATGCATCACTTACATATAACACCTAGTGCTCGTCACTACAAGTGGCCTTCTTAATACCTACCACCTGTTTAGCTCATCCCCCTCCAACCTCCCTCCATCAACCTTCATTGTTTCTCTATTGTTTGTTCTCTCTTGGTAAGAGTCTCTTATGGTTTCCTTCCCTCTTTTTTTTCCTTCCCAAGCGTTCATCTGTTTTGTTTCTAGAATTCAACATATGAGTGAAATCATATGGTATTTGTCTTCCTCTGACTCATTTCATTTAGCATAATACACTCTAGCTCCATCTACATTGTTGCAAAAGGCAAGATTTCATTCTTTTGATGGCTGAGTAATATTCCATGGTGTGTGTGTGTATATATATATATATATATATATATATATATATATATAATCTTACCTCTTCTTTTTCCATTCATCAGTCAATGGACATTTCAGCTCTTTCCATAGTTTGGCTATTACTGATAATCCTTATGATTTTCTTTTTTTTTTTAAGATTTTATTTATTTGTTCATGAGAGACAAAGAGAGAGAGAGAGGCAGAGACACAGGCAGAGGGAGAAGCAGGCTCCTTGCAGGGAGCCCAATGTGGGACTTGATCCCAGGACTCCAGGATCATGCCCTTGGCCAAAGGCAGATGTCCAACCATTGAGCCACTCAAGCATCCCCTTATGATTTTCTTAATAATATTTTCTTTTCTCTAGTTTCTTTTATTGCAAGAATATAGTATATAATACATATAACATACAGATGCATTAATCAACTGTTTATATTATTGGTAAGGTTTCTGCTCAACAGTAGGTTATGAGCAGTTCAGTTTGGGGTGGAGGTTAAAAGTCATACACAGATTTTTTTTTTTCATACACAGATTTTTGATGCCCCTAACTCCCATGTTGTGTTGTTCAAGGGCCAGCTGTAATTATATTTGTTGTTCGTATTCTAAAGCAGGTGAACTACACTGAATGGAAGTTCTCAGGACTGAAGAGCTCCATAGATGATGGTTTAAAATATCAGCAAAAGGACAAGGAAATGACGTCATCCCATTCAGTAGTGATGCAGAAAGAAGCCCTAAATCCTGTGAATGGTATTGTCTTTTTAAAATCTCATTTCCTGTTTAATCATTGGATTATTTTATCAAGCCAGTTATTTACATTTTTTTCTTCTTGCATTGCTAAACTTTTCATGGAAAATTAGTACTGAAGATTCTAGGCTTAGTTTTATGTTATAAGTGCCCTGGTTAGACCAACCAAGGCTGGAATTCTCAGAATAGCTTTATATGTATTTATTTTTTTTAATATTTTATTTATTTATTCATAGAGATGCAGAGAGAGAGAGAGAGAGAGAGAGAGAGAGAGAGGCAGAGGGAGAAGCAGGCTCCACGCAGAGAGCCTGACGTGGGACTCGATCCTGGGGCTTCAGCATCACGCCCAGGGCTGCAGGCGGCGCTAAACTGCTGCGCCACCGGGGCTGCCCCTTTCTATGTATTTAAAGCTAGTTAGCCTGCCAGTTTGGTTCCCTAGCAAGTATATTCTGTGAATTATGGTTACGAAGAAATAGGAGAAGGAATGTGATTGGCTTATTTGTGATGTCGATTTAATTTTTTTTAAATTAAGACAAGGCTTTTTTGTGTTACGGTGAAAGGTAGAAATGATTTCAGGTTATGGTATGGGCAAACCAGATAATTCAGACCAACTCTCTCATTGAGGACAACTAAAAAGCTGAAGTTAGGGATCCCTGGGTGGCGCAGCGGTTTGGCGCCTGCCTTTGGCCCAGGGCGGATCCTGGAGACCCGGGATCGAATCCCACGTCGGGCTTCCGGTGCATGGAGCCTGCTTCTCCCTCTGCCTGTGTCTCTGCCTCTCTCTCTCTCTCTCTCTGTGTGTGACTATCATAAATAAATAAAAATTAAAAAAAAAAAGCTGAAGTTAATATATTTTTTAAAGATCTTAACATTTCTTAAAAAGCATTAAATGGTCGATAAGGAAGAATTACTTACCCTCAATCAGGGACATGATTGAAGCTCAGAGAGGTGAGATGGAACTGCGTCAGCCCTGGGACATTGTCAGTCTGGAAAAAGTGGAGGAGAGGCTGAACCATGCTTTTGCTGGACTTTTGAGGTGGAGAAATAGGCTACAGTGTGAATCTGGTGTCTACCCAGCAAAGGAAGAGGTCCGCGCTGGGCGGAAGGGCCCACTGGTCGAGACCCCTGGAGGCAGCACCATTCTGAGTCTCGTAGGTTCTGGGAGGTAGCACTGCGCTTCAGGTACCTGCAGGGCTAGAGAGCCAAGGGCTGACCCAGTGCCCACCAGGACTCGGATATCACAGTTATCAGACACAGCCTGTGTAACAGCTGTGCTCACAAGCTTCACGAAGATAAAAGCTAACCTTTAAAATTTCAATAAAGAATTGGAGCTACGAAAAAATTGAGATCGTAAGTTTTAAAAAACATTTTGTCTTAAGATAATTTCGAACTTACATAAGAGCTGCATGACTAGGACAGAAAAATTTATATACACACAAATTCACACATTCACCAACTTTTAGCATTTTCCCACTTTCTGCTTTATCATTTTTTTTAAGCATTTGAGAATAAGTTGTCCACCTCATGCCCCATTACTGCTATATATTTCAGTAAGGAAAAGGAAATTATATGACCACAGAGTTATCAAGTTTGCAGACTTATCTTGGATACATAGTACCTACTGTACAGTCAGTTTTCAGAATTTGCTGGTTGTCCCAATAACATCCATTATTAGCAGTCTTTTTTTTTTCTCTATCTAATCTAGAATCGTACATTGCATTTGGTCATGTCTCTTTAGTTTCCTTTAACCTGGAACAGTTCCTAATCTTTGTCTTTCCTGATAATTGACATTTTTGAAGACTATAGGTGGGTTGTTCTGTAGAGTGTTCCTCAATTTGGATTTGTCTGAGGTTTCTTTGTGATTAAATTCAGGTTATGAATTTTTTACAGGAATACCACAAAAGTGACATTGTGTCCTTCTCACTGCATCACATTAGGAGATACATGGTGTCAGTTTGTCCCATTATTGGTGATGTTAACTTTTATCACTTATTAAAAAAGCATCTGCCAGGTTTTTTCAGAAGTTATCATTTTGCCTTTGTAATTATTAAATAATCCATGAGAAGATATTTTGAGACTATATAAATATCTTGTTCCTCATCAAATTTCACTTGATAATTTTGGCATTCATATATGGGCTTTTTGCTCAAATCACAAAGTCTTTACAAAATACATTGCAACTTTTGGAAGTGAATCAATAGAAATTATAGCACTGTTCAGTAGAGAAATTTATCAGAGGAATAGATGGTTCAAAAACAGATTAGATACAACTGAAGTGAGAATTATTAAGAATAAAGCAAGGAGAGATGGAAAGAAAAGAAGAAAGAAGAAAGAAAGAAGAAGACATAAAGAAAGAAGGAGACATAAAGGATAAAATGGAGAGCTCTAGACTACATTTAATTAAACGTAGAAGAGAAGAAGGGGCAGAGGCAGTATTTGAAGTGTTAATGACTTTGAGTTTTCTAGAACTACTAAAGATATTAATATTCAGTGAAATGAAACTCAAGTAGGGTAAGTTTAAAAAAACAAAAAACAAATATAGGAGTGCCCGGCTGGCTTAGTTGGTGGAGCATGTGATTCTAGATCTTGGAATTGTGGGTTCAAGCCCCATGTTGGGTGCAGGGATTAGTTAAAAATTAAAATTAAAATTAAGAAAATTCAAAAAAAATTTTAAAAATTCAGATCTAAACATATCAGAGTCAAAATGCAGAAAGTAAAATCAAATAGAAAATATTAAAAACATCTGTCTAAAAGAAAAAGATAGGGGCGCCTGGGTGGCTCAGTTAGTTTAAGTATCCAACTATTGATCTCCGCTCAGGTGTTGATCTCAGGGTCACTAGTTCAAGCCCTGTTTTGGGCTCCACCTCCATGCTGGGTGTGGAGCCTATTTAAAAAAATTTAAAAAGAAAAAATAAAAGAAAAAGATAGTCATGAGTCCATTGATAAGATGGATAACCGACTTGTCAACAGCTACAATATAGCCAGAAATCAGCGGCAAGATGCCTTCGGGATGCCAAAAGAAAATAGTTAACCGCCAACAAGGAATTCTCCACACAACAAAAATATTCTTCCAGAATGAACACAGAATAGACAAAGACAAACCAAAATGGAGAGTTTGCTTTCAAGCTACATCTTGAGGTTGCTCTGTAGGCTGAAGGAAAATTATCTCAGAAGGAAACACAAGGATGCAACAAGAAATGAAAAGCGAAGAATAGGGTTAAAGTGTATAAAGCAACAATATCAGCTTGTGGGGTTAATGGTGGCCCCCAAAAGCAATATCCATGTTCTTAACTCCAGAATTTGTAAATGTTACCTTATTTGAAAACAGATTTTCTTGCAGATGTAACGAAGCTAAGGATCTTGAGCTTTAGAGATCATCCTGGATTGTCTGAGATGCATCCTGTGTATCTGCACAGACAGAGGCAGAAAAGGAGGCGATGTACACGCAGAGGCAGAGTTTGGAATGACGTGACCACAAGCCAAAGACTGCTGGGAGCCAGGCATTCCAGAAACTGGAAAAGGCAAGGGAAAAAAGGAAAAGGCAGATTATTCCCTAAAGCCTTTGGGGTGAGCATAGACTTCCCAATACTTTGATTTTGGACTTCTAACCTCCAAAACTGTGAGAGAATAAATTTCCAGTTGGTTTTTTTCCCTTTCTGTGTGAATGTTTTCATCTTTACTTCTCTTAGTATTCCGGAGATAGAGATGTTTCATCCAGAACAAGTTTAAGAGACACGTACATGCTGTATGTACCCCAGAGGCAAAAACCAAGGCTAAAATAATATCTGGCCCAGCAACTAACATCACTGAAAAAGCTCACGGAAAGTTCACTCTCACCTTATATATCCGTTACTTTACTGTAGAATGAATGGCTCTACAGAAAAGACAAAAGACAGATGAAGGATAAAATGAGGAGGTCTAAGCTACATTTAATTAAATGTAGGAGAAGAGCAAGGACGGAGACAGAGGCAATGTTTAAAGTGATAAATAAGTAATTCACATCTGCATTCAGAAAATGGAATCCTGAGAAGAGGCTGTTTTTTCTGGGCTCTCAGTTGTTAGAACAGCTTGTGAAAGGATGCAGTTGCCTTCAAAATAGCCCTCAATAGTTAGTTGCGGATTGCTTTCTTTGATGACTTTCAGGAGCTTCTAGATTTGAGCCTCAGATTCATCTGTCTTCATCCTGTGTGTCTTGAGGGGGCAATTTTGAAGTTTCAAGGCTTCACACAGCATCTTTACTCTACTAGACCACCAAGGAGTTCTGACCCAGGCCCAGCATGACCAGGTTCTGTTGCTGCTGAGGGCAGAGGAGAGGTCTGCACAGCTGAAAGAAGCGATGGCACATCCACACAACCACACATATCTCAGGTTACACAGCGGTTTCTTCAAAGCCTTACAAAGGACGGTAGTAATTCCCGTGTCCATTAGCCCCAGATGCAAGGGTATTACCTTGATTTTCTTTGAGAAACTTTGGTGATTGCAGCCATCATTGGTTCTGTTGCAGCACCATAGTGCCAGAGTAATGTAGCTTACGGTGGGGGTAACTCAAGCCCTCACACAGAAGTTTGAGGCTGCCATCCATCCCATTGAGACTTCTTTGTGCAGAACAGGTATGTCAGGCCCATTTGATTTTCATTGACATTTGGAAGTCAAAAGTCGTCTCCAACTCCCGGCTCTCTTTTTTTTTTTTTTTTTAATTTTTTTTTTAAAATTTTTTATTTATTTATGATAGTCACAGAGAGAGAGAGAGAGAGAGAGAGGCAGAGACACAGGCAGAGGGAGAAGCAGGCTCCATGCACCGGGAGCCTGATGTGGAATTCGATCCCGGGTCTCCAGGATCACGCCCTGGGCCAAAGGCAGGCGCCAAACCGCTGCGCCACCCAGGGATCCCACTCCCGGCTCTCTTTTTGTTTGAATGGTGGACTAGGAAGTTATCACACTTGGGTCAAGTTGGCGTTGTTTAGTCTTTCTTGGAGAGTGGCCTCTGCACATCCCTAATGTCCCACCTGAGGCTTTCCCTGTCTTCTTCCTCTTTACTCTCCAGAACATAGAACATGGTGGCAAGAAACTGCTGGACACTGAGGTGGGTGAAGAAGTAGCAGCCCTTATGGTGTTTGCCCTCCTGGAAGATATACTTGTTCAGGAAAGGAGGAAGGTTAGACATTTTTGACACAAGTCTGCAAACGTCATCAAACACAGATACCTGTGTCCACGTGCCCTCAGCAGCCGGAAGACATGGAGCCTCCATTGGAGCTTGGTGGTACAAAGTGGAACAGCTGTTAGGTGCCTGCATGAACTGGCTGCAGAGGAAACAGAAACAGCCATGTGGTCGTTTGGCAAGTCTTCCCCCTTCTCCATCTGCAGGTTCAGACAAGTGTAGATGATGATCCAGCACAGAGCAGGAAATGAGCTCATATGGAACAAGGCAGGCATTGCTCTCATCAGATCAAAAGCTCACAGCACTTGATCCTTATCTTCAAAGTATTTCAGTGAATGTGCCTTCTTGCCCAGCTCTGAGAACCCTTCCATTTTTATGCAGAAGGATTGATCAACCAAGAGTCCGCACTCTCTCAAGGCCCTGGGTTAGGTGGTGATGAGTAAAGTGGCCTTGGGTAGCATTTTTCTCTTTAGCAAACTACCCAAGAGGAGAACACCAGCTTCTGGTTTTTCCAGTCACCCCATATATCATGGATAAGTGCCCCCGAGGAGACTCTCAGCTCATCAAAATCATTGATAATGGACAGGATTTTCTGCCCTTGGGCTAGAATCTCTGGGACGGCATCCTGCAGTTCAGGGTAGTCCCTGGAGACCAGCTCTGCAAAATTGTACAATCCGTTGTGGTGGAGTTCTTGGCACCTGAGATAGAAGGCAGAACGAAATCTTTGTGAGGTTGACCTGCGTATAATACAGCATCAGCTTCTTTTCCAGTATGGATTTCCCCTGGCCTGCAGGACTGTGCAGCACCACCATGTGTGGAAATGCCCTGCAGACATTTTAGGATTTAGTAATGGGATCGGCATCTCACATATTTGGAAGGATATGGACGTTTTCACTAGCCCCAGGCCAAAAGTTACTCTTAAGCCACTAAGTTTGTGGTGTTTTGTGACAGCAACCATAGAAAACTAATGTAGACAATAACAAATATTTGTTAATTAACCAACATGTTTCTAAGTAACCCTTGCATCCCAGAAGAGCTGCTAAGGAAAATTAGAAAATATATTACACTGAATGAAAACGAAAATACAACATATCACAATTTGTGAGATGCAGCTAAAGCAGTGCTTATAAGAAAATTGTTATAGCTTTAAATGCTTATCACAAGGAAAAAAAAACTATCTAAACTCAATACCCTAAGCTTCTACTTTAAGAAGCTAGTAAAAGAAAGTAAAATCAAACCCAAAGAAAGAAATAGTAAAGATTAGAGCAGAAATCAATGAAACAGAAACAGAAAAGGAATAGAGAAAATCAGTGACCCCAACTTCGTTTGTTTGAAAAGGTCAACATAAAAAAAAAGGTCAACAAACATGATCAGCCCTGAAAACAAAGCAAAACACTTGATAAACCTTTATCTAAAATGGCTACTGATTAGATCCAACCAGAAATTGCCTAATAATTCGAATAGGAGAAGCTTAATATAAAGAGTTATTAACTATAATAGGAGATTGGACTGGGGGGAGGTAGATGAGGATTGACTAGTAAAAAGTAAAAAGAACTCCAAAAAATACAAAAGCAGATTTATTTATTATTTTTTTAAGATTTTATTTATTTATCTGTTCCTGAGAGACCCAGAGAGGCAGAGACCCAGGCAGAGGGAGAAGCAGGCTCCCTGAAGGGAGCCCCATGTGGGACTTGATCCTGGGACCCGGGGTCACGCCCTGGGTCGAGGGCAGAGCTCAACCCTGGAGCTCCCAGGTGCCCCGCAAGGTCAGGTTTAAGGAGCACCCATTGGTCCCCAGAGCGGAAACAGTCCCCACAGGAGACGTAGGCCGCATCCCGGACTCGGAGGAGGCAATGGAGCAGTGCTGCCCGAGGGAGGCCCAGGCATGGCCCGCACACGGGGCTGGGGGGACCGTGAAGCCGACCTCTGGGGCTCGCAGGCAAACCATTCACAGGGGCCACGGGGCCTTTCCCCGCAGAGCTGCCTTGCTGGGGGGTGTACCGGGAACTGCGCCCAGGGAGGGGCCCTGTATGGGCCCGGAACCTGCTAGAAGTGGATGCTGCAGAGGCCATGTGCTACCAGGGATGTGCTCTGCAGGAACCTGTACTGCTGGAGCCAGGCCCTAAGCTGCGGAAGCCTGTGTGGGAGCCTGGTCTGCAAAGTCCCTGTCTTCTGCAGGAGTCCGCCTCAGTAAGCACATTGGAACCAGGGAGAGATCTTTTTCTTCTCCAGTGATCCTCCTGTGCTCTCTACTGACAGGACAACATGGTACCAGCTGGCAAAGAGGAAATATTTACAGGGTCCAACCCCATCATTGCAGAGCAGGCGATGAAGCTTTTATTTTGAGCTGAGAAGCAATTAATTGATGACTGGTCTGCTGATCAAGGAAAAAAAAAAAAAAAGAACGAAGACACAAGATAGCAAAATCAGGAATGAATGTAAGGCCACTACAGACTTTATAATTAGAAGGACTCTAAAAGAATATTATGAACAACTTTATTCAACTTAGATGAAAAGACAAATCCCTAGAAATACTAGAACTGATTTAAGAAGAAATAGAAGAGCTGCATTAACATATAAAAAGTACAGATGAAAAAAAAAATAAAAAATTAAAAGTACAGATGAGAATTAGTAATTTTAAGTATTCCCCACTGAAAAAGTCCAGTTCCAGATGACTTCAATGATGAATTCTCTCAATTTTTGAGGAAGAAAAATAATGCTGATCCTTCATAGTCTCTTTCTGAGAATAGTAGAGCAAGGGAAACTTTCTAACTGATTTGATTACAAAGTGGTATTATCTTGATACCAAAGCAAGCCAAAGACATAAAAATAAAGCAGCTATAGACCACTATTCAACATGGACACAGACGCAGTATCCTAAATGAAATATTAGCAAACCAATCCAGCACAATATAAGAATATGAAAAGGGTTGCTCATCATGATCAACTGAGATTTACTCCTGGAATGCAAGTTTAGTTTAATAGCAGAAAACTGTTTAATACACTTTAATAGAATGAAAGCGTTATGATCATCTCAATAGATAAAAAAGCCTCTCACAAAATCCAACTCCCATTCTTTTTGTTTTAGATTTTTAAAAATTTTGTTTATTTAGAGAGAGAAAGAGTATGAACCTGGGGAAGGACAGAAAGAAAGGGAGAGGGACACCTGGTGGCTCAGCAGTTTAGCACCTGCCTTTGGCCCAGGATGTGATCCTGGAGACCCAGGATCGAGTCCCATGTTGGGCTCCCCACAGGGAGCCTGTTCTCCCTGTGCCTGTGTCTCTACCTCTCTCTCTCTGTCTCTGTCTCTCATGAATAAATAAAATCTTAAAAAAAAAAAAAAGAAGGAAAGGGAGAGACACAATTTCAAGTAAACTCTGTTCTGAGGGCAGAGCATGATATGGGGCTCAATCCCATGATCCCGAGATCATGATCTGAGCTGAAACCAAAAGTTGGTCACTCAACTGACCTAGCCACCCCCGCACCCCCAACTCCCATTCTTTTTTTTTTTTTTTAATTTTTATTTATTTATGATAGTCACACAGGGAGAGAGAGAGAGAGAGGCAGAGACACAGGCAGAGGGAGAAGCAGGCTCCATGCACCGGGAGCCCGACGTGGGATTTGATCTCAGGTCTCCAGGATCCCACCCTGGGCCAAAGGCAGGCGCCAAACCGCTGCGCCACCCAGGGATCCCCCAACTCCCATTCTTGATAGAACTCTCACCAAACTAGGTAGAAGGAAATTACTTCAAACTAATAAAGCGTAACAAAACCTGTAGTTAACATCCTACCATGTGGTAAAAGACTGAATGCTTTTCCCTTAAGATTGAGAACAAAGAAAGGATGTCTGCTTTCACCACCATGTTTGAACATTGTAGTAGAGATTTTTTTTTAAGATTTTATTTATTTATTCATAGAGATGCAGAGAGAGAGAGAGAGAGAGAGAGAGGCAGAGACACAGGCAGAGGGAGAAGCAGGCTCCATGAAGAGAGCCCGACGTGGGACTCGATCCCGGGACTCCAGGATCATGCCCTGGGCTGCAGGCGGCGCTAAACCGCTGTGCCACCGGGGCTGCCCTGTAGTAGAGATTTTAATCATTGCAATAAGACAAGAAAAAGAAATTAAAGTCCTACTAACTGTAAAGAAAGAAGCAGTGCTGTCTTTATTTGCAAATGACATGACTTTATATTTAGAAAATCATGGGCAGTCCCTGTGGCTCAGTGATTTAGCACTGCCTTCAGTCCAGGGCCTGATCCTGGAGACCTGGGATTGAGTCCCATGTCGGGCTCCCTGCATGGAGCCTGCTTCTCCCTCTGCCTGTGTCCTTGCCTCTCTCTGTGTGTCTTTCATGAATAAAAAAATATTAAAAGAAAGAAATGCAAATACTTTTGAATAACTAAAACAACTTTGTAAAGGAACAAAGTTGAAATTTTTGTACTACCTGATTTCAAACCTTACTATAAAGATAGAATAATTCAGGCAGTGTGGTTTAGCATAAATATAGACTTGCAGATCAGTGGAACAGAATAATGAATCTGGAAATAAACTTTTACATTTATGGTCACTTGATTTTCCACAAATGTCCCAGGACAATTCAATGGGGATATCTAATTCCCATAAATGGTGCTAGGACAATTAGATATCCACATAGAGGAAGAACTTAGACCACTATTTCACACCATACACAAAAATCAACCAAAATACATCACAAATCTAAATATTAGAACCAAAACTATAGCATTTCTAAAAGAAAACATCAGACAATAAACTATTTGACCTTATTCTATTTCTTAGATATGAATCAGCAGCATGATCCATAAAATTAAAAATTGATAAAGTGGACTTTGGCAAAATAAAAATTACATGCTTTTCAAAGGACACAAGAAAATGAAAAGATCAGCTACAGATTAGGAGAAAATATTTGCAAATCACATTTCTGATAAAGGGCTTGTATCCATAATCAGTAAGGAATTCTTACAACTCAGTAAAAAGACAACTCAATTTTTTTTTAATTTAAATTTTTATTTATTTATGATAGTCACACAGAGAGAGAGAGAGAGAGAGAGAGAGAGGCAGAGACACAGGCAGAGGGAGAAGCAGGCTCCATGCACCAGGAGCCCGACGTGGGATTCGATCCCGGGTCTCCAGGATCGCGCCCTGGGCCAAAGGCAGGCGCCAAACCGCTGCGCCACCCAGGGTTCCCGACAACTCAATTTAAAAAAGTCAATGGAGGGGCGCCTGATTGTACATTGCTTTTTCTTGGTTTGGTCATTTTCTCCAGCCCATACAAAAGGACCAACCTTCTATTTTCCTTCCTTCCATTCTTTCTTCTTGTCCTTTCTTTTCTTTTCTTTTTCTCCAAAAGGAAGCTCCTTATTTGTCAGGTTTCTGAATAAGTGAATCTTTGAAAAAGAGGGTTTGAATCTCAGTAAATGAAGCCAAAATCTAGGTACTCAGAACTTGTGCCCAGACAGTGGATCGCAGATGTAGGTACTGGGCAAGATAGGGTGCTTGGAAATAGTTCTGTAACTCCAGCCTCTTCTTTTGCAGATAAAGAATCCTGTGAACAAGCTTCTGAAGCCAGTGAAGCACAAACTACAGATAGTGATGACATAGTGACACCAGTATCTCTGAAATGTCCTAAGGCAGTAAGTACACCAGGGTAATCACTTCCTATGAGACAAGGTTATAAATAATGACATTGTGCCTAATGGCCACATAGGTGAAAATAATCCAGGGTTAATGAGCCCAATGGGAAATTTAAGCTATTTAGTTAAATTTCCATTGTGAATGAATGGAAGTCTCTCGATACAGTCTCTGTTGGAAGGATCACTGTCTTGATCGGATATAAATGAGGACTTGCCTCAATCCTTCTGTTCTTTATTGAATCCCTTGCCTGGTTCCTTCATTGTGTGCTGTGATCCATGTCCAGCTTGAGTGATGCCCATTTCCTAAATCCACCTAAGGAAAGCAGGCTTACTTTGGGAGGTGGAGGCTAGAAAAGAGGGAAAGCTCAGAGAGAGCATTCAGCTTCCAAAGTTTTAGGCCTAACATTTAAAACCTGTAATTGTAATTATTTATCAAATATTTCAGCCTCAGATCTCTTGTGGAACTAACTGGAATACATACATACACATAAATATATATGTGACTAAATATCCACAGATATATTTAACAATCATTGTATTAGAGTCTTGTGGGGTTATAAGTGAGGTAGGAAACAGTCACTCTCTTGAGTGCTTTCTGATACATTTGTAGGTGCCCAAAAATATTTGTTGAATGAGAGTGACTGACTGAAAGATTGAAATCTGATTGAGGATTATGAACTTCATTAGAAACAATATGAGTATAGTGTGACCTCAAATCCAGTGGTTGGATTATGTAATAGAAACTCTAGGGTTTGTAAGAATTCAGAAAAGTGAAATTATTGCTGCTTTTTGGAAAGGTCAGAAAGCTCTTCCTTGAAAGTCAGGAAGATTATTGGAGTGGGGAGAAACCACTCAACATCAGTAGACCTGTGACTGAGTCACTCAGTGGTTGAGCGTCTGCTTTTGGCCCAGGGTGTGACCCTGGGGTCCTGGGATCGAGTTCCACATGGGGCTCCCTGTACGGAGCCTGTTTTTCCCTCTGCCTGTGTCTCTACTTCTCTCTCTGTGTCTCTCATGAATAAATAAAATCTTAAAAAAACAAAACAAAACAAAACAACAGTAGACCTAAACAGTTAAGATAGCAAATACTTAAGTGTATTTTCTTCTGAATTTTTACCTTATTTTTCTTTCGCCATTACATAATTAATATCTTGAGAAATGCTTATAAGATAGATCAGAGCCATAAGATGTTGGAACAGAACTATAACACCTTAGAGATCATAAAGGTGAAGAAGATTAACTAATGTGTCCAGGATAGAGAGCTAGCTAGCAGAAGAGCTGATCTGCAAAGTTTCTAAACTAAGCCACCTCTCAGATCACCCTGAAAAGCCGTCAGCTGGTCAGCAAATTTTTTAACTACAAGCCAGACATATTACATTTAAAATATTATTCAAGGGATCCCTGGGTGGCGCAGCAGTTTGGCGCCTGCCTTTGGCCCAGGGCGCGATCCTGGAGACCTGGGATCGAATCCCACATCGGGCTCCCGGTGCATGGAGCCTGCTTCTCCCTCTGCCTGTGTCTCTGCCCCTCTCTCTCTCTCTCTGTGACTATCATAAATAAATAAAAATTAAAAAAAAAAAATAAATAAAATAAAATATTATTCAAAATTAAGGCTCCTCAATAAGATCTCTTTTTAGAATACTGTTGTGCATCCAAAAATGCTATTGGAGAAATTAAGTATGAAAACTGAGCTTACTGGGGAGCCTGGGTGCCTCAGTTGGTTAAGCATCCGACTTGGTTTCAGATCAGGTCATGATCTCTCAGGATGGTGAGATGAAGCCCTGCACTGGGCTCTGTGTTCAGCACGATGTCTATTTAAGATTCTCCCCCTCTCCCTCTCCCTCTGCTCCTCCCCTGCTTGCACTTGCTTTCTCTTACTCTCTTAAAAATAAAAAGAAAGAAAACTGAGCTTACTTAGCAAACACTTAGTGTTATTATCAAATTAGATTCATAGTACAGACACATAGAGTTGACCTTTGAACAACATGGGGGTTAGGAACATGATCCCTGGCACAGTTGACAACCCACATAAAATTTTTGATTCCCCCCAAAACTTAACTATTGATAACCTACTGTTGACCAGAAGGCTTACCCATTACATAAACCTTTGATTAACTTGTATTTTGTATGTTATATGTATTGTATGCTGTATTCTTACGATAAAGTCAGCTATAGAAAATGTCATTAAGAAAATCATAGGGAGGGGGATCCCTGGGTGGCGCAGCGGTTTAGGCGCCTGCCTTTGGCCCAGGGCGCGATCCTGGAGAACCGGGATCGAATCCCACGTCGGGCTCCCAGTGCATGGAGCCTGCTTCTCCCTCTGCCTATGTCTCTGCCTATCTCTCTCTCACACTGTGTGCCTATCATAAATAAAATAAAAAATTTAAAAAAAAAGAAAATCATAGGGAGAAGAAAGATTTACAGTACTGTACTGTATTTTTTTCTTTTCTTTTTTTTAATATTTATTTATTCATGAGAGACACACACACACACAGACGGCAAAGACACAGAGAGGCAGAGGGAGAAGCAGGCTCCATACTGGGAGCCCGATGTGGGACTCGATCCTGGAACTCGGGGATCATGACCTGAGCCAAAGGCAGTGGCTCAACCACTGAGCCACCCAGGCATCCCTGTATTTTTTTTTTAATATTTTATTTATTTATTCATGAGAGACACAGAAAGAGAGAGAGAGGCAGAGACACAGGCAGAGGGAGAAGCAGGCTGCATGCAGAGAGCCCGACGCGGGACTCGATCCCGGGTCTCCACGATCACGCCCTAGGCCGAAGGTGGTGCTAAACTGCTGAGCCACCCGGGGCTGCCCTGTACTGTATTTTTTAAAAAATATTTAAGAGAGAGAGAGCATGCCTGCAGGAGCAGGAAGAGGAGAGAGGGAGAGGGACAAGCAGACTTAGAGCTGAGCACAGAGCCCACACGGGACTCAGTCCATGACCCTGAGATCATGACCTGAGCTGAAATCAAGGGACTGAGCCCCTGGGTGCTCCTGTACCGATTTATCCCAAAAAATCCACATATAAGAGGACCCACGTCATTCAAACCTCTGTTGTTCAAGAGTCAACTATACTCAATCATTACTGTATTTCAGAATAGTTACGCATAAAGATCCAGGGGTTGTAGGACCAGAGATGATACTTGAGCTTTTTTTTTTTTTCTTTCTTATGAATGATATTAAGCAGTACATGTTTTTCTTTTTAAAACCTTCTTATTTTGGGGCACCTGCTCAGTGGTTGAGCTTCTGCCTTGGACCCAAGGTGTGACCCCGGGGTCCCAGGATTGAGTCCTGGGATTGGCTTCCCCGCAGGGAACCTGCTTCTCCCTCTGCCTGTGTCTCTGCCTCTCTCTTATTTTGAGATGATTAAAGATTTGTAAACAGTTGCACAAAAAATGTACAGGCAGGTGCCATGTACCATTCACATAGTTTTTTGCATGTTTTTTCTTTTTTTTCTTTTCTTTTTTTTTTTTTTTTTTCTTTTTTGGTGTACATTATTCTGAAATGTGCATTTACCATCAGTAACATTTTGGGAGTCCTTGCATGTTGATATATTCAGCTTTTTCTAGTTCATTTCTCTTAGCTGCTGATCAGTATTTTGTTAAAATAATATGTGACTTTTTTTTCTTTAAAGATTTTATTTATTTATTCATTTATTCATGATAGTCACACAGAGAGAGGCAGAGACACAGGCAGAGGGAGAAGCAGGCTCCATGCAGGGAGCCCAACGATCCAGGGTCTGAGGATCTCGCTCTGGGCCAAAGGCAGGCGCCAAACCACTGCACCATCCAAGGATCCCAATATGTGACTTTTTATTTAGACAGACCTCAGTGGGCAACGCTGACTGAACTTTAATGCTCCGTACTTGACGTTCATTAACTCACCAAAGCCTCAGGGCAGCGCTGGGGGTTGTTAAGTCCTTAGTGAGTAATTGCGGGGGGGCCTGTCTTAGTATTTGCCAGGCTCTGTGGACACAAGATGACGACTAAGCCAGACTTGGTCCCTTCACTCTTGAATCTTACATTCTACTGAGGGAAAACAGATGTAAATCAGTGAGCAAAGAAATAAGGTATTTGTTGATTTTAAATACAACAAAGAAAATTTGAATAATAATTAGCAATAGAATGGGTTGTGGCACCTGGCTGGCTAGGGGGTTGTAGGTTTGAGCCCCAGGCCGCGGGAAGAGATTACTCAAAAATAAAGTCTATATAAAAAGAGACGCCTGGGTGGCTCAGGGGGTGATCCCCGGGTCCCGGGATAGTCCTGCTTTACCGCCCGCCCCCCTCCCCCCCGCAGGGAGCCTGCTCCTCCCTGGGCCTGTGTCTCCGCCTCTGTGTGTGTGTGTGTGTGTGTGTGTGTGTCTCCTGAATAAATAAATGAATCTTTAAAAAAAATCGCTAGTGAGACCCACCTAGCTGAGCCGTGTCAAAACCCACACGTGGAGAACACCATAGAGAGCCGGTGTTTGCTGGGCGGGGATGGTAGGAGGGCTGTGCGAGGGTTGCCGAGGGGGCCGCATCATGGTTCTGATGTGAATTTGTTGAGAAACGGCCTCTGAGCTTCCTAGGAGAAGGCCCAAGAGCTCTGCTTGCTTCCCAAGAGAAGAAAAGACGGGGGTGGGGGTAGATCTTTGGAGAAGTGAGGGTACCGGCCCGGCAAGCTGCAGGACCAGAGAGCGCTCCCAGATGACAAGGGCCAACCGCGGCCGTTGGGGCCATCCCGGATGCTCCCCGCGCGAGTCATGACAGGGCCGTAACCCTGCCCTCCGCTTATTTCTTGCAACTGCAAGGATGTCAGCCCTCCCGGTGTTCCTAACACAAAAATGGGCACCGGGCGTGTGGAAAGGGAGGCCGGGGCCGCGGCGGCAACCCCGCAGCGGGGGCGAAGGCCTGGCTCCGTGGCAGGCACCTGTGGGGCGGGAGGCTCTGGGGGCAGCTTGGCCTGCTCGCCCATTCCGAAGCTCCGTTAGACGGAATATGTCTAAGGTTGTTGCGTCCGGGAGGGTAGCGTGCTAATCAGATGGAGCATCGCTAATCTATAGGAAATAAGTAAGAGTTTTCCCTGTCAGGACTCGGAGAAGATGTGCATTGAAGTGATCTCGCTGGCCTTCAACCCAGAGGCTGAAGTGATGGGTGATGAGACTGTGAGGCAGGTGTACGTAGAGTACAAGTTCTGCGATGTGCCCTTGTCAGAGACAGAGACTCCGGTGTCCCTGAGGAAACCGAGGGCAGGAGAAGAGATCCACTTCCACTTCAGCAAAGGTGACGCATCCCTTGTGATTGGCTGGGGGGCGGTTCTGAGGGCTCAGGCCTGCCCGGCCCGGCCAACGGGCTGGAGGCAGCCATTTTCTTTTATTTATCAAAGTGATATATGCATACGGTCTTACTTAATTTTTTGTTTTTAAAATATTTTACTATTTTTTATTTTAATTCCAGTATAGTTCGCATACAGTGTTATAGTAGCTTTAGGTGTACAACATAAGGCGGGGACAAATCTATACCTTATTCAGCGCTCCTCGTGATGAGCGCACCCTTGCAATCCATCACCTGTTTCACCCATCCCCCTACCCTCCTCTTCTCCATACTTAAGAGTCTGAATTTTTGGTTTGTCTCTTTTTTTTCCGGTGTTCATTGTTATTTCACTCAGCCTTCTATCCTCTAGATCAATCCACAGTGGCTGCATCAGTTTGCATTCCCAACAACAGTGCAAGAGGTTTCCTTTTTCTCCACATCCTCGCCAACACTTGCTGTTGCTTGTGTTTTTAGTTTTAGCCATTCTTACAGGTGTAAGGTGGGATCTCATTGTGGTTTTGATTTGCGTTTCCCCGATGGTGAGTGATTTTAATCATCTTTTTATGTGTCTGCTGGACATCTGGTGAAATGTCTGTTCATGTCTTCTGCCCTACTTTTACTTTTTTGGTTTTTTTATTTTTTATTTTTTTTCCTACTTTTCAATAAGATTATTTGTTTTTTGAGTGTTCAGTTATATCAGTTCTTTATATATTTTGGATACTAACCCTGTAAAGGGTGTGTCATTTGCAAGTATCTTCTTCCATTCACCAGGCTGCCTTTTAATTTTGTTGATTTTTTCCTTTGCTGTGTAGAAGATTTTTATTTTGATGTAGTTCCAGTAGTTTATTTTTCTTTTATTTCACTTGCCTTAGGAGACATGTTTAGAAAGAAGTTGCTGTGGCCGACGTCTGAAAAGTTACTGTCTTTGCTCTCTTCTAGGATTTTTATGGTTTCAGGTCTCAAATTTAAGACTTTAATCTATGTTGAGTTTGTGTGCGTGATGTAAGAAAGTGGTCCAGTTTCATTCTTTTGCTGTAGCTGTTCAGTTTTCCTGACACCATATGTTGAAGAGACTTTTTTCTGTTGCATATTTTTGCTTCCTTTGTCAAAAATCAATTGACCATGTAATTGTGGTTTTGTTTCTGGGCTCTCTATTCTGCTCCATTGATCTATGTGTCTGTTTCTGTACCAGCACCACACTGTTTTGATGACTGCACCTTTGTAGTGTATCTTGAAATCTTGGAGATTGTGATGCCTCCAGCTTTTTCTTTTTCAAGATTATTTGGCCTATTTGGGATCTTTTGTGGTTCCATACAAATTTTAGGAATATTTATTCTAGTAATATTTATTTTACTGTGAAGAATGCTGGTGATATTTTGATAGGGGTTGCAATAAATCTGTAGATTCCTTTGGATAGCATGGACGTTTGAACAATATTTGTTCTTCCAATCATTGCACATGGAATATCTTCCCATTTGTTTGTGTCCTCTTTAATTTCTTTCATCATTGTTTTATAGTTTTTCAGAGTAGGTCTTTCATCTCCTTGGTTAAATTTGTTCCTAAAATAAATATTTTATTATCTTTGGTGCAATTGTAAATGAGATTGCTTTCTTAATTTCTTTTTCTGTTACTTCATTATTGTACATAGAAATGCAATGAGGAGCGCCTGGTGGCTCAGTTGGTTAAGCATCTGACTCTTAATCTAAGTTCAGGTCTTGATCTCAGGGTTGTGAGTTCAAGCCCAGTGTGGAGCCTACTGAAAATAATAATAATAAGAAGAATAAGAATAAGAAAAGCAGCAGATTTCTGTTTTTCATCTTGTATCCTGCGACCTTACTAAATTCATTTATCAGTTCTAATAGTTTTTTGGTGGAGTCTTTAGGGTTTTCTATATATAGTATCATGTTATCTGCAAATAGTGAAAGTTTTACTTCTTCCTTACCAGTTTGGATGCTTTCTTTTTTCTTTTTAAGATTTTATTTATTTATTCAGGAGAACACACACACAGAGAGAGAGAGAGAGAGAGAGAGAGGCAGAGACCCAGGCAGAGGGAGAAGCAGGCTCCATGCAGGGAGCCCGATATAGGATTCAATCCCGAGTCTCCAGGATCAGGCCCTGGGCTGAAGGTGGCGCTAAACCACTGAGCCATCGGGGCTGCCCTAATTCTTTTTTCTTGTCTGATTCCTGTGGCTACTACTTCCGATACTGTGTTGAATAAAAGTGGTAAGAAAGAACATCCTTGTCTTGTTTCTGGTCTTAGTGGGAAAGCTCTCAGTTTTTCACCATTGAGTATGATGTTCGCTGTGGGTTTTCCATTATGGCCTTTTTTATGTTGAAGAATGTCCCCTCTAAACCTACTTTGTTGAGGGGTTTTTATCATGAATGGATATTGTACTTTGTCAAATGCTTCCTCTCCATTTATTGAAATGATCTTACTGATGCGATGTAGCACATTGATTGATTTGCAAATATTGAAATACCCTTGTATCCTGGAAATAAACCCCACTTGATTGTGGTGAATGATTTTTTAAATGTATTGTTGGATTTGGTTTGCTAATATTTTGTTGAGGATTTTTGCATCTGTGTTCATCAGAGATACTGGCCTGTAGTTCTCTTTTTTTGTAGTGTCTTTATCTGGTTTGGTTTCAGGATAATGCTGGCCTCATGGAATGAATTTTGAAGTTTTCTTGCTTCTTGTATTTTTGGGAATATTTGAGATATTACGTATTAACACTTCTTTAAATATTTGGTAGAGGGATCCCTGGGTGGCTCAGCGGTTTAGCGCCTGCCTTTGGCCCAGGGCGCGATTCTGGAGTCCCGGGATCAAGTCCCATCAGGCTCCCGGCATGGAGCCTGCTTCTCCCTCCTCCTGTGTATCTGCCTCTCTCTCTCTCTATGATAAATAAATAAATCTTTAAAAAAAATAATAAATGTTTGGTAGAATTTGGGGATCCCTGGGTGGCTCAGTGGTTTAGTGTTTGCCTTCGGCCCAGGGCATGATCCTGGAATCCCGGATTCTAGTCCCATGTTGGGCTCCCTGCATGGAGCCTGCTTCTCCCTCTGCCTGTGTCTCTGCCTCTCTCTCTTTGTGTGTCTCATGAATGAATAAAATCTTTAAAAAGAGAGAGAGAGAGAGAGAGAGAGAGCAGATACATGGTATGACTTTGATCTTTTTAAATTTTTTGAGACTTGTGGCCTTATATGTGATCTATTCAGGAGACTGTTGCATATACACTTGAAAAGAATGTGTATTCTGTTGTTTTGGGATGGAATGTTCTGAATATATCCGTTAAATCCACCTGGTCCAATGTGTCATTCAAAACCACTGTTTCCTTGTTCATTTTCTGTTTGGATGATCTGTCCATTGATGTAAGTGGGATTGTGCATATGGTTTTAAAATATCAAATAAGCCTAGAAAGATTTTTAATTAAAGTTAAACAGTCCTGTAGTGCCTGGGTGGCTCAGTGGTTGATGTCTGCCTTTGGCTCAAGTTGTGGTCCCGGGGTCCTGGGATTGAGTCCTGCATCATCAGGTTCCTTGTGGGAGGCCTGCTTCTTCCTCTGCCTGTGTCTCTGCCTCTCTCTCTTTGTGTCTCTCATGAATAAATAAATAAAATCTTGTAAAAAAAACAAACAGTCCCTTTTTTTCCATTCTTTCTCCACAAATCAATCTGTTGTCATCCCCAGCCTTCTCAGTCCACCAACCCCTTTTTCTGCTGTATCTTGTTATTTAACTCCATATTTCTGAGTAATGTTTCTGTTGCAATTTCCTAACACACCAATTTTAGATATTATGTGCTCACTTCCTGTCATGGCACATAAAATTTGTCTCTTACTCTACATCCTTGTTTCCTTCCTCCTATATAGTTGGATCAAAACTTTCATTTAATCCAACCCTAGTTGTCTCCATTATTATGGATATGTAAATATTCTTTTTTTTTAAAAAAGATTTTAGGGGATCCCTGGGTGCCTCAGTGGTTTGGTGCCTGCCTTTGGCCCAGGGCGTGATCCTAGAGTCCCGGGATCGAGTCCTGTGTCAGGCTCCAGGCATGGAGCCTACTTCTCTCTCTGCCTGTGTCTCTGCCTCTCTCTCTCTCTCTCTCTCTCATAAATAAATAAATAAATCTTAAAAAAATAAAAAAGATTTTATTTATTTATTCATGAGAGACACAGAGAGGCAGAGACACAGGCAGAGGGAGAAGCAGGCTCCATGCAGGGAGCCCGACCTGGGACTGGATCCCAGGTCTTTGGGATCAAGCCCTGAGCTGAAGGCAGACGTTTAACCGCTGGGCCACCCAGGCGTCCCTGGATATGTAAGTATTCTTATAGAACCAAGTGGCATGCCATGGTTATATTTCCTTTTTTGTTTATTATTCTGCATGAATTTTTCATTTGCTCCATTTTCATTATGCCTGTTGTAGTTCTTTTCACATCCTCTAACCACTTTCCAAGTTTTCCAATAATCAAACCTGTCAAATGATGCATCAATTGTTTTTCCTTGAAGACCTCTCTTCAGCCCAGCATTCAGCAATTACCGGCTGCTGCCATTTGGAGAATTTGATTTAATTCTCACTATTCTAGATTTCCTGTCTCCTGGGTTCTCTGTCATCCTCTGATTCACTTCTAATGAGAAAGAGAAAGAATATATTGGAAGGAAACATTTTGAGAGCATGATGCATGAAATCTCTGTATTCTACTCCTTTATTCAGTTGATTATTAGGCAAGCATAGAAATCTATTTTTAAAACATTGTTATTCAGAATTTCAAGGCAGTTGGTCAGTGGTCTTTGCCAGGAGTCTAGCCTTTGTATGACAACTACCTCTACGTGTCCAGAAGGCTTTAACATTTTGTTGTTATCTTTAGTGTTCTTAAATTTCAGAATAATGTGTATATTTTCCTCTAATTGTTCTAGCTGTTCAGGGGGCTCTTTCAATCTGGAAGCTTGTGGCTTTTAATTCTGGGAAATTTTGTTGCATTTCCTTGAAAATTTTGTCCTCACGATTTTCTCATTTTCTTAGTAGAGTTTCTGAACTTCCGAATTGATGTTCTGATTTTCTAATTTCCTTCCTATAATCCTACCTCTACCTTTTCTTTGTATTTTGGGTAAATTTCCTTAACTTTTTTTTAAGATTGTATTTTGAAGTATGGCTCGGCCCGTTAAGCCTCTGACTGTTGACTTCAGCCGAGGTCGTGAGGTCCACCCGGCCCGCGGGGTCTTGGAGCCTGCTTAGGGGGTTCCCTCTCTCTCCCTCTGCTCCGTCTCCCAAAGCAAACAAAAACAACGCACACTGAGGAGCCCTGCGGCCGCGGGGCTCAGTCCCCGCCGGGGTCTTACTCCGTGACCCGCGGGCCCGCACTTCCTCCTTCCTCCGTCACCAAGGTCCTGGGGTCGGTCCTGGATGTGCGCGGGCTGCCGGGGAGGCAGCCTGGCGGCGGGTCTTGCTCTGCCCCCGCCCCCCTGGTCCGCGTGCCCCGCACCCCGGCGGAGGAGGGTCTGGGGCTGCCGCGGCCCCATGCGGACACCGGGGTGGAGGGGGAGCTGGGGGGGTGGAGCTGGGGGGCCTGGAACTGGGGGGGCGGAGCTGGGGGTCCCGGAGCTGGGGGGGCGGAGCTGGGGGGGCGGAGCTGGGGGTCCCGGAGCTGGGGGTCCCAGAGCTGGGGGGGCGGAGCTGGGGGTCCCGGAGCTGGGGGTCCCAGAGCTGGGGGTCCCAGAGCTGGGGGGGGCGGAGCTGGGGGTCCCGGAGCTGCGCGGTGGTGCTGACCCTCGGCTTCCCCTCCCCGAGCCCAGTGATCCACCTGGACCCGCTGACGCACGCGGCCCGAAGGCAGTTCCTGCGCGACGCGCTGAGCGGACGGGGCCGCGAGCAAGGACGGTAAGGGCGCCTGCGAGCGTGCGCGCTTGTGTGTGTGTGTGTGTGTGGGGGGGTGCGAGTGTGTGTGGGGGGTGGGAGTGTGGGTGGTCCCTGGAGCCCCGGCCCGCCGCCCCCTGAACGCGTCCACCTCCGGCGGCTCCGACCCGGCCTGGGGCCCGACCGCGAGGCGCCCCCACGCGTGACCGCAGGCACAGGCCGCTCGCCGCCCGCTCTCCCGACGGTTCCACATTTAGGGTCGTCAAGTAGCCTCCACACCCGGCTTGGAGCCCAGCGCGGGGCCTGAACTCACAACCCCGAGATCAAGGCGTGACCTGGGGGCAGCCGGGGGGCGCAGCGGTTGAGCGCCGCCTTCAGCCCGGGGCCTGATCATGGGGCTCTGGGTTCGAGTCCCGTGTCGGGCTCCCTGCGGGGAGCCTGCCTCTCCCTCTCCCTCTGTCTCTCATGAATAAATAAACTAAAAACAAAACAAAACAAAACAAAAAACAAAGGCCGTGCCCCGAGAGCCGCGCAGGCCCCGAGCTAGGTCTTCACAGCCCCGTCTGCAGGGTCGCGTTGACCGTGGTGCGGCTGCGCTGAGCCGTGGGCTGGCCCGGTTTCAGGCCGGTGTCCCTGCTACTCCCGCGACCCCAGGAGACCCCACCCCGGAGGTCCCCAGCGAAATGCACGGGACGGTTCCCAACAAACGAGCTCACGGTTTCGCTGACATCTGGAACTCAGATGTGAGTGGGCGTCTGCTTGGGGTTTTCGTTTGGGGCCGGATCAGCGACCGGCGTCACCCCCAGGCGTGTGGCGGGAGCTGGCTGGGCGCCGCCTTGGCCCCGCACGTTCCTGGACTTGCCTGGACTCCGTGTGCATCGGACGGGAAGGGCCCCGCGAGCCCCGGGCGCGCAGGGGTCTGGGCGGGGTCCCCCACGCCGCCGGCTTCCAGCCCCCGGCCCCCGGCCCCCGGCCCCCGGCCTCTGGCCATCAGCCCCCAGCCTCCAGCCTCCGCCCCGGCCTGCAGCTGGCCCGCGGCCTCCATGCCCGACTTACAGTCTTTCTTCCGCCCCCGCGTTCCTGGGACACTCCCTCCCTTCCCTCTCTCGCAGTGGTAGGCTTTTTTCTGGGGGGCGGGTTTCCTATTCGGTTTTAGATCCCGATTTCTACCTCCCTTCCTGCCGCCGCCCCCCTGGCCAGGTCGCGGGCCTCTAAGGAGGCCGCGTGGCTCCAAGGCCCGACCCCACTGGGGGCCCTCTCGTCCCAGAGCATCACTGGGCGCGGCCTCTGGGCCACACCTGAGACCACGAAGTGTGTTGGAGGCGCCCGCAGGGCCTGGCGCGCTCAGGGAAGCATCCGACCCTGATCTCAGAGCAGCTCTTGACCTCGGGGCTGTGAGTCGAAAAATAAACACACGCGCACACACACACAGGAGACATTCGAACAGCGGCCTGGACCCAGAAAGGGGCGACCCCGCAGGGCCGCGGCCCCTCAGCGGCTGGCCTTGTCCCTGGAGGTGCGGCTGCCCCCTCATAGACCAGTGTCGCTTGGGGCCCGGCCAGGCCACTCTCAGGATTTCTGCTTTTTGACTTGATCCTGGCCAGCTGCGATTTTAAGAGCCTGAGGTTTTAGCCCCACTCTTGCTTCCTTAGCACTATTAGTGACCAGTATCTGCTTTAAAAAAATTACTAGGGATCCACAGCGTCCAGAATAGGAAACCCGGCAAAGGGCAGGTCGCCTGGGGGCCTCCCAGCAGAGGGGCGTGCAGCAGTGAGCACGGCCTGGGGGCGGCCTGAGTTCACCGAACACACTGAACTGTGCACTTTAAAATGGTTGAGATAGTGAACTTATGTGTGAATTTTATCTCGACGAATCTAGTAGGTGCTAGGTGCTAGGTGCTAGAACTCAGTGCCATTGTTTGCTGGGCCGAATCCAGAGAACAAGGGCGGCGGGCGGTCGCCTGCTCACCGTGGGTCGAGGTGCTGGCGCCCCAGGGCCCTGCCTCCAGGCTTGCGGCTTGGAGGAACCAGCTTTTTAAACGTTTTGCAATTCTGTATTCCTTCTGTCTTTCTCTGCTCCAGTTTGATACCCAAATTTTCTTTTATTTAGTAATCTAAAACTCTTCTCATTCTTCTTTAATCTTGGTTTGTGTGCAGATACCTTCACTGCCTTGGTCAAATCTTTCTCTTTCTTTCCTTCTTTTTCTTTCTTTTTTTCTTCCTTTTTGTTCTTAAGATTTTATTTGACACACACACACACAGAGAGAGAGAGAGAGAGAGAGAGAGCACAAGCAGAGGGAACAACAGACTCCCCGCTGAGCAGGGAGCCCGACGTGAGGCTTGATCCCTGGACCCTGGGATCATGACCTGAACCCCAGGGCAGAGGCTTAACTGACTGAGCCCACGGGGGCTCCTGATCTTTCTTCAGAGCTGCAGGCTCTCTTGCAAAGCATCCCGTCTAAACAGTTTTGACACAACTTGATCAACTATACCGTCTCGAGTCTTCATTCCTGCCTCCCTGGGCCTGGTGTTGCTTCGCACAGGCTCCTTACTCTGGCTGTTCGTCGTGTAGGATGCAGGCCAGGGAAGAGTGGCTCAGGGGAACATGGTGTAACTCGTGACGGCTCTGACCTTCGTGTATGTACTTTAGGCTCTACGGTAGCAGCAGTACCGAGTTACATGGAATTTTCCCCTCTTTAGTTTAAAGTTCACGGTGGTAAGTGATCCTCTGGACGACGAAAAGGAATGTCAAGAGGTGGGATACGCGTTTCTGGAGCTGCGCCAGGTCATGGAATCAGGAGACCTCGTGGAACAAGAGCTAGAGAGTGAGTAATGAGTTCTCATGCTTCTCGGTCTGACTTCTTTCTCAGGCGGTCAGCCTCATCACGAATCCTTTTCCTGTTTTACCTTCATTTTGTGATGATCACTGTGAAGCTGATTATACAAACTGGGTCCAGATCCCTACGGGCATAGTTAGTTCTGGAGCAAGCGTCAGAGCACTCCGTTGTCTCGGTTGGCCCGTGTGCATGACATGCGGTTCAGGACAACTGGAATACAGTTTTTTTTTTAAAGATGTTATTTATTTTACTCGTGAGATGGAGGGAGGCAGAGGGAGATGCAGGCTCCCATGGAGCAGAGCGCCTGCCGTGGGGCTTGGTCATGGGGCTTGGTCTCGGGGCTCTGGGCGTCCTGCTGGAGTCAGAGGCACAAGCCCAACCGCACGAGGCAGCCGGGCACCCGGGGTGCAGGCTTTTAGGACTCTGCAGTGTCTGAAACGGGGATTTTGGAGAGCCATATATGTAGAGATCAGAATCCCTGACGGCTCTTCAGGATGTGAGGTCTGTAAAGGCGGCCCGTGCGCCTCCTGTAAGGCGCGGCCTTGCCCATCTCTCCCACAGACGCCGACTCTCCTGCCCCCTTGGGATTTGTTGCCAAGTTCGTTTTGGTTCCCAGAGCTTACCGGCCCTGCTCCAGAAGTGGCTGCATCCTCTCACTTCCGCCCCATTTCCACCTGCTACTGTGCTTCTGCACAAAGTCTGACCACCACATTCTTCCGAGGCCCATTTTTAACATTATTTGCTGCAAGATTGGCGGGCTTCGGAAACCTTAGCACTGGAATGCCGGCGGGCGGGCCGTTCTGTGCTCGCTGGGGTCTCCCCCTCACCTCCCCGCGAGGCTCCGTAGGCTGGGGGGCTGCCCCCAGCGGCTGCCCCCCAGGGGTCCCGGGGCCGCCCTCCTCCGCCTTCCCCAGCTCTGCTCCCTGGACGCCGGCCCTTCGCACTGTGCAGGGATCCCCTCAAGCCTTCTCTAGTCAGGACCTCAACATTTCTAAAGCCAATGAGGCTTCAATTCTTTTGATTTTTTTGATCATCAAGAGACACTTGTAGTAACTTCCTGATTGTGGCTGCCCCTTCTCTCCACTCAGGCTTTAAATTTGGTTGGTCTGATTTGAAAACCCAGAGCCTGCTTTCTAGCCCGCAGCTACCTTCTCTCTCAGACTCAGCTCCTTGAACTACTTGCTCAAGTCCGTGCAGTGCTTCAGCTACGATCAAGTGTTTTTTTTTTTAAGATTTTATTTACTTATTCATGAGAGAGAGAGAGGCAGGGAGACAGGCAGAGGGAGAAGCTGGCTCCATGCAGGGAGCCTGGTGTGGGATTTGATCTCGGGACCCCAGGGTCCCGCCCTGAGCCAAATGCAGACGCTCAACTGTTGAGCCCCGAGGCATCCCACTCCCAGGATTTTAATTGTGGTCTAAAAATGATCTCAAATCTAGGTTTCCAGCCCAGATTCTTAATAAAATCTAGACTTACAGTGGACCAACAGTCCCTGTGTTCCCTTAGTACATAAAGCTGGACCCTCTCTGCACCTCGTGTCCCCTGACCCACCCCCGGTTCTCCAAATGACAATGCTCGCCCTGGACTCCAACCTACTCCTAACTGCCAACGGTAATCACGTTTCAGTACTCTTCTTCTTCAAGTGCCGAACCCCGACCTTCCCTCCCGTCCCTCAGCTGCTTCACAGCGCGCTGTAGAGGCTCCTAGTAGTGGCTGCTTTTCTGGAACCCAAATATGAATCTCCACTTCTGGGCTTCTGTTAAAACCAGATTCCTTAGAAGACAAACAGGGCCCTTTGTGACCTGGCCCGGGCTTATTTATCTATACAGATCTGCTTTTTATTTTTTGTTATTTTTTAAAAAGATTTTATGTAGTTATTCCTGAGAGACCCAGAGAGCAGCAGAGGGAGCAGCAGGCCCCCCGCGGGAGCCCGTCACGCCCGACGGGGAAAGCAGAGCCTGACCGCTGGGCCGCATGAGCCACGCATGAGCCACGGCGTCCCCAGATTCACGTTTTAAAACAAAAAATCGTGTCCTGCGGGCGCGCCCAGCCCAGCCTCGGGAGCCGCCTGAGGAGCCGTGGCCTGACTGACCAGCGCCCCTTTCCTCTCCCGCAGTCTTGAGCCCCGCGGAGCGCGCCCCCATCGGGAGGCTGAAGGTGGGCGTGCGCGCGGCCGTGGCCCTGCGGGCTGTGTGCGCCGAAATGCGGCCGCCGGGAGCCGAGGGAGCCGAGGGAGCCGAGGGAGCCGTCCGGAAGCAGCAGCCCCGCCGCCAGGGTACTCTCCCGCAGCCCAGCGACCCCGCGACCCCGTGACCCCGCGAAGCAGGCCTGCTCTCAGGAGCCGCCCAAGAACGGTCACAAAAGGTGAATTTACAAAAACAAAACACCAACAAAAAAAACCACAGTTTATTTATCTTTTTAGTTCTTCCAAAATTGAAAATATCAAGTCCTACTGCTAAGGAGAAAAAAACAAACGAACAAATAAAATCCGAGACCCCTCCCCCCCTCCTCTCTTAAAGTCACAGAACACGGAAGGGACTGCAGCGGGACAGGTGGGGGCAGAGAACCAGGAGGGGAGGAGGGCGAGAGAAACTCCCCAAATACTTAAAAGCTGTTCAACAGAAACTGTGATAAATACAGGACAAGGCAAGACAAGTAAAAATAAGGAGCAGCAGTGACGAGGGGCTGTGCTGCAGCCCGGCATCCCTTCCTCTTCTCTTCTCTCTCCGGGGCATCCCAGGCCCAGGGCTGGCCTGCCCCTCCCAGAGCTACCCAGGCTTCCTGAGCTCCTGCTAGGGCCCCTAGAAGCGGCGGGAGGCACAACCATTTTTCCTCGGACACACCGGGAAACACACAGTGGTAGTTCTGCTTCTGCCCCTGAACCATGTGTGGGTCCGTGAGGAGGTGGACGCTGGGCAGGCAGGCCGCTGCGTCCCAGGTCTTCCAGGGCAGCAGAGGCACCTCTATCTGCGTGAGGCACAAAAAGCAGGAAAACTCGGGCGGAGGTACCAGCCCGATCTGCCTCACTAGCTCAGGTTGTACGCTTTGTCACGGCTACTAGCCGATCCCAGGAACCTTCTCTTGAGCACTGCAAAGATGGAGCGTAAAGAGAGGTGAGGAAGGTCATGGCAGGTAGGGTGGGATGGAGGGTCGAATCTGCTGGTCCAGAACCATGGTACAGGTGGTCAGGGGTCACCCGGTACCAGTGTCTTGGAAACACAGCTTTGAGACATCAAAGAATAAGATGTCCGAAGCCGTTGATGTCCCGGCAGAAGGTGGCAGGAAGAGAGAGGAATGAACGGTATTTATTAACAGCGGAAGCCTCTGCCCTTCTTCAAGAACACCTCCTCCCTCGCCATCTGGATGGGGCCACTGGCACGTGTCCTGGTGGGCCTGGAATTCCCCGAGTAGATTGGTCCACACAAATGGCCCCCTAAACCCATAGACTCAAATGGCAAAACTTCAAAAGGAAAAAAAAAAAAAAAAAAAAGGAAAAATACAGTTTCTATGTCATGTAAAATTTGTAGGGGTTGGCTGGATAAAGAATGGAGCTGTGGACCAAAGTTCACAAGTTACTTCCTCTTTTTCTTGGGGGGTGCAGAGCTGTGTCTGGAACCACGGTTAGAGCCACGGCCTGAACTGTGCACAGATGCCTTCCTCTTCCGGCTCATACTTCGACTCTGTTCTTCTTCTTCCTCGTAACGACTTTCTCGGTCCGCTAAGCAGGAGAACGAGGCATTGCTAGTTAGCGACAGGTTAGCTGTGATACTGGTATCACGTGATAGCAGAACTACGACAGGCAGCGCACCCTGGAGTCAAACTTAGGTTTTAATCTTTCAAATCTCCAACGCTTCTTAATTGTATGATCTTGGGCACATACTTAACCTGGCCAAGCCTCGGTTTACGTATTCATACGATGGAAAATTATTTCATGATTCAATGAGGTGATCCCAATGCTTAGGATCCAGTAGGTATTTCCCTTTCATCTTTGATCTGGCGTTTGGTTTCCGTCATTAAACTAATAGTACAAAAACAACCCTAACCCAGAAGAAGCCCAGACAGGACTTAGATTTGGAAACTCACAGCCTAATTCTAGAGCCTTCCCAGACTATGTGGCTATCAGCACAGCCCACATGAAGAAAGCATCAGCTAGTCACGCCACCTGGGAGGCTATGCATGCGTTCCAGAGCTCATCTGCTAAAGTCGGAGCTATAGCTCCACAGGAATTTTTATAGTGTTCATTTGTTATTCTAATTAGGCAAATAACATATCAAAATACTAAAATCTGTTAGAAATCTGTGCCTCAAAACTAACAACACACAATTTACCTTTTCGGGCTTCTTCCTCCAGTTCATCCCAATCCTTTCCACTCTCTTCTTCACTGCCCAAGGATTCCTTGGAATAGTCTAGAATAAAATTAAGTAGGTCATTAGATGGAAGTGCAATGCCAAAATTCTTCCCTTCTTTATGGGTTTCCAGAAATGACATTAGATTAAAAAGTCATGAAAAAAAAAAAAAAAGTCATGAAAAATTTTCCCTATAAAGACAAACCTGATTCTTCGGCTTCTGATGAATAATCTTCATCACTGTCCTCCTCCTCCTCTTCATAATCATCCTCTGAAGGATTAAAAGTCTCATCTTCAATTTCAGACTCTGAATCCCCTTCCTCAGCATCACTCCCCTGGTGAGTCAGAAAGCATACTATTTACTGGGTTCTTTTTTTGACATTCACTTGATTAACTTAATGAATTAATTCAACCCACTTAGCACACCAGCATTATTTCTATTTTACATGAAAAACATAAAACCCCAAAACCCCAACTGACCACAAAAGGACTAATAGATATTTATCTAGTAATTGCACTTCACTAGTAATTTTCAAATTCATATTTCTTAAAGATTCACTTCATCCTTCCTACCCACGAAAATTAACATTAGAAACACTCTTGGTAATAATGCATTATGCAGAAGTGGAAGAAACATTTCTTAGAAAACAAATTTTGCAAAATGCCCTAAAGTTACACCTGAAACTGGTATTATGCTGTACGCTAATTATACTTAAAAACAACAACAACAACAAAAAGGTAAAGTGCTCTGAAGTATTTTCCCCAAGTGTAAGACAGAACAATTCTGCGATTTCAAAACCGTGTGACTGGCCGCCAGGCCCCAATCAATTCCCTTCTACCCGCGAAACTAACCTGGAGACACAACATGGTAAGTGGCCTGCTCCCTCATGTGTTACTTCCCTGGCATTTCCTAGCTGCCCACATAGTAACGGGCACCACTGTGACCAGAAAAGAAACCCCACACTCACGCACCTCACCCTCAGGCTCTAGGAAAGACCAGCCACCTTGTTCGAAGAAGCCCTCGGGGTCGTCGACAATGGTCTTCATGATTTTAGTCCAGTTGAGGGACTGCACTCCTTCCGTGTACTTTAGGTCACAGGAACTGAGAGAGAGGATATTATTATGAAGTCAAAATCATCCTCTGTGCTTTCTGCGAACGTTACTGTGTCATCTTCTCATAAGCATGTCTGAAGAGGAGATAACCTTTCCCGAAATACAGGAGAGCAGACATACTTTGCATTATGCCACCAGGATAGCCCCCAACAGCTGGTAACCGGTCTCTGGGACAGCAGCCCCCGGGACAGAGCGGCATTCCAACTGAAGCAAGCTTTGGCCCTCAAACAAAGCTCGTCTCCTTGTTGTATCGTTTTCTTTCTTAAGCATCAATTTCCCTGTTCCTCCTTTAAGCCTTTCTCTTTTTCCCCAGCACTTTCCCCTCTCTGACTCCACTCTTATTTGCAAGTAGTTTCAACTTATAAGCACCTCTCTAATTCTTACTTTTCAGCTCTGGATCATTCACACCGCTGCAGTTCAGAATTAGGAACTGGCCCTAGCTTTCTCTCCCCAATCTCCTACTGATTTCTTATGTATTACTTATTTGACGCAAGGTCTATTTGAAAGGAGAGATAAGGTTTTTGTTTGTTTAGTACCTAAAGTGCCCTGTATTAAGATGTTCAAATGACTTTCTGTTATGTACTTCTGTTGAAAAGAGTTCAAATCAATTGAAGTGGGTGGGAAGGAAAAGACAACCAAAGACATGACAATAGTGAGGATCACAAGAAATATGTAACCACTGCTGGAAGTCCAGGACAAGCACTACATCATACACACTGTAACCTCTGCCTCTAGCCCTGGTGGAAAAACAAGAACTAGATACACCTTTTCATTTAAAAAACAAAAACACAAAAAACCAAGTTATGAAACAGCTTTTAAACACTGGATAAAGGGGATCCCTGGGTGGCGCAGCGGTTTGGCGCCTGCCTTTGGCCCAGGGCGCAATCCTGGAGACCCGGGATCGAATCCCACGTCGGGCTTCCGGTGCATGGAGCCTGCTTCTCTCTCTGCCTGTGTCTCTGCCCGCCCCCCTCCTCTCTGTGACTATCATGAATAAATAAAATCTTTAAAAAAAAAAACAAATAAAATAAACACTGGATAAAGGGGGCCCTGTGTAGCTCAGTCAGTTAAGCATCTGCCTTTGGTTCAGGTCATGATCCCGGGGTCCTGGGATCGAACCCCCCGCCATGGGGCTCCCTGTTCAGTGGGGAGTCTGCTTTTCTCTCCAACCCCGCTCGTACTTGCTCTCTCTCAAATAAATATCTTAAACCCACAAAACATTGGATAAAAAGCAGCACAGGATTATAGTCCCCTAAAGAAGGAAACAACCGGGGTTGTTTTATGACTCCTCAAGTTCTCTGCCTGGAGGTGGTTCCCAGGCTGCTATGAAGGGAAGGGAACCCAATCAGAACCTGAGAGACAGAGAAGGATTTGAGGAGGCTGAAATAGCTAGAATTTGTGAAGCAGAGAGTACTAGAGGAGAGACAGTAATAGGAAATGTTCTGGAAATATGCAGAGGGATCCCCGCCAATTGTAGGCCGAGAACGTATCTGCACACGCATGAGAGGAAGCTCAGGAGAGGTGGGCAAAGCAGCATTGGAAAACAGTAGGCCAGACAATTCCCAGACCTCACACTAAGCTGGAAATAGTTCCTGTTCCTACCAGCCTCAGTAGAAAGACCTTGTAACACACAGGGAATCAAGAGTCCTCAAAAGAGTACTGCCTCAGCAGTGGGGTAAATCCTAGACAAGTTTGGAAAATCAAGTGGTATCCAAGTCCCTTAATTATATCTAGAATGAAATCTAGAAAAAAAACTAAAAAAACCCCTAGCATCCAAAAATGTGTAGTTACAATGTTTGGCAGTTGATCACAAATCACCAGACATGCAAAAAGGCAGAAGAAGGGTAGCCCAGGTGGCTCAGCGGTTTAGCGCTGCCTTCAGCCCAGGGCCTGATCCTGAAGACCCGGGATCGAATCCCACGTCAGGCTCCCTGCGTGGAGCCTGCTTCTCCCTCTGCCTGTGTCTCTGCCTCTCTCTACCTCTCTCTCATGAATAAATAAATAAAATCTTAAAAAAAAAAAAAAGGCAGAAGAAAAACCAATAGAAACAGACCCAGAAAATACAAAGATGGTGGATGCAAGTATCAGATAATGTTGTTGAAAGAACTATAATAAATATGCTCCATATGTTCAAGAAGGAAGAAACTGGAAGATGTTGAAAAGTGAAGAAATGAAATACATGGGGATCCCTGGGTGGCGCAGCGGTTTAGCGCCTGCCTTTGGCCCAGGGCGCGATCCTGGAGACCCTGGATCGAATCCCACGTCAGGCTCCCGGTGCATGGATCCTGCTTCTCTCTCTGCCTGTGTCTCTGACTCTCTCTCTCTCTCTCTGTGTGTGTGACTATCATAAATAAATAAAAAATAAAAAAAAAAATAAAAAATAAAAAATAAAAATAAATTTGTAAAAAAAAAAAAAAAAAGAAATGAAATACATGTAATTAGTCTCAGGGAAAAAAAGGGGGGAGGGGGAACTAAGCAAAAATATTAGAAGAAAAATGGCCAAAACATTTCTCGATGTGATGAAAACCACATACCCAGCAGATCTGAGGAGCCCAATGCATGCTAAGCAGAATAATTATTAAAAACAAACATACCAAACAAAACACAGCAAAGCATCTAACAAATTGCTAAAAACCAATGATACAAATAGAAAATAAAATATCCTGAGGAGAAAAGACCTGTAAAGAGGTACAAAGAACAAGAGCAGATACCTGAGCAGAAACCCAGTAAGCTGGAAGACGGTGAAGCAGTATCTTATAAATATTAAAAAAGACCGTCAGCTTACAATTCTACATGCAGCAAAAAACATCTTTCTGAAATGAAAGGGAAATCTTTCAAGAAAAAAGCTGAGAGAATGTGTCACCAGAAAACCTGCCCCTCAAATACTAAAGAAGGAGATTTATGAGGCAAAGAAAAAGCAGATAAAAGGTCAGAACCACACAATGGAATGAAGAGCACCAGGAATGGTAAATACATGAGTAAATATCCAAGACACTTTCTGCAATTTTGTCAATTAAGAGATAACTGCCCAGGGGCATGTGGCTGGCTGGCTCAGAGGAGCGCATGCAACTCTTAATCTTGGGGTCATGAGTTTGAGCCCCATACTGGGTGTGGAGACTACTAAAAAAAAAAAAAAAATTCCGGGAATCCCTGGGTGGCTCAGCAGTTTAGCGCCGCCTTCAGCCCAGGGCCTGATCCTGGAGTCCGGGGATTGAGTCCCGCATCAGGCTCCCTGCATGGAGCCTGCTTTTACCCTCTGCCTGTGTCTCTGCCAATCTCTCTCTCTCTCTCTGTCTTTCATGAATTAAAAACAACCAACCAAAACCAACGCCCCCCAAAACACCTTCATATACAATCATAAAATTAATCCGAAAGGTGGCATAAACAGAAGAAAAAAGCAACAAAGAACAGGTAAGAAAACGAAGAGCAAGGTGATAGATTTGAACCCAACCATACTGATAGTTAACAATAAATAAATGTAAATGGTCTGTTTTCACCAATCCAATGAAAAGAATAGATTAAAACAAGTGAGACTCAAATAAATGTCTCCAAGGAAGCCATTCTAAACAAAGTTTGAAGGACAGAAAAAAGACATGTTATACAAACACTAACCAAAATAAAGCTAGAAGTCCACAGTAATGAAACACATCAAGTAGATTTTGAAACAAGGACTGCTATCAGGGATAAGGAAGGACATTTCATAATGATGAAAAAAAATGAATAAACTTAAACCTCTAGGCAGACTGACCAAAAAAAAGATAAAACAAATGATCAATATTAGGAGTAAAGGGAACACCATTATATAAATTATACAAATACTAAAATGGTAAATTAAAAAGACCAGTTTGTTGAAAGACACAAGATGATTCTAGAATTTACAGAGAATAGCCAATGCAATATAACCAATTGTGAAAAGGAATGAAATTGGAGTTACACCACCTGATTTCAAGAATTACTATAAAGCTACAGTAATTTTGACAGCAGTACAAGGACACACAGGTGCCAATGCAACAGAACACCATCCAGAAATAGACCCTCTCCTACATGGTTGATTTCTTTTTTAAAAAAATATGCCAAGATTATTCAGTAACTAGGGGATAATCCTGTCACCAATGACACTAGAATAATCAGCTATATGTAGGCAAAGTATGAGCCTTGACCCTATGCTACAGTAAAAAATTAGCTCCAAATGGATCACAGACCTAAATATGAGACCTGAACCTGTAAAACTCTAGGAAAAAACAGAAAATGTTGATGATTTTGGGTTACTCAATTTAATAGATGAGATGTAAAAAGCACAAACTACAAAAGAAAGAGTAGATCTAACAAAGTTCATGAGAATTTTACACATTTAGTCTTTAAAAGACACTCAAGGAAATGAAGAGGCATAGAAACCACTGAAAAGGGCAGTCCGGGTGGCTCAGCGGTTTAGCACCGCCTTCAGCCCAGGGCGTGATCCTGGGGACCCAGGATTGAGTCCCACATCGGGCTCCCTGCATGGAGCCTATTTCTTCCTCTGCCTGGGTCTCTGCCTCTCTCTCTGATGAATAAATAAAATCTAAAAAAAAAGAAAAGAAGAAGAAGAAGAAGAAAAGAAGAAGAAGAAGAAGAAGAAGAAGAAGAAAGAAGAAAGAAAGAAGAAGAAAGAAGAAGAAGAAAGAAGAAGAAAGAAGAAGAGAAGAAGAAAGAAAGAAGAAAAGAAGAAGAAGAAGAAGAAGAAGAAGAAGAAGAAGAAGAAGAAGAAGAAGAAGAAGAAGAAGAAACAACAACCACTGAAAAAACATATACAAGGGGAGCCTCTTGATTTCAGACGAGATCGAGTGCATTCAGGGTGGTATGGCCGTAGATGCACCTCTTGATTTCAGCTCAAGTCATGATCTTGAGCCCTGCACTGGGTTCTGTGCTCAGCAGAGTCTGCTTAAGGATTCTCTTTCAGGGCACCTGGGTGGCTCACTCATCTGCCTTTGGCTCAGGTCATGATCCTGGCGTCCTGGGATCGAGTCCCACATCAAGCTCCTTGCTCATCGGGGAGCCTGCTTCTCCCTCCACCTGCTGCAACGCTCCCTGCCTGTGTGTGTGCGAGCGCGGATGATTAAAAAAAAAAAAAAATCCTGTCTCTCTCACTCCTAGGCTCAAGCTCTCTCTAAAAGAAATAATCTTTTTTTTTTTAAAGAAGAAAACATACAAAACCTATATTTAAGGATTTACATCTAGTCTAAAGACTTTTTAAAATTTAATTTCTTTTAAAAGATTTTATTTATGCATGAGAGACATAGAGAGGCAGAGACACAGGCAGAGGGAGAAGCAGGCTCCATGCAGGAGCCTGACATGGGACTCGATCCCGGGTCTCCAGGATCACGCCCTGGGCTGAAAGCGGCGCTAAACCGCTGAGCCACTAGGACTGCCTTAAATTTAATTTTTGGAAAGATTTTATTTATTTTAGAGATAGAGTGAGTACACGAGGGGGGAGAGGCAGAGAGAAGATCTCAAGTAGACTACAAGCTGAAACTGGAGCCCGACGCGAGGCTCAATCTCATGACCCTGACATCACGACTGGAGGTGAAATCAAGAGTCAAACACTTAACCACCCACGTGTCCCTAACCAGTCTAAAGAATTCTTACGACTCAGACAAGCAATCTCCTTTTTAACTTAACACGGGCAAAAAATTCAAAGTTACTCCCTCTCAAGACACGGGATGACACATAAGCATATGAAAAGATGTTCAACATCAACATCATGGGTCGTCACGGAAATACAAACTGAAGCCACGACGGGACCAGCACTGCACACCTACTCTAATGGTCAACAGAAGCAAGTGTTGATTCAGATGCACGGCAACAATTCTCACACATTGCAGGTTTTTCCAGGTTTTCTGGAAAGTGATTTGATAGTTTCTTGCAAAGATGAACACAGAGACTTAAAAACAAGTCATATGACCCAGGAGTGCCACACTTAGGTCATCTACCCAAGAAATGAAAACATAGGTTTACACTTTAAAGACCTGTGTGTAATGAAGCGTGGAGTTTCCATGCTCCAGCATGCTCCCCAGAACGAACAGCGGTGATGCACTCAGCAACTTGAACAAATTTCCAAAGCACTGAGTTAAGTGAAGGATGCAAGATACAAAAGATGACATACTGTAGGCTTCCATTTTGTGTGAAATTCTAGAAGCAAGCTGTACAGTGATAGAAACCAGGGATAAGCCTATAGGAAGGAGAATGACTATAAAGGAACTTTTAGGAGTGAAGACATATTATCCTGATTATGATGGTAGATTCCAGACTGTGTTACATTTGTTAGAACTCCTCAAATCAGAACTTAAATTGGCAAATTTTATTACATGTAAGTTTTCCTTCTTACTTACTTAAAAAAACTTGTTTTTTTAAAGTCATATATGCATTTACACATAATGTCTGTGACATTACATCACCTACCTACATGTTTCACAGGAAAATCCTCAGGGAAACCATAAATTTGTATCTTTCTTCTAATTTCTTTTTTTTTTCCTACTACTAATTTATTTCTACATTCTCTCAACCCACTTCATAAGAGGAGGTTTACACTTACATAACTTCCCTGTCACAGGTAATTGGGGGGTTGGGGGTGGAGGGCAGAGCAAACTATACTCATGACTACCCAAGCTCACCCTTTACACCTAGGAAATAACATCTTCCGGATATGGAGTTCTGCTACTTCCACTGAAAAATCCTTTGAGCTGAAATGTGTATATATGGATGTCAAAGGCCAAAATAAAAAGAATTTCTATCTCATCTTTCAGTAAAAATAAGAGAACTAGTAAGAAATATGCTGAAATATGCCCCCCTTTTTATAACTAAACTATTATACGTGTTTAGATTTTTTATACCCCTCTCAAGTAGAATTGAAAAAAGATCTTAAGACTGTGTGTGTGTGTAAATATCCATCAACTACTGTTGGAATTTCAGAAAAAAGTTAACTCTTAATCCAATAGATCCCAAATTTTTAAGTCCTGGGCTATAACTCAACCCAAAGGCAGTCTCACTCTTAAGCACACCAGCAGGTTTTAGATACAACACACCACACTTACATTCTGTAAACCAGGGCTCTTGGAGTAAGTGGGAGACTGCTGGCTGATTTACTTACTTCAACCATTCCTTGATGGGGTCTAGGGAGGCTACAGGAATGGCGTTGATCATCGTGACTTTCTTGCTGTAGTCCTTGTACACTATCACCATATCAAAGTTCTTCAGGTGAAACTGAACCCGCTCGAAGTGAATCAGCTCCACTTCATCCAAGGTCACCACAAAAGGTGGCTGTCAGGGAGAAACTGGATCACTACCACATAAATCCCCGAAAGCACTAGCATTTTCAAATTGTGCCAGAATCCAAAAATCACTCCTGTTTTTTGGGAAAGACTAAAAGCAATACAATGTACTGAGAAGCGCCAGTAAAAGGATTTGTGAGATCAAAATCTTTCCTCAGGAGAAAAAATTTAAGGAAACTATAAATTCTTCAAAAAATTATTTAAAGAGACCTTTGAAGAATCATCTATTCAATAAGGTATGCCTAAGAAAAGTAACTATCGAGGTACCTGGGGGGTTCAAATGAGTTAAGCAACCCTCCGACTTGATTTCGGCTCAGGTCAGGACCTCGGGGTTGTGAGATCGAGCCTGGCATCGGGCCTTTGCACTGGGTGTGGAGCCTGCTTAATTCTTGCTCTCCCTCTGACCCTTCCCCAAAAGTAACTATCAAAAATGAAAATCATCAGAAATGATGATAGTTTTCAAAACACCTATCCTTCTGCTTTCTTTTCTCTAACAATTTTCTTCCTAAAAGGAGATTAAAAAAATACTCACCCACTCTGTAGCGTTTACCAGCGCACTACTAGTGGGCTGAAGGAGGCAAGTACTCCTGTAAGGAGCTCCATTAAATCTGAAAAAGAGTAAGAGAAGAGATGCACATAAGGTCGGGCCCAGTGCAAGAGAAACTTGCCGCCAACAACACACTTCTTTCCTTTTCCCTTCTAAACCCAGGTCCAGCACACTCACTGGAGCCTCATTTACAGGGAATCCCCCCCAGCCCTAAAAATGTTCAAGGGGAACGGATGTCTCAGAGGTCTTCAAAGAAAGAAAGAAGGGCATAATCTGTTATGTTGTGTTATTACAAAGGAAGAATAACTAACTTTTCTTTTTAAAGATTTTTATTTATTTATTCATGAGAGACACAGAGAGAGAGAGCGAGAGAGGCAGACACACAGGCAGAGGAAGAAGCAGGCTCCATGCACAGAGCCCGACATGGGACTCGATCCTGGGACTCCAGGATCACACCCTGGGCTGAAGGCAGGCGCTTAACCGCTGAGCCACCCAGGGATCCCAACTAACTTTTCTAATAGGGAGACAACACATTAGGCCAAAAAGAGATCTGTTACCCCAAGTCCCTAAAAGGCACTTCAAATTCCAGTTCCTCTTTAGTTAGAGCCTCTACTTTCTCAATGAAATTTTTAAAGGCTGTTTTCAGTTTGTGCCTCATTTCTCGTTCCATCTGTGGAAGAAAAAAATACTAATCAACCATAGCCATTATCTGTTAACAGTACATCCGAATTCTCACACCCATGCTGCCGACACAGATGCTTTCCTAGATACCGCACCATTGATCACACAGCCACACCGCAACAGACATGTAGCCCACGAGCCCCTGCCTGGACCATTCACATACACGCCTGTGGGGTGCTGCAGGAAGATTCAGGGGTTGCTCATAAAATACCATGACCGAACTCCGATCTGAACCACGAGCCACCTCAATACCCTGCAAATAAAATATGAAACCTCACAGACCTGCTCTGCATAGAGGTCATCTCGGTCATGCATGTGCTGATGTTTGCCCAAGTCCGTGGTGATCTCCCCCACTTCTGTGTAGAACTGCACGTCCGTGTGCCGCTTCTTCCCAAACATGATGGCATTCTGGGGGTGCAGAGCAGAGAGGAGAGAAGTCAGAAACCCCACAGGGGCAGGTAATGACAATAAACACCATGGAAACAACATCTATGCTGGAAACTGCATCCGTTATGTAAAGATGGTGAAACCATCCCTGGTATCATCACAAATAACGTGAGACTGTACGAACTTTAAAAGTACTATTTGTTAGGATGGACTTTAGAGATGATGCTGGCAATAAACTGCATCCAACGCCACATTTTTCTATTTCAGAAACAGGAATTTGGAGGAAACCTTAGGTTTCAGTGGTCATTAGATATCACACCAAAGGAAGATACACGCTTAGCACCTTCTAGATTTTAGACACTGTGGACTTCATAAACATTATCTTATTCGGTCCTCTTAATAATCTTCTGTGACAGGTACATCACGATTTTGTTTTGTTTTTTTATTTTTAAAATATTTTATTTATTCATGAGAGAGAGAGAGAGAGGCAGAGACACAGGCAGAGGAAGAAGCAGGCCCCATACAGGGAGCCTGACATGGGACTTGATTCCGAGTCTCCAGGATCAGGCCCTGTGCCAAAGGCGGCGCTAAACTGCTGAGCCACCCGGGCTGCCCTCATCAGGATTTTAAAGGAAAGAGGGTGACAGGAAGATCTTGCCCAAGATCCGATAGCTAGTAAGCAGACAGGGCTACCTTGAGGTGAAAGTGCAAGACAATGATCATTTCTCCATCACACGGCTGGAACAAAGCATGCTTGATGTTATTGTACAGGATATCCACTTTGTCTCCTCGAACAGATGTGAAGCGGAAGCCTGAGGACAAAGGATTGACACTGCTAAGCATCAAGCAGCGTCATGAGGGGAGGCCAGAAGACACTGCTTTTCTGGCTGGTTTGAACAGGGTTTAGAGAAAATGCCAAAATCTATACAGCTTTCCTTTCCTTGTGCACATAGAGCAATGTAATAAGCACATTCCTCCCAGCGTTTCTCTAACATACTGTATTATCTGATAGGTCATTCCTACAAATGTGCCCCAGAGACAAAGCCCAGACCCATGAAAGATCATCCGTACCATTGACATGGGCCTCCAGTGAACCCTGCATCCTCTTTTGGGCAATGTTTGGGCGAATGTATAGATCTTTCAGTTTGGGATTACTCCGGTTGAGATTGATGACCAGGGAGTCTTGTTTCACAATGCCCTAAGAAGAATGAGAATGAATGTGAGCCCTCATGCAGCTTTGTGGTATCTCCCAAACCCACACACACCCTGTTGGGTGTCCAGGCTCACCTCCTTCTCCTTCTCTTCTGCTTCCCGGGTCTTATAACGCTTCTGTACTTCTTTTATAATTCTGAAAGCATTCTGGAGGTTCAAGGCTGGTACTGTCTGTTCTCCAGGTGCCTTCATATTTGAAGCTCGGTATGTACTGTTAGAAAGGGGAAGCCACAATTTATGTTACATCATCAGGCCAAGTAACTTGCACTCTTTACTCTATTTTTAACTGACTTAGTAGCTTTCAGGAGAAAAAGGTACCAGTGAATGGCGACACTGTCTGCAAAGCTGAAAAACATCTCTCTTCTCTCTTAAAGAGAGAATCTTATAAATGCCTAATCTATTGGGTGGAAAATCACACTTAGTTTTCACATCTGGCATAGCCAATTATTCCATCCCATCCCATGAAGGGAAGGACTCCAATGAGGCACACATTTCCTTATTTATGATTCTATTGCAAAATACATGTTATCAGTTTAACATATTTTCATGAGGACTCCAAACTGGGTTCCATCCTTAGAACAGTACACGGCTAGCAGGATGATCCTAAACAGGTGCCACTGAGGGAGGACACAGCACATGGATATGTTTCTGAGAGTACCATTCCAACCAGCAGGGATTTGGGGATGGTTGTTTTCCTGGAACTCACATTTCCTTGACAAAAGTGGCTTCTGGGTTAGGAAAGATGTTGCCCTCATTCCTGCCCAGAGCACTGCCTGGGCAATAGAAGTTGATTCGCAAGTAAGTATAATCTCCTTCCACGGACATGCTTATATTCTGCTCAAAGAAAAGAAAAGCATTAACAAAATAAACAGGTTTCTCTCCAAATAAAAGATTGGTAGTTATGGAGACACTAAAGATGAGAGTTAAAAGCTGGCTGATAACCCTAACCTGTAACCCTTGATCTAGATCGAATTGTCTGTAGCTTATTTTTTTTTTATATGACCAGAAGAACCAGACTTCTCAGAGTACCTGGAGCCACAAGTCCAACAACATTTTAAAAAATGCACAATGCAAATGGTGTTTCTAGAATAGATCACTGAACTTTCTAACAAAGTGAAAACTGGAAAGGAAGGAGAGTGAGGGCAGGAGGTAAGGAGAGGGGGACCCTGTAAAGTGAGAGGGGCAGAGTTGGCGAGAGCCGGTGCAGTGGGAGCAAGAATCTGCAGAGAGCACAATTCCCGGCTCGAGCAGTAGTCCAGCCGGAACCCGACGCAGCATTCATACCTTGATTGTGGCAATGTGAAAGGGGGTCGCGATACCAAACACGGGCATTATCACAGTTTCGTATTTCTTGTCAATATAGATCTTCATTTCCCGAATATGCGGCTCCTTAGGCATCAAAGATGGGTTTTTATAGGACACGTTAGATTTGCGAGCTCTGGAGTGGGAATAGAAACATTTTTTTTGAGAAATTTCTACCAATGACACACAAGTCCACAACAAACTTGTGGCCCGATGCCGACCCTTACTTCTGAATCTGTTGTTCTCCTTTCTGTTCGGTCAATCGCCTCTTCGCTTCCTCGTTGAGCTGAGCTGCCAGTTCCTTTTGATGCGCTCTTCGTTTCTCTTCTGCGGTCATCTCATTCTGGAGAAGGGCAAAGCCAAGTCAGCGAACTGCCATCCCTACAAAAGTGCTCCAGACGGACCAAGGACAGGCGGTCGTCACTGGAGACTGAAATAGTAAACTCACTCGTGTTCTTTCCGTAAGTAATGCTGCCCGAGAACCTCTCCCCAACAGGTCCTCGGCTTCATCTTTCTCTTCCTCCTCCTCCTCTTCATCCTCATTCTACAGAGGGAAAAAAGTCAGACTCAGAAATCCTGGTTTTAATCTGCTTAGCCCATATGATTTTAGCCTTTTCACAGTTCCAAACTTCCCACACCATTTATTTTTCTTTTTCCTACCTTCAGGAAAATCCCCACATTCTTCACTTTCTTCTTCACAGAAGTAAGAACAGTAGCTGGGCCATCCTGGAATAAAAACAAGAAGCCAGACATTTATAAGAGTATTTAAATGAGGCACTTTCACTTTCTAGCCTAGTACGTAGGGAGGCAATGCTTTGAAACTTCTAGGTACTAAAATCTTGGACAATGAATACATACAGATTTTATCCTCCCAACCTCATGAGGAACTAAAACTTGGGAGGCAACACTGAGATAACGACTAAGAATACAGGCTGGATTGGAGACCTGGCTTAATCACTTTGTAGTGCTGACATCTGGCTACTTACTGCTACTGTTCTGTGTCCCAGTTTCTTTATCTGAGGGTAGAGTATCTGCTTCGTAGAGTATTATAATTCATTGAATTACTGCATAAATGTCCTTACATAATAAGAATACAGAAGTATTTGCTTTAACATTTAGAATCAGTTCTAAGTGAAAAAAAAAAAAAAACCAGTTACAAAAGGCCACAAAGGCCTAGAACACGCATATCCTTAGAAAGTGGGTTGGTCATTGCCTAGATTTGGGGGGCTTGGGAGAAAAATGGGAAATGACAGCTAGCATATAGGGTTTCTTAAGTGATAAAAATGTTCTAAAATTAGATTGTGATGATGGCTGCAAAACTGTGATTATACTAAAAATCACTAAATTAGACACTTTCACAGTGGGTGAATCGTGTGGTATATACATAACTCCATAAAGCCATTATTAAAAAAAAAAGCAAAAAAGAAGAATCAGTTCCCAATATTATCATTATCAAGGTTTAAGCCACAAGGTAGTGAACGGTTTGGTTTATTTCATTCCCCGTGCTTGGACGACCTCTATTCCTGGCTTTATTAGGTCACTGTCACAGACCTCTCCCTTCAGCCAGCATTTAGCAAACAGTTTCAAGATAAAAACCCCACAGCGTACAAAACATACTTCAAATGTCAGTTCACGTGCACTCCAATGCCGAAGCAGCAATACCCACCTCATCCACAAGCACTGTGTCACCAATGAAGAGAGCATAGGTTTTCTCTTCTGGTTTCTTCCCTTCCTTGTTAGTCAGATCTGAGAATCCCAAATTGATGCTGAAAACCATCCCTACAACAGCGAACAGGAATTAGTCTCTGACTGTGGGAGAATGGAGAACGGTAGATTTTACACAGAAAAGGGGGACATAAAGCTACAGAAAATTATTCAAAAAAGGATTAACCTACTGCATGTCTGTAAAACTCACCTTTTTTCAGTTTGTACTGATTTTTACTATTAATTACTAAAGAGCCTTCACGGAATTCAATTCCCATTCCGAACCTAAAAAAGAAATGAAGAGAAACTGCGACAACAGGCTACAATCTCTCTCTCTCTTTTTTTGGCTACAATATCTCTAATGTGGGTCCCGTATGATGAATTCTATTTCAACTTTTGGGATAAGGCCGGCAAGTAAAGGTCTCTGCTCTTTAGTCAGTTAAGGAAAACAGGATTCCGGGATAGTCTCCAGACTAACAAGAAGTTGAAAAGACTCTCCTAAAATTAAGTACCTCGTGTTAACATTTCTTACATCAAGCCCCCATTTCAGCTTACTCACACAGAGTTGAATTTAATATTGTACCATGAAATCAAGTTAAGAGTCTTCCTATAAAAATTGTGGCAGACTGGGGCAGCCTGGGTGGCACAGTGCCTTAGTGCTGCCTTTGGCTCAGGGCCTGGTCCTGGAGTCCCGGGATCGAGTCCCATGTCGGGCTCCCTGCATGGAGCCTGCTTCTCCCTCTGTGTCTCTGCCTCTCTCTCTGTCTCTCGTGAATAAATAAAATCTTAAAAAAAAAACCAAAAAAAAAAAAACCGTGGCAGACTGTTAATGGGTACACTACCAAGCCTGTAATAAGCGGATCAAGCAGGGTGATTGTTAGCGGAATACTGATAACTAGGATTCATGAAGTCATCTGGGCCAAGACGTGGTACAGGTTGATAGACTTCCTCTTGTCCACTGGAGAAATCCAGAAAGAAACTATCCCAAACTACTTTCCATCTAAGGAAACTGTCCAGAGCCAGAGCCACTGTTCCCAAAATGTCTTTGGTTCTGTAAGATGTTCTTAAGTATTTGTGGGTGTTTAATGGTCAAATATATTTGAGAAATGTTGAATTAAATAAAAATGGAAAAAAAAGGTTAAGTAGTAAGACATTTCCGAGTATTTCGTTTTGTTTACAAAGTGAGCTGCGGTATTCTGGGAGGGGAAACCTAGTCCATAATGTGTCCCAACACAAGTAGTTTAAGCCTAGAACATCTATTAGGATCCACTATATTGGTCTGGAAAATCTACTCCCCATCCCTGGGAGCAGAAATGAAATCTCTCTTACATTCTCTGATAACACTGCATGCCTGGCATGTAAGTTCAGTATTTAGTAGTCCATACACAGGGCCCGGGAGGCTCAGTGGGTTGAGCATCTTTCCCTCAACTCAGGACACAGTCCCGGGGTCCCAAGACCGAGCCCCACATAAGGCTTCTTGCGCAGCAGGGAGCCTGCTTCTCCCCCTCCCTCCACCTGCTGCTCCCCCTGCTTGTGTTCAATAAATACAGAAAACCTTTAACAGAAATAAAAGCCCATACATGTTGGGTGAATCAATCTAGAATCAATCCAATTCAGCTTGACCACGCCAGTCATGAAAATGGTTTGAGTGACAGTACATCATCACATCTTACCCTAGATTTTTGGTAATTTTGTTCAGCAGCTCTGGCTTCTGCTTTTTAACCACGTCCATGACAGCATTATACACGTCACATATCTTCACACCTAATGACAAGACAGGAAGGAAAGAGAGTATCTTTCAGAAAAAATAAAACCAAATCAAATCTTTTTTTTTTTTTAAAGATTTTATTTATTTCTTCATGAGAGACACAGAGAGAGGCAGAGACACAGGCAGAGGGAGAAGCAGGCTCCCTGCAGGGGAAGGACTTGATCCCGGGACCCCAGAATCATGCCCTGGGCCGATGGCAGCCACTCAATCGCTGAGCCACCCAAGCGTCCCAAACTAGCTCTTAGTCAACATTTTCTTACCTGTTCCCTAAAAGCAGAATTTCTCAAAGTGTGAAACAAGAAATTCAGCTGTGGGGCACCTGAGTGGCTCAGTGGAGTGAGCATCTGATTCTTGATTTCGGCTTAGTTCACGATCTTGGGGTCAGAGGATCAGGCCCCAGGTAGTGCTCCAATTCTCCTTGTCCCTCTCCCTCCCCACCTGCCCTTCCCACATGTGCACACATGTGCTCTTTCTAAAAATATATAAGTAAAAACTTTTAAAGATTTACTTGAGACAGAGAGAGAGAGAACACGCGTGCGTACACATGCAAGCAAGAGCACAGGGAGGGGAGAGAGAGGGAAAAGGTTAAGCACACTCCGGGCTGAATGCGGAGCCCAATGCAGGGATTGATCTTATGACCCTGAGATCATGACCTGAGCTGAAACCAAGAGGTGGACGCTTAAATGACTGCACCACCCAGGTGCCCCAAAATAAAAACCTTTAAAAAGAAAAAATACAGCTCCAGCAGTGGTAGGGCTTAGAAATTTGCATTTTTAATTTTTAAAATTTGTGTTTTTAAAAACAATTCACCTAGTCATTTAATTACACTGCTTGAGACACACTGACTCAGAACTATAGGACGCTAGGTAGTCTCAGTGAAATAATTTAAAATCTGAGAAGTGGTATGACATATGACAATAAAGTTATCATACATTTTGAGAAAAAGAAAGGTAGGACCTGAATGGGTAAATTACTAGTGAAAGGACTCTGGCCTTAATTTTTCATGATCTAGGATAGGAACAGACATGTCAAGTCAGAATAGTTTAGATATGGTGGCCTCAAAGGTCTATTTTTTTTTTTAATTTAGGATTTTACTTATTAATTCATAGGAGAGAGAGAGAGAGAGAGAGAGGCAGAGACAGGCAGAGGGAGAAGCAGGCTCCCTGCAGGGATCCTGACGTGGCACTCAATCCCGGGGACTCCAGGATCACACCCTGGGCTGAAGGCGGTGCTAAACCGCTGAGCTCCCTGTGGTACCTTCAAAGAGGTCTTTTTTTTTTTTTTTTTTTTTTAATTTTTATTTATTTATGATAGTCACAGACAGAGAGAGAGGCAGAGACCCAGGCAGAGGGAGAAGCAGGCTCCATGCACCGGGAGCCCGACGTGGGATTCGATCCCGGGTCTCCAGGACCGCACTCTGGGGCCAAAGGCAGGCGCCAAACCGCTGCGCCACCCAGGGATCTCTCAAAGAGGTCTTAATCCTCACTAAGCTACCTGTGACTATCACTTCCAATAGGATTTCTCAAGATTGACTTGAGATCACGAGGAATGTTTCCCAGAAACAAAGGGAACATGGGTGGGCTTACAGACTGTAGTGGCTTAAAGGTATAACACATAAAGTCCCATTTAGCCAACTGGAAGTGTTGAGTTTCAAGACCAAAGAGGTGTGGTGTCAAGCACTTTGCCGCCTTTTGAGGTAGGTAATTGCCTGCTTGGCAAAATTGCTACCAGTTCTGCTCTTACACTATGTGATTCCTTGTATCCAGTTGATGCAGAATTAACCATACACATTCTATTGCCAGAGATCCCAGTTCTTATAACCTTCTAAAGAAAATTAGGCCATGGTATTTTATGAAGATCTGGACAAAGAGGCCTAACTAGTCACAGAAGTTTTTTGTAAACACCAATGTAAAACCACAGTTAACTATGCATGACTAAAAGATGACTGAAGAATGAAATGCTAGGATGATTCAAGGTTAGTAAAATCTGATTCTATTTTTAGTACAAGAGCCTCAGGGAAAGAAATGCACATAAACACTAGAAACATTTATGTTACATCATTTCCAAACCTTCTTTTCTAGGGCACCTCACCATGTCTTAATTCCTTCAGCAGTTCCTCTTGAAGTTGGAGCAAAAAGTTGTAATTTTCTTGGACTTCCTGAGAAGGGTCAACCATCAAAGTGCGAACAAGGTTGGAGCAGTAAGATTTGAAGCGAATACCCATGGCACAAGTGATGGCCCCAAAATGCATGTGATTTTTGTCACTAAAGACCAAAGGAAGAAAGCATTTCATTACACAAACCAGTAAAGTCCTTAGTATCACGGATATATGACATCTGTAATCACCACCTTTCCCTGCTCCATCCCAAAGCTGAAGCAGAAGGACCTAAACTCTTTTTTTTAAAATATATTTTTTTAAAATTTTTATTTATTTATGATAGTCACAGAGAGAGAGAGAGAGAGAGGCAGAGACACAGGCAGAGGGAGAAGCAGGCTCCATGCACCGGGAGCCCGACGTGGGACTCGATCCCGGGTCTCCAGGATCGCGCCCCGGGCCAAAGGCAGGCGCCAAACCGCTGCGCCACCCAGGGATCCCCTAAACTCTTTTTCTAAATAACAAACCAGCTTATAAGGGAGTAAAGTTACGGACCAAATCTCATAGGATAAACATTTAGTGCAAAGCTGCTGTGGTATCTTAAGTAGACAAACAATATACTAAATTCTGTTCATTATGGTTTGGCAGTGCGGGGGTAAGTCATCACTTACCCACCCTACAAACTGTGGCATTCGTTATGCATTAGTCCCTTCAGCCTAACCAAGAAAAACAGCATTCTCTACAATATTTTTTAAAAATCAAAAGAATAAAATTATGGCATATCTAATAATATTTTAATGGGTTTTCTCAACACGTTTTACATTTTTTTCTTGGTATTTTTAATCATCTGGAAAAGCCAAATCAAATAAATGCTAAAGTAAGAAACCAGTACCAATGTGAAATAAAACAGAAATAAGCAGGGGCATCTGGCTGGCTCAGTCAGTAGAGTGGGCAACTCTTGATCTCTCGGTTGTGAGTTTGAGCCCCACACTGGGTGTAGAGATTAAAGACAAAATCTTAAAAAAAAAAAAAAAAAGCATAGAATAATATAAGAAGATAATGGAGAAGGTAAACTAATGGTTATTGTATCTCTTCCCACTTTTCTGAATTACAGAATGAGTCCAAGAAAAAAAATACGCTAACAGTTGAAATGCTCTGGTTGTTGTTACATTTTGAAGTTCTCTCTTTTTTTCCCTAAGATTTTTTTTTTAATTTTTTTAAAAAATTTTTATTTATTTATGATAGTCACACAGAGAGAGAGAGAGAGAGAGAGAGAGGCAGAGACATAGGCAGTCCCTAAGATTTTATTTGAGAGAGAGAGAGTGCAGAAGCATGGGGGGAGGGGCAAAGGGAGAAGCAGACTCCCTGCTGAGTAGGGAGCCTGATGAGGGACTCGATCCCAGGAGCCTGGGATCATGACCTGAGCCAAAGGCAGACACATAATCGACTGAACCCCCCAGGTGCCCCATATTTTGAAGTTCTCATACTTACCTCACCACACTGAACTTGAGATTATAGTTGCCACCACTCTGAATGATAGGAGGGTAACACATTTCCACAGTAGAAGGGTCTGCCCCGGCCAGGTACTTTTTCTCTTCAATGGCCTTTTCCACAGACTCAGCCAGTTTGCTGTGTCGAACTTTCTGTAAGTATGCCCAGAAATAACACAATATTTATAATATTCATCAGACACTGGCAAAGGGTTTTGGACATTATTGTTTGAAGACAACATATATGGGATTCCTGGGTGGCTCAGGGGTTTAGCACCTGCCTTCAGCCCAGGGTGTGATCCTGGAGACCCGGGATCGAGTCTCACACTGGGCTCCCTGCAGGGAGCCTGCTTCTCCCTCTGCCTGTCTCTGCTTCTTTCTCTGTGTCTCTCATGAATAAATAAATAAAATCTTTAAAACAAACAAACAAAAAAGAAGACAACATATATCCTGATATCAGGATGTTATAAAAGTATTACGAAACAGTTTACATGTCAGATAATACAGTGGTATACCTGCAAAGCAGATTTTGAGCATGTGTGAAATTCACAACTACTCAAGGAATTGTCAAATAAAAATACTGAATAACCTCAAGAAACTACAGTGCAGGTTTATAGTTACTTTGAAAGACAACTGACGGGGCACTGGGTGGCTTAATCAGTTGAGTTTGGTCAACTCTTGGTTTTAGCTCAGGTCATGTCTCAGGTCATGAGATCAAGCCCTGCAACAGGCTCCCTGCTCAGCAGGGAAGTGGCTGGAAATTCTCTCTCTCTCTCTCTCTCTCTCTCTCTTTCTCTCTCTCTCGCGCGCGCGCTCTGCCCCTCCCCCAATGCAAGCAGGTACATGAGGGTGCTCTCTCTCTCTCTCAAATGAATCCAGACATCTAAAAAAACAACAAACAAAAGAAAGAGCTGGCACAATTATACACCACCAATGTATGTGTCAAATGCCTAATTTCAAAGGAAGCTGAACATGCACCAAAAAGCCCTGCATGGCAGGGACTGACTTCTGCTTCATTCCAACAGTGAAGACTTTCCCCTTCCATTTACCTCATCCGCATCAACTATTTCCATGACTCTTTCCTTGAAGAATTTGTTGAAGACCTCAGAGGTGATGCTGGCTGCTTTCTTCATTAGGTTCAGCTCCCCGTCCTCCTTTACAGCAATGGTATAGGCCACAACTGCACTGATATCTATCTGCAGTCAAAGCGGTAAGAGTTGCCAATGTGCCGGTACAGAACTGCTAAAGAATGCCTCTCTCCCAATTTGACTGTCATCAGTGAAGATACCTGGTTATTTAACATACTATTCATCAGTAGTTTATAGAATAGTGAAACATGATTTTCTTGGATTGAATAAACATTTTAAATAGCTCTGCACTGGGTCATGGTGTGTATTCTAACAGATATTAAACTAATGAATCATTGAAATGTAAACCTTCTTCTCTAGAGGATTTTGTATTATGAACAAGGAAGAGAGGCAGGACAGCAGGGAGAAAATATGTATATACACAGACACTTTCTGGATAAGAGATTTTTCTGTTTCCCCCTGAAATAGCAGAACTATCTTCCCAATGCCTCATCCCTGACTGAAAAGTCAAACTGGCTTACTGGCTCAGCCAAGCAGAATGAAAAATGGAAATGTGAAGGAATACACAGTTTCCCCCAAACAAATACTTTACACTATCTGTTATGGAAGCCTGCCACACTTTTGTCTTCTCAACTCTCAATTTGCTGGTTTCCCAGAGTATTCTTACTTTGTCAAAGCCCTCTTTGTTGAGGCAGTCATTCCAGTTCTTCATAAACTCTCCAGGGAATTTGTCTTTGCTGAACACTCCAATCTTCTTGCCATTCTTGCTTTCTTTAATGGCTTCAATCATTTTGTCAAAGCTGCTCTTATTGCTTTCATTCTATTGCCACAAAGAAAAAAAGGGGTTTGTTAATTAGTTTTAGAACTAGATATCTATGTTATACTAGTAACAGGAAGAGATGAATATTTGGAACCATAGAAAGAATAAATTCTCTCCTTATGCCCCATCTACTTCCTTGGAGTAGACTATAACACACTAAAAGTTAACACAAAATTTCTTTGGATATTTTTACATACTGAAGTGCCACATAAGTTGACCTACTATTCTTTTTCTTCAGGAACAGCTAAAACATTCATACAGGTAAACAATATTCTGAGAAAAAATGTCAGACAGAAAGGACGACAGAAAGATCACATGTGGGGTGCCTGGGTGGCACAGTAGGTTAAGCGTCCGTCTCAGCTCAGGCCATGCTTTCTGGGTCATGAGACTGAGCCCCGTGTCAGGCTCTGCACTCAGCCTGGAGTCTGCTTAAGACTCTCCTCCCTCCCTGGTGCCAGCACACACCCCTCCTCTGAATCTCCCTTACATTGCACATCCACACAACACACTCACATGCACTCTCCCTCAAATACATCTTAAAAAAAAAAAATCACATGTGATAAAAACTGAAAATGAGGTAAAGCTCAGTTTCCTTAAGGATATTTAAAGTTGGGACTCCTGGGTGGCTCAGCAGTTGAGCGTATGTCTTCAGCTCAGGGCATGATCCTGTAGCTTTGGAATGGAGTCCCACATCGGGCTCCCTTTGGGAAGCCTGCTTCTCCTTCTGCCTACGTCTCTGTGTCTCTCATGAATAAATAAAATCTTAAAACAAAAAAAAAGATATTTAAAGTTATTTACTGTAGGGGCGCCTGGCTGGCTAGGGCAACAGAGCATATGACTCTTAATCTCAGGGGTTTGAGTTCCAGCCATATGTTAGAGGTAGAGACTACTTAAAAAAATTCTAATAAAGTTATTCTGATGAAGGAACTAAGATGAAAACAAGTGGACAGTATTCTCAATAATGCACAGATAAAGTGAATGTTCAACAGACTATCACAGCCTGTATGTTTTGCTGCAGGACAGGGTTATTGAACTTTTTTTCTAACAAACACAACAAAGATGTGACAAATTACAACCACAGTCAGCTAAAATCATCCCCTGTATCCTTTTAAATTCCTAGAGGGCATTTCTGTTCATCACTTTTAAACATTCTTTCACATTTATGATACATTCTTTTTTTTTCTTTTTTGATACATTATTAGTTCTGACCTTTTCCCTTATCAGCAGTGTGATCGCAGGGGCTCCGTTAGCATTCTCATTGCCCTTAGTGTTGGCAATCTGTTTTAAAAACTCCACTTTCTTCTTGCTGGCCATAAAGATGATTTTGTCATCACAGAAGACCATGATAGTATCAGTTAGTTCATAACCAAAGAGCCATGTCTATAGGAGACAATAACGGTAACAGTATTTACAAATTAAAAAAAAAAAGCAATATATACTTATTCAGAAATATTTATAAAATATCTGGAATGAACTTCAAAATAATGTAGATGTGGGGGCACATGGGAGGCTCAGTGGTTGAGCACCTGCCTTTGGCTTAGGGTGTGATCTCGAGGTCCTAGGATCAAGTCCCACATCAGGTTCCCTGCAGGGAGCCTGCTTCTCTCTCTACCTATGTCTCTGTCTCTGCCTCTCTCTCTCTCTCTCTCACACTCGTGAATAAATAAATAAAATCTTAGGGGAAAAAATGTATATGTGGATACAAATAAAATGAAACTGGCTAAGAGCTGGCAATGGATAATGGGTACATGGGAGTTCAATATAGTCTTTTATCTACTTTGATGTTTGAAATATTCCATAATAAAGACCATCAATTCATCTGGATGTTTCATGTTTATAGGAACTATATGGTTTAGTAGGACAGAAATGCATAAAACCAGGGACAGTAGCACATCAGGCAATTGCACATTCTACCTACCCCAAAGACTACTAGTTGCCTACCAATTATTCATTTCTGCTTCCTCAGAAAGATGGGATTGTCAGCTGGGCACAGTTACTCAGCATTAAGACTATTTCTCCTCTTTGGTCACAGCTAAGTATGACCATTAAGTTCTGGCCAATATGTTATAAGTAGAAGTGGGACTTTAAGCAAGTTTCCTTATAAAGAGAAGAAAGTCTCCATTTTTTCCCGTTTTCCATTCTTTGTTTAGATTGTAGATGTAATGGCTAGAGCTCTAGCAAATTCTGCACCATGGGCTAGACTCTATTTTTAGCAGAGACCTCAAAAATGCTGCGCCCCTGAAGACTAACTGAGGCGCCTGGGTCACTCGGTTAGGCTAAATCATGATCTTGGGGTCCAGGGATCAGGCCATGCGTCCTGTCCCACACTCGGAGGGAAGTCTGCTTCTTTCTCCCTCTGCCCCTCCCCCCCACTCATGCCCAAGCTCTAATACAATTTTTAAAAATAGGAAACTATACAGACTTCTCTGTCCTTATGTTCTAAATCAGCACTCTCCAGTAAACTTTTATGTTCCTTTTTTTAGTTGAAATATAGTTGTTTCTTTTTATATAAGGATGTGTTTAAGTTTTTAAATCTTCCTTTTTTCTTTTTTTTGGTCCACTGAACTTTTAGTGAGAATGGAATACTCTCTACCTGCTCTAACATGGTAGCCAGTACCAAGTACTCGAGACTTGGGCTTGAGAAATTACATTTTTTTTTTTTGAGGAATTACAGTTTTAATGTGGCTAGTGACTACCACACTGAACAGTGCAGGTGATGATTCAATGACTCTCAGGGCTGAGACTGCCATAAACCTCTTACCTGTAAGGCAGTTGATTTGGCATAAACAATTTCTTCATCAACACCCACTGATACAACAATGGCATCAACGTTGGCATATTCATCTTCTCCTTTCTGAAAAGTAAAGAGTGGGTAATTTGGTCATTTTCTTTTTATCCTAGAAAAACTGGAATGCAGAGTTCAGTATTTACCCAGGGTATATATATATATTTTTTCCTAATAAAAATTCCAACTTTAAGGTACACGTTTCCTTGGCAGCCTCACAGTCATTAGTTACTCTATTTGTTAAACAGCTTTCCTGAGAGAGAATGCACACACAATTCATCCATTTAAAGTGTACAATTCAATGGTTTTAGTGTATTCAGAGTTATGTAACCACCACAATCTAATTTTAGAACATTTTCATCTCCCAAAATGAAACCCGTGAGCGATCACTCTACATCTCCTCCCAGCCATAGGCAACCATTAATCTAATTTGTCTCTACGGATTTGTCTATCTATTCTGGACATTTCATATAAATGGCCTTTGTCTGGCTTTTACTTAACATGCTTTCAAGGCTCACCCATGCTGTGGCATGTGTCAGTACTTTGTCCTCTCTGTCACTGAATAACAATCCACTGTATGGATCTACCACATTGTATCTATTCATCAACTGCTGGACATTTGGGTTGTTGCCATTTTTTGGCTACTATGAATGGTGCTATAAACACTCATGTAAGTTTTTGTGTAGACATACTTGAGTATATACCTAAGTGAAGAACTGCTAGGTCATATGTTTAATTTAATTCTATGTTTGACTTTTTGAAGATAACAATTTAACCAGACTGTTTTCCAAAGTGACTACATCATTTTATATTCTCAACAGCAAGCTATTAGGGTTCCAAATTCTCCATATTCTGACCAACACTTGACTTTTTTTTATTAGAGCCATCCATTGGGTGTGATGTACTATCTCACTGTAGTTTTGATTTGCATTTCCCTGACCGCTAATGATGCCAAGCACCTTTTCACATGACTATAGGCTATCTGTATACCTTTAAGGGCCTATTCAGATCCTTTGCCCATTCTATAACTGAATTACTGCTTTATTAATTGTAAGAGTTCCTTTTATATTCCAGATACAAGTCTCTTATCAGATAGGACTTGAAAATTTTTCACCTTTCAGTGGATTCTTTCACTTTCATAATGATGTTGTCCTAAGAAATAAAAATTGAGTCCAAATTATTTTCTTGTGCTTTCATCTCATACCTAAGAAGCCTTTGTCTAATCCAGAGACAAAGATTTACCTGTTATTTCTACAGCAGTTTAGTTTTAGCTCTAATATTTAGATCTAATTATTGATTTTGAGTTAGTTTTTGTGAATGGTGTACAGAAAGGTCCTAACTTCCTTTTTTTGAATAAGGATATCCAGTTTGAAAAGACCGTTCTTTCCTTTATTGAACTGTCCTGGGGGGCCTAGGTGGCTCAGCTGGTTTAAGTGTATGACTCTTGGTTTCAGCTTAGATCAGGATCTCAGGGTCATGAGATCAAGACCTGCCTCAGTCTCCGAGTTCAGCGGGGAGTTCTTTCTCTCTCCCTCTTCTCCCCTCACTTGCATGCACTTTCTCTCAAATAAACACATAAATCTAAATAAAACAAAAAACAAATGATACAAATGTAAAGGTTTATTTCTGGATTCTCAATTCTATTACATTATCTATGTGTCTACCTTTACACTAATAGCACGTCATTTTGGTTATTGGAGCTTTGTTATCAGTTTTGAAATTGAGAAGTAGGAGTCCTTCAACCATGAGCTACCCTTGAATAGCTCAATAAGATCACGACTGGTAATTATGGGCTAGAAGGTCACATCTTTAACTTCCCCCACAAAGTCGAGAAAAACACATACATAAGATTCTTCACCTGTCAAGGCTTCTGGTTGCCAGTAAGAATCCAAATATAATACCAATTGAGGTTTCTTTTTCCTTTTTAAGACTTTATTTATTCATGAGAGACACACAGAGAGAGAGATAGAGAGAGAGAGAAGCAGAGACACAGGCAGAGGGAGAAGCAGGGTCCACACAGGGAGCCTGATGCGGGACTCGATCCCTGGACTCCAGGATCACACCCTGGGCCGAAGGCAGGCGCTAAAACGCTGAGCCACCAAGGGATCCCCCCAATTGAGGTTTCTATTGAATTTCTCTACCACAACAAAATATATAACTAAGAAATTGCTAGGTAGAAACCATGCATTCCCTTACTGATTGTCAGTGAGAAAATGTTTTCTTTCAAGTTGGTAAAGTTTTATAATTAGTTCTCAGTGATTATGCAAAAACAATGGTAGTTAAAAATGGCCAGTGCCTTTGCATGAATCAAGGCAGTGGCACCCAAGTAATTCTTTACTACTGCACTCTCATGGAAGGGGGGTGGGGGGATGGATATGAGCAGCTTCTCTAAGAATGTCCTTGATGCAGCAAAAATGATTATAGTAAGAAATCCCAAACCTTGAGGATGTATTTTCAATATTCTGTGTAAAGAAATGGGAAGTATACACAAAGCACTTCTGTGTGCAAACTGAAGTATGATGGTTGTCTTAAGGAAAACTTTACAATCATTTGAATAAAAAGTTGAAGAAGCCATTTAGGCCGACCTGGGTATCTAGCATACATTTACTTGAAAATGAAGTGAGTCTGTTACTTCAAGGAAAATGATGTCTTATGTAGTTGATAAAATTTAAGTTTTTAAGCAAAAATTAGAATTCTGAAATAACTGATTCACCACTGTGAACTTAGTTTCCCTGTTAGTGGTGATATTAACATACACGATTCTTTGATATCATATAATGGAATGTTTAACATTTAGAATATCTGCACAACTGAGAGAACCAATGCATGATATTACAAACTCATCCACAGGTAAAGGATCAAAGGTACAGTAACTGGAGTATAAAAAGTAGAAGGTTGTGGTTTCAAATTCCACATTACAACTAACTTTTAAAAGATTACCACTCTGGGGCGCCTGGGTGGCTTAGTTGTTGTTGGGCATGTCTTTGGCTCAGGTCATGATCCTGGGATCCTGGGATTGAGCCCCAAGTGTCAGGCTCCTCACTCAGCAGGGGGTTGGCTTGAGGATTCCCTCTCCCTCTGCCTCCCTCCCTCTCCTTGCCTGTGCATGTGCATACTCTCTCTCAAGTAAATAAAATCTTTAAAAAATAAAACATTACCACTTCTCAAGTTTTAATGTATCAAAGAATAGTCATAATTATCTAAAAAGGTTATTAAAATATCCTCCCCGCTTCCAGCTTGATGTATGTGTGAGGCCAGATTTTCTCTGTATACTTGATGCAACCAATACAAAGAAAGGCTCTTTGGGGTCCTGCTATCAGAGCTTGAGAACCACTGTATTATAGGATTCCTATGACACAGCAGTAATAAAGTAATTTTGGCATTCAACATTCTGTCCTCTTCCGATTTTTGCTACATTTGCTTCAGTTTTTCAGTAAACATGGATTTTGTGGCAATACTAGTACCACTACACCTTGAATCTCCCCAAAATTTGCAATAGGCACTTGCCTATATTTAATGCTTACATGTTCTAGATACAAACCAACAGATCAACGGTCCACTGATCCCATTTTTTCCTACATATGCTCCAATTTTTCAGTAAACATGGATTTTGTGGCAATACTAGTACCGCTACCTTGAATCTCCAAAAATTAACAACAGGCACTTGCCTATATTTAATGCTTACATGTTCTAGATACAGATCAATATAATCTCCCCCCCCCGCCCCACTGGGATTACAGTATGTGTTTGCAAAAAATGCCACTGAAATTAATTAGAAAGTCCATTTTAGTATTTTTTGATACTTGAAGTCTTACTCCAGTCAAAATTTTTCAACAAGGAAAAAGGTATCAACACGTATAAGAATTCAAAATACATAGTGATACATTTCTTAAAAGTATACAAAGAGTATAATCATGTAACTTAATCACTAGTAACATGGGAAAATCATCCAAAGGGATCTCAGTCAGATTGAAAATATGGAGAGAGGGGGTGCCTGGGTGTCTCAGTTGGTTGAGCATCTGCCTTCAACTCAGGTCAAGATCCTGAGGTCCTGGGAGTGAGCCTAGTGGGGAGTTGGCTTCTCCCTCTGTCCCTCCTCCTGCCTGGGCTCCTGCATGTGCACACAGGTAAACTCATAACTCGCACTCTCTCTCTCTCTCTCTCCTTCCCTCAAATGGATAGAAGGAAGGAAGGAAGGGAGGGAAAAGAAAAGAGAATGAGGAAAAAAAGGCCCACATATTCAGTTTTTTCATGCAGATGCAGAAACAAACTCAACTATCCTATGGATTTTATTGTGTATAAAATGCCTAGTTTTCTAATGCCAATCACAAAGATGCGAGGGTGAATCCTAATTTCTCTTGGAACCCAGCTGCTCTGACCATTTCACAGAAAGTTCTTGATTGATTCTTCACAAGAACCAGTGGGCTCTAACCCAGGAAAGAAATGTATTTTTTTTTATTTTTTTTAAAATTTATTTATGATAGTCACACACACACACAGAGAGAGGCAGAGGGAGAAGCAGGCTCCATGAACCGGGAGCCCGATGTGGGATTCGATCCCGGGTCTCCAGGATCACACCCTGGGCCAAAGGCAGGCGCCAAACCGCTGCGCCACCCAGGGATCCCCTTTTTTTTTTTTAATTAAAAAAAAATTTTTTTTTTTAATTTGAGAAATGTATTAACAGGAGAATTTTAGATATTTAAAGACCATGAATTTAGAAAAATATTTTCTTAAAATGTGATTCAGTGAAAAGGATTACAATAAAACCAAATATTTTGGACAGCAAAATCTGAGATGTCATTTTGTATTTTCAAACCACATGAGTACAAACACCTTGTACAGATCACAACTGAAACTATGGAAGATTTTTAGTTATTTGTTTATAAAACTTGCCTAAGTTACCTGAAGTAACGTAATATATAATAATGTAAAATATTTCTATTACGTGTTATATATAAAATATATTTTCAGATTAAATTATGTTGGGCTTTGTTTTTTTTTATTTTTTATTTTTTTAAAGATTTTATTTATTTATTCATAGAGACACACACACACAGAGAGGCAGAGACACAGGCAGAGGGAGAAGCAGGCTCCACGCAGAGAGCACAAAGTGGGACTCATCCAAGGGTCTCCAGGATCACACCCTGGGCTGCAGGCGGCGCTAAACCGCTGCGCCACCGGGGCTGCCGGGGCTTTGTTTTAAAATATAAGAGTGGAGTGAACTGGTTGAATAAAGGAAAAAGAAAAATACTACAAGGCCACCAGCACCTTGTCCCAGGACCAGCCCATCCCCCATCGCCCAGCGCCAGCCTGGCTCCTGGAGGGAGCTGGGGCTCACCTCTGTGCTGCTTAAATGGCCCCAAATCCCCACATGCTCTCTTCTGCTTGGGCTGATCTGCAGAACTCAGACGCGAGCCTGTCAAATCTGGACTTGTGAGCTCAGTGCCCCCTTCCTAGATGGGCCATCTGCAGCAGTGGCCCCTGCTGTGCAGATTTTCAACGTTCACCAAACTCTTTCTGTCTCCAAATTCTGCCGCCTTCCAGTCTGTTTGGTCCACCTGACATCCAAGTCTTGCTGAAATGGGTGTTTCAGAGGGAATAACAGTATTTACTGAGCAGCCCCCCTTTTTACGTTCCTTGCGTTTATTATTTGTAATCCTCACGATACAACCTGATGTACACTACGCATCACCACATTCAAAACCCTGGTCCCGACCCAGCACAGTAGAACTCCCACACAAAGGATGGAAGCAGTCCTCACACTCATGATCATTTAGACTTTTTAAAAAGTGCTGAAAGCCTAATTAAAATACAGATATTAAATGTAAAATACATACTTCCCATTAGCATACAGTTCTTACAGAGTATCAGATAAAAGTTTTACTTTTCCTACCATCTCTCTCTTTTTCAGTTAACAAATCAGATGAGGATTTCATTAGGATCCTAAAGATAAAAACGAATCCCTTGGAAGGTTTCTGATTTTTACCTATGAGTCTTTTGACAAACTTTTCAGGTAAGATGTTAGCATTGGTGACTTCTTAAAATTAACAGAAATTTCTTCAGCAACTGCAAGCAATACGTATCAAGGTCTGTCTTCTGTATTTAGAGAGGCACCAATGTCTCCTGGTAAGGGGTCACTCTGTAAACAGACTGCCTGGGTTTGAATCGTTGATCTCACCACTCACTGTGATTTAACATTGATATGCTCCACTCTCTTCAATCATAAACAATGCTGCAAGAATTAAATGAGCTAATGTATATAAAGGGCTCTGAACAGTGTGTAGCTCACAGTAATTACTATGTATTTGTCATCATTATTATTACAGACCAAAAGGCTATTTGTTAAAAATTCACTACATACCACACCACTACAGTTACTGGTGTCAAAGATTAGCTGTTGATTGCATTATTGGCACAGAATATGTACAGTACAACAGACTTTCTGAAAGTGTGTGTACAACCCATATAGGAGATGATTTTAGATGATCCAGATGTGGCTCTAAATATTCAATTACAGAGCAAAAAAAGTTAGATTTTTCTTTTTAAATCCACTCGATCATATCAAGACTATCTGTTGAAAAAGATATTTACAAATGACATATCTGATATAGGTAGGGTTAGTATCCAAACTCAACACATAAAAAATAATCTAATTAAAAATGGCAGAAGACATGAACCGACATTTCTCTAAAGGAGACATACAGATGGGCACCAGACATATAAAAAGATGCTCAGGGATCCCTGGGTGGCGCAGCGGTTTAGTGCCTGCCTTTGGCCCAGGGCGCGATCCTGGAGACCCGGGATCGAATCCCACGTCGGGCTTCCGGTGCATGGAGCCTGCTTCTCCCTCTGCCTATGTCTCTGCCTCTCTCTCTCTCTCTGTGACTACCATAAATAAATTAAAAAATAAAAAAATAAAAGGAAGAGAAGTGTTTAAAAAAAAAAAAAAAAAGATGCTCAACATCACTGATCATCATGGAAATGCAAACCGAAATCATGAGATACCACCTCACACCTGTCAGAATGACTAAAATAAAAAATACAAGAAACAAGTGTTGGCGGATGTGGAGAAAAAGGAACACTTGTACACTACTGGTGGGGATGCAAACTGGTGCAGCCACTGTGGACAACAGTAGGGAGTTCCTCAAAAAAGTTAAAAGCAGAAATATCCTACGATCAGTCATCATGCTACTGGGTTTTTAACCCCCCAAAATATGAAAACACCATTTGAAAGGATATATGTACCCCTATGTTTATTGCAGCATTATTTACAATAACCAAATTAGGGAAGCCACCAAGGGTCCATAAATAGATGAATGAATAAAGAAGATGCAGGAGATATATATACATACACAGCTATGAAAAAGAATGAAATCTTACCATTTGCAATGACATGGACAGAGCTAGATAATATAATGCTAAGTGAAATAAGTCAGAGAAAGACAAATACCACATGATTTCACTCCAATGTGGAATGTAAGAAACAAAACAAACAAGTAAAGGAAAAAAGAGACAAACACAGATACAGATTCTTAACTATAGAGGTCACCAGAAGGGATGTGGGTGGGTGGGTGGGGTTTGGTAAAACAAGTGATGGGATGAAGAGTACACTTATGAAGAAAATGGAGTAACACAGAATTGCTGAATCACTATACTGTACACCTGAAATTAATATAACACTGTATGTTAACTATACTGGAATTAAAATAAAAACATAAATAGAATTTTAAAGAAGATTGTATATGTTTAATGCTAGTCCTTAACACTTGCTACAATTTAATAACGCTGCTATGATTACATTATCTTTTTATTTTTTATTTATTTTTATTTTTTAAAAGATTTTATTTATTTATTCATGATAGTCACACAGAGAGAGACAGAGAGGCAGAGACACAGGCAGAGGGAGAAGCAGGCTCCATGCAGGGAGCCCGACGTGGGATTCAATCCCGGGTCTCCAGGATCACGCTCCAGGCCAAAGGCAGGCGCCAAACCACTGCGCCACCTAGGGATCCCTATCTTAATTTTTTTTAACAGCTACTTTTTATTTTTGGAGAGTGACACAATTTTCCATTCATAGTGATGTAAAGTATCATTTCTGAATATATTTAGGTTTAAAGAGTTCAACAGTTTTTTGGAAGATGAAGAGGACAAAGAGTGGGAAAATGACTAAGCAGAGCGTGGTAGTTACACCCCAAGAATGCCTGACAAGCATTCTCACTGGTAAGGTATCAGTAGATATGCATACCTCAAACACTGAACTTAGGAGGCACCAAGTAGCACGGAAAGGGAATGGGGTACACATTGTACTTGAAGGAGTTCAGGACTAAAAACAAGAGGTCTGGTCAGTAAGCTTAAGAGAGGGACCCCCCTACCCCCACCCCACGCAGTTCTTGGAAGCCCTGACACAACACCTAATCTCTATGCATAAAGACTTTATTCTCTGAAAAAAAAAAAAAAAAGGGCTCAAAAAGGCTGTAGACTCAAATATTAGGCCTAGCAGAAGGCAAGTAATTTTTAGAAAATTAAATGAAAGTCTGTACTTTGAATGACCATAATAGGAAATGACTATCCCAAAGAAAAGAATTGAGAGAGTTTTTCTTTGCACATCCTGAGTTCAGAGAGAACACTTGAGATGCTGACATCTGGGGGTCCGTCACGGAGTGAGTGAGCCTATTCACTCTACAGTTAAACCGAACTAGCTGAGAGGCCCCATTCACGCACAGCTGCCAGTTTCTTATCTTATTATTAATACGGATGGGTAGCCAAGCCTTATTTTGGTTTTTGTGAAGCTGTCAATATTTAAGAAAGAAAGCAAGGAAACCCAGAGGAAACAGACAAGACAGAGGAGAGAAGATAAAAATAAAAACATCTCCTATAAAATAATAAATATAGCACATCAATGAAACAACAAAATAGAGGACAAGAGTGAACTTTAAAATACCTAAAATTTTTTGAAAATTCAATAAAAAGCGGGAAAATAAAGTTAAGAAACAATACTGGAAAAAGAGAAAGAAATAAACCAACAAAGATAATCACCAAACTTAAGCCAAGAGATCTAAACCTCCTGAATAGGAATTTCGGGGGAAAACAAAAGAGACCACTAAGGAAATGGAGGGAAAAAAGTAACCAACGAATGCTTCTATCACCGAGTCCTGAGACTAAATGGGCCCCTGACTTCTCAACTCAATAAAAGGAGGAGAAAAAAAAAAAAAAAAGACTCCTACCAAGGCAGTGAAATTTCAAAACCCAAGGGATAAGAGATGATTCTAAATGTTTCTGAGAGAGCAGACCATATATACGCCATCAGGAAAGAGACCCATCCGTCTTCTGAAAAGTAATACTGAAAGTCTCAAGACTGAAAAACAGTAGCTTTGCAATTCTGAGGTGAATTCTGAGAGATTTTTCAACCTTGAATTTTATTCCCACTGAGCTATATTACCAACCAAAAGTGAAGATAGAGTGAGGCACACAACAGCTCTGGAAAATATATTCTCTATAACCTTTCTTAGGAAGCTCTTGGAGGAAATGCTCTAACACAGAAAAAAACAAATCAAGACAAGGGTTGTAGGACACAGAGGACCCAACATTGGAAAGTCCCAAGTTCAAGGGGCTTGGAGAACAACCTGCACAGATAGAACAATATAATGTAATAAGGCTGGGGGTGGTGGTGGATGGTGTTGGTGGTTAAAAAAAAAACAAACAGAATTAATAAAATATCTGATAAGTGTGAGTATTTTAAAAGGAAAGATTGATAAGATTATGACAGAACATGGGCAGCCTAGTGGCTCAACTGTTTAGCGACACCTTCAGCCCAGGGCCTGATCCTGGAGACCCGGGATCGAGTCCTGCATCGGGCTCCCTGCATGGAGCCTGCTGCTCCCTCTGCCTGTGTCTCTGCCTCTCTCTCTTTGTGTCTCTCATGAATAAATAAAATCTTTAAAAAAAAAAAAAAAGATTATGACAGAACTGCAGGAAAAAGTTAGGGTTAGGGATATTTAAAAAAAAAAAAGGAAAATTTAGGCAGTCACTAGAGTTAGGAAAAATGAAAAACTGTGTAGAAAAGGAAAGGTAACTGTATTCTATTACTTCATCTACATGAGCATAAAAATGTAAATGGACGACTGATTTTAACAAAAATTGTGAAAAACATTTATCAAGAGGGATGGATGTGATAAAGCAAGCATAATAACATGTTAACTTAATCGAGGTGGTGGGTACACAAGGTGTTCACTATAAAATTCTTTCACTTTTCTGTATGTTGGAAGCTCTTCATAATTATGTGTGAGGAAGAGATTTAGAAAGTATTAGGAGGTAGGGAAGTGAAAACAAGTGTGGTGCTACAGAAAAGTCAAATTTAAATCTAAAACTACCAAAACAACAGTTAATATCTAAAACTGACAACCCAAGAAGTAACAGTATATAGACAGTATTTCAAAACATGAAACAGAAGAACTAAAAGCCATCGCTTCTGGGGCAGGTGACTGGTTTTTAAAAACCTATACTTGTATTACTTTTTTTTTTTTCTTTAAGTAAGCTCCATGCTGGGAGTGGAGATTGAACTCATGAGCCTGAGATCAAGACCTGAGCCAAAATCAAGAGTAGGATGCTTAACTGACTGAGCTGCCCAGGCGCCCCATTGTGTATGTATTACTTGATTAAAAGCAATTTTTAAAGTACAAGGTACAGCGGCACCTGGGCGGTGCAGTCAGTTAAGCGCCGGCCTTTGGCTCAGGTCATGATCCTGAGATCCTGAGATCCTGGGATGGAGGCGATGGAGGCGACGGAGCCCCAGGTTTAGGCTCCCTGTTCAACGAGTAGTCTGCTTCTGCCTCGGCCCCTCCCCTGCTTGTGCTCTCTCTCTCAAATAAATAAATAAAATCTTAAAAAAAATAAAATAAAGTGCAAGGTACATATAGTTAACGAGGAAAGAGGAAAAATTGTGAAGGTGACATCAGAATGATAAAAGTTGGGGAAATACTGCAGCATAGGAACTAACTTCTTTGAAACATTTCTGAAGTCCCTTGTTATAGCTAGGATATAATTCATCATCCAACCAAGGCAACCTGGAGAATAATTACATAGGAACAACAGGTGAACAGTTCCAGGAAAAGGACTTACAGCCACCTATACGTAGCCTGGACAGAAGTCTCTTGAGACCAAGAAAGGGATACATCAAAGCTCAAAAACTGTCTCCACTGTTCACTGTGTGCCTACTACTTGCCGGGCACCACACTTGGTAACAGGGATAAAAAATAAATCTAAGAAAGTGGGTAAGTAGAGTAGACTATAAAAGTTGAACAGGCAAGAATAAACAAACCCCAACCAGAGGTTTATTTCCATCCAGCTCTCCTCTTTCTTGAAGTCAAGAGACCTATGCACCACTTACGCCTTTTTCTATCTCCCTCAAAATAAAAGAGCCAGGAAAAATGGGATTGGTAGAAGGAACCCATTATCTTGCTGAAAGCAGTGTGGGAATTGCCTGTATCTTAACGAACCTTCTTAAGCCATAGAAGGTAACTGCCTGGTTTTGGAGAGCAACCCAGAACAAGAAACTTGTCCGTGATGAAAATCAGCAGAGCCAGCAAGTGGCAACAGAGAGAAGCACAGACAATATGGCATATAGTTTTCTCAACAGGCACAAAATTTCTGTTTAGGGTTAGAGCCACCGACCACTTCAGTCTGGACCGGTGCCATACACAAGTGAACGAATGCATCGGATCAGCATTTCTTTTGAAAATAGCTGCACATTCTGACATTTTATGGACTTCTTTTGGGATAAAAGACAGATGATTGAAGTCAAGGTTCACTTACAGCAGGATGTCCTAAGAGTTAGGTCTCAAATGGGCTACAGGTTTGCCTGGATATCGTTTCCCTTGGTTTTCGAAACGCTGGGACTGCACAACGCTGACTAACCTCCTTCACCTCATACCCCATACATACTAATCATAATATCTGGTTAAAAAGGATCACAATGCTCAAGAGGCTGGGAGCTTTGAATAAGGACCCAGTTAAGAGGCCACAGGAGCAGCCCACAGCCCCGTCTCATGACCCATCACTACCACCTGGAGTTTACTAACACAGAAATAGGGGCTGCAAACTCTTTCTGCCTGCAGCAGTTCTAATGTAAAAAAATAAGAGGCAGATCTGGACCAGACTCAAACATCCAAGCACAGCCATACAACAGTGTAAGTTCTAGTCACTACGTAGATTTCCTTATTTTTGACTCAGCCTTTTTTCTCATCTCTCAAATGACACTGTTTCTCATTGATGTTCTAGAAATTTCCAAACATCAGTATGTGACGCTACAACTATTTTTAGGGTGTAAGTTATAAAAGTTGTAATTAAGAAATAATATCTTACTGGGACCCCTGAGTGGCTCAGTTGGTTAAGCATCTGACTCGATTTCGGCTCAGGTCATGATCTCAGGGTTGTGAGATCAAACTAGGCAGCGGGCTCCACACTAGGCGTGGAGTCTGAGATTCTCTCCCTCTCCCTGTTCCCACATGCACGTGCTCTCTCTCAAATAAATAAAGTCTTAAAAAAAAAAAAACGGAAATATTTTACTCGCAGTAACCTCATAATATGTATCTAACCCAGACTCAATGTGCAGATAAGGGAGATTAGGAGCCACATTAACTCCTGTTCTTAAAAACAAAACAATTTAAAGTTAGTAGTTTTTCAGTTCTCTACTACTCTGTGGCTGAAGAGAGTTGGAGCTACCAACTCTGAAAACTCTACGTTTGAAGGTTCTCTAAACTAAAAAGTTAGTGGCACCAACTAATTTCCTAGTTTGTGAATCTTTGCCATAGTGGCTATTTCTCTGAAGAGGAGTGTTGACCACACAAAGCTTGGGACTCATACAGCAAGTTTGTCTCTTATCTCGATGCTAGTTTCATTAAAAAAGGAAAAAGTGCAAAAAATGAGTATAGTATACACCTATATGTATTTCATTATCTTTCCGCTACAGCCAAGAGAATAAGCAAACAGAATTCACGCCAGACTACCAAGATCTCTGCTTAAGCAGAGGAGAATGGAAGTCCTGTAACCGGGAAAGGCTGCGCAAGCAGAGAGGAATTCTACAGGTGGGTTCGGGGCATAGTTCTTCAAACTGACAGTTACAAGAAAGCAGAAGGTTTATTCAAATAAGATTTTGGTAATAATGAGCCACAAGTTTTGCTAGTGAGTACGTTTTGTATGGACTTGGCTCGTAACTTCATATAACAGCATTAACATCCAATATACCTCTTCAAAGTCTGCCTCCACCCCCTCTTGGGTCCTGTTTAGCAAAAGATACAGATATTGTGGATGAAGCCATTTATTACTTCAAGGCCAATGTCTTCTTCAAAAACTATGAGATTAAGAATGAAGCCGATAGAACCTTGATATATATAACACTCTACATTTCTGAGTGTCTCAAGAAACTCCAAAAGTGTAATTCCAAAAGCCAAGGTGAAAAAGAAATGTATACACTGGGAATCACTAATTTCCCCATTCCTGGAGAGCCTGGTTTTCCACTTAATGCAATTTATGCCAAACCTGCAAACAAACAGGAAGATGAGGTGATGAGGGCCTACTTACAGCAGCTGAGACAAGAGACTGGACTGAGTCTTTGTGAGAAAGTTTTTGACCCTCAGAATGGTAAGCCAAGCAAGTGGTGGACTTGCTTTGTGAAGAGACAGTTCATGAGCAAGTCTTTCAGGACCTGGACAGTGAAAGGAGCCTGGGCAGACACTTTCCACAGCCGTGGGCAAGCGTTTTACACCAAGATGCACACAGTTCTTTGCCTTTATTTGATAAAGTTTTATACAGAAGAAAAAAGAGTCCGTGTCTTCACTTGAAAAGCTCTTTATCAAGAATTTCGGTGGGGGAAAGGTAGAATGGGTTGTGGAAGGGTGATTTGAAATTTTCTGCAGTATTAAGCTGGTCCTTAATAAATAATAATAAAGAAATTTCTAACATTCTAACATAATAAGTAGGAGGGCCAGGATAAATTTTAATGATTTTTGAGAAACAGACAAAAAACAAGGGCCAAGATTGACACTTGCTACTAGCTTTTGTCGGCCAGTCTTCAGGCCTGGAGCTCCTCCCAGTCTCCTGCTGTGCATTTCTCTACCGCCTAAGGGAACCGGGCTCCAGGCTCATCTTGGCTTTTGTGAATGGTCTATAGCAGGTGAAGAGTGACTTGATAAACTCTGTACCACCGGGACTACAAACACCCTCCACATCCAAGGTGTGCAATTTCAGAGGCTGGGGGCAGGGGAGGGGGCTTCTGATTTACTACCGTAGCACCCTTGCACTTATTAATCTTCAGAAGACGCTGCAGCCGGGACGCCCGGAGGGCTCCGCAGTTGAGCGTCCGCCTTTGGCCCAGGGCGTGATCCCGGGGTGCCAGGATCGAGTCCCACATCCGGCTCCCTGCATGGAGCCTGCCTCTCCCTCTCAGTCTCAAATAAACAAACAAGTAAAATCTTTAAAAAAAAAAAAAAAACAAAAAAAAGACGCTGTAGCCTTTTAGAGTTTTTCTAACGTGGATCACGTTCGAATTTAAAAATGTCAACAGTGAATAGGAGAGGCCAGACACGCGCCGGAAATTAACCAATAACAGAATCTGTAAGTTAAAACTCACGTTCGGCATCTATCTGGCCATAAAGCCCTCATCTTTCTCTTATCTTTCCATGAAAATGCCCACGGGAGAGCCCGTTTTATTTTCGGTGACCTAATGCGATTACCGGCAAAAGATGAAACAGACGGGGCGAGCCCTTAGGATGAATGGCAACGAACCGACCAGCGTGAACGGGCTCGGCTGTCAGCGGAGGATCGCCCTGGAAGGCGACTTGCGGTCGGAACTGGTCATTTCTGCCAGGACGTGTCTCTTTAAGCTTTTAAAGTCTTTCTGAGTTTTGGATGACACAGGTCGGAGGCCAGGCTCTGGCCAGGCGGCTCGGCCTGCGCCACGGGATGCAATCAAACGCACGAACCCATCAATCGCTACGGTAAAAGCAAACGTTAACCACGGGCGCTTTGCAAGCGGCTCGAGCGCCGACCTTCAAGGCCCCGGGGCCGCAGCGGCGCTTCTCCTCGACACGTGCCCCGGATGCGCTCCCGGGAGGAAAACTAAGGAGGCTCCAGGCATCGCGTCGTTTCTGCGCTACTGGAGCCGCCCGCTTCTCAGCTCCAGGCTTCCGTGCGACCCACGGCAGGGCCTACAACACACGGTTGCTCGTGATTACTATTTTGCTTGCTTTTCCCTTTTTTGAACTCCAGCGAAAGCCCCCCGCAAGCGACACACGCACACACACTCACGCCCTGCGCGCCGTCCCCCCTCCGCGGACGCGGCCGGGTTGGTGGCGGGACGCGGGGCGAGCGCGTGGGTGTGCGGGGGCGCGCCCGCGGGTTGCGGGGCTGTGCCCCTCGCAGGGCGGGAAGCGCGAACGGGGCGGCCGCGGGCCCGGGTGGGGGGGGCAGGGGGGCGGCTTGCGGCGACCGGTCCTGTGGCGGCTCCGGGGGCGCGACGCCGAACCCGGGAATTCCCGGCGGAAAGGGGAGAAAAGGGCGCCGAGAAACGGGGCTATTATGGGATGGCACAAGGGGGCTCCCTGGGGAGGGTTCCGGGCGCGCTCTCACCCGCCAGTTGCTGTACAGCCGCTTCACTCGCCGGTAATAAGCGTCTTTGTCCAGAGTCACAGCCATAGCCACGGACGCCGCTCCTGCTCGGGCTCCGAGAATCACGCGAGGTCCCGGATCCGCCACCCGCTCTCGGCCCCGGAATCCCGCACTCTCCCAGTGACCCGGAAGTACCGACCTCAAAGATGCCCTTTCCGCTTCCGGGTCCCGACGGCGCTCGGGGGCTTATTTATTTATTAAAAAAAAATTTTTTTTTTTAAGATCCTGTCTCTCCGGAGGTTAGGGGGGAGGCGAGGAAGAAATACAGTGGGAAATCAACAAAATGTGCAACGCAAAAAAAGAGTCTAGATTTTCGCGGGGTTTTCTGGTCAACTGAGCAACAGCCGCACGCGAGGCGACGTCATCACGTGACGCAGCACCCCGCCCTTACTCTCAGCTCCGCCGCGGTTTCCCGGCGCTCGGGCTTCGGGCCGCGGGGGGAGGGGGAGGGGCCGGCCCGCCCCGCCCCTGCGCGCCGCCGCAACGGCCCCACCCGCCGACGAGCGGAGGCGAAGCGGGAAGCGCGGGAGCCCGCGGTGCTGGGGCAGCAAGACCCGTGCTGCTCCAGGGCTGCAGGGATCCCTGCTGGCGGGGACGGAGCACCGGCGGGGCGAGAGGAGCCCACCCTCCCGGTAACACTTCGCCGTAGGAAGGCAAAGAAAACGCCCAGGCTCCGTCTGCGCGCTGGGACCGCAGGTGGCCCCGGGGGCTTCCCAGAACCCCACCCCGCCCCGCCCCCCCAGGTCGGCACAAGGTTCCTCCTCTCGCGGACGATGACCACTCCCAGGCTTCCCCCAAGCGCCGTTACTTCAGTTGATTCCAAACAGAATGTGCGTGGTTCCCTCAAGAAATTGGGAGTTTGAATCTGGAACATCTGCCTACACTTAAATAATTCCCTTGCTTTTACCTTAGCAAGCTGGACAGACTACACTGACACATACCCTTTAACGGAGTACAGGTGACTCGTCTGCCCTACCCAAGGTAACTGCATGAACCACTTTAGCAAAGTGGTACCGAAATTACCCAAAATGAACATTTATACTGGGTTTGAACAAATATAGAACAAGGGAAGAGTGGAAAAGGATTAACTTAAATTTATTAATGCCAAGGGGAAGGAAGGGAACAGTTCCTGACCCTCCAGCTGTATCCACAGTTCGGCCAGGAACAGGCTCTGCCAGAGGCGAGGGCCAGCGCTACATAGTCTGTGGTTAATGGAGGGGTTTAGGGAGGGGTGAGCACATCAGCTGCTCTAGTCTCCTTTCCTTCCCCAGAAATGAGGAAGTGGTCATGTAGTATTTTAGGAGTTCCCCCTGCCCACCCAATCCTCTCAAATTTGGAAGCAATCAGGTATGAGTTTTCTTTTTCCTTTTCACCTCCTGGAGTCCTGGGTCTCCCCACATCTCCCCCTGCCCCTCCCACTTTTCCATAGTCCAAGGGCCAGAGTAATTGAAAATACAGCAGCCACCCAAGCAATGGGGACCATGCTGGGGCTTCAGTCATCAGCATCGTCACTTGAGTCTGAGTTGGCTGGCATCATAGGATCATCAATGAGTGAGAAGTCCCTTTCTGAGCTATCATAGCCCTGAGATAAATCATCATCATCATCTTCATCCTCATCGTCCTCGTCCTCCTCAGGTTGCAGTGGTGGCAACCTCAAAGCAGTACCAGAGGTGGTAGTGGCTGGTGAAGAAGGGTAGCCAGTGGCTCTCAGGCCTGGATGGTGATGGTGGTGATGGTGGGGGTGGGGGTGGTGGTGGTGGTGATGAAGCATGGTGCTGGAGTCTACATGAGGGGATGATGCTGCACCACCCATCACAAACGGCACAAAAGGCAAAGATGCAGAAGTGGCACTGCTGTGGCCCAGGGAAGACACAGACTGCAGGCCACTACTGCTGTGTTGGAAGGTATTATGCAGAGAGAGGGACCCAGTGCCTCCGCCCTGCATCAGGGCCATCATCTTTGAAAGGTCTGGTCGCATCCTACGGGCCCGCTTCTTGCCGCTGTCTGTTGCAATAGGCCCTGGCAAAACCCGATTGAACACAGTTTCAGCATGGTGACCCTAGGAGGGAGCAGAAGACAGTAAAAACAAAGGAATTTGAGCAAACTAGAAGTCAACAGAATCCTAGTTTACAAGTGCTTTTTCACTATCTTCCGGAGGGGCAAAGGAAGCATAGTCAGACGAGGCCAGATGGTAACAGGAGGAGGAAATGCATGTAGCTGCTTGAAGGTTATTGAAGCTAAAATCAAGGAATTGATACTGATACTTCTATGAAATCAGAGTTTTGCTTCTTTTCCATGACTGTTGTACCTTTACTCCATCTAACCATTTCCCAGACGCTTACCTTTGTTAATAAGGAGCTTAAGTAAGCCAGTGAGTGAATCAGTATTTGCACTGTATACTTTACTGACAGCAGGTTGTTCACGTGATTTTACCATGTGAAGTGCAGCATGACTATACTGACATTTACAAACTATTACTCATTAGCACAGCTGGCTGTGGTAAACTAAGGACAGGTCAAGACTCTCGAATATCTAAAACAACAAAAAGATTGTGGGTAGCTCCTCACGAAATTTAATAAAATGTTTTTCACATTGATAAAAAACCAAATGGTTGAATTTTAAGTTGCTTCTAGATGTTCTGGCTGTAAAATTTTTTATTTTTATTTTTATTTTTTAGAGAGAGAGAAAGCGCAAGCAAGCTGGGAAGGACAGAGGGGGAGAGAGAGAGAGAAAATCTCAAGCAGGCTCCATGCCCAGCATGAGCCCAACATCATGACCGGAACTGAAATCAAGAGTTGGACACTTAAGTGACTGAGCCACCCAGGCACCCCCGGATGTTCTGACTGTAAATTTTGATTAAATACACTGAAGCTGGAACTTATTAATTCTAGTGCCTCTGACTGGTACACTGGGATCAAACTCAGTTAATATGTGTGTCTCTGGATTCTATTTACCAATCTAAGCCTAACACCTGACAAGGGAATGTACCTTTATAATTAGGAAAAATAAACATCTCGATACTCTGTATTTGTATGCAAACTTTTAAACTATAATGATAATAGCATTTAAACTCCTGCAGATACCAGTAATAGCACACCATTAATTCTGTCTGCATTAAGAATTCTATACTGAGGTGACTGGGTGGCACAAGTCAGTAAAGCATCTGACTCTTGGTTTTGGCTTAGGTCGAGATCTCAGGATCATGAGATTGAGCCCCATGATGGGCTCTGTGCTCAGCAGGGAGTCTGTTTGAGAGTCTTTCCCCTTTTGCTCTTCCCTCAGCTCACACACTCTCTCTCTCTCAAATAAATTCTATCTATCTATTTATTTATTTATTTATTTATTTGAGATACAGAAAGAGAGGCAGAGAGAGAGAGAAGCAGGCTCCATGCAGGGAGCCTGACGTGGGACTTGATCTCGGGTCTCTAGGATCACACCCTGGGCCGAAGGCAGGCACCAAACCACCGAGCCACAGAGGCATCCCATCAAATAAATAAATCCTTAAAAAAAAAAATTCTGTACTAGTCATGATTTTCTGTGATTCCCAGTGATCTTTTCTTTCTTAGATTTATCAACTGACTCTAAAGAAGTAGCAAAATAGTTGAAGAAAAATAGATAATATGGGAGAAAAACACTGAAGAAGCAGCCTTTTAATAGGCTGTTCTAACATTAAATTCAAGACAGAGAAGGTACCAGCCTTCCAACCACCAGCCTCCCATATCAACCACTCTCCTTATTACACTCTTGGTCCCATGGAAGGCTATGAGAAAAAGTTAAAATATTCTTCTATGGGGCACCTGGGTGGCTCAGTGGTTGAGCGTCTGCCTTTGGCTCAGGTGGTGATCCCAGGGTCCTGGGGTAGAGTCCCGCATCGGGCTCCTCACAGGGAGCCTGCTTCTCCCTCTGCCTGTGTGTCTGCCTTTCTGTGTCTCTCATGAATAAAACAAAACAAAACAAAAAAAACTCTTCTATGGTAACAATATTTATATGAAACCACTTTCACCGGGCAGCCCAGGTGGCTCAGCGATTTAGCGCTGCCTTTGGCCCAGGGTGTGATCCTGGAGACCTGGGATCAAGTCCTGCATCAGGCTCCCTGCATGGAGCCTGCTTCTCCCTCTGCCTGTGTCTCTGCCTCTCTCTCTCTCTCATGAATTAAAACAAACAAAAAACCTCACTCTCACCAATATAAAAATAATAAGCCTCATAAATGCACCTCACAAATAACTATATGTGCAAAATAATGATCTCAATTTCTTACATGCAGAAAAACCGTTCATTTGGAAATTTTGTTAAAAGACTACAATGTGGTTTTACATATATATTACATATTATGTATAAAGAGGTCTATAACAGATCCAATGGCGGATGATAAGTGCTAATCATTTTAAACAATTGCTTGCCAAACAAACCATGATTTAATACGTTTAAAAAATACAACTGACTAAAGTAAGGCAAACATGGCAGAAAGAAATTTTCACTCTCCGATTTTGGTAGAAAATCTACCAAATGGCCTATAACAGGGATAAAAGCATAAGTACATTTGAAAATAACGGAATAACCCAAGTTGTTATTATAAACTATAAAACAGGTTTCCCGTCCTTTTTCCATTACTGGCAATATCAGCGAATCTCAACTTCTCCCATGTTGGGAAATGCTGTGACTATTGTCTTTGGTAGCCCCAAGTCACTTCTAAAATATATTGAATCCTAACACTTTTAAGAGCTTATCTGCTCCTATATCCTCAACTTTTCAGGATGTGCAAACTGAAAAGGTTAAAGGATTTGCCCAAAATCCCTTAGTCAGTCAGTGGAAGAGGAGAAAGCCTTATTGTCCCAACACATCTTACACATTCACACTTTTTAGAATTTTATGCTCTTCTATAGATGACAATGCCAAGGACTGTAAAAATACCAATAAAATTATCCTGGTTTCCTGATTGGTGTACCGAAGATACAGTTTTTCATGCATTGGAAAAGGTTAAAACATGAAATAATTTCTCCAGGCACATCCAGCTTGGGAACAGAGCGGGGATGCCTCGGTCTCACTCACCTTCTTCCCATTCCTAGAGTTAGCCGTCTGTGCTGGTTCCATTCCCAAACAGTTCAGTTCCGCCTTATTGTTTTTTTTACATCTCTGCCACTTCTGTTTTCTGCGATCCTCCATATACTGAAATAGAAAACTATGAGTTATCCTGGAAGAATACAAATCTCTGGAGTAATTGTTAAGGTACTAGTGTCTAGTTTGACAAGAAAGGCTGACTGTATTGATAAATAAAGGCTTAGTGCTAGTGGAAAACTGCCAGTTAGCAGATCTCCCCCCCCAAAACTAGATGGTTATACAACAGTTCAATAGTAAATATTTGCCTACTATTTAGGTTAATAAGTGCTTTAATGTTATTTTATTTTGAGCCTCACAACTACTCTGTGAGTTAGGAAGACTGGGTGGTATTATGGTGGTATCGGGCAGATACAGAAAAAAATGACATGATACGGCATGCTTCCTCCCTCTCACACAGCTTACATCCCAAGGGAATGACTTTAAATCTGCTGGATGGAACTGCCACTCACCGCTAGAAATCGGGGATCGACAGCGAACTCTGGATGACCCTGTAACCACATCTCCAGTTCAGCCCGGCGAGGGGCATCCTCACCCACCAGCAAAGTACCATCCACCTTATTGATGACAGGGATCCGGGTCTCCAGGTCCACGTCAAGGTGATTAGGCTCTTCCATGCACTGCACCTCCAGCTGCAAACCCAGAATCCACCCCCATGAGCACATACTCTTCTTTGGGGCAGGGAGGGAGGGGGAGCAGAGCCAATGGTAGCCATAAAACGATTCTATTATCTTCTAGTCCCTTAATCCCAACTGCCTTCATCAATGAGTGAGAATAAAAAACCTAATCATCACGGTAAAGACTTTCTCTCCCACTCACCTCAACTAGCTTCTTTCTGTTTCCCTTCTTCTTATGAAACAAAGGATGTCCATCTCCCATTACTCCATTAGCCATCAACTTGTGCTTCTGGAATGTTAACTTCAGTCCTTCCTCCTAAAAAGACAACCCATCCACCAAAGATGTCATATGGCACACTTTATTTTTTAATTAAAAAAAAAAATTTTTTTTAAAGACTTTATTTATTTATGAGAGACAGAGAGGTAGAGACACAGGTAGAGGCAGAAGCAGGCTCCATGCAGGGAGCCTGACATGGGACTCGATCCCAGATCCCGGGATCACACCCTGAGCCAAAGGCAGACACCCAACTGCTGAGCCACCCAGGCATCCCTGTTTTTAAAGTAAATCTTAAGCTCTGGGGATCTTAGGGTAAGGGTCATCCTCTGGCTCAATGATGAGAAGGAAGGCCATCTGACTAAAGGGTAGAAATTAGAAATATATCTAAATTTATATACTTCTAACATAGATTTCATCTCTTGACCTAGTGCCCCTCAGGTGAATATAAGAGAAGAATTTATCTCAACAACATCCTGTATCTGATGTCTCAATATTAGCATGGCTACTCATCACAGGGGCAAAATCCTGGTAATTCCGATCACATACCAGTTTAAGAAATTTTTCTTGGAGCACCTGGGGGGCTCTGTCATTTAAACATCCAACTCTTGATCTCAGAGATGTGAAATCAAGTCCTGTGCTGGGCTCCATGCTCAGCATAGAGCCTACTTAAAAGAAAAAAAAACTAATATTTTCTTGTTGAATACTTGAGGATCAGCTAATAGGGTTTCAACAGGGAAGATAACCAGGAAAAATAAAATTTCACATCTATAAAATAAATAACACTGATATAATTTCACTAAGAATGACTTCTTATTTTTAACTTAATAAGGCCCATAACACCTAGGTATCCTTTTAACAACTTTCCCACAATTTGATTTCAATTTTTTTTTTTTTTTTAAATTTTTATTTATTTGTGATAGTCACAGAGAGACAGAGAGAGAGAGGCAGAGACACAGGCAGAGGGAGAAGCAGGCTCCATGCACCGGGAGCCTGATGTGGGATTCGATCCCGGGTCTCCAGGATCGCGCCCTGGGCCAAAGGCAGGCGCCAAACCGCTGCGCCACCCAGGGATCCCTTGATTTCAATTTTTAAAAACTAGGTTTCTAGGATCTAGAAATAAGCCACCCAAAAGAAGCCTTATAGCAATTAAATTTTCTTCCAAAAATATGGGTTCCTTTAATCTAGTCCTCAGGAGATACACAATCCCTTCCTTTACTGCAATGACTTTTCCTCAATGGAGCTTTATAAACTAATTTCTATCCCCTCTCGTTTTTATTTTTACTTATTATTTATTTTTAAAAGATTTTAAGTCATCCCCACACCCAATGTGGGGCTCAAAACTTACAACCCAAAGATCAAGAGTTGTGTACTCTACTGACTGAACCAGTTAGGAAGCCCAATTCCTCTCTCATTATTAGATTTTATTTATTCATGAAAGACACAGAGAAAGGTAGAGACATAGGCAGAGAGAGAAGCAGGATCCTCAAGGGGAGCCCGATGTAGGATTCGATCCCAGGACTCTGGGATCAGGACCTGAGCTGAAGGCAGACACTCAACCAACCACTGAGCTACCCAGGCGTCCTCTCTCATTTTTAAAGGTAACTAACCAAATGAATTCAGTATCCTTTTAGTGAAGTAGTTAGCAAAACGAAAGCCTCCTTCCCCACTTCCCAGTGTCTAAATGGTGAGCTTACATCTTTGATCTGAACTGTAAACTCCTTTTCATCCATGCCTCTGCGAAGTTTTGTGAACTGAGCTGCTGCTGTGGTGACTGCAGACACTTCCTCCTCTGCCATGGAAGCTGCGCTGCTACTTCGTGGTGTGGGGACTGGAGAGTCACCATATTCTCCTGGAGTCAATGAGGGACTATCTAGCAAGTGGTTGCCTGGCCCCAAAATTCCTCCTGTTACCATTTCCTGGCTTCGGCGGCTAGAAGGCCACTTCCCTGAGAGTACAGCCTGGCAGACGAGGTCAATACGGTTTATAAGGACACGATCCTGAGTGGGGGGAAAAGAAATGAACACTGGTTTTAGGGCCTGAATATACCAGCTATGTGATTCTGTGACAAACAACAGTGCCATCATTAGCAGGATGGGTAAAAAGAGGAGGAGGGAGGTAAAAGTATCAGATCCCTAAGTCAACTGGGAAGAGTTGCATGACAAAAAAGTGTGGCACTAGATACAATTAAAGAAAACCAGAACCATCTGTTCCTTGTTCCCGGTTTTTGTTACACTGTATTTCTAGACCATATTATCCAGGAATGAGGCTGTTACCTTGGGCCACTCAGAAGCTCTTTGTCTTTCTTGTAGCAGCAGAAGCTCAGGGGTCATTTGTTCTCCATCTTCATTTGGGAATCCATCTTGGGACATAGTGAGGGACAGAAGACTCTCTTCGTCATAGAGCTTTGAGCGGGACCGGTCAGCACCTAGAGATCATACAGAATGTGAGCAAAGATGGAAGAGTGGGGTTATATATAAATGGAATTATATGGGCTTTAAATAAAGGCCCAAAGTATAACAGATCTCTTTCGGTGTTCTATCAAATCAAAGTCCAAATCTCTCCCAGAGGATGCATTTGAAAAAGAAGGTAAAGAGCCTGGTGATGGGGGTGGGGAGTGGGAAATAGGGAAAAGGGCCAACAGCCTGTCACATGCACTCACTTAGCTTTTCTTCCTTCTCGTCCTCACTCTCATCAGTGCTGGAGCTGGAGCTGGATGAGGATGAGGAAGAAGAGGATGATGGTGACAGCTTGCTCAAGTCCAGCTCAGAGTCTGAATCATCCTCATCCTCCAGTTTGACTGGTGGAACATTCCGGGAAACCAGAGGGGTAGTATCAGAGGGGGCTACTCGCATCTCATAGTCTTGTGGGGTTGGTCGGCTCCTGGCCACCACCTCATGCTCTAGTTTTAAAGTCAGACTCTCCAGACTGGGGACCTGGGCAGCTGTCTCCTCAGGTGGCTTTTCAACAGGAGCATCTGGGCGCAGGGGCAGTGGTGAGGCAGTGCGCGAGGTATACTGCTGGTGTAGCAGTGGCGTAGAGCAGCGTGACAGGGATGGAGCTGGTGCTCCTGCCTGATGGTTCTGCATGTAATTCATACGGGCAGCCAGAAAAGAGAAGTCTGGGTCCTGCATGATGTTGCAGTCTGTTTGGCTCACCCCGTGGCGGGCTGCCCCTCGTAGAAGCTCCCCATCATGCCGAACGGGCTCCCACCATTTGGGCAATTCAGGACCTGGAGGCTGACATAACGCTAACCGGTCTTCCAGAAGGGGATGGCATAAAACTTGTTCCCGTAAGCGCCGAAGCAATTCAATACGGTAGAGAGTCCGTGAGGCCCGTTCCTCAGTGATGGGCTCAATGAACAGATTAGGGTCTGGGGGCTCTGCAAGAGACAGGAGTGGAATGAGCCAAGTCAGTTCTGTTGCCATCCAATCCCACTCACCTGAGACTCTCCAGTTTTGCTTACCATCTCCAGCTGCTGGGGGAAGGCGGCACACTTGGCGACACATGGCCACAAAGCCATGGAAGTACTTGGTAAGGCTTTCATCCGTTTTTTTGTCCAGTCGGGCAAAAGTACGGAAGCGATCCCAGTGGAACTGCATGGTATCAGGGTCATACTCCACACCAAAGGTAGATACTACGCGATAGAAATCAGTTTGTTCACGCCTTGTCCATCTAAAGGGAAGAAGAATCAGGCAGCAATGATCAGAAAAACACAGGGAAGGGGCACCTGGGTGGCTCAGTTGGTTAGGCATCTTGCCTTCAGCTCAAGTTGTGATCCCAGAGTCTTGGGACCGAGCCCTTCATCGGGCTTCCTGCTCAGCGGGGAACTTGCTTCTCCCTCTATCCCCATACCCCCTTGCTCATGCTTTCTCTCTCTCTCTCAAACAAAATATGTAGGCATATAACTCAGTGAGAATGGCCATAAGAGACCTTCCTAGGAGTTGTGGTTATCCACGAAAGGGAGGTTTTTTGTTGCAGAGGACATACAAAAGCAATTAAGATGGTCCCTCTGAAGGGAATTCCAAATAAATCCTTCCTAAGATGCTTTTCAATACAGGACCCAGGGACAGCTGGGTGGCTCAGTGGTTGAGCATCTACCTTCAGCTCAAGGCATGATCCTGGGGTCTTGGGATCAAGTCCCGCATCGGGCTTCCCACAGGGAGCCTGCTTCTCCCTCTGCCTGTCTCATGAATAAAAATCTTAAAAAAAATATATATATATGTATGTATGTATATATCTACGTATGTATAGGACCTATAGCCAAAGGCAAGCTTACAGTTCAGCTCAAATTCTTTTTTTTTTTATGTTTTTAATTTTTTATTTATTTATGATAGTTACAGAGAGAGAGAGAGGCAGAGACACAGGCAGAGGGAGAAGCAGGCTCCATGCACTGGGAGCCCGACGTGGGATTCGATCCTGGGTCTCCAGGATCGCGCCCTGGGCCAAAGGCAGGCACCAAACCGCTGCGCCACCCAGGGATCCCCAGTTCAGCTCAAATTCTTTTTGTGTGTGTGTGTGTGTGTGTGTGTGTGTGTGTGTGTTCAGCTCAAATTCTCAGCCACACTTTACCGTTGCTGTTTCTCCCGCCGTGCAATTTCTTTTAGCTTGAAGGCTGCCTCACAACGCCGCCGTCTCCGGTCCCCTCGTTCTGCAGCCTCTATCTTCATCTGTTCTCTCTTGTAGCTGCGTTGATAAGCTGTTACTAGGCGCCGAAGCCTAGCTGTCAGAGCAGAGCCTGGAGGCCAGAAGAGATGGCCTGGCTGCTGGGTTACCTGGGCTGTGGAAAGAAACACAGAATGAATAAGTACAGGAAAGGTAGTATAGATAATACCAGTATTTCAACCCACCCAAAAGCAAAGCTCTTAGAAACCCCAGGAAAGTACAGAATTTAGTTAATAATTCCCCAACCCACCACCCCACACACAAGATTGTACTAGTTGACCTAGAAGTTTACCTTCATCTCCATCAATCACTGAGATCTCCTCATCCATCATCATCAAGGGATCACCCTAGAGAAGGAGATCCACCCCATAGGATGGAGGGGGGAGGGAAAGGGGGGGAAGTTGGCACTCTGAAGTCACTTTCTTATGTGTGTCCTTCTATGGCACCCAAGGATCAAGAAAAATTTCTAATGAACCCTCACAAAAAAATGGAAGCAACCAAGTAAAGGAATAAGAAAGCAGAACCTGAAAAAATCAGCTGTTCTTAAGGGCTTGAAAATAAAGGGACTCAGGAATTTAGCAAATAATATACTTTAATATCCAGCTTGGTCCCACCACCTCCTCCACAAAGCCATCCGTGGTCTCCCCCAGCTGGTGTTAAAAAATCTTTTTCATTAGTACTTTATATTCTCAAATAGTAATTACTTTCCATTTTGTATTATAAATTAAACAATATACATTAGGATCCAGGGAATGGGAGAAAGCTACATTCAAATGAGAATTCCTCACCTCATCATCTTGGTCCTTTGGAGGACCCTGGAGTGGTTTATATTCAGGATCTTCACAATCCTTATCAAAATCAACCCTAAAATTATCCAGAGACATTGGGGAAAACAAAAACAAAAACAAGAATGTATCTTCTTTCACTAAGGGCAATTTAGGATAAATACCTGGCCAAACATAAAAATCCAGCATGGAACAGTGGTTTTCTTTCATGCTCAAAGAAATGGCAGGCCAGGTGGTAAGCTCCAAGTAAGTTAGGTACAAAATCCAACAGGACGAAGAACAGGAAGAAACTGACAAAGTGCCATTCTAAATTACTTCAATCTGAAATGAAACACTTTGGCCAGCATACTTCTTTTCTCTTGATAGTTCTTTATGTTTACCATTCTTCCCTACCTTCCTATTTACTTTTATTGTCACATTTGAATAGTCCATGTTTGGACTTTGCTTGTTTTACTCTGCTCTGTTAAGCAGAAGGGTGACATAAATCATTTGCAATAAATAACTGACCCAATTTCCTTTGAGGGCCCTACACTAAGCAAACTAAAGTTGTGATCATCAAAGAGAAATCTCTCAACAGCAGAAGACTGCATGGGTATATGAATTAAGTCAACTATTTCACATGCCCCTCAGGTCTCCACGTGAGAAGTTTTGTTAAACTCACTGGCACCCAAACTAGGGCAACACTGCCCTACCTGGTGACTCAGTATTAGCATGGCAACTCATCATTGAGGCATTTATCCAGACAGAGTATATACCTGTATGTGTCAGGCACCACTGGGAGATGATAAACCAGGGCTAAAAATCTCCTGAGGCTCTACCACATAAGTGGCATAGGAGAGCTGCATGGCTATTATCTTTCAAGACAACCAACTGTCCTTTCAGTTACTGTGGCTGTACAGAAAAGCACTGCAGAAAAACCTGAACAGAACATCAAATAAGCCACTTGGGAGTAACACTGATTTTCATCTTTGGTTGCATCTTATGGCAATGTGTGGTTTTAGCTTAGTTTATGGAGTCCTTTCTGCTGATCCTACTCTTCGTTAAGAATTTATCATTAATGAGTATAATCACCATTAAGAATACCAATAGGTTCAAAAAAAAAAAAAAAAAAAGAATACCAATAGGTTCAATCAAGGCTAGAGTTATCTCTTTGCACAAACAACTAAGAGCCTTCATGGGGTAGACTCAGAACTTCAGGAGAAACTAAACACCAATCCTTACCCTTCCACTATGTCAGAGAAATTATCCAACACTCGATGTTCTGCTGCAATGGCTTTGTCATCTGGTCGACCGGCCTTTTCCAGGAAGCATAAGGCTGGGTCTGCCCTCATAGTATTGTATTTCTCATAGCCTAGAAATAAAAGGACCAAAAGCTGAAGAAAATAAGAGATTAACTTTGCCCAAAATGTGCTGGAATAATTGAACTATATGGGCTTTTTTACTCATAATGCAAAATATTAACTTGGACAGCTGTTGGGTTATATTACTGTATTGAGTAGTTCTCTAACAATTACAAAGAGTTTTATCACTAGTTAGGAATGATAGGAATTTGATCAGAATACTTATTACAGAATGCTGACAGATTTACACAGCCATTTAACTGGTAATTTTTGTATTATCATTCTTACTACAGAGATGGGGAAACGAAAAAACTAAAATAATTTAGGGCTAGGTCACATATTTTCAAATGATGGATAAGAAACACCTGCAAACAAATAGGCACTGAATGATGAACAGAGAATGAATGAATGAGGGAATGAACATATTTCAGGATGGTTGAACTGTTCTAAACCTCATTATCTCACAAGTAAATTTGAGACCAGAAAATGTTTTTTTTTTTTTAATCCATTTAACTTACCGAAAACATGTGGATAAGTGCCCTTATTTTTATTTTATAAACAGAAAAGTAGAAATTATATTCTAATCCACTAAATCACTGGGTTGGGAGTTACTCAGCTCTCTCTGCTTTAAATACCTGAGATTTGTTATTAGGCTGGACTGAAAAGGCAGTACTCTGCCTTTTTGTACTCTATTTTTGTTTCCCTGTAGCTCACACCTCCATCAATGACTGCCAAACATTTAGACAAATGGGATGTTATGGAAGTAGAATACTTTCATACAAATTAAGCGTGAGTATTATTAATGAGTGGGCATATATTACCTCCCGTGATTTGTGGAACCTTAATGGAGATGTGTAACATATAGACGATGACACTGATTAGAGAACAGACGGGAGACCCCCCCACCTTAGGATTTACCTATCCATCTAGTCTTTTTGAACATCTATTTGTAGAAACTAATTGCTTGACTCTGGATATTTAAGAACTAGCTTCCTATTCAAATATAATTTTATTGAAGATTAATCAGAAAACTCAGTCACTGGCCATGAGCATTTTGATACATGTTCTTTTTTTTAATTTATTTTTTATTTTTTAAAAGATTTTATTTATTTATTCATGAGAGACACACAGAGAGAGAGAGAGAGAGAGAGAGAGGCAGAGACACAGGCAGAGGGAGAAGCAGGCTCCATGCACCGAGCCCGATGTGGGAATGGATCCCGGGACTCCAGGATCATGCCGAGCCAAAGGCAGGCGCCAAACTGCTGAACCACCCAGGGATTCCCCCTTGATACATGTTCTATCTGTGAACGAAAGTCTACAATAGGAACGGAGTAAACTAAGAAAAGGTACCTACCATGCTTAAAGACTCCAATGAGCAGGGACTTGTCAGCCTCACTGTCCCACCATGTTGTCGGAACCTCTAGCTGATCCACTACTGGGAACCATATGTCAATCTCACTAAAGGTGTAAGACAGCAGAATCAGTACAGCAATGAAGGGAATTAAAATGATAATCCTTGGAAAGTTTATTATAGGTATCTTCTTTTATCCATTAATTTACATGCTCATGGATCTGCCTATTTCTTTCCACTGGTATTAAGCATAGGATCAAAACCTGATATAACACAGCTCTTAATTACCAGTTATCCCAAAGATAGTATAGAATGAAATAAGTAAACCAATCTTCTGGAATAAGGCAGGGCATACATAGAAATACATAAGAAAAATATAGCATAACCGTACCTGGCAATGGCACCCCCTAACACCTTCTCTGCCTGGTCTCCAATAACCTCCTGCCTTAGATAATATAGCATTCGTACCCGCAAGAGCACCCTAGATGAGAGGGAAGAAGAGCTGGCTCAGTAATAATGCAAAAACTTTGAGATGGAGAATGCTTTAGTCTTTGCTAATTCCCATCCTTACTTGTTACACTGATGTTTTAAATGCTTTTTGTAACTCTCATCTTGAAACAGAGTATCAGGATTATATTTCCGGATCCAATCTGCCTTATGGATATCAAAAGTGCTTTGTGACTTTACTTTTTTCCCCTTGCGTCCACGGGGCACAGGGATAGAAAGACCTGGGAAAGGGGAGACATTGAAGACTTGGATTGAGAAAAAGCCTTGGACCTGAAAAAGACTAGGTAACCTATAGAAATCTGAAAAGCAAAGAGTTGATAATTACCTGAATGATTCTGCAATTCTTTCGTCTTGCCATTTTCAGCGGGGCTAATTAAGTCCCAAATGAAGCCTTTGATATTTTCATCCCCACGATAGTGCAGAAGACAATATACAAGGATGGCCCGGCAAATTGTCTCCACATCTCGTTCAGTCATACGTCGCTTGAAGCGTCCATGAGACAAGATATCTCGCCACCGTCCCCAGCTAAAAAAACAGAAAACTGTATTAATATCTTCCTGGGCACTCCCAAAAGGCAGAAGACAAAAACATCTGGGAACAACATGGTAACAGAACAAATAGAATAAAGTTTTTTCCCCATTATCCCCTCTTTGGTCACAGCCTCCAATTGGAAGGCGGAGTGTCTATCAGGATGGAAATACACTATCTATAGGGGAAAAATGGGATCTTACCCATATACCAAGAGGTGCTTTTCCACCCGAAAACAGTCAGTGCGCCCATATGTATGATGACGGTCATGTCGGCGAGACCGTGGCCGCTCATCATCTTCACTTTCCAAATCAGAGAATTCCACTAGGTCATCATCTTTCAGAGTGCTGAAGTGGCGGGTCTGTTTTCGTACTCTAGGTGTGTCAATCACCAAGTTATTCTATGCAGAGAATAGAAGTAGAAGAGTAACTCTTTTCATGATATGGCAGTGGGAAAGGAATTAAGACAATTATGGATTGAAACAGACTTGGATATAACATTTATAGATACTCAAAGAAAGATTTTTTTTTTTAGGACATGCAAAATATAGGGTCTGAGGAAGCAAAGTTCAGTGGTAGATATCTAGGTAGTTTTCTGGGGAAGCAATGTTCAGTGGTAGATATCTAAGTAGTTTTCTGGGGCTTACCATGCAGAAATTTTTACAATGGCTCTTATACACAATACACCACCATACACCAAGATCAGCATCAAAGAATCAAAGTAGCTACAAAGATTCCTGAAAGTAATGTGTCTTCTATAATACTTTCTAAAAGAAAAGTAAGCTTACCTTGCTATTAAGTAGATCCATGTCTAGGTCAGCCTTCTTGGCCCACTTTTGCCAAAAGTTGGGGTCATCCAGAGAAATATCAGTCCTATTTTCAGAAGCAACAAAGCTTGCCTAGTGAGGAACAAAGGGACAAAGTAGGCTATAACACTTTTAAAGCAATGGGAAACCAGTACCTACATTTAAAAAATCTATATAGGGATGCCTGGGTGGCTCAGTGGTTGAGTGTCTGCCTTTGGCTCAGGGTGTGATCCCGGAGTTCCGGGATCGAGTCCCACATCGGGCTCCCTGCATGGAGCCTGCTTCTCCCTCTGCCTGTGTCTCTGCCTTTTGCTCTCTCTCTCTCTCTTCCGTGTGTCTTTCATGAATAAATAAAATCTTAAAAAAAATAATTTAAAAAAAATCTATTTAAATTCTAGAAGATTCCTCTACTGCTGCTTCCTTAGCATTTGGCACAGACAGGACATACCTTGGCGAAAGTTGAACCCTTTCCTTCAGATTCAATGGTGATGGTTGTGGTTCGTCTTAACAAGATCTGGTCAATGTCTTCTTCACAAAACTTGGAGCCCTCATCATCTTCTTCCATTATGGCTGCATATGCACCTTTTCGTAAGAGATCTTCAATCTCCTTCTTGGAGAACTGTTGGATCTGCAAAATCCAGTAGTAAGATGAAAAAACTAACAAGAGAATATTATCGAACCATATCATAATAATTTAGTTCATATTTTAATAATAATTAAGAATCCAAACAAGGTGGTCAGATTCCTGTGCAAAAAAATAGCTTTCTTTCCCTCTAACACTATGACCAGCCAAAAATATATTATAGACTAAGAGGACTCACTCCAGTAATGTTGCCATCCCGACCACTCATGGACTGAAGCACAGCTTTATCCAATCCCAACTTGAGGCTAGCTTTATCAAACATCTCTCTCTCGTAAGAATTACGAGTGATGAGACGATACACCTTCACAGCTTTGCTCTGCCCAATTCGATGACACCGTGCCTGGGCCTAGTTAAAAAGAATTGGAAAGAAAGAGCCAAGTTAACATAAAATTGGGGCGGGGGCAGGGGATTCAAAATACCAATTCACGTCTATAAAGCAGCCATAAGATCAATTCAAAACCAAAAGTTAATTTCAAGATGAAATTATCATCCCACCAAGTATACCAGGGGTCAGCAAGCTATGGTCTGCACAGCTACATGTTTCTATAAATAAAAGTTTTTACTGAAATGCAACCCCACTTACTGATATACATATTGTCTATGGCTGCCTTTGTGCTCCAAGAGCAGAGGTGAATAGTTACAACAGAGACCGTATGGTCCACAAAGCCTAAAACATTTACTACGTAGCCCTTTACAGAAAAAGTCTGCTGCCCTCTCAATGAAGATTGCCTCCCTTAAACCTCTCAGTGGAGACCGCCACCCTTAAACTAAGTAAACAATTCCATACTCTTTGAAGGACAAATCTTTCTAAGAGATCCTGATCCTGTTGACAAACCTCTTAGGTTAAGGTAGTTAGCCCCTAGGACAATGATTTCCTCTACCTGCAGGTCATTTTGTGGATTCCAGTCTGAATCAAAGATGATGCAGGTATCAGCAGCGGTGAGATTAATACCGAGTCCACCAGCCCGGGTGCACAGCAAGAAGACAAAGCGGTCTGAGTCAGGCTTGCTGAAGCGGTCAATAGCTGCCTGTCGAAGGTTACCTCTGACTCGCCCATCAATTCGCTCATATAGGTACCTGTATAGCAGTTACAGAAAAAAGTTTAATTAGTCAAGCAGAAAGAGAGACCAAAAAAGATTAGGATCATACCAGTATCTCTGTATTTAGTTGACCAAAAACCTTATCAGCAAGTTGAGAGTGAAAACCTTAAATACCTCTTTTATCCCAGTCCTGGCCAACTTTAAATAAACCTGACCCTCCTACTTTTGCAGTTTTATAAAGCTACAGAAAACACAAGGCAAGGGATGGATGTCTTTTTTCTCACCTCCTCTGGATTAGATAATCCTCTAGGATATCTAGGCAGCGTACCATCTGGGAGAAGATCAGAACTTTATGGCCACCAGCTTTAAGTTTCGGGAGTAACTTGTCAATAAGAACCAATTTGCCAGCTGAACGAACCATGGCCTGCAAGTGGAAGTCATGAGGTATAATATGGCAAGCTTCTCGAAATTCTGTTAGGATTTTTTCTTCTGCACCTGCCAAAAGAAAAATCAAACTTGATGGTGAGATCCAGAGAAACATACTAAGCTATAGTTTACTTAGCAGAGATAAGGAAGCAAAGTTACCTAACTTTAGAAAAACATTTTCTCATAGAGAATTTGAGCACCCAAAAAGTCCTACTAAATAATCTTCAACTGTGTTATACAAAATACTGCAAATAAGTCAGACCTAAGATTATAATTGGATAAAACATATGTAACAATGAGAACTAGGCTAATACATGCAAACAACTATTACCATCCTACTGGCATCCCAAACAGAAACTACAAAATAGAGTACCAATGAGGACACTTATCCAAGAACAGAATGACTTGAGATCTTCTGCATGAAATTCTAAACAGCAAATCCCATATAATTTTGAAGACTATGGAGGATCAAGGGGGAAGAAATAGAAAAAGACATTCCACATAAGAATTGTTTTAAAAGAGGGGTGCTTGGGTGGCTTAGTTGGTTAAGTGTCCAACTCTGAATTTCAGCTCGGGGCAGGACCTCAGGGTGGTAAGATTGAGTCTCGCATTGGGCTCTACACTCAGCAGGGAGTCTGCTACTCTCCCTCTGCCTATGTCTTGCTTCTGTCTCTCTCATGAATTAATGAATAAAATCTTAAAAAAAGAAAGAAGAAGAACCCCCCCTTCCCTCCCAAAATTAGGCTGGAACAGTCAATGTATCCACTGTTCCTGAGGAATATCATTAGAAAGTAAACACAGGTGATACAGAAATGCAGGTATTGTCCAGGAACTCTCTCACCATTGATGAGGTAAGGGTGGTTGCAGCACTTGCGCAACTCCATCATTGTATTGAGTAGATTAGGCATGTTAGTATGACCTGCTCCTTTGGAAAGGAAGGAGAAATTCTTCTCCAAAATAGCCCGATAATATTTCTTCTGGATGTTGGTCAACTCTACTTCAATGATAGTTTCCTGTTTGGGTGCTAGGTTTTTTTCAACATCCTCTTTAAGTCTTCTTAGCATCATTGGCTTGAGAATGGCCTGTAGCTTTTGAACCTGTGCCCAGGAGAGAGAAAAGAAATAAAAACTATGAAGACAAACATTTTTACATTATGTGGAAACATGAAGAAATACAATGAGAGCTTTCCATTATCTGAAAAATGTGGATTTTGCCACAAATGATGTAGGCACAAGGTTATAAGAAGGAGTTGAGAGTTCCTTGCAGCCTATGGCAATAGATGTGTGCCTAGTACAAACTTTACCTTTTTGTCTAGATGGACTTCCTACCTGTTCCTCTGTCTTGAGATCTCCAAAGTCCTTGAGGAACTCTGACTCCGAAGGAAACTGTGATGGTTCCAAGAAATGAAGCAAGCTGAACAGTTCCTCCACAGTATTTTGCAATGGCGTTCCCGTGAGTAGCACTTTGTGTTCCTAGAAATGGAAAAAACAAAACGAAACAAAAGGTAAAACTCAAAAACACAAAGGACTTCTGGGGTTTTCTATCAAGTATATAACTTTAGCTTTAATTTCTTTATCTATACAAATTATGGGAATGGACCAGATTACTATGTTTTCTTTCACTTGCTCCCTCTTTTGATAAACACAAAACAAAACAAAACAAAAAACCCACCTGATATTTAACAAAAATTTAAATAGTATTACAATTAAATAAATATGCAAAATATATTTTTTTCCAATTACATATGCCTTTCCACACTCAAGTCCCCACAGATATCCTAATATGTCCCCGTCTAGGGAATGTACCTGTGCTGGATTAAATATGGCCATTAATTCTTTGTAGTTCCTCCTATCAAGGTTCACCCCTTGAATCTGGGCTTGCCTTGTGGCTTGCTCTGACAAAGAGAATGTAGCAGAAGTGATATTGTGTGAGTTTCAGAGCCTATACCTCAAAGGCCTTGCAACTTCTGCCTTTGCCCTCTCTGGATACTGCCCTGACTTTATCATGTTAAGAAGCAAAGTCTGGCCTACTGGAGGATGACAGGTCATGTGGAAGATGACCCAGGAGCCCACCAATCGCCAGCTACAGCCACATTACTGACTAGAGACAAGAGTGATGGCCTAGCTGAGCCCAGCCCAAGTTGCTGAACTAGAGAATCATAAAGTAATAGGTGTTGTTTTAAGACATTAAGTTTTTGAAAAAAAAAAAAAAAAAAAAGACATTAAGTTTTTGGAATTTTGTTATGTAGCACCAGGTAACTGAAACAATATCTCACCTCTCCACCTAAGTCAGAATTACTAAATATAATTACCTTTCAATTCTAAAATTTATAGGACTTTAATATGACTTTCAGATGTCCATTCCCATAAGGCCATACCCACCACCCAATACTAAGATTCTGATTTTCTTTCTTCTAAGTTATATAATTCCACAGGGAATTAGGGTTATTTTTAATTCCAGGTGTTTCTGCTCATAAGTCAATGTAAGGTACTCACCAGGTCCATGTGCTTGAGGCTATCAAGCAGCTTGCAATTACGGTTCTTTAGTCGATGGGCCTCATCAATGATGACACACCGCCATTCAATCTCACGAAGCTCAGGACAGTCTGACAAAATCATCTCAAAAGTGGTGATCAGGGCATCAAACTTGTATGCGCCTGGGATGAGGCGCCCCTAAGCATGAAGGCAATAAAGTTAAGAAAAGGCCTAATATGCACCTAAATGGTGACCTCCTCTGCATTACACATTCTCTTTTCTATATTCAGGCAGGCTCAATAAGAAATATAAACAGCACCATCACCCATCTCTGCTGCTGTTTATCTTCCTGATAAGTAGTACCAAATCACTTAATATAAGATACAATGTCTCTTCAAGATACTCAGTTTCTTGGGAAAATGACAGACCTCAATGCATGAAGCTGGACAATTTTGACTCTGCTGTATGCATAGCTCATCATGTATCTCAGACCTAGATTTTTTTGTTAGTTAACAATGAAATCCACAAATTTGGGCACTGTTGAAATATACAAGACAAAACTGAAAGTGAAATAGGTAGTATCTGTTCCTGTCTAAAAATGGACAGAATTAAATCAGTTTAACAAAATTAAAAGCAGCAAAATATGATTAAAAGAATGAATAATTCAAATTTTTATTTTTAAATTTGTATAGAAAAAGGAACTAATCTTGATGTAAATTTTAGTAGATGTAAACAAAAAGAGAGAAAATGGCTTAATTTCATCACCTCAATACTTGATGAAACCTTTATTTAAAACACACGTGTTCATAAATAAAGTCAGAACTTCCACTGGATCAAAATGTCCACTGGATTAAAAGAGCAAAAGTTAAAGAAAAAATTTCCCATGCAACCTAGACAAAATGCCATAAATCACCATAGGAAACCTCAATAAAAGTCTTTTATTCATATAAAAGCCTCTAAAGTATCAAATACCTTGGCCTCTCTAAACCATTACATTCCCATGATCTACAACTCACCCGTGAATCTTTGCAGTACATTTCATATTGCTGAATCATCTGACGGCTTGCCAGACTGCCATGGTATACAATAGTGTTCATTTCTGTCCATGTATTGAATTCTCGCTCCCAGTTAGTAATTGTGGACAGTGGGGCAATGACCAGGAAGGGGCCATGGATGCCCACATTATATACCTCCTGCAAGAAGGCAATGGACTGGATAGTTTTGCCCAGTCCCATCTCATCAGCCAGGATACAGTTCTGCCTGAAGATTCATCATGGAAAAAGAAAAGCATGTCAAAAGATACCATCTTTTAAAAAGTATGTAAAAAGGAAATGTTTCAACAGCGAACAAATAAAGTAATTCCAGACCAAGCCTACATTTCATGGGCCTACTCTTTTCTGTACCTGTTATACCAATTAAAGAGCAGCCAGTTGACCCCTTCCAACTGATATTCCCGTAACTGGTTTCTGTTTTTATACTCATGTGACAGCTCCAACTTCTTCCAGGCACTTGCCTGTGGACGATTCTACAAAACAGAAAATCTGAGTAAGTGGGGTGAAGCCACTAACAAAACGAGGCAAACTTACTAGGTAGTTCTGGTAGTTAAACTTTGATTCAAAACCATGAGTTGAAAACGTCTAAAATATATTCAAATTCATGAGTTCATAATAAAGCTTAAACTAAAATGAAGTTTTAAAAACTAAAAAAAGGGATCCCTGGGTGGCGCAGCGGTTTAGCGCCTGCCTTTGGCCCAGGGCGCGATCCTGGAGACCCGGGATCGAATCCCACGTCGGGCTCCCGGTGCATGGAGCCTGCTTCTCCCTCTGCCTGTGTCTCTGCCTCTCTCTCTCTCTCTGTGTGTGACTATCATAAATAAAAAAAAAACAAAAAAAAAAACTTTAAAAAAAAAAAAAAACTAAAAAAAGAGGAAAACCAAGAGAGGAAAAACCCACTGGTCACTTTTGGAGCATGCTAGAGTACTTCATTATTTTGAAAACTGAGAATAAAGAGAGAAAAAAAGCATTTATCCTTCTTTCCTATACCATCTGTACCTCAGAGTAACCAAATAGCAGGGGAATCATATTTCTTTTTTTTTTTTTTAATTTTTATTTATTTATGATAGTCACACAGAGAGAGAGAGAGAGGGGCAGAGACACAGGCAGAGGGAGAAGCAGGCTCCATGAACCAGGAGCCCGATATGGGATTCGATCCCGGGTCTCCAGGATCGCGCCCTGGGCCAAAGGCAGGCGCTAAACCGCTGCGCCACCCAGGGATCCCCATATTTCTTTTTTTTTGTTTTTGTTTTTTGTTTTTTTTTTCCCCATATTTCTTTTTATAGAAAATTCTGGCTAGTAAATAAAGACACGATACAATTAAAATAACATCTTTGAGATCCTTATAGGAATAAGCTGAGGCAATGGATCATAAATGGCTTATATCACAAAAGAAAACCTGATAGAATCACCCATGAAGTAAATTTAGTGGTCTCCCTTCCCCATTTGATGAAGTCTTTATTTAGGAGAGTGGTAGCTAATGGAACTGTGTCTATGATGATGTTTTAGATCTGCCACTAGCCACACGTGACTACTGAGCATTTGAAATGTAGCTAGTGGCTACTGTATTAGCACAGTGCTAAAAAGTTCCAGTGGACAGCACTGTTCTGTATCTAACCATTTATGTAAAATATAAGGGACAGAGAACATGTTAGAAGGTTCCAATGGGGATGCAATTGGTAAACTTCAGACTATGGAAAACTCTAGAGAACAAACCACCTGATTTCTTCAAGAGAAATTGTAAAGAAGAGAGAGGAGATGGAGGGGAAAACTAAAATTAAGAGTCATTTGAGACACATTAACTGACAGCAATATATAAACCTTTATTCAAAATCCAAGCACTTTAACAAAAATTAGAAGATGATCAGGGAAATATATATAGTATTGGCTATTTCATGATACTTAGAAATGATTAAATTTTCTCAGGTGTAAAAATTGTATTAACCTTTAAACATAGACACTGAAATATTTACAGATGAAATAAAGGAATCTGGGATTTGCTTTAAAATCATCTGGTAAATGGGGCGGGGGGGTGGTGGTGACTACATGGCTCAGTCAGTTAAGCATCTGCATTCAGCTCAAGTCATGATCCTAGGGTCCCAGGATCGAACCCCATGTCATGCTCCCTGCTCTGGGGAGATGTGGGGAGTCCACTTCTCCTTCTCCCTTTGTCCTCCCGCACCCACTTGTGCTTGCTCTCTCTCTCTCAAATAAATAAAATCTTTTAAAATTACTTTATTAATTAATCTGGTAAATAGGAAAATGAGTAAATAGAGAAATACATGAAAAAAGATTGTGTGTCAATTGTTAAAGTTGGGTGGTTGATACATTATTTCTTTTACTTTTGTATACGCTTGAAAATTTCCATAATAAAAAGCTAAACAACATAAACTTCTACAAATAAAAAATTAAATCATTGCCTACACAGGCTTTATACTCTAAATTCAAATGTACTTACCACTCTTTTGAGTTCTGGGTGCCTTGACTGGATCCGTTTAAATTCTCGAATCTTGCCCTCATCAACATCCTCTTTCAGCTCCCATGTACTATCCTCATAAGGCAGAGAGCACCATTTCACCAGGTAGTAAATCACAGGCTAGGAGAGAAGAAGCTAAAGCCTTAATAAACAGATTCTGTATTCTCTGCTATGTTTAAAGGGTAAGATTTGACTACAGAATCAGATCACAGAGTGTTAATACGTAAAAAATGCTTTAAAAAAAAAAAGGCAGGCTGGAAACACCAACCATAGGCTCATCTGCTGAGACACTGTATACTATTCCTGGCTTTGATCATTTTTCCAGGCAATTTATCAGAATTTGTTCTAAAAGGTAGAGTTCTACCCTATAGTTTCTAGAACACTAAGCACTAAAACATCATGCTCATCAACCAAGCAAATGCAAAAAAATAAAATAAAAATTTTCCTTTATTATGTTGAATTAGGTTGAAACTAAAAGATACGGTTCTGCTCTGTTCTGCCGCCCTTGCACCAAATTTAATACAGTGGAAGAGTAGAAGCCAGGCTATTTTTCTAAGTGAGGAACAGATTAAACCCATAAGCTGAGCTTCTGTAACTGTGAATGCAGATGCTACTTCAAAGAGCAGTCATATGGTAATAAAGAGATTTCCCTGTGAGCTAAGAGATAACTAGGAGAGGTGTCACTGAAGACAGGTAACAAGAGGGAAGAGAGGAAAGTGCTGAAGCTTCAGCTAGAGTACTGCGTTCTATGGAGGTGTTCTGCTCCAAGTGATGGCGCAGTGACAAAATGGGTCCTCTTATCACTACTCAAGATGATCACTGCACTGATGGCATTTCTATTTTTCTTTTATATGAAACAAGAAGGATTAGATGGGCCTAGTATAGTCAACAAGAATCTCTATTATCAATTCATAGAATACCCTTAAAACAGCCAAAGAAATCTAAAGATATAAGCACCTTGACAGAATCACAGATCAAGGAATCCCTAGTATTAATCTAGTTGCTCTTTACTTTTTCCTTTATTATAATGACTCAGGTCAGTTTCTACATAAAGCCATTTGTCCAGGACAGGCATTTCCAGCATCATAACTTACTTTTCCAAGGACTTTATTATTTATAATAATGATTACCAGTATTAGGTCATGTAAAAGGATGACAAATTAAACTTATTTGGGGAGGGAAAAAAATGGGTACACAGAATGTTGTTATCCAATATTGGGAGCACAAGTTATAGTACCAAGAAACTAAAACATTCCGTCTGTCTTGTCATTTCCAACAGTCCAAAGATCAATTATTTTTGGAAGAGTAAAAAGTATGCTGGTAGAGAGCGTAAGATTTTTAAGGCTGAAAAGGCCGAGATCCTGAAAATGATGAGAAGAATTTAAATAATAGTTAACCTGTCCATTCTAATAACTGGTCCATTCCCCACTCAACTCCCGCTAATGAACAATGAACAGTAACTCCTCCCACTCCAACCCAAAAGAGTAGAATATATGTTATCTGAGGCATGCCTGTCAAGATTTGCAGACACTGAACTGTAATAGGCCCTGGACATCTAAGGTTCTGAGTGACCCTATTGGCTTATAAAATAAACTTGGAATTGCAGATGGAAGACTTTGGATTCTTAGGTCCTGTAAGGATAATGTATGGAAATGTGCCACTTAGCTTGTAAGTAAGCCTAGCTCACCACCTGGCATGACATTTGAATAAGGCTGTTGTGTTCTGTATTGGTTATTGGGTAAGCAGCAACCGTCAGAGGTGACAAACACTTAATGAAATGTGGCTCTACCAAGAACTGCTACTTGAAGTGAAAAAAAAAAAAAAAGTGAATGATGATGGTTCACAGTCTAAGTAAGTTTGAAATAAATTTAAAAGAGCCATGTTGAATTCACTATGGCTTAGATCTTCACAACTCTTATTTGGAAAATGAAAGTGATTTATGAAGCTGTATCAGTAGGTGTTTTATCATGTGTAAAATCTGCTAGCAGTGATTCTGAAATCAAGCTATGCCTAAGAATCCCTTGGAGAACCAACTTAAAAATACAGATCTCTGGGTCTTACCCAGAGACCAACTGAATCTGAAACTGTGGGAATAGGATCTCACAATCTGCTTAAAAGTACAGTCAAATGCAATAGGTTGGTTTTAATGATAAAGACGCATTTAACTGATGGTAAGTCCAAAAAATAATTCTCAACAACATGGAGAAAGCTAGGAGTCTGTGCAGGCATTTTATATTTATAAATGTGGAGATTTGTGAAGTATCCCTATGCCTCCCCCCTTCTATCACCCTTAACTGAATGTCGGGGTCTCCTATGTAAAATCTAAAAGAAAACAAGATCAAAGTGAAGAAGTACTTGTTAATACAGCTCCTGGTATTTATAAATGAAGCTCCAGGATGTCTGACTTTATGGGAAGCTTTCCTTTTAGCCTCTCTCCCTATTCCCTTATCTTCCCAATATCATTCTAAGGAGATCTCAGAAAAACTTAAAAATACCTTTTTGTCCAAGGGATTTTTCAGCCATATCTGAAAAATAAAGGATAGGCAAGAAAACCAGTAGAAATCTATGAGACCTTTAGTGTTCTTCCATGCTCCCAACTCACCTCTCCATTGTCCTTGTCAATACTGTGAGACTCATCCAATATCCTATCCACCTCTACATAGTCTGGATTGAAGGGCTCTTCATCCTAGAGGAGTTATGAAACAATCAATAAGATCAAAAGACCACTGTCCAGTAAACCCAATCTTCCACTCCACCTTTACGTGATGATCTTACTTCGAAATTTTTTTTTTTCTTTAAAAGACACCTTCACCAGGGAGTTCCCAATTTCTACAATACCAAATGCTAAAAACTTACCTAAGCCTGCACCCATCTTCTCAACTATTACCAGAGCAAGTGTCTCCTAACAGAGGCTAGTCTCTCCATACATGCTCTGGATTCCATCCCTTCTCATCTTCTTAGGAATCCCTCCCTACTGGAAATTTCCATAAACACACCAACGTACTCTACTATTTCACATCTTAAAAAGACCTCTTTTATTCTTATCTGCTTGCAACTACTTTTTCTGTTCTGCTTTCATACCCAAACTGTCCCAACAGTTTTTTGTTTTTTTTTTAAAGATTTTATTTATAAATGACAGACACAGGGAGAGAGAGGCAGAGAGACAGGCAGAGGGAGAAGCAGGCTCCATGCAGGGAGACCAACATGGGACTCGATCCCGGGTCTCCAGGATCACACCCCAGGCTGAAGGCGGTGCTAAACCGCTGGGCCACCAAGGCTGCCCCCAACAGTTTTAAACACAAGGTAGCTCTCCATGTCATCACCTCCACTGTCCATCCATTCCACTCTTCCTTCTACTTCTTTCACACAACTAAACTACTCTTGTCAAGGTCATTAATGATCCCAAATTGCCAAATATAACGAAACATTTCTGTCTTCATCTCACTTTACCTGTATAAAGTATTCCACAATTCCTAATTCTCTCCTTTAAGCACTGTCTTCCCTTGGCTTTTCTGATACACTATACTCTCATCAGTAGCCCTGCGCCCTTTATTTTGGTTTTTGTCAACTCTTGATCACCTTCGCTGGTTATTTTTCTTCTAAGTCACTGGTATCCAACTTTGGGTGGTATCTGAAAATAAATAATCCAGGCTCCAAAGAAAGGTCTCAAAGAAACTTTAAGGAAAACATTCTTCTTTCTTAAGACATCTTTTCCCCTTATTTTTTGTGATTTATCTTTTTCCTAATCTTTCTCCTGACATTCTGGCATACAGTTTCTTCTCCTTCACCTGGACCTCTAAATTTGGAGAATCCTTAAGCCTTGGTTCTGGGCTTATATCCATTCTATTATAGAAAGAATTTTTTTTTTTTTTTAAAGAACTTTAACAAGAAAATATAGATCAGAATGTATAGAAATTCCTGCCCACCCCACTGTGACTTTAGCCATTATTAAGGTTTTAATAACTATTTATATGATAAAATCCAAATTTTAATTGCAGCCTGAAAAATCGAGATTTGTATATGTATCTGCTTGCTAGAGATGTGTTAAGGAATTTTAAAGTTAACACAGTCTAAATTCTTGACTTTCCCCATATTGGCTGCTTTTAACATTTTCCACACTTTAATAAATGATCCCATCTCAACTCATTTGCTCGGACCACAAACCTGTTTATATAAGCCATCACACCAAGTCCTGTCAATTCTAATCCATCCATTCTATCCACTTGAAACCACTCTACTCTAAGCCACAATATTTCCTACTTAAAAATCTTCAACTGCTTCCTTACTGCTCATCATACTTTTGTGCTTCCTCTTCTTCAATCCATTCTCCAAAGTCTAGGTGATCTTTTAAAAGTGAACACTGGATTATGTTTTTGAACTGTTTTAGGTAATGTAACCATTTTCCTTTGCACCTAGAATAAAAACAAAACTAAAACCCAACTACTTAAAAGGTCTGTATGCACCTGCTTGCCTAAATTTCTGATATCATTTTGGACCATTCACTCTCTTTTGTTCATCAACTGCACTGTCTTTCAGTTCCTCAGCTTGTCTCAGGGCCTTCATATATACTGTCCCCCATGTCAGTGGTATTATTTACATGAGTTCATGGCCTTCCTCCTATTCATAATTCAATTCTCAGAGAAGTCTTCCCTAATTATCCAAAGTACGTGTTTCCTTCCCCTCCCCCTTGTGCTCTTTCTTTTTAGGCACTTATCACAATTTGAATTACTTTTTAATATTTCTCTCTTCAATTAGACAGTGAGCTGCATGAGAACACAGACCATGTCTGGTTTGTTCTCCATAGAGACTAGTACATAATAAAGGATGAATAAATGAATGATTTGGTTAAATGGTCTACCTATATATGGAGATTTAATTGGCACGAGTTAGCAAAGATTGGTTCAACAGTCATGAATTATACATCTAAAATATCAGCTGGAAGGAGATTACAGTTTCATTGTACATTTCACAAATTATGCTTTAAAAGAACATAGATGAAAAAATACAACCCGATTATTTTCATATAAAAAGAAAATTATAAAACTACATAGTCCTACTTGCCCTCTCCAGTTTTTTGCTAAAACTATGCATTTAGTTCCTTCCTTCCCTCAATCTTTCTTACTGTACCTTTTCCCCTTTAGCTCTAACAAACTTTGAAAAACAATCTGTCTTCTCAAGGCACCCAGTTTTATATTATAATAAAGATGAAAAATCCCAGTTTGGCAAAGACATATATGTGCACAAAGCCTTCAAAGCAAAATGGACAGTTAAAATATGGCTCAAGAGACCTTTATGCATGCCCTAGTGTTTAATCAGTAGCAAAAATGGATTTGGGAAATTAACACTCCTTTATCACCATCTCTTGTTATACTAGATTAGAAATTTTTGAAAATAAATGTTTTTTCCTAACAATACGATAGCTTATACCTACAGATACCACCAACTGCTACAGACTAACATTAGAAGAAAGCCTCAAGTGGATCAGTGGTCAGTTTAAAAATCCATCTTGAAAATATTTCCATGAACACTGAGCAAGTCAATACCAAAATATCCTAATAACTTATAAAAAGACCACATTTAGACCTGCTAAAACGAAAGCATGGGTAATTAAGTAAGGAAAGTCCAGTGATCAAAATTAAGACTTCATACCCATATATGCAAAGCAATTACTAATCTTTTTTTTTTTTTAAGATTTATTTATTCGTGAGAGAGACACAGAGAGAGGCAGAGACACAGGCAGAGGTAGAAGCAGGCTCCCTGCAGGGAGCCTGATGTGGGACTCGATCCCGGATTCTGAGATCATGCCCTGAGCCGAAGACAGAGGCTCAACCACTAGCCAGCCACCCAGGTGTCCCAATTACAAATCTTGAATAATCAGTCAAGATGGATAACCCCAGTAAATTTATGCTTCTATGAAATAAATGATAGGCGATACCTATTCCTAATTACCTCGTGGAAGAAGTGTCTCATCTGAGCCATTTTGGTTTTGAAGCGCTTTAGTTTTTGATGGATCCTTTTATCCTTCTCTAGTTGGGAGATGGTGGCCCATTCACAGTGTAGATAGGAGCTGAAGGGGATGGAAATAGCCAGTCATGGTGTGAGAAAAAGAACTGGTAGGCTAGATTTGGGGATAGCCAGAAGTAGGCAAAATGAGTACAACATACTTAAGCGGGGAGACAGATTCCTAGGTTAGTGTTTCTTAAGCTTGATTTTGGATACAAACACCTGATCTGGGGCAGGAATGAAAGTTCACATTTCTAACAAGCACCCAAATGACACTAATTCTGTTGGTTCACTGACCACATTCTGAGTAGCAAAGTCTTAACATTAGACTAAGGTATAGAGAACATCACAAGGGATTTTATCAGGAACCACCCCTTACCCCACCTTCCTGCTGGGAAATAGAAGAGTCATGCCAATTCCTAAACTTTTCTTTGAATAGACATTTTCCTCAATGAAAACAACAATTTGGGCTAGGAGACTATTAAAAGGGGATACATTCCCACCCGGGATAGACTATACAGGAGAACTTTTTACAACCCTGTGGAATTTAGGGTGAAAAGCTTTTTGCACAGATCACATACTAGTTCTTGTACTTGACAAAGAATTCTTCTGCCTCAGTATACTGTCCAGAAGGAAGCTGAGAAGAAAGAAATTATAGTTATTAATAACCTTATCTGTCAAAGGAAGAACCTTTAATTTTCACTATTCATGGCAGAGCTTCATACCAATGTCCCTAGAATATATCACTGAGGGGTTAAAGAACTAATCTAGTACTCCGAAATAAGAGATCTGATGGCTGTAGAAAATAAGCCTTTATCTATTTTAAACCAATAAGCAAAACAAGAGACAGTAAGACAGTTCCTATTTCTAGCTAACTTCCTCCACCATCTCATGATTACACTGTAGTAATCTATCCTAACATCCAAAGATGTTTATTAAATAGAGTGAATGCAGCATTATGGGCTGACATTAAAGGTTATAGCCTCACCTCCTTCTTCACAATCCGCATAGAAAGCACTTTGTCTACTATGGCTGCATCTTCTTCACTGGGATTCTCCTGTAGCAAAAAATGCAGTCAGTCAACACAGACTGCGAGGAGCAGAACAACCACTCATACTGCTTAAGTTCTCAGCTTACCACAAAGAACTGCATGGAAGGCAGAGTCTCGCCATCTGGTTCCTGCACTGGTTCAGGGAGGATAGGCTCAGTTTTTATTGGACCAGTTACATCCACTTCTTCTTCTTCTTCATCATCTGTGATCTTTATATCCAGATCCTCTGTATATTTTTTTCGCTTAACTTGGCGGTTTGAGCGTCTTTTCTGTAGAGGCAAGAATGGTAAAGGACTGTGTAGGTCTCTCAGAGAGAAAACCTTCAAAACTATTTGCCTATAGTCACATACTTAGATTTTACTCCAAAATCTCTATGAAAAATCAAGCCAGAAAGATAAAGAGCTTATTTATCAAATTATGCAATATCAAGCCATATAATTTACTTTATGTACCAAATACATATTAACTTGCTGAATTGTTTTTATCAAGAACCAGAACCCAGCTGAAAGCAACCCGGGTACTACTGTGAAGAAGCTCTGGTAAAATGAAATAGGACTCAACCTGCAGGGTGCAATGTGCTTTCCATAAGTTCAAGGGTGTAGATGTTTTGTTACTAACTTTGGTTTTTTGTTTTAGTTCTAAAGTTTTCTTTGTTTTAATAAATAGAATCATACTATATGATTACAGTATTGTTCTGCTACTTACTTATTTTTATTAACAATACTTCTTAGGTTTTCCGTATCAAGACATTTTAGATTTACATTATTCTTTCAAGTGGTTGAGTAAACATTTTTTTTAAGGTTTTATTTAATTTAGAGAGAGAGAAAGCACGTGAGTGTGTGTACATGTGTGCACACCAGTGGGAGGAGGGGCAGAAGGAGAAGGAGAAAATGTCAAGCATACTCCACAGTGAGCACAGAGCTGGACTTGGGGCTCAATCTCACAACCCCGAGATCATGACCTGAGCCAAAACCAAGAATCAGAAGCTCAACCAACTGAGCCACCCAGGCATCCCAAGTAAAATATTTTTTAACTAAGTAATTTAAGGACTACTTTGCAGCTCATGATACAAAACTGGGAAGGATAGGGAGATAAAATTGTTTTTCAATCATGATTATATCCCTGTGAAACCCAAACAAATTAAATGAATTACTAGACACAGAACTATTGAAATTAAGCACACTTCCCTGGCATAAAATCAATTGTTAAAAATAGCATTCTTAGGTTGCCTGGGTGGCTCAGTTTGTTGAGGGTCTGCCCTCAGTTCAGATCATGATCCCAGGATCCTGGGAACCAGCCCCTTATCTGGCTCCCTGCTGTACGGGGCATCTGCTTCTACCTCTCCCTCTGCTGCTCCCCCTTCTTGTGCTCTCTCACTCTCTGTCAAATAAATAAAATCTTAAAAAAAAAACTGTTCATATGTAGACTGAGTCATAAAATATAATGAAAGATTCTATATATGAAAACAAAAAGATCACTTATCTAAAGAATTAAATTTAGTAAGAAATATATAAAATCTATATGAAGAAAACTTTAAAACACTCCAGAAGGACTTAAAGAAGACTTGACTAAATAATAAAATACATTGTTTTGCAATAAGAAGACTTAGTTCTAGGGGCAGCCCGGGTGGCTCAGCGGTTTAGTGCCACCTTCAGCCCAGGGAGTGATCCTGGAGACCTGGGATCGAGTCTCATGTCAGGCTACCTGAACGGGGCCTGCTTCTCTCTCTGCTGGTGTCTCTGCCTCTTTCTTTCTCTCTGTGTCTCTCATGAATAAATAAATAAAAGATTTTTAAAAAAATATCTTTAAAACAACAAAAAAAGAAGACTTAGTTCTAATTATATACCTTACATAAATATGACAAAAGAAAATTAACTTTTTAATTAGATAAGCTAATCCCAAAAATCAAAGAGAGAAATAAACATTTAAGAATAACCAAGAAAGGGATCCCTGGGTGGCTCAGCGGTTTGGCACCTGCCTTTGGCCCAGAGCGTGATCCTGGAGTCTTGGGATTGAGTCCCACATCGGGCTCCCTGCGTGGAGCCTGCTTCTCCCTCTGCCTGTGTCTCTGCCTCTCTTTCTCTCTCTCTGTGTCTATCATAAATAAATAAATAAATCTTTAAAAAAAAACAAAAACAAAAACAAGAAAAATAGGAAAATTGTGCTTGGCCTTACTAGGTATTAGGACCCTAAAGATCTACACTAATTAACAAAGATTGGTACTTCTCCAAGAAAAGATAAACAGGTCAATGAAATAATGTCCAAATATAGACTAAAATACTTATGTGGATATAGAACATGGTAAAAATAGCACTTCTAACCAGTGAAGAAAAAGTAGATTATTCTATAAATGGGATTGGAAACAAATGGCTAGGCACATAGAGGCTGACAGAAACTAAATTACATAAAAGATTTCAAAAATCTTAAAAAAGATATAACATTTTTCCGATAGCAAGCATGGAAGTATTTTTTATAATCTAATAGTAGGAAAGGAAATTGACCAATTTTACCTTGCAAAAAATTTGAGAGACTATATCATAAAAAAGTTGAGACAAATAATAAACTGAGGAGGAAAACACCAAATGATCCATTTCCTAAGCATAGGATTATTTTGAATAACTAAGAAAAAGCTTCATAACATGTCAAAAAGATGGGCAAATAACATGAATAGACACTTAACACTTAGGGAAGAAAACTGGCTTTAAATGTAAAAAGACACTCACATTCATAATACAGTAAATAATTACAACTGCAAATGAAAAATAAACTGAAATAACTCCCCCCACACACACCTAACAGACTGGTAAAAATCAGAAAGTTGATCATATATTGAAAGAGGAACTTATACATTGTTGTTCAGAGTACAAACTGGCATAACCTCCATAAAAGAAAATCTGACGATACCCTTTGGGTCCAGAAATTCCACTTCAAAGATATCCTACAGATAAATTTGCACATGTATACAAATCTTTGTAGCATTCATTACCTGTAGTGGCAGAAGACCAGAGAAAACCTAAATGCCCATTAATGGAGGACTGGTTAAAAACAGTATGGTATATATATATAAATAAATAAATAACAGTATAGTCTAAATATGGAATACTACAGAATTATTTTGAAAAAATGGGGTCGTTGATAACCCCAAATACTGAAGATGTGGAACTGGAACTCTCATTACTGGCGAAAACGTAAAATGACACAATCACTTTGGAAGTTGGCAGATTCTTACAGAGTTATAATGTTTATATGTGCAACTACCCTATAGTCTATCAATCCTATTCCTTAGATTTAGCTAGGAGAAATGAAAATCTGTGCCCATGAAGTACTACTAAGACTGTTCACTGCAGCTGTTCATAATAGGGCCAAATTTGAAACAACCCAAATGTCCATCAATAGGAGAACGGATTTGCAGTTATTTATTTTTTTATTATTATTAGTTTGTTTTTAAGTAATTTCTACATCCAATGTGGAGCTTGATCTCACAATCCCAAGATCCAACAGTTGCATCCTCTACTGACTGAGCCAGCTAGGCACCCCTCTACTTTGTTCTTTTTAACTGCCATGCAGTTTTCTATCCTGTGGATTTTCAGAATTTTGCTATTGCAAATATTGCTGCAATACATTTGCATCATTTCATACTTTTGAGAGTTCCCTATGTGCAGAATCACTAAGTCCAAGGGTATTGATATTTAAAATTTTATTACATATTGAAATACTAACTTGCCAAAAAGATTGCCTCAATGTTCCCATCAACTGGGTGAAAGATCTGGTTCCTTAACTCCACTGTCAACACTGGCATTACCACTTTTTATGGGCTGACTTATGCCCCCTAAAATTATTATTTTTTAAAGATTTTATTTATTTAAGAGTGAGAGAGAGAGAGAGAGAGAGAGCATGCACACACTGGGTGGGGGATCCAGGGAGGAGAAGCTGACTCCCCGCTGGGCAGGGAACCTAACAATGGGCTTGGTTGCAGGACCTGGGATCATGACCTGAGCTGAAGGCAGACACTTAACCAACTGAGCCACTCAGGTGCCCCAACCCCCCCCCCCCGCCCCAAGTTCTTATGTTGAAACCCTAATCCCTAGTACTTCAGAATGTGACTGTATTTGGAGACAGAGCATTAGAGAGGTGATGGAGTTAAAATGAGGCTGGTAGGGTGAGCCCTATTTCAACTTGAATGGTATCCTTATAAGAGGACATTTGGACACATAGAAAGACACTAGGGATGTTTGCACTGAGAAAACACCAATGTAACGCCATAGTAAGAAAGCAGCCATCTACAAGCCAAGGGCAGAGGTCTGAGGTAACCAAATCTGCTGTCCCCCTGATCTTGGACTTCTAGTTTTCAGAATTGTGAGAAGATAAATTTCTGCTGTTTAAGCCACAGTCTGTGGCATTTTATTATGGCAAGCAACCCTAGCAAACTAATACATCACCTTTTAAAATTTGTATTTCTTGTATTACAAAGATTTGCCTTCAGTTTGTCTTTTGATTATTTAACAATTTAACCCTTTATTTCATTTAACATACACATATAAAACTCTTTCTATACTCACTTACCATGAGCTAAGTACTGTTCTATGTGTTTAATAAATGCTTCCATTTAATCGTCCTAATCACCCTACTTGGTAGGCATTATTATCTGCATTTGAGAGATAAGGAAACTGGGGCACCAAGAGGTTAAATAAACTTGCCTGAAGTGACAACATTAGTAAATAGTAGAGTGGAGAACCAAGGAATTCTTGCTTCAGAGTTTAAGCTCTTAACCATTATGTTATTTGTAGATTTTCTGTTATACGTGCAGAATTTTTGTATAGTCAAATGTATCAATTGTTCCATTTATGAATTCCAAATTTTAATACCCTCTTAGAAAGATCTAACCTACCTGATAATTATTTTAAAAATCCATACATGTTTTATAGGAAGTTCATGATTTCAAGATTTACATTTGGATCTTCGATTAAACTAATATTTGTGTAAGGAGTGACACAAGAAATCCAGAGGTTTTTTTTCTAAGTGGGTAGCCAGCTGTCCTAACTTCTTGAATATTCTTTCCATTGATTTAAAATGGCATTTTAATTCACATACTAAATTCTCATAACTATTTGAATCTATTATTGGTACTAACGTTATTTCTTCTCGAATTCCAAACTCCTAGTAATTATTATTTCATACTATAATGTCTGTTAAATCTAATTTTTGCCTCATTTTCAATTGTATCTTGGCTATTCTCACATGCTAATTTCTCCAGAAAAATCCGAGTATCAGTTTGCCAATGTACTGAACGCGTATCAAGAAAGAGGGAATGCATTTCTAAGTATTAACAGCTAGAGAAGCACTTAAGGTTTGTGAAGTACAAGCCTCCATTTACCAAGGAAAAATTCAGACACAGTAGCTAAGTAAATTGGTCAGGCTCATAGTGCTACTTAGAAGTATCATGGGTCTCCTGAATCTTAATACCAGGTTCTTTGTGTGGTTGGAAACCAGAGCCAAAGGTGACGCCTTAAAGCAACAATCAGAGACAGAGGACTAAACTTCTGGTCCAGCTTCTTTTATTCTCTTCCAATGTTTCTCATCTTCAAAAGGTTGGAAAAAACAATGTGCCTAAGCACTCAGTTCACAGAGTCAGAACCCTGAAGTGTAGAAAAGGTAAAGCAAAAGGACAGATGGACAGTTCTAAGAGAAACCAAAGTACTGACACAGCCATAAAAACAACCATGCAGTATAATTTCATACTTGCTTAGTTTTTGAAACACTGGGATTTCAGAAAATGACGATTGCTATTGTATAGCATTAGTATTGTACAGTAATATGCTTTTTGCCTGAAAACCCCCCAAATTTAAAAGACACATGACCAGGTCTCATTGCTTTTACCTTTTATCCCTACCTTTCTTTTAGAAAAAGTCTTGAAATGTGCATAGCCTTATAGTTTCTTGTATCTATTCCTGGTTTGTCTGTCAGAATTAAACTTGATTTTTCTAATTTCTTTCAGGATCCTTTTACCTGAATGCTGCTTTCTTCATCTTCCCGGGGTGACTGGGCAGGCATGACTTCTACATCTGAATTATCAGATGAGGTATTACGCTTTCTCTTCTTACCCACCACAGGGGTGATGGTACTAAGAAGGAAAAACCAAATTCATTTCAGTGAGGGCCAAATTCAGTTAGGAAAAGAAAAATATAATTAATCTAAACTATCATATCTGAAACTTCCTAACAGAAGTGTTTACTTTTTCAGTCAGTAGGACACACAGCTATGGAATAAGGTGTTTGAAAAATAGAAGATATTCAGGTTTCTAAGCCACTGGCTGACCTTTACACTAGATTTGACAAATCTTTGCTACTACTGTAACTCACAAATACCTGAAGGAAGGTGGCATAAGACAGCAGAATAGATACTGGCCCAAGAAATACAAGACCTCACTTCAGTTCCAGTTCTGTCACTAGATGGACATTAGCTTCCTTATTTATAATATAAACACTGATGGTAATACCTGGCCTGAGAGTTGTTGAGGATTAACTATGGCAATATGAATTTTTTTTTAAAAAGCTGAAAAATCCCTTCCAAATATAAAGCATGATTATAATTCCACCACAAAGCCTAAAGAATCCTAGGGAGTAGAAGCTAAGGAGAAAGGAGTAAAGCTACACAACATGGAAGGGAAAGAAAAGACACCCAATTGTGATAAGCCCTGGTTCTGTCAACACTGTTTAAAGCTGACAATGGTTGCTAAAATCTCTAATTCACAGATGAAATATAAGAACAGGGCAGCTACATCTCCAGCAGCTCTTTTACTGATGTGGGTGGTAGGGGGATAGTGAGAAATCTTTTTCACACTTTAGTGATACAAAATCAGGAAGATGTATAAAAACATTCAGCTTTTCAACATAACCCCCAACACAATAATTGGCTATCTTTCCTGTGCCTTGTTGTTTCTCTTTCAAAATATGCTAATTTGCAAATTTCGGTTTAACAGACCATATAAACATTGGGACAGAGAAAAGAAAGCCCTTATTATCTTCTATGATAGACAGATCACCTTGAACCATGTAGTTGCTAAACACAAGTAGCTCCTAGGGACCTGGGTGGCACAGCTGGGTAAGCTTGACTCTTGGTTTTGGCTCAGGTCATGATCTCAGGGTCTTGAGATCAAGCCCCATTTCAGGCTCTACAATGAGCATGGAGTTTGCTTGAGACTCTCTTACTCTGCCTCTCCCTCTGCTCTCTCTCAATCTCTCTCAAATAAATAAATAAATCTTTAAAAGCATACACACAAGTAGTTCTTCTCAAAACTATTTTTTTTTAAAGATTTTATTCTCTTAAGTAATCTCTACACCCAACATGGGGCTGGAACTCACAACCCCGAGATCAAGAGTCATATGCTCTACCAACTGAGCCAGCCAGGCACCCCTCAACACTAATCTAAAAATAAGTACGCTGCCCTCAAATGTCCCAACAAAACAGCAAAGGGTTGTACTCACTTCAGCTTACTTTTGCCTTTAGTTTTGGAGGTACCAGATGTTTTGCTCTTCTTTGGCTTTTCTTCCTTGAGCCTCTCCCCACTGCTCTTCTTCCTGCGTTTCTTCTCACCTTCTTCCTCAGGCCGAACACTAGGCAGTTCATCCTCATTTAGGACTCGAGGTATGTTCTGCTCACCCCGGGCACGGGCCCTAGCAATAGCTTCTGCTACAATCCGATTGGCTTTCTCTTGCTTCTTCTGGTGCTCTAGCCTGCGGTTCTCCTCCATTCCTATCTTGCCCCCCGTGTGAGGAGCAGAGCTTGCTGGTGAAGACAAAGCTGCCACTTCACTGGCACTTAGAACTTTCACTACGGAGAGCCCAGAAGAGGCCCCTTGGGAAGAGCCAGCCTACAGAAATAAAGACGCTAAAATTTCAACATGCTTGTGACTAAATGGCCTAAATAAAACCCAGCTCTAAGGCAGATAGGCTAGAAACTTTCCATCTCTAATTCCTCAAGAATGAGATTCAGATCAAGTCTTACTGAACTTGGACACATTAGCAGAAAAAAAGTGTTTAGTGGGAAAGGGATGAGAAAAGGCAAGAATTGCGCCAAATTAAACTTCAGTATCCTTTAGCCATGCTCCTCATGTCAATACACATCTCCATTATTCTAGAAAATTTTCAAACAATACAGTCAACCTTAAACTCCAGGCCAAAAGTAGGGGAAAAAAAAAAAAAAAAAACTATTTAGTTTCTTGGTGGGGGTAGGGGTGGGAAGAGTGATAATCACTTGATCTCTTTAAGACAACTTTATCTTTCAAATGAAAGAATATTGCCAATCATTTTTACTCCACAACAATATTAGGAACAGAATGTAAATGAAACAGCCCAAAGACAAACCAGATAAATCATCAATCATCTCTTATCCTAAAGCTAACAATAACCCTCAAAACTTTTCATATACTTAATACAAAGTTTCCATGGGTAAAAGAAGTAAAAGCCTGTATTTCAGTTCAGAGGCATGACTCCAGTGACCCCACATTCAACAATGAGTGGTTGCTAAGGGTGATAGCAAAGGGCCCAGGGGTCTATCCTCCTTGCTACCTGTAGAAGTCTCACCTGTGGCTGCAGCACCACCTTGAGTGGTACCGAAAGTCTTTGTCCTGGGCTTTGTCCTGGTCCCATTATCTGAGCTTGCTGCACAGAGGAGAGAGTCACTGGTTGGGTTGAGGGTGGTGGTGGCGGCTGCGGTTGCGATGCTGGCGGCTGTGGTACAATCTGGATTTTCTGCTGTGGCTGTTGCACCTGCAGCTGGATAGTTACTACTTTGGCAGGCTGCCCCTGAGCATTCTTGGCTTGAGTCAGGGCTGCCAGCTGGTTGCCCTGTAACACTATCTTGCCTGGTAGACTCCCTAGTACAACATGCCGGTGTCCTTGGGGACCTCCAGACTGTGGCTGCTGGAGGACCAGGGTGATGCGTTTCGATTCACCCTAGAGTGAAGAAAGGAAATTGCAAGAGAGGTACAACATTAAAGAATGGTATACTCTTAAATATTTGTGCCAGTTTTCCTCATCCTAGAACCATAAAAATTGAGGGTCAAAAGACATAGCACAATTTATTTTGTTCATCCTCCTATCTGTCCTGATTGAGTCTTCTCTGGAACACCTCTGCCCAGTGGGTATCAGGCCTATTTTGACAAACTCCTGATGCAAGGCTATCTTCTAAGGTAGTCATTCCATTTCCTGGCAGTCTATTAGAACAAAAGTCTTTATAATCCACCTCCTCATAGCTTCTTTCCACTGGTCCTACTTACTTTTAATACCACCCAAGGCCCAAACTCTTTTGGCCCTTTAATCAGAGGCTAGGACCTCCATTTTCTTACAATAGAAACTAGACTTTTCAGTGGATAGAGGAGGACAGTCTCAGTAATAAGAACAGGAAAACATACACATAGCTTCTGTAAGTCTTGCAAATATAAATAAATAATGACTCTTTGTTCCCACAGCATCCAGTATTTCTCATAAAACTTTGTATCATACAGTATTGTGAATTCGTTTAATGTCTGCCTTCTTGGCAGACCATGAGCTCTGTAAGGACAGGGACTGTGTCTGTCTTGTTCACCACCAGCTAGGCACAGTGTAAACATACAATAAGAGCTCAAAAAATATGTCAACATTAACTGCTTCCACCTAGTAAGTAGTAAGCATGTGGCTGTCAACACTAACTGATTTTTTAAAGCAAAGGTAGAATTTAAACAGGATTCCTAGAGATAGGTCTTGTGCTCTCTTCTCACAGTTGCTGGGCCCTCTACTAAACCAAAATTCACCTCCCCCTTTCACTCAAGTCACCTGGGTAGGTGTAGAGGTCAGTGTAACTGCAGGCTTCAGTGGGGGCCCTGTGGCCCCAGGGTTTCCAGCAGGAGCTGAACCCTTAACTGGCTGTAGGACCAGCTGCTTTACTGGTCGGCTGGGCTGGACAATGCGCTGAACAGTAGCCTGGTTCCCAGGGACCTTGGCGGCCAACACTGTATTACCAGAGACAATGGAAACACCTGGTCGAAGGGGAGTGCCGGTTAGCACTTTGGTAAAAGTAACTTTTCCACCATTGGCTGTGCCAGCCACTAGGGGCTGAGCTGTGCTGGTGATACCTTGGGCCTGAATTTGTGCCACATGGGCACCAGTGACTGAGGAGCTTGGTGGGGCCTTAAGGATAACGATCTTAGGGGCTGACTGAGGTGGTTGCCCTCCAGCACTACTGGAGGAGACAGCTGTGGCAGAGACACCCATGAAAGGATTCCCTTGGCTCAGGATCTCCTGGCTCTTGGAGACCTGCAAAAGTCCTGATGTTGGCGTCGGTGTCTGTAAGACAGGTTGGGCTGGCTGCTCCTGGCTGACGGGCTGAGTGGTATAATCATGCAAAGTTAAAGATTCTGGAGCTGGAGCTGCTGATTCTTTGGGAAGTTCTGTGGGGGCTGTCTCGTCTGGTGGGGGGACCAGGTCACTTGCTGATGAATTCCCCACATCACCACCTCCACCATCCTGGTTCATCTGATCCAAGGAGTCCAGAGAGCTTGGCAGTCCAAGGGCTTCCTCAATGGGGTCTTGTGTGACCTGGTTGAAGCTGTCATCAGTCAGAGAGTCCAGGCCAAATAAATTTGGGTCATCAAACAGATCCATGATGGGGTCTGCCATCTTGGGAAAGCAATGGAGGGTACTTCCCCAAGGTCTAAGGAGGGAAGGGGAGGGGGGGTACTGGCTCTCCCCTCCCCTCCCCTATTAAGAAAAAAATGTACACAATGGAAGAGGACTACTCTTCAGGTAAAGAGGCAAGAAACAAGTGCATGTCAGATTGTCCTGACCTTCATGGAGCAAGATGGCTAGGTCTTCAGAGGAAGATGGTGAAACTCCTGTTGTGAGAAGACAAATGAAAAATAAGCAAAGTTGGTGACCTCAAGGAAAACTTCTCCTTAGGTACTACCCTTAATATCAACTGGCATCAAAATAACAAGAAGACGGAAATGTGAGGTAATCCGAGGACAGAGACAGAGCAGAAAGCACACCCACATTTTTGCTTCAAACTAAAACTATAAAAGAAATAAACCAAACCCCTTTTTGGACTCTTACACCTACACACTCTGAAGTTTCTGTCTGTCAAGATCTCTCAGTCATCCCTGTCCGTTTCTTTTTACCATTATCATTCTTAGGCAGAGATCAGGGAGTTTAACATTCACTCACCTTCTACTTCAGGTTAAGCTCACAGAACTTAACAACATTCCAGTAGCATTTCAATGACTGGAGGTAATGCTTTCTGAACATACTGCAGTCCATACATTTCCCTTGTATTTTAGATGCTTTTACTCACTACTGGCAAAAATAACCACTTTTCACTGCAGTACAATCTCGCTACACTTACTGTGTACCTTCATCCAGGAAGTTTCCTAAATGTTATTCTAGCTAACATATCACTCTATACATACTATTTCTGTGACGTCCCCTCCCCCTTTCTCGTATTTAAGATAAAAAACTTCCTTTGCAAGAAGTTCAAACAACTGTACATTTTAGTTCCACTTATATTCCCAACTTTCTCTGTCACCGCTTCCTATATATACCCTACATTCCAGGCCAGCCAGACCACACGGTGCCCCTAATGTGATTCCTATCTGCATGACTTTGCCTATTATGCTGTAGCTTCAGCCTAGAACACACCCTCCCCCCTCCCAAGCAGCTCTCCCAGCTGAAATGTTTCCCACCCTTTCAAAGGTCTTCCTTCTGTTCCAAAAGGTGAGCCCTGAACCTCTGCCCCTTTAACAGCAAAGCAATTTGTGATGACTGGTCCTATCACCCTCCTTAAGTACTCAGTGTTGTCTCTGCCTTATTTAAAGCACTTAGACCATACTTAATATTTTACTAAAATGACCAGTCTCTTGTCCATATTCTCTGAAGGCCCAAATGGTTCCTTTGTGCAAATCATACAATGCCGCCTGCTCCTTAAGATGCTTGTCTGCCATCTGCTGGAAAATTGTCATACTAAACATATTATTGACAATGATAATAATGAGTATGGGCAATGCACACCCTGCACAACCCTGCACGGTGGGCCAGCTGCTCTTACCCTAAGAGACAAAAAGTTCCTGGATGGTAGGAACCATCTCTTGTTTATCTGTGAATCCCTAAAGAACCAAGAGGATATTACGTACACAGCAGCTACTCAAAAAAATACTTAATGAGTTAATATATTTGCTTGCAGTATATGGGATGAACCATTCAGTCCTCATAAAAACTAAATGCAGGCTCCTGGGTGGCTCAGTTGGTTAAGCGTCTGCCTTTGGCTCGGGTAGTGATCCCAGGGTCCTGGGATTGAGTCCTACATGGGGCTCCCTGCTCAGCGGGAGCCTGCTTCTCCCTCTCTTCCCCACTCATGCTCTCTCTTGCTGTCTCTCTCTCTCTCAAATAAATAAATAAATAAATAAATAAATAAATAAATAAATAAATAAAATCTTAAAAAAAGAAAAAAACCAAATGGCATTCCCCCATTTTAAGATGAGACAGTAGTTTCCCATCTTGAAAAATTATCCTACAGATAACGGAAAGCATGTTTATTAAAATCCACATTTGAGGATTTAAGTTATGAAAATGTTGGAAAAAGAAAAAACTAAAGCAAGGAATTATAAGTACACCACCATACAACTAAACTATATGAAAATATGAATAGTGCCTGTTCTTTGTAGATGATGTCAGCACTTGACAATTCAGGAAAGCCTTGCTTGACAAGACCTTTTCTCTTAACTTTTAGAAGACATCAGAGAAGAAATCTGCCGGTGACAGAGTACATACAGACTTCACTGAAGACTTTTACATACAACCCACCAAGTACTTTTTCCCTTCTTCAACTTATTCCAGTTATCCTTATGAAACAATTAAATGTGGGTAAATAGCCCAGAAACTCAGATATAAAGAGAACAGACTGATCAGTAGTTGGCACAACAAAATTACAAAGTACACATAGCATCTCTACCAATGTTAAACAAGACCTTCCTTGCTTCAGAAATTGTATACCCTTCACACCTCCCCCAGGATCCATATTGCTTCCCATTTCTGGCTAAACTATCCCACCAGTTCATTCCAGCCTCTCCAATCTAATACTTGCCCCAAAGCTGCTCCAAATGACAATGAGAAAAGTTATATGTACTTCTTGATTTAACAAAAATCTACTCAATAATTTTATGAATTTCTTCAACACTACCATCAGCTTTTTCTAGCTATGCCCTATTTGGCTACCTATTATATCTTTCAGCTATTCACTGCCACATAAGTTATACTAAATATCTAATTAGGTGTCATAGAAAAACCACAATAAGGGCACCTGGGTGGCTCGGTTGGTTAAGTGGCTGTCTTCAGCTCAGGTCATGATCTCAGGGTCCTGGGATAGAGCCCCTGCATCAGGCTCCCTGCTCACTGGAGAGCCTGCTTCTCCCTCTTCCTCTACACTCCCCCCACTGCTGGTGTGCACATTCTCTCTCTCTCTCTCTCTCTCGTGTGTGTGTGCTTTCTCAAACAAGTAAATAAAATCTTAAAAATAAAAAAACTACAATAAAAGTTTCCACTAACTAGAAATTTATGCTGATAATAGTTTATAACCTGCTTCTTCTTCTATGGGAGATTTTGTCCTTTCTACTTATTCCTTCCTCCAGAGCAGCCCGGTATCAGAGAGAAATCTCACCTCACATTTTTCATGGGAAAAACAATGTTAACAGTTTCTGAAATATTCACTTACTCCTATACACTCCAGTATTAGTTTTCAAAAGTAAATCAATCATTTAACTCCCTTCCCAATTTTTGGGCCAAATTTCTACTTCCTCGGTTCAGTCTGGATTTGTTTGTTTGTTTATTTCACAGAGAGAGGCAGAGACACAGGCAGAGGGAAAAGCAGGTTCCCTGCGGGGAGCCCTATGCGGGACTCGATCCCAGGACCTCGGGGTCACAACCCAAGCCAAAGGCAGACATTCAACCACTGAGCCACCCCAGTGCCGCTGGGCCTGATAATTTAAAAACATCACCAGTGACTTAATGCCACACCACCAAGTTTCACCACTTCTCAGTCCCCTCGCATCAACTCACCTCTACTGACCTAATTCATCCCGTACATATTCATTAATCCTAGTTGCCTGATTCTTCTCTAACTCCCATGTTTAAGTTGCCCTTGACTCTCAAAAGATGAAACCTTCTCCCATCATACACCTCTTTCTTTACCCCTACTTCTATTCTTACTTTGTGGGTCATCCTGGCTATATCAACAACTGGCCTATTCTACCAACTTCATCTATCCCATGAATTATCTTTCTATGGTTCAAATCCTGGTAGCAACACTAAATAGATGTTGAAGGGATGCCTGGTGGCTCAGTTACGTGTCTGCCTTCCGCTCAGGTCATGGGATAAAGGTCCTCAGGTCCTGGGATAAAGCCCCGTGTCCTGTCTGGCTCCCTGCTCAGAGGGAAATCTGTTTTTCTCTATCCCTCTGTCCCTCCCTCCCACTCTCCCTACCTCAACCCTAACCCCAACCCCATAATGCTCTCTTTCAAGTAAATAAAATGTTAATAAATGAATAAACGTTAAGCTTTCAAATACATGAAGCACCTAGAGATCCCTCAGTAAAACTGCTTAAAGAAGTCATACCAGACTTTTCATATTGAGAATGAAAAGCCAGTCATAGTCCACCAGTGCCCCAAAGAGAAACACAAGTATATGCTCAAAAGGAAAGACAGTTTGATGACTGCACTTAATCATTCTCTATAATTTAAAACTAATGACAGAAACCTGGAGGGTTGGGAGCTGCAGAGAGATGAACCATACAAGCCAGTTAAGGTTGGAATCCAAGGCCACCAATCCATAATGTCCATGTAACAAACCAGTTAATGCTAAACAAATACTTTATATAACAGCCTTTCATCTCACCTTCTTTTAAAGAGGAAACTACTCCGTATTCTTCTGCAGATTTACCACCTTTGATATACTTCCTTTTTTTAAAAAAAGCAATCTATAGAATCCCAACTCTGTTTTTATTTTACCAGTCTCCTTTATCTTGCCCATTTCAACAACTTGTATGATCATAAAGGACTTTGTTTTCATGCTACTCTATACTTTTCATTGCAATGTTCCCATACCTTTCAACAGAATAGTGATTCTCAACTGAGAGATGAAAGGTATGTGTAGTTTGAAAGTACATACTCAGTGTCAAAATTCCACATATATCAAATGGAAAAGGAAGACACACCTCATTGTTTAGGTTATTTATATTCAATAAAACTAAACAAAATCTTCCTGCCAGTGAGGATCTGCAAAATACAAGTGGGGGCGGGGAGTGGAGAAGCATGCCTAGATTGGAAGGAAGGGTTATCAACACCTCGTATGATAAGATTTCTTATGGCTTCTCTAAAGGGAGTTTATTATAGTTTATTGTTTATGATGGACAAGAAACACTGCAACAGAGATTAGTCCAGCTGTCCAAAAGATGCAATTATATAAACTGAACTATAGACATCAATTTTCCAGACTTCTCTGTACTGCTCATCCTCTTAAAAGACAATGAACTAATGCCATATTGACAAATACTGACTCATTTGGTAATATGCACTTCTGAAAAGTACTACCCATGCCCACTTAACCTCTAACTGCTCAAAGATTCAGAAAAGAACTATTGTACTTCAAAGTATAAATCTTGTTATTGGAAACTGTATCCTTTCAAGAGGATCAGCTGAGACAGACATAAACACATGTTATTGAAACACAAGATGGGTAGAAGCTGTTTAATCTAAATGAGAAATCCCTTGAAAATAAAATAACAGAAGGCCTAAAATGAAAATCACCAACATAATTTTTAAAAAGAAGAATTTAAACACTGTGCCATGGAGAGACATTCCTAAGACCCAAAGAGTCCCAAATCTTATAAAGAAATGGGAAGCAGCCAAGGTGAATATAATCACAATTTAGGGTCAGCAAAAGATCAGGATGGAAAGACACAGACCTAAGAAATAGAGCTATTAACTAGGAGCCCCTCAAGAGATTTCCTCAAGATCAAGATCCTAGGCCATTTTCTCTATCTTCACCATTCTCACTGCCAAGTGTATGGCCACTGTTTCTGTTTCCCCAGTTACTGAAGGAGAAAGCACTCACGCCTCCATCAGGGGTACGGACATCTGGGGGCAAACATGGCTGGTAAAGTGAGCCTTTCTGAATAAACAGGGAAAGTAAAATAAGCAACTAACAAAGCTGTACGTATGTTTAGGGGGCAGACGGAAAACTACAGAAATTATGTCCTCACATGAAAGACCAGAAGGGGCAAGGTAAGGAAGTGAGGGGTTGACTGAGAGGGAGACGCTACTGGGGGTGGGGGTGGGAGTGGGGGTGGGGGCGGGGACCCGGGTCCATTACCTGCTCACACTGCCGGGGTTGGTGCCAGGAAGGCCCATACAGCAGAGGGGCGGCGCTTCAGGCAACTGGCGCCCCCCAAACGGTAATGAGGTACATGCACTTGACGGAGGGAGCAAGTGGGGTGCCCTCCGGGGTGGGGATGGCCAAGACGGGAAGATGCGGGGGGAGGGGGGGTGTGGATGCCCGGGTGGGAGCAGTGTGAGGGCGGAAGCCACAGGCCGGAAGGCCCGACGAAAACCCGAAGGAGAAAAGGGGCAGTGCCTCGCCCCGGCGAGCCAAGAGAGGTGCCTTTACCTGCAGCGGCCGTGGGGGGCCGGTTCGCCCCTCTCGCTGTCTCTCCAGCACCAGTTCCCCCCTCCTCCTGCGCAGCCTAACTTGATGCTCCCGCCCGCCCCGCACTCCCATTGGCAGCAATCCGCTGCCACTCAGCACAGGCGCAGGAACGCGGCACAGCGCAGAAGGCGGGACCACGGAAGGCCTCCCCTCCCCCGCCGCCGCGGGCTAGGTTGAGAGCGCACGGAGAGGCCTATCCGGTTTCTAGGGCCCAGGCGAAGCCTGCAGCTTGCTTGGAAAAAAGGGGCCTGGCCAGAGGCACAGCCTCCTGCTGCGGCAAAGTAGTCCTGGGGATTAAATTCCCCACCACCTACACTGTACTCTGCACACCGGAGCGTGTAAACCGGGAGGGACGGTTCCACACTGCCAACTCCGCCTCCAGTGGACCCCTACCTTCTACAGCCCGGTCTATCCCTCTCCTGTAGTAACTATACCGGATCCCACTCCTTATTAAGAGGGGACAAATCCTCCCTCCCTCATGGGAGTGGATCAACTTAGTTGCTGTTACATGGTTTACTCTAAACAGATAAGCACTTTCTGCCACAACCATAATGCTGGTTTGTAGTCTCAATATTCCAACCTCTGGGCAGCAGTATCACTTTCTAGAAAGTAATTCCAGGTGCCCTCTGGCAATTCCCAGACCCCTCCCCTCCAAAACACACATCCACTCCTCACCGGTAAACCTGATCTCTGACCCTCATCACATCACTTCTCTTGAAACTCAGCTTGTCTGACATATTAGCCAGTATCCACCTTGCAGTGCCACTTGAGACCACTCTAATTCCCAATGAAACCAGTCAACCCCCAAATGATGGTACCCAATCTTAAATCCATCAAAGTAAACGACTGCTAAAATCAGCTGCTTACCACTAGTTTCCCCTGAAATGTAACTAGCTTCAACACTGAAACCCTGTTTTCTATACTCTAGGACACAACTGAGGAAGGTCAACTTGGCCTTAGCTTTCCTATTTCTTAAGATTCTAGCTAGCATTATCACTATTGTTAGGAACACCAATACCACTCCTTTAAATTCCCATTCACTCAGACTCAAAAATTCAAAGGCATCTCCAAAACCTCCTCCTGAATCCACCATCCAATCATTTGCCAAATCCCATGGACTATCCCGAGATGTCACAGACAGATCCTGGAGTTGGCAAGGACTTTGACAATTATATCAAGTCAACCCTCTTGTACAGATGAGAAAAAACCGAGGCTTAAAGAGATGAATAATTCAACTATGAAATTAAAAAGAAAGTTAGGATTTGTATTTCTGACTCTGTTATTTCTGCTGCCACCTCTTTATTTATGCAGTTGCTTGTGAAAAAAAACAAACCCCAAAACTGATTCCTTCCCCTACAAATCCATTTGCTACCAGATTAACTTCCTAAAACACAGTGAGGTCAAATCAGTTTCCTCCTTAAAAACTTTCAAAAGTTCCCTGTTACTTAAGATACAAATCTTAAGACTACACCTTGCCTTTCCAGACTTATTTACCATTATCCTTCTACATACACACTTCTATGCTAGCCAAAAAAACAAAGAAAAACCACCCCAACTTCCTATTGTCATATATTTTTCTCATAGCCTAGCTAATGCTACTGTCTTCAAATTACACTCCATCCTTACTTCATTTCTTTGCCTCATGAAAATCTTATCTACTAAGATCAACATCAACTGCCTCTTCATTTTGCTGAGCATATAATACACTAACTAATGTGGAAATATTCAAGAACCAAAAGTGAATAAGACATAATCTCTACCATATATATATATATATATATATATATATATATATATATATATATATATGATGAGTTTGGAAAATACGGACTATGAAAATAATAACAATTGTAAACAATTATAATACAAGGTGGTAAGTGTGATGTAATAGGCAGGGGGCTATTACAGGAATACAGATAAAAGGGACTTACTTAGAAGGAAAAGGTTATAAAGGAAATCACTTTTTAAAAGATGAGAGGAGTTAACTAAGGAAGGTAAAGTGGCCTACAAGAAAGGAGTCTTCAGGCAGCAGGAATAAGAAGAAAGTCAAAGCACAGCAATGGCAAGAAGCATGAGACACGAAGAGGAAACTCTAAGGAACTCTGCTGTTGAGTCTTGCCAAAGTGTAAATCACAAGAAGAAATTAGATAAGATTGAAAGGATAAGTGAAGGGCCAGGTCATTCAAGGAAGGCCTTGAGTACCATGCTAAAGCATTTTCTGATAGGTGGATTAGGAGCCACTGAAACATAGAATGACATGATTAGAACTGTGTTTTGGTTAGCTAAGTCTGGCTATTGAGTGGAGAATACTTCTGGGAAATGAAGGGTCAGAGGACATAGAAGCAGATAGGAGGCTACTGTGGTAATCCAGAAAAGAGCTATATAGTAGAAATTTGATTGGTTTTTTTTTTTTTTTTTTTTTTTGCTCAGGAACCATAGCCCCTTTCCTATAGTGGGGAAACAGCTTAAGGGAGAAATCTCAATGGAAGGCTGGATCTCACCTCCCACTATAGGAGATGGAGATGTAGGAGATGGGAAATCAAGAGCACGGCCTGGAGGGAGCAGTTCCACCTCCTCTTCCTGGCAAAGACAGAGTACACACATGATCTAAAGTAGTTAAAGTGGACAGTCCTTCAAAGAAATGTGACTTTGCACAGGTAATGCAAACACCCAGAACCAACCAACAATACTCAGCAGTGGCAGACATTAGAGTTCTACTACAGCATCCTAAGTAGACTACTCAGTAGTATGACCTGGGACATGTTCTCTGTCTCTAAACTCTCTTTGTTTCAGATCATTTTCTATACCAGATTGTCTAGCATTTGTATTGATTTTGTGAGCCACAGTATCTTTCCAATAAATCCCCTTTCTGCTTAAGTTAGCCAAAAGATGATTTCTGTTGTTTGTAACCAAGAACCCTAACAAGGTGATTAGTGCCTGAATCATGGCAATGTGGGTCAAAAGGTAATGATAAGGAAGGGACAGGGACACCTGGGTGGCTCAGCGGTTGAGCATCTGCCTTCAGTTCAGGCAGCGATCCCATGGTCCCCAGATCGAGTCCCACATCAGGCTCCCTGCATGGAACCTGCTTCTCCCTCTGCCTATGTCTCTGCCTGCCTCTCTCTGTCTCTCATGAATAAATGGATAAAATCTTAAAAAAAAAAACAAAAAAAAAAAACAAAGGAAGGGACACAGCAAAGTAACACTTAGGGGATAAAAATGCCTAAAACCCAGAGTTTAGAGAGAAAGATGAGTTCAGCTATGCTGGGTCTGAGTTGCCCAAAGCAAGTTAAGTAGTGATATTTGATAGTTGACTGGATGTATTAATCTAAAAATTGGCTTGATGATACATATAGAATTCTCAGTTTTAACAACAGAGATTACCCTGGGAGTTCACAGAACAGATCAAGTATACAAAAAGCTGCACCAATACTGTTGGGGAGTCAACTGAAAATGTTGGGGTCTGTGAAGGATTGAAGAATCCATGACCATTCCAAAGAGAGTAGCTGCTAGTCAGCTCTAGTTTAGTGTTGCCATATGGAAATGCACATCCAAGGTTGAGCAAGAACTTCAGATTTTTCAAATGCCAGAAATAGAGTTTTATGTAAATCTAGGTTTTAAATGTAGACAACTAATTAAAAAAAATTTTTTTTGAACACTCTGCAGGCTAAACAAAACACTTAGCTGGAAACCCAAGTGTTGAGATTTCTGATGTAGAGTGAGAAAGTTAAGGAGGAACTCAGGAGAACATCAGGATTTAAGAATCAGGGGTACCTGGCTGATTCAGTTGGGAGAGTGTGCAGCTCTTTGAGGGGTGGATGGAGAGAAAGAATCAAGCAGGCCCCACACCCAGCGCAGGGCCTGAGGTGGGGCTCAATCTCAAGACCCTGAGATCATGACCTGAACGGAAATCAAGAGTCTGATGCTTAACTGAGTGAACCACCCCAGGCACCCCAGAGCAAGCAATTCTTGATCTCGGGGTCATGAGTTCAAGCCCCACATTGGGAGTAGAGATTACTTTGATAAAACAAACAAAAAGGATTGAAGAATCAGAATAAGAGGGGCACCAGGCTGGCTCAGTTGGTAGAGCAAGCAACTCTTGATCTCGGGGTTGTGAGTTCAAGCCCCAAGTTGGGCATGGAGCCTATCTAAAGGCGGGGGTGGGGAGGGTGGGGGGGGAAGCAGAGGGTGTAAAATAGATGATGGGGATTAAGAAGTATACTTGCAGCGATAAGCACCAGGTATCGTATAGAAGTGTTGAATCACTATATTGTACACTTGAGACTAATATTACACTGTATGCTAGCTAACTAAAAAACTTTAACAAGTCAAAAAAACCCAAAACCTACCTACATAAGTAGGTAGAGAAGGAAAAGCTAGAGAAGCAAGCAGTGCAATGTCACAGAGGAGAGAATTGCAGGGGGAAAGACTGACTGATTATATTGAAAAGCAAAAGTGTCTAACAGTATAATATATACTATATTATATATATACTAATATATATTATAGTATAATATAATTTAAAATGTCCACTGGATGTAGTAATTGAAAGCTTTCTAATCTCTACTTTTTTTTTTTTAAGATTTTTATTTATTTATTCATGAGAGACACAGAGAGAGGGACAGAGACACAGGCAGAGGGAGAGGCAGGTTCCCTGCAGGGGGCCGGATGCAGGCAGGACCTAACCCCAGGACCCGGGGATCACGCCCTGAGCCAAAGGCTCAACCACTGAGCCACCCAGGCGCCCCTAATCTCTACTTCATCGTCAAGCCCAAAGTAGTTTCTTTTGAGCTTTCATGGCATTTTGTTAAGTACTCTTTTAGGGGAAGTATCTTTTACTTTATATTTTAGTTATACTTGTACATGAAGGTATACTGAACTTTGAAGTCAGAGGGGGTTCAAATTTCTGTCCCACCAAGTAAATTAACCTTTCTGAGTCTAGTGCATTCTTCTCTACAAAGGGGAATCAAGTTACAGGGCCATTAATGAAGATTAATGAAACAACACAGTATTTGGCATATAAACACTACGTCCTAGAAGATACGCAACAAATGTTGCTGGATAGATTGTTGGGAAAACAATTTGGTTTCGCCAGTGTCTCCATCTACCTACAAGATGCTAGTCAGCTTGAGAAGGGATCACCACTCAGATTAATGGCCTCTAAAATAATTTGTTAATTTCAGCAGGCTAATATCTATGTACTTGAGTGTGCACTCAGGCTCTCTTCCTCTATATTAAATCTAAGGCAAACAAGAATAACTACACTTTAGATTCTGAAGTTTGAACATTATGTTCAACTAACTGGGTTCAGTCAGCCTAAACCTACTATATGACTTAGATGTTCTAGGTCCCTAGTATGCAACCTTGAGTGATAAGAGACCCAAAGAAGGGTCACAAAGATTTTAGAAAAACCACTCCCACTCACTTTTTTTGGACTGCTTTCAGGACATCAGGATGACTTTTCTGGTTTTCCTTCTCCATCTCTGGCCACTTCTGCTTTGCTACCCCCTTCTCCTCTACCTACCAGCCTTTAATTGTTGAAGTTCACGAAGGTTTGATCCTAGGCCCTCTTTAATTCACATTCTACACTTTTTTTCAAGAATGTCTAATTTACATACATGGCCTCAACTATTACTATTTCTTTCAACAAATTATCTACATATTTATATCTCACAGCAAGAAGTCAGCCCTGAACTCCAGACCTTTACCTCTATTTGCTTACTCAATGGCTTTTCTTGGTAGTGAGTGTCTCTAGTCTCCGTGGCTGACCCACTTGTCCAACTCTCCCTATAACAGGCTTATTAAAAAAAAAGAAAAAGAAAAAAGAAGATGTATTTATTTGAGAAGAGAAAGAGAACAAACGTTTTCTTGCAAGTTGGGGGAGGAGCCAAGAGAGAAGAAGAGTGAGAATCTCAAGGGGACTCAGCACTGAGCACAGAGCCTGACTCAGGGCTCAGGCTCAGGGCTTGATCTCATGACCTTGAGACCATGACCTGCAGTGGAATCAAGAGTCTGATGCTTAACTGACTGAGCCACCTGGGCACCCCTCTGTACAACGGACTTATTACCTCATGGAGGCTGATTCCTTGGTAGTCTTTCTGGTCTCCTTCATCACCACCACGCACACAAGGAGGGTAATCATTCTCCAGCATCTCCTATTCAGTCACAGCTGCAGAGACTAGAAAACCTCTTCCTCTCAACCCATATCCATTATCTTAAAATCCTACCTTTACCTTCTAAATATCTCTCAGAAGCATCCACTGCTGAGACGCCTGGGCGGAGGCGGGGGGGGGGGGGGGGGGGGGGGGGGGGGGGGGGGGCGCTCTGCAGTTGAGCCTCTGCCTTGGGCTCAGGTGATGATCCCAGGGTTCTAGGACTGAGTCCTGCATTGGGCTCCCTGCAGGGAGCCTGCTTCTCCCTCTGCCTGTGTCTCTCATGAATAAATAAAATATTTTGAAAAAATGCATCCACTTCTGTTTCTACTGCTATTCTGGATCAATTTACCATCTTCACTGTCCTGAAGTATTTCAAGTGCCTTGTAACTGGTTCCCCTCCATTTTGCCTATTTAACTTTCATATCTTGCCACATCATAATTTCAAAGAAAAGCATTCCCTGATGTTGCAGACAAAAAAAAAAAAAAAAACCAGCCAAATTTCCTGAGTATACGTTACATGCTAAACACTCTTCTAAACAATGAAAATGCAGTAACATATTTAGTTCTATTAAGCCTGAAATAATAATTTTTTTTTACAGATAAGGAAACTGAGGCACCTAGAGATTAAGTTATTTGCCAAATATCCCACAGCTAGAGAAAAGTGGTGCCAGATTCAAATGTAAGCAGTGTGGCTTCAGAAGTCACTTTTTTTTTTTTTTTTTTTAAGATTTCACTTATTTATTTGACAGAGAGAGCGTGCACAAGCAGGGGGAACAGCAGGAGGAGAGGGAGAAGCAGACTCCTGTTGAGCAGGGAGCCTAATTTGGGGCTTGATCCCTCGGATTCTGACCTGAGTCGAAGGCAGATGTTTAACCATCTGAGCCACCCAGGCGCCCCCAGAAGTCACACTCTTAATCACCTTACTACACTATTATAAATTCCCCTGTAAAACCCGTAACTTCATTTTTGTAGTAGAGATTAAATAACTGCTTATATACTTAACTGTTTGATGTCCCCCCACCCTTAGAATGTATGTTCCACAAAGGCAAAAACTGTGTATGATTTCACTACAAATTCCCTTTGCTTATCAGGTGGTAATGGGCATTTAATGTACTTTTCTTGGAGGAGCGTATTTTCGACATCCGGCCAAAGGTGTGTGGGAGTGAGGCTGTGGAGAGGTAATGGGGAGGTTTCTGAGCAACAGCAAGGGCTTCTCTCAGACTGCAGAGATAGTAAACGGGCAGAGGCATGTTTCCTACTAGAAACATTCTTAAAAGGCATTATAAAATCATAAGGATTTTCACTTTTTAGAACCTGGGCTATCTGCAATATACATAAAAGACTATTTTCTATAGTGTGACTAATTACTTTTGAAAGTAATGAAATTTTAGTTATCTCTTTTAGGCTTAGAACCACAAAAAAACCTCAGTGGCGGTCAATTTAAAGCTGTGGCAAGAAACAAACAGATGGGGATCCTTGGGTGGCTCAGTGGTTTAGTGTCACCTTCAGCCCAGGGCCTGATCCCAGGGTCCTGGGATCGAGTCCCATGTCAGGCTCCCTGCATGGAGCCTGCTTCTCGCTCTGCCTCTGTCTCTGCCTCTCTCTCTCTCTCATTAATAAATAAATAAAATCTTAAAAAAAAAAAAAAAAAGAAACAGATGACCTATACCTATATGACCCAAAAATAGGGCCTGGATTCATTTTCAAGTCAGCCTCATTGTAGACTTTTTTCCAGTAAAACTCTAGAGTTTTGGCCTAAGTATGAAGACATAAAATAAGAGCCTAATCTTTAAGGATCACTGCCCTCAGGCCAAGTTAGCTAGAAAAATTCTTTGCTGGCACATGGTCACCAAGGTAAAAATATTATTTTGGGTTCCAGCTGAGGAATATCTAACTGGATCACTACATGCACCTTGTATGATGCCACTTGTGGGCATCAGGCATAAGTAACAATATATATATACAAATTTCAGTAACAAAGTCCTCATGTCCTCCTTATGCTCCCCTGCCACAACACATTTTAAGTGGGCCAGGTATGCATACATTTGTTCAGCCTAAAAGAAAAACATAAAGACTTAATTATTTACGAGGTATTGTTTCATTGCAACATTTATGTTAAAAAAAAAAGTGTATGGGGCAGCCCGGGTGGCTCGGCGCTTTAGCGCTGCCTTCAGCCTTCAGCCCAGGATCTTGGGAGTCTCGGGATCGAGTCCCATATGAGGCTCCCTGCATGGAGCCTGCTTCTCCCTTTGCCTGTGTCTCTGCCTTTCTCTCTCTCTGTGTCTCTCATGAATAAATAAATAAAATCTTAAAAAAAAGTATGTGTTGAAGGGAGGAGAAACATTATAAGGCACTGTTACTATCACAGGTGGTTCCAGGCACAAAAAATGACCCCAGTGAAATGGGACTGATGAAAATTTAAATTTAGTGGACTAGTCTGACTTGCACTGGCTAAAAAATAGTTATTTGCAAGACTGACCAAGTGAATTCCCTCTGTAGAACTTAAAGTGTTTCACATAATCTTATCTTCAAAATAAGTTAAATAAAGGAAACAAACGATTATTCTTTTTTTTTTCCTTTTAACAGAGATACAAAGACAAAAATAAATCTTACATTCCCAAGGTTCTTCAGCTGCTAAAGGTACAGCTTTAACAGGCTACCGAATGCCTACTTGTACAGTGTGGTCAGAGACAGTTGTTCCACAGGGGTCAGCACTGAACTTTTCAATGGGGGGAGGCTGGGTCATGAATGTGGTTTTGAAGTTGGACAGACCAGAATCCCACTCCTGGCTAAGTTATGTAACCTCACTAAGTCTTATTTTTTTCGCTTCTGAAAAATGAAGCTAACATCACACGCATTTCAGGGTTACTCTGCGATTAAAAGATAATGTACAATGTTTGGCACATAGTAGGCAAATGAAAAGGAGTTTATTATTCCCTATCCAATAATTTCAAAGAGTACCATTAAAGGTTTCTCTCGGGGATCCCTGGATAGCTCAGCAGTTGGGCGCCTGCCTACGGCCCAGGGCATGATCCTGGAAACCGGAGATCGAGTCCCACATCGGGCTCCCTGCATGGAGCCTGCTTCTCCCTCTGCCTGTGTCTCTGCCTCTCTCCCTCTCTCTCTCTCTCTCTGTGTCTCTCATGAATAAATAAATAAAATCTTAAAAAAAAAAAAAAGGTTTCTCTCAAAGCAAAATCACTCCTTAGAGACTTGGCTGTACTGGGTCTACTAAGCAGAATGGTGGGATACTGAAATAGATGTAAAAGTTTCACAATTAGAATAGCAGGACTGCTGGGCAAGATGAAAAGACTCTGAGAAAGCAGTACAGCCCTTTAACCTTAAAACCATGGAACAGACTTCAACCAGCCCTGGTGTCTAAGGCAACATCCAGGTAATTCAATTAATCATTTTTTTTTGGGTTTGTAGGAATGAAGCCAGTGTCTATCTCATAGTACTCCATTTACTTCACGATGCCTGCTGTGGGAACATATAGGTCTCCAACTGACTAGCCTGCCCCTTGAGAGTTCACACGTCCAGATCCAACTGCCCAGACTTTTGACAACCATGACTTCCAGATCTGTAGATAGAAGTGACCATTACCTATACACATTTAGAGCCTCATGAAGAAGGTACCCTCCCTTCCACAGGAGGCATACCTGAAAAACAGGCAAAAGCATTACATTTTATAGGAGAACTGATGTGTAAATAAACAAAGAGCTGACTAATGTTCTCCACTCCCCAGACAAGGCGGAAAAAAAAAAAAAAAAAAAGAATAACTACTGACTGGAAGCAATGAAGAAAAAAACACTGAGTGAAAGGTCCACACTCATGAAACATGGTAGCCCTTGTTTAAAAATCCAAAAAAATCTTCTCTTTCAGTTTACTTAGGTCGATATTTGCTGTGTATCTGATTTCTGTAATAGAAAATGAAAACTGTATTCTATTAAGAAATTGTTATGATATGGGCTCTAAATAGGCAGCTAAATTACTGAAATCACTGGTTTCTTCTAGAACCAACCAAAATGAAATTCCCATGTTACTAATGGGACAATGTACCTCTGAATATGTCCCAAAGGAATAGTTCCTAAGGACATAGTGTATTCCCAAAGTAGGTAGGCAGTGGAAAAAAAATGAAAACAGGATATTCCAAAGGTTTCTATAATGACCATGAGAGACAATCTGAGAAACCTATAAAATTTTACAGCTCCTGAATGTCCTTCCTCTTGGATGAAATTAAGAATTCAGTTAATACATATCCTTTCTCAGAAAGATACTGACATAATTTTAGGAGAATTACAGACTCTCAAAACAAAAAGGTGTTATTACAGAATTACAAATTACTAGATAATATTGGGACATTACCAAAAGGATTATAACTATTACATTTAAGTTGCTGACATACAGGAGAGAAAAAAAACACAGTCCTATTACCACCTAGTAATTTCAGTAGTATGTCATTTAATTACTTTTTAACAATGAAATAAACACTAAGATACCAAATGAAATGAAGGCATACACAATAAATTTCTCTGGAAATGTACAGAGGGGATAATTCAGGGATGTCTCATTCTTTGTTTGTTTTTTTTAATTAATTAATTTCAGAGAGAGAGTGCACCCAAGCCAGTGGGGAAAGGGGTAGAAGGAGAGAATCCTCAAGCAAACTCCCTGCTGAGCACAGAGTCTGACTCTGGGCTCAATCTCACTACCCACGATCATGACCTGTGCTGAAACCAAGGTGCCCCAGGGATGTTCTATTCTTTCAATGATAAAGCCGATCTTTTCCTAATAATTATGCATAAGCATAAGTAATCTTTAAAATTTGGGGTTGTTTTTGGGACACCTGGGTGGCTCAGCAGTTGAGCGTCTGTCTTTGGCCTAGGGCATGATCCTGGGGTCCTGGAGTCTCCACACTGGGCTCCCTATAGGGAGCCTGCTTCTCCCTCTGCCTGTGTCTCTGCCTCTCTCTCTCTCTGTCTCTCATGAATAAATAAAATCTTAAAAAAAAAAAAAAGATTATGAGTGAGTCTGATGTTCTGGAAACTCCTATCAAACAAACTAATGAGAATATACTTAGTCTGAATTTGTAGGGGTTAGATCGTCTAGATTCTCTACACCACTCTACTGCTTGGAATGTATTCCAATATATCCGTCCCTGCTGAAGACCAACATAAAGTAATTATCTATGCCAGTCTTTCTGTTTATGCCTGCTGGACTTTTTTTTATTATTATTATATCGTAATGACATACATTGGTGAGTAGAAATGAATTGCTTTATTTTTAAAAGTCTCCCGCTGCATTCTGAAGAATTAAGATATTTTAAAATTAGTCGAGGGACACCTGGGTGGCTCAGTGGTTGAGCGTTTGCCTTGGGCTCAGGGTGTGATCCTGGGGTCCGGGATCAAGTCCCGCATCGGGTTCCCTGCATAGAGCCTGCTTCTCCCTCTGCCTATGTGTCTGCCTCTCTCTCTCTCTGTCTCTCATGAATAAATAAATCTTTAAAAATAAATAAATAAATAAAATAAAATAAAATTAGTCGAAAAGAAACTGAATAAAAGGTACTGAATTATCAGTCTAAAAAAAAATTTTAAAGTTGACCATTTTGCTTCATGTGACAAACAACCGAGAGTCTAGTGAAGGATAGAAAGCAATGGATAATAAAAAGGGCAAGAGAAATGTTACCTACAGAACAGCTTCATGAGAAATCTCAGAGACTAACACACTTTGTAGTTTAAATTGAAAACATCCAGTAACTACAAAGAGACAGACTTATTTTGCCACACGAATACAATGAAAATCTTAAAGGCTATGTGAAATAGAGTGAGAAAACACACACAAAAAAGCTTAATTACAACTTGATTGTACAGTTGTACACACAAAACAAAACAGAACTTAAGGTAGGGAAAGGTCATCCAGGATAAAATTTAGAACGTAATAAATGATGAAATAAACCTTCAGGCAAAAGTAAATGGTTGATGCACCAGCTTTGTTACATAAAAATACAACTGTCACTTGAGTACCAGATACCAAAAGAACATATCATTAAAATTAGGGTCTCTTTGCATCTCTTAAACAGCCTCAACAGGGGATTCCTGGGTAGCGCAGCAGTTTAGCGCCTGCCTTTGGCCCAGGGCGCGATCCTGGAGACCCGGGATCGAATCCCATGTCGGGCTCCCGGTGCATGGAGCCTGCTTCTCCCTCTGCCTATGTCTCTGCCTCTCTCTCTCTCTGTGTGACTATCATGAATAAATAAATAAAATCTTAAAAAAAAAAAAAAAAAAAAGCCTCAACAGGGGATCCCTGGGTGGCGCAGTGGTTTAGCACCTGCCTTTGGCCCGGGGCGTGATCCTGGAGACCCGGAATCAAATCCCACGTCGGGCTCCCGGTGCATGGAGCCTGCTTCTCCCTCTGCCTGTGTTTCTGCCTCTCTCTCTCTCTGTGACTATCATAAATAAATAAAAAATTAAAAAAAAAAAAAAAAAGCCTCAACAGGGATGCCTGGGTGGCTCAGCAGGTTGAGCATCTGCCTTTGGCTCAGGGGGTGATCCTGGACTCCCCAGATCAAGTCCCACTTTGGGCTCCCTGCACGGAGGCTGCTTCTCCCTCTGCCTGTATCTCTGCCTCATTCTCTGTGTCTCTCATGAGTAAATAAATAAAATCTTAAAAAAAAAGAAAAGAAAAAAAGAAGAAGCTTCAGTTAGAAGCAAAAAAAAGCCCCAATAGTAGTGAATTAAAAACAAAAAGTAAAGGGCACAAAATTGTAACAGGAGGATGAAAGGAAGACCACCAACTTTGTGAGGAAAAAGAATAAAAAATTAATTGAAAAAAATATATATAAAGTTAAGCCAAGAAAAATGAGAAATGATGCTATATTATTGAATCGACTGCTAATGGTAAAACAGTAAATACTAGGTCCGTCACAGTCGTGCAAGGCAGGTCATGCAAAGACCTGCAGATCCGGGACTTGCCCAAATGCAGGTTCAGAAGTGGCGTGACCCTTAGGGTTAAGGATGCGGGGCCAGAAAATATCTGAGTTGTTTATCCTCCAGGTATCAGGTCAATGCAGGCTCAGAAGACAGCTGGACTCTTGCAGGGCGGTGGACAAACAGTATCTTGGAAGCATTAACGATCATCTCTGTGTTCTACAAACGTTACGGTCCTTCCACAGATGATAATATCAAATCTCATTCTTTCAGTAAACAAGTGTAGTTCTCCGCACCCACACAGTAATCTTAAGTGGTAGTTTAGCTTAAAACAAAACAAAACAAAACAAAAAAAACTCCCCCTCGTCAAAAGAGATGGGTACAACAGTCTCTTTTAAAGACTGACTCGCCTCACCATCCTACCTTGACTACGGGGCAACTATCCTACCTGTCAGACCCCTCATATTAAGTGTCAAAGCTCTTTCCTCTTCTAACCAAACCCCTGCAATGGTGGTGACCACAAAGCCGAGATTTCCCCACCCAGTCATCTGCTGGCGCTGCAGAGGCTATCCCAGAAAATACATCTACGTTTCCTGGCGATTCACAGCAACTCAAATTGCTTTCCATTTCTAGCCTTTTCTATCCACGTCTAAATAAGTGGATTCTGTCAATTTGGGAACGGACAAAATCAAAAGGCCAGATGCACAGGTCGGACCACACCTGCGGGAGGTGTGAGTTGTGCAAGTACCCACATGCTATTCCATCGAATCCCTGCTCCGGTGTTACACCTTCCCCGGGGCCTGATGCACCGCACACGCCTACCCTCTCTTTGGCCCGCGGCCTTCCTCATGCCTTGCCCCTCTTGGTCTCCTTATACAGAATAATGTTTTCTTTAGGAACCCGTTTTAAAGGAGGTGGGATGAGTCCAAAACACCACGATTTTCTTGGAAGCCTGTTTGGTGAGCCCTACCAACGAAATTCCCGGGCAGAAGACGGTAGCTCATTAACTGACAGAGCCCTCCGGCGTCTCGAGGGTCCCGAACCGGACAGGCCAGGGAATCCCTACCTGAGCTGACAGGCCCGGAGCAACAGAGGAGAGCGATCGTGTGTGGATGCCGGTTGTGAGGGGAGGATGCAGGAGAGCCTGGCCGCGCTGGGGTCTGGAGCCCTGCGCCAGGACGCCTCATGGAGCTCCAGGTCTCCGACTCCCAGCTCCCTACGCTCAGTCGCTGGGAGAAACGGCCGACCCGCTGGACATGCATGCACCTGCCTTGCACTCCTCGGAAGACCTTCCTCCCTTCGCGACCGCCGCTTAAAGGCAAGAGCTGCTGCTGCTGCTGCTGCTGCTGCTGAGGCTGCAATGGCTGGAAAATTCTCTGTGACACTAGACACAGGTAAACGAAGGGCCGGCATCCGCTCCGAGGCAGGGGGAGGGGTCTCCGGCCCGGGAAGAGTTTACATAACGCCAGGCCGGGCCCCGCGGGCTCTGCGGACCTGTCAACGGAGACGCGAGGCCTGAGCGGCCCTGTCGCCGCCGCCTCTCCACACGCACCCCCGCGGTGCTCGCACCCGGTAACCGGCAACGAAGGCGCCGGCCCGCCCCGAGCTTTCCGACCCACCTCCATCGTCGGAACAAAACCAACAAACAAGAGAGAGAGAGAAAAAAAAAAAAGAAAAAGAAAGAAACGAAAAAAAAAAAAAAAGCCACCACAACCACCCTGACCTCCCACTTCTGGGTCCAAAGCGCGGTGACCCGGGAGCCGGGGGGTCTCGTCGCCGCCGCCAGCGCGCACCACGCCCGGGACGCGCTGACAGGCCCCGGCGCCCCCCGGCCCCTCACAAAGAGAAGGGGGCGGCCCGGAGCAGCCCCCTGCGCCTGACCCCTCACGCCCCGGCGGCGCGGGGAGCGGGGAGCGCGGCGCGGGCGGGCCGGGGGCTCCCAGGGGCCCGCCCCGGGCGCCGCGGCCGCGCAGGGGCCCCCGGCGCAGCGCTGACGAGCCGGCGCGAGCAGGAGCCCTACCTGAGCCAGTCCTGCAGCGTCCCTGCCAGCCAGCGCTTCCCCTCACCGCGTCGGAGAACAAGGCGCCTTCCGGCGGAGCATGGCCAGCCCTCGCCTCAACCTAGCTTGCTGGCAGTCCGTACGCCGCAGGCCTCGCCCACCTCCGGGCCGCCTGCCAATGGCAGGGCCGGCCCCGCCCCCCAGCAAGGTAGTGTGAGCGCCATCCCGGAAGTCCCCGGAGGCGGGGAGGTCCTGCAGGGCCTAGAGGGGTACGTAGGCAACCACGGATGTGCCTGAGTGGAAATAAGATCTGGCGGCCGCGGGCCCTGCTGCTCGGCTCGCGGGCGTGCGGGCCCCCGCCAGCTGCGCCCCCGCCCGCCACCGCTGGGGGCGCTGCGGGCCGCGCGGCCTGGCCCCGAGCGGGGGCGGCCATCTTGGGTCGGGCCGCGGGGACGCGGAAGCCGGGGCGGGCCGAGCCGACGTGCTTTGTGCGGTCCGGCCGGGCGGTCGGGAGCGGGGCCCGGTGCGGTCGGCGGCGGCCCCCCCACCGTGGGAGGGAGGAGACCCACGCGTCACGGCAGCACTAAAAACAGTATTTATTTATTTATTTATTTTGGAATGCGAACGGGTTCCCGCGCAGCCACAGGGTGACCCTCCGTGCCCCCGCCGCCCCGGGGCCCGCTGGGGGCACTTCCGGCCCGCGGAGCCCCAGGTCACGTGGGGGATGGCGCGGGCGGGGCCGCGGTCGAGGCAGCGCGCCCCGCGGCCCGGGAGCCCCGGCCACCAGCTTGGGTGGAGGGAGCACCGACCGTGTCTAGTTTGCGTCTTCGGCCCGAACGAGGCCCGCCGCAGGAAGCCGCGGTGGGCGATAGGGGAGGGGACGGCCTGCCCAGGAGGCCTCCGCCCGCGGAGACCTGTAAGTACCGGGCTGCACGGCTCGCCCCGAGCGGGACCCCAGCGGCCCCACCTCCTCCTTTTCCAAGTTTTCCCAAGGTGGGGCCTGAACTCAGGACCCCGAGATCAACAGTCCGTTTCCCGGGACCCCGGGGTCCCGAGATCGAGTCCCGCGTCGGGCCCCCTGCGTGGAGCCTGCTTCTCCTTCCGCCTTTGTCTCTGCCTTTCTCTGTGTGTCTCTCATGAACAAATAAATAAATAAAATATATTCTTAAAAAAAGAGTACCTTTCTCTATCACCTGAGCCGGACGTGTGCCCCGGTGCTGGCCTTTGACAGCCAAGCATGCCCTCATCAGACCTCCCCTTCTTCACACGGGCTGGGGAATCTACTTCCTATCATGTTTCATGACCATGACCGTGTCTCTGATCACCAGCAACGATCAATAGAGGTCATGAATTTGCCCAAGTAACTTTCCTCATGCTTCCCTTACATGGATGAAATACCCAAGTATAGAAGGTTAGGAGTGTTCTGGGGTTCTTTTAAGTTTAAATTTTTTTTTTTTTTTTTAAGTAATCTCGGCACCCAACATGGAGTTTGAACTCACAACCCTGAGATCGAGTCCCACCCTCTTCTGAGTCAGCCAGGTACCCCTCACTTCCTGAAATTTTAAACTAATGACAGAAACCTTGGAGGTTGGGAGATTATGTACAGAAACTAGGCAGTTACAGTTTTGCTCCTGGCACGAGGGGACAGGCTAACCCCAAATTCAACAGCCTCAGATCCTTTTTGGAATGAGGTAGGATTTTTTTTTTTTAAAGTATAGTCAAAGCACTACCCTAAATGTCCTCCAACTTTATGTGGTGTAATAACTATTATTACTAATACAAGGAGGTAAATCTAGTATAAAATGAATGTATCTGCATTTGTTGTGATGAACACGAGGTGACGTACATAAGTACTGAATCTATTACTATATGTTAACTGGAATTTAAATAAAAACTTAAAAAAAAAGTGTATATCAAGGACGCTTCTTCCAATACCTTTAATTTCCTAGAAGGAGAACATCTATATATGTTTGGGATAAAATCAGAAAGAACACATGAAATATGAGCAGCTTGGATACATGCATATATTTAATAGTGAAACAATTCATCAATAACAAAAAAAATTAGAAAAATTCATGAGACCTCAATGCTGTGGAAGAGAACAGGACATCAAGGCAAAAGATACAAAAAACTGACCCAGAAGGCTGCCTGATGAGTTAAGCAAAGGCAAATTTGCTTAGGATAGTATTATATGCCATTGAAAAGAAAAATGGTTGGAAAGGTACCCACTTATTTGCGTGGAAGCTGACAGCCTTACTGTATGCTGCACGGAATGGAGGCGAAGAGCCAGGGAAGGGAGAGGGGTGACAGAGGAAAAGCAATACAGAATCCAGGGTAAGCAGATGGAAGAGACAAAGAGTTACAAAGAGATGACTCTAAGGCCTTTTGTTTGCAGTCTACAATAAACCTGTTACAAGTCTTTATGTCAGTCAAGTCCAATGATCACATAACGAGTAGCACTAGGCAAGTAGCACTAGGCGCAGTGAAGAACAATGGAGTGGTTTACAAAAGTAAAGGGATAACATGGTTCCTGCTCTCAAGGAGCTTACAACCTATATGGGAAACAGATTCCACACACAAAACAAATTTACAAAGTAACATAAATATAAATAAATACACATCTGAATAAACAACATATGAAAGCCTAAGGGGTACTGGGTCAATACTTATCTAGAAGTCTGTAGGTCAAAGAAGGCTTTCTGAAGGAAAAACTTGGGGACTGAGTATAATGTTAGCAGAGAGTAGGGCATGTGCAAAAGCATAGAAGTGTAAGTAAATATGTCCAGAAAGCAGATTAGCTTGATTAAAGTAGAAAGTCTAAATAGGTGTTGTTGAGAAGTATGGTGAAACAGTAGGGGGTTAATTTGGTGAAAGACACTGCAGTGTTCGGTCTGGTCCCTAAAGCAAACAGGGAAAGAGGTTTTCTTTAAGTAATGATGCTAAGTGGCACATGTCCAGGAGTAACTCCACTGCTCTCAAAAGTTTTAGTTACTCGGAGACAGAGAAACTAGCAATGAAATGGTAGAGAAGTATTCAGCATCCTTGAACAGTTTTAGAGAAGAAACTGCCTTCTGCAAGAACACTTGCAAAGTGGCAAGTGAAAACAATCCATGAAACTCCTAGATTCAGGATCCACCATCCCAAAGGCCAGCCAGATCCCAGTAAAATCAAGTGCTCAAGTAGAATGTCCTAGGCCCTCATTACCAATTCTTAGTGGGGAGCGAATTGTATATACTTATAAAAGAATTTATTTTTGAGCTACCATGACAATCAAGTTTGATCCTAACATTCTAGAAATTAAAATAGGAGGATGAGAAGAGCCCTAATCTATAGGGAATCCTCACGTCCCTGAAGGAGGACAGGTCAGTAGGGCCCAAATTCTTCCCTGGTCTTTATGTGGAAAGGCAAAACATCACACCGTGAAAAGAGGCTTTTCTCAGCCAAAGCAAGTTAAGACCTCTTTCTTTAAGCCTATTGATCTGACGTTGTTCCAGGAAGGAAAAAAAGAGTCCAGGCCAGATACTCAGCAGCAGCCAGAGTTGGACCCTATTTCATTAGAGCTCCGCTGGGAGGCACTGGGTCCTACTGATGCTGAAATACACTGCTGAGGACCAATCTTGATGCCATTCGCCTGTAAGAGAAAAGAGGCAAGAGTTCCACCTCAGTGCTAAAGTAAATGGGAGAAAAGAGAGGGATTAAAAAAGAAATCATGAGTTACATCTTCTAGAAGCAGATACGGCTTTGGCAGTTAACCATGTGCCCTAGGCAAACTGCTGTGGGACAGTAGTCTTCAACCATAAAGATGAGATGACAAGCTCAGACATAAGTGTTATAGATGAGATCCTGACCTGGGCCGAAACCAAGAGTCAGACACTTGACCAACTGCGCCACCCAGCTGCCCCTCTATGGCTCAATTTTAAGGTGACTATTGTATTTAGGTTTCATGGCTATGTGTACAATCAGGATGAGATTAGATAAGAGCAGGAGAAGGTGAAAGACTAGATGTTAGCACAGAATTCTTTTTTGTTTTGTCCCAGAATTTGCTTTATAGAAATGGCCCTGTTGAGCAATTAGGAATTACCTCACCCCTAAACACTGGGATAGTAAAAACTCTTCCCAAAGATAATCTCCTATACTGTGTAAACATCTTAGATCACCAACTAATGACCTCTTTAAGCATTCTGGGCCTCGGACTTGAGAAAAAAACAGAAAATGATGACAGATTTGTAAAACATCAAGTATGGATTAGCATAGCTTCAAAAAGCACAGTGTTAGAAAGGAAATGCTCACATTCTAGGGGGTTTCTTGTCCTATTTAACACAAAGCAGCAAAGTTACTTGTCAGCCTCCCCCCACCCTTTCTCACCTCATTGTGGACATCAAATAAACCCTGCTGGATCTTCCTATATATTTCTTTGGCTGTGTTAATGAAGGCCTAAAGGAGACAGAAATCATATTATTAGGCTCAAGTTTAGATAAAGAAATTAGAAAACGGGAATACAAATATTATTCCTACTTGGATTTCTAAGGTAAATTAGGAACCATTAAGAGACCAGAGTAAAAATACAAAAGATCCCCCAAAGTCTCTATTTCAAAAAGAAAAGGACTATATGGTATTTTGATACTAACCCAAGATGATCCTTGACTGGCCCCTTCTCCAAATAAAACAAACATGCTCTGTTCTCAATTAATTACTAAAGATACAGTCAACAGCAGGCTTCAGAATGACTACCTGTAGAACCCATGAGACCCTCCAACTGAAATATAAAGTAACAATAGTGTCTAATCCATAATACTTGCCAATTAATGTTACACAAGGCAAAAGTAAAACCCTACTGTAGGAACAAAGACAAAAAAAAAAAAAAAAAAGGGACAACTCCCTTAAAGGGAGACATACGGACATACAATGTAACCACAGACACCCTTTCCTTACCAACAGTCTTATAGAAGAGAATCCTGAATAAAAGAATAAAGATATGTTGTCATCTCTCAAAAGCTTTCCCTACTTTTTCGCAAGTAGTACCTCTTCAACATTGCAGGCTGTTTTGGCTGAAGTTTCCATGAAGATAAGTCCATGCTCCCGGGCAAAGGCCTCTCCTTCTTCTCTCTTCACATCCCTACGGGATTCTAAGTCACTGCAAGAGATGATTGGGGAGAAAACTAAAAAAAGATCCAAGTGAAAGAAGAAACTCATATTCTAAAAGAATCCCAGGGCTGTTTCAACCACCAGTTAATACATAAAGCATGTAGATCCCACATGACATTCTCTCATATAGGATTACTAATTTCTGTAGCTTCTTGGAAAATGATTCTTCAAATTCACGACAGGTGTTGCATGGCTGAGGACAATAACTTACTCTTACAGAGAAAAAGGTTATTTGACAAAGAGAGGAAAGACAGGGGGAGTGGCAGGTAAAGGGGGAGGGAGAACCAGACTCCCTACTGAGCAAGGAGCCCAATGTGGGGCCTGAATCCCAGAAACCTGGGATCATGACCTGAGCCAAAGGCAGACGCTTAACTGACTGAACCACCAAAGTGCCCTGAGAGAAAGGTTTATAAAAGGTTAGGCAAGCCCCATAGTTAGTCCAGGCTTATTGTGTTCCATGCTTCTTTTTGGAATGAGATCTAGGGAGAACCAAGGAAAGAAAATGAAAGAGAAATTCCAGTTGTTAGAAAGTAGAAAAGTCCTAGATGGCCCAAGTCGTAATGAGAAGTGTCTTCCTCTTTTACTGGCATCAACCCATAAGAATAGAGGGTGGGGGCAGCCCCAGTGATGCAGTGGTTTGGCACCGCCTGCAGCCCGGGGTGTGATCCTGGGGACCCAGGATCGAGTCCCACATCGGGCTCCCTGCATGGAGCCTGCTTCTCACTTTGCCTGTATCTCTGCCTCTCTCTCTCTCTCTCTCTGTGTCTCTATGAATAAATAAATAAAATCTAAAAAAAAAAAAAAAAAAAAAAGGAAGAATAGAGGGTGCCAGGAATAAGGAGAACACAGTTGCCTTAACTCTCACTAGTCTTACTATTAACATATATAATTGCAGCTTGCCACCAGGGAAATAAAAGACTCAGAGAAAAATAAGATATATAATGTTAGGTGATATGAGGCGGGGAAAGGAGCCACAGACTGAGAAAAGAGAATCCGGTGGCATGGAAAGGCTTCACAACAAGACAGGATAAAAGGCTGTGGACAACGGTAAGGATGGACTGTCTGATTTTCATTTTTCTAACTGGAAATTTGCATTTCAGAGGTTTCCAGTTTCCCAACATGAAATCAAGGAGCAAGCCCACTGCAACAAATCTATAAAATGTGCATTTATCACTCACCAGCTGTGTGAAGACCAGGGAAGAGCTATCCATCTAAATGTCTACCTCTAGCCCAGCCTCTCCTCTAAGCTCCAGACCTCCTGTCCGTTTGTCTGTTCTTTACTCCCAATCTGATGCATAAAAGGTATTTCGAACATACATCAAAATAGAACTTGATCTTTCTGCCCAAACTGCTTCTGACCCAGGCTTCTACATCTCCATAAAGGACAACAAACTAAATCCAAGACACTATTATTTTCACAGCTTTCCCTTCCCTTCCCCCTTCCCTTTCCCCTTTCCTTTCCTTTCCCCTTTCCTTTTCTATCCTTTCCCCTTTCCTTTCCTCCTTTCCTTTCCCCTTTCCTTTCCTTTCCTTTCCCCTTTCCTTTCCCTTCCCTTCTTTCTCTTTCTCTTTTCTTTCTTTTCTTTCTTTCTGTCTCTCTCTTTCTTTCTTTTCAGCTTTTCTTTCTTTACTCCAAATACCTGATCCACCCCAAGGTACTTCCAAAATGCACCTTACCACCATCATTTTCCCCTCTCTCTGGTATCATCACCCAAGCCCACGCCACCATTCTCATTTAGACTACTGAAACAGACATCCCACTTCAACCCCTGCCCCCCTCCAGAGTGATCTTTTAAAATTGAATCAAGCCACATCTCTGCTTAAAACTCTTAAAAGCTGGGACGCCTGGATGGCTCAGTGGTTGAGTGTCCGCCTTTGGCTCAGGTCATGATCTTTGTGTTTTAGGATCGAGTCCTGTGTTGGGCCCCTGGTAAGGAGCCTCTGCCTGTGTCTCTCTCTGTGTGTCTCTCATGAACAAATAAATAAAATCTTAAAAACAAACAAAAACAAAACTCTTAAAAGCTTCCTACTGTGTTTAGAGTAAAATCCACACTTCTTCCTAAGGCCTGAAAGTGCTAAGAGATCTAGACCCTGCCTACCTTCCCAACCTCATTCCTCCTTGATTTAGCCCAACCATACTGATTTCTTTCAATACTATGACCTTGCCAAGGTTCTTCCCAGTTCAAAGCTTTCAGTTTGTTCCCCTTATCTGATACTTTTCTGAACTCTTTTTTTTCTTTTTAAGATTTTATTTACTTATTCATGAGAGACATGGAGAGAGAGGCAGAGATACAGACAGATGGAGAAGCAGGCTCCATGCAGGGAGCCCCAGGTGGGACTGGATTCCTGGACCCCTGGGTCACACCCTGGGCCAAAGGCAGACGCTCAACTGCTGAGCCACCCAGGCGTCCCACTTTTCTTAACTCTTACTTAAATCCTTCAGATTCCAGTTTAACCATCACCCTTAATTAAAAATAAGTATCTTGTTATGCTCTTGTATAGCACCCTTTTTTCCTTCATTGCATTTATCGCAATTTGTAATTAGATACAGATCCTTTTATATTTAACACTTACGTCTCCAATAAACTATAAACTCCATGGGAACAGGGGTATGACTCTTTTTTTATTATTTTATTCATTTAAGATTTTTATTTATTCATAGAGACACACAGAGAGAGAGAGGCAGAGACACAGGCAGAGGGAGAAGCAGGCTCCCTGCGGGGAGCCCGATGGGGAGAGGCTCAACCACTGAGCTCCCCAGGCATCCCAGGGGCAGGACTCTCCTTTTCTCACCCTGTACACTCAGGATCTGGCACACAGACATCTAGAAACACAGTTCAAACAAATGAGTGCAATAAGTCTGTGATCACAGTTCTCAAATGGCGCACTCTAGGCACTACTACAAATGCACAAGGGTGCCACAGGATTATTTTTTTTTTTTGCCATAGGATAAATTTTAAGGGAAACACAGTTAACAACACCAGAATACCACGTGAATTATAAGCTTAAGACAGTTCACAGTGTCACTGTCAGATCAAAATAGATCCTGTTCAATATTTGCATATATTTGTGTAATCTGAGTTTTTGGCAGTTGTGATAAAAAGGAAGTACAAAACTGGGAGGGAAAAAGGGATGCGTGGGTGGCTCAGTGGTTGAGCATCTAGACGCCTTTGGCCCAGGGCGTGATCTCAGGATCCGGGATCAAGTCTTACATCAGGGTCCCTGCAGGGAGCCTGCTTCTCCCTCTGCCTGTGTCTCTGCCTCTCTCTCTCTCTGTGTCTCTATGAATAAATAAAAATCTTAAATGAATAAAATAATAAAAATCACTCAGGGGCACCTGAATGGTTAATAAAAATCACTCAGGGGCGCTGAGTGGCTCAGCTGGTTAAACATCTGACTCTTGATTTTTTTTTTTTTTTTTTTTTTTTTTTTTATGATAGTCACACACAGAGAGAGAGAGAGGCAGAGACATAGGCAGAGGGAGAAGCAGGCTCCATGCACCGGGAGCCCGACGTGGGATTCGATCCCGGGTCTACAGGATAGCGCCCTGGGCCAAAGGCAGGCGCCAAACTGCTGCGCCACCCAGGGATCCCCTGACTCTTGATTTTGACTCCGAGATGGAACCCCACATTGGGCACCATGCCGGGTGTGGACCCTGCTTAAGAGTCTCACACTCTCTAGTGCTAGTGATGCTCAGCACCAGAGGACAGTGGCTGGGTATCCCCTTTGTTTTCCTGGGTGCAGGGATTGCCCATGGAGCCTGCGCTGCTGCAAGAAGAAACTATTAGTTCAGTGTGTTCCTAAAGGGAGGAAAGACGTGCAGAGAGAGGGGCAGATGAATGCATTTTTTAGACCGGGGAAAGAGCTCAGCCTTGCATTTACTCTTTACTCTATAAAGGAGTGAAACTGTGTAAGATGTTAACAGATAATTTTTCCACCCTGTTTTTTTTTTTTTTAATGCTTCTTGTAGCAATTGGTACAAGATTTAGTGTTTACCTATTTTATTTCACTCTTTAATTGTAGGCTGGAGTAGAGTGAGCTGCCCTCTCAGGCAGAACTGACATTGGGGGCAGAAGAGAACAACTAATTACAAAGCTTATGCCTTAACATTTTGAATCTGGTTTTTTGATATATTACCTCAGTAAATTTCAGAGTTCTAAAAACACCAATAAAAAATAAATCTTTATAAAAAAATAATAAATAAAAAAATAAAAAAATAAAAAATAAAAGAGTTTTAAAAATGTAAATCTAAAGCAATTAAAAATTTCTGTTTGGGGCGCCTGGGTGCTCAGTTGGCTAAGGTCTGACTTAGGCTTGGGTCATGTTCTCGGGGTCCTGGGACTGAGCCCCACATTGGGCTCCCTGCTCGTGGGGACTCTGCTCATCCCTTTCTCTCTGCCCTTCCCCTTGCTTGTGCTCTGTCTCTCTCTCTCTCTCAAATAAATAAAGTCTTTTAAAAAAAAAGTTTCTTTTTAAACTTTGTTTTCAACTCTTTGAATGAGAAGATGGAATTTATACTGTACTACCGAGATTTTTTTTTAATGTGTGAGACAAATCTTTCTAGACAAATCTTTTGTACAGAAAAGATTCCCTCTCTCCTTCTCCTCCCATTCCACTTGCTCTTTTTCTTAAAAAAAAAAAAAAAAAAGTATAACATCAATTTGGAACAGAAAATGAGAGTGGCAGTATTCAATCTTGATTCCAACTTTGAGAAGCTGTACAGCACCTAACAAGCACACTCAGGGTATTAGTAAGTAATTATGGACATTTAAAGATGAAAATCAAATTTCTTTATGTTTTTCATTTTTCAAAGTTTATTAAGTTGTTATGACAAGAACACTTATGTTGCTTATATCTATTTAATAACAAACTGTTAGGTATTTCTTTTGGCCTAGAGTGCCATAGAAAATTTACTGAGAATAACAAGTGTTGCTGAGAATGTAAAGAAATTGAAAAAAAAAAAAAAAAGAGAGAGAGAGAATGTAAAGAAATTGGAACTACTGTGTGTTGCTGGTAGGAATATAAAATTATGCAGTTGCAAGGAAAAACAGTATGGTGATGCCTCAAAAAAGAAAACATTTAATTACTATAAGATCCAGCAATTTCAGTTCTGGAATTCAAAGAAATGAATTCCCAAACAGATATTTGGATATTGACGCTGACAGCATTCTTCACAACAACCAAAGAAGGATAGAAGCAATCTGTCTACCAAAAGATGAATAAACAAAATGTGGCAAATACATACAAAGGAATACTATTCATCCTTAAAAAGGAAGGAAATTCTGACATGATCTACATTATGGATGAAACTTGAGGTCATCATGGTAAATGAAATATGCCAGTCACAAAAGGACAAATATTAAGATTCCACTGAAATTGGGTGCCTAGAGTAGTCATATTCATAGAGACAGAAAAGAGAATGGTGATTGCCAGGGGCTGCGGAAATGGAGAATGTGGAGTTAGCATTTAATGCATATAGAGTTTCAGTTTGGGAAAATGAAAAAGTTCTGGAATTGGGATGGTGGTGACGGCTACAGAACGTCAATAAACTTAATGCCACAGAACTGTACACTTAAAAATGGTTAAAATGGGGACAGGATGTCTGGGTGGCTCAGTCATTTGAGTTTCTGATTCCTGACTTTGACTCATGTCATAATCTCACAGTTATGGAGATCAAGCTCTCCATCAGGCTCTGTGCTCAGTATGGAGTCCGCTTAAGATTCTTTCTCTCCCTCTGCCTCTGCCCCTTCCCCCTGTGGACATGTGCGCATTCTCTCTCTCTCAAAATAATAAAACCTTATAGAAATGGTTAAAATGGTAAATTCTACATTATGCTTATTTTACCAATCAATTTTTTCTTTTTTTACTAAGAGCACCCTAAACTAAAAAAAGTTTAAGGACCAAGTGATTCAATGTCCATAGAGCACTTAGATGACTTCTTATTTATACAAATAAAATTTTACCTCTTATTCCCAATCAGCATGATAACCATGTTGGAGCTGGAGTGTTGCCGGGCATCCTCTAACCAGGAGGTCAGGTGGTTGAAGGTTTCACGCCTACAGTAGAAAGTTTACAAAGTGGGTCAGAGGCCCATTTCAAAATGTCAAAAGTAATTCCAAATGCATGGGAAAAGGGGGAAAGCTACATATGTAAAGGAAAATATTAGAGACGCCATTCCTCTTTAGCATTCTTACCAAAACCAGAAGACAGCAAAAAAAAAAAAAAAAAGAAAAAAGATTTTGAGAACATGGGGAAAAGACTCCCTCCTGCCCACCTGATCTAACTCACCTTGTGATGTCATATACTAGCAGTGCTCCAGCTGCTCCCCTGTAGTAGGAACGGGTGATAGAACGGAAGGATTCTTGCCCAGCCTTTCCCACCAACATGGCAACAAAAAATCCCAACAAAACAAGGTTATTTCCACAGAAATGACTTGATCACATGCTACTCTAACACAGACAACTTACTTTAAAAAAGAACTTCTATTAAGAAAAGGGAATTCGAGAAAGGAAACTCGACTGCCCAGAGAGATGTCCAGGTGGGAAATAAACATTTTTCAATGGAAGCACAGTTGACAGTGGGAGTGGGACAACTGTTCCTGTGGGACTGTCCATCAAACAGCTGAATGTTTAGCATCCCTGGCTCCCAGACACTAAATGCCAGTAGCACCCCACTGTCATTGTGACAAAGACATTCTTATACATTTCCAATATTCCCTAGGAGAGAACTGGAAATAGGACTACAAACTCAAGAGCATTTTCAATCCCCTCATGATGCTGAACACATTACATTAACCTGTTTGTATTCTTCTATCTGTAAAAAGGAAACTTCTCTTAGAAGGCCAATACCCTGTCTAAGGAAGTTTCATTCCAATGGGTCAATGTAGAAAAGTAGACAAATACAAAGTACTTAAATTGAACATATGCTAATTGACATTTAGTGTTCCACTACTAACAGCAGGACTACCAAGGGATGTTGTCATAGCAAATAAGAATAAGAAAGGGAGAAAAACGCTCAGGGCCCAGGACAGAGTTTTCCTTAAAAAACCCAATATTCACACTCTATAATCTCATTTCCAAATGGGGCCAAGATATTTATAACTGAGCAATTTATTAATGCCACCATATACTGGGTACCTTTGCTTTTTTTATGCAATAGTGTGGTTTTGTCCTCTTTAGGGGAAGTAAAAACATTTTTTAGTATATGTGCTGCCGAAGTGAGCACAAACAAAAGCATTTTAAAAATAATAATGATATATTAATAATATCCTGAACACTGAATCTGTCCTATTAGAAAAGTTTTCATATTCTTTGACTGGCTCAGTAGGTGGGACATCTGACTCTTGATCTCGGGGTCATGAGTGCGAGCCCTGCATTGGGTCTGATTACTCAAATAAATAAATAAATCTTTAAAAAAAAAAAGAAAAAATATTTTTCACACTTTTTAAAAGATTTTATTTATTTATTTATTTATTTATTTATTTATTTATTTATTTGAGACAGAGAGAGAGAGAGGCAGAGACACAGGCAGAGGGAGAAGCAGGCTCCATGCAGGGAGCCCGATGTGGGACTCGATCCTGGGACTCCAGGATCACGCGTTGGGCTTCTGAAGGTGGCACTAAACCGCTGAGCCACCCGGGCTGCCCTATTTTTCACATTCTTGAAATCATTTATCCTCATATTCCTACATAAAGATTAGGAAGCAAAACTACTATTCTTATTTTAAAGACAGAAAAACTAAAATGTGGAGATGGGAAGAAAACAGCCTTCTCATAGTATAACAACAGAAAGTGAATACTAATAGTAACACAAATGAGAAAATTGAAGCTCAAAGGATTAACTGGCCAAAAGTTTGAAATCTATAAATGCTTGGGATGCCTGGGTGGCTCAGCAGTTGAGCGCCTGCCTTCAGCCCAGGGTGTGATCCTGGAGTCACAGAATCGAGTCCCATGTCGGGCTCCCTGCAGGGAGCCTGCTTCTCCCTCCCTCGGCCTGTGTGTCTGCCTCTCTCTCTCATGAATAAATAAAGTCTTAAAAAAATTTTTTTTCACCTCCAAAAGCTCACTTAATGTTTTACTTAGTCCCGAACAGACTTAAAAAATTATTTGATTCCCATTTTGCTTTTACCTTACTTTTTCTCCATTTCTGCTACTACTGAAAGGCCCTTTCCTCTCTATGGCCTTCTAGGAACTAAAGGGAAAGTTTGAGGGAAGGCTATGTAATAGCTGAAGCACACAGTCACATTTAACTTTAGCAGCTAAAAATATTTCCCTCAGGGGCTCATCAGAAAATGCCTTTTAAAACCAAATCTATGGGCAGCCTGGGTGGCTCAGCGGTTTAGCACTGCCTTCAGCCCAGGGTGTGATCCTGGAGTCCCAAGTCCCACGTCCGGCTCCCTGCAGGGAGCCTGCTTCTCCCTCTGCCTGTGTCTCTGCCTCTCTCTGTGTGTCTCTCTCATGAATAAATAAATAAAATCTTAAAAAAATAAATAAATAAAACCAAATCTATAAATGCTTGGGGTGCCTGGGTGCCTAAGTCAATTAAGTGACAGCCTTAGGCTCAAGTCATGCTCTGTGTCAGGATCCCTGCTCGGTGGGAAGTCTGCTTCTCCTTCTCCCTCTGCTTCCCCCTACTTGTTTTCTCTTTCTCTCTCTAAAAATAAATAAATAAAATATTTTTTTAAAAGTCAAAAAAACAAATCCCTTTATATCATCATCTCAGTCCAGTTCGTGAACCTCTGTTGAATCAATAACCTAGGAAGAGTGATTGGTTCAATTTGGGCTGGTCTGCATTGGTTTGAGGCATCTTTGTCCAACCCCATTAAACAAATCTGAAGCAGCAAAGAATTAAGATGGAGATATGATAAAGAGAATTAAAACCTTTTGAATTCCTCCCAAGTGGAAGCATCGTATTATGGTTTCAAGATATATACAATTAACCCTCATGCAACATGGGCTTGAACAGCTCTGGTCCACTTAACATAGATTTTTTTTACAGCACAGCACTGTAAATGTATTTTCTCTCCCTTATGGTTTTCTTTTTTTTTTTTTCTACTTTATTTTTTAAATTTATTTTTAAACAAAAAAAAATTTAAACACCAACACAGGGCTTGAACTCACAACCCTGAGATCAAGACTTGTGCCACGATCAAGAGCCAAATAGTTAACCAACTGCGCCACTCAGGCACCCCTTTCTCTTATGGTTTTAATAACATTTTCTTTTTTCCAGCTCGCTTTGTTATAAGAATACAGTATATAATACAGATAACATACAAAATATGTGCTAATCAATTTTTTGTTATGGGTCAGCCCTTCTGGCCAAATAGTAGGTTATTAGTAGTTAAGTTTTTGGGGGTGTCTAGCTAGCTTAGTCAGAAGAGCAGACGACTCTTGATCTTCAGGTCATAAGTTCAAGCCCAAGCCATGGGGTAAAGATTACATAAAATAAATAAAAGTTTTTTAAAAAGTAGTCGAGTTTTTGGGAAGCCAAAAGTCATATGCAAATTTTTGACTGTGCAAGGGTTGATACCCCTAACGCTCACATTAAGGATCCACTGTAGCTTGAAGTATAAATTCCTACAAAGTCAGATGGGCTTATTTCCTCAAAAATCAGAATGCATTTTGAAGTAAAATACAAATGCTTTTGCGATTGACCAGTATTTTATATTCACTACAGTATAACACCTCTTCATTTAGCATGGATTATTTGGGCAATTATATATAAAAAATGACAAAAGATTAAAAAAAATGACATGGCTCCCTGGGGCACCTGGTTGGCTCACTTGATAGAATATGCAACTCTTGACCTCAAAGTCATGAGTTCAAGCCCCACACTGGGCACAGAGACTGCTAAAATAAATAAATAATAAAAATAAAATTTAAGAAAAGGTAACATGGCTCTCTAAATTCTCATCAATAGTGACAACAGTGACAACAAAGAACTTTGGATAACTTGATCTCTTTAAAAATTCCCTTCGTGGTAATCCCTAAATATTTTCACACAAGATGACTTTGGGAGTATATGAGAGGATGAGGTCAATAAAATGGGAAAGCAAGATGAGTAAGCAATGTGTAGATCAGGACTGACAAGGGAAAACGATCAGCTTACCCAGAGGGTGGCAGACAAGAAATGCACTACATTAGAGGCAGCAATCTCTTAAAAATTTTCAAATAGAAAACCCCAGTATTCTGAAACCTGATATCTTTTTTATGATTCAACAAAGATTAGCCTAATCTAAAAACAATTATTAAAAAGGAACAGAAAAGAACTAGGTCAGTTGCATCACAAGTGACTATCAGGCCATATGGCCCTTGAAGATCTGGTCAACAGAGCAGTGGCTCTCAACTTTCTTATTTTATGATCCACTGTCTCATGGTACCATGTAAGGGGGAAAAAACCCACAAAAGCCAGCAAACCAACATTTTAACACAATCATAACTGTGACTATACCACTAACTGGCAGCTATTGGGTCTCCTGACATGAAAACCTCTGTTTTTGGAAATAGTAGAGATTTAAGTTAAAAAGACAGAATTAGCTACTACTAGTCTTGACATCTATAGGCTTCACTCTGTCACCTACTCACAATTTGTCCCGCAGCCTCTTTAGTTAGCAGGGCAAATCTTTGTGGGAAATATAAAAATCAGGAGATAATAAAAGGAGAATTACAACATACCTATTTGGGTTAATAGTGACAAAGAACTGAACAATGAAAGGAGAAGGAGACAAGACAGTCGTTTTAAAAAACATATGAACTTGACGTTGGCAGCAGAGTATTCTCTCTTAGGCCTAGTTTGGAGAAAAAGACTAGAGACAAAACTAGTCAAAAGAGCAAGTTGGGAAGATTTAGAGGAATGTCACTAGTGCTTCCACTATTAGAAATGTGAAGTCTGTTCAGAAGGGCAAAAGGTTATTAAAATACTTGCAAATAACAACTAAATAATGTATAGGAGACCGTCATCCTAGTTAAAAGCACTCAATAAATCAGTGCACCCAAAAGTGGTAACCACCTTGGAGGCCACCAGAAAAGGACTCTGCAAAAAGGGCTTAGAGCAGAAAGTTAACTTACAGTTGACTCCGGAACAAGAGAGGAGTTGGGGAGGCTGGCCCCCTCGCAGAGGAAATTCCTCGTGTCACTCTGACTCCTCCAAACCATAACTACCAATAACCTACAGTTGACCAGAAGCCTTACCCATAACACATCATGTCAACAGCATTTGTTATGTTATTTATATTAAATATTGTATTTTTACAGTAAAAAAGCCAAAGGATAAAAATGTTAAGAAAAAATATATTTACAGTACTGTAGTACGTTCATTGACAAGAAATTCACATATGAGCAGACTTGTGCAATTCAAACACATTATTCAAGGATCAACTGTACTTTTCAGACAGATAACTACACGTGTTGGGAGACGGAGGATGGAAGGAGGGGAGAGGGAGGAAAAAAAGGAAAAATCACTGTGTACTGCTTATAACTATAAGGGCTTCAGCTCTGAGTTTTGAAAAAAAAGAAAACAGAATTAAATAGTAAGTAAACAAAGATAGAGATTTTAGCTGAGTATTAAGAACTCTGTGCTTGCTTCCTTTCACTTACATAAAGACAGGGATATTATTTCCCTTAGAGAAAAAAAAAGATATAAATCAAATGAAATAATACACATAAAAGCAATTTATCTGAATAAAACAAAATTATACTAAGTCAAGCTAAATTTTGGCAAGTCTACCTTTGCCAAATTTTAAAATGTGCATAACCTTTGACCCAGAATTTCCATTTCTGGGAAGGCATTCCACAGAAATTCTCAGACATTTGCATAAAGATGTGGTAATCGAGGACATTCAATGAAACTTTGTAAAAGTGAAAACTGGAAACCTGGATTTCCATCATTGGAGGATAGTTAAATGACGGGAAGACTTTTTATAAGTCTATACAGTGGTTAAAAGGAATGCAGTAGAGATATATGTACGTATCAACATGGAAGTGTCCAAATCAGAAGTTATTAAATAAAAAAATTTAGTTCACATAGCTAGGTGTACTCTATCATGATTCTATACTAACAAGAACAAGACAAGAACAAACACTAGAACTAACAAGAACAAAACCACTACCCTGTATTTGTACATGTGTACCTATCTGAACACAAAGAAAAAGTCTGAAAGTATAAGCACTGAAACACTCATACCAGTTAGGCAGAAACCAGGAATGGAAAGAAGAAGAGGTTTATGTGTGTAAAAGGAGACATTCACATTTTACTCTATACACTTATATAGTTTGCTTTTATTTTTACTAGAACAAACTCATACATTACTTGGGTAATTTAAAAGAAAACTACAAAGATAGGGTGTTCAGAATTTTAACAGTAACAGATAAAAGTGAAATCTCTTCCCCTACTCTCACTTCCACCAACAACCTCACCCTCATAGCCCTTTGCCCCCACATCAGTCTTTACTGAACTATTTAGATCTCGGTCAGGGACTAAGTCATCCTGTTTTCTCTCACCGTGTCCCAGATTTGCAGTTTGATTTGTTTTCCATCAATGTTGACCATACGGGCCCCAAACTCCACACCTGTCAAGTGAAAAGCAAAAGAAATGTTGACCATCACCACACGTTCAGAGGTTCATATTCTCCCCCAATGCAGCAACTGACTCCTTCCCTGTCTGCACTTAGTACCAAACTATTTGCTACAATTAATCTTGTGTTCCTTAAATTTTCATTTTCCTTCTAGAATTAAAAACTGTGATCTAGGTGATAATAACTTTAGGAATGTAACCAAAAGGGATGCCTGGGTGGCTCAGCGGTTGGGTGTCTGCCTTTGGCTCAGGGTGTGATCCTGGAGTCCTGGGATCAAGTCCCGCATCGGGCTCCCTGCATGGAGCCTACTTCTCCCTCTGCCTGTGTCTCTGCCTCTCTCTCTCTCTCTCTCATGAATAAATAAATAAATCTTTAAAAAAAAAAAAAAAAGGAATGTAACGAAAAAGCAGATATGGAGATGAAACTAATTAAAACATAAAAAAAGGGGGCAGCCAGGGTGGCTCAACGGTTTAGCGCCACCCTCAGCCGGGAGCATGATCCTGGAGACCCAGGATCGAGTCTCACGTTGGGCTCCCTGCATGGAGCCTGCTTTTCCCTCTGCCTGTGTCTCTGCCTCTCTCTCTGTGTGTGTCTCTCTCATGAATAAACAAAGTCTTTAAAAAAAAAAAAAAAGGAAAGGGGGGAAAACCTCCAGATTCATTCTATGCAGCCAGCATTATCTTGATATCACCTGGATAAAGACACCAGTAAATAAAGAACCACAGTCCAATGTCCCTAATGAACAGAAATGCAAAAATCCTCAATTAAAAGCTAGCAAACTGGGATCCCCGGGTGGCTCAGTGGTTTAGCATCAGCCTTCAGTACAGGGCGTGACCCCGGGATCCTAGGATCGAGTCCCGCATCGGGCTGCCTGCATGGAGCCTGCTTCTCCCTCTGCCTGTGTCTCTGCCTCTCTCCCGCTCTGTTTCTCTCATGAATAAATAAATAAAAATCTTTTTTAAAAAGATAAATAAAACGTAAAAAAGGTCAGCACATTTCTAGCAATATTAACGCTCAAATCGCATTAGATGGCACAAGCTGTGCCTTAACACAAACGTGCCAGGAAAGCTCCGGGACAATGCCACACTCTTTCCTCTAAAACCATCAGTTTCATCTTTTAACTCTAACTCGAGGAGGGCCCTTCAGATTCATTCCTTCCTCTCCAACGTACACAAAAACCTGTGTTGTTGGATGACCACTCTGAAAAACATACGTGAAAACGGTCTGCAATAATTTAAGCGCAAAAGCAAGGCGAGTTCTTGCACGAACAGTGAAGCTTTTCCGTGGGGCTTCCCGTCAAGGTACAAATCCTAGTCCGGGGGCGGTTGGGTGCGAGGCCTCGGGCCGGTCTTCCGCTGCGTCTCCATCACTTACTCGGTAGCTTTGGGCCACTCGCTCCTCGCCGAGCGTGAGGCCGAACTAAACCCGGCAGCGGGCGGGGGGCGCTTCGGGCAGCGACTTCGGCCGCCGGCGGCCTGTGCGCGGCGGCGCCCGCTGCCGCGCCGCGTCCTCCGACAGGTGCGCCGACTTACCTATGGTGAGGTCGTGCACCGGCTGGAACCGCTTGTCCGTGAACTGCAGGAGGAGACATGACTTGCCCACGCCTGAAAGAGGAGCGCGGACGTCCTTGCGGCGCGGCCCGGGCCGCCGGCGGCCGCGGGAGGGGAGCCCCGAGCCCGAGCCCGAGCCCCGCCCCCGGCCGCCCCGCCCCCGCCCGCTCCCGCGCCCCGCTCCGTCGCCCAGCCCACTGCACGAGCCCCGCCCCACGCCCCACGCCCCGAGGTGTGAGCGGCGGCTGCCCGCCCCCGCCGTGCGGGCCGTCGCCCACGGGCTACCTGTGTCCCCGATGATGATGTACTTGAACAGATAAGCATAAGTCATGGTCCCGTTTCCTCCGATTCCGGGTCCGCCCGACTTCCGCAGCCACTTCCCTCCGGCCTCTCTAGCCGCGCAGGCGGCCGCCCTCCGGCCGCTCTAGCCCGCACCGCGTTTCTATGGCTCTCCCTGGTGTCGGCGCTCGGCGGGGGCGGCCGTCCTCCCTCGCGGCGCCGGCGGCTGCCATCGCCCCGCCGGGCTCCAGGGGGCGGTAGCCGCCCCTCCCGTCCGCTCGGCCTTCCCGGCAGCCGCCGCACGGCGCTCCCGCCAATCAGCGGACAGCGACGCGCCGCCTGGCGGAAGTGACGCAAGGCAGGAGGCGGGGGCGGGGGGTCGATGAGGGGGCTGAGACGGAGGTAGCCGTTGTGTGAAGATGGAGGTAGGGGCCTGGGTGGCGGAGCGCGGCCGGCCGGGTGGGAGCGAAGGCGGGGAGGGGCGCGGGGGCGGGGGCAGAAGCCTCGCTCCCCGCTGACCGCCCGCCCCGCCTAACCTAGCCCCGCGGCTGTCTTTTGGTTTCCAGTTTCCCGGAGGAAATGACAATTACCTGACGATCACTGGGCCCTCGCACCCCTTCCTGTCGGGGGCCGAGGTGAGCACGGGCTGCCGACGCTGCGGGGGGGGGGGGGCGGGGGAGGGCGACCCCGACCTGGGGTCATGGCCGGGAGCATTTCCGCCCGCGCGCGGGGCCAGCGCGGTGCCGCGGGAGCCGTCGGCCGGACCCGCTCCCGGTTGCGGTCCAGGGTCGGGGGTCGCGACGTCTGTCCGCAGGGCTTGTTCTGCCGGTGGCGGGAGGGGAGGCGGCAGCTGCCCACAGCCGCGCGGGGCGTGGGGGCGCGCGTGGGGCTCGGCGTCCCGGCAGGGCCTCGCCTTGGGCGGCGGCCAGGCGGCGCTGGAAGGGGAGGTGGCGGTGGTGGCGGGCGCTCTACGAGGCGCGCGGAAGCCTCGCCTCGGACCCCGCGACGGGGACGCCCGCCGGGGCGGGGCAACGCAGAGATGGGGAGCAGGCAGAAGTCAGTCCCTTGGTCTTGAGCTTTTTGGGGTTTTAGGGTTTTGGGGGGGTTGTTGCTTTTTTTTTTTTGAGATCCTCCGTACTTTTTCCCCCCAAAGTAATGTGAACCACTTGCATCGGGTTTTGTTGTTGTTGTTGTTTGTTTTTGTTTTGTTTTGTTTTGTTGTCCTAAGAATTTTAGTTGCTGTTGAATCGGGCTTACCCTGTGTGACCCCTTAATATTTTCAGGGATGAGAATTAGACTGAAAAGGGGACAGGTGCCAGTCTGATCCTTTGCTGCCTGCCATTCACCGGTTACTGTTGTCCTCTTACGGAGGGCAAAGTGTAAACTCCAGTGAACAAGGGATTTAGAAATGACACAAAACGAAACCTCTGTGATGCTTTCCAGTCGCGTTTTGCCAGTTTCTTGTAAAGTGACATCTCCATGGTTTTAGTTTCGTTATTTGGAGGGTTGTTAAGTCTTCTGTGGGCCCCATTCCCCGTGAAAGTGCATCGTTGCCAATTTCTTCTGAATCAGGTTTAAATCTAGAGTGTGGTGAATTTCGCACAGGCCTCTATCCTTTGGTTTTGTTTTTGTGACTTAAATTAAGAAAACAAAATTATTTTGCCAAAAAGCTCACGACTAAATTTCAGTGTCTTCTTTTTTTTTTTTTTTTTTTTTTTTTTTAGCTTAGGTCTTTGTCATTGCTAACAGTTCTTCTCATTACAGCTTCACTTTCCCTTCCCCCCCCCTTTTTTTTTTTTTGGACTTTTATTTCAGTTGGCTTGTGGTTTTTGTTGTATCTGGTCTTATTGTGAACCACCCCTAATATAACTTAGAACTAAGTTAAAGGTGATGTTTTTACATTTTTCTTTTAGAAACAGTGATATTTAGAGTTTTTTTGCAAGAAAAAAGATATTTTTTTGTATTATATTTTGCCCCAAAAATACTAACCATAAAAATTTTTTGAAAAATTGGACTTCATTGAAGTTAGGAACTCTTTTTCATCAAAAGACATCATTAAGAAGTTAACTAGGTATATCACAGACTGGGAGAAGATATTTTAATACACATATCTGACACATTCAGGATATATCAAATACTTACATAGAGTAAAAGAATCTAATTCAAAAATGGGCAAAAATATTTGACCACACACTTCACAAAAGAGGGTTTCCAAATTGATATTAGCCATATGAAAGAGTGTCATCATTCATCAGGGAAGTGGCACTTAAAATTATAACAAGCACGACTGTATACCCACTAGAATGGTTAGAATTAAAAACACTGACAATTACAAGATTTTGCAAGGCTATACATAACTTTTTTTTTTTTAAGATTTCTTATTTATTCATCAAAGAGAGAGTGAGAGCATGGGGGCAGGGGCAGGGCTTGAGGGAGGGGAAGAAGTAGACTCCTGGCTGAGCAGGGAGCCAGATGTGGGGCTTGATCCCAGGGCCCCAGAATCATGACCTGAACCAAAGGCAGATGCTTAACCAACTGAGCCACCCAGGGTGCCCAGGATGTAGATAACTCTTAATCATTGCTGATGAAAGTGTAAACTGATTCAGTCACTTTGGATAACTGGCAATTTCTGCTAAAGATGAACATATACCTACCCTATGACCCCTCAGTTACACTCCTTGATGAAAGAAATGAGAAATTCACCAGAAACTGTACATAGCAACTTTACACGTAATAGCTAAGTACTGGAAACAACCTAGATGTGTATAAACTGGTACATTTCTAGAAAGGGACACTACACAGCAATAAAAAAGGACATCAACTACTAAATGTACCTCAAGTGATCTCAAAAATATATGGTGTTTAGTAAAAAGCCTGAAATAAAAGAATAGCCACTATAATAAGTTCATGTTTTTAATGAATATTAGGAACGGACAATGTGAAACTATGGTAATTGAAATCAGAATAATAGTGCCTGTTGTGAAAAGGAGAGAGTATTGATTGGGGAAGAGTATGAAAAAATCTTTTACAGTGATAGAAATGTTCCATATCTTTGATCTGGATGATGATTAATTGGATATTTACATATATAAAGATTCTTTGAGTTACATACCTTACATCTGCATACTTAATTTTACCTAAATAAAATAAATGATACTAAAGATTTCTAAGGAATAAGTATCCAGAGAGGAAGGTGTAGCATCTATTATATTATAGCATTGCTAGAGACAGGAAAGTTCTGCTATCTGAAGAGAGTTTATTAATCTTTCTGTTTCCCTCATTCAGGTTGCCTCTTCTACAATGATACTGTGCTTTGAGCACTTTTTGGGAAATAATGCAAAGATACCTTTTTTTTTTTTTTTAAGATTTTATTTATTCACAAGAGACACACACAGAAGCAGAGACACAGGCAGAGGGAGAAGCAGGCTTCATGCAGGGAGCCTGATGTGGGACTTGAACCTGGGACTCCAGGATCACACCCTGGGCTGAAGGCAGATGCTCAACCACTGAGCCACCCAGGGATCCCCCAAAGATACCTATTTTTAATTAGGAAAAGTACTTACGATATTAGAACCATTTATTTATTTCAGGCTGTATAGTTAAAATTTTCACTACTATAGCATTTTTTAAGAACCATGAATCATCTCAATGATCCATCGTACCGATGTACTATGAGTAAATACGTATTGGATTAAGGTAAATTTCTTTTTTTTTTTTTTTTTTTTGATTTTATTTATGTATTCATGATAGTCACAGAGAGAGAGAGAGAGGGGCAGAGACACAGAGAGAGAAGCAGGCTCCATGCATCGGAAGCCCGATGTGGGATTCGATCCCGGGTCTCCAGGATCGCGCCCTGGGCCAAAGGCAGGCGCCAAACCGCTGCGCCACCCAGGGATCCCGGTAAATTTCTTAAAAATGAGTAATCTAGGGATCCCTGGGTGGCGCAGCGGTTTGGCGCCTGCCTTTGGCCCAGGGCGCGATCCTGGAGACCCGGGATCGAATCCCACATCGGGCTCCCGGTGCATGGAGCCTGCTTCTCCCTCTGCCTGTGTCTCTGCCTCTCTCTCTCTCTCTCTCTGTGACCATCATAAATAATAAAAAAAAAAATAAATAAATAAATAATAAATAAATTTAAATAAATGAATAAAAATGAGTAATCTACACTATTTAAAGAAATACTGGGTTGTATGTTTTGGCATGGGGAAATAGGAAAAGAGAGGAAAATCATATTTTTTATTTTTTGGTTCTCTGAACATCCAGAGCTGAATACTTTTGTTTATAACTGTAATTCCCAAATCGTTTCCTCCCTCAAAAAAGCCCATAAATTTAAGAGAGAAGGAAAAGAAAGCTGAGACGGTAGCTCCATCATGTTCCTGTTTTCTCCTTCTGGGTTGAAATCATTTATTTTTACCTGAATATTTCCTACAATTTTATCTATGTTTTATATGTGATAGAGTATGCCCTAGTAATGTAGTAGATCCACTAAAATAAAATAACTAGCTTTTCATTATTGGTTTTTCCCCATAATGTTATAGATCATTTATGGTAGTAAAAGAGATTTAGAGTGAATCTCTGGTGTTATTCTAGCCCGTGGTTTTACGCCTCTGTATTCTTGATAATTTCTATTTACTTTTTTTATTTTTTATTTTTTATTTTTTAATTTTTACTTATTTATGATAGTCACAGAGAGAGAGAGAGAGAGAGAGAGAGAGGCAGAGACACAGGCAGAGGGAGAAGCAGGCTCCATGCACCGGGAGCCCGACGTGGGATTCGATCCCAGGTCTCCAGGATCGCGCCCTGGGCCAAAGGCAGGCGCCAAACCGCTGCGCCACCCAGGGATCCCCACTATTTACTTTTTTTACTTCAGGAAGAAACAAATAAGCAAATCAACCCCCCCACCAAAAAAAAAAAAAAAACAACAACAACATTAAAGCTGTGGATACTGAATGACAAAGCTGTTTCCACATTCCAGGGGGTGGTGCATACAAAGAATGCCTTGTTTATTTGATACAATGGGATCTCCGCTTGTCTGTTCTTTTAGTGTAGTCCATGAGAGCCCTCCAGATGGTTTATGAGGGGTAGTCCTTTTCAGAACACTGGTCTCTTGTTTCAGATATGAAATTTTACTTTTTCAAGTTCTCTTTAACGAATAGTATCATTTTCATACCTTGGCAGAGTTGCCTTTTTATTTGTTCTGTTAAGCAGAAAAGGATAGACATCTTTTGCTTTCTCAGATCAATCTGTATCTTGTTAAAAAAAAAAAAAAATTGAAAACTAGTGGGACGCCTGGGTGGCTCAGCAGTTGAGCATCTGCCTTCAGCTCAGGGCGTGATCCTGGAAACCCGGGATCATGTCCCACGTCGGGCTCCCCGCAGGGAGCCTGCTTCTCCCTCTGCCTGTGTCTCTGCCTCTCTCTGTGTCTCTCAGGAATAAATACTACTACTGTCATACAGCTATTAATCTCAGTACAGTAAATGTTTCCCCTGATCCTTTTTCCCATAACTTTGCTCGTATGACAATTTGGTAGAAATCTTTGGGATCCCTGGGTGGCGCAGCGGTTTAGCGCCTGCCTTTGGCCCAGGGCGCGATCCTGGAGACCTGGGATCGAATCCCACGTTGGGCTCCGGGTGCATGGAGCCTGCTTCTCCCTCTGCCTGTGTCTCTGCCTCTCTCTTTCTCTCTGTGTGACTATCATAAATAAATAAAAATTAAAAAAAAAAAAAAAAGAAATCTTTGTACTCTCTTCTTGAAAAATCTCACATAAACCTAAACTGAAATTTCAGAGAGAGTCATGGACCTGAAGTTCAGAACTTTTTCACACAATAACAAGAATTATAAACTGTGTACTGAGAAAAAGTTCAGTTCTTGGGGAGATTTTTATTTTCCCATCAAGAACTGCTTGCTATGTTCCTTGTGCCACTCTCATCTTACATCTCAGACAACTACCAAATTTTTATTATATTAAGTAAAATAGTAAGGATCTTGGAGGAAGAAAATGTAGAAATGAAGCTGTATCCATCTTTTTGTCTTCTAGGAAACATTTTTCAGTTTGCTAATGTGATAAAGAGAGATTAGGCATTTCACAGACATACTTTTTTCACCCTAGTTTCTACTAGATGGAAATATTCTTTCCAGCAATGTCTTTTCTTTTTTTTTTTTTTTTTTTAAGATTTTGTTGATTTACTCATGAGAGACACAGAGAGAGGCAGAGAGACACAAGCAGAGGGAGAAGGGGGCTCCATGCTGGGAGCTGGATGCGGGATTTATCCAGGGACTCCAGGATCACACCCTGGGCTGAAGGCAGGCGCTAAACCGCTGAGCCACCCGGGGATCCCTCCTGCAATGTCTTCATTAAAATAAAAATTGTGGGGCACCTGGCTGGCTCAATCGGAAGAGCAGAAGAGCGAGCGAGTCTTGACTTAGGGTCTTGAGTTCAAGCCCCACATTGAGTGTAGAGATTACTTAAATAAATAAAACTTAAGAAATAAAATTAAAACGGTGATATTAATGAGGCCCTTTCTGAGGAACTCTTTAAAATGCATCGTTTAGGGCAGCCTGGGTGGCTCAGCAGTTTAGCGCCGCTTTCAGCCCAGGGCGCCATCCTGGAGACCCAGAATCTAGTCCCACATCAGGCTCCCTGCATGGAGCCTGCTTCTCCCTGTGCGTGTGCCTGTGGCCCCCCCCCCACCCCGGTCTGTCTCTCATGAATAAATAAATAAAATCTTTAAAAATAATAAAATGCATCATTTAATCATGGGAAAGAAGCATGGATACCTATTCAATTTGATCTGAATGAGTTGATATTTACTATTCCATGTGATAGGTTAATTGCATTTAAAGTTTCCAAAATTCCAATTCTCTATAACTAATTAGCAGATTGGGGCACCTGGGTGGTTCAGTCAGTTGGGTGTCTGCCTTCAGCTTGGGTTGTGATCCCTGGGTCCTGGGATCAAGCCTGGCATTGGGCTCCCTGCTGAGCAGAGAGCCTGCTTCTCCTTCTCCTCTGCTTGGTCTCTCTCTCTCTCTCTCTCTCTCTCTCTCTCTCTGAGCCGAATTAATAAATAGATAAAATCATAGAATAAAAAAAAAAAGCAGGTCACAAGTTAATAATTACAATATCATCATTAATAGCAGTGGTTTATAGTTCTTAAACAACTATAGATATGAAATAATGTGATGAGGTTTTGTTACTGAATTTCATTAATTATAATAATATAAGTAGATTGCCATTACAGCTCTTATTTTATAGATGAGGAAAACCCCTTCCGAGTCATATAGTAAGTGGCAAAGCTGGAACCTGAACCCAGACCTCTCTGACACCAAAGTCTCTTGCAAGTATTTATAATGTTGGCATTTCAGTTTTTTAGTGTCAAGAAGGAACTGTAGCATTTAATGTATCTTAGTTCAGACATTGGTCTGTTCTGGGTCTCTGAAGAGTAGACCCACTCAGTATAGAAAGACTATGTATTACTATAGTTGAGTTCAGAGGAAGGAATTGAGGTTTATAGCCAGCTGGAGTAGCCCTTTTCTCCTCCTCTTGCAGAAAGGCTCTGTCAGAGCAAGACTAGGAATGTTAGAGAACCAGTTTGCCTGTTGGCTCTAGGTTTTTCTCCTCAGTATTAGACTTACCTTGGCATTGTTGGGTTTTCCAAGAATGCTGTACGAATGAGAATAGTACTTGTTATGATTTCTTTTTTTTTTTCTTTTTGAGAATATTACTTGTTATGATTTCTAAGATGGAACTCTTAAGTGTAGATATTTTAGAGGAGGATATCATTCTCATGACAGTACCTTTTAGGATTTGCTTCAAAGGAACCTAAAAACAAAGTATAATTATCTGGTTGACAATGAATTTCTGTGGTCTAATAGTTCGAGTAACTGCTATTAGAATCTTTTGGGAGTTTTTGATCACCATAGGCAAAACAATTTACATTAAGACGTGGGTCCTTACCAACAGTGCTGAAAGAGTCACTCATTAGAACAGTAAGCATGATAGGACAACTGAGATAAAGGCAGATTTTAAAAACTGGAAACTGTGATTGATTTTGGCAGCCTTGTATTTGCCTTATGACCAAGGCTGTGAGGAAGAAGAGAGGTTTATTTGTAAAATTAAATAGGTCCTAAGAAATTGATAACAAAAATAGGACGCAGGCTGGAAAAAGGTGCACTAAGAAAGCAGTGCCCAGCTGTTCTTGACTTGGCGGTATGCCGGTCCTCTTTCCACTAATTGTCTTTCCTTTTCTCCCCCTACAGACATTCCATACTCCGAGCTTGGGAGATGAGGAATTTGAAATCCCACCTATCTCCTTGGATTCTGACCCCTCGCTGGCTGTTTCGGATGTGGTCGGCCACTTTGATGACCTAGCAGACCCCTCCTCCTCCCAGGATGGCAGCTTTTCAGCCCAGTATGGGGTCCAGACATTGGACATGCCTGTGGGCATGACCCATGGCTTGATGGAGCAGGGCGGGGGGCTCCTGAGTGGGGGCTTGACCATGGTAAGGGCAAGACGTTATCAGGCCTCCCAGGCTGTGGGCACGGTGCTGGGCAGACACGGGCAACTCTCCCTGCTACCACACTTGGATATTACTTGGTTCTCATCCTGTGGTTAAAGGCTCACCAGCAAAGATTTAATTTCCCCTGAAGGAAAATTGAGTCAAAACTTGAAAATGATTTAAAAATCAGTGTTGACCCTGATATAAAAATGATTGTGATGGGCGGGGGGGAGGTTGGTGTGTTTTTTTCCCTTCTGCTATTGGCTTCACATCCTAGGATTAAAATGTGAGTGTGATAGCTGGCATATTCTTTATTCAAAACCATCCGAACCAAATGTATTGATTGTGGAGTAGTCTGTGTTACACATCAGTGTATTGGGTTTCCAGCACACCTTATCAACACATCTTCACACTATATTTGATGCCAAACATCTCTAACATTGGCTTTATCCACTCTTGATCGTGTTGCAACTTTTAAAACCATTATTATAGAGAGTACAGGGAGGAAGTTTTTCTTTACCCTATGTGTAATCACTACCTCCAGATTACGGAATAACTTATTTGTTCTTTAACTTGTCCAAAATTAAGACTTCTCCGGTTATTTTTCATGATTTTGGAACAGGCTTTTAGTACAAAGAAGTGATTTTAATTAAATTTCTGTACTTTATTAAAAAGTTTAATATATTTTATATATAATTATTTGATGTTTAGTCTTTTAAAAGATGATACAGTCTGGGTAAGCAAAGGTTTATAAACTGTCCTGAATTCAGTGGGGGGAAAGAGTGGTGTTTTTTATATTTAGTGTTTAATTAGTCCTTCTGCTTCTCTCAGGACTTGGACCATTCTATAGGAACTCAGTATAGTGCCAACCCACCTGTTACAATTGATGTACCAATGGCAGACATGACATCTGGCTTGATGGGGCATAGCCAGTTGACCACCATTGATCAGTCAGAACTGAGTTCTCAACTTGGTTTGAGCTTAGGGGGTGGCACCATCCTGCCACCTGCCCAGTCACCTGAGGATCGTCTTTCAACCACCCCTTCACCTACTAGTTCACTTCATGAGGATGGTGTTGAGGATTTCCGGAGGGTGAGGCATTCCCTGCCAAAATAAATCTGCCATGATATTCTGGGATAAAACTCTTGGCATACAGAGCCTACTCAGTAGTATTTGCTCCTGCCCTGCCATCTCCTCTGCTCTTTTCTGGGTATGGGGTCCTGCCTCTCAGTCTCCAGTTTATAATGCTTTTCCCAATCCCCACTCTAATTGGTCCTCACATACTTTACTAATGTCTTAATCCTATTGCCTCTTTTTAGCATTTCTGAAAATTCCATCCATGTGCCTAGTTAGTTCCCCCCATATAAAAGTCCTTTTTTTACAGTTCTACAGACATGATACTTCCCTCTTCCCTTTTGTAATTCTCTCTTTTCTCCCTTGCAGCAAGTTCCCAGCCAGAAGACCGTTGTGGTGGAAGCAGGAAAAAAGCAGAAGGCCCCAAAGAAGAGAAAAAAGAAAGATCCTAATGAACCCCAGAAGCCAGTTTCAGCATATGCTTTATTCTTTCGTGATACACAGGCTGCCATCAAGGGACAGAATCCCAATGCCACTTTTGGGGAGGTTTCAAAAATTGTGGCCTCCATGTGGGATAGTCTTGGAGAGGAGCAAAAACAGGTGAACAAAACATGGAGAGACTAGTGGGTAGTGAATGTCCTAGAAATTCTTAAGTAGGGGGATAAACTAAGTTTTCTTTTAACTTTTTAAGTTATTTAATATCAACTCTTTGTTAGTAGCATTCACAGATCATTCTGTCTTAGAAGTTGCAGCCATCCACTGAATCCAGAATGCAAATCTAAAATTACTAATTTTTATAAAAACACTGAATCTAATTTAACTAAACTCCATTTTTTCCCCATCTGTAAAATTAGGCCATTCCTTGGTAAATTGCATCTCTAAAATCCACTAGCCTAAACTTGAACTTAGAGTTTTATTTAGTTCATGGTTTTCTCATTGGCCTAATATAAATTTAAAAACTATAGTTAATTTCTCTAAATTTAATATAGATTTTAAAAAGTAGAGGCCCCTGAATGGCTTTGTTGGCTAAGCATCCGAATCTTGGTTTCAGCTCAGGTTGTGCATGATCTTAGGGTTGTGAGATTCAGCCCCACATTGGGCTCTGCACTGGGTGTGGAGCCTAAGATTCTCTTTCTCTCTGCATCCCCTCCCCGCTCCATTCCCCTCTCGCTCTCAAAATACGTGAAAATTATGATGTAAATATGTGTACAATTATATGTGTAAATATATGATACAGTTAATATTGAAGATGGCTAGAATTATCATTGTCCTGTCATTTGCCCCAGATCTTGTGTCAAAGTGAGTCTGCTACTTAATACTTCTTTTTAAAGATTTTATTTATTTGAGAGGGAGTGCACACAAGTGGGGTGAGAGGCAAAGGGAAAAGCAGATTCCCTGCTGAACGGAAAGCCTGATGCAGGGGCTTGATCACAGGATCACAACCTGAGCCTAAGGCAGACGCCCAAGAGACTGAGCCACCCACATGCCCCATGCTATTTAATATTTGAAACAAAGGCTGAAATTTATTAACTTCTAGGAATTACTATTGCTGCTCAACAAACCACAAATTTAATAGCTTTAAATAGTGGCAGTTTATTATTTCTCATGATAATGTAAATTGGTTAGATGGTTTTCTTCATGTTGCCTGGGCTCATTCTTGTGGTGGTAGTCAGGTGACTGCTGGTATGGCTGACGGAGGTGATCTTGCTCTCCTGTCTGACATTTGGTTTAGATTCCTGCTCATTCACTTGGCTTCTCCTTCAAAAGGCTAGACTGATTTCTTTATAGTATGGCAGACTTAGAGCAAGGTCTCTCTGTCACTTTCTTAGGGTCAAAGCAATTTGTAGAGCTATCCCAGATTCTGAGTAAGGGGAAATAGGTTTCAGCCCTTGATGGGAAAAGTATGCAAGATGGGAGTTCTTGTGGCCATCATATGTTGCAAATAATTTGCCAAATTCCTTAAGGGGGAGTATACCCATTAGACACAATCCCAGGCTGAGCAGACTGTTGATCTTATACAATGTTTGGATCCAAAATTTTTTTAGTTACAAAAAGTGGGCATGAGTTTGTGTTAGCTTTAGAAGGGTTGTTGTTGGGGGTCTAGGTGGCTCAGTAATGGAGCGCCTGCCTTCGGCCCAGGGCGTGACCCCAGGGTCCTAGGATCAAATCCCACATCAGGCTCCCTGCAGGGGAGCCTGCTTCTCCCTCTGCCTGTGTCTCTGCCTCTTTCTGTGTCTCTCATGAATAAATAAGATCTTAAAAGAAAACTTGACTTTTTTTTTTTTAAGATTTTATCCATTTATTCCTGAGAGACACAGGCAGAGGGAGAAGCAGGCTACCCAGGACTCCAGGATCATGCCCCGAGCTCAAGGCAGACGCCCAACCGCTGAGCCACCCAGGCGTTCTGAAACTTTGACTTTAGGGGGGAAAAAAGTGTAGTTGTTCTGGCAAGATTTCTTGATTGACTTTTAGATGCATGGTCACTTGCAAAGTCTGCCATAGAGGTTGTCTTGGTTATCAGCTTCCAGAACTGTTTGTATGTATGTATGTATTTATTTATTTATGATAATCACACAGAGAGAGAGAGAGAGGCAGAGACATAGGCAGAGGGAGAAGCAGGCTCCATGCACTGGGAGCGCGACGTGGGATTCGATCCCAGGTCTCCAGGATTGCGCCCTGGGCCAAAGGCAGGCGCTAAACCGCTGCGCCACCCAGGGATCCCTCCAGAACGGTTTTTGCTAAAAAGAGTTGGCAATATTTAACTGAATTGTCATTCGTTGATAAATAACATAGAATTTGTCTTTTCTAGGGACATGGGGACTTTTTAAACAGTCTCTCCTTTTCCGATAGGTGTATAAGAGGAAAACTGAAGCTGCCAAGAAAGAGTATCTGAAGGCTCTGGCTGCATATAAAGACAATCAAGAGTGTCAGGTAAGAGGGTTGTTTAAGCCAATAAAAAGAGGTGCCTGGGTGGCTGTTAGTTAAGCACCTGCCTTCAGCCCAGGTCATGATTGCATGTTCCTGGGATCGAGCCCTACATGGGGCTCCCTGCTCAGTGGGGAGCCTGCTTCTCCCACTCCCCCAGCTCATGCTCACACACGCGTGCTCTTTCTCTTTGTCAACTAATCTTTAAAAAAAATAAACCAGTAAAAATATTTTTGGAGCTGATTATTAGCAGTTATAAGAAGTAAATACCACCCCAAATTTGTGGGACTTATTAATACTATGTAATATTAAAAGCTTAAAAGTATAATACGTTTCCTGTTGTTTCCATCATAAATTTTGCCACAATCTGAGTTTATCTCCATTATTTACAGTTACTCCATTATTTACTCCCACAGCTCTTAGATCTTTTCTTGGGAGGTGATTAGTGTAGTGAATGTGTTCTGGGGAGGAGAGTAAATTTCCCAATGACTTGGTGGGTGTTTTGTTTTTTGTTTTTTGTTTTTTTTTTGTTTTTTTGGTCTCTTAGGCCACTGTGGAAACAGTAGAATTGGATCCAGTGCCACCGTCACAGACGCCTTCTCCACCTCCTATGGCTACTGTTGACCCAGCATCTCCAGCACCAGCCACAACAGAGCCCCCTGCCCTGTCCCCTTCCATTGTTGTTAACTCCACTCTTTCCTCGTATGTGGCAAACCAGGCATCTTCTGGGGCCGGAGGTCAGCCCAATATCACCAAGTTGATTATTACCAAACAGATGTTACCCTCTTCTATTACTATGTCTCAAGGAGGGATGGTTACTGTTATCCCAGCCACAGTGGTGACCTCCCGGGGGATCCAACTAGGCCAAACCAGTACAGCCACCATCCAGCCCAGTCAGCAAGCCCAAATTGTCACTCGCTCAGTGTTGCAGGCAGCGGCAGCGGCAGCTGCTTCTATGCAACTGCCTCCACCTCGACTACAACCCCCTCCACTGCAACAGATGCCTCAGCCCCCCACTCAGCAGCAAGTGACCATCCTTCAGCAGCCTCCCCCACTTCAGGCCATGCAACAGCCTCCACCTCAGAAAGTCCGAATCAATTTACAGCAACAGCCACCTCCTCTGCAGATCAAAATTGTACCTCCACCCACTCTGAAAATGCAGACAACCTTAGTCCCACCAACTGTGGAAAGTAGTCCTGAGCGGCCTGTGAACAACAGCCCTGAGGCCCACACAGTAGAGGAAACCTCTCCTGAGACGATCTGTGAGATGATCACAGATGTAGTTCCTGAGGTGAGCCTGTTTTTCAAGTCTTTCTCCAGATCAGGAGAAAGAATTATTTTGGTTGCCCCAATAAAAGTGGAGGTTGCTACTAGCATTTAATGTCTGGCAATCAGGAATTCTCCTAGGACTTCCCTGCGACTGTGACTTGTACGCATGATAGTATGTAGTGTTTTTGGTGAGAAACATTAAGGAGGATATTCTGTGCCAGACCTTAACTAAGCAGAAGTCATACTGCAGTTCTCTGAGAGAGAATATCGTCTAAGCATAGTGTTATTTTTCAGAGGTGTCTATCCAGTGGAAGAACTTAAATCTCCAAAACTGTGGATTTAAGATCTTGCATTTCTATGTTTCCGCTGCTTGGCTTAATGTTTTAAGCAGAGGATGGATGGCTAGAAAAAAATTGGTTTATATCATTGAATCTTTTCAAAGAGACATAAACAGATGCCAGTTACCCTAGTTTTAATTTGTACATCACCGGTAGTCATTAAAAAAAAATACATCTATGGGTCTGTTTGGAGACTCTAGGTCCACAATTAAAAATTAAAGAGTACTGGCATGTGGCCAGCATTCCGCCAGTTGGAAGACTTGATGTCAGTCTGCTTGGCAAAATTTTAAAGCTGCATATAGAAAGGGAGACCAAGCACTCCTCTTTTATAACTCTACCCCCATATGTGAAGGATTGTAATACCTGGTGCTCCGTTGACTCCCAGAGTTAATTTGATCAGCCGGCTAGTTAAGTAAGTAGCAATCTGATTCATTTTTGGTGCTCTCTCCCTCTCATAGGTTGAATCTCCTTCTCAAATGGATGTTGAATTGGTGAGTGGGTCTCCTGTGACCCTCTCACCCCAGCCTCGATGTGTGAGGTCCGGCTGTGAGAACCCTCCGGTTGTGAGTAAGGACTGGGACAATGAGTACTGCAGCAATGAATGTGTGGTGAAGCACTGCAGGTGAGTTTACAGTTTGCCTTCTTATAATTCAGGTATTGCTAAGTTAACTGTTGGAAAACATGGCAAACCTGAGCATATAATCAGCATCACCCGACCTTAGGTAGACTAGATTTTTATATATATGTCTGATTATGGAGGCTACTAGAAAAGGTCCCCTGCTTAAGAAGAGCTTACATTTGCCACATAGACAGGTGATATAATTAGCAGTTTCTGCTTTTTGGTTACATTATATTCAGTTACATATGCTCTTGTAAAAAATTATAACACTTTAAGTTGTTAGATTACAGATATTAGCTTAGCTTCTTTCCTTAGCAGAAATCCAACCACTCGGAATTAGAATTTGAGGAGGGGGACACCTGGGTGGCTCAGTGATGGAGCATCTGCCTTTGGCTCAGGGCATGATCCCAGAGTCCCACATCGGGCATGGAGCCTGCTTTTCCTCCCTCTGCCTGTGTCTCTGATTTTCTGTGTTTCTCATGAATTAATAAAAAAAATAAAAATAAAAAACTTGAGGAGGACCATTATGCCAAGTGCTAAGTAGCACAATAAGGTGCCAGGTATGGCAGGAGTAGGGGTGGATGGTAGGGGCAAGAGAAGTTCTGAAGATTTTGCCCATCTCCCCAGTTTTCCTGGGATTTACCTTTATCTATGAAACAAGTATTGGTACTTAGTCAAATCGTCTTCAGTAAATTAGGACAGCCTAAACTTTCTAGGCTCACTGTCCTTATATTCCTATTGGGTGATATCATTTTATCTTAATGAAGCTATTTGAGAGAGTTTAAAAGACTATATCTAGGCTGTAATTCTAAATTTATATGTATCTCTCTTCTCTCTTAGGGATGTCTTCTTGGCCTGGGTGGCTTCTAGAAATTCAAACACAGTGGTGTTTGTGAAGTAGTCCTTCCTGTTCTCCAAGCCAGTGAAGATTTATCTGCTGGGAATGTCTAAGAGCCTCTTTTTAAAACAAGCTGAGCTTCTGGTAGTCCCTGATCTCAACCCATGACAGTCTTTGTGCTTCTCCTCTTTCAGTCTCTTCATCAGGGGCCAGTGTGGAGCAAGGCCGGGGAGTTTGCTGTAACCTGGAACTGCTTTTTACTTTCAAGTACAAGCAGAGATACCAATGAGCATAGCAGAGGAAAGGTGAAGGGAATATGGACAAGCAGAACATAGGGGTGGTACTGGTGGGGGCTGAGGAAATGCAATATAATTGTCCTAGGACATGCCTCAACAGTTATTAAAATGATGGGAGAAGACTCAGCTTTGAGCCTAGGATAAAACACTGTGCATCCATTTTAAAGGGTATAAAAGGTTGCATTAAAGGTTACCTCTTAAACAGGAATGATTGCTATCACACCTCTACATTGCTTTGAGAACTAAAGTTTTCAACAGAGTAGGCACACTGGACTATAGGGAAAATACCATCACCTAGGAGTTTATTTATTTCTCTTTACAAATAATGTTATTTCTGTAGTCCATGACCATCCTCCTTGCAGTTACCACATTTTATGAGTGTAAGGGGCAGAAGTCTATATCCTTAATATAAGAAGTTTTACCAAAGTCTAAAGAAGTTGTGTTCACTTGTGTTTAATGAAATCTCTCTTAAAAAAATAGGCTAGAGGTGTTTTCACTTACATAATATGTAGGCTTTCTGTACAGTGTAGGAATTCATTTAAATTTAATGTAAGATAGGCTTATTTTTCTTAGAAGTATGTAAAGGAAAAAAAAGACCAGCAAAGCCACAGTTGTAACACAATAAACTATTTAGAGCATGTTAGCCCTAATAACCTTAAGTGAAATCAGATCTTACCTTGAGAAAAAGCTGTCCTAGAGAACCCCCTTCTTGATTACGATGTTCATGTAGTACTAACTGCTAATCACTTAGATCCTATACAGTATAATCAACATTTTAATGCTTTGTGTCCACTCATTTAGTTAGAACCCTTACAACCCAATGAGGTAGATAGTATTCTCAGCTTACATATAAGAAATCCTACTGAGAGATAAGTTACACAAGATCACACACTGTTAAGTGGCAGAGCCAGATTTTGACCTTGAAATCCCAACTATGATACAAACTTTTATTTAAATAAGGGGAAAAAAACTATTGTACAAATAGTACTCTTCAGATGCAGCCCGCAGAGCCATGTAAGGAAGTGCTTCTATAGATTTTTAGGTTTAGAGATGATACCATCTGGATACCTTTGCTTGAACCGAGCAACCACATCTGGGTCTAGTAGGTGGATCCCATCCAGTTGATTTCCAAGGGTGATCCTGAAGCAAGAATAAAGAAGGGGTGAACCAAAAAATCCTATAATTAAAAGGCTTAATATTGTTAAAAGATACATACCTTTTATTAAGGCTGCCTATCCTCTCATCAAATATTCATGCCAATTTTTTTAAGACCTTAATATTAGAATAGTATTTGGTCGTATGACTGGTTAGGAATTGGGCACAGATTTTGGTGTTAAAACAGGCTGGATCTGTATTACTCAAGAGTTAGTAACAGACAACTAACGAGGCGTACTTCACAAAGTTGCTGCCAGTCAGTCTATTTTTGGATAAATAAAATGCTAGCAGCAGGTCTTTCAAAGCTCTATTAACAGGATGTGAAAGATACTAAAACTGTTGACAGGATAAGTGGATTCTTAACCACCAGGGGGCAGATTCAGTACATCCCATAGAATAACTGACGACCCTTAGTAGAGACCCTAGAGAGCAGAGGTTTGAATCTTAAAACCTGTTGGGTCTCCAGTGTTACGTTGCAGAACCCCATAGAACAGTTTAAATACAAGCTTGGATGGCTTATGAATCCTCTGAAGCCTGTTTTTAGACTATAATGAGTCTAATATCCGTTCTCAACCATAAACGAGGGCTAGTGTGTCTTCTGGTTGCCTACCAGTTGGGCTGCACATTGTGTGGTCGTCCAAATAACTCAATCTTGCGAGTGCCAGGAGATAGTCTCTCAATCATGCCATAGATTTCATCTGGTTTATGACTGGTAGAACGAACCTAGGAGAGCGAGGCTTTAGTTAACTTTTAAGTTACCAAAGACTGCAATTCTAGCCCTTTCCATTTATGTTTATGATCAAATGAGAGAACCCGAAACACACCTGACTTAATGCGGAAGGTTTGGATGCCCGGGGAAGCACATACCTCAGCTACGATCACATCGCAGTCCAGACCCTGGTTGAAGCCTTGGGGATTTCCTTTGACACCAACCTGCTCACCACAGAGAACAGATTACCTTATGGAACCCCAGCATTTGAACTTTTTCTCAATAAGAAGTCCAACAATTCCTCTTTCTGCTCAACCTATTGAACCAGGCCCCATTGCTGCTCACCAAGCAGTGTTCCTTCCCATGGTTCAACCAGTGACCTGTACGGCCTGTCCGAATGATGCGCTGCAGTTGATTTGTCTTCACCCAAATAATTTCATCTACCCGTTCATAACTGTGGAACATAAGAAAGAGAGCTAGAGCTTTAATCAGGCTTTCACAGTTTAGGGGTAGTACCATTTACTCTACGAGGCAAGGACTCAAAGGGAATACTCTGGGAGAAGAGAACACATCTCAACTACAGCTATTATCTTTTTATTTCCATCAAAAGAAAGCAACACAACAATCACTACTTACTTACCCCCAGAGATTCAGACATTCTCTGCCCAACTCCATGGCCCTAAAAAGAAAAGGGTTAAACAGCTACTTGCATATCCATATTTTTTAATCCCTTCAAAATACTGAAGTGTTTTCAGTAGACATTCCATGAACATTTACATGCAAGACACCATTAGGGCAACAGGATGAATCTAAGAATGGAAACATAAGATCTATCTATTCTCAATGGCCTTACCTTTCACAAGGAAAAAAACGGTAAATAGAATTTAGGTATCATTTGTGTTATAAACAGGCATTAGGTCTCAGTAGCAAAAAAGATTGACTTAGTCATATAATAGCAGGGCTAGGAAAACCCAGGATTTTATCCCCACCCAGTACTCACTCTGTACTATATCTGCCCATACCTCCATATCTTTGAACTGCATTACCTGCCTGTGACCCAGAGGAAGAGAAAGCCATCATCCTGCAGTACTGGTATGTTGAGCCTGCGCATCTCATCATCTGTCAGGGTCCCATAGGGCAGCTCCATGTGAATATCCCAGGGTGGGTCAGCCATCACAACTGCAAACTTGCCCAAGATACTGACGTCCAGGTAGCGGATATCACAACAGATCCACTGCATAAGGTGGTATTTGGTCATCTTTCCTTCCTTGACTCTCAGATTCATGGCCCCAGTCCCTCTTTTCTGTTTGATTTTCCTGTTCCCTTGTAAATATGTATATCCCACACCATTCCCAATCAGCAAAGGTGATTATGCCTGCTTTCCTACATGTATGGCTGCCCTACTCAGAAGTCCCTAAGCTGAAGTAAGTTTTCTGAGCAGACAGTTACCTGAGGAGGGAAGAGTCGATCTGCATTGGAGTCCCCTCCAACACTCTGTGTAAGGGCAAGCTCCTGGCTAGGTGTATGGTCTTTGCTCCCAGGAGCCTCAGAATCCATGCAAGCATCAATTTCATAGTGAACATATTTGCAGGTATCCATGTGGAAACACGTGTTAAGGAATGAACAGTCACCTAATGACTCATCAGTGTGTTTATTGATGATTCGTCTGGGAATTTAAGGGAGAATGAAAATCAAGACGGTGTTCCAGAGTTAGATCCCACAGTTCAAGTTCTAAATTGTTTAAAATTTTTCTTTTTTTTTTTTATCCTCTCCTAATTTTATCTTTAGAGCTTCCTCCAAGAGTTTTCACAGAAAGGAGGCAAGTGACATGGAAATCCATAAATTACACTAACTAAAGAAGAATTTAATTCCTCTGTAAGCAAAGACAACTTTCTTAGAACAGGAAAGAAGGGCTTTCTGGTTAGAGCTGATCTAAGAGCCCAGGTTCTTATTTCTTCTAAGATCATCCTCCTTCCATAGAACCTTAAGTTGTACTGGGCTTCAGAGACAAAGATGCCTTGCTACTGCAAGAAAGGGACATTAAAAAAACAAAAAATCATCTGTTTGGGAGTGCAGTCTATTTCCTCCCATAGAACACTACTTCTGAAAGTACACCTTCTAAGATAAATCATTAAAACTGTTTAATAACAGGATCAAAGACAGAACCCCAGTGACTGGAAGCAATGTGCTAAAAAGGAATGACTGCTTCCAGGAGCCCTGCCCCACCCCACTTCTCTCCCTCCCAAGACACCTGAAGTGCAGCTTGCGGCAGGGCCGGTCAGCATCGCTGGCTTTCATGCACTCCTCCTTGGTTCCATAGTCACAGAATTCTTGTACTTGGGCCCGACCTCGTGAGCGAAACTTCTCAACAATGGACTGTTCCTTGGCTGTTGTTGTATTTAATAACTCTAGGATCTCCTGACTGACCTGTGACATAAGAAGTCTTAGGCTTAAAAGGGTTTGCAGATAAAATGAGCCCTAAACCACCTCCCTAAATTCTACATGACAATGTCATGTTATAAGTGGTCAATGAGCTAACTTGTATGGAAAAACTGGGAAGGAAGAAAAAAGGAAAACGAACCCTAAGAGAAGAGATTTGTCACGGGTTCAGTCCTTTCTCACAAATCTGTATTTGGGATGGTATTAAAATATAAGCAGCCTGGCTCCTACTACTAAGCATTAAGCTAACCTTCCCTCCCCAGGAAAGCAATCCTTTCTACCAAAACCACTTCTATTTACATAACCAAGACACAGTAAGTACTATACTGTTTAGCTGAGTCTGTGCAACAGTTCTGTAAGGAAGGGTACTCTGGTTATCCTCACGTTACAGATGAGAAGACTCAGGCTCAAGAGAAGTTAAATTAACTTCTTCATATTTACACAGCTAAAAGTAGCAAATGGATAAGAATTCACATAGGTCCAATATTTATATTCAGAACCACAGTGAACTGCCAATTCACCTTGTTTAATCATCAGTTTCCATAATTAATGGTCCATGTAACTCCCTTCCAGTATCCATCTCCATTCATCTCCTATTTCTATATTTGTGTCCCCCTTCTGTTGACCTAATGATTCTTCCAATGATAAACATTCTCTAAATCAGTTTCTCAACACTGGCATTATTGACATTTGGGGTGAAGTAATTCTTTGTTGTATAGGGATTATGCTATGATTGTAGGACGCTTGGCAGCATCACTTGCTTCTACCCACTAAATGCCTGTAGCACTCCTGTGTTATGACAACCGCAGTATCTCCAGACATTGACAAACGTTCTCTGGGGGTAGGAAAGGGAGCAAAATTATCCCCAGTGGAGGGATACCTGGGTGGCCCAGTGGTTGAGCAACTGCCTTTGGCTCAGGTCACGATCCCAGGCTAACCAGGATTGAGTCCCGCATCAGGCTACCCATGAGGAGCCTGCTTCTTCCTCTATGTCTCTCTGTCTCTCATGAACAAATAATTAAATCTTAAAAAAAAAAAAAAATATATATATATATATATATGTTATCCCCAGTTGAGAACCACTATTCTAAACCCTCAACCCTACAGCAAGAACTCCTCCTTGTCCTTAGGGGTAAATCCCTCTCAAAGCTGTAATTAAAAGTATATATGTGGGATCCCTGGGTGGCGCAGTGGTTTAGTGCCTGCCTTTTGGCCCAGGGCGTGATCCTGGAGACCCGGGATCGAATCCCACATTGGGCTCCCGGTGCATGGAGCCGCCTCCTCCCTCTGCCTATGTCTCTGCCTCTCTCTCTCTCTCTGTGACTATCATAAAAAAAAAAAAAAAAAAGTATATATGTAAGGATTGCCTGGTTGGCTCAGTTGGTAGAGCATGCAACTCTTGCACTTGGGGCTGTGAAAGTCTGAGCCCCACAATGGGTGTAGAGATTACTTAGAGATCTTAACAAACACACACACAAAACAAAAAAACAAAAACAAAGCATATGTATACAAGCATTTCCATCTACCCCTACCTTCTTACTCTGTTGTTCCTTAGTAGACTGTTGGTTCAGAAGGCTCTCTATCTCCAGATCAACATCTGAGGCAGCATGTTTCCTTGATTTCTTGGTTGGCTCCTTGGCTGCTTCTGATGCTGAAGAGGCCAGACCAGAGGCCAAAGAGCTCGCAAAGGCAGCTACTGTGGTTGAGTCCTGCTCTGCACGCCGCTTCTGCCCTGTGATAGTCCCTGCTACCTCCCCAGGGCCCTTCTTTTCTGCCACCGCGCCCATCATGGCAGAAAGCTTGGAATGATCAGCATAGGTCACAAGAGTGGGATGCGCATCATCTTGTAAGAGACCTCGTTTTACCTCAATCAACTCCTGAGCTGCAAACTTCTGTAGGAGGCTTTCCACACCATCTTGAGTGGCAGGGGCATCTGGCTAGGGAAGGAGGGGAGGGGAAGGCAATAAGACACTGACCATGAACTCAAAGGAGTGGTATCTCCCAACCCTGTCTTTTCAGGTTATTACCGTGGAGATGGCAAGACGGATGGACACAGCATCAGTGGGCAATGTTAAGGCCAGATCAGAGAGGTGGTGTAGCAATTTCTTCTCTAACTCGGGGTCTGTAGCTAGTTCAGGAACTGCGGAAGCTGTGCTGGGCTTAGGGCCCCCAGACGTGGGCACAGTAGGCACTGGACTATCACTGCGAAAGTTGGGTGACAGCGCTGCCTCTGGATTTCGTAGATCTAGAAGTGAAGAGAAGTGAATAAAATGACAAAGGGCAACCACCATAGGTCTATATGCTCCTTAGGAGTCAGTTCTCCAGCTCGTACTTTCATTTCATGTAGAGAATATCTGGCCAAATTTAGCACTAGATCACCTTTCCTCAATCATACAAGCATTCACTGCTTTGCCGAGATAATCCTGGATTTTCTGTCAACCACTTACCTTTTCTCTATTGAGTATGAGGTATTTTCCTAATTCCTGTGCCTACTGTGTTTCAAAGGAAATTAGCAGCATGGTAGATTTATTTTTTTTTATTTTTTTTTTAATTTTTATTTATTTATGATAGTCACAGAGAGAGAGAGAGAGAGAGAGGGGCAGAGACACAGGCAGAGGGAGAAGCAGGCTCCATGCACCAGAAGCCCGACGTGGGATTCGATCCCGGGTCTCCAGGATCGCGCCCTGGGCCAAAGGCAGGCGCCAAACCACTGCACCACCCAGGGATCCCAGCATGGTAGATTTAAATGTCCATGGGGATCCCTGGGTGGCTCAGCGGTTTGGCGCCTGCCTTTGGCCCAGGGCGCGATCCTGGAGTCCCGGGATCGAGTCCCACGTCAGGCTCCTGGCATGGAGCCTGCTTCTCCTTCCTCCTGTGTCTCTGCCTCTCTCTCTCTCTCTCTCTATCATAAATAAATAAATAAATAAATAAATAAATAAATAAATAAATAAATAAATAAATAAATCTTTAAAAAAATAAATAAATGTCCATACCATCTCCCTTCAGTCACTCTAAATGACAACTGAAATAACCCAAATTTAGGGGCACTTGGTGGCAAAGTATGTGAAGCACCTGCCTTTGGCTCACACGTCCGAGTCCTGGGATTAAGCCTTGAATCTGGCTCTCTGCTCAACTGCAGTCTGCTTCTCTCCCTTTGCCTGCTGCTCTGCCTACTTGTGCTGTCAAATACATAAAATCTTTAAAAATAAAGGTTTTACTTTTAAGTAATCTCTACACCCAACATAGGTTTCAAACTTACAAGCCTGAGATCAAGAGGCTCACACACTACCGACTGAGCCAGCCAGGTGCCCCTAGACTGCATCCTTTAATACTCAAACACAAAAATCTTAAAAAACATTGTGGAAACCCTGGTCACCAAATGAGATTTCCTGACCATTTTTCTCACTTACCCTACTACTTTATAAACCAGGTAGTCATCACAACCTTAACAAGACTTAAGAATTCAAATTAGGATAAAATATTCCCTTTTAGGAAGCTTAGTATCTATGATCGTTTACTTAAAATACAGATGGGGGCATCTGGTTGGCTCAGTCGGGAGAGCATGCGATTCTTGATCTTGGGGTTGTGAATATAAGCCCCATGCTGGGTGCAGAGATTACTAAAAATCTTTAGGAGCGCCTCAGTGGTTCAGTCGGTTAAGCGTCTGCCTTCAGCTCAGGTCATGATCCCGGGGTCCTGGGACTGAGCCCCACATGGGTCCCCCTCCTCAGCGGGAGCCTGCTTCTCCTTCTCCCTCTGACACTTCCCTGCTTGTGCCCTCTTTCTCTCTCACATAAATAAAATCTTTAAAAATCAGGATTTCAGGGACGCCTGGGGGGCTCAGCAGTTGGGCATCTGTCTGCCTTCAGCTCGGCATGATCCTGGTGTCCTGGGATCAAGTCCAGCATCAGGCTCCCTGCGGGGAGCCTGCTTCTCCCTCTGCCTGTGTCTCTCCTTCTCTGTCTCTCTCAAGAATAAATAAATAAAATCTTTAAAATCTTTAAAATATATATATATAATGGGGCTAAAGGAAGATGTAGAAAAGTTTTAAGTCAATACTTAGGATATGGTCATTTGTTAGGCAGCTATGAAATCTTTAATATTTTAGGTAAGCCATAAATTATTATCCATTACCCTTCCCACTTATTTCATATTCAAACTTTGTGCCAAGTATCTTACATATGTTGCTGCCATTAGTATGAGTTTTATTTTGTTTTTTAAAAAAGGCTTAAGGTACCTGGGTGGCTCAGTTGGTTAAGTATCCAACTCTTGGTTTTGGCTCAGGTCCAGATCTCATGGGTCCTGAAATTGAGCCCCCTCATCAGGCTACTTGCTCAGCAGGGAGTCTGCTAAAAGATTCTCTCCCTCTGCCCCTCCCTCCACTCCCAATGCACCCTCTCTAAATAAATCTTTAAAAAAAAATGAACACCTGGGGATCCCTGGGTGGCTCAGCGGTTTAGCGCCTGCCTTTGGCCCAGGATGTGGTCCTGGAGTCCCGGGATCGAGTCCCACATCGTGCTCCCTGCGTGGGGCCTGCTTCTCCCTCTGCGTCTCATGAGTAAATAAATAAATAAAATCTTTAAAAAAAATGAACACCTAAAGGGACGCCTGGGTGGCTCAGCGGTTGAGCGTGAGCCTTTGGCTCAGGGCGTGATCCCGCCCAGAGTTTCCTTCCACAGTCTTTATTATTATTTTTGTGTGTGTTAAGATCATTTAATGTAAGATCTATGTAAGATTTTTTCATCTTAGAAAATTGTTAGCTTTTTAATTATTTTTTAATTTTAAAAATTAATCTCTACACCTAACACTGGGCTGGAACCAACAACCCCCACCAAGACCAAGAGTAACATGCTCTGAGGCTGAGCCAGCCAGGTCCCTTACCATCTTATAAAATTTAAAGTATACAATATAGTATAAGTAGATCTCTACAACTTATTTAACTTGCATAAATGAAGCTTTGTACCCTATGACCCTCACCTCCCCATTTCCCCTCACTCCAGTCCCTAGCAATCAGCATTCTACTATGACTTTACTATTTTAGATTCTGTCTCAAATATGATCTAGTGAGATCATGTAATATTTGTCTTTTTGTATCTGACTTATTTCACTTAGCATAATGTTCTCTTGGTCCACCCATATTGTCACAAGCAGCAGGACTTCCTTTGTTTTAGGGCTGAATAATATTCCACAGTATGCATATTCCATTTTCTTTATCCAATCATCCAATGATAAACAAGTCGTTTCCATACCTTGCCTATTGTAACACCATGAACACTGGTGTACAGGTACCTCTTAGAGATCCGGATTTCAATTTCTTTGGATACCTAGAAGTGAGATTGCTGGAAAATATGTATGGTAGCTCTTCTTCTTCTTTTTGTTTTTGTTTGTTTGTTTTTTTTGAGGAACCACCATACTATTTTCCATAATGTCTATACCAATTTAAGTTCCCACCAACAGTGAATCAGGGTTCTCTTTTCTCCTTGCCAACAAGTATCTTTTGATTTTTTTATTTAATAACAGCTATCCTAACAATTATGAGGTGATATCTCATTATGGTTTTTATTTGCATTTCCTTGATTAGTGATGCTAAAAAACTTTTCATATACCTGTTGGCCATCTGTATGTCTTCCTTGGAGATCTTTTATATCTTGATTTTGCATATTTTGCTTTTTGCCACGTGACTTAAAAGAAAATGAGAGCACGTTCACTGATTAAAATGTCAAAGAGGGGGATGCTTGGGTGGCTCAGTGGTTGAATGTCTGCCTTCGGCTCAGGTCATGATCCCAGGGGCCAGGGATGAGTCCCGCCTCGGGCTCCCTGCAGGGAGCCTGCTTCTCCCTCTGCCTGTGTCTCTGCCTCTCTCTGTGTGTCTCTCATGAATAAATAAAATCTAAGAAAGAAAAGAAAAGAAAAGAAAAGAAAAGCAAAGCAAAGAAAAGAAAAGAAAAAAGAAAAGAAAGGAAATGTCAAGGGGCCTGGGTGGCTCAGTCGGTTAAGCATCCAACTCAGTTATCAGGTCAGGTCTTGTTCTCAGAGTCATGAGTTCAAGCCCCACATTGGGCTCCACACCCAGTGTGGAGCCTACATGAAAATAAGTAAATAAAATAAAAGCATTTTCCATGATTTCAAAATTTCAGTCAGTGCTTCAGAAGTGCTCTTGTAAATGTAACTGAACCTAAATTCTGTTTGGGAACCTAACTTATTCATTGCCACGTTACTTTTCATTACTGCCACAAATAATGGTTCTTAAGGTATTGAGCTTAAATATGTAATAATATCACATTACTTTTTTTTTTAATTTTTATTTATTTATGATAGTCACACAGAGAGAGAGAGAGAGAGGCAGAGACACAGGCAGAGGGAGAAGCAGGCTCCATGCACTGGGAGCCCGACGTGGGATTCGATCCCGGGTCTCCAGGATCGCACCCTGGGCCAAAGGCAGGCGCCAAACCGCTGCGCCACCCAGGGATCCCCACATTACTTTTTTGATAAATATTTTCTCTATTAAGTTTATTTGAAATGAAACCCAGAATCTAACAGTTCAAAGAAAAAAAAGGAATCTACTTATTATTGTTACATTCTGCTTTTACATTTAAAATAATAATATGTAGGGCACCTGAGGGTTGAGCATCAGCAGCCTCCGGTCCAGGGCATGACCCCGGGGTCCCGGGATCGAGTCCCACACTGGGCTCCCTGCATGGAGCCTGCCTCTCCCTCTGCCTGTGTCTCTGCCTGTGTGTCTCATGAATGAATAAATAAAATCTTTAAAAAATAAAAATAATATCTAATTTTGGTTAAATGTTAAAACTCTGGTTTTCCTTCCTACCATCTGAATTATCTACCCAACTTTTCATGCAAATGTTACTTACTATTTCTAAACTAAATATATATTTTAAAGATTTTATTAATTCATTTAAGAGAGACAGAGAAAGAGCACAAGGAGGAAGAGCACCCAAGGGAGAAGAAGGAAGGTCCCTACTGAGCAAGGAGCCTGACATGGGGCTCCATCCCAGGACCCTGGGATCCTGACCTGAGATGAAGGCAAACACCTAACTGACTGAGCCATCCAATCATCCAGGCACCTGCAAAATAGACATTTTTTTCATCTAGATTTTGAACACTCTATCGCACATTATCTCAGTGAGAAAAAGTAGTGATTTTGCTCCAATTTTATTGTCAATGAATGAACTAAAATTGTGCTTTATAATTAACCTACTGCTACTCTCAAGAATATAATCATATAAACATTTCTTCTTCATATACAGTTTCCACTTTCTCCACTTAGTAAATGAATTTAGCTTTTTTAAAAAGATTTTAAGTAATCTCTACACCCAATGTGGGGCTCGAACTTAAAACCCCGTGATCAATTGAGCCATCTAGGTACCCATAGATATGTTTTGACTTATGTGTAATTTTTCTTTAAGATTTTATTTTATTTATTCATGAGAGACACAGAGAGAGAAAGAGAGGCAGAGACACAGGCAGAGGGAGAAGCAGGCTCCATGCAGGGAGCCTGATGTGGGACTCGATTCCAGGACCCCGGGGTCAAGCCCTGGGCCGGAGGCTGCTGATGCTCAACCACTGAGCCACCCATGTGTTCCTAGAGCTTATTCTTTGGTTAAAAGCTCCACTGAAGAGAAACAAAATATTAGCTCAAGAACATAAAAATATGGACAGTCAATTAATATAACACTATATGTTAATTATACTGTAAGTGTATACACACACACATATATAGCCAGTCTACTAATGTGCTTATTCCTAAAATATCAACATCTATGTGCACATCTTCAGTCCCACTGATGAAACATACTGAGCAGTTCACATATTTACCATGTTCTAAGCCTGGCCAACTCTATTTGTTTCAATTAAAATGAAATAAAAATTTATTCACAGTAATCATCTTCATCTGAAAAAGCTGTACTTTGGGCACCTGGGTGGTTCAGTCGGTTAACCATCTGACTTTGGCCCAGGTCATGATCTCAGGGTCCTGGGATCGAGCCCCATGTTGGGCTTCCTGCTCAGCGAGTAGTCTGTCCCTCTCCCTGCTTATGCTCTCTCTCTCTCTCTCTCTCTCAAATAAATAATCTTTAAAAAAAAAAAAGCTGTATTTATTTATCTCTATGGAAAAGTTTGGTGAGGGCACCTAGATGGCACAGTGGGTTAAGCATCTGATTCTTGGTTTCAGCTCACATCTCAGTCTTAGGCATGAGACGGAGCCTCACAAAGGGCTCTGTGCTTAGTGTGGAGTCTGCTTCAGGCTCTCTCCACCACTCCCCCATCCCCACGTGCACTCACATCCTCTAAAATAAATAAATCCTTTAAAAAAAATATGGTGGGATCCCTGCGTGGCGCAGCGGTTTGGCGCCTGCCTTTGGCCCAGGGCGCAATCCTGGAGACCCAGGATCGAATCCCACATCGGGCTCCTGGTGCATGGAGCCTGCCTCTCTCTCTGCCTGTGTCTCTGCCTCTCTCTCTCTCTGTGACTATCATAAATAAATAAAAAATTAAAAAAATAAAAATAAAAATAAAAAAAATATGGTGATTCTTCAAAAAACTGAAAATAGGGGGCACCTGAGTGGCTCAGTTGGTTAAACGACAACTCTTGGTTTCAGATCAGGTCATGATCCCAGGGTTGTGACATCGAGCCCCGTGTTGGGCTCTGTGAGCATGGAGTCTGCTGGAGATTCTGCAGCACCACCTCCCCGTGCCCACCCCCAGCTTCCCCTCCATACCCACTCATACACATTCTAAAATTAATCAATTAAATCTTTTTAAAAATCAAAAGTAGAATTACCATATGATCCAGCAATTTCACTTCTGGATATACATCCAAAAAATTTGAAGCTGGATTTTTTTTTTAAGATTTTATTTATTTACTCATGAGAGACGCAAAGAGAGGCAGAGACACAGGCAGAGGGAAAAGCAGGCTCCCTCCGGGAGCCTGATGCAGAACTCGATCCCAGGACCCCAGGATCACGCCCTGAGCCAAACACTCAGCTAAGGATGGACACTCAACCACTGAGCCACCCAGGCACCCCAAAGCTGGATCTTTGAGATAAAGAGATTTGTACACTGATGCTTATAGCTGCATTATTTACAATAGCCAAAAGCTGGAGTGAACCCAAGTGTCCACCGCAAGATAAATGGATAAACAAAATTTAGTATAAACAGAGGCATGGGGGGGGGCTCAGTTGGTTAAATTGCTACCTTGGCTCAGGTCCTGATCCCAGGGTCCTGAAATCAAGCCCTGCATCAGTGTCCCTGCTCAGCAGGGAGTCTGCTTCCCCCTTTCCCTCTGCCCCTCCTCCTGCTAGTGCTTTCTTTTGCTATTTCTCTCAAATAAATAAATAAAATCTTTTTTTAAATGTGGTAGAAGCATAAAATGGAATCTTCTTTGGCCTTAAAAAGTGAAGAAACTCTGACACATGATACAACAGGATGAATCTTGAAGACATTGTGCTAAGTGAAATAAGCAAGCCACAAAAAGACAAACACATTAGGATTCTGTTTATATGAGGTATGCATAGAGTAGACAAACTCATTGAAACAAAAAGTGGGACGATGGTTGCCAGGGACTATGCAGGAAGGGAAAATAGGGAGTTATTGTTTAATGTGTACAGAATTTCAGTTTTGCATGAAAAAGTTCTGGAGACTGGTCGCACAACAATGTGAATATACTTCAAGCTACTGAACTAGACACTTAAAAATGGTTAAGATGGCAAATTTTTTGTGTATTTTGCCACAATTGAAAAAAAAAGCTGTACTTTATTTTTTTTAAATTTTTATTTATTTATGATAGTCACACAGAGAGAGAGAGAGAGAGAGAGGCAGAGATACAGGCAGAGGGAGAAGCAGGCTCCATGCACCAGGAGCCCGACGTGGGATTCGATCCTGGGTCTCCAGGATCGCGCCCTGGGCCAAAGGCAGGCCCCAAACCGCTGCGCCACCCAGGGATCTCAAGCTGTACTTTAAAAATGTCAAACTAGGGCATCTGAGTAGCTCAGTGATTGAATGTCTGCCTTTGGCTCAGGTCATGATCCTGGGTCCTGGGAAGAGAGTCCCGCATCATGCTCCTCGCAGGGAACCTGCTTCTCCCTCTGCTTATGTCTCTGTGTCTCTCAAGAATAAATAAAATCAGGATGCCTGAGTGGCTCAGTGGTTGAGCCTCTGCCTTCAGCTCAGGGCATGATTCCAGGGTCCAGGATCAGGTTCCCCGCAGGGAGCCTGCTTCTCCCTCTGCCTGTGTCTCTGCCTCTCTCTCTGTGTCTCTCATGAATAAATAAATAAAATCTTTTTTTCTTTTTTTTTTTAATTTTTATTTATTTATGATAGTCACAGAGAGAGAGAGAGAGGCAGAGACACAGGCAGAGGGAGAAGCAGGCCCCATGCACCGAGAGCCCGACGTGGGATCCGATCCCGGGTCTCCAGGATCGCACCCTGGGCCAAAGGCAGGCGCCAAACCGCTGCGCCACCCAGGGATCCCTAAATAAATAAAATCTTAAAAAAAAAAAAAAAAAAAAAAAAGAATAAATAGAATCTTAAAAAGAGGGCAGCCTGGGTGGCTCAGTGTTTTAGCGCCGCCTTCAGCCCAGGGCGTGATCCTGGAGACCCAGGATCAAGTCCCACGTCGGGCTCCCTGCATAGAGCCTGCTTCTGTCTCTGCCTCTCTCTGTGTGTCTCTCATGAATAAATAAATAAATCTTTAAAAAAAAAAAAAGTTGAGAAAGGGCAAGTAGAGGAAGAGGTACAAGTCCCATATGATAAGGGATTAATTAGTAGTCACTTTTTTAAATAAAGATTTTTATTTATTTGATAGAATATGCCCAAGACAGAACAAGCAGAGGGAGAGAGAAAAGCAGACTCTCCACTGAGCAGGGAGCCTGATATGGGGCTTGAGCCGAGGACCCTGAGATTATGACATGAGCTGAATTCAGGCAGCTGCTTAACCAACTGAGCCACGCAAGGTGCCCCTAATTACTAGTCAATTTTAAGGTCCATTTCACTTTTCTAAGATAATAATCACACTTTGGTATTTGGGGCCATTTGCAAACCTAATTACTAGAGTGTCAATACTTCATATAGGTTCTTGCTAAGCATGTTTAATAATTTTAACAAGATTGTATTCTCCCTTGAATGTAAATATATAGTTTTTTGGTTATAAATCTCTCGGCTTGTACACCCACTTCATAATATAAAGTTAAGATTCCTAGTACATCTGCCTAAATAACATGGTTAAGACTTCTACAAAATATTTTTTAGGTTGTGCTTAAACATACATTGTCTTCTGGCCCAGAGCTTTGCTGGCCTGTTTGGTACTGTGGGAATAGGGATAAAACACACGATATAAACTAGCCTATCACTGTTCGTTCTTTCTGGAGGGAGGGAGTGGGGGGAGGGAGGGAGGGAGGGGAGGGGGAGGGAGGGAGGGAGGGCGGGAGGGAGGTGCGGGCGAGGGAGGAGGAGGGAGGGCGTGAGGGAGGGACGGGGAGGAGGAGGGGGGAGTGGTGTAGGAGGTGAGGGAGTCGGAGGGGGGGGAATATGTGCGGCCGGCCTCCATTACTTCCTTACTTCCTCTTCTTCCTTCCTTCCTTCCTTCCTTCCTTTCTTTTTAAAGACTTTATTTATTTATTCATGAGAGACACACGGAGAGAGGCAGAGGCACAGGCAGACGGAGAAGGAGGCTCCATGCGGGGACCTGATGCGGAACTTGATCCCAGGACCCTGGGATCATGACCTGAGCCAAAAGGAGATGCTAAATCACTGAGCCACCCGGGCGGCCCCTGTTCTTCCTTCTAATCAATTTGGTTATTCCCAAGAATCTATTTCTTTGAGTCACAGAGAGAAAGAGCATGAGCTGGGGTTGGGCAGAGGAAGAAGTTGACTCCTTGCTAAGCAGGGAGCCTGATGTGTGGCTCAGGTCCTGGGATCCTGAGCCACACAGGCACCCTCCAAAGAATCTGTATCTTTGAGCATTAGGATTCTTAGGAAAACATGAGACACACTCTGCTGGTTTATTAATCAAGATTTCATGTAAGATATAACCAAAGGTGGGGATCCCTGGGTGGCTCAGCGGTTTGGTGCCTGCCTTTGGCCCAGGACATGATCTTGGAGTCCCAGGATCAAGTCCTGCATCGGGCTCCCTGCATGGAGCCTGCTTCTCCCTCCTCCTGTGTCTCTGCCTCTCTCTCTATGTCTATCATAAATAAGTAAATAAATAAGTCTTTAAAAAAATAAATAAAATAGAATGTATTCAGATCATTAATGACTACAAATACCATGGACAAAAAAAATCATTGGGAGACCTTCCTTAGTTTGGCTTTTTTTTTGTTTTGTTTTTTGGAGATTTATTTATTCATGAAAGACACACTTTTCCCTTCCCTGTCTGCAGTTCGTGGATTCATCCAGTCATTTTACATATTATCATAGCGTCATTCTGAATTTTTATAAGCATCAATCCTTGATCCCCAACTAAATTCTGATTCCGAGAGCAGGAAGGATGTGTCTAACTTTGTCTATCTACACATATGCCCACAGTGCAAATACTCAAGACATGTTTGTCTATTATGATGTCAGAGTCCTGACAAGACACCTATTTTCAGCGGCCATAACGCAAGCACACGCACCGAGAGGGAGCAAGGCCCGATGTAGTGGGGGGACTGCATCCTACTGCAGCCTGGGACACATTGCCACAGGGTGGCAGGGATTCGCTCTCCTTGCTCAGCCTCCTGGCTGATTTGCCTTAAATGATCCAGAGCTTGTGCTGGGGAGAGAGGCGGCTGCAACTGCACAATCTTTTGAGGCTCCTTCAAGTTTTAGGATGACAAGTGGCAAGAGGAGGGCAGGAAAAGTTTAAAAACAGGAGAAACACTGTGGCGCTGGGGTGGCTCAGCGGTAGAGCACCTGCCTTGGGCTCAGGGCCTGACCCGGGGTCCTGGGATGGAGTCCCGCGTTGGGCTGCCTGCGTGGAGCCTGCTTCTCCCTCTGCCTGTGTCTCTGCCTGTGTATGTGTCTCTCAGGAATAAATAAATAGAATCTTTTAAAAATCATAATAATAATAAATAAAAACATAAAACATAGGGCAGCCCTGGTGGCCCAATGGTTGGGCATCTGCCTTCAGCCCAGGTCGTGACCCAGGGTCCTGGGATGGAGTCCCGCGTCCGGCTCCGTGCGGCTCCCTGCGTGAAGCCTGCTTCTCCCTCTGCCTGTGTGTGTCTCTCAGGAATAAATAAATAAAATCTTTTAAAAAATCACAATAATAATAAATAAAAACATAAAACATAGGGCAGCCCTGGTGGCCCAGCGGTTGGGCATCTGCCTTCAGCCCAGGTCGTGACCCCGGGTCGCGGGATCGAGTCCCCCGTCGGGCTCCCCACAGGGAGCCTGCTTCTCCCTCTGCCCGCATCTCCGCCTCTCTCTCTGTGTCTCTCGTAGATAAACGAATAAAATCTTTAAAAACAAAACCCATAAACATCCATTTTCAGGTTTCTGCTCGAGATGCAAACGGCCGGGGCAGCGCGGGGACCCCAGGCCCCGGCAGGTCTGCGGCCCGAGCCGTCCTCACCTCACGGCGCCCACAGGGGCCAGGCGGCGGCCGCCGCAAGCCGTCGCCCTCCCGGGGGAGAACGAGGCGCCACAGCAGAAGACAACGGGGGCCTTCCTGCTCCGGGGGGCGGGCGCGAGAGGCGCGGCACAGGCGACGCACGGCGGCCTGGGGGCCCGGGGGCCGAGTACCGCCCCCGCGCAGCGACCCCGCGCAGCGACCCCGCGGGCGTGAAGGCCGCGGGGAGCGCCGCGGCCGAGGGCTCTCTCGCTCCGGGCCCCTGCCCCCGCCCTCGCCCCCGCCCCCGCCCCGCGCCGGCCCACGCCCCGCGCCTCACCCAGGTGCCCCGAGTCCTGCTTCCGCCTCCGCTGCAGCCTCTCTCGCAGCGAGTCCAGCTGCTTCTTGTGGGCCTGGATCGAGCTCCACGTGTCCGACATCCTCGTCTTTCGGCCGAAGGCGCCTCGAATCCGGCGCGCGGGCTAGCGCCTCCCGGGGCGGCCGCGGGAATCGTGGCGGCCGCGCGCCGACGCCCCCGGGCTCGCCGGAAACGGCCGGGGCCACGCGCTCGCCCGGCACTCACCTTCCGTTTCCCGCCCGCTGGGGAGGAGAATGCAGAGACACCTGAGGTATTGGCAGCAGGGCGGAAATACTTTCTAGGGGCGCTCTCTGCGTCTTCCGGGCGCCGCGAAGCTGTGGTTGCCATGTCCGTGCCTGGCAGCGCCGCCATGTTGCTTATACAGGCGCGCGGCCATGTTGCATCTGAGGGGCTGAGGCATTCAGGCAGCTCCGGTAGAGCAGCCCGGGCAGCACACATCTGCATTATTTTTTCTCAGATTTTATTTTATTTTTTTAAGATTTTACTTATTTATTCATGAGAGACACACAGAGAGAGGCAGAGACACAGGCAGAGGAAGAAGCAGGCTCCATGCAGGGAGCCCGACGCGGGACTCGACCCCGGGTCTCTGGGGTCATGCCCTGGGCCCAAGGCAGACACGCCACCGCTGAGCCCCCCGGGCTGCCCAAAGATTTTATTTTATTTTTATTTTTTTATTTTTTCCAAAGATTTTATTTTAAGCAATCTCTACACCCAGAGTGGGGCTCAAACCTCCAACTCCGAGGTCAAGAGTCACATGCTCCACTCACTGAGCCAGCGGGTGCCCTGGTTGTTTTTAATGGAGCCTTGTGAATGCAAGCTTTGGGAGCCCCTGATTTGTCAAATGTCTACAGTTGGCCCTTGAATGACATGCGTTATTAAAAAAAAAAAAAAAAAAAAAAAAAAAAAGGATCCCTAGGTGGCGCAGCGGTTTGGTGCCTGCCTTTGGCCTAGGGCGCGATCCTGGAGACCTGGGATCGAATCCCACATCGGGCTCCCGGTGCATGGAGCCTGCTTCTCCCTCTGCCTGTGTCTCTGCCTCTCTCTCTCTCTCCCTCTGTGACTATCATAAATAAATAAAAATTAAAAAAAAAAAAAAAAAAAGGCAGCCCCCGTGGCTCAGCGGTTTAGCACCTGCCTTCAGCCCAGGACGTGACCCCGGGGTCCCGGGATCGAGTCCCGCGTCGGGCTCCCTGCAGGGAGCCTGCTTCTCCCTCTGCCTGTGTCTCTGCCTCTCTCTTTGTGTGGGTCTCTCATTAATAAACTTAAAAAAAAAAAAAAAAAGAATGACGTGTTTGAACTGCAGGGGCCCACTTATATGTGGAATTTTTTTCTCAATAAATACAATTTTTTTTGAAGATTTATTTATTTATTCATTTAGAGAGAGCGAGAGGCAGAGACACAGGCAGAGGGAGAAGCAGGCTCCATGCAGGAAGCCCGACGTGGGACTCCATCCCGGGTCTCCAGGATCACACCCCAGGCTGCAGGCGGCGCCAAACCGCTGCGCCACCGGGGCTGCCCAATAAATACAATTCTGTAATTGTATTTTCTTTATGATTTTTTAAAAGGTTTTATTTATTTATTCATGAGAGACACAGAGGCCCAGGCAGAGGTAGAAGCAGGCTCTATGCAGGGAGCCCTACGCGGGACTCCATCCTGGGACCCCGGGGTCACGCCCTGGGCCAATGGCAGGCGCTAAATCGCTGAGCCACTCAGGCGTCCCGTCTCCTTTATGATTTTAATAACATTTTCTTTCCTTTAGCTTTATTGTAAGAGTACAGTATATAATACATACACAAAATATGTGTTAACTATTTGTGTTATCAGTAAGTCTTCTGGTCAACAGCATGCAATTAGTAGGTAATTTTGGGGGAAGTCAAAAGTTACACACAAATTATGACTGCACAGAGCAGAGGAAGGATTGGCTCCCTTAACCCCTGCATTGTTCCGGGGTCAAATGTATGTGATGCCAAACAGCGTGTCAGAAAGAATAGCTTGAAAAGGCCTGGTTCCTGTTTTCTTTCTTTCTTCTTTTTTTTTTTTTTTTTAATTTATTTATTTACTCATGAGAGGCAGAGACACAGGCAGAGGGAGAAGCAGGCTCCATGCAGGGAGCCCGACGTCGGACTCAGTCCCGGGACTCCAGGACCACGCCCTGAGCCAAAGGCAGGCACTAAACCGCTAAGCCACCCAGGGATCCCCTGGTTCCTGTTTTCAAAGAGTTTTTGGTCTGGTGAAGAAGCTACGATCCAGCTTATTAATACTGAACCATCTTTACAGCACACGGCAGCATGAGCATGAACTCTAAAAAATAAATGTGATTGCAAAGAAGAGGAGGGATCCAAGGCCAGCTGACGCAGGAAGCCATCAGAAGGTCTTGAGGGGCACCTGGCTGGTTCATTTGGTAGAGCATGTGATTCTTGATCTTGGGGTCATGAGTTCAAGCCCCATATTGGGCATGGTGCCTACTTTAAAAAAAAAAGGTTCAGGCTTGAAATGACAGATAGGGCTTCAATAGCTGAAGCTTTGGAGAGAATTCCAGGCTGAGGACATGATAAAAAGCAAAAATCTATAGAGTTAGGAAAACATGATGTGGGCACCTAGGTGGCTCAGGGGTTGAGCATCTGTCTTTGGCTCAGGGTGTGATCCTAGGGTCCCAGGATGGAGTCCCATATCTGGGTCCCAGCAGGGAGCCTGCTTCTCCCTCTGCCTCTGTCTCTGCCTTTCTCTCTGGGTCTCTCATGAATAAATAAGTAAATCTTAAAAAAAAAAAACAAAAAAAAAAAACCAACAAAAAGGAAAGCGTGATGTATGTCCTGCCAATCCAGATTGGTTTGCTAGAACAAAGAGAAGTATATTAGAAAATTTGGGAAGATATTCATGTTTCCATATTCAAAGCCAGATGGCAAAGGGTACATGTTACCTTAGTACCTTCTTTACCTTTTTAGTAAAGAAGTTGCAATTTATTCAGAATACAGCAGGGAATACTTTAAGGTTTGTGAGTCGGCAGCTCTTTAAAGATTAATCTAGTGTTCTAGTTGGATTGAGATGAGGAAGGAGAGTTTAGAGACAGGGAAAATAATAGCCTTTCTTTTTTTAAGTGGGCTCTATGCCCAGTGTGGGATTTGAACCCACAACCCTATGTAAAGGGTCACATGCTTTACCAACAGAGCCTACAGCACACCAATTAGTAGCTTATTTTACCTAGTGTTTGGTTATAGGGCCTTTAACTCAGAAGCTGATTATGGATAATAATGGTAAGGAAGGGGTGAATATGGGGGGCGCTATTGAGAAGAAGGATGTATATATATTGGAATGTGGCAGTTTCATCCATTTACTCAGCAAATATTTGTTTAGTGACTACTATGTGCTAGGAACTGTGCAGATTTAATAGTGATCAAAATATTCGTTTCTATCTTGTTTTCTCAAGAAAACTTACCAAATTACACCGTCCTTTGGGATGTGTAACTTTGTTGTTTGCTTGAGATGCATGACTTTATTTTATTAAAGATTTTTATATTTGGGGGCAGCCCGGGTGGCTCAGTGGTTTAGCACTGCCTTCAGCCCAGGATGTAATCCTGGAGACCCGTGATCGAGTCCCACATCAGGCTCCCTGCATGGAACCTGCTTCTCCCTCTGCCTGTGTCTCTGCCTCTCTCTTTCTCTGTGTCTCTCATGAATAAATAAATAAAATCCCGGAGTGGGCCCCAGGATCACGCCCTAAGCCAAAGGCAGACACTTAACCACTAAACCACCCAGGTGCCCCTGGATGTGTGACTTTATATGTGAGACTTGAAGCCGAGGACATAGAAATGTACATGGGTTCACATGAGTATCTCTAGGTATTTCATTCTCAGGATTAATTACACTTAATTCAAAGCAAAATACTACCTTCCTCAGCTGAAATACTCTTGGAAAAGTTGGCTGATGTGAGATCATGGAAGAGTATTCAAGAGGACTGCTCTACCTAAGGGTTTTCGCTTCCTTTAATGACCTGGGTCTAGCAACCGCACTTAAGAAAGAGGACGAGAGGGCAGCCCTGGTGGCGCAGCGGTTTGGCGCTGCCTGCAGCCTGGGGTGTGATCAAGTCCCACATCGGGCTCCCTGCATGGAGCCTGCTTCTCCCTCTCCCTGTGTCTCTGCCTCTCTCTGTGTGTGTCTATGAATAAAATTTTAAAAAAAAAATCTAAAAAAAAAAAAAAAAAAGAGGACAAGAGGGACGCCTGGGTGGCTCAGTGGTTGAGTATCTGCCTTCCGCTCAGGGCATGATCCTGGAGTGCCTGGATGAGTCCCACATCGGGCTCCCCGCAGAGAGCCTGCTTCTCCCTCTGCCTGTGTCTCTACCCCTCTCTGTGTGTCTCTCATGAATAAATAAATAAAATTTAAAAAAGAAAGAGAACAAGGGATGCTTTTGTACTTTCATTTGGGAATGTATCCTGTATCCTATGTTTAAACATATGTATCATTCCTGAAGTATGATAATACCATTAATGCCATATTATAGAATTGTTGAGACTTCATTGTTCACAAATCTGAATCCCTCACTTACTATAAAATCACTTTCTTCCGAGATCCTTAACACATAGAAATAAAATACATAGAAATTATATAGCAGTGAAGTCAAATAGTCTTGGGGGAATAAAAGAGTATTGGACATAACCTCATAGAAGAAAGGACTTGACTCATCTTGAAGATGGAATTCTACAAGTTAACTCTTAAACACTATAAGCATTTTTGTCTAGGAAAGGAAGGATTTTCTAGTGGAAGAGATTCAGTCTCTGGCAGAATTTAAGGTATTAAGCCTGTATTACCTCCTCTTACCTACAAAGGAAGCCAGAGAAATAGCACAGGTATTCCTAAAAGTCAACCAAATCAAGGGCAGCCTCCAGATGTCTTTGTTTTCATATTCACTTTGGGTAAATTATTTTTTTTTAAAGATTTTATTTATTTATTCATGATAGTTACACAGAGAGAGACAGAGAGGCAGATACACAGGCAGAGGGAGAAGCAGGCTCCATGCAGGGAGCCCGACGTGGGATTCGATCCCAGGCCTCCAGGATCGTGCCCCAAGCCAAAGGCAGGCGCCAAACCGCTGCGCCACCCAGGGATCCCGGTAAATTATTACAGTAGCAAATCAGACAAATTTTAGGAGCACAGGAGGACCACTCAGCATGATCTGCTTACACAGGGATTCTTCTAGACTCCTCATGAGCAGTTTCCTACCCACTGTTAGCCAGTCTGCCTACCATCCTGGGCAGTGCACAGGGAAAGGAACCACGCAGACCTCTTATAGTCAGGACAGAGCATAAGCCTAGTTGTGAGCCGATGAGTGCTGCATGCACTGCACTTCTTGACTTTTCTTCATATCTGCTGTAGTAGACTGTTTCTAGAGTTAGCTGCAATGCCTCCCATCCCATATGCCCTTATGCAGGGTGACTTGACCACTCTTCCTTTTAAGAGGTAAAGCTTGGGACGCCTGTGTGGCTCAGTGGTTGAGCATCTCCCCGCAGGGAGCTTGCTTCTCCCTCTGCCTGTGTCTCTGCCTCTCTCTCTCTGTCTCTCATGAATAAATAAATAAAATCTTATTTATTTTTTTTAAAGAATTTTATTTATTTATTTGAGAGAGAGTGCAAGCAGGGAACAGAGCAGAGAGGGAAAGGGAGAAGCAAGCTCCCCACGGAGCAGGGAGCCCAACATGGGGGCTCGATCCCAGGACCCTGGGATCATGACCTGAGCTGAAGGCAGACACTCAACCGACTGAGCACCCAGGAGCCCCCCCCCTTTTTAAATAATTTTCTTTCTTTATTTATTTGAGAGAGAGAGCACAAGCAGGAGGTGGAGCAGAGAGGGAAAGGGAGAATAAAATCTTTTAAAAAAATTTAAAAACAAGGTAAAGCTTGTTTCCTCTCCTCTTGAATCTAAGCAGGCCTTCTGACTAACTTTGGCCAACAACATGTGGCATAAGTAATATTCTTTGAATTTCAGAGCCTAGGTCTTCAGAGGCCTTGCAGACTGAAGCTTCTGCTTCTACCTTCTTGGAGATCTGGGCCATCATAGAAGTCCATTTATCCTGAGAGAAAGAGAGAGCCTAGAGATTGAAACACTTTAAAGGGAAAGGGGCTCAGAGGATGCAAGACAATAAGGAAAGAGGCTTCAACATTGCAGCCACTCGGCTTTAGGGCCAGAAGTGAATGAAGCCACCTTGGATCCTCCAGCCCAAATCAAAGCTGCCCACGTGAGCTCACCCCTCACTACATGGAACACCGACAAGACATCTGATCTGAGGCCTGCCGAAACAGTCCATGGAATCACAGGCAAATACATTATTGTTTAAGATACTAGGTTTTGGGATGGTTTGCTTCATAGCAATGGGTTACACAATGGGAAACATCCACAATCCTGACCAACTACTATACTTCTTACTTGTCCTTTAGTCAAATTTTTTTTTTTTTTTTAAGATTTTATTTACTTATTCATGAGACACACAGAGAGGCAGAGACACAGGCAGAGGGGAAAGCAGGCTCCATGCAGGGAGCCCGATGGGAACTCAATCCTGGGACTCCAGGATCACGCCCTGAGCCGAGGACAGGCGCCAAATTGCTGAGCTACCCAGGGGTCCCCAGTCAAATGGTTTTTAAAGTTTTTTTCTGGGATCCCTGGGTGGCGCAGCGGTTTGGCGCCTGCCTTTGACCCAGGGCGCGATCCTGGAGACCCAGGATCGAATCCCACATCGGGCTCCCGGTGCATGGAGCCTACTTCTCCCTCTGCCTGTGTCTCTGCCTCTCTCTCTCTCTCTGTGACTATCATAAATAAATAAATAAATAAATAAATAAATAAATAAATAAATATTAAAAAAAAAAGGTTTAAAGTTTTTTTCTTACTCAATTTTTATTATATGATCAAAAGCAAAATGTCCAGTGAGGTTAGTCAATCTGTTATTAAACATTAGTGGAGTGCCTGGCTAGCTCAGTTGAAAGATCATGTGACTCTTGATTTCAGGGTTATGAGTTCAAGCCTCACATTGGGTATAGAGATGAATTTTTAAAATCTTAACAAAAAAAAAAAAAGAAAGAAAGAAAGAAAGAAAGAAAGAAAGAAAGAAAGAAAGAAAGAAAGAAAGAAAGAAAGAAAGAAAGAAAGAGGCACCTGGGTGGCTCAGTCAATTGAGCATCTGGCTCTTGATTACATCATGATCTCAGGATCCTGGGATTAAGCCCAGCTTTGGGTTCCCTGCTCAGCGGGGGATGGGGGGAGTTGGCTTGTCTCCCTCACCCTCTGTTTCTCTTCCCACTTGTGCTCACGCGCTCTCGCTCTCTCCTCTCTCTCTCTCAAATAAAGTGTTTTTTTTTTTAATTTTTATTTATTTATGATAGTCACACAGAGAGAGAGAGAGAGAGAGAGAGAGAGGCAGAGACACAGGCAGAGGGAGAAGCAGGCTCCATGCACCGGGAGCCCGATGTGGGATTTGATCCCGGGTCTCCAGGAACGCGCCCTGGGCCAAAGGCAGGCGCCAAACCGCTGCGCCACCCAGGGATCCCTCAAATAAAGTGTTAAACAGTAGAAAAAAGGAAGGTCAGAGTTGGTCTAATTGAAGAGTAATACTAGTAAAGTCTGTCTTGTGGGTCAGGAGACAGACACTCCTTGGTTTACTGACAGGTCCCAGGGATGACAACCAGAGCCTCAGGAGTAGAGCTTGTGAAAGATGAAAATGTGCCGATAGAAGCAGGGCCTTTTGCATGAGTAATACAGGTTGAAAACCCTGAGAAGCAGGTGCTGAGGTAGGATTAGGATTCCAAACGTTTTAATGAGGAGTAACACATATGAAAGGGAAAAGGAATGAAAGCAGTTTGGGGCAGGAAGAACTGTCAGACTCCGAGGCAGCCCTGACAATCCCGACAGCCCGAGTTCCAGAGCAAAAACGCTCATGGGAGCCCCACGTTCCGTGGAAATGGTTAAGCTCCAATACCACTCACCATCTTGCTTAGTCTTTGGCCAGAGGGGTGAAGAGTGGAATGGCTGAAGGGTGCCAGTGAACCAGGCTGCTTGCAGCTAGGTAGCCAGTTCTTCCTTAAAGGGGAACCTCTGGGAGGCGCCTAGGGGGCTCAGCGGTTGAGGGCCTGCCTTCGGCATGATCCCTGAGTCCCTGGACCGAGCCCCACATCAGGCTCCCTGCATGGAGCCTGCCTCTCTCTCTGTCTCATGAATAAATAAAATCTTAAAAAAAAGGGGGGGGGGGACCTCTAGAGCAGCACATCTCTGTATCTGCCAAAGAGAACTTAGCCTATCTTATGTAGGTTCTTAAAGGATAACTGCGTTGGTCCTTAGGTTGTATGGGTTGTTAATATATTTGAGGGTGGTTATTATGAAAACTGAATTTGGGACGCCTGGATGGCTCAGTGGTTGAGCGTCTGTCTGCCTGTGACTCAGGCTGTGACCCTGGAGTCCCAGGATCAAGTCCCGCATCGGGCTCCCCACAGGGAGCTTGCTTCTCCCTCTGCCTATGTCTCTGCCTCTGTCTCTCATGAATGAATAAATAAAATCTTAAAAACAAAAAAAAAGCTGAATTCAAGAGAATTGTACACCCCTCCCCTCTTCTCCATCTTTGCATTGTGAGTTATTTCCCTCTGGGAACCTGCAGGCCATCGTTTGCATCTATCATACTGTTTACTGCCACCATATCAAAATGTTTATTTTTTTTTATTTTTATTTTTTATTTTTTTTATTTTTTTTTCAAAATGTTTACATTTTTCTTCATTCTAGGCTGAGCTCCCATAGAGGCAGAAGTATCTTACTTTTGGACCCACCCAACACTTGGTGTCTGAAACAAAATAAATCCTCAGAAATCAACTCAATGAATGAGCAAAGCTGCCTTATGATAGTGATGCTCTGCACCCATCTGATTTGAATTGGATCCACTGTATCTATTTAATGTAAAGTGTTTTGAAAACTGGATTTATTTAGATTCTCATTCCAGCAAATTAGAGTTAAATCGCCTTCCAAAAAGATGATCAACTGAAAAGTGATTGGAGAGTTAGAAATGGGGAAGCGGAGGGTAGGGATTGGAGGAGCTACAAGAAGAAACCAAAGGCTCCAAGAAGACACAGAATAAATTAAAGGTGAAGAGAAAAAAGAAAAAAAAAAATAAATAAAGCTGCCGGATAAGAGAGGTCAACGAAGGGAGCCCTGGGTGGCTCAGTGGTTGAGCATCTGCCTTGGGCTCACCACATGACCTTAGGGTCCAGGGATCGAGTCCTGCATCAGACTCCTTGCAGGGAGCCTACCTCTCCCGCCGCCTATGTCTCTGCCTCTCTGTGTGTCTCTCATGAATAAATAAAATCTTTAAAGAGAGAGAGATCAACGCAGAAAAGGAGACAAAAAGGAAAATAGAGCAATGAAGGAGGGATGCGGGAAGTGAGGCGCAGTGCTGACCTGCCCAAATAGTATCCACAAGTTGAAGCCTTAAGACAACTGTTACTAATGGGAACTGGCATGTAAAGAGAGAGCAAGTCTAGTTTAATTAGTTAAATGGCATTACCCATGTCCAATGGGGGTAGGGGAGGTAAATGGAATAGGATTGGTGACCTACCTCCTTCCACAGGCTGAAAGGAGAAAAAGATTTACAAAGCTTTACTAGGAATTAAAGAGGCAGAAGCTGTTTCTTCCCCAGTTGACTTCACAAGATTCCCATGTATTCCTGTTCACCAGGACCTTTTAATTAGCAATAATTGCACCTCATTGGCTAGGATACTGCCCCTGTGCAAAGCTCACCAGAGCCTTTTTATAAAGGGGACCTGTCACTACTCTGGTGGGGGCAGCTAGAATCAAACGTTGGTTATTTACCTTGAATGGAGCCAAGTATGGGCTTCCTCACCTCCTCCTGTCTTCCAGCCAGCCTCACATCAGGAGTCTCACAGGATGTAGCAGGAAGCAAGCACCACCCCTGATCACTGGTGGTAATACTAAACTGGGATTCTTTTTTTTTTTTTTTTTTCTTTTAAATTTTATTTATGATAGTCACAGAGAGAGAGAGAGAGAGAGAGGCAGAGACACAGGCAGAGGGAGAAGCAGGCTCCATGCACCGGGAGCCCGATGTGGGATTCGATCCTGGGTCTCCAGGATCGCGCCCTAGCCAAAGGCAGGCGCCAAACCGCTGCGCCACCCAGGGATCCCCTAAACTGGGATTCTTAATCCAAGTCTGCCAGTAATTGGCTGAGTGGCTTGGGCAAATCATTTTACCAGCCCCATCCTTTCAGCACTAAGATTCGGTGATACGATGATCTTACAAATGCAGATCAATCAATCAATCAGGGGAATGTTCTCTAAAAAACCAAGATCTTAGAGTCAAATCTAAACCTCACTGTGTTGTGGAGACAAGGTAAAAAAAAATGTATATGTTTCGTTTGACACCCCACGTACTTCCACTGTTAAGACTTTTCCCTTAAATGATCCCATTGATAGAAATTATTAGTGTTGTTACTTTTTTTTTCCTGTTTATAACCTCAGATCTCAAGGATCATAGAGATTTATTCATCTTGGTTCTGCAGGTTAACTGATGTCAGGTAGGCTAGCCTGGGATTCAGGAAATAGGGAAACAGGTTCCAACCTCCAAACAAAGCAAAAAGCAACCCACAAAAGCCTGGTGGTGGAAAGTTCTAGGGATAGAAAAAAATCCAGACAACGACTGCACACAACGGACAAATCCTTTACTTTTTGAGAACATAAACTCCATTTTCAAGGGGAACTCACATTCACTGGAGTTTGTTTTAGGACAAGGTTGAATAAATATTTCAACACCATATGTTCAGCTTTGGCAGGAGATGTAGGTGGGAAGGGAATCTCAATGTTAGGGGAGGCCCATATCACACCCCAGCTGGCTAGTTAGTCATGAAATAAGGAAAAACACACAAATATTTGGTTAAAACACTTTTAATGAACATGGAAAGACACTACTATCTCCCTTGTCTGCTCTTCACATTTTACTATGTTAGGAAGCTCTGGAGCCTATACCTTTGGAGGAGAAACCATCATTCAAGTCAGTCAGTAGCAGAATTCTCGCTCTCTCCCCCTCAGAACTCCTGTTCCAAATGATCCTATGTTAAGAGTAAATACTACATCTCATTACAAGACGGAGAGGCAGGGAGAACACCACCTAGAGCTCATCTCCCAAAGTCTGGGACTCTAAGAACCAGACAGTGGCAAAGACGTAAGCCCCGGTCCATAGACAGGCAAAATGGGGAGGAAATAGGCCTTGAGAAAGGAAGACGAGGAAAATCCAAGGGGCCAGGGAATTAAAGGAGGGAGTTATCTAAAACTAGAAGCACACTAGTGCTAGGAAATTCCCTATGACCTGTGGCGCACTGTTGCACACTAAGTCACTAATAGTCCAAAAGAACATTCATGAGACTCGTCCAGTCAAGAATTCGAGATCCCCTCCCTCACATCATGCCCCTTTCTTAGTCTCATAGGTTCCCAGCAAGCCCTCTGCTTTAGCAACACTCTTCAGCTCTCCATGACTACTCCTTCAACGACCCTCACCAATAATGCTTCTTAAAGGTATGAACTTCACATTTCCCTAAATACCCCGGGGGAGATCTGTTGGCAAGACACCTGCTTGTTTCCTAACTTTGAGAGGCCATGATGAAGGGATAGGAGAAGCTGGAGGTGTCTTGGCATATTAACCAGCCAACACCTTGGCCTGAACGAGAGTTTACTGGGAAGACTCTCCCATATGCCCCTCACTTCTCCCTCTCCCTTAGGGCCGAAACACCAGATGCAGATACTGTCGCGTCTTCATTGCTGGCACCTTTTGGAGCAGGGAAAAGGAGGAAGTGTACAGTCTGCTACTTCTCTTCTATGATGGGCTTCCCAGGCACTGCCTTGGATGCAGGAGACCGAAATAGGAAGAAGGGGGCTCTCTTCTCCTTGGCCTCTCTGGATGCCATTGCTGGAGGCACGTTCCCAGCCACAGTTCCCGGGCCAAAGAGCACGGGTGGTGCCAGGCCTAAAGTGGTAGTGGAGGTGGAGCTGGAACTCCGGGGCTTGGTGGGCAGGTCACTTGACAGGAAAGCTGTGTACTGGTTCCAGAAAGACAGGGGACCTACCCTCACCAGTTGGGCAGGAACGTCCTGGGACAGGAAGTCCTGCAGGTTGACCTGGTCACCAGAGAGGAGTGGCACTGGGCCCTCCAGAGACAGCTGCCGGCCCCTTCGGGCTGGGCTGCAATTCCAAATGTGGGTGCTCAGGTGCACCTGCCAAAGGGAAAGGGAGAGGAAGAAAGGAGAGGGGAGGAGGGTCACCCCAGGGAAGGTGGAGGGGGGTTCCCCTTGGTAAGCTGAAAGCTGTAGAGAGTCTATTTTCCTCAGGTACAACGAGTGAAGAGGGAAGAAAAGTTCACAAGGCGGCCATCCCCCGAGAGCACAACTATTTCCAAGCTCGGGGACTAGAGAAGAGTCACTAGGGATGTATCACGGAAGGACTCAGAGAAAAAGACAAACGGGGGGGGGGGGCGCATCCGTCTCGGAGGTCCTCCTACAGAGCTCTCGGCTTCTGCTCCCTGCATCCAGGGGCAGCAGGTGCGGAAAAGCAGGCTCACGGGATCGTGGGGTCATCTTTTCGGGGAAAGGGGGAGAGCCCCGGGGAAGTGATGGAAGGTGAGCAGCCTGGGACCAGGGAAAGAGCAGCAATATTCTGAGGGCCGTGGGGGGCAAAGGGTTGTACCTGGTGGTGAGCCAGCAGCATGTGCTTCTTGAGGATGGCCCGCTCGAGAAAGCTCTGCCTGCAGAAAACACAAGTGAAGAGCGGCCCTTCCCCGGGGTGGGCCTTCTGCGGCTCCTCCAGGGAGGTCTGCGCGCACAGCTCGCATGCCTTCCGGCCACTGCCATCGCCCGCCTCCTTCCTCCGCGCCTCCGGGGCGCCCAGCTCCTCCCCAGGGTCGCCGCCGCCGCCTTCCCCCTCCCGGGGCCCCTCCCGGGCCGCCGCTGCCTCCGCCTCCGCCTCGCCCCGCTCCTGCTCCTGCGCGCCCAGGGCCGCGGCCGCGCCTCCCTGCTCCGGGGGCTGCGTCTCCTCGGGGCGCTCGGGCGGCGGCGGGGCGGCCAGGCAAGGCTGCTGCGCCCCCTGCTCGTCGCCCTCCGGCCGCGGCCCGGCCTGCCCGGCCTGCCCCGCCACCGCCGCCGCGGCCCCCACGTCCTCCTCGGCCCCGGAGGCCTCCTCCGAGTCCCCGCGCACCGAGATGGCCTTCTCGCCGCCGCTCTCCGAGCCTCTCCCCGCCAGGGAGTCTTCGTCAGTCCCGTCCTCGTCGTCGTCCTCGTCGTCGTCCTCGTCCTCCGACAGCTCCTCCTCGGGGGACGGCTGCTGGGACGGCGGCTGCGGGCCGGGCCCGGGAACGGCGGGGAGCTCGGCGCCCTGGTCCGGGGCGGCGGCCCCGTTGGGGATCTGGCCCCCCAGGTGCATGCGGACGTGCTGCTGCAGGCTCACGGCGTTGGTGAACTTCTTCTGGCAGATGGGGCAGGAGTTCTGGGCGCGGGCGGCCGGGCTGGCCTTGTGGCCCACGAAGTGCGCGCGCAGGTTGCCCCGCGTGGAGAAGGCCCGGCCGCACACCTTGCACTTGAAGGGCCGCTCGCCCCCGTGCTGCCCGTAGTGCAGGCGCAGTGCGCGCGGGCAGCTCAGCACCCGCAGGCAGATGACGCACTGGTTGGGGCCCGAGGCGGCGGCCGAGGCCGTGGGCCCCGAGGCGGGGGGCGCCCCAGAGGTCGCGGACGACGGGGCGCCGGCCCCCTGCCGGTCGATCTTCTCCACCAGCTGCTGCAGCTTGGACGTCTCAGACGGCGAGGCCCCCAGAGGCTCCAGCACGTAGGGGAAGGGAAAGCCGCCTGCGGACTTGAAGTGGCTGGTCAGCAGCGCCCAGCTGGGCAGCGAGGTCACCAGCTTGCTCAGCTGCAGGCGGGCCGCCGGGCCCCCCTCCGCCACCCCGGCCGTGCCTGAGCCCTCGGCGCCGGGGGGCGTGTTTTCGTCGGCCTTGCTCTTCGGCTCGACGGCCTTCATGAGCACGAACTTGTTGAAGGCAGGGAGCGCGGGGGTGGCGGCTGCGCCCGCCCCGGTGGACAGCAGCGTGAGGCTCTCGGTGGCGCTGAGCGCCGCGCTGGAGGCCGCCAGGGGCTTGCGCTCCCCGCCGCCGGCCGCCGCGGCCACCTCCTCCTCGGCCTTCTCCGGCGGCACCGACATACCGTAGGGCAGGCCGCTGCTGGTCAGGACGTAGTCCAGGTGCTCGGGCACCGGATGCGGATTCATCTGCACGTGCGGGTACTTCTCGCGATGTCGGTGGAAGTGCACCTTGAGGTTGCCGCGCGTGGTAAAGCGGTTGCCACAGACATTACACTTATAGGGCCGCTCACCTGTGTGGGAACGCAGATGGATCTGCAGTGCACTGTCACTACCGAACACTTTAGCACAGAAGCGGCATTTGTGCCGGCCGCCGGGCTTCTCCAGGGGGCCCATCACTTCCCCGTAGCCCAGCTCACCGCTTCCGTTCTTTGGCTTCAGCAGCCCCGGGGAGGCGGCGGCCTCGAGGCCCCGAGCCGCGCCCAGGCACTGCGCCGCCAGCAGCCCCGTGGCGCCCGGGAACGCCAGGTGCGGCGAGGCCATCAGCGGCTCCGCGCTGCCGGACAGGGCTGCGGAGGCGGCGGCGGCCGGCTTGTGGCTCCGCCCGGCGCCCCCGGTGGGGAAAGCGGGCTGCGCCCCCAGCGGGTGGTACAGATGGAAGAACGCCTGCTTGGGCGCTTCGGCCCCTGAGGACGACGACGACGACGAGGAGGAGGACGGCGCCAGCGTCTTGCCGCTTTGCACAGGCTTGATGGGGCTGAAGAGGGGCAGCAGGGGCTTCGCGGAGGCGGCGGGCCCCGTCCCGGGCAGCTCGGAGGGGCTGGCGGGCGTGCCCGCGGCCTGGCCCAGGGAGCCGAGTAGCAGCACCTGGCGGCAGATCTGCTCCGTCATCTGCATCTGGTGGATCTGGCGCTGCTGCAGCACCCGCAGCTCCTCCAGGATCAGCGGGATGTTCAGGTGGCCGCTGCCCACCCCCGGGGGCGGCGGCGGCGGCGGGGGCGGCGGGGGCGGCGCGGGGGCGGATTCGGGAGGCAGCGGGGTCGCTCCCAGCTTGGGACTGGCCAAGATCAGGCCCCCGCCGCCCCCCGCGCCCGTGCCGGTGGCGTTGACCAGGAAGTGGCCCGCGGGCTCCTCCACTCTCCGCTCCGGGGCCCAGCTGGGGTCCGCGGGCGCGGCGCCCCCGGGGGCCGGCGGGGTGCTGTGCTCGGCCTCCATGACCTGGGGGCTCCTCCGACCCTCCGCCCGGGGCTCGGAAGACGTCGCGGAGCTGCTGGGGTTCTCCTGGCCCCCGATTATCACCATGACAGGGGGCTCGGTAGAACACGCATTCTGGTGCGCGAGGAATTCGGCTGGGTCGGTGAACTGCGCGCAGCACTTGGCGCAGACCTGGGGGTGGTCGTCCTCGCTGGCGTCGCCTGGGGGGGAGACAAGAGAGCGTGGGTGGCGCGGGCGCGGCGGGCGTGCGGGGGTTCCGACTGGCCCCGGGCCCGGGGGGGGGCTCGCCATCAGGCCGCACGGGACGCCGGCTCGCGCTCCACCGGGTGCACGCGGAACAGCCCGGCGTGGGGCGGGTGGGGGAGGGGCGGGCGCGCTGCGGCTCCTGCCTGGCTCCTGCCTGGCTCCTGCCGCCCCGGCCGCCCCCGCCCCCGCCCCCAACCCGGGCACCGCGGGCGCGCGGACGGGGGTCTGGACACAGAATCCAGCATTCCCCCTCCCCGCCGCGAAAGCCCCCCCCCGCGCGCGCCCTCCGCCCCCCCCCCCCCCCCCCGGGCAGGGCCCTACCGCACCTCCGGGCTCCGCCGGCTCCCCGCAGGGCCCCCCGAGGCGAGAGCTCCTCCCGGTTTCGTGCGCCATGGCTGCGGGGGGGGGGTGGGGGCCGGGTGGAGGGGGAGACAATGGGTATCGGGGTTGCGGGAGGCGGCACTGGCCGCCGGGGCTGCGGCAGCCTCCGCACCCGGGGCCCAGACTGCGGAGACGGAGAGCGGCGGCAGCGGCGGCGGCGGCGGGGCGGGGAGCGCGGAGGAGGGGAGGGGAGCGCAGGGGAGGGAGGGGGAGGGGAGCGCCGAGGGGCGGAGCCGGAGCGAGGGCGCCGCGGAGGGGAGAGGGGGGCGGAGCTGCCGGGGCAGCGCGAGCGCGAGCGCGGGGAGGGCGCGGGGCCGCGGCCGCGAGCCTGCGGCTTCCCGGGGGCTCCGTGACAGGTGCCTGCGGGGCGTGGTGGGGGTCCGCCCCCCCGCGGGCCCCTCCCCCAGAGGCCTCTGCCCAGACCTGCCCCCGCCCCCTCCGGCTCAGGGGGGGCACAGGGGGGGCACACGGCGCTGCTCGGTGGAGCAGAGCGCCGGGCTTCTTAGTTCCCTCCGGATAAAGGATCCGCTGAGCCTGGGAAACGTGGACCCAGAGAGGGGGGTCTGAGGGCCCTCGCGGGCCGGGCAGCGCGGCCCCTCCATCGCTTAGCGCAGCGCGCACCCCCAAGCACCCCGACTTCTGTCCAGGCCTCGCCACCTTCATCCCCACCCTCCCCCGCATCCCTCTCCACGAAGGACGCTTCCCAGAGTGGGGAGCTGCAAGGAGGAATTTCCGAGGAGGTCCTTCCAGGGCCCCTCTCTGCGGAACGCGGAGCCCCCCTATCCCCGCCCCTGCTGCCCCAGAAGAGCCGGACGCAAGTTACCCCCCGGCACCCCCCCCTCGCCCACACCTGATTTATGGGCTGCGTGCCCACTCGGGGAGCCGGCTCCTCCCTTCCCTGCCCGCCCGCCCGCCTCCTCCACCGCCCCTCCGCGGCCACCCGCCGCACGCTGTCCCTACCGCGGGCTCTAGCGGTTGGGAAGACGCCGGCCTGCAGGGGCCTACGGAGGCCCACCTAGCTCTAACCTGGGGGGAGGGGAATTCCTGAAACAATGGGGAAAATGCAGGGGGAGCTACCGGCTGGCCTCGGGTCTGCTTGGAAGGCTTGGAAAGGCCTGAGCCGCGGCTCCCCTGCAGAGAGGGCAGTAGGAGTGAGGGGTCTCCTAGACCAGAGACTCTGCATTCCCTTTCTACCTTGAAATGTGTCTTCATAGGGTTTTCCATTTCCTGCAGGAGTTTATCTCACTTGCAGGAAGCGATCCCAAGTCACTTAGTTTTGTGGACTGCCTGAGCCTCAGCAAACCTACCTTGTGCTAACCCTATCCTGGCCTGGCTGGTAAACGGAGGTCCAGGGGTCAGTGATGCAACCATTTCCGTTTTTGCAAAGTAGCAGTGTTGCAGCTGCGTTATCTTTCTCAGACGAATATTGTGGTGACAAAAACTTGAAAAAGTCTTGACAAGTCACGTGAATATGAACATATTATGGGTGAGAGAATTTACACTGTCAATGGCAAAACGGCCCAAGTAACCTGAAATACAAGTATACTAAAATCAGACCAGTTTTTCATGCTGCTTGTTGGCCTTACTAATTTCTGAGGGTATCATTGCCATTTGCCAACAGTAAGGAGCCTTTTTTTGGATGGAGATGCAACAACCTAATGTTGGCAGCACCCACTTCATGGTTCCATGCGAATTTCTCCATCTTTAAAGAAATGAAAACCTTTTATGGAATTAGGGTTGGAAACCTCAGATAATCGCAAGGATCTTCACGGTATGAATGATGGCTCTCAAACAGGTGAGCTCTGTGCTCTCAGGTCTGACCCTTACAGGGACGGAGAGGGGAGTGCATTTCGTTTATGGAGAGTCACGGGTTACTGCAGTGCTGTTTATTTTCACACATGTGGAAATTGAAGCTTGGAGAGGTGAAGTGACTTTTCCAAATTCACACCGTATCTCAGTGAAGCGCACATTCGGAATTTTGACTCCTGTCCAGGGCTTTCTCAAGCACATCAACACTGTAGGGCTTCTCTATGGCTGGAGAAAGGGCCCTGTGTAGCTCCTACCTGCCATTTGCTCTCTGGCTTCAGTAAGGGAGAGGGAATCAGATGGAGGCTCTCTACCCAGCATTTGTTAATTAGCATTGAACATTTGATATCAAGTTGCTGTTTTGTCAAGTCTTCCGACAAGAAAAGAAATCCTTTTCTTTTCATCTTCTCCTGGGAAACACTGTCCCCTTTCTTGCTCTCTAATGAAACTTGCTTTCTGCTGTGTAATTCGATCTGTGCTCTTCTTTAAGGTAAATTTAGTTCCTGCTGAAAGGTGCCGGATCAACAGCCACCTGTAAGAGGAACCCTCTCTTTCTCAGCACTTTGCACTCACTGCCCATCCTGAAAAGGGGGGCAGGATTCTTAGGCAGACACAAGTGAAGTCATAAACACAGGAATAAACTAAGCTGGGAATGGTGTCCCTAGATAGCAGATAAAGCGAGGTAAGCTCTCCCGAGTCACACACAAAGTCTGGGATGGATGTGGGGACTAGGACCTTCACATGCTTGTGTGGGTTTATAAAGAGCCCGGCGCCTGGGTGGCTCAGTAGGCTAGGCGTCTGCCTTTGGCTCAGGTCATGATCCTAAGAGCCTGGGATCCAGTCCCGCATCGGGCTCCCTGCTCGGTGGGCAGCCTGCTTCTGCCTCTGCCTCTAAGGAAAAAATAAATAAAATCTTTAAAAAAATATTTATAAAGAGTTGACATGACAAGGGAAAAGGAAACCAGGTAGCTCTCTAAACTGCTGCTCTAGGCTTGGGAGAGAATCACTAGGGAGAACAAAGGGAAAAATAGCTGAAGAGCGCACAGCGGGTAGGGTAGAGTTGAACAAGCGCTTCTCAAACCCGGCTACCCATTAAATTTACTGGCAGAGCTTTTAAAAGTCCCCGACCATGCCCCAGATCAATGATGTTAGAATCCCTGAGGGGGGCATCCAGGTATCATGCTTATAAAATTCCTTAGGTGATCCCAATATCCGGCCCAGGATGAGACCCACAGTACCTTTCAGCCACCTGCTCTTCCCAGCAAACCTTCCACCCTGCTACTTGCAAATCCTACCTGCCCTCAACCTGGCCAAAACTAGGACGGTGGCAAAACCAGCTGCTCAATGCCAGATCTTCCTGTCAGCTCCCTCTCTCCACTGCCCACGGCCATAGGTCAGCTCTCTCATATCCAGCTTCCATGTATGGAATTTTCTTTTTTTTTTTTAAGATTTTTTTTTTAATGATAGTCACAGAGAGAGAGAGAGAGGCAGAGACATAGGCAGAGGGAGAAGCAGGCTCCATGCACCAGGAGCCTGATGTGGGATTCGATCCCAGGTCTCCAGGATCGTGCCCTGGGCCAAAGGCAGGCGCCAAACTGCTGCGCCACCCAGGGATCACTTTAAGATTTTATTTAGTTATTTGAGAGAGGAAGTGAGCGAGAAAGAGCACTCACAAGTAGGGGGCAGAGGGAGAAGGAGAAGCAGACTCCCCTGCTGAGCTCGAGCCGAATGCAGGGCTTGATCCCGGGTCTCTAGGATCATGATCCAGCAGAAGGCAAACGCTTAACTGACTGAGCCACCCAGGTACCCCAGAAATATCTCTTAGGAGATAGAAGTTTATTGAATACATTGCAAGGGAGCGGAAGGCAGGACAGGAAAAGAGAGATGGTTGGCCAGACTATGATATGACTTAGACCTGACTGTTAATTTAAGCGACTATATTGCCTTCCCCAGGGTACGTGCATTTTTTAAAAAAAGATTTTATTTAATTGTTCATGAGAGACATACAGAGAGAGGCGGAGACACAGGCAGAGGGAGAAGCAGGCTCCTCAGAGGACTCGATCCAGGGACCCTGGGGTCACGCCCTGAGCCAAAGGCAGATGCTCAACTGCTGAGCCACCCAGGTGCCCCATGGATATGTACATACATCTTGAGCCATATTTCTAATTTTAAGATAAAGGCTTTGTTCTACTCAGAGTTTGAGCATTGTCCAGCCATTAAAGAAACAAAGCACACTAAGTAAGCACCTGCCTAAACTTACTGTTAGAGTTGGCCCAACACTAATGGTTGCCATAATTATCGATTCCGTAATCTCTGCTACTGTTGCTACAGACTAGTTCTAGGGGAGAATGTCTCTTTTCTTCGTTGCTCCTCCTAAAGACATACAGACTCCTTTGCCACCCACACCTAGTGACACACCCATGGCCTATGCAACATCGCAGGCAAACAGGCAGGTGCATGTGTACAGGGGGTGCTAAGAGAGAAAAATACATTTGTTTCCAGAACAGGAATATCTTCGATCAAACACCAAAAGGGTTTTTTAAGAGACATTTTTCTGACATCAAAGGTGGTCGAGCGTCTGCCTTTGGCCCAGGGCATGACCCCGGGGTCCTGGAATGGAGTCCCACATGGGGCTCCCTGCAGGAAGCCTGCTTCTCCCTCTGCCTGGGTCTCTGCCTCTTTCTCTGTGTGTGTCTCATGAATAAATAAATTTTAAAAACTTTAAAAAAATAAAAAATAAAATAGGGGCATAGCTTCAAAAGAGAATGAAATTATGAAATTATTTTTTCTTTCTTTTTTTTTTTTTTTTTTTTAGAGAGAGAGAGAGAGAGAGGGGCAGACGGAGAAACAGGCTCCATGCAGGGAGCCCAACATGGGACTCGATCCCGGTTCTCCAGGATCACACCCTGGCCTGAAGGCAGCGCTAAACCGCTGAGCCACCCGGGCTGCCCCAAGAATGAAATTCTTATATATGTTACCACACGGAGGAGCCTTGAAAACATGCTAAGTGAAACAAGCCAGACACAAAAGGACAAATCATGTATGATTCCTTTATATGAGGTCCCTAGAGTTGGGGAATTCATAGTGACAGAAGACAGAATGGTGACTGCTGGGGGCTGCAGAGACAAGGGTACGCGGTGTTGCTGTGTAATGGGCATGGGTTTCAGTTTCGCAGGATGAGAGAATTCTGGAGATGGATGGTGGTAATGGTTGCATAACACTGAATATACTTCATGTCACTGAGTTATATGCTTAAAGATGCTTAAAATGGTAAATTTCGTTATGTACATTTTACCACACACTCAAAAAAAATTTTGATGGAGGTAATAATAGCAGAGTTGGGAGGAATAAATAAGAGGAAACATATACAGGCCTAGCATAGTAAATGCTTCCCCCAAATTAGCGAGGAGGGCTATTATTTAAAAGCCAAAAGCTGGGGCACCTGGGTGGCTCAGTCGGTTGAGTGTCTGACTTTGGCTCAGGTCATGATCTCAGGCTCCTGGGATGGAGCCCCACATGGGCTCCCCGCTCGGCAAGGAGCCTGCTTCTCTTTCTCCCTCTGCCTCTCCCCTGACTCATGCGTATTCAAGCTCGCTCTCTCTGTGTCTCTCAAATAAATAGATAAAATCATGAAAAATAAAAAATAAAGGCCAACAATGAAGGCTTGGGAGAAGAATGGGCTCACTCAAGGTCACATAGCTTCAAGGTACAAGCTGGGTTAAAAATCAAGCTTTCTGCTTCCTGATGCAGTGCTGGATACTGCACCCCACCCGAGTTACTTTCTATCTACCCAGAGATATTTTCTTTTTCATCCAGGGGTACCTAGGGCTGCAAGGCTTGGGCTCGATACCCTGAGGGATTATGTTCTCTCCTTCTATATAAAGAGAACAGAGCCCTTAAAACTCTTTTTTGCCTTCCTTCTCCTTTTGCTGCTCTTGATGTCTGCCAACTTCCATTTCTCCCTCTAGATCTGTTTGGCTGTTGTCCTGGTTTCTCCTTCTCACTAAATATCTGGGTTTCTGATCATTTCCTTTATTTCCCAGATGTACTAGTTTACATTTTCCCTGTTCACATCCCTTATGTTCTCTAATCCAGATTTCTAGACTCTGTAGGGGAGATAGAAATTTTTTTTCTCTCTCCAGAGTTTTTAAGTAAATAGACTATCTCCTTCTCATCACTATTCTGTTAGGTTTTTGGTGTTCTGGTCAGGGAAGCTGAACAAAGACAGGGCTAGAAAACAGGTTTTTCAGACTGTTTCTTGGTGACGTCTTAGGTCACTGCAGAGATGAGGCTTTTACAATGTGCAACAAAGGCTCAGCATTTGCTTGTCACATATAGTAAACATTGCTTAAAAGAAAGCAAAGACTCCTGAAAACCTTGGTGGCACCCTGGCCTGCTAAATACACGGCTGCTGATGTTCATAAGGATGCCCATGGTTTCACAGGGACACCAGAGGATGGACATACAGTCCCCCTGCCTAATTTGGACCCATGGAGAACAAGAAAATGTCTTCTGGAAAAGTCAGGAGTCTGGAGATCACAGAAGCACCTAGGAACTCTACCAAGAGAAAAGCAAAGGGACACCTGGGTGGCTCAGGGGTTGAGTGTCTGACTTTGGCTCAGAGTGTGACCCTGGGGTCCAGGAATGGAGTCCCGCATCAGGCATGGAACCTGCTTCTCCCTCTGCCTGTGTCTCTGCCTCTCTCTGCCTCTCCTATGAATAAATAAAATTTTAAAAAAAGGAGAGAATAGGAAATCTATCTTGTGAGAGCAGGAAGGAATTTTCGATTTGATCGAATACAGCCACCTCATCTTCCAGGTGTGACCCAGTGACACTCCAGTTCATGCAAGTAACCCAGGATCATTCACTCGAAGAACTCTGATCAGAAAACCCTTCAGAGGGGCAGCCCTGGTGGCTCAGCGGTTTAGCGTCGGCCTTCAGCCCAGGGCTTAATCCTGGAGACCCAGGATCAAGTCCCGCATCCGGCTCCCTGCATGGAGTCCGCTTCTCCCTCTGCCTGTGTTTTTGCCTCTCTCTCTCTCAGTGTCTCTCATGAATACATAAATAAAATCTTAAAAAAGAAAAAAAAAGAAAAAAAGAAAACCCTCCAGCTTGAAGGGAGGCCTTAAGAGGTTACTACTGCCTTCTTGCTCCTTACATTTATTTTTCTGACTTTTATGCCTCAAAGGCAAAGTCCCAGCTGAAATTTGTGGCTGCCATTGGATTGGAGCCTGCACTGTTTCTGTGGGGATGACTTGGTAGCAGCATCCCCATGCCCTGGAGCATTCAAGGCCCCAAGAAGGAGCTATAGCTCAAGGGGCCTACGAATCCACTCAGGGCAGTTGTGACTCCCTCACAGGTTCTTCATCAACAGTGGTATGGGAGCAGGTGAGCAGACTCGGGAGGTGTGGGGAGAGGAGAGATTGTCTTTTGGGGGGCAGGGAGGCGAGGGGGGGCATTGTTCCACAATCCAGCCAGCAGGGGAGCAGGACTGCCAGGCAACTCTGAGGCTCTAAGGGAAGTCTCCTGTAGAGCCGGAGGAAGAAACATCCGGCCTGCAGCAGCATTAAGGAGGGCGAATGTGTCCCAGGAGGGAAGGATGCCACCACCACGAACCTCTAAATATGAGCACAGTGGGATCCCAGCAAGGCAGTGACTTGAGGAGAATGTGTTCTAACCAAAACACAGTATATCTGTTAAGGCTGTTCCATAGCAAATGAAGCACTGATTTTTTTTTTTTTTTTTTAACAACAGGTGGAGAGGTAAATGTAATCCATAACTTAGTTTTAGTCCCTAGAAATACATTATCTTAGAGCTTTCCACGGCACGGATCTCCTGGAGAAATACTAAAGTTCGCCAAGAGGTTCCTGAACTTTGGTCATATTTCAGCCCTTGCAGGAAGTGCCACTGTCCTCACATATAAGAATAATAGTCACGCAGTATTAGGTACTTATTTCTGCCAGGGACAACTATATCACCTATACTGAGCACTTACTTGTGCTATTTATTTTTCCAAGTTTCCAAGTGCTTTCCACGTATTAACTCATTCCGATTTTCATGATAACCCAGTGAGGTAGCTAGTGTTTTGCAGATGAGGAAACAGGTGCGGAGGCCAAGGAAACCAAGGCCGCGCAGCTAACCAAGTGCTGGAGCCGGGGTTGGAGTCCTGAAAGTCTGGCTTCAGAACCTTTGTTCTTAGTTCTGCACCGCGCCGTCCAGTAAATTGACTGCTAAATAGTCCATCCCTGAGGCAGCGCTTCCAGACTTTCACAGCATAAGGGTAGAGAGTCCGATCCTAAGAATTACCTGCACACTCGCAAAGTCACAGACACCAGACTCTGGCCCAGATCCACAATCAAGCAAGGTCGGAAACTCCCAATATAGTAGAGTGAGCACCACCAGTCCTGAGCATCAGGACACGTAGGTTTGGGTCAGACAATGCCTCTGTTCCTGAGACTTTGGGCAATGTCACTTTTCCACACCCTAGTTGCTCCACTACCTGCCTCTTACTGGACTGTTAGAAGAATACATCAAACTTTCCCCCTATAAAGAAAATCTGTTAATTTATTTGAAGTTTAATTGTCTTTTTGTAATGTCTACACCCAACGTGGGACTCGAACCCATGACCTCAAGAGCAAGAGTTGCATGCTCTTCAGACTGAGCCAGCCAGGGACTCCGGGAAATCTGTTACTTTGAATACTTTGAAAACAGATGCAAGTATGTTAACTCCTACTTTTTTTTTTTTTTTTTTTTTAGCTTGGCTTCCCTTGAAGCACAAACCTAAACCCTTCATCCAGCCCGGCTCCCGAGTCTCTACCCTAGGTGACCCGGACCCACACCCCAACCGGCGGCCTCTGACCGACATTAGCTCTGTCCCTCTGGGAGCTCCGTCCCTTCCCAGCGGAGCCCAACAATGAGAAAGTTTTTTCTCTTCTCCCTCAGGGGAACCTCCACGTTTATCCAATTCATTCTCCTGCAACCCAACTCTCCAGAAAGAAGAGGGGGGCAATCCCACCCCGGAGAGCCGGCCTCCAGGTCTGAGCAGGTTACTTAGCAACCGCACAAAGGCTGGCGAGCCCGGGGGGACCGGGGAGAGCGCTCCTGGGTGGGGAGGCGCAGCCAGTTTGAAAACTCATTTCACCCGGAGAAAAACAAGGAAAACACACAGAATCAGCCCTGAGAAAAGCCAAGCGGGGCTTCTCCCCGGCACAGGTCCGCGCCTTCCGACGCCCGGCGTCTGACACCTGCCCGCCCGCGCCCCCCGCGCCCCCCCCCCCGGCCGGACCCCCGCGTCCCCGTGCCCCCTGCGCTCCCGCCCTGACCCGCGTCCCCGCGCCCTCCGGCCGGACCCGCGGCTCCCCGCGTCCCCTGGGTCCCCCGTGCCCCCTGGGTCCTCCGTGCCGCATGGGTCCCCCGCGCCCCCCCGGCTCCCCCTGGATCCCCCGCGCCCCCTGCGCCCTCGCCCTGACCTGCGCCCCCCGTGCCCCCGCCCTGACCCCCGCCCCCCCGCGCCCCTGGGCCCCCCGCGCCCCGCCCTGACCCGCGCGGGCTGGGCCCCGGGGCTCCCGCACCCCAGGCACCCACCGCTCTCCGGCGCGCTGGGACCTTCGCGGTCCGAGATTAACTGTTGGGGCTTCCGCTGCTTTCGGCGCGACATCCCGGGCGGCGTGGGGGGCCCCGAGTCCTGCCCGCGGCCGCCCGCCCCGCCTGTCTGGGCCGCGGCCGCCCGCGCGGTGCCGGTGCTGGTCCCGGGCCGAGCGCTCCTCCCGCCCGCGGACCGACGGCCGACGGCCCGCGCTCGCCGCACTCGCGCCCGACTCGCGCTCTCCCTTTCTCTCTCAACCTCCGCAAGTCTTTAAAGGGGAGACGCCCCCTTTTTTTTCTCCAGCTTCTTCCCTACGCTTCTGCGGCTCCCATTGTAAAAGCAAAAATCCTAATCTTTCCGCACACTCTTTTCTTTTGTACGGCGGAGGGGAGGACTTAACCCTCTCGTCGCTGCGGGCCGGGCCTCCCCGCCGGCCGGGCCTCGCCCCCCCCCGCCCCCGCCCCCGCGGGGCCGTGGGTCCCCCCCCCGCCGAGGGGCCGTGCGCTGGCCCGGAGCCCCCCGCCGCCCCCGGGAGGCCGAGACGCCCGCGCCGTGGGAGGTGCGCACGCGGGAGGCCGGCGGGACACGGAGACCTCGCCCACGGACGCGGCGCCCGGCGCTCGGAGGATGCCTCCGCGTCCAGGACGTGCTGCGCATCGCGACCCCGGAGCTCGCTCCTGCCGGTGGGGGATCCTCTGGACGGAGAAGCTGATGGCTCGCGGGGGCCAAGTGACCTCTGCGGGGATGCGCGGCCGGCGGCGGGGGCGGGCCCCGAAGCCCCCGCAGGCGCCCCCGCAGGTGCCCCCGCAGGTGCCCCCCCCCCCCCGCAGGTGCCCTCCCCTGGCAGGTGCCCTCCCAGCAGGTCCCCCCCTCCCGCAGGTGCCCTCCCCTGGCAGGTGCCCTCCCCCGGCAGGTGCCCCCCCAGCAGGCTGCTAACTTCGCCCCCTGGGCCCTCGCGCGGGGTCACCTGGCTGCTGGCGCGAAGCCAAAGTGACTGCGCCTAAGGAGCCTCCGTGAACACAGCCGGAGCCGGGGGCTGCCCGCTCCCCACGCCCGCGCGGCTCCCTGGGCAGAGGGGGGCGGCCCGGGGCAGGACCGAGAAGCCTCGCGGATGCTTCCGGCTGGAGGCCTGGGAGGCCCTCCCGGCCTCAGACTCTCGCAAAGCCCCCTCGGAACTTTCTGGTGCAAGGCCGCCCCGGGGCACTGGTGGCTCTGGCAGCAAGTCCCCGCCGGGCTGAGGACACTGTGGGGGACCCGTGGGAAGAGTTCCCCTGTGCGGGTCACATGCAGCCCTCCAACAGGCCCCGGCCCCCAGATGGCCGCTGGGCCCCCAGCCCGGCCTGCAGGGTCATTCACGCACTGCTCCGACTTCTGGCCGCGTTCCCCCATGCCCAGGGGCTCCCAGCGCCCGCAGGACGGCCAAGTGTCCCGGAGCCCCCGCCTGATGGGAGCCCTGGGCCCCCGACTGAGGGGCCTCCCACCCTCCGGGCTCAGGGGAGCCACAGCCGGGACCCAGCAGCTAGGGAAGTGGGCCCCCTTCTCCCTCCCGGGGTTCTGGGCAGGGAGAGTTAAGGCAAAGCCCACTCACAGCGCTCGGTGCAAAGTGGAAGCTCCTTGGGTCCCTGCAGGACCCAGGTCCTGGCTGGTGTGACAGTACTAAGGAGAGCTGACAACCAATGGCCCCGGTGACAGACAAGGCAGGTGCCCACATCTGCAGGGCTTTGGGAAGCACTCTGACCTCCACCCTGCAGCTCACCGAATCCCCAGTATGTGCCCCGCGGGCTCCCTGGGGTCCCACCCCTGGAGCAACTGGGACATTGTCCAGCTCATCCCGTGGACTTCCCGGTGCTGGACAGGTGCAGCTCCCTGGGGCCGGCCGTTGGGGGGGAAATGGGGACCCTGGGGCCAGGGGCTCCTAATTTCTCAGTGGAGTAGACTGTCTCAGGCCACTGTTCCCATCATTTACTCCCTTTTTGAGGCAAAGAAATGAGAGAGAGAGAATACAGCTTTCCACTTTTCTCAGGGGTCCACTTGCGAGGGCAGGCTGGGGAGTCCAAAATCCCCGTCCTTCCTGCGTCCTGTCTTGTCTTTTCCTATTTTCCCCCCTCCCTCCTTCTTGCCAGCCTTATTGTGAAAGGAAGGGCTCTTTCCCCTCCTCTCTTTTCTTCCGCCCTCCCCCATTTACCATTTTTTTTTCCTTTTACCTCTCCACTGTGGCCTCTTGACCTCCCCACAGAGTTACAAAAGTAAAATCCTTGAAGAGATGCTGCTGTGGGAATGTTAATGAGCCTTCCCCACAAAGGGGCAAAGACTTTACTTCACTGAGTTGGAAAAAAGCCCCTTTGAAAAGGGGTTTCTGTGTGTGGTGAAGTGGAGAGGGGAGGGGAAGGAGAGAGAGGGAGGGAAAGAAAGAGCGAGAAAATGAAAGGAGGAGAGAGAGATGAGAGAGAGAGAGAGACACGGACTTCATAGCAGATGAGAATATTAAAACAACACTTCTCATTCTTCAACTGATGGTTTAATTTTTGGAAAATGTTCCCTGGTCTTTGACCTTGTAAACTAAGCGCTTACATTCCCGAGAAATGGAAGAGGCACTCGAGGGCACTGAAGATAATAAGGGACAGGAAAAAGGGACTTCTCCTGGCACCCTACCCTGTTCCTTCCCCTGTGTGGGAGCCTGGGAGGCTCTGGGGCCCTACTCTGGGCAGGGCAAGCTGGAGGTGAAGATAGGCTCTCTCTTCTGGCTTTGTGGTTCCTTCTTATGCTATTTTCTAATTTTAGCAACATTTTCTATGTTGGCTTTTCTGTTGGCAATCAGCCCGATAACTTTCTCTCCCTTCAGGAAGAACTTCAAGTACTGTCGAGGTGTGCACATCATTGAGCCAATTTTCAAGCCAGACCACCTGAGTGTGATCTCCGTGACCTTCATCTGTGAGCACAGGTTGCCTCTGAATTGGTTAAAATGGACGTGGAGGTATTTTTAGTGTCAAAATTAAGTTCTCAAAAAGAAAAGAAGTGTTGTTGCTGCTCTTTAGAGAAAGCCATTCATTCTGTTGGACTCTCAGAGTTTTCCTACACATTGTTTTGTGATATCAGCGCCACACTCCAGTTAAAGAAGCCCTAGTTCTAGAAGCAAATAAATCCTTCTCTTGTAAAGGGGTGGGGGTGGGGTAGGGATGGGGGGGAGAAGCAGCGGCCCCGAACTGTGAGGAACAAAGGAAAGGTGATTGGAATGAGGTCCCTGGAAGAGACCGGAGGGGCTAGTCGGGGCGGCTAATTCCTAGAGCCACACATGTCCCGGACTCACTGTCCTCCATGGCCAGTTACAGAGACTTCGCATTCTTGGTCTCTATCCCCATCTTCTCAACCCAAATCTCTGAGTTTTAAATGAATTCTTAAATGATTCTTTTGCAGAGTCAAGCTTGCGACATTTGTGCTTGACTGGTGGTTTCTAAAGCCTGGGCTCTAGATTCCTGGGGAACTGCGGTATTGTTGCAGGAAACCCACGTCCATGCGAAGGGAGCCCAGCCTGCGGCGGGATGGGTAACATGCCTCTCAGACGAATAGACTCCTGTTGGCCAAATGTTTGCTGATGTTGTTGGGATTAATACACTTTTTTTTTAAATTTTTTTTTCATTTATTTATGATAGTCACACACAGAGAGAGAGAGGCAGAGACACAGGCAGAGGGAGAAGCAGGCTCCATGCACCGGGAGCCTGATGTGGGATTCGATCCTGGGTCTCCAGGATCGCGCCCTGGGCCAAAGGCAGGCGCTAAACCGCTGCGCCACCCAGGGATCCCGATTAATACACTTTTAAGTAATTTGAAAGTGTTTCTAAACTTATAGTGGCTTTTGTCATAAAAATACAACTATAGTCATGTGGGGGTCTAGCAAATTTTTTGGCATTTTATTCAAGGCCTCTTTTCTCAGGACAATATACTGCTCTTAGCAGTCCTCTTTTTTTCTAGTTTGTAGAAGAGCAGGTGTTGTGGAGGCAGATCCTCTACCTTCCAAAGAATTAGAATCCTATGAAGAATTTGATTTTTAATTGCAAGAGAACTAAACTCAGAATCTGGAAAGGAACTTTTTTTTTCTTTTTTAAAAGATTTATTTAGGGACCCCTGGCTCAGCGGTTGAGCATCTGCCTTCAGCTCAGGGTGTGATCCCGGGGTCCCAGGATCAAGTTCCACATTGGGCTCCCTGCATGGAGCCTGCTTCTCCCTCTGCCTGGGTCTCTGCCTCTCTTTGTGTGTCTCTCATGAATAAATAAATAAAATCTTTAAACAAAAACAATACAAAATAAAATATTTATTTGTTTTAGAGGCAGGGAGGGGCAGAGGGAGAGGGAGAGAGAATCTTAAGCAGACTCCATGCTGAGCGTGGAGCCCAATGCAGGGCTCCATCCTACAACCCTGAGATCAGGATGTGAGCAGAAACCAAGAGTCGGCTACTTAATTGACTGCACCACCCCGGTGCCCCTATTTTTTTCTTTAAGTAGGCTCCATGCCCAGCCTGGAGCCCAATCTGGGGCTTGAACTCATTACCCAGACATCAAGACCTGAGCTGAGATCAAGAGGTGGACACTTAACCAACTGAACCACCCAGGCGCCCTGAACGGCACATAACATTTCTGTTGATAGCAAGGATCATGGTTTAGGTGCATTCTGTGTGCCACGCCTTTTGAATACATAATCTCATTTAACTCTTAAAATAACTTAAAAAAATAGAGAGAGAGTGCACATGTGCAGCCTATGGGGAGGGGAGGAGGGAGAGAGAAGCCTACTGAGCAAGGAGCCCGAGGTGAGCGGGTGGAAACTGGGGGGCGGGTGAGTGGGTGCAGTTTGAACCTATGACCCTGATATAACAACCTGAGCTGAAACCAAGAATCTGCTGCTTAACCGACTGCGCCACCTAGGCACCCCAACCCTTGAAATAACTTGGTAAAGAAAGCATTATATAATTATCACCTTAGACATGCAGAACACAGCATTTTGCAAATGAGGAAACTGAGGCCTAGTTCATAAATAGCTGATAAATGGTAGGTTGAACCTTCCTCCACCAATGCCTCATTGGCATCACCTATTTTTTTGGTCACAGTGACACTTGTTGCCATCCACTGATTTCTGCCTCTGTTACAGACCTCTCTTTCTGGCTACAGACCTGGGGAATGACTTAAAAGTAAACAAAATGTCAAGACCTATAAGTAAATATCTATAACAAATCATAGTTCCCATAACTATATATGTACTTGGTCCTGCTAGCTTTCGGGAAGTAACACAATAAAGAGCAAGAGAAAAGTACCCTTTGCAAAAATTGACTAACTAAGAAAGCCTCGGCCAACAATCTCTGGTCTTATTAGATGATTTCAGCCCGGCCTCTTTCAGGTGGCAGTTGCCATGGTGTCTCGGGGGCAAAGGGGGGAGTGAAGATCAAGGAGGGTCTCTGGTGTTCCTTTTCAGAGTCCATTCTGCAATGGATGGGAGGAACTTAAACATTCATACGAGGAAGTATAGAACTTATTGTTGCTTTCCTTCATTTCTCCATGTTACTCACATTAAATAGAGGGGAAATGGAGTTTGTGAAGAGGACAAGTAGTGGAACAGGAAAGGAAGGTTGTGGGGGAAGGGCCAAGAGCCTCACCGGTAGAGGAAGAAGGCTAGGATGGGGGCGGGGAAGACTGTGTGAATGTGTGCGTTTTCCAGGGAGAGATTATAGGAACAATTTTCTAAAGTTCTGAAGATCCTGAGGTTGGTCATTTGAAAGAAAATCAACAAAGAGTAGAGATCAAGTAGAAACAGTAGGGCGAGAGGGGAGCATGATGAGAAAGGGGGGAAAATATATATATAATCCCAGGCCATAAAAAGGAAAACAAATCAGTGATGGGAAAGAAAGAGTTAAGTTGTAGAGGCAAGTCTTCGGAGGAATAGGCACACAGGGATTGGAGTACCTCAGACAATAGAGGGACTTGACGACCTGTGGTAGAAACGTGGTCAGAGTCCACAGGAAGAACCTGGAAGAAGGGAAGCAAGTTGACTCCCAAGGACTTTGGAGCTGGAAGGGGCCAGAGGCACCATCTTCAAATCTTTCCCTTTTCAGATAAGGAAACTAAGACCAAGGGAAGGGAAGTGACTTTTCAAGAGGTTCTCCAGACCGGATCTTAGCTCAGGGAAGTGCCCTTTCCCCAGCACATGGAGCCAGAGAAGAAAAGAGGCAAGAATGTGTGGGAAGCCAAGCACAAGTGAAATTTGTAAAAGATAGGTTTTAATTTCTCCATCTCTTTAGAAATTATGTACTTTTTTTTTTCTTATGGGGACTTGTGTAATTTTAGGACCTAATTCCATTTTGATAACTTCATACTTTAAGTTATTTCAGTCAGATAATAACCCCTTCCTCACTTAGGAGGCTATTCCCAGGGAAGGGATCCTTCAGTGACTAAGCACTGAGAAAATTTTTGATGATGTTTTATTGATTTATAATTGTATCTTTTAAAAAAGATTTTATTTATTTATTCATGAGAGACAGAGACAGAGGCAGAGGGAGCTGGAGAAGCAGGCTCCCTGCAGGGGGCCCACCCAGGACTGTGGGGGGGGGGGATCACGGGGATCACGCCCTGAGCTGAAGGCAGAAGCTCAACTGCTGAGTCACCCAGGTGCCCCTGTAATTATATCTTAAATGCAAATCCTTTAAACTTGCCCTTAGTGGAGTTTATTTATTCACATTTAACAAACACTTTTTAAAGTGCCTACTACAGGGCAGCCCCAGGTGGCTCAGCGGTTTAACACCCCAGGGTGTGATCCTGGAGACCTGGGATCGAGTCCCATGAGTCCCACGTCAGGCTCCCTGCATGGAGTCTGCTTCTGCCTGTGTCTCTGTGTCTGTCATGGGTGGATAAATAAGTAAAATCTTAAAAAAATAAAGCACCTACTATGTGCTAAGTACCTAGGAAATGAAACAAACACAATCCAGTTTATTGTTATGCATCTGTTTTATAATTGTTTGGATTTAAATTGTTTGGGAATGTCTGTTATTTTTTATGTTATTTCCATTTCTAGATTATGCCACTGTTTTATTTCTCATCTATAATTGGGGCAATTGATGCCAGGATTCTTAGGGATTTTCTGACGTGTCTCCTCATCTGTTGTGGAACTACTTACTCTTATGGCCTCAGAATAAGCCAGGACAAATGGTTCACATGGAGTTGATTAGAGCAAGTTTACCACAGAAGATTGTTCAAAGTAAGGAGAGCTGCAAGGCAAATCAAAGCCAGAATCCTTGAGGAGCTACGAGTAGCTGACTATTTCACAAACAACCTGCGAGTCCAAAGGGGCTGGAATAGAAGAGCAAATGAGTTAAAGGAGAGAGGAATTAAGAGGTGGAAGGGGATCCCTGGGTGGCGCAGCGGTTTGGCGCCTGCCTTTGGCCCAGGGCGCGATCCTGGAGACCCGGGATCGAATCCCATGTCGGGCTCCCGGTGCATGGAGCCTGCTTCTCCCTCTGCCTGTGTCTCTGCGCCTCTCTCTCTCTCTGTGACTATCATAAATAAATAAAAAAATTTAAAAAAAAAAAAAAAAAAGAGGTGGAAGGATTGGGACACCTGGCTGATTCAGTCTGTAGGGCATGTGATGCTTGATCTCGGGGCCATGAGCTCAAGTCCCATGTTGGGTGTGAAGCCTATGTTAAAAAAAATTAAAAAAAAAAAAAAGACTTTGGAGGATTGCTGTGAATATTGACTTTACTGAATTTGGAGATTTGAGGTGAATGGCAACTGGCTTATCTTTGGTATGGAGATTAAAGATGCAGAATTAAGGGCTCTGGTATATATTGCAGAGAATTCTGTAACTTACTGTAATTGAGCATCTCTATGAGATGCAATGTTGTACTTATATTATTTAATAATCACTATTTTTTGTCAATTTTAAAGTGCATTGTAGAAGTGTCTGGGTGGCTTAGTTGGTTGAGCGTTGGACTCTTGGTTTTGGCTCAGGTCACAACCTCACGGTTGTGAGATCAAGCCTTGGAGTCAGGCTCTGTGCTTAGCAGAGAGTCTGCTTCAGATTCTCTCTCCCACTCCCTCCTACTCTCTCTCTCTCTCTCTCTCTCTCAATAAATAAATAAATAAATAAAACAAAATCTTAAAACAATTTTAATTATTTTTTATTTATTTATTCATGACAGAGAGAGAGAGAGAAAAAGAGAGAGGCAGAGACCCAGGCAGAGGGAGAAGCAGGCTCCATGCAGGGAACCTGAGGTGGGATTCGATCCCAGGTCTCCAGGATCACACCCCGGACTGAAGTGGCGCTAAACCGCTGAGCCATCGGGGCTGCCCCTATTTTTTATTAAAAAAAATATTTTGGGGATCCCTGGGTGGCTCAGCTGTTTAGCACCTGCCCTCGGCCCAGGGCATGATCCTAGAGTCCCGGGATCGAGTCCCACATCGGGCTTCCTGCATGGAGCCTGCTTCTCCCTCTGCCTGTCTCTCTCTCTCTCTCTCTCTCTGTCTCTCATGAATAAATAAATAAAATCCTTAAAAAATTAAAAAAATATTTTATTTACTCATGAGAGATGCACAGAGAAAGAGGCAGACACATAGTTAGAGGGAGAAGCAGGGACTCGATCCCAGGACCCCTGGGATCACGACCTGAGCCAAAGGCAGATGCTCAACCACTGAGCCACCCAGGTGCCCAATAAACAAAATCTTAAAAAATGGTTAAAGTGCATTGTACATTTCTTCATTCCACTTCATCCCATGGAATCCATTTGTGTGTATGTGTATCTATATCTCTATCTCCACATTCTACTCCATGAGGTTAAGATTTTTTCTTTGCCCTATTGGGTTCAATGAATCTTTTGATTAAGAGATAAATGTTGCCTGGGTGTACGTGTGTGTTTCCAAAAAACTGGATGGAAGGAAGTCTGAAAGAAAAAAGAGTAGGCGTGATGCAGTCAGTTAAGGGTCTGACTCTTGATGCGGCTCAGGTCATGATCTCAGGGTTGTGAGATGGAGGCCCACTCTGCAGCCTCTGCAGAGTCTGCTTGATTCTCTGTCTCCCTCTCCTTCTCCTTCTGCCCCTCCTCCCTCCTCTCTCTAAAATAAATAAATAAATCTTAAAAAAAGAGGGTGAAGTGGGAAACTGGGAGAAATAGGTCTGTTACTCAAGGGGTTACTTCTTCCCTCACCTATCCCCATCTTTACACTACAAACCTCGCCATCCTTTCACACACACACACACACACACACACACACATACTTCCAAGCTGTCCATTTTTACTCAGTCAGCTTGAAATCCCAGTATTGACTTTTCTTTCTTGAAATGCAATAAGAAACACAAGATTCCTCTCTCCACCAAGATACCTGAAAATAGACTTAGGAAATAAACACAATAAACTCACATTACACAATTAAAAATCTTGGAAAACAAACAAGAAACTGTCATTACCATTATGGTGGTATGAGATCCCTTTTAAATTTAAGATATGTTTAAAAGCCATTTAAAATACATAGTACAGGGGATCCCTGGGTGGCACAGTGGTTTAGCGCCTGCCTTTGGCCCAAGGCGTGATCCTGGAGACCCAGGATCAAATCCCACGTCGGGGTCCCGGTGCATGGGGCCTGCTTCTCCCTCTGCCTATGTCTCTGTCTCTCACTGTGTGTCTATCATAAATAAAATGAAAATTAAAAAAAATAAAATATATAGTACAATTTTCACAATAAGCACACATGAATTTAAAAAAAAAGATTTCATTTGTTTATTTGAGAGAGAAAGAGAGCACAAGTAGGGGAAGCGAGAGTTAGAGGGAGAGGGAGAAGCAGACTCCCCGCTGAGCAGGGAGCCCAGTGCTGGGCTCAGTCCCAGGACCTTGGCATCATGACCTGAGCTGAAGGCAGATGCTTAAGTGACTGAGCCACACAGGCACCTCTGAATTTTTTAAATTTTTTTTTTAATTTTTATTTATTTATGATAGTCACACAGAGAGAGAGAGAGAGGCAGAGACACAGGCAGAGGGAGAAGCAGGCTCCATGCACCGGGAGCCCGATGTGGGATTCGATCCCGGGTCTCCAGGATCGCGCCCTGGGCCAAAGGCAGGCGCTAAACCGCTGCGCCACCCAGGGATCCCACACCTCTGAATTTTTAAAAATATTTTATTTATTTATTTTCAAAGATTTTATTTATTTATTCATGAGACACACACACACACACACACACACACACACACACACACACACAGAGAGAGGCAGAGACCCAGGCAGAAGGAGAAGCAGGCTCCACATAGGGAGCCCGAGGTGGGACTCGATCCGCGGTCTCCAGGATCACGCCCTGGGCTGAAGGTGGCGCTAAACCACTGAGCCACCCGGGCTGCCCCAAAATATTTTATTTTTAAGTAATCTCTACAACCAACATGGGGCTTGAACTTGCAAACCTGAGATGGAGAGCTGCACACTACTGACTGGACCAGCCAGGTACTCCTCCATGAACTGCCTGCCTTTGGCCCAAGGCGTGATCCTGGGGTCCCAGGATCAAGTCCCACGTCGGGCTCCCTGCGTGGAGCCTGCTTCTCCCTCTGCCTATGTCTCTGCCTCTCTCTCTCTCTCTGTGTCTCTCATGAATAAATAAATAAATAAATAAATAAATAAATAAATAAATAAATAAATAAATAAATAAATAAATTTTTTTTAAAAGGAAAACCAGAGTTTGAATAATTGCATTCTTTACACAGTTGTTTTTCCTCCCTTTCTCTTGCAGACCTTAATACAGTTGTAATTGAATTTACATATTGAAATTTAATTTGGATTAAGTTAATTTAAAATATTAGAGTCTATCAGCAACCCTCCGACCTGCTGATCTACGCGACCTCCAGGATTTAAGTCCAGTCAAAAACCGGGATCCCTGGGTGGCGCAGCGGGGGATCCCTGGGTGGTGCAGTGGTTTAGCGCCTGCCTTTGGTCCAGGGCGCGATCCTGGAGACCTGGGATCAAATCCCACGTCGGGCTCCCGGTGCATGGAGCCTGCTTCTCCCTCTGCCTAGGTCTCTGCCTCTCTCTCTCTCTCTCTCTCTCTCTCTTTGTGTGACTATCATAAATAAATAAAATTAAAAAAAAAAAAGTCCAGTCAAAAACCAAAGCAGCTTCCGGGGTTGTGATTGCATTAGAACCACCTCAGGGTTTATATCCAAGCCCAGACCAGAGAGATCCTTTCCTTCTTTTGGGACGTAGGACCAAGCTAGGTCTTTTAACTAATTATATTCTCAACAAACATTTATTAAATGCACTTCATATTTCACTCACTGGGCCTGCATGTAGGGGGCAAGAAGAATTTAAAAAAATATGGTTTTTTTCCACACGGAATCACTCATGACCATGTTAACAGAGGTGCTGGGGTTACAGAGATAATGAAGACCCAGATCCTGCTTCTCCTTGAAAAGGGAAGCAATATTAAGCAAAAAAATATAATATAATGTGAGAAAATTTTGTAGAAGCCTGCATAAAGTTCCATGGGAAGGAAAAGGGAGGCCTGACTTGGAACGATTGTCCACAGGCCACAAGTTATCCCTTCACCCCCTCCTCCGTCTGTCTCTCCATCCATCCATCCATCCATCCATCCATCCATCCATCCATCCATCCATCCACTGAGCAAACGCCTATGGTTAGTTACTGTATCTAAAGCACCATGCTGGAGGTTACAAATGCAAAGAAAATAAAAACAGATTCTGAAGGAGTGTCCACTTGGCATAGGAGATGATACAGGTAAGCACGTAATAATAGGCTCCTCATGGGCCACTTCTTTATGCTAAGGCTGCGTGAGGCTCTCCACCTTGGACTCCCTCTAATAGTAAAATCCTGTGAGGTAGACGTTGGTAGACTCTTTTTAGCAGTTAGGAAACTGAGGTTTAGAGAGGTCAGTAATTTGCTGAGGGTCATGCAGTTGTGGATTATGGAACCAAAGCTCTCACACATTTATCTTATTTTTTCTTCTCATTAAACTTTTGTTTTAATGGGTCTCAAAAATCCGTGACAGATTTTTGGTCAAGTTGTTTCCATTAAAAAGGACTGATTTTAAAAACTAGTAACTTAAAACTGCCATACACGCAAAAAACAAAACAAAAAAAAACATTCCAAAAACCCCCAAATGGTCCACAAAACATTTGCCTTCCTTTCTGAAGGTTTTACGATGCATTGTTCTCATTAACCAGTCTTTTACTATTAAACATAAATGGCCAAGGGGATCCCCGGGTGGCTCAGTGGTTTAGCGCCTGCCTTTGGCCCAGGGCGTGATCCTGGAGTCCCAGGATCGAGTCCCACGTCGGGCCCCTGCAGAAGCCTGCTTCTCCTTCTGCCTGTGTCTCCACCTCTCTCTCTTTCTCATGAATAAATAAATAAAATCTTAAAAAAAAAAAAAAGACCAATTGACACAAACAGCTCTGAGATGTGCTCACACCCTGATTAAGCCTGGGGTGCCAGGTGTTGGGGATAATATTCATTTAGCCTCTGAGCTTCCTGGGCAGACTAGGTGACCTTGCCGGCTCCAGCCGCCTCTGTCCACTGCTAGGGTGACCCCCACAGCCACCGTCTGTCTCCTGTCACAACAGCAGAGGGTCCAGAGGAGGATGGTCGGAGAAGCCCTCAACACACACAGGTTTGACGTAGGTTTGCTGGGAACCATTTCCACGATGGCAGCATCACCAGCTTTCAAGAACTTGGGACCATCCGCCAGCTTTCTTCCAGAACGACGATCTGTCTTCTCCTTCAGCTCAGCAAACCCGTGAGCACTGGGGCCGTGTGACAATCCCCACGTGCGTGTGCAGTACCGGTTTGGCCTGGAGGGTCAGCGTAATCACCTGAGCCCTGAGGCCAGCCGCTTCCACGGGTGGGTCATTGTTGCTGTCACCTGCCACGTTGCCACCACGAACATCCTTGACAGGTACGTTCTAGATACTGAAGCCCATGTTGTCCCCAGGAAGAGCCTCACTCCGAGCTTCGTGGCGCCTTCCGACAGACTTGACTTCAGCTGTCGCAGTGGCCGGAGCGGAGGCCACCAGCAGGCCGGGCTTGCCACCAGTGTCCCTCGGCCCACGGGGACGGTACCCGTAGCACCAATATCGGGGCTTCTAGGAGGGGCAGACGCAGGGCTCATGAGCTGGTGAGCTGGCGGCGGGGTGCAACCCCGAGCTCCAAGCATGTGCTTCCACGGGCACCCCCATCGTCGCGGGGGTCCTCCATCCCTGAACCAAGGCAGTTAGCACTTGGCTCCAGCGTGTTGCCGCCACTCTGGCCAGGAGTTGGCCCACGTGCTACGGCGTTGGGGTCGAGCCGATTTCCCCTAATGCAGGCGCCGACTTCCTCGGCGATTCCCTCGCATCTCCCCTGGCTGCTCTGTTTACACCAACAGTCCGCTCTTTGACCCGGTGTGTAGCCGAGGGCACGCTCCCGGGTCGGCGCATCCTTGGGGGCACCTGCTTCCCGCTCAGCGAGGCCAGCAGCGCAGTCAGGGCGGCCTGGTCAGCCCCCATGCGCCTCTAACCACGTTTTCGGGGAAGGCTCTGTGTCCCGGGGCATCAGTGAGGGTCCCTAACACTGCTCGGCTCGCATTTCCACAGGGGAACAGCAATGGAGATGCCACGTTCTCGTGCAGCCTTCGGTTCCCCCAAGACCCAGGCCTACCTGAAGGAGCCCTTGCGCATCCCAGCAGCCTCCTTCTCCAATTTTTCGATAGTTGTTTTGTCGATCCCACCGCGTTGGTAGGTCAGATGGCCAGTGGCGGAGACTTGCCCGAATCTATGTGTCCAGCGACGACGATTGTTGACGTGAGTCTTTTCCTTTCCCATTTGGGTTTAGGTTTAACGGTGGTTTTTACGACACCTGTGTTCTGGCGACAAACCCGTCGCGAAAAAGTCGCACACATTTATCTTATGACAAAGTCTGTGCTCCAAAGACTGGATTTTCTGGGTGACTTTTTGGGTTTAAATTGTCTTCACCACCTACCAGCTGCATGGCTTTGGGGGATGTTAACTTCTCTGAGCCTCAGTATCCTCATGAACATGAGGTTGACAGCATCGCGTTCAGAGGACTGGGGTAGGGGAGCCAACACCACTCCGATCCGGCGTGCGTGTGGCCCAGGGCCTGGGCCAGCTGCCAGGCCCACCACATCTGGTGGCTAGCGGTGTCATGCTGTCCTGCATGGGTGGGGAGGTGCAGATCCACGGCGAGCACAGTCCAAGGAAGGAAAGGTCACTTCCAGTGGGACAGTGGGAGGGTGAGTAGACTAGGGCTGGAAGAGGAGGGGCTCGCTTACGTTGGGGTCAAGACAACAGATAAGACTTGAACATTTAGACTCTAAAATTTAAAGCAAAAGTCTCAAAAAAAAATAAAGCAAAAGTCTCTCTGAGGAAGGACCTTCCTGTGACCTGTGGGAGGTGACAAAGCAATAGAAATGCAAGCAAATAATAAATAAATAAATCTAAATAAATTAGATCATTACAGAAAGTGGTAATTGCATAGGATAATGGGAGCGAAAGTGAGGAGCCCAGGGGACGAGGAGGGAAGACCCGGTTCCACCTGCAGGTAGAGGCTCTTCACATGTAGATTTACTGCGGCGGCCCAGGGGCACTGCGGAGCCGCACCAAGGATGGAAATGCAAATACCGCCGGAGCCCGTTAGTAGTGATGCAAATGTGGGAAACCTCTGAGTCAAGCAGAACAACAACAAAACACCCTAATCAATCTTTGAGTCAATCAATCCGTGAATGAAGACAATTACATCCTCGTGATTTTGATGAGAGAAAGACAATATATGTTTCTTGTCCTTAATTTGTCCACTAGCTAGCCAGTACTACGAAAGATTAGTCAAGGTCATCCTATTCTTATTGTCTGTTTATTTTTTGAATTTACTTTTTATTTATTATTTTTTAAGATTTTATTTATTTATGAGAGACACAGAGAGAGGCAGAGACACAGGCAGAGGGAGAAGCAGGCTCCATGCAGGGAGCCCGATGAGGGACTCGATTCCCGGATGCAGGATCACGCTCTGGGCGGGAGGCAGATGCTAAACCGCTGAGCGCCCCCCCCCCCGCCCCCCGCCCTTATTGTCTGTTTAGTCATCCATTCAACAAACATATTCCTGGGAGCTTACTATGTGTCATCACCCCCAGGGGGGATGGGGGGTGGGGAGGGACGGTGGGGGGATGATGGGATGGTGAGGGGACAGGGGGCACGGTGGGGGCACGGTGGGGGGACAGTGGGGGGAATGGTGGGGGGACCCTGGGGGGACGGGGGAATGGTGTGGGGACGGGGGAGATGGTGGGGGACGTTGTGGGGAATGGTGGGGGGACGGGGGGGAGATGGTGGGGGGAATGGCAAGGGGACGCGGGGGGAGATGGTGGGGGGAATGGCAAGGGGACGGGGGAGATGGTGGGGGGAATGGTGGGGGGACGGGGGGAGATGGTGGGGGAACTGGGGGAGATGGTGGGAGGACTGGGGGAGATGGTGCAGGGACGGGGGGGGGGAGATGGTGCGGGGATGGGGGAGATGGTGGGGGGATGGGGGGAGATGGTGGGGGGTCGGGGGGAGATGGTGGGGGACTTTGGGGGGAATGGTGGGGGGACGGGGAGAGATGGTCGGAGGACGGGGAGATGGTGGGGAACGGTGGGAGGGAATGGTGGGGGGACAGGGGGAGATGGTGGGGGGAGATGGTGCGGGGACGGGGGGAGATGGTGGGGGGACGGGGGGAGATGGTAGGGGACGGTGGGGGACTGGGGGAGATGGTGGGGGGACTGGGGGAGATGATGCGGGGACGGGGGAGATGGTGCGGGGATGGGGGAGATGGTGGGGGACGGTGGGGGGTAATGGTGGGGAGATGGTGGGGGGAGATGGTGGGGGACGGTGGGGGGGAATGGTGGGGGGACGGGGGAGATGGTGGGGGGACGGGGGGAGATGGTGGGGGACGGTGGGGGGGAATGGTGGGGGATGGGGGAGATGGTGGGGGGGAATGGTGGGGGGACGGGGGGGAGATGGTGGGGGGACGGGGGGAGATGGTGCGGGGACGGGGGGAGATGGTGGGGGGACGGGAGGAGATGGTGGGGGACGGTGGGGGGAATGGTGGGGAGACGGGGGGAGATGGTGGGGGATGGTGGGGGGGAATGGTGGGGGGACGGGGGGAGATGGTGGGGGACGGTGGGGGGGATGGTGGGGGGGACGGGGGGAGATGGTGCGGGGACGGGGGAGGGGGACGGTGGGGGACGTTGGGGGACGGGGGAGGGACGGTGGGGACGGCGTGCAATGTCGCCCTCGCAGGGCTTTGGTGACGGCTGGAGCCCCGGGAGTGTGCGGCCTCATCTCCTGCCGAGGGGTCCGAGGACGCGGCGCGGGGCGGTCGGCCGGGCCGCGACAGGCGCGCCTTCCGCAGCCCGAGCTCGTCCTTGGGCCGCTGCTCCCGCACCCCGCGGCGCTGGCCGCCCGGACCCGGGAGCCCTAGACGCTCACCCGCGGGTTCCGCCCGGGCGGGAGGCGGGGCGGGCTTGCGTCACTGGGGCCAGAGCCCCCCAGCGCCCCCCGAGCTCCCCCGCCCCCGCCCCAGTTTCTTTCCCTTTCCGCCGAGAGCGGGACAAGCGGCGGGACAGCGCCCCCTGGTGGCCCTCGGCCCAATTACCCGCAAGGAGAGCGCGGCGGCCACCCCGGCGGCGGGAGGCCCGGCGCATGCGCTCCCGGAGGCCTCCGACTGTCAGGACCTTGTACTTGCTCCTTCTCTCTCTATATATTTTTAAGATTATATTTATTTATTCATGAGAGAGACACAGAGAGAGAGAGAGACAGACAGAGGCAGAGACACAGGCAGAGACACAGGCAGAGGGAGAAGTACGCTCCCTGCATGGAACCTGAGGTGGGACTCGATCCCGGGACCCCGGGGTCAGGCCCTGGGCCAAAGGCAGGCACTAAACCGCTGAGCCCCCCAGGTGTCCCCCTCCTTTCCAATATTTGAAGAATATTTCAGTATCATCTTCATGGTGGTGACTCAGGGTTTTTGTTGTTGTTGTTTGTTTTCCACCCAGTTCAAGCGTGTCTATGCGGCCTAGTCTCCTGACTCCACTACAGGTACTTCCTATTCCAGGATCTCGGTCACCGCAAATTCAGCAGGACCCCGGAATTAGGAAGGTGCCCTGCCCTCCCCTTCGCCTCTAGAGGCAGCCTTAGCCTGCTTACTGGGGAAGGGGAAGCCGGCAGGCCTATGCTAGGTCTGGGCCCTCCCGGGAGTGACCCTTTCTGCCGCCCTCCCTCGTGGTGTCCCCATCCTCCTTTCCCTGTAGGCTGTCCCCCTTTCTCTTCGGAGCTGCAGCGACGAGGGGAGGGCAGATCCGTTGCTTTCCCCTTGCTTCTTGACTTCCTCAATCCTCCCAAGACGATTATGCTGGAATAACTGTGATATTCTTATCTGGAAAATTAGGGCAATTTCAGGAAGAAATTATGATTTAGGAGAAATAAAAATTGACCTTCTAGGGGCACCTGGGGGACTCAGTTGGCTCAGATCATGATCCCAGGTCCTGGTATTGAGTCCCTGCTCAGCAGCAGGTCTACTTCTCCCTCTCCACCCTCCCCCCACCTTCCTCCTACTTGTGCTCTCTCCCTCTCTTGCTCTGTCAAATAAAGAAATGAAATCTTAAAAAAAAAAATTGATCTTCTAGGTAGTTGGGATTTTTCCTCTCACTGTGCAAAGAAAAGTACCTCCAGACTTGGATCTCACGGGTCCTCCCTTCCATTCCTGACCCGCCAGTGGACTGAGTCAGGTTCCAGTTTCTGGTGTTTTTAAGATTTTTTATTTTTTAAAATTATTTTTTATTTTTTAAAATTTATTTATATATATATTTATTTATTTGAGAGAGAGAGTAAGAGAGGGAGAGAGAGCACAAGCAGCGGTGAGAGGGAAAAGCAGAGTCCCCCTGAACAGGGAGCCCATGTGGGGGCTCAACCCCAGGACCCTGGGATCATGACCTGAGCCAGAGGCAGACGCCCAACTGACTGAACCACCCAGGCATCCCTAGTTTTAAAGATTTTAAGCAATCTCTACACCCAGCGTGGGGCTCAAATTTACAACCCCGAGATCAAGAGTCACGTGCTCCACCTAGCTGAGCCTGCCGGGCACCCCAAACTTCTGAGTTCTTTAAATCCAGTTTTTCATTCGTGAGAGCTGTGGGCTTGCTTGTTTCTCCCCGTTGATCTATTAAGTAAGCACATGTCTCAGGATCCTTTATTATCAATATTAATTAAGTCAATGTGACGAGGGAGCACGGGGCTAGCCGGGGACAAAGCCAGGCCCTTGACTCAGGCAGAGGGACCTTCCTGTAGGGACCCAGTGGCCTCCACGGCATCTTTCCCTCGGGGCAGGAGGCAACCCTAGCCCGGCCCCAGTAGCCTGTGAGTCTACGCTGACCTACAAAAATTCCTTGGAAATCTGCACCCGTGAGCCCTGGAGGTCGGCGTTGGCGATCATCCCCAAGCCCACGGCCCACCGGTACACACCTGCAGGTCTCAGACTCAGGTTCTCGGGGACGGTGGTGAGTGGCCCTTCCCAACAAGGGGCAGCCTCTCGAGATCCTGGGGACCCGACTCCCAGAATTCCTCAGAGGGCACGCTGCCGCACCCCTAGCTCCCGGGTCCCCTGTCGGCCTCCGTCACAGGCCCGGGTGGCCCGGCCCCGGCCCACGAGTCCCCTGGGCTTCATTATCCTGTCCCCAGGTTTCACTAAAGCCACCGGTTTGCACCAAAGGCATCTCAAGACTTCTGGGTGGGCGGCTCCGGACCTCACCTACATTCCAGAACTGCTTCAAATACGGTCCAAATCCTCCAGTGTACTGGAGATACACTGTTGTCACCGAACCAAAGTGACTTTGTTCCTTGGTGAGTCATAGATACTCCAGATGGGGTTGTCACACAGAGTAAACTGTATTTGCACCAAATAAGGAGATCACTGGGAATAACTTCCAAAGCCATGACACCAAGAGCAACGGCGAACAGGTTCCTTTTATTTAGGGTTAGGATGAATATTTAGGTAAGGAAGCCTGCCATCCCACGTAGAGGCAGGCATAGGTCTGCACACGCACCTTAAGGAGACATTCCTGGGGCGCCTGAGGGGCTCAGTTGGTTAAGGGGTTAAGTGTCTGCCTTGGACTCAGGTCATAGTCCCCGGTCCTGGATGGAGCCCCACATCGGGCTCCCTGCTTCTCCCTCTCCCTCTGCCCCTCCCCACCGCTCCTATACTCTCTCTCTCTTGTTTTCTCTCAAATAAGTAAACAAAATCTTTGAAGAAAAGAAAAAGAAATATTCCTGTACGTACATTGTATGTTATGTAAATGATGCTTGTGCTCCTCCCGGTGGAGATTTTAGTGTTGTAACGAGGTAAAGATAGTTGTCGGTCATTCTAGAGGTTAGTCCGCGGTCCATCTACATAGGCCCGAGTTTTGGGGGTTGCACTCAAACTAGCCTGGGTGGCTTGGGCTGGCTGGAGGCCTTGCCAGGGTAGCGAGACAGCCAGACCCTGCTATCACTTGAGGGGTGGTTCCTGTTTCCATTTGCTTGAGTCAAGACAGAAGCTGGAAAAGAAGAGCTTAAGGAAGAATGTGGGACACAGACCAGTGAGTACAAACAGGTGGGCAACACAGCTCAGGGCCTGTGGTCTAGCTGGTGACACTACTTTCCTCTTGGCAAGGTTCTGGGTCTTATCTTGAGTCAAGGAATGTATGATGCCTTCCTATTTTTCTGGGAGGGCTTGAGGTTATAAAACACCTCATACCCTTAGTATCTGACTCTTTGTCACAACAGGTGCTAAGCTGGACAAAATTTTTCTTTTTTAAAGATTGTATTTACTTATGAGAGACCCACAGAGAGAGGCAGAGACACAGGCAGAGGGAGAAGCAGGCTCCATGCAGGGAGCCTGATGTGGGTCTTGATCCCGGGTCTCCAGGATCACACCCTGAGCAGAAGGCAGTGCTAAACCACTGAGCCTCCCAGGTGTCCTCAAACTGTATCTTAAGTGTCAGTTCATCATGTCCCTTGTGTGTCCCACGTCTCTTAGTGGCTCTCAGAGTGCTGCTACCGTCGGGAGCACTCCCTGGCATTCCTGAGGCCTCATCCCTGCTGCAGAGCCTTAGCTCCCCCTCCACTGCAGCTTGGGAGGGGCTCCCTCCCACCCCTACCTCTGCCTGACCCTCCCTGACACTCCAGCCTCTGGGGCCTCAAATAACTTTAGTATTGTGGCCACAGTCTGGCGTGGAACAGCTCTGCCACCCTTTGCAATGTGTGTTAGTTTTGTCCCTCCAGCTAGTCAGGCCTAACTACAATAGCAGCTCTCTGGGCACAGGGCTGGGCACCCCGGAAGTTCCCAACTGACACCTGCCCATTAGTCTGCTGGCAGGTGAGCCACCCCCACCTCCCCTTTCTCCGTGTTGGCACGGCAAGTTGTTATACCTGGGTTATACCACGTACCATAGCTTACCTTTTATTAAAGGCGGAGCTCATACCTGTTTCTTGGGCTTCACCGGGCCTTCCTCAAGCATAGAGACCACATTGCAATGTGTTGCCCTGGTCACAGCCTTTAGCAGAGGGCTGTAGAGAGAAGCAGCGCAACACCTTTTTTTCCCCTGGTGTGAATATTTTTATTCAACTGAGGGAAAACAAACCACATATTTTTAAAGTAGGCTCCACACCCAAGGTGGGGCTTGAACTCCCAACCCCAAGATCAAGAGCACATGCTCTACTGACAGAGCCAGCCAGGCACCCCTGGAGTCTTTTCTTTCTAAAATTTTACGTATAGACAGTAAGCGTTGTCTCTTTCATCATGTAGATGCTGTGGATAATCCATTCAGGGGAAACTCACTTAGGCCACCCTGGTGGATCCCACATCTTTCCACTAGTGTTGTAAACCCCGAGGCTATATTTCAGCATCAGACCATCCCGGTTTGAGCAGAGGTAGCAAGAGCGAGAAGCCTGGCTAAATTTTCACAGCTGGTTCCAGTAGAGCTGCTGGTGGTCCCCCTTGCTTTCAGAGGTATGACAAAGCAAAAGGCCAACAATTTTTATAGCCATATCAAAATTTTCATGATCCTGCGTGGCTCTTCCTCCAGGATACTCTCCTGATAATGATAACAGTGACAGTAATAATAGTAGCAGCTAATGCCTATCTAGCATTTATAGATCCTTATTCTATGCCAAGCACTGTTCTAAATGCTTTGCTCATTTAACATTTACAACAACCTTATGAGCCGGGGGTGGGGGGGACTGGGGCTGAGGCACTGACTCAGGGTCACACATGTGCACGTTGGTGCTCTAGCTGCTTTTCTTGCTCCACCCTAGTCCTGGCCCTGCTTATGAAAGAGTTATTATCTACACCGTTTTTCCAATGAATAAACCGAGGCACTGAGAGATGAAGTAACTTCCCTAAGGTCACACAGGTGGCCAGTGGCAGAATTGGGATTTGAATCCTAGCAGTCCCAAAATCCTTCCAATCTTTTTAGTTTTTATTTTTTTAATTTAAATTTTTTATGATTTTATTTATTTCAGAGAGAGTGAATGAGAGAATGAGAGAGAGAGAGAGAGCATGAGTGTAGGAGGGGTAGAGGGAGAAGTAGACTCCCCTCTGAGAGGGGAGCCCAACGTGGGACTCAATCCCAGGACTCCAGGATCACGACCTGAGCCAAAGGCAGACACTCAACCGCTGAGCCACCCAGATGCCCCCTCAAATGTTCATGTTATGGACACGATTAGATATGGTATAAACTGTAGATCCAAATAGACTGGAACTATGTGCCTGAAGAGACTTGGACGAGGTAAGTCCATCATGGGATGTGGGAATGTGGGTGAGGCGAGGGGAGGCAGGCTGCAGAGTGTCTGTGACTAAGGAAGCAGACTTAAGTTATCTGATTGCGTGGTCATCTGCCTGAAGAAAGACTCCATAAACATAAGAGGGGCGGCCTTGGAGCCTAAGGAAAAGGAGTCAGAGATCAAGACTCGTAGGTACTCTCTGAGGAGAGGATCTGTGGCTACTCACCAGGCTCCACCTGGGTCTGGGTAAACAGGCCTGTTGTGGGCTGAGTTGGGTCCCACTCAAATTCATATATTGAAGCCCTAACCCCCAATATCTGTGTTTGGGAGATAGGGCCTTTAAGGAGAGAGCAGCGTTATTAACAACAGCCAGAGAGTGGAGACACCCAAGTCAACATCAACTGATGAAGGGATAAAGAAAATGCAGCATAGCCATACTGTGGAATATTATACGGCCTTAAAAGGGAGTGAAATCCTGATATGTGCTACAACATGGGTGAATCCTAAAGACATTATGCTAAGTGAGAAACATGACAAATTATAGGGTTCCACTTATATGAGGTACCTAAAATGGGCAAATTACTTGACTAAAAAAATTTTTTTTTGATTACTTGATTATATGACACAATTCTATATATTTCAAGCCTTGACTTTCCTTTACCATCCCACATACTTTTTATTTCCAGGTAGTTTTTCTTTTCTTTCTTTTTTTTTTTTTTTTAAGATTTTATTTTTAAGTAATCACTACACCCCGTATGGGCCTTGAACCCACGACCCTGAGATCAAGGGTTGCATGCTCTACTGACTGAGCTGGCCAGGTGTCTAGAGGTAAACAGCTCTGTATTTCGGTGCTCCATCCCATGGTGTGGGAATGATGTCCCTGCCCATCGGCCTGTGGTAGATCGGTGGGCCCCGTATCACATGAGCGGTTGTGGAGTGTGGAAGGAGGAGACCCAGAGGGGCTGAGAGGTCAGGCTGCTAACAGTCAATATGCAGGAAGCAAAGACAGTGGCCACCTCCTGAGGGTGACAAAGGCTGCAGGAGTCAGGCAAGCGGTTCTAGCGTGTGGTTCCAGGGCAAACATTTGGAAAAGAAAGCTGTGGCTGCGGATGGAGGGAAGAGAGACCTTGAGTGTTAGTGTCTGAAGTCAGAGCAGCCAGGAGGCCATCAGGGTCATTGCCAACATCACCAGCCTCCCGCCTCTTCCCTCAGACCCCAGGCCCTGCCCTTTCGCTTCACGAGTCCCTCAGCCCCTCCTCACTTCTTTCTTTCTGCCCTCTGTTTTCTGGAGAACTAAACAAGATCTTCCTCAGGGCCTTTGGTTAGTAGGTCCTCTGGGCAGAGAACGTCAAGGCTACTTAGGGGGCGTGGAGGTTGGGGGGAGCTGAGGTGGTGGAGGCTGTCTTGCTGCCTGTGCCAGGTCAAAATTGGTGGAGGGGTTTGCGCTATTGCAGTTGTGTCAGGCCCTTCAGAACCCCAGAGCATGAGACAAGTCGCCTTGGAGTTTCAGAGTCTAGCCTTTCCCTGTGCTTCTCTTCACATTTCAGACCATGTGAGGCCTCCGATCCACAGGATAACATCTGTTCTTTTTTTTATTATTAAGTTTTAATTTGAACCCCAGGATGGTTAGCATACGGTGTTCTATTAGTTTCAGGTGTACAGTATAGTGATTAAGCAGGAAAATTCTGCCCTTGATGTCTAGTGTCATTAAATGGAGCCTAGAAAGAGGTCTGCCTCGGATGTCTGGCCAGAAAGTCTCAACATCTCGCAGCATCAGAAAGCGATGGGTCGGGACCCAAGTTGCTCAGCCCCGTCCCGTCCAGCCCCAGCCCCCTACAGCTACGTGCTGTGGCAACACAGCCTAGAGGAGGGAGATTCCAGGATCTCTCCAGCCAGACTGTCCAGGCCCGGCTCTCCGGAGCAGCAGCTGTGGCTGGGAGAGGGGCGCCAGGGATGGAGGCCGCCTGGGTGAGCTACTTCGCTGGACGGTAGCGGAGCTGTGCGGCCTTGCTGGGTCCAGAGGGAAAGGTGGGAAAACAGGAGTGTGTGCGGGGCCAGGTGAGGGTCCCACAAGTGATGCAGAATAAATGCAAGAGGAGGGAGAGGTGGCGGGGGCTTTCTTTTGTGCAGATCAGAAGCAGGTTTACAGGCTGTGCCTGTGGCTGTGCTTGTGGCTAACGCCGTAGGCCCGTCCACCCGGCTACGTGGAACCAAGTGGAGACTTCTCTTTGGCTCCAAAAGCTCAGCAACATGATGTTGTATGACTTTGTTTTTTTAAAGATTTTATTTATTTATTCATGAGAGACAGAGAGACACAGAGAGGCAGAGACACAGGCAGAGGGAGAAGCAGGCTCCATGCAGGGAGCCCAACGTGGGACTCGACCCTGGGACTCCAGGATCACGCCCTGGGCCGAAGGCAGATGCTCAACTGATGAGCCACCCAGGCGTCCCTGTTGTATGACTTTGGACAGTTTGAAACTGTTTTGAAAACTCAGTGATTAAAAACTGGGTTACTGGGGCGACCTGTATCTCCCTCTGCCTGTGTCTCTGCCTTTCTCTCTCTGTGTCTCTCGTGAGTAAATAAATTAAATCATAAAAAAAATTTAAAAAACTGGGTTACTGAAATAACTGCCTTACCTGACAGATAAGGAATGACTTTGGATAAGTGGGAGGTCCTTGTAAACTCTAGAGCCTTGTTATTTGAAGTTTGGCTTATGGACCAACAGCATCAAAGTTACCCAGTAGCTTGTTACAAGTGAAAATTTCAGGTCCCATTCCCAATCTGCAGAACCACAACCTGCGTTTTAACAAGATCCCCAGATATTTATATGCATATTAAACTTTTAAAGGCATCACTATAAAACACTCTGTAAATTAGTTTACTGCTTGAGGGAGAACCAAATATCACTTGGGGTTCAGTTTTGTTCTCTAATAAAAGACCACAAGGGAGTGGGAGGTGGCTACCTCTATGAGCAACAGATCCTCTACCCTAATTTCTTTAATAAGTATAGTTTTAAGAAGGATGGTTAAGAATGTCCTGGATGGACCTAGAGGGTATTATGCTAAGTGAAATAAGTCAGTTGGAAAAAGACAAATAACATATGATTTCACTCATATGTGGAATTTAAGAAACAAAACAGATAAATAGGGACTCCTGGCTGGCTCAGTGGTTGAGCATCTGCCTTTGGCTCAGGGCGTGATCCCGGGATCGAGTTCCGCATCAGGATCCCTGCAGGGAGCCTGCTTCTCCCTCTGCCTGTGTCTCTGCCTCTCTCTCTGTGTCTGTCATGAATAAATAAATAAAATCTTTAAAAAAATCAGATAAACATAGGGGAAGGGAAGGAAAAATAAAATAAGATGAAAATAGAGAGGGAGGCAAACCATAAGAGATACTGAACTCTAGGAAACAGACTGAGGGTTGCTGGCAGGGAGGTGGGTGGGGAGATGGGATGACTGGGTGATGGGCATTAAGGAGGGCATGTGATGTGATAAGCACTGGATATTATATGCAACTAATGAATTACTAAATTCTACTCCTGAAACTAATAATATAGTATATGTTAGCTAAACTGAATTTAAATAAAGAATTTTAAAAAATGTCCTAGTAGTGAGCTAGGAGGAAATGAAGGAAGGAAGACCCTAGAGAGAAGAGAAGGAAGATGGTCTTTGGAAGGAGGATGGCCTAGAATGATTTTCTGGGATGAGTGCAGGGGAGTATTCCTAGAGACAAGCAGAGAGCATTTGTAAATGTGCAGGGCGGTGGGGGGGGAGGGATGGAGGGGCTTTGAGCACATGAAGATTTGGTTTTCTGGGCTAGGAGAGAGGTTTCTCTATTTAGTTACCCTTTTTCCTTTTTCTAAAAGAAAGTGTGCTTCCAACATGGACACTCCTCTTGCTCCTCTGCTGGACCAGCCAGGCTTCTCTGAGATCGACAGCTTCCATCATCAGGCTCAGGGCGAAGGCCTCTGCCAAGTACAAATGTTGCCGCGATGATGAAGGCTATAGGGCTGCCCGCTGGGAAGAGCTGTAGGGAGAGTAAGACCTCTACCCACCGTGTGTTCCCCAGCACAGGCGGCCTCTGTGGGGGCCCACGGGGAGATGGGTGAGGAAGCCTGACTTTTACAGGTGCTACCTCAGCATCTTTTAAGCCACTCAATACCATCTCCACCCAGAGGTTTGCCCCCACACCGTTACTATCTTGGTTTTACCTTCTGGAGCGATGTGAGCATGATCTCTATGGGGAAACATCCAATTTGCTTGGAAGAATAGTCTCTGTACCCTGTCATCAAGGTGTCTGCTTGTTCTGCTCCACACCCCTCCCCCATTCCCACTGGGAGGGTCTGCTCAATCCTAGCTGGTCTGGATTCTCCCCCAGAGCCTGGAGTACCTCCTTGTTCATTAGGAACCTCCTTGTTCCTGACCCGTGCTCTTCCCATCTGCCCTGTGGATATTTGGTAGAGGTGGAGGGGAGACGGGCTTGTCATGAGCCCCCTTTGGGACTGTTAGTGCTTGTCCCAATTGCCTTGCTAGGAGAGAGCACGTTGATGCTAAGTACTTTCCTGAGGTTTGGCCCCCTTTCTTCTTAGGATCTCACTCCATAGGTTAGTAGAGAAGGTCAGAGGGAGGTTTGTGAGCCTGGTATGGGCAGTTATAACCCAAGGGTCTACTGAGCCCATTTTTCCACCAGTGCTTTAATAAAGTCACAAGGGCACTGACCATGAGTGGCTCTGAGTGTTTGGGTTTCCATGACCTTCTCGTTGGAGGGGGAGGTGCAGGTAACAGAGAGGGGTTTGCAGGGGAGACCTTCCTTTATAGAAACAAGTCCCAGAGCTATCAATACCAGCAGTGGGTGTGAGTCTCATTGTCAGGAGGTGGGGATGACTTGGACCCACCCCAAGTGGCACAGTCCCTTGTCTGACATCCCTCCAGCTGTCACAACTCTTCTAAGCTGTGCTGCCCTGAAGACCTGTCTCAGTGGCTTAGCAGAAAATGTAAAGGAATGTTGAAAAGACGAAACTGATTTGAGAGAAAAGGAAAATTAACCCAGAGGATATAATTAGCATAGAGCTTACAAAGTACAGATTCTCTAATTTGTTCCAATCTACTGAAATACTTAAACTCTGGTCCAAAGGGATGTGAAAGATGTCCAATACATCTACTGACCACCCTCAGCATGCCAGAAACATCGTGGCACCCATACTGTGGAAGGTGCAGGAAGGGCAAGAGAGCACAGATGTCTGCCCTGTATTTTATTTCCTCCAAAGAGCTTTCAGCTTTTGGAATCATTTCCTTTCTACCTCAGTGTAATATTTAAAATGCTAATTCTATCATTTCTACGTTGTATGGTCTTTTGGTTATTAGAGTTCTCACAAGGAAACTGGCAAGGAAAAATTCAGGACCCACGAGGTCATTCTTATTTCTTATTTATTCATTTATTTATTTTAAAAATAATCTCAGGCCCAATGTGGGCCTGAAACTCATAGCCCTGAGATCAAGAGTTGCATACTTCACCTACTGAACCAACCAGGTGCATCCCCCAGGAGTTTACTTTTAAATTTCAGGCTAAGGAGGGCAGAGTCTGGGCTGTTTGGCTCTCTTTCTTTTGTCCTTTAAGTAGCAATTGCTTTTCCATCAGAGGAAAGGTAAATCTACATTCTTTTTTTTTTTTTAAGATTTATTTATTTATTTATTTATTTATTTATTTATTTATTCATGATGGACAGAGAGAGAGAGAGAGAGAGAGAGGCAGAGGCAGAGACACACAGGCAGAGGGAGAAGCAGGCTCCATGCCGGGAGGCCGATGTGGGACTCGATCCCGGGACTCCAGGATCACGCTCTGGGCCAAAGGCAGGCGCCAAACCGCTGAGCCACCCAGGGATCCCCTAGATTCTTACTATGTGCAAAAATAAGTTTCAGGTGAAATAAAGATATAAACAAAAAAAAAAAATCCAAAAAACATAAAAACATCAGAAGAAAATTTAGGACAATGGAAAATATTGGGGTTCGGGTAAACTTACAGAGAAGCCCAGAATGCATAAAAGAAAAACAGTACTGGTCAAAAATAAAAATTTTGGAATGAAAAGAAGACAATAAACACAAACAAGTGGTACAGTTGGAAGAAAATGTACTCATATAAACAGATGACCTTTCAATATACAAAGATCTCTTATGAATTGATAGGAAAAAGTCAACAACTCAATAGAAAAATAGTGATATAAACAGATGATAGAAGAGGAATTCTGAATAGTAAGTAAATCTAATAAAGGACACTAAATTTCTCTATTCATCAGAGAAATTAAAACAAAATGAGCTGCCCAACAGACCGGCAAAGATCAGTTGCTATGACCTAGTGTAGGTGAGAATGGGCATTAATTCATTAAAAAAAATTTTTTTTAAATTTTTATTTATTTATGATAGTCACAGAGAGAGAGAGAGAGGCAGAGACACAGGCAGAGGGAGAAGTAGGCTCCATGCACCGGGAGCCCGATGTGGGATTCGATCCCGGGTCTCCAGGATCGCGCCCTGGGGTAAAGGCAGGCGCTAAACCGCTGCGCCACCCAGGGATCCCGGCATTAATTCATATACACGCAAAAGCACACATTATATATATAGTTGGTATATATAATTATTTATTTATTTATTTATTTATTTATTTATTTATTTATTTATCCCTATATAATTTATTATTGTATTTATTCAACACAATAGAAGCATGAATTGCTACAACTTTTGGGGAGTAACACACTAGTATCTTCTAATGTTATTATATTATAATAAACTTGTTAAGAGACTTGATCTTAATTATTCCATCTAATAAAAAGATATGATAATTATGTGACATTAGAGAAGTGCTAATTATCACTGCAGTGGCAGTCATATAATATATAAATGTACCACATCAATATGTTGTACACCTAAAATTTACACAATGTTACTTGTCAACTATAGTTCAGTTACCCCCTGCAAGCCTCCCCCCAAACCCACACCTATTAACGATGGTTATATGAGTGTTCTGTGCAAGCCACTTTGACAAGAGTGTTACTTTAGGGAACGGGTGTAATAGCTTTCCTCCTCGAAAGCAATTCGAGGAATATTTAAAAACACAGGTAGGGGCACCTGGGTGGGTCAGTCGGTCAAGCGTCTGACTTCGGCTCAGGTCATAATCTCAGGGTCCTGGGATCAAGTCTTGCGCTGGGCTCCCTGCTCTGTGGGAGCCTGCTTGACATTCTCTCTAGCCCTCTGCCCCTCCCCCACTCATGCAAACTCTCTCTGTCTCTCAAATAAATAAAATCTTAAAAAAACCCAACTGCCCAAAAAGCATATGTAAGAAAATAAAAGCTATGCGTTCCCTTTGATATTAAAAATTCAAACTTCTAAAATCTATTTGAAAAGTACTAATATAAAAAAAAAAGTACTAATATCTGGGATGCCTGGGTGACTCAGCGGTTGAGTCAGGGTGTGATCCTGGAGTCCTGGGATCGAGTCCCATGTCGGGCTCCCTGCATGGAGCCTTCTTCTCCCTCTGCCTGTGTCTCTGCCTCTCTCTCTCTGTGTCTCATGAATAAGTAAATAAAATCTTAAAAAAAGGTACTAATATCTGAAGATAAATGCATTTGGATACTTATTTCAGCTTTGCTCTTAATGAAAAAAACCTAAAACAATCTTAAATATCCACCAAAGATGAATGATTAAATAAATTAGGGAAAACTGCTCTGAAGAATCTGTGTAGGGGATCCCTGGGGGGCTCAGTGGTTTAGCGCTGCCTTCAGTCCAGGGCTTGATCCTGGGGACCTGGGATCGAGTCCCACATGGGGCTCCCTGCAGGGAGCCTACTTCTCCCTCTGCCTGTGTCTCTGCCTCTCTTTTCTCTGTCTCTCATGAATAAATAAATAAAATCTTTTAAAAAAGAATCTGTACAGCTATTCAGAAAGAATGAGTGGGTCTATGTATATTGACCTGAAGGAGTGTAGATTGTACACCGTAATGTGGAGAATGGGATAAAAAATTGTGGAATAATGTATAGAATCTGATTCCAAATTTGAAAAGGAGAAAAATCTACATATGCTTACTGGTATTTCAATATGTTTCTGAACACATAGAGGCTACAATAAGCCTTTAACATCGTTACCTCAAGGGGGTGAGATTAGAAGGGGATTAATTTACTTAAAAAAAACCCTCTTGTGTTTTTATTTTTTAAAAAGTTTTTATTTATTTACTCATGAGAGACAGAGATAGAGGCAGAGACACAGGTAGAGGGAGAAGCAGGCTCCATGCAGGGAGCTCGACATGGGACTCAATCTCAGGACTCCTGGGTCACGCCCTGGGCGGAAGGCGGCGCTAATCTGCTGAACCACCCAGGCTGCCCACCTCTTGTGTTTTTAAACATGTTACAAAGAACATGTACTACTTTAAAAAATTATTTTTAAGTAATCTGTACACCCAATGTAGGGCTCGAACCTACAGCCCTGAGATCAAGAGTCCCAAGCTCAACAGACTGAGCCATCCAGGCACCCCCAAGCATCTACTACTTTTATAATTTAATATGCACAAATGTGAGAGACATTGAGAAAAGTGAAATAAGAGATGGTAAAACTAGAGGATGGATATGTTCATGAGTGTGGAACAAAGGAAGAATTGGCAGTGGTAAAGAAGGGCAAATAAATTATGCAGAGAAAGAATAATCAAATGGAAAAAAAATGACCTTGAAGGAAATAGAGATTCTATAAACAGAAGAGAATTAAAAATAATTGGCAACTTAAATTAATACTTTTAGAGAGACCAATGCATGAAACAAGGATAGTATTATATGATACAGAATAATCAGAGTAAGAAATAGTTCTTTTTAAAAAGATTTTATTCATTCATTTTGAGAGACAGAGACAGAGAGTGTGTTCGAGCGGGGGTGGGGTGGGGGCAAAGAAAAAGGGAGCGGGACACTCTCACGAGTGTGGAGCCTAGCGTGGGGCTGATTCCACTGCTGAGAGCTCATGACCTGAACTGAAACCATGAGTCTGGTGCTTGATTCACTGAGTCACCCACTTGCCCCTAATAGTTTATTTTTTTAATTAAGATTTTATTTATTTATTCATGGCAGACACACAAAGACACAGGCTCCCTGGGCGCCTACTTCTCCCTCTGCCTGTGTCTCTGCCTCTCTCTGTGTCTCTCATGAATAAATAAATGAAATCTTAAAAAAAAAAATTTAAGACACAGAATTCAGGTCACAGAGGATCCAATCTATAAGAAAGACCCAGGATGCCAGTTGTGGGAAGACCAGAACAGCCTGAAATTCAGGGCTGAGGACCCAAAGGGCGCTCTCTAGGGGAAAAAGAGAATTCGTTAGAACAGATGTGATTAAGAGTTTGTCAAAATTTGAGGATCAAGGAATGGAGAGCAAGAAAACAAGAAAGGTAAGCAACTAAAATGTGTCGTCGTGCATTCTTCACACAGTCATAATGTGTAAATGCTTTTTTAGAGGTTTTCTATATTTGAATCACCATGAACAGTAACAAAGGTCTACTGAAGGTTAAGGAATAGAATATAAATATCACCAATTTTGACAACCAAGAACTAGAGAGGACAGAACTTGGGAGATGTAGGGTAAAGAGGAGGTGGAGGGAGGACAGGGGTTCTTTCTCCTTTATGAAGTGAAGGGGCAAGAGATTTAAGTACATTCATTCACTAGTTCAACAAGCACGTATTGAGTGCCTGCTGTGTTCCACACACTATGATTATTATCATTATTTTTTAAGTAAGCCCTATGCCCAATTCGGGGCGTGACCTCAAGGCTGAGATCCAGGGGGCACCCTGCAGTCTGGTCTTAGGGCGGGAGATGCAGCGGTGAGCTTGGGGCCCCCAGTCTTCTGTGCACCGTGCATGGTGTGACGGCGAGCAGGGCACCGCCACATGGCAGAGCGGAGTCTAGCCCGGATGGGGCAGCCACGGAGGTGCCCCTGGGGTCTCCTTTCAAGAAAGAATGAAGCTGGGCACTCCCGGGGGACTCAGTTGGTTCGGGGGCCTCTTAGCTTCAGCTCGGGTCATGACCTCAGGGTCCTGATGCAGCCCCGTGCTGACTCTCCCTCCGCCCCAGCTCCCCCTTCTTTCTCACTCCCCTCCTCTCTAAAAATAGGTAAAATCTTAAAAAAAAAAAAAAGGGGGTACCAGTGTGGCTCAGTTGGGTGAGCGTCTGTCTTGGGGTCAGGTCATGGCCTCAGGGTCCTCAGATCGAGCCCCAAGGGTCCAGTGTCAAGAGTGCTCATCAGGGACTCTGCTTCTCCTTCTTCCTCTCCATCTGTGCTCTCTCTCTTTTTTTTCTCTCTCCAATAAATAGTCTTTCATTTATTATTTTTTTTAAAGATTATATTCATTTATTCATGAGAGACCAGAGAGAGAGAGAGAGGCAGAGACCCAGGCAGAGGGAGAAGCAGGCTCCTGCGGGGAGCCCGACGCAGGACTCGATCCCAGGACCCAGGATCACACCCTGGGCCAATGGCAGGGCTGAAACCGCTGAGCCACCTGGGCTGCCCCCAATAAATAAAATCTTTTAAAAAATCTTTAAAAAAAAGACATAGGCTAGTGTACACCTCCCAGTGAGAAAATAAACCTTCACTCCTCAGAAAAAGGAAGCAGACGTCGCAGTTTCTATATGGCCAGGTGTTTTAATTCAGATTCTCCAGGAAGCGGATTCTAAGGTACAGTCGGAGCACAGGCGGGGGGAGCGCAGGAGGGTGGGCTGGGGGCTGCGGGCTGCAGGGGGTTCTGCGAAGGCCTCGGGCGGCCTGGTGGCAACTCCAGCCAAGCCAGGCACAAACAGCCTGACCTTGGTGCCCTCAGTCGTCTTGGCTGGGGACAGCCTGGCTTCAGTGCTGCAGTGTCCCAGACACTGGTAATGGCATCTCTTGCAGCCGATTTCTAAAAAATCATCCATTTTATCCCATATGGAAATTGAGAAAGTGAAGAAGCTTTTAAGCACCTGCCTAAGATGACTTCCAAGGTTAGATTTTTGCCTTCTGGTGTGTTTGCTTACTTCCAGTTATTCCATGAAACACAATCAGAATTTCCTCTAGATGCTGATGTGAAGGGATTTTGAGAATATAATTAAGGCGCTCTTAAGTAGATCTTTAAATAACCTTAAAATGGGAATATCCTCCTCTGTGGGTGGACGTTAATCAGGTAGGCCCCTCAGAAGGAAAGGCTTCTTCTTAGAAGGAGGGTGAAGGCGGGAGAAGGATTCCAGGTGAGGGAGAGTCTGGGCTCTCCCTCAAAAGAGAGAAAGCTTTTGGGCTCGAAGGACCGAAGGGGCCAGTTGGCCAGGAATTCAGGGGCCTCTTGAGGTTGAGTGCCCATTAGCTGCCAGCCTGCGAGGGCCGGGCCTGAGCCCCGTCACCGCCAGGAACTGAACCCTGCCACAGTCCTGCCTCCAGGTGAGACCGCAGCTCCGCTCACCGCAACCTTCACCTGCGAGGTCCTGGGCAGACACCGGCAGGCGGTGCCTGCCCTGTTGGCCTACACACCCTGAGCTGTACCGGGCTCCGCCTTAGGCCACCGAGTTCCTGGTCACCTGTTATGCGGCGACTGAAGACTAACACATTGCCCATCACAGTAGAGTAAGTGCAACCTTTTAGCAAGGTTGCTAGGAAAGGTCTTCTGAGATCTGACCCTTGCCCGCACCTGTGTTGGGACCATGTACCCTGTCCCCCAGGGGTTCACAGCAACCACATCCCCCCCCCTTTCCTAGTGCTAGACTCTTTCCCACTCCAGGACCTTGAATTGTACTAGCCTTTCGATCTACCTGCAAAACTTTTTTGTGAGATTTTTCATAGCTATGCCTTTCAAAAAATCTTTATTTTATTTTATTTATTAATTTTTTTTTCAAAAAATCTTTTATTATGGACATTTCCAAACAAACATGAGTGGAGTAGCAGAATGAGACCCTGTGGTCAGCCAGCTTCTACAGCCTTTTTCATCTACAGTCCTCCTCACTCTTCCCCCACCCTGTGCTTTATTGTCTTTTTATTTTTTTTACATATAACACTTAGCAGCTTAACTATTTTTATTTACTCCTTTTTTTAAAAAATATATTTTTTATTTACTCTTTTTAAAAGATTTTATTTATTTATTCATGAGAGACACAGAGAGAGGCAGGCTCCATGCAGGGAGCCCGATGTGGGACTTGATCCTGGGTCTCCAGGATCACACCCTGGGCTGAAGACAGCGCTAAACCGCTGAGCCACCCTGGCTGCCCCCATTTTTTTTTTTTTAAAGTAGTCTCTACCCCCAGTGTGAGCTTGAACTCATGGCCCTGAGATCAAGAGTTGCATGCTCTACTGACTGAGCCAGCCAGGTGCCTACATCCATCTTGATGTGAGCAATGAGGGGATGGGATATAGTTTTATTTATAATACTGCCCTTATTAGGTGTGATCTCATTCCAGTTGTGGTTGTTTTCCTCCATTTCTTTAACAAGTTTTTCCTCATTGAGCTATAAAGATTAATAGGATGACTTCCTTTTTGCCTCCAATCTGTTATGACCATCTTCCTTGTGGTTCTGCCATTATCCTAGATCTCCAAGTGTGAATGAAGCTTGGTATTCACTGGATAAATGCCCTTCTACTTACTCTGATTCATTGATATCCCAGATGTAGCTCTGACATGCATTAAATCCTTTTAATAGGGACACCTGTGTGCCTCAGCGGTTTAGAGCCCGCCTTCAGCCCAGGGCGTGAGCCTTGCATGGAGCCTGCTTCTCCCTTTGCCTGTGTCTCTGCCTCTCTCTCTTTCTCTCTGTCTCTCATGAATAAGTAAATGAAATCTTAAAAAGAATAAATCCTTTTAATAAAAAAAGTATAGAGAAAGAAGAATGTGGCACAAAGAGAAAGAACAGGACACTGATGAAATCTCTATGTACTAGTGTGATAGGAACTCAGAGAATGATGGCATTTTACATCTATGTAGTGTTCTCATGATCCTTAGAGGTGTTAAATGACAGAAGAGTCCCATGGCTGTATAGTGCTAGAGTGAGAACCCCAACTCGGTTTTATGGTTTCCAGGTCAGTAGTCTTCCTACATTATACTTAACATTCTTTCCCACAAATAAACCAAGATAATTTAATAAATCATGTTATTTCAGAATGTTAAATCATTAGAAGTTTTCAGAATTCATTGGCAATATTAATCCCCAGTGTCCTGAGGTCATAGGTTTATCTGTGATCTAAATAATTATTTTAAAAGTTTGAATGGCTCACTCTGTCAACGATTCTACACTGGTGTTGCTGCTCCATTTCTAAACCTAGATATAGAATTAAGTGCAAGTTCTAAAATCAAACAAGAGTCAATAATTGCTACTAGGAATCTGTGAAGTGGACCATCTCCTTTCCTTGTTGGGCATTCTGGCACACTGAGGATTTCTTTGGAAAGTAGACCACTGCCTGGGGGCTTAGCAGTATTTTCATTTTAGAGACACTTAAAGTGTGAAGCTATTGATGCAGTATGTTTTTGAATTGTGATAGGATATTGAATATAAAAAGTCATCTAGTACAAGCATGTTTAAAAAAGATATGGAAATCACTAGTGGATCACAAAATCATTATATACACCTATAAAGTTGATCATTTAAAGTTTGTTAGTGACTGATTTTCCCAGGGGTTCAGGTACCATTTCAAATGAGGCAAAGTGCACAGGCTTGACCCCATTTTGGCAAATGACTTTTGCTTAAATCTGGTCCCAAATACATACCTAACTGTAGTCACCTATCTCTCAAATGGCCATGAGATAGATAGATAGATAGATAAATAAATACATAAATAAGTAAATAAAAAGTTTTTTTTATGTTAAGAGTTTTTATTTTTTTATTTTTATTTATTTATTTATTTTTTTAATTTATTTTTTATTGGTGTTCAATTTACTAACATACAGAATAACCCCCCGTGCCCGTCACCCATTCACTCCCACCCCCCGCCCTTCTCCCCTTCCACCACCCCTAGTTCGTTTCCCAGAGTTAGCAGTCTTTACGTTCTGTCTCCCTTTCTGATATTTCCCACACATTTCTTCTCCCTTCCCTTATATTCCCTTTCACTATTATTTATATTCCCCAAATGAATGAGAACATATAATGTTTGTCCTTCACCGACTGACTTACTTCACTCAGCATAATACCCTCACGTTCCATCCACGTTGAAGCAAATGGGTGGGTATTTGTCATTTCTAATAGCTGAGTAATATTCCATTGTATACATAAACCACATCTTCTTTATCCACTCATCTTTCGTTGGACACCGAGGCTCCTTCCACAGTTTGGCTATCGTGGCCATTGCTGCTATAAACATCGGGGTGCAGGTGTCCCGGCGTTTCATTGCATCTGTATCTTTGGGGTAAATCCCCAGCAGTGCAATTGCTGGGTCGTAGGGCAGGTCTATTTTTAACTGTTTGAGGAACCTCCACACAGTTTTCCAGAGTGGCTGCACCAGTTCACATTCCCACCAACAGTGTAAGAGGGTTCCCTTTTCTCCGCATCCTCTCCAACATTTGTTGTTTCCTGCCTTGTTAATTTTCCCCATTCTCACTGGTGTGAGGTGGTATCTCATTGTGGTTTTGATTTGTATTTCCCTGATGGCAAGTGATGCAGAGCATTTTCTCATGTGCATGTTGGCCATGTCTATGTCTTCCTCTGTGAGATTTCTCTTCATGTCTTTTGCCCATTTCATGATTGGATTGTTTGTTTCTTTGGTGTTGAGTTTAAGAAGTTCTTTATAGATCTTGGAAACTAGCCCTTTATCTGATACGTCATTTGCAAATATCTTCTCCCATTCTGTAGGTTGTCTTTGAGTTTTGTTGACTGTATCCTTTGCTGTGCAAAAGCTTCTTATCTTGATGAAGTCCCAATAGTTCATTTTTGCTTTTGTTTCTTTTGCCATCATGCATGTATCTTGCAAGAAGTTACTATGGCCGAGTTCAAAAAGGGTGTTGCCTGTGTTCTTCTCTAGGATTTTGATGGAATCTTGTCTCACATTTAGATCTTTCATCCATTTTGAGTTTATCTTTGTGTATGGTGAAAGAGAGTGGTCTAGTTTCATTCTTCGGCATGTGGATGTCCAATTTTCCCAGCACCATTTATTGAAGAGACTGTCTTTCTTCCAATGGATAGTCTTTCCTCCTTTATCGAATATTAGTTGACCATAAAGTTCAGGGTCCACTTCTGGATTCTCTATTCTGTTCCACTGATCTATGCGTCTGTTTTTGTGCCAGTACCACACTGTCTTGAAGACCACAGCTTTGTAGTACAACCTGAAATCTGGCACTGTGATGCCCCCAGATATGGTTTTCTTTTTTAAAATTCCCCTGGCTATTCGGGGTCTTTTCTGATTCCATACAAATCTTAAAATAATTTGTTCTAACTCTCTGAAGAAAGTCCATGGTATTTTGATAGGGATTGCATTAAACGTGTATATTGCCCTGGGTAACATTGACATTTTCACAATATTAATTCTTCCAATCCATGAGCATGGAATATTTTTCCATCTCTTTGTGTCTTCCTCAATTTCTTTCAGAAGTGTTCTATAGTTTTGAGGGTATAGATCCTTTACATCTTTGGTTAGGTTTATTCCTAGGTATCTTATGCTTTTGGGTGCAATTGTAAATGGGATTGACTCCTTAATTTCTCTTTCTTCAGTCTCATTGTTAGTGTATAGAAATGCCACTGACTTCTGGGCATTGATTTTGTATCCTGCCATGCTACCGAATTGCTGTATGAGTTCTAGCAATCTTGGGGTGGAGACTTTTGGATTTTCTATGTAGAGTATCATGTCATCGGCGAAGAGGGAGAGTTTGACTTCTTCTTTGCCAATTTGAATGCCTTTAATGTCTTTTTGTTGTCTGATTGCTGAGGCTAGGACTTCCAGTACTATGTTGAACAGCAGTGGTGAGAGTGGACATCCCTGTCTTGTTCCTGATCTTAGGGGAAAGGCTCCCAGTGCTTCCCCATTGAGAATGATATTTGCTGTGGGCTTTTCATAGATGGCTTTTAAGATGTCGAGGAATGTTCCCTCTATCCCTACACTCTGAAGAGTTTTGATCAGGAATGGATGCTGTATTTTGTCAAATGCTTTCTCTGCATCTAATGAGAGGATCATATGGTTCTTGGTTTTTCTCTTGCTGATATGATGAATCACATTGATTGTTTTACGGGTGTTGAACCAGCCTTGTGTCCAGGGATAAATCCTACTTGGTCATGGTGAATAATTTTCTTAATGTACTGTTGGATCCTATTGACCAGTATCTTGTTGAGAATTTTTGCATCCATGTTCATCAGGGATATTGGTCTGTAATTCTCCTTTTTGGTGGGGTCTTTGTCTGGTTTTGGAATTAAAGTGATGCTGGCATCATAGAACGAATTTGGAAGTACTCCATCTCTTTCTATCTTTCCAAACAGCTTTAGGAGAATAGGTATGGTTTCTTCTTTAAACGTTTGATAAAATTCCCCAGGGAAGCCATCTGGCCCTGGACTCTTGTGTCTTGGGAGGTTTTTGATGACTGCTTCAATTTCCTCCCTGGTTATTGGCCTGTTCAGGTTTTCTATTTCTTCCTGTTCCAGTTTTGGTAGTTTGTGGCTTTCCAGGAATGCGTCCATTTCTCCTAGATTGCCTAATTTATTGGCATATAGCTGTTCATAATATGTTTTTAAAATCGTTTGTATTTCCTTGGTGTTGGTAGTGATCTCTCCTTTCTCATTCATGATTTTATTAATTTGAGTCTTCTCTCTCTTCTTTTTAATAAGGCTGGCTAATGGTTTATCTATCTTATTAATTCTTTCAAAGAACCAACTCCTGGTTCTGTTGATCTGTTCCACAGTTCTTCTGGTCTCGATTTCATTGAGTTCTGCTCGAATCTTTATTAACTCCCTTCTTCTCTTGGGTGTAGGATCTATTTGCTGTTTTTTCTCTAGCTCCTTTATGTGTAAGGTTAGCTTTTGTATTTGAGTTCTTTCCAGTTTTTGAATGGATGCTTGTATTGCGATGTATTTCCCCCTTAGGACTGCTTTTGCTGCATCCCAAAGATTTTGGATGGTTGTATCTTCATTCTCATTAGTTTCCATGAATGTTTTTAATTCTTCCTTAATTTCCTGGTTGACCCTTTCATCTTTTAGCAGGATGGTCCTTAACCTCCACGTGTTTGAGGTCCTTCCAAACTTCTTGTTGTGATTTAGTTCTAATTTCAAGGCATTATGGTCTGAGAATATGCAGGGGACGATCCCAATCTTTTGGTATCGGTTCAGACCCGATTTGTGACCCAATATGTGGTCTATTCTGGAGGAAGTTCCATGTGCACTTGAGAAGAATGTGTATTCAGTTGAGTTTGGATGTAAAGTTCTGTAGATATCAGTGAAATCCATCTGGTCCAGTGTATCATTTAAAGCTCTCGTTTCTTTGGAGATGTTGTGCTTAGAAGACCTATCGAGTATAGAAAGAGCTAGATTGAAGTCACCTTTTTTTTTTTTTTTTTAAATACAATCAACTCAATAGACTTTCTTTTAATTTATGGAAAGCATCTCAGGGGCACCTGGGTGGCTCAGTCAGTTAAGCATCTGACTTCAGCTCAGGTCATGATCTCAGGGTCCTGGGATTAAGCCCCATTGGGCTCCCTGCTCAGTGGGGAGTCGCTTCTCCTTCTCTTTCTGCTCATCCCCCTGCTTATGTTCTCTCTCTCAAATAAACAAATAAAATCTTAAAAAAGCATCTCAAATATTTAGAAGACTTAGATGATCTATTACCATTTTCTGAATTTTCCAATAAGACATGTAAATTGGAAAATGATCTAGAGGAATAACATTGGAACGAATATATACAAATACAATGAGATGAGATAATTTACTAAATCTGAGAAATGAGATAAAACATTTCCATCAACATGGTAAACCCTCGTTAGAGCAGTGAATTTGAAGTGTCTAACAATTTCACTAACAGAAACGAGATTACAATTTTACTCACATCCATCCCCCAAATTTTGAGCAAAGAACCTGTCCTACAGGTAGGAGATGGGACCTGATAAGGAACAAACCACAAAGAACAGATATGAAACCACCACAGATTTCAAGATACTCTAAGGTTCTCTGGTTGGTATGCAATCTAGGTAGTGAATAAATCCCCGAAGAAAGATAGCTTTGGATGAATATGTAGCCAATAAAATAGGCTTGTGGAGGGATCCCTGGGTGGTGCAGCGGATTGGCGCCTGCCTTTGGCCCAGGGCGTGATCCTGGAGACCTGGGATCGAGTCCCACGTCGGGCTCCCGGTGCATGGAGCCTGCTTCTCCCTCTGCCTGTGTCTCTGCCTCTCTCTCTCTCTCTCTGTGTGTGACTATCATAAAAAAAAAAAGCTTTTAAAAAAATAGTCTTGTGGAGATAGTGTTATCTTAATATAAAGCAGCTAAACAGTAGCTGTATAATCCTAACAGAGTAGTAAAGACAATTTCTGTGAGAGCAAAAAGAGAAATCTATTGAATAATTATGCAAGGAAAGACATTGAGAGGACTGAAAGTGGAGAAATCCTTTGTACAGTGTTTGAACCTAACATTTATTTATATCTGAAACTTACTGTGTTCATCAATATTTGGGAATATTCTCCTCTCTTCTCAGCACTTCTTCTCCATCAGTGACCAAATCCTGTAGGTGATGTTTAATTCTGGAAAATGGGACAGAACAATGCCAGGTGTCACTTGGGGGAGAGAAAATCCCCTTCACCTGGAGATGTCAGTGTCCACAGAAAACCCTCTTTCAGCCTGAGAGAAGGGATATAAATCTGTTCCTAGAGAGATTTCTTTTTTTTTTTTTTTAGAGAGATTTCAATGGTTTTGGATCCCACAGAGTCAGCATAACTTGTGAAGAGCTCATGGCAGAAGACCCGATTAGTCAGTTCTGGCTGGACCAAATGATGGACCAAATTACTGAAAGTTGATTTATTTGCTTATTTGTAGACATCCTCTTCCAATTGCCTTTTGGGTGGGGAGAAGAGCTGTGGCCCCCACTGAAGGTAATTGCTAAGGTTGGTCTCTTGTGTCCTGTTACTTCTTTTATTTTCCCCAGAGGCAATTATAGATGTGAGATCTATAGCTTGGGGATTATTATAATGGGACCCCTGTGATGACACCAGTCCAATATCTACGGTTTGTTTCCTGGGATACTGAGTTTCTAGCTTTTTCCAATTTTGTGACATCAGCTGGGATGAAAGCTATGGGGCTCTTAAGGTTAGTTGATGATTTCATATCTGTGATTTATTTTCTCTTCCAAAAAAGAAATTTTGAGAAAAAAACCTAGCATGGTACTGGTCAAGGATGTGTTCTTACTGGCATGTTCACATTTTCTGAAACTCATTTGTTAGAATTTCTAAGGTGCTAACATAGATCTGATAGTGTTAGGAGATAGTGTAGGAGAAACAGAATCTCAGGGTTAGAGGAACAGGAAAAGTCATCCAATCTAGTTACCATCTACAATATTGTAAGTCATGCTTACTGAGCTGTGACTTTTTTTTAACTAGTATTTCTTTGTCCTGTTTCTTTGAATATTTTGAGACTGATCTGATTCCTTTTCTGCTAGTCTGATCTTTGGAATTTTCTGACACATTTTCCAATTATTTTTCCTATTTTTTTTCAAATGCCTAGGGATGGTCTATGCCTTCAGAGAATACCTTAAATGTGATCTGTTCCACCTGAACCCAAACTTTTGTGGTACTCTATAGCTCCCAAGTCATCTTGATATTGAAGTGTCTGGAGTAGAGGTTCATGAACTTTTTCTGGAAAGGTCAGATTATAAGGCCGAAAGTGAAAGGGCAGAGAAAACTATTCCACCCAAATAATAATCAAAAGAGAGCAGGAGTAACTCTACTAAGATCAAACAAAATAGATTAAATACAAACAAGTTACAAAAGACAAAGTACATTACATTCGATATAGGGCGTCTGGGTGGCTCAGATGGTTAAGCGTCTGTGTTCAGCTCAGGTCATGATCTCCACGTCCTGGGATTGAACCCTGCACATTGGGCTCTCAGTTTAGGAGGGAACCTGCTTCTCTCTTTCTCTCTCCCTCTGCCTCTGCCTCTCCCCTTGATCATGCTCTCTCTCTCTGTCTCAAATAAATAAATAAAATCTTAAAAAAATCAATACAAGAAAATGTATCAATGATTAGTATATATGCACCTAATGACAGATCAAGATATATAAAACAAACCCTGATGGAACTAAAGGGAGAAACAGCTAGTTCTACAATACTAGTTGGAGACTTCACTATCCCACTCACCATGGATAGAACAGCAGAAGATAAGGAAGTAGAGGACTGAAACAACAATAAAGCAATTAGACCTAATAGACATATATAGAATAGTCTACCCCCAAATAGAATATACAGTCTTCTCAAGTGCACATGGGACATTTTTCAGGATAGACTATATTAGGTCACAGATTAAGTCTCAAATGTAATTAAAAAGATAGACCCTACACAGATTATGTTCTCTGAACATAATAAGATTGTTAGAAGTTAATAAAAGGAAAACTGAAAACTAGAAAATTCACAACATTTTTGAAATTAAACAAACAACACACTTTCTTTTCTTTAAGCAAGCTCTATGCCCAATGTGGGGCTTGAACTCATGACCCTGAGATCAAGAGTCATGTGCTCTCTGAACTGAGCCAGCCAGGTGCCCCCAAACAATACACTAAAAAAAAATATATATATATTATTTATTTATTTATTTGACAGAGAGAGCGAGAGAGCATAGAAAGAGTGCAAGTGGGGGGAGGGGCAAAGGGGGAGGGAGTGGGAGAGAGGGAATCTTAAGCAGACTTCCTACTAAGCATGGAGCCTGACACAGGGCTCAATCTCATGATCCTGGGATCATGACCTGAGCTGAAATCAAGAGTCTGACACTTAACTGACTGATCCACCCAGGAACCCCTAAACAATACATTTTTAAACAACCAATGGACAAAGAAGAAATCACAAAGGAAATTAGAAAATAATTAAAGATGAATGAAAACAACATGACATACCCAAACATACGGGACACAGTGAGGCAGCACTAAGGGGAAACTTAGAGCTACAAATGCTTACATTAAAAAACCAAGAAAGATCTTGGGGTGCCTAACTGCTCAGTTGGTAGAGCATGCGATTCTTGATCTCAATGTTGTGAGTTGGAGCCCTACATTGGGTGTAGAGATTACTTAAAAAAGTAAACATACACACACACACACACACACACACACACAAACCAAACCAAACCAAACTAAATCCAAGAAAGATCTCAATCAACAAATTAACTGGAGCACCTGATTCGCCCAGTCAGTAAAGCATGTGATTCTAGATCTCAGGATTATGAGTTCGAGTCCAATGTTGGGTGTAGAGATCACTTACAGAAAGGAAGTTTTTAAAAATTATAAAAATAACTTACTTTTAAAACTAAAGGACCTCGGAAAAGATGAACAAAATAAATCCAAGGTTAGCAGAAGGTAGGGAATAATAAAAAATTAGAACACAGATAAATGAGATAGAGAGTAGAAAAACAATAGGGGATGTCAATGAAATGAAAGATCAAAGAAATTGATAAAGATTTACCTAGGTGGACTAAGAAACAGAGAAGATTCAAATCACTAAAATCAGCAAAGAAAATTGGGGACATTCTACTACCTCCACAGAAATAAAAAGGGTTATGAGAGAGTACTATGAACAGTTGTATACCAAAAAGGTGGATAATCTAGTTGAAATAGACAAATTCCTAGAAATATAAAACCTGCCAGGACTAAATTGTGAAGAAATAGGGAATCTAAAAAAGCCTATAACTAGTAAAAAATTAATAAGTAATCAAAAATCTCCCGACAAAAAAAAAGCCCTGGACCTGATGGCTTCACTGGTAAACTCTACCAAACATTTAAAGAAGAACTAATATTAAACTTTTTCAAACTTTTCCAAAAAAAATTGAAGGGGAGGGAACACTTAATAACTCATTCTATGAGGCCAGCATTATTCTGATATAAAAGCCAGAAAAAGACTACAAGAAAATTACAAACCAATGTCCTTTGTGAACACTGATGCAAAAATCCTTATTAAAATATTAGCAGCAGAATTCAGCAGCATATTGAAAGGATTAGGGACACCTGGGTGGCTCAGTGGTTGAGCTTCTGCCTTTGGCTCAGGACATGATTCCAGGATTCGGGATTGAGTCCCACATTGGGCTCCCTGCGAGGAGCCTGCATCTCCCTCTGCCTGTGTCTCTGCCTCTCTCTGTGTGTCTCTCACGAGTAAATAAATAAAATTAAAAAAAAAAAAGGATTATACACCAAGACCAAATAGAATTTATTCTTGGAATGCAAGAATGATTCCACAAATGAAAATTGATCAATGTATTATGCTACATCGAAAAAAAAGAAGGGGGAAAAAAAAGAAAAAAGAAAAAAAGAAGGGAAAAAATCCCACATGATCACCTCAATAGGCACAGAAAAAGCATTTGACAAAATTCAGCACTTTTTCTTGATTAAAAACATGTAACAACTGGGAATAGAAAAAACCCGCCTCATCATAATAAAAACCATGTATGAAAAATTCACAGTAAACATATTCAAGGGTGAGAAGCTGAAAGCGTTTCCTCTAAGATCAGGAACAAGGTAAGGGTGCCTGTTTTCACCACTTTGATTCAGCAAAGTACTGGAAGTTCTAGCCAGGGAAATTAGTCAAGAAAAAGAAATAAATGTCATCAAAATCAGGAAGAAGTGAAATTATCTGTAGATATGATTTTATATGATTTTATATATAGAAAATTCTGGAAACTATACACACACACATACACAAACACACACAAGAAGTTAGTAAGAAATGAACTCAGCAAAGTAGCAGGATACAGAGTTAACACATAAAAATCAGTTGCATTTCTATACATGAACAATCTGAAAAAATTATGAAAACAATTCCATTTACAATAGCATCAAAAAGAATGAATATTTAGGATTTAAAACTTAACCAAAGGGCAGCCTGGGTGGCTCAGCGGTTTAGCACCGCCTTCAGCCCAGGGCGTGATCCTGGAGTCCTGGGATTGAGTCTCACGTCGGGCTCCCTGCATGGAGCCTGCTTCTCCCTCTGCCTGTGTCTCTGCCTCTCTCTCTCTCATGAATAAATAAATAAAATCTTAAAAAAAAAAAAAAAAAACTTAACCAAGAAGGTGAGAGGTTTGTACAATGAAAACTACAAAACATCTAAGGAAATTAAAGAATTTTTAAAGAAATTTAATTAATCAATTTAATATCACAAATAAATGGAAATACATCCCCTGTTTATGGATTGTCATTTTTAATATCATTAAAATGTCAAAACTTATAAAAATTCAATACTACTCGAAGTGATCTATAGCCTCAGTGCAATTCCTATCAAAATCCCAATGACTGGGACCCCTGGGTGGCGCAGCGGTTTGGCGCCTGCCTTTGGCCCAGGGCGTGATCCTGGAGTCTAGGGATCGAATCCCACGTTGGGCTCCCGGTGCATGGAGCCTGCTTCTCCCTCTGCCTGTGTCTCTGCCTCTCTCTGTGTGTGACTATCATAAATAAATAAAAATTAAAAAAAAAATCCCAATGACTTTTTTTTTCCCAGAAATAGAGAAACTCATCCCAAAATTCGTATGAAATCTCAAGGAACCCTAAATAGCCAGAGCAATCTTGAAAAATGTTAGAAGGTGGAGGACAGTCTGTAAAATATCCTCCAGACTGAGAAGTTACTTTGAGACTGAAAAGCTCCATAGTGTTTACATGCAGTTTTTTTACTCAGGGTAACTTACTGACAGGGACAGATTCACAGGTGGGATGGTCCGGGTGGTATGTGATCATTCTCCACCCGCATCTGCTGCTGCTATCCTCTGCCCAGTCCAGAACTTAATCCCCAGCTTTTATGGGGAGGGTATGGCGGTGAGGTCATAGGGTAGTTATCTAAAGTGGAACTATCTGTGTGGCAGAGGACCCCTACTAGTGACCTAAGGTGGAGCCCTCTGTGTCCCCTGTCACGCACGCTTAGAGCAAACCTTCCTGCATTCCGGCCAGGCTATGCATTAACTTCCAGGCCTCCTGAGAGGTCAACAAGCAAGCATGAAAAAGATGGAATCACTGTGGTCAGCACTCCGACAAAAAAAAAAAAAAAAAAAAAGAATGAACTGGAAGACTCATATTTTCTGATTTTAAAACTTACTACGATGCTACAGTAATCAAAACTGTGATACTGGCCTAAGGACAGACACATAGACCAATGAACTAGACTAAAGATCCCAGAAATAAACCCTTGAAGATATAGTCCCATGGATTTTTTTTTAAAAGATTTATTTATTTATTTGAGAGAGATAGAGAGTGGGGAGAGGGAGAGGTAGAAGGAGAGGGAGAAAATTCCCAAGCTGACTCAGCCCAATGAGGGCCGATCCCAGCATCCTGAGATCATGACCTGAGCTGAAACCAAGAGTTTGAGGCTCAACTGACTGAGCCATTCAGGTGCTCCCAATTCACATATTTGACAAGGATACTGAGACCATTCACTGGGGGAAAAGGACAGTCTTTTCAATAACTGGTGCTGGGAAAACTGGACATCCACATATAAAAAAATGAAGTTGGATCCTTACCTAACAATATATACATAAATGAACTCAAAATGTATCAAAAACCTAATTGTAAGACCTAAACCAATAAAACTCTTAGGAGAAAACTTAGGACAAAAACTTTAGAATTTTGCATTTGGCAATCATTTCTTGGATATGGCACCAAAGGCGCAGCAGGTAACAAAAGAAAACACAGACAAGTTTGGCTTCATGGAAATTAAAAATGTTTTGTGCATTAAAAAACACTGTTAACAGAATAAAAAGGCAATCTATAGAAAGAGAGAAAATATTTGCAGATTATATACCTGATAAACAGTATCCATAACTCCTAAAACTCAACAACAAAAAAATGAAGACTCTATTCAAAAACGGGCAAAGGACTGGAATGGACACTTCAGTAAAGAAGATCTACAAATGGCCAACAGACACATGAAGATGCTCAGCATCACCTGTCATTCAGAAATGCAAACTAAACTGTAATGAGGTTCCAATTCAGACCCAGTAGGATGGTCACTATCAAAGAACCAGAAAACGATAAGTGTCGGTGATAATGTGGAGAAAAGGAAATCCTTGTTCACTCTTGGTAGGAACGTAAAGTGGCGCAGCCACAGTGGAAAACAGTATGGCAGATCCTCGAAAAATTGAAAATGGAATTACCACATCGTCCAGTAACTCCTCTTCTGAGGATATACCCCAAAGATGTGAAAGCAGGGTCTCAAAAGATGTTTGAAATCCATATTCAGAGGCACTGGGTGGCTTAGTTGGTTAAGTGTCTGACTCTTGATCTCAGCTCAGGTCTGGAACTCAGGGTTATGGGTTCAAGCCCTGTGCTACTTAAAAAATAAATAAAAATGGGGACACCTGGGTGGCTCAGTGGTTAAGCACCTGCCTTCAGCTCTGGGTGTGACCCCAGGGTCCTGGGATCGAGTCCTGCCTTGGGCTCCCTGCGAGGAGCCTGCTTCTCCCTCTACCTGTGTCTCTGTCTCTCTCTCTCTGTGTCTCTCATGAATAAATAAATAAATAAAATCTTAAAAAAACAAAAAACCCCCCATAGTATCTTTGTAATTTAAGTGACTATTTTCAGAGAGCAATTAAAATAGTAACAGTTTAATTATAAATGACATGTATTAATGTTTATTTTTTAATTTTTAAATTTTATTTTAAAAATATTTTTATTTATTTATTCATGAGAGACACACAGAGAGAGAGAGAGAGAGAGAGAGAGAGGCAGAGGGAGAAGCAGGCTCCATGCAGGGAGCCTGACATGGGACTCGATCCTGGGGCTCCAGGATCACACCCTGAGCTAAACCGCTGAGCCACCTGGGCTGCCCGTATTAATATGTTTAACCCTTTAATCTCCATCAGAAAATTTTCCTGTGAGATTTTTTTTTCCCTGTGAGATTTTATCTCAGTTTTTTTTTTTTTTTTTTTAAAGTCAGGGGCGCCTGGGTGGCTTAGTTTGGTAAGCGTGGGCCTCCTGATTTCAGCTCAGTTCATGATTTCAGGATCACAAGACTTAGCCCTGTGTTGGCCTCTGTGCTCAGTGGGGAGTCTACTTAAGATTCTCTCTCCCTTTCCTTCTGCCCCTCCCCACTGTTCACGTGTGTAAGTGCTCTCTCTCTCTCTCTCTCTTTTTTGTAAATTTATTTTTTATTTGTGTTCAATTTGCCAACATATAGAATAACAGCCAGTGCTCATCCCATCAAGTGCCCCACCAGTGCCCGTCACCCAGTCACCCCCACCCCCGCCCACCTCCCCTTCCCCCACCTCTATGTGAGTGCTCTCTTTAAAATAAATTAATAAATCTTAAAAAGTGAAGCCACTTAAATTCATATATTAAAATATAAGAGCTACAAATGGCAATAATAATACTTCATATACCTGGCTCTTTAGGGACCACAGAAAATAGTAAGCATGCCCTCTGCCCACAAAGAAATACCAGATTTTTACTGCCTGAATTTTAGGAGGACACCTTGATTTATTTGAAAATAGATGGGAAGACCAGTTTTTGTTTCTTTGGCTAGAATATACGGAAGAGATAGAAATAGTTGGGATTAGGATTATGCATAGAACACTAATTATGAGCCAGAGTAATTTTGTTGTCAATACAGACGTATAATATTAGTGTGCTACCACTTAGGCAGACGATATAATCCTGAGATTTTTTTTATGAAAATAAAATTGTGTACATCAAATTAGACAGGACCATAGCACTGGGGGAATTATTTAAAGGATTTCTATAATGCATATGTATGTACAGTGAATAATTCTCCCTAATTCATCTGCCTTGCCAGCCTGATTTTTCTTGTTTGTTGTGCAGAAATCAGAGCCCACTTTTCCCAGGTGCCCTACTGTAATCTTTTGCTCTCCGGTTTCGGGGTGCCTGCCCTGCTTGGTGGGACCAGGAGGCCGAGGTGGGTTACAGCTGGTGAGTTTGAAAGCGGGTTACTTTTCCAGGCTGACGACGCAGAGGTTGGTGGTCTGACTCGGCATGCGGTGTTCAGGAGGAGGCCAGTCTGCGGCACAGACAGGTTCCAGAGCAGGTCTCCAGAGGGTGGAATTTTTGAGACATAGGAAGTATGTTTGCTGAAGAATCGGATTTCTTGACAGGAGAGAGGAAAACTGTGTCCATCCAGGTCACCCTCCCACTCTTCACCCCGTATCAGCTTTTGTTTTAGGTGTGCTCCTGTTCTCAGCTGTGGAAACTTCAGTTATTTAAAGTCAGGGAAGGGGCAGACTGAAAAATTTGCAAACGCTTCAACACAATTCTAGTGTATCTCCCCTGGCCAATTAGATAACCAAAGTGTTTTAAAATCTCCCCCATGTTAGACTATTTGATGCTGCTAAAATCATGTTGTAAAATGGTTGGAATTTTGATATAAAAACACATAAAAATAGCATAAGGTTAAAATTCGATATACAAAACATCTGGATATAAGGGCCACGGCATTAGGGAATAAACACCACATTGTCCTGAAAACTCCAGGGAGAAGCTCTGGAGATGGGGGGAAAGAACTGCATCGAGAAGATAAGGGCAGATGGGGCCAAGACGTCTGTGGGCCGTGGGATCCTGGGGGAGCTGCTTTCTGGATCTACCTGCAGCCCCCTACCGGGCCAGTTCAGTGGGAGCGCGCCTTTTGCGGTGCCTTTCTGCTTAGAGCAGCTCAGACAGGGGCAGGCATCTATCCAGCTAGCTTTGGGTTTCTTTCTTTTTTTTTAAGATTTTATTTATTTATTCACGGGACAGAGACACAGGCAGAGGGAGAAGTAGGCTCCATGCAGGGAGCCCGATGTGGGACTCGATTCCAGGTGCCCAGGATCATACCCAGGTGCCAAACTGCTGAGCCACCCAGGGATCCCTAGCTTTGGGTTTCTATTGCATACTTTGGGATTTGGGCCGCAAGCCCACAGTCATGAAAATCCTGCTCACGAGGAGCACAGGCCTGGTGGTGCCGTGCTAGACATCATTAGGATCCAAGGGCCTCTGTCCTCAAGGCAAGGCCCCACCCAAATGTGTTTCTGGAAAGAAGATTCCTCTCCCTTTATTTTCATTCACAGTTAGACGTTCTGGAAAAGCTGGAGCAGCGGAGGGGAATCGCAGAGAGCTGGCGTGGCCTCGACATGCTTTATCTTCTCTCAAGGACTAGACGGCTTCTTGTTCCACCGAAGATATTAAAAGGCGAGCCGACGAGCAGGCTTCAGGACAGCTGCGTCGTGTCCCCGCGCTGAAGAGAAGCAAGGACACAAATCCGGCTGTGTTGGCGCCACCGCCGCAGGGCCTTCCTCCTGATCTCTGTGACGGTGGCTCTCCCAGCTGTGCCCTGGGTCACTGCCTGAAAGAAGAGAAAATGAAAAGAAAACAGCATTGAGGTTCTTCTGAGTCTCAACGCAGAAAAGAAATTCCTTGGATTGCCCGGGGGGCCCAGCGGTTTGACACCTGCCTTGGCCCAGGGCGTGACCCCGGGTCCTGGGATCGAGGCCCCTGTTGGGCTCCCTGCGTGGAGCCTGCTCCTCCCTCGGCCTGGGTCTCTGCCTCTCTCCCTTTCTCTGTGTCTCTCATGAATAAATAAATACAATCTTAAAAAAAAAAAAAAAGACGAAACTCCATACGTTTGGCAAGAAGGAACTCAATTCTAGCTGTTTAGGAAAAAGTTAGGGACGAAGGTGAAGAGACTGATGAAATAAACATCTGGATGAGATGCAGGAAATGTTTTGAGTGCAGCTAGCTTTCGGACTGTTTCCCACGTACGTGGACGCACATGGGCAGAGCTGCTGAGTCGTGGAGGAGGATGGCTGTCCTTGCCACCCCAGAAGGCTCGGGCGCACCGACAGGTGGCCTCCGGGCTCAGTCTAGCCTGCGGTACCTCTGCGATGCCTGGAAGGCTCTAGAAACCTTTCAGGAGTTCCGCCCGCAGGTAAGTGCAGAGTCCTGAGAGCACCCGCCTTCCAGGGCTCTTTGGTGACTGTCACCTCTATCCCTCGAGTCCTATTTTGCCCTGGCCTTCATCAGCGGTTGCCTCTGTGGCTTTAATTAAAAAGAAAACAAAGCCCAGACCCAGGCTGTTAGGAGATCCGGGGAGCACTCGATCTCAGGGGAATCCTGCCCCAGGGAGCTTCCCTAAGGAGAGCCTCCCTCCCCAAGTCCTCATTGCGTTATTGAGAGAGAGCAGGAAAGGCTTCTAAGAGGCCTCTGGAAAGCCAGCTGCCGGAATCAGCTTGTGGGTCGAGTTTGGGGGACTCCAATTTCTTTGGGGTCTCATGAAGTCTCAGTTGACCCCCTGCTCCCCAAATATCCATCGGGAGCTCCTGTGATCCCTTCTGGTTTCTGTTGAGATACTGTCTGAGCAGTGAGCTCTCTCGTGGCCCCCCCACCCCTTCCTGTTGCATTTTTCTCAGTAGCACATCTGACATGCTACATTTATTTGCTTATTTGTGTGTTATTTGTCTTCCTTCCCTAGAACGGAAGCTCCCCGACAGGAGTGAGTTTTGCCCGCTGCGTCCTCCGTAAGCACAGCGCGGGGACCTGGAGCTCTCAGGTGAAGTGAAGTGAAGGAGAGAAATCGCCACCTACTGAGTGCTGTGGCCAGACAGAAAAGCCGTGCTTTCCACAAGGAACCTCAGATCGAAGTTACCTGGAGTTGATTTTTCTAAAAAAGATTTTATTTGCTTATTTGAGAGAGAGAGAAAGAGAGAGAGCACATTGGGGAGGAGATATAGGGGGAGGGAGACGAGAGAGGGGAACACAGGCCTTGATCTCTGAGGTCATGACCTGAGCCAAAGCCAAGAGTTGGCTGCCACCCAAGTGCCCACCAGGAGTTGATTTGGTATCAGATTGACTCTCACATGCGTGTGCAGGGATAGACGGCACATGCCGGTGCGGGTAACTGCGCATTTATGTATTCATTTTACAAAAGTCAATGTTCATGTGAGTAAAAGTGAAGAATTAAAGCCTGGAGTGGAATATAAGTGAAGAATTGGCTAAAAGGGAAGAAATGAAGCCTGGAGGTGGGATATAAGCTTCAGGAGCCTCCACTGTGAAAGAATGAGGCTGGACAGAGGCTGGACGATTTCTAAGACTCTTTTTCATTCTAAATTATTAAAGAAGAAAATGTTTAGTGTGTGTGTGTGTGTGTGTGTGTGTGAGAGAGAGAGAGAGAGAGAGAGAGAGAGAAGTTGCAGTGCTGTCTCTGGCCTCAAGATGACAGCATTCTCTTTATTAAAATCAAGTACTGTGTCAGCTACTCGGAGTGAACGGGAATAATTAAAGCAGGAGGCTCCTGAGGCGCGACCCTTGGTGTGGGGGAAACTGTGTCAGAAGAGATCGCTTTCTTTTGTGACGATTGGGAAATAGCTTGAACTAGAGCTTCTTCCTTCCAGCCCTCATTTCCTTCCTTCTCTCCCTCCTTTCGTCCTAGTCTTCCTCTGTTCTTTCTTTCCTTTCATGTCTTTCAAGTTCTCGCTTTATTACATAAAAATTACACGTGAACAATACAGGGATGTGTAGGGAAAGGTTGACATTCTCATCACTTGCTTTTATTCTTTCTTTTTCCACGTGCCATAATTCACATCCTTTTAAACGTGTCCAGTTTGAGGGCACCCGGGGGGGCTCAGTGGTCGGGCCTCTGCCTCTGGCCCAGGGCGTGACTCCGGGGTCACAGGATCAAGTCCCCCGTCGGGTTCCCTGCGTGGAGCCTGCTTCTCCCTCTGCCTGGGTCTCTGCTTCTCTCTCTCTCTCTCTGTCTCATGAATGAATAAATGAGATCTTTAAAAAAGCAATGATGAGGCTCCCGAGGGCGCCATGGGCAGGCTCTGCTGGCGGGGTGGTGAGCGCCTGGGACTGTCCCCCTGGCACCCGCGGGGCCCCTCTGCTGCCGTCTGGCCGGGTGCCCTGGGTGCTGGCCCAGATGCTCCTCCTGGCCTGGTCGCCCTGCTGCACCCAGCGGCCTGGTCCTGGTGGAGCTGCAGGCAACAGGCCCTGCCTGCCAGCGGCGGTGGCCGAGACACCTGCATCCTCATCCGGAGGCCGCTGGGCTGAGAAGCTGCCTTTGCTGCGGGGGCTCCTGCCGGCCTGGCCCGCGGGGGCCTGCATCCGAGCCCACCTGTCCCGCTCGGTGGCCTCGAGCGAGTAGCCTTCTCTCGCCTCGACTTTGTGTCCTCACCTGTAAGACGAGAAGGACCATAGCACCTGGGCTGGACCATAGCACCTGGAGCCCGACTGTGAGTCCAGGGTCTGTCGGGCACACCTGCCTGCAGCCTCGGAACAGGGAACCGGAGCGAGCCTGGCAGCAAGCGGCTGGGCGCATTAGCTACTCCGCTCCTGGTCTGGAACTGTCGCTCGGTGTCATGCGGCAGGGCTCTGGGACCGGCTGGCCGCCCTTCTCTGTCCTCTGGTTGGGGGACAGCTGCAGTCCCGACAGCGGTTTGGATCTCGGGGTGCACAGTGCAAGACGCCGTCTGTTTGGGGGCTAGGATCTTGGGGCAGGACGGACCACTGCGTTGACACTCGTTCTTTTTAGGGAGACTCTGAACTTCAGAAATCCAAATCCAAATTCTTCAAAATGAAGTGTAAGGTATTCTGATTAATTTTGTAAGGATGTCCATGTTTTAGGAGCTTACAAGGAAGGGTAGAAATGAGGTGCAGGACTTGTGACTTGGGAGCAGGGACGTAATCACCCATAGAAGATGGGGGGAAAGGTGAGCATCAGCAACCTGCTGCAATTCAAGGCGTTAAGAACTGTAACCATCTGCACACATATACACAAGAACTGTGAAAATCTGTGGCTGATTTTAAGATTTTTCCTTTCCTGCTTTGTAATTTCCCCTATATTGTCTTCAAATCTTTTTTTTTCTTTAAAGATTTTATTTATTTATTTGACAGAGAGAGAGAGAGGGAGCGAGCGCACATGCACAAGCAGAGAGAGCAGCAGAGGGAGAAGGAGAAGCAGGCTCCCCACTGCGCAGAGTGCAGAGCTTGATCCGAGGACCCCGGGATCATGACCTGAGCTGAAGACAGATGTTTAACCGACTGAGCCACTCAGGGGCCCCATAATTCCACTTTTGAGCTCTCACTTAAAGAAAGGCAGACCCGGGGTGCCCGAGTGGCATCATCAGTTAAGGATCGGACTCTTGATTTTGGCTCAGGTTGTGACCTGGGGCCTGGGGGATGGAGCTCCCTGTCGGGTCTGTACCCTGCGTGGAGTCTGCTTGTGACTCCCCCTCCCTGCTCTCTCTCTCTCTCTCTCTCTCTCTCTCGTAATAAATAAATAATAAATAAATAATCTAAAAAATAAAGAAGGGCCAGAAATGAGGTCGAGGGGCTTTGGAAACAGCAGCATTATTCAGGAGGGCAAAATACACACAATGATCTTAAGTAAGTAATGATGGAGGGAATATTTTATTTTATTTTATTATTTAAAAAAAAGATTTTATTTGTTTATTCATGAGACACACAGAGAGAGGCAGAGATACAAGCAGGCTCCCTGCAGGGAGCCCGAGGTAGGACTGGATCCTAGGACCCCAGGGTCGCGCCCTGAGCCAAAGGCAGACGCTCAACCGCTGAGCCCCCCAGGGATCCTGGAGGGAATATTTTATTTATTTTTTATTTTTTTATTTTTTAATAAATTTATCTTTTATTGGTGTTCAATGTGCCAACTTATAGAATAACACCCAGTGCTCATCCCATCAAGTGCCCCCCTCAGTGCCCGTCACCCATTCACCCCCACCCCCCGCCCACCTCCCCTTCCACTACCTCTTGTTCGTTTCCCAGAGTTAGGAGTCTCTCATGGTCTGTCTCCCTTTCTGATATTTCCCACTCATTTTCTCTCCTTTCCCCTTTATTCCCTTTCACTATTTTTTATATTCCCCAAATGAATGAGACCATATAATGTTTGTCTTTCTCCGATTGACTTACTTCACCCAGCATCATATCCTCCAGGTCCATCCACATCGAAGCAAATGGTGGGATTTGTTGTTTCTAATGGCTGAGGAACACCCCACTGTATACAGAGACCACAGCTTCTTTATCCATTCATCTTTCGATGGACACCAAGGCTCCTTCCACAGTGTGGCTCTTGTGGACATTGCTGCTAGAAACATCGGGGTGCAGGTGTCTGGAGGGAATATTTTAAAACTGTGTTAGCTTGTACCGTATGACAAATTCCCCCAGTACCCACGCATTTGCTTATAGTTGTGTAGGTCACAGGTTTTGGCAGGTTCAGCTGGTCCTATGCTGAGGTGATCACAAGACCAAAGTCACGGTGTTGGCTGGATGAATTCTCATCTGGAGCTCAGAGTCGTCCTCCCTTTGTTTCTGTTTTTGCCAGGATTCTGTTCTTTGCACCCGTGGGACTGAGTTTCCTTGCTGTTTGCTCACCGAGGGCATCTCCGGCTCCTTCACGTCCCCTGTGTTCCTTCTCACGGCGATAGCTCTTCAAGTCCTTCTGAGCCCTGGAATCTTCTGGCTTGACCTTCTTCCTACTTCCTCTGCCACCAGACAAAGCCCGTGCCTGTGAGGTCTCCTGTGATTAGGTTAGACCTCGCCAGATACCTCTCTCCTTTTTAAGATCAGAGTGACACAGGGATTGTGTGTGACAACACAATAATCGGAGAGATATTTCATCATATTCAAAGTTTGGGGGATTAAAGCATGGAATCTTAGAACCATTCTTTGAAATTCTATCTGCCACACAGTCAATAAAGGACATTCGTAGACCGTATAAAAGGTCTGAGTTGCTAATGGTATTGTAATTAATCGAGAAGAGCAAGGTACATAATTGAATATATAAATAACTATAACTGTCTAAAAATCTTTAGGAATAAAAAAAGGTGGGAAGAATTAAAATACTCTCTCTCCACTGTATTCCCTTACTCAAAGTCTGAGCATACATAGATTTTCTTCTCTCTGTGATATACATACGTATATGTATGGAACCCAAAAGGGGTTCCCTGAGGCATGCGTTTGACTACAAGTTGTTACTTGAGACGTAATCCCAGGGAACATCAGTTGGAGAGTGGGAAGGTGAGACGGAGGGGGAAGGAAACCACCCAAGTGTACATCATACTAGGTACTGCCCGGAGAGTGAAGAAATGGTGTATCTACCACTGTATTAGTTATCTATTATTGCATAATAATTTATTCCAAACATGGTGGCGAACCATTTATTTGGCTAACAAATATTTATTGTCTCCTAGTTTCTGTGGATGAGGAGAGCAGCTTTGCTGGGTGGTGTTGGCTCAGGATCTGTCATGAAGTTTTAGATAGATGTAATCATCTAAAGGTTTGACCAGAAGGGAGGATGCACATCGAGCATAGCTCAATTATATAGCTGCTGGGAAGAGGCTGCATTACCTCATCACAGGGCTCCCTCCATAGTGTCTTTACGACATGGTAGAGAGAAATCTGGGGAAAGAAAGGGCCAGGGGGAGAGAGAGAGAGAGAGGGAGCTTTTTAAAAATTTAATTATTTAGGGGGCACCTGGGTGGCTCAGTTGGTTGAGCGTCCAACTCCTGGTTTGGGCTCAGGTTATGATCGCATGGGTCTAGGGATCTAATCTGAGTCGGGCTCTGTGCTCAGCGGGGTGTCTGGTTGAAGATTTTCCCCCTCTGCCCCTCCCCTGCTTGCACTCTCTAAAATAAATAAATAGAATCTTTAAAAAAGATTCATTATTTAAGAACTTTTTAAAAAAAGATTTTATTTATTTATTCCTGAGAGACACACAGAGACCCAGGCAGAGGGAGAAGCAGGCTCCATGCAGGAAGCCCAACGTGGGACTCGATCCCGAGTCTCCAGGATCACGCCCTGGGGGAAGGCAGATGCTCAACCACTGAGCCACTCAGGTGTCCCTATTTAAGACTGTTTTTAGACCAGTGCTTGCAGTTTGTTGATAATGATTCTGATATCACTTGTGATGTATATGGGTTTTTGACACGTCATCAAGCAGTTCTCAGACTGCAGCTAGACTCTCCTGACACTACCACACTATCTGCTTGGAGACTTTTAGATTCCACAGGTTGAAGGCTCAGTCCCACAACACTGCCCTACAATTCGGATGCCAATTCTGAGTCCAGGTAATTCTGGCTCGCTATCAATCAGAGGTTCCCATGACCCCCTCCTTAGGTTTGATTAATTTGGAAACGTGGCTCACAGGACTCATCAGATCAGTCTACTTACTAGCTTATGGGTTTATTGCAAAAGGATATAACTCAGAAATAGCCAGATGTAAGAGATTCATTGGGCAGAGTGTAGAGAAAGGGTACAGAGCATCCGTGTCCCTCGGAGTGTGCCATTCTCCCCAAATCTTTACAGGTTCAACAACTGAGAAGCTCTCTGAACCTTGTCCATTTGGATTTTTATGGAGGCTTCACTACATACGCATGATGGATTAAATCTTTGGTCATTGGCAATTAATTCAACCTCCAGCCCCTCTCCCCTCTGGCGGGGAGCAGGGGGCATCAAGGAGTGGAACTAAATGTTCCAAACCTTTAATTATAAGGTCGATCCTTAGGTGTTTTCAAAGCCATCTTTATAACACAAAAAAAGACACCTTTATCATTCTCATCACTTTGGAAATTCCTGGGGTTTTTGGAGCTCTGTGCCAGAAAAGGGGATGAGACCAAATCTGCATTTCTTAGTATAAATCACAATATTATGGTTGACTTAAAAAAATCAAATTAAAATTTTTTGTTACAGATTAAAAATGAGATGCCAGGGATCCTGGGGTGGCTCAGCGGTTCAGCGCCTGCCTTTGGCCCAGGGCGCGATCCTGGAGTCCTGGGATCGGGTCCCGCGTTGGGCTCCCTGCATGGAGCCTGCTTCTCCCTCTGCCTGTGTCTCTGCCTCTCTCTCTCTCTCTCCCTCTCTCTCTATCATAAATAAAATAAAAATAAATCTTTAAAAAAAATGAGATGCCTAAAAATGTCAACTTGGCTAGGTAAGAAACAATTTAAAACTCGGGCAGCCCCGGTGGTGCAGCGGTTTGGCGCGGCCTGCAGCCTGGGGTGTGATACTGGAGACCTGGGATCGAGTGCCACATCGGGCTCCCTGCATGGAGCCTGCTTCTCCCTGTCTGTGTCTCTGCCCCTCTCTCTGTGTCTTTGAATAAATAAGTAAAATCTTTAAAAAAAATAAAACTCTGTAAAGATGTATTGAGAAAAACCAGGCATAAAAAAAACCAAACACACTCCTGTTTATCATTACCCAAAAGATAGGTTTTTAGGTAAAAATATGAAAAAATCCCAAGCTGCGCAGAAAATGCAGATAGTTCTAGTTACTAGTCAATAGGCAAAAAGCAAGCACTTAAGGTCATCAGCTCTGATATTTTATTAATTCCTTCTTACTGAAATTTCATATGCATTTCTTCTGGTTGGATGACTAAACTGGATGATGGCGGAGGTTAGCTGCCCTTTATTCAGCCCCACCTTGCTCGACCTCAAGAGCAGATGAATTTTCAGCTGGTGGATGGACGGCTTTTGTCTCTTGGCCATGTTATGGTGTAGGGTTTTCTGGGCCTCTGCAGAGGTCATCGATGTGGTGATACAGACATTGAGGTGGCTGCTGACCTCGGATCTCATCTCCTCTTCATTGCTGTCCACACTGTGCCGTCTTTGGTGAAGAGAGCCCCTGAAGAGTTATGGTCTGCGACCCTGAGCCATGGCCTGCCACACCCGTCTACCTTGCTCTCCTGTACCCTGGTTGTCAGCATCCTCCAGTACTTCCTGCACCAGAGAGTTAGAATAGTCTGGTCAAGGCCTGTGGGGTCTACGCGTGGAATAAGGTGAGACCCATGGCCTCAGGTCTCACCAGAAGCACTTGGCCTTCAGGAGCAGTCTCCCATCCCTTGTTTTTATTTTATTTTATTTTTTTTATTCTCTCTGTTCTAGTGAATCTGGTAACTGTGTGGAGGACCCCTGCCTGTGTGCAGCACCAGTCATGGCTGGAGTCTGCTGTAGGATTACTGTTTGGCGATGATGGGTGAATGTCCACCAGGGCCGGTGACATTGGCTGCCTCATATCCTTTTCTCCTCACCATCACCAGACTCCACAGTCTCTTCATCTCCTTCACTGCAAAGGTGGATACACGCATCATGTATCAATTCCTCATTCCTTTTTATTACTGAACAATATTCCACTTCATGGACATACCAATTTTGTTTAACCATTTGTCAATTAATAGACATTTTGGTAGGCAGCCCGGGTGGCTCAGTGGTTTAGCGCCGCCTTCAGCCCAGGGCGTGATCCTGGAATCTCTGGATGGAGAGTCCCGCATCGGGCTCCCTGCAGGGAGCCTGCTTCTCCCTCTGCCTGTGTCTCTGCCTCTCTCTCTCTCTCACTCTCTCTCTCTCTCTTTCTCTCTGTGTCTCTCATGAATAAATAAAATATTTTTTTAAAAATAGACATTTTGGTTGTTTCCACTTTTTGGATAGTGTGAATAATGCTGTGATGAATATGTACAAATTTTAGTGTGGACGTATGCTTTCTTTTTTCTTTGAGAGAGAGAGAGAGAGAGAATGAGTGAAGAGAGAGGCAGAGGGAGAGGAAAAAGAATCTTTTTTTAAAAATTTATTTTTGGGGCACCTGGGTGGCTCAGTGGTTGAGCATCTGCCTTCTGCTCAGGTCATGATCCTGGGGTCCTGGGATCGAGTCCTGTAGCAGAGTCCCTTCAGGAGCCTGCTTATCCCTCTGTCTATGTCTCTGCCTCTCTCTCTGTGTCTCTCATGAATAAATAAAATATTAAAAAAAAAGAAAGAAAAGAAACTTGAGTTTGAATATCATAAATAAAGATATTTATTCACGAATTCATGAATTTTCCTGTCTTCTTTGAAAAATATGCCAATTTAAATCCTTTGCCTAGGAGATCCCTAGGTGGCTCAGCAGTTTAGTGCCTGCCTTCAACCCAGGGCGTGATCCTGGAGTCCCGGGATCAAGTCCCACATCGGGATCAAGTCCCAGATCGGGCTCCCCTGCAGGGAGCCTGCTTCTCCCTCTGCCTGTGTCTCTGTGTCTCTCATGAATAAATAAATAAAATCTTAAAAAAAAATCCTTTGCCTATTCTTAAGTTGGGCTATTTGTCTTTTTATTATTGAGTTGTAAGAGTTCTTTATATATTCTGGATACAAGATAGGCCAAATACATTATATGATTATTGATGGGGTTTGGTTTAAATCAACTATTTTTCTATTTGTTTTCTATTCTCATTTTCTTCTATTTTTTTATCATCTGGATTCACTGAGATCTAAAAATATTTTATTTCATCTTTACTATTACCTTATTAGCTCAAACACTTGATTTTAGCTATTAGTCAACTGTTTAGAGAATACATCTTAAATACAGTATATCATCAAATAATATTATGTCACTGCCTGTATGAAAGAAGAATCTTTCAACTTCCATTTTCTTTCTCCCAGTCTTTTTGTTATTATTTCATATGTTTTATTTCAGCATGTTCTAAATTCCACAATGCAGAATTATTGTTTTGCCTTAGATAGTCAAAACTCTTTTTTGGAGATTGAAAAACCAACTGGTTTTAAACATCTTGTTATGTTTGTCTTATATAATGAGGTTATCTTGTATGGACAATCTATAAAGAGTGGATTATAATTTTTTGCTTTGGACCTTTACAGGCAATAAAAAAGACAAATGAGGAAATGTTGAATCAGATATTTCTGGAAACTAAGTGAGTTCCCTGCTGCATATTGGGTATTTTGGGAGCCCATGGATTGATACTAATTTATTTAGGATTCATGGGTGAGGTTCCATTTGTCAGTGGACCTTGAATCTCTGGTGTACATTGAAGTGGTTGTACAGTGGCTAAACAAACTGATGTCATGCTAATTGCCAAAGACTTGGAACTCTTCCATATTTGGAGGCTACTGGTTTATTGTCCATGAATGAGACTAATAACAAGAAATTCATTGAAATGGAAAACTCATAATAGTACCCATGAGTATTCCTTGATGGCAAGTTCAATTATAGTCATCCAATGATCACTTCAAAATTCTGTGTTGGACAGATAAAGATCCCAAAGCTTTCAAGCCTGAAGTTCACCCTGTGTCAAATTTTGTGCTCTAGGATTTTCCATCCTGAGCTTCTGTAACAGAGCATAAGAGGACAACTGAATCACAAGGAGATATAGGAGTAGGTGGTAAGTGTTTGATGTCAGTGGAAAATCTATTTTAAATAAGCAGGATGAGTCTATGAATGAATGTTTACTGATTATACACTGAAGAAAATTGCTTTGGCCTTTAATAGAGAGAGTTTAACAGAGTTTGTTCGTTGATTGATTCAGTTTGATGACACTGAGTTTTCCTGTCCTCTTTCTGCCTCACCTTTATAAGGTGATAATGACTATTGTTGCTTATTTAAGGTAGATGTTGAGGGAGGGAGAGAATATAATAAGATCTTCAGGAGAGGTTTATCTCCTGGGAGTGATAAGTGAACAACAGTCTTCTTATATGCCTAATCTTTCCTAAACCTAAATCACATTTCCATCTTTAAGACAATTGCAAGAGAGGTAACTGTGTTAGTCACGGTTCTACAGAGAAACATAACCAATAAGATATCTATCTTTCTGCCTATCTATCTATCATCTATCTTTCTTTTCTTTTTTTTTTAAAGATTTTTTACTTATCTATTCATGAGAGACACAGAGAGGCAGAGACACAGGCAGAGGGAGAAGTAGAAGGAGAAGCAGGCTCCATGCAAGGAGCCCAACGTGGGACTCGATCCCAGGACTCCAGGATCATGCCTTGGGCCAAAGGCAGGTGCTAAACCACTGAGCCACCCAGGGATCCCTCATCTATCTTTCTATCATCAAAATAAGTTGCGCATACAGAAAGAGAGAAAGAGAAAGAAAGAATGAGAGACGGGGAAAGAGGGGAAGAGAGAGAGAGAGAGATTTACTTTAAGGAATTGGCTCATGAGGTGGGGGGCCGGCAAAACTGAAGTCTGCCGAGCAGGCCAGCAGGCTGGAAGCTGGCAGGAGTCAGTCTTGAGGTCCTGAGTCTGGAAGCAGAATTCTTTATGCTGGGGGCCTCAGTCTTTTCTTTGAAGGCTTTCCACTGATTGCATGAGGCCCATATTTTTATTATTTTTTAAAAAAAGATTTTATTTATTTATTCCTGAGACACACACACACACACACACACACACACACACACACACACACAGAGGCAGAGACACAGGCAGAGGGAGAAGCAGGCTCCATGCAGGGAGCCCGACGTGGGACTCGATCCCGGGTCTCCAGGATCACATCCTGGGCTGAAAGCCGTGCTAAACTGCTGAGCCACCCAGGCTGCCAGAGGCCCACCCATATTAGGAAGATAATCTACCTAAAGTCTATGGATTTAAATGTTAATCACATCTGAAAAACATCTTCCCAACAATATCTAGACATGTATTTGACCACACAACTAGGCACTGCGGCCTAGCCATGTTGACACGTAATATTAACAATCACAGGAAGTAAAGAGATCAAGTTATTACCTACTTTCCAGATAATGAAAATAAAATCAAGTGACCTGTATAAGTGTACCCTGAATTATGATAGATCAGTTGGTTAAAGGGGTAAAAAAGAACAGGATCCAAATGTTTTTAAGATTAGTTAGTACTGATTGATTGATTGACTGATTGACTTGGCTCCACACCCAAGGTGGGGCTTGAACTCAGGACCCTGAGATCAAGAGTCACATGCTCTTCTGACTGAATCAGCCAGTGTCCCAGAATCCAAATTTTTAGGTATATTATCTTGCAAAATAGGAATGGTTACTAGTTCAGCAGGACAGCAATAGAACCTAAGACTAACAGGCTTTGACTTGGCACAGCTTCTCAAAAAGCTTTGTATTTTCTTCCCCCAACCCTATCTTTTTTTTTTTTTTTAATTTTTATTTATTTATGATAGTCACAGAGAGAGAAAGAGAGAGAGGCAGAGACATAGGCAGAGGGAGAAGCAGGCTCCATGCACCGGAAGCCCGATGTGGGATTCGATCCTGGGTCTCCAGGATCGCGCCCTGGGCCAAAGGCAGGCGCTAAACCGCTGCGCCACCCAGGGATCCCCCCCAACCCTATCTTAATTGAGGTAGAATTGACAGATGAGTAAAGATTGAATGTAGGGGCACCTGGGTACCTCAGTCAGTTAAGTGTCTGCCTTGGGCTTAGGTCATGATCCCCAAATCCTGGGATCGAGTCCCATGTCGGGCTCCAGTAGGAAGGCTGCTTCTTCCTCTGCCTCTGCTGCTCCACCTGCCTAAGCTTGCTCTCTTTCTCTCTCCAATAAATAAAATCTATTTAAAAAAAGACTGAATGTATCTCAGGTGGCAATGTGATGGTTTGATATATGTATACGTTGTGACATGATTACCATGACCAAGACACTTCTATATTTTCTTGATATAAATTTTTTTTAAAGATTTTATTTATTTATTCACGAGAGACATGGAGAGAGAGAGAGAGAGAGATTGAGAAGCAGGCTCCAAGCAGCCTGATGTGGGACTGGATCCCGGGACTCCGGGATCATGACCTGAGCTGAAGGCAGATGCTCAACCGCTGAGCCACCCAAGCATCACTTGATATAAAATTTTAAGCTTAAAGTTAGTGTTTGCTTATGCCTCATAAAGTATGCTATTTATTTATATTAACTAAAAATGAGGATTTTCCTTCTACGATAAATGTTTGTTGAGTGAATGAATGGCTTTTAAGTAACAGATTTTGGAACCTGTTCAAATATAGTTCTAATGGTGCCTGTGGTAGTTACTGATGAAAAAGGGAAGGGTGAACGGGCTCAGTGCTACCTTACTTGGCTGGGAGAAGGCGGAAGTATTGAAAAGGACAAATGCAAAATTTACAGAGAAGAAGAGACTTTTAAAAACCCAGAGACCAAATTAAAAGGGTGAAACTATTTTGGCAGAAAACCAGTTACAACGTGCAAATCACAGTATTTTAAAATATTCTGCTTTCTGTTTCATTTCAGAAGGGATTCCAGAAGAAGTGGAAGAAAGAACATTAGGACGGTGAGCAAAGTGCCCCCTGTGTAACTGGAGAACGTAGGTGAGTCTTTCCACCTCTGTACCTGCGTTGCCCACCATGCCTCCCGCGGGGCACACACGTGTATGCACGTGTGTTCGTGGTGTGGGCAAGACACTGTATCAAGCACTTGTGTGACACGTGCAATGGGCGTGTAGTCCTTCCAACTCATGAGAATTCTCTTAACCTCTCCTCTGTCTCAGGACGCAGCACACTTTTTAAAGGTGCTGCTCTCTGCAAAGGCGCCTCCTCCAACGCACCACTAATACACACGCCCTCTAAGATTCCTCAGCGTCTAGGGTTATTACTTGTCACCTTTTAGATCTTGCCACAGCACCTGCTCCTTCTTTCTAGTCCTCAACAAAGTCCAAGAATTATGGAGTTTGGAGGTTGGGGAGGATCAAGAGCATCACTTCCCCTCGTCCCCGTGCTTGAGTCCCTAGCACTGTGCCTGCTGGGCACTCATGAGTGTTTGTGGGATGAACGTTGACTATGCTACGGTCTTTCTGAGAAAGGATGAGTCTCTTCTACTGGCAGATGGTCACTGAGTCTTTGCTTGTCAGCGACAGAGAAAGCCTGTCTCTCCAGTGCTCTGAAAATCAGCACACAGATTAGATTTGGGCTGTTCTGGAGAAGAAGTGGAAGAGCTGCAGCTGCAGCATGAGGGCTGCTTCCGGGGCGTCCCGCTGCAGGCCGCCTTCTGAGCTATGACTCACCAGCACTGCATCCCTGTGATAACAGGGAAGTGCTCCCGGTGCTTTCCTGGGATGCAGAGAGGAGGATGCCATTTGCTTCTACCTGGAGCCCCCACCTTTAAAAACCTCCGGGGGGCACTCGTGTTGGTTGAGCATCTGATCTCAGCTCATCTTGATCTCAGGTTGTGAGATCAAGCCCCACCTCAGGCTCTGTGCTGGGTGTGCAGTCTGCTTAAGATTCTCTCTCCCTCTCCCTCCCCCCTGTCTCACCCTCCCTCCTGCTCTTAGAAAGTTGGGAACCTCAGAGAAGCTTTCTTTCTCCACCTGTTTCGGTTGGCAAAGAGGTAGATGGTATCATAATGTACTATGAAGAGTAAAACTTTCTTTTTATTTTAAAGAAATTGTTTATTTATTTACAAGAGACAGAGAGAGAGAGAGAGAGAGAGAGAGCGGCAGAGGGAGAAGCAGGCTCCATGCAGGGAGGCCAATGTGGGACTCGATCTCAGGCCTCTAGGATCATGACCTGAGCTGAAGGCAGGTGCTCAACCACTGAGCCACCCGGGCGCCCCTAGAATGATGAGTCTTAAAAAAATCAGGCGACTGCTAAGTGTCCTCCTTTCAACATACTTGGTGAATACTTTTTTTAGTTTCTTTTTTTTTTTTAGAGAAAGTTAATCATTATTATTTATTTTTATTTTTAATATCCTTACTGGTCTTAGTCACACGTGGTTTTGTTTTTGTGAATTCTTTAGGACAGAGCCTGCCTGGCATTTCGCTGAGGGGCTTCATAGTGTTGGAGGGTGGGGGTCTGAATCCCAGTGCTCCACGGTGGGAGCTGGGTTTGGGGACCTCATTCACCCCCGAACACGAGCTCTGGGTATGCAGGAGCAAGCACGGCAGGTCTAGTCCTTGCCTTCAAGGGGTTTGTGTTTGGAAAGGCAGAGGGTTAGCACTGACATAGGCCGCTCAGGAGTTCACAGGTATTTGTAAGTGCTCACTGGGGTGTCGTGTAAAGGGGGGATGTCCTCTCAGGTGTGGGCGTCAGGGGGCCTTCACACTGGGCAATATGTGACAGAAGACCTTACACGTGAGAACCGTGAGAAGCCATGGCAAGGCCTGGGGGAGCACTGTTCCCCGGGCACAGAGCCTGCCGGCGCCCTCGTTGAATATTGTTGATTGGACCAGAAACGCCTCACTGTCTCTCATCGACTCCTTTGTGGTCTTTTTCTCTCTTGGGGAGTTTCTGGGACATTTTCTCACAGAGATCCTTAGTTGTCAGTGAGAGGAATGGACCCGCAAGTCCTCTCTACACCCGATGTGGGTCTCCAACCCACAGCCCCAGGATCAAGGGGTACCGTGTGCCAGGCCCTGCACCAACCTCTCTCTTTAGAACCAGAGCAAAAACTCTTTTCCGCAGCCCAGTGTCGATTCCTTGGTGCTGGGAAGGTAGCAGCTGCCATCTGTTGCCCCTGGAAACAGCCGAAGGGCATCCAGGGACTTACCCTGGGGACGGATTTCAGCCAATCCCAAGATTCAGTGCTTCTCATTAGATTCTTCTACAGTAAAACGTGCATAGAGCTGCAACTTTTAATGATGCTCTTCTGTGCCACCGGACCCTTAACACCCAGACATTCATCCCATCCCCCTGCTTCTCAGTCTTTTCCACGGGAGACCTGGGTGTTTACTACACCTAATCACGTGGAAGAGATGCGCCTAGCTCCCATTTCATAGCTGGGAAAACTGAGACCTAGGGAGGTGAAGGCCAAAGGTCACGGTGCCTTGAATTCCCTCCTGCTAGTGGAGCGGGCCGGGCTCCCGGCGCCTCCTGCCCCGAGCTGGCTGCACAGGTCCTCCCCGTTTATTTACCACCTGCCCTAGAAGACACCTCGCAGGCTGCACAGTCTCAGACGTGGAGAAGGAAAAGTATAACCCCGTGAAGTCGGCATTTTCATTTCCTTTCCTTTTTTTCTGATATGCAAAATTTTAATACTTTGTTTTTTTTAAACAAAGTAACCTGTGCTTATTATACAAACTTAAACAATCACAGAGTATCATGTAAACATTAATAAAATCTACGATTCCTTTCAATTTTATACTTCCACAAGTAACCGATGTTAAAATAAGTGTGTATTGTTCCACACCTATTATCTATCCTTTTAGGAATAAATACATACACACAGACTTCATGAATATGTAGATGTGTGTTTGAACACATGTACACGGGCACCCCTCTCTCTTGATGCTCTCCTTCTGTTCCTTCCTTTGCTCCTTCTTTCCTTCTTTCCCCTCCCTCCCTTCCGCCCTCCCTTCCTGGTTCCTATCGTCACTATGTTATATATAGATCTCCTAATGTACTCTTTTCACTTAACAAAATGTGGTTGAGATTCCTTGAAGTTAATAGTTTGCCATCTTGGCTATGTGTCGGAAACGCCTGGGAGCTTTAAGAGTACTACTGGGTCCGACCCCCAAAGATCTGAGTTCATTGTCCTGGGTGAGCCCTGGGCAGCAGAATCCACAGCCAGCCCTGCAGGTGGTTCTAACGTGCAGCCACCTGGACAGCGCGGCGTATGCACACACGCAGCTCGTGCTTGCTCATGGCTACATAATATTCCAAATTGTGGCTGTACTAAAATGTATTTACTTATTTCTCTATTAATAAACAATTTAGGGCAGCCCGGGTGGCTCAGCGGTTTAGCGCCACCTTCAGCCCAGGGCCTGATCCTGGAGACCTGGGATCGAGTCCCACGTCGGGCTCCCTGCATGGAGCCTGCTTCTCCCTCTGCCTGTGTCTTGCCTCTCTCTCTGTGTCTCTCATGAGTGAATAAATAAAATCTTAAAAAATATATATATATTCATTCAAGCTTCAAAATAAATCCTATAACTGTTGTTTTAAATAATGCTGTAATTAATATCTTCTTGCATTTAGCTTTTTGATAGTTTGGTTGCTTAGGAGACTCCTACAAGTGAAATAGTTGGATCAATAATATAAATATTTTTTTGTGGTTGTGGTAATTATTTCCTAAATTCTGTTACAGTTTTAGGCTAATGAATCAGTATAGAAAATTAGGGGCAGGGGCACCTAGGTGCCTCAGGTGGTTAAGCAAGTGACTCTGGACTTGGGCTCTGATCATGATCTCAGGGTCCTAAGATTGAGCCTCGCATCTTCTCTTTCCTTCTGCTTGTCCCTCTGCCTCTCCTCCCACTCATGTTTTTTTTTTCTCTCTCTTAAACAAATAAATAAATCTTAAAAAAAAAGAAAATTGGGACAAAATAGCTTGAATATTTATAAATAATATCTCCTAGAGGACAAATCCTATTACAGAATTTTAAAAATTAAATTTTTTAAAATGTTTTTTTAAGGAGTTTATTTATTTATTCATGACAGACACACAGAGAGAGAGGCAGAGACAGGCAGAGGGAGAGCAGGCTTCACACAGGGAGCCCGACATGGGACTCGGTCCCGGGTCTCCAGGATCACACCCCAGGCTGAAGGCAGTGCTAAACTGCAGAGTCACGGGGGCTGCCCTAAAAATTAAATTTCTTTTAAAAATATTTTATTTATTTATTTGAGAGAGAGAGAGAGAGAAAGAAAGAAAGAAAGAAAGAAAGAAAGAAAGAAAGAAAGAAAGGGCAATCATGAACAGGGGAGAGAGGCAGAGGGGGAAGCAAACTCCCCACTAAGTAGGGAGCCTGACGTGGGGCTTGATCCCAGGGCCGCAGGATCATGATCAGAGCCCAAGGCAGACGCTGAACCTACTGAGCCACCCAGGTACCCCAAATTTCTTTTCTTTTTTAAGATTTATTTATTTATTGAGAGCAAGTGCGCTGGCATGCACGCATATGCAGGTGTGGGGTCAGGGGGAGACTCTTCAAGCTGAGGCCTCATGATTGCAAAGCCTGGTACAGGGCATGACCTTAGGACCCTGAGGTCGTGATCTGAGGTGAAATCCGGCATCGGCTGCTTAACCACCTGAGCCACCCAGATGCCCCTGTAGTGACCGCTTTTGAGGAACATTTCAATTTCATGGAAAACAGAAAGACATGTCTAATTTTCTTTCTCAGGTCGACACCACGAAACAGGTAGGAAAGCGAGGCGAGGGGATGTGGCCGTGTCAGCAGCCCGTCCTTACAGGGGGGCTGGCCCACCGCAGCAGGGTGCCTGGGGCCTGAGGAGGGTGGCCCCCGGGGGAGGGGATTCCAGACTGGGGAGACAAGGCCCGCGGCCCTGGCGGGCTTGGGGCGCACACTTGACTTGGTTGGGAGTGAAGAGGCGAAGGATCTCAGCTGGAGTCGTCGTTTGGGAGGCCAGTGTGGGGTCATGTGCGGATTAGACTGGACCTGGGGGAGCAGCTGGCCGGCGGCCGGGAGCTTTGGCAGCTCCTGGTTCTCGGCGACTCCTGGGCCTCGGCCGCGGGCCACCTAAGGCCTAGGCCGGCCGTCGGGCAGCAGGCGGTGTGCGCGGGCTTGGGACGGCTCCGGTGGTGACGGGCCTTTGTGACAGTCGCCCCTAGGTCGGCCTTCTATTCTGTGTGCCCTGGTTATACGTAAGCAGTTCACATGGGGATGTGGAGCTACTTCAGTCAGCTGTAGCCCTAAACTGGCTTTCATGGTTTTGTCCTCCCCCAAGGTCCTTTGGAAACTCGCTGGATGGAGGCTCCGAATCAAACAAGAGTGACTGAGTTTGTCTTCTTGGGGCTCACAGATAACTGGGCGCTGGGGACGCTACTTTTTGTGGCATTCTCCCTGGCTTATGTGCTCACCCTTCTGGGGAACACTCTCATCATAGTGACCACGGCCCTTACCCGGCGCCTCCATACCCCCATGTACTTCTTCCTGAGCAACCTGTCCTTCATTGACACCTGCCACTCCTCGGTCACTGTGCCCAAGATGCTGGAGGGCCTGCTTAGGGAGAGAAAGACTATTTCCTTTGATGACTGCATTGCGCAGCTCTTCTTCCTACACCTGTTCGCTTGTGCTGAGATCCTTCTGCTGACCGTCATGGCTTACGACCGCTACGTGGCCATCTGTGCCCCGCTGCGCTACCCCAACGTGATGAGCATCCGGGTGTGTGTGCAGCTCGTCCTCGCCCTCTGGTGGGGGGGTACCGTTCACTCTCTGGTGCAGACCCTCCTGACCATTCGTTTGCCCTACTGCGGCCCCAACGTTATCGATAGCTACTTCTGCGATGTGCCCCCCGTCATCAAGCTGGCCTGCACGGACACCTACCTCACGGGAGTGCTCATTGTCTCCAACAGTGGAACCATCTCCCTCACCTGTTTCCTGGCTTTGGTCACCTCTTACACAATCATCCTGGTGTCTCTTAGAAAACAGTCTGCTGAAGGGCGCCGGAAAGCTCTGTCTACGTGCTCAGCCCACTTCATGGTGGTCGCCTTCTTCTTTGGACCATGCATCTTCATCTACACTCGGCCAGACACCAGCTTCTCCATCGACAAGGTGGTATCTGTCTTCTACACCGTGGTCACCCCTTTGCTAAATCCCCTCATTTACACCTTGAGGAATGAGGAGGTAAAAAGTGCCATAAAGCATCTCAGACAGAAACAGGTTTTCTCATAAAGTCAGGTACGTGATGGACTTGGAATTGTAAATGTAATTAGGGCCGAATCTTTAATGAGACAGTGAGAGCAAAAACTAAAATCAAAAGATAAGATGGGGGATCCCTGGGTGGCGCAGCGGGTTAGTGCCCGCCTTTGGCCCAGGGCGCGATCCTGGAGACCCAGGATCGAATCCCACATCGGGCTCTCGGTGCATGGAGCCTGCTTCTCCCTCTGCCTGTGTCTCTGCCTCTCTCTCTCTCTCTCTCTCTCTGTGACTATCATAAATAAATAAAAATTAAAAAAAAAAAAAAGATAAGATGGCCCGGAGCAGGGCAGACTTCTGTATTACAGAGAGGGACTGATGGGGTGGTGCAGTCCATTATGCACCTGCCTTTGGTTTGGGTCATGATCCTGGGGTCCCGGGATGGAGCCCCAGGTTGGTCTCCCTGCTCCGCGGGGAGCCTGCTTCTCCTCCCTCTGCCTGCCCACCCCCTGTTCATGCTCACTCTCCCTCTCTCTCTATCTCAAATGAATAAACAAAATCTTAAAAAAAAAACAAAGACTTATTAACTATTACTTCATATAAAGAAAAAGATCATGGTGGAACATAAAGTAAAAAGAATCTGGAAAACTTTTAAGAAGGCTCTGGTTTCACTAGGAAAAGAACACAGTTTGGGGCATGGACTCAGTTTTAGGAACAGGTACAGTTGTGAGAGAACATATTTTCTTGATTTGTGGATTCTGTGAGTTATTGCCTCTGGGAAGCTATATATTGCACTTCTGTTTTATAAATTATAGTGGTTTCAATCTTGCTTTCAAATAGATTTTCAAGGTGTTTATTTAAGCCATCACTGATTTATATTGAATTAAGCTGTGACTTTGAAAGTGATTCATTATTCCTGGATTTGTTTTGTATTTTTCATAGTACTTTAATAAAATCAAGGTGAAAATGTATAAAATACATGTTTTAAAATAAAATTTATTGAGGTAAAATTTAATTACATAAAATGCATGCATTTTAATTGGATGGGTGGAGAGATTTTGACAAAGGTATATATACATCCACATAACATATACATCTCTCCAGTCAAGATATAGAACATTTACAGCACCCCTGAAAGTTCTTCAGTCCCTTCCCAGACAATCCCTCTATCTCCACCCAAGCATCTAAGGGTCTGATTTTTGTCACTATGAGTTAGATTTACCTTTCCTAGAGCTTCATGGACATTGAATCATACAGTATGAACTTTTCTGTGCCTGCTTCTTTTGCTCTGCCTGCTGTTGCTGAGATTAAACTATGTCTTTAGTGGGTATTAGTAGTTTCTTGTTATTGTTGAGTCATACCTCATTGTATGGGTATACGGCAATCGTTTATTCAGTCATTTACTGATGGGCATTTGGGTGTTTTCAGCTTTTGACAGTTATGAATCAAGTAGATATAAGTGCTTACTTACAGGTTATTTTGGCCACATGTCTTCATTTCTCCTGGGTAAGTATCTAGGAGTAGAATTATTGGATCACATAGTAAGTGCATGTTTAGCTTATAATGGACTACAAGGCTGTTCCAAAGTGATTGTATGATTTTTTACAATTTATTTATTTATTTGCAAACTTTATTGCCCCTGTGGGGCTCAAACTCATGACCCCGAGATCAAGAGTCTCATTTTCCACTGACTGAACCAGCCGGGCACCCGTAAAGTGGTTGTATGATTTTATACTCTCCTCAGAAGTATAAGAGTTTAACATCCAATAATTGCTATTGTCAGTATTTAATTTTAGGCATTCTAAGTGCATTTGTGGTGTACTCTTCATTTCCCCAATGACTGATGATGCTGAGAATCTTTTAATTTGCTTATTATCCTTTGTGCTGTGTTGTGTCTATTCAAACATTTTGCTCATTTATTATTTTAATGTTTTGTCTTCTTGTCATTGTAGGAGTGAGTATACAACAGTTTTCTTTGTGTATTCTGGATACAAGACCTTTGTTGGATATACGTCTTGGCAATATTTTTCTCACACTGTGGTGTGCAGTTTTATTTTTTGAATGATATATTTTGAAGAGCAGAAATTTATATTTTGATTCAACCTTACTTATCAATCTTTTACTAATAAGATTGATGCCTTTTGTGTCCTAAGAAACCGTCACCTACTCTGAAGTCTCAAAGATTTTCTCCTGTCTTCATTCAGAAATTTTACAGTTCAGCTTTAAATTTTAGGTTTGTACCCACCATTTGCTTTGACGTGGATGGAACTGGAGGGTATTATGCTGAGTGAAGTAAGTCAGTTGGAGAAGGACAAACATTACATGGTCTCACTCATACGTGGGATATAAAAAATAGTGACAGGGATTATAGGGGAAAGGAGAGAAAATGAGTGGGAAAAATTAGAGAGGGAGACAAACTATGAGAGACTCCTAACTCTGGTAAATGAACAAGGGGTAGTAGGAGGGAGGTGGGCGGGGTGATGGGGTGACTGGGTGTCAGGCACTGAGGGGATGAGCACTGGATGTTATACTATATGTTGGCAAATCAAAATCCAATAAAAATATACAAAAAAAAATCAAAACAATATAAAAGTTATAATCTCAAAAAAAATAAATTTAGGTTTGTGATCCATTTTAAGTTTACTTTGACATATAGTGTGAGATAAGGGTTGAGATTAATTTTTCCCATCAACCTAGATGATCCAGTACCATTTAAAAAGACTTTCTTCCTCATTGTGTTATCTTGGCACCTTTTTGAAAGTCAGGTTGGCCCTTAAGAGGATGTGAAAGTGTTCTTTTCACCTCTTCAGTGTCATCTCTCACCATTGTCGGCCTTATGATCTAAGCTGTAACCCCACTGCTCTTTCACTGCTTGGACCAAGCCAGAGTCTTCTCCAACAACTGCCATTTCCTTTGCCTAGAACACTGTCTTTTCTCACGTGTGGCTCGTTTTCATTTGTCAGATCTCAGCTGCAATGTCATTTGGTCGGAGAGACCCTTCTTGACTACCTACTCTGAAGACTGTCTTTTCTAAAACTCTCATTCAGCGTTCAATGTGTTTTGTCCACAGGATTTGTTATGATTTATAATTAAAATGCATTTGTTTATATTTTGTTTACTATTTTCACTAGACTTTAAACGACATAAAGGAGGGACTATATGTCTTATTTGTGACTGTAAACCGAATCCCTAGCACATAATAGATGCTTGGTCAATATTTGTCAAATGAATGAATACTAAGGTATCCCCACTTCATTGCTCTGATGGCAGATTTTTCCTGGATACCTGAGGAAACCAATAACTTCAATGACTCCAAGTCTTCTTTCTACATCACTGAAGTCATAAGCAAACCCACTTGGTCTGATTCGCCGGTGTTTTGCTGAGCAATTTAGGCAAGCATCTGAGTGAATGGTGTAATCAAGTGCTGCCCAGCAATCTGAAGGTTTTGTTTAAACTTTAGTTATCACCCTAAGACGAAAAGCAGGGGGAGGAGGCATGGTGTAATGAAAGTAGCATGACTTTGTGTTGATACACTCGGCTTCATATCCTGCTTCCATCGTTTCCCAGCTGGGTGACCTTGGACATACCATTTGCTCTCTTTGAGCTTTAGTTTCATCACTGTAAGCAAGCACAGTACCTACCTCACAAGTTGCTGTGAGGACGGAGTAATGCCGAGTGCCTGCAACAATTTCCGGCTTATGGGAGACACTAAACGTCATAGCTATGCCACAATTGTCAGATATTAGACCAGAAGACAATTTTATAAGTCATATAAGCTGACAAAATGTCAGGTAACTTATTCTTTACAAGGCTTTTCTTCGATTTGGAGCACCAGGCCCCAAGAGCTTAGACATTGTCATTTTTTACCTTTCCCCTCCAACCTTCCCATTAACTTGTTCAAGGCATTCTTCATGTCTTCATTCCTAAGAGTATAGATGATGGGGTTCAGCAGGGGGGTAACGGCCGTGAAAAACACAGACACCACCTTGTCTTCCGGGAGGCTGGTGGATGGGCGGGAATAGATGAAGATGCAATGTCCCAGGAACAGTGTGACGACGGTGAGGTGGGCCGCACAGGTGGATAAGGCCTTGCGCCTGCCTTCGGAGATCTGCTGCCGCAGGCTCACCAGGATGACCGCGTAGGACACCACGAGGACCACGAAACACACCACGGAGATCAGGCCGCTGTTGGAGACGATGAGGATTTCAATGATGTGGGTATCCGTGCAGGCCAGTTTGATCACCTGAGGCACATCGCAGAAGAAGCTGTCAATCTCATCAGGACCACAGTAGGGCAGCGTGATGGTGAGGGAGGTCAGCGATATGGAGTGGATTGTCCCCCCCACCCACAGGGCTACAGCCAGCAGCACACACACTCTCCAGCTCATCACCGTCAGGTACTGCAGGGGCTTGCAAATGGCCACATACCGGTCGTAGGCCATGACGGTGAGCAGAAAGATCTCGGTGCAGGCGAAGAGGTGCAGGAAAAACATCTGAGTGACGCAGCCGTCAAAGGAGATAAGCTTCTCTTCTGCCCATGTGTCTACCAGCATCTTGGGGACAGTGACAGTGGAGTGGCACACATCGATAAAAGACAGGTTACTGAGGAAGAAATACATGGGGGTATGAAGCCGGCGGTCGTAGATAATAGTTATGACAATGAGGATGTTCCCAGCCAGTGTCAGGACGTAGAAAGTGAGGAACATGGCAAACACAGCCATCTGCACCCTCTGATCTACAGATAAGCCTCTAAGCCGAATGTGTGTCACTAAGGTGGTTTGATTGAGTAGGTCCCCCGCTTCCATGCTCTTTGCTGGACACTCTGTCAAGAATTAGGAAAAAATATCAATCATTTGATTAATTAATAAGAAATTAGTTGTAATTTCTTCTGTGTTTGACTTTTTCTTCCATCTTGAATTTATGGTCCAGTAAATTATTATTTTTTTTTATTTTTTTTATTTTCTTATTTTTTTTTTAAGATTTTATTTATTTATTCATGAGAGAGACACAGAGAGAGACAGAGACCCAGGCAGGGGGAGAAGCAGGCTTCCTGCGGGGAGCCGGATGCAGGACTCGATCCTGGATCCTGGGATCACAGCCTGAGTCGAAGGCAGACGCTCAGCTGCTGAGCCACCCAGGTGTTCCTATTGGATGAGCTTTAACAAATGTCTACACCCATGTCACCAGCAGCACAAGGGGGAAAACACCATCACCGTGAAATGTCCCAGTGTGCCTCCCAGGCCCCAGGCCACCACCGATCTGATTCATATCACTATAGATTCATTCATTTTACCTTCATTGCATCTGATATAAATGGGATCATAGAGTAAGAGCTTTCTTAAAAAAATTTATTTATTTTATGTTTTGGGGTGCAGGGCAGAGGGAGAGGGAGAGAAAGAATCCCAAGCAGGCTCCACATCCTGGGGGGGTTCCTATGCAAAACTTGATCTTACAACCCCGAGGTCGTGACCAGAGCCAAAACCAAGAGTCAGACACTCGACCGACTGAGCCACACCCATGTTTTCCCCCATTTGCTTCCAGTAAAATCCTCATTCAGCATATTAAATCATGCTGGACACATAGTAGGCACCACACACACACATTTTTTGAAATAATAGTGCAGAGAACCATGATTCACGAAGAGATGGAAAACAACCCTGGAGAGGGGCCTGTTTATATTTAGTTGTACATCTTTAGCAGAGAAGAAACGAAGATTTTTCTGCCCCAAGAGAGTAAAGTGTCCAAAGTCATACAAACCCCGGTCTTGAGCACAGTTTTCTTTATGGCCTGCTGACTGCATTTTCACTTGGCCATATCCGTGCCCCTCTGCGGCCTCTGCTGTGCCCCCTGTAATGGTGATGACCTGGTTTGCAGCTGGCAGAGGCTTTTCACCAAGCTGCTGGACAAGGGGTGTGTGGCTGGGATGTTTTTGGAACATTTCTTTAGAGGAGGCTGGATAAAACCCTGGAAGCCTTGGAAAATCTGGAGAGGGGCTGGGGGAGGCTGGCTTCTGCTCCCCCCAAGGTGAGGGTGGACTTGCTCACTCTGCAGCTGCAGATCAGGGCCCGGGCCTACGAGCTCCCTGTGCAACTAGGTTATCCTCAGCTTGTCATAAAGTCCAGTTCTGTTGTCTCAGCCCCAAGTCGAACAACAGTGGTTATTTTCTTTTAAATTAGCTTCTCTTGGGGCAGCCTGGGTGGCTCAGTGGTTTAAGCATCTGCCTTCAGCCCAGGGCATGATCCTGGAGTCCCATGTCGGGCTCCCTGCACGGAGCCTGCTTCTCCCTCTGCCTGTGTCTCTGCCTCTCTCTCTCTCTATCATGAATAAATAAAATAAAATATTAAAAAAAAATAAATTAGCTTCTCTTGGAGGCACCTGGGTGGCTCAATGGTTGCTCGTCTGCCTTTGGCTCAGGTTGTGACCCTGGGGTCCTGGGATCGAGTCCTGCATGGGGCTCCCTGCATGAAATCTGCTTCTCCCTCTGCCTGTGTCTCTGCCTCTGTCTCTGTGTGTCTCTCATGAATTAATAAATAAAATCTTAAAAAAATAAATCAGCTTTTATTTTACCCAGACCTCACTATTTAAAAAAATTAAAAAAATTTTTTAATCACCCTATACTTACTCATTACAATAAATGCACTCCTCAGTCTTCACCATCTATTTCTTCCACCTCCCCTCAACCTTCCATCTGGTGACCATCAGTTCGTGCTCTATAGTCACGTCTGTTTCTTGGTTTGTCTCCCTTGCTTCCTTTTCTACCCCCTTTGCTCGTTTGTTTTGCGGCTTAAATTCCACATAGGAATGAAATCATATGGCAACTGTCTTTCTCTGACTGACTGATTTTGCTTAGCAAGGTACTCTCTGGCTCCATCCGTGTTGTTGCAAATGGCAAGATTTCATTCTTTTCCATGGCTGAATAATCTCTCTCTCTCTCTGTATCACTTTGTCTTTGTCCACCCATCAGTCATTTGGACACTTGGGCTGCATCCGTACCTTGGCTGTTGTAAACAACACTACAGTAAACACAGGGCTGCTTGCATTCCTTTGATTGAGTGTTTTTGTATTCTTTGGGGAAATGCCCAGTAGTGTAATTACTGGATCATGGGGTAGTCCTATTTTTAATATTTTGGGGGGAACTCCATGCTGTTTTCCACAGTGGCTGTACTGGTTTGCAATCCCATCAACAGGGCAAGAGGGTTCTCACTATTTTTTTAAATAAGAAATGTATTTATTATATAGAGTCAGAAGACCTTAGCTCCTAAAAGGACCTAAGAATTTTCCTGATCTATTTTTTTTCTTTCATTTCGCAAAGTAAAAGAAATGAGGCACAGAGAGGTAAAGCAACTGGCCCAAGGTCACAGAGAATTGGAGGCATAGTTCTGTGTGGAGCTCAGGCCTCCTGCCTCCTGGCCCAGGCTCTCTCTGCCAGAAGCATTTACGACCTGACTCACTCTGACCTGCATCATCTATGTGATGGTTGGCATAATTAGGGCGCTAAGTGGAATGTGTCTTGATGACCTGCCTCTTCCTCTGCTAAGTGCCCCTGGCCAGCTTGGTTAGGCATCTGTGGGGAGTCTCTCTTCTCTTGTTCGTCTTCATGCTGCTGCCTTGATACACAGCCTTCCAGGGGTGCCCACCCTTGCAAGCCGCCCCCCTGATTCCCTGGGCCCTTTCATCCGGTGCTACCCTCTTCCTATCACTGATCCCTACTGGTGCTTTACCTCACTCCTCAAGGTCAGGCTCTCCGCCAGACAAATGAATCAACTCCACATTGCTTATGAAAAAAGATCACAGAACTCCTTCTCTTCTGCTCCTAGTTATTTCTTTCTTTTCCAATATTTCCTATTACTCTTCATGCTGGTCTTCTGCAGACAGTGGCCCTTTTTATAGTGCGTATCAACAGAGGGAAGACTAAGGTAGTGTCAAGTTAGGAAACTAGCAAAGTAGAGCCATGGGAAAAGAAAGTGTTTCTGGGGCAGAAGTCTTTCTGGTAACATTTAAATGAAACTCAAGGTGTCTAAAGCTTAGATTAATATTTATTATAATATCTTACTGTAGTTATGGATTGACTTTACAATTTACAATTTTTTCTTAGAGTGTTAACTTAAAGCTTCTGCTCCAGAAAGCTATTTTATTTTTAAAAAAGATTTATTTATTTAATTTTACAGAGAGAGAGAGAGAAAATGAGAGTGCGTGAGAGACTGGGGAGGGGCAGTGGGAGGAAAGAGAGAATCTCAGGGAGGCTCCACACCCCGTGCAGAGCCTGATGTGGGGCTCGATTCCACGACCCTGAGATCATGACCTGAGCTGAAACCAAGAGTTAGATGCTTAACTGACTGAGCCACTCAGTGACCCCAAGAAGCTATTTTAAGTCTTGAATGATTTACATCTGTTATCTTTTTAATTTACTAAGTTCCAAAAGAATGTTGTAAAATTGAAAACCGAAGAACTGAGTGAGAGGCAGGGGTGCCTGGGTGGCTCAGTTGGTTAGGTGTCTGCCTTTGGCTCAGCTCATGATTCCAGGGTCCTGGGATCAGCCCCGAGTCAGGCTCCTTGCTCAGTGGGGAGCCTCTTTCTCCCTCTCTCACTGCCCTTCCCCTCTACTTGTGTGCTCTTTCTATCTCATATAAATAAATAAATAAATAAATTTAAAAAAGAATAGAGTCAAGGGCTTAATTTAAAACAGTCAGGAATATATATATATATATATATACTTTTTTTTTTTTTTTTAAAGGGACGCCTGGGTGGCTCAGTGGTTGAGCGTCTGCCTTTGGCTCAGGGCATGATCCTGGAGACCCGGGATCAAGTCCCACATCGGGCTTCCTGCATGGAGCCTGCTTTTCCATCTGTCTATGTCTCTGCCTCTCTCTCCCTCTGTTTCTCATGAATAAATTTAAAAATATATTAAAAAAAACAAAGGAGAATTTCACCCTGACACAGAGGTAAGGATGTGCAGACAGAGCACTAAGTCAGAAATGAAGACTTCTGTTGCATCAACATCACTTCTTTTTTTCTATTTCTTTGGAGCTGCAGGAAAAAAATGCTTTGAAAAATTAAGATGTGCCAAATTGCAGTAGAAATTTCTTGTCAGTGTATGCTGAGAATATGGTGCACAAAATAGAAACTCTAATGTCTATTGCATACGTTTCAGAAAAATGGGGGAAAATAATTAAGAGCAAAAATAGCATGAAACAAAAATGTCTTAAAACTTACCCTGGGTTGTTTCTGATGCTCCCAGCACCTCCAAAGAGAACTGAATTGTCACGATCTTGGAGTTTCAATGTCAAGTTTCAATATAGAATCATTTTCCAGTGGAAATAACAAATTGGACAAATTTAAAGTTGGGCAAATCAAATAATCCTGTTTACCTCGATTTTTCCATAAGGATGACCAGAGCCCTCAAAGTTCCCTCGGATCTTGTTTAGTTTTTGGTGATAAGTCAGTAAGTATATTTGGTGATATTTTACCAGGAGAACTTCAGGATTTCTGCAAAATATTATACTTTAGCACTTATATTATTATCATATTTTTCAGTATGTAGAGCATGTAACTCTGCCCTAAGATTTTCTAGGATTGGTTTCCAGTCAACTGAAGAGGTGGTATAAGAATGGTATATCTTTTGCCCTTTTTCAGATGATACTGGTAGCAGATTGATCAAAAGTCGCTACCAACCACTTCTGCAGGCCATGCTAGTTTACCAGAAGACTTCTACACAAACTTGACCTAATTTTTCAGAGCCAGTGTGACGGAGGCATTCTGTTTCTTTGGCAGTACACTCTTTAGGTCCAAGTTTTATATTGCTAGCTTCAGGTGGATTACTCCACCAAGTACTGAAAGGAAATATGTACAGAAAGAAAGCAGCTGGGGCTGGAGCTGCAGTGTTGGTGTTTTTTTTTACCTGAATTATATAGGTTTTATGTCCTTGGGACTTTATAAGCAATGACATCAGCTTGCTCTAGTCACTATTAGAAAAAGTTAATTCTGTGGGGACTAAAGTTACGGACCTTGAAATTGTCACTAGGGGAATTGAATAGGAAAGCAGGGCTTCCACATCTGGACCTTTAGGATGTGTTTATACACGATTAAATGAACTACTATTTAGATTGTGTACTATGTACTAAGTATTAGGTGAGGGGCTTTCATGTTTTCTTATTTAATCCATATAAAAACACAGAGATGAGGGACGGGCCATGGAATGATTTTAATCAGCTCTCTGCCAGAGATGTCAAGTGTTTGGACATCAGAGTCAGGTCGTCTGAGTGCAAATTCCAACATCCTAGATGTGTAAGTTTGGGCAATTTATTTAGCGTCTCTGGGCCTTAGCTTCTCAACCATAAAACAAATAACAATGGTAATTTAAAAAAATTTTTTTTTCTTAAAACTCTTGAAATCTTTGCAAAGCACATGGCTCTTGGTAAATATGTTGCCTAAGTTAATACTGTTTTATAATATGCAATTCAAACAATCAAAAAAGCCACCACCAAGTAACAGCCAACTAGTGCTGTTAGTAGCCAATAATCACTAGTGAAAATTTAGAACTTTTTGCTCTAATTACCTTTTGCTTTCTCTATTTAGATATAAGAGTTTGGTAGTTTAAGTTGGTGAAAGAATAATCCACAGGAGAAGAATACAGATCATATTTTGAGGGTTTTTAAAAAAAATTGTGTATTTAGGTTATCTCTACACCCAACAGGTGCTTGAACTCATGACCCTGAGATCAAGAACCAAATACTTCCCCACTGAGCCAATCAGGCACCCCTATACTTTGAGTTTAATTTCAACATTGAATAGTTTTGTGGGATGGTTAGGATATATAAAATCAAGTGTGTAGAGTTAGAAGTAAGCCTTATAGCTGACTCAATGCAACAGTGTATAGAAGAGAAGATGGTAATGGGGAAAGTGTCAGAAATTACCAAAATTCTTTCTCTTCAGGCTTGGGCTCCTTTCCCCCAGTTTTCTTGTTGAATGTGTTACCGTTGATCAGAGGCCAGACTTAACTGCACTGAAAAACTCAGAGCTTCCAGCACTTACAGATACTGCTACTTGATCAATGTGGGTCTTACATTACACTGTCACTTTGGCGATTAAGGTATCCATTAGGAAGAGGGATACACTGACTGGACTCATTCTCAAGTATTTTTGGAATTGAGATACTTTGTCATAGGTATAATATACCAAGGATGATATAGAAAATGATGTTCAATTGATTATAGGCAATCATTACCATCACTGTCACTGATAATATGCAAGACTGAGAGATTAATATTTGATCTAACATACAGTTTCTGTATTTCCCCCTTCTTCTCAAAAGCCCTCTTTCGCTGGCCTACTACTTTCCTCTTTGTATACAGATTGTCCCTTAAATGTTCCACTCAGGCTTTTCCTCCTTGGAAGTCCCTCATGCTCTAAAATTGTGTGTTCCCATTTCCTCTGCAGAGCAAATGAGAACAATTATTTACATTGACTTTGCACTTTAGAGCTTGCAAAGCTCTTTCACACTCATTAATTTATTTGATCTTTATAATATCCCAGTGAGGAGCATTATAGAAAAACTGGACTTGGCATGAAGTGATTTTTCACAGAGCTTGTGTATCAGGTAAGCTCCTGAACCAGGGCTTGAACTCAGGTCTTCTGCTGCTGATTCTGATACTTTATCCCTTCACTTGGATGCTGTACTTCATAGAGGAGTTGCTTGTTGAATCACAGAAAATTTTCACTGATGTCAGGGAGAGATAAATTTTTGGTATTTTTAAAACTATTATTTATTTATTTATGAGAGAGAGAGGGAGAGACCATGAGCGGGGGAGAGGGGCAGAAGGAGAGGGACTAGCAGACTCCCCACTGAACAGCCCCCATACAGGGCTTGATGTGGGGCTCTGTCCCAGGACCTGAGATGAAGTCAGATGCTTAACCCACCGAGCCACCCAGGCACCCCACTCTTTGGCGTATTTTGATCCTCCTGATTGACTCCTTCTTCCCATTCCATTCTCTCCATTCCAAAAGATCAAAGTGCTACACTCCTTACTTGTGAAAGGTCACTGACTCTGCTAAAAGCAATCAATACACAGTCAATAATCTAAGGTGTGTGCAATAATCATGCTTATTGCCATAGGAGATGAAGAGATCCACAAGAATAATGATTTGTTCCTATGCGGTATTTATAATACGGTGAATTAAGGTGACTTCTATTTTAGGAATTTAAGGAAACTCACTGAAAACTTTGAAGTGATGCCAGTGAATGAAATCAGATTTAATGACGTGAAGCGGCCTTCTGTCCCAGCCTTCACACTCAGAACTTGCACGCTCCTAGCAAGACCCTCATTCTGCCCCTTGCACAACTGTGCAAAAATCAGACTCTGAGAGGAAGCTCCCATTACATCTCATCACCTACTCACCTTCTCTCGAAAGAGACCAGCCAGTCTAATCTTAGCAATCCCTGTCCGCCTATTCATCTCAGTTCACAACATTTTGGAACCTTCTGTTCAGCTCTACAGACCCTTATCTCTCTAAGATTTGGTTCTTTTCTGAGTCAAGCTCTTACCCTTCTCTGACCCTGCAAACTCTTCAGTCTGCCCTCTGGTTAGCATTTTGCAAGTAGAATCCTCAACCTCTTGTTTGTACATTACCTTTACATTCCTGCTCCAAGGGGCTGTCTCCTGCAACCTTTCTTCTCTCTCTCTCTCTCTCTCTCTCTCCCTCCCTCTCTCTCTTTTAAAGTAGGCTCCGTGCCCAGTGTGGAGCACAATGTGGGTCTCAAACTCACGACCTGAGATCCAGACCCGAGCTGAGATCAAGAGTCAGATGCCTAACTGACTGAGCCACCCAGCCACCCCTTCTCCAGCCTTCTGAAGTAGTGCAGGTTTTTTCTTCGATGCCAGGCCTCAAGTTTTAGTAGGTACCCCTCCTTTTATTTATTCATTTTTTACAATTTCTGATTCAGATCATATTTCTTTCCTCCTTTGCAATTATCCCTATCCTTGGAAGAAAATTCAGACAATTCCACCCATAACTCTTATTGTGTCCTCAACTGCCCTCTTGGCCATTCCCTCGTCTTCCTAAAGATGTTGGCATTTGTCATCATCCACGGAGATGGTCTATATGACACTCTTATCTCAGTTCTTTGATCTGTTCTCCACCTCACCTCAACCACACAGCAGTATAGATGGGCTCGCCTTGAAGTTGGGACCACTATCTCAGGTGGGCGATTTTACTACATTTTCCACATTCAGGTTACTTTTTTTTTTTTTTTTTTACTCAATGATGACTATTTTACATTCTTTACTCAAATCTTTAATAACTTCATCCACTTTTTAAATCTGAGCTGAAGACTTGCTTATTATTTTAGTGAGAAATAGAAGTAAGCAGAAGAGAACTGTCACACCATCCACTGATTTGCATCTGAGCTTGTAGAGTCTGCCTACGCCTCTAAGGGATACCCTGCTACCGACGAGCCCTCCACTTGTACCTTGCATGCCACCGTTCCTGCGTCTCCCGGGCTTTGCTCCTGCGATGCTCTGTCTCTGGCATCATCACATTTCCGTCACTGCTGAATCATTCCCGACAGCACAGACATGCACTAATGACTCCAGGACTGAGAAACCCTGCCTCCACTCCATGTGTTTCTCCAACCATCACCTGATTTCTCTGTTCATTACAACAAAATTCTTCAGAAGCATATCCTATGTTCATTTGCTCCACTCCATCCCTTATCATTTCTTTATTGAACCTATAGCAATCTGTCTTTGTGCCTCAACCACTCCACTAAAATTGTTTTTATGAAGGTCACCAGTGACATTTATATGCCACATTCAACAGGCAGCTCTAGGTCCTTGTCTCATTGAACCTTTCAGCATCATGTAACATAGGCAATTACTTTCTCCTTTTCCAGGGAAGACACCACTCTCTCCTGTTAATTTCTCCAACCGTCCTGGTTGCTCCTTCTTTTTTATTTTTATTTTTTTAAAGATTATATTTATTTGAGAGATAGAGCATGAGTGAGGGGAGACACAGAGGAAAAGGGAGAAGTAGACTCCTGCTGAGTGTGGAACCTGACATGGGGCTCCATCCCAGGACCCTGAGATTGTAACCTGAGGCAGTCAGATGTTCAACTGACTGAGCCACCCAGATGCCCCTGGTTGCTCCTGCTAGATCTCCTTTGCTGGGCCCCTTTCCTTTCTGACCTGTATATAAAGTGCCCCAGCACTCAGTCCTTGGGCTTTTGCTTTTCTCTGATTATGCGTTCTAAGTGACCTCAGTTAAGTTTATTGTTTTAATCCCATCTTTATCCTGACAAGTCAAATTTTTATGTGTACCCTCAACTTCTCTGAGCTATAATTTTATATACCCAGTGGTCCACTGGTTTTTTTAAAAAGTTGTATTTATTTAATCTCTATGTCCAACATGGGGCTTGAACTCATGACCTCAAGATCAAGAGTCACATACTTTTCTGACTGTGCAAGCGAGCTGCCCTATCTACTGGGATTTTTAATGTGTGTCCCAAATTAAAAGAAAAACCCACAAAAAAACAAAACTCTTAATTTTATGCTATTCCAAAGTGATACAGTCATTATCTTCTTCATCTTAAGTAACTTGGTATTACCTTTCGCCTAATTGCTAAAGCATGAAACTTTGAATATGTTCTTGTATCTCTTTCTCATCTTCCACATGCACCCATTCATGAGCAAATACAGATGTCTTCTGCTTTCCAAATATGTTCTGAACCTCAAGCTACTCAGCCATAGTCTAAGACACCATTATTTCTCTCTGGAACTACTACAATAGCCTCTTAATCTATGTCCTTTTCCATTCTTGCCCTACAACTCGTTCTTCATTCAGCACCCATATTCATTCTTTAAAAACACTTCTGTCTTTGGCTTAAAATCCTCTTTCCATCACAATGGAAGTAAAATCAAGTCTTTGCTTATTTTAGAAGACTCCCCTTATTACTATTTGTATATTATGTATGTTTTCTCTCTAAGGTCATTACTTCGTCCCATCCTTCTTTCACGCTATCTCAACTGTAGCTCCACTGGTTTCCCTAGTGTTCTTTGAACACATCAAACATCTTTTCTTATGGCCTTTGCATTAACTATTCTTTTGGCCTGGAATACCTTTCCACATATGTACACGGCTCTCTGCTTCATTTTCTTTAGGCTATTGATAAAAAAAATCACCTCTTAAGAGAGGACTGCTTTGATGACATTGCCAACAAGGAGTACTCTCCAAATCCTAATTCCACCATCAACAACCTCAAGCTAATGACCACCAAACAAAACTGGGTTTATTGACTCCTTGCAATGAGAGAGACCATGGATCATAGGTAACATAAGGAGTCTCAGTAAGAGGACTTACTATAGGATTTGGACTTATGTTAGGTGATAATGGGAAAAATCCAAGGAAGCAGGGCTTTTCTCTGGAATGAATGCTCTCAGGGAGTGGGAGTAATTCTGTAATTGGATGTTTTGATAATTCTCATCTAGAGAGCCAGAGGAATGGAAAAAATCTAAAGTTTTAATTATTTGAAAATCAGCAGTTATTCATATAGTCAAGGTAGAGGAATATTTGGTTATTTTTGTGGTTTGGACATATTTTCATCTTTGTCTGTGTTCAGACATGATTGTGGAATGGTCTTGTTTTTATCTTGTTCCATTATGGTGCAGAGTGGCCTCACCAGCTATTGATGTCTTGGAAAACTGCTTATGTTTAACAGGAAACCACTATGGCTTAACTATGAGTGCTGGACTAGTTCCTAGCCATGTTAAGAGGTTGTTGCTTTGTCTATCTAGAAGTTATCCAGAAAATATTTTCTATAGTTGGACTAGAATTCATCTCCCTTGTTCCTTCTGTTGAATACCAAGTTGTTGAATATTTTGACATGACAATGTATTTGCAGCAGCATTTAAGAGTATAGACGGTATGCAATGGTTAATGGAAACACAAGCAATTACCAAGAAGGAAATGGTTATTGGTCCTTGTAATAAATCTTGAAGACAGAAGCTTAGCTGCTCAAACTCAGGCAATGAGAACAGAACCCAAAGTCCAGCTGGTCTTTTCCAGAGAACCAGTGGCTTTTCCTTTTAACACAGTCACAAATTATTTTACTTCACTTGTACTATTTATGTAGATGCATTGGGAAGTGTTTGCTATAGTATAAAAATTTCCTTGCCTAGCTAAGAAGAAATTGAGTTGTGTGCTTATGCATGAAAACTCTGGCTAATGAATATAAATTGAAACTGCTTTTCGGGCTTCCAGAACATAAGTTGTGTTTTCATAAACAGTATTGATTTAGAGGTGCACAGACTCTATTGAGAATATAAATATTAGTTAACTCAACAGGAACAAGACAGTCATTGGTCTCATCTTATGGTAGGAAGATTTTTAAAACTGGAGTTAAACAGTTCTTGCAAAGTAGGCTGGAGGGTCTCTGAAGAAAACAAACCAAGTATTGCAGCAAAGTAGCCCCAATATTAGTTTCCATATCAGTTGATTTGGGTTCTGTTGTTGTAATGACCTTAGAAGAAGAATTTTGTTGACATAATATCAAAATCCAATTTTACAGGACTGAAATTTGAGATTAATTTTGTGAGAAAAACTTAAGTACCAGAGCAGATACGTAGAAGGAAATTTACTTTTTAAAGTGTCTAAAGGCATAGTTTGTGCATTTTTGTCAGTAGGATTGGGATTTGGGATTACAAATCTGACGATCTGTTGAATAAGAGTGGGAGCTATGTTCTAAACAAACACACCAGAGAATCTATTTGTTTTTCCAAAGTGGTAAAAGACCATCTCCTATGAAGATAGGAGAGACCATCTTGAAAAACCTTTTAGTCAGCTAATAGAGAGCATTAGAATCCAATAATGAGCAAGACTAGTGGTAGATCAAGGGAAAGAAAAAGAGTGAAGAGTCAGAAATTAATCTGATTTTTCTGTCTTTGGTGGAAGCTGTTTACTTCTGTCTTGTTCCCTAATTTTGGGAAGCAGCTATTCACTTCTGCAGTCATCAGCTTCTGGAGAATCTATAAGAATCCTCAACCTGAGGTCAACCAATAGAATGGATTTCCAGGATCATGAGAAATGGGTGAGTTTTTTAGTTAGGAAGCTTGACTCCAAGCTTCAACACTTTAAGGTTTTATTATTGTGTTGGTTAATATTCTCTGTCAAGGGTTTTTCACGTTAGCTATGGGCTAGTTTTCTCTGACATCTTTTCCAGAAAACTGTATCTCCAGATTTCAGATCATGTAGTGAGTGTTTTGGAAATGCAGCTTGAACCTATTGAATGAATATTTTGTGGTATTTAGTCACATGAATCTGAAACAGGGTAAAATCTAGGTGTAGGAGTAAGATTTTCATTGGGGAATATAAAAAATAGTGAAAAGGAATAAAGGGGAAAGGAGAAAAAATGAGTGGGAAATATCAGAAAGAGGGACAGAACATGAAAGACTCCTAACTCTGGGAAACAAACTAGGGGTGGTGGAAGGGGAGGTGGGCGGCGGGTGAGGGTGACTGGGTGACGGGCACTGAGGGGGGCACTGGACGGGATGAGCACTGGGTGTTATTCTATATGTTGGCAAATTGAACACCAATAAAAAATAAATTTGTAAGTGAAAAAAAAGATGGATAAAGAAGCTGTGGTATATCTATACAATGGAATATTACTCAGCCATTAGAATTTTTTTTTAAGATTTTATTTATTCATGAGAGACACAGAGAGAGAGAGACAGAGACACAGGCAGAGGGAGACGCAGGCTCCATGCAGGGAGCCTGACGTGGGACTTGATCCCGGGTCTCCAGGATCACGCCCTGGGCTGAAGGCAACGTTAAACCGCTGAGCCACCCGGGCTGCCCTACTCAGCCATTAGAAATGACAAATACCCACCATTTGCTTCGATGTGGATGGAACTGGAGGGTATTATGCTGAGTGAAGTAAGTCAATCAGAAAAGGACAAACATTATATGGTTTCATTCATTTGGGGACTATAAAAAGTAGTGAAAGGAAATAAAGGGGAAAGGAGAGAAAATGAGTGGGAAATATCAGAGAGGGTGACAGAACATGAGAGACTCCTAACTCTGGGAAACGAACAAGGGGTGGTGGAAGAGGAGGTGGGCAGGGGGTGGGGGTGACTGGGTGATGGGCACTGAGGGGGGCACTTCACGGGATGAGCACTGGGTGATATGCTATATGTTGAAAATTGAACTCCAATAAAAAATACAATGTGGGAAGGTTAAAAAAAAAAAAAGGAGTAAGATTTTCAGACGAATGGAATAGTCTGTTATTAGCTTGGAAGGGGGTGACCTGTAGATCCCAGAGAAGGTAGATCTCCGTGCTGTCAAGGCTAATGGAAGTCCTGTTTTTGAGAGTTATGTGAATTTTAGTTTTAGAATTTCATTGGTTCTCTTTACTTTCCCTGAAGTTTGTAGTTGATAAAGATCATGGAATTTGGAGTTAAAGTTAAAACTCTATAATTTTTTAATAATGCTGCAAGTGAAATATGTGACCCTGTTATTAGAAAAATAAGTTGAAATTTCCCAGATAAGAGAATAGAAAATCAAGCAAATTGTGGCCATAATTGAGGCCATAGCTTTTTGGCAAGGAAAACATCAACTCATCCTGAGAACAAATAACAATAAGTAGAATATAGTCATTGGCCAATGCTAGGCATTTATATAAAATCAATTTGGGGGACGCCTGAGGGGCTCAGTGGTTGAGTGTCTGCCTTTGGCTCAGGTCATGATCTGAGGGTCCTGGGATCAAATCCCACATTGGGCTCCCCTCAGGGAGCTTGCTTCTCCCTCTGTCTATGTGTCTGCCACTCTCTCTGTGTCTCTCATAAATAAATAAAATCTTTAAAAAAAATCAATTTGGAGGTGTTCAAAAGGGAATTTGAGGCCTTGATTTATACCCTGTCCATATACTACCTTGATAATCTTGCCAGAATGATGTCATTGGAATATGGAACATGCATAGGAAACATCTTTGGATATACCTTTAAAGTTATTCCATCATGTTGGTTAGATATCCTTGTCAATTTGTCTGTTATTTTGGATAATATTGTGAAGCAGTTTTGTGAAATGCACTTTTATTATGGCTATCTTCTTATATAATAGCAACATATCTAAAATTTCTTTACTTCTCTGTTCTTTTTTTTTTTTTTTTTACTTCTCTGTTCACTTGATAGAGATTCCTAAAGAGGTCAAGAAAGCTCTTCATTTTAAAATTTTTTTGAGATCAGGGATCCCTGGGTGGCTCAGTGGTTGAGCATCTGCCTTTGGCTCAGGGCCTGATCCTGGAATCCTGGGATCGAGTCCCATATCAGGCTCCCTGCATGGAGTCTGCTTCTCCCTCTGCCTGTGTCTCTGCCTCTTTCTCTGTGTCTCTCATATTTATTATAAATAAATAAAATCTTTTAAAAATTATTTTGAAATCATATACTAACTCAAAATCATCCCTACTAACAATATAAATATTTATTCTTTTATCATTTATTCTCGGGCTGGTCCAGGCAAGGGCAATGAATCTAGTCATCAAAAATGATTTGATTTCTGGGAGAAGTTGATATATAAAGAGGAAATCAAGGCTGAGATAGCATAACCTCCTTTATAATTTTGTTTTCTAAAAACAATATGAAATATTAACAGATAATTTTGGATCAGGATTATCCAAGGGTTATCCACTAGCTCTGTGAAAGTATGGCTAATTTGTTCCCTGATAGCAATAAGCAATCATAGACTTCTCCTTTGGGTGAGGGACGGAGGGTGATGGGGGCTGGTGTTGCATTAATGGATAATGATGTGTAAGGGGAAGAAACAATAGCTCGTAGGAAGTTTGGCTACTAGCTGTGAAATGTTGAATGATTTTTGTCAGTTAGAATTTATATAGTGTGGGGAACCATTAAGTTTAGTATAAATCCTAGAACTAAATTAACTGAAGCTTTTACATTGCTGTCGTAGATTTTAGACAAGCTTTTAGACTCATAGGTCACCTCTTTCTTGGCTATTAGGTCAAAAGAAAGATTGAAATAGATAAAAGACCTCTGACAATTCCCTTGTATTTGAAACAACACCACTTCCAATCACTCCTGTCTATTGTGCTGCATCATGAAGTTTGGAATAGATGAACTGATTGATAGTTCCCATTTCTCAGCTCCAGTTATAGGCCTGATTGACCTAAGGCAACAAGCGCAGTCATTGACCTTTATTGTATTAAGCTTTCCCTGAAACCTACTTCTTTTCCAACCACATTAAGTTTTGTGGGTCAATGAATCCTCCTCAATTTGAGTTGATTTCTGTTTCCTGTAATTGAAACCATCCTGACTGATAAAATATTTGATAAATTTGGACTCACTGACAATTTTATGGTAAGGAATGTATTACAGACAGTGAAAAATAGTGTTACTCTGAGTTTAATTCTGATTGATAAGAAAGAATTTGTTAATGTCATGTGTGGTAGGTAGAATGATCCCCCCAAAGATGTTCATGCTGTAATCAGGGGAATCTGTGAATATGCTATCTTACATGGCCAAAGGGGCTTTGCAGATGTGATTAGGTTATGGACCTGGAGGTGGGAGATTCTCCTGGAATATCTGGGTGGGTCTTGTAATATAATAATAATTATTATTATGTAATATATTATAATAATATAATTACAAGGGCCTTCCTGAGTGAAAGAGGGAGAGGCAAGAGAAGCAGAGTCCAAGAAGGAGATGTGATGACAGAAGCAGAGGTAGGAATGATGAGATTGCTGGTCAGGACCACAAGTCAAGGAATGTAGGCTATGTACATTCTAGAAGCTGGAAAATTCAAGCAAACTTATTTTCTCCTAGAGTCTCCAGAAGGAATGGAGCCTTCTTGACATCTTGACTTTAGCCTCATGAAACCTATTTCAAACTTCTGATCTACAGAACTGTAAGATAATAAATTTCTATTGCTTTAAGCCACTCATTTTAGGGTAATTTGTTATAGCAGCAATCAGAAACTAACACTTATGGAAAGTGTCAGAAACTTAGAAGAGATTATATGTTGAAGGGAAGGGGAAATTCTTCTTCTACCTCCAAGATCTTCTGGCTGGACTAAAAATTAAATTTACATGAGACAGAATAACAGGAGAAAAAAACCAGTTTTATTACAAGTGCATGGAAGCCAAATTATGAAACTGAGACCTAAAGAGATAACCAAAGCAGGAAGTTTTTAGACTTTTTAGACAAAAAGACAATAAATCTGTGAGGAACTAACAGGACATAGAAAACTTTACTTTGGGAGCTTCAATTACTAAGGAATTCTAAACAGAATTTGGGCTGAAGTGATAAATTAGTAAAAAAGAACAAGGGTTGTTTAGGCAGCTTTCTTGGCTCTTAATTTCCTATTTCTGGTGATCAGGGTATTTTTTTCTTTTTACCTCCTGGAACAGGAAGGGTGTCTTTCACATGGGAAGTTTATTTCCTGCTTTCTTGTAGCTTTCTGAGCTAGGTCACAGGTGATTGTGCTGCTGGAGGCCTGGGGAGGATTGAGTAGAAAGAGGTTTTTGTTTTTTGGGTTTTTTTTTTTTATTGTTGTTGTTGTTGTTGTTGTTTTTATCTTTGAAAAATCTTGGAGAATAAGACAGATGTGAGAAGATTAGAATTGGGAAAATATCTCAAAATTCAAAAAAGTTAGGAGTTTTTAACCAGAAAGGTTGACATTAATCCCTTCCGCATATCTATAAATGGATACACTAGATAAAGACTTGTGATATTTAGTAAAGTAGTGACTGCCAGCGAAGAGTAGTGGAGAGGAAGATGCCTGTTTATTGTCAGGGTATGTGCTGCAGCTGAGTTCAAATCTTTGCTTTGTTAGTTACCAGCTTTTTCAAACTACAACAATCTAGAACACTGGCTCTCAAACTGTAGCATGCATTGGAAATCACTTAGAGGACCTATTAAAACACCAAGTTCTAAAAAAACAAAACAAAACAAAAGCCCCCCAAAACCCCCCAAAACACCAAGTTCCAATTTAATAGGTCTAAAGTGGGGTCTGAGAATTTGTATATCTAGCAAGTTCCCAAGTAATGTTCATGCTAGTTTGGGGGCCACACTTTAAGAACAACTGATTCAGAACAATTTTGTTAAAATATAGAATTAAAATTTCAATTTTCCCACAACTTCCAGAAATCTCTTTAGGAAGGTACTTTGGCATAGTTTGCCTTAATTTGGTGGAGTATGTGCATGGTCCACATCAGTTTGTATTGTCATAAGTTAATCTTTCACAGACCAAAGAAAGAGAGAATTTCTGTTGCTCTATCCCCATGAGTTTATTTCTGCTATATTCACAAATTGTGAAATTCTAGTAGAGGGAAATCAGGAGGATGAAGGGTCTGGAAATGAGGCAATGTGAAAAACGATTGCAAGAAGAAGGAATATTGCCTACAAAGAAGAGAAGAATTAGGGATTCAAGAACATTTTAGGTTTCTCTAATGGAAGGGGGGTTAGACAAAGGGTCATAGGATCAGATGTGCCAGGGGCCAGATGGGTAGTATAAATGAATTGGGGGAACTGGGTAGGGCTATGGTTAACCAAAGAGTTAATGCATCTTCCAAAATGGGTAGCTACTATATAGGATAAACTACTGTTGTTGTTTGTTTTTTTTTTTAAGATTTTATTTATTTATTCGTGAAAGACACACACACACAGAGGCAAAGACACAGGTAGAGGGAGAAGCAGGCTCCAAGCAGAGAGCCTGATGTGGAACTCGATCCCAGGACTCTGGGATTACACCCTGGGCAGAAGGCCGACACTAAACCGCCGAGCCACCCAGGGATTCCCAAACTAACTGTAGCATCATCTGCTACATCTTCTGATTTTTCAAAGAGAGTGGAAATCCTGAGTTGCTTGAAGAATTACCCAATTTAAAAATGTTGTTTATTGATTCTAAGCATTAAAAGGTTCACTTTTTTTTTAAATTTTAGAGAGAGGGAGAGAGGGAGTGTGAGCACGTACCCATCATGGGAAAGGAAGAGAGAGAAAGACTCAAGCAGACTCCTCACTGAGTTTGGAGCCTAATGTAGGGCTTAATCCCATGACTTGATATCATGACCTGAGCCAAAATCACGAGTCACATGCTTAACCAACTAAGCCACCCAGGTACTCCATTGATTAAAAACATTTAAAATCCATTATTTGGGGAAAGCAACATAGATATGCAGTTTCAATTTGGCCTCTGGTCCTACAGCTTGCTACCTGGGGTTTAGATTTACTCAGTGATAACTCCAGAAGGCAGACAAGTGATGGAACTATAACAAAGTGCAGAGTAACGGGAATTCAGAGTGGCTTTGGAGTCAAGTGCATCCAGGGTCAACCCCTGACTCCACTATTTACTATCAGTATAGCCTTGAGCAAATTACTTAATGTCTTTCAGTTTTAGTTTCCTCCTCTGCAAACTGGGTGTAATAACAATGCCCATGTCCTGGGGCTGTAACTAGGATCAATCAGGAACGCATGTAAAATCTTAGCACAGCCATAGCACACAGTAAGCATTCAACCAATGCTAGCTTTGAAAAATTAGAAATGGAAGATGCAGAATAAAGACTGGTTTGCTCATTGTCTTTCTGAGATCAGTTGAGTACAAGGACAATTAGAAAAAAGGGGGTAACTTCATCTGTTTTAATTTCAAAAGGAACACTTAAAATGCAAAAATATACAAAGAAATGCTAAGCAGTGCATTTGAAATTGGATCAAGTTAAGGGAGGATGTCAGGACAACAGCTTTATAGAGTTTGGGCAGAGGGAGCAAGGCAGGGATTTCTGCCTTGGCAGAGGCCGCGATTGGCTGCTCTTTTGGAACAGAATTAGGAATGCCTGTAAGAGGCTCTGCAGCCCCGCCGGCTTCCCAGTGTGGCCGAGTCTGGGCTGACTGAGAAGACTTCAGATCCTATCTTTGCAACAGTGCTGCCTGTGGAGGAGAATCTGAGTGTGGCAAACAGCTCCACAGCTAATCTTTGTTAACTGATCAGAAGGGAAGGTCAGATCACGTTGCAATCTCACAAAAAACATGTGCTATCCAGGACTTCACTGTGTGCAGAGGGAATCCTTGATGCTTAGAACTTTCGTTGAGGCTTTTCTCCTACTATCTTCCAAAAATAGCTTGACTAAGTGGAACTCCCTTAATTTAATTTAAAGAGGAATATTATTTAAAAAGGAATCAGCACAAGATTTATATAGAACATTTTGATCAGGGGCGCTTCGGTGTTTCAGTAGGTTAAGTGTCTGTCTTCAGCTCAGGTCATGATCCCAGGGTCCTGGGAGGGAGCCCTGGGTCAGGCTCCCTGCTCAGTGGGGGGCCTGCTTCTCTCTCTCTCTCTCTCTCTCTCTCTCTCCTTCCTTCTGCTCCCAATCCCCCACTCATACTCTCTCTCTCAAATAAATAAATAAATACAATCTTTAAACAACAACAACAAACCCAAACACTTTGATCTGAAAATGAAATTAACAAAATAACTCCATTTACAAGAGCATAAAAATTACTCAGGAAAATATTTAACCCAGAAGGTATAAGACTTGTACACTGAAAAGTATAAAACATTGCAGAAGGAAATTAGACAACATCTGAATAAATGTGAAGACATCTTGTGTTCATGGATTGAAGGATTTAATATTCTTAAAATGGTCATGCTATTCAAATGGTTCACAGACCGAATGCTATCTCTGTTAAAATCCCAATAACCTTTTATGCAGAAATGGAAAAACTGGTCCTAAAATGTATATGGAATTGAAGGGGGTGGAATCCCTGGGTGGCTTAGCAGTTTAGCGCTTACCTTTGGCCCAGGGCATGATCCTGGAGCCCCAGGATCGAGTCGCACATCGGGCTCCCTGCATGGAACCTGCTTCTCCCTCTGCCTGTGTCTCTGCCTTTCTCTGTGTGTCTCTCATGATTAAATAAATAAAATATTAAAAAAAAAAAGGAATTGAAAGGGACCCAGAATAGCGAAAACTTTGAAAAAGAAAAATAAACTTGGAAGACTCACATTATCAGATTTAAAAACTTACTACAAAGCTACAGTAATCAAAACTGTGGGCTGGTGTAGTGGCATAAGGTTAGATGGGAAGATCAATAGAATAGATTGAGAGTCCAGAAATAAACCTATTCATCCATAGTGAATTAATTTTCACCAAAGGTGCCAGAGCCTTTCAATGTCAAAGAGTAGTCTTTCTGACAAATGCTTCTGGGGCAACTGGGTTTTGATATGCAAAAGAACGCTGTTGGACCACAAACTCATAATAACCATGTATAAGAATTAACTCAAAATTCATTTAAAGACTTAAATGAAAGAGGTAAAACTATAAAACTCTTAGAAGAAAATATAGGAGTGAATCTTTATAATCTTGGATTTGGCAACGGAATCTTAGAAATGACAACAAAAGCACAAGGAAAAGAAATAGATTACATTGTACTTCTTCAAAATAAAAAAACTTCGGTCTTTCAAAGGACATCACCAATAAGAAAAGATAACCTACAGAATGGGAGAAAACACTTCGTGCTCCTGTATAATCCCATGTAAATGAATTGTCCAGTGTTATGGACTGAATTGTGTGAATCCCAAAATTCACATGTTGAAGTCTTAACTCTCAGCACCTCAGTCTGACTGTATTTGGACTTAGAATCTTTGAAGAGGCAACTGAGTTAAAATGAGGCCAGAATGATGAGCCCTAATCTAATATGACTGGGATCCTTATAAGAAGAGGAGAGGGTGCCTGGGTGGCTCAGTCAGTTAAATGTCTGACTTTGGCTTAGGTTATGATCTCAGGGTCCTGGCATCAAGCCCCATGCCAGGCTCTGTGCTCAGTGAGGAGTCTGCTTCTCACCCTCTCCCCCCTCCTCTGCCTCTTTCCCTGCCCATGCTGTCTCTCAAATAAATACAGTCTTTTTTTTTTTTTTTTTAAGAAGAGAAGATTAGGACACAATCATGCAAAGAGAGAAGACCATGGGGAGACATAAGGAGCATACAGCCATCTGTAAGACAAGGAAACGAGCCTCAAAAGAAACTAATCCTAACAACACCTTAATCTTGGATTTCTAGCCTCCAGGATAGTGAGAAAAATTTTCAGTTGAGTTACTCAGGCTGTGATACTTTGAATCCTAGCAAGTGAACACATTTGTGATGCCTAGCAAATGAACACAGCCAGAACAAACAAATGATACGAACAGGAAGTAGATTAATGGTTGCCAGAGCTGAGTGAGACCAGAGAATGAGGAGTGACTGCTAATGAGCTCGGGGTTTTTTGAGGGGTGATGAAATGTTCTTAAATTAGAAAGTGATGATGGTTGCATCATTCTGTGAATATGCTAAAAACTACCCAATTGTAGACCTTTTAAGGGTAAACGGTATGGTATGTGAATCATACCTCAATAAAACTGTTAATTAAAAATTCCCAAACGAATAAAAAAGATGTAAGAAGTTAAACCCCTGAAGTACTGGAAGAAAACATGAGAGAATTTCTTCGTAATCTTGGAAGCACAAAGCTTTTCTAGCAATGGCATATAGTTCAGAAGCTACTCAAGAAAAGACTGATAAATTCAGCGACATATAAATAAAATAAGTTCTGCATGGCCAAAACCACTACAAAGTCCGAGAAACAAATATCACACTAGAGAAAATGTTTGTAACTCAAGTCCCAAGACAGAGTTTTAATTTTATATACATAGAGTGACATATATGACATATATATACTATATACGGAGAGATTGTATCATTCAAACCATGACCTGTTTGAAAGTGCCAAGGAGCACTACTAATTATTATAGTAGGATAATAGGCATATATGAGGTCTTTTTCAGACAAAGTGGGCTATATGGTCATCCCTCTATACTTCAGTAATTCTTTTTTTTAAATATACTTCAGTAATTCTTACAAAAACAGTAAGATCAACAGCTCAGTAGAAAAGTGGGTAGGGGACATGAAATGATGATGATGATGATGATGATGAGAGCAATCCCTTGTACATGGCACTGGTTATGTTCCAGGCACTGTGTCTGACACTCTATGCATATGTATTCTATCTTTATAATGGTCCTAGGAGAAGACCTGAGGTACAAACGAAGCAAGGGAGGTAAAAACCTCAATAGTTTATAAAAAGAAATAAAAATGGTACTTAAGTATATCAAAAGATACTCATGCGTGGCAACAGCAATGAACAACTACACTGTAATACTATTTTTCACCTGTCATATTTCTTTCTTTTTATTCTGTTTAATTCCTGTTTTGAGAAGGATTGCTGATTAGCCAAAGGATTGCTTTTGTGGGGAATGTTCCACAACTCTTTTGTGAAATGAGCATATTGCATACATAGGTGTTTTCCATTTTTTTTTTTTTTTTTGAGAGAGAGAGGGCATGAGTGTGGGTGGGAGTAGATGGAGAGGGAGAGAGAGAATCTTAAGCAGCCTCCATGCTGGGCATGTAGGGCTCAGTCTTATGACTCTGAGATCCTGACCTAAGCCAAAATCAAGAGTTGGATGCTTAATCCATATGAGCCACTCAGGTGCACTTCTTTTCTTTTGATGTGGGTTGTGCTGTAGGGAAGTGAAGGGGAGGGAGGTGAGGGAGGGAGGAGAGGAGGGAAGCGGGAGGGAGTGAGGGAGGGAGGAGGGGGGAGGGAGCGAGGGAGGGCGGGGAGGATGGAAGGAAGGAAGGCCGAAGGACGGCAGTAAGGCAGTAGAAGCTGACGGAGGGAGGGAGTTAGGTCAGGATTCTTGTCTTCTTGGTTGCTTTCTTTCTTTCTTTCTCTCTCTCTCTCTCTCTCTCTCTCTCTTTCTTTCTTTCTTTCTTTCTTCTTTCTTCTTTTCTTTCTTCTTTCTTTTTAAAGCTTATTTACTTAAGCAGTCTCTACACTCATCATGGGGCTTGACTTACAACCCTGAGATCAAGCGCCACATGTGCCACTGACTGAGGCAACCAGGCATCCTTCACCTGTTAGATTTTGAAAGATGATTGGTTAATACTGTTGAGGATGTAAAAAAAATAGGCATGGCTTTCTGCTACTGGTGAGCATATAAATTTTTCCATTGCCTTTGAAGAGCAAATTGTTAAAATCTATCAGAATTACAAATGTCTATATTCTTTGAACCAGCTTCCTCATTTCTAAGAATTTATTCTGTAGCTATGTGCACACATCTAAAAAGTACAAGGTTATTTATTGTGGTACTTTTGTGGTGACAAGGAATTGGCAATAACCTAAATATCCCTCAGTAAGATACTGATTAAAAAAAATTAGTGAACCTGGGGTGCCTGAGTGGCTCAGTTGGTGAAATGTCTGTCTCTTGGTTTTGGCTCAGGTCATGATCTCATGGTTGTGGGATGGCATCCCACATTGAGCTCTGTGCCAGGGTAGAGTCTGCTTCAGATTCTCTCTTTCTCTCCCTCTTACCATGCTCTCTCTCTTTCAGATAAAGAAATACAATCTTTAAAAAAATTAGTGAATATGCATACAGAAGAACATATCATAGCCATAAAAATGAAGAACTATGATTATGTGATTTATAATAAGAAGTATATATTGGCCTTTATTCTCATTTCTGGCACAGAGAATTTGGAATATCTTGGAATTTCGAATGTTTTGAGACCTATGTGGCTGTCTTGTTATGCCAATGAAGTGACTTTTAGACACCACCCTCCACCCGAGGGTGTGGCCTTGTTGCCAGTGCAGCCAACCACTTGACTCCTGACCTCCAGGACAGGGAGAGGGGTTAGAGGTTGAATCAACTGCCAATGGCCAATGATATAATCAATTGTGACTATATAATGAAGCCTCCATAAAAACTCCAAGTCTAGGGCTTTGGAGAGCTTTGGGGTTGGTGTACACTTGGAGATATGGGGAGAGTGATACACCTGGAGAGGGCATGGAATCTCTGTGCCCCTTCCCACATATTTTGCACTAAGCATTTTTCCCATTTGGCTGTTCCTGAGTTATATCTTCCTTTAATAAACCAGTGAGCTAGTAAGTAAAATGTTTCCTGAGGTCTGTGAGTCATTCTAGCAAATTAATCATACTCAAGGAAAGAGGGTGTTTGGGAACCTTTGACTTCAGCCAGTTAGTCAGAAGTACAGGTACCAACCTGGACGTGTAACTCGCATCTGCAGCCCAAGGAAGGAGTCCTTTGGAACTCCCAATCTATAGCTGGTAGGTCGGAAGCACAGGTGATAACCTGGGCTTGTCATTGGCATCTGAAGTGGAATGGATTAGTTTTTCAACTTTTAAAAAAATATTTTATTTATTTATTTGAGAGAGAGAGAAAGAGAGAGAGAGAGAACAAGCAGGGGGAGCAGCAGAGGGAGAGGGAGAAGCAGGCTCCCTGCTGAGCTGAGAGCCCAATGTGGGGCTGGATCCCAGGACCCTGGGATCATGACCTGAGCAGAAGGCGGACACCTAACTGACTGAGGGACCCAGGCGCCCCAAATTTTTCAACTTTTAACAACATCCTGTGATTTTAAATCGTGATTAGTTCTAGAGATTACATTCCGATCTGCTTTAAAAAAATAGACTAACAATGCAAACATGGTTAAATGTAACTGTTTTCTTCTTTTTCATTTCACAGCAGTAGGAATGGCTTCTATAAAACAAAATCATGACAAATTTCAAAGCCACTGATTTACTACTTCGAGACACATTTGTCTTATCTCTGGAGGAAATGGTCCATTTGGAATTTTTCTCACTCACTGATGGATAGCGTGAACCAGTGAGCATGGGGAGAGATGATTTTCTCTCCTTTTGTAGCATAAATAAAAAAGCCTTGTATCTCTGTGGCATCACTTAGCTGGTGTCTTGTGATGAAGGAGTCTGCCTCACTCCAGGAGACGGATGAGCCCCAGATTTGGAAGAAGACGGAATGATGTGGCTGTTGTCTGTGGGGGGGTGGGGAGGGCTATTGGGACCAAATGAGTTCAGTTGTAGATGTTCATTTTCTTGAAATGTGTTAATTACACCATTTAGAAAGATATCATGGCACAGAGAAATGCAAATAAAGTGGGGAATGTTAACAGATAAGCAATGACCATTGTGCTAAATGTTTCTGATCCTGGTTCAGGAGGGAGCTTAACGGGCTAATAACCCACTAATAGAGACCACAAATATCTCCAGAGGACACATCACTCTGAAGATCATATACATTACTGAATATATACATATATATTATATATATTTTTTAAAGATTTATTTGAGAGAGAGAGACAGAGGTGGAGGGGGTAGGAGTAGAGAATTCAAAGCTGACTCCACATCGAGTGTGGAAACTGACCTCAGGCTTGATCTTACAACCCCGAGATCACAACCTGAGCCGAACCCAAGAGTCCCACACTTAACCCACTGTACCGCCCAGGCACCCCTATATTATATATTTTATCAGCATCTACATTCTTGAAAATATTTGTGAAGGGCTTGTTTGTGGCAACCATAAAAACAGAAGCAAATTAAGATATGATTCTACTTTATCCCCACTCCCATCCTGAGATAGGTTGTCAAACTGATTTGAAAACGAAATCCTTAGCAATTAAAAAAATTTGCTTTCATTAGTTTCACCACCTGGGCTCTGACAAACATAGAATTGTGGGCACAAATATGCATTCCAACATAAATGATGTGTTCACAGGTAAGAACCATAATGGTGCTCACACGGGGAAGACGGCAGTGTGGAAGGGGGATATAGAAACAGAAGCCAGAAAGAGCCAGCTGCAAATCCTGGCTCTGCCTCTTGCTCAGTGATCTTAGAAAATTTGCTTAGCTTTTCCAAAGTTCATTTTTCTTACTGAAATTTGAATATGGTAGTATTTCTCTTTTATAGGAATGATATAAACATGAATACATTAACGAAACCATATGTGTAGTTTGTATATATAACTAAAATAGATGTATCAAATGGAAATAATTTCGTTAAATAATTCAATACATTAAATATAAATAAATGTGAAATCTTGCTCTTTAATCAGTGGTTAGGAGAGTTTACTGTGTGAAATGTTGATGAACAAATGGAAGATTTAGTGAGGAAGTTCTAGTAAGTTCTTTACCTCCGTATGTTATTGAATTTAGCCAGGGTTCTTGGGAACGAGGCTAGTGGTAACAAGTAAGGTTGTGGTGTGGACAGATTTCCTGACTGGGGCCGGGCTGTGGAGTCTGGTTACGGTTGAGGGATCTGAGTTCTCGCCTGCCACCCAACACCTGTGTGATTCTGAGCAATTGCCTTCACTTTTTTTGCTCTCAATTCCTTCGTTCATAAAATCGGGGGATTATGTTAGAGTCCTCTAGGGTACCTTCCAGCTCTTACATGACTGTTTGGTTGAGGTGCTGAGCGCCGCCGACTTAAATACTGTAACGTTTTTACATTTTACATTCAATTTGGCTTTCTTTCAATTCATGAACGTTCTTTTGTATGAAATCCATGTGCCTATCTTTCCATTATTCCTACAACTTTACTTTTCTCTTTCTTCAGTGTGATGCAGACCTGATGTCTTTCAAGCTCTAGAGTCCTCCTGATGATACTTCAGGAAAGGGGAATAATCTAGATCTCCTGCAGCCCCCCTTCCGTCATCCATGATATCATGTCTTGATGCCAGAAACCCAAGGGGAGTTGGAGGACAAGGCTCCATTTTCGTGGGAATTCAACTTACGGAATTGCAGTAGCTGGAATTTTTCCTATCACAACTGTAGTGTTCCCTAAGTCTTCTAACCTCTCCTTGGAAGGAGACAGACTAGATCAGAGGGGCACGTAGTTCTGTGCTGTCACAAATACTGGGAGGAGAGCTCAGAGACCAGAGCCTTTTGCCTCGGAGCATACAGCAAAGTGAGGTTAGCAGAGCAGAACTTAGAGCTAAGAGAAATTTGAGAGTTAGCATCTTCCAGCTTTAAATTTCCATGATAAGAATTCATTTATTTATTTATTTTTGTTTTTTAGGTTTTATTTACTTGACAGAGAATGAGAGAGAGAGAGAGCACAAGCAGTGTTTTCCAAACTTCATTTTTCTTACTGAAAATTGAATATGGTTATATTTCTCTTTTATAGGATTGATATGAAGATGAATACATTAATGAAATTACATGTGTAGTTTGTATGTATAAATTAAAATAGATGTATTAAATGGAAATAATTTAGCTAGTTAAATAATTGGATAAATTAAATATAATAATTATTTTAAAAAGATTTTATGCATTTATTTGGCAGAGAGAGAGAGAGAGCACAAGCAGGGGGAGCGGCAGAGGGAAGCAAGAAGTAGGCTCCCTGCTGAGCAGAGATTTCCCAATACCTTGGGATCATGACCTGAGCTGAAGGCAGACATTTAACCCACTGAGCCACCCAGGTACTCCTATGATAAGAATTTATTACCTTGAATTTCTCGCCTAATTGGACCTAAGATGACAGACCATTTCAGCTGGAAATGAAAAGAGTAAGTGGATTGTACGGAGTAACTACTCACACAGGGTCCTGGTAAGGTACTGAGCTATAACCTAGATAGAAAATTCTCTATGCACCCTGTGTTTTCTCTTCTTAATGAAGGAAGCTGTGCACAAAGGAATAAGGTTGTGGGGTACAAATTTGCTTCTGGTCTACTGGGTCAAAAGGCACCCAAGAGGTTAGGTGTTTGTAAGCCAAACAAACACAAAGTTTTGGAAGGGAAGATGCCGAGAGTTTGGTTACTTTTGACAAATTACAGGTGAATAGGGACCACTTCTTAAGCTGACCCGGAGGAAAATCCAACTTTTTAATTAATCTCCTGTGGTCCTCTGGCTCATGCCAAAATCACAGCCAAGACCAGATGATGCCTCTAGCGATTCATTATAACTCTTGTCTCACTGATTACTCTCTGTTTCTAAATGTTTCTCTGTGGTAAGAATAAGTAGTTAACAAAGGCACGCTGGATTCCCCAGTGGATCTTATTAAAACTGTTGTGGTTATGGCGTGATTAACTTATGTAAATGAATCAACGTGGCCAATGAACCGCGCTACGCACACAGGACATATCCAGGGGGCAGAGAATCACGAAGCCTAGTCACACTCAGGAGAACACTGTTTGGTATTAGGTGAATTCCAGAAGGAAAATGAAAAAAAAAAAAAAAAAAAAAACAGAAAAAAAACAACCCTGAGAATTATTTCTTTGATTCAAAAACACTCAACATGAAATGACAGACAAGAGATCATTGCAGAATTTGTACATGTTGCGTTAGAATAGATTCCTGGGACGAAAGTAAACACCCTTGCTATCAGGGGAGGCTGGTCAGCTCTGAGGCCCTATTCAGGCTTCCACTGTGTACCTGGTACCCATCCTATTTGCATCCTATTTGCAGTCAGCAAATGTCACCAACCCCTTATTGTGCCACTTCTATGTCTCAGGGGCAGATTAATTTGACTGTTATGTAGAATAGATTGGAGGGGTGAGTGAAGCAGCCCAAGATTTCAAATCTATGTGAATATTGGAAACAACTACAGAAATTGAAAGTCAAAAAGAGAGTCAGATTTCATGTGAAAAGGGTGAGTTAGATTTTGGCTTGTTTAATAATAATCATGCATCTTGAGTAAAGAGAATCAAATTTTTCTGTTGAGAGATCGTTAGTTTCCTTTGTGGTCCTAACTCACTAGGAATATGAAAATCAGGTCATGTGTGGCACTTTTCTGTGAATTACAATTAGTTATAATTTGGTTGTGATTATCGATTTTTGGGAAACAAAGTTGCTTTACTACCATTAGCTGAAAAATTGTAATGGAGATACAGGTCTGTGATGGGATAGTTCTGGGGCTGGGCAGTGCACACCTGCATGAGCACGTACAGAGCTCTGTCAGATATGATGTTATTTAAAAATAAATGGTTTACCACTTCCTCTAAGTTTCATCCTTGAAATGACTACCAGAGATACAGATACGGTTAAGACATAAAGGCAGGAGTTAAAGGTCTGGAAATGAGAACTTAGGAGATGCCCATGAAAAGAGAGAAAGTCAGGGAGGGAGAATAAAAAGGAATAGTTGGTGAAGTTTTAGGAGAATTAGTTTTGGCCGTATCTTGGGAATTCTTAGCATTGCTCCTTCATAATTATAAGATGGAAAGCATTCCCTTCTGTTTTGGTTTTTGGAAGAGTTTGTGCAGGATTAGAATTGATTCTTTAAGTATTCAGTCTAGTTCGCCATGAAGCCATCTGGGTCTGGCTTCTTCCTGGAATATACATTTTCTACTGCTAACTTGATCTTTTCACTTGTTATAATGTTTATTCAGATTTTCTATTTCTTTTTTATTTTTTTAAGACTTTGTCCAGTTAAGGGGAAGAGAGAGAATGAGTGAGCAAGAATACAAAAGCAGGGGGAGGGAGAAGCAGACTCCCCGTGGAGCAGGGAGCTCCATCCCAGGACCCTGGGATCATGACCTGAGCCAAAGGCAGATGCTAAACCACTGAGCCACCCGGGCGCCCCCAGATTTTCTATTTCTACTTGAGTCAGTTTTGGTAGTTTGTATCTTCCTAAAAATTCATCCATTTCATATAGGTCACCTATTTTGCTGGCAATAATTGTTCAGAGCCTTCCCTTATAATCCTTTCTATTTTTGTAAGGTTGGTAGTAATGCTCCCATTCTAAAATGTAATAATTTTAATGTTCTCAGGGATGCCTGGGTGGCTCAGCGGTTGAGCATCTGCTTTCAGCTCAGGGTGTGACCCTGGGGTCCCGGGATTGAGTCCTGCATCCAGCTCCCTGCATGGAGCCTGCTTCTCCCTCTGCCTGTGTCTCTGCCTCTATCTCTCGGTGTCTCTCATGAGTAAATACATAAAATATTTTTTAAAAAGCTGTTTTAAAGTCTTTGGTAAGTCTAATATGTAGCTTCCTCTAGCTTTTCTTTTTTCTTTTATCTTTCTTTTTCTCTGTATGATCCATATCTCCTTGTTTATGCCTGTATTATCAATTTTTAAATAAAAAACAGGATATTTGAAATAATGTAATATGGCAAAGCTGGAAATAAGATTTTGTTGCTGTTTTTTGTGTTTGTTATGAGCTTGTCCACTTTCCTGAACTAATTTGTAAAGTCTGTTTTTTTTTTTGTCATTCGTAGTGACTGTGACATTTTTGCTTGGTTAACTTAATAATCAGTTACTGACTGGACAGAGATTTCTTAAATGCCTGGAACCAGTAGGCCTCCTACCCTTTGCCAGTTGGCGGGCTCTGTGTGCATATTTGGGCACTCCTTCAATATTTAGGCTTTACAACTCTTTCTTTGCCTTTACTTCTTGCTTTCACAGAGCTTTCAGATCAGTCCTATGTGAAAGAGTAGGGCCATTTTAGATCTTTCTTGGGACTTCAAATGGCCCTTGGCAAGCACACAGCTTTCTCTATGCTTGTGTGTGGTCTTATAGATTCCTAGAAATATGTTGGAGTTTTCAGGGCCCCTTAGGGACATCTGACTTCTTAATTTTTCCCTTCTGGTGTTTTGGTCAGCTTCATGCTTGTCCCATTGTTATCAATTTCTCAGGCAGTGGCAATATTAAACAGTCGGTGCTGATTATTTTCAACAAATGCCCTTGAGGAAAAGATTGTTTGCAATGAGCAATCTCTGAGTCAGGTCAAATAAATGCAAGTCCTACCAATGGAAGTTTGAGAGATGTGCCAGAAAGATCAAATAATGACAGTTCTCTGAGGATATGTTTTTGGAGGGTTCCAAACCAGTTTCAAATTCTCCAGGGATTCTAGGCTGCTGTTTGGTTTGTTTCTTTGTTTGTTTTTACCACATTGGGAGGTTGTTGGCTTTCGAGGCAGAGCTGGGGAGAAAGGGATGAGCATAGGGCAAATTAAAATGCCACAAAGTGTTCCCTGTTCTTACAAAATTCAGCCAGTTTTCTTTAATAAATGCTCCTTCAGTTGTTTTAAGCTTAGATTAATTATTAGAGTTTAAAAAAAATTCAATTTGACAATTTTTTTTTTTTTTTTTTTTTTTTTGTAAATGTTCTCATTGCTTTTAGGGAGTGACTTTTTGGAGATCTTTACTTTGCCATTTCTATCAACCTTACTCATACTGTTTTGTTGTGTCTCAATCAACCTGGGTCATAGAATATAGTCTCCTCAGCATTTTCCACAAAAAATCCAATTACAATAAGTAATTAATTTTTAATAGGCTTTATAAAAGTCTATTTGAAGAGTCAGGAGAACTCACAGATAAGGTCACATGGAATGTGAGGACTTCATCATTATTTCCCTTTCTTTTTTCCTTTAGTTATCTCTCACTTCATCATCATGTGTTCCCCTCTGTAATAATAAGCATAATTTTTACCCTTTGAAGGCTGCTTGGTGTTTTTTTTTTTCCCCTCTCTAATGATTACCCTAAACAATTGAAGTTCTCTTAGGAAGAATTTAACTGGACTATAATTTTATCTTGTTATAATATTATATTTAAGTTAATTCTTGGATAAGATGTATATAAACGTCATAATTCTATTCAGTCTATACAAAGGCATTCAGCTGCCTACTATCCATGAAATCAACATTTCCCTCTTCTTTCTTTCTTTTTCCTTCTCTTCCACACCTGAATTCCTTTTTCTTCATTCATAAATATGAGACTTTTTGGTAATTTGGAGAGGGAAGAGGAAATTTTGCTGAGTAAAGGGGCTAAGGTAAAGAGAAGAGTGGAAGGGGAGGGCATAGCATCTGTTTTTCATGAGTCTTCTTGTACTGATTTCGAGTTCCCTGTAGAGACAGGAGTTTAGAGGTAGAAGCTGATGGAGACATATTCAAAGGGAACTTTCTGAGAGGTACAGAAAGTGTACTCTTTTCCAACACACATGGAACAGTCTGAAAACCTGAGCATATCCTAAACTATAAAAGAAGTTTCTATAATGGAAACATTTAAATGCATTTAAATGGATTCTCTTTATGTCATAAGCAAGACAGCAATGAGCCACTATTACTATTACTGCTCATTATTGTTCTTTAGTAGTAGGTGTGCAGAGATACCCTTTAGTGTGTCTAGCAGGATAGCAATCGAAGAACTTGGATATTCCGTACTGAGTGTCTTCATTGCTGGTTAAGTGAATCTGTAGCTTTGGCGTTGAGCAGTGATGCTATTTGGTTCCTTGATTAGAGTGTTCCCTCTGGTGTGTTTGAGCATTGTTTCTAGCTGTACAGCACTGAGTCCTCATTACATACATTGCCTCTTCTGGAGAGTCGGTGATCTACTTAATATCTCTTAATATATTCTTTTCCTGCTTCAAATGGCTAGAGTGGATCTCATTGAATTGCATTTAAAATTCCGACTGATTAAAGAGAAATCTTGATAAAGTGCATTGCTTGATAAAACTAAGATAATAAAAACAGTATGGTAATGTTGTCAAAAGAAACAATTAGATCAAGGAAACAAAATATAAAATTCAGGAAGAAACGAAGTTCATAGGTAACTTTATATATAATAAAGATGGTACCACAAATCTGAGGGGGAAAGATGGATTATTTGGTAGATAGTGTCAAGAAAACTATCTTGCTCTACAGAGAAAAATAAAGTTGCCTGTCCTCTTACATTATATATATATGCAAATTTCAGATGAATTAAAACCAAAATATGAAAGAAAAACCTATGAAGATAGTAAAATAGGCAAAAGTACATTTGTGGCCTTTGGGTAGAGAATGGTATTTTTTTTTCTTAAGATTTTATTTATTTACCGGAGAGAGAGAGAGAGCATGAGCAGAGGGGGAAGGGCAAAGGGAGATGGAAAAGCAGACTCCCTGCTGAAAGCCTCAGGCAGGACTCAATCCCAGACTCTGGGTTCATGACATGATCCAAAGGCAGATGCTTAACCATCTAGGCACCCAAGAGAATGATTTCTAAGTCAAGATCCTTAAAGTTCAAATTCATATGAAAAAAAAGTGATAACTTTGACTTCATCAAGATTAAGGATTTTCATTTAAAAAAAAAAGGACACCACAGACAAATTAATAGACTAGAGGTGTACTAGAAGAAGGTATTTGGGATGTTGAACACATCAAGGAATTCATCTATAAGGAACTTCTGCAGTTTACTCAGAAAAAACTATAGACCTAATTTAAAAATGGGCAAATCACGAATAGTTAATATTGGAAAGGAAAAGGCAAATGGTTCAGTTTCACTAATAAAGAATAATGCTAATTAAAATGAAACACTGAACTCAGCATATAGTAAAATTTAGAGTTTTCTCTTTTTTTCCATAATTTTAGAAATACCAAATGTTGAGGATTTGGAAAGACTGGAAGGCTCATGCAACTGCCGGTGGAAATGTAAATGGCTATTGCTGCTTTGAATGATTACTTAGTGAAATGGAGTATGTGTATTTACTATGTTTGGACAATCCTTACTGGATTCATTCCCCAAAGAAATTCCTACATAGTTCACAAGGGGAAATATAAAAAATATGTTCATTGCTGTGTTGGTGGGTTAGAGGTAGCCTATGAATCCATCACTAGGGGACTGTATAAGTAAAGGGGGAGGAAACATATGCAAAAATACTGTGCAGCGGCAGGAAATTTTGAATCAAGAGTACATAACCAGTAACCTAAAAAGAGTTTTAAGTTATCTGTACCTATATGTCACTTGGCTTCAGGAAGAAGCTGCTTGGACGCTTAGTTAGATTATTCATATATTGTATTCCCTTTCTATTTTCTTTTATGTTTCAGTTGTCAGGAATATCAGAGCTCAGATTAGTCACAGTAGTGGAGGGTCTGGGTGGCTCAGTTGGTTAAGATCAAGAGTTAGATCTCAGTTTAGGTCTTTTCTTGAGAGAGAGAGACAAAGAGGGAGAGAGTGCGTACCTGCACCCAAGTGGTGGGGGAGGGGCACAGGGAGAGGGAGAAAGAATCTTAAGCAGGCTCCACACTCAGCGAGGGAGCCCAAGGCAGAGCTTGGTTTCATGACCCTGAGATCATGACCCGAGCTGAAATCGAGAGTTGGACACTTAACTGACTGAACCACCCAGGTGTCCTTCTGCTTAGGTCTTGATTTCAGGGTTGGGAGTTCAAGCCCCACATTGGGCTCCATATTGGACACAGAGCTTACTTAAAAAAATTAATCACAGTAGCTATATTAGTTCTCCATTTATTGAATCTTTGCTCACTTATGTTTGATTTTTCTATCCTCACTTCACAGCCATATTGGTATTCTCTATTTTATTTGGAAATTTTTTTTTGGGGGGGGTCAAAATATAGATAAAAGTTCTCTGTTGGACTTAAATAATTGTCTTATCATTATTAAGGGATCTCCCAGCAAAACAAAAGAGAAAATATTAGGGAAGAAACTAATTTCTCCTGACTTGAAAAGGAAACTACAAAAAAAAAAAAAGGGGGGGGGGGAGGAAATGAATAAAGCAATCATCTTTAGAGAAATATTTCACTACATGGAAATATCTGTTAAATAACCACTCACCTGGGGATCCCTGGGTGGCGCAGTGGTTTGGCACCTGCCTTTGGCCCAGGGCGCGATCCTGGAGACCCGGGATCGAATCCCACGTCAAGCTCCCGGTGCATGGAGCCTGCTTCTCCCTCTGCCTATGTCTCTGCCTCTCTCTGTGTGTGACTATCATAAATAAATAAAAATAAAAAAATAAAAAAACCACTCACCTAAACAAAGGACATCTTTTAATAACCAGAAAGCTTTTCAAGATGGCAGCTATTTCCTCTGGTTAACTTTCATATCTCTATGGAAATTGAATAAAAATGAAGAATTTGAACAAAAGCAAAGGTCATGAAATCACTTCAAGACCTGAGAAGCTACTGTCAGAGGTGGCTGGTGGGAGGAAGGAGGTTCCATCAGTTCCCACATCGTCCACTAGGCGGTGGTGTACATGAAACTCTTTACTGTATAAACTTCATCTTGCCACAAACATTGTTTCCTTTTCTTTTAAAAATAAAATCCCAAGAAAATCTATATAAAACAATAAAAACCAGCGGGAGAACTAGTAAGTCTTGCATTAATAACAGGGGGGACAGTGCCAGGCTACAAAATGAGCATAGATACCATCCAAAAGAGATCATCTCCAAATGCAGCTTTTGGGGCTTCCTTGATCCAATTTTTTTTTGGTTACAAAAATGTATAACTGAGGGTTTCTTTCCATTCGTGTTCCAGAGAGACCATCTTGGATGCAAGAAGTCAGGTTTTGATGGCCATGTTTGCATAAGAATTTTTATGACTTAAAAAAGCTCATCTCTCATCCATCACAATTGCTAAGATTTCATGATCATTATTTTTATTTATTTTTATAAACTTTTATTTATTTATGATAGTCACAGAGAGAGAGAGAGAGAGAGAGAGAGGAGAGAGAGGCAGAGACACAGGCAGAGGGAGAAGCAGGCTCCATGCACCGGGAGCCCGACGTGGGATCCGATCCCCGGTCTCCAGGATCGCGCCCTGGGCCGAAGGCAGGCGCCAAACCGCTGCGCCACCCAGGGATCCCCATGATCATTATTTTTAACACGTTAGCATGTCATTGGATCCCATGGGATAAGTTCAGCATACTTGTGTGGATACATTACTGTGATTTGAATGATGAAGCCATCTTTCTTCAATGTTGGGACTGTTTCTGACATTCGGAGAGAAGGAAAGCAAGCTTCTAGAATGAACTTGCCCAACTGTGGTGACCTCTGAAAGGTTACATTCCCTTTAAGACTTGTCCTCAGGCATCCCTGGGTGGCGCAGGGGTTTGGCGCCTGCCTTTGGCCCAGGGCACGATCCTGATCCTGATCGTGGGATCGAATCCCACGTTGGGCTCCCGGTGCATGGAGCCTGCTTCTCCCTCTGCCTGTGTCTCTGCCTCTCTCTCTCTCTCTCTCTGTGACTATCATAAATAAATAAAACTTTATTAAAAAAAAAAAAACGACTTGCTCTCAGGTGTCACTGACACAAAGAAGAATATGCAAAGCAGGCAGCTTTAAACCAGCTGCCCCGGGAGCATCACACTCAGAGCTAAGGCCTGAGGCCATGGCTTTGCAGAGCACTTTGGAAGCAGTGTGGTTGGGGCTCCCCCACTCTCCCTGGAAGGGTGAGTAGGCTCCTTCGCCATCTGGTCTTGGGAAAACATAGGCTACTGTTTCTGGTTTAAAATTTGGGCTCACTTAAAAAAAAAAAATAGAAAAGCCAGATTTATTAATCCTCACTGCACCTAAAGGGCAATCAGCAAGCCCAATAGCAGCATGAAAGTCCCAACCTTCTTTGTTTCCTGTAGTTGCAAAGAGCAAGGACCAAGTGTTTCAGCCTTCCCCTGGGGCTGCCTCGGAGGGCTCTGCGGTGGAAATCTCTGTTAATCACGCTCTGTCCACTGTTCACAACTACTTCTGGTTCCTCCCTTTCCCAGGAAGTGCTCCAGGACTCTTGATTAAGGGCTCAGGACTTCTCAGCAGGGACACTACAACATGCCCTCTGAGCCCTTCTCTTCTCTGCCCATCCTCCAGGTGCGGGGGGCGGATGCTGTCCTTTACCCCTATGCTCTGGAGGGCACCGAGGCAGGGAGCCTGTGAAGAGCCCAACAGAAGCGGGGAGGGTCAGAGCCTTTGCAGGAGGTGGAGAAGGGATGAAGTAAGTGCTTTCTCCCCATTGCAGCGTTCCCTCAAGCACTTCCATTCCACACTATCCGAAAACATTTTGAGTGTAGACACACTGTGCATGAGCAAATGCACACAGGAAAATATGCTTTAAGGAATGAATCAGTAATGGTGCTGTAGCTCTGCATGTCAAATAGTTTTCTTGGTAATTGAAATACTCTTGAGGAATTTCTTTTGAGATCTGACTAGATTATTTTTGCATTTACTTACTTACTTATTTATTTATTTATTTTTATTTTTGCTTTTAAATGTTATCTGCTAGCTTCAGTCTCTTTGCAGAAATGCTTTCAGGACACATATTCACCTTGTAAAAAATAGTTTAGTTGACACTGGATAATATCATAAGAAGCTGAAAAGGAATAAACGAGTGGCTAGTTCTACCAATAGCCGTGAGTGTGGAATCTTAATGCTTCTAGTCTAACATACGGATCCAGTGAGGATGCCAGTGTTGATCAGTATATAAACTGTTAGTAAAGCTCAATCTCTTTTCTAATTTTTAAAGTAAAAGTAGATACAAATGGAAGTTGTAATTTATTCCTCCCATATCCTTGTTAAATTATCTTGGTCTTCCTTCCCCAGACAGGACTCTCTCACTTTTGAGACTGATGTCTGAGGATAGAGCAGTGGTTTCTTTTTCTTTTCTTTTTTTTAAAGATTTAGTTTATTTGTGTGAGAGAGAGATTGAGAGAGAGAGAGAAAGAGAGAGAGAGGCAGAGACATGGACAAAGGGAGAAGCAGGGTCCATGCAGGGAGACTGATGTGGGACTCCATACCGGGACTCCAGGATCACGCCTTGGGTGGAAGGCAGGCGCTAAACCGCTGAGACACCCAGGGATCCCCAGACCAGTGGTTTCTAAACCTTTTAAAATCAGAAGTATCTGAAGTTTTGTGGAGGAAAAATAAAAGATTTTTTTTTGCTGTTTTCCAGATCAACTGAATTAGCTTTCAAGGGTGGGGCCCAGAGTCTATAATTGCCATAAAGGTCTCTCTGGTAATTCTTCTGCTGGGTCAAGTTTGATCTGGAAATTCCAGACTCTGGACCCCAGGTCTTGAGGTTGTAACCACTCTTCTCCTTCCTTTCACTTAGAATGCTATTAATAGGGAAGAGTTTCAGGAAGTGGTCCCTACAGTACCAGTGTTTGCCCACATAGTATGTATTCAGCAGATGTTTACATAGAACAAAAAAGTAAAGAGCAGATTGCTTATGGAAGAAAAGAATATTCTTTTTTTTTTTTTTAGGTTTTATTTATTTGAGAGAGAGCAAATGTGCAGAAGTGGGGGTGGGGAAGGAAGAGGGTCAGAGGGAAAGGAAGAAGCAGTCTTCCTGCTGAGAAGAGAGCCCCAATACGGGGATAGATCCCAGAATTCTGAGATCATGACCTGAACAGAATGCAGATCTTCACAGACTGAAGGTGCCCCAGAAGAGAACATTCTTTTTTTTTTTTTTAAAGATTTTATTTATTTATTCATGAGAGACACACAGAGAGAGAGAGAGAGAGAGAGAGAGAGAAGCAGAGACACAGGTAGAGGGAGAAGCAGGTTCCTGCAGGGAGCCCGATGTGGGACTCGATCCCAGAACTCCAGGATCATGCCCTGGGCCAAAGGCAGGCGCAAAACCCCTGAGCCACCCAGGGATCCCCCACCTAAGTTTTAAAGAGAGGACAGCTGGAGGCTACAGAGAGAAGGGTTTTCTCTTCTAACAAGGTAGGAAAGCGCGGGGGTGGGGGAGGGAGGGGGGGAGACAAGAATCAAGTGGGGGAGGGGCCCCATGAGGAGCCGGGCTGAGGGGGCATCAAGAGCCTCGAGACAGGAAAGCCCCGCCCAGGACATACGGGAACTTTAACTCCGAACCGGATTCTTCCCGGAGGGAAAGGCGCTCATCAGGGAACTGGGGGGGCGGGGACCAGGAAAGGCCGGGACGCCTCCAGTCTCCCGGAGTCACTAGGAGAGGAGGTGTACCCCTGGGGAGAGCGCCACAGTGGGCTGAGCTCTGTAAAGGGCTGGAGCCGCACTCGGTGGGGGGCGGGGGGGGAGCTTGGCGGGGCTCTGGATGGAGGGGCTGCACCCTGATGCCTTCGGGAGCCGTGGCCCCAGGAGCGTGATTCCAGCATCGCAGGCCCCGGGTCCCAGGGCGCCGGGGGACACAGCCCCCGATCTTGCAGTTCCCCCAGGACAGGTGGAGGCGGGGAGGGCACAGGGCAGCGAGGACCCTCCTGCTGCCGGCAGACCCCAGGGGGAGGAGGGGAGGACACAGGACAGTGAGGACTCTCCCCAAGTCGGGTGCCCCCAAGCTGTGCAGGTCAGCGCTTGCCCTGCCCCCACCCCCCAAGCACCTAGGCCAGTGTGGACTGGCAGCCTGTGGTTTACTGGGGGAGCTGAACCCAGAGCTGGAGACCTGGCCGCCGCCACTGTGGTTGTTCCTCCTGGTGTCCCCTGGGCCTGAGAGGGGAAGGGCCCCAGGGGACAGGGGCCTCAGGGGGTAAAGAGCTCCCACTGAGCTGTGCACCTGGTGGGGGCGGGGCAGCTCCCCCAGGTGCACACACCTGAGAATCAGTGCAGCAAGCCCCTCCCCCAGAAGACCACCTGGAAAAACAGGGGTAGAGGAAGGTCTTGACCCAGCAGCACTGGAAAGTTCCAGGACTGAGGGAAAATTGAGGGAATATAGTGCATAGAGGGTCTACTTTTATTTTATTTTTTCCTTTTTCCAGTACAACTCGTTTTTATATCAGACTACAAATCTCCAATATTTTTCCTCTTTTCCCACCTTAAATACAATATTTTACCAGCTCTTCATTTTTAAGTTTTTTCCTTTTTGACTTTCATATTTCTACAATTACATATCTTAGGTATGTTTTCCACTTCTGGATTCCCTTCAACACACTCAATTTAATTTTGGGAGATATACAAGAAATGGGTTTTTGTTTTGTGTTTTTTTGGTTTCTCTGCCTCTTTTTGTTCTACAATGGCAGAAGTTAGTGCCTCCTAAAACATGACCAGCATGCACCCAGAACCAAGTGGAACACTGTGCTGCTTCATCCTGTGAGATTATATTCTCTCTTAATTCCCATTCTGGCCCCCTCTTTTATCTTCTTTATGTGTTGGTAGTCAATAGTGGGGCTTCCTACAAGTTTTGCTGGTTTATATAAATTTGGGAGTGAGCATCTTCTAACATACAGGACAAAAGACACTCAGAACCAAGAGGTTCACCCTCTAGGACCCCTCAGCTAGACTACATTCTCTCTCCACTACCACTTCTTCACCACCAACATTCCCTAGTCCCCCACTTTTTTTTCTTTTTTCTCTTTTTCCTCTTTACTTTTTTTTTTTTTAAATTCTTTATTCTTCTTCTTTGGGGTTTTTGGCCTTTTATTTTTTTTTACTACTTTGTTTTAAAATTTGTTTTTCACTTTAGTGGTCCTTTTGTTTTATTCTGTTCTGATCATCTTTTTCATTTTCTGGTCTCTGACCTGGTCAGAATTATCTAGGGTGGAATTTACTTAGGTTGTGGTTGATACACTTGACTCAGCCTGCTCATACAGCCACTCTGCACTGAGAAAAATGACTAGAAGGAAGAATTCACCACAAAAGAAAGAACCGGAAACAGTACTCTCTGCCACAGAGTTACAGAATTTGGATTACAATTTGATGTCAGAAAGCCAATTCAGAAGCACAATTATAAAGCTACTGGTGGCTCTGGAAAAAAGCATAAAGGACTTTAGAGACTTCGTTACTGCAAACTGAGATCTAATCAGGCCAAAATTAAAAATAAATTAAGTGAGATGCAATCCAAACTGGAGGAACTAACGACGAGGGTTAATAAGGTGGAAGAAAGAATGAGTGACATAGAAGACAAGTTGATGAAGGAAGGAAGCTGAGGAAAAAGAGAAAAACAATTAAGAGCCCATGAGAAAAGGCTTATGGAAAAAAATGATAGTCTGAGAAGGAGGAATTTATGTATAATTGGGGTTCCAGAAGAGGCTGACAGGGAGAGAGGACCACAAAGAATATATGAACAAATCATAGCTGAGGACTTCCCTAATTTGGGGAGGAGAAACAGGCATTCAGATCCAAGAGATAGAGAAGACCCTCCCAAAAATCAATAAAAACCTTGACATTTAAAAGTGAAACTTGCAAATTCCAATTCCAAAGATAAAGAGAAAATCCTTAAAGTAGTAAGACACAAGAGGTCCCTAACTTATATGGGGAGAAATATTAGACTAAGAGCAGACCTCTCCACAGAGACCTGGAGGCCAGAAAGGGCTGGCAGGATATATTCAGGGTCCTAAATAACAAGGACCTGCAGCCAAGAATACTCTATCTAGCAAGGCTCTCATTCAGAATAGAAGGAGAGATAAAGAGCTTCCAAGATAGGCAGAAACTGCAAGAATATGTGACCACCAAACCAGCTCTGCAAGAAATATTAAGGGGGACTCTGTAAAAGAAAGAGGAAGCCCAAAGAAATAATCCACAAAACCAGGGACTGAATAGGTATCATGATGACACTAAATTCATATCTTTTAATACTTACTCTGAACGTGAAGGGGCTTAATGATCCCATCAAAAGATGTCGGGTATCAGACTGGATAAAAAAGCAAGACCCACCTATTTGCTGTCTACAAGAGACTCATTTTAGACCTAAGGACACCTCCAGCCTGAAAATGAAAGGTTGGAGAACCATGTACCATTCAAATGGTCCTCAAAAGAAAGCAGGGGTAGCAATCCTCATATCAGATAAATTAAAGTTTATCCCAAAGACTGTAGTAAGAGATGAAGAGGGACACTATATCATACTTAAAAGATTTATCCAACAAGAGGACCTAACAATCATGAATATTTATGCCCCTAATGTGGGAGCTGCCAAGTATATCAAACAATTAATAACCAAAGTAAAGACATACTTAGATAGTAATACACTAATACTGGGAGACTTCAACACGGCACTTTCTGCAAATGACAGATGTTCTAAGCACAACATCTCCAAAGAAACAAGAGCTTTAAATGATACACTGGACCAGATGGATTTCACAGATATTTACAGAACTTAACATCTGAACGCAATTGAATACACATTCTTCTCAAGTGCACATGGAACTTTCTCCAGAATAGACCACATACTGGGTCACAAATCAGGTCTCAACCAATACCTAAAGACTGGGTTTGTCTGCTGCATATTTTCAGACCACAATGCTTTGAAAGTACAACTAATCACAAGAAGAAATTTAGAAGAAACTCAAACACGTGGAGGTTAAAGAAAAGTTGAATGGGTCAAACAGGAAATTAGAGAAGAATTAAAAAGATTCATGGAAACTAATGAAAATGAAGATACAACCGTTCAAAATCTTTGGCATACAGGAAAAGCAGTCCTAAGAGGGAAATACATTACAATACAAGCATCCCTAAAAAAATTGAAAAGACTCAAATACACAAGCTAACCTCATATCTAAAGGAACTGGAGAAAGACCAGCAAATAACCTACACCAGGCAGAAGGAGAGAGTTAATAAAGATTCTAGCAGAACTCAATGAAATAGAGACCAGAAGAACTGTAGACCAGATCAACAAAACCAGGAGTTGGTTCTTTGAAAGGATTAATAAGATAAATAAACCATTAGCCAGCCTTATTAAAAAGAAAATAGACTCAAATTAATAAAATCACGAATGAAAGAGGAGAGATCACAACCAATACTAAGGAAATACAAACGATTTTTAAAAGCATATTATGAGCAGCTACATGCCAATAAATTAGGCAATCTAGAAGAAATGGACATATTTCTGGAAAACTGCAAAGTACCAAAGCTGGAACAGGAAGAAATAGAAAACATGAACAGGCCAATAACCAGGGAGGAAATTGAATCAGTCATCAAAAATCTCCTAAGACACAAAAGTCCAGGGCCAGATGGCTTCTCAGGGGAATTCCATCAAACGTTTAAGAAGAAATAACAGCTATTCTACTAAAGCTGTATCACAGGATAGAAAGGGAGGGACTAGTTCCAAACTAATTTTATGAGGCCAGCATCACCATGGTTCCAAAACCAGACAAAAAAAAAAAAAAAAAAAAAAAAAAACCACCAAAAAGGGTGAATTATAGACCAATATCCCTGATGAACACAGATACAAAAATTCTCAACAAGATACTAGCCAATAGGATCCAACAGTACATTAAGAAGATTATTCAGCATGACCAAGTGGGATTTATCCCCAGGATGCAAGGTTGGTTCAACACTCATAAAGCAAGCAGCATGATAGATCATAATAACAAGAGAAAAAAAAAAAGAACCATATGATCCTCTCAATAGATGCAGAGAAAGCATTTGACAAAGTAGAGCATCCATTCCTGATCAAAACTCTTCAGAGTGTAGGGATAGAGGGAACATTCCTCAGCACCTTAAAAGCCATCTACAAAAAAGCTCACAGCAAATATCATTCTCTGTGGGGAAACACTGGGAGTCTTTCCCCTAAGATCAGGAACACGACAGGGATGTCCACTCTCACCACTGCTATTCAACATAGTACTGGAAGTCCTGGCCTCAGCAATCAGACAACAAAAAGAAATAAAGGCATTCAAATTGGCAAAGAAGAAGTCAAACTCTCCCTCTTTGCAGATGACATGATACTGTACATAGAAAACCCAAAAGTCTCCACCCCAAGATTGCTAGAACTCATACAGCAATTCGGCAGTGTGGCAGGATACAAAATCAATGCCCAGAAATCAGTGGCATTTCTATACACTAACAATGAGACAGAAGAAAGAGAAATTAAGGAGTCAATCCCATTTACAATTGCACCCAAAAGCATAAGATACCTGGAGTAAACCTAACCAAAGAGGTAAAGGATCTATATCCTAAAAACTACAGAACACTTCTGAAAGAAACTGAGGAAGACACAAAGAGTTGGAAAAACATTCTATGTTCATGGATTGGAAGAATTAATAATGTGAAAATGTCAATGCTACCCAGGGCAATTTACACGTTCAATGTGATCCCTATCAAAATACCATGGACTTTCTTCAGAGGTTGGAACAAATCATCTTAAGATTTGTGTGGAATCAAAAAAGACCCCGAATAGCCAGGGGAATATTGAAAAAGAAAACCAGGGCCACAAGCATCACAATGCCAGATTTCAGGTTGTACTACAAAGCTGTGGTCATCAAGACAGTGTGGTCCTGGCACAAAAACAAACACAGATCAATGGAACAGAATAGAGAACCCAGATGTGGACCCTCAACTCTATGGTCAACTCATCTTTGACAAAGCAGGAAAGACGATCCACTGGAAAAAAGGACAGTCTCGTCAATAAATGATGCTGGGAACATTGGACATCCTCGTGCAGAAGAATGAAACTAGACGATTCTCTTACACCAGACACAAAGGTACACTCAAAATGGATGAAAGATCTAAATGTGAGACAAGAATCTATCAAAATCCTAGAGAACACAGGGAACTCCCTTTTTGAACTTGGCCACAGCAACTTCTTGCAAGATACATCCATGAAGGCAAGGGAAACAAAAGAAAAATGAAGTATTGGGACTTACTCAGGATAAAAAGCTTCTGCACAGCAAAAGAAACAGTCAACAGGACTAAAAGACAACCTACAGATGGGAGAAGATATCTGCAAATGACACATCAGATAAAGGGCCAGTATCCAAGATTGATAAAGAACTTATTAAACTCAACAGCAAAGAAACAAACAATCCAATCATGAAATGGGCAAAAGACATGAACAGACGAAGACATAGACATGGCCAACATGCACATGAGAAAATGCTCTGCATCACTTGCCATCAGGGAAATACAAATCAAAACCACAATGAGATCCCACCTCACACCAGTGAGAATGGGGAAAATTAACAAGACAGGAAACCACAAATGTTGGAGAGGATGTGGGGAAGGGGGGACCCTCTGCACTGTTGGTCGGAATGTGACCTGGTGCAGCCACTCTGGAAAACTGTGTGGAGGTTCCTCAAAGAGTTAGAAATAGACCTGCCCTACGACCCAGCAAGTGCACTGCTGGGGATTTACCCCAAAGATACAGATGCCATGAAACGCCGGGACACCTGCGCCCCTATGTCTCTAGCAGCAGTGTCCACAATAGCCAAACTGTGGAAGGAGCCTCAGTGTCCATCGACAGATGATGGATAGAGAAGCTGTGGTCTCTGTATACACTGGGATATTCCTCAGCCATTAGAAACGACGGATCCCACCATGTGCTTCGACGTGGATGGACCTGGAGGGTATTATGCTGAGTGAAATAAGTCAATCGGAGAAGGACAAATATTATATGATCTCATTAATTCGGGGAATAAAAAAAATAGTGAAAGGGAATAAAGGGGAAAGGAGAGAAAATGAGTGGGAAATATCAGAAAGGGAGACAGAACATGAGAGACTCCTAACTCTGGGAAACGAACAAGGGGTAGTGGAAGAGGAGGTGGGCGGGGGATTGGGGTGACTGGGTGATGGGCACTGAGGGGGGCACTTGGCGGGATGAGCACTGGGTGTTATACTATATGTTGGCTAATCGAACTCCAAAAAATATTTAAAAATCTGTGATGAAAACGAACAATTATTTTAAATTATTTAAAGAGTAATTTAATTATTGCTACTGGTTATCTCTTCCCCACTGGATTCTAAATTCCAAACAGGTAGGAATTATACCTAATTCACTTACGTTCTATTCGGGCTGGCAAATAAGCACTAATTTGAAGGTGTATTTTCTTTAAAAATATTCCTTGTCTTTAAAAATCTAGTAATTCGTAACAACTCCATACGTCAAGAAGAAAGTTCCTGGAGTTTTAGCTTTTGACCTTGGAACTAGCTTGAAATAGCTTCTAATCTTGTGGGATAAAAATTCAGAAAATAAGGCTGTGGTCCGGTAATGAAAAATTCCTGGGCCCTTAAGAAAATTAAGGGGCAAATATGCTACTGTGCATGAGGGTAAGGGTTAGAGGATAAAAACTTTTATTTAACAGATTCCATGTCTGACAGATAATGACAAATATTAGAGAAAAAGTTCCTTTCTGGTCCTTTAGGTAGCACTGGCAGGTTTAATAAATACCCGTGGAGGCCCAATCAGGATGGTTCTGCACAATGTGTCGGGTGTGCCACTGATACTTGTTAGGATTCTAGCGAGGGCATGAATGTACATTTGTTTCAATACTCAGGAGCTGAATACTTAACATTGAGGAAAGAACAGAAGTAGCACAGCACAACCTTGATTTCATTGTATTAAAAGCCAAAAAGTTAAAGCAGCAGCAGCAGCAGCAGCTCCCTGTGATCCACCAAAGCCCAAGCACAGGGGCGACGTTCGGGGATGCTCAGACACCCAGGCAGCTCCTTGCTGGAGTCCACCAGACTCCAACAGCAGCAGGCACAGAACTGATGTAGAAAAGGCATCTATTTAATAATAATAAAAAAAAAAGTTTCCAGAAGGCTCAGGCAGGATGTAGAATTTTCTACCTGCTGCTCTGAATGTCAAAATCCGAATAAAGCTCAATGAAGTTGTGGAGTAATTACGACATTATGAGAACCAAATCCCTGTTAAGAGGTCACAGTCTCTTTATTACTGACTGATCATAAACAGTATATTCTTCTCAGGGAGGAACTTCTTTCCAGGAAAATATTTTAATGAATTGCTCCGTTGACTGTTACTAATAATTATTACTTTTAAATTCTAATGGTTTGATTTTTAATTGTATTTATCAACTGTTGGTTATGGCACATAAAACGATTTTCCACTTACAGTAGTGGTAAAATAAAAAATAAAATAGCCTCACCAGTAGGTATTTCTTGTCTGACTTTATAGCTAACCCACAGTGAGACAAAGTCACAGGTTATGTGTGTACATAATAAATCTTTGTGCCTTTAAGATCAATGTGAATTATATTCCTGCATTCTGAAAAATAACATTTAAGAGGATATTTATGTTTGTTTTACAGGTTACTCCTCTATTCTGTATCCCGACTGGCCAATATTTTTAAGCAACAGATACTTCTCTTTCTCACTGTTAGCCCTCCAAACCTAACACCGAGTGTTAGAATAACCAATTGAGTCAAGCAAAGATACCCTCATTTAGTTTTGAACTAATATAATCCAGCAAAAAACACAATTCATTCTTAAAAAACTGTTCCAACTTCCTCACTCTAGAATAAACTCACTTTTTACTCTCCACTTTTCTATGAATAAGCATTGTTTTCAGGCTGCTACAGCTGTGACTTTCCGTAAGTAATCCAGCCTGTGTGTGTCTCAGCTTCTAAAACTACAAAATGCATATAATACTAGATTTAGGTGATTCTAAATAACTCCACTGGCCCTTGTTAGTAAAAACTTTGCTATGTAACTTGTTGCATGCTGCTTCAATTCTGAACATCTGGTTTTCCCCACTGGCTTGCAATCTGAGGTCTTTGGTTTACCATTTTCCCAGACTCAGAATAGTAATTAAGGGATTTAAGAGGTCTTGCTTTTTTTGCTTATGGGTTGTTTAATCTTAAACCTAAGATTTTAAGAAATAAGCCTAAATGTTTACTTGTTTTCATTAAAGAGAGCACTGTAAAATCTGCATTTATTTTGCTCAAACCCAAATGATGGGACATGATTTTATTTAAAGACTAACCAGTGGCATCGAACACTGGAACTGAAGGATAATTACAATAGTTACATTCCAAAAACCTTTATATAAAAACTACACCTAAAATCATGCTTAGGCAAAATATGCCAAAACAGATAAGGTACAATGTATACAAAGACATACATATCACTCTGCATTAAATTTTTCAAAAAACACACAGAGAATACAATAATTTATATTTATAAAGAACAGCTGTTTATACAAACACAATTTTGAAGAATGACACAAACTCAGAAAATGTAATCAGAGTATTCTTTCTCACACATAGGCTATTAACGCCCTAGTATTTCAAAATCCTTTATAAAAGGAGATAGCTTAATGACTTCTCATTCAGGAACTTTTTTTAATGTTACTTTTTCTTCTTCTTTTTTTCATCTGCTTCCATTTTAAGCTTAACTTCTTCAGCTGAAAGAGCTCCCAGTTTCTTATTCTTTGCTTTTTTAATCTTTTCCTTGATGGCAGCCACATCAATTTTATTTTCAGTAGAAGCTAGACAAATTAAAAATGATACATGTAATTCTTTAGATTTTACCAAATAAAACATAAAGCATGTATTTGGTTCAATAATTTCAGAGTACTGTAATAGGTGAGATGTCATGTAAAATATAAAACACCTGCTTAAATGAAAGACATTTAAGACGAAACAAATCATAAAGTACTTTAAAAATACATTATGTACACATGCAAATGGCATTATAGTTTAGCTTTTCAGTTACTAAATTCAATATTAAAGCTGCATTTATTTCCCTTAAATTGTACTTGGTAGTAATATTTTTATATTCTTTCCCATGTTTTAGAACTTTATATAGAGTACTCATTAATATACCAATTTTCCATTCTGCACATTAAAATAACATAAAATTACATTTCATGAATATTAACATGTAGCCCTTCTAGCTTCCATAATTTTAATTAATCATGAAGGTTTAGATCAAAATCTACTTTATCTATTACCACACATAAAACCTTAAAAATAGGGGCGCCTCGGTGGCTCAGTCGGTTAGGTGTCTGCCTTCAGCTTGGGTCATGATCTCAGGGTCCTGGGATTGAGCCTCCAGTCTGGATCCCTGCCTTGCAAGGAGTCTGCTTGTCGTCCTCCCTATGCCCCTCCCCCTGCTTATGCTCTCTAAGGAATAAATAAAATATTTTTTTAAAAAAACCCTCAAACTTAAAAATAAAATTTTCCAAATATTAGTTCAATGAATGACTAGTAAAATTTTATTTAACAAGGCCTTGGTAATAAAGGTAATAATCTGAGAATATCTGGAGACCCTAACAGAACCCAGCCATGGACTCAATTACAAAAACTTGAATAATAAAGAGAGAGGGGAAAAAAACTGTAGCTTTTCCTCACCATTTAAAGAACAGTATTCAGAGCACAGGAGAATCACAAAATAAAACATTATCAGACTTAATGCTGTCACTATCATGAAACAGCTACATCCCTAATCATTATAAACAGAGACTATTACTAAAATAATAATAGGTCTGGTTTTGACCAACAGGTCAGGTACAGTGATGCCAGTGACTTCCCTCCCCTCACTGTGCACTGGCTACTCTGGAAAAGTACTTCAGAAAGAGCACAAGTGTTACTAGTGGGAAGGAAAATGTAGAAGAGGAACGGATGGATCAAATGAGGCTAGGAATGGAGAAGAAAAGACTCAAGTCTCGGAGTTTTTTTTTTTTTTTTTTTTAAATCTTAGACAAAGCACACATGGAAGGAGGGGCAGATAGAGAAAATCCTCCAGCAGACTCCCCACTGAGCAGAGCCCGATGACAGGCTGGGGGCGGGGGTGGGCGCCCTCCATCCCATGAGCTCATGACCTGAGTCGAAACCAAGAGTCAGATGCTTAATTGACTGAGCCACCCAGGCGCCTCACCCTGGCTGTCTTTTTAAAAGCCCCAAGACCTTCCTGTTGTTTTGATGGTGTCTTTTAGCCCAAGGTCATCAGAAATCTGTAACAATAAAGGGATCGAATTTAAAGCCACAAATCACATAAACAGAGAGAAGAAAAGTGTAACTTCTGATAAGCTCTTTCTGAGGCATGATAACAGAGCTTGGGGAGCTTGATGCTTTAGTTACTCTTACGTCTACAAAGGATTCACTGCTCTAGTTTATAGCTTCACAACGAGTCCCTGCCCAGCACAATCAGAGGTCAGGAAAGGACTGTCAATCCAGGATACTCTTTAAATAGGCACTAGCTGCTAATAAAACACCTCAGTGACCTCATCTCTAGGATTAGTGGCTAATGAAATGTCAAGAGAACTGATGAAAGATAACGGTAATTTCTTTAGTTAACACTCAGAGAGATTTGGACAAATTCACTACTGGTTTACTTTTCAGGTAACAGACTTTAACATCATACCAATAACTGGAAAATAAGCATTTACCTTCCTTTGGTTTCACAACTGGTTTTTCCTTAGGTGGAATAAAAGCTTTGTTTCTTTCCTCTTGTCTCTTACTGAGAGCTTCTGCTTGTTTAGCCTGCATTATTAGTAAGAACGATTTATTATTAAGTAGGAATTCAAGTTTCTATGAACTATGCTATCAATGTCATGAGCTAGACAGAGTCTTACCTTTATGGCTTCCATTTTCTGACGCTTCTTTTGACTTGCCTTCAGAAAATATTCACCACTAGCCAATTCTTTATCAATCTGTTGAAATCATGATTTACAATTACATCAGAAAATAGGTAGATAAAAGACATTTCCTAGGAAATGCATAATGCCCTTGAGTTAAAGATAGCAAGGTCAAAAATTCTTGATAAATTCATAAAGGCGGTAACATAAAAAAAGGAGATGTGCTCTAACCTGAAGGGAATACATGCAAAAAGCATGGAGGTAGGAAAGGAGGTGATGTGTTCATGAAATATACAGCAGGCTGTTTTAGGTGGATGGAACATCAATGATTCAGGAAGTGTGAGGAAACTGGAAAGATAATATGGGGTAAGCTTGAAGAAATGTGCATGCCAGGTAAAGAGGGTGGGCTACAATTTAGAAATGTCTGCAGGTTTCTGAGAGAAATGGAGACCAAAGCAGTATTTAAAAGGTACAGAAGAAAGAAGAGAAAAACACTTGGAATAAAGTAATGGCATGCAAAATGAAGAGCAAGAATTGTTAGGATTTGGGGACTAATTCAACACTAATTAGAGAAAGTAACAGCTTATTCATCCTGATTTATCTCAAACTGACACAGCATTATTATATCTAAGGCAATGTTTTACACTCGTAATAATTACTAATCTCTTTACAATTACTAAACTACAATTACTGATCATTTAACCCTCATTAACAATCCTTTGAGATAGATATTTATTTATATTATCCCCATTTTACGTACAGGGGAAACTGACGCATGGGTGGGCTAAATAAATTGCCAGTCACGAAGCAAGTAAGTGGCAGGAAAAGTCAATTGAGACATTAACTGTTTTAAGAAGTTTAGTCACAGGAGAGGAAGGTAAGACAATTACTAACTAGAGGACAGGCCCATAAGAAGGATAGTAGGTGTTATGGAAGCACGCCTGAGTAATAAGATCACTCTACCTTCCCCCAACTAACAGTGCCTTTCTTTGCTTCCCTTTCCAGAATAGACCTCATGATCCAACACTTCCATTGTTTTATCACCATGATCACTTTTCCACTCTGACCTTCATCAAACCTCTGAAATTCAAACTCCAAATATAGAAAGAGATGTGTTACTATGCTGAGAACAAAGAACTAGAAGAAAGGAAGGACCTTTCGATACAGCCAACGTAGGGAATCATGACATAAGATACCTCAGAAGATAGGTGAAGACAGAATTCAAAGAACAGGTGAAGAAAGGACTGGCGCAGATGGAAAAAAAAATTACAGGTGAGAGAAAAGGAAGGTAAAGGAGTTCTCACTTGATAGTCTTAAATACTGCCATACAATAAAATACAGTGTCATCTGCTAGAGGTGGGAGGGTGCTTCAAGAACTAAGAGGACACACAGAACTACTAGACAACAGTGAGGATCTGAGGTTGGAAACGCATCATTATAATGGATACAGTCCAAAGACTTTCTCCAAATATGTTTAGCAGCCACATTATGGGAAAGGAGTCAAATTTTAGGACTGACCAAGTTTGAGAGTTTTGCTGGACAGATGTGATAGAAGGAAAAGGCAGCATAAAAGAAATAGTGATGAGACAGAGAGAAAAGGAAATTTGGGGAAAAAAATGAAGCCAGAAAACAAGTGACCATAAGAGAAGCCCTCATAAATTAAAAAAAAGAGGGGGTACAGATGTTAGAATTTAAGATTTCAAAACTGGAGTAGTCATATAGCACATGTCACAAGAATGATGTTAAGGCAGAGTGAGAGCACTAAGGGCTAAGTTGTGTTGTTGTTGTTTAATCCATGGGATGTTTATTGTGGCCACAGGGGCACAACTGACAGCAACCACCTAGACAGAGGTTACACTCTTACTGTGAAGCCCCTACTCCCCACGCCCACACTTAGCTCAAAATAAGCCTATTTACACTTACCTTTAGTTTCTTATACTTACACACACACACACACACACACACACACACACAGAGAAAATCTACCTAAATAACTCTCCATAAACTTTCTAACAAAATAGATTAAAATGGTATCCCCCTAATATAAATAAATTCAACATTAATACTGACCTGACTTTCTGGCTGTGGTGGTGGGAATGGTGTATACTCTTTCTTGACAGTTTTCTTCTTTGGCTCCTTGCGTTTATTCACATTTTTGTGCTTGAACTGTGGCAAGAATCTTTCCCAACTTTGTGATCTTAATTCAGAATCTTTTGCCAACTCTCGTTTAATCATTAAGGTCTTTAGTCATGGTGATATATGAACAAAGAAAGAATTTTTAATTTTATAAGTAATACATTTGTCAAACTAAGACATTATAAATATTATTCCTATAAATAATACAATTAAAATGAGTAGTTCTTAATCTCCTCAGTAGGAGCAAAAGACTCCATAAGAAAAGTAATCTCAAATCAAGCATCAAGAAAACCATTAGAAATTTAGATTAAGAAATGCAGAATTATTGGGGCGCCTGGGTGGCTCAATTGGTTAAGCGTCTGCCTTCAGCTCAGGTCATAATCTCAAGGTCCTGGGATCGAGTCTCATGTCAGGCTCCTTGCTCAGTGGGGACCCTGCTTCTCCCTCTCTCCCCGCTCTCTCTCAAAAACAAAAACAAAACAAAAACAAAAGAAAAACCTTAAAAAAATGCAGAACTGTTAAAATGAACGGAGATGAGACAACTCAGCTTTTCAACCATTAGTTCACTAAAACCTTTAAAATTTGGGTGCCTTGGTGGCTCAGGTCATAATCTCCAGATCCTGGGCTGGAGCCCCGCATCAGGCTTCCTGCTCAGCAGGGGGTCTGCTTTTTTCATGCTCTCCCTCTGCCCCTACCCATCACTTGTTCTCTCAAATAAATAAAATCTTTAAAAAACAAACAAAAAAGTCTTTAAAATACATATTAATTGGAGCAGGGAGAGTTCTTAATTAGCAATGTTCCCTAAAAGCTGGAAGTTTTTGGGTAGCACTTTAATTATCACAGGGAAAGAAAAAAGTAAACTTTCTCTTGATCAGACAAAACCAATATTCTCACATTTCTCCCACTCCATGTGAATTCTGCACACACTGGAACATCAAAGGATGCAAACCGGGCATCAGATACAAGACTAGCAGCTCTTTTTATCTTCAATGTCCCAAGGCAACTCAAAATCGTTCTTCCATCCCAATCTAAGAGTGACTTTGTAACTTTATCAAATTTAAGTGGATTGCTTCAAAAATACCCTCATGAAATAGTTCATTAACAACAGGTATAATCATGAGTTATATGTTCCCAGGTATAATCATGAATGCTGAGCACACAAGGATATAACAGATCTCTCTCAAAGAGTTTATAATTTGAACATTAAATTAAAAAAAAATAGTGTTAATGCAATCTGACGTATTCCAGACTCTACTAATAGAAAAAGGGCAGAATTCTGAACGATCACATCTTCAAATATAGTAATGGGCCCATAATCCAAGAAAACCTGACTGAGATCATCTATGACCAATTTCATGAAGCGTATGTCCTTCGTATCAGAACTACACCATACGTTACGGCACAGCACAGAGACCTAAGCCTCCACGGATATAACTCCAGGACTAGGGTAGTTGGGTGTGCAGAACTCTACCTCTACCCTGAATAATTCTGCTTTATCTGCTTTGTGCATTAGGCTTCCATAAAAAATCTAATTTCAAGAAAAGTTTCTGCACCTAAAAGAAGTCTGACAATCACTGTTACAGTAACATATAATTAACTCACTTTAATGTTATAAATTGGATGGATATTCTTCATAGTATCTAGGACTACTTTTCGAACCTGAAATTTGCAAAGAAAAATGAATTAGTCATTTAAAAAGATTTTAATGAACTCAGTGGAAGGAGATTAATACACTGCAACATACCCTATGAACCAGGCAATGACTCCCAAATTGAATACAGTAGGCCTTCAACTGCTCTGGGTGACCTCTAGATCTTTCATAATAGTCAACTTCTCTTGGAAGCAATGGATTTTCTCAACTTACTGCTAAAATGTAACATATAGAACTAATACAACAACATTTTGGAACTGTGGAATTTAGGAAGAAAGTAGCTAGATTTAGTCAGAAAATACGGGCTCAATAATGGGAATGCCACTTCGTAAGGGAAAGTCACCTGTCCTTTTCCTGCTTTCTCATTTGTAGTACAGAAGTAAAACTATCTCAAGGCTCTGCTGTAAAAATTAAATAAGACAATATATTTAGACTTCACAAAACCACAGGATATTCAATATATTTAAGTTATTATTATTGCCACATGAGAAGAGGACAGATAACTAGAAGAGGTCCAACAGAACTACTGTAGGTCCTAGAAAGGGAACAAGACCTCGCAGCCAGATCCAGACAACAAAAGGAGTTAAGACACAGTAACTGCTCCACAGATTTTTTCATAACATTAAATACTACACTAAACTTCAGACAAAAAAACAAACAAAAAAAAAAAACAAAAAAAAAAAGAAAACTATTTTAAAGGAAAGTTTCCAGAATCTGACCTCTACTAGTTTATATAGGTTACTGCAAATAATATCAACATTCAATTCTCTAATCACTTGAGCACATGTAAATACACATTTCCTGTATGTGCTAGAGACTAAAAATCTTAAATACTCATTTAAAATTTGTAGTGGAAAAAGAAATGATGTGCAGACCTTCTAACTCAGGAGTGGATACTTCCTTAGTTGCCAAAGGTTGACCATATTATGTTAGGATCTAGGAGTGATGAAAATTAACTGAAGATAGTAAATAGTTCTCACCTCTTTTAAGCCACTAAAAGGTCCAATGACTGAAACCGTGTTTCCCTGAACCATAATATAACAGTTTGTTAACAGTTCCAAAGCCTATAACAAAAGATTAAGCTCAAATTCAGTACAATGAAAAACTAATGACAGAGAAAGACTCAAGTTTTCCACTGATAAAAAGTACCTTTAATGTAGATCCTTTGGGGCCAATGAGACGTTGTCTTCTTTTTACAAATCTTTCTTTATTTCTTACTAAAGAACCTATTTTAATGATGTCACAAGCAACATCATCCTGAAGAATTCGTACTGCCTTTGGGAAAAACGAAGAAAATATTCCATCAATATTCTTTACAAACACATTTGTTTTCAAGGCCCAGGCTAATGAAATCTAACCAGAAAAATAAAAACTCTAAGACGGAGGGATGCAGTGTTATATGTTATCTCTAAAGTTGATGCAAATACAGCAAAGTTTTTGTAATTCTAAATTTACCTGTTCAAATGAAACACTTCTTGCTAAAAGTTTTATTAGGTCTCTGGCCCTAATGATGATATACGGATCAAAAGTCTTCTTTGTTGTACAAACAGTCATACTGCCCTCGATCAGGTCCAGGGTTGCATTAACGTGCTGAGAAAAGCAAAGAGCAAATACACAACTGTCTAAAAATCAATTCAATTTTAGGTAATTACAAAGCCTATCCTATCAAACTATTAATTACTGTAAATTAAGCTCTAATTCTATCAACTCCCCCCTTGAAGAAGCTGAGTAGTTGATAAAAATAATGAACATTGATTACTTTCATATTTCAAAGAATGTAAGAAACTTAGGCACTGAAACCATTTCTACTTGGCTTTAGAACTTTGTACTCAAAGATAATTTCTAGTTTAAAAAATATGTATCAATGCAAATGAGGTCATACTTAAGACCTAGGGTGAAAATCTAAAGCTACATATAGCTCCTCTATCCTGGACAGGGCTGTGATCTGCCATCTGCTCCTTTGGGTTAAGAACAGACTTTTCCTTTCAAACTTTCTTCTACCTGGTATTAGCTAAATACAAAGTAAAAACAAATTCTCATAGGTTCAGAAAGAAAAAATAACTGGAAAATTAGGCATTAACTGTTCATAGGAAGAAACAGATTTCAACAAAGCAAATTAAAATGTCATTTTCTGATAGCATCTTGTGAATTATATTTCAGTGTAGTGAGTGATGAACAATTCAACATAAGGTTGGGTCTCTGTGAGTTTACAAGTCTAATCTCAGATGCAGACAGCTGTAAAACAGCCTGTGGTTTGCTGAACCACCCTAATACCTAACAGGCACAAAACTCTGGAGCAGTCACCTAGATGAGAAACACATTTTATATCACAACCTGGTGTGTGCACAGGTTCTCACGTGCACATATATAAATGAACCAAAAACTTCATAAAATGAAACTTATCCTTACCATATGTGATACTTATTTTTATTTTTTGGATGCATTCCTTTTTTTAAGGCTCATTATATCCATTAAATGGGATTTCTTGCTCTACTAATGGGTTTCAATCCAGTTTGAAAAATAAAAACAAATGTATTACTCTAGGGAAATGGCAGCAGGTACATACAGGGGATAGTTGGCCACACCCTACCCCTTCCATTTAAAATGAAAATTAAGAAATCATCCAGGTACATGCCTCAACTCAAACTATACAGAAACATGGCAAATATCACAGTAGAGAACAGGCATTCTGAGATGAGTTTCAGAAAGTCGATGAGATCCCTACAGTTCTAAAGGTGTGTGAATTTTTAAAAGTAATCTATTACTCACAAAACTAAAAACAAGTGGATTAAAAGAATAAAGCTTCTATCTAGGTTGTTTAAAAGGAACCAGGGGCACCTGGGTGGCCCAGTCAGTTAAGCATCCGACCCTTGATTTCAGCTCAGGTCATGATTTCAAGGGCTGTGAGATCAAATGTCACGTTGGGCTCTGTGTTCGGCAGAGTCCACGCGGGACTCTGCCCCCCGCCTCTACTCACACATGCCTGTAGGTGCACACACTTACTCTAAAGATCTTTCTTTAAAAAAACAAAACACCAAAAAAGGAACTAAATTAACTACTTACACTAGTACCTTTTAATTTTTTTATTTTTATTTTTTTTACGCTAGTACCTTTTTAAAAAAATCCACCAGCATATATACTTATTTTTAGAAAAGGCATAAAAGCAAAATTTCAAATAAGTATATAAAATGTGCATACATGTTCATTCAAGGCTTTCTGTACCAAAGGCCAGCACTCTTTCAAGTAAGCCTCTCTATATTTTGGGAACAAAGTTGCAAAACTGCTCTCCTCCAAGAGTCCTCTGGGATTGTCCTCTTTAGAAAAAGCGGGTTCCTTCCAACCATCAGGAACAGTGAGGAGCTCAGATTCATCTAAAGAGAAGAAACATACACGTAAGATTTTACCCTTCTTGTGGACACTTTTAAAAATGCTTATATGTGGGATCCCTGGGTGGCTCAGCAGTTTAGTGCCGCCTTCGGCCCAGGGCGTGATCCTGGAGTCCCAGGATGGCGTCCCGCGTCGGGCTCCCTGCGTGGAGCCTGCTTCTCCCTCTGCCTGTCTCTCTGCCCCCCTCTCTCTCTGTGTTTCTAATGAATATATAAATTAAAAAAAAAAAGCTTATATGCATACATTTACACGCTTCCCAATACTCTTTGTAGTTCCTGTTTCCACGCTCTTTAGATGATTCAGCAAAGAACATGACGCCGTCATTATTTATCAACACACTATTAAAATCAACGGTCTACGCCAGCCTCATAGGACCAAGTTCCTTAAGGTCAGGGACCCTCCTTGGGTCTACAGTCCTCAGCGCTGCTCGGAAACTTCCACTGTACGACACGGTCTTAGAGTCAAAGATCCTAATACCACTTTGTTTCAATACAAATGACCTGTTAGACTTTCCTGAACTGCCGACTGTGTGTGTATACCATATATATATGCAGAGGCATGTACATTTTGTGCACACGCACACACACAGACTTAAAAGCTGATATTCTGGTGTAAACTCTGTTACCAATCACCGGTAGGTACATGGCTTCAGACTTTCCAAGGAGTTTCCATGTGCCTTGCTTCTGTATACACCTTCATGACAACTGTGAAACGTGGGAAGGACGGGTATTATTTTTCCCATTTTGTGAGAAACGTTTAGTCCAAAAAAAAGAAAAGATGAGTGACCGGTCTGTCTAAAGGGACACAAAGGTGATTCGGTCTAAGTCTCCAATCAATGAAATGAAATGTCTCCTAAGGGCATAAACGATCTCCGACATCATTTGTTAAAACTCCTGATCCTGGGGCGGGGAGCGGTTGAGCATCTTCCTGGGGCCCAGGTCGTGACCCCGGGGTCCTGGCATGCAGTCCCGCGTTTGGCTCCGTGCATGGAGCCTGCTTCTCCGTCTGCCTCTGTCTCTGCCTCTCATGAATATATAAAAAATAAAAATTAAAAAAATTAAAAAACCCAAAACTCCCGGTCCTGGGTTTCAGGATCTCTTGAAGCCAAAGGCTCTGACAGCCGGCCCTTGGCGGCTCGGCCACTCGGCAGCCTCCGTCCCCGCCTTCAGGCCGCAGGAGCGTCGGGAACCGGCCTACGCGCGGGAGCCGCCCGAGCAGCAGGGCAGCGAAGGGCGCCCCGGAGGCCGCGACCCCCGGGCCCGCGGAGCCGCTGTCGCCGCCGCCCCCCGCGCCCCACGGCCTCCCCGCCCCCCCACCTGCCCCCGGCCCCGAGGCGGACTCCACCCCACAGAACGGACCCCACGTCCCCGGCCAGCCGCAACGCAGCAGCCACCCCCGAGTCTCGGTTCTCACTCGACCTCACCTCGCTTCTCCGGCTTCGGCTGCTTCGGACGAAACTCACTCCTCCCGTTCGCCTGCGCCAGCCCGTGGAAGGAGGAGGCCGCCATCTTCCGGCTGCTTCCGGCGCCACCGGAAGTGGAGCTGCTCTTAAATCCTACTGGCTATTCAGGACTAAGAACCTGTTGGCTCGAAAGGAGTTCCGTAGAACGCAGATGAGGAGATGTGCGCAATCTCTGTGCGTGCGTCTGTGCCTGCGTAGCCAATGGACAGCCGCGGACTCTTTTCCCAGGATGCACGGCAACCACGGAGGTTGGCTGCATGCTGGGAGTTGTAGTCCAGCGCTATGGGGAGTTGGAGGCCCAACTCTGCTACCTTGAATATTCATGCACGCATTAAATACATCTTGGAAATTATTTGGAATCTTGGAAACCTACAGTTTCCTTTCGGTCCTTGTGTCTAGCTCAGGGTCTTGGACTCCAGGGTTTGGTCGCAGAGTGCACTCGGCCTGTCATTGATGTCACTCACTCACTCATTTGATAATATTTATTTGACCGTTAAATAATTTGATAATATTTATTTGACCGTGCTAGGTCTAAATAGGAAGTCCAAATATGAAGATGCATGATCCTTGATGGCAGAGAGTGGCAGCAATAGCTACCATTTATTGTGACACTGCTTTGTGCCACACACTGTTTGCATTTCTATTTCTTAAAACTAAAACTGATGATTTTTTTGTAAGATAGTTTTAAAAAGTCTTTGTTTCCGATGGTAATTGCCTAGGGTCTTGGTACTTCTCTTTCTAAGCCACAGGGATAGCACTTAAGTGACCCTTCTTAAATATTTCACTGAGCTAAGGTTTCCCAAAACGACTACCTCAACGCTGCCTATGGCTGACTTCAAGATGTGAGGTTTATCACTACTGCATATTTTTGCACTTCTAAGAATCCAAAAATTCTTAGACACATTCAAGGTGAGACTTCTTTTGATGACTGATCTTACTGCTTGCCATTTCTAAAATTGCCTGCAGCACAAGTTGGGAAAGTCTCAGGTTGAATTTCTTGCCTTCGTGAGACTAGGAACATTTATCTGAAATCCACCCTTGTGTATCTTCTATAAAAACTTAAGATTGTTGTACATAAGGTGCATACGTAAAACAGACTGTTAATTAGGGACGTAAGGTCACGAGACACATGATTATGTTAAGATTATTTTTCTTGGGGCACCTGGATGGCTCCATCCGTTAAGCATCCGACTCAGGTTTTGGCTCAGGTGGTGACCTCAGGGTCATGAGATGGAGCACAGCATGGGGCTCTGTGCTAGATGTGGAGGCTGCTTAAGATTTTTACTCTCCCTCCTCCTCTTCCCAATCCCACTCACATTCTCTCTCTCTCTCTCAAAAAAAAAAAAAAAAAAAAAAAAAAAAACCCAAACCCAAATTATCCCATTTTTATAAAGCAAATTATTCAATAAGTATTTATTGAGGATCTATAACGTTTCAGGTTCTACGTGCTGGATATAATAATTATATGTGTGTGTATATATATATATATATATCCAAATATATGTTTGTATGTGATTATACAACAAGAAAAGACTTAGAAGGCTACACCTCAAGGTTACAAAGCTGGCTATCTTAGGGATAAAGGCAGAAAAGAAAAAAGAAGCAGGCAAAAAGACAAAAAATAGGTAGAAAATAATAATCATTATTTATTTATTTATTTTAATTTTTTTGGACAATAATAATCATTAGAAAAATAATGTCAACAAAAGTAAAGGTATTTGCATGAAAGCCTGGAAAACCTGGGAATCCAGGAAAGAGATCAAATTTGAGAAACATACTCAGTCTTGGAATGTTTGCTGTACAACAACATGTTTCATGTGTCATGGTGTTGGGATGAAATATGCTTGCAGGATATCAACCCCTTCTTGCAAGGCCCCACTTAGCAAACTCTGTAGATAAGGACACATGATGTGCAGCTTTGGCTGCTAAGTCACTTGAGTAAACACTTAACCAACCTCTGTTTCTTCAGCTGTAAAATGAGAAATTGAGTTAGATTAATGCTTCTTAAACTTTAGCCAACCTCAGACGCATGTGGAGGGTGACCCTATTCCCAGTTTATGGTTCAGTAGGTCTAGGACAGGGCCCAAGAATTTGCAGCCTGGAGAACAAGGAATTATTCAACCCCAAAATATCAATAGTGCCAAGGTTGAGAAACTGGGGACTTATAGATATTCTTAATTTCTGTGATTCTACTTCAAAGGGCTAGTAAGAGCTTTACTCAGAACCAGACATGCAATGAAAGCGAAGTTATTTCCCACTTTTTCCCACTATTTCCCACTACTAGGGCAGAACTTACCTGGTATCAAAGCCAAAGTTTCCAGATGGTTGCTCATTATTATGCTGGGCTCTTTGGTGGACAATCTTGCTCCATTTCCTGGAATTCTGTTGTCTCATTACCCAAACAAACACTGATACTGCTATATACAGTGGATGCTTGAGGTCTAAAGACACTCATTGAATATTAGTCTCTCTGGGCCCCAGGCCCACAGAACATTAATATTTCATTGGTCCTCTCCTATTTCCAAGGCAATCTTCCATCTTTCTCTTCTTGATTGTTCTTATTGATAAGCAACAGCTTTGATTTAATTTTCGGTTATAATATTCTTCTCCCTAAAGGAAAGCTGGAATACATTTCATGATATTAGGTTTCACCAAAGCAACAGAAGGCTTTTTAATGCATGCATGAATATTCAAGATTTAATCAGTGGCATGTGAAATGTATTGGTATTGCTGAGAATTATTATTTTATGCAAATATAACAAGCAAACTACAGTCTTTTATTTGTTTACATGACACTGGGGGCATATTTGAATTTCTCTGGGAAGCAGATTTCTAGTCATTTGTTAAATCTATATGCATCTCCCATTCTTCAGACAGTGGTAACCACAGATGGCTCTTGATGAAATGAACTTTTTTAAAAAAATTTTTATTTATTTATGATAGTCATAGAGAGAGAGAGAGAGAGAGAGAGAGGCAGAGACATAGGCAGAGGGAGAAGCAGGCTCCATGCACCGGGAGCCCGACATGGGATTCGATCCCGGGTCTCCAGGATCGCGCCCTGGGCCAAAGGCAGGCGCCAAACCGCTGCTCCACCCAGGGATCCCGAATTTTTTTTTTTAAATGAAATAAACTTTTTAGATTATATATTTCAAACATTTAATGGGTTTATATTTAAACAAGGCATTTCATGATATTAATAAGATGGTGACATGGCTTCTCCATTGTTTCAAAATCTCAACTTAAAAAGTCCAGCTTTCTGATACACTTAGAGACTGGAAATTCAGTCTTAACACTACATTTTTGCTCTGATCATCTGTCAGTGACTTTAATCTGTTGGTTTACAAGTCCCTTTACTGATAAGATTAAATCAATGGACCCTTTCCCCAGAAAAGCACATATATTTGGGTACACATATCATTTTACCCACAGTTTGATGAGATGGTCACATTTCTGTCACACTGTTTCATAAAAACCCTAGAGGATCAAGCCATCAGGTTAGGGACCCTTGCCTTAAAGCAACACGGGAGGCATGTCTCAGAAGCCTGAATCTGATCTTATGAGCACTCAAGTCCTCTGCTTTTAGAGTTCTCCAGGACAGGCAGGATTAGAATTTTAGTATGCTTCAGGACTTGCACATAAGTACACTTCTCAAGATTCTTTTGAGTGCAAGTCATACAACATTCAAAGTAACAAGTAAAAAAGAGGACTTACTGTCCTACATACCTGGGAATTGGACCTAGGACCTCAACAGTGTCACAGAAACATTCATGCTCTTTGTCTATCATAACTTTGAGATCTCTCTCTCTCTCTCTCTCTCTGTCCTTCCATCTTTTGGCTCTGCTTTTTCTGTGAGGTTTTTATTCTGAAGCAAAGATATCTGCCAGCAGTGCTGAATCAAATTCTTAGCAGAAGAAGACTTTCTTTCTTCCTAAGAATTCCATCAAAAGTCCTAGGAAGACTCTCAGTGACCAGTACTAGATCACTTGCTAAAGCCAGAGGTGGGTTACACCCACATAAACCATCTGGGCCTAGAATGGGAATGAACAATTCCTAAGGAGGAATCTAGAGCTGTTGCCAAAAGAAGGGGAAGAGGGGCAAAAACACGCAATGTGTAGTACGGTAAGTATAGCAAGGGCAGTGCAGGGGATTAATAGGTTTTCAGGTTTTACCCATCACCATCACTCATTCCCATGCCACCATTTCATTAAAATAAGCCACATATTTAAAGAATTACTTAGGCTGGGATGCCTGGCTGGCTCAGTGGTTTAGCACCTGCCTTTGGCCCAGGGCGTGATCCTGGAGACCCGGGATTGAGTCCCACATCAGGCTCCAAGCATGGAGCCTGCTTCTCCCTCTGCCTGTGTCTCTGCCCCCCACCCCCCCCGCCGTCTCTCATGAATAAATAGCTAAAATCTTAGAAAAAAAAAAAGAATTACTTAGCCCCAGTCACAAGATAGATGGAGGAATTATGTACTAAAATTTTATTGGGGGTATGTGTGTATAGTAGTTCTCTATATTTGCTGTGAGCATTTTCAAATGTATTGATTGGTCTGTTAGGTTGATTTATATTTCTCTAGGCACATGTGGTGATACTGAAAACATGATCTGCTGTAACTGTGGTGATTTGGTGTAATGTCTTTTTATAATGATTATTCTCTCATGTAGTGAGAGACTCTCATTTCCCTGCAGGAAATGGCTATGTATTTTTTCTTTTAATTTTGAAAAGAATAAAAAAGGAAAATGCAAGGAGCAATGCAACCATTGTTCAAGAATCTCTCTACCTAAATTTAATAAGTGTTATCATTTATCACTTTGGGCCCAGATTTACATAAATATTTGTATCATAAAATCTCACATACATGCAAAATGAAGTTACTCCAGTCATCTCTCTTCTAGAAGCAATAGTTAGTTGTTTTGGTTTTACTAAAACAATAGACTAAAAAATAGACTTTTTTTTACTAAAAAGCAGACAGACTAATATAACAAATGCTTTTGTAGACATAGTTAAATTTAAGACATAAGTATTTCCAGCTAAAGCCCCTGTCTACACCTTCCTAATCTCATTCCTCCCCCTTTCCACCAGAGGTGACTACTATGCCAAGTTAGGAATTTATCATTTCCACATATATTTTTGTGTATGTGGCTACTACACACACATGTGATGTGTACTAAACAAGATAGAGTGGGCTTTAAATATTTTACATGACATTAATTACTTTAATGTATAATGTACATTAAGGTACATATTATAATTAATATTATAAAACTTAATATATTTAATTTACATTACATATAATATATTATACATATATCATTTATTATACATATAATATATTATATAATATATATAACATATTGTATGTATTAATGTATACGTATATTAATAATGTATAATTATAATGTGTAATTAATGTATAATACATACATTAATGTACATTATACAAAAATACAAGTTTTGTATATGATTATATAAGTATTTTATATTAGTTATATACATATAAATGTATGTTCTCATACAATTTGCATTTATTTATTTATTTGTTTGTTTATTTATTTATTGAGACTGTATGTGTGAGCAGGAAGGAGGGTTGAGGGGAGCGGCAGAGGGAAAGGGAGAGAGAGAATCTTAAGCGGGCTCCATGTTCAGCACAGAGCCTGGTATGGGACTTGATCTCACGACCCTAAGATCATGACCTGAGCCAAAATCAAGATACGGAGGCTTAACCAACTTGAGTCACCCAGGTGCCCCTACAACTTGATTTTTATTGGAATAGTTTGTTTTGAGGTTTACTCATGTTGAATCTACGTGATTCTAGGTCATTCATCCATGGTATATAATCTTTGAATCAGAATGTAGGAGACATGGCAGCTTCAGTCTTGGCTTCTTCCTTTCTCCCTCTCTACCTCTCTCCACAGGCCCCCCGCATCCCCCACAGGTCCCCAGACAGCTCACCTTGGAAGGACCCAGCTACCGTGTCTTGAGTGGCCCTATGGAGAAATCCGAAAGTCTAGGAACTGAAGCCTCCTGTCACCAGCCTCACGAGCTTGGAAGCACCTCCTCCTGCCTGGTCAAGCTTTCGGATGAGTGAGCTGAGCAAGGCTGACTCCTTGGTTGCAGGAAGCTGCTCGGAAGTTCCTGACTCTTGGAAACTTCATAAATGTTTGTTGTTGAAAGCTGCTAATTTTGGGAGTAACTTTTCGGTAGACATAACTAGAAAAATATTGAAGCAAGCCTAAGCATTCATCAAAATACCAGGTTTTGATAGGGATGTGGACGTGAAAGTTTTCCTCAGGAGGAATAGTTTTTCCTTGATTCTTGCCACTAGAGGGCAAAATGTTCATAAATGATGGCTTGAATAAAGAATTGAAAGGCTTTTTCTTTTTCCATGGAATTGCAGATGTCCGAGTGAAAAAAGAACTTTAAAGATTACCTAGTCCAGCTCTGTTAACTTACATATGAGGATTCTAACACCCAGAGACTTTAGCTGACCGGTGCAATGTCACACAGACCTGGGTCTAAATGTATAAACTCAATTTCATTTAATAACAGACGCATGAATTTAAATAAAAAAATTTAAAAAAATTAACAGATGCAGATCCAGTAACTACTAATCAATCTTGTTGTTTTTCAAAATCAGTAGATGTAGAATAAAGACAGAAGGCTTTTTAAAATCTCTATTTCAACTAACGTATTAGAATTTTCAGGATAAAAAAACTTGTGATAAAACCCATTTCCATTTATTGGGTGCCTATGATAATAAACCACTTATCATACATTATGTGACATATCTTTTTAACTAATCTGTGCAACAAAACTTTGAATTATATACTCATCAATGCAGAAGGGCCAATATGTTGTCCAAGGACATACAGCTAAAAAGAAACAAAACCAGTGTGAATCTGGTACAGGTTAAATCTCATTACAATGATTTTGGGGGAGACAAGTCATAGTGCCTGATTATAACAGAAGTTTGTTGCTTCTGGAAATCACTGAGTGCTTTCCAGTTAAGACACTTAAGTGGCTGCCATATGGCAATGGAAAAGGAAAAAAATGATTTTGATGACTCTCCTCTTCTTTTCAGGGAGGATTTTTTTCTATCTCCCTCTCATTCTCTCAGTCTCTCTGTTTCTGTCTCTGTCTCTGTCTCTGCCTACTACACACACACTGCCTCTCCCCTACATTCTAGCCAACCAGTTGTGCAGTGTTGGATAACCATCCTAGAGCTTTAGTTTGTCGCACTTTCTTCATTTTTAAAATGAGAGTACACCTACCTCCTTCAGCCTCACGGCAGGGATGCTGTGATGATTAATGAGGAAGTCTTTATGAATCTTATTCGATTTTGCAGAAGGTAGGTGTTTAATAAAGCTGAAGAATCATTATAATCGTAATTAGTCATATTTTAGGCCAGATGGGCAGGTATTTGGCAGTAGTAACTTGGCTGGAGTTGTTGCCACACCAAAGCAATGAAGTCATGTCAACATGTCAGCAGCATCAAGTTGGGTGCAAGGAGGCCATAGTATCTTCTTACCCCACACATTGCCTTGTTCATCATCCCCGCCTGGCACAAAACTGTTACATACTCAACTTCATTTCTAATGCAGTTAGGCAGGTAACCTTAGGAGAATCACCTCATTACTGTGATTTATAGTCTCCAAAGAGAGCCACCACTGATGCCTTCTCTCTCCATATGTGCATACTACTCACGCCAAGAGACTGAGCCTCTTCCTTGTCCTCTTGAATCCGGTCTGGCCCTGTGACTTACTTAGATCGATAGGATGCTGTGGATAGGACTTTGCTAATTCTAAGTCAAGCCTTCAGGAAGAGGAGCAGTTTCTGCTTTCTCGTCCTTGGAAGAGGGCTGCAGGGTAAGACGTTCAACTACCCTGAGATCACCTCACTGTGAAGAAGTCCAAGCTAGCTATGTGAAGGAGAGAGAGAGAGAGAGCGAGCGAGAGAGATGTGCCTGGCCAGCTCTCAGATGTTCCATTCATCACTGCTCATGTTCTGGGCATGAATGAATGAAGAAGCAATCTTAGACATTTCAGTTTCAGTAGACACCACGGGGAGCAAAAGAACTGTCCAGCCCGATTACAGAAACAGGAAAATTAATAAATATTTGGTGGTGGTAAGTCGCTATGTTTTCAGGATGTTTGTTACACAGGAATAGATATTTCGAATAATTATCAACACTTAAAATAGGCTCAGATATCTCTTGATGCCCTTTGCTAGATGAAATAGAAATTCCTTCAGAGAAATGAAATGAGGGAAAAATAAATTTGATAAAATGAAGAGGGTAACTCCTTTTTAGAGGATACAGTTTTTAGCTTCATTAAAGTCCTATTAAAATAGAGCATTCATTCTTTCCTTCACTCACTCACTCACTCATGTTCAATAAATATTTGTTGAACAGATATATTGCTGAATATATAACTGGCGCAGGTCTAGGCATGGAGTACACAGTGCTGAATGAGAAGGATAAGGTCCCTGACTTCATGGTGCTGACATCCAAGTTGGAGAAGACAGACAACAACAACCATAGCAAAAAGGTTATTTCAGCTAATGGTGATGTAATTGGGAAGTGGGCAATGTGGGTAGCATTATCGTTGCCTTTCAAAGGTTGCCTATCTGACGCATCAGCAACAAACTAATAGGCAAAAACAAATGAACGAATAAACAAAAGGGAAAGAAAGAAAGAAAGAAAGAAAGAAAATGCTCCCCCTGAGCTGCTTGAAATTCAGTTTAATTATCTGCCTAATAAGTGGTTTCTTGATATGAGTATATACTCATAACTCTGGATTTGGGGAGCACCTTCCCTTTCGGGACTTTATGTCCATAGCTTTGCTAACACTGAAACAAATTTAATAAGAGAAGTGTTTTTCCTCCTACTTTATCAGCTTTGGGGGAAGTACAGATGGGAGACACTAGCTTTGGAGGAGTAGAAGTGCTGGCCTGTGCCCTGTCTATCGACACAGTCCCTGGGACACGGCCATTGCTACACTCAAAGAAAATGTTGGAATAAGGAAAGAAACAGGAAGACAAAGAATTCCAGAGTGCCTCACTGGAAGTGTCAGTTACTGACGTTCTTCTGAAGAAAAAGCATTTTTTGTAAGAGTGTCCCAAATGGAAAACCACTCTTCTTTCACACGGTTCTCTGTGCTCTCCGTGAGTCTACTGCTGAGGCACTTCCATATTCCTTTAAAATTAGTGGTGACTTCTTTGAAGGCAGGGACTCTGACCTACTCTCCTTGCTTCTTCATCCTCTCACATAATATTATGTCCCCAGCACATGCTTAATAAATACTTGTTACATGAACAAATATTGGGTTAAAAGACCAGCGTCTGGATTTCGCTCTCAGCTCTGCAACCTGCTAGCAGTGTGTCCTTGGTCAAGTTATTTAATTTTTCTGCATTTCCATTTTCTCAATTGTACTGTAGGAAAAACAACATTTTACATGATTGGTTTTATTGTTATTTTAATTTTTTAAAAAGATTTATTTATTTATTCATGAGACACACACACACACACACACACACACAGAGACACACAGAGACACAGGGAGAGGGAGAGGCAGGCTCCTCGCAGGGAGCCCGATGCGGGACTTGATCCCGGATCCTGGGATCAAGCCCTGGGCCGAAGGCAGATGCTCAATCACTGAGCCCCCCAGGCATCCCAGCATGATTGGTTTTAATAAAAATTAAACAACCATACACACACATACTTACTTACTATACATATGCACGCGCGCGCGCACACACACACACACACACACACACACAAATACATAATGCAATTAACACAGAGCCTGTGTGTGATTAAAGCTAAATAAATGTAGTTCCTTCCCAAAGGGGTTATTCAGCTTTAGATAAAATTTGGGGATAAGTGCAGATCACCATGTTTGTATCCTCCCCCCCTCCCACGGCCTATCCTGAAATTCTTATGTTGAACCCTAACACCTAACAAGGTGATGATTATAGAAGGTGAAGCTTGGGAGAAGTGATTAGGTCCACCTCCCAAACAGGATTGGTGCCTCCTAAAAAGACGGGAGGGAGCTCTCTGGGCCCCTCCCCCTTGTGAGGACACAGCGACAGGATAGCTGCCCAGAAAGGCAGCCCTCATCAGACTCTGAATCTGCAGGTTCCTTGATCTTGCACTTCCTGGGCTCCAGAATGTGACAAATCAATTTTTGTTGTTTATAAATCACCTGGCCTGTGGGATTGTTATGGAAGCCTGAGCAGACTTCAACAATCACTATCATTAGAATTCAATTTAAATGTATTTTTATTTAAATGATGACTTTTCAAACTCTGTTCCATCTAAGATAAATTTCTTATTTGGCCAGTATTAACTGGCAATGGCTGAGCGTTTATTATAATTTTCCAAGAGGCGCTATTTTGGAAACTTAGTATTTTTATTTTTATTTTATTTTTATTTTTTTTTAAAGATTTTATTTATTTATTCATGATAGTCACAAAGAGGCAGAGAGGCAGAGACACAGGCAGAGGGAGAAGCAGGCTCCATGCTGGGAGCCCGATGTGGGATTCGATCCCGGGTCTCCAGGATCGCGCCCCGGGCCAAAGGCAGGCGCCAAACCACTGCGCCACCCAGGGATCCCGGAAACTTAGTATTTTTAAATTGGTGATGCAGTGATCAAAATTTGCGAGGGCAGACGAGTCAGAGCGACAGAAAAGGTGCAGCAAACGTGATTCATTCGATAAACTATAGGTCCAACGCCAGAGAGCTAGTCTCAAAATATCTGTTTGAAAGAGGACTTCAACTGTCTAGTTCCATTTTGACCTCAGTCTATACTTTCTAACGGATTAATTTCTTTCCAGGGGCAAAAATCCCGGCGGGCAAAGTGATGGGAACTGCAGGCCTCTCCTGGAGCCAGGGGAAGGCCGAGAGGCCAGCAGGGCCCGCACGAGGGACTCCAGGACCCGAATGCCCACCTGCGCGGACCCACGGGCCTTCGCCCGTTTTCCTTCCAGAACCTGGAAATATTCTCAGCACGTTGGAGACAGTCTCCGAGACTAGTCAGCGGTCTTCCTGGTGCTCATCCCACTGAATAAATCCCTCTGTGGTTCACCACCATCGTCTCTCCGCCTCGGGATTTTGTCAGTGGCAAGTGGCAGAGGCCGGGCTGTTGGGGCCCCCAGGGTCAGAGGCTCTCGCACCCTTGGGCCCTAGGCACATGTTATGAAAGGCTCCTTACAGAGTCCTGCGATGTTAATGGGATAAATAATACATCCTTGCATAAAAGGGACCCAGCTAGAAGCTTTGGGGGAAAAAAGTGTATCCTCAATGAAAGGGTAATAGTAGAGAGAAGAAAATATGACAAAGATTAATAGTTTTTGTCCTTTTTTATGCTTACCACGTATTTGTGGAATAAGTGGATAAGGAATTACTGATACAGACCTCGAAAAACTCAAACGAGAGAATTATTTTTGAGAGCATGAGCTTTATTTGTCAAGCTGAGAACACGTTATGGCTAATTCACTAGTGTTTTTAAACAATTGATAGTGAGATAAAATTATGATTCGAACAGTCAGTTTAACACTAAGAACCATTTGCTTTAGAATATAACGTAACAGGAAATAAAATAACATTCAATTTACAGGATGATCTCTTTATGTTGTTAGGAAACAGCCTTGAAGAGGACTCAAACTTTTTCTTCTCTAGACACCAGAGTGGGCTTTATCTGTGCCGGGAGTTGCTGAAACAACCTTTCTGATGTTCAAAATCTGTATCATTTCTAATTCCACGGTGCCTCATCCTGCAGTGAACATAGGGTTTAGAAAGAGATTTAGAAGTAGCCACAACAGGGGCTCCTAGGTGGCTCAGTCAGTTAAGCAGCTGCCTTCGGCTGGTGTCAAGACCTGGGGTCTTGGGATCAAGCCTTGCGTCGGGCTCCCTGCTCAGCTGGGTCTGCCTCTCCCTCTTCCCTCTTACTCTCTCTCAAGCAAATTAAATTAAAAAAATCTTAAAAACAAAACAAGTGATTCCTCTTTCTGGAGTGAATTCTTACCGTGGGTAACTAATGACAGATTCCCAATTGCTCACATGTTTGGCTGACCAGGCAACCTGCAGTCTGAAGTGTGCTCTAGCCCCCAGCAACCTAGACAGTGATGTGGAAATGTTGGGGTTTGGGGCCGACAGTCAACAAAGAATTCTTGAGCTGCCTGCGGTGCAAAAAGGCGTTTTTATTATAGCACAAGGACAGGGCCTATGGACAGATAGAGCTGCACCGGGATTGTGAGGAGCAATTCATTGTCTACTTTGGAATTGGGGGAGATGAAGACAAAGGAAGTTTCCAAAAGGACTTTCTCTTTCTTTCTTTCTTTCGTTCGTTCGTTCGTTCGTTCGTTCTTTCTTTCTTTCTTTCTTTCTTTCTTTCTTTCTCTCTCTCTTTCTTTTTCTTTCTTTCTTTCTTTCTTTCTTTCTTTCTTTCTTTCTTTCTTTCTTTCTTTTTCTTCTTTCTTTCTTTCTTTTTCTAAAGATTTTTTTTATTTATTTAAGAGAGAGAGAGAGAGAGAAAAAAAGAGAATGGGGAGGGGGCGGGGCAGAGGGAGAAGTAGCCTCCCCCTGACAGGGAGCCCTATGTGGGGCTCTATCACAGGACCCCGGATCATGGCCTGTGCTTAAGGCAGCTGCATCCAGGGGCCCCTCCAAAATGACTTGCATACGCTAAAGACTCACAGGATCCTGGAGGCCTGATTGTTGTAGAGCTCCGAGCTCCTGTTTTTTCCCTCTAGCAAGGCATTAACTGAGATATTTGGGAGTTCCTGAGGTGTATCTTACTCTGCCCGCCTCAAGTACTTGTCAGTGGGCTGCAGGTTATAAGGAAATTTAATCTTATCTACATTTCTTTTGCTTTTGTTCTCCACATCAGACAGCATCTCTCTTCGACATAAAATTGAACAGAACAGTTATCTCTATAATCTTTGAAACACTGAGACCATCTTCCAAAAGCCGTTGACAACAAGGTAAACAGCAGACCCCAAGAATGTGGCAGTAATTAAAAAAGGTGTCTTTCTCACCGGGCTCCAGCTGGATAGAGGCTCTAAGGTAGGAGAATATGTAAACTGGTTATGCATTCCATACTGACGTGGAGAACAAAGGCAAAAGAAGTGCAGATGAAATTGAACTTCCTTATAAGCTGCATCCCATTGACAAGTACTTGAGACCAGCAGAATAGGATTCCTCCAGAAACTCCCAACTGTCTCAATGTTAATGTCTTGCTAGAGGAAAACACAACCTTAGCTTGACAATAGCTAGGTCTCTAGGATCCTGTAAGTGTTCTTTGTCATATAAAAGTCTTTTTGGAAACTTGCTTTCTTTCTACCCCCCAACTTTAAAGTATATAATCAATCTCTCCTTACAATCCCAGTGAAGCTCTTTCTGCCCACGGGTCCTGTCACCATGCTTTAATAAAACCGCCCTTTAGGCACCAAAAAAAAATCCTTTCTTGACTGTCCGTTCACAGACCCCACCTCAAATCATTTCACAAACCATCCCAGATGGCGCTCAATGAAGAGAACTCAGGATTTACCACAACAGATACCAGTATGATCTCCTTAGCTCTGCATTTAAACTTCCATCCAGAACCTCTGGGTCTATAGTGTTGTCAGGTAAACAATATTCTCTCAGATAGTGGAACATTTTACTGAAAATGAATCTCCATTTCCATTCATTCACAGATTCACAAGGTGGAGGGACTTAAATGCTTCTTGGTTCTAGGAAAGGGGTTACCAGGGGGTCAGGAATGGAAGAGGTAGCAAAATCTTCCTTCGTCTAATACCGTATTACCTCTTTACCCAAGTTCTGCTGATGACCAGAATCACAATGGCCTTGAAAATGCAAGTGACTGGGGAAAAAAAGATCACAATCTCTATGGAGTGTTGCTTAGCATCTTTTGGACCATCTGGTCTTTAGTTTATTCATTCTGTTAAAAAACAAAATTCAACTGAGTAAATTTGAGTACATTTGAAGATCTAATTGACTTTGAGTGACTCATGGATTGAGTTGCCTGGTGTCGATCAAGGACAGAGATACTCCAAGGAGGTGTACAACATGGGAGGTTTTTATAGGAAGGAGGGTGGGGCAAGGAAGTATTAGCAAAAGAAAAGAAAGGATTGTTTCAGGCCAAGACATCTTTTGTTGGGAAGAGAACAGCAGCGTTTTTATCATGGAGATTACCTCACTAGTACTGATCAGAAAATTCCAGATGGACTGTTTAAAGGTCACATTCCTGAGATAGGTTGAAACTCCAATTAAGTCTTGGTTTGCTGGGGGGTGGGGCGGGGCACAATGACCCCATTTAGAGTTTTTGTCATTTCTTCCTCTTTTTAAAACAATTACATAAAAATATATGGAGTTCCTATTCTATTCCCCAAATTGTATTGGGCCCTAGAAATACTGCTTTGAAGGAGACAGACATAGTCCCCACCTGCATGAGAGTTTACAGTGTAGAGCTGAAGGACACTAAAGAGATCATTACAATCAACTATGGGAACCACGTGGTGCTATGGGAACGCCTGGTAGGAGTGTTCCTAATTCTTCCAACTGGTAAAATGGTACCGAAGCGGCACTCCCCTGGGTGGCCCATTGTGGAGGATGTGATTGCCTGGTGTTCAGTTTCCTCAGATGAGATAAGAGAGCTTAGGCTAACTGAATTCTAAAGGGCCCTTCTGAAGGCCATTTTTAGGCACACAGGCTTGAGCGATGGAATGTGGAAGGGGCCACAGCGTCCCCCTGGCTGGATACACACAGGCCCGTCAGGGGACCCATCGCAAACTATCCAGAGACCCTAACTGACCAATGTAACTGACAACCAGGCACAGTCACCAGAAAAGGGAAGATACCATACCTCCTCCCCTTCTTCCTTTCTACATGGCCCCCGCCCATGCCTCATTGCAGATGGTCTTTTTTTTTTTGCTGTTCTGCCCACAGCTCCCTTGCCATATATTCAATAAATTTTTATCACCTTTGTTCTGCCTCAGGTGAATCCTTTCACCACTTCCAATCCCTCCCCACCCCGTGCCACCAGCTCACTTCCAGTAGTTGCCCCATATTTGGGGGCCCTCCATCTGATTGGAGAGAGACCACACCTTCCATTGGTAAGGTGCTAAAATTTTATGTGCACCTTCTCAATCCCAAATGACACTTTTAAGGGCTTTCTCTGAAAGATGCTCACTCACCTCTCCTGGGAATACTCTGCGAATTAGGTCCCTGTGGCACACCACCTGGTCTTCCTTTGCACTTCCCAAAGGTCCCCTTTCTTGTGTGGGCCCCACGCTGGGTGAATACTACTGTCTTCTGGTTCATCGTGAGCTGTCACATGCCCCAAAAGTTCCACCTCAAAAGGTTGCATCCTATTATTTTCTCCCTGGAGTAACCAAGTAGATTAGCAAAACTCCCAAATTATTCTTCTTAGAATCTTCCCAACCGAAAAGAGTTATATATTCAATCAGACATGTAGAAACACCCTCATGTTTTCCATAATTTCCAAGATACATATGCAAAAGACTTCCATAGTTGATGCTGTAGTATGGCTCTTTCAGGACTTTTTCCAACCCTTTTCTCTTCTACAAGTGAGGCTAGGCAATGAATATGTTGAACTCCCAGCCTTTCTCTCAGCTCAGAGTAGCTACATGACTCAATTCTGGACTATGGCATGTAGATGGAGCCCCCTCGAGGCTAAGAGGCCTTCTTGCTGCTCGGAACATGCCTGTGATGACTCGAAGTATGGCAGCCATCATGAAACTGATGGTTTGAAGTAGGGTTTGGAGCCAATGGCCAAGAAAGAATTCCTGAGACGTTTTTGGTGCAAAACACGTGTTTTAATCAAAGCATGGGGACAGGACCTGGGTAGAAAGAGTGCCCTGGCGTTGTGAGGAGTGGCTGATTATATAAGATTTTCTATCCTGTGGAGGAGAGGGTGGTGTTAGGGCTCCAGGAAATTGAGTCTACAGGTTCCTGGAGATGGCTTTTTTTTCTTGTAAATCATTCAGACAGTTGCCCACTGATGGAGACTCCTGTCCTGTATGACTGTGATTTCTATCCAGCTAAAATGTTTTTCCCCTTCCTTTGTTCTTGGGCAGCCAGCAGTCCCCAAGGAGTGTTACACATATCCTGTCTGGTGGGCAGTGGAGGGAGGGGGGTGGGAGTGTCACTGGGTGTTGGCTTTGCCCTCAGCTTGCTTTTTGCTCCCTCATCAAAACCATGAGGCTGAGAGTTATCACTAAGTTTGATGGTGCAGGAAAAAAAAGAAATTTAATTCTTTTTTTTTTTTTTTTAAGAAATTTAATTCTTTGATGACATTTTAGAGGCTGCTTTTGCCTTGTGCAGTCTACACTAAACTTGGCATTTTATTTTAAGAGTTTATTTATTTATTTGACACACACACACACACACACACACACACACACACACAGAAAGAGCACAAGCAGGGGAACAGCAGAGGGGGAAGGAGAAGCAGGATTGCAGCTGAGCAGGGAGCCCAACAAGGAGCTCGACCCCAGGACCCAGGATCATGACCCGAGCCAAAGGCAAACGCTTAGCAGACTGAGCCACCCATGCACCCTAAACTTGGTTTTGTAAATGTTTACTTAATTTTTGTTTCTTGCAGATGAACATCAATCCTACTGATCAACTTCTAATAATAGTGCTGATCATAAATAAAAGTTTCATATGTAGACACTTCAGGGTGGCCTTGCTATAATTAGCAGGAGCCTGAAGTTGATCAGAATATGCTTATATGTGTTTGGATGGTATAAATCATTTTGTTTTGGAACATCTGGCTGGCTCAGTTGACAGAGCACACAACTCTAAATTTTAGGGTTGTGAGTTCAAGCCCAATGTTGGGCATGCAGCCTACTTAAAAGAATAATTGTGGTTTTTTCATTGCATTTTACCTTCTAAGTATGAGGTTTTGATCAACCGTATGATTGTTGTGCTATATTTTGATTAAAATGAACTCTATGTGGCTCTTAGTTAATTCTAAAATTCACTTTCACCCTTAAATAACAAAGCTTTGTCACAATTAAGAATATTCTTAGAAGGAAATATAGAGGGCAGCCCAGGTGGCTCAGCGGTTTAGCGCTGCTTTCAGCCCAGGGCATGATCCTGGAGTCCCGGGATGGAGTCCTGCGTCGGGCTCCCTGCATGGATCCTGCTTCTCCTTCTGCCAATAGTATCTCTGCCTTTCTCTCTCTCTCTCTCTCTCTCTCTCATGAATAAATAAAATAAAATAAAATAAAATAAAATAAAATAAAATATAAAATAAATATAGAGTACTACATTGATTTAGGGAAGAATATCAGAGACATCATATAAAAAGGAATTTTCGAAAGTATGTCCACACACACTGAGTGTATGTATGTGTGTGTGTGTCTCCCAGGATCACTAAATTGGAATAGACAAAATCTTTTCATACATAATAATCTATTTTTTTTTAAGTTCTTTACTTTCATTTTTTTGAAGGAGAGCATGCACGTGCACGTGTATGTGTGCAGGAGATGGAGGGGAGAGAGAGAATCTTAAGTAGGCTCCTAGCACAGAACCTGCTCCTAGCACAGAATGGCTCTATCTCATGACTCTGAGATCATGACTGGAGTCAAAACCAAGAGTCGGATGCTTAACAGACTGAGCCACCCAAGCACCTCTCTCATTTTTTTATACCATCCATTCAACAGGTATTTTTTCCCAAAACATTGTAGATCAACAATGAGCAAGTCGCTTCATATTCTTTAAGAAGTAACTGTTGTGGGCAGCCCAGGTGGCTCAGTAGTTTAGCACCACCTTTGGCCCAGGGCCAGATCCTGGGGATAAAGGATCGAGTCCCACGTTGGGCTCTCTGCATGGAGCCTGCTTCTCCCTCTGCCTGTGTCTCTCATGAATAAATAAATAAATAAAATCTTCAAAAAAAAAAAAAAAAAAGTAACTGTTGTCCTAAGGAAACCCTAAATCCACAGAGAGCTCCAACAACAAGTGCCATGTTCCAAGTGGTAAGGGCTCCCCCAGAAGTAAACACCGGGCTGGGAGTTGGGGCATCCAGGGGGGGTTCATAGCTTTCATTGCCAAAGGCTGTGAGAAAGACAAGGGCAGAGAGGAGGGGGCTGAGGGGCCTGAAGGTCTTGTGTCACATGGCAGAGAACCATGTCAGCCTTAATCTTTGTCCAGCCAGACCTTGTTTATAACCACGTGTGTAGCCACCGTCACAGTTCTGTCTGCCGCATAGAAGCTCCTACATCCGGTTCATGGGGGGAGAGCATAGGAAAAGCCCAGCATCCTTAGCAGCCAGTTACCTCTTGAGCATGTGCATTCAAGGCTGTTGGCCTCCCTGCTAAACGAGAGGCAGTGAAGTATGACCAGGAGGGACAAAATCATTAAATGTCCCTGTTTGTCATGTGTCCTTGCATCCTCATTTAAGAGAAAACTGTAAACTGAACTGTCTCCAAACATAAATTCAACTCATGTCCACAACTCTGTGCTTTACGCTGAATTTGCTAATATCAATAAGTTATGTCTGTTGCCCTTTGACATTTTCAGTGATTCAATGTATCAAGAGACTAGATTTATCTGCCACCAATTTTCAGTTCTATCCTCTCCCTCTCTGTACCCCCATCATGTTCAGAGAAAGCATCACACAGGGACGCAGATGTGTACCAGGACTGACAACATGGTTTCCTGGTCTCAGTGATCAAAGTTATTTACCAAGCATAGCTTTTACGCTCGCGTAAGGGATGTTTGGTTGAACGCCTGCCTTTGGCTCAGGGAGTGATCCTGGGGTCCTGGGATCGAGTCCCTGCATCAGGCTGCTTGCAGGGAGCCTGCCTCTCTCTCTGTGTGTCTCTCAGGAAAAAAATAAATAAAACCTTTAAAAGAAACCAAAACAAACACTGGGTAATATATGTAATATGTCCAGATTAAGAAATAAGAATATTTTATAGGAATAATTTTCCCATTGCTTCTCTAAAAAAAAGCATCCAGTGTAATGTTGAATAGAAGTATCACACGTTGTTTTAGAATATTCTCCAATTAATCGAATACACATACACCTATGCATGTATTTGTTTCAGAGTCAATTTCTGGCTAGATAGTGTTTAATTGTGAAATATTTTAGACATACAAAAAGGTATAGAATAAGTATAATAGTCTCTTAGTACCCATTACCTAAAATAATATTTTGCCTTGTTGGGTTTCAGAATTCCTCACCCTTCACTCTCAGTGGGTATCATTGTCCTAAAGTTGGTGCTTGTCTTTCTCATGCATATCCCTACTTTTATAACATACGCCTGCACACATAATCCCATGCAGTATGGTTTTGTGTGAGTTTAATTTATGTAAGTATCATATGGAACATATTTCACAACACATCTTTTTACTCAATATTATTGTTTCTGTAATTTATACATGTTGGTACATACAACTGTCATTTATTTCTTTTAACTTCTGACATTGTATGAACATACTCTGATTTTTTTTTTCACTTAATTAATAGACACTTCTAATTGTTATTATTACCACTATCATTGAAACAATGGACATTCCTGTATAATGTTTTCTTTTAGAATGTAGAGAATTTCTCTGGAAAAAGTACTTAGAAATGAAATATAGTCATAGATGAAAATATAACTTCAACTTTCATAAATACTACCAAATTGCTATGCATAATTATTTGCTTTTCTTCACATCCTCACCAAGCTTAATATTCGCCTTTAAATTTTATCCATAGTCACAAAATAGTATCATGTATTACAAACAACTTCTCACTTTATATAACTTTTCTTTTCACTTTTTAAGTGATGTCCTTTAATAAATAGACTTTTAAAATTCTATTATAATCTAATTTGTAAAACTCCTTATGATTTGTAATTTTTGAGTCTCCTTTAAAATTTTTTCCTTTTTCATAAAATACGATATAAAATATTCTCATTTTCTTCCCCAAGGCTTTCAGGATTTTATTTTTACATTTTTGTTTTAGTTCTCCTTAACTGATTTTTGCATGTGGTATAAAGCGGGTATCAAACTGTATTATTTCTATATAGAAAACCCGTTGTTCCAGGAATATTGATTAAACTGTCCTTTCTGGTGGCTCTACAATGCTTCTTTTGTCATATTTTACTTAGTGGGTACTAGGTGACTATGATATTTATTCTGTATCTTTTTGTATGTCTAAAATGTTTCACAATTAAACACAATCTAAACAGAAATTGACTTTAAAAATTTTTATACATGGGCTTTCTAGTCTGTTTCATTGGTGTAGCTATCCATACCAGTACTAACGCTGGGCTTTTTTTTATAGGGGGTATTGAGATATATCTAGTAGGAAGGTTCTGCATCTTCTCCTTCTTTTAAAAAATTGCTTGGGTTATTCTTGTCCCTTGGTTAATCAAATGTTTAAAATCAGTTCTCTGGTTATGCACACACACAAACACACACAGCTACTGGGATTGAGATTTGATTTAAAATTAATTTGGCAGGAATGGACATCTATAGGATATTGAACTTTTCTATCCATAAACATGGTGTAATCTCCCCACTTATTTACAGCTTCTGGAATGACTTTCCGTAACATTTCGTACATTTCTGAGCATTTCTATAGGTATTCTGAACTATCTAGCAATTGTATTCTTTTTAAAACATATCTTTTAAAATTACATTTTCAGTATTGTAGACAATTACAGTGTAATTGACTTTTACATATTGATATTCTATGTAGCAAGCATTCAGGATACTCATTAATTTATAATTTTAGTTGTGGATTCTCATGGGATTTTAACATAATCAAAATGTAGTCTCCGTATAATGCTGGTTTTGTTTCTTTCTTCCTAATCCTTAACATTTTATTTCTTTTTCTTACCATGATGGTTTGGATATTCCATATTGTTGCATAGAAGTATCACCGATTGTTTTTAAATATCTTCCAATTAATCAAATATAACATACACATGTGTACACATGTATTTGTTTATTTTAAAATTAATGCATATTTAGATCAAATTACATGTTTATACACTTCTTTGCTCACAGTTGCTTCTCTCACTCTATGGATTCAATATATTTCTCACTGAAATATATGTTTGAATAATTCTTTCAGTGTGTGTGAGTGCTAAATCCCCTAACCTTTTATATGTAATTTCTTTTTTTTTTTTAAGATTTTATTTATTTATTCATGAGAGACACAGAGAAAGAGAAAGGCAGAGACACAGGCAGAGGGAGAAGCAGGCTCCATGCAGGGAGCCCGATGAGGGACTCGATCTGGCCGGGATCACACCCTGAGCCAAGGCAGACGCTCAACTGCAGAGCCACCCAAGCAACCCCTTTATGTAATATCTTTATTTTATTCTTATTCTTGAAGAAATTCTCTTGGATATAGAATTGTAGGTTCACATTTTGTCAGCATTTTATGGATATTATTCAATTTTCTTTCTGCCTTTACTGTTGCTGATAGCAATACAACTATCAATTTAATAAGTGTTCCTCTGTAGGTAATCTGTGCTTTTTCCTCTTGTTGCTTTTAAATTTTTTCTTTGTCTTTGGAATTTTGTCGTTTACAACAATTATCAATGTATCTATCAATGGATTTTTTTTTATTATATGTAGGACTTGTGTGTTTTCAGTCTGTAAACTCATGGTTTTTTTTTAACTCATGTTTTCATTAACACTGAACATCTTTATCTGTTTTCTCCTTAAATATTATTTTCCCCACTCTTTTTTAAAAGATTTTATTTATTTATTCATGAGACACACAGAGAGAGAGAGAGACAGAGAGAGACAGAGAGGGAGAGAGAGAGAGGCAGAGACCCGGAGAAGCAGGCTCCATGCAGGGATCCCGGGTCTCCAGGATCAGGCCCTGGGCAGAATGCAGCGCCAAACTGCTGAGCCACCTGGGCTGCCCCTTCCCCACTCTTTCTTTTTACAATTCCCATTAAAGCTTTGTTGACTCACTATGTCCTTCTTTTCTATCTTTTTAATTAAAAAAATTTTTAAAAATTGTTTTTAGTGTGTGTGTGTGCATGTGTGAGCAGGGAGTGGGGAGGGGTGGGGGGTGCAAAGAGAGACAATCTCAAGCAGATTCCATGCTGAGCTCGGAGCCTGATGCAGGGCTCAATCTCACACCCCTGAGATCATGACCTGAGCCAAAACCAAGAGCTGGATACTTAACTCACTGAGCCACCTGGGTGCCCCCTCTTTTTCTCTTAACCACTCTTTGATATTTGGTACCTCTTTATGTCTCTGTGCTTTATTCTAAGCTATTTCCTTAGAATTGCCTTCCAATACATTGTTTTCCTTGTAGCTATATAATTTCTATACATTCTATTTGTTTCTTTGTCTTCTAAGTATCCTTTATTCTTGGTTTTTAGCCCTTTTATTAAAAAAGACTTTATTTATTTGAGAGAGAGAGTGTGTGTCTACACAAGCTGGGAGGTGGTGTGGGGGACGGAGGGAGAAGGAGAAGCTGACTCCCGCTGAGCAGAGGGCCCCATGCAGGGCTCTATTCCAGGACCCCAGGAACAGGATCTGAGCTAACAGCAGACGCTTAACTGACTGAGCCACCCAGGTGCCCTGGTTTCTAGCCCTTTTATCTCTTGAACACATTAAACATTTATTTTATAGTCTTTTTCAGATTGTTATATTAGCTCCAGTCCTCATAGAGTGTTAATTCTCCTAATAGTCATGCCTACTAACTTTCCTGCATAGCAAATATCCGTGTAGTAATTTTTCCTATTGTGATCTCATTTTCAGTTGAAGATTTTTTTTTCTACTGTAAGATTCCTGAACTTTCTATGTTTTGAACTATTGGTAAAAAGCTCTTCTAGTTGCCTCAAGGTGTTCGTTGATCCAGAATTACCTCATTGTTATTTTTGAACCTAAGAGAACCTATACAAAGCTAGCAATAGACAACTGGATTCCACATCAGTATATGACACAGGCTTTAAGATTTTTCCAGTAGAGCTTTTTTTCCATTCAGCTTTAGGCCAAGACAAACTTTCCTGACACTCATCTAGCAGCCTTTCCAATGTACCGTATATATGTAAAGGCATCTCAGTAACATGGCATCTCAACTCACAAAGACAAAACTTGCTGTCCTAACAGGGATATCAATAATCCCTATTTTCTCAGCTAGGATTCTTTTAGGTATCAGATTACAAAAGTATCACATTCGCTATAAATTTTCTCTTTCTTTTTGCTGATTTAGAATTTTCCTTTAATAAATCAGCCATTTATTTGTGTTTGTGTGCACGTGCACAGACTTGTCTGTGTTGTGTTATAATTTATCTAGAATTTCCACCTATTTTTTTACTAGGTTGGTGTGCATTCTTGACAGAACTAGGAGGTTTGATTACTTTTTGAATACAGAGACACTTAGGTTATATAAAACATCCCTTCTTGTGAAACTTGTTGCATTTCTCCTCTAGTGCTAAGCCAACTTAGCTAAGCAAGCAGATTTTCAGCCATGTGCTTACTAATGACTGTTTAGACCCATAGATCCATTTCTAAATCCTGATTTCTTAGCTAAAAAAGGGCTTATAGTTTTTTTCATAAGTAAATTTTAGAAAGTTTATTTATACTATAACAGTAGATTCATCACTCATATGTTATAACAGCTATTCATCTTATGAAGATATTTGAAACATAAATCTTAGGTCACTGGAGGCAAATTAAGTGTATCAGTAAGGAATTTTTGCAACATTATTTTCCAGGAGAATGAGTGGTTTTGATTGAACATCATTTATAAATAAAGATAGATAAGATTTCCTGCTTTTATCAATAAAGTGCCTATCTCATTAAAATGAAAGTAATGGGTGTTTAAAAAAATTTGAGTTTCCACACTTGTCTATTTAATGTACATGCTTTTAAGAATATTGATCTAAGGTCATTACTTAAAACCCATTCTTTTAAAAAATATTTTATTTATTTATTTGAGAGAGAGAGAACATGTGTGCCAGTGCACACACGAGCAGAGGAAGGGGTGGAGGGAGAGGGAAGGAGAGAATCTCAAGCAGACTCTGAGCTGAGTGCAGAGCCTGATATGGGGCTTGATGTCATGACCCTGAAATCATGACCCTAGCTGAAACCAAGAATCGGACACTTAACCAGCAGAGACACCCAGGTACCTCTAAAATCTATTCTTTTTATATCACAAAACACTTAAGTACCCACATGTCAGTCACTGTGGAAACATGAAAATGACATTGTCCTTAATTAAAGAATGACCCAATCATAGACACAAACATGTAAACAAATGATTATAATGTATTTTGATAGATGTCACATTAGAGGTATATACACGATCCAAATTCATGGAATCATAGGGGAGGAGGGTGATTCTGCAGAAAACTTCACCAGAGTGTCATGTTTAACCTATAGTTTTGAAGGCTGATGAGTGAGGGACTAGAAAAATTCAGAACTATTCAGCTTGGAGTAGAAGTGAGGAGTGGTAGAAAGATAGGCTGGGGTCAGATTAGGGAAGACCTTGAATGCCATGCTAAAAACATCAAAATTTATCCTGGAGATGGTGGAAAGCCATCTCCAGGGTAGATGATGTGGTCAGATTTCATTTTAGATAAATAACAAATTTGGAGAGTCAAATCTAGGAATAAGAAGACAAATTAGGCAAGAACATTCCCAGTCCAGATAAAGGGCTATAGCAATGGGGATGAAGGTAGAGGGAACAGAGCTGAGAAATATTTAGGAAGTAAAATTATCAGAGCTTGGACACTGATAATATGTAGTCAAGAACTTAAGGGTAAAGAAGTCTCAAGTGACTCCAAGGCTTTTGGCTTCAGTGATGTAGGGGATACTAGTGCTATTTTATTTTTGTATTTTATTTCATTTGTTAAGTTTTATTTTAATTCTGATAGTTAACATACAGTGTTATATTAGTTTCAGATGTACAATATAGTAATTCAACACTTCCATACATCACCTGATGCTTATCCCTAGTGTACTGCATAATCCCCACCACCTGTTTAATCCATCCCCCTCCCCCCTAGTCATCTCTGTTCTGGTAACTGTCAGTTTGTTCTCTACAAACTGTTGTTAAGAGTCTGTTTCTTGGTTTGTCTCTCTTTTATTTTTTTACCCTTTATTTGTTGGTTTTGTTTCTTAAATTCCACATATGAGTGAAATCATACAGTATTTGCCTTTCTCTGACTGACTTATTTCACTTAGCATTATACTCTAACTCCATCCATGTCATTGCAAATGGCAAGATTTCATTCTTTTTTATGGCTGAGTAATATTCTTTATATATATGTTATATATAACATATATATAACACACATATATAACATATATATATTAACTGATATATACATATACATATATATAACATATATATAATATATATATATGTTAACTGAGATTAGAAAACAGAAAAAGTGGGACGCCTGGGTGGCTCAGTGATTGAGCAACTGCCTTTGACTCAGGGCATGATCCCAGAGTCCCAGAATCAAGTCCTGTGTTGGACTCCCTGCATGGAGCCTGCTTCTCCCTTTGCCTGTGTCTCTGCCTCTCTCTCTGTGTGTCTCTCGTGAATAAATAAATAAAATCTTTTTTAAAAAAAGGCAGAAAAAGAGTAGATGTGTGGAAACTAATGAGTGCCTAGGCGAATCCAGATGTATATTCTTAATGCCCAGGAGAGAAGGAAGGGCTAGAGACTGAGATTTTTGCATCATTAATAGATAGATATGGACAACATCACAGAGAACCAAGTATATCTGAGGACAGCATGCAGAGTAGAAGTGACCTGGGATCCAGATTCTAGAAGTCATCGGTATTTGAGAACAAATGGATGATGAGACAAAAGGGAAGTATTAAGAAGAAAGTCCTAGAAGTCAAAACACAGAATTTTATTTTATTTTATTTTATTTTATTTTAAAACACAGAATTTTAATAAGGAAGTGTGTGTGTATGTTGTATTTCTAACACAAGTCCCATTTTGATACTTCTAAGATTCATCAATTCACTCTATCTTTACTCTTTATAAGAACTGATGGGTAGCTGGGACTCTACCTAGAAATCGAGATGAACAGCAAATAAACAAAACCTTGAAATTCTTAAGCAAATAGTTCTGGAAAAGAATGAGAATTTCATCACAGATCTCATTTTCCTATCAGCCAGCGAGATGCCACCATTATTGTTAATGGTTATTGTTGTTAATAGAAGAGTTAAAAAAAACTCTCTTGAGGAGAAAGACATCACTTTACCGGTAAAGTAAGTAACTAAAACTCCCTACTATTATGCAAATTGAAAACCAGGAGGTACATTTTAATTAAAAATATTTATAGCAATGGAATACCAGCTGCTAGTTTCTCTCACCACTCATGAATGTGTTTTGCAGCTGGCCATAATTCTCTCTTATTTCAATCAGCTTAAGCAATAATAACAGCTGTTCATTAGGCAGGGTCCATTTTATTAGCACCCATGTGATATGCAGTAACTGGTAAAGAAGTCTTTAATATGAATGATTTTTAGGAGAACCACGCTTTGATTTGATGGGCCGTTGCTTAAAGAAGGTTTGTTTCTATAAGTAAGAAAAAAACTCCTACGGCCTTAAAAGTGTCTCCATCTTCTGTAAGGCTAAACATTTCCATGCATTTCCTAATCTATTCATTTAAAACCGTAGGAACATCTTAGACCATGTTAAACCTAACAGGAGGAGAACTGGGAGACACTAATGAGTGTATACGAGAACGACATTGATGCAATATTTATGGTGTTTCTTTAGAGACCGTGTCCTTACAAATACCAGCAATCTCCTTCATCAGTGCAAAATACCTCTGAGTCCAGGGGCTAATCACAGCTGTTTATTTGTTTTGTTTACGCATTTGGCCAGCATTTGTGTGTCTAGTAAGATGTTCTGTTCTAGTTAGTGGAAAGCAGAAAAATCAGACAACTCAATGGAATGAACTCAAGTTGGTTCATGGTTTCAGAAACCATCCACACACATTACGATAAGGACCTTAACAAATTTTTGACCCGTGTTAACAGAAGAAAGTGATGACTCAAGTGAAGAGGATCCATAGTAGAGCCTGCTATGAAGGCAGATTGAAGGCAATCTTGCTCTGCTCTCTACTCACAGGGAGTAAAACTGATCTGGTTAGTAGGACTTAATAACAGAAGGAAAAAGTGCTTTCTTCAAGAAAAACATGTGAAATAAGTAAAAAAGTTATATAAAACATGAGCAGATCCTAATAGAGTTCATGTTCCTGTTGTCAGGGCGACAGCAATAGCAGAATTGAAACTTCGTTTTCTTAAGCAGATCAAAGATACCCCTAGATGGGACAGCTCAGGTCTCTGTGCCCTGGACTCCTTTCTAAAAATATCCCCAGCGTCCAGTTATTAGAAACCATTATTTATGGAATTCCACTACATACCAAAGGTCAATACCACAATCCTTTGTGGTATTCCCCAAATGTCTTATAAATTTATTTATTTTTTACTTGAAACGTGTATTGAATTATAAAAAAGAGTGACAAAAGAATGTGTCTTTTTTTCTGACCGATGTGTTCCTTTTGCTCAAAAGAGAAAACAACAAGGGATATTTTAAGGTAGTTTTCTTTTCCTTCATCTTTAAGTATGACGCTCCTTACATATGGGCATTTCTTTTTGAACAAAATGAAACAGATTCTGAAATTATATGTGGACTAAAGAGGGCAAGCAAGAAGCAGGAGACTGGAAACCAAGCAGCCTGAGTCTGAAGCAGGAGTTTCTTGCGGCCACTCTTACATCTGCAGAGACCCAGCCCGAGCTTGGAGGGGGTCGGTTTCAAAAGTCTGATTAAATCTGCAGCCAAGGATCTCTGTCCTTATCAGTCTTTATTTGATGGGAGAGGAAGGAGATTTGATTCGTTTTCTATTTACAAGTAAAATGAAGGGGCTCGGATGACTTTAAAGGGCTCTTCCTATCTAATTTTCTTCGAAAACATTGAGCGCCTCCATCTGAGTGGCTGTTCTAAATTTACACAGGCAGGCATGGAAATAGTCAGGAAGCCAAATTTACTTCTAAGTGGGCCAGAAACTTCATTTTAAAATAGAGGGGAATTGGCAGGAAATAGGAATGAAGCCAGAGCAATTTTAAAAGGAGAGGAGCATTTGATTTTTTTTTTTTTTAAGAGTAGAGTGGAGAAACAAAATTAAGGAGAATAAGTTAGAGGGAGAACTTTTAATAGTGGGAGGCTTTTGTTATTTCATTGATATGCTTAGAATAACTGGTTTAAAGCAGCTTGACTCTGCTTATTTTAGTACAAAGCAAAAAATACAAATATGGGGCTTTGAGATAAAAACTTAACAAGCAGAAATGGTAATAACAGAACCCTTCATTCTATTAAGTTTCACTGGACATCCCCATTGAGACTACTTACTGGGTTCTGTGTAATCCTCATGTTTATAAAAGGACAAGCTCATGATTTTCTGATCAGATCAAGACAGAATAATTAAAGTGTGCAAAGTGCAAGTGGTTATCCCTGCTCTAATTCTGTAAACGCCAGGGGGATTACCAATTAAAGATGCCCTCTCCATCTGCTATGAAAAAATTTACATCTTGGAAGCTTGCTGAATTTTTATTATCCCAAATTCCCTGTTTCCTAACACCCTCTTCTACAAACTATTTTTCATTCTTGGATAAACTTTTATGAACGTGATACACATCTCGATTCATGAAGTTATAAGCAAACCACAGTCCTTGGAGCAAAAAGGGAGGAGTTGTATGATACTAAAGATCAGGTTTTTTTTTTTTTTTTACATTTTTTTAAAGCCAACTTGTATCTGCTTGACTTGTGTCTACTTCTGTTGCATTTATCCTTTATTTGCATTGTTTTTTGAATATGCAAGCTATACTTCAAGGAGGGTAGTCACACCACTTCTGTTAAGAATTATTTTAGGCTTAGAAAGAGGAGGGAAAGAAAGAAAGAAGAGGTCAGTTAGAAAGGAAATTGCTAATTATTTCTTTGTTTTCCTTTCTTCTAACTTCTGGCTCTCCTTGGATTGCCCGGGAGGAGATGGAATGAAAGGGGAAAGAATTCCAAGCAGCCGAAATTGAACAGAACCTGTGGGGCTTGAACGATAACTCAACTAGAAAGGAAGAGAATAGGTATAATGGAATAAATGTAAATTGATGAACTTTAATTAGCTCTCTCAATTCGATCGTAGAACTCTATAATTTACTATGAGGAGTTGAATAGAAAAATTTCTGGAATTTAAAATTTTCTCTGCTTACTAAAGATCTGTTCCTTTATTCACTTACATGAAAATTGAGAGGGGCACCTTGATGGCTCAGACCGTTAAGTGTCTTCCTTCGGCTCAGGTCATGATCCTGGGGTTCTGGGATGGATCCCGCATTGGACTCCCTGCTTCTTCCTCTCCCTCTGCCTGCTGCTCCCCCTGCTTGTGCCCTCTTGCTTGCTCTCTCAAATAAATAAATAAAATCTTTAAAAAAAATTAAACAAATAAGTAAATGAAAATCGAGGCAAGCCTCAATCTCAAAAAGTTTCTGGGAGGGTCATGAGTTCGAGCCATTACACCTCATACTGGGTGTGGTGCCAAGTTAAAAACAAGCCCAAAAAGTTTCTGAGTAAAAATATGTCCAATTATTTATAAAGAGAGCCAATTGTGTAGATATAAACTTGACTTATCAATCTTGGTCTTAGTTTTGTTTTCATGTAACTCATTCTGTCTGAAACTTGGTATAAGCAAAAAAAATACTCTTTTCTCATTAGTAGGAAAAATATCTTGCTTTATGTACTTTCATCAAGTACTTAGGGACCTGATGTTATTTTTATTTAATAAACAGGAGGTTTGTTGTTTTGTATTAAATGAAAGCCAGTATTTCTGGAATACTAGACTCTCAGCCTGCAATTTTCTTCCCAGCTCTATAAAAAGGTAAGGGAGGAAAAAAATAACTGGGAGGAAAAAACCCAAATAAACACTACTTTGGACACCACTCAACATTTAATGTACACTGTTTGCCTAGCACAGTGCTAGCTACTACTATGTGATAAGGAGGGAGTCACTAAAAATTGAGACCTTCAAGTTCACTCTCTAGGTGATGAGATAAATATAACATCAGTTGGGTGAAAAATCAATGCACCAATGAGAGGTGTTGTTAAAATATAAATTGTAATCATATGTTTCTTTTCATCCAGTTTTTAATATCGACAGCACTTGACAACCAGATCTCAGGAAAAAGAAAGCAGGCATGAAAAGCCACAAGAATATTTATCTCAGCAAAGACAACGACCTATGAAAGCCATGTGTAGAGGGGATTGGTTACATATTTATTAGTATTTATTGAGAATTTACTAACTGCCAGGCAGCTCCTTATGTCTAATTTTTAATTTATTCTTCACAACAATCTTATGAAGTTGTATTACTAGTATCTCTTTTTAACAGATGGGGAAACAGGCATAGAGAAGGAAATTAGGAAAAGCAAGGATTAACTCCAGTTTTGTTTAACTCCAATGCCCCTGCTGTTTAAAAATTACATACCACTCCCCTCCCTTCCCTACCCCATCAGACAACCTTCAAAGGATTACAGGCCTCTAAGCCACTCCCAGCTCCAACTTAAAGGAGCAGTGAATTTGCTTCTCCATCAGGATGGCCTAAATTAGTAAACATCATGTGGAGTAAATAAATTACAAAGATTGAAACTAATTTCACACTGACCCTCTTCCATCTAAATTCTAGACTCCGATTAAAAGGTCGTTTCCTTGCCGTCCACTAATTTTCATTTGGGGCTTTCCCATTTCCAAAGAAATAAATGCAGTTTGGTAAGGCTAAATGTGCCCCCCACCCCCCATTTCCTAGATTTCCAACCACTGTTCTGGAAAGAGTGGGCTCAGTTCTTGTCTGCCTGTCAGAGTGATTAATTAGATTTAATTTCATGCTGCCTTCTCCGCTGTCCTGTCCCTTCCCCCGATGACTAATAATTCTTCCACAAAGTCCAAACAAATGGCCACGGTATCTAGTTTTTATTTTTGGACATGTTCCCCAGCCAAAATGCATAGAACCTCTTCACTGACAGCAGTGTAGGAATTCCTGGCTGGGATGCCTGCCCCCACAGCCGCCCTTGATACAGCTGGGGGGCCAGGGGGCTGATAGGCGGGGTGGCCTGTGCCAGGTCAGAAGTGGTGAGGCTGTTTGAGTCAAGAATCAGCAGCGGGCGGTGATCAACATAGGCGGGCAGCCTACCAAGCAGCCCTGCGAGGGGCCATATCTTCTTCAGGAAGCACCTTTGTGCCAGCACTGAAGCACTAGCACCACATGTCTTTTTCTATACTTGACATCTGTGGACACTTCGAGTGTGTGACAAAAGGAGGAAGTGAATGAGGGTGGAAGGGAAGAGTTTATAGGTGAAGCTAGCAAACCAGAGGAGGATGACCTGCAGCTGGGGCCCGGAAGTCCATTAGGAACCTCACCTCAATGACTTTTTTAGCAAAGCAGGGGGAGCATTCACTGCTGGCGCCTGGTTTCAAGTCCAGAGCTTAGCACAATTGAAGAATGAGGTTGGGAATCGACAAGTGGAACCTCTGTTTCTAGTGGGGCCATAGACCCCTCACAAGGGTCCATCAATCAATATGCCACATGGCCACCAGGTGAAGCCTTAGGATAGGAAACAGACTCTTCCCAATGAGCTACAACATGTCATGAACCCAGCTCATTGGCATCTCCAGGGAATGAGAAAATACGGCTGTTCAGAAAGTTCCAGACATCCAGACAGGCTTGACATAGCTTTAATAAATTCATCAGTGAAATGAAGATGTCTAGTAGTCTAAATATGTGTGTGAACATGGGAGGACTTCAGATTTGGGATTTGTGGGACTGAAACTCTGCCCTGTGACTAATTTAAGGCTCGTGAAGGTTAACAACTGGCCCAGTATCATTTTACAGATAATCCTCAATTTCCTTATCTGTAAACTGAGAATAAAATTAAAATATCCCTTGCAGTGTTATTAGGCTCAAATGAGATGATTTATGCAAAGCACTTTTGAAATGGTGAAAAGTCCATTACAATGACCATTGTGCTTGCGCCTTTGTACAAATGAGTTACAGTGCTAGCCTTCTTCATCAGTCCTATTTAGAAGTCATGTATAAAACACTATGTAAGTCATGACTCTAGTGTTGGTACTACAGTTGTTTCTATTATTTTTTAAATTTTTTGTTGATTTTAGTTTTTTTTTTTTTTTTTTTTAATTTTTTTTTATTTATTTATGATAGTCACAGAGAGAGAGAGAGAGAGAGGCAGAGACACAGGCAGAGGGAGAAGCAGGCTCCATGCACTGGGAGCCTGATGTGGGATTCGATCCTGGGTCTCCAGGATCGCGCCCTGGGCCAAAGGCAGGCGCCAAACGGTTGCGCCACCCAGGGATCCCGATTTTAGTTTTTTTAAAAAGATATTTTATTTATTTATTCATGAGAGACACAAAGAGAGAGGTGGAGACACAGGCAGAGGGAGAAGCAGGTTCCACGCAGGGAGCCCTACAGGGGACTCGATCCTGGGACTCCGGGGTCATGCCCTGGGCTGAAGGCAGGCGCTCAACCACTGAGCCACCCAGGCGTCCCTTAATTAATTCTTAAAAGATTGATTTATTTTAGAGAGAGAGAGAGAGCAAGGACCTGAGCCCGGGAGGAAGAAGGAGTGAGATTCTCAAGCAGACTCCATGCTGAGCACAGAGATCAGGAGCTGAGCCCAAACCAAGAGTCGGACCCTTAGCTGACTGTACCACCGAGGCACCCCTACAGTTATTTTTATTATTTTATTTATTTTTTAAAGATTTATTTATTTATTTATTTATTTATTTATTTATTTATTTATTTATGATAGAGAGAGAGAGAGAGAGAGAGAGAGGCAGAGACACAGGCAGAGGGAGAAGCAGACTCCATGGAGGGAGCCCGATGTGGGACTCGAACCCGGGACTCCAGGATCGCGCCCTGGGCCAAAGGCAGGCGCCAAACCGCTGAGCCACCCAGGGATCCCCCCCACAGTTATTTTTAAACTGGTAATGTTTAAAAGAAGTCATCTTGGGACACCACATCTTCACACGGCCAAGGAAGCGTATGTACTTTCTAAAAAGTTATCTCACTGAGTTACTTTCAGAATCTACGTACAAATTGGAGGAAAAGCCGGTCTCAAAAATCACTGTTCATTTATTTACTGGATTAACTCTGAATGACTTTTGGCACAGATTTGAAATCATGCTCATCTTCCAAGGAAGATATTTGTATTACACTTGCTGGTAACAGTGTCACACGACCTTAGCATTTGAACCTCCCTGTGGTTCTTTAGGCTAGGCAGGGCACCTGCTCAGGGACCTGCTTATACAGAAACGGAGGGCTGGAGAGAGGCCTCTTCCTTGGCTGTTTCCACTCAAGTTTTCAAATCATTAACTATGGTTACAAAAAATATTTTGAAAAAAAAAGTAGGGGTCCCTGGGTGGCGCAGCGGTTTGGGGCCTGCCTTTGGCCCAGGGTGCGATCCTGGAGACCCGGGATTGAATCCCACGTCGGGCTCCTGGTGCATGGAGCCTGCTTCTCCCTCTGCCTGTGTCTCTGCCTCTCTCTCTCTCTGTGACTATCATAAATAAATAAAAAAATTTAAAAAAAAGTAAAAATATATTTTTTTGAATGATGCTAACACTACTGGAATATAAATACAGTCCCCCCAATGTAGCGGTATTGAAATTCCTAACATTTCATGACTCTAAGTCCTGACATAATCATTTAAAAATCAATCTGTTTATCAAAATAGAAAAAGTATCAGTCTGTTGAAATTTTAAAATCTTATGCATTATCTATTTCTAAATCTTCCACTTTTATTTTATTTTATTTTTTTAAGATTTTATTTATTTATTCATGAGAGACAGAGAGAGAGAGAGAGGCAGAGACACAGGCAGAGGGAGAAGCAGGCTCCATGCAGGGAGCCCGACGTAGGACTCGATCCTGGGTCTCCAGGATCACACTCTGGGCTGAAGGCAGGTGCTAAACCGCTGAGTCACCCAGGTGTCCCAATCTTCCACTTTTAGAAGAAATTGAGGCTCAGAGGTGTAAGAAACTCATAATGGTCACTGAGGTTTGGGTGATTTGCCAAGGTCACACAGCAACTTGGTATCAAATCATGAAGAAATACAGTGAACCCAGAATGGCTTTTTAGAAAACAAAGACGGTGTGGTGGTAAAAAAAAAAAAAAGGCTTACAAGGTATTATCAGTGTGATGTTAATAATACTCTATTGAGTATTGACTCTCATTTTTCTCAACACACCGAAATTAATTCCTGGCTACTTAATGTTACTTCCTCAGGGAAGCCCTCATTCTGCCCTCCACCCACTATAAACAGTCTCTTTCTGTGTGTCCCATTAGCACTTGGTTCATGACACTGGCACATTATCCTCTAGTTGTTTCTTTGTTTTTGTTTTTTTTTTGTGTGTGTGTGTGTTTTGTATCAATCTCCAGTTTACATGTTAAGAACTTTTTAAGGGCAGGGACTCTTACTGGTTTCTCTTTCCTGGTGCCTAACATGGTGCCTGATACATAATAAAGTATGTTCAATGGATGTTGGATGAATGGATGGATGGCTGCAAAAAAATTTAAATGATGAGGCAATATAAATAAACAAAAAGGAGTTTATACCATGCTAACATATTTTCAGACTGACCAAGTGCTTATCTATTTACTATCTCTTCTTTACCTCTGGAAAGTACCAGGCCTTTTGGGTCTGGGTATTCTAAAGAGCAAAGTCATGCCACCTCAGCAGGACCTGGGTCGAGGACACGGCAGGAGGGTTATTGTTGTTACCAGAATTATTTTTAGTGCTGGATGTCGTTGGATGCATTCCTTTGTGGGGAATTTAAAGTGCTTCATTCACATGTCTGCCTAGTTGCCACAGTCCTGCGAGCTGGGTGGGGATGGGATTATTACCTTACTTCCTGAATGAGGAAGCCAGAGAAGCTTGACGCCTTAATGGCCACTTTGGTAGCTTTTGGGAGGAGAAGACTAGAAGTGCTCTTCCTATTCTTGGTGTGTCTGTTGTGTGGCACTGATGCTGATGTCAGCACTGGAGCAACCAAAGCGCGGCTGCTAGTGGGAGACCCAGACGTGCCCCTGGGTGTGGACTCTCGGGCCTGGCACCCTTGAAGGGGCCACAGTCGAGGGGGTGCTGTGTCGCGTGTGTCCCACCCTGACATACAGGGGTTGGAGCCGCTCCCTCAGGATTGCAGCACTCAGTGCAAACTAGAGACACAGGCTCCTTGTTCAAGAATCAAGAATTCCCAGAGGGTTCTGCAAAGCATTAAACCCTCCTGAGCTCGCTTGCCCACGAAAGTTGCTTTGTCCTTGCTGTCCCTCTGTTACTCTACAAATGCCCCTAAAGTTTTTTTTTTAGTAAGTTTTTTTTTTAAAGATTTGATTTATTTATTCATGAGAGGCAGAGACGGGGGGTGGGGCAGAGGCAGAGGGAGAGGCAGGCTCCCCATGGGGGCCCCACGGCGACTCGACCCCAGGGCCCTGGAGTCAGGATCTGAGCCAGAGCAGATGCTTTGACCTGATGAGCCACCCGGGCGCACAAACCCCCCAGAAGTCTCATGTAGCTATTGCTCCTAATAGTAGCTCCCTCTTTGGCACCTGCTTTCAGGAACATCCTCTTCAGTGTAGCCTCCATATTGACAATGGGGTAACCTTGCCCAATTAGGAATCTGTTTTACCTGGTGTAAAATCTTCTGACAAAGTCCATCCTCTCCTGGATACAGTGAAGACCTCTTCGACGTTTCTTTCACTTACCTGCTGCTGCATAATGAGCCACCCCAGAACTTAGTGGCCTAGGACAACCAGTGCTCACAGGTCTGGGTTCCACAGCTTGTCCCTGCTCCTCATGGTGTCTGGGGGGCAGAGTCACCATTTCATGTCGGGGGAGGCTCAACGGGGGACTGGCGGGTCCGGGGACAGTTGCCTGGGGCTTTGGGCCGGGGCGCCTTGGTTTTCCTCCAGGTGAGGAGGGCTCCTTCGGGTGGGCCTCCAGAGGCTGGCCGGGCTCTTCTCCGGAGATCAAACTGGAGCCTCTGGTTTCTGAGAGTGAAAGTTAAGCCGGAAATGGTGGTCGAGGCACCCCAGCTCATTGTGCAAGGTGGCCTGTCCCCATCCTGTTGGTCCAAATATCAGCGTCCTGCATCTTCCAAATTCTCTATCACAGAGGTATTTGTGTTCCTGCTTCAGACATGAGAAACCTGGGATGTGCAGGAAGAACCGGAATTGGGAATCCAGCTGGGGTGTGCTGGACTCCAACACGCGGTGGCTTTTCCCAATGCCGCGTGGCCTCACCGGGCGAGGACTCACCCTGTCTTCGTGACCTCCACGTGCTACTCTCTCGGCCTGGGAGTGTCCCTCTGCATCTTCCGCCTGCCTTGTCCTTAGCATCCCCCTCTCCATGTGCCATGGAGAACCACCTACACAGCTCTTCTTGAAAACCCTACCTTCCCGGCGGAGAGAGGCGGCCCACCTCAGTAGCCTACCCAGCCCTCTGCTTCTCTTTCTCTCTTTCCTGGGCATTTGTTCCTTCAGCAGAGGAATCTCATGTTGCCTTGCATCTCCCAGGCCGAGTACGGTGCTCAGTTTTTAGCCATCGTTTCATAAATGACTGTGGAATGGAATTTTCAAAAGCGTGTTAACTTTGATCATTAAGATTCATTCAGTCATGTTAGTAATTTTCACTGAAATAAGCAATGGAAAGACTCAAATAGTCAAAACGTTTGTCCATGTTGCTGAAGCTCTTTTGTACGGGCCAGTCGCATCAGGCCATTCATTCATTCACTCATTCATTCAGTTAGAGGCTAAAAGGCAGGGATGTTTGTTTGGTCTTGCTTTGTTCACTGTGGTAGCTCCAGAACTTGGAAGTGACTGGTCCGTAGTAGGCGTCAATCCGTGTTTGCTGACAAGACTCTAACTGTCCCAGGAGCCTCCTCCTGAATTGCGGCCCTTGACTCACTTCGGCAAGACTCCTTTTCAGCATCTACCTCGATGACTCTCTGAAGCCTGACTCAGCCACTGTGTTTGAAGGTCTTTTTTTTTTTTTTTTTTTTTTTGAAGGGTCTTGAAGCAAAGTTTCACGCAGCCTCAGAAGAAGTCCAAGAAGAGAGGCCGCCGAAATAGCTCAGTTGGGAGAGCTTAGACTGAAGAAGAAGTCCAAGAAGTGAACCACAGGAGTCCTCTAAATCTGGTGACGGTCCCTGCTCACTTTATTATAATATCACAAGGGCCAGAGTAAGAGGATATGGAAGAGGGACCTGAACTCTTAGCTCTAAATAAAGAACCATGTCACATATTTTATGTGAGCTCAGTGGCTGCCTGACTCTGTGTGCCCCCATCCCTCACCACTCTCTCTCCGCAGGACATGATCTATGAGAAGGCTGGCCCCCAGCGCCCAGATGTGGTCATCAAATTTGCAGTTTATTGCCTCCTCTCTGCGTTTTATCATCAGGGAGGTGATGGAAGTTCATGAGGCAGAGAAGTGCTAGTTGTCAAACTTTGGGCTTCACGCACATACTCACAGGTGTTTTGCTCTCTTTCACATCTAATATCTCCGAATAGATCAGAGCATTGAGTGACTTTGGGGTGACTTCTTCCTCCTTATCGATCCACTCTAACAAAAACACCTTGCTTTGTTTTCAGCACTCAATATACCTGCCAGAAAATACCTATACCTGTCTCACATGTAATTAATTCTAAGGTGTCAGTGTGAGGACGATGATGCTGGTGTAATATGCTAATGCAGAAATAGCTGGGGGTGGAGTTCACTATGCACAATGAAGTTGTCACCCCCTGAAAAATTTTTATCTACTGCTATTATTATTTTTCCTTTTTAAAGGTTTTGAATGAAGGATTCATTTTGATTCTTTAAAACTTTTTTGTTTTAAAGTTTTAAAGTTTTTTTTTGGTTAATCTTCAAAACTTTTAGTCTATAGAAAACAATACCAAATACCTGCCTTGAAGTGGGTTTTTGTGCTATAATTGTCGTGCCTCTAATGTCCAAGGAGGGAAATTACTCTCTGGAGAACAGTCTAAACTAGTCCAACAATTTGCTTGAGGAAAGCCTGAAGTAATAAGACTATTTTCACTTTGTTTTTAAAAATAGAAACACATGCAGCAGCATGATAGGAGTTCAGTGTCCGTGAATGTGCCGCATCCCAGCCAGAAGGTACGGAGTCCTTCGTGTTTTCATAAGAATAAGTTCACAGATAATTCGGTCTTGAGAATCTCCATTTTCCTATTCTCTTTGGAGTTCCTGGGCTCTACTAAGTACAACTGTACACTTTGTCATTTCTTTCAGATCGTGCCAGGATGTCATGAGAAACAGATTTGGGAATTGTTTGCCTCATTGTGGCTTTCCTTTGGTTCTCCATTCAGGATTCTCTCCAACTTGGGCCAAGTCAGTACATGTGTTTTTGGAGATTTGTATTGGGTTTGCCTCTGCAAAGAAGTAATTGGATTCCTCTATGGATTTTTGACCCCCGTTATAACCTCAACTGTCACCCCTTCTCTGGCCCAAGGGGGATCTGAGCTTTGTTTATGAGCAAGAGAGCTGGTGAGAGTCGACTGACAGGTCAGGGTCAGGCGGTAATGAAACACTGGGATCAGGTGGTGGCAGCTTCAGCATCTTTCACATGACACTAAGCAAGCAGGAAGACTCTAGGGCACTTTTCATAGAGAAGCAGAGGTGAGGATTAGATTGGCTCCGCTGAAGCCCCCATTGACCATCGCTGTCTTGCAGAAACATTCCTAGCCGTGCAGCTGGCCTGGTTCATGGAAGGATGGAAGAGTCTATGGTAGAGATGCTCTGTAGATCCTTTTCTAGCCTCGCACGGTGTTAGACATATCTATGAAGCAATGAAAAGTATGAATATTTCACAGATTCTTTCCGGATCTTAGCTTCCCAGGAGTTCCCCTTGTACAAGTCTGTGGTTTATGCTGGTTTGGGCATGGAGGTTAGATCACTATTTTGGGAACTGACAGCGGGAACAGTCAGCTTGGCTGTGTTCATGCTCTTGAGTGTATATAAGCAGTCACAAAATTTGGCTTCTTGATGTGAAATGACACCTGATATGAAACGGTCCCCTAAGGAGGTGTCAAACATAAAAATTCAACAGAGAGGAAGAAGCACAGTCCAGCTGAGCACGCACACCGAGCCAAGACTGGATCTGGTAAAAGTGAGCGCTTTAGTGATTTCTGGTTTCCCACACGCTCTATTGAGAGATTGGTTTGGACCTTGGTTAGGGGACAAAGAACTTTCTGGAAGCTATGCCAAAAAAATTACAAAAGGTATTTTTAAGAATATCAAACATCTACTTCGTGTTTGTGAAGGGCCAGCGACTATGTTAAGTATTCTTCAAGCATCGTCTCATGAGTTCCTGATTACATTTTTTGAGGAAGATTTTCTTATGATCCCCATTTACAGCTCAGGACACTGAGGTTTAGAAAGGCCAGCTAACCAATGAATGGTTTACCCGGGTCTGACTCAGTCTAATGCCCCAAACCTTAACTGATACACCCTGTTCAACACTCACTCATAATTTCAAAGTCAGGCATGACACCAAATAAAATTAAGACAAAATGATCTGGAAAATGTGAATTGTCATTAGGCCCCAAAGGGAGTTAATAAAGACAAATCCTGAATTATCCCATCAGATAGCCCACTAGGCTTGAGTTGCACACGCAGTTGAAGAAGTTGACACATCTCCCCTACATAGCTTCTAATTTCAGAATAGGACATTTGTCAACACGAAACTCCTTCCTTTAAAGTACTGATTTTTAAGAACATAGGCAACGTACCCTTTTCTTTGTCTTTCATTCGGGAGCTTTTGGGATTCATGTCATAGCATACATAAGCAAGGCCTCTTCTCCCGTTTATTCAGCGTTTTGTGATGACCTTACTCTGTCTGGTAAAGACATATATGCTCTCAGAGTTTTTCCTTTTCAGAGTTTCTTCAACTCATGTTGTTAAAAGGGTCAATTTTGCCCAGGAAAAGCACTTGGTGGGTTGGTGGAAAGCACTTCCAAAAGGCTGGTGGTGGTGCCAGAGATGCAATGCTTGTTCTGAAAGCGCTAACATTTATTTTCCCCACTAGAGGACAGTGCTTGAAAGAATAATAGATCTTACCTCGGAGGTTAGGCAGTGATGAGGACCGGAACAATCCCCTCATTGTTACTCCCTCCAGCCCACGTGCAGAGCACATAAAGAATTTATTTCTTTGCAGGAAAAAGGAGAAATAAATATGTTTGCTCTAACATGATGCAGAAGTCAATGATGATGCTGTTTTAACTTTTGCTGAGCATGGAGAAAGAGAAATGCCACTAAAATGTAATTCAGAATTGCTAAAGCATAAATGAAGACATCCTTATAAGCGTAGGTGAAATCCTTTTACAATAAGCTCTTAAGGAAGACTATTTGTTGAAGCCATGACCAAATGCTCAGAAAAATACTCTGTTGCTTTCTTTGATCATTAGAATTTATTGTGAATAACTTATTTCAATAAGTAACTTTCCCCCTTTACAGTATAGTCACACATAAAGTATGGTTCAAAATACTCAAAAGATGTATAATATTATGTAATGGTTAAGCTTTGCCCTTTGAAGAAAGGGATGAGTATTGAAAAGCGAGTAGTTAACGCTATTTGAAGATGGATTTAAAGGCTGTAGAGCCTTGCCAAGAACCCCCTTCTGGTTACCTGCTCAAATCTTCCAGTAAGAGTGTCACTAATTAGATAGACTGCTAAAGTGGAGGCATTGTTTCCTTAAACCATAATTAAAGCCCACTCTCCCTGGGGGCTTGATCCCTGCTTTCACAATCCCTGCTTTTCGCAATGACTAGGAGGCTGAGGTATTAATTGAGGACTCATACTTTTCAAATGGGGCTTGTGGGGGTGGGGAAGGGGACCAATAGATTGAGAGAATAAAGTAGTTTATCAAAGGTACCAAAGCCAACTTCTCATTTTCCCTGGAGTCAGCCCAGATGATTCACCAATCAGCAAATAGTTATCGAGTGCCTACCGAGTCACAGAATTGGAAAATATTGGAAAGCCTGGCACAGTGCTGAAAATTATCAGCCTTTTCCCTGCCCTAAAGGAGAAATAAATACACTCGCCAATGCAAATGGAAGACAGGGATATGGTGAAAGTGGAAAGAAGTCAGATGTGAGGATGAGGGAATGGAGGGTACTGTCCCTACCTCAGTTTAGTAAGACAGGGCACATTCCCTCTACAAGCTTACAGGCTAGTGGAGAAGATACCTTGACGCTCAATTAACCCTTCTCTTTCCTACTCAGAGGGCAACCCAATCTGAGGAGTATGCACTCAGTAAATACTGGGGGGTTCACTCTCATTTACTTTCTGCTCTTGACTTGGGAATACTTCTGGGCACCCACAAAACAAGATTTGTAACAAAAATCAGTGTAGTTCTAGACGATCAGGATTTTTGTCCAGCCCTCCCTAGCTGTGTGACTCTCTATGGCTCTGCACAGGGCAACCAACCGGTCTGTGCAACACCAACACAGTTTTCCTTTTTGAGGAATGAAATTACAGATCCACCCACGTCACAGGATTCAGTGTGTGGATGGACAGGAAATAAGGGCAGAAACCACTCTGAGCCCCTGACAGAGCTCTTTCTGTTAGGGACCCATCATGATCTCATTGACTTCACAAATTTCAAAGGAATAGGCTTCATCATTCATCCTTCATTTTGGAAGTACAAAAATTTAGCCCTAGATAAATGGGGACCTGATTATTCACATTTCAAAGGATCCAACTTTAAAAGCTTTAAAGCAGGATTAAAAAAAAAAAAAAGACACCCCCACCCCCCACCCCAGTGTAATTGTGGAATGCTGGATCTGGAAGAGATTTCAGAGATCTTTTAGGCATATACACTCATGTCTGCCAATTCATAGATAAGGAAATAGCAATCAGGCTGTTTTCCCTAAGTCAAGAGCCAATTTTTAGAAAACCTGGAACCCTGTCTTCTAATTCTCAGTCCTATAGGTTGCTCAACTGAGCCACAAACACAAGATTACAATCAGATGTAAAGATAAAGTGGCTTTAAAGCCATCACATTATTCAATGAGATTTGTTCACTAAAGAATTCCACATTCTATGACTATTCAGAAATTTGTTTAAAAGAAATATGGAAATACCAATATCAAGAGTAACAAAAAATGTCTGCACAAATACCATTTACTGCATGCAGTCACTAGCCCACCAGGTTATTTCTAGTCTTACCAAAATTAACATGGCAGTAGAATGTCTCCTTGTTCTTCCAAACTCCTTATTAAAATGCATTAAATTTGTTTTTCTCATGCATAGAAAGATAAGGTTATTAATTACAGGAACTGCCTATCAGCAAAATGTAAAATGGCAAGAGAGTCATTTAATGGTTTAGCTAAGAAGAAAAAGAAATGGAGGAAGGAAGAAGGTCAGAATAAAGGAAAGCTTTAGGGGATGAAATATGAAATCTATATTCATAAAAGATTTTATATTTGTAATTTAAAATATTTCTTGGAAAAAAAATAAAATATTTCTTGGAAAGGATTCTCTTGGTTTAAAAGAAAAGAGATACTGCAGAGTAAGTATGTATGTAAACTGCCATTTAAAATTAAGGGAATAGGGGTGCCTGGGTGGCTCAGTTGGTTAAACGTCTGCCTTCAGCTCAGGTCATGGTCCCAGGGTCCTTGGATGGAGCCCCGCATCCACATCCGGCTCCCGGCTCAGCGGGGAGCCTGCTTCTCCCTCTCTCTTTGCCTGCTGCTCCCCCTGCTTGTGCTCTTTCTCTGTGTCACATGAACAAATATGATCTTTTAAAAAAATTAAAGAAATAAATTGTTGGATAGCCTTTGCTAGATTTTTCCAGGGGAACAAGGTTACCTCTTCTCCAGGATTCCTGGCAGGTTTGTGGGTGGCTGGGGGCGCACAGTGGAATGAGGGAGAGGGGACCTCAGACTCCACTCCAAATGCCTGACTTTGGTTCCTCTATAATGCTGTCAATAACTGTAGTTTGGGGGCATCTTACATTGTGAGAACTTTATTTCATAGTGATTTAAAATAAATATGCTGTAATAGAAAGCAGGGGATTATCTTCTCTCCAGAAAGGGAAATAGAATGCTCAATTCTATCCACTTTGACATGTGTTTCGAGTGTTTCTGTTAAATGGGCAGCCAGCTGTTGTGTTTTCTTGCCTGTCAATCAGAATGTCTGGCAACTGGATTCTCAGCGTTGGGTGGTAGTCAATAAGGTCAGTCTTGAAAAAGCCTGTGTCAAGGCTAGATCCACTGGCATCTGATTTCTACACGTTCGAGTCACAGGTTTTATTTTCCTCCACAAAATAAACTAGTGAAAGTCGCTTGTATCGATATAAAGGTTTTCAGCCTAATTCACCTGAAATACAACATGTACACTAATCCTAATTAGAGAAACAGACACTGAGTTTAGAGAAACAGACACTGAGTACTTGGAGGTCATTGCAGTTCTGTTGTTTTTTCTTTAGTAGGAAGGAAAATTTTGAGTATATTTGGGTGCTGGTGCAGGAGTTTTAAATGCACAAAGCCCTATGACTCCAAGCAGTAGTTCTGATGTCGAACTACAATGTCCTATGTACAGCATCTCTCTTTCTACTCATCTTTCTATCTCTTAAGAGTAGTTTTGTAAAACTCTCTCAGCTCTAGAACTTTGGAAAAGAACCTCATCTGAAAATATAAAGACAAAGGCACTCTGCTTACCTGGGGAGCAGCCCACACCCGGGCGGGCTGTCACTCCACTGTGTGTTTGGAAAAGAGTTGGTGGTGACGGAAGGAATGGTGTGTGAGCTCATGGTGGCAGCTTCAGGCAATCCCGAGAGGAAATGCTTGCAGGCCAGCCTGTGTAGAAGTCAGCAAATAGGCTGCTTCAGCCTTTGCCAAGCCAGAGATAAATAATTCACTGTCATTAACTAATTAAAGTATACAATCCCCCTTTTTAATCTGTACTGACTGGAAACACTATTTATAAACACTGTTTAATAAAACAAAATTAGCAAACACTCTAAATAATAAATCTTATGTGTTAAACATCCCCAAATCATAGTCTATACATTAAAAAGACATCTTCTGAGCCAGCGAAAAGTAGAGTAGTTCAGCAAGAATCCATCGGTAGCTATTTATAGAGAAGAGATGTCAATTTGTATTCTTCACTGCGGTGGGAGGGGCTAGGCTGCTCTTAATCTATTTGCTTGTATTTTCATTTCAGTCTATAAGAAATACCTATTTTGGCTGTTTTTGAATATTTGTATAGTTGGCCAAGTGGTGTTTAATCACGTATTTGGGATCCCTGGGTGGCGCAGTGGTTTGGCGCCTGCCTTTGGCCCAGGGCGCTGATCCTGGAGACCCGGGATCGAATCCCACGTCGGGCTCCCGGTGCATGGAGCCTGCTTCTCCCTCTGCCTATGTCTCTGCCTCTCTCTCTCTCTCTCTCTCTTTCTGTGACTATCATAAATAAATAAAAATTAAAAAAAAAATCACGTATTTGAGTCAATGTTGGTCCGGGACTATGAGTTCTCAGAGAACAGGACTCACGGCTGCTTGACTTCAACTCTTGGCCAACTGCTGTGTGTGTTAGGCACCTAGGGATGGCCTTGGAGTCATATCCTTTTCTGTTGCTTCCTGTTCCCTCTTGTGCTCACTCTGATACCCATTCAGACTTTTTAAAAAACAGCAAAGCACTTCCCTCAGTAAATTACTGCATCTGCAGAACTTTCCTCCTGAGCATCTCTCATGCAGGACCGAAAACTCCATGAAATGCTGTTGATATTTGGCCCTTGCCAAAATAATTCTAAGAGACTTTGAAGGCATAGGAGCTCTACTCATGGTGTTTTACCGGCAAAGTGTTGCTTTTCTTTTTTTATTTTTTTGTTTTAAACTAAACATTGAACCGTAGGGTTAGCTCATCAGATCATTCAAACGACCAAACTTTATTATAGTCCCAGTGACAATATTTTATAGGGAATGTGAGACATGGATGAGACAGATGGGTAGACAAATTATGATTCTCTATGACAATGGAAAAGCCAGGTCCAGAATCTTCCTAAACTTAGGCTCAACTTTCTTCTGAAGCCTTTGCAGATTGCATCTGATTCTTGGTGCCTTCTAGACCAGGAAAAACAATGTCATCAAAACCCCATTTTCAACTGCTGCTTTAAGGTAGGGAGTCTCAAAAGTCCCTTCAAGTCCCAAGAGAAACGATGGTTCTTTGAAACTTACAGGTCTCTCAGTAAATTTGGATTGGTGCCGTGGTCCTGGGCAATACAGTAGCTTTCAGCCCTTGGACAATCAAATCAACCAGGAATGTATTTATCACCTATTAGTTATATATGGGTCCTTACAACTTTAAATAAGCATTTGTTTGGAATGACTGGTGATCCATTCGCTCATTTCCCAGTACATTCTGTAGATGTTTGCTGGGTGCCTGAGATATACCAGGCACTGTGCCAGGTTTGGGTTACAGTTGAGTAAGGCACAGCTCCTTTCCTCAAGGGATTATAGGTTAGAGCTACAGACACAGAAGTAAACAATGAAGATTGATAATGTATGGGCAGAAGATGCACAAGGTCCTGAGGAAGAACATACACAGGGGACCTAACATAGCCTTGGATATGAGAGCTGAGCTGGGCTTTGGGAGGTGTGTATGGGACAGTGGTGAGAGGCAAGGGGGTGAGGAGAGATAATCAGGCGCCGGGTTTTGAAGGGCCTTGTACACCAAATTAATTTATCTGACCTTCATCTGCCATTGTGTTTCTCAAGACTTTGACATCCTGGTGTGGCCCATATCCCAGAACCACAGGATAAACAAGAAAAGTCTTCCTGAAGCACTGGTTCCACTTAGTGGTGAGTAATAGAAAATATTTGCTACTAAAGGAGCACAATGCAAAATCTACCCACAGTTGTAAGATAAAATATGAGGTCCTAAGACATTTTGCTTGTGATGGGGCACTTCAGGTTGTATCTTCAGGCCCACTTCTCCTCTGCCATTAGGGAGCCCTTGTAGAAAGAGTTGCAAAGCACACTTAAGGGAGCTACTTAAGGGTTTTAAGCAGACCAATGACAGGAGCCAGTCTGCAGTGAGAAAGACTCCAAGACAAAGTAGCTAACGAGAGAGAATGGTGGAAGAGGAAGTGAAAGCAAGGAGAGCAACGAGGAGGCTCTTGTAGCCACCAACATGCAAAATCATACTGGTGCTAACCAAGGTAGTAGCAGCAGGGATGAAAAAAGTGATTTGCAAAACATTATGGAGATAGAATCAAAGGCATAACTATTGACTGATTCATTATTTAATAGACATTTACGGAGTGGCATTGTTTCAGGTTTACCGCAGGGAATAACACAGAAAAGACCCCTGCCTTCTTGGGCTTACATTCTAGTGGGAAAAGACAGACACAAACAAGTAAACAAGAAGTTTACTTAATCATATAAATAAATGATAAATGCCCCCAAAGAAAATGAACTGGGCGATAGGATATTTCCTTGGGGAGCAGATAAGGTGATCAGACAAGGGATTCAGAGCATGAGTGGAGGATGAAGGCCAACATGATGGGTGAATGACAGTGTCCTACATTGAGCCCTGGAATGCAAGAGAAAAGGAAGACTGGAGAAGAAATAGTGTTGAGTTATGTTTGGGAGATCCATGAGAACGTGCCCGTAAGAGAGATGTGAAGATATGCACCACACACACACACACACACACGATCACATCATACAAATATGGGGAAGCAGTGAAGCTAAAGATCAAAATATAGCAGCAATACGAAGTGAAGGTGAGTTTGTAGAGACTCCTTAAGCATGTGAGAGGGTTTGAATGAAAGATCACTTATTCTTTATTAGCTAAGAACCGTCATCACTTGCGGCATGAATGCCATGTCCCCTCGCATTCAGTTCCTACAGTCCATGGTCTCATGGTTTGATCTGATGTGTGTGCTCCTGTGCTTTTATTAGTGGAAACAACCATAAATGTGCACGGAGGAAGCTCAGTGGATCAGCCTGTGCTCTCCTTGGGGGCATACGCTAGACATCACTTCCTCACTGTCCACCTGAACTTCAAAAAGGCACCTGCACCATCCCTAGAGAGACTCCAAGCTACCATGAAGCCCATGCCAGCAGCTCAGGGAAGCCATTAAGCTAATGAGGGAGTCGGGTGTTCTTCGTTGCAAGGTCCCTAGAGCCCCAATTATGGAATTGAAAACCCCCAATTCCAAGGATGTGTCGACATTGAAGAACCCCAAGTTTTTCCTCCGCAGACAATGTGAGACAATAAAACCCCAGTCTGGGAAAGGAGGAAGCCCAAGAAACTTTTTTTGTGAAAAGTAGAGGAACAGTATAGTATGTAAACATGTTTTCCCCTCCAAACAGTCTTGCACCACAGGGAAACGTCTTACTTTGACTACCACTGCCTGACAACGTTAGCATTTACACTGACCTTTAAACTGGGCGTTTGGCTGGAGCCAGTTTGCTGTGAGGCAGATTTAGCTAAGAAAGTGCCTACTGGTTTGTGCTGAAATCCTTCATAATTATAAAAGCCACAGACCTGACTGACAGTCTTCCAACAACAACATTAAAGAACATCCCACCCCCCAAAAAAATGTGCCTGCATGAAAGGACACTTTGAGTAAATGAGAGTGTCTTTTCTGATGTGAAGCTTTAAATAGATCTTTTCACGGATTATCCTATTACAGGGGATGGAAATGAGCGATTCTTTCCCAGCCATGGGGTTATATGTTAAGAGCAGGCTTAAAAACCACAGTGTGCCGGCAAAATCCCGAATGACAGACGTCTTAGGAGGATGCTGGTCATGTTGGACTAGTAACTGGTTACTCAGGAAACAGAATGAGGAAAGCTGGATGTTAAAAGAGGAGACCAGGATATGAAGTAGATAGTACGCCTTTATCCAAAAGCCATATTCTGGGATTGAATGCCATCATCCTTGTTTGTTTTTCTGTATTTTTTTTTCTTTTTAACATGCTAAGAGTCTCAGGAAATTCCTGGTACATGCCCACACTCTGAGGCTGTTTCTGTACTCATCTAGGCTGCCATGCCATGCGCACCAAAAAATCCCCTAATTTTCTAAGTCTAGACATGAATGGATAGTCAACGACCAAATAAATATGCTCATTTATTGCCTTTCTCCGGGTGGTGGTAGTGGTGGTGGTGGGGATCAGTTAGTTGGACTCCATGAATGCAATTCTATAACCATACCTTCCCAAACCAAGGAGCTGGATGTCATTGTCAACTTATTTTTTAAAAAAGAATAAGCTGCAAGCCACTCAAGTGAATTATTGAGGGCAACTGTATGTCATGACCACATTGGGATGGCATGTTAAAAACAGTTTTAATTTAATGTTCAAAAGAAACCCAACACATCATTTCCAGCTTAAAAGTATGATGAAAGAAAAATTGAGAAAAATTATCATTTGTCTAATATTCCAACTTGGAATCCTTTAACTCAAAAGACCTTTTGTCCACCCTCCCTCCCCTGTGAGGTCTTTCCATCTCTTCAAAGAAACCCTCAAAAGAAGATGAATAAATTAAAAGAAGACCTACAGCAAGAGAGAGAGGTGCTATGTTGGGAGAGTGAGCTCATCACCATTAGGAGCTAGAAGGGCCCCACGGATTAGCTTTTGCCTTGATGAATTCACCACTACTGAGGACCTGGCTCTCAGTCTTAACAAGCTCAAGAATTTACTCTGGTCTATATTCCAAAGTATATTCTTTTCATTCTCTCAAACATCATAAAGATATGTATAAAACATAAAAATCTTTAAATTTATTTATTTATTTATTTATTTATTTATTTATTTATTTATTTATTATTTTTTCTTTCTTTAAATTTATAAAATGAGAAATATAACACTCCAGTGGAATGGACAATCACATTAACCTGACCAACATATTCTCTTCCCAACACATTCTCTTCCCATAGATTAGAATTATGAGATGTCAAATTATGGTCAGAACAAGCAAGATTTTGTAAAAAAAATATACCACATTAGACTCTGATAGCCACCCACCACAATCAGGAATTGATTACTTAGACTGAGTAATCAATTGTTTTTGACTATGAGGGGCCAAGATTCAGTCAATCTTGACCATTTGGATCTACATTGACAATATTTGCCTCTGGTGCTCTCCTTTCCCAATGCCTCTCTGGCTAAATAATTCCTTTTAATTCACAGCATCAGCACAATTAATTAGAACACTGACGATCCGGGATCCCTGGGTGGTGCAGCGGTTTAGCGCCTGCCTTTGGCCCAGGGCGCGATCCTGGAGACCCGGGATCGAATCCACATCGGGCTCCCGGTGCATGGAGCCTGCTTCTCCCTCTGCCTGTGTCTCTGCCTCTCTCTCTCTCTGTGACTATCATGAATTAAAAAAACAAAAACAAAAAAACACTGACGATCCTTGAGTCCAGGGACTCATTTTTATCTTTTTAAGGTTTCTTTCTTTTTCTTTTTTTAAAAGATTTTGTTTGTTTATTTATTTATTTATTTATTTATTTATTTATTTATTTATTTATTTAAGAGAGAGGGAGAGAGAGCGTGCAACTGCAGGAGCAGGGGGAGGGGCAGAGGGAGAAGCAGGCTCCCTTCTGGGCAGGGAGCCGCTAAGATCAGGACAAAAGCCAAAGGCAGATGCTTAACCTACTGAGCCACCCAGGGCCCCTTTATTAAGGTTTCCTGAAAGACATTTGTGTTTAGCCATTCCGTATTCACATCCCAACCTTCAGAGAGTAGCCATTAACTTCATCCAAATCTAACTTTCCACCGCCCACCTGGGGTAGAAAAGAACCATTTGAGGGTCTTAGCTATATCTGAGAAAACACAAAAATACAGTTGTCATTAGACTGACATAATAAATAAAAACTAAAATAATAGTGATTCTATATGCAAGTAATAGCTTGACACAACTGTCCCTTAATCTGATGCTTCATTGAGTAAAATTTCAACCAGCTCATTTGTAGCATAAAACTGAAGTCATTCTAAAGAAAAAATTTCTCATGAGTAATTATACAAAAATTAAATAAAAATGCTGCCACCAAGTGAATTTGTTAAACTGTACTCTGACTGTATCCGGGCCTCAATTTAATTGTCATCTGTCTATAAATACCGGAGAAGAATTTGCCATCATTTTAAGAAGATAACGGCTGGCAGTTTTCCAGTTGTAATAACTCAAAGACAGGACAGCATAGTGGAGACTGCAAACCCTTACACAAAGGATATGGTTTATGCATGAGGTAAAGGAAAGGCACGGAGGAGGAAATATTACTTTTAAGTCTATTACAAATATCAGGAAAAGATTAGAGAAAGACAGTGCCATTGAGTTGATGAAGGTCACATTCCAATATATAATTACAATCCCATTTAATGGGAAGAGAACTGTATCCTTCAGTAGCAGACATCATAGAAACCCATCAAATTTCAATCAGGCTTATGTTATGGATATTAGGGAGGAAGGATGGCTAAAAGATAATTACTTAGATCAGATCACTACTTTTCTAGTGGATGAGGTAATGGCGTTAATGGAACCAAATATGCTTGTTTTTATGTTCCAATGAATAGAAGCAGGACAAATTGAATAAGAATTGAATAGTGCCTCGGAGAGCCTGGCTTGCAGGTAAAGTAGGCTCAAGGGTGTTGCAATCAAGGGACAGGAAGGAAACCCTTTCCCAGAACAACTCTGCCCCTTACATCCTGCCAGGGAAATTCCTCCCTGGAATTTCTCCATGACAGTGCTATTTCTATTCATATTCAAAATGCCATTGAGAATGAAAGAACATTAAGCAGCTGCCAATTATTTACTTTTCAGTGGGAAATAATTTCACAACATTTATTTCACAAAAGTTTATTTATATATTGGGCCCTGGCATAGGCACAAGGGATACAATATGGAATTAATACAGATGTGATTCCTTGTCTCATGAGGTTTGGGTTCTAGCTGGGGAGACAGACATTAATCAAAAGTCCCTAAATGACTGTTTCTTTGCAGTGGGAGATAAGAGCGGTCAGAAGAGGAAGCTGGCCGAAAAATGCCTATGACATCATCGAAGCTGGAGTCTCAGGGAAGTTCTCTGAGGAAGTGATCTTGAACACTTGACTGACTGCTGACTGCTGAGGGCTTGAACAGGAGACAACTAGATGATGGGAAAGATGGAAACTCATTCTTGACAAAATAACAGTGTGTTCAGCATCCATAAAATGGAACATTATTCAGCCATAAAAAGGAACAGAGTACTGATACATCCTATGACATGAACGAACCTTGAAAACATTAAGCTGAGGGAAAGAAGTCAGACACACGAGATCACTTACTGTATGATTCCATTAGGTGAAATACACCTAATAGGCAAGTTCATTTGATTGCAGGGGAATTTTTTTTTTTTTTTAAAGTTGGCTCCGGGATCCCTGGGTGGCGCAGCGGTTTGGCGCCTGCCTTTGGCCCAGGGCGCGATCCTGGAGACCCGGGATCGAATCCCACATCGGGCTCCCGGTGCATGGAGCCTGCTTCTCCCTCTGCCTATGTCTCTGCCTCTGTCTCTCTCTGTGTGACTATCATAAATAAATAAAAATTAAAAAAAAAAAAGTCAGCTCCGTGTTCAGCGTGGAGCCTAACACAGGGCTTGAACTCATGACCCTGATATCAAGACCTAAGCTGAGGTGAAAAGTTGGACTGAGCCCCTGTCTAGTAGGCAAATCCATAAAAACGGAAGCCAGATTAGTGATTGCCAGGGTCTTCAGAAAAGGAAGAATGCAGAGTGATGGTTTAATAGGTATGGGGTTTCCTTTTGGGATGATGAAGATGTTCTGGAACTCAGTAGTGGTGATGGTTACACAACATTGTAAATGTACTAAATGCCACTGCATTATCTACTTAAACATGGTTAAAATAGTGAATTGTTGGTTACTTATATTTTACCACAATTTAAAAAAAAGCATTATGTTCAAAGGCCCTCCTCCTATCAGGGGTGAGCATGATCCCTTCTAGGAACTAAAAGATGGCTACTGTGGACAGATGACAGGGCATGGAAGGCAGTGGGGGTGGATGGCAGAGACTTGCAGCAAGTGCAGGCAAATGGCAGAAGCAACAGGGAGACAAGAGAGACAAGGCATTGGAGAGCTAGGCTGGGACAAGAGCATGCAAAGGCATAGAGATCATGTTAGAGTTTGGTCTTTATCTTAGAGTAATGGGAAGCCACTGAAAGTTCAGAAGTGGGTCGCTATATATATGTATATATCTCCCATATACACTTTAAAAAGATAATCATACAGCTAATGAAGAATGAGTTTTTATTTTTTAAAATTTTAAAAGATTTTCTAAAATTTTAAGTAATCTCTATACCTAATGTGGAATTTGGACTCAACTCTGAGATCAAGAGTTGCACACTCTGCTGACTGAGCCAGCCAGGTGCCCCAAGAATGAGCTTTTATACCTTGAAAGTAAGATGTGGTGAAAATGAGATGAAGGATGGCTTAAGTGTACACAAGACAAATGCTGCCTCTTTCCCAGTTTTTATATAGCTAATTTTGTCTGTATCTGCTAGATATTCCTAAATAGAAGTCTCAGATTATCATAACACACGAGGATTTTTCAGACTAAGCTAAAGGAGAAATTGATGTTGAGTTATCACGTGGGGCTTGAGTGTAAGGGGGTAAAATACTCTTAATACAGGAAAGTAAAAGAGTAGATTGGCAGACATTTCATGGGTTTTTAAGATAAGCAGACTAACTGGTGCTCAATAGAGTGTTTTATAAAAGTTCTCCAGGGATACAAAACATAAGAGACTCTTAATCATAGGAAACAAACTGAGGGTTGCTGGAGGGGAAGGGGGGTTGGAGGATGGGGTAACTGGGTGATGGACATTAGAAGGGCACCTGATGTAATGAACACTGGGTGTTATACAAGACTGATGAATCACTGACCCTCTACCTCTGAAACTAATAATACATTATATGTTAATCAATTGAATTTAAATTAAAAAAAAATGTTTTCATGGTAGGAATTGATAACCCCCCAAATTACCTTCTTCAATTTTAGTCATTGACAAATGATTACCTATTCCAGGTATCAGCAAACTATGGGATGAGGGTCAAATCCGGTCTGCTACCTGTTTTTATAAATAAAGTTCTATTGGAACACACAACGAAAAGTTCTTCAGGGAGAGTCCTCAGGTGAGCTTGGAATCATCAGTGGCAATAATAGGACTTCAAGGTTTCCATAGTTAGTCCCGTCTCTTGAAGATAGTAACTTCTGGACTTGAGATCGTTCCTGGAATGCTACGGACCGGCCTCTCTCAGCATCCACAGTGTGTGCTGTACTGGGGTGGAAATAAGGCTCTGTCTCAGTTTAGAGAAGGTGCTTTAGGAATAGATATGCTAACTGATGCTAGAAATTAGAGGGCTGGTAAACATAATATAACATTGTGAAGGTATGTATTCATCCATTTGTTCCTTTTTCATTTGGCAAGTGTTTTTTGAGTATTATCTATTATTGGCCACTATCCTATGCATAAGTTCACGAGATTAACAACCCGAAACTGGGTCATCTTATGTAATAACTAAGAAATTACAAGTAGGGATCTGTGGGTGGCTCAGCGGTTTAGCGCCTGCCTTTGGCTCAGGGCATGATCCTGAAGTCCCAGGATTGAGTCCCACATCGGGCTCTCTGCAGGGAGCCTGCTTCTCCCTCTGCCTGTGTCTCTGCCTCTGTGTGTGTGTGTCTCTCATGAATAAATAAAATCTTAAAAAAAAAAGAAATTACAAGTAAGGTGTAATTTTACAGATAAGATACATAAGAGGAACCTTCTGTATAGATCATAAGGCCAGAGCCTATGCACTCTTGTTTGCTTTCTATTATAAGAATTGTTTTCTTGGGGCACCTGGGTGGCTCAGTAAGTTAAGTGACTGACTCCTGATTTTAGCTCTGGTCATGATCATGAGATCATTGGGCTCCAAGCTGGGCATGGAGCCTGCTTAAGATTCTCTCTCACTCTCTGCCACTCCTCCCCCCATCCTGCTCCCCACCTCCAAACTCACTTACACAGGCTCTCCTCTCAATCTCTAAAAAAAAAAAAAAGAATTCTGTTCTCAATGGACGTAACATAGTCTTTGAATGAATAAGTTAAAAAGAAACTAATATAACTTTTTGTTCTGATGTCACATTTCCATCAACTGCTATTTTTGGTCTCTATGAAAGTTTTTTTTTTTTTTAATAATATCAGGAGTGCAGAAATCTTGGGTAAAGCTTGAAAATGGGAAAAAGGTAAAGGCTTCTTTTTGTTTCTATTTATATACATGTAAACTGTGTCATCATACACATCTTACACTCTAAGATGTAATATTTTCAGACCCATCTGACAAAGGAAAAGTAAAATGTTCAGTGAAATCCCACAAAACAATGTCCTTGTGAAAACAGTTCTCAGAAAACAGAGTAGTCCAAGTTCCCATAGTGATAAAGCAGCACTGCATAAAAATCCCCAATATCTTGGCTGTTACTATCTAGCTCCATAATAGAAAGCCTTTCCAGTGTGGCAGAGAACAGATGGGCCAGGGCTTGCCTCCTTTCTGTGGAGATGAAGATTGGTCAAAAGATCAAGAGACAATCGAACTGAAATGTTTCCTATTGACTCAAAACCAAGAAGCCAGGGTAGGAATGAAGGGCCATCCAGTGTTCAAGAAGTTTGAAACTCCAGATGAATAGCAATATCTCCAACACAATTCTATGGCTTAAATATATCTGAAGCATTAGATGTCAGAGGAAAAAATATTCACTTATTTAATTTAATTAATTAAGACTGAAGTCAGTGGCATATATAATAAATTTATTTTTTTTAAAGATTTTATTTATTTATTCATGAGAAGCACAGAGAGAGAGAGAGAGAGAGGCAGAGACACAGGCAGAGGGAGAGGCAGGCTCCATGCAGGGAGCCCGACGTAGGACTCCATCCTGGGTCTCCAGGATCACGCCCTGGGCCGAAGGCAGCGCTAAACCTCTGAGCTACCCGGGCTGTCCCCCTAATAAATTTCTAATAAGGGATGCATTCGCTTGAAAAATTGGAAAATAAAACCTACACTAAAAAAAAAAAAAAAAAAAAAAAAAGCATGATCTAGAAGGTGACTTCTTAGTACCTACAGAAGACTGACCAGCTTCTTAAAATGCCTGCTCCGGGGGGAAGAGAAACTTAGAAAGGAAACAAATATCATACAGATTCTTCAGCTGTTATAATTCATGGACACTGATAAGCTTAAATTTAGAAGGCATGTTTTCTTAACTGAGTCATTGATACCAGTCCTATTATTGTGTCAATTCAGAAAGAGATTTGTAATAACCCAGGGTTTATAACCCATAGCCTACCCATGAGGAGCTTTCGGGGGTCTGTAAGCCCCACTTCACCAAATTCGCGGATATATAGTGTGCGATGGATTTGTATCCTCTCAACTCAGCTAAGTTGGAACCATGTTTTCCAGAATTCCCTTTTCTACAGATTTCTAGGATAGTATGGCCCTCAAGAGAAATTCTACACAAGATTGAGAATGCAGAAGTGGGGCAGTAGTCATTTTTTTAAATTTTTAAATTTTTTTAATGCTTGAAAGGTGGATGCAGGACACCAAGTGCCGTTGGAACTCAGGCATGTTGCTGCTTATCTTCAGGCTCACCTTGAGGGCCCGAGGCAGCAGCTGGGCCCCTGCCAGATGCTCCTGCGGGATCAGCTTCCCTGACTCCTGGACCACATGCATATTTAGTTCGACGGTAGAAGGCACCACCTTCTCTTTTATCCGGCTTGTCTTTGCTTGCTCTACTCCACATCCATCTTCTTTTCCCAACTGCCTGTAGACTTCATGTGCCAGCACCAGACACAGAAACAACTTTACGCCCTTACTTAGGCCTCTGAACCAGCTCCTATAGTACAGTCACATCAAATCCTTATAATAAACTAGATATACGCTTATTTATTAATTACATATTTGTAATTAAGAAATACACATAAAACAAATATCCATATGGATTTGCTTAAACTCTGATACATAGTATGCCAAAGCATAATTTTTAAAAAGCTGCAAGTGTAACTCTCGTACAGGTACACCATGGGCATGACAAACTTAGTTTATTGATGAGGGAAAGAGCAAGGTGGCAAAGACTGTTCAAAGAAAAGATGCAGGAAATTGCTGTCACTAAGAGACAGGATGCTAGAATATGATTAATAATTTAGATTAAAAACTGGATGGTTTTATTTTTTTTTCAGTGGTTGAGTCATTTTATTGGACCAGAGCTCTGAGACAAGCTTTAGTCTCTCCTCCAGCAGCTTTTTCTGTGCAGATGCCACAAGCACTTGTGTCTCTGTGGTCCATACTTTCTCCTCCGTAGCCTCTAGCCTCTGCTCCACAATGGAAAAGATCCGCTCCACCCCAATGCTAAGCCCCATGCATGGCACCTTGCGTCCTTTAGGGTCGAACATGCCCACCAGCCCATCATAGCGTCCTCCAGCAGCCACACTGCCCACACCCAGGGGCTCTTCCCCTGCCTGCACTGGGGTTTGTAGCAGCACCGCCTCATAGATCACCCCAGTATAGTAGTCTAGCCCTCGAGCGAGGCTTAGGTCGAAGGTGATCTTGTCAGCAATGCCAAACAGGGTCAGGTATTCAAACAGTAGTTTTAGGTCTCCCAGGCCCTCCAAGGCCTGTTTGTTTTGGGACAGTTCAGGATCCTGGAGCAGCTGTTCCACTAGGGATATCCCACCATGCTGCTGGACGTAGTCCCCAATGTGGTCAGCTACCTCGGGTGCGAGGCCCTTCTCTCCCACCATCTCATTCTTTACTTCCTCCCAGGACACCTTGTCCAACTTGTTCCCTGAGGAGCAGATGGCACGGAACTTGCTATCAGGAGCACCACAGATGGCAAACATCCCATCTAGGATGCGCCTATCATTTACCTTGACCAGGAAGTCGCCTATCTGAAGGGATCTCAGGATCTCACACATGATCTCCAGGCACTCTGCATCAGGGATCATGGGGTCAAATTGTCCGGCAATGTCAAAGACACATTGATAGAATTCCCGATACCGGCCTCGGGTCACGGCTGGGTTATCGCGCCATACACTTTGGCTATGTGGTAGCGTTTAATGTTGGTCAGTTCATTCATTGCCAAATATCGAGCAAAAGGAACAGTGAGGTCATAGCGAAGGGACAATAGCTCTCCACCCTGGTCCTTCAGATCATAGATAAGCTTGGAGTCTTCTCCATACTTTCCAGTCAGTGTTTCCTTTAGTTCGGACACAGGTGTATCAATTACTTCTGTACCATGACGCTTGAAGCAGCTGATGATGACATCAAACACCTTCTCTCCAACGGCCATCTGCCGGGGACTGTAGGCTCTTGTACCCTTGGGGTTTCGAGCACAAACTTCTGTTTCCCTTCATCAGGGCCCAGCTGTGCCTTCAATTTCAGTAGTTTTGCCACCTCCTCCTCGATCTGCTCAGCGCTGGCCTTCTGCTGCTTGAGGCCCCGCACGCGCTCTCCCTGAAGTCGCACTAGCTCCTCCAATGCTGCATGTTCTGCCATATTGCGGCCAACTGGCGCTGAGGGCTGTCTAGACCCAAAAACTGGATAGTTTTTAATTGCCTCTAAATTCCAGAGCTGCATTTCCAACAAATTGTTATGTTTCTTCACAGGGTATCTCTCAAGCATTTCGAGCTGTATGCCAAATAAAATACACCTCCTGCATCTTCTCCTTTCTCTCCTTCCCCCCGAAAAGATACTCTAGTTTCTATGTTCCCTGGTAGTCAGGTCACCATGATGTGCATAAGGCCAGGGTGCATTAATACAGGGGAGCATGAGGACACAATTTCTTGGAACATTAATTTTACTCACTAGTTTTTTTTTTTTAAATTTTATTTACTTATTCATGAGACAGAGAGAGAGAGAGAGAGAGAGAGAGAGAGGCAGAGACATAGGCAGAGGGAGAAGCAGGCTCCCTGCACAGAGCCTGATGCAGGACTTGATCCCGGGTCCCAGGATCACGACCTGAGCCAAAGGTCAACCACTGAGCCACCCCGGCGTCCCGGTTTTACTCACTAGTAAGTAACACACAGCATTATTCTACTCCCTGGGTATTTGCAGGGCTCATTCCCTCACCTTTTAAATTTTTGATACAATATCACCTTTCCAGTGGTCCCTGACCACCTACCTCATCTGACACGTAGTCTGTTGCTCTTCTGGTTTCCTTCACCCTGCTCTCTTCTTTTTCTCTAGCATTTAATATCTAATAATACCCAATATGATTTACTTCTTTATCATGTTTATTGTTATTGTCAGTCTCACCTCTCAAGAATGTCGGCTTCACAAAGGCGAATGTTTTTGTTTTGTTTACCAAATTATCACCATGGGATCTAGGGTAGGCCACATAGTTGGCACTCTGTAAGTATTTGTTCAATGAATGAATGAGTCCACGAATGCATTTTACAGCCACACAAGCACGGCTATATTTTGGTGTAAACTGCGAAAGCCGTATGAATTAAAATGTAACACATCAATGAAAATCCTTATGTTTTCTTTATAATTCGGTACGTGTTTTTCACCTAAAAATTTTAAAGGAAAACTTTTGATCCCACAAAAAATGGAAATCAGTATCACATGCTTTAAATAGAAGGAAACTCTACAAAGATTATGTGATTATTAACATAAATATTGTAAATCTACCACTTAAAACCTTCTTTCCACCGGTAGCATACACTGTCCCATACTTCAGGAAATACTAGTCTAAGACATTTAATAAAATTTGAGATTAAATGTTGCTAACTCCTAAACCTGGAAGGGATTGCAGAAACTAGCCCATTTTCAGAAATGATGATAAGGGGGTTGAGAGAGGTTTAAGTGACTTATTCCTAGCCATGTAATGATGCTTTGGGGCTTCCACTGCTTCATTACAGAGCTCCCATGGCATGTGTTTACCTGTCTATAACTGTGCCATTTGCAATTAGGCAAATCCTCTCCGGCATTTAGCTGCCTCTGAGCTTTTGTTCACCTTGAGCACTTCCTTTTGTCTTTCTGGCTCCTCCCGCCCCGCCCCCCCCCCAACACACACACAGACTAGAATCAACCGGAGTGCCAACCTTCTCCATGAATGCTTTGTGTTTCTCTGTGATAGCATTTATTGGTCCTCTCTTGCATTATATTATTCTCTTTTCGTACTTGTTTTATATTTCCCACTTTCCTTGAGCTTCAGCAAAGAGTGTGAGCACAGAAACAGCCATATTTTATACTATTCCTGTAGGATGCCAACCATTATGCCTTTGTAAGAGCTTGGGCTCAGTAAGATTTTTGCAATGACCTATATTGCATCTCATTACTATTTGGGAACAAAGCTGTGGAAAATGTGATGCTGGTGGTCTTTCTACATTCCGGGGTCCATCTGTTTGCTATTACCTGTTTCCTACCCAGTGTCGACACCGACCTAAAACTCCATCTGCTACTTCCTCTTCTCTTCCAACCTGATTTGGCACTAAATCCATCAGACTCTACCTCAGATTTGTCTAGTCAGCATTGCTTGGCCCTAACGATTTTTACTAATTACTAAAGGTCTATTTGATTTTATGTGCCTCTTGAGAGACTCTAAGATGTGAGCAAGGTAACCAATACTGAGTTCAGGACAATGTGTCAAAACTATTTGGAAAGAAGTACTAAGCAAGCATTCAGGTTTGGAACTGGAAACATTACAGATGGGAGAGTGTGACCTTGGGAAACGAATTAACCTTTCTGGTTCTCAGTGTTTTCTCCTTTAAGATGAGAGAATTAGTTACAAGACCTCTAAAGTCCCTTCTGAATGTAACATCGCTGGTAGCAAATAATCAGCTTTTATGACAGCCTTAATTCCATTTCCTTCACCAATCTTTCCTGACCTCTATCACTATAAAAATGAATTCCTTACTTCAATTCGTACAGTGTTTAATTCTCAACTGTCTTACGGTAATGCCTTATCCTGAACTGTAGTAAAGTCAGCCTTGGTAGTTGTGTTGGCCTTACTCCATTATGTGGCCCTCCCTTAAGTAATGGGTTCTTGAAAGCACTAACAGCATCCTCGTGACTCGCCCCAAATGCCTAGCAAAGTGGGTTATATATAGTATCTGCAGCATGTGCTGAATTTCCCGACTGAGTCAATGAATGAGTGAACTGAAAAAGTATAACATCATGATCATTCTGTGCTGAAAGAGCTAAAAACCCAAAATGCTACTAGACGGATTGTATGATTAAAGAAATTCAAGAGCCGCCTGGGTAGCTCTGTGGTTGAGCATCTGCCTTTGGCTCAGATCATGATCCCGGGGTCCCAGGATTGAGTTCCATGTCGGGCTCCCCACAGGGAGCCTGCTTCTCCCTCTGCTTGTGTCTCTGCCTCTCTCTCTCTCCCTGTGTGTCTCTCATGAATACCTAAAATCTTTAAAAAAGAAAAAAAGAAAAATTTAAGCTAGGGTTATGAATTTTTTTTAATAAATTTATTTTTTATTGGTGTTCAATTTGCCAACATAGAGAATAACACCCAGTGCTCATCCCGTCAAGTGCCCACCTCAGTGCCCGCCACCCAGTCACCGGCCCCCCCCACCCTCCTCCCTTTCCACCACCCCTAGTTCGTTTCCCAGAGTTAGGAGTCTCTCATGTTCTGTCTCCCTTTCTGATATTTTCCACTTATTTTTTCTCCTTTCCCCTTTATTCCCTTTCACTATTTTTTATATTCCCCAAATAAATGAGACCATATAGTGTTTGCCCTTCTCTGATTGACTTATTTCACTCAGCATAATATAGAGTTATGAATTTTGATCACCATGGAAAGCAACTCCAGAAAATAAATGTTTAAACCCAATCACAACAGGCAGCAGGTAGCGTCTGTAGTATGTATAGGAGGAGAGGCCATGCTGCAGAGCCATCTCGAGCACAGATTCCAGAGGTGGTTGCCTGACTTTCATTGTGGCTCTAAAAATCTGTATGACCTCGGGAAAGTTAGGCAACCGTATCTCAGCTTTATCTTCTGTATCATTAAGTGCATCTACTTCCTAGAGGTACTGAGAGAATTAGATAGGTGCCTGGCCTGTGTTGTGTTCAATAAATGTTCACTGTTACTTCATAATCAGTACCGACATATTTCTGTATGTCTGTCTTTAGAACACAAACGGGAGTAATAATGAAAGCTCTCTCCTGAGAGCTCTGTGAGATTTTTCGTTAGATCTTACGACCATTGAGTATGTTCTACTTACATCATTACATCCGGAAAAAAAAAAAAATCTTAACTTAAAATACGGTAAAAAGCATGGAGATATTTTAAAAGTGACCTGGATTCTTACTCATCCCAAGCCAGTTTAGTTTTCCAGTTTAAGAATCCTGGCATCCTTGCTTGTCAAAAAACTGGCATAACATGAACTGCACACTGTACTTATCTTCTTAATGCATGCACTTCAGGCAGAAAATTAATGAGCGTGCATACTCTCCTTTAATGCTTCAGAAAGCAAATTCTCTAGAATATTCTCTAAAAATATCATCCTCTTGGAGACAACCAAGTGATTTCCTCAAATCTGTCATTTGATGTGAGGCTGCAGTTAGAGAGTAGGGTGCAGACAATGGTTTGCATCCTGGCTTTACCACTTCTTAGCCACATAAAACTGAACATGTTATCACATATTTTATTTTATTTTATTTTTTTAAATTTTTATTTATTTATGATAGTCACACAGAAAGAGAGAGAGAGAGAGAGAGGCAGAGACACAGGCAGAGGGAGAAGCAGGCTCCATGCACCAGGAGCCTGACATGGGATTCGATCCCGGGTCTCCAGGATCGCGCCCTGGGCCAAAGGCAGGCGCTAAACCGCTGCGCCACCCAGGGATCCCTGTTATCACATATTTTAAACATCAGCTTTTCCATCAGTGATACAAGAATAATAATAACATCCTTACTCAAAAGACTATTGTAAGGACTAATTAGGATCACAAAGAAGGTACTGAGACCAGTGTGTTAGACAATAAAGGATCAATATGTGGGATAGCTATTGTTATTTCTGATGAAGTACACCTGAAGTTATATCAAATAAACTGGTAAAAATTTAAATCCATTTAGGTAGACTGCATTTCATAAAGAGGTTCCAGTTTCCTACGATACCAGCTGATTGAACAAGCTGAGGATATTTTTTTTTAATTTTATTTTTATTATTTTTTTATTTTATTTTTTTTTCTGAGGATTTTTTTAATTTATTTATTATTTTTTTATGAATGGCAAATTTTTGCTTACATAGTGGAGAGTCTCTGTAACAAGGTTCACATATCTGGGGATAGCGGTTTCACCACAACAAATCTCAGTATCATCCCTCTCATTGCTGGAAAACTGGCCGTCCATAGGATTGTTGCCTTAGATACAGGCAGTTATACTTTTTGAGTAAGAAGAAGAATAAGGGGATGCCTGGGTGGCTCAGCGGTTGAGAGTCTGCCTTCAGTTCAGGGCGTGATCCCATAGTCCTGGGATAGAGTCCCACGTTGGGTTCCCTGCATGGAGCCTGCTTCTCCTATGTCTCTGCCTCTCTGTCTCTCATGAATAAATAAATAAAATATTAAGAAGAAGAAGAAGAAGAAGAAGAAGAAGAAGAAGGAGGAGGAGGAGGAGGAGGAGGAGGAGGAGGAGGAGGAGGAGGAGGAGAAGATATTGTAGTAAGGATATGAGAGTGTTCTTAAGGCAAGAGAATTTCTCGTGTCTTGCCCAGCAGAAGAGCTGTAAACCTTGATAGCACCTCCACCTGATGACATTCTGGGGTACAGGGGCTGCTTCAAGGTCAGAATATGCATTTATATTTCCCTTTCCTGCCCCTTTCCCCAACTTTTCACTTCATTGACCACTGCAGGATGAAGTCTGGGAAAGCAGATGAAAAATTCAACAGCATAGCAGAATTCAGTGATACAGTAAGATGAGTTTTCAGGCAACTCAAGCTATAAGGAATGTTTCTTGAAAAACGGGGAATAATAACTTGAGCAGTTTGAGACTGAATCTTTTTTAAAAATTCTTTTTGGTAGATAAGTTGATGATTTAAGATTGCAAAGTGCCAAGGTAAACAATCCCAGATTTAGTGATGAGCAGAGAAGTGACCTCTAATTTTTATGACCCTCTTGAGCTCTGCTTTAATTCACAACATTTCCACTGACAGCTCACCGAACTGTGTACGTGTATCTTTTCTTTCCACATAGAAGTCATGCTCAGAAGCTCACAAGCTGCTTTAAAATGTCACGCTTCTAGCTGCAGTTCTAAGACACAGCACATCTATAATTTCTTCATATATTTCCACAAATGGCACCTATGTACAGGACTTTATGAGGCCAAGATCAGAATAAACTGCTATTATGAAACAGCCTGTTACCTATTATCAGCCCCCATCACCCAGTCTGTGTGTGGAGATGGAGAGCACAGAGAAATGACATTAAAGGGAAATGAAATTGTTCAAAAAGATGGAACAAAAGATATGCGCTCCAGCTCTACAAATGAAAGGTCCTGGAGTATAACTATCTCATTCATATTAGGTCATCGAGCCAGAGAAAGCTGAGGAGCACTAAGAGCCTTGGTACTTCTAATACTACAACCATTTAGTTTTCTCTCTGCCTTTCAATCGTTTTCTCTCTCCATCCCCTTCCCCCCACCTCCAGCTCTCAGTCTTCCTCTATCCTCAAGTGAAAACTCTCTATTATTCAAATGACAAAAGCAAACCTGTTTGAGGAAAAATAATAAAACTTCTCTTTTCTTCCAATTTATTGTTCTTCTAGTGTTGTGAAAACTATTATATGATCCTCGGACCACAGAATACCACTGAGTAGCATCAGGCCTCTAATAGATACTTTAGCAAGTGGTTGCTTCGATGATCAAAATCATCTAGATTTGGGGGCACCTGGGTGGCTCAGTGGTTGAGCGTCTGCCTTTGGCCCAGGGCGTGATCCTGGAGACCCGGGATCGAGTCCCACATCGGGCTCCTTGCATGGAGCCTGCTTCTCTCTCTGCCTGTGTCTCTGCCTCTCTCTCTGTGTCTCTCATAAATAAATAAGTAAAAATCTTTAAAAAATCATCTAGATTGGATAATTCAATCTTCTTTTTAATTAAGCAGCTATTTCTAACCATCATTGTACAGGAAGGTATGGAAATGGATAGATTTGAAGCTGCATTTATAAACTGAGTTTATTGTAGCATTCTAGAAATTTAGAGATCTGGGAGGCAGTTGGGCAGAATTTTTTTTATCAACGGACAGAAGAGTCTTAAAGGAAGAGCTAAGAAGAGAGGCTAGGGCTAGAAGGTGACATCTGGGGAAATGGGCCAGAGCATCAGAGTAAAATGATTCTGAGACACGAAGGTCCTGGATATTCAGGTTATCGTGTTCTAGCAGCCAGGGTCTCACTTCCTGAGAGCAGCCTCCTTGAGTCCACAGCATAAACTGTGTTCCTTCTTTACTCCTCCCCGCAGCATCTGCAGTCCACGAATACCTTAGGATGTTTGATGGGAAAGCCTCGGGCCTTTTGACATGCGAACTGGTGAGTCACAGAAAGAAATGAAGCTGGCTTTACTGGAAACAGTTTGCACATCTCATGCTCTCAGTTTCTCATCGGGCCTTTTATAGCCTTATTCGGAATATTTCCTCTGCCCGCAGAGTGGCTCAACACGAGAGTGTGTCATCGGTTGATTATTGCTTAACAATATTTCCCCCTGATAATAGTTGAAGATCCAACAAAACAAACAAGAAACCCCAAACAAGCAAAAAGCTAGCAGTCACTGTGAAGAGGAAGATGCAGAAAATATAAAATGTATGCAGAAATGCAGATATAGACCATGACTGATTAATGTGAGAGGGACTTTGGGGTAACTTTGTAACAGCGACCAAACACCTCTTCTCCAATCAGTCCCTTAAAGCCAAAGACTTCACCGAACAACTTCCTCAGCCCAGTGCATTCACCCAGGGGCAGACATAATCATCCCAGTTTTGGAACTCCCATAACACTTTGCTCTTGCACCAGAAACACACGGTGAAAATTAAAACTCGGTATTAGAATTAGACGTGCTCTGGCTAGGACTCCAGGTGCTGGGCAGGCTCCTGCATCTGCAAAGGTGTCTTTCTCATCTTGGTTTTCACAGCTTCTGGTTTAGTTGCTGGTACTGGGGAAGCTTTAATAAACAATTATAAGTGATAATGATCCAAAGAGAGCATAAGTGCCTTTACTGTCATGTGGATGGCTAATGTTAGAACTGAGACTAAGAGTCATCATGATTCTTTCACATACAATGTCAGAGATACCTCACGTCTCCCTGAAGGATAACTCTACTCATGTCATTTTCCTGCTCAAAAACAAGATAAAAAACTCAAATGGCTCCCCATCACTGGGAGAACTCTGGACTCTTCTTAATATTTGGTCATAAACCCAGTGCTCTCCCTCTTTGCCCCATTGCACAAACCCAAACCTAGGAGTCATCTAGATTCCTCTCTTTCCCTCCTGTCCTTGATAATCAAGTCCTATCAGACCTGCCTTCAAAATATACCCCAAATTCGTCTATTTCATTCTACTTCCTCTGGCACCTTCCTAGTTAAAGATATTGGCACCCCTCACTCAACCATGTAAAAAGGCTTTTCACAATGACTGGTCTCCTTGTTTCTAGCCTTGCTCTTCTCAAATCCATTTTTCAGATAAAAGAGCAATCGAATACATTTTAAAAGTTGTCCATTTACGGGCTTGTGGAAAAATTTTAAGTTGATAAATGTTATACAACATGTTGCAAACTGTAATATATAGCATAGACCATTGCCAAGATTCCAATATCATATATATGTTTTTCTACATATTTTAATTGTACATCCAGGGCTTTCCTTAAGACCATCTGGCAACACTTATTTTCTCTCCTTTCTTTTCATCAACACTAAATTGTGCTGCTTCCTATTTCCCCCGGCTATGTGCCACCTTAATGAACTAATTCAAGGTCTCAGGGCTTAACATGATACTCCTTCTAGATTACATTTGTTTTTTTAGATTACATTTGTGTTGTAAAAGTTGCCTATGGAGCTGACATCAAGGATTAACTAGGAGAGGGAATTACCAGCACAAAAACTCACCAAGGGAAGTGTTTCCTGGAGCCTCTCAAATCCACCAAGTTTGATGAATGGAGCTAGAAGAGGTTTTGTTTTTTTTTGAAAAACAAATTGCAAGTGTAAAAAAAAGCCAGAAGAAAAATTAGAATTCTATAGAATACAGACGTGCTCCAAAACGATGATAGCCCTGACATTCTGAGATTCAATAAAATGAGGATGAGGGGAGATGAATTAAGTTTTTCTGAGTTACTAAAAGTAATTTCAAGAAAAAAATTCCCTGAAAATGTCCTTTAACATACACCCAACAACACACACATTGCCTAGAAAGATTGCAGAGGTTAATGGCACCAGATGGTGGGGAGATGAGGAAGTTTTTCAATATAGCCGTTAGCAAAGCAATTAAGAGTTGAAGTCAGGTTGGCCTTCTGGTTAACAGATGTACCGTACAAATGACTGTTAAGCTGTTAAAAAAAGAAAAGAAAAGAAAAGAATAATGGAGGTCCTCCCGTGATACAGAATCTCTCAATGTAAATGGTACTGATAATTTAATGTCTTAAATACACATTGTGAGAACAACTTCTTAGTGGCAAGGCACAATGTACTTGAGAAATTACCAAAAATAATAAGCTCAATGGTGACTTCAACAGATCGGGTTCTTATGAATCCTCTGAAGTCATGAAATAGTCAGGAGACCACATAAGTGAATTAAAATTTTAAAAAAAAAATTATTTATGAGACAGCAAGAGAGAGAGTATGTGCTGGGGGAGAGACAGAGGGAAAGAACCTCAAGCAGACTCCCCGCTGAAGCCTGTCTCAGGGCTCCACCCTGTGACCCTGAGACCATGACCTGAGCCAAAATCAAGAGCCAGACTCTTAACTGACTGGGCCACCCAGGCATCCCCAAATTTTAAAATTTTAAAAAGAAGATGGGTTGAATGAATGGAGCTTAATGGCAAAATCGTAGGGTCAATCTCTCATTCTCACTGCAGCTAAACACTGGTAAGAACACATCTTTAAGTTTTTTTTCTCATTTTCCAGAATATACACAGGCTTTCTCAATATTTCTCACTGAATTAGGAGATCATTAACATTCCAGATTCATACTGACACACACAATTGGATTATTAATCCAGTGAAATATTTTTTTTTAATTTTTAATTTATTTATGATAGTCACACACACAGAGAGAGAGAGAGAGAGAGAGAGAGAGGGAGAGGGAGAAGCAGGCTCCATGCACCGGGAGCCCAACATGGGATTCGATCCCGGGTCTCCAGGATCGCGCCCTGGGCCAAAGGCAGGCGCCAAACCGCGGCGCCACCCAGGGATCCCCAGTGAAATATTTTTGTAATGAAAGGATATCTACAGACAACGCCAGCGAGAATTATGTCCTTGAATTGCTTAAAGGCTAGCAGGAAATATGTGGTGTGCTCAGAAATACATTTGTATAGGCGGAACTGCCAGGTAGGGTTGGGTAAGTTGTGGGGCCAAACCTGCACTGTCATCTGGTCACTCTGTAAATGGAGTGATGAACAATAGGAGTACAAGGGGGAGAGAATTTTGTCTCATGTGGAAGACCAGGAAGGGCTTCTTGGAAGAAGTATTGTTTAAGTTCTACGCTGGTGGGAAGGATTTCGTTACACACATGTTGGAATGATTGGGAGAGGCATTCGGCCAAAGGAAACAGGCTGTTTTCTGACACCAGTGGCCCAAACCCCTGCACTGATCCCAGTCCTGTGTGGTATGGTGAATGTATTGTCATTCTCTGTGGGACTCCTTCACGTACCTACTGCTTCCTTTGCCTCACGCTCCCTCCAACCACACTCCCCACCGGGCCCTGCCCCAACACTTTGCTCAGCTAATCTACCTGCAGATGTCAGGGTGGGCTTTACTGCCCACCACCTACCCTCCATTCCCAGCCTGGGGTAAGCATTACTCCAAATGAAACATTCTTTGTAGAACTCTGGGCAGATCTGTTATCACACTTCTCATACATGTTTCATACAGGTTTTCTGTACAATACAGCTTCTTTCAAAAGTGCCTTGATGTTTATAAAAGAGAGATCGTAGATAGTGAGATTGCATATCTCTTTAGTTTTTTAAACTTTGCTTTTAGAACTTTAGGGTTGTTATCTGGTTAAATATAAATATGTCACATCTGGCCTGCCCTGCCATTCATCTCCATATAGCGAGGATATAAAAACGTATAAGTTTCTGTTATTTTGAAATATACGGTGAGTATATGACAAGCCAAGGCGCTTGGACATTATCCACCAATCCATCCATTCAAAAACTATTCTCTTCATGCCAGGATCATTCCAGGCATTGGGGGTACAGTTGGAAACAAGACAGAAAAGATCTTGCAGGGTTAGCAGGGGGGAGATAAACATGTAAACAAACAAATAATCAAAAATATTTGGAGATGGTAGGTGCTATTGACAAAATAAAATGGAGTTTGTGGTAAGAGATGGGAATATGAGATGACTTACTTTTTAGGTGGTTTGAGAAGGCATCTCTAAGAAAAGGGCATTTAGGTAGAGAAACAGATGGCAAGAAGGAAGCAAGAATGAGAACTGGGAAAGAATGTGTGGGGACCAATAATACAAAATTTTAGAAGACAGTATTCAGATATTTCACTTCAGGGAGGAGTAAATCCATTGAATATTAGTGATACATATCATCCAGGCTTCTACAGAGATCCCCCTTCCCTACCTCCCTGTCCTCCTACCCCCAGAATCAACAACTCCTAATTAGAGGAGCAGGTCCTTGAAACTGGGGAGGTGAGATAAAGTTCATTTTAATTTCATTTCCCATTTCCTACTTAAATAACTCCAAAGAGTACCTCTTTGTTCTCTTCCCAGCCCTGAGCCAGGCAGGCTTCTTGCTTGAAAAACAGTGAAATTGACTCTGGTTAATTTAAGATGAAAATAGGTTATTGGAAGGTAATGGGGATTTCCTTCATCTGATGAAAATGCTGGAGAGTCAGCTTTAAAAACTGAGAGGAAACAAGGGGACCTAGCCAGCAGAGAACATAGCTAAATCCCCGAAAGGAGCATTTGCTTAGGACACAGCTCTGCTCTACATGACCTAAGGTCATCTCACAGTGCTCTTGTCAGGATTAAATTTTAAGATAATACCACAATAGCTGTTGTTTATGTTGTTTTCAATTGGCCAACTGGATCTCTCCCTCCAGATTCAGATTCCTTGGCAGAAACCAAGGAATCCAGTAGGCTGATTCTAACTCCATATGTCAACATTTGGGTTTTCTCATCTGGAAATTGGATACGCTGGTATCCATCTCACAGTGGTATTGTCAGGATTAAAATTTAAGATTATACAGAGTACCACAATAGCTGTTGTTCCTATTTTGAGCCCTTGGGACACCCGTTCTTTGAGGTAACTAAAGTCCCCATTTACACCTTGATTCTGATTCTAATTGTTCCTCTTACCATCACAGGTTTCCATCCGGTTCCATCTTGCCAATTTATCACTCTTTTCCTCTTTTATTTTCTCTTCTGTCTCCTGTCTCATATTCTGTGGGGAATCTCAATTTTCAAAATTACATATTGGTGTTTTTAAAACATTACTGGCCCATCTGAGAATTTTTTCATTTTATGAGGGAAAAGAATGTTTCAGGGAGAAGTGTCAGGACTTTGGTTCTTCTCTGCCATATTTCAAAATTATGGCTTTGTTTTGTTCTTGGAGACAGATAGGTATTTTATCCCTGTTTTTCTTCTCTAAGTCCAGATTCGGCCTAAAAAATGAAGTTGCGGAGGATTATTCACTAGAACACAGTTTTTCAGTCTTAGCACTACCGACATTGTGGGCTGCCTAGTTCTTTGTTTGGATTGGTGTCTTGTGCACTGAAAGAGTTTAACGGCATTTCTGGCTGCAATTATCTCTCTCTCCTTTCCCCCACTCCAGTGTCACAACTAAAAATGTGTCTTGGGAGGTAAAATCATCCTGGTGGAGAGCAATATTCAAATGTCTTGCCCCAACTTAGGTGACTTGGATCACTTCCTTGAACAAACAAACTAAATTATTCCAGACCTACCCATAGGCTACATCTCAAACCTCATGCCTTGGTGATAAGACAAAATTAGCTTAGAGGGTATATATGGATCATGCCCACATAGTTTTTTTTTTTTTTTTTTTTTTTTTACATGCCCATATAGCTCTATTAAGAACCTTCATTAAGCAACTGAAATGCATCCTTTTTATATATGACTTGTAAGCTCAGTGTCATTAAAATATCATAGTTCTTTCATTGTAAAATATCATTGGCTGGAGGATTCATCTTAACTCTCTTTTTACTTGTAAAACATTATATGGAATGTTCACAATTTTCTTTTTAGCTTAATTAACCATAAATAGTACATATATTTGCATTCCGCCTTATTGAGATTCTCAAGATTGCACTCAAACTATGAATCTAAGAGTAGTCTTCAAATGTTAAAATACATCAGAATCATTGTGGGAGCTTGTTAAAATGCATTATTCCTGGTTGTACTCTTTATACTATAACTTCAAGGATAAGCAGTAGAGCCCAGGGATACAGTCAATTCTAGACAAGCCTCTCAGTGAATCCTGATGCAAGTAGTCCATCAACATACATTGAGAAAGATTGGTCTAACTGTTCTTCACTTTTAGAATATAAAGATTTTTCTAAATCACCCTTGGCCCTCTAAAGCCACATATACCATCCATTTTTACCGTACCAATAACACACTGCTTTTCGTGGTCTTGATCATGATCTCAAGACATCCTAAATAGTACCAGGGATTCATCTGAACTTTCTATTTAGCTAAATTTGTAGTTTTGCTTCAGGTAATTAAATTATGTACCACTGGGAGTTAAATAGCTTATTTTATAAGCCAGCTGGGACTTTTCAACAGATGGATGTTGGATGCTGTGGTGCTAGACTTTCCTGATGCTTGCATTGGCTAGACCAATCTTTGCTATCTTAGAAAATTCTCTGTTCCCCCTAATTTGGCACTTTCTACCGCCTTTCAATTTATCACCTGGGGCAAAGCAGATGATCTTCTGGATATAAATAATTTTCATTTCAAGACTGCATAATAATATCAGTTTTAGAAGAAATTTTAACTGACAGTTGGAGATTTGAGTATAATTTAACATTCACCTGACTGTGATATTACTAATGCAAAGTGCTTATCGAGGTGACAATGGATTGATCAAAAGCTCATACACGTGTCTGGTCATTGACACTACTTATCAACTTGCTTTCTCCCTGTGGCTGGACAATTTCACTTGATATTGACTTTAAGATGCATCTAGATTTTAGAGCCAATCAAATATGATAAAAGGCATTTTGCCATAAAAAAAACAATTCCTATGATTAGGATTTTAAGTCTAAGCTTCACATTGTTAATCAGTGTACTTTTAAAGGATATTAAAATGGTCAGGCAGCTTCATCTGAATTGGGGAATTGTGTCTCTTATAGAATTTTTTTAAAACAAGAAATTTTACTTTTGCATGAAAGAAATAGTAAAATTTCTGAGTTAATGAAGCTTCTGTTTATATCACACATATTAGTATATATGAATGATTGGCACATTCTTAGTAAATGTGCTTTTTTCTAATTAAAAAAAGCATAAGCTAATTCAGTAAGCATCAATCAGAAGATACAGAAACAGGTTTATCAGACAGAAAGCTACAGGATTAAGTCTGTAAACAAAGTTAATAAGAAATTGGTTGGCTGTATTTGACTTTAGAAACGTGTGTTCCACGCTGGTAACCCAAGAATATATTCCAAAATGGACTATTTCTATCCATGCTATGTGCCAGTGCTTCTTTTATTCAGTAGGTTAAGAACCATCTGACAACTTGCTTTTACTCCACAGAGAGTACAAATCAGAGGCACAGAAGAAAGCACACAGGTTTTCTTACTCTGGACTGCTCATCTTATAAACCATCATTATTTATCCACCCAAGCTCTCTGAAAAGTGTTACTAGAGAACATCGGTCAACAAGAAAGCTGAGAGTAATGGACTTCAAAGGATGCTCATGAAACATCTCTGAAGGCGATTAGGTAAGTTGTATCTTAGTTTCATTAGGAGCAGCTCGTCTATATCGGAAAACATTTCTTCTGATCTGGCCAAACTACAAGAAGGCAGCAGAACCTCCACCTTGCAGAACCCCAGCAACACCAAGAAGTCTTCTGTGTTGTTTTTCCATAGAGTCTGGCCTCTAAGGTGTCATGATCAAGTGAGCATGGGATTTTGTCAAGTTCAGAGGCTCCTGAGATTTATCTTGGACTTGGAAAGCCTCGGTGCATCTGTAGCAGGAGGGTCGTGATGCTGAGGGCCACAGCCATGGGTGATGGAGGTGAGAGCTCGAGCACAGCCTCTCTAGTGGCAGTGAGCATCCCCCTCGCAGACCATAGCCTAAATGTAGCTAATGAGGGTCAAAACGATGGTGGTGAAAACTAGAATAAGAAAGAGAGAACAAATAAGAAGGAGGGAAAAATTGCTAAGAAAGGCTAGCTGGAACTTGTCAATTTTTAAAATGGGAAGGGAAAGAAAGGCAAGAAACAAAACAAAACTAAACAAAAAAATGCTTCCTGTTTCTATCCCTGGGATACTGTGAAGATAACAGTGGCATGAATAGCACTTGGAGAGTCAAGAGGATAAGTATTTGGGAGCTCAAAGATGTGGGAAGCTTTTGATTTATTAAATTTGAAGGGCAAGTGTAGTTGGAAATGTCCAGTTGGCTCCTGAAGGAATAGAAATAAAAATCAAAGGACGATTTGGGAATTTGCACAAAGATGTCAGTGGAAACTCCAGGGACAAAGTATAGGGATTAACGAAGAGGTGGCTAAGGAAAAAAAGGTTCCAAAATACTCACATTTAGCACATGGGGGGAAGGAAAGCAGGCCTCTTGAAAAGACAATTCTGAAAGTATGTTCAGAAAGTTGCATGTCAGAGAATCCCATTTCAAGGAAAGGGCTGGTCAGCTGTGTCAGTGATGGGAAAATCTAAGGCAGATGACGATGATGAACACAGTAGAAAAAGTAGCTTGTGATTAGTTGAAGGCAAAGTTGGAGGAAGATCATTTGGTGACAGTCCTCCAGGGATTGTGCCAATGACACCTTATATTTCATCTCCAGTTCAGCCTGAACAGATGGCACAAATGAGAAGCTCTTCATATGCAGGTTTCATCTGGATTTATAGCCCAGTTAGTCCCATTTCCTTATTTGCCTCCAGAAGGGCTGGAAGCAAAACCTGTCTGCATTCCCAGAGGAGGCAGCATAAGGCTCATTAACAAGATGTTTGAGATGGCTTTGCCTGCAGTTTTATGAAGAAACTTTATGAATTAGCAATGTAATATGTGGTGTAGTACATTCTCTTACCACTACAGATCCACATTTTGGTGCTTTATTTTATAGCTATATTTTAAATGAAATATAATTGGTTCTGAACTGTCAGATGTCAGTATCTTAAAGTAAGCTATTAAAAGATTGATAAAGTTATTTTCATCTCAAATATAAAGATATGGTTTCCTGTGAATAATACAAATATGGCACTTTCTTAATTTCTAAATCTAGCGAATCCCAAATACTACACTGACATCCCCTCTAGTCCATGCCAGAGGTTTGAAATAAAGTCTGAAATAAACACTTAATTCATTTCTATAAAAATATTTCAGGTTTCCTTTTTGATGTATGGCACTCCTCTGATTTTATGCATATGTCCTGAATTTTAATATTGCTATTTCAAATGTCTTATCATATTTTACTATATTGCATGATGTAGTGACAATTTATGAAAAATAGGACTACAGTTTGATTAATTATAGTCCACCAGTTATACTTCTGCCTTTGAATTAATCAGTAATTTCTTTTATAATAACCCCAGTATTCCTTTTACAGATTTTTTTTAATGGATCCTAATAATCCTGCATTCCATAGAGTTATATCTGGTTGCAAATAATAGAGCACTACATTGAATTAACCCCAGCATTCTTTTTTAAAAAATTATTTATTTATTTATTTGAGAGAGAGTGAGAGAGATCACACAGGGAGAGGAAGAAGCAGACTCACTGCTGTTCGGGGAGCCTGATGTGGGACTCTATCCCAGGACCCTGAGATCATGACCTGAGCCAAAGGCAGATGTTTAACCAACTGAGCCATCCAGGCACCCCAACCTCAACATTCTTTAAAAATCAGCAACAGAACCCAACACAGGAGTCTGGCTGGGCTCCTAGAATGCTCTAGAACAAGGGCTTTGTCTGTACTCCTTTTCTATTCCACAGTTTTTTTCTGAGGACTAACTTCCTTTGCCACAGTCGACACATGAAACATGGGGATCAATAGCACCCTGATTTATGTGTTGTAATTCAGCCATCTAGAGAGAAAGTAATCTCTCTCTCAGTTCCAATTTTAAAATTCTGACTGGCTATTTTTTATCAGCTGTTATTCAGTCTTAGGTGAATCAACTGTGGCCAAAATTCTCTCTCTTCCAGAGAAGAGACTGGGATTTTTGACCCAACCTGTCCACTGTGGACAGGAGCCAGATATATGTTGGACAAAATGGTTGCCCTGAATCTATAGCCATTATGACCATGAAGGGAAAGTACCTAGAAAAGTGGTATGTGCTGTAAGAGTCTGTACTTACAAAGTGATGAGATAACCTGTTGATTCAGTCACTTAAATTTTTAAAAAATTGGCTGATTTGCCTAGAAGAAAACTATAACTGTAACTATCATTTTGGTCTGTTTAAATAAATTTATTTTAGAATATTTGTTATTTGGGGCACCACATACTGTGGTTAATTTTAATTTATTATTGGGGGACTCTTTTGGAAAGCTGGGAGAGCAGGGGGACGGATTTTTAAAAACACAAGACACCCAGTCTTATCCAGTCACTGTGATAAGAATGGGGAAGGGTGTAAGTGGAAGTCTATTAGCACTGCCTCTTCTGCTTTGCTTTTTCATGCCTGGAAACCTGGTAGGACACCTATGGTGCCTCAGTCACCCCTACAGATAGCAGAGCAGGAAAAGAGAAACCATGGACTACCTTTGCCTGGACTTTTTGTTGTATGACAGATAATCTCCTGACCTAATTTAAGCTGCCCTGTCGTATTCTTCTGGCATTCACAGCTGATACAACCAATGGATGCATCTATCACAACATTGAGAAAGTATAAAATACTGTAAGTCTGTACCTTGGTACCTAAAGGTTGCTATTTTCTACTATAAATCTTTGTGCCCCTTTAGGAGGTATAGAAGGCTGAATAATGGCCCCTCAAAGATGTCCACATCCTATCCCCAGAACCCGTAAATATGGTATCTTACTTGGCAAAAGAGATCATGCAAGTGTGATAAGGTTAAGGATGTTAAGATGGGAAGATTATCCAGGTGGGCCCAATGTGATCAGAAGAGTCCTTTTAAGCAGGAGGTGGGAGGATTAGAGTCAGAGAGCTGTGACTAAAGAAGCAGACAGAGGTCAGAGAGGAAAGATGTGACCCTGTTGGCTTTAAAGATGGAGGAAGGGACCACAGGTCAAGAAGTGTAGACAATCTCTAAAGACTGGAAACGGCAAGAAAATAGATTCTCCCCTGACACCTTCAGAAATGATATAACCCTATAGACACATTTTAGACTTCTGACCTACAGAATCGTAAAACAATAAACTTTTATCATTATACTACTTCGTTGGTGGCAATTTGTCACAGAAATGGTACCAAACTAACACAGAGGCTTTAATTAACAGCAGTACAAACACACCGAACCCCTTCAAGAGTTCCCAAAGACTTGCCCAGCCTCCTGTCACCCGCGGATCCATTCGGGACACTGCAGGGGCCGCGTGAGGCTGTGTCCTTTCACTAGATTGAAATTTTCCTCTCTGATCTAATAAGGTTGACATTATAGACCTGGAGGCAAATCTGGCTTCTTTTTATCCATAATTGGTTTTTGAACTCCGTTTTCTAGAGGTTTTTGTGACGAGGTTGTATCTACTGAGTGGAAATTTCACTCATGTGACATTTAATAAAGAACTCTCTGAATGCATGATTAATTTTTGCATACCAGATATTACCTCATTATCAGATTTACAGAGAGTAGCAATGTAATTATAAAGCAGCTATTTTCAGCACACTCTGCCAGGTTATTGCTCTGCCAAATTATGATGCCCTGTGAAATAACACGTGGTACCATCGAAAACAAGTTGCGTCTTGTGAGCAATCAGTTCAGATAATTGCATCTTTATTATTGACGGTTCCCTTAGGACTCTAGGGTCTTGTGATCTGCCCTGCTCTGGGACTGCAATTCATTAAGGTTTCCATCCCGAGCCAGTTTTAATTAAACTGTCCGCCTTTTCTCTTTAGCTCCCCACAGCTCATTTTTCTTAGCAGGTCTTAGTTGGTATAGAAATCTGGCTGTTGAGTTAATCTGAGACCCCTCCTATCTGTCATTTTGAGGAATCTCTTCTCAGCTTATAAATTCAGCAGTTTATTTAGCTGAATGAGCATAAAATGTACCCACTTCCACAAAAAGAAAACAAAAAGGAAAAGAAGAAGAAGAAGAAAGAAGAAGAAGAAGAAAGAAGAAGAAGAAGAAGAAGAAGAAGAAGAAGAAGAAGAAGAAGAAAGAAGAAGAAGAAGAAGACAACGACGTAGGAGAGGAGGAGGAGGAGGAGGAGAAAGAGGAGATGGAGAAAATACCATTTAGTACCTCAGTTTGTATCTTTTAGAAAATAAAACAGGTACTTGGAGACATTCATAAGCTGATACCATGTTTGTGCCAACAATACTAGATGATGAATATAATATCCTGAGTATAGATCAACTTTTAGTCTCTTTGTTCTGAAATTAAACTGCCTGTGATTGATATGATATGACATATATGATAGATTTCTGGAAGATTCATAGTTTTTCATCCTTTTTCCCATAGGATTCTCTTGACTGGCTATAATCATCCTTTATTTTATGCACAAAGAGGAATAGATTTGTTTGTTGCTTGTTCATTTTCACTGAGAAGCAGTAACATATAATGCATCTCTTGTTAGTTGCCATTATCAGTTTTCAGAGAAATAACTTTGTTTTAGCAACACAGGTTCTCCTTCATTGTGGGTAAGAAAAAACAGTTTCTTTGTTCATTCAACAATCTAATAAATATTCATTGAGCATCTTCTTTGTGCAAAGCCCAATACAAGGCAATGCATAGAATATAAAATTGCCGAAAATAGGCTCGACTTTCAGGCAATTCACTGAGTTAGGTTATACATGTTAACTTTCTTCTCAGATTGCACAGGGACTCCTTGTTGCTACTGCATTCCTTATTACAGTGTTTGGGAGAGAAGATCTGTGAACAGGGAGTCTGAAGGAAAGGTGATTAGATAGAAGACATTCTCTAGCCATAAGGTACTATGGAGACAAAATTAATAAATTAAAAATTTTTAAATACTCATGAATCAAAAATTGAAACATTGCCTTATAGAATTTAGGAACAAATATTAAGTACATATGGAAACTATAGAATAAAGGATTGAACGGAATAAAATTACAAAATTGCTACATAATGTGAAGTAGTACAATATTTTAACTAAGATGTGAAAAGTTAAGGGTACCCATTCTAATTCCTGCAGCAACTAATAAAAAATTAATGCAAAGATGTAGAGCTAAAAAGTCAATAGGTAAATTCAAATAGGATTCTAAAAATTATTCACGAAAACAGAAGGACATACAGATAGCCAAAAATAAAATGGTAGACCCAGTCCAACTATGTCAATCATTTTTTTAAATGTTAAAGGATCCCATTGGGTAATGACAAATTTCATTGGGTAATGAAAACAACTGGATATGCATATGGAACACACCAAACTTCATTCTCTATTTCACATCATACACAAATATTGATTTGAGGCACATCATAAATCTACATGTAAAACCTAACATCACAAAGCTTTTAGAAGAAAAGATAGGAGAATACAGATGGGCCACAGAACGCATTATCAATTAAATAAAACTGTTAAGTTATACTGCATCAAAAACTTATGTTCATCAAAGGCACTATTAAGAAATGAATAGGTGGGCAGCCTGGGTGGCTCAGTGGTTTAGTGCTGCCTTCTGCCTGGGACCTGATCCTGGAGACCCAGGATTGAGTCCTGTGTTGGGCTCCCTGAATGAAGCCTGCTCTTCTCTCTCTGCCTGTATCTCTGCCTCTCTCTCTTTCTCTCTCTCTCTCATGAATAAATAAATAAAAAATCTTAAAAAGAAAAAAAAGAAACGAATAGGCAACCTATGTACTGGAAGAAAACATCAGCAAAACTGACCTCTAGGATATATAAACAGATTTTCTCAGTAATAAGAAGGCATACACCCCAATTTAAAAAATGGACAAAAGATTTGGATAGACAATTCATAACACAAGATATACAAATGGCCAATAAATACATGAAAATGCTCTCGACATCATTATTCATCAGAGAAATGCAAATTGAAGCCACAATGAAATTTCATTATATGACCACCAGAATGGCAAAAATTTAAAAAACTGACAACACCAAATGTTGGTGAGGATTTGGAACAACTGGAATCTTCACACATTGTTGGTGGAAATGTGAGTGTAAAATGTTAAAGAATACACTTATCATGATGAGCACTAAATAGTGTACTGATTGGATGTCTATATTGTACACCTGAAACTGATGTTACACAGCATGTCAACTCCAGTGGAATTAAAATTAAAAACTTAATAAAAGGAGAAAAACAATATTGGATGATTTGTTTTACTGGATAGCAAAAATTATTATAAAGCTCCACTAGTGAAGGGGAAAAAATTGACAAACATACCAACAAAACAGAAAAGAACTGGACTCGATATTCAACAAAGTAGGCATTAAGAACACTAGAAAAAAAAAAAGAACACTAGAGAAAGTTCAATATTTTGAATAAATGATTCTGGGTAAATTAGACATCTACTTGGAAACAAAACAGAATTTTAACTTTCTGCCTCTCACCATACATAAAAATCAGTTCCAAATAGACTATAGATCTAAATATGACAGAGAATACAACAAAGTTTCTGTAAGAGAATATGTTCATGATCTAGGTTATTAAGTAGGAAATAAAAAATAGTAACCATGTAGGAAGAAAAGAAAAATTTGGATCAAAATTACTTCCTTTCAACAAAAGATTTCCAGAACATGAAAATAAGGGAATATATTTGCAAAACAAGTAAGTTAAAAAGGGGTTGTTTCAAGATTATAATGAATTCTATAAAGCAATAAGAGAAGAATTAGGCAACAACATGGAAAAGTGAATAAGAGACTTAAAAGTGAGTAAGAGTAAGAGCAATGAGAAAAGAATTAGGCAACAACATGGAAAAGTGAGTAAGAGACTTAGAGTATTTCCAACAACATGGAAAAGTGAGTAAGAGAGTATTTCACTAAATAAGAGATTCAAATGATCATAAACACATGATAACCTCATTAGTTGTCAGGAAAACACAGTTAGTATCATATCGGGCATCCTTGCAAACCCATCAAAATGCCAACATGAATACGACTGGTGATACCAGGTGTTCACAAGGACCGGGAACAACGGGAGCACACACAGTTCTGGTGAGTGTACACTGATACACCCAACTTCGGAAGACTATTTGCCATTATCCACTAAAGTTGAAAATATGTAACAACCAATGACTCAGCACTTCCACTTTCAGATATGTACCCAATATAAATACGTGCACATACATAGCTAGAGATGTATAGAATAAAGTTCACAGCAGCATTATTTATAATAGGAAAAAATTAGAAACCTCTCAAAGGTTCACCTATGGTAGAACAGAAGACTATGTGATATATTCGTGAAATGAAATAGTCTGTAGTGATAAAAAAGGAAGTAACTATAGCTGTATGCAACAATGACACGGATGTCAAAAATATAATGTTGAGCAAAAGAAGCTGTATACAAAAATACATAGCTTGCAAAACAGACCATCCCTGAGGTCCTGCTCCCTTCCTGGAGGCAGCTTGTATCCAGTGACAGGTCCATGCTGGACACCAAAGGACCCTTCCAATTCCAGAGCTTTCCGCTGAATGAAGTGAAGCTTTGGCTGTGATTGTTACCAAGCTTCTCCTTCTACCCTAGGCTTTCTCAAACTCAGCATTACTGTGTTTTTGAGCTGGATAATTCTTTGTTAGAGAGGCTACCCAATGTGTTACAGGATATTTAACACTATCCTTGGCTTCCACCCACTAGATGCCAGTATATTTCCACATGTTGCTAAATATATCCTGAGGTGCAAAGTCTTCCCCAGTTGAGACCCATGGTGCAACCTCCACAGATGTTGATTCTGAGAGCACCCCCCAATAAACTTCCTGTGTGCAAATCATTGAATCTCTGGCATACTCTGATGAGTTCTGTTCATTTAATAAACCATTTGCGCATGTGTTTATTGGTAAATTATACCTGTACTATGTAATTATACATCACATATTATAGAATATAATTATAAAACATAAACAAAAACAATTGAAGAGAAGAAAAAAGACATATAATTAGTAGTTCTAGTGTTTTCCCTGCTCCCAAGAGAATGTTCATTGGAACCTCCTAGAAAGCCCAGATCTAGAGACCAGTGCCCTGGGAGGTGGGAGGGAGCAGCAAAAAGAAATATAAGTAGAGGGATTAGTTTTAGTAGCCCTCTGAGGCAGGGGGAAAAAAGGAGAGAATAGTTACAATAAAAACTTGCCAGGGTCGGGGGCAACAGATACATGGTACGTGGAAAAGTGCTCAACATCACTAATCATCAGGGAAATGCAAATCAAAATACAACGACATAGCACCTTGTATCTGCTGGAATGGCTATTGCCAAAAAGACAAGAAATAATAAGTGCTGGCAAGGATGTGAAAAAAAGGAACCTTTGTGCACTGTTGGTAGGAATGTAAATTGGTGCAGTTACCACAGAAAACATGGAGGTTCCTCAAAAGATTAAAAATAGAACTACCATATGATCCAGCAATTCCTCTTCGGCGACTTTATCTGTAGAAAATGCAAACACTCACTCAAAAACATACCCTCACCCCTCTGTTCACTGCAGCACCGCATACCACAGCCAAAATATGGAAACAGCCTGTGTCCATCAGTGAATGGATAAAGAAAATGTGGTATATGTGTGTATGAGTGTACACAGCGCAGTATTATTCAATCATTACAAAAAAGGAAATCTTGCCATTTGCAACAACATGAATGGACCTCGAGGGTATTATGCTAAGTGAAATAAATAAATCAGAGAGAGAAAGTATTCCATATGCTCTTACTTACATGTGGAACCAAAACAGAAAACAAAATGCCCCTGAGCTCATAGACAGCCCAGTACCAGAAGTGACTGGATTGGAAGGTAGAGGTAATTATATTTAAACTAGGCCATTAGGGTGGGCCTTAATCCAATCTCACCGGTGACCTTATAAAAAGAAATGAGGACACCAAGAGACACGGGGGTGGGGTGGGGGGAGGGTGGGTGGGGTGCATGGGGGCACACACCGTGCTGGATGACCATGTGAAGAGGCAGTAAGAGGGTAACCACCTGCAGATCAAGGAGAGAGGCCTCAGATGAGACCGAAGCTATTGAGACCTTGATTTTGACTTCTAGCATCCAGAACTGGGATATTTCTGTTGGTTAAGCCACTCAGCCTGCGGTAGTTTGTTAAGGCAGTCCTAGTAAACCGACGAAAAGTGGGAGCTGCCCACCTCAGAGTTCTTTTTTTTTCTTTAATTTCAATTCCAATATAATTAACATACAGTGTTATATTAGGTTCAGGTGTACAATATAGTGATTCAACAATTCTATATGTTATTCAGGGCTCACCACGCTGTCTCTATGTTTCTTTTATCAATGCATCCCTCAAATTCTACAGTAGATTTATAAAATATATAATATTATATCAAAAACAAAAACAAAAGGAAAGGACCAAAAGAAAAACTTACTAGGAACTTGGTTTAATCTTTTTTTTTTTCAGGTAGGCCTAAGTGGGGGAGGGGAACAAGATTAACAAGCTTAACTACCTAGACAACACAGCCACCAAAAAATGAATATTTATTGTAAGAAAATGCTAAGCAAAACTAAAAGCCAAATAAAACAGGAAAATTATTTAATCTCCAAAGAAATCTTTAAAAATCAGCTTTATGCCAGTAAAATGTAACCCATTTTAGATAAAGTTGTATATTCCTAGAAAAATAGAACTTAACCAAAACTAAAAAAAAATCTTCTATGTATTATATCCATTAAGCAAAATCCATTGTAAAATCTACATACAAAAAATAAATCAGAGAAAATGGATTTACCGGTGAATTCTTAGCAAACATTCTAAAACCAGATCATTCTACTCAAAGAAAAACCCTTCAATAAAATTTGAAAAGAGGAAGCAAACATTCTCCAACTCAAATTAGTAGGAAAAAGCCAAAAAACATGAGAGGCCAACTTACAGAAGAAATGCAAAGAGCAAATAAACATATTTAAAAAGATCCAAATGCACTAGTAAGCTAAAATTCAAATTAAAACCATAATTAGATGCCATTTTTGCTTCTCAAATTTGCAGTTATTTTGTGGGTGTAGCATGTTGAAGACGGGTAAGAGAACAAATTGTTACAAGTTTTATGGAGAGCGACCAGAGGAATTTGGCAAGATGTATTAAAAACATTTTTAAAAATATGTGTTTTAAATACAGTGATTTTTCTACTTACAGGAATGTATTTTCAGCAAGTAATCACAAAAGGGGGGCAAACAGGTATGTCTATTATATTAAGAAAGGAAAAATTAAGATTATAATATTCCTGTATGAGAGAATGATTAGATGTATTTTAGTACATCTATTCAAAAGGGTGGTTTGCACCACATAAATATTACATTTTCAAAGGATATTTGGTGAACCAGAAAAAAAGATGATGATACAATAACAGATAAACCCAGTAGAAAATGAAACTAGAGATGAAATGTAATCCCCACTTTGTATGAAAAATACTGAAAAGAAAGACATTAACCACAACAAAACCTTTATGGAAGTTATTTTTATGTTCCAAGAACATATGATGTTTACTTTTTAAAATTCCTCTGTGGTTCCCAGGTTTTCTGCAAGTATATATATTACTTTCACAATCAGAAGAAAAGCAAATATTTTTTAAGGTGTCAGGCGCACTTAGCCATAGTGTGAAAGGTTCTAACTGGAGTGGAGTGGGGCAGGAATAATGGGAAAAGTTGGACTGAACTACTGAAGGAACACTGCAGGAGGACTAACAAGAAGCTGTAGAAAGCACAAAATATTTATTGAGAGACATAGATTTTAATCTTGGTTCAGCCACTCATTAGGTAGGTCTCTCTCTGAAGCTGCTTTATCTATAGGCTAAAAAGTATTCTTTGCAGGGCTCTTGTCTTAAATAGAGGAGCTTATATATTGCATATGCCTAGCACAATATCTAACATCGTGTATATTTTCCATAAAACTTAAATCCTGTCCCTTTACTAATACCTGAATCTTATCTTTTGATCTCTTAGTTTTGATCTTTTGCCTAAGATAAAGTTGATGTCACCACTATTTCCATTATGGCCAATTAAAACTTAGTTCCATAAGGCCCTATCCTTGTAAGGTAAATTTAAAATGACATTTCACACAGCTAATTACAAAAATACATCTCCATCAGGCATAATAAAATGAGAGGAAATAATTCAGGCAAAAAGGACTAAAAAATATATTAGCTGAGTGGACAATTATTTGACTGATCTTGCTAATCATTTCAAAGTCAAACCAGTTATACATGCAGACAAAGTGAATCAATTTATTAAATAGATAATATCCTAATTATCCATCTTGTCCATCAGTAATTTTTAAAATCACCAAAAAATTCCTAATGTTGTGAAAGGCAAAATGAGAATTTTTTTTTTGTCGTTGAATTATTTCATAAACTGTTCTTACATGCTCCTATTTTATTCAAGATTAGGAATAGTTTCACGGAAGTACTAACAGAATCAATAAATAGTGATAAGTAATCAGTATTTGCTGTTGATAATTTTTTGTATTAGTCTTATGGAGTTAGTTATAAAGAACTTGAGGGAACACCAGGCACCATGTTTCTAAAATATCTGGCTTGTTTAAATATACACAAAACAGTATTATACATTTATATATAAATATTTTAGATTAAGGCAACTGTTTGTATAATGACTTTGACCAGCCTATATTTCTACAGTTTTAAACAAACATGCTTTGTCATGAAACCTTGAATTAAAGAAAACAACTCAATGTGAGGAAAATGAATTCTGATTTAGGGGCATTATGTTCTGTTTTTCTCTATCACAAAGCTGAAGAATTGAGCTGCGATGTTTGCCTGACTGTTCTTTTCAGCTGAATGAAATGGAAAATCACACAAAAATTAAACAAAGGAACTGCCTTGACTTTCTCAATTGCTTGGAAATGGAAGTGTTTATTCAAGCATTACATGGTGGCCCTGGCCCACAGAGCCCTTGATTAACATAAACTAGTTCCCGGAGGTGTAAGAGAAGCAGCTGGAGGTGCACCTTTCTCGCATTGTTCCTGCTAAACTTCTCCATGTGGTCCAGACTCTTGCACCCAAAGGGTCTTACGGCTTCCACCCTGGTCTTCCCATGATCCGGCCATCTTTGTAGAATATGAATTAATTTCTTTCACTTCCTTACCTAAAATCCTCAAATGGCGCCTATTGAGCTTAGAATAAAATCAGAACCCGTAGCCATAACCTACAAGGCCCTATAAGCTCTGGCCTCTGACTTCATCTCACAATCCTCCCTGCTTCTTCAGTGGGCTCTACTCATACCTCCCCTTTTTTTTACCGTTGCTCCAACACATCAAATTCATTCCCACCTCAGGACACTTGCTCCCGCAGTTCCCTCCACCTGGAATGTCTTGCCCTGAGACTTACCTATTACTGTTTTGTTGTTGCTCCTGTTGTTTTTCGTTTTTCATTCAGGTCTGAGGTCAAATATCATCTCCTCAGACAGATGTTCTGAAACCTCCCAATCCAAAGTGGAACCGCCCTGCGGCCTAGGTACTTTCCCCTAGGCCCGGCCTTTTATTCTCCGTAATACTTGTCACTAGCTGATATTACTTGATTCATTCATTTATTTTCTTATTTATGGTCTTTCTACTGCTAACTAAAATCTCATCTTCATAAAAGCAAGTATCTCGGTCATATTCACTGTTGTGTCCTTAATATCTGGGGTAGTGATAAGCACATATTACTCAGTCCATAGATACTTGTGAGGTGAACAAATAAATTGAGCTGTGCAATGCAGCAACTGGCATTTTTTTATTTGCAAACAATAGAAACTAACTCTAGCCAATTTAGGCAGAAAGGCATTTATCGAAAGGCTATCAGATGGCTCACAGAAGAGTCAGGAGAGCTGGAGAAACAGGGTTAGAAGATAGGAAGCACAGCTACAAGCCCTGAATCACAATGAAAGGGACACCAAGAAACTGACCAGAACGATGCCACCCTCAACCCTACTAGTCTCGGCCACTGGATTTTCTACTATGGTTGTCTTCACCATCGCTGCTACTGGATGTTGCTGCTGCTCTGAGCCCCGGACTGCACCCTCCTGTCTATGCTTCCTTACTTCTTCTTTTCCATGCTTAATTTCCTTGCGGCAACAATCTTGGCCACATGTCTACAGTGACAGTTGAAGGCAAACTATGAAAAAAATAGTTTCTAGCCTTTGGGACCTTTGTAGCAGAAGGTGGGTCTTTTCACCATAAAAATCAAAACGTGTGAGAGGCAAATCATTGCTTTTTATATGTTACAATGTGCCGTGACCTGGATACATGCATCTTGCTATGTAGATAGCCGGTCTTTCAATTTATTCAATAATCATATACTGAATGTCTTCTATTTTCTCTTTTGATAAATAATTATCGAGTTGATGAATGGTTAGGAAAGGTGACGACAATCTCAAGACTGGTTATAATTAATCCTATGAAATATAAAGAGCCAGGCAAAGGCCTAATGATCTCAGGTATCTATAGGTAATTTTAAACACTGATGAAAGAACATACCTCCATTGCAAGGCCAAGGGTTCATAACTATGTGATCTCCCTTTGTGAAAAGTCATCAGAGCAGAGAAAGATTGGGACTCTAGATCTAGAAGTTGTACATCCTCACTGAGTGATTATGGGCAGGTCTCTAAGCCTTGTTTCTTTACCTGTAAAATGAGAATATTAATAAAATTATATTTATTTTTCTATTACTACTTCACTAAATTTTTCTGAGGCTCGTACAGGACAATACACAAGTGTACCTCAAAGAACAAAGGATATGCAAAACGCATGTAAAGTATCAGTATTATAAATAACAACATCTATTGCAATTCCATATGTATCCTAATTACAAGAGCTGCCCCTTATTTATCCTTTGCCGGGTACTCCAAACATGCATGGCCCCTTATTCTCTCAATCTATCTGCCCCTGCCAGCCTGTCTGAGGACAAGTATCTTTTCCAGGTTCTCTCAAGGAGCCCCTCCTTCCTTCTTAGTCTCCTGCTTAGTCTCCTGCTATGGGGAGATTTCAGTTAACTAGACATACTCTTGGTCTCCTTCCCTAGGGAGGGATTTGATTGATTAGTTTGGGGTAAGAACGTGATCTTTAAGACTGTTAAGTACTAATAAGTTGTTTTTGCCCTATATATCATGTTGGCCATTTTGTCCTATACTTGACAACATCCTTGTGGGAAATAACATTCTCATTGTAATGTTTATTATCTATGTGGATGATTTTATTTATTGTAAAATCTTAGATCTTAGAGATTTGATTTGTTCATGCTATGGCTGGCTATATCACATAAGGAATGCTTTATGTATATTAAATCTAGGCAAATTTACCCTGAGAATATTTTAGTAGATCTACCTTTATTCATTATCAAAGGAATAAAGACTTTCCACTTGCGAACACTTTAAAATGTGCATTAATTTTAACTTGCTAACATGGTAAAACATGGGAAACATGATATATAAAGAATGAAAACACAAGTCATGGTGCTTACAACACAAGAGAAGCACAGTGGGCAGATTTTTTTTTTTTTTTTAAAGGCTCAGCTCAACAGGGAATAGAAAAAAGAAAACACAAATGTCTCTGGCGGCTCAGGGAAGCCTGGCCTTTGTGTGCAATTTCCCGGCAGATGAAAAGGCGAAGGGAAACTCCAGGCCGCACAGCTCCCCTGGGATTTGAAGGAACAAAAGGAAAGCAAACACTCCTCTCCTTCCAGGAAGGACAGGCAGGGGAGAATAGTCTGTCTTTTCTTTTTGTTTCTTCTTCTCCCTTATTATTAAACCAAAAAAATATATAAAAATAAATAAAGATTGGTGATGAAGTAGAAATCCTTTTTAAAATTATTTTTGTTTGGGGTCAGAGTTTAGCATCTTTTGGGAGAATTACAGGAGAGCTTATTTTGTTCCCCTCTTTTGAACATTCAGTAGTTAATCCCCAAGCAGATTTTGCTTCTTTCGTGCTGCACTCGAAACCCCGAAGCCCCCCATTTCTTCGGGTCACCTCTCCTACTAACTGAGTAGCCTCGGTGGCCGCTGATGTGGAGTCACTTCCTTGTGTGACCCGAGGGCTCTCCAAGTCTTGTTCCGAGGCCCTCAAGTGCTCTCACCTGCCTGCCCCCAAGGGGTGACCCAAGGCCCAGGAAGCATCACCCCGTCCCGTCCCACCTCAGCTCTGGGCCAAGCTCCTGGGCCTGCAGTGACAGGGCCTCTGAGACGCCAGGGGATGGCCACCCGTGTGCTCAAGGCCTCAGTCTCCAGCCCCCCGGACACAGGAGCTTCTGTCCCTGCTTCTGTCTCTCCGGCCTCACTCTAAATAGCAGGACATGTGTGTGGGAGCCACATTCTCGTTCCATCCAAAGACACCTCTGCCAAAACACCGGCTACCGCGTTCAGTCCTCTCCCCTCCTAAGCTGTGGCATGTGGTGACAGGCCCCTCTGTGAAATCCTTTATTTATGCCTCTTCCTGATGGTGCGAATCAGACATTGAGATGAATCATCTAGAGAGAGCAGGCTCTTCTTGGGAAGTTCTGTCAACTGGATCCCCAAATGCCTTTGACTGAAGAGCAACCATTCAGCCTGAATTGGCTGCTCTTGATCCCTCATGTCCTCAACATCCTATTCTTAGGCTTTGCTCTTAACCCTCTAGTTGTTCCTTTTTAGTATCCCTCTGGGCTCCTCTCCCTTTGTCCCTTGTTGTGGGTGTTGGCCAGTCTTCCATCTTTGACGCAGCCGTTAGCATGCTGTACTATGAATCACGAAGCGCTCACAGGGATCTGAAGGTAGCATGAATAACTGAAGCAGGCTACATGCGACAAAAATATGTGGTTCTCTTGCTCTTTGATATGGCAGTTGCCTTTTCTCTCATAAGAAAGTAACAACAGAAAGAACATAAGCACGACCTTAAATGGCAGCTGATGTTCAGAGTCCTAGAGACACCGGGTAGGAGTGCTTGAGTCTGAGGGGTAGAAGGGGGCAGCTGCTTCTCAGCTGCAGTCAATGTCTGGCAGCAGGTAATATGAGCACTAGAAAAAAATTTCCCTTTCTCAAAAGAATTTGGAAATCCAGATTCTCTTATATAATCTTTTATTGTGAAATCTCCAATATTTAAAATTTTGCTCAAGCATACCATATCCGTATGCTAGAAATGAGCATGTGGGCCAAAGAGGACACATCTCCATGCCAAATGCAGTCAGTGGGTCACCAGTTGGCAGCTTCTTCACCACAGATTAGCAAAGGCAATAGTTTTCAAACTGCAGAGTGTAACCCATTATTGGATCATGTAATCGAGCCTAATGGATTGCAGTAGCATTTTCCAATGAAATAGAATTGCATAGAAGAAAACAATTTAAAATGATAAAATATATCTCATTTAATAAAGATGGGTATTATTACAGGAGACGCACATACACATGCATTTTTGTTTGTTTTTTTTGCTTTTTTTTTTGGTTTTTTGAAAATAAATCTTTATTTTGGACTTTATAAAAAGCAATGCAGTAACCCATAGACTGGTGTTAAATGTTGTCTACAGTGCAAAATCCATGTTCTAACATATATAATAATTGCCAGGAGTACAGTGCTCTTGTTGATCTGGTATTCAGTCAGGTTAAAACAATGGACAATAAAAGAATGAACACATCCTCATGTGCGTGATTCACTCTCGTCTGAATGTCGCAGCTTGTGACTTCTTTGCTTTCTGTACTGCTAGTTATCCAAGATCTTGAAGAAATACTGAACCTCTAAGAGGCCATCATCCAGTAGATCAGTACAGTGAACGGCATTCTGGATCTTAGTTTTACCAAAGATTGCTCTGAGGGTTCCAGGGCGTAAATGCTGGGCAATTTCAGGATCAGCAGGTCCACAGAATTCTCGAAATGTCTTTGTAGGATTATTTTGTTGAATCTCCATTGCTACACAAGGGCCAGAATACATTTCTGTTACCATCTCGTTATACTCAGATACTACTCCTTTATAAACTTCATAAAACTCCTCAACATTAACTCGATCCATGTTGAACATCTGCATAGCTGAGATTTCAAAACCTGCATCCCAGATAGCCATGAGGATCTTTCCTAGCAGTCCTACACTGATGGCATGGGGCTTAATAATGCAACAGGTACAATTGGTAAATTTAGTGGTGTTTGCTGGTCCACAAACTCCACTTGAAGGAAAAAATAACTCCATTTCTCTGGCAGCAGAAGCAAAAGAATCAGGGCCATGATGCTGTCACTATTGAAAAAATTTTTTATGATTAGGTTTGAAGGTCACTGTCCAGGTGATGTTATTCCACTCCTTTACCTTCTATTTAAATGCTTAAATGATTGTAAAATGTGCATCTGCATGCTAGATTTTTTCTTGAACTTTAGCCATTTAAAAAAAATATTTTATTTATTTGAGAGAGAGAGCACAAGCAGGGAGGAAGGGCAGAGGGAGAGGGAGAAGCAGACTCTGCTGAACAGAGGACCCTGGGATTATGACCTGAGCCTAAGGCAGATGCTTAACCCACTGAACCACCCAGGTGCTCCTTTAGCCACTTATTTTTAATTATCTGCTGGATATTATCATTTGGATAATCCACAGGTCCCACAAACACAGTATAACGGAACGGTTAAAATAATGTGCCTTCTAGTCAGATCTCAGTTTGAATCTTAGGATTTCTTGGTCTGTTTCGTCATCTTTATTTTTATTATTTATTTATTTATTTTTTTAAATTTTTATTTATTTACTTATGATAGTCACAGAGAGAGAGAGGCAGAGACACAGGCAGAGGGAGAAGCAGGCTCCATGCACCGGGAGCCCGATGAGGGATTCGATCCCGGGTCTCCAGGATCGCGCCCTGGGCCAAAGGCAGGCGCCAAACCGCTGCGCCACCCAGGGATCCCTGTTTCGTCATCTTTAAAATCAGGATAATCAAACCACCTGCATAGGGTTTATTATAAGAATTTGTCCTTAGAACAGTGCCGGCACATACAAAAAAAAAAAAACAAAAAACAAACAAATATTGTTTGAGCACCAAGCATATTCCAGACATTGCTGTAGACACTAGAGATTGATGAGAAAACTATGCTCTTCCAAAATTAGACAGTACCGCTTTTCAGTAGTTCAAGAAAGGAAGTTAAAATTAACAAAACATCTCCTTAATGTTTTACCCGACATGGACAATAATCCTTTTATAATGTAAACTATAAATACCCTTTTCAAATAGCCTCTGAAATGTACTACCTCCTGACCACGAGGATGACTTCTCCCCGCGGCATGTCAGGAGGTGTCCTCTCCTCCTGAGTGTCATGAGCTTCGGCTGTAATTTTGCTCTGTTAGAGAACTCGGGTGCAGGTGGCTTATGAACAATGGAAATTTCTTTCTCACAGTTCTGGGGACTGGGAAATCCAAGATCAAGGTGCCATCAGATTCAGTGTCGGTGAGAGCCTGCTTCCCGGTTGATCTTCTCGCTGTGTCCTTGTAGGACAGGAGGGGCAAAGGGAACTCTCTGGAATTTCTTTCTTAAGCACATTTTCTCATTCATGAGGGCTTTTCTTTCATGACCTAATTACCTCCTAAAGGCCCTACCTCCTAATACCATCACACTGGGTATTAGGTTTAACATATGAATTTGGGGGGTGGGGGAGGACACACATACTCCGTCCAAAGCAATATCCTTTCCCTTTGAGAAGCCTGCTGATGGTGAACACATACACAATCTGCGGTAACCTCCTGATGGAACTCCCTGCTTCCAGATCCATTCCCTTTTAAAACATCCATCACACTGAAACCACTGACTCCCTATAAAATAGATTCTGGCCATGACCCGACACTTTCTAACCTTTTAATGATCCTGCACTGTCATCTGTAGAAGGGCTGGGCTCCTAGTAGGATTTGCCAGGCCCTGTAGGACTGTATCCTCACCTCTTAAGCATCATCTGATTTCAGTTTTGGTCTTGTCAATCAGGACAACTTGCAGTTTTCAGGACATTTAGCACTCTCCGTCAATTGATATTGTCAGGAAGCCAAGCCTGTGATTGCGGTTGTTATGGTTATAGATTAGCTTCTGCTCCTCCAGGCCTCACTTCCACCTTCCAGATAGAAAGAGTAAGAGGGTTGAGAAATGCTGCCCAGGGCTTGGACTGTGTCACATAGATATCCCTAACGGAGACTGGGATACTGTGTACTTTCATTTCCTGATTTCTAGTAGTGGAAGAAGAGAGAAAGGATTGGAATTTGGGTGCTGAGTGGACACTTGTTTACACAACTGGAATGTTTGGAGCTGATTCACCCCTAATAAATCCTCAACTCTTGAGAGTGTTTGTTCCTGCACTGAATCCACTTCGGGTCCTGAGATGTTCTGGTTCCTGGTATTTCTTCAGCCTGTCTCTTAAAGTTTTTCTTTTCCTTCTCTGAGCTATGCTGTCTTTCCAATAAATTCAGTAAGTTAATTTTCATTGCTTGCTACCAACGAACCCTAAATTGATACCGTTTAATAAATAATTCCAGGTGTTTAAAGGTCCAGGCAGTATCAAGCTTATGAATATTCCTCTTTTTATAGTTTAGAATCTACTGAGCACTTACTCCTGTCCATAGAATATCTCAGTGACATTTTAGGATCAAAATTTTAAAAGCCTATTTTGCAGTTGTTGAAGTATCCAAAATAAATTTATGGAAACATAAATATTCACTCAATGGAATATTCAGGTAAAATAAGTTTTCCCATTCCTGAGATCTACTCTTATTTGTACAAATTGTCTAGTGATAGCACTGGTTAAAAGATGGTACAAATGGGTTACCAGCACTTTGTTAAATGAAACTGATCATTATTTAAATAGAGTCATTTCATTAATCAACTGTCATTGACCTTAAGATCCTCTTGATGACTTCTTCAACAAATCCAGTAGAAAAGTATTAGAAAAAGAAAAAAAAATCTAGGAGCTAAAATGTTTCAGAATATAAAATGGGACCAAAGAAAAATAGTAGAAGAGTATAGACTCTCAGTAAAAATTGCATTTGTAAAAATGATAATAGAAGATATCATAATGATAATGATGTCTGTAATAATACTGCTATTACTAGTTTAGGTAAATAAAGTCCTGTTAAAGTTGAATTTTAGATTCATAGAATCTGCTGCCTTGTTTCAGAGCTGAGAAAAGTGAGAGCCAATAAGGTAATCAAATGGACGCTGTCGCTCAGCTAGTTAGCAGCAGAGCCAGGAAGCAAATCAAAGCAGGAGCATGAATATGTGAATCTGGGGTATAAAGGAAGAAGCTCCAGATCTAAACAATAAGATTATTGAAAATCATCATTTTCCTCCTACTGAGGCCATCTGCAAAAATCTTTGTCATTTATTAAGAATTGAATAAGAACAAGAACTGAGCAACAGATTATTTCAGGTGGAAAATATTTAATGAGTGTATCTTTTGTACATGTATGTGTGTGAGCATATATTGTGTGTATGTTTAACGATAAGATTATTTATCATTAGGGGTAGAATATTTTTGATTAAAAACTAAAATTGAAAATTGGGCATATAACAGATTTAAATGTTACTATGGTGGCTATAAACAAAAACAGTAAACTCTGATCAGGTTAAAAGTATATGAAAGAAAATGCAGCATTTTTGTCTAATCTAAGTTGTTTACAAGAAAGCCTACAGCTATTCATGTTTTTTTCTCCTGGAATTTAGAATGTAATTAATCACACACCATAAGCTGAAAAGAAAAACTGAAAGTATAGTAAAAATACAATCTTGTGTCTAGAATTTTGAAAATAATAACAGTTTCATATAAGAATTAAGCATGAATAATTAGCAGTTGTCAGTCAACATGAAACATATGCAAATATTTTACCAGAGGAACATTTTAAGGTAAAGTGTAGTCAGTTGTGACTCTTCTAAAAAAAATTTTAATACCTCAAGCTTAACAACCAGGGCAGATAGCACAAAACTGAGTAATAGTGATTCATTTATCTCTCAAATGTTATTAGAGTGACCGAGGGAAGAGTGGTGACATGAAATGATGGGATAGCTAGGGGCTTTTTAAGTCATAGATATAATTCAGGCATAATTACTTTCATGTTGGTTTTATAAAAAAACTTATAGGTACATTATAAGTAGTCATGTTCCAGGAAATGCAAATAGGAAAGAAATAATAAATATACAACACTTTAGTAAGTCGCAGACTTTTTTTTTTTTTTTTGCAGGGAAAAATACTCTAATTGAATCTCACCTTGTTAGAAAGACATTATTTTGTGCAGAGTCATAGGTGTTCACAGGGAATAATGTTAGGAGTTGTATCAACTGGGGCTATTAGTTGTAAGCAACACAACTTACTGCAGCTAGCATAGAAAATGAATCTGTTGAGAGCTAATAATACATTCTATCTAATAAATATTGATTTTATTACATATCTCAGAGAATTGTTGGGGAAGCTGGAGAAACAGACTCAAAACTGGCCTCCAGGAACAATTCCTAGAACTACACAGTAGAACGGGCCTGAGCAGGAAGTCACTGCAGCCATAGCACCCCCGCAGCAGCAGAATGGATGAGCCAACTCTAATCGGCTTCCTCCTTTGGTCATCTCCCAAGTTCAGTCCCATTTAGGGGAATCTGGTTCACAAAACCAAGGTCACATGTCTGCAGTTTAGCCACAAGGGAGTCTGAGAACGCAGGAGATTTTTGCAAATTGCCCTGGAAACAAGGAGCTCACAGTGTGGATAACTATCACATAGAGAGAGGGTGTTCAAAACATGTGGGAAGTTTGGTCCACAGAATTCTAAGATGAATAGAGGTTGGAAGTTAATTTTAGCTTCTTATCCACTTGGTGCTTAATGATTTCTTTTGAGAATAGAATTATTTATGGCCACTGTTTCTAAACAAGTTGAAGATTACTGTATCTCTAGATGTATGAATATCTGTATATTTGCTCTCAGGAGACTTTATTACTACACTGTCCCAAGACTAGCCACCAAAACTATGTCGTCACTGGCAACATGCAGCTAGGGAGCACTTGAAGGCTGAAAATGTATTTTTTATATATTACTTAAATAAAATATTAATAAAATGAATTTCACCTGTTTAGTTTTTCTTCTTCTTCTCCTTCTTGCTCCTCCTCCTCCAAAGAAGAATCTTTGTCTTTTGCATATCATCAGTCTTGCTGTTTTGAGAACGCATATGTTGTTGTTGTTTGAGGCCAATGAAATTGCCTCAATGAAATTGCCAATGAAAATTAGAATTGGCATTTGTTCCCACCTATTAGGAAATTCTCTTTTCTACCACAGTTGTTGAGAAGGTTAGATGTATGTCTGAAGCTCTCAAAAGCCATCTTCTGAATTAAGAGATGAATTCACCTGAGAAGGGGGCCAATTGATTGGATAAATGGAACACTGAGGTCATTTCAAGCCCTGAACTCATACCAAAACTAGCTTTACTTCTGGGCTTTTTAGGAATGTGAATCAATAAATCCCTTAGGCCAGCTGGGGTTCAATGTTCTCATTTGCATTTAAAAACATCCTAACTGATACAATTATTAAGATCTCTATAGTGGCCTTACGGTATATTCAAATCATCACCAAAAGAATCTAGGAAGTAAAGCTCTTCTAAGTGTAAACCTATATGTATAAACTACTGTGAGTATTTTGAAAAGAAAGCAGTTTCCAGGAATTTAGAATAAAATCTAACACATACAGCAAAATGAGTCTAATTTTATTTCTTTAAGCTATTAGAATGCCAGAACATGATAACAGATTATTGAACAAGTCAAATAAATAGATTCAGCATACTGTTATTATTGAAGCAATTCCAGTCATTTATATTAGGGACTTTTCAACTTTTCAGCCATGAAATACTGTATTCAAAATAAAGGTATGTGAAAGCATAATATACGAAAACAGAATGAATGTTAGTGACGTTAAACATCTCTCATCACAGATATTTATTTATTGTAGTATTATTTGAAAGTTCGAGGTAGACATTTTAAAGCAATACACCAGCAGTTGCTAGTAAAAAAGTAAGCCAGAAATCTTGTGAAATTTTTTGCAAGACTCAGCTTTAAGTATTAGGGAGTTTGCCAATTTAAAAAGTCAGAGCAAAAATAATAAGTAAACTACTCATTGTTATTACAGAAACATGGAGCCAATATTTCATTTACAATGCCTAAAGAAGGAAAAGAGGAAAATTTAATAAAGCAGAAGAAAATTCCCATATTACTTGCATTTCACTTTGGATACCCCTGACACAAAGTCTCTGTAATCACGCTGGCTCTACTCTAACCTCAACAGCCTGGGAACAGTTTAGGAATGTGGAAGTGGAAGTTTGAGGTCATTACAGACTGATAGTGGGTACAGAGTTGCCTATTCACATTGATGTTAATTTCTTATAATTAGAGAGCTGAGAGCTCACATGGTTGGACGGTTATGTTTATTCTCTTTGACTGTCCTCCTACCTTCATCTCATCCTGTCCCTAGTCCTCACCCCTACCCCGCACCCCCATTGCAATCTCTTCCCTCTGTGTCATTTCCATTGCCCTTACCCTTTTTCCCACTAAACTACTTTAGCCGTGAGATTGGAGTAGCTGACGTGGTCAGAACAATTAAAAAAAATGAATGATTCTATTTCCTTCAAATTAAAGGCCTCCAGAAGTGCTTTCAGAGAGTCATACTCCTCTGCATGGTTGGGTACCCTAAAGATGGTGTGGACCTTCAATCAACCTGCCTGCGTAACTTATGTTCCCCCTGACTCCTAGCACCGAAATACTTGTTAATACATAGGAAGGAGAATCATGTAACTAGATGTTAGGTAATATATAGATATTAAAAGGGAAAATACGATGAAATTAATTTCCAGGGATCTACCATACCATATGGGCCCCTGGTTATCATTTAAATAGCTAAAAGTTTTTACATTACTTCTAACTCTTGGGCTACTAACACAGATGTGAACATGAAATGCCTCTTTAAAAAGTCAAGTGAAAAATTTACTTGTTAAGCAACTTCAGTGTTATTTGTACAAATTTTTCGAAGAGAAGATCAGTTGCAGCTAATCATCACCTAATATTTATTGTGGAGCCAGAATATGCAAAATATAAAGGAGGAAATCATCTGAAAACACCCACTCCAAGGAACAAAAACAAATCAGTGCATAGCAGAGAATGACACACATAAAGCTGTCTGGTTCAACAAGCAACACCACTAATTGAGGATCTACTATGAACCAAGTCTTGTACTAGGTGTTGAGAACTCACACAACAGCAACAAAGATCTCCCTGTGGGGCATACAAAGAGAGTTTCCCAGTGGTCCAGCCTTGGGATTGTACTACATTCAAATCAAGAGAGAATTTGATCTTTTCTTTTATTATCCACAAAAGTCCTTGTCTGTTTGAATATATGATCTAGGAAAATTCTCATTTAACTTGCTTCTTTACTATATTCAAGACACCCTAAAGCTTCCGGGAACATCTCACACTTTGTCCCTGTAGAACCCTCATTCATTCCTACTCTCCCATTCCCTGCCATCTCGGCCTCGTGATTGCCTTCTCTCCTGTTCCATACTTCACCTATAATGGCAGGTTTCATCACTTGTTGATAATTGTTTTGTGTTTAAGCAGATCGCAATTTCCAGAATCCTCTGGTCTAATGAAGAAGTAAGAAATATAAATACATAATTCAATCCTGTGTGAAAAGCATCAAAACAGAGATAGGTACAAATTTCTAAGAAGTATGAAGGGGAGAATAACTCATGGTAGGCTCAGAGAGAGGGACGTTAGGGGCAGGGACAGAGAGGGCTTTATGATCCGGAAAGCTCTTTGCCCAAGTGAAAATACTGATGGTGCCAGGAACCCCTCCTGAAAAAAGCCTAGATTAATACATATGAAAGGCCCAATTTTTGTCTCCAATACAAAAAGCATTGAGTTTTTATTGAACACTTTTTCCTTTAAAAACATGCTCACCAGTTCTTGACAGTATTTGATGATTACCATACACATAGTTTCTCTGGATTTATATTGATTGGCATGCATTAAGGTAGCCTTTTTCTCCATATGCTGTCCCCTTCCACCACTTCCTCCAAAAATATTTGCAAAAGAGTATGCCTCTGTTAGGAAGCACACACAGACACATACACATCTACCCCTCAAAACAAAAAGCCATAAAATCTGTAACATCAAAAATCATGAACTGATGAATTGTATAAGGAACTACAGCAATATATGAGGATGAACTTAAGATGTAAATTTATAAATCTTCAAAAAGTATTTAGGCTCATCTCTTTAGATTTTCACAATTCTTCTCTTATTATATTTGGAAAGAAAGAAGTATGGATAAACAAACAAACAAAAACCTCTGGGGGACTGTTCCCATTCTTAAGTCATATCTTAAAAGCTCTGAAATTTGACCCAAACATGGCTATGGAGCCAGAAGAATACAGAACAAGTGATTTATCACAAGTAATGGCTGTATTTTCAAATGCACTAAAACCAGAAATTCAAGATGTAGATTATACTGTAATTTTCAAGACTAGTTAGAAAGCCCTCCCAATGGAGCAACATAGTTATTCAATTAGTTAAGGTGAATAAATATTATCCTTTAATTGATATCTCAGTCTGACCCAGCTGGAGCACACTGTTCTTTATCACACACGGTACATTTCTTGCTATAAAATGATAAATTTTAGGAGATAGGGTGTATAATGGAAAAGAAATTGTTCCAGAAGAGATGTGTATAACTTGTAATCTTAAAAATTAATTTTGCCTGGGCTACATTCCAGTATTCCAGAACAATTATTACTAAAGGAACGCCACCAAATGGTAGGAAACAAGAGAATGTATGTCTCTGCATGCCCACTCACAGGCACAGCCTGGAATTTTGTCGGGATCCCAAGAAAACTTTTTTCTCCTTTCTAAATAGTAATTTCATTAAAATACATGTTCTACACGAAGATGTGAATGGAAAAATGGGCAGTGGAAATAAAGAGGCCAAGAAACGGAGTTCTAGAAGTCATCCAGTAAACAACTGCTGAGAAACGTGAACATTCTGGGACAGTTAAGAGTAGGTTAGAGTGCAGAAAATATTTTTAAGATATTTTATTAACACACTTCTGTGAAAGTTACAGATGCTGAAACCTAATTCATCCTTGAGATTTTATGGTTAGCTTATTATTCTATTTAAGAATCTAGCAAATATTTACAACCACTTGCTAAGGGGATTTACACAGTCCTGCTTGGTTCCCACTTATCAACTTGATAAACACCTTCAAGTATTGTGAACATCTTTATAAATGTAACGTATTCTATTTCCTTTTCAGTTAAAAAGATCTGATTGACAAACCCTTCCAAATACTTAAGGAATTCAGACAAGTTAAATTAACTTCATGAATACAATAAAACTTGAGTCCTTTTAAAATTCTAAAGATGTAGCCTTAGTAATATCCAGCAAATCAATTATTCAATTACCCACTGAAAACTAAAATTATAAGATTGTCACTCGAAGATCCTAGATTTTTCTCAAATATATAAAATACTTATTATGCATAAATTCTTAACAAAATGATATCAGTACTATGGTTCTGATTATTTTAAACTAATCCTAAATATTTCCAAAATTAAATGATGCTTCTTTCTCAGGAGACAACTGCATCCTCAGTTCACTTGGTTACTTTTGAGTAGTAATTCTGACTGAGAGTGAGATTTGCAATTTGAGAAACCCAGGACAATTATCATCAGCCACTATTTAGGTGGTTATTATTTGAGAAGACTTCTCAGCACACTTAGGATTACTCAATGGCTAGTGATTTTGACCAAATGTAATTTTCATACAAAAATTCCTACAATCCACTTCTCACTGTACATATCTCCATGATTCATGATACAAATAGTGTCTCTATAACCCCTAGTGGGTCCTATGCAATCCCCAACCCCCATCCCCATCAACACCCATTTCCTCTCCTCTCTAGTCTCCTACTACTCTCTTTCTTTCTTTTATTTTCTCTTCTTCTTCTTTTTTTTAGATTTATTTATCCATTTGAGAGAGAGAGAGAGAGAGAGAGAGCCAGAGGGGCAGAGGGAGAAGGAGAGACAATCTCAAGGAGACTCCGAGCTGAGCCCAGAGCCTGAAACGGGCTCAATCCCAGGATCTGGAGATCATGGCCTGAGCCCAAACCAAGAGTTAGACCCTAACTGACTGTGCCACCCAGACACCCTGAAAATATATATTGTTTTAAGCAGGAAAAGGAAAGGAAGGAATGAAGGAAGGAAAGAAGGAGGGAGAGAGAGAAAGAGATACTCTCTCTCTCTTATTCAATCCACACAAGTTCCCTTGTTACTTTTGCTACTTGCCCCATGTGCTCATGCTTTAGGACCTTGTCGTTGGCTCTTCCTTCTGCATGAAATAGTCACCTCCCAGATGTATATGTGACTTCCTGACTATCTTAGGTCTTTGCTCAGCTATCACCTCAAAGAGGCCTAGGCTGACCACCCTATTTAAAACCACAACACTCTTCCCTCTATATCCTTTCCATTTTTCCTTTTTCTCAATCACCGAACACATCTGACATACTCTACGGTGTAATTATTTACTCATTTATTGCCTGTTTCTCCAAAGCACCATGAGAGACAGGATTTTCTTCTTAGTCAGTGCTGAATTCCTGTCGCCCAAAATGGTGCCTGACGTGTAGATGCTTCTCAAAAAAAATTTGTTGAATGAATGAATAAATGGAGTGAAGTAGCTGACTTCTGGGTGCCACAAAGAGAGTCTACATGGATATTATTTTTTTTTTTTGGAGAGAGGAGCTTTATCCTTTTTAAAGATGCACAGGTGGAGAGGCACTGGAGCAATTGCTTCATCAAGTAACACGTAGGTGTGGAAATAGCCCCTGCCTGTTCCTCCAGCAAGCCTGCGATGATCTCTGCCTGTTTTTTTTTTTTTTTTAAAGATTACTTATTTATTTATTTTACAGAGAGAGAGCAAGAGACCCACAAGCAGGAGGAGCAGCAGAGGGAGAGGGAGAAGCAGACTCCCCACTGACAGGGAGCCCGATGTGGGGCTCCATCCCAGGACCCTGGGATCATGACCTGAGCTGAAGGTAGACACTTATAGGACTGAGTCCCCCCAGGAGTCCCCTCTGGCTGTTTTCTAAACACTGTTGGTAGCAATTATTCATGTTTGAAAGTAAGGTTACGTTTCTTTTAAAATATTCCTTCATTGGGATTTTCACTCTTTAAAATCAGTATCATCCTGGGCCCCCTGGGTGGCTCAGTGGTTGAGTGCCTGGGGTTCAGGATCGAGTCCCACATCGGGCTTCCTGCATGGAGCCTGCTTCTCCCTCTGCCTGTGTCTCTGCCTCTCTCTCTCTCTCTCTCTCAGGGTCTCTCATGAATAAATAAATTAAAACAAAACAAAAAAAAATCAGCATCATTCCTTAAATAGTCCAAAGCAGTAACTGAAGTGCAATTCATTCCATTTCTGTACTGGATTCTCCCTGTTTCTAGTTTGTTCCATTAACCAGAAGGGGGGTTGAGATTGTTTTCTCACGGTACAAGGTCTGAATAGAATAATTAGGCCAGTCAATTCCCAGAGTGCAATGGCTAAATTTTTCGTTCTCAGAGTCACACTGCGTATCTGCAAGCAACAGCACTGTTAGGTATCAAATATTCCACAGGCGTTCCTGTGAGGAGCCCCCCTCTGAGGGCTCAGGGCTGCCTGGTACAGATCAAAATGGATTTTGCCTCCATGTTTATTGTGCAGGAGGGAACTGTGTGAGAGACCCCTCACTTCTTTTATCACTATTAATATGGGAGCAGAACAAAAGAAGAGCTGACTCTGTGGTTCTCTCTGTTCTGAGTGGTCATCTGCTTTATTTTATCATTTATATGGAAAGTACTAGAGTGGAGGGAGAAGTAAAGCCACTTGCCATCCATCCTTTTCGATCAATGTTCGTTGTATAGAAGTAAGATCATCTTGTCCTGACTTGCACTACCCCAGAGAACAACAATTAAACGCTCTTAATAAAGACAATTCCCAGATGTCCTATAGACTAGTCTAACCTGGAACTCCCGAAATACATACTTGGACTCAGAGCAATGCCCAAAGGCACAAATGAAAAAAAAAAAAAAAAAGCAAAACAAACCACTTTCAGGCAGAATCTTGGGATTTCCCAGGCTATCCTTTCCCTGAATTCTGTTTGACTTAAATCAAAAGGTCACCATGTACAATTTGACAGCCTGTGGGCGCCATATTGGATGACAGGAATGCCTCCATTCCCAGAAGAGGAGCTAAGCCAAAGAATGGACTACAACTTGGGGATTATCTTTTTACAGTGGCTATTACCTGCTATATTTAGAAAAAAATGGGGTCCTTTTTTTTTGAGGTTAACCCTAAGATTTTTTTAGAGATCTTGAAAGTTGGTTGCCACTAGGTAAGCAGGAGATTTACATCTAGACAGATCACCCTTGTTTTAGAAAAACCATTTAAATGGACCCTTCAGTTTCACTGATGTAATTATAATACAGAGCCAAACTTTAGAGAAGAACTGCAAGGTCATTATTTACCTGACTGCAGGTGCTGAAAGGGAATCAGGTCATTACTTTTCCATCTGCGTTTTGCTTTTATATATTATGGTTAAGAGTTACAGCTATCCCTTCATTTTATTGAGCATGGAGTTTCCGCTTCTCTTCATCATCTTTCTTATTGTTCTAGAATAACTTATAAGATTATGTGGTAAAATGATTTTGTTATGTCATTTATTATTATGTCATTTATCATGTCAGACTGGAAGTAATATGTCATATATTTTAGATATTTGTGCTATCACTGTAGCAACTCCATAAGGTGGGTATACTGGGAAAGGCAAATTTTATTAAAATAGACAGAATTGAAGAGGCTTCCACCTTCTTGGGAAGGGACATAGTTCATCCCTGTTTAGATAAAAAAAATGATCTTGGATTTTATAAATCTTTTGTTGGAAAAATATTTGCTAGGTATTGTCTGAATGACTGGGGGCTAGTCGCAGAAGGTGCTGTACTTTCTGCCAACTACACATTGTGAGGGAGTTTGACTTTCTCTAGGAAGCCTGGAAGAAAAGGGATTATCGGCCTGAAAACTGGGAAGAGGGGAAGGGGAAAGGGAAAGATGCAAAGAAAGCGCAGAGGGGGAGAAAGGAGAAAGGAAAAGAGGAAGGGAGAGAAAAGAAAGGGAGAAAGAGAAAGAGAAGAAGGGGCTGTGTCTTTTAGAGACTAGAATCAATAGGTATTGACCTGGAAAGAAAGTTGGCCAGCAAGAAATTCCTTGCGGCAGCAGCGGCTAGTAAATTCTAGGACAGAGTTTATTCCAAGATTTCAGTTGTGTGCTGGGCTGTCTTATGATGCACCTGCTTCTCTGCTTCCATTATCACCTCCTTCACTACTTCACAACATAGAAGCCGTCCCTGGTGCTTTCTAAGGCTGATCCCTTCATCGGCTCTGGCATCACAGGAACTTTATCATATTTACAATCCCTCACTTTAATGTACTCAGTGTCTCCCATCTGGATCCTTCGGATTAGCTTTTAAAAATGAACTAATCCTCCCAATCCTGTCACTTTATCTTCCACCATATGCAAAAATTTACTCAAAATGATCAAAAACTTAAATGTAAGAGCTAAAACTATAAAACTTTTAGAATAAAACATAGGGGGAAAATTTTGTGACATTGGATTTGGTGATGATTTCTTGGGTAGGATACCAAAAACACTGGCAACAAAAACAAAAGGAGACAAGGGGAAGAACTCTTTCAAACTTAAAACATATTGCATATCAGGAAATACTAAACAGAAGAAAGGGTAGCCTACAAATGGGAAAAAATATTTGCAAGTCACCTGATAGAGGATTAATAATTAGAACATATAAATAACTCCTAAAACTCAACAATGAAAAAACAACCTGGTTAAAACACAGAGCAAGAATTTGAACAAACATTTCTCCAAAGAAGATATACAAAGTTCAGTAAGCACATGAAAGATGCTAAACATTACGAATCATTGTGGACATGCAAATTAAAACCACAATGAGCTATCACCTCAAACTCATTAGGTTGGCCATTATGTATATAAGATAACCCCAGAAAATAATTGTTGGTGAGGATGTAGAGAATTTGGAACCTTTGTATGTTGCTGATGGGAGTGTAAAAAGGTGCAGCCATTGTGGAAACCAGCATGGTGGTTTCTCAAAAACTTAAATATACAATGGCCATTCTATTGCAATTTCTCTTCTGGATATATAGTCAAAAGAATTGAAAGCCATGATTCAAACAAAGATCTTTACATACACCCATGCTCATAGCAGCCTTATTCACAACAGCTAAAAGGCAGAAGCAACCCATACGTCCACTGATGGATAAATAAATATACAATGTGTGGTATATGTCCATGCAATGGAATATTATTGAGCCTCAAAAAGGAAGTTCTGACACATGCTACAACATGGATGAAATAAGAAACAAAAGGACAGATATTGTATGATTTCACTTATATGAGATAACTAGAATAGTCAAATGTATACAGACAAAAGATAGAATTGTGGCTCCTAGGGGCAGGTGGAAAGGAGGAATGGGGAGGTAGTGTTTAATGGGTAGGGTATTTCAATTTGGGAAAAATAAAAGGTTCTTGGAGATGGATGGTGCTGATTGTTTCACAACAATGTGAATGTACTTAATGGAACAGAACTTAAAAATGGTTGAAATGGTAACTTTTATGATTTACCACACACACGCACACAATACCTCAACCATCTCGTTATTTCACTTCTCTTCTTCATAGTTGGCATCTAAAAAGCATATCTTTTCTTTGTCTTCCCATGTGCCCCCTACCCATTCATCCCACAGCTCGCTTCAATCTGACTTCTATTTTCTCCACACCATCTCTACAGCCCTAGCTGTAGATTGCCAATGATCTCAAGACCCTAAATCCAGCAGGTGTTTGTAAGACTTCACCTTATTTGACTCTCAAAAGTGTTTGATCAGTTCTTTTTAAATTAAATTCCATCTGCTCTTGGCTCCTGTGCACCTCCCTTGCCCCTGGTTTCCTCCAGCCCCTCCTGGAGTCTCTGTCTCCTTTGCAGACTTATCCTCCTCAGCAGCCTCAGCATGTGCCACATTTCTACTTCCTCTCCTGCAACATACAGCTCTCTTTTCAGCACCCACCCTTCCTGCCACAGGGCCCTGACATGTGCTATAACTTGAAATAGTTTTCAGCTTAATTTTCACTTTTTCAGGGACGCCATCTCTTAAGTCTCCAAATAGATTGATTTTTCCTTAGTATTCTTCTTGCACTGTGTATTTCTCCTTTATAACATCTCCAGATGCTCCTTCTCTATCTGCCTGAGCTATAATTTACATATATTTTTATGACTGTTGTATTGGTAATATCTGTTTCACCCAATAAATTATACTTCAGGAAGGTAGGGTCATATTTATTTTATTTTGTTTTTTGATTGTCAGGAGATTATATTCTATTCTCACTGCATTGTCTGGCACAGAATGATTTTCAATATGTCCTTGTTGGATAAATATCCCCAGACTTTATAAACATCCATCCTAATGGATTTATTATTTATTTATTTATTTATTTATTTATTTATTTATTTATTTATTTATTTATTTATTTATTTTAGCACTGAGGGGCAGAGTTGGGAGGGAGGTGGACAGCCCTGTAAGCCTGAAGACTGTCTAGAGAGTTTGAGGGAAAGGGCTCCAGCATGGAAAGACTCAGTCAAGCACAAGTGTTCTCTCAGGCCTTCCTAGAGATGTGGGGAAAGGATGCAAACCCTTTCACTTGGCCAGTAAGAGCAAGGATGACCCCTGAACACTGGACACTTAGGGACATCCAGATGGCAAACCCCATGTTTGCCAAGATGTTACTGTTATGGAGCAAGAAGGGTTTACAGACTCTAGATGAAGTCAAACTTCATTTGTGGGTCTAAACTCTGGCAGCCCAGCAGAAACAGTCACAACGCAGCCAGATTCTCATGCAGTTGGTCTGGGATGGAGGTCAGGAGACTGCATTCTAAAGTTACCCTGCCCCAATCCACCCTGTTTGATTTTTGATATAAAGCCAGATTTGGGAATCATTAGACCAGGTAACTCTTATGGTATTTTTCTCCCTTGAATTTCTATGACTCTCAAAATATATAATTAGATTTTTCTTTCAGAGGCTGTATAATCTTCAAATCAAGTCAGAATATATGGGTTAGTTATTCATTCTTTCATGCAGTGGAGACTTGATGCAAACACTTTTACCCACAAGCCGCTATCAAGTACATGTGTGTTCATTAGGAGTGAGATGGGGTTGGGTGGATAGGAGCACCTCTGTGTTTAATAAAATTACAGTACAATACAGATAGAGAGATAAGGCGTTCAAGAAATAATTAGGGACACATAAAGCATCGCATCAATGAAAATTCCAGTTGTCTTTCTATCAACATTGCCAAGCATCCAGAAAATTTCCAAAACCACACGTAAAGGGTATGGACCTTACATGTCTTCACCTTCCCACTTCTTTGTGAGATGAGACCTCTTTTTCTTCTATATCTCCTACAACTCTGTATTTGTCTTTTTTCCCCTAGAACTTTGTGCAAAGTGCTTTTTCAATCTGGATATGTATCAAGTACATGTGCTCTGTATACACTAGGAGGTTGATAGTTTTCCAATGAATCAATTATTAAACAGAAGGAGAATGGTTATTAGCTTCCACAAAATGGTTTGTTTTGTGCCAAAAGTAAGAGGTGTCAAGAGGGCACCAAAAAGGCAAGGGAAAAATAAATCAGATAAAAGGAAGTTGCAGAGATGAAGGGCAGTCAGGGTGTCAGGAGTGCAGACATCAGGTGTGGTAGTATAAAGCAGCAACCTCATCAGTACCAAGGCGGGGTAGCAGTTGAGTCTTAGGAAGGTAAGAGACAGAGCTACAGCCTGAGTGGTACCTCCATGCCTTTGAAGACCAAGGTATGGGCCACCTCTAGCAAGTATAGGAAGTGGAAGATGAAAAGAGGAGAAGGTGGAAGCAGAAACCCCTGTGGGCTAGAGGGTGGGGCCCACCTGTCACACAGGAATCAGATGATAACATCATCTATCCTGTACCCCATAGGACTTTGTGTCTTCCTATAACTATACCATCCTCACAGTGTGGTATTATTTCATGCTCCAAACGAGCACCTTGAGTCAGTACTTAAAGATCATATGATGTTAAATATGTTCTTATTAACAAGTGGGGAAGGAGATAGTCATAGCCAAGATTCATCAACTGGTTTATGACGAAAGCTTGATTCTTTATATGGATTAGGTCACTGTAACCTCTTACCAAGGTAATAACGTAGATGCTGCTGTCATTCCTATTTTACATTTGGAAAACCAGCCTTAGGAGGCTGGTAAATGTTTAATAACCGATAAAAAAAATCCATGATTTATAATGTTTGCCAATTTCTATGGTGATAATACTCCTGTACTGGCCAATTTTAAGCTACAAACATGACTTCCCTGAATGCAGAATTGGTGAGAGTTAGCTGCACGGTATGCAACTTGCCCTTGTATAGTATCCACAAAGTGTACATATGTAGAATGTAATATATGTAGTATGATACATGTACGATAGATGAAAATATGTAATTATATTATTAGGAGTGTAGATAATAGTAAAATGTAATGAAATAATGAGGAAATGATGAATTTGGTGTATATTTGTTTACTTTAAACATTGTTTAATTATAAATATATTTTAATTTTTAATTATGGCTATGCTTAACAACTAGCTCACAAAGTGCTTGAAAATTTAATGATCAGCTCTCATGAGCCAGTATGAACTGGTCCCAGCACACCTCTGTCAGCCCACTGTGATTTGGAATGTATTCGCAATTTCTAAGTATTCCTAAAAACCAGTGGATTTTTAAAAATCTGTCCCTTTAAATCAAGGACTGAATCTGTTTGTTAAACTCTGTCCCCAGAACCTCTAGGGGATCCAGGTAGTGAATAATTGGAGTCCTATTATGGAAACGTCTAGGAAACCAAGATAAGCCGATGAGGCATGAGGGTCACCAGGAAGTAGATATCGGAATGAGAATCAGTATGCAGTCACAGAAATCAAACCCTTTTCAAGTACACCCAAACTTAATATAAAGACATATCGTGTATATCCAGACAAGGCTGAAATTAATCTTGGAGACGGAGAGTTCTGAACTTGCAGGGTAGGATGGGCAAATGATTGCCCGCGTCCAATGTAATGGACTTCAAGGTTGCCTTTCCTCCATTCAGACCCCCTCCGTTACCCATATATTTGTCATGAGGGGCTGCCCATGAGCCTTGGGGATGCTGACTCCAACTCTGACTCCAAGGATGGGGCATATTATTGGGACCTAAGAAAGAAGAATCAGAGTATTCATACCACCTGGCCCTAACTACATTTTTTGATCAGCATCCAGGAAGGAGGGTTTGCTGTGTCTTTGGAGTAAATAGTAATTTGTTCTTTGGAAAGTGTCTAAAACTGTCCTTTGTAACCAAACAGGGGCCGTTCCTACCTTCTGGCCCTAACATGCTAGCAGCTCTGCAGGATTTCCTGAGGTAATGGCTTATAATTGCAGATACTCCAGCAGTAACCTTATTTTATTTTAAAATTATTTTTTAATACGGTATATATTTCCATTTATTTAGTACCTTAAAAATTTTTATTTGCATCAAAATGTTTTGAGTATAGTTGATGCACAGCGTGACTTTAGTTTCAGGCATACAACATACTGAGTCAACGTCTCTGTATGTTATTCTATGTTCACCACAAGTGTAGCTACGTCTGTCAGCAGACAATACTATTATAATGTCATTGACTATATTCTCTGCCAGCAATAATTTTACGTATCACAGCCTCTGCTGACACTTTTCAGAAGTTTTCTTTTTCCTTCATTTCTTTTTTTTTTTTTTTTCCCCATTAAATTTACTGCTCTGCTGGCTCTGGCCTCCTCTTCCAGCAGCCTGGAAATTCTCACACAAGCTTACATTAGAATCGGATCCACATGCTCTTCCTCCAGGAACATGGGAATATGACAAAAATTCATAGGTGTGTTCCACAGAATAGTCATTGATGTCTGGGACCTGGGAGTCCCAAGGTCAAGGCCATTCAGAGCAGGATGAACCAAACCAGAACCAGAGTCTCCAGAATCACGGGGACTCCAGAAACCAACTGCCCCTGTGCTGCTTTGCACATCCAGGAAAACATTAGAAACATCTATAATCTACAAAATCCTTTTCTTACAAAAGTGGGGGGAACACTACTGTTTATCTGTTTACTTTATAACCTCCTTCTTTCTAATAAGAATGCAAGAAAACCTGTCACCCAAAGGCCTTTTCCAGGAGGCAGGGCACAAATGAATGTGAATCCAAGTTCAGTCACTAACCAGCTCTGTGACTCCTAGCAAGTTACTTAGTCCCTCTGTCACTTATTTCCACCTTTGCTGTAAAAAAGGGCTATTGATACTTGCACTTGGGCATATTGCATGAATTGGAAATAAGCTGTAGAAACCACACAGCACTGTGTCTGGTACAGGGTAGATACTGAACACATTATACTTATTACTAGTTGAAAGCAAACCAGTTGAAACATTTGGGAACCAACCTATGCTTCTAGATGACAGTACGAACCTAAAAGAATTTTCTTCCATAGAAAATTCCTGTAATTGTATATATTGGCTGCGAATCAAGTTACAAATCAAGGATAACATTTAAATCAATCCCAATTCAATTAAAAATATATTGTAATAATTCGCCTGAACAAAGGAAACAATTAAGATTCCCATTAGGACAGATTCAGGGGATGCCTGGGTAACTCAGCTGTTGGGCATCTGCCTTTGGCTCAGGCCATGACACTGGGGTCCCAGGATCGAGTCCCACGTTGGGCTCCCCACAGGGAGCCTGCTTCTCCCTCTGCCTGTGTCTCTGCCTCTCTCTCTGTGTCTCTCTGGAATAAATAAAATTTAAAAAGAAAAAAAAGACAAACTCAGTAATCACCAAAGCATACAGAACTAGACAAAAGAAGATAGCACCATTCTTTCCACGAGTGGATCTCTCATTTTCAACTCAAAAATGGTGCAGAGAAAACAAATGCTCATTTACCCATAGACTGCCCAGAGCTGGGGATAGAGACCACACTCCAGTCATTTTTTTACATATTCAGGCAAAATGTTATGTCCTTCCTTACTGGACTCAGTCCCATTTGGCAGGTGTAACTTTTCTAAGCAACACGAGAAAAAGAAGTGTCATTTGGGGTGTATTTGGGCCCACTAAGGGGACACATCCACCTGGGTTTCTCTTTAAACTTCGGGCTGCAGGGTGGCCTCCCAGCCATGCTAGGGAAGCCAGGGCAGAGAGCCAAAAGCAACAGAAAAAGAATATGATACTTCAAAATCATCTGAAAAGGACAGGTGTGCTTTTTAAGAAGACTTTCCCTCAGTGGCTTTAGCCTTGGCCCGCAGCCCGGATACAGCAACTAAACGGAGGCTCCCGACTTTGCGGCCTGCTACATATAATTTTCATACCGTGTTTGGGAAAATCATGCACATCATGTATTGGACAGTCGTCCCTGTGGTATCAAGCAGCCCTGTTCTCTCATTTCACTAACAAATGTGCAGACACACATACCTTGTGGCAAATGCAAGGAAATCACTAGCCTGCGTTCGCAACTCAAGCCTCCTCATTCATTGGAGCGCAGCATTATTCAGGCCATAAGAGTCCATGGCACTGTGTTGCCCTTTCTCTCTAGACTCCTGGAAGACTCTGGAACACTACAATAGCGAATACGTTGCAGCGTATGAGTAATTCTGATCGCAGATAGACAATCATTCTGGAGGAACTGCCATGATAATAGGTCTCTCATTTAAAAAAGAAGAGCTCATTGTAAAATAAAAATACTCAAAATGGCCACCTACAATTTTGCAAAAAAGAAAAATTCTCTTCTTAACAAAGTAGAGGGCCAATAGATATCCATCGATTGAATGAATAAAAGGACAAAAGACTGTTTTCTGTCAATTCTGATGCCTTTCTGGAGAGATACTACCTCAATCATAGCTCATTCCTTTGGTGAGAATATTAGGACACAAAAGCAGGCTAAGACACAAATGTCATAGTTATGAGCAGATTCAGGAACTCTCTCCTTTGCCTGTCTCTTCATGCAGTTCTTCTCTACTTTTTGAAAAAGAATAAAATAAAGAATCATCTCTTCCTGCTGTTTCCACCCCTGAAATACTTTAGGCTGATGCCTCCTTTAGTCATCACTGAGCTAAGCTGCAGTCTTTTCATCTTTTTTCAGAACTCATTTTCGCCACCGGCTTAATCAGGGCATTTACTTCTGCCTCCACCCAATGTGTCTCCATGTCCTAGACTTAAAGTCCTAAACATGGAGACAGGCTTCAAGGAAGCAGAGGGAGGCCTGGCAACATCAGGCCTTGACCATAGGACTCGTTCCGCTGTGGGATTCTCTCAGCTGTCTCCCCTCCTGGGGAAGTTGCATCGCGTAGGAGAAGGGGCCCTGCTTGGCCGGCACCCCTGGGTCCCTGTCTCCGCTTTCCCACTCACTCCTATGCGGCCTGGTGCAAGGTATTTAGCCTCTCCAAGGTAGCTTCCTTGTCATGCGCAGCTTGGGGCAATACCGACTGTGTCTGAGAACTCACGTGAGAAATAGTTCAGGTAATCCATGTAAATGGACTGAAGAAAGTATGGAGAGGTTTACCTGTACACCTCTATACACCTGTATGGGCTGGACCTCACACAGGTAGGCATGGCGCCCCTAAAGGCCCCCAAATCTACAAGTTAAGCCAATTTCTCTCTCACCACATTCTACTCATCTTACCAGGAATTTTTGTTCACACTTGCTCCATTTTTTTCTGAATTTGTCCATTGCTTTCCACCGGTCGGAGTCACGCTTGGATCAGCTACCCGCTGACTGGACCCACCATCATGTCTTACCAGGACCATTGTAATAGCCTGCCTCCTGATGCGTCTCCCTGCTTTCAGTCTTACCCCTTATAACCCATTCTGTACATAGCGGTGATCTTATCTTTTTTTTTTCTTAAAGATTTCATTTATTTATTCATGAGAGACACAGAGAGGCAGAGACACAGGCAGAGGAGCTCAATGCGGGACTCAATCCTGGGACCCCAGGATCACTACCTGAACCACCCAGGTGTTCCAGTGATGTTATCTTTGTAGGATATTAATTAGATCAATGTACTTCTTTGCATAAAACCCAGCATAGGTTTCCCATGATGCTTAGAAAAAAAATCCAAACTTTTTATATAAGCTATGGGCCCTTATGGGATCCATCTCTGCCTGTATTTTTGAAGGTAGCCATCTCCACTCTTCCATCCCTCACTCTGCTTTTAGCCACAGAGACCTTTTTATTTTTCGGGAACTGACTAAGCTTATCCCAGCCACAGGACCTTTGTTCTTATTTCCTTGAGGCTTGAATGTTCTTTTCTCAGATCCTCAGATCTTCATATGGCTGATTCCTTCTCATCATTCAGGCCTACAGCCAGATATCACTAAGAGACCTCCTCTGATACCAAATCTCATGTTCTCTCTCCCCTGGACCCCAAGATAGTCACTGTCTAGCACAATACTTTGTCTTATTTTCTTTAAACCACTTACCACTATCTGAAGCTACTACGTTCACTTATTTACTTGAAGAATGTTTGCCTCCATGAACACGATATTAACCCTATAACAGAAAGACCCTTGTTTATCTTGCTTATCTCTGTACTGTCATCTTCTAAAATAGGGCCTGGCGGGGATGTAGACGCTTGACAAATGTTGGACAAATGAATAAATTGGTGTTTTTAAGCCTGTCCTGGAAGAGCTGAGTTCTGTTATATTTTCTATAAATATGAAATCACCAAACAAGATATCGAGTCTTAAAGTGTTCTCACAAAAGTTTAATATCCAGGTCCTAAATTTTGCACTGCCAGAAAATTCTGGAGAACTACAAAGTGGTTCAAAACACAGAGCATATTTTATTTTATTTTATTTTATTATTTTATTTTATTTTATTTTATTTTTTTCTTGTTAAATATTTTATTGGAGTTCAATTTGCCAACATATAGCATAACACCCAGTGCTCATCCCATCAAGTGGGCGGGGGTTTGGGGTGACTGGGTGACGGGCACTGAGGGGGGCACTTCACAGAGCATATTTTAATCCTAGCTTTGTACTTCCCATCTGTGTGACCTTGGACAAATCAGTTAACATATCAGAATTGATTTCCTCATCTAAAACAGTAAGGATGATAACACATACATTAGAGAGTTTTGTGAGGAATAAATGAGCTAAGCCTCTAGCCCAGTTCCTGGAACGTTGTGCACACTTAATAAATGGCAGTTATTATTGTTATGGTTATTGTTATTGCAGTAATTAATTCCGGCATCATACTTTACAAAGGACATTGACAAATTGGAGCTCATCCAGAGGAGAACAAACAGTCTTGTGAAGGGTCTGGAAACCACAACTTGTGAGGAACAATGGAAATTGCTGAGGATGTTTACCTTGGAAAAGACAAATTTTTAGAGGAACTTGATAGCTTTTTTCAAAACACTGAAAAGAACTGTCTCATGGAAGATGGATTAAATTTAATCAATGCTGTTCTAGAAGATACAGTTAGAGCCAAGGAGTGAAAGTTAAATCTTGAATGCTTCATAATCTAATAACCAAACTGTCCAAACCAAAATAGGATTGAATTCTACTTATAAAAGTAAAAAACTAAGGCATGGTTATGTACATATTGATCCTAAAAATTGTATACAAAGCCATTCGTAATAACCACAATGAAGACTTTGTGTCAATATAAAATATATGTTTGGTACGTAAATCGTAAAAAGGAGACTAAGGTATGCGTATATGCTGTGATCCCCATTCCATATTTATCTGAGAAGAACATACAAACTCAGATACACACAAATGAAATGTGCTGATTCATGACATAGTCATGAAGGAGTCATGTCATTCCAAATGTCGAGGCAGAGGCCAAACCACCTCTAGAATAAATGGCATTCAAGAAGTGATGTGTTAGAGAAAGGGCTGGGCGGGGAGAACTCTGTAAAAGATTTGAAAGTTCCATGGGTCTATGATCCAATGGATTTATTGTTGAATTGTAGTAATGCAAAATAGTGCTTTTTTTTTTTTAAAGATTTAATTTATTTATTCATGAGAGAGAGAGAGAGAGAGAGAGAGAGAGAGGCAGAGACACAGGCAGAGGGAGAAGCAGGCTCCATGCAGGGAGCCTGACGTGGGACTCGATCCCAGGTCTCCAGGATCTTGCCCTGGGCTGTAGGCGGCGCTAAACCAATGAGCCACCTGGGCTGCCCAATAGTGCTTTTTTTAAGGAGTAAAGAGGTCCCTTTAAATATCTTCATTTTCTTCCGGTTAAACTAGGCAAAAAAATATCTAACCCTAAGAGACCCAGAGCACTGGGCTCTGTGGCCTAATGGGGACACTGCAGCAACAGGCAGTAGATGCTTGTGGCCACTGTTTCTCTTCTGCCCCAGCAAAAGCCTGTCAGTGTCTCTGAATCTCTGTTCTGGATCCTTCCCCGAAAAGGAGGAAGTTGCATGCTTTCAAGGTCTGAAAGTCTATGATTCATCTTGATTATTTTGTTTGATAAATACGAACTTAGCCAAGAATTAGAAACCACCTGAACTTTGTAAATAAGAACGTCTAAGAATATGAACAAAGGAAAAACTTTAGTAGAATTTTGGTCCAAAAATCAAGGATGGTCCTTATCCTCTGCCAGGTTCAAAAAGCAGTAACTGATTTGTTTTCTAATTCAATGGGTGAAAAGTTGACCTCTAAGAGACAGGCATCCACGAATAGGGTATTCTGGTAATGTCTCTTTGTTTTACGTGTAAGAGGACATTACATAGTTCCCTACATTGGCTTCTTAGCCTTTGATGAGAGAGGCACTCTTCTTCACCACTGCTAAAGTTCCAGACAGCTTTCAGACTGTCTACATCCTAGAAGGACCAGTAGGAAGAGGATTGCTGTTTTCAAGTTCTGAGGACACTGTCTGACCTCCTCTTGAGGTCAACCTACCTCCCACTTTATACCTCAGATTATTTACAGCGGTGGCAAAAATTCCTTTTCTTCTCACACTCAGTGATTAAGAGATGAACTTCTTGAAATAGAGATATTACAAAGTCGTGACCCTAAAGAACTTCTCAAGACATCATATAAGTTACAGTTATAAAAAATAGAAGACACTTTCATTCTTTTCAAGTCTTTGGTGATATTTCACATAGATGATCTTGTGCGAATGGAACAAAGTAAATCTTGTCATGCCATGCCCTCTCAGTGAAAGTCCTGACTTATATTTCAGATGAAGAAAGCATTGAAAAATGTGCCAGTGGTCAGGAAGCCTCCTGCTTCCATGCCCAGAACTGACCTAGAGTCCTCAACACAATGACTTTAGCCTTAAATGATTACCATCTGAAGGAAGATAGCCTTCTCCCCTTAGAATTTAGAAATTTTTATTGTTAATTTTATAAATAATTGAATTGAAATTCACATTACATAAAATTAACCATTATAAAGTGAACAATTCCAAGAATTTAGTACATTCACCATTTCCCCCTTTCTGCAGTCTTGCCAACTCCCAATCTATTTTCTATCTCTAAAGACTTACCTATTCTGGAGATTTCATAGAAATGGAATCTTATATGACCTTTTGATTTTGGGAGGATAGATTTTTAATCACTCCCAAATACACACTTAGGAAGAAACCACATTTGTATAAGGGAATATATAAGCATTATCATAACAATTTACCTAAACAAGCATTTTATTAAGACCCAGCATTTGCAAAACATCTGAGGTGCTTTTAAGAGTGTGTGTGCATGTGTGCGCGCGCGCACACACACACACGATGCCTATTAATTGTTTTTGTACTCAGAAGACCCACAGTTTGGGAAGAGTGACAGAGAAAGAGGACTGGGAGCCAAATAGGAGAGGCCACCTTTTCTAGCAAGCAGGAGAGGCATGGCAAACAAGGGAAGCTTGGAGCTTTGAGGTCCTTCCTTGTCCACACCAAGGAATGGTACCATATTAGAATTCTTGGTTGCAAAGTTCCAGAAATTCAATAGAATTAATTAACCTAAAACAGGAAAAATTTATTAATGGTGCAGCAGGTAGTAGTAGAACAGAGCCTAGACTCAGAGGCTCATGAATCTTCCTTTCTCATGCTGGTTCCTTTTTGCGTGTTAGTGCCAATTTATTCTTCGCTCTCTGCTCATGTGGGCAAAAGATGGCCATTCCACAGTTTCCAAGTTTCTCTCTTCTCTGTTCAAAATAGAGCATACACATAGAAGCTAAGAACATGGGCTCCAGAGTCAGACTGCGGTGAGTCTAAATCCTAACTCTGCCATTTAGCCTCTGTGACATTGGACAAGTCATTTAACCTCTCTGATATCAGTTTCATGGATAGTAGTACTTATTTCATTAAGTTAAGAAATTTAACTGAGAAAACATAAAGACCACTATCATATAAATCTTCAAGAAATATTTATTACCTTTATTATTATAATATAATAAATGATTATTATTCATATAATAAATGATTATCATCATCATCATCATTAAAGAAGCCAGCCTTAACTGCCTCTTGGTCACAAATCCAGATTTCTAAGAAAGAAACTGATTGATCTAGGTTGGATCTGGTGCTCATCTCTACTCCATCAGCTATAGCCAAAGGGTATAGTCACAACTGAGAAACACATTCCTGTGATAGAGTGAGGAGAGGATGGGCTATAGAACCCAAGAGAGAAGATGCCAGGAATTAGAGAGAAGGGGTATGGAGAGAAAAGTTAAGGCCCCTGCTCTGCCCATAGAAACCCTGCCCATATTGCAGGATGTTTTGACTTTAGTTTAAGGGACTCTTTCAGGTTGGTCTTTGGACCATGTACTACTCTTTAGTTAATTCAACTGGTGTTGATTAGCTAACCTCTTGGGCTTTGAAATCACTGTTTACATTCCTCTTCTCCTTCTTCTTCTTCTTCTTCTTCTTCTTCTTCTTCTTCTTCTTCTTCTTCTTCTTCTTCTTCTTCCTTTTTCTTTTCTTTTCTTTTCTTTTCTTTCTCTTCTTCTTCTTCTTCTTCTTCTTCTTCTTCTTCTTCTTCTTCTTCTTCTTCTTCTTCTTCTTCTTCTTCTTCTTCCTCTTCTTCTTCCTCTTCTTCTTCTTCCTTTTTTAACACTTCAGCTTGTTTGGGTTATTTTATTCTTTCTGACCTTGAGTTTTTTTTTCCAAAGGAAAAAGGTTTAATATACAGATTGAAGATTCACATCATGATAAAGGATATAAAGTTCAATACCTTCTTGCAATAAAAGTTCAAGTTTTGCATCTTTTCCTACTTATACTGTTATCTTTTTTTCCTGTGCTTTTCTATTGCTTTCACCCCACCTCTTCCTGTCTGTTTACATGGATTCTCTCCTTCTCCCCAGTAGTTTGGAAAGCCTACTCCTACAGAAGCTAAAATGATTAACACTAATTTTAATACACCCTTTAACTTCACCAACATCTAAGAAGCATCTGTAAAGTTCCTTTCCCCTTCTCCCCAAAGTATACTGTTCACGATCCATCCTCCTGGGTAGGATTGTGGCATTTTATTTTTGTTTTCCTTTTTGGCTTTTGCTGTGAGAAGAAGGTAATATATATATATGTACTGTGTGTACAGGTTTATTATACTCATCCTAGATGGCTAAAGTATATCCTCCAGTAATTCTTTCAAAGAGGGTGTGCAAGAAACAAACTTTGTGAACTCTTCAGTATCAAAAAATGTCTTCATTTTACCTTCAAAATCAAATGCCAGTTTGGCTGGGTATAGGATTCTAGGTATAAAGCCTTTTGCCTGCAGAATTTGTTTTATATTGCTCCACTGATTTCTAGCATTCTAGCATCTAGAGTGTCCAATGATAAATCTGCGGTCAATCTGATTCTCATTCCTCTGTATGTTATTTCTCTCTTTCTGGAAGCCTTTAGGATTTTTTCTTTGTCACTAGAATTCCCAAATTTCACCAAGATGTCTGACCTTGAGTTTTAAATTGTATTTTATCTTAATTGCTCTTAGCTCATGGCTTGCTTGCTGCCTTCCAATTTCTTTTATCTCAGGTTTTCCCTTTTTTGTGGGGCAGGGGGCCACAGAGAAGGGGTCAATTATTTAACCTAGTTTCCTATATCATTTGATTTTTATTTAACTATTCTTATTTTTTTATTCTAAGTTTTACTGTTGCTTTTAAATCTTTTTATTGTCTATAATTTTTGTTCTCACAAAGACTAACAGTAATACTTCTTTTTTTACATCCTGCAAAACATGTAGGCTGATGGGCGTTCATTTCCATTTACCATTTCAGTTACCCTCTAGAGGTTCTCAGCCCCTGAGGCTGATCTTTACAAAAATCTCCAGCAAGCCACATAATTCCCCTTTATGGATCCTCTCTGCTGAGGTTTTACCTCAGGCTGTTTCTCACCCTACTTTGTTTATATCCTCCCAGGAGAAAACGCCTCCCATCAGCTGACTGAGTAGGCAGGGAGCCCTCCTCCTCTGGAGAACCAAAAGTTTGAGGCTCTGCCAGGAATTGCTGAAATAGGATGTACCATTCCAATTGAAGGAGGCTTTCTCATCGCTGGGGAGCTGTAGGACTTGACCCCAGGACTCCTCTCTTCTCTGTCCACATTTAGTCCCTGGTTGATTTCCTAGATGCCATCCACATGCTGAGGACTCCCAAAGCTGCAGAACCCGAGCTCTCTCCTGAACTCCGTAAGGCCAACTTCCCACCTGAAATCTCAATTTAAATGTCCAAAAGGCATCTCAACTGTAGCATGTCCAAAACTAAGCTATTGATTCTCCCCGCTGCTGAACCAGCTCCTCTCGAAGTCTTCCCCATCTCAGGTAATAATAACGCCATTCTCCAGTCATCTAGGGCCAAAATCTAGCAGGCAGCTTTTATTACTCCTTTTTTCTTTATAAAGTTTTTATTTATTTGAGAGAGAGAGATCACGAGCAGGGAGGAAGGGTAGAGGGAGAAGCAGACTCCTCACTGAGCAGGGAGCCCAATGCAGGACTCGATTCCAGAACCCTGGGATCATGACCTGAGCCAAAGGGAGATGCTTAACCAACTGAGCCACGCAGAGGCCCACAGTTCTTTTTTTCTCACAGCCTGTATCCAATTAATCAGCAAATCTTATTGTTTCTATTTTAAATTTCCATCATCTTTCCTTGGAGGTGTTGCAGTAGCCTTTTCACTGGTCTCTTTCCTTCCATCTCTAGCTCCTAAATTCTACTCCTTATATAACAACTAGAGGGATCCTTTAGAAATATTTGTCAGACCATATGATTCTCCTGAGAACTCCAAAAGGTCCCTCTCTTACTAAAACTAAAGCCTTTGTCTTGACTATGAGCTACAAGGTTACATATGATCTGCTCTACCACCTAACTCTATCCCCAAGCTACTCACCTAACCTATTTCTTATCATTTCCCCATGGTTTATTCTATTCTAGCTCCACTGACTTCCTTGCTGTTCCTTCAACAATAGTCATGCTCCCACCACGAGGTTTTTGTATTTGTTCTTACATCCTCCTGGAACTCTTCAACAGCAGATACTCACCTGGTTTAATCCCTCACTTCCTTCAGGTTTATATTGAAATGTCACTTTATCATTCTGTATAAAAGAGTACCCACGTCCCCACTTTATTTTTCTTCATAGTACTGATTGCTTCAATTTGTTATTATCTGTTTCCCTTTATTTAAATGTAATCTTCACTAAAAGAAAAGATATTCTTTTCAATTTGCTCACTGGTGTATTTCTAATACCTAGAATAATGCCTGGTATTGGAAGATTCCCAATAACTGAAAAATTAATGAATGATTAAAATAAATGATTTGACATATTGTATTATAATTCAAGTAGCATTTTCAAACTGTAGGTGGGTGGGTGGGTTGGGAGTAATGTTGGGAATGAGAGAAAACAAAAGTAAAAAAGTAAAAAGGAAGGCATCAACCACTGACTGAACTGAACCATTGACTAAACTCCACCTGTATGTCAGGCACCATATTAGGTGTCACTTCTGGGTTATTTCTTTTAATTCTAAATTTTATAAGATAAATGACAATGTTTTTTTCAACTCTAGTAGTTTCTCTGAAACTAATTTCCCATTAACTACTATCTTTTCACTCAAGCTATAGTACTATTTCCAAGAGACATAGCCTTTAGAGAATAAGCCTCAATCAAATAATCTTGATGTTGAATGTTTTTCCCTTTGTCTATAGGAAAACAATTATGACAGGTAAAGGTGAACTGACCATATTTATCATGGTGAATTCAAAATAAAATGTGAGCATACAAGGTATTATGGGTTATGAATGAAAGGAGGATAACCTCAATACGTTGACTCAAAACAGACTTTAATAAGAAGGTAGAATTTGATCTGGACCTCAAAGAATTGACAAGCTGTGTAAACTCAGAAGCCTGATATAAGGCAAGGCTATCGTATAAAAAAAAGAATTGTGAAGTGCATGGTGTACACAAAACCTTTCAGTGAATGTGGTAGGCAGTTTCCTAGATGGCCCCAGTGGTCCTCACCCCCTGGTATTTATGACATTGTGTCATCCTCTCCACTTGAATGTGATAGGACCAATGACTTACTTCTGCCCAATAGAACATGGCAAAGGTGAGTGATATGTCACTTCCATGATTAGGTTACATGAGACTGTGACTTCTGTCTTGGTTGCAGATTCTATTGCCTTCTCAGCTTGTATGCCTTGATGAAACAAGCTTTCATGTTAGAGAAGCCCATGTGGCAAGTCTTTAGCCAACAAATAGCAAAGAGCTGAGGCTCTCAGTTCAATGGCATCCCCTGGTCAAGCCTTCAGATAAGGTCTCAGACCTCACTGACACCTTAGTTTTGATCTTGTGAGGCACTCTCACTCAGAGGACCCAATGAAGCCGTGCCAAGATTTCTGACTCACAGAAACTGTGAGACAATAACTGAGTGTTTCTTAAGCTGCTAAATTTTGTGGTAATTTGCTATATAGCAACAAATAGTTAATTCAGTAAGGGACAAATGAAAATTTGCATTTTCTTCCAAATATTTTTCGTAACAAACCTTCTAATTGTTAATTCAAGTATTTATTTAATACATATTTATGATCAGTCTCCTTTATGCAATTACTATTGTTATAATTGCCATAAAACCTGGAAAGATCAATCATAGAAAGACTCTATCCTCAAGAAGTCTAGTGCAGGTAGGTATGGTGTATTCACAAATAACTGTAAGACAAGTAGATAATGCTAAGCCACTAAGAGTAGCTGGACATGATCCACATGGAACTCCTGATTGGGGTGGGTATTTGAACTGGATCATAAGTAGGTTGGGTATGCAGAGATAGGCAATGGACTGCATATAAACACATACATGGAGGTGAGAATTGTGGAGTATGTACAACAGACAATACACAATTTCTCTTGTTTACAGAATGGGACACATTCAGGATGCAAGGCATATGCAGGCAAACAGAAATGGAGAAGTAGGCTTGGACCATCTTGTAAAGTTCTTTGAACATTGGGTAAAGGGTTAAGGGTTGGTACATTTTAGGGTGCTTGGGTGGTTCAGTCGGTTGAGTGGCTGATCTTGATTTTGGCTCAGGTCATGATCTTGGGGTCTGGGATTGAGCCCTGCGTGGGGCTCCACACTCAGCAGGGAGTCTTCTTGAGGATTCTCTCTCTCCCTCTGTCCCTCTCCCCACTCACTCTCTTTCTCTCCAATAAATTAATAAATCTTAAAAAAAGTTGGTACATTTTTAGGACTTATTCAAACATTTCCAAAAACAATACAGTCCCAGTTTCCCTTATGAAACTTTCCTCATTCCATAGCTAATGCTTTTAAATATCAGGCCAAGGGCAAAGACTTCCTGTACTTTTATTATGTCATAGTTCATTCAAAATTACTTGTCCATTGAGTCTCTCTGAAATGAATGGCTCACTGCATTTTATAACACAATTTGAAGACCTATCATTGAAATTGAGAGATTAATAGCATCTATAAAGAATGTATTTTTACTGAGTGTGAATTATTTTGGTCAATGTCTTTATTTGTTTCCAGTACAAAAAAAACCTCTTTTATTTTCCCCTCAAATGACATTTACTTTAAGTATTCCTATTTATTCATCAGGGTTTGGAGGTAGGCCACATGGCTACAAAATATGTATTTATGTCTAATTTGTACACAGCTCCTCATGTAATTTAGTCAAAGGTAGCTGAGATGACACTTGAACTGACAATTTTCTCTTGCACATTTATCAGCATCCAATCACTTCGAAAATCTCCAGAACATCTTGAAATTAATCTTCACTAGAGGCTCTCTCTACATCATCTCTGCTAGTTATAAAACTCTTTGTGGAGGTTCTCAATGTGCTTCAAAATCTTTCTTCTGCCCCAGCAGGATATGGCTCATTTTATAATCTTTCATACATTATTTTAGAAGATAGCACAAACTTACCACCTTGTTCCTCTAGTAGTAAAAGTTATTTACAGACCACTGTCATTATACGCCAATATCTATTTAAATTCCCCCAAAACACATAACCAAGTATTCCCTAGACTTTCAAAGTGTCAAAATATTTTGACCTTGTCTCTCTCAGTTTTGCACTGTGTACATATCTAATAACACAGCACAAATGATCCTAGGACAGTAACTGTCCGGTGATCATATTACCATCTCCATACTTTATCAGCTAAAAAACGTTTATAATTCAGTGTCACAACTTTTTTGGAGTGGTGATGTTTTTAGGCAGCCTGGAGCATTAATAGGGTCCTAACCAGAGTTTGTCATTGATATCTAGAAGGCTGCAGCCTTTTCCTTCTCAAGAGGCAGTCTCATTAGTGAGAGCTGCCTGTTGTGCAAGGCAGCAGGAGGAGAAGCCCTGATGTCCTCTCAGCGTTTGAAATTACGGGGCCCTTTCTCCATCAGAACAGTTCCACAGAAGCAAGAGAGGCACAGTGCCTCTAGGAAAGAAAGTCTCTTCAGACACAGTATTTATAATTTATTCATAAATTCTCCAACTAATGTTCAAAAGAATTTAGTGGTTTACTACTCTAAATCTTGCTTATAATAAAACAAATTTACTCAAAATTAGTTTGAATTTGCAACAGAATTCACTTTGGAGTATGTTTAAATAGTAATTTCTTTGACTCACTCAAAACTACTTTACAATATAATTGACACTGGAACTCTTTTTGGAACTATATACTTAATAACATGATACAATGTCTGAATGGTTCAGAGATCAGGTTTATATCAATTTTCTCCTGGAGACCAGGTTCAGGAAAGGAACAGAGAAGAGAGAAGTTTTTGAATTAGAAATGTAATAGAGCTCACAGAGCTATACGAACTTTTAAAGAATCATTAATGTTCTTTAATTTTTCCAATTTATCAAGCAGCTGATTTCATGAAAAGCTTGCTTTTTATGATTTTTTCCTTCTTCAAATACATATTTCTATTCTTTGATTTCCAAATGCACTGCTTAAAATCAAAATATTTACTTTTGGACTCTGTGTGAACTTGACTGCTGCAATTCTCTCTTAATCTCAGTCTGTCAAGGTCAAAAGAATATTTGCTTTTCATTTTTGTTATGATAGCATAGATCTCAAATCTATTGAATGCTTCCCTTATGGTTTCTCTGTATATTAAATAGAAACTGCACTCATTTAAATAGCTCCTACAAATCCCTTATATTTTATTTACTCCTCTACCGATAACATTTACCCACAATCTTACTTTCTATCCTTTTTACTTTAAGTTTCTATACATTATTCCCCCAACCGATTGCATAATAAATTAGTACATTCATATTCATTCATTCTAAGCATTTTAATTTGTTATCAATGACCAGAGTCTAAATAATTCAGCAAATCTAAAAAAAAAAAAAAATTCAGCAAATCTAAATTCACTACTAAATTTAAAGTAAAGTGGAATGAGATGGTCATCAGGAGATAACATTTTTTCGAGAGAGGGAGAGATAGAGAAAGAGAGAGTGGTGGTGACGGGGGTGGGTGGGAAGGGAGCAGCAGAGGAAGAGGGAAAGAGAATCTTAAGCAGACTCCATGCCCACCGTGGAGCCCCATTCAGGGCTCAATCTCAGGACCCTGAGATCATGACCTGAGCCAAAATCAAGAGTCTGGTACTTAACCAACTGAGCCACCCAGGTGCCCCAGGAGACAACATTTCTATTCAAAACTATAAATTCCATTAAGGCAATGACCTTGTGGTGTTGTTAACCTTTTTATTCTGGGTGATGGATGAGTTTTCTAGCATACAGATAATGTTCAAAAAGTATTTTTAGAATGAATGAACTATAGGAGGTGAGTACTATCACTTTCCTCATTTTATTGATGAGGTAATATCATTATTAAGTGGTAAAGCCAAGATCCAGACCCACGTGGAGAAGTGTGAAGTTCACATTCTTAATTACTATGCAATTGTGCTTCTCTTAGCAAAAAAGATAGGCAACCATGAGTTCCCCTGTTAGAGTTAGGCTCTTTGAAATATATGAGAAATTAACTAAGCTAACCCTGAAGAACAAGAATTTTACACTTTTACATGAAGAGTTTTTTTTAAAGTAATATAGTATTCTCACACAATCTCACTCAAGCATGGAAAGCATTGTCAGAATATTAAATATTTAGATCTTGGAACATTATTAACATATAATTTCTGCTATAGAATTTACTTTTACCCAAATGTCAAAGCCTTATAATTGCAGGCTTGCAAAAGCAATAAATAAATGGAAGGCTATGCTCCTAAGAGTATAAAAGATTGAGATCAATATTGTGCTATTAATTCTTGGTTTGCATGTCAGAAGAGACATGTGAGGCAAATACCATGGAAACACAATGGAGATCAGCATTCTCAGCAAACAGTTGGACTTATGTCTGAGAGGCCAGTAAGTAGGTCCTAAATTTTCTCTCCAGAAAATCTGTGCAGCTAATTTTTCATTTTAAAAACTCAAATTCATCTTTGAACCCTAGGCTGGGCTGCAGATTGCACAATGATCCATTATGCGCTGGTAGTTAAGAGTAGTACCACTTAGTTGTTTCTGAATGCCCATGGCTACCAACCCTTGATATTACTCTGTACAAATGATATGTTTGGTCAGGAAAGCCCCAGAAGGTGATGACATACAAAGTTGGCCAGAATCACTATGGAGAAGACACATAACAACCAGTTATTGTTCTAGTAGGCTGCATCTGGTTTCATGCGGATTTAGTTCAAGATTTGAAAGTCTTTTGAATGATGAAATCTAGGGCTGTGGCACAGGATCTCTGGGGCATAAGTGCCCCCGCTGCAGTTCAGCCCTAGGGATGGGGGGGGGGGGTGCTGGGGGTACCTCACCGAATCCTGGCAATAATCTCCATAATTATTTATAACTGTGCACTTTTGGAGCTTCGTTAAACTGCCCCCCACCCAAATCTATGAGTAAGCATTCAAGCTCATTTTCTCAAGAGCTAATGACATAATATTCAAAGCATTTTCAACTCTATGACGAGTATCAATTACAGAAAATCCTCATGAATTTAACAAAACAATTTGAAATTAGGTTTTGTATCTTATTTTTCTTTATGAAAAAATGCTGGCATTTTAAACAAAAAGAGTGGAAAGTTATAAGGCAAATATTTTCCTATTCCAAATACATAGAATAATTTACATAAAAGTAATACAATTGTATTGTAAGTACTACAATCAACTGTATTGATTTCATTAGTTACTTTTTTTTTTTTTAAAGATTTATTTATTCATGAGAGACACATACACACAGAGGCAGAGACATAGGCAGAGGGCGAAGCGGGCTCCCTGCAAGGAGCCCAATGCGGGACTCCATCCCGGGACCCCAGGATCACACCCTGAGCCAAAGGCAGACACTCAACCACGGAGCCACCTGGGCGTCCCCTATATTTATTTTATCTAAATCAGCAGAGATTTACTGTCATTGTTTATTCAGTCTGTATATATTAAAATATATCTGACTTAACATTATTATCATTACTATCAGTCTGTTGATAAAATAGTATTTGTATATTACAAATATATAACATTTATTATATTCTATATTATGTCACTTTTTATGTTCTCTCTTTTTATGTGTAAACAGAATGATCATTAATTTGGAGGATCATCTAACTCCCAGGTATCTTTGGAAAATGAAAACACGGTTAATCAGGAATAGTAGAGCATGGCATTCCTCTCATAGACAGGGAGAGAGTAAAGTTTAATAGAACTGCTAAATTCAGAAGCTTTCTTATGGCCAAGGAATACAAGAGGTCATTTTTCTTTGTCACGGGATCAACTTTTTTTTTTTTTTTTTTTTTTTTTTACTACCCCGTGTGATCAGTGAAACAGAGATAAATGTCCACACTAGTCCTGAAAATTAAAAGCCAGAGTTCAGGGGCAGCTTCCTTAAAAGATAGATTGCCACAGAAAAAAAGTTATAAACAAGAAGAGCTTTCAGTTCACCAAGAAACCCTGTAGCCTTGTATTTCTTACAATGCAGTGTGTACGACTCTCTTGAAATACACTCTTGCTCTTGCTCGTTGTCTAAATACACTGAAGTGCTAGTCAACAGCTATGTCCTGAGCACAAAGTGATGACGTCTGAATTCCTGAAAACTGACTGCTTTCCACTTGGTCCACCTAAATACAATCTTACAACCTCCATGAGAACAACTGTAATAGAATGTTAAATTGACTTTCCTATTGTCATAGAATTTTATCAATAAGGGGCCCAAATGCGAAGTATAATTAGACCAATACTAGTTGAATGGAATCATTAATTCAGGACTAAGACATTATTAATTTGATGTGTGAACCCCTGACACATACAAGGGTGAAATTTAACTTAACACCTCTACTTTAGGAATATGAGTGGTAATGATTTCCTTAGACAGACTTGTCCGTGGTTATGCATTTGCCCCATTACATGCAACAGTATACAGGAAGGAAAAGCATCTACTTCCCTACCAACCAAACCAAATAAAGTGGGCTTTGGGCATACCCCTAGAAAGCTATACCTATGTCTCCTGAAACTTAGGTGACACAGGCTGTTGTAATCGTCTCACATCTGAAAAATTTAAGGTATGAAAAATTTTAAACATGAATCTTGATTTCTCAGAAAGTAGAGTGAGCAGAGGGCCATAGTGGAAGTTAATTGTTCTCTTACCAATGGTGGAACAAAAATGTGTGTATTCTGAGAACCAGATATGGATTCTGTCAAAGGGAGCTGAGCTTTAATCATCGTTATAGGGACCTTGAACGGAAGGATACAGTGACACCCACAGAGAGAATCTGAGGAGTCAGAGGCTGAGGAGGAAACTAAATGACAGAGTGTAGGAGGCATCACTTGTGTCAGGGACTGGCAGATGGACAAGCCACAGCTGTGGGACACTCTTAACCACTCAGGAAATCCCACCATGAGCCAGTATTGGCATGTCTTCCATGGCAGAGACTGGAGAGCCAAGGGAGCTAGGGAAGACCTTTTCAGTATATTTCTCACATCAATCCTTCCCCTCCCCAATCACAGAGAATCCAGAGGAAGGCTAGTAAATGAGGAAGGGGTGTAAGAACTGGGAGGAAGGGGAACAGGGACCACTCAAGGCCACCTGTTTCCATTTTATTTATTTATTTATTATTTATTTATTTATTATTTATTTATGTATTTATTATTTTATTTATTTATTTATTTATTTATTTATTTATTTATTTATTTATTTTTTCACTTGTTTCCATTTTAGACAGAACTGAGAAGAGATGCATGAGATGAGAGATTAAGGCTTAAGTATGAAGTATACTAGACTGTTTAATTACCTATAAATGATACATGACATTGAAAAGCTATGGAATCTTCTGGATTTCACCCAAGGGAAGGGAAGAACAACACAGCAGAATGGGTTTACAGGGATAGCTAGCGGTGGGAAAGAATCAAGTTGCTTGCTTCCTCTAAGTCCAATTCATTTAATAAAGTGTTACATTGTGTTTATGCACACATTTTGCGACTAGTACTTTGGGGCTAAAAGTTACATTTCTATGAATAATAATAGTAATGATGACTTGTTGACAGATTCTAAATGCCAGACATTGTGCTTAGTATTTTTACAAACATTTCCTCATTTGAGCTTAACCATCGCATTAAGAAATCCATTAAATGAAATTTGCAATTCAGGCATGAGGGCCTACGTTAAATAACGTGCCCAAGATCACACAGATAGGAAATGATGAAGGCAGGACCTGAATTCAGACACCTTATCTCCAAAACTTAGATTCTCAATCACTAGTTTCTTCTGTAAAACACTGAGCTAGATACTATGTAAAATAATGAAATAACTAATGTTTTAAAAATGTCTATGTCCATATCCATTTTATCATACTCTTCTCCATTTTGATATTAAAAAATTCTCACATATTAGATGCTTTTATCTAGATGGCACAAATGAAGTCCAAGGGCAATATTGTTCCATAGAATTTTCTGCAATGAAGGAAATGCCCTATATTTGTACTGTTCATTACTATAGTCCTAGCCACATGTGACTGTTGGACATTTAAAAGTGATCAGTGAAATGGAGAAATTGAATTTTTTTTTAAAGATTTAATTTATTTAACTGTGAGAGAGAGATTGAGAGTGAGAAAGCAGGAGCAGGGGGAGGGGCAAAAGGAAAGGGAGAAGCAGACTCCCTGCTGAACAGGGGCTCAATCCCAGGACCAGGACCCTGGAATCATGACCTGAGCTGAGGGCAGATGCTTAACTGACTGAGCCACCTGGGCACCCCAAGAAACTGAATCTTTAATTCAATTTTAATTTAACTTCAAATTTAAATGGCTATATAAGTCTAGTGGCTACAATATTGGAATGGTCAAAGATAATACTGCAGGCATATCTTGACAAATCTGTCAGTTGACCGAACCAGGTGCATTTTATAACATGGGCACATAATGGAGACTCTAGGTTACCTAAAGGAAAGAGCTCTAGATCAAGGAGGAGGTAGGTGACACATGTGAGCCAAAAATCTCCCAACAAAATCTACCTAACATCTGGGATGACACTGAAGTTTCAAAGATTCTTGTGGACTAAGGATTTCTAATAAATTTTGGGATGCTCTCACAGAATCCAATAAAAATCCAATGATTTTTATTTTCAGCACAAAAAATAACAGAAACAACTCTCATTTTCCAGTAGTCAGACTCCGAGTAAGCTAAAAATATACTGTCTGGAAATCAAGGCATTTCCGTCATTATAATTGTTCCGGGCAACATTTTAAGAAAGACATTGTGAAAATGATTCAGAAAACAATGGTCAGGATGGAGAAGGGTCCAGAAGGGTCTCTCATATGAAAGAACATGGAATTATTAGCCAATAAAAGAGAAGGCACAGAGTTGGTATAGGTACTGCTTTCAACCAATTGGATGCTTGTCATGTAGAAGAAGGAGTCATGTTATTTTGCAGTGTTCCAAAGGGCAGAACTAAGATCAAAAGGAAAAATTTAAAAGATTAAGTGGCCCCAATGGAAACAAGAGCAGGAAATTGAGCTGTTCTGTCTGAGAATTCGCTATTTAAAAAGTGATGGACTCCAGTTGCTAATTATGTTTAAGTAGATTCTAGAAAATCTAAAATTCCAAAACTTAAAATTAGAGTTACCATAGAGCCCTTACACCTCAATGGTACTTAATGAGAAGCTATCATGGGAGCCTTGAGAACACAAACCTTGGGGTTAGTCATTTCTTTCTGTTCAAAAAGAAAATAAGGATGTTCAGTGAATATTTATATATTAGTTACCATAAAATTTAAGTTATATCCATATCTATTCTATATCTTATTAAAATTTCAGTTTCTGTTTAAGTACATTTCCAGAAAGGGCAAAGAACTGCTGCTTTAGACTATTGATGGGACACCTGGGTGGCTCAGCGGTTGAGCGTCTACCTTAGGCTCAGGTCATGATCCTAGAGTTCTGGGATCGAGTCCTGCGTCGGGCTCCCTGCATGAAGCCTGCTTCTCCCTCTGCCTGTGTCTCTGCCTCCCTCTCTTTGTCTCTTACGAATAAATAAATAAAATCTTAAAAGATTAGGACCATTGATGTGTAACTTTAGGACTATATTTCTATTATAAGACATTTGTTGGAATTTGTAAAAAATTCAATGTGTTCTAGTAAAGTTCTAAATTATGTTTCTATAAGAGGCAAAGTTTGCTCACCAATCTTGTGGAAATTAACTAAGACATCACTGACATATTTTTAGTTAACTCAACCTATAGAAAGTGCTAAGCAAATTCTCTTAGAATTAAAAACATATCAAGGGTCACCTGGGTGGCTCAGTCGGTTAGGCAACCAACTCTTCATTTTGGCTCAGGTTGTAATCTCAGGGTGGTGGGATCAAGCCCCTTGTGGATTCTGTGCTCAGCTCAGAGTCTGCTTGAGAGTCTCTCTCTCTCCCTCTGCCCCTCCTCCCACTCATGTTTTCTCTCTCTCTTAATAAATAAATAAATAAATAGATAGATAAATAAATAATAAAATCTTAAAAAAGGAAACATACCAAAAAGCATTCTTTTAAAAATATTATTTTGCTAGCAAGATACATAAACTCTAACAGGTTAATTTTAAGTTACAGTGAATCTCATTTTTTCCCCCCAAACCTTATTTTTTCACATATTTGCTAGGAATTCTCTCTTCTCCCTTTTCTATTTATCCAATTCCCACCTGTTCTTCAAGGCCATGTACAAGCCTCTTCTTTACCATGAAGACTTCCCTTGCCTCTGCCCAAAGTGGAGTCTGGTTTTAATTTTTACTATGGCCATCTCTAGATTGCTCTATGCTACATAGCTCTTATTATATGGTTCCTATAACACTTTTTATCCTTGTGATTATTTTCTGTTTGACTATGTTGGCTGGCTCATATCCCAGCGTGGTGTCTTGTATAAAGAGCCACATGGTAAATGATGATTAATTGTTTGAAAAGAATTGGAACATGCATAGTGGGAGAACTAGCCAAACGAGCAAGAATTTCTATCTCAGTTATCTTTGCTGTGTAACAAATTACCCCAAATTATCCCATGATCCCAAAACTTAATGGCTTAAAACGACCATTTTATTATGCTCAAAGATCCTACTGGTCAGGAATTTGCAAAGAGCACAGTGAGGCTGGCATCTCTCTGTTCCATGGTGTCTGAGGTCTCAACTGGGAAGGCGAAGGCTGGGAGTAACTCAATGGCTCAGGTTTAGAATCATCTGACTTGCTCAACTGTATGCCTAGTGTTTGGGTGGGAATGACTCCGAGCTTAAGGCTGCCCACCAGAGTACCTATCTGTGACTTTTGCATGTGGCTTGGCTTCTTCACAGCGTGGCAGCCTCGAGGAAGCCAGACGCAGCTCCCAGCATGAGCATGCCAGCCAACCAGCTGAAAGTTGTATTGCCGTTTCTAATCTGGCCTCGGAGGTACACAGTGTCACAGGTACCACACTGTATTGGTTAAAATGGTTACAAGTCCACTCATGCTCAAGGGGAAAAAACAGACCCCACCTTTTACTGTGAGAAATGGCAAAAACACACTACCAAAGAGCAAGTGGGAGGGGAAACACTGTCGCAGCCATTTTGGAAAGTATAACTTTCAATCTTTAACGTCTTTGGAAGATGCAATTTCGGTGCCAGTTCCAGACTATCAAAGACTATAGTATTTGGATCACTCAATCTGTGACCAAATGCTCTGGAAGCACAGAGTCCAGGCCAAGGTACAACAACAGCAACGGTACACGCCATTTATTGACACATATTATTGAATACTTACTGAGTGCCTGACAAGCTTTATCTAATTCCATCCTCAAAACAGCTTTAGGAGAAAGAGCTTACTCTTACCCCATTTTACAAACAAGAAAACTGGGGCACAAGTCGCTTGCCCAGAGCCTGATATCAGCCTTGTTTGTCTGACTCTGGAGTCCAGGTTCTTAGCCCTGAAGCTATATTGCCTCCTTACAGGAAATGACTCCCCTTAAGGCTTCAGAGCCTTTCATCCCTACAGCTCTTTGTAAATATTTAAGTCTATCTAAGGAGTGTCACTTTCATCACTTACTTGTCCTGCAGCAGATTCCATTGTTCCTGGTTGCGTGTGGCTTGCACAAACCTTTCTGGAAACTTTATAAAATTATTTCTCAGTCTGTCTTTCTAACCACAACCTGGTTACAATTGCTTGTGGCATCTGTTTTCATCAGCTCACAGCCTCATTTCTTCCCTTGTTCTTGCCTATGATTGTAGTGTCAAGGCAGCCAGCAAGAACACATCCACAGAGTTTTATCCTGGAATAGTGACGTTAGTTTCTATGCTTGAATCATACATTAGGGCTCATACCCTGCTCTGAAGTGAATATCTTATTGCATGAATTTGAAAAAGGTTACCTTGAGTGCCTGGGTGATGGTTTCTTTGATTTATGGGGCAGATGAAGGTTCCTGCTGCCGCCAGTTTTTTTCCCATCTAGTTAAACACAGATTGGTAAAATCTGAGATACCTCAAAGGACTAATTAAAGAAAAACTGCCAAGCGGGTAGAAAATAGGATTTTCACATAGATTTCTTTATAGCTATGCTTATCAATTTGTAGGAAACCAAGAACAAAGATTCCAATAGCGACTGTGCACCTGTACAAAAGAGCCCATTTGATAAACTAATAATGGAAGGCACAGTTGTGGATGAGCTCCTCCACATTTCTTTCCTTAGAGGGTCAAATGCAGAAATGAAACCTGCTAAGGTACTTGAATGATTTTTTTTCCCTCTGAAAAGGAATCATGTTACAGCCCTACTTTCTAAATTCCTTTTTGTCTTGTCAGGCATCTGTCCCTTTATCACACAAGAATAGAAAGCCACAAACTGCCTAAAGGCAGGTGGTCTAGCTTTGAAAGATGCTAATATTCACCATTCAATGAATCTCCCAGACTGTTTAATTGGAATTGGCCTTTTTTGTTTAGCATTAGCAGGGGAACCAAGAGCTGGCTTTCCTTCAGGCTGAGCACTGGGGAATAGGTGCTCTGAATATCAACTTAAAAGCCAGGAAATAAGAAAAAAATATTTCAGGTAACAGAACATCTACTGAGCTCTACAGAATATGATTATTAAAACCATCTTGGACAGCTGTGGAGGAAAACACAAAGAGCTTTTAGCAAGTACTTGTTCCCGAGTAAAATTTTAATCATTCTATTCTAGGATATATCAAAGTAAAAGATGCACATCTGAAATGATCAGAAAATAACTGGATGGGAAAAAAAAGGAAAAACAACTCTGCTTGCAGCAGCCACTGAACTACAGCAACCTGTGAAATGGAAGGACAGATTCAACAGCAATGAGATTCTTTAAGAAATTAAGTGAGATTGTGTATAGGATACTCATTTCAAGCTTCTTAGACTGACAATGTAAGAGTTAAAAGGAATCTGAAAATAACAGGCTGCCTAATGTTCTTATTTTGTGCTTTATTTTATTTGATAAGAGTGCATTGGGTGGATGTCTGGGTGGCTCAGTGGGTTAAGCGTCTGCCTTCGGCTCAGGTCATGATCCCAGGACCCCTGGAGCCCCACATCGGGCTCCCTGCTCAGCGGGGAGTCTGCTTCTCTCTCTCCCTCTGCCCCTCCTCTCCGTTCATGCTCTCACTCCTGTGCACTCTCTCTCAAATAAAAAAATAAAAATAAAAATATAAATAAATAAATAAATAAATAAATAAATAAAATCTTTTAAAAAAGTGCATTGGGGCAAAAGTGGATAATTAATAGTATAAATAGGACTAGCTACAGGTCTCCTAATTCCTGGGCTCTTATCCTTCCATTCATACTTTTTACCATCTATATGCTGTAGGGTAGCTTACCGTGTTATCATTTTTTTTTTTTTTAAACATTTTTTTAATTTATTTATGATAGTCATACAGAGAGAGAGAGAGAGGCAGAGACACAACAGGCAGAGGGAGAAGCAGGCTCCATGCACCGGGAGCCCGATGTGGGATTCGATCTGGGTCTCCAGGATCGCGCCCTGGGCCAAAGGCAGGCGCCAAACCGCTGCGCCACCCAGGGATCCCTTACCGTGTTATCATATGTGTCATTTCAATACATTGTTACACAATGTAAGATGTTAGAAAAGGCATCAGTCATTTCAAAAATGATGCATTTACTTAAATGTAATTAGATATAGAAAGTTTAATGTCCTAACATTAGCTACATAGGTAATGATACCAATAAGACCAAACCTTAGCCTCCAGCTTCCCAGTTTTATATTCTTCCCCCGGGTTCAGATGTCCCACGTAAACAGAAATACTGGTAATTCACAACATTCATGCGCTACCTACACTGGAGACCATGTGTAGTCTGATGACACGCGGAGTGGCTCTGCTCACTGAATGTTACCAAATATGAATGCTTTTACATTAATTCTATCCAGTGATACCTTGCACCAATTTTTTTTTCATAGCAAATCTTTTTGAAAAGAAGCTCATGAGAGAAAAAAAAAAAAAACAAAACCGAGGCAACGAGCACCCAGATGCAAGCCTTCACAGGAAAAAACCAACCAATCCAAAAACCACTTACCCAACCTTTTTTTTTTTTTTCCAACTTTTTTTTTAGCCATGACTGATTTAAGAAAAGTATAGTGACCAAAGCTGAAGTCTAAGATAGGGCAGGATGGGGAATAGAGGGAAAGGGCTTCTGATGGAGAAATAGGTGTAAAGGTAGGTGGTGGTTGGGGGTGGGGGTAGGATGACAAAATGGTTCCCGTTAAAAGACCTGAAAGAAGATGGTTGGAGAAGGTGTGACTGGATTGGGAGGCTGGAGCCACATCCCCTGAGGGCTGCCAGCCCTGTCAAGACCTCAGACTCCATCTTAGGGGCAGCCAGAGTGCAATGAAAGAACTCAATTGGGGAAGATGCACAGAAATGCGAATTTCAGAAAAATCCCTCCACTAGTGGACCAGTTAGGAGGTTGTTACTGTAATTCAGGTGAGAGATAAGAAGGTCCTAACAAGAACTGCACAAACAATTGAACTCACAGGACATAGTTTTATGGCCTCAATTCCATACTTTGATTTTACATTATTTACCTCCTGTTTTTTTTTTTCCCTATTGAAAATGTTAAGATACAACCAATCAAATGGAGAGCTATTCCAGAACTACATGCTTCTTTGAATCCCGTGAGCCCTCTGGTTCCTGCAGATGTCATGCTGGGGGTTGGTCTGGCTGAGACATCACTTTCATTCCATAACACCAGCCCCCTCCTGTCCCAGTCCTTACCCCAGCCTAGGCCACTGCTTTGAAATATTTTCCCTAAACCCCACAATAGTTTTCTTTTTCAGCTCTAAGTTCTCTGCGTATTTTCTTGACACAGGCTCCTTTCTGGTAGGATTCTTATTATTTTGACCTCTGCTTTCTGAAGAGGAAGTTTGACAGATATATATATTCTCCTCATTTACAAAAGAGCAACTGATCCTGAGTTTATTGGTGCAAGATATTTAAAATTGCCCTTTGCAATATGTCCACAAGTTTATCCTCTTCTCTCAGGCTCCCACATTCCCTGTGTCCCCTGGAGAGTCTCAGCCTCTGTATCCCTACAGGAACAGCCTCGAGCAGCAGTTGCTCTCCGAGCTCCCAGTGGCCAGGATACCGCAGGAGGTTGAGAGTCCAGGGGAATGAAGAGCCTGAGCTCTCAGATTCTGTGCTCTCTGCTAGAGTGCTAGTTCCTAAAAATGCATTAGACCACACATCGCACACGCACATGCACACACACACACACACACAAGGCATCATACTTTGAAGATTATGAAAGTAAATTTTGTCTGACTTTAACCAAATTCATACTCTACCACCAAAGAACGTGAAAACAGCCCCTTTTTTTTTTTTTTTATTGTTGGATGACCAGAATGGTTTTTGGTAATATAACAATAGAAAACAACTGAAACGTTTGGGGTGATTAACTTAGGTCCTGGGATTATTAAAGGTTACATGGGTAAATCTAGATCCCAATTCAGTTTGATTTTTTGGTGAAGAGAAACTGAAAAGGAACTGAACTGAGTATGAACACGTCCCGCCTGTACTAAACCTCCAGCGTTCCCAACGTGGTGATATTAATGACTACATTATTCTGACACTGGGAAAGGACTGTACCGAATAGAGCCACAGGGTCTTAATTCACTGCAGTGGTTGAGACTGAAGTCTCCCTGGGAAAAAAATAATTGATATTCACACAGTCAATCATCCCACAAAGAGATAAATCCTAAGACAAGGAAGGAGGGCTTGAGAGATCTATGTCAGTCGGTCCCTGAGGACAAAGAAAACCTTCCTGTTTTTTAGATTAGGGACTCATCTTGATGAACACTAAATAAAGCCTGAATACTGTAACAGCCACTCTAGCGACTGGGAGGGGATGAGCTACCTCCAGCTACCAGGAGAGAAGCAAAAACTTTTCCCATAAGACAGTCCAAGAAGGATCTGGAACTGAGGCAGTGATTTAAAATGTTTTATATAGGTTTCACTTCCCTTCTTTTATCCTCAAACCTTAAAATGCTCAAAATCCTAAAAATCTTAAAATGATAAAATGTAAGGGAAAGAATGGTGCCCGCAGTGGAGGGCCCTGGTCCAGTAGAGTGGTCTACCTTTTTCCAAAGCCAACATGGCATTGGCAGCAGCAATCGTAGTTGAAGAAAACCGTGCCCCCAGCGTGATGCTCTCGCAGAAGCGGGGTAGCAACAGGGACCAGCTGTAGCTAGATTCCTAACAACTGGCATCTCAGCCTGGCTTGTGGTTGCCTGTGCCATGGGGGCCTGCAGGTACCTGTCACCCGGCCAGCAAGCAGTGAGAACAAACTCACGTCTTGCTGAGAATGTCCAGTGAGCACGTACCATGGCTCCTCAGATCTCGCCCAGCACATCATCATCAGGACACCGTCCACAGGGCTGATGGTTATGCAGTTTTCCGTTGTTTTTGCTCTTAGTTATTGCTTAATTTTTATCTGTGGTGCATCACTGGTTACAGATGGGAAGCTAAAGAACACCGACGTTGAGATACAAACTCACCAGGAAAGTAAAAAAGATAATTCTATACATTTCCTTTTTTTTTTTTTTTAATTTTTATTTATTTATGATAGTCACAGAGAGAGAGAGAGAGAGAGGCAGAGACACAGGCAGAGGGAGAAGCAGGCTCCATGCACCGGGAGCCCGATGTGGGATTTGATCCCGGGTCTCCAGGACCGCGCCCTGGGCCAAAGGCAGGCGCCAAACCGCGGCGCCACCCAGGGATCCCTCTATACATTTCCTTAAGATTTTCTTTACCACTGGTTGCTTTTCACTGACCAGAATATTTATATAACACATTCAAGGTGTCTCTAGTTGTACAAAAACCAATGTTAAAAGAGAATACCTTTCACCACGATTATGGGATCTTTTGTTTAATGGGGTTAAAGATTATCCATAACAAAACACTGTATTTGAGAACAAAGATTGGTAACCAACAACATCAATCCTTTCTCTCAATTCATCTTTTAAGAATAAAAACACGATTATGTAAATAAAACACTTTATGTTTTGAAGAGCAAAATATAAGAATTTCAATCTTAAAAAAATAAGTGATTTTTGTTAATGTTGCCACATGTAGCTAAGTTTATATCTGCATTTTAACGTACATTTAGTTCCCAACTAAACATGATAGATATCATTTTACGTTTCTGGGCCCTTAGTAATACTTACAGTTACATAATTAATTATTAAAAATTGAATCATGAGTTCAATTTGGAATATTAGGAAAAATGAAATGTATTTTTATATAACCCATTAAGGTTGTATTTAAACAAGCAAATAATTAAGGTAACCATATAATTTGTCGTCCCAACCAGAACAGTGTAAGAGTAGAAAGCACTACTAATAATCACCAGGATCATATGTAAAATCCAGGGCTGCCCTGGTGGAAGCAGGACTTTGGATTATACTTCTAAATTTATAATACTTAATGATACATTTATTTATTTTTTAAATTTATAAGTGTTTATTATGCAATCTGTAAGATGGTGAGATGATGTTTTAAAACCTAAGGGAATGAATGGGATAATATATTTACTGTAGATGGAATTTATGAGCCAAGAAAGGGTACCTAAGATAGATAGTGCTATTTTAATCCAATATTTTTTTTTCACAAATGAGGATCCTAAGCCTAAACAGGCAAAAACCATGACCAAGTTATCACAGTGAAACCAGAGGAAACTTTCATGTCCCTGAATTAAACCTAATATCTAGACGATGGATGGCAATTATGGGCAAATCCACAGCCATGCTTCAAAGAGTGAACCAAGGAACTAAAAATATAATTTTAAAAAGTACTTCATAAAACTCTAACAATGTGAAATAATTAGCCCTTTTAATAAAAATCACAAAAAATGATGCTTATTGTCAATAATATTCTAAGGTGGTTTTTTTTTTTTTTTAAACCACATTTATTCATAGAAACTCTTTTATTAATCTCAGTGACAGGAAAGATCCCTAAGGGCATCAGAGGTGAAAAGAAAATGTCTGGATTGGTGACCTGGGCTGCTCTGTATCTGGGGGGCCAGATTCTTTTTTTTTTTTTTAAGATTTTATTTAATTATTTGAGAGAGAGAGAGAGAGCATGAGCGAAGGCGGAGGGGCAGAGGGAGAAGCAAGCAGACTCTATGCGGGGTTCTATTCCAGGACCCTGGGATCATGACCTGGGCGGAAGGCAGCATTTAACCAACTGAGTCACCCAGCACCCCTCTTGAATTCTGTAGAGAAAAGAACATAAAATCTGAGGACACGAAACTTGAACTCAAATCCCTGCCTCACCATCGACCTTGAGCATATCACTTAGCATTTTTTGTCCTTGTTTTCCCTTTATTAGAGTAGGAACACCTTAGCCACAGGGCTTGTTGAAAGGAATAAATAAGATGACCAGAGGAGTATGCTTGACATATACAAGGCCATCAAATATGTTGTTTTTTCCCAAGCATATTTAAAATGACCTTGAAGAATACGTTTAAAGAAATAATGTGTAGAAAAATAGAGAAATAACAAAGGAAATCTGGAACTTGAAAAGCCTTGATAGTAATGAGTTAACAGCCATTTAAAAGTGCTCATTAGCATCTGATAACCTTTGCAGTTGGCAAAGTGCCGTTCTGAAGATTCTATTATTATATGTTATATAAGTTGCAATTAACGAAATAGGGAAGAATGAAAACTCAATCTATCAGAAAATTGCCAGTTAGCAGGACAGGGATTAAGAATATAGTTGTAATTTGAGAGTAGACATTAATAATTAAAAGGTCAAGATGGTTTACCCCTTAGGAACTCATGTAATAGGGAGTTTATAATGCAAATCATAACTCTTATTAGCTATGTGAGCGGAAAACTTCACCTCGAAGCATGCAAACATCTAAAAGAAAACAGGCCATCTGCTTTCCCTACCTAGAAACTTCCTACCCTTCTGCTCTTTAGTCTGGTCATCACCATCACCATCATCAGACATTCAACAAATATACTAGGCCCCAAGGACCAAAATGTGTAAATAATTGTCCCTATGCTAAAAATAATGATAAGTATTTGAAAAGGACACTCCAAGTAGAAATTCAGGACCAGATATGAAGAATAAACAAGATAAGCCAAATTTCCCAGGCAGTATCACGGTCATGATTGTCATTATCTATATATCACTGGCATTATAGTATTTATTTTATCAACTATTTAAAAATGTAGGGCATTTCTTAAAATTCCTCCTACTAAATTCTAGATGTCTCCAGAGATTATTGTAAATATGCTTAATATTAACCTCATAGATACCACTTTCTTCTACCCCAGTTCCAACAGCTATGCTACTGACTGCTCAGAAATGGCCGAATCAATGAGATTCCATGCCAGAATCAGAGCCAAACCAAGGCCACGACCAGTTCCATTGCCTTGCATCTTCCGCATTGCAAGGTAGAGCAGATTGGCTCAGCTCACATTCCAGCTCTCTAATAGAGAAGAGCTAATACTCCTCGGTGCCTCTTGACGTGTCCTGCTATGAAGTCTTCATGATCAACGGATCTTAAGTCACTTCACATATGTGACTGTTATGCTTTATAGCTGTGTTCTGAGGAGAATTAGAGGGCAATTTTGTATTTTCCTTCCTTCTTCTCTTGACCCATGTCAAGCAATTAAATTTATTCTTGGAGCTAGGTCTTCCCCTGGTCCTGGAGGAAAATTTGGGCAGGTCACAGTCTTTTCAGGGCCCTCTTAGGTAACCATCAGTGGCCAAATTGGCTCTATGTCACTTGCCAGCATCAATTGCATGTATTTCTTTCTAACTGCACATTTGTGATGTCATGGTGGAATGAGTCATGGCGGGCAAACACTACGGACCATAGTCCCCACCGCCATCACTGTCAGACAACTGGTTGTTAACCATTTACCACTGCTGCAAACAATTCTCTGGTACTTCAAAAAATAAAACACACTTTTAGTCTAGCAAGGAAAATACCATGTCCCTCCTAAAAAGAAAACCTGAAAATTTGCTTTTCAGTTGAAGCTATCATCTTTGTACTGCTTAGGTTTACAATAGGTGGGACAGCCTGCAATGAGCAGAAGAGGATGTGGTTGGCTCCTTCTTTTTCTCTCTTTCCTTAGCTAGGGTTTCTCTCTTCCCCATTGTGCTATGACAGTTGCAGACTCTCTCTAGACTTAGGGGAGGAGGAGGAGGAGGAAGAAGTAGCTGCTGGTGAGTGATGGCATGGCGGGGACTGGCAGGGTGCTAGGTGTTAGGGGTCGCTGACCTGGCAGCTGTACAAAGCTGACTCTCCTGCTTGCCCTTTTAGCCCTTCATGTGTAGTTGTATCTGTCACTTTTGCAACTTGCCACTACTTCTGCAGCCCTTTAACAATTGGTTTCTACCCTAGTTTCATTCTGCTGAGTCCTGCTTACCTAATGAGGGGGGTCTCTTAAACCCCCTTAAAATAAATTGACTACAATTCTCTCACACTCATACTTCCTTTGGCCCGACAACCTCTGAGCAGAGTCAAGCAGGAACCATGTGGTCCTTGGTCGTATATCTCTTTTTCAAGGGAGAAATAATAAGGGAAATATGGCAGCCTTCTAGGGTTGGCCACACCTATCTCCTCCAAGTGCTTCGGAGACTTGCACCTGAATGCCAGCTGGCCCTTCTGATCACAGGCCACTCTTGCCTCCAGTCAATGTGCTGATGTCATACTCACCTAGGTTTCCAGAGAGGATATGGCATAAAAAGGACGGACATTCTTTCTGTGAATGATACCACTCTTCTCCTTCTGCCCGGGGACCCTTTGCCTATGCTCTCTCCTGGTGGAGATGTATGGTGGGCAGGGATGCAGTCAACATTAAAAGAGATCCCATTCTAGGAGTTAGTGATTATGATTTAAAGAGGTCAACAGAAGGCATGGTTTAAAGATCTGTTTTTTATGTTTACATTATAAAACTCTGAATGGTAAATTTAACAGGATGAAAAAATTAATTAGTGCTCACATTTTCTAGCAACTCTGGGTGACAGTTGCATTTTTGTTCATCAACAACGAAACCATATTCAATCCTTGACATTGGACATGACTACTCATGGATAGCATGAAGAGTGATGCAGTGTCATGACTAATTATGTACACATTGAATTAGTGATTCAAGAGAATTGTAGAGGCAAGAACATCTATACTGTTTCTGTACAAGTGACTCCTGGATAGTCACGGCATGGTGAGTAATAAAAGCATTGCTGCCTTTTTCATACAGTGGGGATTGGAAATTAATGAGGAACTGTGGACTGTTATGACAATAAAGAATACAGAGAGAGTGTTTCTATATCTGAACAGGAAATGATGATGCTTGGACATATAAAAAAAATCTTCATGTGCAGTGATGGGACAATATACAAATACCTAAAAATTTTCTCTAAATCTTCAATAAATCCCTACACTTTAAATGAGCACATACACTTTATAATACATTTTAAAATCAATTTTTTTTTATAGACCAGAGTCCTACAAAAATATTTCCTTAGTGTCCCAAACAACTGGTGGTGGCTTGGGGCTAGAGGATGCTCAGAGTGACAAAAATTGCGCTGAGTGAGAAATGGCCCCTACACTTGGACACAGACCCATGTTCTCTGGCCAGACTTTAGCTCCCCAACAATCTGTTCTGGTAACTTCCTTTCACCAGTGGTGTTTGGTCTTTTATTAAAATAAATCTCTTGCCAGCCCTCCAGGCCTGTTTTATAGAACCGAATTTGCAAAAACAAAACAAAACAAAAGGTGGTGGTGGGGGGGTCAATGATGTAAGCTAACCTCAGTGGTTCCTGTTTTACAAAACCCTCTATACTGAGTACGCTCAGGATTGCATGAAGGAGAGGTAGAACAAAGGGAAATCATGAGCAGAGGGAAAGGAAAGGGAAGGACAGGGGAACAGGAGAGCTGACATTCTGGAAGTTACCTTAGCCAACTAGAATATAAATTTAGGTAAAGGAATATAGGTCTATGCCACTTTTAAATATAGCATAAATTTTGTCATTCCTCTGTTCCTCCACATATATAATTCTTCATTGTTCTCAGGAAGTTACATTCTTATCCAGAGAGGGGTATTAGGATCTATCTCCCTCCTTTCCTGGACAATCCACAAATAAAATATCTTCTGCAGTACATTTCCAAAGTCTGAGCTATGCTGACTAGAGTAGGATGAGACCAATAAGTAGAAGACTTCATTCTAACATCAGGTTTAACCTTGGAGGTAGCCCATGGCCAGGCTTATCATGCTTTTAGGACTTCTGGTATAGCAAGTTAAAATAGTGTGGCAGGAATGGGCCTATGTGTTGCCTGGCCACTATTAAAGAATTTGAAGCTAATGACACAATATGCATTGGTGATGTTGCAAAAAGTGAAAGCAAAAATTTTTGAACCATTTAAGTAACTATTCTGTAATTTTTGGGTAACAGGCCTAGGGTGCAAAAAGCACAACAGAAAGGGAATAAAGGGAAAGGAGAGAAAATGAGTGGGAAATATCAGAGAGGGAGACAGAACATGAGAGACTCCTAACTCTGGGAAACGAACAGGGGGTGGTGGAAGGGGAGGTGGGCAGGGGGTGGGGGTGACTGGGTGACAGGCACTGAGGGGGGCACTTGATGGGATGAGCACTGGGTGTTATGCTATATGTTGGCAAATTGAACTCCAATAAAAAAAAAAAAAAGCACAACAAAGACCCTATCTGGCATTTCTTTCAACCTTGCAGAATGACCTCCCTCGTGAAGATAAAGACAATGGCCAAGCATCAAACATGTCTTCCTTGAGGGAACCAGAGGAAATCAGAGCAGCTGTACTCATGAAGCATCCCCAATTTGATGTTCTCTTATTGCTGAGGTTGAGAGCTATATCTTTTTAGCTAAATGTAACAGAGTGTAATTCATGTATAGAGTGTTTGTCTTCATTTTCTCTCATCTTCAACCCAGTCTTCTGTAGACCTAATTCACACTCCAAGTCCCTACTTGTTCTTCTGCATCACTGAATGGATTACTATTGAGCTCCAGTGAGTTATACACATGCACACACCAAGAACAAGATTTAATTTTCAGTCAGCACATGATGTGCATTTTACATCCTGACCTTCAAAAATACATACATACAGAAATATAACTGTTGGACACACAATAATTACCCTAATACATGTGATATATTCTGATATTTTCCATTTTATTATTAATAATAATTTTCTTGAACTGATTAGAGAACCTAATAATGGGCTTCATCCTGTAGTTTAAATTCATTTTACTCTACACCTGCTTTGCAGATTATACACTGGGATCCATCAATGCCTAATCAATGAAATTCATTACAGAATTATCTGTCCTGCAGGTCTACCACTCAGGTTGTTTTCTCTCTTTACTTCTTGTCTCAAGTGAAAAAATTGTGCCAAGTATTTTATAGTTTTCTCAATTAATGTCTGAATTCAAAAGGAAAGCATATACCCTCACCTCTAAGTAAATTTAAAAGTGAAAGCCTTCTTTTCCCAGAAACATAAATATACACATTTATACTTACAAACACACACACACACACACACACACACACGTCTTAGAAAAAGATCTGAAAGAATAGACCTCAAATTTATAACAGTGATTATCTTAAGAGAGAAAGATGAAGGAAAGAAAAAAAAAGTGAAGGAAATGAGGGACTGTTACTTTTTATCTTATCCATTTATGTTTTACTCTTTATAATAGATTTGCATTATTACTGTAATTTTTAATGAAGGTATGTTTAGTTCTAAAAACATAAGAAACATAAAGATAAATAGTTTAAACTCCATATTCCCACCATTCAGAGAAAATCAATATTAAAAATTTGATGTAGGGCAGCCTGGGTGGCTCAATGGTTTAGCGCCGCCTTCAGCCCAGGGCGTGATCCTGGAGACCCTTGGATCAAGTCCCACGTCAGGCTCCCTGCATGGAGCCTGCTTCTCCCTCTGCCTGTGTCTCTGCCTCTCTCTCTCTCTCTCCTGTGTTTCTCGTGAATAAATAAATAAAATCTTTAAAAAAATGAAATAAAAATTTGATGTATTTTCTTTTAATCTTTTCTTCTGTGAACATACACACACAAACACATACACAGAAGACTACAATTATAGTGAATACAGATTTTTGTTCATTTTCATTTAACATTACAATAAAGGATATTTACCTATGCTGCTAAAAATTCTTTAAAGAGTTAACTTTTCACAATTGCTTATAGTTCATTAATAGGCATTTTATAAAATAGAAAACTAATCATTTATTATTAAAACTATTTTCAAAATTTTTAGGAAACAAAGCAAAAAATAAAGTAGAACTATATCAAACTAAAAAGCTTCTGCAGACTATTGAGAGAGAGAAAATATTTTCAAATCATATATATCTGATAAGGGGTTAATAACAAAATAGAGAGGGTATTTATACAACTCGATAGAGAAAAAGCAATCCAATTAAAAAATGGGCAAAAGGTCTATTCAAATACTTTCTTGTTTTTTTTCCAAAGAACACATACAGGTGGCTAATAGGTTCATGAAAAGATGATCAACACCACTAGTCATCGGGGAAATGTACATCAAAGCCACAATGATATATTACCCCACACATGTTAGAATGGCTATCATCAAAAAGATCATGAAATAACAAGACAAGGGTGCCTGGGTGGCTCAGTGGTTGAACATCTGGCTTGGGCCCAGGGCGTGATCCAGGGGTCCTGGGATCAAGTACCACATCAGGGTCCCCATGGAGCCTGCTTCTCCCTCTGCCTGTGTCTCTGCCTCTCTCTCTCTGTGCCTCTAATGGATAAATAAATAACATCTGTAAAAACAACAACAACAACAACAACAACAAAAAAAAACAAACAACGAGACAAAGATGTGGAGAAAGGAGAACCCTTGGGCACTCTTGGAAATGCGAATTGATGTAGCAACTGTGGAAAATAGTATGGAAGTTCCTTAAAAAAATAAAAAATAGAACAAACTGACCCAGCAATTTACACTTCTGAGTATTTATCCAAAGAAAAAAAAAGCTCTCAAAAAGATACATGCATACATGCATACCCATATCCGTTGCAGCATTGTTTATAATAGTCAAGATATGGAAACAACCTAAATGTTCATTGATGGATGCATAGATAAAGAAAATGTGATATATATATATATACACACATATATATGTGTGTGTGTGTGCATGCACACATTATATATATATAACAGAATATATATGTATAGTGTATATACATTATTTATCCTTAAAATAATGAAATTTTGCTACTGGTGACAACATGGGCGGACTTTAAGGGTATTATGCTATGTGAAATAAATCAGACAGAGAAAGATAAATACCATATGATCTTATTTATTTATTTATTTAATTTTAAGATTTTTAAAAAATTTATTCATGAGAGACGAGAGAGAGAGAGAGAGAGAGAGAGAGGCAGAGATACAGGCAGAGGGAGAAGCAGGCTCCATGCAGGGAGCTCAATGTGGGACTCTATCCCAGGACCCCGGGGTCACGACCTGAGCTGAAGGCAGATGCTCAACCACCAAACCACCCAGGCATCCCCATATGATCTCATTTATATGTGGAATATAGGAAAAAGAAAAAAGGCTCATGGATATAGAGAATATATTGGTGGTTATAAGAGGCAGGGGTTGGGAGATGGGCAAAATGAGTGAAGCAAGTCAAATGGTACAAATTTCTAGTTATAAAATAAGTAAGTCATAGAGACATAATATATGTAGCATGGTGACTATATTACTAATACTGTAGCACATACATAAAAGTTAAAAGAAGAGAAGTTAAAAGTTCTCATCATAAGAAAAAAGTTCTGTAACTATGTATGGTGGCAGATGTTAACTAGACTTATTGTGGTGACCTCTGCTTTGCCATCTATACAAATATTGTATCATTTTGTTGTACATTGGAACTAATATAATGTTGTAAAAAGAAAGATTACTTCCAAGATTTTTAATAAATTATAAACCACCAAAGGAAGAATAAAATTATTAAATTTCAACTACAATTCTGTGTAATGGGCATTAGTCCAAAGCGCTTGTTTATGATTAAAATATAAATGATAGTTTAACAAGAAGTGTGCTTTAGTATTATTAAGTATTTCTTATCCAGCCGTCACGGGAAACAGTTCATAGAAATGATTAGCCTTTCAAGGCTATGATCATTTAAAGTGCTAAAGTAAACAGAATCTAATGAAATGTAATAGTGCTCATGAGCAAGGCTATATAGATAAGAAGAACAATATCTTACCATTAAATGGGGAAAAATACCTAGAATGGGCATAGATTTAAACACACTGCCCTTGAGGTGTCTGTAAAAGTCTTGTAATATAGAAAGATACTGCAAACAGGGTACCTGTCAAACTCAAAAAGAAACGAAGTGGTTAGACTGAACATTTAGCAATAAGGCTAAAGCCGGGGCTAGGAAATGAGATCAGAGAGGCACAGTAAGTACGTGGAACGCAGGGAGAAGACCATGGTCACACAACAAGACCACGGCCAGGTCCTTATTGATGCTTGTCTCTTAGACCTCTCTGCCTTTAGCATTACAGGTAGTCTATATGTACTCTTCCTTTAAATCTGCATCATACATTTTGTATTCCTACTAAAAATTTTGTGAGCTTTTCAAGGGCATGTACTACTTTTCTACAATTGTATGCAATGCAATGTTGGACCCTAAAGGAGCTCTGAGTTTGCATTTGCAGCAGTGATAGAGTCCATAATTCAGACAACCTTGTATAAAATGTGAATAAGATTTGCTGTAAGGCATTCAACTCAACAAGATAGTGAGTAATTACCAGGCTGTGATCCAGAAGAAGAGGGAAATCAAGAGAGGCAAGTAAAAATTTAGACTCACTTTTCCCCTGGGGCACTTGCTAATACTGAAAGAGAAGGGACGACAGGCTGAGCAGTTCTCTAGACATATCCCAGGAATAGGTAGATAAAACTTGGAGTCAGGGCATCTGGGTGGCTCAGTGGTTGAGCATCTGCCTTTGGCTCAGATCGTGATCCTGGGGTCGTGGGATCGAGCCCCACATCAGGCTCCCCTCAGGGAACCTGCCTCTCCCTCTGCCTGTGTCTCTGCCTCCCTCTCTGTCTCTCATGAATAAATAAATAAAATCTTAAAAAAAAAAAGTTGGAGTAAAGTTGCTGCTTGGACAGTACAAGGAAGTACTTATATATATATTTTAAATATTTTGTATATTTATTTGGGACAAAGAGACAGGGAGAACACAGGGAGGGTGAAAGGGAGAAGCAGACTCCCCACTAAGCAGAGAGACTGATACGGGACTCAATCCCAGGACCCTGAGATGATGACCTGAGCCAAAGGCAGACACTTAACTGACTGAGCCTTGCAGGTGCTCAAGGAAGTGCTTATAAATCTCATGCACTTTGGGTAAAGACTCTGAAGACTTGTATACTTGGAGTACAGTGAACTAGACGTGGTCCTCCATTTATAGCAAACTTTCAATCCTTTCAATCCCAGACATTAAATTGAGGATCCCAGATAGCTAGTGCCCAAAGGCAACTATGGAAACAAAATAAATCATCTCCAGAGAAAGATATTATACAAGCCTTGATTCCTACAAATAACTTAAAAAAAAAAAAGATTTATTTATTTTAGAGAGAGTGAGAGCAGGGGGAGGGGCAGAGGAAGAGGGAGAGAAGCAGACTCTCTGCTGAATGTGGAGCCCGACCCCACAGCCCTAAGCTGAGATCATGACCTGAGCCAAAATCAAGAGCCAAATGCTTAACAGACTGAGTCACTGACATGCCCCCTACCAACAACTTTTAAGTACAATGTCTGGCTCATGATCAAAATCATCCATACATGTGAAAAGATAACACAAAATACATGAGAAATACAGGGGAAACCAGAAACAACAGGCAATTTAAAGGCAAGGGGCACCTGGGTAGCTCAGTGGTTGAGCATTTGCCTTTGGCTCAGGGCGTGACCCCGGGGTCCTGGGATCGAGTCCCACATTGGGCTCCCCGCAGGGATCCTGCTTCTCCCTCTGCCTGTGTCTCTGCCTCTCTCTGTGTCTCTCGTGAATAAATTAAAAAATAAAATTAAAAAATAATAATAAAATAAATAAAATAAAAGGCTTACTGGGGCTGCAGATGTTGGTGTGATCAAACAGACTTTAAAATAAGCACACTTACTATGATTAAGACTGTAAAGATACAATTGAGAATTTCCAGAGTTGGAAAGTATGAGAAAAGACAACATTTTTAAAAACACATAGAAATTAGAAGCATAATTAACAAAATGAAGAATTCAGGGCACCAGGGTGGCTCAGTTGGTTAAGTGTCTGCCTTAGGCTCAGGTCATGATCTCCAGGTCCTGGGATTGAGCCCCACATTTAGATCCATGCTCAGTGGGGAGTCGCTTTTCCCTCTCTGTCTGCCCTTCCCCTCATGTTTGTGGGCTCTCCCTCCCTCTCTCCCCCAAAATAAATAAAATCTTTAACAAAAAACAAACCAAAATGAAGATTTCAATGATTGATCGAACAACACTAACCAGATACAATGAAGAGATAATTAGTGAAACTATATACAAATCAGAAGAAACAATTTAGAAAGAAACACAAAGAAACAAAAAAAGATCAATACAGATGCAAGGATAAGAGGCATAGAGAATAGAATAAGAAGTTCTAAGCCAGGTGTAAAGCTCAGCCCCAGAAAAAGAAGGGCAAGAACATAGGGCAGAAGTAATATTTGACCAACCGCCGAGAATATTCCAAAACTGAACATTCTAAGACACAGTTCAAGAAACCCTACAAAACCAAGGGGTGAAATAAAAAGAGATACATAAGTAGACACATTTTAGTAAAACCAATTATAATCAAGAGCAGATTGCAAAACAGCAGAGGAGAAAAGATTACTTCAAAAGAAGCAATAATTACACTAAGAATTGACTTCTCAAAAAAAAAAAAAATCAATGAAAGCCAGAGATAATGATATTTGCAAAGTGCTGAAAGAAAATAAGTGCTAATTTATATTTCTAATGAAAGTGAAATAGAAACATTTTTGGGTAAATAAGAACTAAGAAAATTCATTACCAGCAGACTAATATTAAAAAAAAAAAATAAGGGCATTCTTTAAGTGGGAGAAAATGAAACCAAATGAAAAGTAAAAGATGAAAAAAAAAAAAAGAAATAGCAAATAACATGGTAACTTTATGAGTACATTATTTGAATATTGTTTATGTAAAATAATAATTAAAATTAACAACAAAAGTAGCATTTAAGTTGGGGACAGGAAATGGCATTAAAATGCTCTAAGATATTATATTTTTTGGAAATAGGTTAAAAGTAACAATTAATATCAGACCTTGATAGGTCAAGGATACATGTTGCGATGCTAGGGAGGAGTACATACATTCTAAGATAATGGATGAGGGAAATGGAAAATATTTAAAATATCAATCCAAAAGAAGGAGAAAAGAAATATAGGACAATTAGGACAAATAGGAAGTAGATAATGAGATGGGAAATTTAAATCCAAGTAGGTCACAAATTATACTAATATAAATGTTAAATGCTCCAATTAAAATGCAGATTATTGGAGTTGTTTAAAAAACGCTACTTACTATATACAAGAGACATGTCTCAACAGAAGGATACAGAAAAATTTTTTTAAAAAAGGATGAAAAATATTTTGCAGGCAATAACAAAAAATATTCAGCTACGGTAGTGCCTATAGTGCCCATAGTTAAGTAGATTTCAAGGCAAAAATATTACAAAGATAAAGAGGGACATTTTTGTTGATCAACAAGTCTATACCTGTGAGCTAGCTAAAATTATGGAGGGAAGCAAAGGAGAATATGGCAGAACAATTCTCATGCATTCCAAGTAGGCGTATGAACAAGCACATTTGGAAGACATTCTAGTATTTTGTATTAAGATGAAGATGTAAGTATCTGTTACGGACTTCACATTCACTTGTTGAAATCCTTACCCTGGTGGGATGGTATTAGGAGGTGGGGCCTTTGGAAAATAAGAAAGTCATGAGTGTGGAGGCTTCCTGATGAGATTAATGCCCCTTATAAAAAGAGACACAAGACAGCTTGCTTCTTTTCTCCCTGCTCTTTACTATGTGAAGACACAGCAAAGAGATGGTCATCTGCAAAACATGAAAAGGGCCCTCACTAGACAATGGATCTGCCCACACCTGCCTCTGGGATTTCCCAGCCTCCAGAACTAGGAGAAATAAATATTTGTCATTTAAGCTATTCAGTATCTGGTACTTTGGTATAGTGCCTCAAACTGACTAAGACAATACGCTATGACCAACAAAATCCATATTCAATGACATAGAAAAATATATATGTGTGCATCAGGATTCATATACAAGAATGTTCATAGTAGCACTACTCATAGTTTCCCCAAATTGGGAGGTCCCAAATTTTTCTGAACATTAGAACAAATAAATAAATCGAAAATACTTAAGACAATGGAGCAAGTATAAAGCATTTAAAATGAATAAATTATTCTTACGAAAAAAATAAAAAATAATTATTCTTACAAACATAGCAAAAAAACAAACATAACAAAATATTTCACAAATATCTTTTAAATACTTTTAGCAAAAGATGCCAGATACATAAGAATGCATGTTTCCCTTCGAAAAGTAATCATTACTAAATTATAGCATTTAGAAATACATATGTGGGTGATAAAACTCTAAAGAAAAGCAGAGAAGTGACACTATAAACTTCAGATAGTAATAATCTTTGTGAAGAAAAATATAGGAAGTATTAACTAGAAAGGACTTTTAAGATGTTGGCAATGTTCTATTTCTTGACCAGGATGGTAGTTTTATAGACAATGACTTTGTAGTAATTCATCGAGCTATACATTTTTGTCTGTTTTGCATTTATTCCGTTTCTGTATGTGTGTTTTGTTATTTTTCAAAATGTGTGATGGACGCCTGGGTGGCGTAGTCAATTAAAGCCACTGACTCTTGGTTTCAGCTTAGGTCATGATCTCAGAGTTGTGAGACTGAGCCTGGTGTTGGGCTCCATGCCGTGTGAAGTCCACGTAAGACTCTTTCCTCTCCCCTGGCCCTCCCCCCGCTCTCTAAAATAAATAAATAAAGGTTTAAAATATTTAAAATAAACATATAAATAAAGACCCTTTGTGAGATTTGTACTTTACCTGATGTGATCTGGACTGTGTAGTGGATTGGTCAATTAATTTGGCTCATTAATCTAAGAATTATTTAAATAAAGATGCCTCCATACCTAGAACATTTAATTTTTAGTTAAAATGTCTATAATTCTACTCCTAGGTATTTATCCAAGATAAGTGAAAACATATGTCCACAGAAACATTTGTAGAAGAACATTCACAGCCCCTTTATTTCTAATAGCTCCAGACTGGAAATAACACAAATGTATATCACTGCAATTTTCAACATACACATACACAGTACACTGATACACAATTTGTGGTATATCTATACCAAAAAATACTCTTTAGCAGCTGATTTACCCAACCATATGCATGAGTCCAGTGAGGTGCTTGTAATTGGCTCTTCCGGGTAGGAAAAACCCTGATTTGTAGGGTTTGCCAATTTCCATGATGTTAAATGTTCCCACCTCAATACTCTTATTTCAGCTTGAAGTCACTGAATGTGGAGTTGGGAAGAGACGCACACAGCTGACTCTTATAATCGGTCTGAGCTGGCGCCAGTGCACCACTGGAGGAGCCTCATAGACATTATGCTGAGCGAAAGAAGGCCACACACATGAAATTACACACTCTATGACTTCATTTCTATGAAGTTTTAGAAAAATAGTCTAAAATGGAAAAGAAAATCAGAAAAGTAGTCACATTTGGGGCGTTGGGGTGTGTAATTCCCTAGGAAGGAGCATGAGGAGATTTTCTGGGGAGACAGAAATACTCTGTATTGTGATAGGGCTGTGTACCACACAGGTGTATCTATTTGTCAAAATCATACAGGTAAGATTTGTGCATTTCTAAGTATATAAATTTTACCTTAGGCAAAAAGGACTCCTAGAAAGCTAATGAGAGTAATGGAGCTAGGGGGAATGAGCATGAATAACAGTATAGGAAAGGCAGAAAGTTGATAATTATTAAAGGTGGGTGATGGTATGGATTCATTATATTCATCTGTTTATCTTGTATATATTTAACCTTTCCTGCATACAAAGTTTAAAAATAACACATACCTAGATGAATATAGATCCACCAATTGTTCTGATGTAGTACCATGGCTTTTTCTTAAATCAAGAGTCCTCCGGTTTTGCTCTGTGTTTGTTACAATAAGCACTCCAGATATTTCAAGTTGTTTTGCCTTTAAAGTAGGAAGACAAAGACACATGTAAAGCCATCATGGTGCGGAATTCTAGATTGTTAGGATTTTTCCTATACGGTTTTCCTCTTTAACAGTTGTCTTATTCATACCTAATTGGACGGGTTTTTTTCAGCCCACTGAATCTACTGTGCTTTTCCATAACATTAAATTTAGTTGCCATGAGATCAAGAAGCTTCTTTCTTTTTGCATTCTCATTCTATCAATTTGTATGATTTTTTAAAGTATGCAATTAAAATAATAGTATGCCTGGCTCATACAAGTTTGGAAACAGAGTCAAATTCAGGAACTAACCCTTGGTAAACAAATAGCGCGACAACTCACCTGATGTATAGGGGTTCCAGGAAAATTCCCAATCACATCCCAGGCTTACTGGGCCGGCTGATACTTCCCATTCCCTCTGTTAAATACATAGACCAATGCCCATGGTCGTTAGATTTCTAGACTGTTTCTTAGAAGTCTATTAACCTCTAATTTACCTCATTAGTATACTGTTGATATACTTCAACTATAGCCAACTAAAGGTATACCATCTTGTCTGCTGGAGAATGCTTGTTGAGCGCCCACTTACATGTATTTCAGCCTTCCGATTGTAGTAGTTGTACCTAGCGGTGACTTTTGAGATGAGTGGGAAAGAAAGATGTGCTAGTAACTTATAAACTTAGTACCTTTGCGTAAGTCACTCTACCAAACTCCTCCAACAGTTGAGGAAGGCTAGACACAAAAATGTACATACTTTATGGTTTAATTAACATAAACTTCTAGAATGGTAATGAAGAATGAAAAAAATCACAAGAGCCATCACCTTTGGGGATGGTGGGCCATTTACTGAGAAGAGGCTTAAAATGAATTTTAAATATATACAAAGGGCATTTATCCTGGGAACAGGGGCCTCAGACCCAACAGTCTTATTTTACACTTACAAGAATGGTAGAAAAGAGAAAAGAAAACTGGGCACAGCTCTATTTATCTGTTTATCTAGCCTGAACTCACCTGAGACAAAAGGTTGTTGTCTGTTGCGTTGTTTTACTTCCTGGAGGGGAAGTTAGAACATGAATAAAGAATTATTTTTTTTGTTCCATCAGAGACTATGGTCAGATATACTCCAGCCAATGAATGTCCTTCAGTGGCTAACAATGGGCCTTCCTTTAGTCCTTTGAAAGTCAAGAGAGCAGGAGAGAATAACTCTATAGCTGACAGCTTTGTAGATGAGGTCTGAACACCTGGGCAGGCCGGCTCCCGAGGCCCACAGTTCCATTCAGGTGCACCTTTTGGAAAATCTAGGTAATCTGACCCTCTTCATCTCTCTCCAGGTTAAGAATACTTAATTTCATATGTAATAATAAAAATAGCAACTCTTCATTGAGCTTTTAATTTGTACCAGGGAATAATCACTTTATATACCTATTCTCCTCTGACTTTTGCAACCCTGTACAGGAGACGCCATTATTATCCACATTTTAAAAAATGGACAGATGGGGCTCAGAAAACTGGAATAACTATCCCAAGATTGCCTAGTTAAACAAGAGGTAGAGCCTGGATTCCCAGCCATGCAATCTGACTCCAGAGTGCCCCTCATTAACCACTGACAAGTGAAGTGACTAACGCACTGTAGGGAGCTGGGGGAAACTTCAGCAAAGTCCTCTCCTTCCTTATACTAAGTATCAGCCAGCAAACTAAAAGATGCAGCTGATGAATTTTGGCCTAAATCAGCCCAGAGAGCCAATGTCTTTAAAAGATGATGAAAACAGAAATGATGTGATTAGTGTCCTGAAAAACTAGCAGAGACCATTTTAAATCACAGGGTTCATAATCAAGATCAATGAGAGCTCTGCATTTTTTTTCAGGCAACAGGGAAGGGAAGAGTAAGAGAGGAGACCTAAATTTTTAAAGGACATTTTCCTTTATTTTAGGACATTATCATTTTTGCTCTAAGTTTCAAGAAGAAAGAAGAGTGATGTGTACCATTTTATATCCTTGCAGCTTATGTCAGACATGAATTAGCAGAATTTAAATGCCTCTTATCGTATATATTGGATCAGTCTATTTTACTACTTTGATGTTTTCATTTTGCTCAAATTCACACACTCACACACACTTGCCTCCTGTCCCTGCAGACAAAGGAACTATTACTAGAGGCAAAACACACATGCATGCGTGTGTTTATATAGAGAGAGGATAAATATATATTTCTATCTTATCAAAAGACAGACTTTGAACAAGTCAGAAAGAACAGACCATATTAAAACTATCACCATCGAACACAATGTCCAATGACCTTTAGGGTAAATAAGAAGAAAAAAATTCCTCTGTAAAAAGAACTTTTTGTTCATCACCTTGAGATTTTTTTTTTCCTCAGATTGAATACCAAGTTATTACAAGAGAACGGTGTGGTCAGCCAGATGACCTTGGGCAAGTCACTAACATTCTTTCTATCTGAGGACAGAGAATTGAGGTCAAAGCTCCAATTTTGAGTTCTCCTTGAGCCTGAATTTTAGGTAGTAGGCCTCTACTGCGGCTTGGCGGGGGTAAGCGTACAATGAAAGAAACTTTCCATGTGTCCATTTTGGCTCCTTAGTCCACTTCCTCCTTTGGTTGGATGCACTTGCACAATGGTGGAGGTTGACCTAAGTGAGACAGTTGACATCTTGTAGTTCGCCTCTAGTGCTGCATCTGAGGTCTGAAGAGTCAGCAGACACTAGAGGTATATACTCCGAAGCCCTGTGAAGCTTGCCCTGTTTGATAATCACGTAAAAAATTTCGGTTGAGTCGCCTTAGGAAAAAGCATCTGGGCAGCAGTGACGGGAAGCTCCAGCTGATTGGGAATAAATGGGCTCTGTGCTCAGCAACAGCTGCAACAACAGAGGGCCAGCCCAGAGAGGTGGACACGCACAGAACAAGCTGAGTTGGGGCCTGGAATTTCCCGAAATGAAATCCGAGAAGTATTTAGGTTGACCTTCTCTCTCTTAGCACAGTTGACCCTTAAGAAACAAGAGATGACACATCCCAAAGCACACTAAACTTTTACAACAGCAGCTCCAAAAAAAAAAAAAAAAGAAAAAGAAAAAAAGAAAGAAAAAAAAAAGAAAAAAAGAAAAAGAAAAGAAAAGAAAAAGAAAAGAAAAAAAGTTGGGAAATGCATGGGACTCCTCCCGCAATGCTGCGGAATGAACTAGTTGACTTGACTGCCTTCTGTTTGGGGAATAAACAAAGAGATTATTTAAGAATCTTATATGCTGGGGCTGCTGTGGAATGCACAGTTTCCAGAGAACAGATTTAGCTGTCAATTATCATCAGGCTTCCTACCCTGCAGGACTCACTTTTCCATAGCAGTCAGGGTTATGGAGACAGAAAACAGAATGGCATGAATTGCAGGTAGAAAAGCTCACCTAAGAAAAACACAGGGGAGAGAAAGAGTAAAGTATTTGGGAAATATACATAAGGAGGTACAATATGGCTGGGGAATGTATTATCTTCCAATGACAGCCTGCTCAAGAGTGTTTTCACAAAACTGCAGAAAAAATTTTCTTAGCAGGGAAATCACAGAAGTGGAGTCACCTCCTGGGTAGGTGTATAAAGACACCGCTTTAAAGGTATCTTTGGAGAATGTTTTGCATGTGCGAGTGAGGCCATTATGAGGTACAGCCCTCAGGGTACCCACTTCCAACCGGCCTAATAAGATGGGAGTTAGTGAGGTAGAATGGAGTGGTACCTGGGGGAGCTGTCCTGGAGACAAGCCTCCTCTTCAAGTTGTGACTACGTTGAGTCACTGGGCCCTGGCTTCCCTCTGTTAGATCCTCATAACATACACCTAAAGGAGTTTGTGCGCCTCATGTCCACAAGCATGCAAGACCCAAGAGCTGTCCTAGGGACAGTCTGGCAGGAAGTGCTGGGAAATACAAGGCTTCATAAGCATTTGGCTGGGAGGGAACCTGGAAGTCGTTTAGGCCCTTCGCTTCTGGGTGTTGGCTTGGGCGCTGAGTCCTTTCTAAAGCAGCAAAGAACATAGAAGAGATCGCGCTGCTTCCATGTTACATATGCAATGTCTACAGACATAATGATCTTGGTGAAGTATCTTCTACTGAGAGCAACAACACAAATAAAGGAACAGCAGGATTCAGAGTCCTCTGTAATTCCCTTCTCCCATTCTCTTAATTCCACTCCTATCCGTCCTTTGACCCCAACAGCAACAACTTGCCCTCATCAAGGCTAATGGTCATGTTGCGGAATCCATGCTCAGTTGTCGATCTTCTTCTTACCTGACCCCTGAGTGGTATCTGGCATAGTCGACCATCCCCTCCCTCTTGAAACTCATTCTTCACTTAGATCTGGACCACCACGCTCTCTTACTTCTTTTGCTTTATTTGCTAGTCCTTCTTATCATCCCTCATCTTTCTTCATGGAGCCTCTAAATGTTGAAGTGAATTCCTAATATCTCCCCCTATTTATTGTATAGGACCTCAGTAATTCATTAGCTTAATGAAAAACAAAAAGGACACCTGGGTGGCTCAGCAGTTGAGCATCTGCCTTCAGCTCAGGTCATGATCCGGTCCTGGGATCAAATCTTGCATTGGGGTCCCCGCAGGGAGCCTGCTTCTCCCTCTGCCTATGTCTCTGCCTCTCTTTCTGTGTCTCTCATGAATCAATAAATTTAAAAAAAATCTTTAAAGAAAAGAAAGTCATGAATTATATGGAAATTGGGTTCACTGGGGAAAGCATTGCTTACTGGTGGGTCCTCTTAGTAGCTGTATCTGAAGCACCAGTCAGGGGGGGACTCTGTTCCCTCCAAGCTCCAGGAAAACAGGCTGCTACCACACTCTTGTTTCTTCTATATAGAAAGCAGAGTGAACTCTGTGAGGCTCTTTGTCTTATTATACCTGCTGACACTATGACAGGGTGGCCGTATAGTCTGGAAACCTAGGTATATGTTTGCCATACTTAGGTGACTAAATAATGCCGATTGCTGATAGATTAGGAGAGAGTCATCCAGAGTGATTATGCCAGAGTGGTAGGGTTGGGAGCCTGTACAGAGCCTGATAGAAAAGCTGTGTCACACACCATGTTCCTTGCAGTTTTGCACAGCACAGTAAACCATATATTGTGAACGAGGGATGACACACAGTGAACCTATCATGTATTAGAAGGTCATATCCACAGACTACTTACAATGTGTATTTCCGTATGTTTCCAAGATTCTACTTTATAGACTGAATGTTTGTGTCCTCCAAATCCATACATTGAAATCCTCATCCCCAGCATAATGGTATTGAGAGATGAGGGCTTTGGGTGATTAGGTTATGAGTGGAGCCCTCCTGACCAAGATTAGTGCCCTTAAGAAAGAAGTCCTTTGTTCTTTCCACCACATGAAGACATAGCAAAAAACCAGCCAACTCTAAACTAGGAGTGAGCTCTCACAAGACCCTCATCTGCCAGAACCTTGATATTAGGCTTCCCAGCCGTCAGAACTGTGAGAAATACATTGCTGTTGTCCATAAGGCACCCGGTCTATGGCATTTTGTTCTAGTAGCCCACACAGATGAAGCCACTAGAGAATCTACTCCCGTTGAGCAAGGCAACAAATGTGTCCTGGCTTGTTCTGGTCCTCTAATTCAGACGTTTATTGACAATATAAGCGGAGGTCCTTAGCTCCTGAAAAACAAAGGAGCTTTTGACCTCTACACAACTAACTGCCCAAATAATGAACAAGGAAATTAATGCTCATGTCGTCCTGGCTGTACACTAGGCACAGGGCTGGAGACTTTCACACGCCCACTCCGCTTAACCCTTATGAACTCACGGGCAGAGATAGCACTTCATCCTTATTACAACCATGTGAAGTGGATACTAGTACCTTTCTGGCTCCAAGAGGCTAAAAGAACTAGGATTTAAACTTCTTTCCTCTGTTTCTTTTTTTTTTTTTTTTTTTAATTTATTTATGATAGTCACAGAGAGAGAGAGAGAGAGAGAGAGAGAGGCAGAGACACAGGCAGAGGCAGAAGCAGGCTCCATGCACTGGGAGCCCAATGTGGGATTCGATCCCAGGTCTCCAGGATCACGCCCTGGGCCAAAGGCAGGCGCCAAACTGCTGCGCCACCCAGGGATCCCTCTTTCCTCTGTTTCTAAGACTGATTGTCTCTCTTCCATGCCTCATTATTTATTCCATTTTTATAAATGAGTAAATGGGGATCTGAAGCAGTGGAAAAGTTTTCCTAAAATTACATGAATTACATGGTAAGACTCAAATTTGATCCTGGATCTTTCTGATTTTAGAGTCCCATGTTCTTTCTGCTCTGTGGCAGGACAGTTCTATGTATTTTCAAAATGGAAGGTAAAGCAAAAAGAATAAATCAAAAGGGAATTTGGGGTCTAAGTTTTTATGACAACAAAAATGCGCTTGAGATGTTAAAAGTTGAACAGATTTCAGAGCATTCATTATTCTGTATTTCTACAGCCTTGACAAGTTGAGTTGGAACCATCCAGAATTAGGACCAAATTAATGTTGAAATCACCCCAGAATGATGTTTCAGAATATAGGGGCATAGTGCTAATGAGGTCAGGATAAGAACTTCAGACTACCGCACTTTTCTCTGTTTTAGAGTTCAAACCACAAAGTTCACCCTACATGGTCAACTCAGAAACTCAGCGTTGGTCACAGGTAGGCCCCAGGTAAAGAGCTCAAGTCAGTATATTGTTATAAGCGTCAGAAAAACAAAATTCAAGCCCGTGTCCCAGAGTTGGTGGATCAGAGCCACTCGTTTCGTATTACCCTCAAAGGAGAGCTTTCTCTATTGGGCAGAGAAATAAACAACATGCATTTCACCTGTGGTTTTTACCAGATGCAAAGCTCTAAGATGCATAACACCATTGTCCAAGCTTATGGAGAAGACATACTCCTCTGTGCTGCCCTCCTACTACCCTCTGGGCACAGAGCTCGCTGGGAAATGAACTTGATCCCACTGGAGACATGCAACCGGGGAACTGGGCCACTGAACCATAATATTTACAGCAGCACTAAAAGCGATCAGCTCTTTGCTTCAAAAATAGTAAGAGTCCAACCAAATTTCATAAGATTTGGAACTTTTTTAAATGAAAAGTTACTTTAGAGAAGTACTTGTAAGAAAAAAAAGGAGGGGGAAAGAGCTAAAGTTTAAGGTCTAGTGGAACCTCCATTAGATTGGAAGTATCTGTTCCTTCTTCAGCTCTCATACTATTTAATGAGAGGAGGTCAAAAGAGGAGTGTTGTCAGAGAATGCAGGGTACAGTGGGGTATAGGCTTTATTTTTATATGTTCATAAAAATCACAAGTGACATTTTTCCGGAAAATTACAACAAAAGAGTACAGCAAATATTATACAAGACTGTTTTCCTTCTAGGGAGGGGAGTTAGGAAAGTAATGCATCCCCTTTGGAAGATTTCATCTGGAGAACAAAAGCAGCTCTGTCTGCAGTTAGTTCCAGGTGACTGTGATTATACTGGCTCATTCTTTTGCCCTAAAAAAGGGCTGGTCTTGGAAAGATGATTGGCCCTCCTGGTTAGATTTCTTGGCAGCTGGGCCTAGGAGAGGCCTCAGTACTTTTTCACACCCAGTGCATGTGAGGCCAGCATCTTTAAACTGCTTTCTAAAATAAGTATTAGTTACCTGAGCTGGAAACCAGGGTTGTTTTGGCCCTTAGGTCCTGTAGCCTAGTGTACATGGCCATTGCTTCCTGGCTTTGCGTCTTTATGCATATATTTGCACATGCCCATGGACAGCCAAAAGTTGATCTGTACTTCCTCCAGGGGTCCTGGTTGTCTAGGTCAACATTCCAAATGCTGGTGGGAACTGTACAGCCTAAATGTCTGTGTCTGGCCTGCCTGCCACTGTGGCATGTGTGTATTTAATGCTCTGGCTGTCTTCTCTTACCTTGACTTGCTAACCAAACAATATCTATTAATGCTGGAAGGAGTCATCGTTCCATACAGATTCACAAAAATGAGCTAGGTGTAAACAAAGGAAAAAAGGAACCACAAATCTTCAATCTGCCCATAGTTTCATCTAGGCTTACCTTGAAATATCCCAAAGTGGATGGGAATGTGTCTGTAGACATAAGGCATCGAGTGCAATTAATTTGTTACCTACTTATTAATGAAACACACCCTACTTTTCTACTGGTTTGCTTGGGACATCTATACCTGCTAAATATTTCCTGGCTCAGATGCTCCCTGCTGGAATAGAGGTCAGTTGGATAAATTTATTTGTGTATGCAGGCATTACTCAAGGAGCATTGTCTGCGCCCTCACTTTAATTACATAGAAATGATGAAACTAGTCAGGATCATGGTCTGTTGCCTCAGTGTGAAAAGGGCAACCCCTCCTCCTGGAATGTGGAAATTGAAGTTAGCACCAACACAAATTGAATCAAACTGACTACTAGAGCTGAATTATCTGCTTACAGAAAAGTCTTGCTCTCTCTAGCCACGTGGAGGGAGAAAAAGAATCCACTCCTGGTATCTCAGACACAGCGTTATTCCACTGGGGTATAAGAAATGTCTTCTCTGCAAAACTAATTGTTCTGAAAGCCACTTTGAAATGAGGAAGGATAGGCTGCAATATGCTCTGCTCTTTAGGTAACATGGAGTTGGACTGACTGGAGATAAGCATCTCCTACCTTTTTCCAAATGCTCTCCTTTCTCCACTCTGATTTTCCACCAAGCTCCCCAGTGTTGCTTGTCTGGTCAACGAAAACAGAAGCCAATGCTAAGATTAGTACTTGAAAAATAAAACTGAAAACAAAGGAGAGATAAAAATTGGATCTCAGAATTTGTCTCTTTGTTCTTCCGCCTATACAGCATGTTTTCCCTTTTGTGCCATGGTTCTTTGTATTCTGTGACAACAAAGCAGCTCCTCAAAATATTGTTTAGGTAGACAAATGTCATAAATTAGCCAGGTAATATGCAATTGGTTTCATTTTTAACATCAATGGATTTGGGCCAGAATTAATATGTCATCAGTGTCTCAGAGTTTTTTTTTTTTTTTTTTTTTTTTTTAGTGTCTCAGAGTTTTTAAAAGTGTATACAAGACAACTTGCTGGGTAATGATCAAAGCAAATACGTTTATTACCTGTGGCATTTACTTTCTGTACAGGAATAATAGGAAAGACTTTTAAGCCACAAGTAAATTCTAACTTTTGCTTAATTTATCTTTGAGTTCATAGTTAACTTCCCTTAGAGTTTCAGCTTCTACTTGAGGATTTAACTGGAACCCCATAATTTGTATTATCATTTGTACTTCCTGTCTCAATAGCCTCACCTTGAAACTGGGCAAGTTCCCAAGAATATAATGTCAAAGTCAAGTTGAACTACTTTTCAAAGGCTTTTTTGGTGCCCTTTTCTAATCAAGGGACCTTTATTTACCTTGACTCATGGTTCCAAGGACTTAGAAAAACCTTTGTTGCTAACGCAGCTAATACCCAATAATTCCTTTCCAAATTGTCTAAATGTTAAACAAATGCCATCCATAATTAACTGAAAACTATCAAATGCCAGATTTGTAGCATTTGATACCCATCTTCTTTGCTTTTCTAAAAAAAAGTTGGTTGTTCATCTGGCAAACAGAACAATAAAAGATAACATCTATTTTAAAAATTTATAATGAACCTCAGGTACATGACATAATGACAAGAGTTGTTCCAGTTAATAACTCCTGATGCCAAGGAGTTGGCCAGTTGAAGCTTCAAGAACTTTGAAGGAATGAGAAAATATGTAAGAGATGGGGTGCCTGGGTGCTCATTTGGCTGGCTTCAGCTCAGGTCATGATCCTGGAGTCCTAGACTGAGCCCCACAGGAGCCCCAGGATCAAGCTCCACATCAGGCTCCCTGCTTAGGGAGAGTCTGCTTCTCCCTCTTAACCTGCTTGTTCTCTCTCTCTCTCTCTCTCTCTCTCCCAAATGAATAAATAAATAAAATCCTTAAAATAAAAGATCTCAAAGATTCCAGAGTCTTTTCTCCTAATTTATTAAGTGGACTTAACCTCTTTAAGCTTCAGTTTTTACATCTATAAAATAGGGATAATCTATTTTATGTGATACAAGCAGCACAGCTGGCACATGATAAATACTGAATAGAAAATCACATTTTAAGTACAGAGTTGTGTTCTACACCATCATCTTCAGATACTATTCAGCCTCGGGAGGAGAAAACACCATTGCCTATTCTTCTAAGGACTGATGAAACAGCAGCCAAACAGAAGCACTCTTTAGCCATCTCTGTCTTCTTTGCTGGCTCCATTCTCCCCCTATTCACCAGCCTGCCAGATGCCTCCCACCTGTCACCCAGCTGCCTCTGCCCCACTATCATGACCACTACTACTATTTCTTTTCCTTCCCTCCTTCCTTCCTTCCTTCCTTCCTTCCTTCCTTCCTTCCTTCCTTCCTTCCTTCCTTCCTTCCTTCCTTCCTTTTTATTGCATCTGATTCTTGTTTTCCTTGACTTCTCTGCAGACAGACATAATTACTCAGCATACCCTTTATGTTCTTTTCCTTCTAGTCAGAAAACTGACCAATCATAGCACATTGGCCTTTGGTTCTTCTGCACAATTTCTGTGCCAGTTGTTTGGAATTGCTTTTTTCCCCCTACCACAAAGTATTCAATTTCTTTCTATTCAGAATGCTTGAGAGTGAAAACAGCTCTGATCACTAGTTGCCCAAGGTTTTGCTGTCTAATGCAAAAAGTCGTAATCAAAGCCAGCTATCATTTCTCCTTATTCTGCAAGTCTATCTCAAACAACTACTAAAAACATTGATGACTGCTTTGTTTAATAATGATCGATAATACTCATCGAATGTTGTACGTACACCAGGTATTGTGATGAGTATTTTACTTGTAGTATCTTATTGACTTCTCACCATAATCCCAAGAGATGATGATGATGATGGTAGTGTTGGTGATGGTGATGGTGTTGGTGATGGTAATTCCCCTTCATTAGAGAAAGAACCTCAGGTTCATCTCAGAGCCTATGTTGTCTTAAGTGGCTAGGATACCATCAAAGACCAGTCTTGCTTAGGAGTCTTAGTCCTTAACTCCATATGTTATATATTTCTTATAAGTTTGCTTGTAGGAAGGCTGCTAGCCTGACAGCTACAAATCAGAGAATTCTCAATTAGGATCTGTTAAGAGAAACTCACAAGATTCCATTTAAGAAAATGGATATAAACGAAAACAAAGTCTGCCTTTCCCCTCCTATTGGACTATGTCATCCATCACCATTTGAAAGATAATCACAAAAATCCAACTAAAATTTTATTTTAAAGGACTTACCTATGGGTCATAAATCTCTGGGGGGACTTGATTTACTGCAAAGTGTTCCCGTAATCTGTATGCATACCAAACAGTACATATTTATCCCTTGAATAAAAAAAAAAAAAAACCTAAGTAGAGACTGTTGAGAGGAATAATAATAATGAATTTGAAAGATCTACTGAATTCATAGTTACTTAATCCATTTTAACCAGTTTGCGTTTTCTCTATTAAGGAATGACTCAATAAGGCAATTATTATATGATAATATATTTATTTTATCTTTAAAGTATTTAGACTAAAGTATAGGGATCTGGATATATTTGCATTTGAGGCAAATATTTTGAAAGGCCAAGTTGTGCCAGTGGCCTGAAATGATGTCAGGATCTTTACATTTTGAGTTCAACTCTGCTTTGTGGGGATAGCACAGCTTAGCAGTGAAGAATACTGGTGCAAGAATCATAGGTCTGATACTGATCGACTGTGTCATTTTTGGCAATTTACTTAACTTCTCTGTTCCTCAGATCCCTCTTCTATAAAACAGATAAAGTAATAACATCTCCCTATTGTAAGGATTTTTTTAAGAGTATTATATGTGATGGTTTAGAACAGCACCAGGCATGGAATAAATTTTCAGTCAATATTTGCTTTCTGTTTGGTGCTCTTGGTAGAAGCAAACCCAGTCATTTTAAGGCCTCATGGACTGAACAGGAGGGTTAACCCACTTTGGTTACAAGCGGGGTCTTAGATTTAACTTAGCCTCACTCCACATCCCTCAATGCTCTTGGTTCCTCTTATGGACTTCACTTTTTCTCTTTTCTTCACTGCCTCTAATGTACTATATAATTTATTTAGTTATTGTGTCTATTGCTTACTATCTTCCTCCAACAGACTGTAAGCTCTACAAGGACAGAAATACTTGCTTTGTCTATTTGTATATCTCAAACGCAGAGAACAGTGCATTGCACAAAGTAATTGCTCAATAAATATTAAAGAATGAATAAATCTTAGTAAGTTTGTCAAATGTCTCTCCACAAATTCTGCCCATCTTCCACTTTTCTTTAGCCTCATTCCCCTTTCAAACTCTATTCCCATAACAATAACAATAATATAACAGCCAATATTTATTGAAACTTCCTGATTTCCAGGTACTATGTCCAGAATGGAAAATGCATTATCTCATTTAATCCTATGAGGTAAATACTATTATTCTCCTTACTTTACAGAAGTTTAAAAAGTTTAAGGCACTTGTCCAAGGTCACATAGCTAGTTTAAATGGGGAACCAGGTTAGAACTCAGGTCAGTCTTCTGTGGCATCTGATCTCTTAACCATCACACCATGGTCTGTGTATGTGACTGTGGGCCTAGTACAGTGCCCTTTTCCATGAATGATGGTACCCAAAGCCAAAGAATAGGGCTGGCTCCATAGCAGATACTTTTTCTATACACACCAAGAGCAAAAATCTCAGTGAAGCTGGGACCAACTATGTTTATTGGCATGCTAAAAAAACATTCTATGGTAATAATTCCTATCTTCCAGCTAATTTCATTCACTTCATCATTGTGAATAACATGTCCCAGTGCATGCTAATCTACCAACCTAACCCCAGAGTAATGGTAAATTAAATCTTGCCATACATGAGGCCTTGAATTTTTAACAGCATTTACCACTCAATATTAATTAACTTGAATGATCCACAAAGATTTGACTTTGCAAGGAGTTTGACTGTCTATGGCTTCAAGGTTCTATAAGATTATGTCTCTGAGCTACTGGGATAATTAATTCCAAGCAGTGAAGGAGAAGCCCTTGGGATTTGCAAATGAGACTTGGGATTGAAGCATCTCATGGTTTCTCTAGCAACAGTGGCTTCAATGACAACCAGTCAGGGCATGGAGTTACCAAACTCTGTCACCCTTGTCTAGCCTTCGGCATTTCCAGTTCACACAAAGCAGAATCGTTCAGTGCATCTGAGAATATGCTCATTTTCCAGGCCTGTATAGGATTCAACAACACAAGGTGGCATATGTTAGAGTGGTATCCTTCTAGAGCTCGCAGGCAATGAGACTTGACAAAGAATATACCAGAGAGAAAATGACGGGATTGAAGTTATAAGGTAAGTATTGAGACAATTCATGATCAAAACTGTCTCATGGAGACCCAGACACAGCAGGGCCCTTTATCTATTTTTTTATGACCTGATAGTAGTGCCTATTAGAGAAGGAATACAATCAGTACCATTGCTACTCAGCAGGCAGGGGAAGCTGGATGGGACCTGAACCCCACAAGAGTTCTCTCTGCCATTCTCTTCCCCTCTTTTAGTCCAACTGATCATAAATACCCATTCAATGGAAACATGGCTCTTAAGGAATTAGTTCTTCTATTCATGCCTTATCTATCCTATTAGAAAATCAAACTCATTTCAAAGGTCACTCTCTTGATTATTAGATAAAAACAAATGAATTTGTGTTTCCATGAATGAAAGCTGGAATTAGAACAAACTGCTTTTGCTTAGTGGGAGTTAACCAAACCTGCTGTTTAACAAATACACAGTTGCTTAAATGATCTACATCAGAAGAATAACTTAACTTATTTTCCTGAGAAGCAAGATGGTTAAATAAAGAAAAAAAATGCATCAGGCTGATATACTTCAGTACTTATTTGAACTAGAGCTATGTGAAATGGCAAGGAAGAGGAACTGCTTTTAGTCATCTTAGGGGAAGCCAATATTTTTCCTTCTGTGGATCTAAAGATGCATGTGCCTCCTTTCTTGATAAAAATTTTCAGCAAAGTAGGAATAAATGGAACAAACCTCAACATCATACAAGCCATGTATGAAAGGCCCACAGCTAACATGATCCTCAATGGGGAAAAACTGAGAGCCTTCCTCCTAAGGTCAAGAACAAGACAAGGATGTTCACTCTCATCATTACTATTTAAAATAGTACTGGAAGTCTTAGCCTCAGCAATTAGACAACAAAAAAGAATTAAAATGCATCCAAATCAGCAAGGGAGAAGTCAAACTTTCACTATCTGCAGATGACATGATACTCTATGTAGAAAACCTGAAAGATTACACCAAAAAATTGCTAGAACTGATACAGAAATTCAGCAAAGTTGCAGGATATAAGATCAATGTTCAGAAATCTGTTGTATTTCTATATATCAATAATGAAACAGCAGAAAAAGAAATCAAGGAATTGGTCCCATTTGCAATTGCACCAAAACCAATAAGATACCTAGGAATAAACCCAACTAGTGAGGTAAAAGATCAATACTCTGAAAATTATATGATATAGATGAAATAGATTGAAGAGGACACAAAGCATTGGAAAAGTATTCCATGCTCATGGATTGGAAGAACAAACATTGTTAAAATGTCTATACTACCCAAAACAATCTACACATATAATGCGATCCTATCAAAATACCACCAGCATTTTTCACAGAGCGAGAACAAACAATCCTAAAATTTGTATGGAACCACAAAAGATCCCAAATAGCCAAAGCAACCTTGAAAAAGAAAAACAAAACTGGTCTCCCTCTGCCTATGTCTCTGCCTCTCTCTCTGTGTGTGTCTCTCATGAATAAATAAATAAAATCTTAAAAAAAAAAAAAAACACACAGGGACGCCTGGGTGGCTCAGCAGTTGAACGTCTGTCTGCCTTTGGCCCAGGGTGTGATCCTGGGGTCCCGAGATCAAGTCCCACATTGGGCCCCCTGCATGGAGCCTGCTTCTCCCTCTGCCTGTGTCTCTCATGAATAAATAAATAAAATCTTAAAAAAAAAAGAAAGAAAAGCAAAACTGGAGGCATTATGGATTTCAAGCTGTATTACAAAGCTGTAGTCATCAAGTCAGTGTGGTCCTGGCACAAAAACAGACACATAGATCAATGGACTGAAGAGAGAGCCTAGAAATAAGCCCACAACTATATGGTCAACTAATCTTTAATAAAGCAGTAAAGAATATCCAATGGAAAAAGGGCAGTCTCTTCAATAAATGGTGTTGGGAAAACTGGACAGCAACATGCAGAAGAATGAAACTGGACCGCTTTCTTACACCACACACAAAATAAATTCAAAATGGATAAAAAGCCTAAACCTGTGATAGGAAACCATCAAAATCCTAGAGGAGAACACAGGCAGAAACCTCTTTGACTTTGGTCATTGCAACTTCTTGCTAGATGTGTCTCCAGAGGCAAGGGAAATAAAAATGAACTATTGGGACTTCATCAAGATAAGAAGCATCTGCAGCGAAGCAAACAATCTCCAAAGCTAAAAAAGCAGCCCACAGAATGGGAGAAGACAATTACGAACAACATATCTATTAAGGGGTTGGTATCCAAAATCCATAAAGAACTTATCAAACTTAACACCCAAAAAACAAATAACCCAGTTAAGAAATGAGCAGAAGACAAATAGACACTTTTCCAAAGAAGATATACAGATGCTAACAGACACATGAAAAGATGCTCAACACCAGTCATCCAGGGAAATACAAATCAAAGCCACAATGAGATGCCACCTCACACCTGCTCAGAACGAATAAAATTAACAAAACAAGAAACAACAGGTGTACAGGTGTTGGCAAGGATGGGGGGGGCGCGGAGGAGGAGAAGCCTCTTGCCTGTTGGTGGGAATGCAAATTGGTGCAGCCACTCGACAAACAGCGAGAAAAGCGTGGCATTTTCTCAAAAAGTTAAAAATAAAACTACCTTATGACCCAGCAATTGCACTACTAGGCATTTATCCAAAGGATACAAAAATATAGATTTGAAAGGGTACATGCACCCCAATGTTTATAGCAACATTATCAACAATGGCCAAACTATGGAGAGAGTCCAAATGTCCATCGATTGATGAATGGATAAAGAAGACGTGGGGTGTGTATATATATGTATATACACAATGGAAAATTAGTCATAAGTAAAAGAAAGAAATCTTGCCATTTGCAACAATGTGGATGGAGCTAGAGTATATTATGCTAAGTAAAATAAGTCCTTCAGAGAAAGACAAATAGCATATGATCTCAGTCGTATCTGGAATTTAAGAAAGAAAACAAATGAACATATGAGAAGGAGGAAGAAAGGAGAGAGGGAAACAAACCATAAGAGACACTTAACAATAGAGAACAAACTGAGGGTTGCTGGTGGGAGGTGGGCAGGGGACAGGCTAGATGCGTGATGGGTACTAAAAAGGGTGCTGATTGTGATGAGCACTGGGTGTTGTATGTAAGTGATGAATCACTGAATTCTACTCCAGAAACCAATATTGCACTGTGCGTTAACTAGCCAAAATTTAATTACAAAAAATAAAGATGCACGTACCTTACTGAGATGGAAAATCTCTGACTTATGGAGCATATATTCTAATGGGATAATTGATAGATGGCTGCATAAATTCTAAACGTAAGAGAGCTCCTAAGTCCCTGCTCAATTGCTTCAGAGGCCACAAGGGTGCATTTATCAGAATAGCCCCATAAGAATTAGGATCTTCAGATTAAGGCTTATTCCTAGCATTGCTATTGAGCTGCTCTTTGCAGGGATGAATGCTGGATCCCATAGATGGGAGTTCAAAGTTAAAGCTAAGAGAAGGTGTCAGAAAAGGACATTTGCTCTTTCTCTGTAAGTACCAACAGATGTATCTAAAAGGACCATGTGTGCTCGGTGCTGAAATGGGATTGTACAGCAGAAGATCGGTCCTGATCATCTACGCAGGAGAAAACGCTTGGGCTTTGCTTACTATAAACAAGCAAAAGGAAATGGAATTGTCCATGACTGGATACTATGGCACCTGTCACTCTCATTTCTAAAGGAAATTAAGCCTGCCTAGGAAAACATCTTTGAAGTGATTTCTTTTCATTAAAGTGTATGGTAAACCAATAAAACAGTGGGACAAGACCTTTAGGTACTAATATTCATCATCATTTATGTATATTTTAATGACAAAAGTAGGGAAAGAATATATTTCCCCCCAAATCTGTGTTCTATCTTACCCACTGATCAAACTCACAAGCTTATGACGTGCAAACCATAACACCAATTTATAGATTTATGCTGGCCATCATCTCCTGGTTGGAGTTTATGCCTCCCGATGGGCATGAACACTCAAACCTCCAAATTATCCTCCAAAAGGCTTAAATTAAAACTAAGGACACTACACAGTTTCAAGACATGGGAGACCCACCAGGCTAAGAAATCAGGGTATCGTATTTCTCTAGGGAAAGAGTCCAGCACAGAAGCTAAGTGATTAGAATCTGGGTGAGACTAGGGTTGGATTCCAGCTTACTAACATACACTAGAGACTTTGGGCAAGCTCACTAATGCTTATTTTCCTCTTCTGAATATGAGAATAAAGGGGGGGAGAAAAGGCAATCCATTTAAAGCACTACGCACAACAATTGACACACAGGAAACATTCAATAAATCTTCAGCATTTTTAAATTTAAATTCCTATCCAAAAAAACTGATAGTGGTTTTCTAGGATAAAAGTCTACCTTAATAGGGTTGTTGTGAGAATTAGTTAATATGCTCCAACAACATAAACTATTATTATTTCTAGCTAAGGAAATAGATTTTATAGAATTAAAACAGCCTTCTCCTGAATGGTAGTACTTCCCCCTCTCAAGAGTACTTTCATAAAATACCACCAAACACCCTAGATCATGACAAGTGAATGATAATCCAGCTGAATAGGGGCTGCAGTCTCCTTCTCCATCGGGCAACTTCCAGGCCTGCCTTGTGTGATTGGCCGCATCCTCCGGGCTTGGGGGTTTCCTAAATCTCTCTCAGAAAGGTTAATTTGAAAGGTATGTTACATTTATGGTTATGTGACTATTTCTACTAGTTTAGCCTCAGAACAACAGGTGAGTTTTTCCCAACCATGGTACTAAATTCACTGATTTTCAAGAGACAAAGAAAAGCTTATGCATCCAGATCACTTGAGCAGCTCGTTAAAAATGCAGACTCCTGAAATCTTGATTATGATGATTATCTTGAGGCAGAGTGGGGTGGAGAGGCCAGGAGGGTACATCAGCAGACATTCTGGGGTACTGGAACGTCTCACAGCTTTATCCAGGTGGTATACACCAATGTGTAGATACGTAAAGATTCAGGGAACCGGAGGACTTCCAGTTTTGAGTTTCTCATGTAAGGAGCTCCCATATCATCAAAGAAGATAGATGGCAAAAAGAATATGAAACGATGCTCCAAATTATTTATCGTCAGGGGAATGCAAATTAAAACACGGAGGAGATACCTGTAGCCAACTTTTAGAACCGCCAAAATCCAGAAACCTGACACCACGAAATTCTGGAACAACAGGAACTCTCATTCACTGCTGATGGGCACACAGGATGCTGGTGCCCCCTTTGGAAGACAGTTTGGTGGTTTCGTATAAAACTAAAGCTACCCTTACCAGTGGATTCAGCAATCACGCCTGCTAGGATTTACCCAAAGGAGTTGAAAACTTACATCCATGCACAAGTCTGCATGTGGATGTTTATGGCAGCTTTATTCATAATTACAGAAGCAAATCTGGAAGCAACCAGACATCCTTCCATAGGTGACTGGATAAGTAAGCGGTGCTACACTCAGACAACAGACCACTATTCAGTGCTAAAAAGAAAGGAGCTATCAGGCCATGAAGGGACCGGAAGGGACCGGAAGGAACCTTAAATGCATACTACTAAGTGAGAGAAGCCAATCTGAGAAGGCTGCACAAGTGCATGATTTCAACTATATGATTTTCTGGAGAAAGTAAAACTACAGAGCATCAAAAGTTCGGTGGTTGCCAGTGGGAGGACAGGCGGAGCGGGGAGAGAGGAACGGCTAGGCATAGCACAGAGGATTTTTAAGGCAGTGAAAATACTCTGCATTTTATAATGATGGGTACATGTCTCTACACATTTGTCCAAGTCATAGAATGTCCAATGCCAAGAGTGAACGCTGAGATAAACTATGGATTTGGGGTGATTACACTGTGTCGATGTGGGTGCGTACTTAGTAAACTTTGTGCTATTCTACTGAGCGATATTGATAAGGGGGAGGCTATGCATGTGTAAGGGCAGGAAATATAGGGGAAATCTCTGTACTTCCTTCTCAATTTTGCTATGAGCTTAAAACTGTTCTAAAAACATAAAAGTCTTAAAAAATTGACTGAACTATGAAGATAAGGTGGCGCACTTTACTGTGGGTACGTGACAACTCAATAAAAAGATTTAAACAAACAAACAAAAAAAGATTTAAACATCAATGAAAATATCTGACTCCTCCTCAGATCTTTGGAATCAGAATTGGAGAAGGGCACTTCTCAATGAGTCTTCATTTTTAATAAGCATTCTCAAGGGATTCCAATGTACACTGCAGTTGGAGAGCCATTAATGTAAAAAAAGGGGGGAAAAAAGCATGCTTTCAATACTGAAGACCAAGAAAAATAATCTGAAATAAAAACCATCCCAAGAAATGTGAGATAAATGCCATGTAAATACCAGTATTCGTATCCTCTGAAACCTTGGAGATTTGAGTCAAGAAACCAACATCTGTTTCTTGTGTTATCCGATAGGTCTCTACATGCGGCTCTAACATAAAAATTGAAATGGGCCGTTGGGAGGTGAGGACCCGGAGGGGGTGCAGCAGACCCTCGGAGCCTCAGGCAGAAGCTCTTCTCTCCAATCTGATAATGTCAAAAGCTGGTCAAGTTACTGGGGTTTGAATGACACTGCAGTGCCTTTGGGAAGAGCACTTGTCAAGAACATACCTCCTCCAGAAAAGCCAGGGTCTGTTCCAAAAAAGAAGAGAAAGGATCTGCCTAATGGAGCTTTTGGAAAGCTGAGATAAAAGGTTTTCTTCCGTGTAACTGCCTGCAGAATGTCAGGATTCCAAATGAAAAGCTCTGCTGGCTCACAAACAGATGGTCTAATGTTGGAGGGACTGAATTGGGGGAATTTAGAGACTGTCCAAGATTGCTGCAAAGACCTGTTTACAAAGGGCTCCTTTTGCCTTGGTGTCACTTTATGCCTCAGCATTTTCTTGCAATTCTCCCTGTGGTGTTATTGGGGCCATACAGGAGAAGGCAAGCGTACCCTAAGGGGCACCTGGGGCAGCCCGCGGGAGGAGGTGCAGCACCTAGTGCAGCAGCACCAACCATAGGACTCCTGTTGTTGCCCACCTCTTGCGCTTGCCTTTTACAATCCTAGAGCAGGGGAGCACTCTCTTTTCAAAGAGGGCCCCAGCTGAACAAACGTTTACAGGGCTGCCAACGGAATGAGACAATGCAGATCTAGGATCTCCCTCTGGACAGTGTGGCTAAGGTTACAGTGAAAACCGATCCAGAGCACAACTTTCATTACCAATCCTCTCCGTCTGCATCCCCGTCCCCCACGGACAAGGATCATTTCCTCTGTTGGTGCCCCACCCCCAACAACACACCTGTCACTGCAAACCTATAATAACACAGTGTCTATTTCCCTGGGGAGATAGCAAAATGACTCAAGGTATTTATCTGTTGGCACAACTGTGCTTCCCTCTGAGACTGTTGTATGTACAGTGAGATTTCTCCTCACATGAATCACAGCATTTTCCAGCTGGAAAAAGACCTTGAGGATAATCTAGGGGAACTTTCTCATTAGTTAGATACAGAAACACAGGCCCAGAAAGGAGCTTACCCCAAGTAACAGAGCCAGTTAGGGATAAACTGAGCTTCACTTAATGTCCTCTGGCTAAATTAGGAGTGTCTTGATCACTGAGATTTTGTCAACAACTCAGTCCTTTTTTTTTTTTCTTCCAAAAAATAGACTTTATTGCTTAGAGCAGTTTGGGATTCACAGAATCATCGAGTGCAAGGTACAGAGATTTCCCGTATGCCATATGCTTCCCTGATCTCACATGTGCTTCCCAGTCCTTTTAGGATTCTCAGTGACCTTGGGCCAGTTCATGGAGGTTAAACCAACTTCCTAGCCTTTCCCCACCTCTATTTGTATATTTTTAAAGATTTTATTTATTTATTTGAGACACACACACACACACACACACACACACACACACACACACACAGCATGAGCAGGGCAGAAGGGGCTGAAGGAGAGGGAGCAGCAGGCTGAGCAGAGTCTGATGCAGCGCTCTATCCCAGAGTCCTGGGATCATGACCTGAGCTGAAGACAGATGCTTACCTGGCTGAGCCACTCAGGCACCCCATCTATTTGTATATTTTTATAGGATGACACAGGACATGATGCCCTACCAGGGTCACATTAGGAAGAAATCCAGAAATGTTCCCATTTTCCTGCAACCAAAACACACTTCTTTCCTTCTTCCCTGAAATGAATCCTATTCCCCACCTCTTGCCTCCCCTTGGCAAATACTATGTTTCCTTCCTAACTTCTGGAATTTCTCCACCTGGACTTTCCTGGAATCCACCACATGCAGTCTCTTTCAAAACAGTTTATATCTTTTTTCTGAGTGTTTATTATCAGTTTTCTCACACAAAAGCATGGGTCACTTTGGCATTCTTGTGAGTCTACGGTTGCATTTCAATAGTCTCCTACAAACTGAATGACAAAAATGTCCACAATATTCAATAATTTGAACATTTTCATCATGCCCCATTGTCCTGAGCAATGAAAGCACATGTTCAGGATGAGTCATCCCATTTCCTGCCAACAATAATTGGCAGGCATACTGTGGCTTCCTTTAGTTTGTCGTTTCTTAGTATCAGCCATTTAATTTTTAAATCTTGAAACAGTAGGCGATTTTAATCAAATCTGCAATTATGAGCAAATGCCTTAATTAATCTGATGATGGAGGTACATATAAAAAATATATATGCAATTCAGGCATTTAGCATTGCTAAGTGATATGTGGTTTAGCCTATTTGTTTCTCAATAAGCATCAGCATGGTCCACAGTGCTTCCAGATTATCTAGACTTAAGACGGAGATCTTAAATACTTTCCTGATGTCATATCCTCCCAAAATTTCAGCAACGCTAGATAGTTCCTACAGTATTGTGCTTTAATTTTAATGGACGAAAAAGTCAAACCATCAAGTCCATGGTCATGAGGTATCCTTGAGAGAACTATGAGTACAATGCGTGTCAAGGCCACCTAACCAGTGAGCCAAAATCTAGCAACAGATCTTGAAATCTTTCATGATAGATTCCTAAACTGTCACCATTACACCACCTACTTAACTGGCCTAATCATTAATTTCCATGCCAGTTTTCCTCAGGTTTCCCAGATATCAGGCTGACTCCCCCAGCCTCGCAGGAAATTCCGGTCACTATCACCCAGTGTCTGCTCCTCCTCACTTTTTACTCTCCATTCCCAAAGAGATAGCAAAAAAATGAATATGAGTCACAAAAAGGCTAGAAATCCTTGATCTTGGCCTTCTAATTTTTAATTATTGGAAAGAGAGGCAGAATGATATAGTAGAAAGAATAATGGATTTGATGTCAGAAAACGCAAGGTTCAGTCTGATGTCACTTGACTGTCCTGTGACTTTCACTGAAACAGGTTAACCTCATAGAGCTTCCATTTCCTAATCACTTACGTGGGGATGGTACACTGGTTTACTGTGAGGCGCAAAATCCATGGCATGTACTTCATAAACTATACGGTGCCATGTGGATGTAGGTAGTATGGTGCTGATATCTCCAACCCTGAGGGCAAAGGAACTATTAGGACCTTAGTGACACCCACACAAAACGCTCATAATCATGTCTTAGGCCAATGATCTCAATTTTTTCCTGGAAAGGAGAATGGAAAATGGGCTGGGCTAAATGAAAGAAATTTATCCTAAAAATTATTTCTACTTTTTAATGGATGTTTCATTTTAGGACAGAGTTCAAATTTTGATGAAATTGATGCTTTGGAAAGACGTGACACATTTACCATGTAGGTTTTTCATACCCTCTGGAACTGCATCCTATGGCATCCCTGTGGCAGAGTTTGCAGACCTCTCCCTTCCTCATCTGTGTTTCTGTGGAAGTTATCAGAGCTATCCTATAATCATCTGTTTACTACTCTGCCTCTTGCAGACAGGCACTTCGGTTAATTTCTTATTTTATCCCCAGGGTGCTTGGCATATTGTAAACCTCCTTCTACATATTTGCTGAAGGCATCAATCAACTTCCTGTCTTCAAACATACATTTTTTGGGGGGGATGGTTGAAATTAATGTTCCAATTACTATTGACCTCCACTGGTAAATATGAAAAAGGCAAAATGAGCACTTTTGAAGTTAAATAGCTAGACCCAAATCCTAAGTCCATGCTGGCTTTCAGCTCTTCCATCCAGTGCCCCAGACATCCTTCCCTGATGCACGACACTCTCTCAGCTTCGATGTTTATTTCCTCACTGCTGACCTGTGATGAACGTATATGAACTGTATCACTGTTGACCTATATGAGCGCTATTGATGTTTGCTTCTACCCATGTATTTTCTATAAGCCTCAATTATAAATATAAGAAACCTTGCTCTGGTCTTTGTTCCACATTCCACAATGTCCGTTTCACACACACAGATTTCCCTTTGAAATCAATGAGCATTCTGAGCCAGAAGATATCCTGGGGATGGGGGAGGAAGGCAGGGAGAGGAAAGAAAGAATTGGAGTCACCATCTGTTGACAATACTCTTGTGCAGGGCCAGTTTTGAAGGTTAATGACATGTCACGCATCCTCTAGCGTCTGGTAACAAAAATAGGCTGCTCTCCCAGAATTCGATAGAACAGTTGTTGCGCTGTGGAAGATGTAACTTGTCAGCCAGCACTCCAGCAGGGTCCAGGAAGGCAGTTCTTGCCAAAAGCTGGATGAAATTTAACAGTGGTCCAGGAAAAACAACTTTCACCAAAATTCAAATGTGGAAGTGATCATTTTTCCTTGAGGCCTGTAAAGGGGGCCTCTAAAGCATTGACCTTCCAAAATGACTCCGCATACTGGCTCATTTTTTTTAAAGAGCCCTTGAATTTCATCAGTAGCTCTTCAATATATATCTACTCCTTTCTCTACCCATTTTCAGAAAAATAAGGATTGTAAGCCTGTAATAAAAACAAGTCCAAAGGTTTACCAAAGGTCCTCCCATGGTTTCTTTGGATGGTTAAATTATTGGCATTGCAGCTGATCCAAGGCAAATCTGGGTCTCAGCTTCACTGACAGCCTACTGTTTAATGACTCACTTTGCTGTCTCATCAAGAATTCACCCAGTTGAAAGGCTGCACCTTCTCAAATGTAATTGCATGCTCTCCCCACATCTCATCTGGACTCTCTTTAATTTTCAAAGTCCTGCTGAGTAACCTTGGAAAATTCAAGCCCTTTCCCACCTGGCGCTCAGGGATATTTTAAGACGAAGCAGATCTGCCTATCTATCTGTTAACCTAAAAGCAAACCGTCTAGTCCCAGCATGGAGTGGAGTGGGTTGAATGGGGACTTGTATAAAGGGACACAAGAGGGGAACTGGAAGGCACTCAAGCTCATCCGGATCATGTTTTTATAGTGTGACATCATTCCTTTGTTTGAAGTGAAGTTTCTGGACTTTAGCTCTGCTTAACCTCAAATAGAAGCACAGAATACAAATAAAACACTAAACAATTCATTGATTACTTTCCAGTTTGGAGTGTCCAAGCTTCTCTTATTCAAGAGCAGACATACCAGTAAAAGTTCAGTGGTCTGAGGTGCTAAAATGATCACTTGCATGAAAGTCGCGGTTTTCCGGCTCTGTGTGTGTGATATGCCAAAATCGTTTATCTTCTCTAGGTCTCAAATTCCTCAGCCCTAAAATTAAACTCAGTTTAACAAATATGTTTTTAGCCACTGAAAACGGGAGAGAATTTGTATAGATAAGCACCGTCCAATAGAACTTTCTGCAAAGAATGAAATGTTTTATATTTGTGCTACTCAATATGGCAGCCATTAACCATATTGAGCACTATTGATACCATGATTGAAGAACTGCATTTTTAATTTTATTTAATTTTCATCAAATGTGTGGCTACTGGATATCATATTAGTTGGTTCAGGTTTAATGGTTTCTAATATTCCTTATGAAAAGTTCTATTTTGATGATTTCCAATCCTAGCTAATGACCGAGAGTGAATCTTTCTTCTTGTTTTCCTACCATGAAATTTACTTCACAAATTATTTAGCATAAATTAATGACTTTAATCTTTATCAGTGCAATAATTAATCACTTCAATAAAAATGAGATCTCTAAAAGGGCAAGATAAAATATGTGTGAAATAATTTTATGAACTCTAAAGTGTTTTAGAAATATAAAGCATTGCTAATAAAATCTCATCATATCTAGTTGCACTTCTTTGTCAAGTGTCAGCTGGCATATAAAGATGAAAAACTCTTCTATTTCATATCCTAGACCAAGAGATCCAGACTTGATGGGACCCTGTAGTAGGCCAGAAAACACATTTTTTGAACACATTCTTACACTGATGTTTAAATAAACAAAATTTATATTCCTTTTTTTTTTAAAGATTTTATTTATTTTTTTGAGGGAGAGAGAGAGAGAGAGAGAGAGAGAGTGAGAGAGAAAACACAAGCAGGGGGAGGAACGAGGGGAGGGAGAAGCAGGCTCCCTGCTCTGCAGTGGGCTTCATCCTAGGACCCTGGGATCATGATCTGAGCCAAAGGCAAATGTTTAACAGACTAAGCCACCCAGGTGCCCCTATATTCCTTTTTTTTTTTTTTTATTCCTTTTTTAAATACCACACCCATCAAGTGTTTCAACCTAGATGTTGTCATATCCTATATAAGAAAATACATTTTTAAAGTTTTATTTAAGTAATTTCTATACCCAACATGGGGCTTGAACTCACAACCCAAGATCAAAAGTCACATGCTCTTCTGACTAAGCCAGCCTAAGAAAATAATTTTTATTAATTATATAATATCTTATAACACTTGAGTGCATTTCTTCTGCTTTTAGGTTTGCCTCAAATAGAGCACATAAAACACTGGCCAGAATAAGTCCAAAGGGGTGACTCATCAGAGGCTCCCACTTTGGCCTGGACCTGCACTTGCCCCTTTCTATCTCTGTAAATCTGTTTCAGCCCCGCGGCCTCCTCTTCCTGAGCTTCAGACTCTTCTATCCCCTACCATGTGGCATCCTGACTAATGCTTCTCTTCAGTTCGTAACACTCTCCTTTTCTTCTCTGGTCTATTCTTGTCTTCTCTCTCCTGGCACATTTGCTCAGTTCTGTACCTTTAGTGACCATCCCTTTCAAGTTGGCTCTGAGATGTCTCCTGGTTAGTGACCCAGTGGACAGCTTCAGCTGGCAAAGCCTGGAGACTTTGCCTCTAGCCTTCCTTTCCTCAGCTCTTCAAGATCCAGGTTCTAGACAATGAGTTTTGACTTGAAAGAAAGTCCTCTCTTACCACCTATTTAGAAATAAAGCTTTTCCCATTTTGTCTTGTTTTTAAGTGATTCTAGAATCTTCTAAATAAGATATATGATCCATAGTTTGGAAAAAGTTATTTTTTAAAAAAAGATTTTATTTATTTATTTGAGAAAGAGTGTGAGAGAGAGCATGAGCAGAGGAGGGGGGAGGGGTAGCAGGAGAGGGAGGAGCAGACTCCCCACTGAGCCAGAAGCCTGATGCGGGACTCAATCCCAGGACATTGGGATCATGACCTGAGCCAAAGGCAGGTGTTTAATCAACTGAACCACCCAGGCACCCTGGAAAAACTTATTTAAAAAATAGCTTTAGGAAATCCCTGGGTGGCTTAACAGTTTAGCACCTGCCTTCAGACCAGGCCGTGATCCTGGAGTCCCAGGATTGAGTCCTGCATCAGGCTCTCTGCATGGAGCCTGCTTCTCTCTCTGCCTGTGTCTCTGCCTCTGCCTCTCTCTCTCTCTCTCTCTCTGTGTCTCTCTCATGAATAAATAAAATCTTTAAAAAAAATTAAAAATAAAAAATAGCTTTATTATAACTAGTATGCATTAATGACACATCTAAAGTATACAATTTGTTAAATTTTGACATACATATACACCCACACAACCATTGATACAACTAAGAAAATGAATATATCCATTACTACTAAGTTTCTTTTGTTCCTCTTTAATTCCTTACCATCACCTTTACCTTCCACCCTATCTTTGCCCCGGACTTAGGCAACCACTGATCTGCTTACTATAGACTACTTTGCATTTTCTAGAATTTTAAATAAATGGAATCATATAGTATATACTATTTTTTGTCCAGCTTATTTCCTTTTTTTTTTTTGATGAGTACTGCTCATTTCATGGATATAACATACACACGGATCAATATACTATCCATTCACCTGTTGATAGACATTTGGGCTGTTACAGATAAAGTTTCTATGAACACTGAAGAACAGGCATGGACACATGACTATATTTCTCTTGGGCAAACACCAGAGAAGGAATAGCTGGATCATACAGTTTTAAAAAAACTAATAGCATCCAGCATACTCAGTTTTTTTTTTTTTTTTCAGTTAGTCATTCTAATAGTTGAATGATGGATATTTTTAGCTTCATAAAGATGTCTTATAGTTCACTGATGCTTTATTTACTTCTTATTCCTTTTTGTCTTTATCTTTCATTTTGGATATGTACTTTTGCAATGTCTTCAAATTCACTAATCTTTCCTTTTGCAATGTCTAATCCCATTCGGTGTATTTTTCATTTGAGACATTATAGTTTTCAGCTTTGCAAGTTTAATTTGGGCCTTTTTTATCTTCCAAGTTTCTGCTTAACATCTTTCCTTTAGCCATGGGGCTATGAAACAGAGTTCCAATAACTCTGCTAATTGTAATGCTAATTCTAACATCTATGTCAGTTCTGGTTTGGTGTCTTCATTCTGGGCCGTATCTTCTCATTTCTTTGCATGCCTGGTAACTTCTTAATAGATACCAGACATTTTTAATTTTACATGGGGTGTACTACATATTTTTGCATTGCGATAAATAAGTATTTTTGAATTTGTATTACTTGGAAATTTGTCACGTTCAAGTCGTATTTTTGAGATTCATTAATTAGGACCAGAGCAGCATTTAGTCTAGAGCTAATTATTCCCCCCTACTGTGGCAATATTTTTCTTTTCTTTTCTTTAAGATTTATTTATTTGTTTGAGAGAGACAGAGAGAGAGAGAGAGAACACAAGTGGACAGGAGGGACAGAGGGACAGGGAGAGAGAATCCTCAAGCAGACTCCCTGGGGAACGTGAAGCTCATTGCAGAGCTTGATCCCAGGACCCTGAGATCACGACCAAGAGTTGGATGCTTAACTGACTGAGCCATCCAGGTGCTCCGAGGCAGTATTTTTCTAAGTACTCTATCCAATACCCCATGAGTTATAAATTTTCTAATCTGGTTGGTGGGAATAGGCACTATCCCTAGCCCTTTGTGAGCTCCTGGAACTTTTCCTTCTAATCTTTCTGGGAAATTCATTACACAGCCAAAGAGAAGTTTTCTTATCACATGCACACATCAGCATTCTGCTTAAAATTTGAAGAGGCCCCTCAACAGGTAGCTGAGCTTTTCTCCTCTGTATCTTCTTCCCTCCAGAGCTCTGCCCACAAACTTTAACTCCCTTTGTCTCCCCAGCCTTTCAGTTTTATTCCTCAAGTCACGGAGTCCATTGGCCCCACCTGAATTCTCTCTTCCCTGCACAACAATCCAGAAATCATTCAAGGCAGGAATTGGGACAATTATAGAGCTTACCTGATTTGCTCCCTATCTCTCAGGTGTCACTGAACTGCATTACTTGATCTCCAATGTATTAATAACTTTTGTTTCATATATTTTGCCTATTTTTTTCATTATTTCAGGATGGAAAGTAAACTTGGTCCAACTTTCTTCATCTTGGCCTGAAGCAGAAGTTAATTAATTCATTTTGAAAAGTATTTATTTCTACTCTACATCCTCAATCTAAAGAGGAGGAACACATAAAAAAAAATTGTATTCTCACAGGAAAGTTTATGAGTTAGGTTAGACCCACCCAGGCCACCTAGAGAATACAAAACAAAGCTTTAGTTGGAAAACAGGGGGAACTGAGTGGTCCTTCTTTGGTGTTTAGATCTAGAAATGCAGAACTTTCTGGAACAAGGTCATATGAAGAATGGCAATAAGAAGAAAGCTACTTTTGAGGAGAGACTGGTAACCTCATGGGGTCATGAGTCTAAGAAGAACAAAAGGAGAATACGGAAAGGAATTTATACTTAACTCACTCAAGCTCCTCCCTTTCCTTCCCTCTCTAGTTCCTGCTTCTTTTGGTACACTGAGAATTAAAAGCCTCTACAATCTTTGTTAATATGCTTTTGCTCTAGTTTCTTTTTTTTTTTTTTTAATTTTTTTTTTTTAAATTTTATTTATTTATGATAGTCACAGAGAGAGAGAGAGAGAGAGAGGCAGAGACATAGGCAGAGGGAGAAGCAGGCTCCATGCACCGGGAGCCCGACGTGGGATTCGATCCGGGGTCTCCAGGATCGCGCCCTGGGCCAAAGGCAGGCGCCAAGCCGCTGCGCCACCCAGGGATCCCTTGCTCTAGTTTCTAGCTAATCTTGTCCTCTTCCCTCATTTTTTCCAAGCTGAAGTTCCTGTTTCTTACACCATTGCTCTTAGTTACAAGTAGGTGGGTGGGCAAGAGTAGGTATGGGAAAGTTGTCCTCTGTCATGTATCAAAAGGCATCACCTGAAGGAGACAACAAGTCTGTCTGAGACCTTTGTTGATACAGAGGGCTCAATTTTAACTGCAAGAATTTTCTGCTTAAATCTTTTTTTAAAGATTTTATTTATTTGTTTGAAAGAGGGAGAGGGAGAGAGCACAAGCAGGTGGAGCTGCAGATGGGGAGGGAGAAGCAGACTCCCCGCTGAGCAGCAAGCCTGATGTGGGGCTCAATCCAAGGACCCTGAGATCATGACCTGAGCTGAAGGCAGACACTTAATTGATTGAACCATTCAGAAGCCCCAAACCTTTTTTCTGCTTTTCTTTCTTTTCTTTTTCTTAATAGATTTATTTATGTATTTTAGAGAGAAAGAAAGAGAGAGAGCATGGGGGGAGGAGCAGGAGAGGGGAAGCTCACGAAACAGGGAGCCTGATGTGAGGCTCAATCTCAGGACCCTGTGATGATGACTTGAGCCAAAACCAAGAGTCAGAGGCTCAACCAACTGTACTACCCAGGCATCCCATTTTATTACTTTTCTATGAGGTGAATGTGAATTTTAGTTTTAACTTAAAAACACGCACCTTCTGAATACCTAAATTTAGATAAAGGTAAGGCTGAAGAACAGATACCCCTTTTATTCCAGATAGAAAAATGAGATTCCAAATAGTACGTTTCAACTAATCATTTTAACATTGACTTCAATATTCATTCATTCAATATTCATTTTGACAGCATGTATTTTATCATAAAAGTCCAGAGAGATAGCACAAGTATAATAAAATTCAGAAGAAACACTAGACATTCCTTAATGAACAGAAAGATGCCATATATGCGTCAGGTCACATTCTCAAAACATAGCTACAAGCATTAAAAGGCCATTATAAAATGACTAAAACAAACAAAAAACACATTAGTTCTGACTCTAAAACTAGAACTATTAAAGAATGTCACCTTTTGATGGCAGGAATCCAGTAGCAAAAGTAAAATGATTGTCTCCTTTTAGATTCATCACACATTTATTTTGAAATGGGTCTATGGGGCATAGAAACAAATGGCTAAAAGTGTAGTATAAAGAGATACTTTACATCATATAGAATTTTTAAAATTTGATTTGAAACTAGTTTCATTTAAACTGATACATATGTAAACAGAGCCAATGTTGTAAGATAGATTGATAAATAAAAGATGGATGGAAAGAAGGATGGATGAATGGATAGGTGGATAGATAGATGAATAGATAGATGATAGATAATCATGTAAATGTCATTGTTTTCACATAATATTTTTCTTTGCATTGCAGAGTATACTGGGGTAATTGGGAACAGAAGGGGACAAACAGTCTTTCAACAACAGTAAAAAAGACAGACTAATGTTATGATTTAGCGTAGTGTTTCTCTGAGTGCATTTTGCAAGTATATGAAACATTTATTACAGATGCAAATATCCAGGCCCCTCCCAGACATACTAAATTAGAATCTTTGAGAGTGTGTCCTGGGATCCTGAATTTTAACATACCTCCCTAGTATTTTTACTTCATATTAAAACTTAGGAACTCCAGGTTTTGGGCATGGATTCTAGAGCCAAACTTCCTGGGTTCAGAATTGAACTCCACCAAATAGCTGTTTTACTACAGACACATTATTACCCTCCATGTTTTTTCATCCGCAAACTGGAGGTGATGATAACAACAGTTCCTACCTCACAGGATTATAAAAGAATTGAGCTAATATAGAAAGTCCTTAGAATAATGTTGGGTACAATATAAGTACTATCTGTGTAAACGCAACCAATGTAACTAAGTCAACTATATTCCAAATCACTATATCCCACAAGGACAAGAATTCAAAAGGAATGAAATATTAATAAGTTATAAGAGTAAAGACACAAGTTTGATCCATAGCATTCTCCATAGCTAATCATTTCAGATTCCTTTTTTCATTTTGTTTTGCTTTTACTGGCAAAAGAACCCCCTTTTGTGAAGCTGTCCTTTGCTACCCTAAAGGATATGGTGGCACCAAGTAATTCTTTATATGTGGCCAAAACATCACTGTTCTACCTGTAAAATTCTAGTAAATTCTGAGAAGTTGTCTTCCTCAAACTAAAGCCATATGCCTCTGAAGGAGAAATTATTCTTTTTTCAGATCTTGTGAAGACACCTGGCTAATACAGAAGTGTTCTGGTTGCCTACCTGCCCTCTGGACCTCATGTGACTCAGGTGTTTCAACCTCACTCATACTGTCAGGAATTCACCTTGGCCTAATTCCATAGTTAGGCCAAAGACTAAATCTTGCGAAAAATTAGTGAAGAGGATTCTGAATAAGCAGTGTTCAAAAACTGTACTTGCATTGTAAGTCATTGGTTAAGATTGGATAGAGAATTAAATACCACAAGCCTTTGAACAATGTCCCATTTATAATTCCACAGATTCAGTCCACTGTGGGCCAGGATGTAGACAGAGGGGGCAATGAGAAGTCTGACAAGGTGTATGCACAGTGTCTTATGATCTATACTTCCAAATTATCAGCCTCCTCCAGCCTTCATTCACCTTCCCATGTAGCCTGCCTTCCCTGGTCCATGACTTCTACCTCTCTCTAGCTCTCTTGTCCCTAAGCTAAATCTCATCTTGAATTGATATAAATATCCACTATGATAAAGCCCAACTTCCTTATGTTCACCCCAAAGCTTCGTGCTCTGCACTCTCCCCCTCTCTGTATTCTGTAGACGTATTAAACTGCTTGCAGGTGCCCAAATGTGCCTCCGCCTCTCTCCCCACAGGTCTTCCTGTATGCTGTGCCTTCTCCCTAGGACATGGTTCTCTCCCACCCTTGCCCCACCCATTCAATTGACTAATGCCTACTCATTCTTCAGAACTCAGCTAAGGTATCACCTTGTCCAACGTCTTACCTAATCCAGTCCCTCCCAATGTACACATCGATCAGGCCCTTTTCACACTGTAAGTCCAATTACTCACTTGTCTTCCCTCCTAAGCTATTAAATCCTTAAGGAACCATGTTTGGTTCATCCTTGTACCTCCAACCCCTAGCAGAGGTATACCACTTAATGCTATTCATGAGATGAGAATGTTGGTTCATGATTATGTGTTTAAGAGAGTTACAGCTACGTAGCTCAAGGGAAGAACAAATGCCTTGGAGTCAGGCAGATCTAGGCTTAAATCACAGTGGTGCCATTGGCTGTTTATGATGTTGGGCAGCAAATTACATAAACTAATTTAAATCCAAGTTGTGCCTCTGTTAAGTGCGAATGAACCCCTATTCTACAGATATGTCGTAAGAATTAATTTAGTTAATACACACCAAACACTTACTTAGTGTCTAATAAAAGGTAGTTTTTACTATTGTATTAATGATGAGAATCAGAATTTATTCCTATACAGATCAGATCAAAATCAATCATAGCTCACAGACAACGTGTTGTAAATATCTGAAAGAGACTCTGAGGTCTCTCTCAAGTATTTCAGATTGGCTGCACACATCTGAGAGAGACACTGAGGATATGAGTTCCCCATAATCATGCTGCAAATAAAATATATATCAGAGGGTTTTTTTTTCAATATCAGGATTAATTTCAAATCAGTTGGTCCAGCTTCCAATTGTTGCTATGGGAGAAATTGCCAAATGTGCTAAAGGTAGTGTGGTCAGTGTAACATATTACCAATTAAAATCCTTATTGAACATGGTGTTCAATGCTATATATACTTTTTAAAAACTTAATCTCTAAAACCAACGGATAAGGCATGTGCTATTGTCCTTATTTAACAGTTGAGGCTTAGAGCGGTTCAGCAAATGTTCAAGGTCACGCACTGAGTGGGACAAAGCTTGTAAGATTTTCAAAAATATTGTTTTTAAAGATTTATTGATTGAGAGAGAGAAAGAGAGAGGAAGATAAAATACAGGCAGGAGGAGCAGAGGGAGAGAGAATATTAAGCAGACTCTGAGCTGAGCACGGAGCACAGAGCCTGGCTCGGGGCTTTATCTCATGACCCTGAGATCATGATCTGAGCTGAAGCCAAGAGCCGGATGCTTAACCGACTGTGCTACCCAGGTGCCCCTAGAAGATATTTTTGATAGCAGAATCACTTTATGACCTGTTATGGTGCAAGAACTCGCATTAAAGGCATGTGAATAACCTGAAAGTTCATCTACCCCAACTTGGTTAATTTTGTGATTTGAACCTCTTTGTGGATCAGAGAGGTTTTTGAGTTCAATTTTCCACTGGAGCTGATATTACCGTAGTCTGGGATCTGCTCTGGATGACAACTCAAAGCAAAGTTGTCTGCTTTTCTGGGCCTGCAGTCACAGGTCAGAGACTCTGAAATGGAATGGCAGGCATTGTAATCAAGGGTGCCGGTTTCAGTGACGGCTACAGAACTTCCAGACTCAGATAATGGCAGCGAGGGACTATTTGTCAGTTGGGGCTTATGTTTTCATTTTGTGGCTAATCCTGTTTTTTGAGCAAGAGGAAGTTGGTGATTCTCTGCCATTCAGCATCATTCCAAACTAATGATTCTTTAGTAGGAGAATAGTTTATTATTATTTTTTTAAGAAACATTTTATTTATTCATGAGACACAGAGAGAGGTGAGACACAGGCAGAGGGAGAAGCAGGCTCCATGTGGGGAGCCTGATGTGGGACTCAATCCCGGGACCCTGGGATCACGCCCTGAGCCAGAGGCAGACGCTCAACCGCTGAGCCACCCAGGCTGCCCTGAGTGGTTTATTCTTAATCCATTAGTTCCATAATTCATTAGTTTTTTCTGTTAGTAATTCATTAGTTTATATGAAAATTTATTTACCTACTTATTTAAAAATTAATGAATTAATTTAAAATTCATTTGTTAAGCACTTGCAATGTAATGGCACAGTGAAAGGCATCAGAATACAGTGCCAAGGATGTGGGTTTTTCAGGTCAGGTAAACAAGGTTTTGCATCCTACTTTGTAATTTACTAGCTAATAGCCCACATTTGTATAAATGATTATTAGGGTATGAGCTTTAGACTCGGAAGATTTGGCTTAAAGATCCAGCCAGCTCTGTCCAACTTATATATTAATTTGTTTGTTTGTTTATTGGTCACACCCCTGCCTTTATTATGAGCAGCAGGTGGGATACTTTCAGCAATAGTAAAAAAAAAAAAAAAAATTATTTTACAAAAGCAGGAATTCAGTGAAGCTGCTTGTTTGGAATAGCAGGAAGAGCAGCAGGAAGAGGACTCCAAAGCCCATGGGAGAGTGAGGCCACCAAGGAGATGAAGAGCTCTTTGTAGATATCCCAAGTGCCCTTGGTAGAAGTAACCTCATAAATGGAGAACCAAGTGGTAAAGAACATGCCAGTGGGCGAGAGCACCATGGTCAGATGGGGGAAGACAGCCAGGTCACAGCCAACTGGGTTGGTGTATCTGCTCATGACCTGGAGCTCCATTTTGCCAGGCACAAGGTAATCTACCACTCCTGCCCACTTATTTGATCTGTGACCTTGGATATATTTCTCTGTACTTTAGTTCCTCCATCCATAAAACAGAAAGAATAATAACTTCTAACGTATGGAATTCTCATGGAGAATTAAAACGAGATGCAATACAAGGCACTCTGTGCAGTACATGACAAACAGTAGGTCTTCAATAGATTTACTTCTCTTTCCTCTCCCACTTGATTATAGGCATGTAGAAATAGATATGCTTGAAATTTATAGCATCTATAAAAAAAGACAATAAAAGGAAAGGAAGATAACATATCAAACACCGATTTTGTCCTAGGCATTTGCATGTGATACCACTGAACTTAAGTAAACACATGCCTTCATTCATTCATTCATTTATTCAAGAAATACTTATTCGGCACCTGCTGTGTGCTAAGCTCTTGCCTAGGCATTGGAGACATAGCAATGAATAAAGCAGACTATGTCCTGCCTTGAGTTTATATTCAAGAGATCTATTCCCTTTTTGCTCTACCTTGCTGCACAAATAAAAAGCTTAGAAATTTTAAAAAATTCCAATTTAGAAATCAAAGTTTTTATGGAAAAGGATAAGTATAACCTGGACTCAAAGGACTATAGAATTCAGAGATAAGTGGTGAGAGTGGGATTGGGTGGAACAGCATACTCAATAGCTCAAAGGCAAGAAAAGGTGGGACTCATGAGGAAGTATGAGTTTGATCTGGTCATTGGGTGCGGTAGGTGAAAGTGAGTAATGGAAATTCTTGGAAATGTACATGGAAATCAGATGGTGGTGCATACGGAAAGGCAGACTGATGAGGCTGGACTTCGTTTGTAGACCACAGAGAGTAATTTAAATTTATTGAACAAGGAGGTAATAAGATTGAGAATATGCTTCAAAAATATTAAATGGGAAACAATGTGTAAATTGGATTAAAGGGGAGAGACCAGAGACAGAGAGACACTCAGGAGGTTGATGATTAAACATCACGTATGTTTGGAGTTTTGCTGTTGTTGCTTTTATGGCCAATGACAAGCAGAACACCAGGAAATTCAGGTAAATCCCTTTTCATCAGAGTTTGCAAAGGTAAAAGTGGGTTTAAAAAAAAAAAAGAAAAGAAAAATCTGTGTAATCTGAGAAAGCACTAACGATATTGCATAAAGAACCAGTTCCTCTGATATATGAAAGAGAATGTCTTGAGTAGAAGAACAAACTAAATTAGACATCAGGGAGGATAAAACCCAAGACAATAAGCCTTATGGTATAATCTTCATACTACGTTGATTCTTAGACCAGAGCTTTAAATTGTTTGCCAGCAAATTCTGATTCCCTGATGGCTTTTTGTTATAAAAGTCCTTATTGCAAAATAAGAATAAAGTTAAACATGTGTATAAGAACACTTGCAAAGTGACAAATGCCCTCCCTCCCCATCCATTCTTGGTCACTAAGAAAAGGAGCTTTTGGGTACAGTTTGCGTTCCTCTGGCTAGTATGCTATGGGTCTAGCTCCAGCTCTCAGCTGATGGTGAACAGCCCATTCCCAGACCAGCAGGTGTCACACAGCATTCTGTCTTCAAAACATCACCTACTTTTACTACCTTCTCTTGGTTTCTGTACAATCAACTCAAACTATCCCAGTTTGAGGTCATTATCATTCCCTGTCCCATCCCCTTCCAACTTGTTTTTCTTGCCATTGAATTTATTCAACAAAAGCATATTTAGTACTATTCTGTACCCGGTCCATATGGATCCTTGGGATCTCTGCTAAAGCGATTACTGACCAACAAGACCTTGGAATCACTTCTAACTTCTCTGTCCCTGTTAACTCTCACGTCCTCTCAGGAACCAAGGCCCTTGGAGTTAACCTCCCCAAAGCCTCCCAAATGATCTTTACCATCCTCTCTCCACCCCTACGCAGTCTTTCTCCAATCCAAGCTGTTTTCCACTGACAGATCCAACTTAAGGTGTGGCCCATAAATCATACCTTGCAGCAGCAGTATCACCTGTGGCAGCTGGTTAGAAATGAAGACTCTCATCATAGAATCTGCATTTTAACAGAACCCCTGGGTGATTCATGTGCACATGTAAGTTCGAGATCACCGACTGAAAGCACAAATCCAACCCTGTCACTCCCCAGCTGACATTCTAGGGCAGGGGCTGACAAATTACAGCCCCAAGGCTTAATCTGGGTCATCCTGTGTTTTTGTATCCTCTGTAAAGATTGTTTTTTACATTTCTAAATGATTGGGAGGAAAAAAAAAAACAAAAGAATACTATTTTACATGAAAATTATATGAAATCCAAATTTCAATGTCTATAAATATTGGAACCCACCATGATGAGGCACTGATGTATTGTCTAGGGCTGCTTTTGCACTACAACACCAGAGGTGAGTAGTTAAAACAGTGACTGTTGTGGGCAGCAAATCCTAAAATACTTACTATTCAATTCTATATAAAAAAAAGTTGCTTGATCTTTGTTGTAAGGAGAAAGCACATATGGTAAAAAAGAAAAAAAAAAAAACCACCCACCCTGCAAGTTATGAGATACAAAGGAAAAAAAGAAAGACCTGAACAAAATGCTTTCTTTCTTGTGTACCCATAGCAGGTGCTAACGTCCCTCTATCATCCTATGTGTCATGTTGTTGGTTTAGTCTTTGCTGAGTGGGAGAGTCAGTTACCTTCGTTCAGTTTCACGGCCGCTGATTTCTGCCCCCAGAAGGACAGAGGGAAAGTTTTAACCATCATGAGTATAGAAGGATTGTCCTGGGGGGGTTCAGATATGAAGAAGGAATCATGAGGGATTTGAGAGTTAATAATTTCATGGACCTTCTTTCTACTTGGGTTCTTAAGGTTAAAAAAAAAAAAAAAAAAAAAAAAAGCACCTTCAGGCTCTGGAGAACTAAATGAATCTCCACAGAGATACAATGCTTTCCTGGGGGCAATAATCCTTCCACTAAAAGGAATTTCTGAAAATTGCAAAATTTGGTGTCTTAAATATCAATAACACTCCACCCCCATGCAGGCCTTCTAGGCACATTCTCTGATTTTAAGTCCATATGAGACATTAAGATGAGCTCAGATTTCATTCATTTTCCTTATGCAGATCCTTTTAGGAATGAGACCGTCAGAGCTATTTCCAGTGGCTTGCTCTTTGCTTAATTGGTACATTCCTTTAGAGTCACTTTATACCAATGAAGCAGGTGTGAGAAAATAGCCCAAATTCCAATTCCATCTCAGAATGAGAAAGAGGGGGAAGTTTGGGAATCAAAAACTCAGATACATTGTCACAGAGACACTGAACATCTTAAGGCCAGAAAGCAGTTGTCTTTCCACCCCCCACCCCATCCTTATCTTTACATTTTTTGGAAAAGTTAAATGAATGATTTTTCATTCACCCCATAGCAAGTTATATTACCAGCTGGCAGTTGAATCAAGTACTGTGGTAGATCCCTCGGCTACAGTAGTAAAGAAGATATTGTTCCTGTCTTGGAGAAGCAGGCTTCTTGTGGAAAAGGCAGATGCAGAGGCAGATAACTACAGCACAGGGATTAAAGTGCAACAGTTCACAGTGAGGAAAGGTACTGTGTGAGCACAGAGGGACGCAGAGCTCAGCTTCAGGGGTCAGAAAGACTACCTAGAGGAGATGTCTTGAGCCAATATCTCAAGAACAAATCAGATCAACAGATAAAGGGCACAAAGTCAGGACTAAAAATGGTATTCAAGGCACAAAGATACCAAAGATGAAAGAGAATAGAAGCATGGTACAGTAAGAGAGGAGAGGAGAAAAGCCAGCAGAGTCAGGTCAAGAGTGATGTGTTTGCTAAACCAGAGCATCTGGACTCTATGCTGAGGACAAAGTGGGTATATTGTAGAGCTGTGGGTGGGGTGATATGATCAGAGCAGTATTTTTGAACAAATCAGCTGCTGTGTGGAAAGAGCACAGAAGAAGGAAGGGCAAGATCGGAGGTAGGGAGAAGAATGAAGATAAATGCTGCAGGGAAGAACTGCTAGTGACTAAACCATGGTCAAGATAATGGTGGAGGAAAAAAAAAAAAGAAATGGTGGAGGAAAAGAACAAGGCCAAGGCTACCGTATATGGCCATACAGCTTGTGCCCTATCTACAGCATTTTCCCCAGGGTGAGGGGTTGCTGAAACCAGGCGGTGGTCTCCTAGCCACGTACTGTGGCCCTGCAAGAGGAGGAAAGGGACCCTTTTTCATTCATCAAGCAGATAAGGTACTATCTTGCTAGTCTCACAATTCATCAGATGTACGGGCAGTGTTGAGGGCCCTCTCAAAAATGAGCACATCCTGGAGATTTTTAAAGAAGAAAACAGATGATCAGAAATAGGAGTTAGAAGGAGAGAATTCAGAGAGGACACTGAAGGGTTTGGCCTTTACCCCTTGCCATTGACCATGGCAGGAAGCTCTTCCTCAGCCCTAGCCTGGCTCGATCTTGCCTGTTCGACCCAATTCCTTTTCTTGCTACCATGAATCTCATTGAAAAATTCAAATAAGTTCATTCAAATTTTTTAAAAAATATATTTTATTTCTCTTTAATATTTTTTTATTTATTTTATTCTCTGTCTTTTCCAGGTTTTATTTGTGTCACATCTAAGCAAGTGGCATAGTGAGAGGAAAGTCAGCTTTGCTGTAGGACAAGCTATGAATCTCAGCTCTGCCGAGAGTTATAGGACCCTTTGCTCTTCTGAGCTTCAGTGTATTCATTTGTAAAATGGAGATGATAATACTTAGATGTAGGATGGCTAAAAAAGGCAGTGAACATAAACCGTCTCACCCAGTATCCAGCACATTCAATAGTGGGCATTCAATACCCTTAGCTACTATTGTTATTTTTTACTGATCAAGTATTCTATAGCTTACCTCTTTCTCTATTCCCATTTTCTGTTTTGATTTCAACCTTTATAGTCCTTTTTCTTTTTATATTGTCAACATGATGGCAGCAATTAATATAGTTTCTAGCGGTGCTTGCCTCTTTGCAAAATCCTACCACCTAAAGAACTTCTCAAATGTACATGTTCACCTCATAAAACTCCACTGATAATTCCAAAACCATATCCAAAATACAACTCCTTAAAAAGAAAAGATTTAAAATAATAAATATTGACAATACATGTGCTTAATTGGGAAGTTTTCCTGAAATTTATTGGAAAACAAGGGAAGGTGAAAGAAGAATCATCCAGATTTTATTAGGCCATGTAGCTTACATGACTTTTCATAAGCGGTTATTCTAACTTACATAATTTGGTTTAGAGAGCATTAAAGGTACACTGTGTGGCCAGCACTGCATGCATAATTTAGGAACATCTTAAAGAAGAAGAAAGCATAGTTCCTCTTCTAGGGAAATGGGGTTTCATTTTCTACTTTTCAGTTGGGGAATTTGAGAAGTTAAATTCTATTTCAATAAAACTGTATTTACTAATACATTTAGGTAGGAAGAAAGATCTTAGCCAAGAATTTTTAGCTAATCTTCAGCAGCCTATGCTTAAAAAGATGTTACTGGAAACACTTTCAGATTTGTTTATCCTTAAATAATGTGGTCCATTTTCATTTTGAGAGAAAAAGGAATTCCACAGAAAGGAAGGCTTGCATGACTGGCTGAGTCATACTGTGTAGATTTTTTCCAGTAAGCTACATTATGCTGGATGCTGTTCAAGAGAGAAAATGTCAAATGCACTGGGGTTCAGTCTGGCATGTGGGTGGGTTTACTCAAGCACAGAAATCAAATATAGGCATTGAAGCCAATACTTTGGAAAATAACAGAATGACTTACAAGTCAGAGTTGGAATTTCCAGAAGGTTTTTTTTTTTTTCAGCTGAATCCTACAAATGTAATATAAATGAATAATACAGTGAGCATTTTAATAACATTTATTGTATTTCTTTCTTAGAATCTTAAAGTAGAAAAAAATTAGACCTTATAACATTCAGCTTTCCTCCCATACAACTCCTTAAATGATACATATGTCTGACAGATTCTCATACTTCTGCTTAAAAACTTCTAATAATTTATTCCCTTGCAATATTGGCCCCTTCCTTAGATGTAATGCAGAAGAAAAGACCTGGATGGACATAAGTCAACGGTAATAATAGTGATTATCTATGGATGAGTGAAATCATGAGTTTTTGTTCCTCTTCTTTTGCTTTTCTACATTTTCTAACTTTTCTGTAATGAGTTTGCATTTTTTATAATATGAAAAAATAAGTACTTGAAAACCACGAAGCAATCACATACTAACATCAGGATTGTTCCAGCTCTCCACTATAAAAGTCAAGGCAGATCAGTTGGTTGAAAGTTAGGGACCAGAATTATCAATGTTCTGAAAATCTGTAACTAGGAAATACAAATTTCAGCCACATCATTATGTCAACCAAGATGCTGTTGTTTAATTGGTTTTAGCTAAATCGTTCTCGGTCATATTCTATGCTGCCTCATGACTCCTATGCTATGCACCCTCTGCTTCTGGTAAAGCATCCTAAGGATGCCACGGTTTTAGAAATTGTATCACTTTGTGGATTCTCAATTAAGCTAATATTGAACTAAACCACTGTCTTTACTGGTCCTATAGTTACCTAAGTGATTTGTTAATTAATTAACTAATTAATTAATTAGAGAGAGAGAGAGAGAGAGAACATGAGCAGGGAGAGGGGCAGAGGGACAAAGAATCTCAAGCAGACTCCACGTTGAGTGCAGAGCCCTAAGTGGGCCTTGATCCCAGGACCCTGAGATCATGATCTGAGACGAAATCAAGAGTCAGATGCTTAACTGACTGAGCCACCCTGTAAGTGATTTCTTTTTAGTATGAAACTTCACATTTATCCCTGTTAAGTTTGACTGAATCACCTTAGTTTGTTCCTTCTTATGGAGTATTAAGCAAAGCACTTAACGTGTTGTAGGGGATAAATTTTTCCTGGATAAGAAAGACATGTTCTGAAGAATTAATTATTCCTCTTCATAACTGTTTCCTCTTTCCTACCTCCAAGGTCCTTGGCCTTCTTCCCCTGTCCCCAATAAATTATTAGCCAACTCCTAGTAAATTTTATGTTTTAAAATAAATCATATGTATTAAACACCTAATATGTACCTTTGTTTCCACATAGATTACCCCATCTGTTCTTAAAAACAACCCATTTGGTATAGGTATCATTATTTCCATTTTCATAGTAGAGAAACAGAGGCTCTGAAATTAAAGCAATTTTTAAAAAAGTCACACAGTTATTCATTGACAAGGATAGGATTTGAACCTACATCTGACTGGTTTTAATGCCAATGCTGCCTCCAGGTATTTTTGGCCTTGGCTGTCTGCCCTTACCCTTGCCTCTCTGTCACCTTTCTCTGATCTCCAACACTGATCTGGACAGCACTCAAGTTTGTTTGTTTGTTTTCCTTTGTGTGATCCATGATCATATTCGATGCAGTACTTTCCACCTACCTGGAGTCTGGGCATCCAATGTCTGAGCATTACCTTCAAGATCTGTAGGACTTCATATTTGCTCATTTATATTTTCTTCTATTTAGAAAACTTGTGAAATACCAATAGAGAAAAATTCCAAACTCACGTATTTCCATATAGATAATTTGAGTGTATATTAAACAAACTTCAATTCACCCTCTTGCCGATGACACTATTTCAAATACCTTCCTGAAACTGGGCTTACAACATTCTCTTGCTCTATCATTTTAGTAACTTCCAATTAGTAAATAGAAAATCGAATTCATACTGGACTATACCAGCTCAGGTACCCGAACAGCTCAAAAATAGAACAGGGTTGATGCAGACACTCAAGTAATGTTGTCAAAACCTGATCTCTCCATTTCTTGGTTCAGTGCTCCTCTATCTCAGTTTTAATCTTGGGCTTTGTATCATACAAGATAACTGCCAGCAGCTCCCAGCCTACATCCTCCTACGTCCAGTACATGTAAATGACTTCCACTGTTTTAGAAATTACAGGAGGCATATATATGAGTAAAAGAGAGCCCTTGATCACAAAAAGGCAGCACAACCTGATAGAAAAAACATGTGTGTTTTTATGTAAAATGAATCTGGGTTTGAACTTGTACCTGTCCTTGAGTGAGTTATTCAAACTTGGTTTCCTTATTATAAAATGGAGATTCTATATAGTTTATATAGTTGATGTGAAGTTGAAGTCCTAACATCTAAATAAAATAATGTAAATAAAATGTCTAGCATAATGCCAGGAACATCACAGGTATACAACATATGAAGAAATGCAAGCATACGATGGTAAGAATACTACTAGGGATGCAGGCTCTGCAATATTGAGACCAAATAGTATACTAGAGAGTTAGAAGGCTCATATCTAGTTGGGATTATGGGGTTGGAAAAGATTTCATGAGTGAACTGTATTTGAAGTGGATCTTAAAAGGATGTATGAAATTATGTTAAGTAGCTCTAAGAGAGAAGAGCCAAGGGCATATTCAGGATATGATTGGAGTAGCAGTTGTCAGTAATGAAAGTGACAACGAGTGCACTTGGGAAGGCAGACTGAAGCCTATTTTTCTGGATTTGGGATATGAGTAAGGAGTTGGTGTTTAATTCATTAAATGAGACCCTTGGAAGGTTGTCATGTAGAAGAGTGACATGACAAGGGGTGTGCTATAGGAAGGAAGACTAACATTGGTATAAAAAATGGATAGAAAAGCCGGAGACAGAAAGCAGAGACAAATTAGGAAACTATTTACAATAATTTACAACAGTCTGACCCCAGAAAGTCTCCCCTAGCCCTAGCCCTCTCCACTCCCATCAAGAAGGGTGGCCCACAAGTCTCTTTATGCCCTGAGTATGGCAGCTGCTCCGTAGGCCCTGTAGTCACCTGCTGGAGCTGCCACCAGCACACCGATATCCCTCATGTGCCACAGTTGTGGTCTCCAGAGAAGTGAGAAGAACACACCTTTTGCCTTTGCATCACTCCACTCGAGGATCCCCAAAGCAGGCCTACCTGATACCATAGGTGCTCTGATGTTTTAGAAGAACTACAAATTCGGTTATTATTACAGCTCCTGATAGGATCCTCACTTTACCCACTGGACCCACAAATTCTGAGCCTAGATTCATGTTCTCAGAAGAGTTCTCAACCTGGAGCTATGCCTGGTGCATCTTGACTAACTTCAGAGACACTTATGTTTGAATCATAATTCAGTCCTTCTGAGTGAATGAGTATCACTTGTTAATATCGAGTTATCACTCAACAATTCAATGTTTAAATCATAACATAATCTAGGGGCCCTGCTCTGTGAGATTCATTAAAAGTTTACCATTTCATTTGTTCCATCTTCAATATTTTTACATTTTAATTTGAGAAATAATTGAAATTAAGAAAAGAATCTTCTTTCCTTGAGCCATGAGAGCCTATAGCAGAGTACATAGACTTATTAAACCTTTTTTCAATGAATAAAAGGATAAATGAATTGTATCAAATGACTCCAGGGAAGCCATGAAAATAGAGCAAATGTTAAATTATTTCCTTTCTTAGACAATGTCATCCACAGCTCAAGTAGGATGGTAGTCATACTTCAGAACTTTGAATTCTTTTTTTTTTTCTTTTTTTTCAGAACTTTGAATTCTAATGCAGGCCACATACACAGGGAAAATAGAAATTCTATAAAATTCTATAAAATTCTATAAAGTCTATAAATTCTATAAATTCTGATATAGTCTAATCTGGTGCCATGAGAACCCCAAGGAACCAAGTATCAAAAAGACCAAGTACAGCCCCTCTGTGAGTTTGAGTGTTAGGATAAAAAATTTTAAAGATTTATTTATTTTTGAGAGAGAGAGAGAATGAATGTGTGTGTGCATGCACCGGCAGAGGCAGAGGCAGAGGTAGAGAGAGTCTGTAAGCAGACTCCCCTCTGAGCAAAGAGCCTGACACCTGATGTGGGGCTTGATCCCAGGACCCTGAGATCATGACCTGAGCTAAAGGTAGATGCTTAATGACTGAGCCATCCAGGTGCCTCATGAGTGTTAATTCTGAAAACCATTTTGTCAAGCACCTTTTGCATTTGGGACCAAGTTGTAGGTTGTAATATAAGTAGCTAAGTAAATCAGTAAATCATTATTCTGACATGTGCATAGCCCTTTGCCTTTAAATAAAATTTCTAAAAAAAATAAATAAAAATAAATAAAATTTCTTTCTTACACATCATATCATTTCACCTTGTTAAGCAGAGCACAGGATAGAAGACAGAGGAGAGGAAAAAGATTACACATCTAATTAAAGGTTCCTCATAAAACTTCTGGGTGTGGAGCTAAAGCAATGCTCTGAATTCCAATCAACTGGTACCTAAGCGAACTATGTATGCTTTAAAGATTGTCAATACCTACAGCTTGTGGCTTGCAGGCATTGAATTGTGCAGATGTGTAATCAGGGGAACCACCTTAATGCAGGATTTATGTAAAGTAACGTCCTGAAACAAATGGCACAAATTCTCTGTGAGAGTAAAATATGGGGAGAACTTCACCCCATCAGTTTGGGAGAGAGGGAGTTCCCTTTGCCTTTTATATCCATGGAGGAGGCTCTCTTTATGTACCATCTGTTAACCCCATTTAATTCATCTGGTTTGTTTGCCCTGGCTCAGAATCATGAGCAAAAATCTAAATGCACTAATGTTGACCTGAAAGCATTTATCTCTCCGAGTGGAAGAGAGTCAATGTCAAAATTATAAACCACGTGATACCTGCGGTAGGTGGATAGCTAACCCTGACAGAGCACTCTGTTAACATTTCCTTATGTGAGTGAAATACCAAGGCAAACCAGAAGTCTAGGATGGGCTTGGGATTTTTCCACACACTCATACACACACACACACACACACACACACACACACACACCATCTGGCCTCACACCCAGTGGTGCCTCATTCTATTCCCTAGCTCTTCCTTCACCAACATGGCCATCAGTGGCCTCCTGTGCATTTGTTTTGTGGGGACTGAAGCCCAAGGGAAAGTAAACAGAAAGTATACAGATGTATACATGTATTTTCCATCACTTTATTCAACAAGTACTTAGGAAGTGTTTACTATGGCCCAGGTGCAGTATGATCAGTAGGGACTCGAAGGCCAGTTATTTTGTGGATTACTCATATTCTTCATTGACAAATTTTTAAAACAACACTGGGGAGAAGATGCCACTTTTCCCATTTTACAGATGATGAAGACCCAGAGAGCTCAAATAGATTTCTCAAGGTCAAGAGGTTTGTAAGTTGTAGAAGTGGGCTTTGAATCAGGTGTGTTTTATTCCAAAGTCCACACCTCTCTGACTCTTCAATATTTTTCCACTTATCTATTGAGGCGAACCAGCATCAATTCTGATGCTTAAAAAAAAAAAAAAAATCCAGTCCAGTGGGCACAAAAATCAAATAAATAATCCAATCTAGAAAAAGAAATCAGCAAGCAAAGCAGAACATTCCCACTCACTTAACTAAACAACCCATTTTGTTATTGTTGTTGTTGAAGGTTTTCCCCCCAAATTTATTGATATATAACTGACAGGCATCCCTGTATAAATTTAAAGTATACCACATAATGTTTGACTTACATATCTTGTGAACTGATGACTGCAATAAGTTTAGTTAGCATCAATCATCTCATGCATATACAATAAAAAGAAAAAGAAAAAGAAAAAAATTTTTGTGTGTGATAAGAACTCTTAGGATCCACTCGCTTAAAAATTTTCCTATCTGTCACACATCAGTGTTGACAGTAGTCATTATGTCTTGCATTAGAGCCCTCATACTTACTTATCTTATAGTTGGAAGTTTGTACTTTGTGACTTTTCTCCAATTCCTCCACCCTCCTTCCCTCACCTCTGGTAACCACAAATCTGATCTCTTTTTCTAAGAGTTTGGTTTTTCATTTGTGTTTTTAGATTCCACATATAAGTATGATCATAACAGTATTTGTCTTTCTCTCTGTGACTTATTTCACTTAGCATGATGCCCTCAAGGTTCACCCACATTGTCGCAAATGGTGGGATTTCCTCATGTTTTGTGGCTGAATTATATTCCAAACAATCCATCTTAATAGAATCTGTGATTCTTGTTCCATTCTTGGAGAAGCAATGAATAGGTAAATGGTTCCTTCTCTGAGCTGCAATCATTTGCTACTTGCTATTTATTACCTACACTCATTTTTGAACTATAATTCCGATTGAAAGGAAAATTATCTGTGGATCAGGACAAGAAGACATCAATTTACAAACATTTAAAAAAATCACTTTGAGTTAGATACCAGAGCTAGTAAGCCATGCTATCACTGTGTCTTGTCCAGCCTTGGCAGCTTTCTCCCTGGCCCTGCCCACAATATTATTATTATACTCTGTCTCTTGTGTACACAACAAGGAACCAAGTTCTGGGTAACTCTCCATGCCAGGGTATAATATACTGACTTTGAATAGATGAGAGTGAGAAATGAGCAAATTAGTCATGGGAAAGTATAACCTTATTTTTTTTAAGCAAAATTATAGTCCTCACTTGAGAAATAACTGAAAGATGTCAATACCATTCTGGAATTTAGAAATAAAATTCTTCCTCGTTGAAGACAGTAGCAAGCAATCCTTCATCCTACATAGGATTAATCCCATTTTGGGGAATATCTAAGGGAAGAACAACAAAATATTTTAGGAAGTCAAAAGAAAACACTGCAAATCAGAAAAAAAAATGTGATCTGAATGAAAAGGATCAAAAAGTCTCTTCGCAGAATTTAACATGTAGAGGAGAAATCTAATAATCTTTACCTATTATTTGAGAAGCATTTTTTTTATACGCAGGGGAATGGTGCATTTGTTGTCTAAGGATTACGAGTACATAGGTATGAATTGGTATTTGTTAAAATTAGGTGCAGCTGCAAATGACATAATGACAAAGTAGCAAAGAGAGGAGAGCATTTCTCACATAGAGTCTAGGGGAAGACAGGCCGTGGCTAGCAAGCAGCTTCACCATCTATAATGCATGGCCTCTACTCCGTTGTCTAAAATGGCTGCTTAACCTCCAGAAATCATGTCTGCCTTCTCTTCAGCAGGAAAAAAAAGGCATGTCCCTTCTTTTTAAGAAAAGACCCTGAAAACTGCACATAATTCTTCTGCTAAAATTCCATTGGCCAGTCACATGGTCACAGCAGGCCAAAAGGGGAGCTGGGAAATGTAGTCCTAATTACAGAGGGCCAAATGCCCAGCAAAAAGGTGTGGATTCAGTTACCAAAGAAGAGAATCAGATACTAAGGGGCAACTAGCAAACCTAACTCAGCACCAATAGGAAGTTGCCTTAGAAATAAAGAAGCTCCAAATAAGACCTTACTTAATAAGGTCTACTGAAGCCTGAAGTAGTTTATTAGTCTCCCTCTTTGAATACTCCCAGGCAAAACCAAAATTAAAATCTCTTCATCCCAGTGTTTTATGGGAGGCAGAGGATATGGGTTTACAGATTTTGAAAGTCCCAACGGGTCTCCATGACCCTAAGGTAATTGTTTTCTCACAATTATGCCCACATTGCTTTTCTGCTTACAACCATCCAGTGTCTCCCTATTGCCTAGAAGATAAAGAACAAGCTCCCTGGAACGATGTTCTATGCCCTTCCTACATGATTTGGTCTCCATTTTACCTACTTTCTCACAAATTTTATTCAAACAACGTCAAACTACTTCCATATTCCTAAGGGATATCATGGTGTCTCAAATTTCTGTTCCTTATTCATTCACTCAGCAAAAACATATTGGTTGTCTGACATATCCCCACCCCTAGTGGTAAGCAGTAGGGATAGAGTGATATCCAATATTCACGTAATATTAGCAGTTAATATTTATTGAGTGCTTAGGATATATTGAGTACTAAGCTAACTTCATGTACTATCTTATAATTGCTTATGATGATCCTATGATGTACCTATTTATCCTCATTTCATAGATGAGTAAATTAAGGCACAGAAAGGTTAAGTTGCTGGAGACCATAGATCTTGTGAGTTGAAGAGCCAGTTTTGTCTGATTCTAGAGCTGCTCAAGTCTATAACCATTTATAACTACTTTGCACTGTCAGTTTCCTCTGGCTGCAATGTTCACCCCCTTCTCCTGTCACCCCCACCCCCAAACTGCTTCCCTAGCAGACTCCCATTGGCCATGTAAATCAAAACCCAATCTTCACCTTTTCTAAGAAGCCCTCTTTTAACTCCCTTGGACAGTAAATCACTCCCCAACTGTCACACCTGAATATGCTTGCTTTTTTACCTTTCATCTATAAATCCAGCTCTGTCTCATCCCTGCTAAACAAAGGAAGCAGCACAAATCTTTGTGGGAAAGGATTACTCAATAAGTAGTTACCTATTTGGAGGGAAAATCAATCTAGATGTCAGATCAGATCATAAACCAAAATAAATACATGTAGATTAAAGCATTAAATTTGTTTTTGTTTTTGTTTTCAAAAATATCAAAGCATGAAAGAGCTAAAATAAGAGCAAATATTTATTAACACCCTGTAGGGGAAGGAGCTTCTAGGTTTCAAAAGAATGAAAGAATTCATAAAGGAAAAGATCAATGGGTTTTATTGTGCAAACTTGTCTAAAATGTATGTTGAAATATAACCAAAATTATAAGGAATTAAAAAAACATTTGTCTCAAATATGACAGAAAAAAACTTGCTGTTATTTTTGAAGTTGCTGTAATAAATGGAAATAATAACACTGTGATCCACTACAGCTCCACATGGCAACATGGATAAATCTTACAAACAAAATGTTGAACAAGTGGGTTGTCCCCAGAGTTCAAAGTAGGATTCTAACCATATAGAGTTAGAAAATATATGCGACTAAACTCAGTTGTTTATAAATGCCTACATGGGTAATAAAAATATTAAGAAAACTAAGGGAATGATTAGTTAGAGTAATGATTGTGTTTACTAGGGCCAGGGTAGAGGGCTAGGAGTGTAAACAGGACACAGTAGAGAAGAAGGTGTGGTCAAGGAGAGACACAGCATCTTGGAGGTGGGGACAATGTTTTACATGCTATTTCTTAATTTGGGCTGTGGTTATATAGGAGTTCACTCTGTAATTATTCTTTTAAACTGTACACTTTATACACTTTTCTGTATGTTCAATATGTATTTCACAATTAGAAAGGGAAACGGATTTCAAAAGATGAATGAGCAAGGAATATGTATAGAAAATCCACAAAAAAAAAAAGAATATGCAAATGACTCATCATCTCATGGGAAAATATACAGTTTACTGGGAATCAAAAACATGCAATTTTTCAAATGATACATCGCAATTTTCTGCCTAATTTTTGTTTTTTGTCCTTTATTTTTATGAGAGTACTCAATGCTGATAATAATGTAGTGAAAAGGGTACCCTGAAACACTGCTGGAGGAAGTGAAAACAATTTGCCCAGGGTTAACCCGGTCTCTAACCTTTAACCCACAAATTTCACTTTTGGTTTCTCTGAGAAGAGTCCTCAAATAGAGAGGAAAAAAAAAGAAAGAGCAGAGAATGATAGCTAAAAACTTTTAAATGCTAATCTTCTGAAGTCTTATTAATAAAGGGAAAAGTAAATAACTCTATACTTAAGTGATAAAGTATCACATTGACATTAAGGCAATATTTACCAAGAATTATGGTAATATAGAATATGCTTATGTTATATTAAGAGAAATAAACTGGACACTAAACTGTATATATAGTTTGGCACATCTGTGTAACAGTATGTAACTCTTACAGGAAAAAAAGACTGGAAGGAAATATATCGAAGTGTTAACTGTAATTTTCTTTAGAAGGTGGGAGTTATGGTTAACTTCCTTTTTCTTTATTTCTTTTTTAAAAATTTCCCTAAATGTTCTAAATTTCTTATAATGAGAATATGTCTTATATAACTTCCTTCCTTCTTTCCTCATTTCCTTTCTTCCTTCCTCCCTCATTTTCTCTCTCTCTCTCTCTCCTTCCTCACCTCTCCCCTGTCGTTTCATTTAGTCAGGTTCCTTTATTTATTTATTTTTAAAATATTTATTTATTTATTCATGAGCGACACAGAGGGGGAGGGGGCTCAGGCAGAGGGAGAAGCAGGCTCCTTGTGGGGAGTCCGATGTGGGACTCGATCCCAGGACCCCAGGATTATGCCCTGAGCCATCCAGGCATCCCTGGTTCTTTTAAGGTGCTATCCTGACCCATCAGAAGTAGACTAAATAACACATCAGCCAGAATTCTGACTTTGCGGTATTCAGTCTGAATCACCTTAGCCCTATCTTGATCTACACGTGAACTGTAGCCCCGGATCCATAGTTTTGTTTCCAAAACTCACTGTTCAGGTTTGCTTTTCTAACTTGGTGTTGAGCTGGGCTGACCATCAATTTCCTGATGTCTCTGTAGCGGCCCCTGCATCAGCTCTCCTCAAGAGTCCCCAAGGGAAGCTCTGGTATGCACTACACCACCTTCCTGGGACTTAGTGAAGCAAAGATGTTCTAAGGTTCAGTTCTATGATGGGTATCAATTACAGCATTCTGTTTCCTTGAGAAGGGATTGCTATCCCAAGCTATGCCTCTACCAAATTACCTCAATATGAGGTAATGGTTAAACCACTGGACTTAGATTCAAGAGACTTGAGTTTGAGTCCCAGTCCCTCCATTTAGTTGTTATGTGACCTTGGGCAAGTTACTTATTCTATCCCATGCTTAGTCTGCAAAGTATGCATAATAATACCTACCTTAAAGCTTGTAAAGATCAAGTGGGATGAGACTGGTCAAAGACACAAGACACAAGATTTAAGGGAGTGGTCTTTGGAATGTATTGTGCAGCATGGTGACTCTAGCTAGCAATACCATATCATATATCATATATTTGAAAGTTGCTAACAGTTCTTACTATGAGGAAAAAAAGTATAACTATGTGTGGTGATAGATGTTAACTTATTGTGGTAATCATTTTGCAATAAATACATATATCAAATCATTATGTTGTACATCTAAACTAATACAATGTTATATGTCAATTGTAGCTCAATAAAATAAGTAAAACAAGAAAAAATTCAATGGGATGGTCCATGTAAAACATTTTGTGCCTAGCACATAAAAGTGCTCTATCAATGTTCCCATTATTACTACTTGTGCGGCCTCATCTACCACCATTCCTCACTTCAAATTTTATATTCTAATAGAAGATAAAACACTTATTCAGAACATTTTACACTTAGTTTTATTATAGTCCTTTGTCTTTATTCATCTCCTGCAAACCACCAAATTTGCCTACAAATACTGTTCATGAAACACTACTCTCAATTCTTCTTTGTAAGAGATCACTTTAAGCAAATTATGAATCTAAAAGAATGCTAAAAGGAGTTGAGGAATATGCACTAAGCAATGTCCCTGGAGAACTACAAAGAGGAGAAACCACAGAGTTTGTGAGAGCCATCTTGAGAAATGGAATCCAGAATAATTGAGAACTCCTCAAGCATAGGAACCAAAGAAACAGAGCATGGAAACCTTCAGAGCCATATGTGAGGTACTTATATCAAACCTAAGAGGATGAACCATGAAAAATAAGACTAGTGTGCAAGGCTTGACTATACAGAGTTCCTAGATTGATGGCTTTGCTTTAGCTCATTGGCTAAATCAATGAAAACCATTAGTCAGTTCTGTTGTTTTGGATTTTGAGAATGTGGTAACCAATGGACTTGTTCACTTGGTTGTTTGGCCATCTTATGAATAAGCAGTGTATCCCTCCCCCTGATAATCCCAGAGCAATTGGCTGAATTACATAGTAAAAAATGTGCACTTTCAATTGTTTTTAGCTGGAAATCCCTCTTCTTTGTGCTGTAGGAAAACCTTGTCCCTTTTAGTTTCCTTCTGCAGGAAATCTAGACCAGCTGCTGGGGAGAAACCTGTTTCTTTGTAAGATAAAATGCTCCCTACAGATTGAAAAGCTTTTATATCCCAGGACACATTATTCAAAACACCTTCAAACTCAGCTCCTTATGGTAGTGTCTAGAAAAACACAAAACAAAGCTATGTCTTGTGAGTAAAATCAATAGTTCCCTCGCAAACTAGAGGACGTGGCATGCAACACAAAAAGCAATTACGTGTTGGACCAGGCTGAGACGTAACAGTATCAGCCTAACAACATTATCAGTATTTACCTTGTTAGGTGCATATCCAAGGACACAGACTTGCTCATTTCTCTTGATACCTTGACTGATTACCTGCAAGCAAATGGATATATTTCTTGTTCTACCTTACCTGCCCAGAAAAGGCACCAAAATATACAGAGGCCTAGAAAAAGGCAGATGTTTCTCCCTACAATTGCATTTAACTTGAACATATTGCACAGAAAAGCCACAGAGACTCTGACTGACATATCCCATGCTTAACTATGTGTTTTGCATATATAGGTCATTTAGCCCTCGTCCACTTTATAATTTTGCTCTGTGCCATAAATGCAAAACAAGGCTTAGTGGTTTTTGATATATGACTTCAGTTTATTACACTTCCATAAAGCTGTCCAATATTTACTAAGATTTTAGAACTTCATTAAATGATTTTCTTCAACTCCCAAAGAGACGCCATCACCATAGTAACAATGTTATTTCCTGTATCCCATTTTCAGCTTTCTTTGGTTTCATTGAAGTGGCGCATTTTCCATTAAACTTTGTAGGACATAAAGTCGTTAAGGTGACAGTTGAGCACTATTATGGCTGTATTAGAACATTGACAGGAACTTTACCCTTGGGCCATTTGCAACAATTATTGGGAAAAGCTTCAAGAGATACTGAATGGCTTAGAAAATTCAAATTTGCTTCTTTAAGCAGATGACAAAGGAAGAACATTTTGAAGGTTCAGCTTGCCTCTGGACATCTCTCTGAGCTGTAGCAACCAGATGAGCAAGGTGCCTCCTTTTCAGTGTCTTAGAAGCAGGGCCGGGAACCTGAGATCCTGATCTTGTCCCACGGTGCTCAGTGCGGGGGAGGGGGGGGGGGAAAGATTTGAGCTAATGTCAACACAAACCTCTAATCCCTCTGTTGGTTTCTATTCCCTTCTTAGGACTTACTCACAATCTGTATCTACAGAATTTTTAGATTTATTTGTGTATTTGTTGACCTTCAAACCCAAACCAGAGAAGACTAATGAGTTCCACAGGAGGGGTATCTTTTCTGCCTTTTATCTTATATCCTAATTATTAAGCATAATGCCTGACCCTTGGGTTTAGGTTCTGAATAAGTGATTCAAGTAGATGATGTAATTCTCTCACGTGTAGAGTCCTCAACCTTGTAGATTCCCAGTTATCCAAAAAATGAAATGAAATTCCCCCCTTCAGGGGGAATAACAGTGCAATAAGCTTGAGTTGGATCATCATAAGTCTTCAATATGCAGCATCTCTCTCTCTCTCTCTCTTTTAATTTTTTTTTCTCTCTCTTTTAAATAGCTGTAATTCCAAATGTACTTTATGCATCAGCCACTCTTGAGCTAGGATCCTTGTCCCTATTCCATCAGTCCTCCCTGATGACATGGTCCAGACAGATTGCTTTACACAGTGTGTATCTCTGTTTTCACTAATGTTGCAAAAACAACCTGCTCCTGACTCAGCTTATCCCTCATATCATGGCAGCTTGATTCACTAAATCATATTTCCATAATGACAGCTTTGTCTATAGTAGAAAAAAATATCCCGATTTGTCCCGCATATTCTATGCATGAAGAATATTGTTTTCCTGCATAAGAAGACCTGATCCATAAAGGTCTTGAAATAGAGAGAGAACTAGAAATCTAGCCCTGCATTTTCAGAATTATTTGCCTAATCTAAAGACAGATAACTCTTATTTAAAACCAACTGAGTCAATATACTTCCCAATTTCAAATAAAAAGGTGAATATTTAGATAACAAAAAGTCCATTACCAGGAATCTTCACGTGGGAAACTCCTAACTGTTTAAAGCAGTAGCCATACTCATGATCTGACTAAGGAATCAGCTAAAGGACCAAAGCATAGTGCTGAATAGGCCAATCTTGGGCTCTGTCCCCACAAGCACTAGTTGGCTTATTCTGCTTCACTGTCATAGCTGCACTCCCCATTCAGCAGTCACTTTATTCCAATGGTTACAAAGAAAATCTGAACAGAGAACATGACTAGATAGCATATCAGAAGAAAACATTTTAGTTCTCACACTTGAGTCACAACAAACCAGAAGAGTAATTTTCACTAAGAAGGATAGAATGTTAACTAACCAGTGACTAACCAATGGATAGTATAATCAATACAATAAAAATGTTAATAATAAATAATTCAAATTGCATTCTTTTTGAATCATATGAAGATGAGCATAAAAATAATGGAAGTATCAGTACTGAGAGTTATTCTATTTAAAAAAAGAGAGAGAGATCCCGTATATGTGGTATCTGAAGTTCAAGTTCATAAATAGAACATCCAGATAAGAGCACTGTAATTATGCATAATGAACATGCCTTATTAGCACTTAGTTATTGATGCTTAATTAAAAGACAAAAGATAACTACATAATTTCAAATGCAGGAGGGAATTACTTTTCAAAGAAATAACTAATGATATTAATTATTCCTTTAATATGTTATTTTCAAAAGAAAAGAGTACTTCCATTTCTTTAGAACGCTTACTCCATCAGTTTGGCAAAAGGAAGATCTTATGGTACATTTTCAATTTTTTAACCTCTTAGATTGACTGGTACCAATATAAAAACATTTCTTTTTGTCCTATCAATAAGAAATAACAGAGGTTGGACACAAAAGTTACAACTTGATGAAAATACAATGTGATAAAACAGTTACTACTTTTTTTTTTTAATTTTTATTTATTTATGATAGTCACAGAGAGAGAGAGAGAGAGAGGCAGAGACACAGGCAGAGGGAGAAGCAGGCTCCATGCACTGGGAGCCCGATGTGGGATTCGATCCCGGGTCTCCAGGATCGCGCCCTAGGCTGAAGGCAGGCGCCAAACCGCTGCGCCACCTAGGGATCCCTGGTTACTACTTTTTTTATTCTGAAATTCCCTCAGTCTGAAATCAATATTAACTAAATATACTATAGTAAATGGATTCATAATTCATAATAATTCATAATGGAAGTAATAAAAAATCACCATCAACTCTGGCCAATTCTACAGTGTTTAATTACTGACATATATTACTGCAATATTGACAATTCGGCAAAAATACTCACCAAGAGTCTTAGAGGAGCAGAATAGTATATATCTTGCAGGGAGTTCCACTTCCCTTTGACATAAATGTGTATGAAACAGACCCACTGCATTCATTCATCCACCAAATGTGCATTGCCTCACCACTATGTATCAGGTACTGTGTTGTGTGTAAGAGATACATGGTGAAGGTGACCTAATTCACAATTCAGGGGTGAAGATAAACAGATAACGAAGAGCTACAGTAGAGTGAAGTAAGTGCTAGTAGAGGTACCCATGGTACAGAGGAGCGCGGGCTTAACTATGTCAGGGAGAAGGCATCAGGATAGAGTCATGGGATAAAAAAAAAAAAAAAAGGATAGAGTCATGGTAAAGAGTAAACTACAATGATCCCATGCTTCCGACACTTACTAGCACCATACAGCAGGTTCCCACAAAAGGATTAGCAGAGCTGTGGTGGGTTTTGACATTTCATAGTAAAATGAGTTAATTTTCAAGAAATTAATTCATTTCCATAAAGCTAATTTTATGCTACTTGAAGACATCTCTTCCATCCTCAGATTGTGTCCTTCTAACTTGATAATGTCTTTTCTCTCTGGAAATCATGGATAACACATGATGGGGCTGCATTTTCCTCCTTAACTGGTCTAATAAGTAGTGGCAACACTATGTGAGTTTTCCAAAATACTTCTGAAATTTTCCTTGTCAGTGAAATTCAAAAGTCCAGAAACCACTTTCACGGAGCAAGACCAGTTGGACCATGAAAAGGGGAAGTGGCAAGCTGGTTGACTGACTGTTAACAGTAAAAGCATTCTTTTTTTTTTTTTTAATTTTTTTTTTTTTAATTTTTATTTATTTATGATAGTCACAGAGAGAGAAAGAGAGGCAGAGACACAGGCAGAGAGAGAAGCAGGCTCCATGCACCGGGAGCCTGATGTGGGAATCGATCCCGGGTCTCCAGGATCGCGCCCTGGGCCAAAGGCAGGCGCCAAACCGCTGCGCCACCCAGGGATCCCAGTAAAAGCATTCTTATGCAATGTGATCCAGAGCAGTAGTTAGTGGATTTAATCCAAAAACTAATTAAGATAGAATATCAGAAAATGTACATATTTTGAATCATTTATATTTTAATTCAAAATATTTGTTTACTTGTGTTAATGCATATGAAGGGTCTTTTCTTTGATTCTGGATCTGCTGGTGATTAGAGTTTTAAGTAATCCCTCTTGTACTACTTCCAAAACTCAGGATCCAGAATGTACCCTTTTATTTTTTTAAACGGGCACAGCAATTGTGAACCAAGATGACTACACAATCAGTCTAGAATTTTAAGAATTTTCCCCTCAATTTTTACAGGTTATCTCAAGCTTCCTTTGATAGGCAATTTTATACTCACCTTTATTATCTCTCAAAGTATTCCATTGTGTTTTTGCGGTGACAATTACCTTTGTGCACTAATCATATAACTATTATAATTCATTAGTTATGATATTCATATAATTACAGTCATTACTGGATAAGCAGATTTGGGAGCAAAGCTCATCCTTGGTATGCATAGCCACTAGCAGGTGGTGACAAAAGTGCCTGGACTCGCCAGAGCTGGGCTTCTCAACCTTAATGTGCAGACACATCACCAACAGATCCTGTTAAAATACAGATTCTAAAAAAATAAAATAATAAAAAATAAAATAAAATAAAATGCAGATTCTGCTTCAGTAGGTTGGGGGTGGGGAGTGTCAGAGTCCCTAGTTCTCAATTCTGAGCCACAGACCACACCCGGAGGCCCTGCCGCAGGCCTCTCTGCCTCAGCTGCTGCCTGGAAGCACCGGAGTCTCACCCTGAACGATGCACATTTAAGCGGCCTGGGCTGGGGCCTGGAGAAACAGACTTTGAAAAGCTTACCAGGGGATCCCTGGGTGGCGCAGCGGTTTGGCGCCTGCCTTTGGCCCGGGGCGTGATCCTGGAGACCCGGGATCGAATCCCACATCGGGCTCCTGGTGCATGGAGCCTGCTTCTCCCTCTGCCTGTGTCTCTGCCTCTCTGTCTCTCTCTGTGTGACTATCATGAATAAATTAAAAAAAAAAAAAAAAAAAGAAAAGAAAAGCTTACCAGGTGATTGAACCATCCTGGGGTGTAGCCTGCTAGCTCAGACCTTCTATGAGGTGGGAGAATCAGGAAGTCTCTTTGCCAGAGGAAACGGAGTGTCAGTTAACTGCAGTGAGTATATCCCTTCCCTGAAGTCAATTAAGAGGCCTGCTCGTCTATAATCGGGGGATGTCATTTTCCCACCTGACATCCCTCAGGTGCAATGCATTTTACAGTGTTGTTTTGCTTTGTTTTTTAATAGACTTTCTTTCTAAGCCTTCTGCTTTCCCCTGTATAAAAATCCTGGGGCTTGGGGAAAGGGGAAAAACCAGAATAGTTAAGTGGCACCAACACCTCATATCCATTGAGCTAGCTAGAAATTAAATGTGCCTCGGTGTAGCAATTACACAACAGTTCACAGGCATACTCCAAAGGCGCCATCTCCTAGGGGGACCAATCTAATCTGATTCAATATTAAACGTTAGGAAGTATTGACAGAAACACAGAAGGCTGGTGAGGAAGGCACAAGAGGAAAAGTGAGGGAGCTCAAAGTTTAGTACTGGCCATTCAACTTCTGACACAAAGATAATATACAAGTAATATGAAATTAGAAATCATCATCTGTGAGATGATAGTTTAGCTATTTCTTATAAATATGCATGCATGATCTAAGACTGTTCTGTGTGGGATTTGTTCAGCCATGATTTGGGTCCCTTGACGTAGAGCAGCGGCCAGCTGTCCATTTTCGTAAACAGTTTTATTGGAACACACCCATGTTCGTTTGTTTATGTAATGTCTGTGGCTGCTTTCAGGCTGTTTCAGGCAGAGATGCATTACGACAGACACCATATGTCCCACAAATACTAACATATTTACTAGTTGGATCTTTACAGAAAAAAACAAAAAACTGATGACCTCTACGTAAAGGGAACCATCATCAAAACTCCTTCACCCACATTACCAACACAACACAGAGTCCTACTGACAACTCCACACTGTGGTATCTGCAAGGCGAGTCCTGCAAATCGATAACATTCGCTCAGCTTCATTCATGGCCCCTCTTTGAATCGCTTCACATCTTTGCTGGAGAGGACACTTCAGAGGTTGCCCAGAGTGTGTGGCTGTGAGCTCAGAAGGAAGTTGAAATGCAGCCCATAATAAAGGCAAGGCCCAGAAAAGTAGTGGGTTCATGAGGAATCCAGCTCTGGGTAGTGAGGTAGGCTCAGAAATGGATTCTCTTCATAACACTGTTTTGCTCTCTGTTTATGCCAGGCTATAGATCTTTTTAATGCAAAAGCAGTTATTTCAGCCTGAGGTCCAATCTTTCAGCAGGAGAGTTTCTAGGCACTGTTTCTTTCACATTATTCAAGCTGGTCCTACTAATTGATTGCCTTTTGTTTAGAGTCCAAAACAGAACATTATCCTTTTCATCAATTTTCTCAGCAGTCTGCAAAAGTACTATTTATTGCATATAAAATTCTACTTAAATAACATTCAATCATCTCTCCAACAAATTTCAATGAGCAATGTTCCTGGAGATGCTTAACAACCTGTAATGCCTATTCATTGTGGGGAATGCTTCTAATGACAAATGGCCAATGTAGGAACTCTTTAGGCTTATAATTTCTTTAGATGAATTTTCTTGACAGTGCTGAAAAATGAACACCATTCTTGCAAATGAGTGTATCATGCGTTCTCAGCAGCTATTCTTAAAGCTGCCTTTGTTCAGACTGTATGAAATAGGATGATAAATCAATTGCATGGTGGGTTTTTTTTGGGGGGGGGTAGGGAAATATAAAAATTCTGTAGGGCATACATATGAGCATTACATTTAATATGTTTATATTTTTATTTAAAATGAATTTCATTGAAAGCTAGTATTTGTAGTTTTTGCTCAGTGTTCCCCAAATGCTCAGGCTCAAAAAAGGAAAGTATCTGTTATCCAAATCTGGTTGTTGCCACCTCTTGAAGTGGAGCCTGATTAGGACAATTCATCTAACTGGCCTTAGGACGTAAACTTCATCACTAAGTTACTCACATACATATCATACTGCCTATGAGGAAGTATTTTAAATAAATGACAGGCAATGGAATATACACCAGCTTTGCAGCACCCTAATACTTGTATGCACAAAAATCTAATTGGGGGGACACTTGGGTTGCTCAGTGGAGGAGCATCTTCCTTCAGCCCAGGGTGTGATCCTGGGGTCCCGAGATCGAGTCCTGCATGGGGCTCCCTGCATGGAGCCTGCTTCTCCTTCTGCCTGTGTCTCTGCCTCTCTCTCTCTCTCTGTGTCTCCTGAATAAATAAATAAAATATTTTTTAAAAAATCTAATTGGGTACGGAGAAGGGAAGGATCTATTCAGCCTGAGGTGTTAGGAAGGCTTCGCAAGGAAGTGATATTTTACTGGAATCCTGAGTTCAGCAAGGAGAAAAAATTTAGGCACAAGAATTCTAGGCTGAAAGGATAATGTGCACAAAAGCAGGCAGACAAAAACAGTCATGCACGATCAGCACCTTGAGAAATTCAGTGCAGCTGAGACATGAACTGAATGTGGGGGCAGAGGGGACAGGTGAATGAGGGAATCTTTGGCTCAACAAAGGACAAGTGGCTCAGACTGTCCTTTTATTCTTTCCTGCTCTTTTTATTTCTAGCAACATGACTTGGTGGAGAGAACACAGTCTTCCTGGCCAGCTTCGTCACATCTTGGTCATTCAACCTTGGGCAAGTGATCTGTTGGGATTCATTCATTAAAGTGTTGATTCAAAGACCTGCCGAATCATCGCATCAAAATACAAGTTTCCAGGCCCCCTCCCACACCTCTTGAATCACCCTCTGGAGGTGGCCCCAGGAAGTGAGCATTTTCAGCTCCCAGTTTGTGAATCACCACCTTAAATACAATATTGTGTGGAAGAAATCACCTTTGTTAAAAATATTCTCAGTGGGTGTTATTTCTTTTGGCCTTCTCTCTTCCAAGGAGGAAATAAAGAGCAGTAACCTGAAGACTCTGAAATATTTAAAACAGAAAACCTTTAGAATCTCAATTTAGCTGGTTTGTGGCATTTGCAGGGGGAGGGAGAGATTATCCGAAGGTAAGAGACTTTTCTTTCTTTGAAGCTGTTCCTGTGATGTGAATCAAACCATTCATGCAGAGAACAAAAGCACTTTTGACTTCAAGGGCCAGTTAAGATGGTAACTTAAATAAACAGGGAGGAAAAGAGATATGACAAAAGGTCAGCTTAGTCATAGCTTCTTGAGCTTCAACCGAAGTAGTGCCTGAGGCTGAACAGCTAAATTGCATTTGCAATTATCCACCCTTCCAGAGGTTCCTGGACTGAAGTCACCAGATCTGTAAAGTCAGTTCAGAGGGAGGTCTGGGAACTATTTTCAATATTTCAAAATTTACAGCGCAGTGCTTCTCAAAGCACGGTTCAAGAAACATGAGATCAAACCACCTTAATAATGAGGACCGTGCTTAGTAAACACGAAGATTCCTCTGTCCCATCCTAAAAGATGATATTTCAGAGTGTTTGGTATGGAGCTTGGAAATCTATATTTCTTTTCAAACACCAGGTGATTTTGAGAGAACTCTTTTTGTGATAAAATTAGCTAAAATATCCCTGAGTAACATCCCCATTTTCTCTGCTTTAGCTGACATGATCAAGCCAGCTTAGCACAGGCTAATCAGAATTTCTAATGATCAGATGCAGGTCTTTAATTAATAAAAGAAGGAAAATGAGTTATTATGTAATAACAATTTGCTTAGTAGTGAAAAATCTATCCAAACATGAGTCAAAAAAACTTTCTTTTAAAAGAAATCCTTGATAGTAAAAAATTGGAAATGACTTACATTTGACAGCTCTCCTCCCTCACCCTTGGCTGCATATATACATTTTGTCTAGAATTTTGATAGTAGAAAAATACTAGTGAAAGCAATTTTCTCCCCTATTTTCCCACTCAACATCTCTTCCCTCACCCCCTCCCTTTCCACATGCCCCCTTTTCTTAAATGAAGACAGCTGTTCTAGTTGACATCTGAACATAAACCTGGGGTCCTATAAGGGAAACCTACACTTCTGAGTACTTCTCTGGAGAAAAAAAACACTCCCACCATTTGGAATAAGAGTTTTTTCAGAGCCAGCATTGTTAAGGATTTGCCACATGATTCATGAGGGTTTTCTCTTAATTTCCATTATCAATAGAATGGCTTTTGGGTATTCTCACTTGAGCACTTACCAAAAGAGAGAGTGAGAGACAGAAAGAGAAAGAGAGAGAGCTAAAATTTAATCCAATATTATTTTTTTCCAATATTATTTTAATAAGCATAGAGTCATGTGATTCTGTGAATGTAAATTATAAAACACAAGATTCCATCAAGTTCAAAGGTCCTTAAAATGCAATAAAAAAGACATTTACTTAGTTAAGAGCTGAAGAAGTACAACATCAAATCAAACAATGTGAAGATTATAGACTTCCCTGAGTATAAAATTAAAGATCTTGGCTATGAAACCACCACCCCTCCTGCAGTTATGAATTCACTGACACAGCAACTATAATAGGGTTCCATCAAGATTGCCAAAAAAAAAAAAAAAAAAAAAAAAAAATTTTCTCGTTAGGCAACCATAAGTTAATTTTTCCAAGCAAAATTACATGGAAAGATTGGAAAGATGTTTCCAACCAGCTTAAGCCAAACTGGTTAGGAACAACCATTGGTTCCTTTTTGGTGTAACAGTTGCAATCAGCTACTCACCTACAACCTCAGCACTCTGCTATTGCAAAGGTGAGACTTAAACCAAATTCTATCCCACACTTACAGATACGTTTAGAGATGAAGGGGAAGGGTTAGCAAGATTCACAGGCTCTTCACTGAAGGTAAAGGCTGTCTCAAATGTCTTAGCCAAACCACATACCTTTAATAACTCCAGTTCCACATATAAAAACATATTTCTGTCATCCATGATGCTAACACGTCACCACTTCAAAATATTCCTATGATTATGTGAATTAGACCAAATGTTTGCTGTTGATTGGAGATAAAGATAGCTGAAGCTTTTGTAGAAACTGCCTGTGGGATTGGATCTCTCTGACCACACGTGTACTGACAGCACTTGAGTGGAAATACCTGCTCAGTGCTGGTGTTTATCCCTAGAATTTAGCTTAAACTAATAGCCACACAAACATGCACACTTACATTTCAATGGGGAAGGAAGGGGGCACGATGTAATTATTTCCATAGTGCTGTGTGTCTTAATCTTAGGAATATTTAAAATTACGTATAACATTGTTGGAGGTGCCTGGGTGGCTCGGTCGGTTATCTAGCTCAGGTCATGATCTCGGAGGTCCTGGGATCAAGCCCTGTGTCAATCTCTGCATCAGGCTCCCTGCTCAGTGGGAGTCTGCTTCTCTCTCTCTCCCTCAGCCCCTCCCCCTTCTTATGCTTGCTCTCTCTCTCTCTCTCTCTCAAATAAATAAGATCTTTTAAAAAATTAAATTAAGTATAACATTGTGTATCAAAACAAAAGAATATTATTCTCTGAAGAAAGCGGTACATATTTGGAATTATTTGGGGGGGGGATAATGTTTAATAAAGTGTATTCTACTAGAATAACAGGTCAGCCTGTTTATCTCAATTTAAAATATATGTTTTAGAAATTGATTTAGATTTGTGAATTTAAGTTGAAATCTTACTAAGTTCATATTCTGTATTAGAACTTTTAAGCAGATTCGAGTTTGCCATATTTATAAATGTACTTCTTAGATTATTACAAGAAGTACTTAAGTACATAGAAAGCTTTGACGTCCAGTTAGATAGCCTTTTAGAAGGGTTCAAATCTATTAAATGTAACTTAAAATGTTTAAGGGTGTTTAAATGACTAAATTTTAATGGAACCAAATATTATTCAAAGACCCCGTCAAAGTAATTGCTAAAATTCATTAGATAAAGATTTCCGAAATGAATTGAAATCCAACAGGACTGGATTTTTTATTTGTAACTTCACTAAATTGAATATTAATTTCTCTGAATTAGAATTAAAATTGAAATAGTTTTTCCGAGGCACAAAGCTCATTTTTGGGGCACCAAAAAGTTCATTATTAACACCATTGAACAAACTCTCCTTATCACTAAAGATGATCTAGGCTTGCATCAAAAAAATTGAAGAGTCAGGGAACTCCATTCTGTGGCCTGCAGAGTGAGTCACAGTTTTATTAGAATCCGTGTTCTAGGACTAGACTGTGGTGAGAGAGGTCATCTAATTCAATCTATCGAGGAAGAAACAAATTGAGACCCAAGAAGTTTGACTTGTCCAACATACTGTATAAGCCAGTAGTGGGGCCAGGATCAAATACAGGTCTTGTGACTCCCAACCCAGCATTCTTGTCAATGTTAATGAATATTTTTTAAATGCTTACTATGAAAGAGGCACTGTTTCTAGACCCTGAAGATACAGCAGTAATGAGGACAAAATTCTTGGAAGATGGAGAAGATGATAAATACATATATAAAGGAGAAAATGTGAGTTGGTGATAAATCCTCTAAAGAACACAAGAGAAGATGTCATGAAGGGGAGTTATACACTCAACAGGTGGTTGGGTTTGGGCTGTGATACTTTTATTTAGGTTGGCCAGGAGAAAAGTCACCTACCCGGTATTGAACTTTGAACTGAATGGTGAGAGAGGGCTGTCAGGTAAAGAGCTGTGGGAAGAATATTTTAGTCATTACAAAGTATGGCAAGTACAAAGAGCCTGGGGCAGAGCAGAGTTTGGGAGATAGAAGAGTGAACCCTGGGACCTGAAGGAAGGCAAAGTTGTTTGGATTATATTCTGAATACATGATGGGGCCATTGGAGGATGCTAAGCAAAGAGTGGCATAAGCTGATTTACCTTTTTAAGGGGTAACCAGCCAGCTGCTGGGAGGAGAGTGTCTGTAGGGGTGTGAGAGTAGGAACAAGAAAACCAGTTGGGAAGCTGTTGCAATCCTCCACATAGTATGGAGGTGACTTAGACAAGGATGGTAGTATAGGAGATGGGAAGAAATAGTTAAACTAAATACTCATGAACAGTCAGTTCATGAATATATTTTGAAGGTAGAGTCTACATTGCTTTTCTGTGATTGAGAGACATTTATTGTGTCCCTCTGATGATATCCTAACAATGGTAAGTGACAAGGCAGTAGTGAAAATTGCTCAAAATTTGGGATCCTCCTATTTTAAGATATCAGAAGAGAACATCATTTTTAGGTTAATTCCAAATGGACGGATCCCTAGCCCCAGACAGAACCAATGTCAAATCTCCTCATCTTTCAAAGACTCCTAGGAGGTGGTAGTGCTGTATTGAGAGCTGTATTTTACATGTGATTGCTCAAGAGAAATCTAGATAAAGAAAAAAAAAAAAAGACATTAAGGAGAGACAGGCTCAGATCCAAATCTTGGCAACCAGCTCTGTGACTTGAGCAGGTTACCACAGCTGGTAACTTGAGCAAGTTACCTAATTTCTTTGGATCTTGGTTTTATTGTCTGCAAAATGGTCAGAGTTTTAAATATCTAAAATACCTCACACAGTGCCCGATTATGCTTGTACCAGGTACTCAAAAGGGCAAGTATTAGTCTTAACTTGTTCTCTGTGACCTCTGTCATTTTTCTAATACCAGAACCAGGTGAACGTCAGCCTTTTGAGCTCAGAAGTAAGCATATAACATAAAGTAAGGATATAACATAAAGCATTTTATCAAATCTTAGGAGATTTCAGAAATACTGTACATATCTTCTGCTATGTTTCACAAATATTTAAATTAGATGGGACTTATTACAGGCTGGCCTGAAACTGTGACTTTATTTAAAGTTGGTCTCCTGAGGCTTTGAAATTGCCTACAGCCCGTAATGTTAAACATCTTCTTAATTAAAACTTTCATTCTGAGAAAAAGAATCTAGGATAGGGAAAACCAGAATGGGTTCCCTGGCCATTGAAATTATCTAGAGCATAAAACAAGGGTCTCAAGATCAAGGACCATTTTCCCAAGTTTAGTGGAGATATTTTCAGGCCCTCATGCAAATCAAACACCACTAAATTAAATATATTTCTGGGTGTACTATTCAGACAGGTCAGTTCAGCCCATTCAGGCCTCTTTTCCCAGCAGAATACCTATAATTTGTCTTATATACTTAAATGCTCCCTTTCTGGCATCTTTAACTCTACAATTAAAGAGAGAATAAATCATGTGATAATGTGTTGGCTCTGTCCACAGATATCACCACCTTTAGTTTTCAAGGTCTTCTGTCAGACTCTGGCCTTTTAGTTTTTTCTTTTATCTTAAAGGTCAAGTGCATCTGCCTCTTACAGACACCAACAGCTCTGCCAACGGCGTGGTTAATTTTCAGTTGTATGTCCGTTAGGCTTTCTTGCCCCTCATCCCAGAGCTCCACTTCCGCTTAGGGAATTCACACATCTTTGATCTTTTAGGAATCTTGAAAACATTATTAACGAACAGAACTCAAACGCCACCCATATGATGTACTAGGACTGAGATCTTTCCCATTTCAGAATCATAGCGCTAAATAAGCTGTAGGAAATTAGCCGAGAGAAATGACAGTGTCACACAGTTCATGATCACTTTGATTCCAGTACCTTATGTGTCACATCAAATTAGTCAGTGTATAGTGATCATTACTTAAGGTGGTTTTTAGTGAAATTCCCCCCCAAAATACTGTGTAACGAGATTCTATTGTCCTGATAGTTTTTAAATATGTCTGGTGCTATTTTGCACAAAAAATAACATCTAATACTTACATGCTATTGACTATATGTTGGTCACTGTTTTGAGAATTTTATATATATGAACTCATTTAATAATCATAAAAATTCTTTCTTTTAAAAGATTTTAAAAATTGTATTCATGGGAGAGGCAGAGACCTAGGCAGAGGGAGAAGCAGGCTCTCTGCAGGGAGCCCAATGCGGGACTCGATTCCAGGACCCCGAGATCATGACCTGAGCCAAAGGCAGCTGCTCAACCACTGAGCCACCCAGGTGCCCCTAATCATAAAAATTCTATAAGTAAAATACTATTATTATCATTATCCCACTTTATAGAAGGAGAATTTTGAAACAGAGATTCATGTACAAGGTCACCAGTTACGCAGTGAAACTCAGTCAGACTGATTCCATAAATGAAGCTTTTAGCTTCTACACCAGGGTTTCTCAATCTTGGCACTACTGACATTTTAGATCGGCTAATTTCTGTTGTGGGAGGCTATCCTGTGCATGGTAGGATGTTCAGGAACATCCTTGGCCTCCATCCCCTGGATGCCAATAGCACCACCCCACCCCCTGGATTATGACAACCATAAATGTCTCCAGAGGCTGCTTACTGTCCCCTTGGAAAGGGGGGAGAGTCAAATCAGCCCTTCCCACTGCCCACTAGGAATCACTGCCCTGCACTGTACTGTCACTGCACACAAAAAACCAAAGCAGAAGTATGTTTATTTTTTGTAGAAGAAAAGTTAGGCCTATCCTTGAAATTCAAGGATTAATATCATCATTAATCAAATAGCTCCTCACCCAAATAAAATAAATACTGATCCCAATCCCACTCTGCTTTCCTTGTTCCTTCTATCTTTCTTCTTCCTACATTGGGAAAGTTCCACAGGCAGGTAAGCTGTTGATTTCACTCTTTCCTTCAAGTCTGTGACAGAGGCATTGAAAGAGGTTCATAACTTTTTAGGCAGTAACTGAGGCTGATCTAAAAAAACACCACAGCACACCTCAAGATCCTTTCATGATCCTGAAGGTATGAAGAGGCAAGCACCAATAGAACTTCATTCCCTTTCAGAAAGGAAACTTATTTTCCTCTTTGGATCCATAGCAGGGTATTGCTGCCTTATTCTCTAAATAGTGGTTTAAACATCAAATGGTTTGTAGGACTCTAAAGGTTTATGTGCTCACCTGGTATATTCAGGTTTTCTCTGGATGTTGTCTGCAGGCAGGTATTGAGAACTTGCCACTTTTTCATACCTCCTTGGTATTTTATGAGATTAAATAGGTTGAGTTGAAAATAAGAAAGACTTTTCTTAGCTTTTCAAATCTCCATAACCAAGAGGATGCCTTCGGTAATCTTGGAAACTCCTGCCAGAGTGAACGTGTCTCATGGGCAACGTCTGGTGAGTGGGTAGGAAACCGCACCTGATGGAAAAACAATGGTGGGGTTGTTTCATGGTATGTGTTTTCCATGGACTCAACCCAAGCAAATCACACCATACATAAACCATCAGCCAATGTGATATCTTTAAGAAATCAGACTATGCTCAACTAGAATAAAACATCCAACCATGTGTCATCAAGCTTTCGAAAGCTCTTACACTGTTAGAATTTTTTCTTGAGGTAATGATTTTGTTTGATATTGGTGCAATACGCATTTATTGAGTATCTGCCACGTGCTTGGAACAATTATGCTTTCTTCCTCCCCCCCCAACTTCTCTGGCAGCCACTACAGTGAAAATATCAGTGAAGTAGAAACCAAGAGATCGCAGGTTCCACTGTTCTGTCTGCTAACAATAAAGTTGCAACCCTGAGTAAGCTTCCTTACTTCACTGAGCAGAAGATCCTTCAACCTTAAAGTGAGAAGGTTGAGTTGTTAGATAAACAGTAAGGTCTTCTACAACTATCCAGTTCTATGGTTTTCTAAGTTTATTTTTTAGCTAAAACATATTGAGCTCCTATCATGTGCCAGGTACTAAAATTCTAATGCTTTATACGTATTATCACATCTAAATTTCACAACAACCATGTAAGGTAGTTCCTATTATCTCCACGTTAAGGATGAGGAATAATTCTATTTATTCAGATCAGTGCGCTGCTTCATCAAGAGAAACTCTACCATTCTGGTGGATGGAGAATCACACAAGACAATGATCAGCATAAGGGCAGATGTCCTGGCCAACTCACTGACCTTGGTCAGCACTTATCACAAGTCCCAGCACACCCAGAAAGTCAATAAATACTGATCAAATATATAAATGAAAGAATATGGTTTAATATCTTTTTATCAAGTGTATCAGTAAGGATTGGAAAGTATCATTTGCAAGCTTAGACCTCATTTGAAAGCTCATATTCTGGGTTTTAAAACAATTGAGGATTTAGTTGTCACATCAGTTTTTGATGTGTTGAGATTATCTTTTCCCAGAATTTTAAAAAATAAATGGATTCAAATGATGGAGGAATTTTAAAAACAAAGTATTCATCATGGCTTCTCACTAATAACTCTAGAAGGTGTGAGAGTTTTCATTTTTCTAATCCTGGTTCATATAGTCAGGACATGTATTTTTTGTGGGATTATATTTACTTGCAATCTCATTTTGCAGTATCCCATACTCTAAGCTTTACACTCAATTGCCTCTCACAGGCCAAGCAATCTTATATTGAAACTTTTCATAGAAAAAATGTACATTTTTGCAGCTATCTCAGAAATCATGCTTTTATCAGACAAAGTAGTAAGGCTCTCTGATACACTTGGTAAACAATGAAGAGGAAAAAATATTTTAGATGAGGGAAAAATCAAGTTACATAAAATAAAATGATACTATATTCTTTTGATACTTCATAGAAGTAAAAAATAAATTATGTCAGTAAAAAAGATCAAATGATGACTCAAAAATCAATAATTTGTTGTTCATTTTCTCCTGTTAATTATTTCCATTTGGGAGTAATAACATAAAGAAAATATTTTAGGGTCTATGTCAAGGTAAAGTTCAAAGTTAACCACTGCAGGATAAACATTTAAAAATAGTGGGAAGAGGGGTCGCCTGGGTGGCTCTGTGGTTGAGCGTGTGCCTTTGGCTCAAGGTGTGGTCCCAGGGTCCCGGGATCGAGTCCCACATCGGGCTCCCTGAGTGGAGCCTGCTTCTCCTCCCACTGCCGATGTCTCTGCCTCTCTCTCCTTGTGTCTCTCATGAATAAATAAAATCTTTAAAAATAAAAATAAAAATAGTGGGAAGAGTAATGGAGTGAGTAATATCCAGACTTTATTTCTAAGAGTTCATCTCAAACATTAAAAAATAGTCAATCCACAATGATTTTATATTGTCAGTTCTTATAAACATTATGCACAAAAATGAGGCCTGTTCCATTTGAAGACGTGTATTCCTAATCTATAAATTTTTATGCAGACATATACCTGTATGCCACTTACATATCATGTAGAAGGACCCAATGCCTTCATAGCAAAGCTTTTTATTCCTTTTAATTTTGATGATAACTCACCAATCAAAAACGTAAAAGAAAGCAAAATTCAAAGCTGAACAAGTTGGCCTTTGGGGGGAAAAATTCTCTATGCTATTCTTTCATAGAATGTTCAAGCTTTATTTGGTTCACTCTCTGAAGATTCATTCCTTAATAAAGCAATTTTTCATAGCCACAGTGAACCCTTACGTGTTTTAGGAAAATCTAACCTAGATTTCCTGAATAGAAAATATTCAATAAAGGATTTGGATCTGGTTTAAAGAAACTTGGAAAAATAGCATTTTCTACTCGCCCATATATTTAATTATCTATTCCTCCCAACAGATATTTATTGGCTGCTTTGTATTACAGGTGCCAGGTGTTGTGAGTACCATGATGAATAAGACATAGACCCTAGTCTGGAGATGATAGAAAAGATCAGTGAGGAAGATCCAACAGCTATCCTCATGTCATAGTATTATGACATGAACTAGGTACCCAAACTTCCGGGGCCTAAGAAAACTTCCCAGAGGAAATGGCATCTATACTGAAATCTAAAGGACCAGTAGAGGGAATCTAGGGGAAACTGGGGAGAGGGGAGTGGGAAAGATGCAGGTAGAGAAGTTGTTTCAGGTAGAGGAGATAAGATTGTCAGAGGGAGCATAATGCATTCTAGAAACTACAAGCAATCTTCTACTACAGGATAAGGAGATGTTTGTTCCCATTACTGCATCCTATTTACAACCTCTTTTTTTGAAGTAGATAGCATAGTTAAAAGAATTTCTGTGAAGTTAGGCTGTATTTGAACAATTTTTTTCTTAGTTCTCAAATTTGGTGATGTACTGTTTCCCCTTTATTCATCTCATGACATGTTCTCCTTCGCCCAGTGACCCCTACAGTCTGGCTCCTTTGGAATCTCCAGTTGCCTTCTGACTATATCGTTCTCAACATTGAAGGGCCAATGAGACTGGACAGAGGGCTGGTGCTATTACGGTGGTGCTTAAAGTTCAAACCCCAGCTGCCTGCATTTTTCTGGCCTGCAGAATTCCACTGATCTCCTAATAGGAAGAAAAGGATTATGAGATTAACTTGGGGATACCATTTCCAGCCTACCATATATAGTAAGAGGAAGCAATTAAATGTGACTTCTATGACAAACTTTCAGTTTGTTTCAGGCCAGACTCCCCACTCGGATGTCTGTGTGGAGGGAGGAACAGAGGTCTTAACCATGTAGGGGAGATCAGGGGTATATTAGCACAGCTGAGGGCTATGGAAGCTAATATCCTTTTGAGCCTCCTGGCACAAACAGCCACCACAATGGGAATGAGGCACAAAACAGTTGCCCAAGTAAGAAAGCCAACATCATGGGGACTATGCAAGTGTAGCTTCCACAGGTAGTGCAGAGTCCTTGAAATGAACGGAGCCAGTGTTAGGAAACACTCCTAATCATGCTGCAGCTAGCCTTGATTGAGCTGGAAGGAAAAAGAAAGAAAACACATATGTCGGAATCCTATCTTTTTTTTCAAAGCTCAACTGTTCCAAGAAGCTTTCCCAAATGTATGCAAACAAATTGGTTGTCAGCAATATTAAATCGCAAAGGTTTCTTGGGTATCAGAAGAAAGACAATGCTATTTCAAGCCATTTCCTTCTCAAGGGAAGTGGGTAGACCTGCTAAAGGAAAACTCAAGATTTCTACTGGTCTTCTAATGTCTTCTACATTACCCATGTAATGAGAATTTTATTCAGATGAATGTTTTGAGATTTGTGGTCAGCAAAGGGCGTACAGTGGAGTTGATCTGTGTGCACAAGAGTGAGGAGAATTTAGCACCCTAGAACTATGGAGTGCGGAAGTAGAACTGGGTCTAGGAGTCAATGAAAAGTCTCCAGCTTCAGAAGACCATTATAGGTGGAGATTTACTTTGGGGAGGATAAGCAGGGGCCAAGAACAGCAGGGAAAAACCAACGCTCTGAGGCAGGATGGTCCAAAGAACTTCTGGGAATGGGAATATTAATATTCCATTTTTAATAGCTTGCTTTTCTGCAGTGTAAACCCCTCCTCAAAACTTTAGTCCTCTGTACACTGAAAAGCTGTGAGTGAGTGGCTATTTCTGTGGAAACTGAAAAAGGACAATCAGTTCTGTGTCTGTGTTCAGGTGGAACAAGAAGAATGGTACAGTCAGGAGAGTTTTTAAAAAAAAAATCCATAACACAAGCAGAACCTAGGAACCAGAGATGAGGCCATGAGACAGAAGCCCTCCAGAAATTTGCATATTATCTTGTGTCATGAATCTGACTTTCTCAATTCTAGAATGGGGTATGGAAAAGGTAACCTTATCCAGATTTTAGGGACAGGGGAGCTGTCACTCGGGTACTATAGTGACTCTGCTGAGGTCTTTATCATATAGTTTAAAGGATGCAATAAGAATCTCCTAATCGAAACATCTAATAATTTCCCATGGCCTGTGAACACAGTGTGACATCAACATTATCATTCCTTTAGGCTGAAGCATTAAAATCTTCTGTTAAAATGCAACCACAGCCTCATACCCATTAGAATGGTTACTAACGACCAAAATTCACCACAAGAAACCAGAAAATAACAAGTGTTGGTGGAGATTTGGAGAGGTTGGAATGCTTGTGTTCTGTTGGCGGGACTGTAAAATGATGCAACCACTGTGGAGAATGGTATGGCAGTTCCTCAAAAAATTAAAAATCGAACACCATGTGACCCAGCAATTCTATTTCTGGGTGTACATTTGAAAGAATTGACTAATTCTCAAATATTCATACATCCATTTCATAACAGCACTACTCACAATAACCAATGGATGGAAACAACCCAAATGCCCAACAACGGATGAAGGGGTAAACAAAACATGCTACGCCCACACAGTGGAATACTATGCAGCCTCAAAAAGGAAGGAAATCCTTCCCATGCTCCAACATGAATGAACCCCGAGCCAGTCACATAAGGACAAATACCGCATGATTCCATTTACATGAAGTATATAAAATAATCAAATTCATAGACACAGAAAGTAGAAATGTGGTTACCAGGGCTGGGAACAGGGGGAATGGGAGCTGTCTAATGGACACAGACATTCAATTCTGCAAAATGCAAATGTTCTAGGAATCTGTTTCACAACAATGTGAATATACTTAGACATACAAACTATACACTTCACAATTGTTAAGATGGTAAATTTTATGATGTGTTTTTTGCCACAATTGAAAGCAATGCTCCATACTCTCTATAACAAGTGATTTTAAACCATCAGATTAGCTTCATTGCCTTATAGACAGATATGTCAGTTTTGATAAACAAGAGAGAATGAGATCTGGGACAGGGGGATGTCAGGAAAAGCAGGCTTAGGGAACCAACCAGAAAGAGCACAGGCCCAGAAGCTCCCCGGCTAATGTGGGAGTGGAGGGAGTGTTCTAGGGGCTTGCGAAAGGGTGTAAGCAAAGAGAGGGACAGGCCTGAGAAAATGCACTAAAGACACATTTTCTTTTGCTTCTTCCTATTTTTCCTAAAGCTGCTAGCCTTGGGTGACCTCAATAACATGCAGGCAGGGAGAGCTTGCCTCTGCAAAGGCTGCCCTGAGAGACACTAAGAATAACACGACTTGAAGGGCCCTTCTGGCAAGTGCATCACAGCTGAGTTTCCAGAACCACAAAGACAGACTTCAAACTTCTTCCATTAGCTACGGACGCACCCTGCTGAACTTTGTGGACCCAGCTGGTGGTTATTTTTAGGCACGTTCCTCTTTCCATGACTGACTGGGAACTGTGAAGTATGGACGGAGAACTGGGTCTAGGAGCCAAGGCAAAGTCTCTATTTTCAGGAAACCATTACAGCAGGCGAGAAACTTTGGCCCAGAAGTCTTCAGGGTTCCTGTCTCTTGGTTAAAGGCTAGGAAGTCTGTTGATCTTAGTCAAGAAAATACACATGACCTTGGGACTGAGGAAGACCTGAGATCCTATCAGTCCCAAATGGCTTCAGCTGTGCCCCCGGAGCCCTGGTGAATGAAGTGTTAGAACTTTCACCTCCAGTGGGGTGATTCCTCAGCGATGGACTCCCAGAGCCCTGCCTGGGCCCACCTAGGTACTCACCCACCTGCACGCAGAACTCCAAGCCTCGCATTGCTCATCTTGCTTTTCTCTCCAGTCCCTGCCTGCCCTGCACCAAGGCCAGCCTTGCCTACCACGGAGCTCTGTCATCCTCCCAGAGATGCCAACTGAGCAGCTCAGTGTATTCTGAAGGGAAGTACAGGGTCTTCTGAGAGCTTTCCCTCAGGGAGCACGGCGACACGTATTAGAGCCTGAACTGCAGTCTGTGCACCCAGGTATGTAAAGGATTACGCACTCGCTCTTTCTACTTGCTTTAAATCCATTTAATTCTGACTCCAAGTCCCATTCCTATTGGACGGTGAAGAAGTTGAACCTTCAGCTTTCTTGTTGCTCCCTCCTGCAAAGGCATAAAGCCCTGAGGTCTTGCCCAGCTCCAACGTGGGAAGGCCCCTCAGGTTGTCAGACATGAGTCCACACTGCATGTGGCTAAGAGACCTGTGGTCCCTGGCTCTGCTACTCCTTTGCCAAGGGCTGAAATCCTATGCGAGCTGGGAAACACACTGGTAGAACCCAGCCACCTAAGGGCGCCCTCACTGTTTGTCAACACTTCCCTCCCAAGACTGTGTCACCTCCTGAGTTGAAAGTACAAGTCCTAGAGGCAGGATCTCTCCCTCCCTTCCAGTTCCCAGAATCTCCCTCCCAGGCTTATTGCCTCCCACTCACTACCTCCTCCAGGACACCTTTCAACCATTTAAGATTTTATGATAGAGCCTTGAATTTCGTTTAAACATTTTCTACTTACACCTTGACAAATCCCTGAGATAAAGAACTACAAAGCTTAGTCAATTTAGAGGTTAGGATCTCCATTTGAAATAAGGCACAGGGAGGTTACATGACATACACAATATGTTGGAGGCAAAACCTGGACAAGAAGCCAGCTGCTGATTTTAGGCGTGCTCTTTCCATGACACCACAGTATGGCAAGTTAGAAAGCCTGCAGCAAATGCTGGTTTTGGAAACAGCAGACAAGAAACTGAAGGTTCACTTGTGTTTTATTATCAACAATGGGGATGCTGAATAAGACCAGTTAGTGGTGGGCAGAGAGCCAGCATTCACCGATTAGATCTTCATTCTTGTGGTTACCAGCCAGTGCCATCCAGGGAAAGCCCGAATCTGGAAAAGATGCCGTGCTGCCAAGGCAGACAGCACCTGTGTTTGCCTATTCCTACCGCCCATTTTGAGCAAACAAGCAGTGACTTGAGGGAGGCGGGAAAGAGGACTCAACCTGGCATCTAGTGAGGCCCAGTTCTGCTGGACATGCACATTCCTCTTTCTCCACCTGGGACTAGATCATTTGTGCCTCATCAGAGGCTCTCCTAACTAGATATCCAATTTTGGAGAGAAAAGTTGATTGTGTTGAAGTCAGCTTCATAAACTGGGGGACAGGGCTGGTCTCCTACTATATCAGGAAGGGTGCCCTGTTTGCTTTGATGCCTTCTTAATTCCCTTACAGAGCATTTCACATCCCTCTGGATGCCTCGCTTTCCTGTGCCCAATATTGTTATACTGCCTGTCGCCCTTTTACAGTCCTCCTCCCATACCTATAACTGTCTGGCACCAGCTCAAGCACAAAAATGATCTTCCCTCCTTGTCCCCAACCAACTGCCATTTTCTGGATGTCATACTGTCAAGAATGGAGTGGTAGTGATAAATAAGCTCACATAAATAATTCAGTCAAAAATATGAGTCGTATGAATTTTTTTATGTAAAAGAAACACTCCAGTGGTGTATAAATTCTAGGAACTTGAGAATTTTTGTCAGCTTTGTTCACTGCTGTGATTTGATAGAAAATTACCCCATTAAACCATCCAAAACAAAAAAGGCTGGTAGTAATAATAAGGTTTAAAATGAGACTCAAGAGAAATATTTACTTATGTTTGCCAGGTTTGAAATGTAACACATTATTTTGGTATTGTTGAAAGTCTCAGTAATAATAACAATGATGAAAAAATACTTTTTCAGAAGTGACCATAATTTCTTATTAAGTTTACCCCTAACTGATGTGCATTCAGAAAATAATATATTAAACTTTGAAAGACATAAGGCAGAAGAGACAAGAGAAGGTCAAGTCATTGACAGACAAGAGGACTTCTGGTAAAATGAATATGGTCTGAGGCAGAATTTTCCAAACTTCCTCTCATGAGTGTTGTGGAATCAGTGTAGTGAGTTTTAACCAAAACTTTTCTTTCTAATGGTGTAAAATAGAAAGGAACTAGATGACATGGAAAGAAGAGGTATAGAGTGGATTGCAATGGAATGGAACAGAATGGAGATAGCAAGATCTGTAATTTACATATATAGTCCATAGTAGTATGTATACTATAAACTGTAATTACTCTGGATTGTGGTCTAAGATATTTGAAAGCTGTAAGTCTAAGGCACCAGTTCTTAAATTCCTTCTAACCTCAGAATTTTTTATTGGAAGCCTAATATATAAAATAGACTCCAGCAAACCTGCTGTCACTGAAAGCACTGGGAAGAGATGAGATTTATCTCTGTCAGCTCACTGTAGTCCTTCCTTTGAGAAGCAGAATTTGAAAATCACTGGCCCAGAAATGAGACCTTATTAGTTCTCTCAGCATAATCATCAAAATTGATGCTTAATATTGAAGTTTGAAGGAACCAATAATAACATCTTCTTTCCCATCTAAATTCTTTTTTTAAAGATTTATTTATTTATTATGATAGACACAGAGGGAGAGAGAGAGAGAGGCAGAGACACAGGAGGAGGGAGAAGCAGGCTCCATGCCAAGAGCCTGGTGTGGGACTCGATCCCAGGACTCCAGGATTGTGCCCTGGACCAAAGGCAGGCGCCAAACCGCTGAGCCACCCAGGGATCCCTAGATTCTAAATTAATTTAGAGAGACAATGGAGTTAAGCAGATGAGGATCAAGTACCAACATACTACCACCACAGGCTAGATTGGTGAATGCAGCGCAGGTACATGGCATCAGTGGGGTTCCTGAGCTGCACTGCAGAATTAACAGGCACATGTCATCACAGCAGCACTAGAAACCTGGAAGGCCCCAATCCCACTTTACCTCCCACTCAGAGGCAGAGGCTCTGAACATACAGGCCCATCCCAGAAGCAGAGGGGAGAGGAGGGCTAAGCTAGGCAAGCCCAGCTGAGAGGAGCCAGGAATAGGACATTAGTTGGATCCCTCTAAAAGGAAATATGAAGCTGATGGAAAGGAGGATTGTCTCCATAATACTTAGCAAGAGGAAGTGTACTTTTCCTTCCCGCACTTACTGAATTGGAATTAATGATCCTCTGCCTCCCTTGTAGACTATAAACTTCTTGAAGGCACAGACTATATCTGTTCTATACACTGCTATGTTCCCAGAATCTAGCACACATTAGATGCTCATGAATGTGCTTCATGAACTCCATGAATAGAACTAATATAAAATGAATAAAACTGTCAATATAATAACCAGAATACCAATACCACACCTCCAATATCAAGGTATCAGAAAATTGAATCATATTCATTCAATGGCAAGCAAAACTGACTAGGCCCACTTCTGAGGGGTTTCAAAGGGTTACCTTGTTCACCCTTGGTGAACAATTTAAACACTTGGCCACTCAGAGAAAAAGAGCAGTGAAAAAATAGGAAATCCACTCCCATAAGAAAGAAAAACAAGAAGGAATCTTCCTTCTTCTAGAAATCCCCAGAGAAGTCAATCATGTTCTAAGAGAGGCCTTTCTCTCTTGTGGTCTCAAACAAACTCTGCTGTGAGTTAAGCTTCATATCACTTCTTTCATCTTCTGTGGAAAAACAGCTTTGATTTATCAAGCCTGGCTTTTAACACAGCTCAAGCCTTCCAAATCTGCAGGGTAGAAAAGCTGTTGTCATAATCGATTGATCCGCAAGGAGTAGATATTTCAGTAACGGGTAGTGAGGCCATGTTTCTCCATGCCACAGGCCCATCCTTCTAGAAAGCAACGTGTCTCTAGCCATTGAAGACTCTCATTAACAATGGCAGCATGGGAGGTCTGGTGGGAATAGCCCCCACCAAAATCTCTCCTTTATTCATCCCACTAAGGAAATTGAAATTCTGATATTATGTACTCCTTTGAGGGAAGGATTAACAACTCCTCTTAAGATTTGGATATATGTTGAAGGAGTAATCTTATTTGGCCTTTACATAACACCCATTATGGACTTTTAGCCCATCAGTAATGACTACTGTTGCTTTAAACAGAAATTAATCTTTTCCCTCTACAAAAAGAGCAATGTTTTAATAATGACAACAGTCACATTTATTTCTAATATAAAAACACCAGACTGAATAAGAAACTAAACACTTAGGGCAGAAGCTACCCCTGAAGGTGAGGCATACAGTGAAGAAAAAACAATTTGGATAACTCTTCAGAGTTAATTATAACATCATTTTTCTTAAATTAAATGAGTTCATGGCTTTTTCTTTCTTTTTTTTTTTTTAATTTTATTTATTTTGATAGTCACACAGAGAGAGAGAGAGAGAGAAAGAGGCAGAGCCACAGGCAGAGGGAGAAGCAGGCTCCATGTACCGGGAGCGACGTGGGATTCGATCCCGGGTCTCCAGGATCGCGCCCTGGGCCAAAGGCAGGCGCTAAACCGCTGCGCCACCCAGGGATCCCCGGCTTTTTCTTTTAATGTTATTCTTTACCCTTACTGAGTTATTACCTATATTTTTCAAAGATTCTATTTCCAAATAAAGCAATATGTTGACATCTACCAATCTGCATCTTGTTATTAGACTCTAACTGTTCATTCATTCCTCAAATATCTCTAGTGCTTACTATGTGCCAGGCGCAGTGTTGGGATTTGATAGTAGAGGCTCAGTGAGAAACAGTCCTTATTTTCAAAGAGTTTTGGGTCTAGTTATCTAAAAATTGACATCCACTAAGAATTATATACACAAACATCAACGTGATCTAATAAAAGTCAGAATACAAAATTAATTAAAAATTAATTCTTGGATTCCTCTTTGAGTACTCTATGCTATACAATTGATCAGAGGAATTTTGCACAGACACAGAAAGAATGAGATCAAAATCTTAAGCTGACAGCTCTCAAAGTCAGATCAGCCAATTTTCTAGGTCACATCTGGGGCTACAGGGCACCCCTCTGTGCCATGTTCTCTCTCTTTGACACATGATGACCCAAATCCAGAATTCTAAGAAATAGCACCATAACATCAGGAAATGCTGGCCAGCTCATTGAGAAAACATGTTCTTTTTGAAATCATCTCTTAAAATATACACCCATTTCCCACAGCCTTGAGAAAATGACATTTGGTCATTTAAAAATATGAGGGTGTTTAGCGTGTACATGCTAGCTCATCTCTATTAATCTGGAAAGTCATTTCCTTTTCTTTGAACTAATTTGATTTGCTTTGCTTAAGGGCCTCAATTCCTTTCTCTTACCTTCATTTTAGAGCTGCTGTGAAAATCAGCCCTCAGCCCACACAGAGGTTCCAAATCATCTTACTTCCTAGCTCATGCATAGCACATTTCAAGCCTGTGCCATAAGTCACTTTATTTGCCAATTATTCTATAACTTTCAGATGAAGAGGTGTCAGATTACATTATAAAGAGATAAGAAAGACATCTAATATTCTAAAGTTTTTAAGAAGAATTGAAATGAGTTAGTGTTGTGAATCTATTGACAGAGTAATCATTTTATGTTCAAGTGGGAAATGTCTAATAAAGAGGTAGCTTAAGAGATCCAGGAAAGTAAAGCAGAAAAAGCATGGGATTTTGGTTCATAGATACTTCTTTTAAGCCCTAGTTCTGCCAATTTGTTAGTTTTATGATTCTTCACCTTTAAAATGAGGTTAAAAAGTCACATCTTTGAGAATTAAATGATGTAATAAAAGCCCATGAATCCTTAACAGAAAGTAGGTGCTTTATAACACAATTCTTAGATATTTTCATGATTTCTATGTAGAGATAATGTTGAAATACCATTGATACATGTAAATTTGATGGGAAGTGATTATCTGCCAAAATTCCTGCTGCTGAATTTTAAGATGCTCAAAATCAATTTTACAACCCAATATCCAATGCGTATGCACTAAATTATGTCAATTGTAGTAAACCATATGGCAATGATTTTTTAATTTTAGTTTGTACATGTACATCAATCATGTGGGAGTTTGTGAAAAATAGGAGGTTCAGATTCTCTCTCTAGAGAAGCTGGTTTAATAGGACTGAGGTGGTTCAGTAATTTGCATCCTTAATGAATTTCTAGGTGATTCTGGTAGAGATGGTCCTTGACTGTATTTTGATCAATTCAGCCGTATTTAAAACATATTTATAATGTATTTATAAAAAATTTTGTTAAAGAAACAGCTCAGATTAGTCATTATATCTCATGCTAAAAACTATCACTCCTAGGACATCAGTGGGAATGGTGCAAAAAGGACCCCCCAAAATCTGCTCCAATGAGAACAGGGGAAAAGTGGATCAAAATCAACTTTTTAGGGGCACCTGGGTGGCTCAGTCGGTTAAGCGTCTGCCTTCAACTTAGGTTGTGATCCTGGAGTCCTGGGATGGAGTCCCACATTGGGCTCCCTGTTCCACAGGGAGCTACTTCTCCTTCTGCTTCTGCCTCAGCTTTTGCTTCTCTCTCTCTCTCTCTCTGTGTCTCATGAATAAGTAAATAAAATCTTTTTTAAAAAATCATCATTTTCAGAACTCTAGAAATGAGCTGAAGGCTTACAACAATCTGCAGAGTGTTTAGTTAACAAGAAATGGCTGCATCTTGGTAAGAATAGCAAGCTTTCAACTTGCCCTATTCCCATTCCACCTTCCACAGCTCTGCAGTAGCTTTGAAAGCCAACAGTCTCACAATAATCGCACCCACGAAAACCAGCTACAGCAAGAACACCTAGACAGAACCCTGAAAAGAAGATGGAAGTCTCAGTTAACTCAACTAAAAAATGACAAGAAATTACCTCATTGTTCGCTGTGAAGGTTAAGTGAGATAATACATGGCATACTCTCAGCATAGTGCCTGGCACCTAGTAAGTAAACAGGAAAGATTTAGGAAAATGCCTGTGTATTTAGTAATTGTCCATAGCAAATGTGGAGACTTTTACAAAGTAGCTTATATATTGTCATATATTCTTTTTGAGTTAAAACCTGAGATTTTTTTTTGTGTTAAGATTCCTTTGTGCTCATTCACTGAGAAGTAACAGAATGAAGAAAGAATCTTCCCCACAGTGATGTCCACTGTTGAATTAGGAGAGAGGGCAACATGTTCAAATGTCAGACAGAACTGTCTCTAGTGAAGGAACAGATGATCTAAAGAGGATGTGATTACTAAATAGCACTTGTAGTATGATTTGAAAAGGAAAAAAAAAACCTGATAGAGAAGATTTCATTATTTATCTGTTTTACAGAAAAGACCACTATCTTAAGAGGTTAGATCAGTTGGCTAATATGTAGATTCCACATTTCATTCTTAATCTAGTGTTCTTACACATTTTGTCTATCCTTGATCTTTTATGTCATTCTAGAAAGAACAGACCTGATTTCCCTTTCATCTCAATGACAATATTAGCACTCTTTGAAATACCAAGGTTTCTCCTTGTCATGGTCCTAGTGAGCACTGAGGAAAATACTCTTCAAGGATCTGAGATAAAATTTTTAGAAAACATCCAAAATTGATTTTTATTTTTCTAAGGCTAAGGTTATGTGAGGAATAGATTTTAAATTCTCTTTTTAGCATCCAAATAAGATCATTTTCACATCAGTTTAGCTAAAATGTGAAATTTTTACTTGAAAAATAGAAAATTTTGGGAAGCCTGGATGGCTCAGCCATTTGGCGTCTGCCTTTGGCCCATGGTGTGATCCTGGAGTCCCAGGATCAAGTCCCAGGATTGAGTCCCGCATCGGGCTCCTTGCATGGAGCCTGTTTCTCTCTCTGCCTCTCTTTCTTTCTCTCTCTCTCTGACTCATGAATAAATAAATAAAATCTTTAAAAAAATAGAAAAATAGAAAATTTTTATTACTTCCCCAAAGGGGTAATCTAGGTTGAAAATATCAGCTTCCCTCAAACGTATGTCAGGGTGTCACATAAGACACATAAGGATTTCATGGGACAACACCCAGATGCTAACCGCAGGTATCATGGGAATAAAAATGACCTCATTTCCACTAAAGATGGGGCTTAACCAGTACAATTATCTTAGCAAACTATTCCATCAAAAAATCTGAAAGAAAAAATGAGACTTGGTGTTAAAATCTACTTTTACCTTTAAAGAGTAATAAAAATATTATTCAGGCATTTAGCAAGTATTTGAAGATAAGGATGCTTAGATCCTCTCAGTTAGTTCACAGGTAGATGTGCTTTGAGATCTATATTTCTTTTTATATATTCAATAAATAATTTTTAAGAATCCACTATATTTCTTCTCAGTAATAAAAAGAAACAAACTATCGATACACAAAATAATATGGATGGATTTCAAAAGCATTATGCTAAATGAAAGGAGCCAGACACAAAAGACCCTCCACTGTAGGAGGCCATTTATATAATATTTTAGAAAAGGCATAAGTATCAAAACAGAATACAAATTGATGGTTTCCAGGGGCTGAGGATGAAAGGACAGTAGGAAAGTGACTACAGGGATGCATGAGGGACTTCTGGGAGTGATGTAACTGTTCTTTATTTTGATTATTGTAAAAATTACACAACTCCATACATTTGTCAAAACACATGAAAGTATATGCTTCAAAGTATAAACTGTTTGTAAGCTATTTTTTAAATTAAAAAAGAGGAAGCAGTCATCAAATCCCTAGCTTTAGCCTGCCCCCCTTGTCTCTCAATCTCTCTCTCTCTTTCTCTCTCTCTCTCTCTCTCTCACACACACACACACACACACCCCAAATCACAAAGAACCTACCATGGGTCAGAGGTGAGCTTTAGCACCGGCAATGGAATGTGAGCAAGATACAATCCCTGATCTTACGAGCCTATATCTAGACAGGGAGCTAGTCATTTAAAAAATAATCACAAGAAAAAGTATATAATCCCAAATTTCAGTAAGTACAATAAAGAGGGCAATAAGAACAGTTAACATAAAGAAACCAAATTAGACTTTGGTGGATTATAGGTGCTTTGATTTGAAATCTTTTCTACATGGTAAGACTTGTCTCCAGCAACACAGGCTTATCTAGAGCTCAGGGGAAACACAGGCCTTTGATCTAGTTACTCGGGTCCTAGAAGTGGGGAAAAGCCACAGTGACAGAGAGAACGGGGAGAGTCTGTTTGGCCAAGAAAGAGTTTCTTTATATTAAGATTCCAGGACACTTTCCCTCACCATAGAGCTCTGGGACAAGGGAACAAACCTGTGTGTGAGATTGTTACTCATGGAAAGCGCAGGTTTAATTAAGATCATTTGTATGTTATTAATAAAAATGTGTAATATTTATGAGCTTGATTCTTGTCTGCTCCTTGCCTCACATTCTATTTAATTAGCTGCGTGTAGGAGGTGCTGAATTGCAAGAGCCCCTTTATTTTACGGTGATATTCCCAGTACAGCTTGAGATGTGTTTGACACATAACAAAGAGAAAATTAAACTGTTCCTTTGGCCCTAATATAAAGGGATCTCTGGGCTCACACCTTCACTGAAATTGCTCCTGCATTTGAATTACATTCTATCCCTGGTGGTTAAGATGAGAAAGAACTTGCCCCATGAGTCAAATATTTTCAGCATTACTGAAAAAGAAAATTCAATCTTTTACTGAGTGTTACAGAAATTAACAAGAATACACCTTAAAAACCACCATATAAATATGCACACGTACTTACACACACACATATATGCCACACATACATATTTCTCAGAAGAAAAGAAGAAAAATCAACTTTCAATATTTGTAAAATTAATTAACAGTGAAATCTTTCCCTCCAAGTACCTTAAGCAGAAATCCACTATAGAAGTAGACCATAGGAGTATAATTGTAATAATTGCTAACATTTCTCTGGCACTGTGTGCTAGATCTTCTTCTACAAGCGTTATGTATATTAACTCATTTTAAACTCTCAACACCCCTATAAAATTAAATACTATTATTGTGAGCCTCATTTAGCGATGGCAAATGGAGATTTGAAGAGGCTAAATAACTTGCTCAGATCAAAAGTTAATTAAGAATAGAGGTGATGGGGTGCCTGGGTAGTGCAGTTGGGTAATATCTGACTCTTGGTTTCAGCTCAGGTCATGATCTCAGAGTCTTGAGATAGAGCCCCACATCAGGCTCCATGCTCAGCTGGGTGTGCTTGAAATTCTTTCTTCCTCTCCCTCTGCCCCTCCCACTTTTGCTCTCTCTCTCAAATAAATAAATAAATCTTAAAAAGAGAGAGAGAGAGAAGAGGTGGGGTCAAACCTAACCTATTTGAATCCTCCTTAATGAATCCTCCCTGTATTCTGTTAGCTATGGATCAGTTTCATCAAATAACTATAGATATGTATATTTTTTGACACCCAGAGTAGTTTTGCCTTCTATTAAGATCGTTATAGATGTGTACATTCTAAATTTCTACCATGGATTACTGTGGTTTCCTCCTAGTCAGAGATAACTTTCCTCTTTATAAGAAAAAAAATAAACAAATGACAAAAACTTTAAAGATATAAAATAGTAATTTTAGCATATTTATGAATTCAAACAGGGAACTAGCCAAGAAGTGGAGGAAAAATTTACAGATTATGCAAGAAGATGTTCAGAGACTTGACTCAGTAAGATGGAAATTTTGGTAGCTGATTGTTGGATATATTAGATAGTTATTTCAAAGCTGCCAATGGTTTTTCGTTTTGATTGATCTGTATTACATTTTTTAACTTTAGCCAGAAGTGGAAGCATCATTCATAGTAGGTAGGGGTGTGCTTTTTGTCTTAGAAAAGTTTCTTAGAGCATTTTGATTATGTAAAAACAAAGCCTAAATTCAAATCTGGAATGGAAAACATGAGACTATAAATAGTAAGCTGCTCTGTATGATTTTGTCAAAGGTTATCATCATGGATTGAAGCGCTTCTCTGTAGAAGAAAGGATTTCCTTTCTTCTACAGAAGAAAGCCAATGAAGACCCTAATGGCCATGGGTCCCCATAGGAGCAACATGGCCAAAATCCATGATGTGTTAAACTGTTCTCTGTAATATGGTGCTAGGATTAGGCTTGAGGGAAGGTTGAAAGATTGAGGTGATGATAAGGTACTTCTTCTGGAGGGCTTGACCAATGAATTCTAGTGCCAGCTAACAGGCTACTTTACCCTTCCTGCTGAGTAATTCTCTTCTATTATCCCCAGATTGTTGGTAAAGTTTCGTAAACTACTAGCCTGGTCTTAGAAGTGCTTGGAAAATGAACTGTATCCACAGTGAGACTTAAGCAAAGTGAAGACACTCTCAGCAGCCTGGAGGAGTAGTTGTGAAACAACTAGAGTCTACAGACAAAGCCACACAGAGAAGAGGCACATGAGAGCCCATTAAAGGCTAGACTCCTTACCAGCTGGGGATGGAAAGGAGGCTTATAAGTTGTTTTCAGGTATTAAATAAAAGATAATCCCCGGAGCCTGAAGAACCTGGGATATCTCAGGGTTGATCACATGTGAGACCATACAAATCTAGACTAGGGTTTTATAAATTAAAAACCTAGAGAGATGCCTGGGTGGCTCAGTGGTTGAGCATCTGCCTTTGGCTCAGGTCATGATCCCGGGGTCCCGGGAGCTTACTTCTCCCTCTGCCTGTCTCTGCCTCTCTCTGTGTGTCTCTCATGAATAAATAAATAAAATATTTTTAAAAATTTAAAACCTAGAGATGCACTGCACACTGGAAATCCATAGGGAAGAGCATGAGCTACTTAAACTTAGCTGTGACTCGTGACACCCAGAGCAAGTCAGATAACTTCTCTGAGTATTATTTTCATCACCTACAAAGGGAAGGGAATTCATGTCTAAGAAAACTATTAGATCAAAAGTTTTGCAATTCTGTCTTCTTGCTCCCTTACCTTGATGCTCTATAAAACAGAAAACCTAAAGGAAAAAAAATAAAAATAAAAATCTGAGGAAAAAGAAAGTCACTGCAATAAATGTCAAGTACCCAAATGGTCAGTAACTATATGATGTACTACTGTGCTTTGTTTTAGTATGGTCATTATAGCCATATTATCTACCCACCTTCTTAGGAATTCACATTTTTCTAGGGACGAGACTGTCTCATTCATGGTATTCTTTGTCCTGATAGTACACTTGCTTTATTTCATTACTGTCTGTCTTTCTGATTAAAATGTAAGTGCCGTGGGAGTTTGCTTTCTTTATTGATATATTTCCAGCACCTAACACAGTATTTGGCACATGGTAGATACTCAGTAAGTATTTATTGACTAAATAAATAAATTAAAGAAAGAGGAGATGAATGATACTCCCTATGTCTTCACCCTTTTAGGAAATCAGACATTGACGTGCTAATATGTTACATGTTACAGTAGATAATAACGCAAAATCACAATATTAAGATTGCCTAGCAATTCTTTCAGTTACCAACTGTGCAAACTATTTCCTACAGATTTATTTCTAATGAAAGTGTCTGATCAGATAAAGTACGGTGCCCAAGGATCACAAAAATAGTTATTTTACGAACTAAGATACCTTTTAATTTCCAGTGAGATTTTTTTTCATTCACATTTTTCTTCTAATGATCCAAGACCTTGATAACATGAAAAATACCAGGAAAAAGTCATGCTGGGTTAACTAGGAATGAGGAACAAAGCTTAAAAGCTGTTAAGGCCGCTTGATTATATCACCATCGTCACTTCTATCAATAATTAACGGCAATGAAGCTCTTAATGCAATCAAAACACAACAGTATGAATTTGAAAGACTGGAGAACAACTTTTGGCACAAATAAAAAGATGAGTCCTATACCTACAGTGAAAAAGACCAGTATTCCATTCTCTCTGCTTATTCCTAGGTCCTAAGAGATTTCAAAGTTCCAGCTAACACTCTCAGAGAGACTCTTAATGGAATGTAAATTCTTTGAAGTCTACAAAACAATTTCATCTGATCAATAAAATTGCTGAAGTTTACCCACCATGGTACCAATATTAGCATTTAAAACTAAACTCAGTTCCTTCCACTTATATTTGAGAGAGAAATAGGGGTGCCTGGAGTCGTCAGTTGGTTGGGCATCTGCCTTGAGCTCAGGTCATGGCCTCAGGGTCCTGGGATTGAACCCCGTGCCTGTCTCCCTGCTCAGCGGGCAGTCTCTTTCTCCCTCTCCCTCTGCCACTCCTCCCCACCCCTGCTCATGCTGTCTCTCAAATAAATAAATAAATAAATAAATAAATAAATAAATAAATAAATAAGAAATGGACCAGAGTTAGTGTCGAAGTAACCCAAATGGATAGAAGAAAGTCATATAATGTCAGTAAATTTTCCAACTAGACATAACACACGTTAAGCTGAAACCTATCAGATGGTGACTTTATTGTTTATAGAGATGCTCTAAAAAAATGTCCAACATCAGCTCTGAAAGCACTGTGGGATAGTACTACGGGGTAGTAGCACTGACTAAGCAGGCACCAGAGACAGTTTAATGGTTAAGTTGCTGGTGTACATATTTCCATGAGTTGGGCCCAAGGGTTACACTGATGATTTATCCAAAGACTTTTTGTCCTTTTTATAGCTAAAATCAAAAAAATTCATATCAAAAAGATTTCTTCTCCTAGCTTCCAAGTTGGTAAAGAATAATTTGTCTGAATAAAAGCAATAAAACTCATTATAAAAAGAAGGAATCAACATATATACATAAAAATCTTGTTTTCTCATTCAAAAAAATTTTCTACTCTGCTCCATCTTGTATGGACAACTTTGCATGAATTGTCTGTCCTTCACTGTTCATAGACACAGACACACAGACACACACACACACACACACAGTACCTGAGTGCCAGCTAATACATGTGTAGGACCTGAACTTCTTAAGGACAGGACTACTATGCTTATGTCCAGACAGACAGAATGCTCAGCCCTTATAATACATTCCAACCATCAACTTGTCATTCACAGCATTAATACTGCCCTGTTTTTAACTATTGACCTTGGTACTTCTTTTCCCATTTCCACTTTACTCTTTGAGCTCTAGCATCTGGTATAATTTTGACACCTGACAACAGTGACTCCAGTTCTACTCTCAGGTGCACATCACTTAGGAGTCCACCTCTACTGCTTTACTCTGTCCCCATAATGTCTTTCTGTCTACCCTCAGCCTACAAAAAGGATCTGGGTTTTTCATAAATCCTATATTTTCCTGTCATTTACTAGATCCTTTTAAAAACTTTTTTAAAACTCAAAAATGGAATAAAAAACTTGTAGTTATTGGGAAACAGAAAACATAACATCTGAACTCATTTCATTGAAGATAATGAAAATTATAATGAAAATTATAAGAAGAATTATAAGAATTATAGTTTTTAAAATCATAAAATTATAAGAACTGCTCCTGAAAAGTTACACAGCACTAGCAAACTGCATGTTGGGTTTTTATGCAATGCGTGTTGTTATTGTACTTCCTGAAGCCAGGGCACTTGGAAAACAATATTAATTGATTGAAATATCATAAATACTCTGCTCACTAGAGAAGAATTTAGAGCTTATATTTGCTCTTATATATTTATTACGAATGGTTTTCTTTGTTGGCAAGATTTCTGATTATGAGATTTTTTTTTGAAAAGTGATTAAATGTCTGATATAATCCAGATCTGAAAAGAAATGTTTATCCATCTGTGGAAACTATTACCTTCCTACCATGTTGGGAATGGGTTAATATCTCATTTCCATTTAGGTACTGGTTGAGTACTCACAGACACGAGGCTCTGACATGTGCACTAAAATTTCAACAATGACCAAGACAAACTGTTCCCCTTAATGGTTTTATAATCCAACAGAAGAGACAAAAAATAAAGAGACAAAAATAAAAAATAAATTTAAAAACTCAAAGACAACATGTGATATGGTCCAGTGTTCAGGCAGCACGTAAGTGGGACATCCCCTAAGTAGGTCTGGATCATGCTGGATTCTGATTTACATATCTGCATGGGGAAAAATTAGGACAAGTAGACTGGGCCATCAGAACAGAGAAAAAACTGCCTTAAGTTTGGAGAGAAAGTTTCCATTGACTTAATTATGAAGAAGCCAGAAAGAAGTTGACTTAGGTGGTGTTAGAGGGTAGGAAACATGAGATACCAAGGACCTGATAAGTAAGCAGCACCCTGGCCTGTAGCAATGGTGATATGAAGGACAGAAATGGTGACAAATAAAGACAAGTGGCAGGGATGCCTGGGTAGCTCAACGGTTGAGCATTTGCCTTTAGCTCAGGTGTGATCCCAGAGTCCCAGGATCGAGTCCCGCATCGGGCTCCCTGCATGGAGCCTGCTTCTCCCTCTGCCTGTGTCTCTGCCTCTCTCTCTGTGTCTCTCATGAATAAGTAAATAAGTAATCTTAAAAAAAAGAAGACAAGTGGCAGCTCTCTGCCAGGAGTTTCATTTAAAAAGATAATATGATCAGAGACTCCCAGTGTTACACACCTACCTGAAATGAAAAAATAAGAAATAGATGCTGAGAACATTTCCTCTAAGATACACACAAAAGGCCACAGGGACATGAGCTAGAAAATGAGGATTCTAGAAAATATGGATGAGGACTTGTATTGGTTATCTGTTGCTCTATTAAAAAAAAACAACACATATTTAACAACTTAAAACAACACCCATTTCTTATCTCACAGTCCCACAGGTTAGAAATCCAAGTGGGCTTTACTGGATTCTGTTTAAAGTCTCACAAGACTGAAATGAAGGTGTTACCAGGCTGAGTTCTATGGCATCTCTAGGGAAGACCCTTCCTCGTTCAGGCTATTGGCTGGTTCATTTTCTTGTACTTTAACCCTGAGGTTCCCCAGTCCATTACTAGCTATCAGCTGGGGTCTCCTCTCTGCTTCTTAAGGCTGCCCACATTCCTTGGCACAGATAGCCTTCCATCATCAAAGCTGATAATGGTGTGTCAAATGCCCCTTGTGCTGGAAATCTCTCTACCCTTTCTCCTACTTTGGCTTTGTCTGCCACAAGCCAGAGGAAGTTCTTTGCTTTTCAGGGCTCCTGTGATTACAACAGGCCTACCAGATAATCCAGAACAAACTCTTTATTTTAAGGTCAACTGTGCCATGAAACATAAAGAGAGATATCTCATCCTATTCACAAGTTCTTGGGGTTGGGGCAGGGCCTCCATGGGCAGCTGTTTTAGAAACTCTACCAGGGGACTCTAACCCAATGGATTCTTGAGTTCTGCCAATTTACATATATTATGTACTTGGTATAAATTTTTCTATAATGAGAACTTGATTTTTCTCAAGGCTAATGTAGCTTGAGACACCAGGGCAATATGGATAGTAATGCATCTTAGAAATAGAAGGGTCTTTAAGAGATTATTTTTATAGAACATAAGAAGCCATTATCTCCATTTTGAACTGAAGGTGCCTAAACCCAGGGAGACTTGCTCAATACTACCTGGCTCAAGGTGGCAGAAAGAGAGCTGAACCTTTCCCTTGTTCTTCAAGGCATCAAGACATTTAAACAAGGCCTGTTCAAATAAAATAAAATAAAATAAATAAATAAATAAATAAATAAATAAATAAATAAATAAAATAAAAATAAAATAAATAAAATAAAATAAAATAAAATAAACAAGGCCTGTTCTCTCAGATTCTTCCCAGAGCTGTTAGAAATCCTTGTAGGCATTTCTAATTGCTCAGCTCCTAGGCTACTCTATCCAAGCACAAGTCAGCATCTTGTGCAGCAAGCCCAAAGACTCAGACTGTCCGAGAGTCTTCTTCTACTGATAGCTATTAAGGGTACAGTTAGAAATCAATATATTTAGGTTTTGTCAACTCTTTCCTTTGCTTTGTAGAAGGTTTTTATCTTGGTGAAGTTCCAATAGTTCAGTTTTGCCTTTGCTTTCCTTGCCTTTGGAGATAGTCTAGCGAGAAGTTGCTGTGGCTGAGGTCACATGTGGAATTTAAGAAACAAAACAGAGGAGCATAGGGGAAGTGAGGGAAATATAAAACAAGATGAAACCAGAGAGGGAGACAAGCCATAAGAGACTCTTAATCATGGGAAACAAACTTAGGGTTTCTGGAGGGGAGGCAGGAAGGGGGTAGGGCAACTGGGTGGATGTAATGTAATGAGCACTGGGTATTATATAAGACTGATGAATCACTGACCTTTACCTCTGAAACTAATAATACACTGTATGTTAATCAATTGAATTTAGATTAAAAAATAAATTACCAAAAACAGAGGCTTAGAAAAAAAAATCAATATATTTATATTTAAATAAATATAACCAAATGGATTCTAAACCAATTTACGTATATTATGTACTTGATATAATGCTTAAAAGCATGGACTTTGCAGGCAGCTTAAATTTCAATCAACTTTGCTTTGGGTGAGTTTCTTGACCCTTTCTCTGTAAAAGGGGTGCAATATAAGCACCTACATCCTAGGGCTACTCTGAGGAGTGATGGAGATGATATATGAAAATTCTTTGTTTACTGGTGACAATTATCATTTTTTTTTTTTTTTTTGCTAGACCCCCCCACCACACAGGTTTCTCATGACAGTAGCTGCATTAACTGCCCTCTCTGTATGGTCATTTCTGCTGCTGCCTGACTTGAGGCAACGGCTCCACCCTTTCTTGCTGCTCCCTTGGCATCAGGCTAATTGAATGAAAATAAGAATCTGTAAATTAAGTCTCATACATGATGCTATACATATGCCATCTCTCCCATCCCTCTGACTACAAGCACACAGACCTTGTTGGTTTTAAAAGGAGTTTAACGATGATGAGCAAACACTCTGGGGCCAGACAAAGGTGACCAACTGTCCCAGGACTGAAGGGTTTCTAAGGACATGGGAGCTTTCAGTGATAAAACTGAGACTGTTCCAAAAAAAAAAGGGGGAGGATGGTTATTCACCCTAGAACAGACTGCCTCTTTAACCTTGCAAAAGTTACTAACCTTTCTGTGCCTCAGTTTCTATATCTGAATATAGAGATTATAATTACTCTCTTTCATAGTTTATTTTTTGGAAAAGTAAGTGATTTAACATATAGAGTGTTTAAGATCATGCCTGGAGTATAGTAAGCACTCAATAAGTGCTGGTTGTTAGTATGATTACTAGTCACTCTAAGGAAACATGGCATAATAAAACTAACACATAAGGACATGGCAAAGAGCCCAGAATCTTATGAAGTCCTTGCAACCCAATAGCGGAGCACCTATAAAGGACTTTTTCCCAGCATCATCATGTCATGACCCTTCTCTGAGAGACGAGGGAAAACAAAACAAGTAAACAAAGCCAAGAACACTCTATTATCTGAAGAAAGATGAGTAAGAAAAATACAAATGATAAGTAGCCTCAGCTACTAATTCATTATCAGATAAGTAAAAACAATACAAGAAACAAACAAACAAAAAACTCCAAAATAACACTGAGTTGCTAAAGCTGCAGGGAATAGACACTCTCATACGGTGTGTACTTGAGGGAATGCAAAATGGTCAGCTTCCATGGAAGAGTATCTGGAAATATCTGCCTATGTTATGAATGCATTTGAACCACAGTACTGCTTCTGGGGATCTAGCTTGCATTTACTCTTACTCTTACATATATCACAGGATGTATGTACAAGACTATCCAGTAGAGAACTATTATAGCAAAAAACGAAACAATCCAAGTGTCCAAAACCAGAGGCCTGGTCAAGGGGACTGTGGTGCATCCATACAGAGGAATACGATGTAGAAGTAGAATCAGAATGAGGAGGTTCTTTGGGTATTGATATGGAAAGATCTCCAAACACATTGTTCAGTAACAACAAATAAGGCACAGTATGATATATAATACACCATATTTTATAGGGAAAAAGGGGGAATAAGAATATACATATACACATATATGCTTATATATCCATATTGAAGAGACACTGGGAGAAGAAGCAAGAGAAACTAAAATGATTACTTAGGAAGGGAAGAAAGAAATAGGGTAAATGGAAACAAAACATCTCCATTTAGAACTTTAAAAAAAAGATTTTATTTATTTATTTGACAGAGAAAGAGAGAGTACAAGCAGGGGGAGCAGCAGGAGTAGGAGGAGAGCAGCCCCCCTCCTCACCCTGCTGAGCAGGGAGCTCGATGTGGGGCTTGATCCCAGGACCCTGGGGTCATGACCTGAGCCAAAGGCAGACGCTTAACTGACTGAGCCACCGGGTGCCCCTAGATCTTTATTTTTATTTTTCCTCTCTAAATGTCGTGCCTAGCGAAAGATTTTAAAAAGAATAATGTAAAAAATCGAGATTTCTAGATCATCCACTTAAAGATTAATACCGTTTACTTCTATGAAGAAATCTCATTTGAGAAGACAGGACATATGTTAAAGACTACAATGATGGGCTGCAGCCACCCAAACAAATAAACCAAAAAAGATTGCTGACGTGTGGCTTGGAAGACCACTCCCTTCCAGCGAAAGCAAGGGTATCGTTGGGAAAGCACTGATGTGCAGTCCCCGCTCATTCATAAATACACTCCCCTCCCCACCCAACGGTGGGGCTGGCATCTGGGAGGAGATGGGCTGCAGGGTGTCTTCCTTTTGCAGCCACAGGATAAGGTCCCATCACCCCATCCGCTTACACTTGCACGTTGGGAGATCTGTTCTGCGTTTTATGTTAATTGGAATCGGCTGCTTTGGGCTCTGACACAGGCATTTAGCACTAACAGTCAATTGCTCTTTCCTCAGCCATCTGGCAAAAGAGTTGAAACCAGCAATTTTCTGAGTCAGAATTAGACATCTGAAAAAGAATGTGCACATAGGCAAACCCCTGAGAAGCGCAGAGTGAAAGAAAGGGGCAGGTAGTGGGATGCTGTACACCTCACCCTGGAGTGAGGGATTCCAGAGAAGGGAACTAGGGTGGCCAGGGTGGCTCTGGTTTCCTGGCACTGCCGCCGCTGCCCCCAAGTGCCCAGGGGTGGGCAGTCCTCACCTTCCACCCTGGAGGCTGCGGCCCCCCGGCTGGGGCTCCCTCTCCTCTCCGTCCCGGATGGACGTACTCACTTAGAGACGCTCAGCTCTAGACCATGAGCCGTCCTGTTTATCTCTGAAGGACTTGGGGGACAGCATCTTCTCCTAGGACTTTAAGCTCTCTGGCTGCTGTTCCATCTCCTTCATGAGTCCCCTTTTCCCTGTCCTTGAAATGTTGGGATCTAAGCTTCTGTCCTTCACTTCTCTTACTCCGGACGTTGATTCTCCTGTTTGCAGGTGCAGGACATTCCCGAGCCTACAGGTCCCCAGGAAAATAGTGCTGATTTATTTATGAAGGGGGAACTCGTAGTAGGTCCTTTCTGACCCTGGTAACCTTTTTCTTTAGGAGAGAGAGAGACAGAGAGAAGCGGGGAGGGGCAGAGGAAGAGGGAGAGAGACAATCTCAAGCAAGCTCCATGCCCAGTCTGACCCGGGGCTCCGTCTCACAGCCCTGAGATCACGGCCTGAGCCAAAATCAAGAGTCAGATGTGTAGCCAACTGAGCCACCCAGGCGCCTCTGACCCTGGTAACTTTTTTATATGGACCCATTTTGGGGAAGCATCACCCTCTTTTTACACAAAGGCAGCAGGGAATATATTTCTGTCATTCCCTGCCTTCCAGCTACAGTCCTTCCTTCCCTGGTAAAGGGCTAGGGGTCTCCCAAAGCGTGGGCAGGATGCCCTCAGCCACCACCCGTGTCAGTGGGTCGGAAAGTACACAGTTAACCTTAAGTGTTAGACACAAACCATGCCACTTCCAGATCGATGCTCTATCACCACTGAATCACCTGCACATTGCTGCCCCCCACCCATGGCCCCATTTTGGGCCCACACATGCCCTGCTAGCCAGCACACAGAGTTCGCAAGCATTCATTGGGGTAGTCTGGGCCAGGCGCTGTGGTTGGGGTGCCTGCCCTGCGGCTCTCCCACGAAGGACATATGCACCGGCTCTGAGCATCTGCCCCCTGCTGAATCCCCTCGCTTCCCCTCAGCCCTGCTCTTCATACCCACGTCCTCAGGAGGGAGGGGTGCAGAGGGAGGCAGGACGTCCCGGTGCTATGTGACACAGAACTCAGGTCGTGGCCCTTCCTCCCGCACATGCCATGCTACCTGATTCGATCTGTGAGACCTCCTGTTCCCTGCCCTCTGTAAACGCTTGCTTGGTAGTGTACTTGGAGGCTGCCATTGCCTCAGAATAGTTTCCCCAGCACACAATCTTTTGCTGGCTGGTCTCTCTTTCTCAATGTCACCTTATGATTACAAGTTATTCTTCCTTTTTCCCCGGTTTTTGGATTTTCTTAGAATAATCCCATGATTTGGAAAATAATTATACTTTTCAGAAAGGTCAAATGACCCCCTGCTCCCTCCCGAGGCCCAGGCACTAAGGTTTGGCAGGCAATATCCAGATGACCCCTGGTGGGGTAGCGTAGTGGACAGATGTGGTCAAGTCTGGGCGTGTTGGCCTCTCTGCTCGGTCAGAGGCCACCCACTTGCTCTCTGCCCTCACTCTGCACTCCAGGCAGGTGCTTACACTTATCCGGCAGCCCCAGACTAACCTAAGGCCAGGGCTGGCTCAAGGCTGGGTTCTCAGGGCTAGCATTTATGAGCATTCGGTGATGGGAGAGGGGAGCTGTGGGAAATGGCTTTAGGAAGACTGACCAGTTAATGGGAAAGGGGCTCGGAGCCTCTGCTGCTGGAGACACACTGCAATGCGTATCTTTCTGGACCCCTTTTAAACCTGCCACGGTGATCTATTCTTTATCCAAACCGAGCACAGTGTAGTCGCTTAAGTGTCAACTTCTTCCAAGCCCTTCACACACAGTTGTGCTTCCCTGACATTACAGAGCCAGGTCAGCTTGTTTGAATTTGGGGCACTTGTGGTCACATGGCCATTGTACACATCATTATACGGAATCCCATTTCTCTGGCATTTCCTATTTTTATTTTCAAAAGGTGACTATAATTTTGGAGGATGCAAAATGACAGCCCATGCCATGTCAACATTAATTAAGAACTTCATATTCTAAAAAACAAAACAAAAAAACCCAGATTTTCTAGCCTCCCTTGAAAAGTGAGAGCTCTGGATCTATGATCTCCCATGGAAACAATAGGCTGCCCTCTTTAGACTGGGCATGTACCCTCCAATTCCTCACAGACCCCTCCCACTCTTGGCTAATTCACTCATTTACATTTCCTGTGTGACCCTCCTAGGCTGAACCGGTAGTTTGAGGCGATTGCCCCCTGTGTTACCCAAGGCATCCGCTGCCTATTGTCCCTTCTCTTTGTCTAATTTGCAGGCTTTATGTGGCCCGATTCCCCTGTGCATGTTCCTGCGCTCTGAGTATGACCTGACCTTGGCCAATCTTCTCGCCTCTCTGGCCTTAAACCAGTAACATGACCTGACATCAAGAACTACCGTCAGCCCGTGGGATCCTCTTCGGGTGTTGTGATATTCACTGTCAGTACTTCAACACAGGGGTCATCACACTGACATGGCAAATATTGTCAGAACCCCAGAAGCTTCTTTAAAAATTAGTCAAGTACTTCAGAAGTCTAATGCTAAAATCCCCCAGGCCTGCGACCTATCTATTCAGTTGGCACCAAATGTCTCCTGAGAGGAAACAAAGCCCTGAGAGATAATGAGATGAAATGGCTTGACCTTCAGATGTAAGATCTCTCCTTTCCTTCTGAGCCTGTCGCTGGTTCAGATTATTTTTATCATTTTTCAAAGCAGCAACGTTTATTTCCTCTGCTTCAGTGAGCTGTGCAGATGCAAGGTCTAGAAGGAATATTTAGTGGTCGCCATGGTTACCATTAGTCATATGAAGTTATAGCTGGTGTGCTGATTCCTCTCTTCACAGCTGTAAAAAGAAAGCACTCTCCAAAAAGCAGGCTTGCTGGGGCTCTGAAGACTTTGATTCTGTAACGCACCCAGCCCCTCTGGTAATTTATCTTGATCTGCAAGCTTAATTTGCACTTTAAAGATTTTAGGCAGGGAAAGTTTCATACAACTTGAAAGCTAGAAGCAAACTTAGAGATAATTTAGCCTCAGCCTCTCATCCCACAAATTAGAAAACTGAGGCCCAGGAAGGAGAAGGGACTTCGTATACACTGAGTCAACTAGTCACCAAAACATATATAATTATTAGTATGTACTAGGGCCAGGGCTCCTTCTGTCTCCACTTTGTCTCATCCTAAATAATCAAAACAGCTAAGTAACATAAACATCTAGGATAGACAAAGAGTATCTAAACCCACTGCAAGGCAGGGAAATCTGATCCCACACAGAAAAATCTTTAAAATGGAGCTTGAGCCAAAACCCACAAATGGCCTCTAAGACCCTATTAGCCTTGGAATATCAATGAGCTTTATGATTAGTTAGGTCCAAGCGGTACAGTCACTCTAGTGACTTCAAAATGATGCTACTTGTTTCCTGATTTTGATCAGTTGTCTGAAAAATGGGTGCCCCACAGTGCTGTGTTTTATTCAGGGGTCCTGATCTCTTGCTATCTCACAATTTCTCTACCTCCCTGACTCAGTGTTCAATAGACCCTCACTTCCATTAAGCCCAGGAGAATGGCTCTTCTTAGCTCTTCCTACTCCATTGCCTTGCACTTGATTGGTTGTAAAAAAAAATATATCATATGTAAATATTTTAGAAAAGAATCAAGAAATCCCCTTCACACTTTCTTTTTATTTATTTTTATTTATTTTTATTTATTTATGATAGTCACAGAGAGAGAGAGAGAGAGAGAGACAGAGACACAGGCAGAGGGAGAAGCAGGCTCCATGCACCAGGAGCCCGACGTGGGATTCGATCCCGGGTTTCAGGATCGCGCCCTGGGCCAAAGGCAGGCGCCAAACCGCTGCGCCACCGAGGGATCCCCACACTTTCTAATGTAAGAAAGGTTTGGGGTTTTTAAATAAAGATTTATTTATTTATTTATTTATTTATTTATTTATTTATTTATTTGAAAAAGAAGGGGGAGAGTGGTAGAGGGAGAGGGAGAGAGAAACTCAAGCAGACTCCATGTTGAGTGCAGAGCCAGATGTAGGATAGGACTTGATCTTACAACACTGAGATCACAACCTCAGCCAAAACCAAGAGTCAGATGCTTCACTGACTGACTGCATCACCGAGGCACCCCAGAAAGGTTTTCCAATCAGTTCATGAATTCTCTATTTGACTGGTTTTTGCCTGAATAGCCTCAACGTCAGATAGCCTACACTACACTCTCTTGCAAATCTTGTTTCCAAATACCATCCTCAGGATGCCTGGGTGGCTCAGCAGTTGAACATCTGTCTTCATCTCAGGGCGTGATCCTGGAGTCCCTGAATCGAGTCCCACATCAGGCTCCTTGCATGGAGCCTGCGTCTCCCTCTGCCTGTATCTCTCTGCCTCTCTGTGTCTCTCATGAATAAAGAAATAAAATCTTAAATAAATAAATAAATAAATAAATACTATTCCTCACTAAAAAGAACCAGAACTCTTTGGAAAAAGGAAGGATGGGGCAAAGAAATACAAAAAGGGTTTGGAATACATTGTTATACTAAAAGTAAGGAAGTGCTCAAGAAAATGATAAAGTATGTCATGGACTAAAGGTCTGTGTCCCCTTAAAATTCATATGTTGAAGCCCTGACCCCTGATGTGACTGTATTTGTAGACAGAGCCTTTGAGGAAGTGATAAAGGTTAAGCAAGGTCATAAAAATGGGCCCTGTTCCAATAGGTCTGGTGTTTCTCTAAGAGGAAGGGACACCAGTGCTCTCTCTCCCTTCCATATGAGGATACAGGGAGAAGGTGGCCATCTGCAAGCCAAGCAGAAAGCTCTCATCAAGAACCAAATGGGCCAGCACCTTGATCTCAGATTTCCCAGCCTCCAGAGCTGTGAGAAATAAATTTCTGTTGTTTAAGCCACCAGCCATGGTATTTTGTTATGGTAGCCAAAACAGATTAATAAAGGAGATATGTCAAAATAAATTTTAGGGCACTCATTGGACAAGTGTAGGTTATTTGAGTTTCAAAATGAATTAACTGATAGCTCTGGATTACAATTCACTTTTCAAAAATAAGAATCCATTAATTCAAATAAATAAGGAAAGGGAACATTTTCCTTACAATAGAATGCCAGCTAATAAAAGTAGAAGAAAATAATCAGAATGATAGGAAATATTTGCATTCCATGTATCTGATAAGGGTTTAATATCCAATATTTATTTTAAAAACTCATACAATTCGATAGCAAACAATCATCACCATCATCCAATTAAAAATGGGAAAAGACCTGAATAGACATTTTTTCCAAAGAAGACATACAAATGGCAAATGAATACATGAAAAGATGTTGTTGAACATCTTTGTGCATCTTTGGTGCATCTTTGCACCATGCATTCTAATCATCAGGGAGATGCACATCAAAGCTACAATGAGCTATCATCTCACACCTGTTACAATGTCTATTATCAAAGAGACAAGAGGTAAGAAGTATTGGCAACGATATAGAGAAAAGGAAACCCCTGGGGCACCCGGATGGCTCTGCAGTTGAGCGTCTGCCTTTGGCTCAGGGCGTGACCCCCGGGGTCTGGAGATCGAGGCCCGCATTGGGGTCCCCACAAGGAGCCTGCTTCTCCCTCTGCCTGGGTCTCTGCCTCTCTCTCTGCATCTCTCATGAATAAATAAATAAAATCTTTAAAAAATGATAAAAATTAATGAAACCAACAATAAGAGAAACCGATATCATGTGCTTCCTGAGATGATAAACTGGTAAAAACACATGCCACTTTTAAAAAAAGGTTTATTTATTTATTTTAGTGAGAGAGAGAGAGCTCAGAGAGGGGGGAGTGCAGAGGGAGGGAATCTTTCATGCAGACCCCCTGTGAGCACGCAACACAGGGCTCTATCCCACCACCCATGAGATCATGACCTGAGCCAAAACCAAGAGTCAGACGCTTTACCAGCTGAGCCCCCCAGGTGCCCCAACACACCACTTTTATGATATGCTTGCTGAAAATGCATAATCTAACTTAATCATGAAAAAAACCCGAGGCAAACCCAAATCAAGGTTTCTATAAAACATCCATCTGGAAAAAAAAAAAAACCAAAAAAAAAAAAAAAATCCATCTGGCCACAATACACTTCAAAAATGCCAATGTCATGATAGAGAAAGCTGCTGAGGAATTGTCTCAAATAAAGGAGACTAAACAGACATAACAACTAAATACAATTTGTGAGGCTGAGTTGTTGGATCTTGATTCAGAGAGAAAACAACTGCTATAAGAACATTATCAGGAAAATTGTTGAAATTATCATATTATCTGTATAGTAAATAACAGCATTGTATCAGTGTTGAATTTCCTGAATTTGATGATGTACTACGGGTTTATGAGGGAGAAGAGGGTATGATGTCTAATTCTAAAATGGTAGAAAGACAGAGAGACAAGAAAGAAGGAGTTAGTGGAAGAAAATGAGGCAATATGTTAAAACAGGTAAATCCAGATGGATTTAAAGAGTTAGTTCTTCATACCACTCTTAAAATTTCTGTTGAGTTGGAAATAACTTCAAAATAAAAAATAAAATATAGGGCAGCCCGGGTGGCCAGCAGTTTAGCGCTGCCTTCAGCCCAGGGAGGGATCCTGGAGACCCTGGATTGAGTCCCACGTCGGGCTCCCTGCATGGAGCCTGCTTCTCCCTCTGCCTGTGTCTATGCCTTTCTCTCTCTCTCTCTCATGAATAAATAAATAAAATATTAACAAAAAAATAAAATTTAAACACTTCAATTTCAGTGGATGCATGCAGATAGCAGGCAGGTGCAGACAAGATCATTTCAAACTGACAAATGACAAGGAAAACATTATTTAAGTACAGCTTGAATCTCTAGCCAAAGGAAGATGCACTGACTCAGTCTTTAAGAAGACATTTCTTGAGTAATAATAAAAAGAGTTAATGTTTGTAAACACGATGTGGTTACATACCTCCCATACTGAGGCAGATTGCAGTTTCTAAATATGATTGCATCCACACATACCCTATCCTGCGTGCTCATCTTAAAATGTGATGTTAACATCCTCCATCAAGGGGCACCTGGGTGGCTCAGCAGTTGAGCATCTGCCTTCAGCTCAGGGTGTGACCCCAGGGTCCCAGGATGGAGTCCCACGTCGGGCTCCCTGCATGGAGTCTGCTTCTCCCTCTGCCTGGGTCTCTGCCTCTCTCTGTGTGTGCCTTTCATGAATAGATAAATAAAATCTAAAAACAACAACAATAACATGCACCAAGAGGCAGAATATATTTTCGTTCTCATGAACCTGTGCAGACCTTTAATTGCCTTGACAAACAGAAGACCATGGAAAAGGTGCTACGTGACTTCTAAGGCTATGTCTTAAAGGACATTAAAGATGTTGCCGTGTCTGCTAGGTTGCCCACCTAATGGGATAAGGAATAGCTACGCGTGAAACGCAATAGGAGCACACTGATGAGAAAAGAGTTAATCTGTCTGAGTAGAGCTTCACAAAGAAATTCCAGGCCCCGGTACCTGCTACGTTGATGGGGGGTAGGGGGGGCACCACAGCCCTTCTTGACCCTGCGAACATGCGGAGTCTCCTGCTTGATCTTTCCTCAGATATAATTATAGTCTGTAATTGTATAATGTTCAAGTAAACTTAATTACATGTCTTGATGATTGTGATATTGTTATATAAAAAAAAGTACATACTTGGTCTTTTTCCTTGGTTCCTGACACAGAGCTTTTAACCCTCTTGAAATTTCCTGAATGATGGGGGTGATGGAAGCATTTTCTGTTATACTATTTGGCCTCAGTCCCCAGTTCCTGACACAGAGCCCCTAAGGCCCTTGGAATTTCCTGAGTGATAGGAGCACTTTGGGTACACTAATGAGGTGCCTCTTGGCGGAGGATGGGGTCTGGTTGCCAGAAAGGCCAAGACTTGATCAGAAGCTTGGAATTTTCAGCCCCACTTCTATACCTCTGGGGAGGGAAGAGGGACTGGAGATTGAGTTCAGTCACCAAGGACCAATGATCTAATCGTCATGCCTACTAGTGGAACCTCCATAAAAACCCCTAAATGACAGGCTTTAGGGAGCTCCTGGGTTGGTGAACACTTCCATGTGCCAGAAGGATGGTACATGCCGACTCTACAGGGATAGACGCTCTGTGCTCAGGATCCTTCCAGACCTCGCCATATATACCCCTTCATCTGGCTAATTCATCATTTATCTCCTTTATAATAATCTGGTAATAGTTAAGTTCTTTCCCTGAATGCTGTAAGCGATTATAGCAAATTATCAAAACTGAGGAGGGCAGTGATAAGAACCTGCAATTTATAGCCAGTGACGCAGAAGTATAGGAAGTCCTATACTTGCAGGTGGCATCTGAGGCGGAAACAGTCTTGTGGGGCTGAGTCCTTAACCTGTGGGCTCTGTGCCAACTCCAAATAGTGTCAAAATTGAACTGAATTGTAAGACAGCCAAATGGTGTTCAAAGAGTAAAGAATTGATTCACATTTTGTGTCAAGTGTCAAGTAGTAAAATCAGCTTTTTTTTTTTAATTTTTATTTATTTATGATAGTCACAGAGAGAGAGAGAGAGAGAGAGAGAGAGAGAGAGAGAGGCAGAGACACAGGCAGAGGGAGAAGCAGGCTCCATGCACCGGAAGCCCGATGTGGGATTCGATCCCGGGTCTCCAGGATCGCGCCCTGGGCCAAAGGCAGGTGCTAAACCACTGCGCCACCCAGGGATCCCTAAAATCAGCTTGAATTACAAAATGGGTTAATACATTAGACATTATTATCTAAGACCTTAAAGTCAAAAATTTTGAAAACAACACGTAAAACTGAATTTGATGTTCTCCTTCCATCATTCCAATATTGATACGGAAGACAATGAGCTGATTTAGCACAGATTTTTATATGTAGTACAAGCTTGCCCCATGTTTCCAGCAGTTCCCTTTTTATATACCTTGCTCAGCCCTGGGGATGTAATCAGCATGTAATAAATAACAACTTTTCTCTTCAGTGCCCCATGTCCTTCTGCTTTCTAAAGTCTTGCAATTTTGTAAGGCCCGTCAGCTCTACATTCTTCAAATAGCATGTTGAAGATCCACCCAAACCGTCCCCTTCCCCAAACATCCTTCACACATATAATCATAGCACTTAGCATTGAAATACATGCCTCCTGACCTTTAATAGTTTCATGCCATCCTCTGGAGGTTGTAAGTTCTTTATCGAAGGCCTACATGTGCTATCAAAACACTACCCCAAACCCTTGCACCTTGTGCAAATTTAAGGACATAGTGTGGCTTGAGATATTTGTTGACTAACTGACTGATGTTAGTACGTTCTAACATACTAGAACATCTCCTCTATTATTTTACTGAGGTTGATAACTTTTCTCTGATCCTGTACAAATTTAAAGGTAAATGTGTTTCCTATGCCCTAGTAAGGAGGAATGGCCTGGTGAGTGATGTATTATAGAGAAGATGTCCCATTTTTTTGCTGACCCAGAGCCATGTATCACTTCACAGGCCCTGGATAGGCACCAGCTTCCAAAGGAGCACAGAACCGATTCCTTTGCCAAGAATGTAGACAGCAATGGACGTGCTTATGAGCATAGAGTCTGGAAGGAGGCAAATTCATTTCAAAGTCTAACCGTGGGATCTTAGGCAATTTAACTTCTCGAAGCATTAGTTTCAATGTCTTCGAAATGGAGTGTTAGTCCATTTTCCTCAGAGGGTTGCAGAGAGAATTATATGAGACACATAAATCATTTAGTACATGTACCCAGAAAGACCTAGAAAAGCATTAGTGATTATTCTTCAGAATATCTAGTACCCTCTGCATACAGTCCACCTGTTGGAGGGATGAAGAAGAGAGAGGTGTTTGTCCCTGGTCCTTTGTTCTCCTACAGGTGAGAGGGATTTCTTTTGCTTATGTTGTATTTCCCTCTGGCATATCTCAAAAGGTACAACCATACACAAATAAAGCATGGAAACTCAAAACACAGGGCTAAACCAGCTCTCGCCAGTTCCTCAGGCACTTTTCCTCCTGTTGCTGGTTTCTCTCTCTCTCAGCTAAACTTACTTCCAGATAAATTCTATACTTATTTCTTTCCTTTCCTTTAATTATCATATAATTTGGGGGAAATGCACTAGTTTTGTTCTCTTAGACCACTCGCCATAAGCTTTTTAAGTCAGCCATTGCAAGTTCATCAGAGAAGTTAACCTTTTAAAACCAGGAAATGGTCCCAGTGTTGATGTTTCTGTTCAAGGGCATTCAGACATGCATGTTATTGAACACAATATACTACTGCCAATCTAACGAGGGAAAAAGGTTTGAATTCACGAAGGGCTCAACGGTAGCATCTGTTAAGAAATGAAAAAAGACATCATAAAACTAAAGGTAACACCCCTATCACCCAGGAAAAAAAGTAGGTGCTCAATCTCTACAGATTTATATTGAGATATAACTTACAGTTCATGGTCCGGAAGTGACTTGTGTGACCACATGGACAAGTCATTTAACCTCTGGTCCAACCAGCTCAATTTCCTTGTCAATTGAAATGAGAGAAACAGAAAAGCCAGATAGACTTTTGGAGAGTAAAGATAAGAGGTCAGACACTGAGTGAAAATGTGGCCCTTCAGTTAATGGCTTTGACTCTTACTCCCCGAATCACCTTTGGAATAACAAGAAAGAAAGGTATCTGGGAAAAGAGAGACACAAAAGGATTGAGAAGAGAAAACAAATCTACCTAACATTGATCATTCCCAAATGACAAGCCCATGTGCCAGAGCATGGGCTCTAATTCTATGCAAAGGCCTGAGTTCTGACCCTAGGTTATCTTCAGATAATTAGTTGGCCACACCAAATCCTTGCACTCTAATGATTCATTCTGGAAAGCTCCTAAACAAGTACCAACTCAGAGATTTTCCATTCTCTTGGACTGAGAAAAGAATATGCTTTAGAGTTGCTAACAACTGGGCAGAATTTGGGGTGAGGTCATGTTTGGAACCAGGAGATGAACCAATAGCAAAGATTAATGGGGCTTTGGAAAAGCAAGTTTATACAATGTGCTCATAGATCTGGAGTAATTATAAACCAATCAAAAAGAGGAAAAGAGGGCAGCCCGGGTGGCTCAGTGGTTTAGTGCCGCCTTCAGCCCAGGGCATGATCCTGGAGATCCGGGATCAAGTTCCACGTCAGACTCCCTGCATAGAGCCTGCTTCTCCCTCTGCCTGTGTCTCTGCTTCTGTGTGTGTGTGTGTGTGTGTCTCATGAATAAATAAATAAAATCTTAAAAAAAAAAAAAAAAAAAAGGAAAAGATGTGGCTGTCTTTTACCCTTTATGTTGTTGGCGGTCCCGTACAACAGCTGTATCTTATTGGCTTACTGGCCAATGATGATTTACAGCTGAAGTCCCAGTTTTGCTACTCCCTCCCATTGGGGGGAAAGAAAAGAAGAAAAAGAAAGTAAGACAGAGTTCAGCACTATGGGAGGACTCTGAATTGCAGTGTTTTTTCAAAAGTCTGTAACTCTGCTCTTTCACTAATCAATATTTTAATGGCGTCTTATATCTGGCATGATCATGTTTGTAAGATCATGTTTGCCTCATTGGAATTTCAGTAAAGCAGTACCAGCCTTCCCCATAATCCTGGAAAGAAAGAGTAAGGTGGGAAAAACAAGAGTCTCGAGCAGTGATAAGCAATCCTAGTCTTCATGATACAAGTGATTCAGCCTGAGAGCTAGCATCCAGATGAAAGCCAAGAAAGCTCCTCCATCTTACTACTTCTCAAATATGCCTAGAGGTTAACATTAATGGTTGAAAATCAATATAGATTTTCTTACAGACTTTCTTTTATTCAACAAAGTAGGTATTTCCAATTTTAAACCCAGCACCAAGGGACACATTAAAACAACTGCCATTTCAAATGAAGGAAAATGGTAATTTGTAAAAATGTTTTCTGTATTTGTAAAATTTTTTTTGATACAAGCAAGGTAGGGTAGTTTTGTAACGGCTTGTAGAGTTTACTGCCTTGTATATGTATTGAGCAAAAACTATGCAAGCTCTGGTGTCTTGTAGAAATTTTGTCAAATCCCAAGGATGGCGGTATGAAAATCACTTTTTTCACCTCAACAGCTGCCTAAGACCAAGTTGAAAGGAGTGGGAAGGGCACAGAAGCAGTTCATTTCTCCAAGTTCAAGCCATAGTGGGCTTAAGAGAGATCTCATTTGGAGAACCAAGCAAGGTGCAGCACTATAACTACCCTCTGTAAGGGTGCAAGACCCCGTGTCAACTTCCACTCCATGTCTAGGACCAGGGAAAACAGGAATGAGAGCAGACCTACCCTTACAGGGTAGAGGGTCATAAGCCTAGAGCAGGCTTCTAAAGCTACCACAGTAAGAGCCTGTCAGGGCTTATGACCATGATCCAGGTCGGTTCCAAAACTGGCCTGGGTTGAGTTGGTTAGTGAAGGGCCATGAGTTCAGCTGGAAATACGAAGAAGGTGGAGCAGATATCTCTTTTATTTTAAATCTGATGACGTAGAATTCAAAGGCAGATTTGTAAAATCTATGATTCATTTAGCATACCCTACATGCCAAACATTCTGCTAAACACAACTTTATTCGATTATCCAACCATCCCACAAGGCAGGTATGGAGACACTTTACAGAGGAGACGGTGAGCTCAGGGGGGCTAAGCAATTCTTCCTCACTCACTCAAAAAAAATTGCCATATCTATCTTTAAAGTCTGTTCCATCTCATGAAACCAGTTTGCCTCGTCATATCCCCAGTTTTAATCCTTCCAGTTTAAAGCTTTCTGTTATGTGGCTGTATAATGTCAGAAAAGTCATTAAACCTCTTGAGGCCCTGGTTTATTTATTTATACCATAAAGGGATAAAACTCCATGATCTCTAAGATCCTCTCTGAAACTCAGGGAACCAGTTCAGAACTGTGTCTCTGCAAGGTAATAGAACCACAGAGATTCTTCATGCTTGGGATGGGAAAGAGCGTTAACAACTGAAGGACTGTAGATTATTAAAAATCACTGCTGGGCATTATGGAACTTGTCATGTTCAATGATTAACTGAAATGGAAGGAGTTTGCATGTCCAGCAAAAACCCTACCCTGGTATGCAATAAAGTGTCCACCCAAGAGGGAAGTGCAATAACATGATTTATCAATTGCCAGGAATGGCATTCCTCTCATGTTTTTATAGAGGGCCCTAGTGTTATAATTAAGGAACTCAGTGGGGAGCCTCCACTCATTGCTAACTAAAAGAATTCTGATGTGCTTGGATCAGGGAAAGTGTGATTGTATGATATTTCTGAGTTTTAGTGTTCCTACCATTCCCTCTTGATATTTCAAATCAACTCCAGCTTCCCTTAGTTTAGCTCTGGTGATCTAATTTAAGCCTAATTGCTGAGCCCTCTACATACCAACCAAGTGCTCTGGGTATAATTCTTCTTACCTAGGAAATTAGCTTCCATATGCATATCTCTCTTTGTGTCCCTGAAAACTGAGTAAGATGAAAAGGGCTTGCCATTCTGTACCAGGCACTTGAGGTTAACTCGTGAAAATTAGCTGACAGGGGGTTGGGGGTGGGGGTGGGGGTATGATTACAATAACCCATGACAACAATATAGCGTTTTGAAATTTCCTTCTCTAAATTCTAAACAATTTCCCTTGGATGGTCTAACTGTATTGGAAAGAGCTTTAGGTACAGATTCAAACAGGCCAGAAGCCAAGTCTGAGCTCTGAAATGTATGAGGTCTTGACCTTTGACCTTGAGAATCACGCTGAACTTCAATTTCCTCATCTCTCAAGTGTCATCATCGATAGCCATTTCATGGAATTGTGAAGACGCAATGAGTTTACTTGTCATGATGTTCTGAATCATGACAATAGCCACCATTTAATAAATATTTGCTTTATGTCAGATTCTGCACTGGGAACTTCAGGCACAACAATCTTAGGAGTCACCCCAACTCCGCAAAGTAAGTCCTGTGTTATTGTGTCTCTCTGCAAAGAATACTGAGGCATAAATAGCTAAAACAATTGGTCCAAGTTCCTCCTGCCAGGTAAACCTTCTCTGGTTACTGAATCTTGCTATTTTTACATGCATCAGAAGAGATAGGACTCACATACATGCAATTTGAAATCTTTACCCTTCTGGAAAACAGTGAACTCAAGTCAGAGAAAAAAACTCTCATCAATGAAGAAAGACAATGTTGCTAGTGGTATACCTGAGGGTGAAAGAAGTGAAGGAGTAACACTACCCCTCATCCACTCAGGATTGTATCGTCCCATCCGAGGGTTACTTTGGCAGATAGTTTGATAGGAAGACAGTTAAAGGGATAGAAAGATGCACAATCACAGGACATAGGGATTCCAGAGGGAATTGCTACTGGGATTCACCTGGAGTCCTGTGGTTGCCCATATTTCCCTGGATCCAAGACTTCTACTCATGCCTTATCATAGGGCAGGTGTACCGCCCTTGCTTTGATGGGAAGCTTAGGTGCTACAACCCATGAGACAATCTCTAAAGATGACTATGTCATCAGGAAGGAAAAATACCTTATGCATTGATATTTGAAATGGAATACTGTTACACTTCCCTGAGCTCAAAGAGGTCTTAAGCAGGCAAGTTCACAGATTGCTTCCAGTATCATTTAGAACATTAGTTTTAACACTAATAAAGTAACCTCAAACTAAAATTCTTTGTGGAAATGTATGGTCTATGGACAATACCATGTCTCACAATCTGACACCTTTAATCACTATCCAAAAGATAAGCTCCTCCATCATCCATTTTGTCCTTAATCTTTAACACCAAAATTAATATTTGGATCGGGAGAGAAACAAATGCTCACCTCTCCTGTTCATTCCCAGATCTTTCTACTGTCTCCTCCAGAACCCCATTTTCTGATCATTAAAGTCCGGTGCATTTTTATCCTTCAAAGGGGAGCTGTCTACTACTTCATGTCTGAACTCAAACCTGGAGGTGGTTTTTGGTTTCTCAAGTCTCACTTGAAATGAAGCTTGGAGATGGGCCAGTATTCTCTATAGGCTTGGGCCTTCTAGTATGCAATCCCAAATGCCTTTTTCTTATTGTCATCAACCAGTCCCCTCACATTCATCCCCAAATGCTAAACAGCAGCTGATTCACACTCTCCTCTCCACCCCTAGTCTTACCATGATCCTGAGTGGTTTCAGAATCAATGTGCTACAAAATCCATGCCCCACGAAATGCCTTGCCCCACAATGCTTAGACTTCTTCACTCCATCATCTTCAATTCCACTGTAATTCCGTCACCTGCATATATAACCACACCCTGAAACTTGTCCTCCAGAATTGCTTCACTGATGAAAACTTAATCTCCAATATCCCACAGCCTGACCACACAACCTAACTAAATCTCCTGTTAATTCCTTTAAACCTGTGTTTCAACTTCATAAAAAAAAACAACCCCAAAAAACTAGTCCTTTGCACCACTTCCTCATGCATGCATTTTTCCCTGACCAATCAGTTCTTTCCTGTCTTCACTTCCCTTCCTTTTTTAGCCTAAACCAGCTCTTCAATCATTCTCTTATCAGTAACTTTTATTTTCTCTCTCCACTGTGCTTCCTCCAGATGAGTCCACCAAAATCCTGAACTTGAATCATTTCCTATATCTGCTTGTTCCCTCCCAACCTCCACTTAGGCATCCAGAAAAAGCAGGAGAAAAATTGTACAACATGCTTATACAACTCTATGATCTTCATCCTTGGCTATTACTTCTATGATTTTTCTGTGTCCATGGGTCTCTCTTACTATCATTCCCCACAAATTTGCTGCAAACCCTTACCCCACTTGAGTTACCTATCCTCTTCCTCACAGTAGATGCCCTTTCCCTCTGTCTTCACCAAGAATACAGGGATCAGGTAGGAATTCCAACTTCTAATTCCTCTCCTCCCTCCACTCACAACTGAGTCTTCATCAGCATCTTTCCTACCTCCTTCCTACCCATCCCAGAGACAGCGCTCTTTCTCTTATCTCATACTAATCCTCTAGCTCCTATCTCCTTACTCCCTTTCTGTGACTTTTCTGCAACGCATGGGTCAAAGAAGAAGCTGCAAAATAAATTATAAAGTATTTTGAACTGAATCAAAGTGAAAAAACAACGTATCAGAATTTGTGGGTGGGATTTTATAAGTCAGACAGAGAAAGACAAATACCATATGATTTCACTTATGTGTGGAATCTAAAAACAAACAAATGAACAAACAAAAAACAAAATAGACTCTTAAATATAGAGAGCAAATTGGTTGTTGCCAGAAGGGAGGTGGTTAGGAGGATGAGCCAAATAGATAAAGGGGCTTAAGAGGTACAAACTTCCAGTTATAAGATAAATGAGTGTTGGAGATGAAAAGTGCAACATGGGGAATATAATCAATAATATAATAATGTTGTATGGTGACAGATGAGACTACACTTATCATGGTGAGCATGGAATAATGTACAGAATTGTCAAATCAACGTTATATATCTGAGACTTATATAACACCGTATGCCGATTACACTTCAATGATTTTTAAAAAATTGTGGGCTTCTACAAAAGCATTACTTAGGGGGGAATGTATAGCACTAATCTTCCCCATTAGAAAAAAAAGATCTCAAATCAATGACTTTAATTTCCACTTTAAGAAACTAGATAAAGAAGTGCAAACTCTACTCAAAGTAGAAGAAAGGAAATAATAAAGATCAGAGAGAAATCAAAATCAAAACCAGAACATAACATGAGAGGAAAATCAATGAGATAAAAGGTTGGTTCTTCAGAAGAACAATGAAATTGATAAACCTTTACACAGACTGATTATAAAAAAAGAGGAAGTAGAAGTAAAAAAGTAGAGTGAAGATAAAAATTCCGAATTTCAAAAATGAAAGATGTGACATTATTACAGATTCTACTAATTTTTTTAAATTTTTTTAAATTTTTTAAAAGGATTTAGGATCATGTGATCAAGAACTTTATACCAATAATCTTGACATCACAAATGAAATGGAAAAATTCTTTGAAGATATAACAAAGTTCACTTAAAGAAATAGATAACCAGGACACCTGGGTGGCTCAGTGGTTGAGCGTCTGCCTCTGGCTCAGGTCATGATTCTGGGATCCCAGTCCTGAATTGCAGAGGAGTCTGCTTCTCCCTTTGCCTATATCTCTGCCTCTCTCTCTGTGTTTCTTATGAATGAATAAATAAATAAAACCTTAAAAAAAACTAAAAAAAAAAGAAATAACCTGCATAGCCATTGATCTACTAAACAAATTGAGTTTGTTGTTCAAAATCTTTCCACAAAATAAACAAAAAACCCTCGGCCCAGATGGCTTCACTACTTAATTCTTCCAAGTATTTATGGAAGAAAAAAATTCTAATTCTATACAGTCTTTTAACAAACTGAAAGGAATACTTCCCAACTTGTTCTATATAAGCAGAATTGCCATAATACCAAAGCCAATAAATATATTACAAGAAATGAAAACCAGAGTGCAGTATTTCTCATGAACATACATGCTAACAAGATTTTATCAAATAAACCCAATGATACATAAAAGAGGTAATACATCACAACCGAGTATGCCTCAGCCAAGGAATGCAACATTGATGGGACATTCAAAAATTATTCATGTGGTCCAAGGTTGAAAATGGCGGTGGTGGGGGTGGCTATGTCCCGGCTCTCTGGGCTGCTAGGTGGGACTGCTGGGGCGTTCCATGTCTAGTGGTGCCTGTGGAGGAGGGCTCAGCTGCATGTGGAAGGCCCTCACCTACTTCACAGCACTCCCTGGCCTAGGAGTGAGCATGCTGAACGTCTTCCTGAAGTTCCATCATGGACAGCAAGAGAGACCTGAGTTCATCACCTACCCCCATCTCCGCATCAGGTCCAAGCCCTTTCCCTGGGGAGATGGTAATCAAACTCTATTCCATAACTCTCATGTGAGTCCACTTCCAACCAGCTATGAAGATGAATAAAGAGAACCTGGACCACCACCCAGTGGGGACCACAGTACTGGTTTGGACTATGACTCTGCATAAGGACCAGGAAAGTATATGGGACCTGAGGCTCACCTTCCTTACTTGTACCAAATGATGACCAGTATACTGATCTTCCATCCCTTTGCTTATGGCAGGAGAGGCTTAAATAAAAACTTGGATTGGTCCATGAAAAAAAAAAATTATTCATGTAATTTACCATGTAAACAAACTAAAAATACAAAACAAAAGCATATGATAATCTTGCTGTAGAAAAAGCATTTGACAAAATCCAACATCTATTCTTGATTTTAAAAACTCTCAGCAAACTAAGAATAAGGATTAATTTCTTCAATCTGACAAAAGCCATCTATAAAAAAACCTGTAGCTATCCTACTCAATGGTAAAAGACTGAATATTTTCTCCCTGAGATAAACAACAAGACCAGGGGCTGCTCTCAGCACTTTTATTCTGCATTATACTGGAGGTGCTAGCCAAGGCAATACAGCAAAAGAAATAAATAAAAGGCATCCAAACTAGAAAGAAGTAAAACTGTCTTTATTCATAGGCAATATGATCACCTATGTAGAAAAGCTGATGGAACCAACAAAAATATTAGATCAAACAAATGATTTTACCAAGGATGCAGGAAGTCAAGTTCAATCTATATTGATTTCTATATATTATATTGTCTATATTCTATATATTGTATTTCTTCATATTAGCAATGAACGAGAAATGAAAGTTTAAAAAAATAAATCATTTACAATGGAATCAAAAAAATTAAAAATATTTAAGGATAAGTCTGCCAAAGTTGTATACTGAAAAACCACTGAATATTGCTAAGAGATATTAAAGACCTAAATTAATAGAGATTATAACACATTCATGGGTCAAAACTTGAATTTTTTTTTTAATTAATTACTTTTTTTTTTTTATATATATAGAGAGAGAGTGTGTGTGTGTATGCCCAAGAGAGAATGAGCACAGGGAGGGGCAGAGGGAGAGGGAGAAGCAGACTCCTCCCTGAGCAGGGAGGTGGAGGCAAGGCTCCATCCCAGGACCCTGGGGTCATGACCTGAGCCTAAGGCAGAATCTTAACAGACTGAACCGTGCAAGTGCCCCTTGAATATTTTTTAAAAAGATTTATTTATTTATTTGGGAGAGAGAGAGAGAGAGAGAGAGAGCGCGCGCGCACACATGAGCATGCAGGGGGAGGGGCAGAGGGAGAGGGAGAGGGAGAGCAGGTCTCCCAAACAGGTTCCATGCTGAGTGTGGAGCCCACTTGGAGACTTGATCTGAGGACCCTGAGATCATGACCTGAGCCAAAACCAAGAGCCAGACGCTGAACCAACTGTACCACCCAGACACCCCAAAAGTTTGAATATTTTTAAGATGTCTTCTATAGACAGGTTGCCTGAGTGTCTCAGTCGGTTAAGCAATCGACTCTTGGTTTCAGCTCAGGTCATGATCTTAGGGTTGTGAGATCAAGCCCCACCACCAGCTGTGCCCTTGGTGAGGAGTCTGCTTGGGAGTCTCTCCCTTTCCCTCCCTGTTTTCTCTGGTCTTGCATGCATGTGCTCTCTCTTTTTCAAATAAATAGATCAAAGATATTTTTTAAAAAGATCTCTGCTATAGACAATGTTTATGTCTCCCAAAATTTATATGTGGAAACTTAATCCATGATGTGACAGTATTTAGAGGTGGAGCCTTTGGGAGGTGATTAGGTCATGAGGGTAGAGCCCTCAAAAATGGCACTGGTGCCCTATACACGAAACCCCAGAGATAGTCCCTTGCTTCTTCTGCCAAGTGAGGACACGGCAAAAAGATGGCAGTCTGTAACCAGGAGGCAGGCTCTCACCAGACACCTACTCGGCCTATGCCTTGGTCTTGGACTTCCCAGCCTCCAGAATTGGGAGAAATAAATTTCTGTCATTTATAAGCCACCATATCCATGGCATTTTTATTACACCAGTCTGAACAGACTGCAACCATGTCAGTTTTCCTCCTACCCCATTAATCTAAAAATTCAGTGCAATCCCAACTAATACCTCAGCAGGCTTTTTTGTAGAAATTGACAAATTGATTCTAAAACTCATATGTAGATGCAAAAGACCTGTTTATTTCTCAACAATAAGCAAAGACACAACCACCAAGATAAATCTCAAAATAATTATGCTGAATGAAAGAAGACAAAAAAAAAAACAAAAACAAAAACAAAAACATACTGCATGATTCCATTTATATAAGGTTCCAGAAAATGCAAAGCCATCTGTGTAACCAGAAAGCAGATCAGTTGTTGCCTGGAAAGTAGGGAGAAGTGAAGGACCAGGAGCAGAGGCATGAGCAAACTTCTAAGGGCGATGGGTGTGTTTATTGCCTTGATTGTGGTGATGGTTGTACATGTATAAACATACATTAACACTTATTTTATTGTTCACTTTAAATATGCATGGCTTATTGTAGGTCAGTTATACTTTAGTAAAGCTGCCCTAAAAAAATAAATAAAATAGCACTTGTGAGAAATTGAAAATGCTTTGTTTTTTTTAAGTGAGTCCATTTTTGAACCTCATTATTTAAATCCTATTACAAACAAGTTTCTTGTGACGTGTTCATCAATGATAATAACACATCAACGCATCAGAACACCAGAATGAGAATGGCTCCTCTGGTATGTATAATGTTTTTTAATTTCAATTTTTTATTTTTTAAGATTTTATTGATTTATTTGAGAGAGAGATAATGAGAGAGAGGATGACCAGTGAGAAAAGGGAGAAGCAGAGAGCCAGACATGGGGCTCAATCCCAGGACCCTGAAATCATGACCTCAGCTGGAGGCAGGTGCTTAACCAACTGAGCCCCCCAGGGGCCCCTGAATATTGAATTATTATTATAACAAGCTAAGAACAACCAGTCATTCCAGTGGTTAGGAGGAGCAGCTGGGCATGTGATCTAGGTGCTCTGGCTTTAGATTCAGCACATAGTTGGGCACCAGGATTTCAACGGGACCAGAATTTCAAAGCAAACTCAAACAGGATTGGGAAAGAGGAGCAGAAACACCTCAGGGCATTTATCTAAAGAGTTCACAGAATAATGTTCTGTCCCCCATTTATCTAAAAAGTTCACAGAATGTTGTTCTGCTTGCTATTCCAACATCCTCCCAGGATGTGACCTCCTGCAATCCAGCTACCTCTGTTACCAAGGGCTTCCAAGATTAGGATGGATAGTTGGCCTCCCGGAGAAGAGACAACAGCACAGGGCCATTTTGAACCTCATACAAACCACAAGGAACTCACTATTTCTGGTGTCCCTTCCATTTACTCATCCGAGTCTCTAACTGGGGTTTGGTGCCCATCCAGTTTGAATCAGTCCTGTTGGCCGCGGACACCAAGCCACCTCCAGTGTTGTTGGGCTTTGCCGTGTCAAATTTACTATGCAGGGTGGACTTTGGTTCAGGTATCAATCATTGACCCACAATTAGGATCAGGATATCAGGGTTTGCTTCCATTGATGCACATGGTGTGAGCCAAATACAGTTTAGGCAGCTTGAGTTATTTTTGGCCTCTTTTCTCAGAAAACAATGAGGACATGGTAGGACATGGAGAGGAGTGATAAAAACAGATAATTATGAAAGCTGCAGAAAAATGGAGAGTTTGCTCTGAATATAAATAATTTTGCTTTAAAAGCACTTTTATTTGTTTTAGCTACCATATGTTTAATTTACTGGTGTCATTTTTCTTCTCTTATGCCAACTGGACTGATATCACATTTTCTGTAAACAGATACAATTAATAATTCATGATTTCTGTGGTTGGGACAGTTTTACAATTACTCAACTCATCCAGGCTCTGGATGATTTTCTTTAAGCACCAAACTTAAAAAAAAAAAAAAAGGGAAAACCAGAGAAATAGAGTTAACTACTCTAAATCATTAACCTTCAATTTTTAGTTGTTCTCATAAATAAAGATACAGAAAAGTCCAACAGTTTGCTCTGTATTATGATATGACAAACAAGGATGGTAGGTTCCTGTGTTTATATTCCTGGCTTTACGGAATTCCATAGACATTATAAAAGCAGAGTAAGACGTCTCTTTACTTACAAGACATGCTCTTTCCTTAGAACATTTAGTCATCTTTGAATTGATTCATGAGAATTTGCTGTTCCGTGGTACACTCAAACATCTTCATCCAAAATAACATCAATAATAGTCATCATTCACTGAATGCTTACTAAGTCGTCTGTTAAGCATCTTAGCTATTATTCTAACAACTATGTGAGAAGGTTTTATTTCCTTTATTTTTACAGCAGAGGAAACCGAACTTTAGGAGAGATCAAATAACTTGTGCAGTAAGGGTGGCACTGAACTTGAACCTAAACCTGTCTGATTCCAGAGCTGAAATTTGAGGGTTTTTAAAAAAGATTTTATTTATTTATTCATGAGAGACACGGAGAGAGAGAGACAGACAGAGACACAGGCAGAGGGAGAAGCAGGCTCCATGCAGGGAGCCCGATGTGGGACTCAATCCCGGGTCTCCAGGATCAGGCCGTGGGCCGAAGGCAGACTCTCAACTGCTGAGCCACCCAGGCGTCCCTGAAATTTGAGTTTTTAATAACAATGCATATCTGGCCTCCCCAAATGTACCTATCTTACATGTGAGTTTTTATGTCAATACCTTCTTGCTCCTTCTGCTAAATCAAAGTATTTAAAATGAAGTAGTCCTCCTGCTGCCATGGGGCAATGAACTTAAGGTCATTTTTCATGTACAAAAAGTGAACTGAATTCCAAAACAAAGCTTGAGTCACAAAAATCCAAGGGTTTAAATCCAATAGAAAGTACATCTTTTCCCAATTTGTCAAATATCTATACCGATCTCTATTTCCAATGACTGGTCATCTGTGTAACTTTGTTTCAGGATACGTGGAACACACAGCTAAATATCTTTGGGATTTTTTTTTTTTTAAGATTTTATTTATTTATTTGAGAGAGAGAGAGAGAGAAAGAAAGAGTGAGAGCGGGGCGGGGAGTGGTTGGGGAGCAGAGGAAGAGGGAGAAGCAGAACTTTTTTTTTTTTTTTAAAGGTTTTATTTATTTATTCATGATAGTCACAGAGAGAGAAAGAGAGAGAGGCAGAGACACAGGCAGAGGGAGAAGGAGGCTCCATGCACCGGGAGCCCGATGTGGGATTCGATCCCAGGGTCTCCAGGATCGCGCCCTGGGCCAAAGGCAGGCGCCAAACCACTGCGCCACCCAGGGATCCCGAGAAGCAGAACTTTTAACTGCGCCACCCAGGCTCCCCCACAGTTAAATGTCTTTGAGTAAGCAAAGACAATGGATATTTTTTGAAATTGAGAAAATTTCTTAACTGTAATTTCTTAAATGTAATAATGATAATAATAAAATTTCATTAAGCCTCACACCTAAACAGTACCATATGTTCTTTAAGTTTGCAGATGAACAGCATAAACGTGACATGGAATACAATAAAATGTGAGACAGCTATTTTTCTACTATCCCTGTAGCTAACATATTGCATAGGAACTACCAGAATACCTCATTCCTTTGCAAATTAATCCTTATTGCCTCTAGTGCAGCTTCAGTTTTGTTAACAATATTGAAAATTATGCATGTAAAAATAACAGTGTATGATATTAAAAGTGAAAATATCACATTAGCATCACCAATAGACTACGTAGTGACTCAAAGTGTAATTGTTTCTGTGGGGCAAGTGTACATTTCTTCACCACATTCATGTATGCACATCAGCTGTTTTTATATTTTTTGTCAAAGGGGTCATCAGATAAACCTAGGAAAGAAAGGCCAAGAGTGATGTATCTAAGTTAGGGGCCCAGGAGAGGGTTAAACAGACCCCCCGGTATGATATACAATTCAGTCATGGAGTTGGGGATTTTTTTTCCTCAAATGTTCTATCTTTTGGCCCCACTAATGCTAAACACTCTTGCTATTGGCAGGACAGCATTTTCTCTCTCAAGAGGAGAAATGTGATATGGTTGGCACGCCAACGCACCCTGTGGATTTTCTAAATTCCAGTTGAGCCATGCTCTCTAAGCTGAGCTTTGGAGATGCGGATTGTTATCCAGTAGGAAGTCAGATAAAACACTGGACTAAGTTCACTTTAGGCTACTGACTTATCTGAGTCCCTATGCCCAGAAAAAGGCATAACAAGAAAACCCTGGTCTGCACTTTTCCCAGGAGTCTTCCTTGAGTTTGTCATTTCATCCCTTCTTGGCTACTATATAACAGGAAATCAATAAAGTTCCTCACACCTTCTTCTACAGAATATACCTACACCTCCAATGCCCGACGTCTGCTTTATGGAACCAATCTGAGAAAGTGGAAAGAACTGGGATAATAAATAGGTGAAGACGACCATCAGGAAGATTCATTTCACAAAAGTCCAGGGAAGCGTCAGGACTTTCAGAAATGAGCTGCCCTGAAAAGACGTCCAGCCTGTGCGCCGGGCTGGCTCCTGAGGATTAAGATATCTTTAATATCTTATATATCTCCTATAATGGCCCTCCTGAGTCAGCATCCTCCGAGAGTCCCACATCTTTTCACCTTGCAATTAAACATGCAATCATCCATGGTAAAGGAACAGGGTGTCACAAGGGTCGACCACATCCCAAAATTGGGGGAAAAAAATATATCACACTGAAACTAACTCTCTCAGACACATCAGAAGCACTTTGGCCGAGCAGCAGTTTCTGGACAGGAAATTAGAAATCTTCCATTTAAATATTGCCTGGCACAAGCAACGGAAGGGGGGTGGGGAGGAAGAGGTCAGGTAACAGGTTTCTTTCAAGCTTCTACAAATAAAATTTAAAGGGACACCTGGGTGACTCAGTTGGTTTGAGCGTCCAACTCTTGGTTTCGGCTCAGGTCTTGATCGCATGGGTCATGAGCTCCAGCCTCGTGGAGGGCTCATGTGGGGCTCCCTGCTCAGTGGAGACTCCTTGACCTTCCCTCTGTTCTTCCCTCCACTCGTGCTCTCTCTCTCCCTCAAGGAAATAAATACATCTTTTTTTTTTAAAAAAAAAAAGGTTATTTTCCCCAGTGTTACCTAGAATTTACATGTCCACAAATACGCGTGCCCTTCTAAGCTCATTTCTGGAGCCAACAACTAAAAACTGTGAGAGTATTTGTTTTATGCTATTGTAGTGGGTGAAGTCAGACATAAAATGAAATGGCTTTTTTCCTGAATGAAATGGTAAAAATAACAGCAGCCAACATTATTCAAATACTTACTTCTTGCAAGGCCCAGATCTAAGCACTTTAAGGCATTAACAACCTTATGAGGTGGTTACTAATTTATCACAGATGGCTCAGAGAGAGTGACCAATTCCTCCTTCCCATCAGTGCCCAATGCAAGCATCTTCTCTAGGAGGCCTTCTGCCTATGACCTTGCTACCTCCAGGCTTCCTTGATCACTTGGCATATTCCTGGGTTGCACTTGGCATATTCCTCCTCCAGTGCCTATGACCCTATATTATGATTATTTGTCTGCACATCCATCCCCCCAGCAACACTGAATTCCTAGAGGACAGAGGCCATGTTTCAGCTGTTTTATACGTGCGGTACCTATTATGCTGCTTGATATACATAGTAGGGACTCAAGAAATGTTAATGAATGAACTGGTGAATGAATGGATAGAGAAAATAAACTTTCAGAAAATGAAAGATCATAACAAAGGGAACTAACAAGGAAGGAATACCTGACTAATGTGAAAATACTTATCCAAGACTTATTCTAACACTTTAGATTTGCTACGCTCCTACTGCCTTCTCCCAGTTCCCCTATCTGTTAGAGTAGCCAGTAAGTAACATGCTTCTCAAAGAGAATGGCACAGGGCTCCAAGGCATGGTGTGAAGAGTGCTGGATATGGAGTCTGGCTTGAGCTTGAGACCAGACTTTACTGATCTTGGGCAAATCAAACAACCATCTGAGCCATCTTTTCTCATCTCTGAAATGTTCACGCTCACCTATGCATATAGCCCATATGTCCATGTAGTAGTTGGAAAGATCATACTCTTAGTGTGAATGCATTTATTTAATAGGTGTAAAGAAGAACACAACTGTTAATGAGTATAATAGATAGACATCATGCAAGACTTAACATTTGGGTTAACTTCCAGTCATGTGGCATAGGGAAGGTGGATGCGACTAGGTCCCATCAAGCACCTACTCATTACAAGTACAAGCACTTCATGTACATAATCTCACTTAAGCCTGACATCATCCCTGAGAAGTATAGGTACTATTATTCTAGTTCGATGGGAAAAATTAGCTTTAAAGAGTTGAGTGGCCTACCCAAAGCTACATGGTGTTGTGTCTTATTGATTTCAAATAGTTTTTGTTTCTGTTTTTTGAGAGAGAGAGAGGGGAGGGGAAGGGGCAGAGGGGGAGAGGAGAGACACTTTTTTTTTTTTTTAAAGATTTTATTTATTTGTTCTGAGAGACACAGAGAAAGAGCCAGAGACACAGGCAGAGGGAGAAGCAGGTGAGGAGCCTGATGCAGGACTCGATCCCAGGATCACGACCTGAGCTGAAGGCAGATTCTCAACCACTGAGCTACCCAGGTGCCCCGAGAGAGAGAGAAACTTATGCAGGGTCTACACGCAGAATGGAGCCCAACACAGGGCTTAAGATCTCTGGACCCTGAGATCATGACCCCGGCAATCATAACCCAGGTGCCCCGTGTCTTACTGATTTCAAAATGTGATCTTTTCAGCAACGTTCTATCATCTTCATGGAATACCAGTTGTCACTGTAAAAAGTTATCTGGAAATTTGAACTTCTGGTTAGAAGTCCTGGCTGTAAGAATTCAGAAAAACTTTGAATATTTGTTATAATCTATTAGCATCTTTCAAGCTGGAGTTTATGAGACTGGGCTAGTCCTTTTACTCGGAGGTTAAGAGGGGCCGTAAATGACAGCACGTTGCTCTGCCCAAGCTCAACACCAACAGAGGCCTAGGGCTGATGGAGATCACGACACATTTATCATTGGTAGAGTGGGACTGGAGGTCTAGCTTGGCTCTGCAGCCCCAGTGAGCTTCCTTACGCGCTGCCCTATTATGCAGCCTAACCCTGCAGTCACTGGCCACATTCTGTGTCCACAGGCCATGCCCAGAGCTGACAGCTTACCTGTGATTACCTTGTGGCAGAGAACAGATAAGAATGCACCCTTCAGTGGGCAGACACATAGAAATGAGAGACACATGCAGGAGCTTAGCTGAGTATGCTCAGTTCTTACTCTCAGACTCATTAGTCGGCTAAGTCCTGGTCTGATGAGCATGAGTGAACAGGTTCAGGAAATCTGGAAGTGTCTTCCCCAGGATCTGTCTTCCTAGGGCAGGGAGTGAATTTCCTGTCCTTCTGTGGAAATATGATGAGTGAAGAATGAAACCATTTTTAAGTTTTTGTGTTTTCTATTTTTTTTTTTTTTTTTTTACAATGAGGGTAGGGAGTGTCTGCTCTAGAAATCTAGGCCTTTGAGGATTGATTCACTCTATTATTTATACTAATTGGAAATAATTCAAAGATAAACCTGAGAGCATGATACAAAGATGCCAGAAGACTATTTAACATGTCAGCGCAATTTAGGGTATGTCTCTTGCCATCAAATGTCAAAGGCAAAGTTTTTTTTAAAGGGCAACTAAGATCCAGACCAGCTGTTTCCCTGTCTACACCCATGGGATATATAAATAAACTGTTTCTGAATCAGCCAACTTCCGTTTTGTCCCTTCCCTTTGGCCAGCTGAGCCTGTGGTCAGAATGTGGCTGTATGTGGCCATGTTGTGGAATGTTGACCAGGCAGTACGTATGTATTCATTAAACAGCTATTTGCCAGATACTGAGAAAATAGAGCCTCTCCAGGAACTTCCCTTCCTGTGAGGGAGACGGACAGTAAATATGTAAGTAGCAAGATATTTTATAATACTAATAAGCACTTGGTGAGGAAGAGAAATGGGATATTATGATAAAGAGGAGCCCGTAGTTGAAATCCTTATGATACAAAGTTGGCAGCAATGTGAAGATCTGGGGAAGAGCAGTCCAGGGAGAAGGAAATAGCACAGAGAACCTGAGATGGACATGAGTTTGATGTCTATTAAAGAAACAGAAGTCCAGGGTTGGCTAGAGAGAAAGGAATGATAAGGAGGTAAGGTCAGAGAAGGAGCCAATCTTGGTTCTGGCAAGACTTGTGGGCAATGTGAATGGATTTAGATTGTATTCTCCACGTAATGGAAAGCTACTGACGAGTTCAGCCAGGAGATGGCTTGGTACGACATCCATGTGATCACTCTTGATGTTGTGAGAAGCACCGACTGCAGGTGAGCAGAATAGAAACAAGATCAACTGCGAGACACTGGTGGCTTGGTCTAGAGCTTCGAGCCTAGAAATGGTGGAAAATTCAGGTTATATCTAAGAAGTATTCCTGATGGGAGATTCTGACAGATTTTGTGAAAGGAAAAAGGGAAATGAAGGATGAATTCTAGATGTGGGGCCTAAGTAATCGGCAGGGTGATTAGCCCTGTCATGGGGAAGACTTTGAGGGGTATAGATGAAGGACGGGTGGAGTTACCCCACTTCAGCCAAATTACATTTCATCCAAGAACTGCATCTGTCAGACATCCAAGAAGAGATGTTAAAAAACAAATGAATATTTGGGTCAGGCTTCAGGAAGGGTTCTGGGCTGGAAGTCTATACTCCAAAGTCGCTGGGACCTGGTAAAATCAGTTAGGGAGGGAATAAAGAAAAGATACAGGGCTCCGGGAAACTCTAATGTTTACAGGTCTGTAGAGAAGAACCTGATTAAAAGACAAACAAAAAGGTCTCTCTCTCTCCTTTTTAATCTGAATAGAGTTGACACATGGTGTTATGTTGCCTTCAGATGTCCAACTCAGTGATTTGACAAGTTTCCACATCATGCTTTGTCCACCACCAGTGTTGCTACTACCTGGCCCGTTACGTTACTACTACGATATCACAGACTGCATTCCTTATGGTCTGCTTTTTATTCCCATGACCTACTCATTCCATAACTGGAGACCTGTAGCTCCCTATCCCCTTCCCCATTTGCCCAGCCATTCACCCTCCCCTCTGGCAACCATCAATTCATTCTCTATATTTATAGGTTTGATTCTACTTTTTGTTTGTTTATTCAATTTTTAAGATTTCCATTTATGAGTGGAACCATAAGGTATTTGTCTTTCTCGGTTTGACTTAGTTAAATTAGCATAAGACCCTCTGGGTCCATCCATGTTGGCTCAAATGGCACAATCTCATCCTTTTTTATAGCTGTGTAGTATTTCATTGTATATTTACCCCATTTTCTTTATGCATTTGTCTACTGATGGACACTTAGTTTGCTTCCATGTCTTGGCTATTGTAAATAATGCTTCAATAAACATAGGGGTGCATATATATTTTTGAATTAGTGCTTTTGTTTTCCCTGGGTAAATAGCTAATAGTGGAATTATTGGATCATATAGCATATCTAATTTTAATTTTTTAAAAAAGATTTTATTTATTTATTTGACAGAGAGAGAGAAAACACAAGCAGGGGGAGCAGCAGGCAGAGGGAAAGGGAGAAGCAGGCTCCCCACTGAACAGGAAGCTTAATGTAGGGCTCAATCCCAGGACCTTGGGATCATGATCTGAGCTGAAGGCAGATGCTTAGCCAACTGAGCCACCCAGGCACCCTCTGTTTTTTATTTTTTAAGGATCCTCCATGGGAATCCTAGACAAGATTGTGCTTTGAGGAGGGGATTGTCAACAATGTGAAGTGCTTCAGTATAAGAAGAGGGAAGAGGGCAGGTAATCGGTCACTTATTTATTAATACTAATCCCTGTGATCCTTACATGATCTGTTGCAGTAGAGTTGAGGGACACAGGTGATTGGGCTTCTAAAGTCTTTTCCCATCTTATGATTATATGGTTCTATAATTTTGATGACCTGCTCCAAACTATAAATATCTCCTCCCTCACTCATCCCAGAAACCTTCCTTTAGGAGCTCTTTTTGATGTCCTCACTTCATCCATTAATTCAAAACAAATAGGGATTTTACCTGAAGGAAAGCTTTTGTGTGTGTGTGTGTTTTTTTTTAAGATTTTGTTTATTTATTCATGAGAGACACACAGAGGCAGAGATACAGGCAGAGGGAGAAGGAGGTTCCTGCGGGAAGCCTGATATGGGACTTGATCCCAGAACCCCAGGATCACGACCTGGGCCAAAGGAAGATGCTCAACCACTGAGCCACCTGGGTGCCCTCTCTGAAGGAAAGTTAAAGAAAATGAAATAGTGCAATCCATTGAACCTATCCATAGATTTTTTTTTTTTAATTCAGCAACAAGTTTTCTACATGTCATAGGGCTTCCTTGGTAGAACCAAAAAGTGTTTACATTGTTTTCTCAGATTTCATTCCATAAATTACCACACTCAACAGAAGAAAGCCTTGCAGGTCTGGTTTAACAACCTCCCTTTGACTCCAGTTATAATCTGCCATAAATCATTCCTGGTATCACATCATTCTTTGGGATGAATCAGTGTTTTAAGTGGAGGGGAGGTAGCATAATTTTATTGAATAAGAATTACTGTTAATGTTCTATTTATGCAAAGCTCATTATATGTAAGGGATTGCTCTTAGTTTCACGTCATAGATAAAGAATGAAGGATATGTTTTTATGTGTGCATCATCTTATATACACTTTTAATTCTATGGGTCAGTATGAATCTGATACAGCGGTTCTCAGTTGGAGAAGGGGCTAATATTCCCCCCAAGGGATATTTGGCAACATTTGGAGACATTTTTGGTTATCATATTGGAGAATCCTCCTGGGATGTTGTGGGTAGAGGCCAGGGATGCTGCTAAACATCCTATAATACATAGGGCTGCATCCCCAGTGACAAAGAATTTTCTGACCCAAAATGTCAAGAGTGTGGAGGTTGAGAAACACTGACATCACAATGCAGGGGCAGAGAGTACCAACCTAAACTGAATATTCCACAGACAAAGCATATGTACTGCAACTTTATTGACCTCGCCAGATCTATCAATATAACTGATCTATAATGTAATCACTGCACTGCTATGAACTGTAGGTGTGACACCAGCAATGATATACTTTACTAATTTACACAGCTGCCTGTGCCAGCTGACGTCCACAGAAAATCACTTTCTAAATTTATTTATTTTTTTATTTTCTAAATTTAAAATGTCAACTTAGTATCTATCATTCCCAGTCTAGTTTCCCTCAAGCCAAGGCCAGAGGTTCCAGCCTTGCCTCATGGTCTCAATTTTCTTTTCCCTAATTCACATGGTCTTCTAGTATCACCCTCACGCCCTGGAGCTTGGCTTTATATAACACTGACCACAACACTCAAAAAATTGTCACCAATTAAATACCATCATTCCTCTCTGCAGGTCTCTAAAGAGTCTTCTGTGTTCCCCAATGCCAGGCCCACGAGTGACTAAATCTAATAACACCATATGGGAAAACATGTGACCAAAGTAAAATGATCCACAAATATAGAAAAGGGCTGGGAGCCTCTATGGGAGCCGTAATACCTCCTCCATTCTGGGACCCAATAGTGGCAGTATTTGGCAATATCCATAAGTTTTCTTCCAAAAAATGCCTCTTGAGACTCAAATCCCAGTTGAAAACGGAGCTGGCCTAAATTTAGCCAAGAGCCTATCTTCTAACCTTAAGGTCAACTAAACATCTAGTATTTTCTTCACAGCACATCTTTTATCCTGTACTTGGTGGGGAAGGGCTTATTTAAACAATATTTATATTATATTCTTAAAATAAACCTGAGCCTAGAGAAAAAAAAAAAAAAAAAAAACAACTAACTCAGTGTCCATAGCCAAACCCTGAAGAGCTGCTGAGTGGAGAAGCTTACCACAATCAGAGGAACAGCTTAGGTTTCAATATAATTCTTATTTGCTCAAATGCCAAAGTAATTTTTCTATGAGGAGAATGAGGTCATTCTTCACAGAAAGGGTTTCCTGTCTCAAAATTCATATGACCAGGAAACACAAGACCAATATAATGAAGGGTTTCAGAAATGTGAACTAAAATAAAGTAGGGTTAAGAGATGACAAATCTGTACATGTGACTTAAGCACACAGAGATATAGTAACAAGTGTGTGATGGATTCTTGGCTTTTTTCTAGAAAAGAGCCTTCTCCCACAACTGGCCCTACCCCATAAAAAAGGTGCCCCCAACATGACACATCAGTGGGGCTCTTCCAAACAAACAACATGGGCACCCCAGCAACCTGGTTGTTTAGGGCTCACTCAGTGAGGAGGGAGGGCCAGTATCTGGATAGTGGTGTCCGGAAATGGATTGGGGTGTTGTAGAGGCCAAGGGCAGGCCGCCCCCAAGATGGGCCACTTTGGCATGAAGATTATTTTGAGTTAAAAAGTAATAAAAGCCCAGCAGATTCAGGAAAACCTCTTCACCTCCCCCACAAGTGCCTGAAAAGAATTTAGATAGAGCAAGACCGCTATCACCAAAGATAACTACATCGTACTCTGAACTAGTTGCGGTAGTCAGGGAGGAACCTAGCAAGGCCTATTCGATCAAAGTTCTCTATGTCTCACTGTTTCTAAAAGGCCCAGCAAACATTTGATTACCAAATATTTACTCTTTTTCATCTTCCTGTGAATTGCGTTCCTTCCCTTTGAAGCCCCAGGCCCCTTTACCCCCATCTCCTTAGGTCAGAATGACATATATACCTCATTCTGCCTAATTGTCTTTGGAATTTCCACATCTGTATGGAATCCCCGTACATATGAAATTAAGTTTGATTTTTCTCCTGTTATTCTGTCTCATGTCAGTTTTATTCTTAGTCCAACTGGGAAGACCTTGAAGGGCAGAGGAATTTCTTCCTCCCAACAGCATATACTCCAAGTTATCACAAATATACAAATAACACGCAAGGAGAGGAAACAGCAATGTCACACATCATCAGTCTTTTTATTTGTTTACATCTTGATTCTTTCTTGCCTCGCCTACTTTTCCAACTCACACAGTGTATACAGTATACAGCACAGCATGGGGGTAAAGAGCATGGGTCAGGTCCAATTCCAGTTTTGCCTCGTATTAGCCATTTGACTTTAGGCAAGTTACTTGATTCTGTGTTACTTAGTTTCTCCACCTTTAAAACAATGAATAATAATTATAAGTGGCCCCACTTAGGGCCACTGTGGTGGTTAAATAAAATACTATTAGTATGGGCTTAGCAGAGAACCTAATGCTTGGTAAGTTCATGAATATGGTCCACATTTTGGATTCAAAACGTGAAGAAAGCTAACATCTAGAAGAATTCACAGATGGTCTAATTCAGACCATTCAAGGAAATAGGAGCTTGGAGAATTTGTGTGATGCATCCATAGTTACACAGCTAATTAGCAGTAGCAACGAGATTAAAATCCAGGTCCCTTGACCTCCTAGATCCATATTTTTGGTGGGGAAAAAGGAAAGGTGTAAGTGTTCTTGAAGAAATATATTGATCAGTTCTCCTGCCAGAGGAATTGTGGGTACTCCCATGTATAGTAGAAGCACATCTTTTAAAGTCTGTTGCTGTGCTCATTCAGCCTGTCCACACTTTCGTTGCAGGGGAAACAGCTGGTCTAGCCCAGACTTGTCACACAGTCACGCCGAGCCTCTAAACAAGCCATTATCTGGCAACAGCAGATTGGGACCATCTGTCACTGCAGGGCACATATGGCCCCACTAGATTGTTAAGAATAAGATTGTTACAAAAGGTCATTAGCTATGCATCACTTTTCTGTGATGAGCTCTAAGCAGACACAATGATTCCTCCCATTTTATCTCAATTCTTCTCTCTCCAGTACTTGGAGTAACTGGGGCTGAATAAGTCAGAAGTCTTCCCAACTGGGGCCCAATAAGTCAGAAGTCTTCCTGCCATGGCCCCTGGAAAATCCCAGAAAGAATTCCATTCATTTACTTTCCCTCTGGAGAGTTTCAGTTCTTTTTAAAACATGTTTTACTTTCTCATCATAAAGAATGCCAGAAGGGGTGAAGGCATAACTAGTGTCTGATACATGAGAAAAGTAGAAAACAAGGATAAGCTAGGCCAACTCTATGAGGCAGATGGTATTGCAACAACAGAGAACACGCTCAAGAAAAAATCAGATCCTTCTTATTTGGTTTCTGCAAATGAGAACAATTATCTAAACACTACAAAGGTGATCAAGTGTTTGCTTGTTTTCAAAAGCTTGGACAAAGGGAAAGTGCTGGTAAAATACGGCTTTAGATTCTCTGCTATTTCTCCTGTTGAGAGGTAAAGTCTATGTACTGTCACCTTGCTTATGGTCAGGCTCCAACTACTAGAGTAATAGCAGAAGTGACACTATATGACTTGGGAGGCTTGATTGTTAAAGACCAAGCAGCAGCCACCTTATTCATAGAGATGCTCACTCTTAAAGCCCTGTCCCACCACATAGGAAGCCCAAATGTCCCGAAGCCTCCATGCTATGAGGAAGTCCAAGCCACATGTGGAGGCCCGAAGGAGGTGCTCCGGCTGAGAGCCCGGCCTGAATCCAGCCATCAGGTTTCCTTGCCTGGACACTAGGCATGTGAGAGAAAGAGCCTCTGGACAGAGAGCCCCAGCTCCTGGCCATTCCAGCCGCTCCCAGGCATCCAAGTCTTCCCAGCTGGGGCCTCATTGCAGGGCAGAGACACCACCATTATTACACTGTACTGTTTCAATTCAACAGAATCTACGGTCATAATAAAGTGGCTTGCTTTATACTTCTAAGCCTAGTGTGATTTGTTATAGAGCAGTAATAATCAGCACAGAATTAATGAGGCAGCAAAAGCATCCCAGGCTATTTTTAAAATGTAGTGAGAAGGAGCAAGAGGACTAGTCCTCTGTTGCCCATTCTCTATTTGTTATCTCTTATGACCCTCAGAGAAGTCTTGTGGGGTGGGAGTTATTTTTCCCACCTCCCTGATGAGGCACTTTCTTCTGAGGGGTTTCACACAACTTGTCCAGGGGTGAGGCTGATCTATACCGGGTAATCTTCGACACCCAGATTTTTCTACCATGTCTCACTTCTGATCAAGTGTCTGGATTCAGCCATTTATATCCCGGAAATCACACGATCACTGTAAGTAGAATCAGCTTTTATGTTCCACATCACTTTTTGAGCACCTAGTGTATGCCAGGCATTGTGCTAAGAACCCATAAGAATGGGCGTAATAAACCCATCTCCCGGCCTCCCCTTCAGCCTCATGTCCACCCTTGTTGACCCTGCCTTTCCTACCGCACAGGTAGTTATAAAAATCCACAGCTTAAAAAAAAAAAAATCCCCAGGTCTCAGATACTCCCCTGCTCAAACTCCTTAAGGGGTTATCTCTTGCCTACGTCGTGGGGATCTACAAATCTGGTCTAGTGACCAATGTCAAAGCTGACTGCATGAGAATCAGCTAAGCTACACTATTAAAAATAAGGATTCTCAGTCTTCACCCTCAAAGACTCTAAGTATATATATTTATATTTCCAAAGCTCCCTGGTGATTCCTGTGTGCAGCCAGAAACACTTGCCAAAAGAATACCATCCAAACTCCTTAACATCACGTATGAAGTCCATCATGTTCTGGCTTCTAGGGACACCTGGGTGGCTCAGCGGTTGAGCGTCTGCCTGTGGTTCAGGGTGTGACCTCAGGGTCCCAGGATCGAGTCCCACATCAGGCTCCTTGCATGGAGCCTACTTCTCCCTCTGCCTGTGTCTCTGCCTCTCCTGTCTCTCTCTCTCTCTCTCTCTCTCTCTCTCTCTCTGCATCTCTCATGAATAAATAAAGTCTTTAAAACAAAATTCTGGCTTCTATCAACTTCCCTCATCTCACTCTGTCACCTCCTCACCCTATGCTTCATCCAGGCCTCCCAGTCCCTCTCTGTGCCATGTCTTCTACCAGGAAGTCACTTCCCCACTGAATGTTCTGCGGAAAGCATCCCCCCTTCCATGAGCTGTCCCTGACTGTCTCCCTTACAAACATACTCAATGTCCTTTCCCTGAGTTCCTCGTGTCCCTGTATCCACCTCCAGCCACTTAACTCATGGCTAAGTGATGTGCTGAAGCCGGGAACCCAGGCTTGTTCATTTTAGAATTTCCAGTGTTAGCACAGTGCCCCATTTATCAAAGATATTCAACAAATGTTTGCTGAATGAATAACCCAATGTGTTTCCTTTCAGCTTTAGCTGCCAAGAAACTCAGAGCCAAATCCAGTTACCAAGTATAGTAATTAGCTCATCCCAGGTGCCTGGTAACATCTGCTCCCTGTTTCTTTGAGATGGTCTCTGTTCTCTTTTTAGCCATAATTGTCCTATTTTACATTAGGTTTAATTTGCATGCTGTTTCAAATCCTTTTGAAAGAAGGTGGGGCATAAATTCTGAATAAATCAATAGATACAGAAATTCCTCAAAAGACACCTGTGTTATACCTATAACATAGGAGTAAGGGGAAAGATTACTAACAATTACTGGAAAATTACTACATTGCTCAAATCAAATGACTGATACTCCATGTTTTCTTAAATGGATGAAAATATATAACTACCCACTCAGATGAATATTTATCCCTTCAACAAATACTTATCAACCATCTACTTTGTACAAGGTGCTCTAGGGGATATGAGCAACAAAGACATGGTGAAGATCTCAGAAATCAAAGCGTTTACTGTATCGTAGGTTAGAGGAGACCTATATATAACTACAATCTTGCAAATTATAAAGTGTTAATGTCATATTAAAGGTACAGGAGAGAGAGTATTTCTATCTGGTAGGGCTCAGGAAAGGCTATGCAGAAGCCATACCATTTGCCCTGGGCCTTACAGATGAAAAGGGTTGAGATGTTAGAGAAAGACAGACCGAGACAAGCATTCCAGGAGGAAGAAGTTACACAAAAATGTACAGGAAACTGTGATTTGGCTGGATGACATGACAACATCTAACATTTTTTACACTCTTGCTTTGCACCAAGTGTTGCTTCACATGGCTTTTTTTTTTTTTTTTTTCCCCCTAACTCTTCAAATAACCTTATGGGTTAAGTGGATAAAGAAATTGAGATTCAGAAGTTACATGACTTGCTCAAGGTCACACAGCCAGCCAAGTGACAAAGCTGGAATTTAGTCTAGGCAAGCTCTAGGGCTTTATACTTTTCAGACACTAACTCAAGGAGTGAAGATTTGTACCTGAGGAGTCAAGGATGAGAGCCAAGAGATAGACTGAAGCCAAATAAGTAGTGTGACCTTGATTCCGTTAGCAACAGAGAGCAATGGATGACTTTTCTAAAAAAGATTTGATTTTATTTATCTATTTGAGAGAGCATGAGCAGGGAGGAGGGAGAGGCAGAGAGAGAGGAAGAAGGAGAAGCAGACTCCCCGCTGAGCAGAGAGCCGGATGGGCCTCACTCCCAGGACCCTGGGATCATAATCGGAGCCCAAGGCAGACACTTAACTGACTGAGCCACTCAGGCGCCCCAACAGATGACTTTCTTTTTAAGAGGAGAAAAAAAAAATGACACATTTTACAGACATTAATTATTTATTGTGTGAGTTAATAAATGAATCAATGGATTAATTTTTAGGGTAGATCAGTCAAGCGTCAGTATATATTATAGATTGAAGGAGAGAGATATTGAAATAATGAAACCAATAAATTTAAAAAAAGGAGTGACAGGGGCTTGAATAGGAAGTGGTCATGGGAGAGAAAAGAAAGAAGGTGCGTAGAGACCGATCAATCAGACACGTAGTAATAATGTCGTGCCTGTGAGCAGCTGGAAGCATGGTTGTGCCGCTCAGAGAAAAGAAGCAATGGGAAACTGTAGATGTGTGAGGAAGGTTCAGTGGCTGGCAGCACCGTCGGTGGAGCTGTTCTGCAGGCTGTGGACTTAGGACGGGTCGGAGGGAAGGATGGGATTGTGAGTCCTCCACACAAAGGAAAGCATCAAAACCATGACTTGAAGAAAAGTGCCAAGACGAAGTACATGCAGATAAAAGGATCTTAGACATAACATGGAGAAACAGTATAGGAGGTAGGAGAAAGGAGAGGGGTCAGAGAATGTCAGATGGTATAAATGAAGCCAAGAAGAAAGGTAGTTTAAGAGGAAGGGAAAGTGGGGGAAAGAGCAGACAGGCGGGGCTTTGAGAAAGAGAACTCACAGAAGGCCATTTGATCTATCAAGAGAGAAGGGACCATTAAGACAGGTGACAGTGTATAAAGAGGCAAAAGCCACCTAGCAAAAAGGTGAAGAATGGGAGAGGCCAACAAAGTGTGATACGGGTCAGGGGTGGCCAACCCAGATGCCAAAGGGGCCAAGTAGACACCATACAGGAATAAAATAGGCCGAGGACAACAAAGCCACGTAGGCCTCTGGATCTACCTTTCACTTCCCATAGACGACAGAGGAAAACAAGACTGTAAGGCAATGATACCTGGCACTTCACCTCAGTGTTGGAGACAGTAGGGAATGGTGGGGTCTGTCGCTGAATGGAGAATGCTCTCCTGTCTAAAGGCAAGGATAGAAGTTCCGTTCTAAGAGATGTCACGTGTGGGCCCAGCATTGCCAGTTCTCGAGTGTTTTAAGAGAAAGAGAAATACAGATTTTTATGCAAATCTCCCAATTTGTAAATGTCAGAAAATATGAACATGGGATGAGACAATGCAACAGGCTTGCAGGCAGGAGCCAGCTGACCGTCTGACAGTCTGAGGTCTCCTGAACCACTGTGCTTTCATTCAGTCTGGCAATGAAAGAGTGAAAAAGGCAAGATAGGCATTTGAGAGGGTAGTAGAAGTGGGGAAGAATTTATTCGATGACTGTGAAGAACTGAGCGTTTTTGATGGCTGATGGAAAGGTAGCCTAACAATCAACAAGAGGAGGTCTCAAGTTGTGTGAAAAGGTGTGCAAACTAAAACGACAAAGGTTTCACTTTTTTGTCAGGTTTTACTACACATTTTTTTTTTGGATATATAATAACTAGGGAGAAAAAGATCTTTGTTAAGCGCAACTCAGAATTAATTGATCAAGAAGTGACAACCATATGATAATACATCCTGGTGTTATTTTGTAAAAAGACAGATCCTATAGGAGACTGGCAGCCTTATAGGTAACACAGGCCCCACTAGCAACCAGACTCATTTCATTATTGAAAACAAAGGGGAAAAAAGAGAGAAAAAAACCAAGAGATAGGGTCTTAACTATAGAGAACAAACCGATGATTCCCAGAGGGGAGGTGGGTGAAGGAGTGAGGGAAATAGGTGATGGGGATTAAGGAGTCACCTGTGATGAGCACGGAGTAATATATAGAATTGTTGAATCACTACACTGCTTTACACCTAAAACTAATGTAACACCATATGTTAATTCCACTGGAATTAAAATTAAAAACTTAACAAATACTTTTTTAAAAACGAGAAGAAAAGACAAGGGTTCCTATGTTTGTGATATGCCAGTTGGGGGCTGTCACTGTGAATAATGGACAAGTCACTAGCAGCTAGTACCTTTCCTTTCAAACAATGGAAACCTCTTTCTGTGAGAAGGAACTTTGATTTGGTATTTAGTTCCTGAGTGGCTCATCATTTGGCAGCTAATTAATGTCTTTAGTGCAACACACACACACACACACACACACACACACACACACGCCAGCATTTATCCAATTGTCCTGGCAAAACTGCCAACTTTTGTTGTCCAGCTCAGCTCAGTGAAGAAGCAGGGAAGCAAAAAAGAATACAGAGAGTCTCTAGAAGCCCTGGCATGTGGGCCATTATTCTCAAGCTGATCACTTATACTGGATTCTGGAAAGTCCGTCCATACCTCTACTTTCCAGGTGAAATTAAGGCAGTTCAAACTAGGTGAATAGATTATCAAGTTTGTTTTATGTATTTTCCAACCCAGTGTTGCAAAAAGACTAGAGATCTGACTGAAAATAAGTAATACATAAGAGAGGAAAGAAACGTGCCAGAAAGGCACGTTTCTTTCTTTTTTTTTTTTTTTTTTTTAAGATTTTTTTAAAAAATTTACTCATGAAAGACACAGAGAGAAAGAGAGACAGAGGCAGAGATGCAGGCAGAGGGAGAAGCAGGCTCCACGCAGGGAGCCCGATGTGGGACTCAGTCCTGGGTCTCCAGGATCACGCCCTGGGCTGAAGGCGGCGCTAAACTGCTGAGCCCCGCCCCGGGCTGCCCAAAAGGCATGTTTCTTAAACACCTTTCTAAACCATCTAAAGGAATAATTTTTCTCTGATATGTCCATACTCTGGTACATTGACTTTCATCTTCCTGAGGTCCAAGTCCCTTAAGGATTGGCCCCACCCTATAAACCCAAACTAATTTCCCATTAATCCCAAACTATGTCCTTTGCTCTTACAGGCCAGCTGTCCTAAAATGGTGATATCCAAAAATACACCATCTGCTTATTTATCAAATATTTCTCGAGTACCTACTAAGGGAGCGATAGTGAGTGACATGACCATGGTCCTACCCTCACAGGGCACACCAGGTCGAGTTCTACTTCTGACATCACTCATACTCTCTATAGGAACATCCGCCTTCCTGTTCTCTCTCTCTGCAAATTCTCCATGTTCCTTCTTTTCCAGTAAACCTTCCCTATATGTTCCTGGATCAACCTCTTCTCTGAAATTCATTGGCTCATGTCAACTTGTAAAAGTAACACAGTATGTAATGATGCACTGCTCTGTATCACCTGCTCTTGTGATGCCAGCCATATCTCCCCACCTAGCCCATAAAGCTCTTGAGGAAAAGAACCACATCCTTCAACTTGATACATTTTAAGAATGTATTGCAGAGACGGACTACTTCCCAAAACCAATTTAAGAGTAGTTCACTTACCCTTTATATTTATTTCCTACGGCCTTTGTACCAAATTAACACAAACTTGGTGACTTAGAACAACATGGATATATTCCCCCCTAGTTGTGGAGGCTAGAAGTCCAAAATCAGTATCAAAATCAAGGGCCAAAGGTGTCAACAGAGCTATAATGTTCCCTCTGGAGGCTTTAGGGGAGAATTTGTTTCTTGACTCTTTCAGCTTCTGGGGGATACCAGCGTTTCCTTGGTCTATGGCCACATCATCCAAACTCAACCACTAGCGTCACAGTATTTTCTCCTCTTCTACCTGTGTCTTATCTTCCTCTGCCTCTCTCTTATAATAAACATACTTATGATCACATTTATTTTTTTAAAGATTTTATTTATTTATCCATGAGAGACACAGAGAGAGAGAGAGAGAGAAGCAGAGACACAGGCAGAGGGAGAAGTAGGCTCCATGCAGGGAGCCCGATGTGGGACTCGATCTCGGGACTCCAGTATCACGCCCCAGGCTGAAGGCAGGTGCTAAACCGCTGAGCCACCTGGGCGTCCCTTATGATCACATTTGAAGCCCACACAGATATTCATGACAATTTCCCCATCTCAAGACCCTTAACTTATTCACATCTGGAAAAAAACAAAAAACAAAAAACTCTTTCTCCATGTAAAGTAACATTTATAAGTTCCAAAGCTGAGGGCTTGATACACACCCTTACATTTAGGTCCTTTGACTTAATAAAGCTGTAGCAAATAAACAAAATCAATTAAAATAATGAAGAATATTAGCACTCTCATCCAAAGATTCCTTATCCAGGAAATTAAGATATCCAACAAATAGACAAGAATCAGAAAATAATGCAAAACAGATATTACAATCTACCAATAAAAAAGATATTTATAAGATTAAAAATTGCCAAAAGGATTTATTGGGAAAGCAATCATTTGAAATAAATGAGCACTATTGGTATTGCTTTATGTGTCTCAGGATCAAAAGAAAATTGTTTCAAAGTAGGATAGCTGAAAAAAATTTAAAAAAACAAAAACAAACAAACAAAGTAGGATAGCTGGAAAGACCATGAATTCAGGTTAATTTTTGCCTGGGGAAAAGAGTTTTCCTGCTGGCATTCAGCCACAAAACCATTCTTTCTCCACCCAAAACCTCAGGTGGAAATAAATATCCATTCTCTTTATTAAAGTGGTAAGGCCATTAAGGTCAGCTAGGCCAAAGGCTGACTGTTTAGTGCAGACTGGATCCCAGTATAACCAGAGAAGAATTTGATCACTGCGGTTATGACCTGCATGGTCAGGAAGCTAGGGTAAATCCTCAAGAAGGTGGACGTTTTGTCCTTCAGAAGGTAAAATCTGAAGGACATGCATAAAATTTGAACACAGTTTTAAGATAAACCAATGATCATTCAGTAAGTATAGCCTGAAAAGCAGCAAAGTTGTGGGTTTTAGAGTTTGCGTTGTCCTAGATTGAGTTATATTACAATTGAGTTAGATTATGAACATTATGCAAACATAGAGGTAGGTTCTAAGGTCCCTGCTACATGGATATGAAGAGACAAACAGTGAGAAGTATCGGGTGACAGGAAACTCTGAGTCAGGATCAACTCTAATGAGCAGGTATTGCTGATCCGATCAACCTGGTCGACCTGTTGAAATGCTAACCTAGTTGGCTTAGTAAATATAGTTATCATTTTCCCATAGCGGGATTTCAGTTTCTCAGATCCTGCCTTTATCTGTAAGATTCTAATGAAAGATCCCATTGATAGTCTAGAAGAAAAATACAAACTCCCAGGGGCCCCCAACCATCACCCAGCCACACAGGAGGTTCCCCCAGCAAACTGGTACAGAGACAGGCAGCCCAGGAGCTCCCCAGACAGCGTGCGGAGATGATCTCCCCCAGTCCCCAAGAACAGGACGTGTCCCGTTGACAAGGTAAGAAGGTATAGAATATATTTTAAAATAATTTCAACAAAAGTGCTTTCTTCCAAAGTATTTTTTTTTAAAGAAATGGTCTTCTTTTATCTGGAATTTTTCTTAAGAGAAACATCTCCTCTCCCAGAGGGGCTAGTTCAGAGGCAGTTCTTCACTTCTCATCAGTGTGACTATCAAATTTCCTTCAGCCCCTCAAGACCCCACTGGCTTCGCCTGGGCCCTCAGCTCAATTCTCATCGCTTTGTGGAGGTTAAATCATTTTCGCATCATAACTTGTCAACTGTTCACCTCCCCTCTTAAGCCCAGTCTTGGAGCAAGAAGCATAAACATCCTTCATGGAGGCAGCTTTGTTTGTCCAGCCCCTGTCCCCTGGAAAAGTTATGATCAGCAGGAAATGAAAACAACCGACACTGCTTTTGTTTTCATTGATTTCAGTGACATTTTGAAAATGGGGCACCTAGGCCAAACCAAATCCCAGGCCTCATTCTGACTAAAATCCGAAACGAGGAACTTCATGCGGAACATTAAAAACTCAATTGTCTCCGGCTACAGCTGAATGAAAAGCTCAGATTAAAACTGGCAACGATTTACTTCCTACAAACATGCTTTGTTCCTGGCTAACTTGTCAGCTCATAAAAAACGCCTCTGTACAAGCAGCTGTCTCATTCAAGACGCTGAATCCTTTCATGGCCGTCAATGCGAATGTGTTGCGCAGAACCCAGTGCAGGACCCTTGCTCTGAAACCCTGGCCCGGAGTGTGGGCCTCCCCGCCTCCCTGGTATGCCTTTCTTCTAATCTGATGACTTGCATTTTCAAATAAATGGTTACAGAAAATGCCGTACTCTTCATGGAATCCCCTCATCTTTCTGTTTCCCTTAATCCCGTCTGTGGTGAAAGCCGGCCCCAGAGGCAAAAACAGAGGAGGCCTCTGAAGTTTCCAATTCTTAACCGTAGCTCTTGCTCTCAGCTGCTCTGGGCGAGTTTATTTAATGTCTTTATATCTTTAAATGTTTCCTTAGGGGATTGGGTAACTTGCGGTGACCACCCTGAGCTAGTCCGCCAGAAGAGAAAGCAAATCAAAATGATGGCAAACCATTCTGCAAATATAAAGTGGCTGATGAATAACCATTATGGCTTCTCCAATGAGCCAGTAAATAAATTGATGACACATCCAAGATGCCTCATTATTCCCTGGATTATCGAGAGAGGCACTGTCAACCCAACCCCAACATGAGTACTCAACATGAATAGTAATGTGTATGCCATTGTACAGGCCAGAGAGTGAATGAATAGAGGCTAAAAATAAAGATCCTCCTTTATTCTTCCCATTTCTACCTTTGCTCAGGTCACTCCATCCCTTTTCTATTCTCATCCCATTCTGCAAATCACCTCTGAGAACTCATACACCCTCATTCCTTTAAAGCTCAAATTCTATCGCTGTAAACTACATTAGCTCTGACCTAACGAAAGGACAATGCCAGGTATTCAAAATTCAAAGACCTAATTCTCAAGTCTGACGTGCATTGGCTCTGCGACCTAGGATATGTCCACCTAACATCTCTGAGCTCCAGTTTGCTTGACTATTAAAATGGGATTAGGGAGTGCCCATCTCGCAATTCCTCCAGAGGTCTTTCCCAACCAGGATCATTTTGGTGTGAAGTTAGGAGATCAATAAAGATCTGCCCACAGCTATGGCAAAGTATCTTAGAGCAGCTGGCCAGAGCCTTGGGTTCATTCTGGACAGAGCAGAATAAATAGGGAACTTCTTGACTGAGACAAAAAAAAATTCAAAAATCATTTTTTGAGTCTATATTATGTAGCAGGTACTATTGTTTCCCCCAAAAATTTATATGTTAAAGTCCTAACTCTCAGTACCTCAGAACATGACTGTCTTTGGAGACAGGGCCTCTAAAGAAGTAATTAAGATTAAATGAGGGTGTTAGGATTGGCTCTACTCTGATAGGATTGGTGTCCTTATAAGAAAAGGAGATTAGGACATAGACATGTACAGAAAGAAGATGATGATGATGATGTGAAGCTGGCCATATACAAACCAAACAGAAAACCTTCAGAAGAAACCAACTCTGTGCACACCCTGATCTTGGACTTCTGGCCTCCAGGACTATAAGAAAATAAATTTCTGTTGTTTATGCCACCCAGGCTATGGTACTTTGCTATCGCAGCCCTAGCAACTATAACCATACAGCAATTATCTCCCACTCCTCAGAAACCACCTACCACCTAAAACACGTATACAATTTAAAACAATAGATTTTGTTCATTGGTTCTAAACACAAAGAGATGACTTGATGAGTTTTACATTTCTTCTTACTCCAGTCAGCCTATTTCTCCATTCTTTCTCTTCCATAAGAAAATACCTTTTGAAATCGTGAATGATAAGACATTTATCATTTCCTGCTTGCATCAGTCAGGAAAGGCAAGGTTATGCTGCAGTAACAAACAATCCTGAAATCACAGGGGTTTTTTAATTAACTTGTATTTCTTACACTAAATGAACAGGGCTTCTCTTCCATGTTTCCTCACTAGTCTCAGACACTTTATTAACCAAGGGGTAACAGTTGCTGTGGCAAGTGGAGAAAAACATGGTGAATCTCTCATTGCTTTTTATGTTCCTCTACCTAGAAGTGACATGAGTCATTCTCACTCATACTCCACTGCTGGAGATAAGTCACCTGGCTATCTTCACAAAGAGCGAGGCAGCACAAACCTACATGGTAGGAGAAGAACCAGGATATCAGTGAACAGTATCTGCTGCCATAGTGCTTCTCAATATTGTTACCGCAACTGAAATAGCAGCAATAGAGAAGTCCTATGGATTTAGAGGGACAAGAATTCTACCTACAGCTAACATACCTCAGCCTGACTTTCCATATATGAAACTAAAAAACAGTACATAAACTTGGAATCCAACTGATCTCCTTTGTTTAAGCTAATAGCCTTAGGACTCTAAATCTCTGTTTCCTCATCTGCAACTTTTCTCATATTTCTTTGGGATTAAGTAAAATTACATCTGTAAAGTACTCTCCACAGTGTCTGAAACATAACAAATGCCTTTCCCCTCCATAGACTGCATCTTGAACCATATCCAGAGTGATTTTTTTCATCCAATTTCTTGTATTAATTCATGACACTCAGCTATTCCACCTGGTTCCACAAAAGGCTCAGCTTTGCCCAACCCACCAGGTACCGACACTCCATAGAGTCTTCTTACTTCTAAGACACTTCACCTGCCCGACTGTATGTTCTTCTTAGCATACTACATTCTCTATTATTTATTTTCTGTCTCTTTCTTCTCACTCTCTCCCTCTCTTTTTCCCTCTTGTCCTGGGCTGACCTCAAGCCTCCAAGCCATAGGCTAGAAGATGAGGCCAAATAAGTTTAGTGCGATAAATGCTGCTGATGGTTTGTCTTCCTCAGTGTTCATGACACTGAAGTTGTCTCCTCCATCCACAGGGAAAGCAAGTTAATCAAGTGTGTCCTACAAATGACTCATATTTCCTTTCACTCTCTCCCTCCAATTTCCCTGGTTTGGAGGAGGAAGAGGAAGAGGAAGAGGAAGGGAAGTCGCTGCAGCAGATCCCCCACCTACTCATCTCTCCCTCCCACTGCAAAGTGAATCAGTGGCTCCGGGCAAACATCTGGGTAACTTGATAATTAGCCCCTTTTCTATGGAGGCAACATGCAAGGACTGGCCAGGACAGGCAGCTAATCAGCCTCTCCTCTCATTTTTGGCTTTTCACTACCTTGGCCTCAGGGCACTAATGGAGCAAAATGGCCCACAATTGTACCCACTGTGGCTGCCACACCTACTTCTCTCCAGCTTATATCTAAGAGCATTATGTGTATTTGATGGATGTCATAGACTTGTCTGTATGTAAAGCAGGGTCAAGAGCTCTCCTGCCTTATTAATATTCAGAGAGCGCCCTGGGGCCATTGAGCAAAGCTGAATTAAAGCAAAGAAATATCATTAAACTTAACCTTTTGTTATCACTTCCAATTTAAAGCTGCTACAATTGTCACAACTCTTTACACAGCATTTTACATTTGGATCGTCCTTTACAGTTTAGAAAGCGCTTTTCTTACATTTTCATTTGATCTCCCTAATAATGTGGCACAGTTTTTCATCCCGTTATTAATGAAAAACTGAGGCTTAGGGAAGTGAATGATAAATGCGTTTGAAGTGTCACAGCTATTAAGTGACTGAGCTGGGATGTTACCACAAGTCTTCTAAGGCACAATTCTGTGTTTGTGACACATAGCAGACCTTGGAATTCAGATACAGAGATCCAAAAAACACCAGATACGGTAATACGTGTTTTCACGTATGCAACCTGATATGAACTTCATAGCAAACCTGCAACGGTCATGGGACTGCAAAGCACTTCCACTTATCCAAATCTGTGTGTTTGGTGTGAAGGGGACTGTGGGGGGGGTGAGTGGTAGTAAGAAACAAGTCCAGAGAGACAAAGATAATTAAACAACCATTTATTATTCCCATTCGTTCTAAGAAAAAAAAGGTTGAAAGACAAGATGAAAATAGCTAATAGGGGAACTTCAGGTAGAATCAAAAGTCAGATCCAATATTATTTCACCTATTTCATTCACTGCTATTTCTCAGCAGAAGGAAGGAATTAAGAACGGATGGATGGATGGCGAATCTACTCTCAACCATGAGCCCACCTGGGAGTTTTCTCCTCCAAAAACAATGGTTCTGATTCACCAACATCTGGATGAGCTCTTTTGAATTCTAATATCTGTCCTTTTAGTAAAAGGATGTGATGAAAACTAACCCAAGGAAGATCTGAAAAACAACTGAAAGCACAAATGCAAAATTACCAGTGGGCATTGCCTCACACATGAGCAATTAGAGCAAAATCTCCCAAGTCTGACGGAATTAACCTTGTGCCAACTAAGGGAGCAGTTTAATAACTCCTCTTGTCAGAGATTTTTCCGATGAAAGAACTAAAGACAAGCCCAAGTCAGAAGAACAATAAAGCAGGTAAAAACTCGTATTGAACAAAGACAGAGACCCATTCTTGTGATTGGCAAGCCATTGGTCACGGTTCAGTAACACAGAGATGGTTCCATTCCCTCGGTGACTCACACGATTCTCCCCCAGAAAGACGGTGCTGCCAGGATATGAGTAGCTAGCTCAAATAATTGCAGGGTGCTTGCTCTTTGCCACCGGGGCTCCTGTTTCCGTAGAGATCACATCTTCCCCTAATCAGAGCAGGATTTTCATATGACCCAGCCAAATAGCCCGTGTCCTTGACATCTCAGGCAAATTAGGGGGGATTTTGAGTAGCAAGAACAGGAAATTAAGATTCTAGTAGAGCTGGTTGGATTTTCTAGGAAGGAATACAGACACAATAGTTACCTCGCCATCATCATGGTACTAAGTCTTTGCCTGCCTCATCTCAATTAATCCCTGTAACAACCTCTCTGAGGTATTATCCTTCCCACATTAGAAGTGGGAGAACTGGGGGCTCCTGGGTGGCTCAGTCGGTTAAGCATCTGCCTTCGACTCAGGTCATGATCCCAGGGTCTTGGGATCGAGCCCCGTGTCAGGCTCCCTGCTCGGCAGGGAGTCTGCTTCTCCCTCTGCTTCTGCCTCTCCCCTTGCTTGTGCTCTCTCACTCACTCTCTCTTTGTCTGTTTCAAACAAATAAAGTCTTTTTTTCCAAAAGTAAGGGCACTAAGATACAGTGTGGCTAAGTAATTTGCCCAAGGCCACACAGCTAGTAATGGCAGAGCCAAAATTCAAACCTAGGAGTGTCTGGCACCAGATCCTTTACTTACCTTATTCACTTCTCAATAAGCCCTGTCCTTAGAGGAAGAACTGGGGAGAGATTGGTATGAAAATGCTTTTTAAAAATAATGTTTTTTAGGGGCAACTAGGTGACTGAGTCAGCTAAGCTTCTGACTCTTGATTTCAGCTCAGGTCATGATCTCAGGGTTGTGAGATCAAGCCCCTTATTGGGCTCTGTGCTGGGCATGGAGACTGCTTAAGATTCTCTCTCTCTCTCTCCCTCTTTTTTATTTCTCTCTCCCTCTTTCTCCTGCCTCTCCCTTATCCTCTCCGTCTCACTAAAATAAACAAATAAATAAAATAAAAATAAAAATAAAAATAATTTTTAAAGAAAGATGACATTCAACTCATCCCAGTCTGCTGTCCTGATGCTCCACCCAAGAATCATGGAAGGCTCTTCTACGCCACAGACCATCCGTGAACAGTGCCTGAGTACTGTAGAGCTGCTACCACATCCAAAATTAACAGCTAGAGTGAACTGTCACAGAGACTAATTTGACTGACACAGTGACCACTGAATAGGAAACCCTACACTTAAGTTTCTCCTTGCCCCTTCTTTCCCTTTTATTTAATAGAGCCCCATGGCTCTTGTTACAATAAGGAAAAGAGATACATGCTTGATTATTTTTGGTTTTAACTTTTATACCCAATCCTGCTTTTATTTTTTTTTAAGATTTTAATTAATTTATTTGAAAGAGAGAGAGAGCACAAGCAAGGAGGGGAAGAAAGAGAAGCAGACTCCCCATTGAGCAGGGAGCCCAAGGTGGGGCTGGATCCCAGGACCCCGGGATCGTGATCTGAGCCGAAGGCAGACACTTAACTGACCGAACCACCCAGGTGTCCCCACATCCTGACTCTTAAAGGATATTTTATATTTTTCATTCCAAAAAAAATCTTCTTAATGAATGTGTTTTGATTTGACTAGGAGAGAAAGCAGACCCGGTTGGTTAGCAATCCTCTCAGTTTCAGGGTCTTGGGTAAGGGACAGGAAAGGAACCCATGCCGTGCCCTTCCCTCCTACGCATCTCCCCCATCCCTGAGGTCCTGCAAGTCTTTTGGAAATACAGAGCAAAGAGAGAAGAAATTAGAAGTAGTGGGGGAAATGGAATAGAGCGATGGTATAACTGTAACTCTATAAATTCGTTCTCATTTTTTCCTCTCCCTCCCTGTTCACCCATCTCCTTTGAAGACAGAGAGGGCCCAGAAGATTCTGCTATGAATCTTTAGCGTAAGAAAGAGGGAAGTGGAAACTGCCAACGGGGTGCGGTGACCTCGCTGACGGGCTAAGGCCTCTGCTTAGACTTCAGAGTAAGTATCCCGTGAGCCAGACCCCACAGAGATGCCTGTTCTCAGGCTAGTTCTATAGATTTCCTACTTCATTTGCATTTATTTTGTCTGCTTGTCAGTTTCAGTAAACACTTTAATTAATGATATATTTTAAAGTCCTTGATCATGTGCCGTGTAGCTAAAGGGTACAATTTTTTAAATCAATGAGGAAAAAAAAAATCGCTACCAGGGCCCAAAAAAATCACCATCTAGAACAGCTGGTGTTTCGCATATAAAAGGGGTGGGGGTGTGAGACAGAAATTCTCCAAGTCAGGAATTCTATAACTTTGCCTAGAAAGGGGTCTTTCTTGCAGTACAGTTCACTGGGAAAGCCGCCTCAAAGGTAACAAGAATCCGTCAGTCTCAAGGATGGAGGCCTCAGGAGAAGAGGAAGGAGTGACTGGCCCTCAAGAAGAAGCAGAGCCAAGGACTCAATCAACTGTCAACTCATCACAAGGAGAAAAAGGGAGGGGCCTCTGTACTCTTGGGGTTATTAAAAGCAGCAAACTAGACAAAACAAAAAAGGCAAAACACATGCAACCGAGGTCACAGCCAACGTGGTCAGTCCTGGTTTCCCATCCACAGACTGGTCGGGGCACCTGGGAGTCTCCAGCTTATGTGCTGAGGCAGATGGAGGAGAGATGTGGACATTCTCCAGCTATGAAAGGAGAAGTCTGGGGGAGCAGGAGAGGACAAGCTACCCCAGGGGCTCAGTCCAGACCCTCTGCATGGGTTTCTTGCCTAGTGGTTGCATGGTAGCTCTAGCATCAATAGTGACAGTGGCAGGTGGCAAACAGGACCAACATAACAGTAGTAATAGCTCCCATCATCGAGCACCTACTGCTCAATGGTGGTGGTGGTGACAAGTGGTGGCAGTTCTGCCGGGCATTTTTGCGTGTACTGTATGCATTCCTCTGAACTGGGAGACACGTGGTGCTATCCTTAGTGTACAGAGGGAGAAGTTGTCAAGAATAAAAAACCTAGTTCAAGGTCATATAGTTTTCAAGGAGCCTTCAGGATTCAAATCCAGGTCTTTGCAAATCTAAGGTCTAGGTGGAAACAATCACTAGCTGCCAAGTCTGCCATTGCTTCCTTGCTGGGAGTATTGGCGATTGGTTCTGGAATTGGAGTTCACTGGCTTCCAGCCCCGAGGTACCAGGAGGCCATAGGAGGAAGCAAGAATGATTGTGCACTGGTGAAGAAATGCCTTGGCAGCCAGGGAGGGGCACTGCCACAATCTGGAGTTCAGCGAAATATGTGAGCGTGGTTCTAACCCACCCCGGGGAGCTCTCTCATGGGGACAGGTAGAGTGTGGACTAGCTCCAGATCAGGAGAAGCAGCGCCTGCTGGGATCCAAGACACAGAAGAAATGTGTCGACCACTCTTTTGCCCCCTGACTCTGTTCTCAAGCTTTAGGGTCTGGTAAGGTTCGTTCTATCTATCTATCTATCTATCTATCTATCTATCTATCTATCTATCTATCATCTCAGATTGGACTTTTGAATAGCCCTGGAAGAAAGGTAACATGTTACAAAAGTCACTTCCTAGCTCTTCGTATTCTCCCCAGAGTCCCTTCCAAGGTGCCTGTTCACCAGTAGTTTAATTAATCATACAAGAATTTGGGGCTCTGCTTTCCACTTTCAGTGAAAGTGCAAATCTTACCTATTGGCTGCCCTACTTTTCTCTTACCCTAATTTCCTCAGGAAGGGCTTTAATTTTAATGGCTGAATTAATTAAAATGACTTAAGAGAAATTTCAGTTAATTTTTAACATAATTTCAATTATCAAAGTTACATTCTTATTGCCTACTTCCTGAGGGCAATTACTTTCCATCCTTACAGCTCTTTCTTCCCTCCATATTTCTCAAGAGTGGCCTTATCCTGCTAGTTCTTGACTTTTCAATTTAGATAGTATCTACTGACTCCGTGTTATTGAAAATGAGGAATTAGCTTTCATGCTATCGAACATGCATGTGTGTACACACACATACACACATACACCGCTCTTGATTTTCCACTTGTCTTTCCAACATAATTTTTTAAGTTAAATCAAAACTCAGGATTACATTATTATGATGATGTGAAATTTATTCACAGCTGCATCACGTACTTTTCTATATTTCTTGTACATTTTTTTGTTTTTCTCAGAATAGTAATCTTTTTCTTCCCTTACTGCATTTTCAGAAATCATTAATTTGTTTGCAAACTCTCTACCAACAGGAAAATCTCAAATAAGTTGAAACACATTCTTTGGTTGCGTATTTTCTTTCAGACACCCTCACATCCCCAGAGCTTCCATCTTCTATTCCAACAAATAATGGTTGCCCTTCAGGCTTGCTGCCCAATTACCATTCTGAGATCACCCGTCACCCCCAAACAGGGAACTGGACATTGTGACTTATGAGACGCTCCCAGGCAGCTCCTCACAGATTTCCCTCTCTCTCTCTGAAATAAGGCCATGATGGTGGTAGTGGTGGCTACGTTTTCCCTCAGTTGAGCCAAATACTATATTTAGCTTCTCTTCCATGTTATGACTCCCCCTCCCCTTTCTAGATGATCTCACGTGTGTCCCCAGCATGTGAAACTAGGAGGCTGGTGCATTCCAAAGCCCTAGAGTTTCCCAGTGTCTCTGAGGTCAGTCTGGCTGAGTAGGAAATAATAAAGAGATACCAAAATACAAATGCGTGGGAAGGGTTTCCAAGAACTCATCCAAACCATTTCTGGAAATAGATGATAACATTATTTCCTTAAACACAGGATGCCACACAAGAGAGAGATTATAATAAATGTTGCAATGTAAAAATTAGTTTCAAAACACCCGTGCTTTTCTCTTTTTTTAAGCCAATTGCTTTGTGCTAAGTGTTGCCCAGGGTCTATCAGTGAGTTCCCTGCGGGCCCAGTGCCCAAAGGCATTTTCCAAATCCGTTTTCCAAAATCAGTTATAAGGCTGTTGCTCCATAGTGTATAGACTTTGGCTGCCTTTCTCAGATTCACACACTGGATTATAACTGAACTACTGCAAGTTTGGTTAGCTGAGGTTTCTTGGGAAGCCAAACAACAAAAGGGAAAAAAGGGCAATATTTAAGCATACATTCCAAAGAGAAAGCAAAGTACAACTGATTTAGACCTTGAGTGATCACTGTTTCTCCCCAATGCACACAGAACACAGCAGTGTCCATCGTCCTATAAACATTAAGTACACATATACTTATAGATATGTACATACATAAAGAGTATAGCATGTATTATAATACCAGGCTTAGCTGGTGCTTTAATTACTAAAACACTCTAATGAATGGTATTTCTGCCCTACTAAAATAAAGCAGCAATACAGTTCTATGATTATTATCTCTCTCCTGCTTTAAAAGAATCTTCTAAATCAATACAAATGACTTTCTTTTATGTTTGGAGTGCTTTTTTAAATTGAAGATTAATTTGCATTCAGTAGAATATATGAATCTTATGTATATGTAGCTTGGTGAACGTTGGCATACATGTTAACCCCCAGGCTACTATTATCCAGATCAAAATACAGAATATTGCCATTACCCAGAAGGCTCCCTCATGCCTACATGTCTGTTTGGTGCATTTTTAACGGTGAAATTCTTTATTATTTACATATTGAAACTTTTCTGCTAATGGGACTATCTTATTAGGCAGAACCTTGACCTGCCAGCAAGAAAAGAAAACTACCATTTATCAAGCAAATACAATTTGCCAAGCACTTTGGCATCTCATGCTAATCCTATTAGGCAGGTGTAATTATCTCCATTGAGGCAATGAAGGAGCTTGGGCACTGGGCACTTAAGGGACCTTTCCAATGTCTTACTGTCAGTGAGCAACCCGAAAGCCCTGTTTTTATCCCATTTATTCACACCACCAAGTACTACAGCTTACTATGCTTTGCAACTAATGAAAGATAATGTTTTTTTCTTTAGCGATTCTCATTTTTTTAATGCCCAATAACGTGATAAAAAATAAATGAAATCCATAGAAAATAAAAAATACTTCTCTACCAGGTAACCTGAAAAACAGCTCTACCTATTAATTTACCTGGAAAACAGCTTAAGAATAAAAAAAAAAAAAAAAAGAGAGAGAGAGAGAGAGTGTGCCATGGTCTAACTATGCTTTAAAAACAAAACAGCATGGCTCCTTCAAGTTCTTAACATGGGCGCCTTTGTTACTGACTTTCAGATCAAGCTCGGGACCAGGAATAAAGGAGCACTGTTAATCAGATTGCTTAAACTACCTGCAGTTGACGTAATCAGAGGGACCAGGAACCAACAGGCCAAGGGTGTGGGAGCAGTGGTCGTGCGGTCCCCTGGAGAGTGGTCCTCAGGAGCCACATTTTGTGTTCTCGTGGCTTTGTGGACCCTGTCCCATTTGGCCTGGGACTGTTGCACTCTTAGCACTGCAAATCTTGTGTCCCAGGAAATTGCTGAGTCCTGGGTGAACTGGGCTGGTTTGACCCTCTACTGCACAGCCACCTCTTGTCAAAGTACTTTAGGAAATGTTTTTGATCTTTGGGACGCCAAAGGATGCCTGGCAAAGTGAATAAAATCACAAATGCAAATTATATCAATTTGTTCACCCAAGAGAGAAGAAAAGAATAGATATCCACTTGCTGGTGTACAGGTAAGGAATCACCAAAAGGTGAACATGGAAGAGTCGCACCAGTTGCTTCCAGGGAAGGAACTCAGTGCTGGCTGATGGGGGAAGATGGTGATCTCTAACTACACGCCTTTTTTGAGCCACTTGAATTAAATGGATGCATATATTTGATTACACTAATCCAGGCCTGTCGAACGGTGCTCCTCAGCGGGCTTGGAGGCGCTGGAGGGATGGGAGGCAGAAAAATAGTAGAGATGATTGCAGACACCCTCCACCTGTTTAGACCAGCTTTGTACTTAGCCATTTTATTATGAGCTTCCTCAAAAGACTTCATTTAAATAACAGGTTTTATGATGTTTTTGAAAATCTGAAAACCATAGCATTAATCTCTTTGCTCGTAGTGTGTAAATAGCAATACTCTCTGAACAACTCTTTACATAGAAGGAACACTAAGGTCTCCTGGAAAGCAGGAAATGCTGAGTCAAAGGTACGAGGTTCAGATCCATACTTGCTGTTTGTGGGACCAGGAGCAAGTTTCTGTATGCCTTGTGAGCTTTAATATCTTCATCTGTTTGGGAAAAAATGTGCGTGCATATATGTGTGTGTGTGGGGGGGTGCTGTTGTATGTAATATTAGCTCAAAGGGTGGTTGGGAGGATCAAATGCCGTCATATTTATGAAAGTAACTAGCACTGTACCCAGGGATACAGCAAATACTCAATTACTGCCTAGCACTGCCTCGCTGAAACTGAAAGTCTTAACAGGTATTAATTCAATAGCGACCTTCAAGCCCCATGAATGCCTCTACGTTGGCCTCTGGCTCCCAATCCCAAGCTCAGGGCTCAATTACACAGATTAGGTAGCTGAGGGTCAGATCTTCTAGATGCCAGGGTCTAGAGCCAACTCCAGGCTTAACCCACTCCAGGGACTACAGCTTTACAGTCGTCCTCCAGGCACAGAAACCAACACAGAAAAGGTCAGTGTGTGTGAAAGGAGCAGAGTGTGAAGGGTTGCTCTTCTGGAATGAGCATGGCTGGGATGAGCAAGGTTAGCTCGCCACAGGACAGGACACGCTGCTGTTTGGCCTCCTCTTGGGGATTCTGAGCCAGATGAGGAAGAAGCAGGGTTAGGTCCAAACAAGAGAAAGAGGGGCTAAGTAAGGAAGGGAGAATGTAGGAAAGTGGCTGCAGAGGTGGAGAAAATGGGTGAAACTGGGGAGACCCAGACCCAGAAACACTGCTAGAAAGTAAAGAGGGAAGCTTTTATTTTAACATCATTTTCAGTTAACCACTTTTATCAATGCTTAAAACATGCACAAATACACACACACACGCACACACACACACACACACACACCCCACGGGAAGATGATGTACTTGTGGTTCTCATGTCATCAACGTTGGTGCTGGAGATCATTGCTGTACCCCATGTCCTCCTGCCTGAATGAGCAATCTCACCCACCAGAAGCCTGGGAGCCCCACTACGGTAGCATGACCAGGGGAGCCCTCAATCACAGCCCCTCAGCAGCCACCCGGGCCACTCATCTGCTCTGGCATCATTCCTGATCTTAATCAAGAACTATAGCTTCTTGTCAACTCCAATTCTAATAACCACTTGGCAAGGATTCATGGGCATTGTCAAGTCAGCTATCATGAAACTTTTGCCAAATTCAGAAGAAATTCTTTTTATTTTTTTTAAGATTTATTTATTTATTCATGAAGACACACACAGAGAGAGGCAGAGACACAGGCAGAGGGAGAAGCAGGCTCCTCGTAGGGAGCTAGATGTGGGACTCGATCCCGGATCCCGGGATCACAACCTGAGTCAAAGGCAGGTGCCCAACCACTGAGCCACCCAAGCGTCCCAGGAGAAATTCTTAATCAACTTTTACCTCCACTTAACCAGACTAACTGAGTTAACCTACACTAGGGGTGATCATATAACTTCTTACTCAGGACCTCTTAAAGAGTGAAAGGGGTGGGATCCCTGGGTGGCGCAGCGGTTTGGCGCCTGCCTTTGGCCCAGGGCGTGATCCTGGACACCTGGGATCGAATCCCACATCGGGCTCCCGGTGCATGGAGCCTGCTTCTCCCTCTGCCTATGTCTCTGCCTATGTCTCTGCCTCTCTCTCTCTCTCTCTCTGTGACTATCATAAATAAAAATTTAAAAAAATAAATAAATTTTTAAAAAAGAGAGAGAAAGGGGTGCACTTGATAATTAAGCCAGGACAATTGGCACAAACTGGGACATGTGGTTACATCTAATAATCTCTATCCCTCTTTAAAACCCACTGATTGGGCACCTGGATGGCTCAGCAGTTGAGCACCTGCCTTCAGCCCAGGGCGTGATCCTGGGGTCCTGGGATCAAGTCCCACATTGGGCTCCCTGTGGGGAGCCTGCTTCTCCCTCTGCCTGTATCTCTGCCCCTCTCTCTCTCTGTGTCTCTCATGAATAAATAAATAAAATCTTTTTAAAAAATTTAAAAACCCCACTGATTGATGGCCAAATAGAGACTGATCTCCAGCAGCCCCTACCCTTCTGTGTCCACTGGCTGACCTATAAAGCATCACTTGTCTTCACTCCCAGACATGTTTATGCCCACTGTATTTGTTATTAGACTTATGTAATTGTATTCAATATCATATAAACTGATGAAACATACATGTAAAAAGGAAAGATTATTTGTAAAAATTTAATTGAATGTTGAAAAACTCAAAAGTGAGTTGCTTTAAACATTGCAGTCTAAATAGGTGTGGTAAGACAACAATAGAAGGTCGGAAGAACTCAAAGACAACCTACAGAATGGGAGAATATATTTGCAAATGACGTATCAGATAAAGGGCTAGTTTCCAAGATCATAAAGAACTTATTAAACTCAACATCAAAGAAACAAACAATCCAATCATGAAATGGGCAAAAGACATGAACAGAAATCTCACAGAGGAAGACATAGACATGGTCAACACACACATGAGAAAATGCTCTGCATCACTTGCCATCAGGGAAATACAAATCAAAACCACCATGAGATCCCACCTCACACCAGTAAGAATGGGGAAAATTAACAAGGCAGGAAACCACAAATGTTGGAGAGGATGTGGAGCAAGGGGAACCCTCTTGCACTGTTGGTGGGAATGTGAACTGGTGCAGCCACTCTGGAAAACTGTGTGGAGGTTCCTCAAAAAGTTAAAAATAGATCTGCCCCAGGACCCAGCAATTGCACTGCTGGGGATTTACCCCAAAGGTATAGATGCAGTGAAACACCGGGACACCTGTGCCCCGATGTCTCTAGCAGCAATGTCCACAATAGCCACACTGTGGGAGGAGCCTCGGTGTCCATCGAAAGATGAATGGATAGAGAAGCTGTGGTCTATGTATACAATGGAATATTCCTCGGCCATTAGAAATGACAAATACCCACCATTTGTTTCAACGTGGATGGAACTGGAGGGTATTATACTAAGTGAAATAAGTCAATCGGAGAAGGACAAACATTATATGGTGTCATTCATTTGGGGAATATAAATAATAGTGAAAGGGAATAGAAGGGAAGGGAGAAGAAATGTGTGGGAAATATCAGAAAGGGAGACAGAACATGGAAGACTCCTAACTCTGGGAAACGAACTGGGGGTGGTGGAAGGGGAGGAGGGCAGGGGGTAGGGGTGACTGGGTGGCGGGCATTGAGGGGGGTACTTGACGGGATGAGCACTGGGTGTTATTCTGTATGTTGGCAAATTGAACACCAATAAAAAATAAATATTATTTAAAAAAAAGAAGGTCGGAAGAAAAATAGGGTATATTAAAACTAGTCTAGACAGAGAGTACGCTCAGTTCACTTTATAAGCGATTCTAGGACCTTGTTCCACTTTAAAGAAATTAAAACCGGATGTTGTAAAGGATGCATGATGAGAAGCGGTTATGTAAAAAGAAAGACAAGGAACTCCAAGCAATGAACTCACAGCAAAGAAAAGTTGGACCTTTAAACTAGAGTGTTTAAAGTGATTTTCCCCTTAATTCCCAGCTTCAGCGGACTTTATCTACTGACCAACTAACCTCTGGTCCCTACCTTGACTCTTGCCAAAATTATATCAGGTCCTCTGCCTTCACACTTAAGCCAAGTCTTACAGGAAGAGGTCTCTTGCCAACGTAGGATTTCTACATCACACTCCAGAAGTTGTTTCAAGGCAAACTTACTGATCACATTTTATTTATGTGGTAAACCTTAAGAGGGAAGATTCTACCAAAGACTGAAAAAAAACCCAGGGAGAATGAAACTAAAACATCTGCTATCCTACAAACAATGCTTCTGGGTGATGTCGATGTGTTTGAGTTTAATGATCATAACTTCCCACCATAAACAGATTGCGGCACAATTCACAGTAGAAAATTAAAATGGGAAATCCATGCTTATGCCTTTTATCACAATTAAATTACTGCCAAACCATATATTTTCCAAGAGGAAAAAGTACTTGCCAGAAAAGAACATGGAGATCACCGTCATTGAAGACAAATTCAAATTTAGCAATCTAGCGGAGGTGCTTAGGGATGAGGGTTTCAGCGACAGGAGGGAGGAAAGCAGAAGTCAGTGTGTGGTTGCAGCGTGGGGAAGGGAACAGGACGGCAGCCTCACCCCATCCTTATTACTAGAGAAAACCACTTAATCATGAAAGGAGTAAGTCCACTCCTGTTCACAGTGCTATTCAAAGGATGTGAAGAAAATAATGACATCTAAACATGTTTACTCTGTATCTGGCATTAATCAAAGTGCTCTATACTTACTAATTCACTTAAGAAAAAAGTGCAAGTTTCGAGATGAATGGAAGATATGATTAAAGGAATGAAAAATGGGTCCTATTAGGAGATCGGTCCTCAGAGGACTACATAAGAAGATAATGGTTACATTAGGACAAAGAGATCTCAGCTGAACATAAGGAAAGATTTGTATGGCTACCAAGCTGACCGAAACTGGGAAAAAGTGATTTTTTTGTACTGTGACTCCAAAAGGCCATTTGCTTAGGGAATAAGCCAAGGTACAAGGAAGCCAAGAGAAGGCCAATGAGGCTGATTGGCTACATGCAAATTGGCAGAGTATGGCCCAGATGAGCCCCAGCCCTAGAAGGAAAGCCATCACCAAACTGCCCACCAAAGGGCCACATTGAGGAGGTTGCCACGTCATTTGAGGCTGAGTCATGAGTCATGGGAAAGGGGTGCAACATACTGAAAGAGCACACCACGGGCAACAAGGCGGGGTCTGAAAAAGCCAGCTGGATAGTAGGTTCACTTCAGCAGATTGTCAAATGCTTTGCCCTAGGTCTCTTTCAGCCACGTTGTGTTCATCACAACACATTCCTGCTTGTGAATGGTTACCTGACACTGAGGCTCTTCTAGGAAAAGTGAGTGGGCTAAGTAAGTAAGGAGGCTTTCTAAAGGGTTTAGTTATCTATCCTCTCATCACAAAGCAGGGTTTGGACCAGACAAGCAGAATGAATCTACAAATTTTGGGGGATTCTACGAAAAGTGTGGAAGAGATGAAAGAAAAGAAGGTGGGGCAAAGGAAGGGAATATTAAATGGCCATTGATGTGAATCTATTTTCAAGATTTAAAATGAGTTACCCACCTGGAAGTGAATATAAAGGAGAAATCATACACTTAACCTGGTACAATGGTTCTGAAACAGCAGGCCAGGACAGACTGGGCACGTCCGCCTCACCGGAGAAGGCTTTTTAAAGTTATATTCCCTGGGGCTCCTGGCTACCTAGTGGGTTAAGCGACCAACTCTTGATTTTGGCTCAGGTCATGATCTCGGGGTTGAGACCAAGCCCCACGTCAGGCTCCATGCTGGGCATGGAGCCTGCTTAAGGTTCTCTCTCTCCCTCTCCCTCTAACCTTCCCCCTTCCAGCTCACTCTCTCATCAATCAATCAGTCTCCCAGTTATTTCCCTCAGACCTACAAAATCAGAATCCCCTAGAATAAGATAGATTCTATTTTTTAAAAAAACTCTTTGGATGTTGCTGATATACAAGTATACTTGGGCACCTCTGACTTTTCAGATACCCCTTTTTCAGGGTCTTTACTAAAAATGAGAGAGGGTTTTTTACTCAGCCACCTTCTCAGGGTATGAGCACAGCAATGCTGGTGGATTCTTTCTGATTCAGATACTTATCAGCAGTATGAGAAAAAAAATGTTTTTAACTGAGGACCTGATGAGAAAAATGAGATGATACTTAAGGAAATCCACTCCCCTATACTGAAATGAATTAAATGCATGTAACTTACCAACAGTTACCTTAAGCAGTTAACATATAGACTAACACATAAATAATTGCCAGTGGAAGTGCCCTCCTCTCTAGGAACACTTAGAATAGAAGCCCTGTCTTCATCTGAGTGCAAATCCGCATCTCCTTTCATCAGGTTGTCTGCATCCAGGTAAGTCCTTTTGGCCATTTCCTATTGTCAGTGCTAATTCCATGCCTTCATCATAAAGAACTCTTAGCTTTTTGCGTCTGCAATTACTCAGTATCCCATGCCAAATACACAGATTTTCTTTCCCTTAAGACATCAACTATATCGAGTATTGCTATTTCTATTCGTAGTCCTGATTGCTTTTCTACAAATTCATACAAAGAAACTTCTAAAGTCACAACCCTCTCACATGACCTCTTTTGAATGAAACTGTTCGGTTCAGGGCTTCCAATCTTTGTGGTCTCGTGGGGGGAAAAAAAGAAGAAGAAAGGGAAAAAAAGAAATCGCTTAATTGATCATTTTACCTTCAGCTGTCTACTTCCTTTCCTTACATTGCATGTATCGCAAATATGTTGTAAGTGGTTCCCGTATCTTGCTTTTATTACAATGTACTATAAATTTGTGTCTAATTATTTATTTCTGCCAAGAATTTTAACAGATCTAAGAGGACATGGAGAATCTGTATGGTCCATTGTTGAATCACTTATACCTAGCTTGGTACCTGGCCCATATAAATGCTTCATTATTATTTACTGAGTTGATATGGGTTTATGGTTGTTTCCTATTGTAATTGCCACATTTTTTTTTTTTTTTTTTTTTACAAAGGCACCACCAGCTCTTGAGCCCTAGAGAACACAGATGGTATCACATTCATTTGTGCGTCCTCTGTATAAATGTTTGAAGAATGACTGAATAACCTAAGGCAGAGTTGACCAAGCCATGTGATTCACTGCTTTGTTGTTCAATACATTCTACAAGAGTTGCATAAGCTCTATTTTATCTGAACCAAATCAGAGGATTCAGCAGACATTCTCTGAACATGAATAGTCCGGCTTGTGAAACAGTTGAATTTCTAAACGTTCCCAAGTTTCTAAATTGTGTATAGACTAAATAATTTGCAATCAGGAATTGTCCTTTTTAGGGAGATTAGTGATTCAGAGAATCCCGACTCATACACTGGTAAATCCAAGAAACGAATTTCATGTCCATTTACCAGAGCCATGGTTTTCATATGGCATCATCTGAAATGAGTCAGGAGCAAAAAAGGTCATCAGTATCAGAAACGTAATCACTGATTTCCTGCACAACGGAAAGATGAGTGGTCGGATTTGGGAATGGAAATTTACCAACCAAATATCCCTGTCTTCGCCTCACTCCCCTTAAATGTACCCAATCCAATGAAGTTTGGCTACCCAGGCACACTATGAAAAGCAAGATTTTCCTGTTTCTACTTTCAAATATATAATAGTCACCTGCAGAAAATAAAATATGATTCACAGTTAGGTAAACATTCTATGCTTTGTGAGTCAATAAACACAGATCAGCTATATACCTACAAAGACAACCCGAAAAAATTTGAGAGGCAGAAAAACAAAATAAAAAATTAGAGCTAACATCTACTGGGGACTTGCTGTTCACCACACATTTCAGTGACCGTATAAAATATCTTATTGAATCTTCATGGTCACCCAGAGGTAGATTCTATTCTTACCAGTATTTTATAGGTAAGGAAACTGGCATCCGTAAAAGTTAAATAACTTTCCCAAGATTATACATTATGTAAAGGATGGAGCCAAGAGTCAATACCAGATAAACAATAAGGTAAAAATCCAAGCCAATCACAGCTGAGTTAAGAGGCAGAGAAATACGTGAACACCTTTGGAGGTTCTTTTGGGAATAATGGAGTAGAGAATATGCATAGGACACTCAGTTCTATGCAGTTCAGAGGAGGAGACTGTCCCACAGTGGCAGGTATGGTTGGGAATACAGCGAATCTGAAGCAAAATGAGGTACGAAAGGAAGAGTCCAGAATGATAGTATCTGTCTCTCCCAAAGCCTGTTCCCAGAGAAGTTGTCTAATTTTTCAGACTTTCTGTCAAGGGTCACTTCTAAAAAACCATACCTTGGAGGCCCAGAAGAGGTAGCATTTTGAATATCCTATTAACCTCTGAAAAGAGATGGCTCACTTACTAATTATCACATTCTGGGGTAATAAGAATCACTAAAAAAGCAGGTCTTTTCCTCATAATTCATCCTGTAGTCAATGGCCAAAGGCAGAAGCTGAAGTTGAATTTAGAGCCAGAAGGTCAAGACCAAAAAGACCAGAGCAAAGACAGTATACGGAATAAACAGATCATATCCTGTGATGGTTAATGTTATGTGTCAACTTGACTGGGCCGTGGGTTGCCCAGATATTTGGACATATATTATTCTGGGTGTTTCTGTGAGGATATTTTTAGATGAGATTAACATTTAAGTTAATAGACCGAGTAGAGCAGATTGGCCTCCCTAATGTGGGTGGGCCTCATCCAATCAGTTGAAGACCTGAATCAAACAAAAAGTTTAACCCTCCTCCTAGTAAGAGAGAATTCTCCTGCCTTCACACTCGAACGGAAAAATCAAGCTTGCCTTAAGACCGGAAATACACTATCAATTCTCCTGGTTTTCGGGCCTTGAAATTGGAACTAAACCACTGGCTCTCCCAGGTCCCCAGCTTGCTTGCTGACTCACCCTGAAGATTTGGGGACTTGCCTACCTCCGTAATCACATGAACGAATTCCTTTTAAGATGAGCTAACATATGTGAAATGTGCAGAATGGCACTGGCATGGACGAGTGCTCAATAAATACTAGCTGATTTAAATTTAGTAGGTGGTTTCCCATATCATGGTATGCAGAATTCTCCCATTTTTTTAGCCATGTGATCATCTTACCTTATGCTCCAGCCAAACTCAGCTCCTTATTTTCCTGAATAGGTCATTTTCTTGTTTTCCCACCGTTGTGCCTTTACATACCATGCTCCCTCTACTTGACCACCCTAATATCTCCTGTGTCTGTATACAGGTACATACATAAGTACCTAGAGAATGCCTGCTTTCTTCAATTTTTAGCTCAGTTTTAAAAACTACACAGGTCAGATAATACGTCTGGTAGGAAACCATCCCTGATACCTGATTCCCCCTTTGGTGCCCTGTCTCTGTCAGGACACTGACACTTGTCACTTGTTAGCTAACATCTATGGCTACGGTCTTCCACCCACCTCTCCCCCCTTAATAATAGCCAGACCTTACTCCTCTTCCCTTGGGAAATGGCTCCTCTCCCACTACCCATTCTCTGTAAGTCTACAATACCTGCAATTATGGTCTGCTATCCTCCAGTCATATTACTTAAACCCAACAAATTGTCATAACCTATGGCTATGCTGACAACAGCTGGTTCAAGGAGTAAGGAATGTGACACAAACTTAGCTGATAAGAGTCCTTGCCTTGCGTTATTCTAACTTGGGCTAACAGTAGATGTTTCTTGCATCTAAGATCATGGGAGTAGAAGATTGTGACACAATGGTTATTTATGATCACATTTTCCACTAGCTTCTAACTAAGTAATCCTGATAAATTCTTACACTTGGATTATCTCTATCAAAGTCTATTGTGTCACTGATTAGCGTTGTCTGTTTAACACGTACTCAACAAATGTTTGTTACATGACTCTCTCATGTTTGGGTGTACATGACCTGTAAAGGGAATACTGAAAATTGGATACAAATAAATCCTATTTCTGGTCACACTTGCTATTTTGTCACATCTTGCTGTAATTTGACAACAGGAATGGGTTCACTTTGGTTATTTAAACCTTTGGAGGAAAGAACCATCCTTCACATGCATCTTGAGGGGAGAATATAGGGTCTTTCCATAGCTTGAAACCTAGGGACTGAAAACTAAGCTATCCTTGGCCAGAGCTCAAATCTTTCCTCTAATGCAAAAAAATCTTTTTGCATGTGACCCTTTTAAAATGGTAGAAGTCATTAAAGAAAGTGAAACAAGGATTTTTTTGTTTATTATAGACAAAAAGAGAACACAATTTAGTTTAAGCTGGAAAATAGCTTATCTGAAATGAAAAAAAAAACGCACGCTCTAAACCTTGTTTGGCCATGAGTCGCCAAGAATATAGCGACTCTATTGTGCATCCTTCTCTTCCTCCACAGCCAGATCTATAAATTAGAAATAATATTATGTGTCCTGGCTAGTCTCACTACAGCTTAATGAGATTATTTCTAGGAAACCTTTTGACTTCAAAAAAGTCAGAAAAATTCAAAGAACTTTTATATAAAAGGTTTCAATTTGATTAAAAAGCCCTCGATGCCTCCTTTGTGAGTCATGCATATTTCCCACTGACTTTTTATGTGTCTCTATTGTCAGCATTAAATATATGTTTTAGGTCTATTAAAGTAAAAAATTATTCTCCAAGCTCTCAGCCCAAGGTGACTTCTAATAACTATTTAGTTTTTATAATGATTTTTTAAATTTACATTAATAATAGAAGAATCTAATGTTAAATTGAAGGTTATTAAAATTGGCCTCCTTTCAAGTTGTCTGAATGTTAGAAAGATCTTTTTTCTTTTTTTTTTAACTGTATCTTTCCTTAATTGCATAAGAATAAGGTTACACTTAATTATTATTTAGAATTTGTACAGCACATTTGTAAAGGCAAAGCCTTGAAGTCCTACCTTAGTTGAAGTAGCCATGATTTGCTGTCTTCTCAACATCAATTAGATGTCTATCATGCACCTCAAATGTAACATCCCCAAAATACTATTAATATTCAGCCCTTCCCACATGCTCTTCCTCCAGGCTCCCCCACCTCAGTTAATGGCAACTCCATTCTTTTAATTGCTTGGATCAAAACTTTGAGGTCATCCTTGAGTTCCTTCTTCCTCTCATACTTCACCTTCAGTCCACCAATACATCTTGCCAGCTCTACCCTCAAAATGCATCCTTAAATATGCCCCCAACACGGTCCTACTTGCTGTTCTCTCGCTCCTGAATCATTGCAACAGCCTCCTAACTGGTTTTCCTTCTCCCATCCTTGCCTCTTTGGTCTATTTTCCATGCGGCAGTCAGAACGATCCCATCAAACAACATAAATTAGATGTCCTCCTCTACTCAACCACTTCTCTCTCCCAACCACTCGGAGCAAAAACCAAAATCCAGACAAGGACCTTTATGAACTTTCTACTCCAACTCCAGACCTGCTGCTGCTTCTTTGGGGCTTTGTACTTTGAATGGTCTCTGTATTCTCTTCCCCCAGTTATCTGCAAGGCATGTTCCTTTGCTCTCTATCTGCAGGTCTTACTCAAATGTCACTTTCTGAATGCGGCCTTCTCTGATAACTTTATCTAAAATTGTAACTCCCCATCCCAAAACATCTTTGCCCCTCCTGCTTTATTCTCCTATCCCCTTCAACACTGTACATAATCCCCTGCTATACCCAAGGTAATCTAACAGGTTGTTTACCCATCAGTTCCCCTGTCCAACATGTAAAACATGGGAGTTGCGGGGGAGAAGGTGGAGAGATTTTTAACTCCTTTTACTTGAGTCTCTATTTTCAAGGTCTGGCACAGAGTAGGGGCTGAATAAATATTAGTTGTCTAAAAAAACTATGAAAAGAACTTCCAGGTGTATTTACCATAACACCAGGGAGAATTTTGCTTCTAAGCTCCCATCTTGCCAGCATAGCATTCTTTTCCTCGTGGACACTTCAGACTATTAGAATAGAGGAGCAACTGTGGCCAAGGGGAGTTGGATAGCAAGGTGGGTGGCACTCAGGCTTGCACATGATTCCCCTCGATGGCTATGAGTCTGCTAGCTTGAACAAACCACAGCAGCTTTATAAAGAAGTATGAGCACCCAATCAGAACCATGCATGTGATTGGCCAATAAAAACTTCTCAAAGGAGATTGGTTCCAGGACCAACTAATTTCCTGATGATTATTAACTACCAAGGAACCCATCCCCAGCCCACAAAAGATGAATCTGAAAAGTCTTCAGGTATCATGAAGGCTATGCAAATCAACGAGGCCCTGGTGGCAACATGGAAAGACCACAGTCCTTAGTCCAGGCAGCAGCTACCAGCTAAATTTGCCATGCCGCATTACCAGATCTTCTGATTTTTTTTTAAGAAAAGTCATACTCTAGCTTTCATGTCAAACTCCTCAAATGTAAAAAGTTGGCCTCTAACTCAATTTTTTTAAAGAATGTATTCATCTATTTATTTATTTTTAATTTATATTTATTTATTTGACAGAGAGAGAGAGAGCATGAGCACAAGTAGGCAGAGCAACAGGCAGAGGGAGGTGGGGGAGCAGGCTCCCCACTGAGCAAAAAGCCCAACGTGGGGCTCAACTCCAGGACCCCGGGATCATGATCTGAGCTGAAGGCAGACACTTAACTGACCGAGCCACTCAGACACCCCCTCTAACTCAAATTTAAAACAACAACCACCATATACCATGAGCCAAACAAAACAGCTTCTAACCACACTCAGCTTGATTCAACCTCTGTCTTCCAGGCTGATGAAAACTAAACCTAATTCTGAGAAAAGCAAATCAAAATAACCAAATTTCTACCTTCCTTAATCTTAAGTTCCTTTCTCACAGAAAATAGTCTTCATGATGTCTATGCACAGGCCCGAAAGCTAGGCCCTTAGGAACTTGAGTCTCTGGTCTTAAAACTCTCCATCTATGTGGGCATGTTCTGGCTCTCAACTTGGGGTGGAGAGCAAGCGAGGCAACCTACCCTGCCCCAGGTGTGGTTCCCGGTCCCTTAGCAGGGTCCTAGGTGTCCTTGGCATCTGCAGTGGAGGTGCCGTGCAAAACACGGAGAATGGTAGAGAAATTCTCACTAACACAAAGGAGAAAAGGAACTCTGCAGGTGCCAGAGCAGGAGGGAGGGAGGCAGATATATGGGTGTAAGGAACACAGTCTGAGCCAAGAACTGAGGAGTCCATCGCTACCTGAAGCCTGCAGTAGATCATGAGCCTCCAAAGCTGGGACGACATCTAATCCACCCTTGTGTTCTTAGAGTTGACTGCGGTGCCTGACACACAGTAGGCACTCCCTCAGCTGCTGGATCAAAGTCATTCGTTTCCTATCATACGACAGTATAAAGGAACGATTTTCAGTCCAATCATAAATGAGCGGCCTCAAAACTTTTCCAGGAAGCTGCAACGTGCAATTGAACATTCAGGATAGTGGTGTGATTTGCAATTTCAGAATTATAGATTGTATTGTTCTCTAGATTGCCATAATAGGAGGAAGGGAATAATGAAACTTTAAAATCTAGTGCCTATATTTGACCTATTTTAAGAAACAGAGAAAGATCCAACCCCAATAGGAACAGGTAAAAACAACGGAGAATCCAAAGGTATGGATAAAACTGTTTTACAGCATTGTTTCCCCCAGACACATATTTTTTCAATGTAATGATTTTAGCAAGGGTTGGAGAACTGTTATTTGTTAGATGAAGAATATGTAATTAAATCCACCATTCTGAAAGAAAAGCTTTGTGAGTACTGTTTTTTTTTTTTTTTTTTTTAATCTTCTGTGGCTGGACTGGTAATTTCTTCCTGTCTCACACCTACTCAAAACCCAGGGGATCTGTCCTTGATGTCTGGCATGAATATAATTACAGTACAGATCTCTAGTGCAGAGTTCAATCACGGCAGACAACTATTGATTTGTGTGTAAATCAAAATACACATAATTTTCTCTAGTCTGGGACTTGTTAAAATGCATTAACAGACCAGGGGTTCATGTTTCAGATATGGCAACGGTGGGGGTGGTGCTGGTTTCATTTTGTATTTTTTATTTTCCTTTTCCCCCCAAGAACAGAGATAAGCCCTTTCTGAGCAGGAAAGCTCCACCGACTTGTTCCAACAAATCTTCATCCAATCTCACACTGGGTCACACACAATCAGAGGAGAGATGGACCCAGGACCTGGGGAGAGCAGGTCTTGAGGCTCCCTGCAAGAAAGCGCCCCCTCTCTCTTGTGTTGCTCTTACAGGGACTTTGCTGAAGCTGACTTTTCTTTTCTCTCACAAGACAATTTCCCAGTACAAAGTCGGTAATCTCAAAAGATACTTTCTTCAGGTTTTTCTTTCCGTAGCAATAGTAATAATACAAAGTGTTCATTCTCTCTTCTACACAAAACGCTCTCTACTAAGAGACCACATTTTAATGGAAAAGGGCAAAGTAGGAAGACGAGAAGACCCAATGCTGAGGAAGTCACACACCTTCTCTGGGCTCTGGATTTCTATCTAGAAAAATGGGACTGGGCGTCGGTGGTTTTTTCAAATTATGCACCATGGAAGTCTAGGGTGTAGAGATTGGAAAAGAATACATGGGACTTAGGATTCCATTCCCATTCCCACACTTTAGCTACAGCAGGCCAGTCCATATCTGTTTATATATTAGATTGCCAGGTTAAATTTCCCCTTAGAGAAAGGATTTCATAGCTGGATGTTTTTAAAAAAATCTGTCTTTTCCAATTCTCACCTTCCATAATTCTGTGACTTCTTTCTCTGACAGGAGATAGCCTCAATTTTCTGCAGTGCAAGTGTTCATTAAACAGACCACCATGTAAAATGGGGAACTGGTTTATGTGTGGTGGTTTTCTTCAATATAATTACCTCTACCATCAAAAACAGGAATTTTTTAGGCATTCATTCACACACATAGTGCCATGTAGGTTACTTATTAGTACTAGCGAAGTTGGTAAGTTTTGTTTGAAATCCAAGAGATTGATTTTATAGATTTTGGAAAGGAGAAATATTTTTTATTCAAAATTAATATTTTATGTACATATTTTTATTTTTCATTTATTTAACATACAGTGTTATATTAGTTCCAAGTGTACGATACAATGATTCAATAATTCTCACATTCTATACATTACTCAGTGCTCATCAAGATAAGTGTACTCTTAATCTCCTTTATCTATTTTGCGCATCCCCCCACCCACCTCTCCCCTCTGGCAACTACTAGTTTGTTCTCTGTATTTAAGAGTCTGGGTTTTTTGGATTTGTTTTTTATCTTTTTCTTTGTTTGCTCATTTGTTCAGCTTCTTAAATTCCATATGAATGAAGTCATATGATATTTGTCTTTCTGTGACTGACTTATTTCACTTAGCATTATAGCCTCTAGGTCCATCCGTGTTGTTGCAAATAGCAAGATAACATTCTTTCTTACGGCTGAGTAATATTCCATTATATATTTATACCACATCTTCTCTATCCATTCATCTACTGATGGACACTTGGGTTGCTTCCATATTTTGGCTATTGTAAATAATGCTGCAGTAAACATAGGGATGCACAGATCTTTGCAAATTAGTGTTTTTGTTTTCATTGGGCAAAATACCTGTAGTGGAATTATTAGGTCATATGGTAACTCTATTTTCAATTTTTGAGGCACCTCCATACTGTTTTCCAGTGGCTACACCAATTTGCATTCCCACTAACAATGTATGAGGGGTCCTTTTTTAAAGAAAGGAGAAATCTTGACAATTCTGTTAATGTGGTATAGCTAATAAGTAGCAGAGCAGAAATTAAAATGGATAATTAATTTGAAAATGCTACTGTAACACAAATTATAATGATCAATAAAACAAACGGTTTCATCTGGAACCACTGTTACCAGGGAATGTTTAAGCAATTCCTATAGAACCAAAAAGGAAAGTATCGCAGCTGTATGAAAATGAGTAACCAGATTTCAGCCCCATTTCAAGTGAGAAGTGATTCTTCCCAGGAAAAGGGGTCTACATGCCTACCATTACCACAGGCATAAGAAAGAACACTGATCCCCCAGAATATACAAAACGAATTCCAAAGAGCAAGCAGCTGCTGGGGTAGAAGAGGAAATCAAGTTCAAAGTAGGAAAGCAGAGATGAAGCACTGCATATCCACAGTCAAAATTTGAAATTCATTGGAAGGGAGTAAAGGCTTTCATAGGAATTAATTATGGAAGCCCATTAATGAAAATGCACTTTCAGAACTACTTAAGCAAAGATTAAGACTTAGACTAAAGCTAAGAGACAATCTCTGAGATCTAACTAACAGAATGAAAAGAAGTGGGCCATATTACCATAGCCATACTGGTTGGCATAATCATTAGTTCCTCTGTGAGGAGAAAACAGAGATCAACACTGGAATCAGCTCTAATCTTTTTATTCCATTATCCATCTACCTTGTTAAATAAGCATTGCTGCCAAAGCTAGAATCCAATCTTTTTTTTAAGCCTTTGTTTATTTATTTAACAGAGAGAGAGAGAGAGAGAGAGAGAGCAGTGGGGAGGGGCAGAGGGAGAGGGAAAAGCAGACTTCCCGCTGACGGGGAACCCAACACAGTGCTCCATCCCAGGACCCTGAGATCATGACCTCAGCTGAAGGCAGATGCTTAACTGACTGAGCCACCCAGGTGCCCCTAGAATGCATTTCTTAAAAAATCAAGAAACTATAAAGAATAAATAAATGTTAGTCTATCCCTCCCTTTTCTCTCATCTATTTTCTCCTAAATTTTTCTATTTTTGAGCTGGTTAGGCTAACAAATTGAGCAATTCAGTTTTCCTCTGAGTCTTCAGATCAGCACAATTCTTGGTCTGCTGACATTTCCCAAAACAAAGAGCCCAACTGCCTCACAACTAGAATAGAATGCGAAAAGATGACCGACCCCTGCCAATGTGAAACAGCTCAGGTACTCCAGAGTTCAAACCATATTAAATGTTTTAATGGAGGGCTTTAGAATGCTGAAAATCATATGTAGGACCACAGATAATAAAGTTAGAGTTCTTCTCAAATGTCTCTGAAATTCTTAAGAAGTGGTCCTACAGTTATTTAAAATCTATCTTCCAACATGGTGGCTTAAAAAATGTGCACCATATAGCATTCAGTACCATAGTATAGTCAGCCTATTAAGAGAATATGTAATGAAAGAAAAGTCACCTAAAAAGCAGGCAGTACTTGGGTACCAGTCTGACAACAGTTCTCTGGCTCCTGGAACCAAATCACTTAAATTTAAAGTCAATTGGAGTGGTTGTTAGTGCTGTTTGCCAAATATCTCTGGTTTACTCTGTTGCCAGACACAGGGTAGGTTACCTTTTCTGGTCCCCTTATGGTATGTGGAGCCATGTAACTAATTATGGTCAATGACTTGTGAGCAGAGGGAAATAAGTCACCTTCAAAAAGGAGCATTTAGCTGACAATGTAAGACCTCCCTTGTCTGTCTGCACAATGACCAGAAGTGTTTGTGATAGAGACTATTCCATGTATTTAGATTCCAGAGTGACTCTGATGAACAGAGCCTCCTGTCCCGGGTATGGAAACACAAAGAACATATGGCACAAGGGAGAAGTAAATCTTTGTTGTTTTAGGCTGCTAAGATTTAGGAACTGTTTGTTACAGCAGCATTATTTAGCCTGTTCTGATACGATGCTGCACAGGTCTGGGTCCCCTTGATTCAGGAGCATGCACAAGGATGAACTACTACAAGAAATCAATGATCACTAGGAATCTTCCAAATCAGGATTATGCTAAATCTTTCAAGGGTCTTGGGCTGACTACCTTCACTCCTAAACCTAAGAATTCCTAAGAAGCACTCTCAAGTTCAAAGGGACACGCAAGGGTCTCTAGTCTTTCAATCCATTGTTCCATCAACTAAACTGCCGTTATGGGATGGGTTTATTCCCTGTTTTCTTTCTCCAAAATGTTTTGGACAATTAAAGAATATAATAACAAATCCTGCAAAGTGCCTTGAGAGACATTAATGTAAAAGTTCTTTGTAGCTTCCATAGGATAGAAAGTTTGGCAGGTTAATTCCCTTTTCAGTACTAAAAACTGGCATATCACATGAGAACACATTAGCGCAGGATATTTTTTCTCATAAAGCATTTATTTCAGGCTGTTCACAGCAGAATATTCAACGGTTATTTTCGAAAACATTGGTCTTAAAGCTAGTGCACATATTTTGATGGGGGAGAGAAATTGCTTTCATCTTCTGTTTACATTCAGCGTTCACTGGTCGTAGCAGCGGGTTGTCACGATAACCTCCTCAAATGGCAGTTCTCCTTGATCCCTCACGACAACCTTTGGGGATTTGGGATTTTTACCCACTCTTTCCCCAGATCTGTGATTTCAAGTTATTGCAAAGAGTTTTAAGTTGAGCGCCTTTCAGGAAAAAAAAGAATTCTTCTTTCAAAACAAAAACCATCAAAGCAGAAACCATTGGGTAGAGACAACCATTACTACAAGAAAAATAAAATGAGGAGTGCTAAAATGCTGTTTTCTTTAGCCTTTCCTCTTTTTTTTTTTTAAGCTGACAGAGTAAATGGAAATCATTTAAACAAGAGCGTCAGGTAAACCTCTTCCCCTCAGCAACCATGAACTTCAAAAAATGGTCTTTAAATGTAGCCAATGGAATAGAGTTTTATGTTTAGCTATTTCCCCTCTGGCCTCCTCTTATGGCAGTATTATGTTTTTTCAATGCCTAAAACCTTTCTCAGAACCTAAGAATTCCCTTAGATTTCATGAATTAATGCAAATGGTAATCACAAGTGCAAATGAGTAATTGGTAACACAAGTAACCATCTGTGCATGCAATTAACTGCCTAGAGCAAGTAATTGCCTGTTTTTACAAGAGCCTACTTAGAAACCTCAACTTAAGCATTTAGTTTTTGAATAATTCTGCCATAAAACACAGCAAAACTTTTACTCGGGACAAATCCTGTTGAACAAGCAGCCAAACACCTTATAATTTTTAGTTTTATAAAGATCATTCCTAAGAAGGCACCCACAGTAACTGACTTCAGAAGAGTCTCCTACTTCAACATGCTCAGGACCATTGCCAAGCAAAGGACACCATTTGGGAGAGCCCACCAAGCTAATTCTCATGATGATGGCTCTCCAAGCACCTTCGAGAGACTTCTGAAAGTATGGATAACTTTCTAATTAATTCATTAAGTATTTGTTGAGCTTCTACCATATACAAAGTCTTCTATTCTAGGCTCTACGCAGAATATAAAAATGAGTTAGAACATGGCATCTTCTCTAAAGGGAGCTACAACCTATCAGGAGATAGAAGACTTGCAGCTCATTATCTAAAACACCAGTAGGCCTGCCATTCAGGGACTGTGAAAGTGTATGTGTTACCTTACCAGGTCGCACCTGCCTGACAAAGCAGACAAGTGTTTTTGGTAAAAATTATAATTGCAACAAAAATTATCCTTGATCTGAGCCTTCACCAAACTGTCTCTGGCCCCCGACCCCACAGGTTGGCCAACTCGCCTTTCCTTGGCAAGGTCATCCACTCCCCTTGTTGGTCAAAGCTTTTCTTCATCGGTTATTGACTTTATTTCCCTCACATGCTGCCAGACTTAATCCACAGCTGTTTTTTGATCCTGCACCAAGCTGCTACTTCCTGGCCGCTGCCAAATGCCCTGTCGTTCCTCTCATTACCACCTCTTGCTTTTAAATGCCACCTATATGCTAACAGCTCCTAAATTAAGGTTTTCAGCACCAACCTCTCCACTGAACCCCACACTCATCTATCTGCCTGCCTTGTCAGCACCTCCACTTAGGTATCTAAGAGCCATGTCACACTGTTTCCTAAAACCAACCCAAACGTGCTCTTCATACCATGTCCCTTTCTCAGTGATGGGCAGCCCTAAACTTGATAGTCCTCCTTGCTTCCTCTCTTCCTCTCACATGCAGGCATCCAGCCCACCTGCTCAGCTTTTTGACTCTACCTTTGGATAGATCCAGACGCCTACCACTTCTCACACACCGGCTCTTACCAATCCGGTCCAATCCAGCACTTTTTGCTGGATTATTGCAATTATTTCCCTACTAGGCTTCCTGCTTCCACCCAAACCCTTCTAGAATTATTCTCCCAGTCTGTCATCAGAGTGGTCCTTTTAAAAGTCAAGTTATGTCACTCTTTTGATCAAAACTCTCAAATGGCTTCCTATCTCACTCAGAGTCAAAACAGAATTCTTTTCAAGAATCGACAAGTTCTCTCCTTATCTGCCCCACAACTCCATCTTTCTTTGATTATGTCCCGCACCAACGCCACCCCTAGTCACTATGATTCCGCAAACTGGTTTCCTTGTTGCTCCCTACACACCCCAGGTGCATGCATGTTCTCACTCGCTGGGATGCTGTTCCCTGCCTGTTGGTGTAGCTCATTCCCACACTTCCTTTGGGTGACTTTTATCAGAGGAGCCCACCCTAAACTCTGAGGTAGTACAGCAACTCCAGCCGACTGCCCACTACCATGCTTCTGAGCCCCTTATACCGTGTCCTTTTTGCCTATAACCCTTCTTCTATATGACATACATTTATTTTCTGATTCCTTTATTAGAATATAAGCCCTGTGAGGGCTGGAGCTTTGTTCTGTTAGGCTTCCTAGCATTCCAAACAGTGTCTGCCACATAGCTTCATGTGTGAACGAACGAATGAATGAATGAATGAATGAACAGATGAGCATTCCAAGGGTGGGAGAAGCTCTTCTCTCCATTAGAATTACAATTCTTATAAAGCTTTCAAAAGGGTCTCCTTGCTCTCTTAGTTCTCCCTGCCTTGCAAAAGAGTTGACTGTCTCCCAGATTGCCACGCCTTGGAAAGTTCCTCTCAAAGACAATAAACCAACATGCTAGGATGGAGTCAGAGTTCCTCAACTTTGAATTCCTGGCCTTTGAAGGATGCTGCCCAAGAAGCTGAAGGAGTTCATCGTTTGAGTCTTCACCCCACTGCTCGGATGCCCAGATTTCGCTCACCATCCTCTTCCTTTCTCTCCTTGGCCAATCGTAGTGTCTTTGTGGTGATAAAGCTCCCAACCAGCCCAAATCTCCTGCCTCAGGCCTCCCCTGGGAACCTCATCCCACAAATGAGAACAGAGAATGAAAAGAAGTAACCTCTTTCCTTCAACTTACCTATCAACAAATGCAGGACGCAACAACCTTGATTAACACTAAACTCACAATTTCAGATACTCATCTTCCTCACTAGAGAAAATGAAGCACCATCTTCCTCATTAAGTAATTAAAGATGCTAAGAAAGCATGATGAAATGGATGGAAAAAAATAGAAAGGGGTAAAATCTTCAGAATTCAGCTACTTAAAAATAGTACAAATGAAAAGGAAACTCTCCCAATGTTGAGAGGGACTTTTTTTTTCTTAACGTCTGTGAATATGTGTGTTAAATAGTCTATGCTTTGTCAGAATCAGAGCACCATTTTTAAAGATTTAACTTGATTTATTCCATCATTTCTTAGGTAGAAACGTCTGAACCATTATCACACCTCAGCAAATATGAATGAATTCAGTATATGACTTTCATGTCTCCTACCTCTAAGTTAAATAGGCTGACTTTTAAAATCATGATTCAAAAACTTTATAGGTATGTCCCTATATACTTTCAAATCTGTACCAATAAAATTGTTCTGTATATTTTAAAGACACATCCAGTAGATCACAGAGCACAACCCTGATGTTCAACAACAGCAAGATTTGAGGAAGAAGAGAATGATGATAAAAGGATGAACTATCAAAATGGACAAAGTTCTATGGCACAAGTTTCTCTTTTATAGCTTAAATATTGGCCCTTCAGCATGAAAAAAACATGAATTTTTTTTTCTTATCATAAAGCTTTCTCAAAATGGGAAAACAATCCTACATAGGAAGAAAAAGAAGTAGGAACAAACAGGAGGTCCTTTTGCAATAAATAACCCTATGCTTTCTGCTTCCATGTTAGAAAACCAGATAGCTGCAGTGAGAGCACAATTACATGGGGAGCTCCGAGCAGTCAAAGCACAGATTTTCCCCTTGAGTCCTGGCTCCACAAGAAGGACATTAAATAAAGTGCCACATGCTCACATTTTCATTTTAATTACCTTTTTAAAATGCGAGGATTTTTGAGCCACATGGGACTCATGTACATTTTCAATCACACAGGACTCAATATTTTAAATCATTAAAATTCTCATTATACCCACCTGCAGTTCCTACACTACCCTACTATATTTAATACGATGTAAGTAACTTGACTAAGCCCGTTTAAGAAGCCTAGTAAAAGAGCAAACATGAGACCTGTAACAGCAATTCTGCATACTAGCTCAGTGACCTTGGAATCCAGATTTCACTCACCATCCTCTCCCTATAAAAGAAGAAAGTTGGTCCAGAACATTTGCAGCATCTCTTCTAGCCCTAACAGGCAATGGTTCCCTCTTCTTGATTGTCGGCATGAATTTTTTCTCTCTCTACTGTGTTTTCAGTTTAAGACTCTCAAAATTCAACATCATTAGTTATCTCACTTTTGACATCAGTGAAAACGGACACCTTCTCTGCCCACACTATCCAATAACCCACAGTATAACCCTACTGTTACGGATTTAATGTTTGTGCTCTCCCAACCCCAAACACAATTCATATGTTGAAATCCTACCCCCCAGTGTGATGGTATGGGGAGATGGGGCCTTTATGGTAATTAGATCATAAGGGTAGAGCCCTCATGAATAGGATTAGTGCCCTTGGAAGAGAAGACACAGAGTTTGCTTGCTGTTGTTGCCATATGAACACACAACAAGAAGACGGGCTTCTGAGATCCAGGAAGACACCAGATCTGCTAGCACCTTGATATTAATCTTCTTAGCCTCCAGAACTGGGAGAAATAAAGGTCTGTTGTTGAAGCCACCCAGTCCGTGATAATTTGCTATATGAACCCTAAGACACCTACTGCTCACTCTTCATATCATGGAGCCTTCTTTCACCTTTCAGATTTCACTGAACTAAACAATTTTGATTCTGTCTTTTCTCCTAGTTTGTTTTCCTACACTTTTATATTTCCTTTACCCTTCAAATTGTTCGTTTCTTAAAAGCCTCAAGTAGAATAATAATATGAAAGTCTGAATTATACTGTTGGAGTGAAAAATTTCCTTGTTCTTCCTGCCTGCTAGGAATTTCTTTTTCATCCAACGTAGGGAAATTAGGTTGTTTTGTTTTATTTAATCACACTCAGCTATATTATTGCCCCTTAGCCAGCTTATTTCAACATCTCTAACTCTCTGGTTATTCTTCTCTACAATTAGCAGTTATCTATTCTCTATTTTTATACTTAATTTTCCTCCAGAAGTAAAATAACTTATATCCAATGATGAAACAAGGATCTAGCTGCAGTTGCCCTGTCATGAACTGCGTCCCGTTGAAATTCATAGGTTGAAGCCCTAATACCCAGTACCACATGACTATATTTGGAAATAGGAACTTTAACAAGATAATTTATATCAAGTGAGGTCATTAGGGTGGGCCCTATCCAAATAATTGGTGTCCTTTTAAAGGAGGAAATTTGAACACAGACATGTACAGATGGAAAAATCATATGAAGATATAGGGAAAAGACAGCCATCCATATGCCAAGGAGAAAGGCCCCAGAAGGAACCAACCCTGCTAACACCATGGCCTTGGACTCCTAGCCTCCAGACTATGAAAAAACAAATTTCTGTTGTTTAAACTACATGGTCTGTATTATTTTGTTATAGCAGCCCTTGAGAATTGATATAGGCCTCTCTCTCCTAGCTGTGACCTTAGAAAAAGAATGATATTGTTACTCTGCCCTCAATACTCATTGCTGCTGGAAAGAAGAGTAACTGGGAAATGGCTCTTTCCAGCACACGAACAATATTGGTGGCTAACACGGTATCCTACCATCTTCATCTTCATGCCTGGTCCTATTGATATAGGCCAGACTTAGGATTTCCATGAGCACAGTCTTCAGTGAATTAAACTAGATCTTCAATATTTTCCTTTATTTCCTTCTTTATAGTCAAAAAATCAACAGCCTCATAAGTCCAAGGTAGGCAGCTAAAGAGCCAAAGATTTTCCTGAAGAGAAATGGAACCAAATCTATTCTGACCGTTTTTCCAATTATCCTACCCTCAGTGGCCATTGTATGGCATGTTTTCCTAAAGTTTATGTTCTGGGGGCCTAGCTCAGTAATAGCCCAAGGGAAATCTGCCCTCCTTTCAGAGAAACCTAATATTTGCGCCTGTTATGAGACCACAATATTTCTAAGGGAAGGGGCTTACTCATCAGATTTTCCACTAAACAGTTTAATATTGACTTTTTCCTTTTTCCATTCATTCACTTTTTCAAGAACTATTTACTGAGCACCTAGTGTGTGCATGTTTCTGCACAGAGACCAGGGCCACAAATGATAATAAATCACCAGCATATCAAAAACCCATAAGGAATCCACCAGGAAGCTAGATCATGAAGATATTCAAGAAAAGGAACAAGAAATTCTAGAAATAAGAATTTTAAGACTATGGAAGAAAAACATCCCAAAGACCAGAAGTCTTATTTTTCCAGGAAATGTGTCAAGTTTAGAAAATCAAAACAAAGATATCACATTTCTTGGGCAGATATTCAGATGTGATGTCTAAATTAAAGTCATGTGATGCCTCCCGGAGAGAGCGGATATAGGGATTTCTTTTCCTCTACCCCCTGCCCTCCCTGACAAATATACCCTTCCATTCTTTCACAACTCCCCCAGACACTATGTACATTCAGATACTGTAGGCAAATTATTTTATGAAATGTATTTTGATTTTTTGAACCTTCTAACACTAGGCAATCCTTGTCAACTTTCTTTGAAACAAGTTCCCACTAGGCAGGAGAATCCCTGAACACACTGTGCTGGGAGCAGTTTCTGTTTGTTGTCTGGGTAAAGAGGACTGGAGGTGGCTGGCGGGGGCACAGCCCGGAGGGAACAGAGCTGCTTTTTCATGCAGGCCTGTGAGAGAATCACGCAGACTGCTACAGGAAGGGGGAAGATCCTGAACCCACTCAAGAGAGCGCCTCAAGGGCAATGGTGTTCTCTCTTCAGGCACGTGATCAGGAACAAAGGGATCTTTATTCATCTCTCTCTACTGCACTGGTTTGCTTTATATTCCTTATAAGCAGCTAAAAAAGACCATGAGCAGCCCTTTTAATCAGCTGTGGAAGAGATGAAAGCTTTCAGAAGAGAGAAGCTGTCATTTCTGAGAATGGTTTATTCACATTATAGAATAATCTTTAAAGAAAAGAACTGTACAGGACTGATCTTTTAATTATAGAGGGGCAAACGCATCTGCGAAATCCACCAATTTCACTTTAGATTAAATACTGTTTCGTAAAAAAAAAAAAAAAAAAAAAATACTGTTTCGTGAAAGCCAGATACTCAGTAAACAAAGATCTCGATTTTGAAATGGCCTTTCTCCCTGATATGTGACTTCAAGCTAACCTCCTTTCCTACCCGCCCCCCAAATTCCAGTTGCTATCTGAGAAATAGTGTGAAGAAAAATACACAACTTTTCAGAGATGGGTTTGGGGGCCTTAGATGTGCTCTGTGTTTAACTGAACTACCAAGCAAGCTCTGGATTCTCAAACATCAGATCAATTCTCAATTATCCGTGAATAATTTTATGATCACAGTGTCTTGAAGGGTGTATTTTATTATTTATCTAAACATCCTATCACATTTTCACCCAATTCATGAATCACAGCCCAGATCTAGCCAAAGAATACAAGAATCTTATCTTAGAGTTTTTGGTGTATCTCCATGCTGCTGATAGACACAGATATTCAATAAATATTTATTGAGTTGACATGACACCACTCACAACTCTGAGAACTCAACCACCCCAAAATATTAAATCACAGTTTCTCCTAGCTCAACATGAATAACAAGCATAGAAACAATTCTTGGCCCATAGGTAGTTTTATCTTTGCTGATTCATATTTTATATACTTCTTCTTATTAAGACAGCCCAGAAGTGACTCTCCCATCCATACACAAGTGGGCCAAGGGCTTTCTGAGGCCAGTTTTCCTTTCCTAATATTTCTGGATCTTGACCATCCTGCTACTTGGGGAGTTCAGAAATTGTGTTCCCGTCTCAGGAAATCCAATTTCCATTTGAAGGGAAGGAAAGATGGGTGGATGGACAGATGGATGGAAGGAAGGAAGGAAAAAGAGAGAGAGAGAGAGAGAGGGAGAGAGGGACAATGGGAGGGACAAGGGGAGGGAGGAAGGAAAATACCTAAAGGAAAAGAAGACCCTCAATCTTTTCAAGAACTATTTCATTTCTGTCAATCTTTTGATTACTTTTCATTGACATCCTACTCTAACAGGGGGATAGTTACACAATATTTTAATATCCCTCCTCTGTGTCATTTCTTACCTTTGCAATCCATAAAGATACTTTAATAGATACCATTTAGACAGATGGCTTCCCAAAGATAGGTTGAGTCTTCCTAGTATTTAGCAAATTTTTATTCTGAAGCATTCTCATTTTGAATCTCTTGGCATCAGTTAATCTGTTGGCAAAGTTGGTACCAAGTTAGATTCCTCCTGTTTGCAAAACCTTCTCTTGGGTCAACTGTTCCTAGTAGGGAGGACCCAGATGCTCAGAACAACACTTCTGTGTTGATGTACCCTGTGGTGAGTGTCCCTTCTGTCCCCACATTACGGTTCATTATTCTCAGGTGCTTCCCTGAGCAATCAGGAGCTAGGCTCCAGGAACTTTCTTCAAGATGGTCTCCTAACTAGCTTCCAGACAGATTTTCATCCATTTTCCTCTTAAATCCTCTTCCAGAAAATTGTTGAGACTAACCCACTCAATTTTTATCTAAATAAGGAAAGGAAGGAAGTGGAGATAGTATTAAGAAATTTACTCTTTATGATGGGAAAGCATAATTATCTCACATGTTGTCCCCTTTGATTCTTCTGCACATCCATGAAGCTAAAGGGCTGGTCAAGGAGACCCAGAGGCCAACTCTGAGCCAACGCAGCCCGCGGTTCACTGAGAAGGTGGTGTCAGTTCTCAGTCCCTGACTCATCCATTTCTATTTGTGCTGCCGCAAATAGTGTAGGTAATGACCCACACTGACCTCTCAGGCAGGTGGAATTTCCCAAAGATAGAACAGACTCCACTGCATGGGGGAGCCCTTGAGAAAGACTGGTTCATTCACACTCAGTGTTGCACATATTCTTAATATTATATTCTTATACTACATCATATGAGGTTGTGTTTTCCCCTCTTACAAAGTCATCTCCGAAAGAAGATATCACCTCTTTAAGGGAAGGACTCTGTTCCACTGAGCATGGTTTTCCCAGTGCCTTACACATAGTAGGTGTTCAATAAATAGTGGTTTATTTTCACTTATTGTTACAGAATCATCAGGAACTCAGCAAGGGGACTTGAAACAAAGGGAAAAAGCTTAATAAACCTCACTCACCGGAGAGTATCCTCTGGAATCATCAAAGGAAGAAAATACAGAAACAAGCTGGGGAGTAGGAGGTATAGGAGAGGAGAAGCAGAGAGCCAGGTGCCAGCAATCAGGGGTAAGTATCTTTAAAAAACAAAACAGGGATCCCTGGGTGGTGCAGCGGTTTAGCGCCTGCCTTTGGCCCAGGGCACGATCCTGGAGACCCGGGATCAAATCCCACGTCGGGCTCCCGGTGCATGGAGCCTGCTTCTCCCTCTGCCTGTGTCTCTGCCTCTCTCTCTCTCTCTCTCTCTGTGTGTGACTATCATAAATAAAAAAATTTAAAAAAAATTAAAAAACAAAACAAAAACTGGTCAAAGACAAACTAGACACCCAAACGTCATCCTAAAACATGGAGCAGCTAAAAAAGGTAAAAATAGATTTGATCATTAGGGGTCACCTGCCTTTCCCATATTCCCATCTGCCATCAAAGCCCCCCTGCTACCAGGATTGAGCATATCAGCTATGAGCTCCCTTTTCCTTGTGTCTGAGTGAGCGTGCGTCCCTGCCCTGCCCTTATAAACCTTTGGACATGCACTTACTTGATCTTGATAGGGTTTTCCTCTCTTCACCTCCACTCACTTTCAAAGGAAAGATAAACCATTTGGAATGACCTCTTTCTTACCACTCTCTTCATCAGCCCTACCACCCCCACCTTTGCAGTGGAGACTTCGATTCGTGCTGCATGTTTTACCTCCCTGCCCACAGGTATTTAAGTAGGCCCAATCTTTAGACCTAATCTTTACCGACCAGCAATGCCCAAGTAACCTATTCAGATAGCCTACATTTTCACCTCTGAACTATAAGGAATTTAATGGAAGATCCCAGACTTTTCCCTGCTGCTGGCTGCCATGATGAATGGCTAGGTTTATTCTTTTGTTGTCTCTGTCATTGATGTGGTATGTTCTAAGGGGTCAGGCAAATTAAAAATATAACAAAACCCTGCACATTCCTGAGGTTATCTTAAAATGAGAGCCACTATTGGGAGGACTATAGCATAAAAATATAGTGCCCTGGTGACAGCCAGTCATAGATTTGAATCTCAGCTCTATTGTAAGACTTTCAGCAAGTTACTGAACTTCTGAGTCTCAGTTTTCTTACCTACAAAAGGAAACAATAATACCACCTTCCTCACAGAGTTGCTGTAGGCTTTTAATCACTCTGCTGTCTACATTACCTCCAATCACAAAATTGCCCTTGGTTCTTCCTTCACTAATCTCCGTCAGATCCATGAAATCCCTGGTACCTTGGAGTGAACTCCACTAGCCAAAGGGAGACACTGTTCCAATTCTGTTGGCTATTTTTTTTTTTAAGATTTTATTTATTCATTTGAGACACACAGAGAGAGAGCATGAGCAGGAGGGAGAGGCAGAGGTGGAGGCAGAGGGAGAAGCAGACCCTCTCCTGAGCTGGGAGCCCGATGTGGGGCTTGATCTCAGGACCCAGAGACCATGACCTGAGCCAAACGCAAACGTTTAATTGACTGAGCCACCCAGGTGCCCCTCTGTCAGTTATTTTTAACTACATTTAAGTGTACTCGATTCCTAACCAACTTCAGCTTGGTTTCCTTTAGGAAAAGGAACAATACTAATCTAGATGACTGATACATACAGTGAGCATTTAGGTTTTGGAAGCCAGTGGCTCCCGAACTGAGGGATACATATATCATGGACATCTGAAGGGCCACAAAGTCATATACTCACTATGTTTCATGTGAAAACTTAATAAACAATGCCATATATATGTGTATGTATATGTACATATATATCCAGTATTGTTATGTTACAAATATATATAAATGCAATTGATTAATAAAATATGAGCTTATTTAAAATCATAATTTATAAAAGCTTTTATTATTGTGCATTTTCTTGGTCAATATTTGCTAATACTACAAAATGTACTGGTGACACTTGTACGTCAGGCACTGTTCTAACAACATATATTAACTCATTAAATCTTCACAATAACCCTGTGAGGCAGAGCTACCATTATTTCTGATGTATATATTAGGAAACTGAGGCACAGAGAGGCGAAGTAACTTGTTACAGAGCTAGTAAGAGGCAGAGAAGATATTCAAGCTCAGGCATTGTGGTCTAAGCACTTCATTTTCACAATCAGTTCAGGACTCAGCTATGCAAAAACACACTGGTGCTACTGCTTACGGGCATATTTCTCACTGGATACAAACTGAAATGTGTAAAAAAAAAAAAAAAAAACAAACTGAAATGTGTGTGTATGTTCTGGCTTATATTTGATCAGGGACATATCCAAGAAATCTATGGTAACTATTTTACTCAAAAAAAGTAATTCAAACACAAAAAGAAATAATAAAAACACTTAATACTGCCTGGCTGCCCAATATGCCCAATATGCCCAATATGCCCAAGGAGGTCACAGGGACCAGAAAGAGTTTCCAATAATGGCTTTTCTTCTGATGATCATTTTGACACTATCTTTCACATTTCTCTGCCTCCATTAGGAAACTAGCTTTCTAATATTGCACTATTTGATTATTTACCAAATTGAAAGGTAACAATAAGCACAACAACAGACAACAACTACTCAGGAAGTTAAATAAAAATAGAATGATGCATTTAACTTTTCACCTCTATGCTTGAGTTATATTCACACTCACACCTCTGTTCCATTTCATTGACTGAACATTCAAGAACATTCATTGACTCTCTGCCATGTCCCAGGAATTATGTTTGGAGCTATACATTTGTGAATAGAACTCAGAATGCACCAATACTTTTAGAATACCGTCTAAAAGATTCTAGGCAGGCCATTCATTCAAATCATAACTATGCTGTAAAGTAGAATGTTATCAATACTATTAGAGGACAAAATTCTTCACATATTCTGAGCAAGGAGAGATGAATCCAAGAGAACCAGTCAACTGATAGGAAGCCTCCATGTCAACTCCCTCCGAAGGGCTTCCTAGCCCTCCCAGAGCCACCTCGAGTCCATAGGCACATCAGAAAGTCAAGACCTCCTGGGGACCACCTTTACTTCCTACGACCAACTCACCTCAGAGTTTAAAGGTGACCTTCTTAATTCCATGATCCCCTTCCATTTTCCTTTGCTTCTTCTTTTCCTTGATTTATTCAACCGTTTTAGTTCTTTTTTCCATCATTGTCCTTCTTAACATACACTATTTCCTAGGAATATTTCCACTTGGTAACCAATGGCATGGTATACTGATGCTTGTTAGCTACCATTTCAGAAAGTGGTGTTTTCTAACCTTGTTTCCAAAGTATGACAATTCATGTTATGTAGAAAATTATCGCTCCTTGAGCATTAAATGCTCTATATTTGATGGCCATAAGGAATCCTTTCAGTCGTTCTGAATCAGAACCTGAGTCAAAGATTTTAGACAGAGCCAGGTCAAGAATACCTTTAGCAAAAGTAAGGACTCTAAAGAAAGATTTGAAAGAGAAGGCACAAACAAGACAATCACAGAACTCCCACAGCACAGACAGAAAACATGGATTCTTGGAGAATATACAATATATATAAATACCCACCGGGAGTGAATAGCTATTTCCTCCATAAATTCTAGAATTTTTACTCTTCTCTAAGGACCATAATATTCCTATTTATTCATTTGCAAACCTTGCAGTTTGATGGAACCTGGGTCCTTTGAACTCAAAACATTTGAGCTAGTTTTGTCCCCTGGGATTTAAAAGTAAATGTTACATTTAAAGTTCAGAGGAATTTTCCAGCTTAACTTTTTATGCCTTGTTTGAGAAGACAATGTTGATGCTAATTCTTTTACAAACTGGGCAAGGTGTTCTTAGGAAGTAATTTTCGTTGTACTTTGCATTATTTAAAGGACAATGCAATCAAGTGAGAAGGTCACTGAGATCACAGATTTCTGTGTTCCAGATTGAGCTTTCTCAGTAACTAGTAACTAGTATTATGCTTATTCAATCATTTTACCTCTGGCTTCAATTTTCTCTGCCCACAGAAGGCATTTTATAAATATTTGTTGAGTGAATAAATTAGTAATATATATTACCTTGTAAAATGATTGTGAAGAATTAGATTAGATTTTCAGTGGCTCAGTTAGGCAGACAGCTCTTGATTTCACCCTCAGGTCATGGGCTCAGCCCTGGGATCCAGCCCTGTGTCAGGCTCTGCACCCAGCAGGGAGTCTGCTTAAGGATTCCTTCTCTCCCCCTCTGCCTCTGCCCCTCCCCCCAATCCCATGACCACTGTCTCTGTCTCTCTTCTCTAAAATAAATAAATAAATCTTAAAAAAAAAAAAAAAAAAGAGCTAGGTTTTAAGCTGAGCAGAGTAGGCAAGAGTCATGTCTGTTTTGCTCATCACGGCATTCTTTGATACCCTGCCATGCACGCAGAATCTCAGCAAAAACATAATGAATTAATGAATAAATGCACAGAATAATAAATTTCATGAAAGTTGCTCCACTTTACAAAGTTACTGAAAATACCTCGATTTTAAGTTCTCAGTGAAGACAAAATATGTTGATCACACTTACCACTGCATGCCCAAATGCCCAACACTAGCATTTGTAGGTGTTCAATAATAGGTGTTTTAATTAATGTTCAATAAAAATAGATATAATTTCAGAAAGTACAGCGCGCAATACATACATGAAGAATTAAGAATCTCTTTCCCTCACACACCTACACCGATAACCTCTGCAGAGAGCAGACTCCAAAGACTGAAGCATAATGAGTTAGGAGAGGATGATAGGGAACTCCTGGCTCACACCTGGCTTTCAAGTTTAAACGGCCATGTGATAAAGCTCAAAATATTCCTAGGATATTCAGTGACGGGGGTTACACTTCCTAGAAACACAATCAAGATGCTATTCTGAGTGTATTAACTAACTCAGACATAAAATGGATTCAACCACAAATACGTATTATCTCAATTAGAAAGAAGTCAAAGGTAGATGCAGAGCAGCTTTACAACGGGTAGAATTTGGGACTTGATACCATATCAAAGACCCATTATTTCATTCTTTGAGCTCTGCCATCCACTGGGATGTCCTCAAACGGTTCCTCGTTGTCTGTCACACACCCAGGCTCTACTGGATGACACACCTAGTGGAAGATGAAAAGGAGGGACTCTTTTCCTGTGACTTCTTTTATCTGCAAGGAAACCATTCTCAGAAGCACCCAGCAGAACAGTCCTCCCATCTCCTGGCAGGACCTATATCACATGTCCATTCCAAAGCTATTCACCATCAAGGAAAATGAAAACCTTATGATTGGTTTAGACCTGTCAGGATTTATCCCTGGAACTGAAGCTGTTTGCCAGTCTTCCCTGAGTTTAATGAGAGAGCCCCCAAGATGGCAGTGAGGAAGAAGAGATGTAGGACTCTGGCAAGTACGGAGGCAGCAGTGTCTGCTAATGGGGGAAATACTGGGCTTTCAAAATTATTAGTTAATATATCTGATTAAGATTCTGTGGGCCTAAGGCTTCAAAATATTGATATTTTTTTTCTTTAATACAAATTCAGAGGAAGGCAGCTAGAAAACTAGTGGATAAAATTGCTCAAAATTTGATGTTTGATAAGGTACATCTTCTCCAGTGGTTCTCAAACATCGGTGCCCTTCATGCACAGTAGTAAAAAAAAAAAAAAAAAAAAAAAAAAAAAAAAAAAAGACGCTAAACATCACAACCTTATACATAGATACACACTTCACAATCTTCAGTGAAACACTTGCCCTTACTACCTGTGAGCATACTTACGTTTTCTGTCCCATTCTATTTTGTTCCTTTTTTTAACTGGTCATCTCAACCTAGTAAATAGATTTCTGGACCCAGTAATGACTTGCAACCCACTGTTTAAAAAATATTACTTGTAGGGCAGCCTGGGTGGCTCAGCGGTTTAGCACCACCTTTGGCCCAGGGCATGACCCTGGAGACCTGGGATCGAGTCCTGCATCGGGCTCCCTGTATGGAGCCTGCTTCTCCCTCTGCCTGGGTCTCTGACTCTCTCTCTCTCTCTCTCTTTCTCTCTCTCTTTCTGGGTCTCTCATGAATAAATAAATCTTTTAAAAAAATATTACTTGTGCAAGCTCATTGTTTTTTTATAAAGAACATGACATAGCATTATTTATTAAATGCAATATTGTGATAGATACTATTTCATTCAAACCTGTGAGTATCATTTGCCCCCATTTTATAGCTGAGAAAACAGACTTGGTATGAGTTATTTGTCAGGATCATACAGCCAGCAAGTGCTAGGGGTGGAAGTGGGGGGTGTGGTAGGCCTCAAATGAAGATGTTCTGATTTAAACAGGTGTTTTCAAAGAAAGGAAATACAGTATTTACTTCAGGAAAGTCTTTAGGTTTCTTCAAATGGCAGCTATAAAAAATAAAAGCATAATTCTTTCATTAGCATAATTTTAAAGAGGCTAAGTACAATTGTTCATAGCTAATTACCTCCGCCAGACCAAATAGAGAGTCATATAGTTCACCAGACAATCCATTATATCTAATTAAGGAAAATTATTCTGAGACAACTGTGAAGCCTATTAGAGAAGGTTTTGTGCTAAACTTTCTAAATTGTTTTAGAGCAGATACAGCTTATGAACCATAAGAGAGTTCGCGAAACCAGAACTCTGATCTGGAAAGATTAAAAACACTTGAGCCGCCCCATCTCCTTTCTCCCTCTAACATCAGAGATCAAGTTGGCCCTATAGGTTTTCATTCAGCCATCAGGGTGTCCTTTCTGTACGTCATTAAAGTTATTATTTGCACTACTAAATCCTTTGTAACATTTACTTTTTCTAGCCTAGGGACAAAGCCAGCTAAAGAACTGTCGGCCCAAAGTTACAAAGAACATGAATGATGAACTCTCCACTTCTCAGATTAGACGGTTGGAACCCTACAGGCCAAACCTACACTGTGACACAGTACACAGCGATGACTTCCCCAATCTTGTTTAGAAGAAAAAAGAGCAGATGTTTTTTATAGGTTTTTTTTTAAAATAAGGTCCCCAGGTGATAAGCTAACCAGTGGAGGACAGTAGAGCAGCTGTGGGAAGCAGAGAAGCAAGGAAGGAGGAGCAAAGGATAAACTACAGCAGGATCCCCCAAACTTTGCTTGTGATCATCTCTGACAGATGGAAAAGCCAACAATCTTGGTACAGAGGTCACAATGCACCATGTCGGACTATGCCAAAGGCACTGTTCAATCCAAGATACCCTGCGTGAGTAGCAAAGTACTGTCACCACCTCAGAGCAGACTGTCAGACTCCTAAACTATGCTGGCTTCTTTTTCTAACACTTTTGAGAAACCCATGAAACCAAATGGGCCCTAGGTCCAAAAGATTATATTTTTGGAACCAAATATCAGAATTTGAGGCCTATCAAAGGTGCTCTTGTTTTGGTTTTGATTTGCATGAAAAGTTGTAGAAGACAAAATAAGTTGCACTGGTTGTGGATTTAATCACTTTTATTGACTAGAATGAAATAACATGAAGTAGATGCTGTCCCAGTAAGTTCAGGATACACCATCTTCAGGAAATCAAAATGGTAAAAATATTTCAGATTTGCCTTTCTGAAGTTCGAACTGTAAATTTCGGTAGACTATTTCTACTCCCCACAGTTATGCAGTACTCAACACAGGATTATACATATTGAAGAAAAAAATATAATGTATGTCTTTCCCTGACTTATTAAAATGCAGACCCTATGAAAATAAACATATTTCTACGTCTTTGATAACTTCCAAGATTTCTTGTAATGCTTTACATAATAGATGCATTATTTGAGAGTACACCAGACTCTTTACCCCTCCCCACAAAATACACTGTTCCAACAAGTTTATATTTGAGTTACAAAAATTTTATTTATGTACAACTTTAGAAATTTCGCTTTTGTGTGAAGGGAGAGACACCTATCCATGATTCTGTGAACTCTCCTTGTCAATGTCTCAGTATCATCAGTTCCTCTGGCTTATCCAGGAAAGTAAGAAAGTCTGGGATCCCAGGGAACAAGAAACCCAAGAGAAATTCAGGTTGCCTATTGGAAGGCAAAGGGTACATAAAGAGATAACCAAGACTAGATTCACTAGACTGTGAAGTTATAGACCAGAAAAGATGCTCTCTACGTCCAAGACAATCTGTGGTACTCACCCTGGAACCAAGATGCAACCTCCTTTTCAGGTATCTTTGGTAGGTAAGTTAATTTAGACGTGGAAGGGCTCCATTTCCATGGGCGCCCAGGGTTAGGAGAGCTCTAGATATGTCATGAATCTCCTTTGGGCATCCCGTCAACATAATAACCAAGCACCAGTAGAGGCAATTGGGACCATATCTGCCCTGGAGAAGCTAGAGCTAGAAAGAGTCTAATACCCAAAGGAAATCTTGGTTTCTGTGGCCTTAGGAACAAGCAAGAGTTTTGTGACCTGGGAGCTGGGAGGGACAATAAAGCAGAGAACTTCTTACAAACCTTCTGACACTTAGCAAGTGTTGATACTGCTAGCAAACATGCACTGTAGCACAGGCAATATTATATTAACATTTTTAATCATCATCACTACCCTGTCAGGAAGATAACCATGATTATACTTGTTTTGATAAAGTTTACCAATTTTAAATAAATTGCCCATTTCATAGAGCTGCAGTAGAACCAGAAACCCAACTCAAAAAGCCTGTCCACAGATCCCATGGTCTTATCCATAACATGGATATTTCTGTATCTATACATGTAGTATAAATGTGTGTGTTTGTATGTGTGCACGTGCATCTGTGTGTTTGGTACAATGTACAATGATACCCAATTTGTGTATTCCATTGTAGATACTAAACTGTTCTAAGATATCTGCTTTTGGCAGAAGTACTTTGGGGTCATAAAAAGAATCATAAGCATGATAGGAAATAAGAAATAACAAGGTCAAAGGATTGCCAAGCCTTTAGAGTGGATTAGAGAAACTCCCCCACAGATTCAGCAGGCCTCCAGAAGATTCTGGCCAAAAAACAGAATGCTTTCCTCTAGAGAAGTCATTAATGTTAATAGCCAGGAGCATGAAGGATAATTTGCCTTGACCAGACTCTTCCCACTATATATTTCACTTAGAGCTGTGGATTAAAGTAAGGCATAAAAATGAATATCAGCTCTGTTGAAATGAGATCACCAATTTCCCTGGTAGTCAATATTTACTAAGAAGAGTTCCAACTGATGGATGTGTGAGAAGGGGCCTCAATGAAATATGTGGGCCTAGAGCCAATTGCTGAGTATTGGCGCTGCTCCTCCCTCTTGTGTACTAGTGTACCCTGCTTCAAAAACACAGAAATATGGGGCAAAAGGGCTCTAGACAAATCACCGATTCTGTTTCATGCCTTCAGGGAGAAGGATGCTTAAACCAACAAGATCAATAATTTCTTGCTGTATCTTTTACATTTTCATGGGCAGAGTTTCCACCCGTCCTCTGATATATTTCACAGAACTGGCATAAAAGAAATTCTATTTTCTGCCCAAGCATAACCTTTAGTTTAAATTAAATCCATTTCCAGGACAGCTGAGTGGCTCAGTCAGTTAAGTACTTGCCTTCAGCTCAGGTCATGATCTCAGGGTCCTGGGATGCAGCCCCGCACTGGGCTCTCTGCTCAGTGAGGAGTCTGCTTCTCCCTCTGTGCTCTCCCTCTCTCTCAAATACATAAAATCTTTTTTAAAACAACTTTTTAAAAAAAATTAATTAAATCCATTCCTTTGAATGTTCCATGAGCACAGAGAACTGTTTGTGCCTCTTCGTAGGAATTCCCATTATTGTAGGCAACATAATATTATTCTTTTGTACTTTTCATCAGTTTTCATTTTTGCTGAGTTTCTTGGGGACTTCTCTGTCTCCTGTGCATTTTTTACTCCGTATTAAGATAATTTTAAAAATGAGATTGAGACAATACATTCTACTGGTGGACAATTCAACAAATATTGAAAAGTCCCAAAGAAGAAATTTTTTGAAATCCATCATCTCATCTCTCATGTGATGAGAGTCTCATGTCCCAATACACATAACGTGATTTTGCGACTATTTTCTTTTTTTTAAAGACTTTATTTATTCATGAAAGACAGAGAGAGAGAGAGAGAGAGAGAGAGAGAGAAAGAGGCAGGCAGAGGGAGAAGCAGGCTCCATGCAGGGAGCCCAATGCGGGACTCGATCCAGGACCCCAGGATCACGCCCTGAGCCAAAGGCGGACGCTCAACCGCTGAGCCACCCAGGCCTCCGGCAACTATTTTCCATTGTCACTAATTATTACTTTTTACTACAGAGTGGTAATCTTCAACTCAAGTCTGTGCATGGACTTCACATAGTCCATGAATTCTGTGAAATTATAAACAAAATTTTTGCCTTCTTCCCAAGAAGGTACTTGATTGTTTTCAACATATTCCCAAAAGGGTGCATGACCCAAAAAACAGTTAAAGATTCCCCTTTAGCAATAGGATTTTTAAAGGCCACACTCTACCACATAAACCAATGTTGTTCTAGATTATACTGCAATAAACACTTGTGTAACCACATCTTTTCATCCAGATACAACAATTGCTGTAGGATGGAGGAAATTCTGAAATTAGAATTGCTCCAAGAACATTCACTGTTGAAAACTTTTAATACATGTTGTCAAATTGTATTTTAGAAATGTAGTATCTTTCAAAATCCCTTCAGGAAATGTGAAAATGTCCCTTTTTCAAACAAGCAATAACACTGAATCTTTTTTTTTTTTTTTTAACTTTTCCAATTGTATTTGCTAGACTAGACTAACATACTAACGTTTGAATCATTTTAAGTTCAGAGGACAATATTATTTGTAATACGCCAGTAAGTGTTTGAGGTGCTCAGAGCATAGAGGAAGGGCTACATCCATCCTGGCTTGTCTTAGCTCTGTTCCCACAGCGACATGATGTTGCTGATTCATACACTGATCGGCTCTGGCCCACCCGTCTTTTAAAATCCTGACTGTAGCTAGCCAATCTTGTAATGATTTTTCTGGTTTTGGTTTCCTCCCACTCTTACGTGATTGTCTGCTTGTCTAGGATTGTGCTTCCTATTCAATAATATCACATTGGTCTGCTTGACACAGCATCACCTTTCATCAAGATACCATGACTCCAGGGTGATAAAATACCTTGACACACATCCCCTACATTGACACCAGCTCACTGGAAACTGCTTCTGGGACAATCTTCAAGTAAATTTTCTATGTGTCTAATTGTAGTAACTCTGGAACTAGACTCTGGCTGACCAGAACACAAAATCACACTGAAGTCCTAGAGATAAGAGTGACCTAAAGGCTCCTGTAGTGATGAAGAGGGTGAGCTCTTGCAGTTAGGGATCCTGGGCTTAAATCCCAACTCCCCTGCTTGCTGTATGACCTTGGGCAAGTGTGTCCATGTGTCTGAACCTCACCACACTCTTCGCAGATGTGTAAAGGCCCCGGCTTGGTGAGTACACAGCATCAGAACTACGCCTTCTTGTTGGTTGTGGGGAAGTTGCAGATCCCCCTCTCTATAACAGTAATCTCGTGCTGTCCTCTTCCATACACTCTGCCTCCCCTTTCATATCTAACTTTTGTCAGTCACGTATCTCATCATCTGATACACGACATATTTAGTTGTTTTTTCATCTGGCCTCTCTCACTAGAATGCAACCTCCATAAGAGCAGACTTTTTCCTTCTGTTCTCTGCGTTAGCACTAGAGCCTTGGAAGATAGAAGATAGAGTCACGGTAAGGGTCAGATTATTCAGTGTCTATAGCAATGTATTAGTTTCCTAGGGCTGCTGTAACAAAGTGCCACAAACCAGGTGGCATAAACAACAGACACTGTCTCACAGTTCTAGAGCCCAGAAGCCCAAGGTATTGCCAGGACTGGTTCCTCCCGAGGGCTATTGCATGCCTCTCTCCTAGGTTCTAGGGGTTCTCTGGCAATCCCTTGGGTTCCTTGGCTTGTAGACACATCACCCCAGTCTCAGCCTTCTTTATCACATGGCCTTCTCCTTCTGTGTGTGTCAAATTCTGTGTCCAAATTTCCCCACTTTTTAAGAATACAATTATATTGGATTAGGGCCCACCTTCAATGACCTCATCTTAACTTGATCATCTGCAAAAATCCTATTTCTAAATAAGGTTATATCCATAAGTACTGGGGGTTAGGACTTCAATAGTTTTTGGAGAGACTCCGAATAAATAGCACAATATCCAACACTCTACCGGCACTCAACAGCTATGAATTCTTCTTATAAGCTCATGTTATGGGATCATTATCTTACAGAGAAGACTAATCTGGTCTAGCATGAGAGGTTCCAGAAGTCACCGTGCCATAACTACACTCTGAGGAAATATTAACCAGACTTAAGGCCCCCTCATACTTTTGACTCTGAATAATGACCCATGGGGAGGAAAGACAGTTATGAAATCCATACCTTTGCCATCACTGCATACAAGGTATTTTATAGCCAAGAAAAGAGAGGCAAAAGGCACAAACTTATGTGAGGTCCTACAATTCGCCAAAGCCAAAACAGGAGTACAACCCCAAATTTCTCATTCCTGGCTCCTTTCCTCCTTCATACAAATCTATCCACATATTTTCAAAATAATAACTATAATAAACACATTTTTAAAAAATAGGTTGATTGTAGAATATTTTGCTTCTAGATTAGTCTGAATGATTAACACCAGATAGAAAAAAATATTGACCAGAAAAACAAATTGATCCATAAATATAGTCAACTGATCTTTGGCAAAGGAGCAAAGGAAATACAATGAAGCGAAGATAGTCTCTTCAACAAATAGTGCTAGGACAACTGCATGGAAAAAAATGCAATCAATCAATCAATCAATCAATAAATACACAGACCTTACACACTTCACAAAAATTCACTGGAAATGCATTCTATTTCTAAATGTAAAATGCAAAGCTATAAAACCCCAAGAAAACATAGATGCAAACTTAGATGACCTTGGGTGTGATGATGCCTTTTTAGATACAGCCCCAAAGACACAAACCGTAGAAGAAATCATTGATAAGCTGGACTTCATTAAAATGAAAACTTCTGTTCCGTGAAAGACATTATCAAGAGAATTAAAAGACAAGCCACAGACAGGGAGAAAATGTCTGCAAAAGAGGTATCTGATAAAGAGGTGTTATCCAAAATATACAAAGAACTCTTAAAACTCAACAATAAAAAAAAAATTAAATTTAAAAATTAAAAAAAAAAAAACTCAACAATAAAAATACAAACCCAATTTAAAAATGGGCCAAAGACCTTAACAGACACCTCATCAAAGAAGATAAACAGATGGCAAATAAGCATATGAAAAGATGCTCCACATCATTTGTCATCAGGGAAATGCAAATGAAAACAACAATGAGATACCAGTACCCACCTATTAGAATGGCCAAAATCTGGAACACTGACAACATCAAATACTGGCGAGTCTGTGGAACAACAGGAACTCTCATTCATTGCTGATGGGCATGCAAAATGGTAACACTACTTTGGAAGACAGTTTGGTGGCTTCTTATAAAAGTAAACACACTCTTACCATTGGATACAGCAATCACACCTGCTAGTATTTACCCAAAGGAGTTGAAAACTTATGTCCATGCAAAAACCTGCGTGTGGATGTTTATAGCAATTTTATTCATAACTGCCAAAACTTGAAAGCAACCAAGAAGTCCTTCAGTAGGTGATTGGATGAACAGTACTACATCCAGACAATAGAATTTTATTCAGTGCTGTAAAGAAACGAGCTATCAAGCCGTGAAAAGACACGGAGGAAACTTAAATCCATACTACTACGTGAAAGAAGCCAATTCCAAAGGCTACATACTGTATGAGTCCAACTATATAACTTTCTGGAAAAGGTAAAACTATGGAGGCAATAAAAAGATCATTGGTTGCACCAGGAAGGGAGGGAGGGGGATGAATAAGGTAGTAAAGGAAATGCTCTGTATATTATTATAATAATGGATAGAGTCATCATCCATTTGTCCAAACCCAAAGAATGTGCTACACCAAGAGTGAACCCTGTGATGGAAAGACAGGTGAAAATAGATTTTAAGACACTCCCCTTATTAACCTAGACCCCTCACGCGACCGAACACATCCTCTCCTCCTGAGGTTTCTATCAAAACAAACGTGTATTTTGTACCTTCAGGAACAAGAAGGAATCAGTGGGAAAGGACATTCTGAATCAAAGGGACGAGAGTAGAGAAGGAAAGAGAGCAAAGTGGACACACACAGGCAGAGGGAAGTGGGACAATGACATTTCCTTCATAGATTCTCCAAAGGAAAATTACAAGGAATTTGTCAACCAGGGTCTCGAGCTGAGACAACAGCCGTCGAGGTGTGATGAGCCCCCTGTGAGGAGTAAGAACCTGCGAGGTTTGCTCTTGCTGTCCCCAGGCTGGCACAGGACCAGAGCCGCCTCTGCCTGGTATTTGCAAAGAACTGGTGAGGGGCCAGTTGGCTGCCAGGGACTTGCTTCTGTACCATTTATCACACACAAATTGCTCTGCAGCTGGAAAAAGAGTCATGGTAGCTGCAGCCAATGCAGCCCAGCAATAGGACCAGGCTTCCCTCCCTTTGTAGTCTCAACCCCTTGCCCAAGAGCAGACTAGCAAAAGCCGGGCAGTGTCTGGGAGAAAGGAGGAGGCCCTGGGGAGTCTGGTCAAGCTGGTAGGTAACTTGCCATGATGGTCATTCCCTAAGTATTTACCCAACACCTACTGGGTTCTCTGGGTCTTGGGAATTCGGTGGTAAACAAGGGAGCAAGCACATTCTGGTGTTTTCCATTTGGCATGATTTGTGCCCTGGGCTCTTCACATCCATTTCCAGTTGCGGGGAGGGAAGCTGCCACATGCCGTCCCTTTGATCAGTCCCTTCAACCGGCTCCCGTTCCCCCACCAGCTCACATTTTCCTGACCTCCCAGCAACTTCCATGGGATCAGTCATGGGAATGCCAGCTCAGCAGAGCAGCCCAGGAAAACCAAGAGCCCAGCGAAGTGGAGAAGTCAGCATTTCATCATGACTTTGGAATACTTGGCAGTGACTCACAGAAGAAGGAAGGAGGGCAGATAAGAGGGGTATGGTTGAGGTTAACAAGAAACAGTGCGGCCTCACAGCCCCCACCACGCACTGAACAAGTCACTGCCATTTTCTTGGGAGGAGAAACACTGGGGGCCATTCAGGCGGCCGGGGGGAGCCCGACAGTTGACATTTACAACAATGCTCAATGCAAATCAAGCCACTTGCCCCCAGAAATGGAATTTCATAGATTTATCCTTTGAAAGGCCATTTCTCTGACGAGTCTGGGTCAGCAGTTAAGCTGAAAAAGAAATATTTCTATTATTTGGCAGATTTTTTCCAAAGCATCGAGTTTTCCAAAGCATCATTAGGCAAGAGAGGCCTTTAAAAAAAGTCGGATTCCGGTGTGGTCATCAGGCAAACAAAATGAGAAAACATCAAAGAACAATCCCATTTCCAGAAATGATTAAAACAAATACTTCCTCTGCGGTCCCTAGGGTTCCAAGGGTAGGGGGTGGACCTCGCAGCCCAGGTGTCCTGGCCCCCTTCCAGCTCGGCAAATATCTGCAAATAACATGCTCTGATAACTCCCGTGGCTTCACCTTGAATAAGCACAACTTGCCACGCATGCCACTGCCGCTCACTATGCCTGAAACGGTTCAAGCCCAGAGCCACTCACCAGTTGGGTGACCTTGAAAAGTCACGAAGCTTTAAGCAAAGCCTCAGTGCTTTGCACCTGCTCTTCCCTCCACCTATCGCCTTGTAAGCCCCACAACGATCAGCCAGTCCCAGATGCACTGTGTTTTACTTCCCTGAGAGCATTTGATATTTTAAGTTATCTCATTCATCTTTGCTTGTTTATTACTGTTGGCTTCCTGAGAACAGAGACTATAACTGCCTTATTTATCTCTGAGTCCTTGATATTTAAAAAAGAATGCCTGGTCCCTAGTAGATAACAAATATCCATAAGCGGTTGTTATGTAAGTAAATGAAAGACGTTCAGATTTTTTGAGTCAGGGTTCTATAAAAATAATCATACTAATAATAATAAAAGAAAACACTTGCCTTGTAGGATTACTTTAAAGATCAAGGGAGATCACGGTAACAAAAGCAGAGCCTGACACATTGTAAGTAGATCTATAAATATGAACTTAAAAAATACAATAGCATTCCTAATTCCACGAAGGTCTCTTCTCAGGTAGCTTTCCAGAAATAAAAATTCTAAAATAGTTCATCCTTAGATATGATTAACAATAATGGCTCAATATATAATATTTATAATATTCTAAGCTACCATCTACTGAAAATGCATTATAAATTCAATAAAATTTGGGGAGGGGACACCACAATACATTCATCGATTGTAATGCAGACCAATTTCAAAAATACAAAAAAGTGATAATTAAAAAAAAATTTGACAATATTACTTCTCCCTGGGAAAAATAAAACTGTGTTTTAGTCCAGAGGAATAACTCTCTACTGGTATGGTTTCAAGTGGTGCAACTGGGCGGTGGGAAAGTTAGTGGTGAGGGAGCCTACCCCACCTTGAATCACACTGTAGGATGCTCTGTCCTGACCCAGCTTTGGAGTGTGAGCAGTGGTTTTGCTTTTCGACTAGAAAGTAAGCAAAATAATGAGCGGACGTATACAGCTAACTCTCAATTCACTTCAGTAACTAGGGTCAGGATATGCTTGACTAGCCAAATACCCTGAGAAATCAGATTACTGAAAGGCAGTGGCTGGAAAATAAAGAGACTAAGGGGACACCCTCCCTTTACCATGTGACAAAGATGGAGTTAAAGTCTCTTTTATTAAGTAGAATCAGATTCATCTCCTCTCTAACAGAAATGCTCACTTGTGGAGGGCTTTTTTAATATTTATTTTATTTTTTATAGTTATCATGCTGTATATCACATCTAGGAACTTATTTATCTTCCAACTGGAAGTTTGTGCCTTTTGACTTCCTTTTCCCTCACTGGTTTTAATTTTATCCCTTCGTCCCTCCAGCGCTCAATTCCTGGGCCACAGGGTTAATGACCAAATAACAGGTTGATAAGAAAACAAGATGCCTAGATATTCCAGGAGCTTAACAATCAAGACACAGCTGACCTGTCCCCCTCTCCCTCACGATTGTCCAATTTCTTCTGCTGAATGAAAAGCACTCTGGGCCCATTCACAGCTTTTCATGTGCCTCTTCTTTTCTCACTTTCTCACTAACCGGTCAGCAACAATGCGAGTTCAAAGGTCTTGGAATAAAGGCTGAGATCCTGGGGAGAGAAGACAGGAGGCATTTTCCTGCTAAAGCCATGTCTCTGATGTGCACACTTGAGGTGTATTGCTCCCACGATGATATGTCAGTTTATTTTTCTTTTTATATATGAACATAAAAAAGGAGTTAGACTGGCAGACAGCATATTCAAGAGGTCCAGACTGGGTCCACAGGGACACCCTATTGTTCCTTGGAGGTGGGGGTGGTTCCTAGCAAGTCCTGGCCTTCCTCTTGCATTTCTTTGTCCTGCCTCCTCAAAGAACAGGTTGGGGCGGGGAGGAGTAGGAAGGGGGAGAGGAAGATCAAGAATGAGGACAAAATTTAAAGGTCGGTTTCCAAGTGGGACATCAATATATTTCCTTAAGCCACCAGCCAGCTCCAGAGTCTGGTGAGCCATGATACCGTCCAAGTGGAAAGAGTGGGCTAGTTCTGGAATAGAATAAAGATGAAAACAGCTTCAACGAGCTTTACTCACTGACCTGACTGAAGACAGGCCCTCTGATGACAGGGAACTTCCAGAGCTGTGAATCCACACAAGAGGCACTATTTTCAGGAAGGGCAAAACCCGGGGTCAGATGGGAAAATAGCCTTAGTCTCATTGGGGTTTTGTTTTGTTTTGCTTTGCTTTGTTTTCCCTAAAAGGAGTCTATCAATCAATTGGCTCCTTTGTGCCTTCCTCTGGACAATATGGGGCAGATTGCCCAAAGGGGAAAAACCCTCCGTCCTTGTCAGACGAAAGAGCAGCCCGGGCCTGGGCAGCACACACTAGAAAAGGGACGGCCGTGTGTGGCACTCACAGCCTTTCCAACCTGGCCAGTGCCACTCGTGTGTCCTCGGCAGCAATTTGAGATGCCTCTATTGCCCTCCTTTTCAGCTGTGAACACCAGCCCCACATGCACTGCCTAGGATAGTACCTGGAGAGGCCCCATACGGATGACCAGACGACCGGAGGAGCACATCCCGGAGGCACCCACCCTGTGTCCTGCAAACAAGACAGCAAGTGGCTGCAGAAGGATCATGGGACGTCATTAGGAGGTTGACTCACACTTTTAAGTTCTGTCCTGCCTTTGACCACACGTACCCAACACAACTGAAGACCCTGATCCACATAAAACCTCATTTTTTCCAAGGCTCTTTTAGGTGAGGAAAAGCCCTTTCCCATCTCCATGGACCACCATTTTAATTTTTTTTTATATTTTATTTATTTATTAGAGAGCAAGCGAGCTCGAGCTGGGGGAGATGGAGAAGCAGGCTCCCCACTGAGCGGGGAGCCCGATGTGGGGCTCCATCCCAGGACCCTGCGGTCATGACCTGAGCCAAAGGCAGCCGCCTAACCGGCTGAGCCACCTGGGCGCCCCTCCACCACCATCTTACTATGTTCCCAACTCAATACCAAAGGATTTTTTAAAGCAGCAGATGACCTGTTTACAGTTAGCTGTTAGTCTGGAGCAGTAGAGAGCTGACCGTATAAACCACTAGCTCGGAGTTAATACAGTTGGTACAAATAGATATTCAAACTATGTATTTTAGTCCTATTATCTACTAAGTTTTTACTTCCAGACAGATATAGAAGTTGCTCTCTGAATGTAACCTCAGTGATTAACTGAGTGATTCAAGATCTTACAAAGACTACGTTTGCTCCTTTAAATCAAACCCAGAAAGTGTGCATGCCTTCAAGCAATAGCTTCCAACTCCAGGACCTCCTGTGAGAAAGCACTTCACTCCACGCCCCCCCATGCGCACTCCCACAGGGATGTGTGACGGAAACAGAAGTGCCACGAAACAGTGCCCGCCTTTGCTATTTTTCCACTCAATTTCTCCCTTTTAAAAAAATGCTGCTGCAGTTGAAGCCCACTCTTTCAAGTTGATGAACCAGTAATGAGTGGAGAGGAGCATTTTTTCAAATGCTGCTTTAAGTAAGATCCTGAAAACAATACTAACCCTCCTCTCCTTCTGCAAAACCTAATGCTTTCTCACTAAAAGCAATAAACATCCATATAGTGTCAGAAATGGATCACCCAGGGTGTGTTCAGGTGAGAGAAAGGGTAATGCACAGGGAGAATGTTTTTTAGACGGTACAAACCAGAAAGTATCAGACGAAAACTTTCAGAGCTTGAGGAAATGGCTCTGCAGCTGCATTATAAAGCCACAGCCTATCAACAGGCTCTGAGTTCCTTCCACAGACCAGGTGCCACGGGAGGCCCTTGGAGAGGAAGCCAGAGCAGGAGTAGCGGGACTCTTTGCTGCTCGTATGCTCTTTGATGGACAGCCCCCCACCCCCCATCGTCCCCCCACACACAGCAAGAGGCAGAAGGAACGGCCCAGATGGAGGTGCCTCTCTGCTCTCGCCTCCAGGAGAGGCGCGCTCAGGAGTGCAAATACGTGCTCTGGGTGTGTGCTGCAGAAAGACCCGAGCCTCCTCCCCTTCCCTATACACAGGGAGGGAAGAGGGACCCCTAGAATGAAGGAACCGAAAGCCTCATGAGATTTCTCTGGCCAAACCCTAGTTACTCGCTTGACAAAAAGCAGAGAACGGAAATTGTTTATATCCAAGAGTCTAACTTTTATTATTAATTGTTAAATATTTATATCCTGGCAGGGATAAAGAGTTTATAAGGCACATTTTCCAGCCTTAATCTTTCTCCTTCCATTTCCTCTCTTCATAGGAGAGAGGGAAGGGAGAGAGGGGACAGTAAAAGTGAAAAAGGGAGAAGAAAGGAGAGGTAGGGGAGGAAGGAAGGAAAGAAGGTAGGAAGAAGGGAGGGAGGGAGAAAAAAATACTAGAGCTAGGATCTAATCAGATCTCAATTCAATTAAACCCAGAAAATGTTTCCTTGTATCTCTACAGTGACTCTTTCAAGGCCACATGGGACCACAAGTATCTGGAGTCTTGGCTAGGTCTTTATAAAAACACCAAAGCAGGGAAAAAACCTGACGACAACAACAACAATCACACAGGTATCAGGGTGTGATGTGAAGTATGAGAAACTAATGCAATTTATAGTAAAATTCATCCTCAGTGCCTTTCTACAAGCAATAAGGAGAAATCAGGAAAGGTATCTGGGCCGCTCCACCGTTACCGATTTGTCTCAGAAGAGGTTCTATGGATTTCCTACTTCTTAAATCATTTTCATGGGTCACCCACTCCATTGGCTTAGTTTCTACTTCTTCTTTCAATCGATCCAAACGTCTGAAGCACCCACGGCTAACATCAGAGCCAATCATTGCTTTTCCAAAATGACTCTATGGTGTCTGCCGTGGGGGTAGGAGGGCCAGGAGGCAGCCAGGAGAGCAGGAATTTAGCCAGGATGGGCAAGCAAGGACTGCAAATATTTTCTAGAGAATTAAGCATAAAGTGAACTCAACCTCTCTCCATCTAATTCCGAAGGCCTTCAAACTTTCTCTTAATGACATCTTGATGCTCTCAAAGATCCCACTTCAACTGATTGCTTCTTGCTCTGTTCCTATTGCCCGCTTACGTGTTAGTGGACTCTCCCTGCCAGGCAGGCGACGTCTTCAAGCCAATCAGGAGGGAAGTGCTTAGCTGGAGAGGAGTCTTAGATAAAGCGTTGTACTCCAACCCCCCACCCCGTTTTGATCGTACAGCCATAACTTAATGTTTTATAGGTTATCAGCAGGGCCCACTTCATTGAATTTTCTTCTCTCAGCAGGAATCCAAATTTACATAAGATCACATTCAGAATTCCCTGATGTCAGCAAGCTGTGTGTGTGTGTGTGTGTGTGTGTGTGTGTGTGTGTGTGTGAAGCTTATTTAAAACTTCAGCTTGGGATGGAAATGAAACCACACAGTCCTCCCTAAGAAATAAAAAAACACTCTCCGTAGTGGAAATTAGCTTGATAATAAGGAAAATATGTAAGGGACATCCACATGGCTATGGAAGGGCGCCACCTGCGTGGCACTTGTCACCCCCTAGAGTACCTTCCCGGGTTAGGTTTTCTCTGACAATTGCCGGTCACAAAGGTGCTACTCGGAGTCAGCAGAACTGGGCTTCCAAACACTAGCTTTGCTCCTTCCCAGCTTTGTGACCTTGAACACGTAAGTAAACCTCTGCTCCCGGGAGCCCGCACACAGGAGATCTTATTTTTACAAGTTCCAGGACTTGATTAGATGGTCTCTAAAGCTGATTCCCATCTATAGCACTCTATTCCACAGATAGGAGTCGGTTTAATCCCCGACAAATATGTATGGCCTAAAAAGTCTCCAAACTGCCCGAGGTCCCCCCACCAGAACAAGCGCCCCTCGCACTGGAAGGGCGGCTCATTGCGTGCGGGGGCCCCAAGCCGGCTCGCTCCTTCCCTCCAGCCAATGAAACGTGTTGAGCACCTGCTACAGCCAAGCACTGTCCTGAGGTCCAGTGAGCCTTGGAGGGAGAGCGAGCAACCTATTTCAAACCCACGCAGCTCCCAAAAGAGGTGGGAAATGGTTGGAAGAGGAGGAAAGATAGAGAAGAAAGAGAAGAGGAATGTGTCCGCTCGCTCCTTCCAGCACAGGGGTCCCGGGTTTTCACGTCAACATCTGTGAAGTGTGAGATGCTAAGTGCTGTAAGGGGACTAGAAGGCATATATATATATTAGACTTTACTCTTGAGAGCATTTTCAGGTTCCCACAACATCGAGGATAAGTGTAGAGATTTCCTGCCCACATGCCTGCTGCCCCCAGGCCCGCACAGTCTTGACCAGCACGTTTGTCAGTCAATGAACCTCCACTGACACGTCTTTGTACTTATTTTTTTCAACACATGAAATTCACATACAATGTTGATAATCAAAATATAAAACCACCTTTTAATCTTTAGGACCCTTGACTAATCCTCTTCTTTCTTTCTGACCCAAACCCTCAACCCTTAAAAAACCAGAGAGGATGGAAAGAAGGCCCCTCCTGCTCCGGAAAGTCTGGTGATGGGCTGGTAAACCAGGGAGGCTCCCAATCAAGGGAAGGACACTCCCTCCGGCCCAGGAGCAACTGTCAGCAGCGAGGACCGCTACCTGGGGACATTCTTCCCACTGACTCCTTGCCCCCCTCTCTCCACCACGCACAATATTATTCTAGCTCACGGAGCCTCCATTAGCTCTTCCTTCGCCTACGAAGTTGGGGAATATTTTCTAAGGATCCTCGTAGACCCTTTATGATCCTAATCTAGGCCATGCCCCCAAGATGGGAACAAATAGTGTACAGACTCCAGACCCGGGAGGTAACGCGCCTCCCACTAAGGAATGTCATCAGCTCTCTGAGGGGAATTTTTCCAAACTACGTGGAATTGCATCGCCCTGCCTGCCACCGTGACTCCGCTTCCGATACACCTCTGGGATGTGCACGTCTTCTCTTGAGAATCCCTGCCCTGGTGAAGCCTAGAAGTCAAGCAGAGTGTGCTAAGGCGGTCTGACAGGTTAAGGATCTCTGGGCTAGAGGATCTCTATCCACCACACAAATGTACGGAACTAAAGTAAGTTAGCATATCTCTCCAATTTTCTTGCTACCTGTCTTAGCCAAAATACTTCAATTAAAACCAAGTCTAGGTGTTAAACCACACACACACACACACACACACACACACACCCATAATCAATCATCATGTTCCAATATAACATTTAGGTCTTTTAGGTCTTTAAATGTAGGGAAAATTAGCCCCTATTCTAGGAGTCAAGAAACTTAACATGAATTTATATGATGAATAAAAAAGATTTTTTTAAATTAGATCCCGCCTACATGTAAGCACTTTGCTTTATTCAGCAAAGGGTCCTATTTATGGGCACCACTAAATTTAAAAAGAGGAAAGGGAAGGCACGACAAATTTGCCCAGGCTTCTTTCAAACACTAGGTTGTAATTCCAACCATCCCTTCTCTGCTCTGCCTTCCTTTCCTCCTCTCCACTGGGTGGGCTGCTAGGGGGACAGGAACAGGGACACCCCCGGGGATAGCAACTGCTGACTGGATCTGAACACAGACATCAGATCTGAGTTCAAGAGAGGAGAGAAGGTTCTAGTCCCAGATGGATTCAAGCTTTGTGACCCTGGCTAAGTCTTCACTCCTCTCAGTAAGGGATCCTCATCTGTAAAAAGAAAGTAATGTATGATCTCTGTGGCTCCTTTCAGCCTCACAAACCCAGGATCTGGGGGTGTTAGGGGTGGTTGCTATAATCAAGAACTGATACAACTGTCAGGGCTTTTCATAGTAAGGAATATTCTAGAAAATTACTTATAGTCAAGAAATACTAAGTATTTTTTATATAAGTATACCATCCTAAGCAACTAAGTTATAAGCATATGCTGCCTAGAGTTCTGGTTTTGAGCATTGATCCCTTCTTAGGAGCAAACGATCACTGGTCCATTTTGGAGGTAATCACTTTTCAATCCTGTCCTGTTTCCTGGTTTGCCATTAGTTGTGTCCCTGGGTATCGGAAAGGGCATTCGGCGACTGCATTCTTCAATATCTTCCTAAAAGGGCTCCAGTAGGCCAATTGCAAGATTCCGGGAGCTCTTTTCCTTTGCTCCATGCTTTTCTTTTCCCGTCCACTTCTTCCGTATGCGCCCCCACACTTGTGCATCCTGTGCACAGCATCAAGCTCGCTGCTGCTCTGGTCCCTGCATATTTTCCCTTCTAGGAGCTTTCATGTAGTGAAGTCAGGCTCGAGACACAGCAGGGACTGTCCCTAAACCTTCCCTTCCCTGCGCTGTCCACCACTCCCACCCCTCCCCACACACTCGTATACATCTCCAGTTCCCTAAGTAGAGATCTCAGACCACCAGTTCATCACATCATGGGTCACTCCCTAACTCCCTCTCAGGAATCAAGTAAGGTCTTGAGGCTCAACCCAGTCCACAGACATGTTACATCTGCCCCCACCAGGCTTTAATATCCACGAGTGCACCCACACACCTGCTCTTGAAGCTCTGGGGGCCAAGGGCATTGCAACAATCAATAGAAGCTGAAGATAAACGAGCCTGTGCCCTCCAGCTCACCCCAATGTCCAGTCCAGCAGCAGGTGCCATTTATTATCCCATCTGGCTGCTGCCTCCCCATAGCTGGTCGCCTTTACACCCCACCTGGTCACTAAAGGTGTTTCAAGTGCCCGCCCAAGTCTCCATGAGGGAAGGGTTTTTTTTAAGTTACTTCAGAAAACTAAATGTAGTCTGGGCAGAGCAAGACTGTTTTTTTCTGGGGCAATGTCACCAGAAAGACCCTGAGGAACTTGAGACCCAAAGTTTCCAGATCTTTCAATATTTCCATAACCTTCACAAATGAAATCTAGCTTTTATTTACATTCAGAGCTTTCTGGATTTGACGAGCCGACTCTCCTATACACAGAGGTTAGGAGAGGGTAATAGCAATGGCAGCAAAGGGAGGGAAGGGGAAGAAAAGACAGTATTCGATAATTTATAATTTCATTGAAAATGACATGGAACTATGAAGTACAGCCCATTAAAAACATGGTCTCTGGGGCAGCCCGGGTGGCTCAGCGGTTTAGCGCCGCCTTCGGCCCAGGGCGTGATTCTGGGGTCCCGGGATTGAGTCTCATGTCGGGCTCCCTGCATGGAGCCTGCTTCTCCCTCTGCCTGTGTCTCTGCCTCTCTCTCTCTCTCTCTCTGTGTGTGTCTGTCATGAATAAATAAATAAAATCTTAAAAAACAAAAAAACAAAAAAAACATGGTCTCTGGCCCTTAGTTTGTGACCTGAAACAAATCCAGGGTTAAATATGGGCAAATGTATTTCCCTTTCCTCACTCTCAAATCAATTTAAATGAGTGTTTGTATTTCCTAGGCACAGGATTAGCATGTATTTCTACTCTTTCCTCGTGGACTTGTGGAAGACACGGCTAATGGACGGGGACACCATCCCATGCTGAGCCTGGTAAGCCTTCCAACTCTTCTCAGTGTGAGGGGCTGGGCAGCCAAACACCTGGAGCTGGCTGGCAGGATGAAGCTGCTTCTCCATCCAGCCCTAAGAGCCTCTTGACACCTCTGGACACTAAGGAGTAACCCCCTAAGATGTGTCTTAGTAGGGAGCTGGTAGGAGGGATAATTTGAGGGAAATTAGCAAGAAATGTCAAGTGAGGAAGACACAGATAGACTCTCCCTGCATTTTTATGAGAGGAAAGCTAGATCCTTCTCCAACACAGAAGGAACAAACCTTTTTTCAGGAGTTTTTATATAAATTATCTTATTACATTCTCAAAACAACCCTATGGGCTGAGTCTTCTTACAGCCATTACTCAGAGCGAGACATTGAGGTTACCCAACAAATAAGTAGGACAAATCTCAGCATGTAGCTATGTCATTCTGAAATCAGCCTAGAATACAGGTCACCAGCTGGCTCTATCAGCCTATAGAGACACTCAGTTGGGCTCACACAATCTTTTAATGTGGTGCTACATTTAAAATCTGACATATTTCCTCTAAGATGTCAGATTTCCCATGTCTTTTGAAAACTGAGAAGACTTGGCAACATTAGGTCCACATGGCAACAATCAGCTGGAGCAAAGGTCATAGCAGACCTTATTGATTAGATGGAGACTACCTCCTTTCCAGTCTGCCTCAACTTCCAGCCCCCTAAACATGCGTGCGCGTGCACGCGCGCGCGCACACACACACACACACACTACACTCCATGAAATGCATGCACAGTAAATACGGTGGCTTCACTCACTATGAAAACAGCCTGACCCCTAGCCGTAGAACACTCCTTTGTTGTTTGCTTATCCTGGACCTTAATTCCATAGTGGCCACACTTTCTAGTTCATTGTCCGCCAACCTCCTACCTAAAGTAACTCTTCTCACACATTCTCACTCCGTTTCAAAGTTCTCTTTTCCTAAACTAGCATTCTTGGCTTCTATAATAGTGGACTTTCCTCCTTGATCCTTCACAGTAATAGCAGGTTTTCTGAGGGGCTGCCCAAAGGCCAGAAGACTCACTGTTGAACTCCTGTGAAACTAAACTCACGCATATTGACAGGAATTTAACACTTTCCTAGCACCATTAATTTCCATTTTTCCATAACCATGTTCATTATTATTTACCTATTTTATCATTTTCTACCCTCCAGACCCAGAAACTGCCAAGTAAAACAACCTACACAACAGAGGAATTCAGAATACTTTTCCCTCCTAAATAGGCAGACACAGAATATTAACTAGTTAAAACTACTTGGGCACCTGGGTGGCTCGATTGGTTAAGTGACCAACAAATTGAGCCTGTGTCTTTGGCACAGGTCATGATCTCAGGGTTGTGAGATGGACCCCCCCCTCCCCGGGTTCCTCATTGGGCATGGAGTCTGCTTAAGATTCTCTCTCCCTCTCCCTCTGTCTCTCCCACCTCCTTCTCCCTCTCCCTCTTTCTCTAAAAAAAAAAAACAAAAAAAAAAAAAACCTACCTAAAAATAAGCCAGTGTTCAATAAAAATCTCTGCATTTATTTCCACCCCTCTGCACTTATTTCTACCTTGATTAGACTACACTATCCAGAGAGATGATCTGAAAAGTAACAGTGAAATGTATCATCCAAGACACTATCCTGGTATAAGCCTTAAAAGTACTGCTTGATATGCAAAAATACCTTAAAAAGAGAAAAAAATGTGCTGTATTAACTGACAAGAAAAGTCTTGATTGCATCAGGTATTAGTAGGAAGGAGAGCTAGAGTTGAAAAGGTCAATAGTGGGCAGAATTGTTTATGGCTAAATTCTCTGTGCAGCAGCCTTATAAAAATGATCATTTGAGTAAATTCATCAGCAAACGAGCCTCAGCCTCAAGTTGCCTTGCAAAAAATTCTGCTCATCGGCTAATAATGTTCTAGCACCGTCCTACCGTGTGTTTACTCATAAGACTCTTTTCCGTTGCATCTGGCTGAAAGTACAGGCTCTTCTAATGTCTATGACTTACATAGTGGAGGCAAGACCATTGCTCAGACAAGTCCCAAGGACGAAATCTAAGCCATCAAGCCCCTGGGCCTCCCAGAAGCTCCACCTTTTCTTACTGTGTAGGCCTCTGCCTTTCGTTGTCACAAAACACTGCTGACTCTCTTCCCCCCTTAACTCTTATCACTTTAATGGAGTCAAACTAAACTCTCAGATAACGTGAAAGCCCTTTTCCTACCTTTGGGAATACATAAAATACTAATTTGTGCTGGATTTGGCTGTGAAATGCTGCTTTGCCTAACATTGGGTTAATGTGTTTCTCTGGGCCTGATGACACAGTGACTGACGGGAGCGTGGGGCTCAGGTCAGGCGTGGCAAAGGCACAGGAAATGATGAAAGAAATTCATTCCAGGATTTAAATGCTCCAAAAGTAACCTACAGATGCAGATAATCTACATGAAGAGTAAAGATGAACAGTTACTGAAAACAGCTAACGTCAAGTGCAGCAAACTATCAGATTCTGGTTTGCTGAAAGCTATGCTTTTGGCAACAGCGTTGGAGAAGGAAGTCGGTAGTGCTAAAGACAAAATTCACAAAAATAGTTTGGCTTGAGCTGGAACAAAAACAACATGCTCTTTTAAGGAACTGATATTGGAGAGACTTGATGATATTCTAGGAAACGAACATGAGATAATGCTTTCAAAATAGCCCCATGATAATGTCCATGAGTAATTTCAGTTCTTATCACCATATTATGTCGCTCATGAGCAGTAGTGATATTGAGGCAAGGAAAGGTGTCAGAAAGTTAAAAAAAAAAAAAAAAAAAAAGAAGTAATAATAATAATAATAATGCCTCCCGCCCTCCCTCTAAGGAATATAGCTGATGAACAGCTGCTCTGGTGGACGTGACCCTAACAGTGCTCAGTCATGGAGGGAAAAAAATGTCTGAAAATGGGCTTCATTATTTCTCAGCATATACTGAGACAAATACCTCGATCCAGTGTTCATCAATGCTCAGATGCTCAGCTTCATCATCAAAGGGAAAGTTATGGAAAATAGAGCCCTAGGTCACTTAAGCTGGAAAAAGCTTTAAAAATCATCCAGCCTAGGGGGCCCGGGTGACTCAGTAGGTTAAGTGGCTGACTCTTGATTTTGGCTCAAGTCATGATGTCAGGGTCATGGGATCGAGCCCCTCTTGTGGCTCCATGCTGAGCATGCACCCTGCTTAAGGTTCTCTCTCCCTCTCCCTCCTACCCCGCTCACACTCTTTCTCTCTTCCTCTCTCTCTCAAAAAAAAAAAAAAAAAAAAAAAAAAAAAAAAAAAATCATCTGGCTTGTGCCCAAACTGACAGATGCCCACAGATATTACATAATTTTCCTCAATTACACAGCACATGAATTGCAGAGTCCGATCTGCAGAACCAGGTCCTCTCCTTTCTCCTCCTCTTTCTATTTCTCCTCTTTTTTTGTAAAAACAATATGGGCAGGCGAGGAAACACTGCCTGCGGAAGCCCTATTGCAAATCTTTGAAAGTACAAAATGCTACACACCTGGTCCTGTTTTCTTACCTCTCATTCACTCCTAACGTACTGCAGCTCTCTCTGGGAACTTTTCCACCCTCACCTGCTTGACAGGTTTCACATCCTCTCTGACGGTTTCTCCCACCCCCAAGCAGATGGAGTTAGGGGCTCCCTCTGGCTCAGCTTCTATAGCAAGAGTAATTTATTGCCATGTTGTATTTTAACCAACTGATAACCTTTCTAACTCTTACCACACCCACAACACTATGATTTCCTGGGAGCAGTGATTTTAGCTTCCATATCTTTATAGACACTAGTATACCTAGCTCTTAGCAAAGATCAATACTTGATAATGGAATAGACAAATGTTACCAAATTTCTGCCTCTTTGAACGTTAGGAAAATGCAGACAGCCAAAGTAATGGGATAATACAAGATAATCTATTGACACTGTACAAATAGTTTTCAAATTGCAGGAGATTCATGATTTGGTGCTATGCAATTCATATGCAATTTCTATAATAAAGAAAAGAAAAGAGCCTGCTAATTCTCAGATAGATGCATAGCAAATCGTGTCCATGGTTTAAAATTCAAATTCCTCTCTGCCTTCTCTCTCATGGCCTCTCTGCATCAAATATCCTTCCCCCCCTAGAATTGTCCCTGCCTGTGTTCAAAGTTCGGCTCAAATGTTACCCCCACGTAGGGTTTTCCTCCATTCCCTTGGTGACTTCAGGGCCCTTTATCACGCCCTATTCAGAAGTCTCACAGCATTTTATCTGAGCCTCTTTATGATTGTATTCTTCTTAGTGGAGTGGATATTTTATCTCCTCTATCTCACTAAGCAACCTTAGGGAAGATTTCTATCTTCATACTCTGAGGATGTCTAACATAGAGGCTTGCCCTTGGCAGATCCTTGGTAAAACAAACAGCTTCTGAATTGCTAAAACAAGGAGATTGGATTCCCTTCTTAAAGACAGCAAGGTGCAAACAGACAAATCTTTACCTACAAAATGAGGGGGTGATTCTTTGGAGCTGGAACATACTATGACTTGGGAAGCCACCTGCATGAGCACCGGCCGAGATGGTGTGGAACAGGAAGTCTATCAAGAGACATTTCTGAAGCAGATATGCAAGAAGGATGCCTAACTTGGGCTGGGGGTCAGAGAAGCCTTCCTAGAAGAGGGGACCTCTTCATTTTTAACTGTCCTTACCTTTTAGAGTATATCATCTGGGGGTGTGATGGAAGCCAGAGGTGAAACAAGATTGGTCACGAACTAAGTAATAAACACATAGAGGTCTATAATACTATGCGACTTTTCTGTAGGTTTGAAATTTTCCACAATGACAAATTTTTTCGCAGAAAAGAAAATAAGCCTGAAGAAAAAATAAAGCAATCGTGAGGAATGAAAGAAAGATTACCAACCAGCACTGCAAGCTTGCCTCAAGTGGAAGACCATCAATTGTTGTGACAAAGTTGAATGACTAGCAGCACTTACAAGCTTGATGAAAAAGATCAAGAATAAAAAGGAAAATGGGAAAAAAAAAGTATTACAACTAAAAACAGAGTCAGAAAAACCAGAGGTAGCTAACAGAGAGATCAATGAATGAACACAAAAAGACTAAAAAGTGTTTTGTTTAGCTTTCCTGAATTATTTACTAGAGCCTATTAAAAAATAAAAATAAAAAGCCCAAAAAGTGGACCTGAAGAAGGTACACGGGTACAGGACAAGGATCTTGAAGGATACGACGGCAGGAGGAGGTGCAAGGGATGTGACAGTATTGCCTAGAGACCAAGCAAAGCATTAAGCCATCATCCTGTCTAGGCTGCACAGCAAGGACGTGAACATACATACAGCAGAGGCTGACCGGGAGGAAGAGGAGCTGGAAGTCTTAGACGAAATGCATGGCTGGAAAATGGGAGTAAAAAAGCTGGAAGGACGGGAGGCTGTCATCAGCAAGCCAGTCTAGGGAGCTGAAGATTTCAGTCCTGGGTGATGACAAGATCAAGTGTAATTGTAAATGCCCGTGAAGTGCCTATGTGGAAGGATGGCTGAAGTGGAATGGGGGTGAAAGTCAAATAGAACAAAGACAGTTATGGAATTGTGAGTGTGGGATCCTGGATGGTCCCTATGAAGCCCTAAAATCTCCCATAAAGATGAGACTAGGGTTTAAGTTCTGTAGACAAGGAATCTCTCTCTCTCTCTCTCTCTCTCTCTCTCTCTCTCTCTCTCTCTCTCTCTCTCTCTCTCTCTCTGTTTTTTAGTTAATATATACACAACATCTAGTACACTGTTTCCACAGAGGACATGTTCCCAGGCGGTTGTTGAGTGGGTGAATGGAAGGACTGTGTCACTAACCCCTTCAGGTCAAGCCCTCAAGGCTCTGTTTACCACTGGTTAGTTGGTTAGTTGGGAGTGAAAGAAAGGGATCGAGAGATTAAATGAATGAATATACAACAAAGCAGGATTCATAGAGCGGAAGAAATATTTAAAAAAATAATAAAGAGTAGATTGAAACTCAAGAGTTCACTTTATTATTTTTTTTTAAGATTTTATTTATTTATTTGATAGAGAAAGCAAGAAAGCACAAGCAGGGAGCAGCAGAGGGAGAGGGAGACACAGACCACCCCCACCCATGGGGCAGGGAACCCCACACAGGGCTCAATCCCAGGGCCCTGGGATCATGACCTAAGCCAGACGCTTAATCGACTGAGCCACCCAGGTGCCCAAGAGTTCACTTTATTAGTCATTTATACCTGTACTAATAAATGAACTGTGACGGAGTTAATAACTGTCTTTGAGTGTATGAAGGGTTATTTTAAGGAAGAGGAAAACAAGAGAGGATTGTTTGCCTACTGCCCTGTCCGGATGCCGTTTTGCTGGGAAGACTGGGCCAGGCCTAAAGTGGGAGTTGTTCTGGATCACACCAGCCTGAGGTCACCTCTGGTTCAGAAGCCAGTGGGCAGGGCAAGGAAACCTGGCTTCTAGGAACTCCTTTGAACTCTGTTATAGAGAAAAATCAACCCTTCACCCTGCAAACCAGTCTGCCTGCCCAGGAATCTCAAGAACAAGTTCCAGTTTTTGAGGCTTTAGTAGGTTCTTATCATTGGGAACACAAACCACTACCATTCGTTCATCAAATTCATTTATACAACAAACACTGAGAAATAAAATAGCTAAAAATGGAGAAATTATTTAGAAAAGGCAAAAAAAAAAAAAAAAGCCTAAAAATAAGAGAGAGAGAGGGGGGGGGCGGGGGGCTAAGTCAGGTAACAAATAAAACTCTTATTAATGACAATCTCAAATATTGGATGAGCTTACCCCTGGCCAGTTGCTAGACCACGTGCTTTACATAAAGTTTCATGACACCATCAAAGCGGTCCTGTGACCCAGCTAGTATTAGGACTCCCATTTATAGGTGAGGACATCAGCTAAGGGATTAAATGACTCGCCTGCGACCACACAATTCGTAGGAGCCAGGTGTGGCTGACGCTCATGTACACGCCCCTCACCTGCACTCTGGACTGCTTTGTTAAACCCTGGGAAAGACATCGTAGGGGGTAAATATAACTCCATCTAGACAGACAAGAAGACATGAAATACTAGCGGTGGAAGGGCTGAGCCTTTCAGGAGTTAGGAATGTAAGAGGGAGGAACTTCTCATAACACCTCTCTGGCCTGCACTCGTCCATTCATGCAATTCCTCTTTCCAACAGAGAAAGGAAAGGCCGGGGGTGGTGGGTGGGGAGAGGTGGGGGATGTGTTAGGGGCAGAGAATATCCTCCCAGAGATCCTTTGGGCTATCAAAGAACAGGAAGAAAGAAGGAGGAACTCCAAAGTCCTTGAGTCCAATTTCCTTGTGAATGAAAGAGACTAGTATGTAAATAAGAGCTTTGCATAAGCCAGACGTTCTTTCAAGTCCAGTTTATCTACAGTATGAGTCACTTCCTTTTTAAAGCAGGAATTAAAAGAGATAGAGGCACATAATCATTATCCAGTACAACCCTTCTTAATAGATCTTTTCTTCTCATTCAAATGGCAAGAAGGTAAAGGGCTCCTCCTTTTTGACAAAGCAGCAACGTCACTTTGCATACGGTATACACACACTTTGACCAGTTAATGCCTTCATTCAGCAGAATGAGATGAACGAGTGAGATCAACAGGCCCGATGAGATGATAGAAGGGAAGCCACAGGTCCAGCCGGGTTAACCTGACACCTACAAAGGAATCTGAATAATAAGAATCCTTTGAATGACTCAGGTAAGATTTATCTCCTCCAAAAGGAAGTTTAACCCCAAGTTATCCAGCAAAGATACTTACAAACCTTTGGAGGAAGTCTCAGAGCAGCCCAAGGCCAGAAAATGGAAAAGGAAACAAGTTACCTGGTCATCCACAGATGGGGGACTCTGCACAGTTGTATTCTGGGATGGTCCAAAAATGAGCAGGAAAGGGACTAGCCTCTTCCCCATCCCAGGGCCTACCGTAGGTCTTATCCAGTCCCAGCACCTGCAATAGGTTTATCAGGGGTGATTCACTTCTCAGGAGTTAAAAGATTCTATTTGAAGAGTGAAGCATGGAGTAAGAAAGCAAGTCAGTAGAAGCTGAAGCACATCCCCATCGCCCGGGGAATTCCAGGGCCCTAATTCATCCTTCCCTACATGTGAGAATACGCCTGGCAAGCCAGCCCCTCCAGTGTCCACATTTACTAATGCTCAAAACTGGGCAGCCCTGGTGGCTCAGCGATTTAGCACCCTATTAGGCCCGGGGTGTCATCCTGGAGACCCGCTATCAAGTCCCACATCTGGTTCCCTGCATGGAGCCTGCTTCTCTGCCTCTCTCTCTCTCTGTCTCTGTCATGAATAAATAAAATCTTAAAAAAAATTCTTATTACTAATGCTCAAAACTGACAGACACCAGCCCCAAAGTTTAAAGGTCATAGGATGCCCTACATAAAAAGAACAAAATATTACTGAGCATCTACTGCACACTAAGCACTGTGCTAGGGGCCAAAGTTACAAAAAGAAGCAAAACAGGTAATATTTCGGTTCTCCTGGATCTATAATGTAATGCAAGAGACTAACCAGTTGACTGTTGGTTCCAATGCAGCATGCTAAGTGCCATTAATTGGGGTGTAGAAGGTGGGAAAGTTTCTTACAGGGACTCAGGGAGGGAAGGGAGTCTTCTCAGAGGACACAATTTCCAAGCTGAGACCTAAAGGATAAGTAAGAGTTAAAGGGAACACGCAAGAAAAAGATGTCTCATTGATTGGGTGTACAAGGGACTGGGAAAGCCTTAGGTCTAGCTCATAAAAGGAACAAAGCCCTGTCACTTAAGAACAGAGTATTTTCTCCTTCAGTGTTTTACCAATTAATCCTCCTCGTGCATGACTAGGGAAGTCCTAGCCTTTGCTCTCTAAACAGAATTCTCACTCACTTTGCTTATCTGGTAACTTGTGAGCCTGCAGTAAACAGTACCTAGGGTGATTATATATCTGAGAATTGGAAAGGCTTCTCCATCCCTAGAATTTTTCCTGACTTACTTATTAATTCTTCTTCATGCACTGTTAGACCTAGATATGTGATTGCTACACACACAAAATAAACTTAAAAGCAAATACAGGGGGCACCTGGGTGGCTCAGTCGGTTGAGCATCCAACTCTTGATCTCAGCTCCGGTCTTGATTTCAGGGTGATGAGTCTGAGCCCCGCAGCGGGCTCCACACTGGGCATGGAGCCTACTTAAAATGAAAAAAATAGGGACGCCTCGGTGGCTCAGCGGTTGAAGCATCTGCCTCTGGCTCAAGGCGTGGTCCTGGGGTCCTGGGATTGAGTCCTGCATCAGGCTCCCTGCAGGGAGCCTGCTTCTCCTGCCTGTGTCTCTGCCTCTCTCTGTGTCTTTCATGAATAAATAAAATCTTTAAAAAAAAAAAAAAAATGTGTGTAGGAAAAAGCCTGGACGGAAATATACCAAAGTCTTAACAGTTATTTACTGGATAGTTAATGATATTTAAAAAAAAAAAAAAAAGAAAGAAAAAGGAAAAAAGAAAAGCAAAAATAAATAAAACTAGATAAAAAATAAAAGTAAATACGTAGGAACAAGTGAAATAGAGAGTCCCAGGATACCAGAGGCGGAATTATGAAAATAAACAGCCAACAGTTATCAAATGCTTACTCTGTACTGGGCAGTTTTTCTAAGTTCTGTATGCACGTTAAGTCCATATATTCACTTGAGAGTAGGTTCCACCAATATCTGTATTTTACAAATGGGTTTACCGGGACACAGAGTGTTTGAGTGACTTATCACGGTCATACATCTAGCAAATGTAGAGTCCGCATTTGAACCCAGGCAGCCTGACCCCGAGGTGCAGGAGATTATCTGCAATGTTAGCCAATCAGGACAAGGATGGGAACAGACTTGCCTCGTGGCCAGTCCCGGTGGGCTGGGGCCTGAACTTCCAAGCTTTCCGCCAGACAGACAGACAGACCAAGCAACATAAACTACGCTGTGCTCCACCAGTTAAATCCCAAAGGCTGAAAATTCCTGCAACGTCCAGACCTCTCCACAAATGCTCTGAGCGATGTTACTTCCTTTGGGGGCCACTATATTCTTTCATATTTTGAGCAATTTCTGGTCATGGGGACTGTTGCTTCAGGATGACCATGATTACATTAGATTCATCAAGTTCCAGACACAGCTTGTTCTTGGAAACAATCTGTCATTCCTACATCCTGGAGGAATCAAGCTGGCTGGTTGTACTGTGGGAAAGTCATCTTCAAATAATCTGTGTACGATGTGAAAGAATGACTTCAAGGAAAAGTTTAAAAAAATTTTTTTTTCATTTAGTAAAAAAATGCTCTAAGATTCATCTGCCTTTCCACAGGAAAATGCAGTCCATTGGTTTATTTTTTAAAGGTACCAGTTACAGGCCAAATGCCTTTACAGGAACAAAAATGCTGAAATTTCTGAAAGAATGAGAACTATAGTTTATCATTATTCTTCTATTGACAATTGAGTATCATTTTATTCTGTATTTTATTTTTTTATGACGATAAGTGTATTATTTATTTATTTATTTATTTATTTATTTATTTATTTATTTATGAATGATAGTCACACACAGAGAGAGAGAGAAGCAGAGACATAGGCAGAGGGAGAAGCAGGCTCCATGCACCAGGAGCCCGACATGGGATTCGATCCCAGGTCTCCAGGATCGCGCCCTGGGCCAAGGGCAGGCGCTAAACCGCTGCGCCACCCAGGGATCCCAAGTGTATTCTTTAATCCCCATCACCTATTTCACCCAAGTATCCTTTTATTAATTTAAAAAAAAAAAAAAGAATCTAGGAGGAATGGTATTAAGAATACTTACCAGTTTGGTTTTGACTACAACAGACACCCCCTCCTAGAAGCTGAACAAAAGAGATGGGGTTTTGGCTGAGTTAGCCTTGCGGATTAACTTTGAGCCCCCGTGAGTCTTTATTCTTTTCTGTTTATCTAGCCAGGAGTATATATTGCTGTTGTACTTGGTTCTTTTTAATAGTAGTTGTCAAAGACAAACAACTTGACCAGCTATTTTGTGCCTAGGGGTCACTGGTTTTCAGATCATCATTTCTAAAGTCTCCAAATTAATCAAAGCTGGATGAGAAGCCTCAGTAAGAATCACATAAACCTCGCTTGTTTAACACAAACCAACACTAACTAACACCTGCAGAACTGGTGGCGCCTTCGTGGAGAGACAAGCAGCTCTGAAGGCTGGGGGAGAAGACAGCAGTCACCACTTACCAATTGGTTTGATAATTGATAGACAAACAAACCCAAAAACCAAAAAACAAAACAAACACCGAAGACCAAGAAAATGTGGATAGCCTGGGGGTAAAGATGGTTCTAGAAACCTATCTCCACAATTTCAAATCACAATTTTTTTTAATTAGAAGACATTTTATTAAGATCAAAGATCTCTCAAAAAAAAATCAAAATCCTTTCATTACATTAATATATCATGCCTTACTAGTCAAAAGGGAAGCAAATCATAAACATCTGTATCTTCAGGGAGTTTGTTTTTTTTTTTTTTTAAGATTTTATTTATTCATGAGAGACACACAGAGGGGGTTGGGGCAGAGACCCAGGCAAAGGGAGAAGCAGGCTCCATGCAGGGAGCCCGACGCAGGACTCGATCCCGGGACCCCGGGGTCATGGCCTGGGCCCAAGGCAGGTGCTCAACCGCTGAGCCCCCCAGGGGCCCCCAGAGAGCTTTCAACAACAGTTAAAAACAGTTTTGTAAATCTGAGAAGTTTATGTTTGTCCATCTTTAATTATTATAACATAGTTGCCTGTAAATATACCATGCCAAGAATATCGGCCTTAAAAATATGAATAACTTGGGTTAGTGAATTGTGTTTAAAAATCATATCTCAATTCTTTCTATTTTTTACCTAGCTCTAATTTATCAGTCACGGGAGTATAGAATTTCCTTCTTGCTCTTAGAGTTTTTAATATATTGACCTAAGAAAACTAAGCATTCCCTCCTGTCAAATATCGATGGGTAGTCCATCTTGTAAATAAGCTGCTGAAGGGACCTAGTCCAATGAGGAGAAGCTTTTACCCCAATTTTAAACACAGGCCATCCCATAGTTTTCTTTTTTTTTTTTTTTTTCCATCCCATATTTATGACCCAGACAGCAGAACGGATGATACCACTTTCTAAAACAAACACAACCCACTTGCTATTTGCTGTCATTCCCCACTGCCTCCCAGTAAGAAAGAACTTCCTGGCCAACCATTTACGCACCCCTCTAAGAATTTAAGGGCTAACTGCAGAATGAGTATTCTAAAGAACTCTTTGTCTATAAAGATCACCTGCACTTTTATTCTGATTTTAAATATTGAAATGTTAAGACTCAATATTGGGAGTTCCTTCGTCATGAGTTTTATTTCCAGCTACCAAATCGGTCCCTGTAACAAGTATTTCCTTTCTGGGTACCAGGTACTTATTTCTACAAAGGGACCTTACCTGTCTGAAAGAGAAAGATGGAGTTGCTATGGTCCCAGGTACGGGCACCTGTTTGCTTTTAAAGTGGCGCGGTTTCTCTTGCCTGTTTTTCTTTGTAAGCAGTGAAGACTCTTCAGATCAAAGACTTTTCAAAGATGCAACTCCAAAACTTCAAAGACGCAACTGTCTCACACCAAAAAGCAGTGGAATCCGAGTGGCTCATTATTCAAGGACAAGGGGTCAAATGCATGCAGGCAGTGAACAAACAATTCTGGCCTGAACTCAACTGTTTGTGAGTCAGTATATTTTCTTTTGTTAAGAGCTGGTCTTCTTGGAAACCAATTCAGTCTTTTTACCCCGAAACCGTTTACAAGGGTAGGTCCAACTCTTAGCACGAAAGCCAGCCAAGACTGCATGTACGCAAGACCTGCTCATTGACGGTACTGAACAACGTGAAACACTGATTTTTCTTTCTTTCTTTTTTTTTTTTTTTTTATGATAGTCACACAGAGAGAGAGAGAGAGAGAGGCAGAGACACAGGCAGAGGGAGAAGCAGGCTCCATGCACCGGGACCCCGACGTGGGATTCGATCCCAGGTCTCCAGGATCGCGCCCTGGGCCAAAGGCAGGCGCCAAACCGCTGCGCCACCCAGGGATCCCGAAACACTGATTTTTCTATTTGGATAAAGTTCCTGGAATGAAGAAGTCTCATTCACCCTAGCTTCTTTTAAGAACAGGGATGGATTTTGCATCCCAATTTAAATCAGGAACTAGTTCTGTCGGAGGTTTAAAAACACTTTTGAAGAATACAGGTGGAATTACGCACACGGCCTCAACAAAAATATGGACTCTGGGTCTCCTGAATCAAAGAACGGAGGAGACAGATGTTATAATGAGAGATCTTACTCAGAAAACCATAAGAGATCAAACTCCACTGTCAAAGAGTGAATTTTAAATAGTTAACTTTTATTTTGGAGGCGGTGGGGGTGTCGGAGGGAGAGGGAGGGAGAGAATCTTCACAGGCTGCAGGCCCAGACTGATGCAGGGCTCCTCTCGTGATGCTGACCTCACGACCTGCACCGAAATGAAGAGTCTGACACTTAACCGACTGAGCCACCCAGGCACCCCAATTCTTAAGCAGCTAAAACATGACTCACACAAACGAATGAACACGTTAACTCACATTCAACTTGTGGATGGGGGAGCCAGCAAAACGGAAGCTGCTTCTCAGGGCTTTTGGGGACCTGGTACTTGGACAATGAAAACAAAATCTGTGGGGTCATCTTTTCTACCAGACATAGATCTATAAATCATCACGTAACCTCGCAGAGTCTAGGCCTCGTTGATGATAAATAGGTCAAACAAAAGGTATTTTTCCTTGAATGATTATATAATCCTCGGTGGCCCTTTAAACATTTCCCCAAATATGATATTGATAGAACATCTTGTCTTCTTTTTCCCTTTATTTTCAAGTTTGGGATTATTTTTCTTGACATCTCTGAAATTGTGCTTAAAACAAATAGAAATGTGCTACACAAAGAGCCATTATTGAAAGGCAATTCCCAAATCTGGGAACCTGAAATTTCTGGAAATGAACTTTAACTTTCCTCTCATCCCTGATTCGAAACCATGATTCCTGAACCCAGGAGCCACTGGGTTTCCCTCCCTTTGGTTTCTCCCTATCCTAGAAAAAACCTGCAAGTTTACCCACAAAGCCATTGGGTTCTCTTCTCTGCACAAATTGCATAAATAGCTTTCCTATTTTGGGGGAAAAAATACCACACTTTGCCATACTACCATCCATTACCTGAGAGAAAAACCCTTCTTTTAGCCTAAATTAAGCATAAGTACTGTCCCTCTTGTCTTTTCCATCTACGAGTGACCACTATTAGAAAGCCAATACTATTCACCCAAAACGATCACCATACCCGTCAACATTCTCCGAGGTCTTATCTTCCAATCCCAAATTCTCTTCTAGGTGCCTTTTAAATATTCCTGAATATGGTAGATTAAAATGCTCTCCTAAAACTCTGACAAATATTGACCCTAGGGCCAAGTGTTCCCACAAATATTGAAAGAAATGAGATTGCATCTTCCTTTGCCTATTTCTACCTCCTCTCAGGGTAAACGATTAGACTTTAGCAATAAACAGGTTGAACGTAGAGGGAAGATGCAAAGAAAGACTCCAAACTGAATTTAAATGAAAAATAAGTAGTCGCAAAAACCGAATAATTGCTCTGGGCTAAGGATGTGTCATTTGCTAACTGTGTTGGATTTGGTTTGGTTTCCAAATGTGTTTTCATCAGGGCCCTGCTCCGCTGCAGGAATGCGTGACACCAAACTAGGAAGCATGAGGGCCTCGGCCTGCAGCGCACCCTCACAATGCATCCCGCAGAGACCCAGCTGAAAGGGAAGGCCTAGAATGTAAACGTCTCATTAGCCCAGGGCCTGGGCTCGCTGCCCGGCTCTGATTGGGTTCCCAGTGACTTCTTTTAGGCATGGGGCCAGGGCTTATTTTTATGTTCGATCTTGAAGAAATGTATTCAGTTCCCACAAACCCTGTGGTACCGTGAAAACTTTGGATTCATCAACACAGACTCCAAAAGGGGTGTGAGCAGAAGAGTAGCCAGAAACAGAAAGACAAAATGCCAAAAAGACACTTAATGAGGTACAGAGCGGGGCTCCTTTGGGTCAGAACAATCCAAGTTTTGATCTACCAGTCAATCTCTGGAGCTGAATTCCCACACCAGCTTGAAATAATTAGCTACCCGAGCCTCCAGAGGAGAACCTCCAGTAGAGAAGGCTGTGAAAGGGGGAAAGGGCCACAGACAAGGAGCTTCCGTGTGCCGGTCACGGGCCCCATTCCCGCCCCACACCTGGCGCTTCAGTTAATTTATTCTTCAAAACGACCCCAGGAAGAAGGATGCGAAACAAGGACACTGTGGCCACTGCGCCATCTCTTCTCAACTGCTGGCCAGACCTGAGATGAACACCAGTGACTAAATGTGTGGACTCTTACCCCCTCAGGTCATCGGACCCGTGACGGGGAGCCTCAGCTGACCTCTTGGTCAGGAACCCTCTGCATGAGAGGCAAGAGAGCACGCAGCACGAAGCCCAAAGCCCCGGAGGATCTGGAAGAGAAAGGAACTTAGGTTTTTCAACACATACTAACCAAACTCTAACCTGTGAGCCTAACAAGGCAAGGCTGTGTGAAGAACTCGATGGGGACAATCAATTCCATTGCAGGACCCATCAGTGCACCAGAGAGCAACAATGACAAAAAGGTTCATTTGTCTTCATTATTAAAAGGAATATTTGCTTATCAGAGGAAAATTACAAAAGAGAAAGAAACTAGAAGGGGAAATCACCTGAATCCTCCCAACCAGAGAGAAATACTGTTAGTTTTATGGGGTGTGTACTTCCCATAAAATTATATATATGTAATTATACATAATTAATGTATATTACAGATAATAAGATATAGAAGATAATATACTAACATGTAATATCATTATATTCTCCCTTGATTTATTTTTTATAAATTTATTTTTTATTGGTGTTCAATTTGCCAACATATAGAATAACACCCAGTGCTCATCCCATCAAGTGCCCCCCTCAGTGCCTGTCACCCAGTCACCTCCACCCCCCTTTTGATCTATTTTCAGTGTGTATGAATTTAGACTATTTTCCTAAAATGATACTCTACACTGTATGTAATATTGTCAAGACTGTTTTCCACTTGCCATATGATTAGCCATAATTCTACATGTCATAGTCTGATTAAAGGCCAATTTCTACATTTCAAAAGTAGGGCTAGGAGCATTTTTTTTTTTTTTTTAATGAATTCTAACCAGTGGGCTAGCCTCAGTAGATAGGAGGAAAACAAAAAGGAAGACTAATGCATCTCCAAGGGCTCCTCACCCCCAGTTGCTAGCTGGGGGGAGTAAGGGCCACAACCACCATAGACCCCGTTGACCTCAGGGAAGCAGGTGGGCAGTGTCCTGAGAGCAGCAAGCACCTACAGGCCCTAGTTCACAGCCCTGGGTTCTCCTGGGCCAGGCAGGGGAGGGACAGCAGTTCCGCCAGTGGGAGTAACAACAACACACAGTCTGGAATGTTGACCCTAGTACCGGGCTCCCTGGGACGGAAGCCAAACTGACCTGGGTGTGGGCAGGCCCCGAATGGACGACAGCAGGGCAAGTGTGGGCTACTTGGCCCATGAGAAGTGACCTGCAATTTCTCCTCCACATCATGTGTTACTAAAAGCTAATCACATCCTTACTATGCCTACACCCAATCTGATGCACTTTGGAAAAACTACAAAACCTAAGGTCTAAGTCTTGACTATAACATCCCTGCATTGAACATCTGCTTGCCAAAGGTGCGTTCACTTGCTTTATTATGGCCTTAGGATAGATTCTTTCAAGTAGGATTGTCAACTCAAAAGGTACATGCAACTTTATGACTTTTGCAGGGAAATCACCGATCTGCTGCCCTCAGAGAAGTTCTAGCAATCTTTCTTCTCACTAGTCTTGTGTGGAGGGATTTACTCCCTGTAACTTCTTCTACGGTTAGTAATACCATAGAGAATTGTCACTTTGATATGTGAAGAGATCATCTTACTGTTTTCCTTCATATTCCTTTATTGCTAACGGTGTCGAAGACATTTTTATAAGCTTGTTTGCTATGCGCTTCGTTTGTAAATTCACCATTCACCTACTGTGTGAGTGTTCTTTTTACAGGAAGGATATTAACCCTTTACAGATATCTACTTTGCAAAGAAGGGGCTTTTATAACATACATACTACATATGTAATAGTTTTTTTTCCTCTCTGCCCTGTAAGTATTTAAATGATTTCTTTCTTCCCTCACTGGCTGCACTTATGACTTTCCTTAAATTTTTTTTTAAATTTATTCATGAGAGAGAGAGAGAGAGAGAGAGAGAGAGAGAGAGAGAAGCAGACTCCATGCAGGGAGCCGGACGTGGGACTCGATCCCGGGTCTCCAGGATCTCACCCTGGGCCGAAGGGGGCACCAAGCCCCTGAGCCACCCGGGCTGCCCCAGTTAGGACTTTTCTAATCCTATTTCTAAAAGATCCCATCATTTTGAAAGAGCTCAGTGTATATATAACCTGTGACTTAGAGGAGTCACAGGTCTGCAGCAAGTATTCCTTTTCAGTTTGTGTGTTTTAGCCTCCTGCTTTTCACTTTTTTGACTACAGTTGAAATAAGATATTTTTCATTGTATTCAGTCCTCCTGTGAGTGTGAGTGTAAATATACATATATAAGTAAGTAAATGTACATAATACATGAGTATCCATGTAGGATACAAACACAAGTTCTATGAAACGATACTACCCTTGATATCCACCTTGTGTACTGCTCTTCTTCTTTTCTTCCTTAGGGTGGTTGAGACCCAATTAAACTGATTCCATGAAACAGTAATAAGATCCAACCCACAACTGGAGAAACACTAAAATAATTGAAGATGCTCTGGATCTAGGAAGAGAGATAAACAGGAGTCTTCCCCTACAAGGCTCATTCTGATAGTTTTGGAGTCTGATTAATTAACGGTAATGACTATTATCAGAGCATTCTGGAGCGCTTACTACATGCTCATTAAGTGCTTTGCATGCAACCCCTCCCGACTATTCAATAAGGCGGGGATTATTACTGTGTCCGTTTGACAGATGGGGACAACTGAGGAGGAGAGATCAAGGAATTTGCTCAAGTTCCACGGAACCAGACATTGAACTAAGCAGCCCAATTCGAGAAACCCTGGTCTTCAAATCCTGGGGCTTTTCACTCGCTCTGCCTCAGCTAGATGGGAGTCCGGGGACACGGACTCCTAAGGGTTGCAGAAAACTTCCTGCAAAGTCTAGCACCAAAGCTACAGTCACCCTGAGGGTTCGAACAAGCTGCAGGACACTGAGACAGAAACGGGGTGGCTCTAGCCAGCGCTGGCCAGCAGGCCCGGACGGCAGGAGCCTGGGGCAGGCAGCGGGCCGTGAGCGAGGCGGGCGTCGGGGCCGCCGTGGACGGTTTGCAGAGCTGCGGAGCCCCTGGGCCTTGCCTCTCCTGCCCGAGGAAGCGTAGGCGGCAGGAGCACGAAGCCAGTAGAAACCAAGTACAGAAGGAATATTGGGGCATCGGGGAGCTTTCTCTGTCCGACACTGGCTAGAAACCAGAAAGGAAACTCCCCCCGAAAACACACAAATGCAGACATCGCTCTACCCTATTTCTTAAAAACACAGAATCTGTCATCTTTATTGCAATGTGTAGGTGAGGGCAGAGCGAGAGGGAGCTCAAGTCAGAATTCGCAAATACAGAAGAGCAGCAGAAGCTGCACAAGGACAGGGTGGCCCTCCTGATGCTGATTGAGGCGTCGGCACCTTGCTGCCCCGGTCTTCACGGAGGCCAGAATTTGGGTTTTCCCAGCTTACCCACTGCAATCCTCTTTTTCTTTCCTTCGCTATTTTGCTATTTGTGCTTCCTTCAAAGACTCCGCTTGTTCTACTACAGGAGGAGAAGGACTTGGTTTGGTGGCAAAAGGGCACCACGGAAGCGGCAGGAAGTCCTCGTCATGCAAGTCTTTAAAAACGGACCCAGTGATTCAGGCCGGTGTCTAATAACATCACAACCAGGAAGTCCTTTTTTAGATCTAATCTGTGCCCGTCTTGCTGCAATTTATAAGTAAACTTGCCCTCCCACTTCAGCCCCAGAGTGCTGGATGCCCAAGGAAGATCTAAAACAGTAATTGAGGGCGCACCCAGCCCAGGGGAGTGCGCTAGTTTGCATGCAACACATTGTGATCCTCAGATAGGAGATTCCCCCATTTATAGGAAGCCTATGTATTTTTAGTAATTACACTCCTTAATTAAACTCCTGCTTCGTAGTAATTGCAGATCCTACATCACGAAGCCATCCCTATTCAGAAAAGAAAAGGCGCAGCTCACTTGTTTTATCGCTGGGCACACAAGCACGGTGGGTTTGTATCTAGAAGCTCAGGTCCCCGAGTCCCCACTGAAATAAAGTAGGAGCGACGCTGAGGTCAGTTAGGGGCAAGGCTTTCAGACGGTCTGCCCCGGAGGACGACGGGCCTGGGCGGCCAGGTGTGTGGCCGCAGGTTAACCCCCTGACCTCCAGAGACGGCCAGGTGACAGGTGCACCGAGCCTCCTTGGAAGGGAGACGTGGTCGGGCCCTGCGAGGACCGGGCGGTGGGCACAGGTACCCGGCCACCCCGGGGTGCCAGCTGGTGGCGGGAAGCTCCAGGAGGCACCCGGGCTCCCAGTGGTTCTGCACCAGAGGCAGTGAGGTGGGTTCAAAAGCGGGGAGCGCCTACTTTGTGCCCCACCGGCCACTCACGTGACAGCACACCCCCTTGGGCTGCATCCCCAGCCACTCCATCTGCTCAGGATGGACAGTGGCCAAGTGGCCCTGACTTTCTGGGTTCCCCCCGTCAGGGAGCATGTGTGAGGACGGAGAGGGAAGAGGCCGGGGCCCAGCCCTTCAAAGGGGCCTGGCAGGTGTCACCGAAGGTGGCAAGTGGCCCGAGGAACCACAGTACCACCCGGCTCACGGGTCACGCGGGGATCAGTTCCAGCCAGGAGGAGGCCTGCGAGCACACGGAGCACCTAAAGCTCCCTGCACCTGTCCCTGTGCACCCCCACCCACGATGCAGTCGAATGTATCGATGAGGCCCAGGGAGAGAGCAACAGTAATAATTGATCATAAGATGGGACAATGACAGCAATCCACGGTAACCAAAGTTAGCTGACTGAGCTCGCACGCGCTCTCTCTTTTTCTCTCTCGGAATAGGTCACTGTGCTGCACTCGCCCCCTCCTCTTGGGATGTGGGATACTGAACGGCCCCTGGCGAGGTGCGCCCCCGGCCTGCGGGCGCCGGTGGGTGACGGGCACCCGGGGAAGGGAGGAGGGCGGCCGCCCCCCCCCCCCCCCGACGCCCACAGCCCGCCGGCCTGCAGGAGGGGAAGGGACTAGCCCAGCAGTTGCAGCCCGCGGAGAAGGCTGTGGACGCAGGAAACAGCAGGCCCTCAGGTGGCTCCCTGCCACGGCTGGGCCGCAGACCCCACCCAGGAGGCATGGCGCAGAGCTGGAAGGTGCTGGTCCTCATCCCCACCGACTGCACGCACAGGGCTCGGCTCATGGATCAGGACAACCAGATGAGGTCGCGAATGGTGACACCCTTAGCCAAGTGGCACCGAGCGAGGACTCAGTGTCCATAGCTCTCATTAAGAGATAGGCATTGTCTGGGGCTCCTGGGTCGGTTAAGCACCGAACTCTTGATCTTAGCTCAGCTCTTGATCTTGGTAGGGGTCATTAGTTCAAGCCCCATGCTGGGCTCCACACTGGGTATGGAGTCTACTTAAAAAAAAAAAAAAAAAAAAAAGACATAGACATTGTCCCTGGAAGTGATTATTTTCCATCAACATATCTCCTCCTATCACTGAGCCCGTCCACATAATGAAAGATAACTGTGAAGGAAAGAAGGCCAAGGCCACCTCACATGTATTACTGAGTACTGGACAGGGCATTGGTTTGGAATTCAGATGGACCTGAGTTTGCATCCTGATTTCACAACATACTCCCCAAGTTACTTAACCTCTGTCTCAGCTTTCCCATCTATAAAATGGAAAGAAGTACTATAAAACTTAGACATAAAGTGTATAAAACACCTAGACCAATGCCTGGTGTACCCTGGCTAAAAACGTGCATTCACAGCACCAAATTTCTCTATTGGTTCTTCTTTGTGCCTTTTATAGATTCCCTTTTAGCAAGTGCTTTGTAAATAGCAAAGACCACTGGGACGCCTGGGTAGCTCAGCAATTGAGCATCTGCCCTTGGCCCGGTGTGTGATCCCGGGGTCCTGGGATCGAATCCCACGTCGGGCTCCCTGCAGGGAGCCTGCTTCTCCCTCTGCCTGGGTCTCTGCCTCTCTCTGTGTGTCTCACATGAACAAATAAATAAAATCTTTAAAAAAATCTAAAAACAGCAAAGGCCACAAAACTTGGCTGTAAAAGTAGCATAGGATCACACGTCACGAGTTTCCACCAGAAAGAATGAGTGCACTAAGTATTAGAGAACCCAGCGTATCAGCATATTAGCCACGCTTCCCATAGGTAAGGTCACAGGTGAGTCCAGGAATGTACCTTTTTTTTTTTTTTTTTTTTAAGATTTATGTAGGTACTTGAGAGACTGTGTGCATGCCTGCCCGTGTGGGGGTGGGGAGCGGCAGAGGGAATCTCACAGAGCCCAACATGGGCTTGATCCCACGATCCATGAGATCATGACTTGAGCCAAAACCAAGAGTCAGACACTCAACTGACTGAGGCACCCAGGCAGTCCAGGAATTTACTTTAACTAACACACATCCTTCCCTTTTCCCCACTACCTCCCCCCACGACTTTCTTTGCCTCCATTACCAACCAGGCAACGCCTCCCGGGCCTTGCACACATGCACACGTATATCCGCACACCTGCGTTCCTGGGTCCAGCCCACCTCTTCTTCATACACGTAGTCGTATGTGCACGTGGTGGTGGACATGGCCTCACCTTGGAGGCTAGATACATCCGCAACTTCCTCAAAACCGACCTCCCTTTCAAACCGAGCCAGTTTTTCTCAGACCCGATCCCAGGCTTCTCTACGGCCTTTGCCAAGGCCCAAACCTGTGCAGTCTCACACCTGAGCCTCTTAAAACACTCCAGTCTCCACCGCAGTGCAGTTCTCCTCTGCCGGTCCACTCAGTGGCTGCCACAGGCATCTATACCTGGTATTTTGCTTCCTCCCCCACTGGAAAAACGACCCTATGCTGGGACTATGGAAGCTAATAATATTATTGCTTCTGCTGCGATCATAAGAAAAGCTTATCTTTATTAAAGCATTGTGCTCAGGGCTACTGACACATTAGGTTTTTATTTCTTCTGGCTGTAAAGCAAGTGTTATTTTTTCCGATTTTGCAAACAAGAAAACTGAGACTGAGTTTGGATAGCCTGCCCAAGGCCGGAGAGCTAAAATATAGCAGCTCTGGGACTGCAAACAGATTATTCATTCATACATCCATCATTCACTCCCTCAACATTAAAAAAAAAAACACAACCAAAAGCTACTGAGTATGTACTTTGTGCTCGGAACAGAGCCAGGTATATCAACAGAAGAGGTGGATGCCATTCCTGCCCCAGGGGAAGCTGTGTTCAGTGTGGCACCAAATGTATTGCCTCCCCCAAAGCAGAGACCAAAGAGTTGTCCTGGCATCGTAGAGCAAACCCGACCCCAGAAACGGACCCACAGTCCGACTTACCTGGCAACTATAGCCTGATGTTCTAAATCATCAACCACTCACGGGGAAAAGGAGGCAGTCCTGCCTAGATCTGGGGGATTTACACTGTATTCCTGGTGTGCCTCCTTAGGGGGCCGAGACCACACGGTCGAGCTCTGCTCCAGCTGAGCACAGCGTTAACGGTCACCATCTGGGACTATCGGTCACTCATGGTTGACCACTCTCCTTTTCCGGCACAGGGCTCCATCCTCCCTGACGGAAAGAAGGCATTTCTGACAGATGCTTTAGTGCATTTCTTCGCCAGGCCTCACTTCTAGAATTGATTCTATTTCTGTCTCCCCCATACCCAGCCAGGCCAGACAGGGAGGCTCCGAGTTAGTATGTTAGTGGGATTTTAGAAACACTGGGAAGCCAATATGGTCTCCTCCTCCAGGGCCTCTGCCCTGCACATCGTTAGAAACAGAGAATATGATATGACAGGTGCCCCGAGGATGGGAGACGCCCCCACAGAACAGCAGTAATTCCTTACATACCCCAGATGCATCGGTTTTTCCTTCCACACTTAGCGAAGATATTTTAAATACAAATATTCTTCTCAAAGGCCGTATTCACACTGCGTCCTTCTTTCCCTGGTGCCCTTTGGGGTTGAGGGGCTGGATAAGGAAGTGGGGTAGGGTTCCTTGTGGCAGCCAGGCCTGAAGGAGAATGTGGAACATGGTGGTGGGGGTGGGGGGGAAGCACTGAAGACACTGAGGACCAACCTTGCCCACATCTTACTCCCTATACCAAATTTGGGCCTCATTTTCAGAATTTCAAGAACCTGGGGGGGGGGGGGGGGGGCGGGGCAAGATGGTGGAAGAATAGGGTCCCCAAGTCACCTGTCCCCACCAAATTACCTAGATAACCTTCAAATCATCCTGAAAATCCATGAATTCGGCCTGAGATTTAAAGAGAACACCTGGAATGCTACAGTGAAAAGAGTTCACGTTTCTATCAAGGTAGGAAGACGCAGAATCTCAAGAACCTCAAACCAAGGCAAAGCAATCTGAAATACAAGGTTTCTGTCCTTATGCTTCACTCACAACGTGTCCCCGTAGATAAAAGTCTGACACATTTTAGAGGAAAAATATATGATTTCCATGGTACCAAACCATCAATTATTTTCTAGTTTTCAGAAGTTTTATTACAATGTCCTGATGCGCATATCATTTTAAGGAGACAACTCGAGTTTCAGAAGAGAGGCATTCCACATCAGCGTCCGTCCGTAGGAAAACATAGCCTGTCTTCCACGAATAAGAAGGGTTTCACTTAATATTCATTAAAGTGTGACTTGCTTTCAGCTCATAAATCTTGAAAACCAATTCTGGCCCCCTGCGTAAGGTTTTCATTGGCTAACTCACTTTTTCTTTCCCTCGACACTTTATAGTTTGTATTTAAATATGAGGCACAGCTGGTTTTGCCAGTGGGGGTTTCTGGTTTGGTTTTACAAGAAAACACAGAACAAAATCCTCAAAGAGTTACAACAGGTGTTCCATTTTCTCCTCGGAGTGAAATAGCACATTGTGTAGCAGTGAAAAGGGACTGGAAAAGGGAAGACGATGAGCTACCCAACCTGGCAGGACAGAAAATACGAGATCACCAATGCCGAGGGCACAGGCTGCAAAACGACTGTCCACATTCTTAGATTGGACAGAGGGTGTGTGACGGGCTGGGGGGTGGGGGGAGTGGTAATGGCAAGGGAATTCCTCACATTCAACTTTTTTAAGGTTGTATATAGTATTTCCCGTTTTGCTCACATGCCAGGTATAGGCTAAGAATACCGTATGGGGCCTAACGACCAGCCAAGTCAAGCTCCTTTCAAGCAAGGGAGGTCAAGGAGTCGAGGGTTTGAGTATAAAGGACACTGCATGTTAGAACCAACCTTGACAGTATGTGAGTCACACTCTATGTCGTGGTTCATTCTCAGATAGTTCTTTTTGTTGTTGTTGTTTTTTCAAAGATCTTATTTATTAATGAGACACACAAAGAGAGAGGCAGAGACACAGGCAGTGGGAGAGGCAGGCTCCCTGCAGGGAGCTCGACCCCTGGGACCTCGGGGTCCCCTGAGCCAAAGGCAGGCGCTCAACTGCTGGGCCACCCGTATGTCTCAGTTCTTTATCTCTAATGATTTTTATTTATTCATTTTAGAGAGAAAGGAAGAGGAGAGCGAGGGGAGGGGGGAAACCTTCAAGCAGGCTGCCGCTGAGCACGGAGCCTGACTTGGGGCTTGATCCCATGACTCCTGAGTTTAGGACCTGAGCCAAAATCACAAGTCGGACTCAGTTCAACCAACTGAGCTACCCAGGTGCCCCCAGATAGTTCTTTAAGGGAAATAATAAAAAGAAGAGTGATGAGAACGATGATAGCTAAGATTTAGCAATTGCTTAACATGAATCAGGCACTGCTCTAAGCACTTGACTTACAGTAAGTCGTTTAATCCTGGTAACAATCCCGCGGGCAGGTAGAAGGACTCGCCGTTGTCTCTTTGAGAATCCTGAGGTCTGGGACGGAATCCTGAGGTCCGGTTCATGGTCACACAGTGAGCAAGGGGTGGGCCAGGACGAAATAGCTAAGGAGGGAAGTCTTCAGGTAAGCTTATAAATAATACCATGATGAAGATCAGCTACCCTCTTGTTCAGAGTTCTCTGCGGTCAGGTGGGAAGGGCCGCAGGTGATCTGGTCATCCAGGGAATCTTAAAAGGTCTGCAGAAATGTTTAACCTATTCCAAAATTTCCAGTTACTCTGCCCACACTAACCACTAATTATAGAAAGTGCCAATAAACTCGTTCTGTGTTCCTGTTCCTATTTCCAGAGCGCGTTACTCATGTAAGCTTCCCGTAAACCCAACCAAGTGGGGACCATCATGATCTCGTTTACAGGTGTGGAAACTGAGGAATGGCAAGGCTTAACATTTCTCCACATTTAGGCAAGTGGGAAATGGTTTTTCCAGGATTCTCACCTGGGCTTTTACGGGTCCAGAACTCAGGGGAAGAACAGACCTGTTTTGCTCGCTCCTCGTTCACATACCTGGAACACAGATATGCAGGATGATAATCAACAATAATGCCCAGTAATGTTTGGTGAGCTGAATGGCTATTATCAGACGTGAACCTGGATACGCAAGGCCCCTCTTGCTTCCTGATTACACATAAACTGTCATTCCTTATGGAGCTGGAATGTCTCAAACCAAGAAATAATTACACCGAGAAATTCTATGCTCCTACTTAGCAAGCTTTTGTTTACTCTGTTTTCTCACTGCCTATTGGAAGCCTGCCTGTCGTTTCAAGGCCTGGCATTCCCGTCTCTGGAAGACAGCCCTGATCCCTGCAACGGACTTACTCATTCCCTCCTGTGTGCTCTACAGCCAGAGCTCAGCAAACTCTCGTGTGCATCCAAACCACACGGCGAGCCGATTATTAGACAAATTCTGATTCAGTAGTGCCAGGATGAGGGCTGAGATTCTGTATTTTTAACATCCTAGGGATGCATTTCTTGTGCAGGGACCACGCTGAGTAGAGCAAAGCTAGGCTGTGAGTTCCAGGGGGGCAACAGCCCCTTATTTGTCTTTGTTCCTTGTACAACATGCCACTCTCACTATTTCTTGAAGCCCTCCTGAAACTAGAGGTTCCTCACAGCAATCCTGTGGGATTTGGAGAAGTAATCTTACTATCCTGAGAAGGAAAACTAGGGCTTGCGGAATTTAAAGAGCTTGCCCAGAGTCAACAAGTGATCCCAAGCTCTTGCCCGTGGTCAGATTTTCAGGCTTAATCAGCTGAGGTCCTGCCTCGTGAGCCTAGCATCATTCTTCGCAGTGGGGCATGGGGAAACGGACGTGGACAGGCGTGTTAGGCGGTCGCAGTCACCGGGGGAGGACCCGGCAGTTTGCTGCACAGAGGAGCCCAGCAGAGTATTGTCTTACCCACAATGCCATGAAGGGAAACTCCCAGAAGACACTTAGTATAGAGGCAATCACTCAGATTGTGCCCAAATCCTGGTTTAAATCTTCCAGCAGCAGAGACACAGCACAGCTCGTGGGAACGAGGCTGCTCCGGGATTTAGGACCTGCCCCCACCAGCCCGTGACCACAGCCACATTCACACGCCCCTTCTCATTCCCTCCCTGTGCACAGATGCTAACGATCCGATCGTGTCTCCTGCACCAGGCGGCCGGAAGGCTGAAGTGGGAAACTGTATATCAAGCACGCGGCGAATTCGCAACGATCACTAGCCCCTTCCTTATTACCACCACCTTTTTTGTTCTGCAGGTTTTTCATTTCAAACGTAGTGATGGCTTGAACCTTGAACGCTTAGCCCTCTTCCAGCTAAACGAGGGAACAGCCGCTTCGTCAAAGCCAGCCCGGCTCACAAGGGCGTGTGCGGAAACTGAGCCCCACACACACACACACCCTCCCTTTGTCAAGCACCAGTGTTCTGTATCTCCCACATGCCCAGGACCCCCACTTGAGCCCCCAATAGGGGTAGAAATAGGGCTGGCACCTGACCTCCCAAAGCTGAGGGCCCTGGTCTGTTTCTCCCCCTTTAACGAGCTGCCCCACTGGTGTCGTCCTCGGCTGTTACGTGGGGGCCCTTATCCCTTCCTGGGACACTTACCTGTGCTTTGGCAGGAGCCCTATACAGACATAATATATCACTCAAAGAAAAAATTCAAAAGGTGCTGGGAGGTGGGACTGTTACCAAGGTATGAGCCCTCTTGCTGGAAAGCTCCTTTCGCCTCAGACATTTGATGGACTCCGACTCATATTTTGATCTCATATATGGCTCCCTCTGTGCGGTTTTTATGCCTCTAGCCCCCCATTCTCGCCCCATCAAAGAGCCAGACCCCCTCTCGGTGGTCCCATCACGCCCAGCACGCCCTGCACCGTATTGCTGTTGTCCGACCTCGCCACTGCGTATGCAGCAAAGCGAGCACCGACCCTACCCCCTCGGCGTGCCCCTTCCCTGGCGGACCTGGGAAAGTCTGGAGCACAGGCTGCACCCCGCTTCCACATTCCTGCTTGTGTGCAGTTGCCTTTGAGGCATTGAGTAAGGGTCCCCAGTTCCTGCAACGTGATTGCACTGAGCACAAAGCTCTCTAAGTGTCCAGACCACAGCCCCGTTCTTGGAGGAGAGGAGGTCCACCCACTATCCAGAGGAGGAATTTGAGCCCGATTTCTGGCAAACTATGTCAACGTCCCAGCATGTGGAAATGGTGATGGTCGCTTTTTTGCTCCACGAGCAGCATTCACCTTCCCTTTGCCCTTACTTGCTCAAGCCCCGGTCTGAACAGTGCATGGGCCCACATCCAGACTCGGCCAGGAGTTCTTCAAGGCAGGGGCTGCATCACATTCATCTTTGCATCTCTAGGAACTAACATGGTGCCTGGTGCAGAAGGCAGCGGGGAGGAAGAGGATATGGGCTCCAAGCCCTTTGGACAACCTCCCTACCACACCTCTTTGGCAACCAGGTCTCTGAGTGTGGGAAATTCCAGAATTCCAGCCTGCTGGGAGCTTCCACTTGCCAGACCCCAAAGCAACCTGAAAGATGAGCTGTGCCAAATAGAAAAGAAGGCACACACATTAAAAGAGGCCTTACATTTATTTAAACTTTGAGCTCTTTTTATGCAACCCCAAGTGTGGAGATACCATGAATATTCCTACAATGTGACCACACTTTACAACGGTGGCGTTTATGCTCATAGTTTTGAGTTCCTCTCCATCAACAATGGACCAACATTGCGCTACAACCTGCATATAGAGCATGTGGTTGGGATGGCTCTGCTGCTTATTTAGAACAAATGGAGATGATTAGGAATTAAGGTCAAGGAGAATGGTTTGGCCTTTAGCTCTCTATTCAATCATTAAATCCAGAGATGGCTGTGTATTTAAAAGAATGGGATATATAAAACAATGTTTTGCACTGAGTATTTTTATCTCAAGTATCATTGGCATTTTCAGTTTGAATCTGCGTGACCTCTACTAGGCAATCTGCTCAAAGGGCAGGGACTTTGAAATCAGGGAGTCCTGGATTCAGATGCTGACCATACTACTTTCTTTATGTATGGCTTTGTACTCAGGGTTTTCCCAGTACAGATTGCTGGGTCATACTCACCTGAAATATTCTAATTTTATAAGTCGTAGGTGGGGCCTAGCAACCTACTCTATAATCTGCTTCCTAACTTTAAATTTTGAGATAATTTTAAACTCACCAAAACGTTGTAAAAATAGTAGAGTTTCCCTATATCCTTTACTCGGCTTCCCCTAATCTTATCTTACATAACTCTAATACAAGGATCAAAAAAAAGAAATGAACTGATATAATCCTATACTTACTTGGAGTGGTATTTATTTGGTTTTCACCAGTATTTCCACCGATATTCTTTTTCTCCCCCATGATTCCACACTGAGTTGAGTTGTCACGTCCGCTTAGCCTCCTCTAAACTGTGACAATTCCTCAGTCATTCCTAGACTTTCATGACTTTGACACATTTGAGGGTATTGGTAGATAATTTGTACAATGTTGTTCAACTTGTGTCTGGTATTTTCTCATGATGAGACTGGTGTTATACATTTTTTTAAAAAAGATTTTATTTATTTATTCATGAGAGACACAGAGAGGGAGGCAGAGACACAGGCGGAGGGAGACTCAGGCTCCATGCAGGGAGCCCAATGCGGGACTCGATCCCGGGACCCTGGGATCATATCATGACTTGAGCTGAAGGCAGATGCTCAACCGCTGAGCCACCCGGGCACCCCTGATGTTAGACATTTTTAACAAGAATACCACAGACACGAAGTTCCATTCTCAGTGAATCACGTCAGGGGTACAAGACATCATTAGCTCTTATTACTGGTGATGTTAACCTCGATCCCTCAGTTGAGATGGTATCTGCTAGGTTACTATTAATACTATTCAAAGTTGCTATTTTTCCTTTTTTTTTTCTTAGTAGGCTCCATGTCCAATGGGGAGCCCACCATGGCACTTGAACTTGCCACCCTGAGGTCCTGAGATCAAGACCTGCACTGAGATCAAGAGTCAGACACTTAAAAAACAATAATAATATAAAATTAAATTAAAAAAAAAAGAGACACTTAACCGACTGAGCCACCCAGGTGTCCCTATTTTTCCACTTTTCGTTAGTAAATATCTTGAGGGAGATACTTTGAAACTATGTCCTCAAACTTTCGGGCACTGATACCTGCAGCAATTATTACTGTGGTGTTCTGATGATTTTCCATTTCCCTCATTGCTTTTACATGTATAATTGGAACCCTCTATGAGAAGGAATTATTTCTTCTCAACTTATTTAATTATTTATTGATATCATGTGGACTCATGGATATTTCATTCTGACTTTTAAGCTAATGCCATCATTATTTTGTTTTTCAAGATAACTTAATTTTTTTAAAAGCTGACAATGGAACCATTGGCTTGACCTTTCTAACTCTTTTTCCTCAATAATAAAATGAAAATAATAATAATGCTACTCTTAAAACATTATTGTAAAGGGGGGGCACCTGGGTGGCTCAGTCAGTTGAGTGTCCAGTTCTTGATTTTGGCTCAGTTCATGATCTTGAGGTCCTGGGATTGGGCCCCGAGGCAGAGTCTGTGTTTGGCAGGGAGTCTGCTTGGGGATTTCCCTCCCCTTCCCTCTGCTCCTCCTCCTGCTTGTGTCCTCTCCCTCCCTCTCTCTCAAATAAATAAATCTTTTTTTTTTTTTTTTTTTTTTTAAGTTGTGGGACACCTGGGTGGCTCAGCGGTTGATCATCTTGCCTTTAGCTCAGGTCATGACCCTGGGGTCCTGGGATGGAGTCCCACGTCGGGCTCCCTGCATGGAGCCTGCTTCTCCCTCTGCCTGTGTCTCTGCCTCCCTCTCTGTGTCTCTCATGAATAAATAAATAAAATATTTATAAATAAATAAATAAATAAATAAATAAATAAATAAATAAATAAATAAATAAATAAATAAAATTTTTTGGAATGGTTGTTGTAAAGATCAATGATGTCATGCGTAGAAGGTCATCGGCTTCTTGCTCAGCATCCAGTAGCCTCAATGTCTAGCAGCCATCTCGTCACTGTTGTCAGCACATGAAGATCCGTGTCAGATACAGACGGGAGCCAGCAGCACAGTGAAGCGTCAGTCGTCAAGCGGATGTCAGGAAGACAAATGAGGCAGGAATTCCATTTTGGATTCAGTGGCACAGGACCAGCCGCTGCTACCCGGTCTCTGACACTGGGTGGATCACTTCCCCACCTGGGACCCCACTCCTCACGGGTGAACCCCGGGGGTCCGGCCACTTCTCACCCTGCGTGACACGAGCCTGTCCTAGATGGAAACATTTGGGAACTCCCTGTATGTCAGGAAACAAGTCAGTAAAGGACTTGGAGAAGGGACTAAGTCAGAAAAACATCCTTGAAGAATTTTCTGCCGGAGTAGAAACAGAAATGAGGAAAAGCAAAGCAAATGACCCATGTGGCGATTTTCCCGTCAGGCCAGTGCTTGGATCTCCAAGGAAAACTCACAACTTCCCTGTGTCCGAGTGTCCCACGTGGCGTCGGGTTTTTTTAATTTACTTTTTTGTTTTCTCTCATGCCTTTGGATCACATGAGCAATTTTTTTCTCTTAATTACACTCGTAATTATATAATCGCGTTTTAGAAGCTTATTGAAAAAAAAAGAAAACTTTAAAAAATGAGATAAATGGCGCCGTTCATCCGTGTCGTTCATTTGTCTGTCGCCAGGGTCTAGGCCAGGGAGGGCCCCTCGGTGTAAGCTCCAGAGATGCTTGGTGATTAAATGGATAAATCAGGAAGGAACGGATCGTTCAACACACGTTCTACAAGAGAAGGACGAGTCTTTCGGGAGAAGGTAACTGCCACACGCTCGCCTCGAAGGGGTTGCGGACTCGGGCCCGTCCGGGAGGCCGCAGCTGCTCCTCACGCCCCGCGGGTTAACAGCCAGAGATGCGGGCGCGTTGGGGTGGCAGCTGCCACCACTGTCCTCTCTCCCGCTTCCTCCTCCGGAAAAAGAGCTTCTCACACTGCGCCCCAGGCCTCGGGGGATGCATGGAAGCCAGTGGCCCAAGCCCATGGCAGGGCGACAGGCTCCGGGCCTAGTTCAGCTTCCACGTGTTTCGTGTGGCTCAGATGTTGCTCCCTCCCAGGGTTAAGGACACGGACTTGAAGGGCTCGCAAGCACCCCTGAAAAGAACTTGGATGCGCTCCGTTAGGGCCACCCCCAGACGTGCTCGGACATCAGCCTCCCACCTTGCTTGTTTGCCCAACGCCTGCTCCTCCCCTGACCCAACTGTTCCACACAAGCATGGACCCTGCTCTCCCCTGGTGGGGGGACACCGGCCCTGGGAGGGGCTGCTGCACCCGCCCTCGGATGAGGCCCGGCGAGGCCCAGGCCAACCCCCCGTGAGGCCAAGCCTCACCTTCCCGCGCACCTGCCGCAGGTACAGCCACTACCTGTGCTATCTTGACATCACGGGCCCAGCCGCCTGCGTGACCCGGTGCCCGGTCCCCCTGGGGGAAGGGGGTCAGTAGGTTGACAATAAACAATCATCATCATCATTATCCCATAGTGTTATTAACAGTTAATTAGATGATGGACTCAAAATTAGGGGTGCACTCGATGTTGATTTTCCTTCACGCCTGAGCCAGTCAAGGACGACAGGGAGTAAAGAGGGTTAAGAGTCAGGCTTTCAATCCCGTTCCCACTTCCCTTTATTTCCAGGTCAGCAGGAACTACGACAGCCCAAGGAAGGTCGAAGAATCTTTGTGGGGAATTGCAGGGAAGAGTGTGATGAAATATTGTAAATGGCACGCGTGTTCTCAACGGGGCAGGGGGCGGGGCAGGGCCAGTGAATGGGTCCTTCCTGGCCCAGCTCCGCAGGTGCCCACTGGCCAGGCCACTCCTCCGGGTGGCAGAGCTGGGGGACAAGTGGGGGGAAGGGGGGGTTCCCGCGCCCATCGCAGAATTGTTTCCCTTCACCTGCAGCTCAGGAAGCGCAGGACCGAGGGACAGACCGCCGAGACTCTCACCTGGGCTCGCCTCGGCACTGTCCTGACCGGAAACATGCGTCGTGGCAGGAGTATTGTGGGCTCCCGACCCAGGAAGCCCACGGAGCTGCAGATCTGGGGAGTCAGCGGGGTGAGGAGGGAGCAGGACCGGCCCAGGCATCACCCAATAGGGTAAGAGACACAGCACCACCAGCAGAAGACAGGGGACACGTCACCTGGGAAGATGGCAATCCTGCGCCCACAGGTGGCAAGAGAGTCAAGGGAGGGATTGGTGCCAGAGTCCCCAGGTGCTCGCCTCTGAGGGGGAGGGAGGGCTGTGGTCTACAAGGCCAACAAGGAGGGCTTCTGGGCCCGCCGGGCCTTGATTGAGGGGGTCCATCCTGTTCCGTGGTTCCTAGGAGGTCGCAAAAAGAAAGAAGATAATGTCCCTCCCATCGTTGAGAGGAGACGAGACCCAGTTCACTGTGGAGCTTAGCTCCAGGTCGTGGCCACCCCTTCCTCGGCCCACGTCCTCCTCCCATGGGGGGTCTCCTGGGAGAAGCAAGTGGAGGATGGACTTTGGAGGAGTCACGGGTGGGCTCCATGACTCACCGCAGGCTCCATGCTGGAGGACTGTTGGGACACGTTCTTATTTAGTTATTCTTTTAAAGATTTGGATTTCTTTGTGTGAGGGAAAGCACGCGTGGGGGCGGAGCGGAGGACGGAGGAGAAGCAAGGCCTCCTGACCGAGAGCCCGAGGCCCCTCCAGCCCCCCCGGGACGCAGGGCCCACGGCCGGCCCAGGGAGGCGCCCAGCCCACTGAGCCACCCGCGGCCCGGCTCCTGGGGTGTGGCGGCCCGGGCTGGACCGACAGGCTGCGCAAGCGACCAGACGTCCCCCAAGGGGCCGGCGGGGTCCCAGGTGGAGTCAGTCACACACAAGGAGGGGACACAGATGGGCTCCGGGAGTCACCAGAAGACACATGCAGATCCCAAGGGAATACGAAGAATGCCGGGCCTCCAGCAGAGCCCGCGGCCTGCGCGTGAGGAGCCTCCCGCCTGTGGTTGGCGTCGGCGTGACTCACCCAGCACACAGCAAGGAGGAAGTGAATCATGGAGGCTGCTGCCCTTGGCCCTTGTCACCTCGGGGGGGACCCACCCCTGGGCCGTCTCCCTGGAGCTGCAGACAGGGCGCACGGACCAGGCCCTGACACAGGTGCAGATGCTGAGGCTGGAGGGAGCAAGGGGTCCGGGCCGGGAGCACGGGCTGAGGGGCCGAGGACGCAGGGTGGGCCTCGGCTGTTCTGGAGACACTTGGCGGGGGAGCTGGCCTGGAGGACAGTCCGGCGGCAGCCACGGTGTGTGTGCCGGGGGCTGGGGGCTGCATCGCCAGTTATCCCAACACCCCCACCGCTGGCTGGCGCGGGGAGGAGCTGCACGGAGGGGAGCCGGGCCCCGCGCCCCTCGGAAGCCCTACCCCGGGGGGAGCAAGGCCCCAGGGGGAGCCAGGGCCCCGCGCCCCTCGGAAGCCCTACCCCACGTTCCATATTCGAAGAATTTGCTTGGCCTGCTTCCAGGAAGTAGAGACCAAAGTCTCGCAGGTCCGGAAGTTGGAGTGAATTGGACAGAATGCCTTCCACGCTAGCGGCCGGAGCCCGACGTCTGCGCCCGAGCTGCGGGGTCTGTAGCCGGCAGAGGAGTGGCGGCCCAGCGGGACGAGGGGCCGAGCAAGCCCCGCATCAGGTGTGGCCGTGGTCTTCAACAAAGTGCGCAGGCCTGCCCAGTGCTGATCCGAAGGTGACCGTAGCCCGAGAGCCGCGCCGAGTAGAGGCAACGGGGAGAAGGGGGAGAAGCGGCCCCTGTCGGGGCACCGAGGCCACGGGCTCCCGCAGCCGCCTCCCTGCGCACCGCGAGCTGCCAGGGCGTCGGTGGCCGCGCTGAGCTGCAGCCGGCCAGGCCCCGGGCCCCCTCTGGGGGAGGATGTCAGACAGTCGCCCCGCTGGGTGCGCCTAGGGCGCCGTCCCAGGGGCCTTACCGGGGAAGGTACAGCATCCTGCCGAGAGACCACCCGCGCCTTGGCCGCAGAATGGGTCTGGCCAGGAGAGAGCTGAGCCTGGTACCTGAGGCCCTAGAGGACGCGGGACCCCGTGGGGCGCCCGGGAGGCCTCCCCTTTCTTCCCATCCTCCCTTCCCTCTGGCCACTCTTGTGTCCTCTCCTCTTTACCCTCGTCAACAGTGTCCCGCTTTCCTGGATTAGAGAGCGGAGTTCAGCCATCTGCGGGTAGACGGGCCGGTTTCCCGGTCGGCACCCGCTGCTGCTGAGCACTGGCCGGGGGTGCAATGGCCCCGTCGTCTCCACTGCGCGGAGCCCCGCTCCCTTTGGGCGCCTCCACTTCCGTTCCTGGCAGAGTCTGCAGCTACCGAGCGAGGACGTTTTCTGTGTCCACAGTGATAACCGTCTGTAAGCAGCTGCCATCTATTCAGTACCTACCCCATGCTCCGTCCTCTAACGGTTTTACAGACATTACTTTTTTTGATCTGCAGAGTGACCACGGCAGAGGGCTACTGTTTGCGTCCCTACCTTACAGGCGGGAAGCTCTGGGCCACGTTGTGTCACTTGCCCAAAATGAAGGCGGCAGGCGACGGGAGCGAGCTGGAGGCGCAGGTCCTCGGGTCACACGCCGTGCCCCCAGGACTGCGGGCAGGGAAGCAGCGAGCTGCCGGCCTGGCCACGCTGACCTCAGGCGCCTTCTCCTCACGCTCCGCTGTGCCGTCCTCATGGGCAGGAGGGGGAAACAAGAAAGCCTTACTTCCACGTGCGGTCCCCTCCCCCGGCACGTGCACATTTCAGTGCATGGTGGCGGCGATGACCCCCCAGGGGCCCTAGGTCACCACGTGGTGGCAGCGATGACCACCCTCCTGGGGTCGCCCCCGGGCCGAGAGACCACAGCTGGCTCAGCCCGCAGCTCCCGAGACAGGTGCGCCCCAAGGAGCCCGGCGCCGCCTTTCTGCCCATCCGGCCGCGTCTCCACCTCCCTTGTCACCCGCATCAAAGGACATGTGACCCGGTTCCGCCCCTGAAGAGACCCCTGGTGCTCACCTGACCCCTCCTCCCGGGTCCCTATCTGGCCCCCACCTGGGGCTGGACGCAGGCACCTGGACTGCCGCCCCCCCAGATTCCCCAGGGCCCCCTTCCCTCCCCAGGCTGCCGCCCCCCGGGTGGGGCCCCCCCCCGGCCTCCATCCCCTATCCCTGGTGGAAGGCCAGCAGGTGCAGGTCCCCAGGGTGCCCAGTGTCCGCTGCAGTAGAAGCCCCGGCCCCGCGGCCTCGGTTCCCAGCACCCCGCACCCCAGGCCGCTCTCTGGCCCTTGCAGGCCTCCCCCTATGCTCAGGGCACCCAGACTTGCCAGAGTCAGCACAGCCGGGCCAGGGCACCTGGGGGTGCGGGGAGCCTGTGCCCTGGGCCCAGGTCACCACCCCAGCTCCCGGGATAGGGCCCCGTGGGGGGCTCCCTGCTTCTCCCTCTGCCCCCGCCTTTCCCTTCCACTTGTGCTCTCTCTAAGCTCTCTTTCAAATGAACAAATAAAATCTTAAAAAAATAATTAAAAATAAAAAACAGGACAGTTTAATATTTTAGTAGAAGTATCTCCCCCAAATATTTCAGGGCACATCCTTCTGTTTAAACAGTACGCATTGTTTATCTGAAACTCCTGCTTCCTGCATCTTCTCTGGCAAGCACAGGGCAGGCCCACCCCAAGCCCTTAGGGCCACCTGGCCCTGCAGCCTGGGGACCTCGTGGACCTACGTGAGGGTGGGGGGGCCGGCCATGGACACAGGGAGAACCTGCACTCCAGTTCTCCCTATCCCCTTTCTCCTTTCTGTTTTTCTCTAAAACATATTTTACTTAATTAATTGGTCTCCGCCAACTGGCCTGTATACTGTTCGAGGGCAAGGTGGGCTTTCTGTTGTCTTTCTGCTTCTGGAGCCTGGAATATCACCCGACACCAACTAGACTCTCAGGGAACGTTTGTTGAATGAATGAGCAAACCTCTCAAAGCAGAAGATCATAAAACCAACAAGTTGCCGCTCATGCGAGGGGTTTTAGACTCCCCCTTCCATCCGTGTTGAGATCGCTGAAGAAGCCCTCCCTACCCATTCCCAGTAGGGCCACACCAGAATCAATCACCTTTCGCAGCCAACCACAACGCAGACTGTCTTTTTTGATGTCGATTTGAAACATGAAAATTCCAAAACTTCGCAAAATATATATGATACACGAACGTACTCGGTGCTTTACTCAGTGCTCAGTGCTTTGCGGCTTATAAAACACCCTCACCGCGTGAACTGCTTTCGAAGGCCTGAAACGCCGTAGAATCAGACTCATGAGGACCACATAGTTCCACGAGGGGACAATTGGGGTCTCATCATAGTAATTACATTTGCCAAGACAGGACCCAACCCAGCCCCAAATAATGCAGCACAATTTCTGCCGCACTCATCCTGCTGCAGATGTTCTCTTTAGAATCCAGTTGAGGCTGTTAATAGGGTGACAAATAACTTATAAAAATACATTTGCAGTAGAGACCACCTCGACTTTGTGTGTGTATGTTGTGTATGTGGTTTTATGAAATCAGTACCCTGCCTCACCTATCCTGAATAATGCTGACCCAGTTAATCATTAAACACGTTGTTTTTTTGTTGTTTTTTAAACATGTGAAGCTTTTATAATCATCGAAGTCTCTTCGGGGTTTGCATTGGAGCATGAGACAAGTAAACGTTGCTACATGATTTAGAGGTGAGCAATGTGCAGCCCCCTTTTTTTTTTCAGCTGCAGGGGAAAAGCCAATTAGGCACTTCTCTGATTACGTACTGCCCACCAGTTTCCTTGAGTCTTCTTGGAGAAAGCTGGAGAAGGCCGGTGGGTCTTAGCCTGAATTCAGCCAAGGTTCCTAGGACCAGCTGCACATTCAGGTCACGTGGGGAGTGCTGACCTTCTCTCACTGACCCCCATCCTGTCCCCTGTCCCGGAGCATCTGTTACCACCCACCTGGTGGGCAACCTGGGTCCTGCGAGTTTTCAAAGTGCCCTAGGTGAGTCTGAGGAACAGCTGAGGTGGAGAACTACTATTTAAAGTCCCCCCCCCAAAAAAGTAAAATAAATAAATAATAAATAAAGTCCCCAAAATAAAGTCTCACCAGAATGCACCGTGGAACTAAACCCTTTTTGGTTTTCAGTGAGAAGTCACATTTCCAGGTTTTCTGAAGCTCATCCCCAGATTATAGTGAAGTAGATGAGTCTGAAGGGTGGGGGGGCCTCAGTACTTATCTAAAATCAATGTGTGCTGTTTGAGGAAGAGAAATTATTCAGGCTTTAATATAAACAAGAGAAGTTTCAGTTCGGCAGCCCTGGGAAAGTCCCCAGTTTCACGCAGCCTCTCAACGACTCGCGTGCCAGCGCCGTGGCAGCAGAACTAACCGACAATGTGCTCGTTATTCACACCAAACACGCCAGTGGACTTCAAAAGAAAATCAACATTTACAGTTTAATTACTGTTTATTCCCTGTATTCAAATCAGCTTTCTTTGGCTGCCCCCTTCTAAATACTCAGAAGGGGATTTAATCATCTGATCTAATTCTTCCAAAGAATAGAAAGTTATCATTAGGACAGCACAATGAAAAAAAAAATCATCAAACAAATAAATGCAAAAGAAACTGTATGAAGGATAACCACATTGGGTGTTTTTTAAAGCACAAAGATAAAAGAGTTTGTTTTTTGAAAGACAATAATTTAGGGGTTAAAAAGCCTGATTTCTCTTTTGTTTCTTTTTAAAGATTTTTATTTATTTGAGAGAGCACAAGGGGGGAGGGGCAGAGGACGGGAGACAAGCAGACTCCCCATGGAGCGAGGACCCCGGATGCGTGGCTCCCTCCCAGGACCCAAGATCATGACCCGAGCTGAAGGCAGATGCTTAACTAACTGAGCCTCCCAGGTGCCCATCCCTTTCTAAAAGACAAAACAAAACAAAACAAAACAAAAAAAAAACCACTTTATTTATTTATTTATTTGAGAGAGAGAGAGAGTGCAAGCCTGACCCTCTTCCTTAACTGCGTTTCATCTCACACTGTCTATGCTAACAGAATGAAATGCGCCAATGAAAACTATTGGTGCTTAGAGCCACCGTGGTGCCACCTACACCAGGGCTCTCCAACAGCAATATAAGGTAAGGCACTTATGTAATTCACATTTCCTGGAAGATATATTAAAAAGTAAACCAAAAAAAAAGCAAATGGGGACAGGTGACATTAATTTTTATAATTTAGTTTTACCCAAATACAGTCAAAACACTGTTATTTCAATGAAACCAATATTAAAAATCATTAATAGGGGCACCTGGGTGGCTCAGCGGTTGAGCATCTGCCTTCAGCTCAGGTCATGACCCTGGGGTCCCGGGATCGAGTTCTGTGTCGGCCTCCCTGCATGGAGCCTGCTTCACAGCCCTCTGCCTGTGTCTGCCTCTCTCTGTGTCTCTCAGGAATAAATAAATAAAATCTTTTTAAAAAAAATCATCAATAAAATACATTTTTATACTAAAAAATACAGAGCCCCGCATGTATTTTATATTCATAGCACATGTCAGTGCAGGCTAGCCACATTTCAAATGCTCAGTAGCCGCATGTGAGTAGGTACTGAAGAGTCCAGGTCTACATGAGCACGATAGCCAGAAAATTAAAGTGAGTATTTTCCCTTCTGGTCCCTGCTTTTTGGCAAAGCACCTTTATTTGCGCTCAACAGAAAGCTGGGCTTCATGACAAATGACCCATGCTGAGCACTAGAACCCTTTAAATTTTTTGTGCGACTTTGCTGGAAAAGGAAACTATAGTCTGGCCCTTTTCTGCGCGGTGATAACTCATGTTAGCTTTTCATTAGCCAAAAAAGAATGAATCTGGCTGAGCCTGGTTCTCAGTTACCCCTGGAAATCAACAGCACTTGTCTCCAACAGATCACCTTCCCCTGTAGACGCGGTTGTTATGACACCTTCTTTCCCCTGGTTAGTGATACGTGTTGATCACCCTGGCACGGCTCACTCCACCTTTATTAACTGCAGCGCACTGGGATTTTGCAATTTTATTGCACGATCCTGACAAGAGAGCCTCTTAAGCAGTCCGAGGGACTCCCGTTGTGGACACGGTTTTTATGACTTAATGTTTTTACAATAAGTTAAGCTTATTCTTAACTTTCAATGACCTATGCAACAGGACTTGTTCAAATTTAACCCGAGTCACCTTCCCATCCTATCTAGAAGAGATCCAGGCAATCTTTACCTAGGCCTCTCTCCATAGACTCTTTGAAGTCACATTATTTCTTAATCACCCTTCAGCCATTGGTAAATACGAGGCCTTCTCCAAGTCAAACAAAAAGTCTCCATGTTCTCTGGATAGCAGATGATGTCAGAAGACAAAAGTGAAGGAAACGTTTATATTTATGCCACAAGTCAACACATTCTGACCCTCGCCTCAGCCTTCAAGGAAAGCAGATCAGATAACCAGCTACGGCACCGTTGGTCACAGGAATGGATTTCAAGAATTCAGTCATCACTTTTGTCATTTACTGAGATCACTGGAGTGTAGTCATTGTGCACTGTGCAAATATAATTTGCCTTCTTTGCAATGGCTTTATTTTTTCATGCACAAAGCTTTGCATTTTAAACAATCTTTGCACATAGCAGAGCCCTTAGAAGAAGGATGAAGAATTCTGAAGGCTCAAGGACATATTTTTCCATCTTTTCTCAAGAATACAATCTCACCGCTGGAAAGGATTTCCATTCTGACATACGTAATGCACAAAAAACCGGAACAAGAACCTGTTATGGATGGGATGCGTCTTATGCAACAAGCCTGACCTCCCTCCGTAGTCTGACCTCACACAACCCATCCTTTTATCTCACTGCTTGCTTTCATATCGTCTTCCCTCCACTCAAAATGGTTTCTTTACTGCCTCTCCCCCAACCCCTTCACTCCGTTCCCCCTACCACCACGCACTTACCCCTGCCTGCCTACCACCACCCGCTGTTTTCCATATACCGGGAATACCCTCACTGCTCAGGTGAACTCCTACGCATCAGTGAAGGTCCTACACTTTAGGTTTGGGTTTGCAAGGCTAAAATCCTCAAGACTCCTCGGTCCCCCATCACGGTGCTCATTGCCTGGCTTGACCCAGTAATCTGCTTAGCTCACACTCACACAGAAAGGCTTCACCAAAGTGGAAGACACACTTCGCATTCTCAACCTTCTCAACCACACCGTATAAGGAAAAGAGCTATTTATTCAAGGAAAGACTAGTTGCATACACATGGAATTTCTTTTTTTTTTTAAAGATTTTATTTATTTATTTATTTATTTATTTATTTATTTATTTATTTATTCATGAGAGACACAGAGAGAGAGGCAGAGACACAGGCAGAGGGAGAAGCAGGCTCCACTCAGGGAGCCAGACGTGGGACTCGATCCTGAGTCTCCAGGATCAGGCCCTGGGCCGAAGGCAGTGCTAAACCACTGAGCCCCCCGGGCTGCCCCACATGTAATTTCTTATGAAATGTCTGAGGTCTTTAAATTGTGGTAGGATAGACCACAAAAGTAGTCTAAAGTAAGTAAAAATTTACTATTTTAACTATTTCTAAGTGTTCATTTCAGTGGCCTTAGGTACCAGCGTATCACAACCACGCTCACCATCCATCACCAGAGCTTCCTCCCCTCAGACCCGGGGCACCTGGGCAACACAGGTAAGCATCCAACTCTTGGTGTCAGCTCAGGTTGCCATCTCGGGGTCTTGAGCTCAAGCTCTGCACAGAGCCGGCTTGGGACTCTTCCTCTCACCCCTTGCCCCTCCTCCACTCCTCTCTCTCTCTCTCTCTCTCTCTCTCTCTCAAATAAAGAAATAAATCTTCCTTCTGTCTCCGTGAATGTGATTGCTCTGGGCATCTCATAGAAGTGCCGTGTTTGTGCTTCTGCGCCTGGCGTGTTGCCCTTAGCCTGCCACCTCCAAGTTGTATCCATGCTGTGCTGTCTATCGGCCTTCCTGAAGGCTGAATAATATTCCGTTGTGTGTACAAACCACATTTTGTTTATCCAGTGATGAACAAACTATCAAAGAAAAGGGCTTATTTGCCCTCGGAGGCTTCCTCTTAACCTCTGCTTCCTAGCTTCCTCATGGCAAAGTAGAATTCCCATAATTTATTAAAAGACACACACACACACACACACACACACACACAGAAGTTTCCATAGCAACCTGCTACTAAAAGTTCACTGTCTTTTGAACAGTTGGAGCGTATTTGATTTCCCAATTCCAGCTTTCTCCTACCCTGATCAATCTTGCATCTGCTGACAATGAACCGAATTCAGTTTTCAATCCTCGCCACACTGCTAGGCCCTGCTACTGACCGTTTCTCACTCAGCTTGGGTGCAGGACTAGGATTCTCTGAAATTCCCCGTCGGTGATAGAAGTTAATTTCTTTCTTTTTTTTTTTTTTTTTTAAGATTTTGCTTATTATTTGCAAGACAGAGTAAGTGAGAGAAAGCACACAAGAGGAAGGGCAGAGGAGAGGGAAAAGGAAACCCCCTTGCCGAGCAGGGAGCCAGACACGGAGCTCGGACCTGAGCCCAAGGCAGGTGCTTAACCGACTGAGCCACCCGGGCACCTCATTAATTAATGTCTTAAGTCACATGTAAAAAGACAGTAAAGTCAAGGGGGCTCTTATACACCAGCCCTCACCACCTCTCATTCATAGTTATCTCTCCTTTAACTCACATTTATTATTATTATCATTATTAATATTAATATTTTAGGGCTTCCCGTGGCATGCAGCATTTAATTCTATTCCGTATTATGATTTCCTTGATTTGTCTCTCTTCATTTTGTCTTCTCAGCTACAGTATAAATACCTTCAAAGCAGGTTCTGGAGCTTATGTTTCTATTTCCTGTCTATACCTTAACACAGCACTCATTTGTTGGTCCAAAGAAAATATTGTCTGACTCCTTAATCGCCTGAGGTTCATGGTGTCTCACATTGTGGGTTCTCAATAAAACATTAAGCAAGAATCTCTTTCTCCATAGCTTCACATGAATCATACTTGAATTTCACACTTTCTTCAAATATCCTGACTCACTAACTCAAACATCTAACCATTGATCTGACCACACTTAGGGACAGAGCCAGGGCACAGGTGAAGCCTGCTCCTTGCTGTCTTAACACCTTGGGTGTGCTGCATTCCTGAAATTACTTAAATAGATTTCACCGGGTCTTGGAAACCCCAGACAACAAGCCGGCAGCAAGTGGGCTTCAGTGGAGAGGGGAGGTACTTGAAGGTACGACAAGGCATTCTTCAGGGAGTGACCCAGTTTTAAGTGAGGAACAAGTTTTCCATAAGTTTACCCTATGAGCAAGCAAAGAGGCCGAGAATGCTGAGCACATACGAGAGCCGAGATTGGGTGCCCCTCCATGGCGTGATCTCCTTGCCCTCGGAGTGGTGAGGCAGCTCATTACAAAGGGAAAAGTTCTCTTTACTCGGAGGGAATGATGATGAGAACATGGCACTGGCAACAGGTGACAGCAGTGATCACAGCAATCACTAACACTGACTTTTACCAAGCAATTTGCTAAGTCGCTTTTTTTTAACACCTCTGCACCTCGGGGATTATAACATCTACTTTACATGGGAAGTCATTTCGATTAAATACCATATCCACTCACTTAGGAGCTGTCCTGGTCTTTAATCCTCAATCTCCTGGTCTCCAAAGTCTGTGCCCACATATTTTGACAGTCAGACTAAGCCCGACGGAGGCAGAGGATGTGCTCTAACTTCTACTTTTCCCTGGAAGAAAGGTCAGTGGGCACCTAATATCCTGGACAACTCTGCTTAATGGCCTGGTATCTCAAAAGCTTGTCTGAAGTGCCCTGAAAATACCACCCAGCCCTACCATGACCATCCAATATGACATCCAAACCAGGTTTCTGTTGTCTGGGACAAATGTTAAACCAACTGGGTCACTCGGTGAACAAGCATGAACTGGGACTGCCCAGGGAAACTGAGATCTACCTACATAGTAGGTTTTGATAGCAATGTGGTAAGTGGACAACTGTTTGAAATATTAAATAGCTAAAGCATTCTCACAGCTAGGTCAGCTGAGCTATAATTTACATACGGTAAAAATGGACTTTATTTAGGTATCCAGTTCTATGAATTTGAACAATCATAACAAGTGGTTTCACCTGCCATCACAGTCAAGTTACAGAATATTTCACCACAAAAGTCATAGTTACTCCTATCCCTGACCCTAGTCTGTCTCTGTAGTTTTGCTTTCCCAAGGGTTATATTAAAGGAATTACGTAATGTTGTTTTTGTCGGTTGGTGTAATACATTCGAGATTGATCCATGATGCTGTGTGGATCAGTGGCCCATTCTTTTTCCTCTAGTGGTTTCCGTAGTATGAACGTGCTACAATTTGTTCACTATTCGTCAATGGATAGACATTTGGTTGTCCCCAGTTTGGGGCAATTATGAATAAAGCTGCCTAGGAAACACTCACATGCAGGTTTTCGTTTGGACATATGTCATCACTTGTATGAGTATCTAAGAGTAGGAATGCTGGATTATATGGTAAACAGAGGTTGATTTATAACAAACTGCCAACCAGTTTTCCAAAACGGTGATCATTTTTTGCATTCCTGCCAGCAATGGGCGATGTTTCATTAACCCCACGTTCTTGACAACATGTGGTATCTTCAACTTTGGTACCTCGGTGAGGCTTTAATTTCCTTGACTATTAATGCTACTGAGTAGCTTTGATGTGCTGACCTCTTATACGTATATCTTCACTGGTGAAATGTCAGTTTAAGTCTGTAGCCCATTTTTTTTTTTTTGAAGGACTTTATTGTTTGTTCTTTTATTGTTAAGTGGTGAGAGTTTGTCATATATTCTGGATAACTGAAGTATTTTTATTTTAGAGGTTAAAAAACTAGGAGTGTGATCTACTTTACAGCAGTGTGAATGTACTTAACACTACAGAACTGCACACTTATAAAAGTGGCTAAGATGGTAAATTTTATGTTATGGGTTTTCTAACAACAATTTCTAAAAAGTATAACGGCTGAATGTCACTCTGGAAGTCAGATTGCAATGTGTGCTTTTCCAGGAAGCCATCCAAAAGCCAACTGTTAATACTCCCTCCTGCACTAGAAACAAACGTCTCCAATTCTAGTGAGGTCAGAGACCCTGTCCCAAGCCCAAGCAGCATGAGCCTGGGAGCCATGGAAACCTGAGGATGATGAGGGAAATTATCACTTGGGAAATTCTTGGCAAAAGGCATGCCTGGACAGCCAAGATTTTTGGTGCAAGCAGCGTGTGATACACAGGACTCTTGATGGGAGGCACCGTGAGTTATCCAAATCCTCTGCTTTCAAGAAGTCCACTTCTAGCTGGATTGACAAGACATAGAAAACGAACAGTACCAAGATGCACAAAATCTGCGCTCAATGAATTTTGCCAATAATAGGCGTTCTCGAAATCCAAAGTGGCAATAGAAGGCCCAACAGGCTTTGCAGAGACTCTAAAAGTGGACGTGTTTGGGAAGAAGTGTCTAGAACAAAGTTTGCTGGGGCTCAGGGAGATCTTACTAAGTGCCAGGTGCTGCACCTGAGAAAAGTGTTGCCTACTACACAGGGTTCTCAGGATGACTCAGGGGTATGTGAAGTTCCTTCGGTCTGGCACCAGCTAAACGCCCTCAGAAGCGAGCTGTTATTTTATCACTTCTTACCACCCCGTAATGTGTATCTTATCATCTCCACTTCTTTAACATATTATTTTGAACTAATTTTAGACTCCCATGAAAGTCACAAAAATAGTACAGAAGATTTTCTCATATCCCTCACCCTGCTTCCCCTAACATCAACAGCTTACACAACTGCTGTATGATTATCAAAAACAGGAAATGAACACTGATGCAATATCATTAGCTGAAAAATAGGCCTTCTTCAAATGTCACTGTTTTTCTGGCCTGAGATCAACCTGGGATCCCACATCGCATTTCACTGTCGTGTCTCCTTGGTCTCCTGTGGCTGTTCCTCAGTCTTGCCCATCTCCCAGGACCTTGACACTTTTGAAGAGTGCTTGTCATTTTGTGGAATGTCCCTTTGTTTGGGCTTGTCTGCTGTTTTCTCATGATTAGAATGAGCTCACATATTTGGAGCAAACATGCAGGGGAAATTCTGCTGTGTTTCTTCTCAGTGCATCAGATTTGTTATTGCCTCGGTGTCCAAGGTGAGGATGCTGAGGCTCACTGGAGGGTACACAGCTGGTGAGTGGCAAGACTCAGACGTAAAAATGGGACGTATTTGACTCTGTCACTGGCTGCCTCTGTACAGGGCGAGGCTGGGAGACGTTTGGAAATGGATTTTGTGAAAGCCAGAGTGGAAGGCTTTTGGATGCCGAACACATGAGTTGGGGCTCTGTTCGCAGAGATTGGGTAACTATGAAAAGATCTTTAGCAAGGCAGTGAGATGTCAAAAGCAATGTCTGGGGGAGATTAACCTGACCGCAGTATAAAACATAGATTGGGAAAGGGCAGGGCTAGTGACAGGTGAATCAGGAAGCCTGTATCCAGTGCGATAGCCCAAACACAGGTGAGAAAGGCCCACAGGTTTTCTCCAGGTGTGGCCCAAGAAGCAGTCACATGAGAACCATCACTGGGCTCCTTAATTTTATTTTATTATTTGTTAAAAAAAAAAAAAACAAAACTCATTTAGTAGCTCACAGTTCTGAATGTCAGAAGTCTGGGAGGGTTTAGCTGGGTTCATTGTTTAGGGTCTCACAAGGCTACAACCCAAGATGTTGGCCAGGCTGAGATCTTAATCTGGACGCTCGGAGGGAGAGAGAATCCACTTCCGGATTCATTCAGATTGTTGGCAGGATGCAGTTCCTTATGGTTGGAGCGCTGAGGTCCCTGTTTCATTGCTGGCTGTCAGCTGAGGGGTACTGGGCTTTTCTAAAAGGTAGATACTTGGGCCACGCAAGAGACCTTGGTTGAACCAGAATCTCTGAGTATGGGCCCCAGTAATTGCATTTTAAACATGCTTTCCAGGTAATTCTTACACACATTAAATGATTTAAATAATTACAAATATAAAAAACAAGATTAGCTAAATCAAGGGTCAGCAGACTTTTCTGTAAAAGGGAAGACAGTGAATATTGGAGGCTTTTCAAGGCCATACAGTCTCCGTCACCTACAACCAGCTACATAATTTGGGGGGCCCAGTAAAAAAGGAAAATGCAGAGTCCCTTGTTCAAAAATTATTAGTGACTTCAAGATGGCCATAGCAGAGCTTTCAACCACGCTCAGGACTCTGCTAAGGCCGGGCTCTGTGTGACGCACAGGCTGCGCACTAGCCCCGTCTCTAGCAAGTCCAACGCTACAACTATTTGTCGCTGCCGTCGGTATGCAGCAGCAGCAGCTGTAGACAAGTACATGAACGGGCAGGTGGTGGCTGGATCTGCTCAAGGGCTGTCGTCTGCCCACCACTGCGAAAAGATGATCTGTTAGCCCCAAGGCCTGCTCTCTGATGTTCAGATAGCCAGTGAGGAGATAGATAGATAGATAGATAGATAGATAGATAGATAGATAGATAGATAGATAGATTAATTGATTCATTAATTAAAATTAAAATTAAAATTAAAAAAATTAAAATTAAAAAAACAATAAAATGAAGCTGCATATTTACTGACTAAGCACCATTTCATCCAGGGGTTAGTGTAGCTGGGAAACTCCTCACGTGAATCCAATTTGCACTGACAGTTTCATGTAAGGCAAGGCAATGACCAGGTTGCTCTGAAGAGAGAAAGAGAGGGGGGTGCCTCGATACCGAAGAACTTCCTGCAGTTCAGGATTTCTCGGGTGCAAGCCTCGTTCCTGGCTTATCTGACATCTGCGCACCATAATTCAGTGAAAATCGATTTCAAAGGCTTCTGTGATCTGTTAAATTCTACAAGATTATCCAAAAAAAAAAAAAAAAAAAAGCAAAGACGTTTTTTGTGTTGGAGCCAGAAACCCGATTATGGCAGTACAGGCTTTTCTATCAAAGTCACCCAGGGACGATTTAGAATTCAATTGAAATTGGAAAAGGAAATAGCAAAAAAAAAAAAAAAAAAGGAAAAGGAAATAGCAACTTCCAACTGGAAATACCTAATTAGCCCTTTCCTGATGCAGCAGCCCGACCTCAGCATCGCAGGTGTCCCGCGGTGCCTGACTTCATATCGCGTCTCCTACCCCGTGGCATTTCAGGCCCTCGGCTCTCTCTCCACTAATAAAATTAGAACCATTTTTCAAAACCAAGGTGGTATATTTAAAAGTGCTAACATTTATAAAAAGGCCTACCGCTCGGCCCCACGGGAGGTGCTCAAAACATGTTTGCTACACTCTATTGATAAAATTATACAAAACTCAGCATTAAAAGAAAAAACAGTGTTAATTCATCAGAGGAGGGCAAAAAAAAAAAAGGCTGGCATTTTTTCCAGTCTTAATTGTTCTGGTGCCCGTGGCCATGACTGTTTGAGGAAAACATATGCTGCACAGCTGCAAATGTAAACCTGATTACCTCTAAATTAATAACATGTAGGAGGCAGCACTTGCAGCTGTGAGAGCGAGGGAGCCCACGAGAACCCCAGTGCAATACAATCTCCCTAACATTTGTAACGTTTGCTTTCTTATAAATAGCTTTAAAGAATTATAATAGAAATCTCCAGAAGAGGGGAGAAGCCCAACAAAGGCAATAAAGCTTGCCACTGCCCTTTCCTTGCTCTTGACCAGCCACTTGGCATACTTCTCCTCTGAGGCCCAGTTGGTTTTCTTGCTTGAGCTGCTGGCTCTGAGAACCTCCCCATACCCAAGGGGATCCCCAGGGAAAGACTACAAGCACCTTTCAGAGGTCGGGGAGCTGGCTCTTCCAGTCTTTACACCTCATGTCAAACACAGGAGCCGGGCACAAAAAAATCACAGCTGTGCATTTCTGCTTCAGGTGTATTTTTCCAGAGCAAAACTCATGTGCCATGCGTTGGGGGTCCAGGGGAGCAGGGGTGGGAAAACTTTGGGCAAACCACATGTTTACTTCCCCAGAAGGCAGCATTTTTTCCAGCATGCACTAAAGGGGAATCAAAAGAAGAAGTTTGTAGGTAACTCAGAGTCTGAACAATCCTGGGCTTGGCCTGCAGGAAGGCTAGCATCTAAGTCAGGGGGACCCCTTGGTAAACTCATCAGTAAGACCTTTGCTACGTTCAGGTTCAAGTAATCTTGACGTGCACCCTCCTGTGCAAGAACCTTCAAGGGTCTGAAAAACCGACGGAGTCCTCAGGCTTGACCTGGAAGCTTTAACTCCATTTTTATTGGAGAAGCCAGAAGTGTTCTTATGAACGCAGGGAGCGCTGCATCCTGGTTTGATAGAGACTCTAAATGGGATGGAAGGAAGGAGAGGAGAGGGCAACCCCTGAGTGTGAGCACACGATCTCACCTCTCGGCTCATCCAGCAAACAGGTGAGCTCACCTCATAGGGTCGCCGTGAAGGTGATTACAAGAGCGCCGGGTATCTGCTAGGCCCCAGGTGTTGGCTGCCTCTGGATCTGGAGCAAAGGTAGGGGAGTCTGGTGGGTGGGACAGGAGTCTGCGTGGGGCGCCGAGGAGGCCAGGCCACGGGGCCGGAGAGCTCGTGCTTGGTGTGCCAGGGGCTTCAGGGCCCGTGAGGCCCTAGGACCCCCCTTGGTGTTCAGCCCGTGGGGCAGCGGGGCCCAGGGCTCCTCGCCACGGAGACCCAGCTCTGGGCTCGGGAACACCACGGTCCCAGGCTCCCGTGGAGCCAGGTGTGGCCACGGGGGTGGGACCCGGCCCAGGTGGCTTCAAGACCCAGGCTGCAGAAACCTGCTGCACGTCCTCCTGGGCCCTCAGAGCCCTACCTCCAACCTCCATGCAGCCCGGACCGTCACAGGGCGGGAAAAACTCCTTGTGCTAATCCTTCTAGGTCTTTTTGTTACCACAGTTTAAAATTATAATCCTAGTTAATCTAGTTAGAAAGCTGCATGATACAAGCAGTGTTTTAACAAAACGATGCGCCTGGGATTAAAGAAAAGATAATAAAATGAGACCTACCACTTACTGAGTACCGGCAAGGGCTTTGCATGATGCTGATCATCATCGTGACGCTGATTATGTGCCAATACACGCTCCGAGCGCTTCGTATACATGGTAGCTATTAACCACTTGTAATTCTCTGGACTCTCTCAGGCGGATACTACACTTATCCACATCACCCACATCTCACAGATGGATCAACTGAGGCATGAAGTATTGGACCCACTTGCCCAAGATCACATGACTGTACGTAAGATCTCATCCGGCTCTTTCAGCGACTGACTCTGTGAGACAGGTCTTACCTTCTCCGTTGTGCAGGTGAGAAACTGAGACTGAAAAGACCAAGGTAGGTCTGAGGACACACTGCCAGGAATTGGAGATGCTGTGCTTGGCCCCGGAGAACTTCTGGAGCCTGTGCATACGCTGTCTAGAGTCAGGAAATCAGCTTGGCATCCTCCAGAGACCCGAAGAGGCTGGAGGGAGGACTTTACTTACCCCTTCTTGTCGGAGCCAATTAGTCAGTGGCTTAATCTACCTCTTCAGCTGGAATTTCACCAGCCCGGGTGCATCCCACTCATGTTACGCTCTCCGCGAGGTCCTGAGGGGTCCTGAGGCTGTGAGAATCATCAAAGCTGGGGTGCCGGGTAGCTCAGTGGCTGAACATCTGCCTTCAGCCCAGGTCGTGACCCCGGGGTCCCAGGATCGAGTCCCACGTTGGGTTCCCTGCATGGAGCCTGCTTCTCCCTCTGCCTGTGTCCCTGCCTCTCTCTCTCTCTGTGTCTCTCATCAATAAATAAATAAAATCTTTTTTTTTAAAAAAAAGAATCATCAAAGCTATTGACTCCTGACAAACAAAATATATTAGCACATGATGTATCACAAACTAATGATTTTAGATTCTTTACAGACATGGTCTAGAACAGCAAATGTTTCCTGTGCAGTTATTTAAAGAGCCCAGAAATTTTGGATAAGTGTAAAGTGGCATAAAAGAGTTGTGTCTGTATAGAGGTAGAGTCGAGGAAGATTATGTCAGATAGTAAAATAATTAAAACAGTTGATACCTACTACTTAGGTTTCAATTAATTGACTGTTTACCTAAACGTAGAGGTTTTTTTTTGGGGGGGGGGATAGATTCTTTCATTTACCCTTTTACTTCTAGGTTTTTAATCTAGTCCTATAGAGCCAACTGTCCCAATTCTTTTTTTTTTTTTTTAACTGTTCCAATTCTTAATGTCACATAGAAATTTAGAACCAGGATTAACTTTTGGCGAAATACGGTATCGTTTCTTGGCACAAATACAGATCACCTGTGAAATAGGCGTGAATTTCAAGCAAACAGAAATGCCACTCTATTCAACCTCCCCTTTCTGGCTGAGATTCTTATTTAGCTAAACTGATATATAGCAGCACACCACAAGAATCATGGTTTGAAAAAAAAAAAAGTTGTGTAATGGAAGGGTGATCACAAAATGTGTGTTTTTACATTTAATCCAATACCCAGCATATGGTGAGCACTCACTGACCAGTCACTACCTTATGATACTTGTGGAAGTGCTGGAAGGGTAATAACGATAGCAATATTTGTCGGCTGTCTGCCAAGCACTAAAACATATGTATTTATATTTTCAAAATGAGACCTATCCAGGGATCGGGAATTCTCAAATGAGATCCAGTAACCTGACCTTCTCTGCCATCATTCTTCTTCCCAAGTCCAGGCAAATCTGGCTGAAATATGGAGCCCACTGGGGAGGTGTGTTTAGGGGGCTGGAGGTGGGCCTTGGACGTGGCCATGGATAATAGACGCATGTGTTGGTGTGGCTGAAGTCAGAATGCCCTGGCATAAGGGGTGCAGTGAGTTGGCACGAGCTAGGAGGCATTGTTTTTGTTTGCTGAGTAGCCGAGTAGCTGATGTTCACGTATCCAAATCGCTCCCCTTTAAAGCCCTTCCGCTGTGTTTATGCCCCGGCCATTAGCCAACAGGGACTCGGGGGTAGAGTGTTCTGGGAATACTTGCTGTCAGGTTTTTCCCAGCCTCTCTCTGGAATGCCTCTGCAATCCACTCTGTATCTCTGGGGGTGGTCCAATGCGCCCAGAGGGTTTCTGCCCTGTATTACTCAAAAGGATTCCCAGCACTCAGCCTCAAAAATAGCTCAGGGCCTAATAAGACCTCATTGAAATAGTCTCTGTTTTTGCTTAAAAGTGCAAGTCTGGCCTGGCCTCTGCAAGTCATCCATAAAGAATGATTTTGCTACTTTTTAAGTTATATGTCACTGTAGGGTATTAATTTATATGCTTATTTTGGAAACTGTGAAATGGGACAGGCCACCAGGATTCCTCCTCTGTGTGGGGAAGCCCTGAGCCTCCCACAAAAAAAAAAAAAAAAATACCACCCAGAAAAGGGAGTTCAGTCTTGATAGTCAGACACCTGGTAGACTGGGATTAACACACCTGAGCAAAAGCTGCCTTGATTTCCTGGACGAGCAGTGGGGACGTAAGAAAGATGAACTGATTATTGGGGAGCACCCAGGAGGAAGGCAGCGAATGGCAGGTCCTGCGCGGGGACCTCTGCTGATGGACACTTTTCAATATCACACAAGCTAGGGTCACAAAGGACAGCTGACCGGGCCAGGGAAGCTGCCCAAAGTTCCTCGGCCAATGACGGTATACGTTGAAAAAGCTGGACTCAACTCCAGGATCCCAAAGGCCCTGTGGTCACCAGAGGGACAAACCAAGACCGCCATGACAGAGGACATGTCAGCAGTCGTGCTGACAACAGCTCTGACTACACAGTCAACACCCAGCCCCCAGCAGGCGGTCTCAACCTTCTAGGGAAAACGGTGAGGAGGAAAGGGTGGGTGAGCGGGGGTCAAGCCAACACCATCAGCAGTGCTGCCCATGCATTATCTCTGTGGCTGGGGGCCTGGAGACACTTGGATTCCTTAACAATAGCATAATCCTAATGGACACTGGGTTAGTGTCCCTTCCCCACAGCTGCTGACCCCCACTTGGGGGTTCCCATAAGGCCTCACCCTTTCCTCTGTCATCTGTGATTCTGAGCCTGCCCGGAACCCCAGTGCCCTCACCAGCCTCTTTCCTGCGCTGGTGATGCGCTATCATGTACTTGGCTGCACAAGCTCGCACAGAGGATGGGGGGCTGCTCCTTTCCTGGGATCCCGACTCTCTCAGGCCCATGCAGTCCATGAGAGAAGCCTCCTTCTAGAAAGTGCTATCAGCCCCCATGTTAAGTGATCAGATGTGCACTGGGAGCAGATCCCATGGAAGGGAGCGGGCAGGGGAGGCGTGGCCTGTGGGCAGGGGTCTGAAAGCAAAGTCCCCAGCCACGTGGTGGGCTGACTGCCCAGGTGTCAAGGCCGCGGAAGAAGGGCCGGGCCACAGGCAGACCAGGCCGGGGGTGTGTGTGTTGGCGGGAGTCCGCTGCTGCCAGCATCACACTTGCCGTTGAAGGCATGGATGGAATCAGGTAGGAACGTGAGAGCCTCATTATGCTTCCAGGCTACTCCCCCCTAGTTTTCTCCTCGTAAGGGCTGGAGCTTGCCTCTGCGCTCAGAACCTCTCCCCTTCCCACTTCCTGGAGAAGTCTGTCCTGCTGCTTCCATGTGTGGCCTCGCTAACGTGCACACTCCTTAGGAGGCTAGGAATCCTAGGAAAATGCCTTCCACATACTCCAACTTCCCCCTAGTGGGAGACAGAGGGGGGCCCCGAGAACAAGGAGGTGCCTCTTCCACACCTGAAGAGCAAACCTGGATTCCTCGGCTTTTTCTGAGCCTTTGTTCACCCCTCTGGCTGGACAGTCCCCCGCCAAGCCGTCCCATTCACCATGATTTACGTGTCTTCCTCGGATAAGGCCAAGGGTTCAGTCTTGGCAAGGTACGGGGTTGGGGGACAGGGCGGGGGGTCTCTGGGATGACAAGATGTTCCCATTAATTCCCCAGGAAGTCATCCTGTCATGCAGTTGGGAGACAAGGCTTCCATTCCATTCCTTATAAAGGCATGCATGTATTGTTTTAAATAGATGCTAAATGAAACTAGTCTTTATGTTTTTCCCCTTGACCCACAATCCCATCAGTCCATAAATAAAATAATAACTTCAAAGCTCACAGAGCACTTAGCAGGGTGGTCTGGGAAGAGAATTTGCAGGCTATGTGATGGCCTCTGGCACCACACTCTTCTCTGGAAAGTCATACTGGCATCACAGCTGCACTCTGCCAAGGCCCTCTCTCCCCCGCCCCCCAAAAAGGTGATCCCAGCTGTGCTTGGTACCCCCATCCCCCCAGTGCTGCTAAGTAGGAAGGGCTGGAAGTCAGCCTCCCGTTGTGGAAGGAACAGGGCCTCTGGAGTCGCCCAGATCCACGTCATTGCCTTCTGATCTTGGGAACTTATGTAACTTCTCTAAGCTTCTATTTTCTTATCAGAAAAAAAGGGAGATAACAGTACCTACCTAATAGCACTACTAAGATAAAGGACGAGTTATAAAGCAAATGCTGGAAAAAAAATAATAACTACTATGATTACATTTTTAGTATTTCCTCAATCAATCATTACTGTCTCTGGTTACATTATTGAAGGTAAACACTGCTCACTAGAGGGTTCAGGCAATGGAAGATTCAGCTCACATAAATTTTCTGCCTGAATCAAGTCTTTCAGAAGTACCCATTTTCATTTCAGGCCGATATGCAGAAAATAATTCTAGATCATGTTAGAATCTAGTCTAGCTCTAGAGAATAATAGCTGGGCACTTGGGTCACGTAGTGTCCGTCTTCCATCATTCTGGTCAGCAGTTCTCATTGTGCAGCTGGGTTTTCATCGGATAGGAGCTGAAGGAGGTTGAGTTGCAGGCATACTGGGCTGTCAAAACAACAACAAAAACAAAGCCCTACAAAGTAAGCATGCCTTGTTGTGGATTCCTCCTTCTTCCTAAAGGAAGGACTAGGGGAAAGCACGGAATAAAGATAGCCGGTCTTGTAGGCCAGGCGGAGATTCTCACTGTCTGTGGCTCCAGTGGATTGAAGTAAAGAGGTCATGAGATGGGGATGCTCTTCAGCATAGCTCTTCTCAGATGTTTGGCCTGAAGAGACACAGGCTCCTTAGTAGGGAAAGAGGCCTTTGCTGACTGTATCTAAACTTTACTAGATGAACAGAAGAGACCATATTTTAACCTATGGGTATAGCTATAAATCCTTCCTTTCCTGTCTCTCCTAATGCAGAGATGACATAAAATCTCTCTCCCTCACTCCCCTCTTAATTGGGTATAAATTGATATAACACATTAAGTACTAAAAATGAAGTGCTTAGTTGGGTAAATAACATAAACTGATCACATTTACTGGTCATGCACTACTCTACAAAGCATTTTCACAAATATTATTTATCTTCACCTGCACAATAGCTCTATAGAACTGATTTATTTTACAGTATATTTTACAGGTAAGGAAATGGAAGTTTAAGAATGTGAGGCCACTTGTGCAAAGTCACACAGCTTAGAAGAAGCAGAGCTCAGAGTAGAATCCAGGTCCTCCAAATTCAAAGCTTGTACTCTTTAAAAAAAAAAAAAAAAAAAAAAAAAGGCAGTCGTATCTAGAAATAACTAATAATTGTAAAATATTATCATCAAAAGGGAGCAGTTGAGGACATATCTTTAGGCAGAGTCATTTGCTTAGGATCACACAGCTCATTAGCAGCAAAGCCAAGTCTAGACTCCAGGATTCTTTGCACTACTCTGCTGACCCTGGAAGGAACTCCCTAAAGAATAAGAAGCTATAATCATATAATCAACCCTAGCATGCTCCTTGTGTTGAGCATGAATGAAAGTCACTCATTTCTCCTCCTGATTCCCTGTTAGGGTCTCGTCACGGAACCTATAAATGTTGGTGGACACGAGGTCTCTAAAAGGGCTGGCTGCTGTAAAACCACCAAGCCCCCTGATGCCTCTGAGAACCATGGATCTTTCTTGTACCTCTCCTATGTCAAAATGACTCTGACACCAAGGCATGAAAGTGACTACATCTTTCTGTTTTAAAGATCAGTTGCATTCTAGTTAAATTGTCCAAATGTAAAAAAAGAACCCACTGAACATCATCACAGCACTGCCGTATTTGAAAGGAGCATGTAAGACATTAGTAAGAATCGTGACTATACATAGAAGATGATATGCTGATGTTTCTAAGCAGGCCCCCGTGTCTGTGGCGGGTGCGCCTTGGCTCTCCACCCCTTGCACAGGCATGGCTTGCCGGAGATTAAGCACAAAGGCAACAGAGTTAGATGTTTGGATGACAATCCTGGTCTCACCGTTTGCTGCCGAGTGTCTTCAACTCCTAATCCTCAATTTCTCAACTGCTACCTGGAGGGTGGTAAGAACCATGCTTGAGACTGCTAGCTCTCTTCCCCAAAAGCATTTTTGCTCTTCTTTGCTGATGGAGCCCTGATTTTAGTGGGGATGGCAGCGGGCCTTTCTGAAGGGATACGTTTCTGGCCTTCCTTGCGACTTCGGATCGAAAACAAGATGTAAGTGAAAGTCATCGTATGGGAATCCCAAAACTTCTCTAAAAACAAATAGTTATCTAGAAAGTGTTTCTTTTTTGATCGGCTCCCAATTTCTCTTTCATCTTGTCTAGAACTCAGCTAATGTGTCTGGAACTTCAGCAACCGTCTTGGATCCTGAGGACGTAAGCCCTATACCAACTGGCTGGTGGAAGAGAAGGATAAAAGGAGCCTGGTTCCATGATGAGCAAGAAACCACTACAGGAGCCCTAAACTGCCCACCTCTGGACTTCTCGTGCATAAAGGAGAAGGAAAGCTGTATCTTAATATGCTTTTTTGGAGCTACTTCCGAAATACTGTCAAACCTAATGCTGATTGAAGTACCTACATCAAAGATTGCTAACTACTAAGGTAATTCCCATAAAACACATAGCGTAGAGCCTGGCACTTAGTAATCAGCCAATAAATGCTAGTTTGTGCTATTGCTATTACTAGTACTCTATTAACTACAATTAGAACTAGACCAGCAATAATATCCTGTCCGATCTCCCCCAGGCTCCGGAGGTAAGTTTCTTGAGAGCAAACTTTATATTTTATTCCTATTTGTATCCCTTAGAGGCCTGCTGCGTTAATTTTCTGAGTCGAATCAGGCTCATCAATCACTGATAACAAAACCTGGAGAAATCGTTCCAATTTTTTATAGGTGTCTGGACTCCTTAATTCTTGTTTTAAAGCATGTGTCTTACTTATATGTGAATTAGCAACCCATTTTTGTTAAGGTGTGCTGTTAACCAAATAGGATCTTCATTAACCAAAAAAAAAAAAAAAAAAATTGTGCAAAAAAATCATGGCAGGTCTACCCACCAGACCCCTATCAGATCTGCCCAGTGAGCTCAGTGATCCTGTTGGAGCTACTCTTTATTGAGCACTTACTGTGACCTTGGCACTGGGCGGGAGCACGCTCTGTCCTTGGCCTGAGCGGCCAGTCCTGCGGGAGGGACAGGGACAGTCCTGTGCCTCCGCTCCTCCTGTGGGCTGGTCTAAGAATGTCAGCTTCTCAAACTGCAGCCTAATTACAGAAACTGTTTCTTAAAAGATGTGAGCTCATCAAAAACTCACAGAAGTTCCCTTTTATTCTGCATTTCCTTCTCTTCTCAGTTAGAGGAGAAACAGCTTTTGAGAGAAGAAATCTTAAGTCTTCATTTCCCTCCAGAACAACCTCTATTTTTTAAAAATTGATGTCTGTAATCCCTTGTTAGAAACCACCCAAACCGGGGATCCCTGGGTGGCGCAGCGGTTTAGCGCCTGCCTTTGGTCCAGGGCGCGATCCTGGAGACCCGGGATCGAGTCCCACGTCGGGCTCCCGGTGCATGGAGCCTGCTTCTCCCTCTGCCTGTGTCTCTGCCTCTCTCTCTCTCTCTCTCTGTGTGACTATCATAAATAAATAAAAATTAAAAAAAAAAAAAAAAAAGAAACCACCCAAACCCTTAAAGGTCGGTAGGAGCTTCGCATCCTGAGCGAAGGGGACATACTGGTGGGGACCTGAGGAAAGCAGGAGTTGAGGGAGTCTTGAAAACTCCGCTGCAAGGTCCTCCAGTCTCCTGTCACTTCTGTCACAGGTCCTCCAGGACCTGTCACTCCGCAGGCCGGCCTGGGGCAAAGTCTCGCACACATTCCTTGTCCCTTGTCCCCGCTCTGCACGTGACTGTGCAGGAACTTTGAAGTAAGAATCTTGACTTCCGACATCAAGTGAAATGTGTACAGATAAGAGGGTCCCCTGATGAGGACCCTGGCACTGTCATGAGTCGGTTGGGGGGCCCCGAGGGCCAGCTAATCCTACACAAACTGCTCTGAGCGCGATGTCACAGTCGCTCGGTTTGACTGGGTATTGTTTGTTCAAGCCACGTAGAAATCAAAGCGCTTTCCCAGGCTCTCGAGGTGCCCGGGTCAGGAATGCTGCCAATCTGCGGGCAGAGAGAGGCTGTCAGCATCCTTCCTATCAAGGCCTTCCAGTCACCACTTGCAGAAGGACAAGCGGGCAGCCCACAGCCTTGTGACAAGTGCTGGGACTCCAGGAGGGAGCCAAGGGCTATGAGTGAAGCTCTGTGAAAGGTCATTTCACATAAGAGGAAGTAAGGGCATCACCCAGGGCAGGGCGCACACGGAATTTTTCAATCAAAATCCTGTGTCCTGGAGCAGGACAAACATAAAAACAGAAACTCACTGAATGACACACTCGTTAAAGATCCCTCTTCTTTTTCTCTCTCCTCTCTTCTCATTAGAAGGTAAGAGTTCTGACATCTGCAAGGCGTCAGTTTGGGCGTGTAACGTCCTAGGTGGGTCACAAAGTGTCACCTATGCTGGAAGCTGCAGCCATGTGGGTTACACCCACCTCGTTTCCCAAAGGGGCAGCAACAGCCATCCCTCCTGTTAGGATTTCCTGGGTGCCCATGGACCCATCGCCTTCAACAAACTTTTTTCAAGTATTTCTCCTGACACCTACACAGAGAGGCAGGCAGAGCCACTCAGTTACCTCCTCAAGTAACTGTATAAACATTCGAATCACTTCAACATTCTCAGCTTCAGAGATCATTTCAAGACCTCAAGGATGACTAGTAACACTGGAAACATTCCATGAATATTTTAGGAGTCATGTGTTAAGACAAATTCCCAACAGCTTTTTAACCCAATTCCTAAATAAATGACTTCCATTAAATTAAAAAAAAAAATACATATCCCAACCATCGTATTTTAAACTATGTCCTTTGCAAAATATATAGATCTGCTTTCTTTTGTGAATTTTCCTCTTGCATAAGGCTTCTGTTGACCCACACGGATTCTCTTTGAAAGGTCTAAGTCACAACTCATTCCTTAAACTTGTGGAATCAAATCAAAGTAAATGGTTTATTTTCAACATCTACAAACTCCTTAAGGCAGTTTATAACGTCTAAATAAAAATGTATACTTTTGGGGGAAAGGATGTGATGTCTGAATTCTTCAAGTGATTGTCCCCAAGAATAGCACCATCTTGAATTTACATAAATTATCTTCCATACCTCACAAAGTAGTGGAAAGGATTAATTAAGGATCAGGAAAGCTGGGTTCAGGTTCTAATGTGGTCGTCGACTTTAACTGGTTGTGTGACCACGGGCAGGTCATTGCCAACACCCTCCCACCCACCCCACACCCCCCCTCCCCCAGCTTCATTCTCTTCCTCCATGGAAAGGGGAAGGATGAAGGAGGCTTTGTCTAAACTCCTAAAATTCTGTTGTCAGCTCTGGTCTCAAACTCACCATTTATGCAAGAAGGAGAGAGGTGCTGTCGCCTACCATTTTAGAGAAGGCAAATACAAAGAAGGGCCACTAGCTGTTGAGACAGCCATGCAGCCCAGGTCTTCCGGTGCTACCTGGCACTGTTTATAGGCATCACTTAGAACTTCTGGAAATCGTTATAATTATTGAATAGTGAGCCTGTGCATCGTGGAAGGATCAGAGTCCCTCTCATGCCTGCAAACACAACTCCTAGGCTCATATCCACCTTAAGAGTCTCCTGCGTGGTCGCAGACTAAGGGTAAAGTTATTGAATTGTTCTCCGGCTGAGATCTCGCCATTCCCTCCAGTGGTGGTGTTGAAAGACAACAGGAAACTGCGGAGGGACCTGGCTCCATCACAGGCCACTGCTTGGTACCAGGAGTTGAGGTAGGGCGGGGCTAACCCTCGAAGCTTGAGGAAGTCAGCTCTGCCCATACTCTTCCCAACCCTTCCAATGTCACATTCCGCAACAGAAGCCTGACCAACCCGCCCTCAGCCGCCGGGAGGGTTATTAGCAAGAAAAGTGACCACACACACACACACACACACACACACGCATTGGGAGTTGCTTAGATGGTTCGTTGAAGACGGGGATGTGTCTACAAGCCGTAGCCAAGCTTTGTAGAAACGGACAGTTGTTCAACAGCGAAAGACCAGGAAGAGAGTGTGCCTACGGAGAGCGTGCCCAGGACGATTGCAAGTTTGGCTTCCTTGCCTGTGATTAGTCAGAGCCGGGCTGCTCTTCCGAGGTGATGAGTCAGCCCTGACAGGGTAGGCCGCACCACTTAGTAGAATTTGCTGCAACAAAGTTCAAAATCATTGCAAAATAACTGACCTGTGTGAACTCCCGGCGTCAGGACAGAGCCGGCGGAGCACAGTGACATGACTGGAACCTGAGGCTCCTCAGGAGTCGGTTCCTGGTTCTGCCTGTGCTCTGCCCTCAGGACGTCTGGTCGCTAGGGACCTAGGGACGGCGGGACGTTGGGGCCCAGCAGGGTCTCAGGGTATGCAACTTAGCCACGTGGACTGTTTTTTCAAGTTCTACTTTCCGGAGTCTAACTAACCAGCAAATGCTTCAGGTGGGGGCCCTGCAGGGACTAAGGCCCTCCCACAGCTACCCGACGTCAGAGCGGCTCTCTGTGACCTAGCAGGTGACGAAGTGGGCGTCTTTGTCCTCGGGGGCTAGCAACCTCTTTAAATTAAAATCAGATTCGGAAGAGCCCGCAGACCAAGGAGGCTCGAGGAGGCCGGCCTCCAGCCGCAGCCCACCCACATCCTCTGGATCTCCAAGGTCCTCCGGCCCCCACCTGTGCCACCTCTGATAGCCAGACCCTTGATAGGCAGTCCAGGCCGGGGCTCTAGAACACTCACCCCAGGATACTGGCTTGCCTCTCTGTGTGGTGAGGGTTTCCACCAAAGTCTTTGAGAAAGAGGCAAAGCCTGTGAAAACGCTCTGTTCAATAGAATCATAGGGCCAGTGGGTTCACTGCTCAGGTTTTCCTCTGTCACTAATTCTGGGCGGTTGTAATGTCATGCTTACATGATTCTTTCTGCTTTAATATAAATATAAATCTGGCTTAAGTTTTATTTAAAAAAAAAAAAGGCCAGAATTACGTGATGCTAATTTTTTAGTTGCAATAAACTTTACTTCTTAAATCCAGGTTATTTGAATTGGGATACACAGATGTGTATTATATACACATATAATATCTATAGGCGTAATAGAAATATAGATAGGATATAATCCCTCTTAAAATAGTCTCCAGATAGTAACAATGTTTTCATTCCCATGGTGCTTTGTCTGTGAGTCAAGTAGTTGAGCGGAAGCTCCAGGACTCGAACTCCTGTAGACGTCACTGCCGCTTCATAGTGTGTCCGTAATGTCCCCGCACGAGCAGGGCCATCGTCCCCACCTACAAATGAGGAGACTAAGGCTCAGAGACATTAAACGAGCTGCCTCATGTCACCAGACTAAGCAGAGTCAGAACTAGAATCCAAGTCCCTCTTCTTTTCAACACAGTGAATACACGAAGATATTTATTGAAGCAGTATTGACAAGAGCATAAAAACAGAAACTCACTGAATGACAACAGGAAAATCAATAAAATAATACATCAAAACAATGGGATATTAGGTTGTCATATGGCTTTAAATAATAATAATTAGGACAACAGCTACCATGTACCGAATGCGTGCTTTGTGACAGGAGCAGCGACAGCCCTTTATGTGAACTACCTAGTTTTGGGTTCACAACCCCATGAGACAGGTACTATCACTGTCTGAATTTTCACATGAAAACTGAAGTTAAAAAAAAAAAAAATCACTTGCCCCAGGGAACTCAGCTAACAAGAACAAGATTATCTAGCTCTAAAGCACTATTGACATTTGGCACTATTGACATTCTGGGCTAAATAATTCTTTGTTGTGAAGGTCTGTCTGTCCTGAGAATTGTAGGATATTGATCCCTGACCTCTATCACCAGTTGTGAAAACCAAGAGTGCCTCCAAACACTGTCACATGTCTCCTGGGGAATAGAATGGCTCCACATAGAGAGGTACTACTCTAAAGCATACACTTGATCATTATGGTCATAGACAGGATTCCCTGAGCAATAGGTTCCAAGACTCTCAGATTTGGGAGGTTTGGGTAGGCAGGTGGGGAACAGAGTCAGGGCTCCTGGGGACCTCACCTGTGATGGAACAAGGGAAACAAGATTGGTCAGAGAGGGAGCTGAACTTCAGAGCAGGTTTACTGTTGAGACAGTTCTCTGTAGGGAGCTGTGGGAGCTGGGATGGCCCTTTCACTTGACACAACAGGGCCTGGTCTTTATCCACTGTCCACGGACCAATCACTGGATGTGGGCTATCCCCAAGGAGGGGGGCATCCTAGAGCAAGGTGGCTCTCCCTGAGACAATTCCAGGGACAGGACTCTCTGGGAGCACAACAGCCACCAACACTCTCAGAACTGGGGACCAAATGTTCTCTCTGTCCTCAAGTGGCAATCTGGGTATTTTTATTGTTTAATTGTAACTTGCTTAAAATACATAGGCATGTGCACCAAGATTGGAAAGTGATAAGCAAATGAAAATAGTAGCACTATAAATAATGGCCGTTTTTCCTTTTCAAAGTTAAATACAAGGATATTGCCATATTGCCCATCGTCCTGGTCTTACGCGGAGATCTCAGAAAATACAATTAAAACACCATATATTATACATTCAAATGGTTATAATGATTCCCAAGCCAGTTTATCTGCTGTATACAGGGAGCTTCTAAGCGCTTCTTTGTGTGCTTACTGAATCTTCTCAATAACTGTAAGGCAGGAATTTTTATTAACCGTTTAATGGAAAAGGAAACGGAGTTTCCAAAAGGTTAAGACATGCAAGATCCGCATACTGGTAAGTGGTATGATCTGGACTTGAACCCATACGCGAGGACTCTGAAGTCCGTTCAGCCCTGCTTTACCACCTTGTCACATGGTAACCCTGACATCCCCTTGCAACGTCAGTAATTTGTCTTCTCATTTTTCATTTCTTCTTTAAAAAACGAAGAAACAGCAGAGTAATAAAGCTATCACTGTAAGACTGTGCAAAGGATAAAAAAAAATTGCCTTCCAATTCCACATTGAAAGTCTTTTTTGAGATTTAATGTCTTTTAGATGCCAGTGGAGATTGTCTAAGAGTAAAGGTATGTTTTCCTTTAGAGAGTCAAGTCTCTCTTCTGCTTTCAACACAAAACAGGAAGCTTTAGAGAGAACCTGCTTGAAGAATGATTCTCTTAGAGCCAAGGCTTCACGCTCTCCAGGGACCTAGGACTCGAATCTGTCTGGAACTCGGAGGGAATTACCTTCAAAGTAATCACTGGAGACCATTTCTCATCCTCTGGGGTGCTATGGAAAATTCAACTCAGATTCATTAGCATTCTGAAAGCTAATTATTTCACCAAAAGACCTTAGGGAATTTCTCTATTTTATTAAAAATTCCCAGGTAGGGGCACCTGGGTGGCTTAGTCGGTTAAGCGTCCAAGAGTCTTGATTTCAGCTCAGGTCATGATCCTGACCTGAGGTCATGATCCTGAGATCGAAGCCCGTCGTGGGGTTCCACGCTCAGCTCGCCATTTGCTTGAGATGTTTTCTCTCCCTCTCCACCCACCACACCCCCCATACCCTCCCAGAATAAATAAATAAATAAGTCTTAAAAAAATAATTCCCCACCTCTAAAATGGCTCTTTTCTTCCCAGGATGTCCATGGCCTTTAGAACAGCCAAGCCCTTTAGAACCTTTCTCCCCCCGGAACGCATAGTGTACGTGCCGCGTTAACAAGGCCTCCGAACGGGGCACAGGTTGGTCATCACAATAGATACTTTATTTGAAGTGGAATGCATTTAAATATGAAAAATATATCACATCTCCCAAAAGTCATTAGAGGCATATTTATACAAATTGCGACCACACTATTAAGTTCACAAATGTGATGCACTTTCTAAAGCATGTGGTACCTGGTGATGCTTGGTTTTCAGAAGCCGATACTTGCAAATTCTAAAACCTTAAGCGGAAGACGGATGGTGGAATGTAACGGACGGTAGTTTTATCCTTCCTCACAAAATAAATACAGTGATCTAGAAGGACCACGTATTATTGAACCCACCGCCCCCACCACCACCACCGGGCCTAACTGATCCCGGACAGGTCACTTCAGAGCAGGTGGCAGTAGGTCTCACCAGCTTTTATGCTTTTATGCAGATGCTTCCAGGGTCCTTCTGCCGCCTTCACTGTACCACAGGGGCCCTGCCAGGAAAACCCCGGTGGAGTCCTTCCTCCACTTGGCAGATGTCCTGCCGACAAAGTCACAGGCCGCCTTGTCATCCAACCTAGTGTAGCCCTAGATCCGTTCAACACTGCAGATCAAAAAGTTGCCCTTCGAATTGTGTCAAGTCTACAAAACCGATCTTTAAAACCCATTCAACAGAACTCCATGGGTAGTCCAGCTTAGGGTGCTTTAGGTATGTGTGCGTGTCTCTTGGGAGAGTCGCGGATGCACTGGACGTGAGCCCTGGGATTCCCACATTTTACGCTGCTGCTCGGGGTGGCTTCCTGGCAAAGCCCCAGCAGCGAGCTCGGCAGGTTCGAAAGAGGAGCCCGAGGGCCCCCAGGGCCCCAGGCCGGTTTTCACCTTCGAGGCTCGGGCTGCACTCAGTCTCAGGCCCTGTCCTCGGCCCTGGAGCCAAAGGCAAACCAAGTCACTTGCCCCGGGGACGGAAAACAGGCAATGTGCTGGACTCGCACTGGCCACAAGCTGGCCACGGTCAGGCCTGAGGCGAGGGGCCAAGGCGTGCTGCACCTGCTTGGGCCCAGGCCGTGACCCGGGTCCTGGGATCGAGGCCCACGTGGGCTCCCTGCGGGGAGCCTGCTTCCCCCTCTGCCTGGGTCTCTGCCTCTCTCTCTCTCTCTCTCTCTCATGAATACATAAATAAAATCTTTAAAAACACAATGACCTCGGGTGGTTTGTATCGTTTTCTTACAGAATATGGTACACTGGCCGCTGACACAGGGAGTGGCTTGCCTCTGTGTCCTGTGTGCTGCTTGTGCTGTTCTGAAAAAATGATCCAGCCACCCTGGGCTCAAAGTGTCAAACAACAAGACATCCTGTCCCCCTCCTTTCTCATTTCTGAGGTCTCACAGGTAAATGCTGAGAAGGGTTGAGGCGAGAGGGCTGCCGGGAGGGCCAGCGTGGGGGGACTGTCCCAGCAGACCAGGGACAGGGCCGCGGAGGGGCGGACGAAGGCCCCAGGAATCTGGAGGCCCCTTAACAGCCAGCCTCTGAGGGGAGAGGGGGCAGGAGAAAATTCCAGCCCCGAAGAAAGCCTGGGCCTATTGTCTCCCTATTGTCTCCCACACGCTACCTCGCCTGTGCATAAGTGGACAACATACAAAGGCCTTTGAAGGGCCCCCAACAATGTTAATCTTAAAAATATTTGGTATGGATTGGACTTCTTTTTTTTATAGCACAAAAACTTGAGAGACAAAAACTACGGTTGAATCGGGGGCTATAGGGCCTGCGTATATTAAGACCATACAACGAGGCATTATCTAAAAAGCACAACCGTGGTTCGAGAGAAGCCGAAGCACAGTTAAGAACTCTTCAGATCTGTTGTCAGAACTGCCCGTCATACCCACACACATACCTACACGTATATGCACGTGTGTGTGTGCGTCTGTGTGTATCTATTTACGTTTCTGACCTTTGCAGCCTATTTCCAGAACTGTGACTTAGCCACTGGAAGTGGGAGTCCCTTAAGGTGTACTTGCTATTTGCCTGAGTTTGAACTCCCCCCCCCAACCCACAACTTTTCAGATTAGAGTTGTGACCCCAAAATTCATCATTTAAATATTGTACTAGAAAGGAATTTGATCTCAACTCCTTTCTAGGTGGAAGGAGAATAAAGAGGTCTCTAGCACGGCCTTCTCTTTTCCTTTCTCGACTCTGCAACTTAGCAATGGCCTAGTAATACTGACCATTCAGTATTTGGATGCTGGAAAAATACTGATCAAGACTTTGTGAAAAAGATAATGGAAAACAGAGACCATCAATAAAGGCATGCAGATAGGAAGTGATTTTCAGCCCCAGGAGGATTTGGTATCAACTAGGGTTCTTTTTTAAGCCTAAGCAGCATCTGCCCTTGTGGATTTGGACCATCCTTTTGATTTGATACAGAAGAGGGTTTGTTCCACCTTTAAAAGCACATCCTCCCCCGCTGCTCCACCCCACCCCTCAGACTCCTGAACAAGTGGCTGCTAAAACAAGACTGGGTTGTTTTCTTACTGAAAATCCAGGCTTTATCCAGTCCTTCCTTTTTCAATGTCTGAGTTTAGCTAACCTGGCTACATGATATACGACCCTCATGTCTCACAGAGCAGTAAGAAGCAGAAGAGTTGGTTTCTCTGCTCAGCAGTATTTTCGGTATGAATACAAAAAAGCTAAGACTCCTAGTCCTTCGAAATATTTAAAATATCTATTTTAGATTATGAGATTCTAGAGTACATTTCTAGAATACAGTAAAAGGGTCAGAAAAGGTGTTCAAGTAGAGTGTGCAAAGCTCTCAGAGAAGGGTAATCTCTAGGGTGGGTAAGAGCACAAATGTTCTCTCCAACAAGTTGAACAGTTCTCTTCCCCCCACCTCCACCCCCGCCCCGCTGTTTTTTTTTTTTTTTGAAATGATGAAATGAAACGCCTAATGCACTCATACTCAGAAATCACAGAAGTCTCATTAGCCCCTTCAAACAGATGACATAAGCAAAGCTTTTCCTCCATTACATCAGCCCTACCATTTATTCAGGATACGCTCATCCTGCCATCAGTTGGGTTATGTGTTAAATATTTGGAATTAGATATCACTACTACAAATCTCCTTTTAGAAAAGGAATTAGATTTTCATAGTTATACGATTCCGAACACTGAGCTTTTGAAAACTTCTACTCGAAAGAAAATGTATGTCTAAGAAAAAAAAAAAAATCTCAAAGTAAAAGTGAAGTAATATCACAGAGTTTAATTTCAACCACCTGGCAAAACAACGAAAGTGTCAGACCTTCTGGAAATGCCCTAGGAATAATGAATGTTTAACGTTTTCCCCTCCACCGCCCTTCTACTTTTTTTTTTCTTTTCTTCTTTTCCAAGATTAGAGTTTACTAGGGAATAAGTTCTTGAAAATAGAGTTTCTTTCTTTTCTTTTTTTTTTTTTTTTTTCCTGGAAAATGGCCTACATTCAGAAATGTCTTAAAACAAGCATTTAAAAAAAAAGAACTAATAAATAATCATAAATCAAAATACATTAAAATAAAAATTACAGTACATCGTTGCTCCTAGAAGGTCCACCGTACTGGAAGATCCTCGCAAAGGTCCATAAATAGCGAGCCCTCGGGGCGGCAGGTGTCCTGCGCTGCGATGGGGGGCGCGGGGGGCGAGGAGGAGACAGGGAGGCGTCCAGCTCCCGGGGCGAGCTCCCGGGGCGCGCGGGGCGGGGAGACGATTCTCAGGTGCAAGTGACGGTGCAAAGGTGCTCGTCCCACGTGTGGTCCTCGCACCTGGGAAGAAGCGAGCGGCGGGAGTCCGGGCTCCAGCCCCGGCCGCAGCAGGTGGCGCCCGCCCCGCCGCCCCCGCGCGTGGGCGCCGCCGCGGGGTCAGCGGGGTCAGGGGGGTCAGCGGCCTCCCTCCGCCCCCCGGGCCCGCGCACCTGCCCCCGCCGAGGCCCTTACCTGGGTGGCCCCTTCAGGCGGAGTTGGAGGTGCTGCGGAGCAGCCGGTGGCCGTGCGGCTGCGGGTGCGGGTGCGCGAGTGGGTGCGGGTGCGGGAGCGGGAGCGGGTGCGGGTGCGGGTGCGGGTGCAGCTGCTGCGGCTGCGGCGGCTTGGGTTGCGCCTGCGGGGGCTGCGGGGGCTGCGGGGGCTGTGGGGGCTGCGGGGGCGGCGGCTGCTGCTGCACCAGGTGCTGCTGCTTCTGCCGCGTGGACTTGACGGCCAGGATGGCCTGGCGGTTCTTGTACTGCACCATCTGCAGCGTGATCTCGGCGTTCCAGCCCTGGTCCTGCGGGCACCGAAAGTCGATCTCCTTGCCCTCGGCCATCACCACGGTGAAGTACATGTACTTGCCCTTGCGCTCCACGCAGTCCACGGTCTTCATGTTGGAGAAGTGCAGCTCCTTGAGCTTGCCCGGCGGCTCGAGGCTGGCGGCGGCGGGCGCTCCCGGCTGGGACGGCTCGGCCGGGCCGGGCCCCGGCTGCTGGGGGCGGCGGCGGCGGCTGCTGCAGCTGCTTGGGCGGGATCAGCAGCAGCCCCTCCTCGGTGAGGATGCAGCACTTTTTCTTCCAGAGCTGCAGCAGGCCGTCGCTGCGCTTCTCCAGCACCCCCTCCTTCAGCGCCTTGCAGCCGCTGCTCTCCAGCATCCTCCCGGCATAGGCGGGGCCGCCGCCCGGCTCGGCCTCTCCGCTCCCCGCCGCCCGGGCCGGGGGCAGCAGCAGCAGCCGCGCGCCGTCCTCGCCCCAGCGGCTCCCGCGGCTCCCGCGGCCGCCCGGCCGGAGCGCGCACAGGAGGCCGAGGCGCAGCAGGCGCAGCGGGCGCAGCGGGCGCAGCGGGCGCAGAGGGAGCAGCGGGCGCAGCGGCCCGGGCTCCGCGCGCAGGGGCAGCCGCGTCCTGGGGCGCAAGGTCCCGCCGCCGCGAGCCTCCGCCGTCCGCCCGCGAGCGCTCACCGAAGGGCACTGGCCGGGCCCCCCTCGCGGCGCTTTTCAATGAACCAGACCCCCACCCCCGAGTGACACCCAGCGGAAAAGGCGGCTCCCGGCGCCAGCCGCGCGGGGGAAAGCCCAGCTCCGAGACGCGCTCCGCCGCCGCCGCCGCGCGCCTCATTAGCCGGGGCCCCGCCGGGCCCGCCCCCGGCCCCGCCCAGACCGCCCCCTCGTTAGCCGGGCCCCGCCCCCTCATTAGCCGGGCCCCGTCGAGGCCGCTTCCGGCCCCGCCCCCGAGGCCCCGCCCCCTCATTAGCCGGCCCCCGCCGAGCCCGCCCCCGAGGCCCCGCCCCCTCATTAGCCGGAAGCCCCGCCCCGCGCTTCTCATTAGCGGGGACCCGAGGCCGACCCCGGCCCCGCCCCTTGGCCCCGCCCCCGCACCGCCTAAGCCGGGAGCCCCGCCCCGCGCTTCTCATTAGCGGGGACCCGAGGCCGACCCCGGCCCCCCTTGGCCCCGCCCCCGCACCGCCTAAGCCGGGAGCCCTGCCCCCTCCGCGGCCCCGCCCCGCCCCCCTCACCCCGCGCTCCCCGCCCGGCGCCGGCTGCCCGGACCCCAGTCCCAGGAACTCCTCGCCTCCGCCCAGCTGCAAGGCGACGAGTGCCCCGCCCGGGGGGCGCCGAGGCCGTCCTGCCGTCCCGCCCGGCCCCGGCCCCGGGCATCCGCGGGCTCCCGCAGGCTCCCGGGGAGCAGCGCCCGGCCCGGGCACTACCAGCCTCCCCTGGGCGGGCCGCCTCCCTCGGGCCTCGGGACGCCCCGTGACCTCAGGCCACCTGGGGGAGCCGGGGACGCTGTGCTCGCCCCGAGCCTCTCCTGCTCCTGCATTTTGCGTCTCTGCCCTGGCGAATGATGAGACCTCCGGGGGGGGGGAGGGTGCCCATCACGGCAGCGCAGCCCACCTGGCCCACCTGGCCCACCTGGCCCACCTGGCCGAGGGGACGAAGGCCTCCGCCCCACCCGCTGGCTCCCGAGGCCGAACAAGCAAAGAATCGAGGAGGAGCTCGGGGAACGAGACCCCCCATCCTCCGCGTCCCGCTGAAGATTCCGCCCTTACTCCGAGGTAACTGAAAACCCAGAACTTACAACGGGGGGGGGGGGGGGGGGCTGACTCTTAACAGGGGGAACAAGGCCCCGCAAACGGGGCAGGTGCAGCGAGCCCTGAGCCCCGCGGACTTGCACTCGGCAGGCCCTCTGAGCCCCCGGTTGCCCCGCCTGACCGTCTTGCAGGGGGAGAGGCAATCACTGAGGTCCTACAAAGATTTCTACCAAGACCAAGCTTTAAAGGACGCGCAGTTCCGCGCACCAGTGACCAGCCTGCACCTCCGCCACCTCGGCTCCCCCCTGCCTTCCTGGGACGCGTGGGCATCCCCGAGGATCTCTACCAGGACCGGCTGCTCTTCGCTTTAACAGGAAGCCAGTCGTCAGCTCACCTGGAGAGGGGGGCGTGCGACTCGGTCTCGGAGGGCAGGTGTAGTTGAGAAAGGCATTTCATGCGGAAAAGGGATACAAATCTGGGTGAAAAAACGAAATGTTAAATCTTAAGTGCAAGCCATTTCCTTAAGAGAAAATATGTTCTCTAACCTGCAGGCAGGATGCAGCACATGCATCCTCAATTACTTTGAAACCCCTGGAAAGCAGCAGGATTTTTCAAAAGCACGTGTTTTATCCTGCTTTGCCACTCAATTTCCAGCCTGCAGAGTGCATGGATTATTGGAAATCTCAGGAGTGTAGGAAATCTCTCAGTGACAACCTGGCTCTATTTTCAACAGTCACAACCAATTCATAAAAAATAGCCATGGGTTTTTTTTAAAGACAATAAATTAAGACACTCACAAAAATGTATAGGGAATAAGTGTTCCCCGACATACCACAACTTTGGCCGTAGATATGAAACCCTACAAAATGTGACAAGTTATTAGAGTTTCTAAAGCAAACTAATGAAATCACTGCTTTGGGAAACCAATCTGAAAAGGCGGATTCCAACCGTGTATTCCAGCTGTCCACATCATGTGGTCCATGAGCAGCCTCTGAGTGTGGATTATCTGCCCCTCTTGGAGAGTTCTCTTGGCCTCAAGGACATAGCTCCCAATTTTCCTTCTACCTCCTGGATCAGTCTCGCTATCCTCTATAGGTTCCTCTTCCCCCTCATTCTTGTATTCACGGAGTGCTTTACTAGAGGGAAGAATCTAAGGGGATTTTAGGCTGTGGAATTATAGGATTCTTACAGCTTCTGCTATTAATTTGAAAAATATTGCTCTGGATAGGAAGGAGTCCAACATAGGTTTATATGTGATTTCTTAAATTCCTGCATGAAACTGGTTCAATAAAGATCTGCAGTTAAAACCATGGTTTTTTGTTTTTTTTTTTAACGTCTTGGGGTTTTGTTTTTAAACTTTAGCAGCCTTGTTTTGTTTCAGGCCAGTAATTATGAAAAATCTTTTTATTCTTCTCTACAGTACCACTTGGATAATAAAGAATTCAAGTATTATGTGCTCCCAAACCTATCTCCCTCCCCACCCTGAACTGCTCTACCTGCAGCTCCTTTCTCACAGTTGATGGCCAATCCCACCTGTACAATTGCTCAGGCCAAAAAGCTTGTTCCAGTATTGCCCTTAAAACAAGTTAAGAGGCCCTATCCAGAGCCCTGAGCTTTAGAGGAGTTGAAATGACTTGCCTATCTGGAGTTCATACTCATTCTAGACCAACTCTAGGTACTCAGGATTCCAAATACCCTGCCTAGATGGCCCCCACTATTGCCAAGGAACGCATTCCATCGGTGTGTGCACTACTGTAGGAGGGGGGTGGGCAGATTTTGAGCATGCAGGCTGGGACACCCATATAAATGAGCCATATCATTCAGACGGGAATAAGGAGAGAAGGGCTGAGGATCAGCTCTCCCTCTCAAGAAACATCCTTGCACTAGACTTTAAGATAAATCTGGTCAGGCGCTTACAAAGATCTTTGTCAAGATAGGCACGCTGAACATACTTTCATTTTTACAGAGCTTTTAAATATTTAACCATTTGTGTCTCCGCTGCATTCTTGCCCCAGGACTGCAAATATTTAGAAGCATACCTGCCCTGTAGTATATCCTTTACGTATTTTCTCTTGATACCCAACCCACAAATTGAGTCAGGAAATTCCAGCAGAAGCCTCCCAACTATGTGTTCTATCAGGGTCATCCCACATTCTCCAAGTCTGCTTGAATGTCATCTCAATAAGGCCTATCCTAATCACTAAAACTGCAACCACCCCATTCCCCTTAATTTTCCCCATAGTATGTATTATCTCCTAGCATCTACTGAATAGTTTATTGTGCCTGTAGGTTCAGTTCCTCCTCAAAAAGGCAAGAACCATTGTTTTGATAGGTCCCAACCACCCTGTGTAATTCTTGGCACACAGTAGGAGCTCAATATATGTAGAAATTTAAACTAAATCAAAAGCCTATCAGCCATGAAAAGAAAATCCATGTCTTCAAAGGCTGACGCATTTTTCATAATGTATCCTTTCAAAAACTTTCAAGCTGTAAGAGACCATGAAAAAACTCTCCAAACTTGCCATACCAATATGCATTTGGTATAATCTTTTAAAAGGAATAAATACTACATATGCTAGGCTTTTCTCTAGATCTCAAATGCTATATCCTATATAGATGCTATCTAAAATAAGTCCTACAAACTTTTCCGAGCAACATGCAATCTAATATTATGAGAGGTATTTCTACAAACTATCATCCTATTGGTTTCTAGTTAAGAGTAAACAAAAGGATGGAGAAACAATAGTTGAACAGCGTTGACAGCAGTTTCTCCTACCTGGCAAATAGCCAAATACTGGTTTAAAAAGTCCTCTAATCAATACCAAAGACATTTAATAGAACTTGGTAATTATTAATTAATAACTGTTTACTTTCATTTACGACTTGATTACATGACAAAAAACTATCAGCTTCCTAATTTGCAATACACAGTAGACTCTCAGAGCAATGATTATTAAAGACTGAACCTCTCAGCAAGGTTCAATTATTTTTCAAAAAATAGCTAAAATCCCAGTGACCTATGAAAATGGTTTAGTCTGAGCAGCACATAAAGGTCCACATTCAGCCTGCAATTTAGGCATTTTAGCCATTCATTTTAAAATACTGTTCGGGGATCCCTGGGTGGCGCAGCGGTTTAGCGCCTGCCTTTGGCCCAGGGCGCGATCCTGGAGACCCGGGATCGAATCCCACGTCAGGCTCCCGGTGTATGGAGCCTGCTTCTCCCTCTGCCTATGTCTCTGCCTCTCTTGCTCTCTCTGTGTGACTATCATAAATAAATAAAAATTAAAAAAAAAAAAAAATAAAAAAATAAAATACTGTTCGGCAGAAAAACCTTTTGAAGACTAATCTCCAAAATGCCTAGTTGAAAAGGTTAAATATTAACTCTCAGGTACAGATCTATCCACACTTCTTAGGTTCCTCCACTTACCTACCCGCCTTTCTCACCTCACTAGTTGATGAAGTGATGCCTCCTAGTGTCCAATGTGTAGAACACAGCGCAGAACAAGTCAGAATAGCAGAGGCTGTTTGTTGCTCTCTATTCACAGCTTTAAAAACTATTACAATCCCTTTGTGGTTCAGCCGTTGCCAAGCAGCTATCGCTGCCCTTTCTGCCAATAGCCTAATTCAGGTTTCTCTCTCATTTCGTCTTGTAACAGGCTAACCACCTGAATCTCCACCATTCCATACGTTACATTGCTGCCAGTTCTCTTCTTAGGAGGATATAAAACTTAGTTACCTTTCATTGTATAGGAACGTTAGAACTCCTCAGAAGTCCTACTTGCCTTTACAATTTTTTTAAAAAGATTTATTTATTTATGAGCGAGAGAGAGAGAGAAAGGCAGAGACACAGGAGGAGGTTGAAGCAGGCTCCATGCCGGGAGTCCGACTCAGGACTTGATCCCGGGACTCCAGGATCATGCCCTGGGGTGAAGGCAGGCACCAAACCGCTGAGCCACCCAGGGATCCCCTTCCTTTACAACTTACCTTCCACTGAACCTTATATTAGTTTCAGTCACTTATCTGTGTACCTTTCTTCACCAATCTTTTCCAACTGTTATCAAAAGTTTTGTTTTCCAAAAGCCAATTCACACCTCACAGCTTAGATTTCTTTTGGCGGAGTGGACTCCCCTCCCTAACCATATCCCACTACTTCTCATCTGATCAGTAGTTAACATCTTAGTGTTTTTATCATTGTACCTAGCCACATAGTGGATCATGCTAAAGCTTGAGGATGGTGCTGGCAGACAGCACTTAAAGGAGCCTAAATGTTAATTCTGGCTGAAATTGTGTTATTCAAAATAGAGAAGGCAGGCTGAAGACACTTTTTTGAAGATGTCCAACAAGTTAACAGAGTTCAGGAGCCTGTTAATGCATTAAGGTAATATTAGCTTTGAAATGACAAATGAAAGTGAGTGGATGAAACGGAGCTGGGATCCAGCTCTCTTCTTTTTGTCATCAATTCAGAATCGAGGAGATCGATTTGAGCCGAGTAAGGCAGCCCAATGAAGGAAGGTTAGGAGGGTATGAGAATCTTGCTTGGGTGTTTTAAACAGCCCCACAAAGTATTGATACAATTGGCAGTGTCAGTAGAGAAGCGTCAGGTAGTCCAGGGACTGTGACAACACTGGTGGACGGTTTTGAATTGGAGCATTGCCCTGGCTGAACAGCATCCAAACCTCTGCCTTCACTACGAGCCCATGAGCCCTAGCATCCTTTCCTAAGTCCACTTCCACTCAAACCAGGTAAATGCTCCTGTTGTTTACAACTCAAACGTCTGCTAGCCACCTGGCAAGTCTCTCCACTCACGGGACTGGATTCCAAGGACTCCCTCTTTCGCAGTCTTCTAGTACAACACAGCACACAGTCTAAGACATAGACGCTTTAATCCGATCATTATTGAAAGGCTTTTTGTTAGGCTTCAGAGGAAAGCAGAAGCTGTGTCGAAAATGCTTCCCCAAAATCCAGGGATGAAGGAAAACAGATGGGATGACAACCCTGCTTGCGCGCGGTGACCGGCGCGGTTGCTTCGGAAGAGGCGTGCAGGCTGCGGGCCAAGGACGGGAGGGCGGACGGGAGGGCGGACGGGAGGGCAGACGCGGCGGCAGAGAACAGCACGCACGGGGTGACGGGCGCCAGAGAAGAGTGAAGGGAGCACAAAGAGCTGTGTGGCAGCCCTGCCCCAAAAAGGCGCAGATACTTTTAGCAAAGACCGAATCCAGGAAGCCTCTTCACGGCAAGCTCCGACCTGCCAGCGACCCCCCAGGAACACGAGTCTCACGGTAACGGAACAAAACTCCCCTTCAGCTCCTCAGCTGCAACTACCGGGTTTAAGTAAATCCGCGGAGTAACCAGGACCGTCCCTTCACAGGTCAGACCCAGACGTTCGGCGATGGTCGTCCCCCGGGAGACCCCGTTTACACGGTCACCTCAGCCAGTCTCGGCCTGACCGGAGTACCCGTTTCCAAGGACAGCAGCAAGCACAGTGACGCGAAACGCCTCCGATGAAGGACAGGGCTCTGGCCAAAACGCCTCCTTTGGGCTGCATTCCCGAACCTTACTGGGGCCTGCCCTATTTCTGAGATACAGTTGCTGCTTTCTATGTTCCAGGACACCCTTGGTCAAACCACCTTTTTCTAAACCTGAAGGTCTACAATGCATGGGACCAGCGTGTGGTCATCTTAACCTTCCTCCCCCTCCAGCTCCTTCAGCTCTAGATGTCCAGGTCTCCCTCTGGTGCCGTAACCAGGAATCACAGGCTCTTCTTTGAAGAGGACTCGATGCGGACAGTCTTTTGCCTCCTTCAGTCCAGTCCCACTGCTGCCTCAAAGCTGGCCGAGATGGGTAAGAGCACAGCAGCCATTCCCACCAATTAAGCAAGGGAGTGGGGTGAGGATAGAAGCTGTATGCCAAGGACAGCAGAAGCCTCTTCGAGAACTATGAAGCTCCCAAACCAGCCCCAGAGCCTACGTTTACTTACATTTAGAAGAAAACCCCTTGTAACCCACGTTGCATTTGGTTCGTTGTTCAGCCAACATGTATGAAAACCACAAGGGGCAGCATATCCGAAGGCTGTTTAGAATTAATCCAGATTAACTCTATGTACTCTAATATATTTGATATTCTGAAATCGCCAGCTTAATCAAAGTGCCTACTTAACCACTAGTGCGCACAGAATTAGCTGCAAGGCAGCCCGTGAAGACTTCTCAGGGTGGGTAGGAACACAGACAGAGGCCAAACATGTGAACGGCCTACTGGCTCCAACAAGAGACCAATGGTGAGCACCTGTTAAAGTTCTTAAAATTCTACCTTTACATACAAAGAGGGAATAATTACCATCCTCAAGTATAAAGATTAAATAAAGATTAGCTCTATTATCTTAAATGGGTACATATCTGGATCTTTCAAAAATGATTAGGATCTAGAATGCTGACGCAATACAGCAGTGTTTTCCTCTGAACTCCTTACAATATATTATACCTCACCTTTAAAAATAAATCTAGGGGATCCCTGGGTGGTTCAGCAGTTTAACGCCTGCCTTTGGCCCAGGACACGATCCTGGAGTCCCAGGATCGAGTCCCACGTTGGGCTCCCTGCGTGGAACCTGTGTCTCCCTCTGCCTGGGTCTCTGCCTATTATGAATAAATAAACTCTTTAAAAAAATAAAAATAAATAAATCTATACTTGATGGTCACCTTATACTTAACATTTAAGATTTCTTTGCTAATCAATCGACATGTTTATGATTATGAATGACCTAATTATGTGTACATTTAAGAATCTCAATCGTCCACAATAGTCAAACGATAAAGATTCTAATACGATAAAGTAAAAACACTCATTCTCCATTAACAGGCATACAACGTATAATTTAAACTTTGTAGGTTCTGTTCATCTTGAAAAACTGTTGTAAAAAAAAAAAACTGTTGCAGCCAACGGTTTTCATAAAAGTAAAAGAATTGTGGCCATTTTAAGAATTCAGTTCCTCATCCAAAATCTTATCATTCCTCCAGGAAGACACAGTCCCCTTCCAGAAGTAAACCTGGGTAGGTTTGTGACTATAACCAAAATAATTTAGAAGTGAGGACTTCCCAGGTTAGGTGATAAAAAGGATGCAACTTTTGCCTAAGGCTTGGAACCCGGCTCCTCTACTCTAAGGCCCGTATCTAGGTAAGCATCTGGCTACATCCCAGGCGAGGTCTCATCCAACATCAACCACCTCCTGTGCATGATTCCAGTCCCCGCCCTTCAAAGGCTGCCCCTCGTGCGGCTCATTACAACAGAAATGAACTATAACCAAGTCAACAAAATAAATCTTGTCCATGTTCTGAGAATGGTTTTGTTATTCAGTACTAAGTAACTGCGACTATGGATACTTTCCAGGATTTCACAGAACCACTGGGTTTTACAGAGTACGCACAATCGAGTTTTGGTTTACGATTTCCTCAATAGAAGCCAAGCAGTATGTAGGAATTTGACGACAAAGGACTTTTAGAGCATCTTGGTGGGCTCAGGAGACTGAACTACTGAGAATCCATCATTTTATCTTGCCACATGACCTCAGGAGAATGACCCGGTACAGGCCAAGTAAGTCCTAATTGATCTACACGTACAAAAATTTGCTTTCCACCTCTATCTTCCAGGCCCAGTATTACAAGTTAGGAAATCCGACAGTGAGCATGCATCCCGAGCTACTTCTTAAACTGGCAGAACCAGTTCAGAACTGAAGGACCAGAGTAGGTATTAGATCAATGAAACCGGGCAGCTGGGTGGCTCAGCTGTTTAGTGCCGCCTTAAGCCCAGGGCCTGATCCTAGAGTCCGGGGTTAGAGTCCCATGTCGGGCTCCTTGCATGGAGCCTGCTTCTCCCTCTGCCTGTGTCTCTGCCCCTCTCTCTCTCATGAATAAACAAAATCTTTAAAATAAATAAATGAATCAATGAAAAAGAGGATCTGTGTTAAGTGAGACATGCACAAAAGACCAGTGGCAGGAAGAAGGTGAAAGAAAAGGCAGCCACGCAGAACTGAAATAGCACAAATGCAGGTTAGACAGGCTGGGTTGTTGATACTCAGGTTGTTCTCAAGATTGCAGGCCCGCTCAACCAAGCCAATTGAATAGCAAAAAGGCCAGATCCAGCTTCTGGTTTTGCAACTTAAATCAACTAGCCTAATCCCAGTCTATAACATCACATCTGATTCCAAAACAGACACCCGCTCTCATCGTCCGCCTCTTGGTTATCTATCTGTCACAATGTCCGGAGCTCTAAATAAAAATTAGGGATGGAGAAGATGGGCTGAACAACAACAGTTTGGGCGTTTGGGGCATTCATGTCTAAAGACTATCAGACTTCATTTAATTTTACTCTAGATCATTCCTGGATAGGAGTCAGGGCCAAAACATAGTATAAGAAAATGTATGAAAAAAACAGGTAATGAGATTTTTAAGAACTAGCTGACTTTAGAGAATAAATCATTCTTTTCCATTTTAGTTTTACATCAAAACTTTTTGAAATGGGGGAAATGGTTTATATTCTCAGCCTTAGTCTCTGTTCTTTTGTACACCAAATAGGACACCCTTTAGCCAAGAGACATTTTACCTTTAGAAACACAACAACAAAAAAGCCCAACTAGTTTTAAAATTCACTGCAAAAACCAATTTAAGAGAGGATTCCAACCGCAAGTTCTGGATTTTGTTTAGGAAGTTTACTATATGCTCATTATTTATGTATCAGGTTGTAAGCACTAGAAGCACTAATGTGTTCTCAGTAGTGCTCACCACAATCTACACCAAACAAGGAGGTTGAATGAACAGTGGCAGGTGAACCCCAGAACCTGTATTTAACCATTCTACCACCAAATGCATTAACGGTTTTATTCCCACATGCATTTAAAAAATGATAGTTCATCACTTGTTTAGGGACTATACAACTTCTTTTCCATTTTTATCCATGGTTTTAAATTCCTATAGAGCAACCTCATTCACAATTCTCATTCCTGAGTCCATTCTCATTCCTAATGAACAAATATGACTGGAGGAAGGCTGGGAAAAAGTCCTACTGTGTTGGATTAACTTGGAGACATTCAGTGTGTAATTCAGTTTTTAATCTATGTTCACTGGTACACACAAATTGATTGCACAACTAACACTGCTTGTACTGATCCTGTAAGAATGTCTTCATAATGAGGAAAAAACAGCATTTAAAGGGTAAAAGGACATGATGCCTGCAACTGTCAAATAGTTTAGAAAAAATGTGTCTAAATGTATGCTTCAGAATACACAGCTATACTTAGCAAAATCCAACACAACACTGTGATGTAAGAATACACAAGAATTCTTTCAACTGTATTTTCAGAGTTATAGTATCTATCATGTCTTAGTTTAAAAACTGCCTTCATGGGAGGGTCATCTTCACTTGAAATACTCTGAATAGATGGTTTTTAGTGTTTTAAACCCTTTAAAACTTCTGTGGCTACGTCTTCCATGGCTTGGCCCCAAGCTTGTATCTCCATCCATTTATAAACACCTTGATTGTGTCCGAGATTGTCCTACCTCAGGATTTTCAGGGTTTTCTCCAGACCTTCACTTGAACTGCTCTCCACTCAAAGGATCCATCTTTGGATCTACACAAATTCCTACCCCTCTTTGAAATTCTAGCTAAAAAGCTGTCACCTAAGTTTTTGAGTCTACTTTATCACTCCATGAAAAACTTTTCGGAGCCACAATTACCTAACTTCATTATGAATAACAAAATTAAGACTATCAATATCACTAACTCTTGATATGAGATCTGTCAATTTCTGGCACTTTCGATCACTCATCCCCAGTTCTTTCTTAGTTTTTAAGTTTAAACTACACAAGGAACTAAAAACTCCATTCACCTTAAGCAACATTTTCTCCTTTCAAAATAAAACTCAGAACAAGTAAGAGATCTGCAAAAGCTACAAACTCTCAATTTCTTAGTTTTCTCAATATGAAAATTAAGCAACTGAATTAATGACTTATTTCCTGCTGGCAATTTATTATTTCTAAATTGTTATATTCCATTTCTCACCTATTTTACATGTAAGATAATTACTCAATACCTTCATTTTTTTAACGGAAAAACCTAAAAGTACAGAATATTAAATGGAAGAAACACAAGATACAAAGTATATAGTATTTTTTGAAAATATAATTAATACATCAATTAAAATTTTCTCATGGATAAACACTCATCCTTAAAATAATTTCACACTCCAACAAAGATATTTCCATTTCTCAGAAGTCACATAAGTGATCCCTAATTAGTCCACGACCTTGGTTTTTTAATCCAAGTTATATTCTGATATCTGGATTTTTAAACCTGTATACAAAATCACTACTATACATCTGTAAGTTAATCTCATCATTATCATTTACATTTACTTTTCAGCTATTAGACTTAGTGCTTTAAGTAGCAAATTACCTAAGTTATGAACACATATTTTCAAAACAAAATCCAGTTCACAATTACCAAGAATATATACAGTGCAGGAAGATTTAAAAAAACAAACAAACAAAAAAAAACACTAAAGTAGCATAGGATTTCTCATTCCGAAGGTTCCTATTAAGAACATATACTTCTCCTAAACTACCCATTTATTCTGTACATTTAAAATAACATTTGGCTGGACTCAAATAGTCAAAAAAATATAAAGGCTAAAATTTTTCTAAGACTAAACTGTAAAAATGGACTCAAATTCTAAACCAAGTCCTGAAACCAAGCATTCAAAGAATATCTGAATATTAGTTTAATATTTCTGCATTGTACGATCAGGTTTTCACAAACAGTAATTTAAAGTTTACTTTTAGTAAGGGTAATGGCCTACAACTCAGATAAACCCCAAAATTTGTACTGCCTTACAAGCGGCAGTCATATGAACAGTAATTCAGTTATCTTACGGGCCTACGTATATATACACCAATCAGTATCATTAACCTATTCACAGAATAATGAAAATATTCCTATCAAAGCTAATGTCTCCCAGGTTTGTTTTTATTAAATGAGCTAAAAACTGAATAGAAGTAGAATCCCATTTTTCTTAAGTGTTGCTCTGTAAGCCAGGTCCACGCACTTCAGGTATTTTTATGTCACAGAAATACTAATACTGCTTCAGTGAACTCGATAAAAGAATTCTGAAAAATTACATAAATTTAACTTTCAGACATCCGCGTTAAATCAAAAACCTAAGTGATTTATAAAACTGTTGTTTACTTACCATATCTGAAAGACCATAAAATGACAGAAAAAAAAAATTCAAAGTATTTGCTTATATAGGTGATTATGAGATTTTGCCATTTCTAGAAAGAAAAAAATAGAACTTCTTGGTAATCTGTGCCTCAGCAGGGGAAACTATAAACTGGAAATGTAAAGGCAAAATTCAAAGTGTCTCAAAAATGTCTAAAGTTAACTCAGAGTAAAAATCTTTGTCTTCCAGTAACAAACTCCACTTTGAGGGCTTGGGAGGTCGCTTTTAAAATTATACAAATTCACAAGCCATTCTCGCCTAAGCACAGAATAGCCTACTTCTAAACATCTCTACTCTCTGCTCTTCAAAAAAAAAAAAAAAAAAAAGTATATAAATACAAATATATTCATATTTTTAAAAAACCACCCAAAATATCACCAGTACATTTTATAAAATTAAATGCAAATTTTATTAAGGATTTCAAATTACATATTTCAATTTCTAGAATGGAATAGAACCATTTTGGAACTGGAGAGATGGCATAGATAAACACTAATATCCTTGCAATGCCAAATTTATTAAGAAAACAATTCCTCTGCAAACCACATCCCCTTTATATAACAAGATGAAATAGTATCTGCCCCCTTCACTTTGGCAATAGCTAGTACCTAAAGGAATGAGAAAAAAAAAAATAGGGGTTCTGCTACTTAAGTTCATTAAAAATGGGATTCTATCTTGAGATTAAAATTTTTTCAGTTCAGAAAAGGCTGTGATCAAATGAGCTATGCGTACAAAAACAAAAATCAGCAAAGAAGGTCTAATCAGAGCAACCAAAAACAGTTTGAAAATAAAGAGGAAAAACATAACGTTTTTCATGGCATTTTTTTCCTACAAACTATCACAACTGGTTAAGGATTTCCAGTAGTTAATTAAAATCTCAGAAGAGGAATGAATAATATTATACAAATAACAAGATGTGTTCACATTCCAAGATCTTAATACTAAGTTTTCAAAAAGGAAACTCTATCTCTTCTAAAAACAATGTAAGTTTATTAAGAGCAGGAACTCTAGGCTGTCCTCTAATTATCTAATCCATTTAGTCTTCCCTCACTGTCAAAGCTTATAAGCTTATCACAAAAATTAACAGTAATTAGCCTGAGGTATTTTAAATGTGGCTCTACAGTCTCAAATTTAATGGCATTTCCCCCTAAAAATGGTCTTCTTCCTACTTAGTCCCATGATCTCTGTAGTATTTTACTACAATATGGTCATAACTAAAATACCTAAAAACAATCCTTGGACCTTTTCAAAGAATTGCTCATCTATCAGCTTCTATTGAGATAGGAGCCACACGAAGATCTGCAAGAGTGTTACCTGACCAGATCCAGAATAGAGGTACTTAAACCTTTGTTTTCCAGTTGAATTATCAAACCCTAGTATGAATAAAATGCTGAATATCATACTTGTGGTACAAATAGGTCCAAATTTTTGAGCTTTTAATGAGATCGAGAAACATTTCATAAAATTTAACTTAATATGCCTTAACATATCTGTGAGGTAGTTAGGTAAACAGTACTACCCATTTTAATACATAGTAAACAGAAGCATGGGTAAATGACATACTCATCCTTTAAAAGCAGTTTAAGAATTGAATTAACCATAGAGGCTTTGGGGCCTTCTCTCTAGTTCTAATCAACAGAAATGAAATTTTAACCCTTCTAATATTTCTTTTAAAAAAACAGTACATCATTTATCATTTAAGATTTTGTCTTTTTTATACTTTCTTAATTAGCAGATGTAGTACCTCTCCCAAAGCTGACACTCTTTTCTTCCATAATAGGGTAAACTGGGTACAATGCTTAATTCAAGCTAGGCCTCTGCTTCTACCTGAATTAGTACAAAATTAAGACATTCTCTTGTGAGAACTAAAATTATATTTGACATTTTTATTTTAGGCTGCAAAAACAAAAACAAGCAAACAGTAACAACAAAAAACTCGAAATAGGCTTGTCAAATGATGTAAATTCATCCTTTCCAGGGAAGCAGAAGGTAGACCCTACCATAAAGAAAAGATGCTTAGTTAATGGAAGTTAAATTTAAAAGTACAGTTAAAATAATGAGGCTTAACTTCTGAAAATAGGTTTTATTCACCTCCCTATAGTAATATCCACACTATGAGTTAGGTTTCTTTACTATTATTTCCTTATTAGGTTTCTAACTATGTCACCTAAAATACAAAATTCCATTAATAATCTAGTTATCAGTTGTGGTCTTACTGGAAATTCTTAACCATATATTTGTCTCCACAAGTTTTGTTTTTTAAATGAGGAATTGTCTTAGTCTAAGTCACTGCATTTCTATAACAAAGTCATGAAAGGCACAGCTAGTGCAAGCCAACATAAACCCAATTCAACTACCAGCTAAAAAAAACACTTTGGTTCTTCAGGAAAAAAAAATTAGCAAACAGTTTCTTTTAATAGTTCTGTTCCCTTTCACAGCTGTAATCTACACTCTTTGTTACAGGATACAAATTACTCCCGAAGAACCAAACCACGTAGTGATGAACGAACATGCGTGGAAGAATTTGGGCGGTCAATAGAACTGCCAGATAAACTAGAGTGAAAATGCTACGTAGAACAAATTGGTCTAAAATTATCAGTTCCTTTCCTTTAAAAAAAATTACTGAGTCTACCAAGAAAATACAAAAACATAAGGCTGTAAGTAAATAATAGTTGTGTTTAGGCTATTACAGTGCAGGTTATCCTCAAGGCCACATACATCCTGCTTCACTGCTGCTTGCACTCTGCTGGGTTTTGATCCTTCTGTTAAAGGAAAACAACAAGTCAATCTATCTTCTTCTACCTGCTTCATTTAATTTTCAACAGTAATTATCGTAATTATATGATCTCTTCGTTCTACCAAAATTTTTGCCAAATTAAGGAAATGGTATAGCAAGGATGGCAAACTATTTATTTAAATATTAGCAAATCACAAAAATGCTAAAGCCCAAATTTTACATTGTGGAATGAACTCCATAAAATAACACACTGAACCATAATCTTAAAAATTAACCAAGCAATTTATGTTAGTCATATCACCAATTATTTTTGCCTTTTTCTAGATTATTCAGACATACTAATTTATACCTTTTAGACTATTTAATTTGATTTTTAATTACCCCTTCTCTTACCTGCTCACTAAAGTATCTTCTGGATATTTTACAGTACTTAGCAAATGAGTAAATGCATTTAACAGAAACCAAGTTTCAAATGAATCTTGATAATGTACTATGTATTTTGGGGGGGAGACAAAGGGCTTTACCAACTCTGATATAACAAACTCCCAAGAACAACTGAGAGTCTCAAAGATAAAGAAAGTGGTTGGGAGACTCCCAATAAGCAGTACTGCTTCTCTATTCCCAAGCACTCCTGCAATCAGATTATTTAAAAACTGACCTTTGTTTATAAGCTATCCTTGGGGGCAGCCCGGGTGGCTCAGCAGTTTAGCACCTGCCTTTGGCCCAGGGCGTGATCCTGGAGCCCCGGAATCAAGTCCCACATCAGGTTCCCTGATGGAGCCTGCTTCTCCCTCTGCCTGTGTGTCTCTGCCTCTCTAATAAATAAATAAAATCTTAAAAAAAAAAAAAAAAGAGCTATCCTTTGGAGGGAAAACCACCTAAAGAATATAAACAAGAATTTAAAATGCTTCCAGGGGCTCCTGGGTGACACAGTCGGTTAAAGACCGGCTGACTCTTAATATTGGCTCAGGTCATGATCCTGGGATCAAGCCCGAGGTCAAGCCCTGAATCCCTGCATCAAACTCTGCACTAGGGCAGGGAGTCTGCTGAGGATTCTTGCTCTCTCTCTCTCTCTCTCACCCCCTTTCTCTCCACCCTTCCCCCTCCATTCACTCTCTCTAAAATAACTAAATCTTTAAAAAATAAAATGAAAATAAAATGCTTCTTAAAAACACTTTTTAAAAAGCATAGGGGCACCTGGGTGGGTCAGTTAATTTCAGCCTTCAGCTGAGGTCACAATCCCAGGGTCCTGGGTGGGATCAAGCCCCACATCAGGCTCCCTGCTCAGCAGAGAGCATGCTTCTCTTCCCCTCTCTCTGCCCCAACTTTCGTCTTGTGTATGCTTGCACTCTCTCAAATAAATAAAAAAATAAAAATAAATTTTTTAAAAGAGCCCAAGATAATGTACATTAAAATCTTAGGGTTTATTTAGCCTGAGACTAAGAAAAATACAAAGTCAGAACCAAAAATAAAGTTTCTTAGGAAATGTGCACTGAAATCTCATGTACTACTGATATGCCAATGGGGATCAAAACAGAATATATATTATCTCCAGGCAATAGGATTTATTAAAGACTTTAACGGACAAAAAAATAAATAAACCTTATATTAAGAAACATCAACTCTTACTTAACCTGCCTGGAATAAAAAGCAGCACTAATTTTGCTCACCTTTGAGTCATAGTCTGGATCATTTTCCTCATCTCCTTCTTCTTCCCCTTCCTATATTAAAGTTCAAAATGCATCCATGAAGTAGGTACACAGTAGGAAGAAATGGCTCATAACGTACGGAGAAATTTTAATACAAGTTACTCTATAGGTCAAAAGATTTTCATGATTACAGTTTGGTGACAATGCAATTTAATTTGAAAGCTTCTAATATGAAAAATTTCCCAACACAACTTGAGACATCCAGAGAGCTTTTATTGAAAAGATTTACTGCAGCCAACGTTGAAAAAGTTTACTGCAGCTTTTGACTTCTTCAAAGAGCTGATAACCCTGCAGCAGAACAGAATTATTTGAAATAAAAAAAATGTTCTGAGTTTTGCAATTTATTTATTGAAACCTCATACATACATTGTTTGGCTGTAGAATTCTAAAACCATATTTTTTTCCAAAAGGATTTTATCCCGTATCACAGAATAAGGATTATAGCAAAGGAATACATAAGTCACTCAATTTGCTTCTCAGTGTGTTAAACAGAGAATTATTTGCTCATTTGGTAAACATTACCTCATCCGCTTCTTCACCTTCTTCATCATACTAAAAAGGGAAAAAAAGGTGAGGTTTGAATGAAGCTAACAAACATTTGAGAATAGCATTTGTTACAGCCATGACTGTATCCACTAATATTTAAAAGTATTCAAAATACTTTCTCTAAGGCCATTAATTATAAATTAAATAGCTGCAGGAATCACTCAACTCAGTGCCAATATCTAAATCTGACAATTTAAAAAGTTAAAGAACACAGTACAATTGTGGGTGTGATCAGACAACTATTACTATAAGCATTACTTGCCTATACTTATGTGAAGTATAAGCAAGCGCAAAAAGAACCTGAAACCTATTTGAATGACATCTAGCAATAAAGATAACCAAAATATGAGGACTGCCTAATTTTACCTTAATTCTTGATTATTCCTTCAGATAAAAATTCTATGCTTCCTAGTATTGTTCTATTAAGCAATAAAAAATATCTCAGGTATGTTTGTCTGGTCAAAACCGAGAGCATAATACATCTACAACACTGACCAAAAGTTGCACTAATTCAGAGCAGTCTTCATAAAGAGCAGGAAAATAAAAGCTACCAAATATTCTAAGGAAATATTTAAAAACAATTCAGGAAAGTTACCTACAGGACATCTGTAATTAGCCTTTGAATTATTCTGTTTTCTTAAAAATTTACATTTACTCATTAAACTGCTCACCAATTGTGACCATCATACCCTCACCAAATGATTTCACTGCAGGATTCAGATTCACTCACATCATCATCATCATCTTCAATAGCTTCTCCAGTAAAGTATAACACTGATCTTGGGATTATACGCTCACGTAGAAAGTGACCAATTTCAAAGTCTGCAGCAAGGATAGCTTCAGCATCATCATCCTGTTTTGTTTTTTAAGGAAAAAAAAAAAAAGCACAATATTTAATAACTTATTTAATTAGGCACATGCAAGAATTTTAGGATTAAATCCTAATGAAGCAACATTCAATTTCACTTCTAACTTTGTCATTTTAAAATTATCTTCTGTGTGTGATTAAACAGTCATCTATATATGTATATATGGTTTATGTTCATAGGTTTTTAAAAAAGTTAGCAAGTCAGTGTATATTACTTAGAGAAATTTAGGAAAATAAAAATTAGAACTTTATTTATTGCTTAGTTTTTGACTTAAAATTAAAATATAAAAGCAACTTTGTTACGGGATTTTAATTTTCCTTATAAATACTCATTACTGAAAACACAAATTGAATAATATTAAGAATCTCAGGATTTAAATAACATTAGGTATACAGCACACAAAGAACACAGAGGATCACCTCACAATTCCTTAAAGATAGTCTATTAGCAGTTTGCATGTATAATGCCAAATGAGAATTATATTTAATAATTTCTGTTTTAAGGAGTTCTATTTAATGACAAAGCACAACATAGAAATGGTGCTGACATTATTCAAAATTAAAATAATCCCACTTAAGTTCCATGATACCAAACAATGAATTAACATTCCATCAATGTCTATTTTGAATCATCAACACAATCCACTTTAACAGCCAAAAAAAAAAAAAAAAAAAAAACCACAAAAGGGGGCAGTGGACTTTGAAGGAAAGATAACTCATCACAAGTGGAGGTGTTCTATCTGTAACAACTCAAGACCGTTTTTGTCACCATCAATATTTGACAGTAGAATTAAAAAAAAAAATTCACTTCAACACAAACTCCAATCCACTCACTAACATGAAAATAGCATGAAACTCTATCTTAATGCTAAGTAGTTCTACCTAAAATTCACGTGCCACTTTTATATTCTTTTTAATCCCACGAAAGGCTTTTTTTTTTTTTTTTTTTTTTTAACAAAAGGCATTTTGAACCAAGCTTGCCACTTTTTATAGGCAGAAATACCTGGCTTTTATAGATCTGGTCTAAGTCTTAGCCAAAACTATTCTAATTCAAAAGTACTTCAAAATAAACATACTTTCTAATTCCATATGTATAAAACTTAGACTGAGTTAATAGAAGTTCAAAAATCTGGCCAACAGAGGGACGCCAGGGTGGCTTAGCAGTTGAGCATCTGCCTTTGGCCCAAGGCGTGATCCTGGAGACCCGGGATCCAGTCCCATATTGGGCTCCCTGCATGGAGCCTGCTTCTCCCTCTGCTTGTGTCTCTGCCTCTCTCTGTGTCTCTCTCATGAATAAAGATTTTTTTTTTTAAATCTGCCCAACAGAAAAGCAAATTCAAAACACATACCTAGCTTACACCCTTGCCTGCACAGACTTCTTTGAGGTTATTCCTCATTCCAGGCTGTAACACAGGCACTAATAAGTAAGCTCTTGGCTATGGGGTCACATAATTCATGGCCACAATATGAAAGCGTGTTTCCACTGGAGTAACAAATACAGAAAGGATTCTAACCAGAATGTGGTTAGGAGTAAATAGTCCAAATGACTTAATACATCCGAGTTTCAATAAGAAAACTATCATCTTAAGAACCTGAAGCCCCCACAAGCCTCAAAAGAAAAGTCTTTAGCCTTTCAGCATTTCTCAGTGAAAGCACTCCGTGCATTTTGAATGAAATAATTTCAGATGGATACAGGTCTTCTTCATGCACTGCAAGCCTCAGGTGAGTAGCAACTATCCAACTCCCCACATCTGAGAAACAGTTCTTTAAATTTCACAGTGAACAATTCAACAAATAAATAACGATTTAACTTACCAAATCTCCACTCTCAGGAACTGCAAAATTGAGAAAAGGAATTCAAATGAGTAAGGAATTTTTAAAAAGCTTACAATAAAACAACCATCAATACCCAAACTAAGACACTATTTACCTTCAGGTGGGGCAAAAAAATTAAAGAAAGAGTCATTGGAAACTGTTTTGGTCACAGTACGAACTGTCCCACGTCCCTTGTGTTTCTGCTTCTTCTTAATGGTTTTCAAAGTGACATTCTTTCCTTTTTTCCAATCTATCTGGCACCTTGCAAAACAAAGGGAAGAATCTATCACAATTAACATACTACACTTAATTGCTGGAAGAGCTAAGATTTATCCAATCGAATGTTATATATTTTTTTGAGATTTTCTTTTTTAGAGAGCGAGAGCACTCTTGCACATGAACAAGGGGAGGACCAAAGGGGGACAAAGTCTCCAGCAGACTCTGGGCTGGGACACGGGGGCTCAATCTCACAGCCCTGCGATCATGACCTGAGCCAAAACCAAGAGACGCTTCACTGAATGAGCCACCCAAGCACCCCAAATATTATTTGTATTACCAATTTTAGGGGGGGAAATTGGCTCAAATGCTTTCAATAGCAATACATAAAGAGGAAAATTTTATTTCTAAACACATTTTCTCAACAAAATTATTGACAAGTAGCACAAATTCACAATAGAGTAAATTTAAGTGTTCTCCTTTGCAGAGATGTCTGCAATACCATAAGCCAAGGAGTTCTAGGAAAGTAGGTATGCTTGTCTAAGAAACACTTTTCTGAAATGTTTAAACTATGTATCAAATACACACTAGGAAACACTAAATATCACAAATCGTAAGTAAAACAATAAGACATAGAATATTCTGTGAAAGTAGTAAAATTAAACTCACCCTGTACAACCCATAATTTCTGGTCCATCAAAAGAAAAGGGATCAGAATCATCTGGTTCTGATCTCATCCTATAGGTCTTTGTCAATACTTCATTTGTGAAATATTCATTGGGTTCAAAGTGAAATTCTAAGACAAAACTCTTAAAAAAAAAAAAAAAAAAACTGATGAAACTCCTGCATCATAAATGTTCATGCTTTATTAAGTGAAATTTAATCTATTGATTTTTACAACCACATAAAGTAGGTGATAATGCCTTTTCTGCTCCGGGAATGGGTCAGATAAACCCCAAATTATGGCAAAAAAGCAAAACAAAGCACAAAATAAAACTAAATAAAACCTAGCTCAACTTACAACTTCTATTTAGTAGCATTTTTATAAATAGGTTAGAACGAAATAAACTGACCTAGTACTCCCTCCTCCTTTCATCCCTACAAAGACTTTAAATCTTCTCCTACCCCAAATGTGACAGAGAAATAGCCCAACTTTACTACACACGATAGAAGAAAGAATCTATAGTCTGTAGTAGCTTTGCCCATACTTCACATAATACTGATGATTTTAGGAGAAGCTCATAGCTGATCTTTCATCATGGGGAAGTAGGGGGCCTCTAACATCTTTTGTTTCATGTAATTTCCAGACACACACCTTTTAAGACAGAGTAGGTATTCAGGGTGCTATTATTTTTTTCCTTGCTATCATTTTTATCTATTCTTCATCTAGACACAAGGATTTACTATATTTCAATAACAGTTTTATGTTCAGAGGGAGGAAAAGGAATAAATACTGTATCATAATTACCAACACCCAAACATTTATTTCCTAACAATAATTAAGAGTACCAACTTCTTTCTCACCATTTCTAGGCTTAGAATATCACTTTTTAGAAAGTTCCATATATCTACCTATAAATGTCTAATGTTAAAAAACTAAAAATATTTCAAAGTTCTTTTACCATAGGCTGGCCAGCATCTGAGAACTTCACTTTAATATCTTTCAAGTGCTTCAGAATAGGTTCGTCGTGTTCCTGCAAATTAAGAAAACTAAAATGAGAATCTAACGTAGCACTTCAGGATTAGTGTGCTACCACTGGACAATAAACATTTAGGTGACTGAGACATTTATATAGTGAGGTAACAATTACAAACCGTAAGACCTACTCTCCAGATTATGGTTTTATACCAAAGCTATAGTTTACTTATAAGCTCTACTCATTTCTACTGCCAATGGTAGAAAAAAAGTGACTTAACAGAGAATTATATCTATCATCAGACCGAATGGGCTGAAGAACATAAAACCAAGTCTAAGGCATATTTGCTTTAAAAACATTTCCTTTTCCAGCTGCTTCTTATTCCTTTCATTCTGCTGGGTCCTTCTGTACTTTGCCAAAGTAGAAATGCAATAAGCAGTCACAGTTTTGAGATTTCTTTTTCTTGACTTCTATCACTAAAGTACACTAAAAGTACTATAATGCAGATAATAGTGGCTCAAGAAATGCATCTGATTACAACAGGTGAAATTTCCCTGAGAAGGTGACATCTGTGTTGGATTTCAAAAAAAAGTGACAAGGAGTAAAGGAGTTAAAGGAGTTAAAGATCTTTATGTTATTCCTTTAAAATGCAAATGTTCCTCAATATTTGTTTCAGACTGAAAAGGTCTTTTTGGTAAGATAAATGAAATTTTAAGTTTCCTCTCTCCACTCTCTAATACCAAGCACCTAAACAGAGAAGACACAAGACTAAACAAAACACTGCTCAATGATAAACAACTGTCAAAGGGACTATTTCAGTATCTAACTTGAAAATGAACTATAATTTGATTACAATAATCGAAGATGCAATTTTCCTTCTACAGGTAACAGTTTTCAAAAGACAGCAATCATTCTGTAGAGGTCAACAATGGAGTGACTAGTCATCATACCCATTTAAATTTCAAAGGTTTTTACCCTTTGAGGTAAACTGATGTTTTTAATGAATAAAATTACCTGAACCATATCACTGAGCAAGTCAACATTCTTAAAAACAGTCAACCAGAATTCAGGAATTCCCTTGGGGTCTTCTTTTTCTTCATCCTTTTTCTCATCTTCAATCTTGGCTTTTTCTTTTAGCTCCTCCTAGATAAATAACAGCATAAATTATTGAATAACTAGATTAGATCACTTGATAAAATCTTACCATCTCCTAACTTACATCCAGTGATGAAGTACAGAAACCAGCAAATCCTCAATCACCAACTGCAATTTTCAAACAAGTTCTAATCCAACTGTGTAAACACTGCTGTTACCCATACCAAACCTTACTTATTGCTACTACCATAACCCTCCCAAAACGTAGAACCTATGAGCTATGGGGAAACCGTTTTAGAGAAAAAAATTTTTTAACTTTAGTTAAAAAAAGAAACATAAACTGTGCCCAAATCCTCACCCCTTGGTGTTTTTGATCAAAACATTATGTTCTCCTAATCAACCAACATTAAAATAGCAACGCTCGGGAAATAGTCATAGAACAGACACCGGATCTGTGTCACAATCCTGCCATTTATTAGTTGTAGGCAAATCACTTAGAGGCCTCTACTACTTGAAAAACAAGAACAATCCTTTGCATGTCATTAAATTCAAAGGAAAAGTTTACATGATCTATAAAATTTAAATACTAAAAAATGTAAGGGAAAAATGAATTTGGGTACAGATGGTAGCAGGGCAAACAGTGAGTGGCTCATCTGTTCTGATTATTGTTAACTCACCAACAATCTTACAATAAAATATTTCCAAGACAAAAAAAACACTACATTAAAGTTGGTACTGACCGAAATTTCGTCCTCCTCATCTGGTTTCCATTCACATTCTTCTTCCGTAGGTTCATAAATTGCATTAATGATCTCAAATCGCTAAAATGATTTAAAAAAAGAAAAGCTTGCATAAAAACACTGACATCCAAGCCAAAAACTAGCTGTTTTGCATTAAAGCTGTGTATAGATTTTATGAATGCGTACCACCAATTGAATTGCTATTATTGAGTTTTTCCAAATACCTCGAATAACCATTTTGCTGAGAGGTCTATAAAGATTAAACCATCTGCAAGGTTGGTTGTATTTCCAGAGCTTTATTATAATCTCAAATTTTAGGTAAAGAAAATAAAGTAGTAGAAATCATTACCTTATCAAACAGAGGTTGATAGAGAACAGCATACTTTCTTTCAAGATCATGAACTTCCTCATAGAATTTGGCTTCTATCTGTGCACATTTAACTTGAAGATTTTTGAGAGCATTCACTCGTCTTTTAACTACCCTAGGCAAACTGAAAGGTTGGAAGTGCACCAGTTACATAGCATTCAGAGTAAAACACTCACACTTCTATCATATTGAATAGTAAAGCATAAAAGTTAGTGAATGTTAAATCTCCTATTTGAAACAAAAGGTCTATTCAAAGTAATTAAAAGTCAAGAAATATAAAATACACAGACTTAACTAGAAAATATTTCAAAAGTGAACATTTAAACAGATACAGTAAGTTGATAAAAAGATGTAAATCACATAAATCTTTCATCATAATCAAGTTCAGCAAAGACTTGTCAGTGCTGGCATCTAAGCTGTAAAACAGTCTATCTTAGGAAGTTAAAATTTAGGGACTGACTGAGCATCCTGAGAATAACGACAATAACCTTGATTTAAAAAAATAAAGTATGTGTATCTCACCCATACCAGCTATTTTTAGGGAAAAGGAGAGGAGCATATGTATATTAGAAAAAAGGATGATATCCTATACCATTATTTCCTCTTTTAGTCTCTGTATTTAAAACTTGAATTTAGGGACGCCTGGGTGGCTCAGTGGTTGAGCGTCTGCCTTTGGCTCAGGACATGATTCCCCTGTCCGGGGTCCAGGGATCAGGTCCCACATCGGGCTCCCTGCATGGAGCCTGCTTCTCCCTCTGCCTGTGTGTCTGCCTCTCTCAGTCTCTCATGAATAAATAAATAAAATCTTTAAAAAAAAGAAACTTGAATTTACATTAAAAAAAGAATGCTATATTTCATGAAGGGACTTAATAGCTTTGAGATATAATTCATAAATCATACAATTTTCTATGGGGTATACGCCACCTGAAGTATAAGTAAACTTATGAATCCCCTACCACCCAAAAACTGTTCACTTAAGGGGATCCCTGGGTGGCGCAGCGGTTTAGCGCCTGCCTTTGGCCCAGGGCGCGATCCTGGAGACCCGGGATCGAATCCCACGTCGGGCTCCCAGTGCATGGAGCCTGCTTCTCCCTCTGCCTATGTCTCTGTCTCTCTCTTTCTCTCTCTCTCTCTCTGTCTGTCACTATCATAAATAAATAAAAATTAAAAAAAAAAAAACTGTTCACTTAAAATTGATCTAACTTCAGGGAATCTGTGTAAGAGATCCAGAATCCAGGTTAGAATTTTCTGCCATGAGCAGATTGTTGTAAATCAAATATTTCTCTTACTTAACCGCTACTTTAGTTACATTAATCAGAAGTAAAAAAACAAATTACCTATTACCAATTTTTTATTTCTTACAGTTAAAAGTAAAGCTTAATGTTTTGTCAAGGTGATGAAATAACATGGGGTGCTGCCCACACCTACACCGTATCTCAGAAAAAAAAAATGAACCCTAGAACTTCAGAACCAAGAAGAAAACAACTATTTCAGGGACTTACACACTCACACGCACACATACTACGGAGCAACTTCTGAGTAAGACTAACAACCGTACAGGGTGAACTGCCACCTGGAAATGGGCAAGAATGAGCAGAACAGGGAACAGGACAGACTGGAAGAAAGCTTTTGAAATTTTGGGTTTGCCTTACAACAGCCAGTGCCTGACCTCTTCACCCTTCACAAAGCCCAGGTGCCAGCATTCTTAGGAGTTCGTTGAGCTGAGAGCCTACAAAGCACTCCCTCCTCCACCCCTCCAACCCAGGTACAACAGATTACAACCAAAGGAGCAACTTCCTCTGCCCCAAGCAGCCAAAGACAATTGCCTGGAATTGACAGTAAACTTTGAGTCTCAGGTGACCAGACTCTATTCTTAAATTCCACGAGACTGTCACAAACCAGAGCCTGATCTTTTCTCCTCCCTCAATAATCATTATTGAGGAGTAAATCAGCCAGTGAGCCTGAGCTCTACAGCCAAAATAACTAAAACTTTAAGGAGTATAAATTTCTAATGAAAGAATGAAATACGTATCATCTGAAGCCGTATTATTAGACAGAACAATGTAAATATATTTAAAGAGAGGAGGGAAGAAACAAGACCAAGAAATCTAAAACAAAGTAGAAATATTAAATATGAAAAATACAGTAGCTGAAACAAATAACCAACAAATAAGATAAACAGGATAGGTTCAGCTTAAGGAAGTTCATTAAAGTTGGAATACTCTCCAGAAAAGCAGCAGGAAAGACAGAAAAATGATTTGAACAAAATTAGCAACAGCTGAAAGACAGGAGGTGGATATCTGAAGAAAAGAGCAATAAATTTCTCAGAATTAAAGTAATATGAAAATCCTTACTCTAACCCCTAGACAGGTGAATGATATTCATGAATATCAAAGACCAAATAAAATTCTAAGTGTGTTCAATGAAAAAGCAAATAACCTATACAGGAAAAGGAATCGGACTGACAACAGGCTTCAAAAGAAAACTCCAGATACAAGAAGAAATGAATTTTTAAGATATTTAAGAACTTTGAACTTAAAATTTTATAAGCCAAACTATTATTCAAATATGAAGGCAAAATAAAAATTGTATGAGACATATGAAGCTTCAGGAAATATGCCACAAACACTCATTACATTAAAAATAATTTCTAAGTAAAAAAAAAAAAAAAAAAAAAAAATCCGGAAATACTATGTAAGTGTGGGTGGCCAAAAACCTTGGTAAATTTTACTGTTGTCCTTGATGGGAAAAAAGAGGACTAGAGAACATATACGTGTAAAAAAAAAAACAAAAAAAAAACAGACATTAGTAAATTTAAGAAATCAATATGGGTAAATAAACTTAGATATTAGGTTAGAAGCCCTTTTACCATAATAACAAAAAACAAAATGCAGCAATTTTAATATCAGAAGACAACTTGGTTTATTTGAAGAAAAGCAGGAAAAGAGAAAGAAACATTGTACAATAAATTATAAAATAATAGCAATTATGTCCAAAAACAATACCACTTTCAAGAAATGCAAAGAGTTTAAAATTACTAATAAAGCAGCAAACTTACATACTAGAGATAAGATACAAGGATGGAGAAAGACATGCCAGGTAAATAAACATCAAAAGAAGGCTAGAATAGTGGTCTTTTTTTTTTTTTTTTTTTTTTTTTATGATAGTCACAGAGAGAGAGAGAGAGAGAGAGAGGGGCAGAGACACAGGCAGAGGCAGAAGCAGGCTCCATGCAGGGAGCCTGATGTGGGACTCATCCCAGGTCTCCAGGATCATGCCCTGGGCCAAAGGCAGGCGCCAAACCGCTGCACCACCCAGGGATCCCTAGAATAGCGGTCTTAAGATCAAACAAAACAATTCATACCACCACCACCACAAAATATAAAAGAGGATATTTTATACTGGTAACTGGAACAAAAGGACAAGATATACACATCACCAACATATAGTTAATAATACAGCTTCAAAAATATATTAATCCATAACTAATAGAATCACAGGGAGAAACAGATTAAGTGGAAATTTAACACATTCTTCCCAGAATCTGTTAGATAAAGCAATCAATAAGAAATAAAGAGAACCTGAACAACACAGTTAATAAATCTGAGGTACTAATTTCAGCAGATAGATCTTCACACTCAACTTTCACAGAACATCTGCAATAAATATTAAGGCCATAAAAGATAAATTAAAAAAAAAAAATCAAATGAACGAAGCCCTCAATTCAAGAAACTGAAAGGGGAATGAAGCAAATCCAAAGAAGGATTCTCAAACCCTAAAAGCCCAAGTCCGTTTTTAGAAGAGTTCTATCAACTGTTCAAGGGACAATTAATTCCTATGTATACAAGTTGCTTTGAAAAAAAGGAGAAAAAGTAAAAGTAGCCCTGTTTATTTCATTAAGAAGGTGAAATCTTGACTCTAACACCAGGGCATGGAATTATAATCCCACAAAAATTTCTGTATTATATACACATGCACATACACACACACACACACACACACACAGTTTCACTAGAGAAGACCTTGAATAAAACATCAACTACTTGACGTTTTAAAAAAAATTCCAAGTAGACAATAAGTCTAATGGAGTTTTATAACCATTCCTAGTTAAGATGAAATAAGATAAAAATGCTCGTGTTTAATGCTAATTGTTTAACAAAGTACTGAAAGACCTGGAAAATGTTATAATGAACCAAAAATAAACTTGGTGTGGTGTAATGTGAAAAGATTAGAGCTAAAACTGCTATTATTTGCAGATAAGATCTTTTGCCTATGGGAGGAAAAAAAAAGAACAATTGTAAATGTAGCAAGATTTCTGGATACTAGATCAACAGCAAAAGAAGGTAAATCAATATCACTCCTCCACATTAACAATAGTCAATTTGGAAATACAATAAGAAATAAGATACTATTCACAACAGCAACACAACTAAAGTATACAGGAATCAACCAATAGACTATGAAAAAAAACTGTAACAGAAAAGAGGATGATTCAATAAATACAAGGATATAAATGAGACAATTTAACATTAAAAGAATGATTCCCTACCATGTTAATCTATATATTCAATGTAACTCCTATCAAAATTTGGTGGAGGAGTGTTTCATTTTGTGAAAACCCCTATAAACTTACTATCAGCCATATGTGGGATAAAGGTCTCATATAATTAGGCCAATCTTAAGAGTATGTTCCATTAGGGAATTGCGGGGGGTAGAAAAAAGCAAGATACTACAGGGAGAAATAGATTAATAGATTAAATTATCACCCTGCTAGATATGAAGACATATTAAAAAGCCACATTAATTAAGAGTGCTGCTCAAAGACAAACACAGGTGTTTGTAAGAAACTGATGTGCAATAAAGGTGGCATCACAAATAAATGGGGAAAGAATGAAGTGTTATAAAAACAGGCTCACCAAAACAAAAACAAAAACAAAAAACCCTGATGCACAGCTAAATACAAAGGTGGCCTTGAAAAGTAAAGACCTAAAGATGAAAAGGTAAAACTACTCAACAGGAAATGCAGAAGTAACTAGGAAGAACTTCTTAACTTGAAAACAGTAAGCCATAGGTCAAAAAACTTAAAACATAAAAAATGAAAGATGCTGGTTTAGTGGAGAGTGCTATGGATAAATAAAAATGACAAAAGATTATTTATAAAACCTAAAACTGAGGAGATTAACACCTAGAATATACAAAAACTCCTGCAAAACAAGACAGTAGACCCCAATAGGAAAGTGGACGAGAGCAACCTGAAAGGCTTACAGTCATGAAGAAAAGCTCAAAAGTCATTAGACAGCAAAAATTACAAATAAAATATGCCTGCACCTTGTAGGCTGGTATAAACAAAAACCCATAAAGATGAACGATGCCAACTGCTGGCAAGGACACAAGGATAAAGCATCCTTCATGCACTGGATACAGTCATTCTAGAAAGCAAGCTGGGAAGTACTTAAAGTTTGCATACCCCATAACAAATAATCCCACTGGTAAGTACATGTCTCACAAATTTCTTACACAGTTCTTTAAGAGAGCATGCAAAAAGAGGACCATTATAATGGAGTTTGTGTTGATGGAGCTTAGAGGCAATCTAGATATCCGCCAAAGAAAAAGTATAAAATATGGTGGACAAATATCCCCAAGTGACAACATTCAGAAGCCAGAAACTGCTGACTAGAGATTGCATACAGATAGCAATAGGGATGAATCTTTAAATTATAAAACCAAGTAAAAACGATTATAAGCAGAATAAGATATACAGACTATTGTTAATGATTTATATATAGGACTAGTGAAATAAATAGGAAATCTGTATTTCTTCTAATTCTCTGCATTCCTAGCAAACCCCCAAATAAATCTCAGAAATGGTTAAGATCAGTGTATTTCCTGTGGAGAGGAGTCAAACTTCAAAGATCAACTCTAAATTGGTGGTACTCAGCAAAATTTTAAACTCTCAATAATCCTATACTAGATACTAACAGACATTGGCTTTTCACTGTTAATTATCTAAGTCCTAGGTGGTTTTAAAAAGATACACCTGCAATGCTGATTACAGAAGGATAAATAAGGACCACGGAAAAGAAGAACTTGTACCTTTCAATGTATCCTGTTGGTGTTTCTACCAGACCATCAAGTCTTTCTTGAAGGGCTGCAAGAATCTGAGGATTTTGCATCATCTGAACAGTCAGCTGACGCGCTTTAAAAAAAAAAAAAAAAAAAAAAAGGGGGGGGCATCGAAAGAAGGATTTTATGAAAATGTATTACGCGATTTTAATAGGACAATCCAATAATGAAGTTTTCCTGACTAGCCCATAATTCATTGGTTTGAGTAGAGACAGGCAGCAAGCAAGTGGAGCAAAATCCACTCTAGGAAAACCTGACGTTCAGAAAGCTCAGATTCCTAATGCTCTAAACAAATGCCACTGCCACAACTACCTTTTAACAATAAATATCCTTTCTCCTCCTACAACCTTGTATTTCATCCATCTTAACATTTTTGAGAAGCTCAAAGCTTCATCCAGATGCCTACCTACTATGTATGACTCTACGTAACACTCTGAAGGCAGACAACACATTATCAGAAAACTGCAAATATAATGACAGTTTCAACCCTGGGAGAAAGACTGTAGAGTAGCCTAAATATTTGTTTGATGCTTATTAGTATAGTGTGCTTGTGTGTATAGTTAACAGTTGAGGCAATCAAGGTTGTAACTAAAGCCAAACAAAATGTGGTTAACGGTGTCTAAAAATTATGTTCAATGCAAAAATAAACTAGAAAACTAGATTTAGGCAAAACAAATTATTTTGCTATTACCATCTCTTCATCAATAGACATTACACAAAATTGACATGAATTTTCCCAATTATGTTTTTAAAGATCAATTTCTAAGATTAATTTGATTACTGGATGACATACACTTACTATAACATGCCTTTAGGACTAGCCACTAAGGATACAGACCTATGTGTCTTTTAAGAATGTTACATGATGAAAGCTAATGCTAAAGTTCAGTGACCTTTTCACAATTAACCTCCATCTGGTTTACAATGAAAAATTGAGTCATCTAGTACTTTAATATTCTTGGCCCATACCTACAGGGTGTAACCTTAAGCAGTACAATTCCCCACTAACACTGCTAACCCCCCCCCAAATAATTATTTGCTAAAGAAAACAGTGAATTTTTTTTACATTTAATAAATGTCATTTTTGTCATTTGATTGGAATGGATTAAAAAATGACTGACATACAACTACATGTTTTCTATGCAGGAAACAATGAACATTTCCAGTAACTCTAAGCTAGTGTTGTTTGTTTAGAAATATCACCAAAACAACTCCCACCAACATCTGTAACATTTCTGAATTCAGACAAAACTCATGGGCAGCTGTTTGACACAGCTATGCCATGTCACTCCAGCAGTAGAGGGTGGGTATACAGAGTGACTTCTGACGGGTTACTAACTATATTCATACCTTTTCCCTTATTACCATCATATCTCCATCTCCCTCTTCCCCTCTTTTCTTACCCCCACCCTGAACATACAAACTGTCCCTAAACCAGAGATACAGGTCACGTGGGTAGACAAGGATCCAAAAGGGAACAGTATTTGTTAACTACCCTCTAGAAGACATGTGCCAACAATCACTGGCTCCTGAAGTAATTTAAAATAATACCTTTGATTTTTGTTTCTTCACCAGTTTCTTCTTCTTCTACTTCTTCAACATCATCCAAATCTTGATCAAGTTCAGACTGTTCTTTGCTACAATATCATAGTATCACACCAAGGTTCAAATGTACCAATTACCAAAAAATAAATAAAAAATTATAAAAAAATTCAACTCATTTTGTAGGTTAATATGCCTCTTTCAAAAATATGAAATAGGAAATTCAAAAGGTAATTCAGTTCTCTAACTTCACATGTAAACAAGCACAAACTGGAAGTACACAGAATTTCATTTAAAAGCACATGGTCAAACATAAAGTTTTTATTTTAAGTTTTCTTTTTTAAGATTTTATTTTTAAATAATCTCTGCACCCAATGTGGGGCCTGAACTCACAATCCCAAGATCAAGAGCTGCATGCTCCACTGACTGAGCCAGCCAGGCTCCCCTCTACTCCAAGCTTTAAAAATGCGGTTTGATTGGGGTTGGTCCCAGGAATGTGAGGTCAGAAGTATGTTTCTCTACACAATAACCATGGATTTCGGTCTTCTTAGTAACAGCACCCTGATATTAGGAGATGGCAAAACACCAAGCTTTTAGAAATCTACATTTCCCAACCTGTACCTTTTGGTGAGGTGTGGTTAAATAACTCTGGGCAGTGAGTGAAGCTAAAAAAGCAAAATTTGTACAGAATTGAGTAAGCCTCCTTTATAGGACAGCTGGGAGGCCTTCTAATCTTGCTCCCTTCATAAAATAGGCATGTGATGACTAGAGTTCAGTAGCCATGCTGGACCATGAGGCATCCTAGAGAATGAAAGTCAACAGAATGAAGGAGTTTGGAAAAACAAGGATCCTGTACCCCTGATGGATAAGAGCAATCAGTACAGTACAGTACAGCCTGGACTATCTTTGGACTTTCCTTTTTCTTTACTTCATAGTGGAGATGGGCAGAAAAAGTTAAGAAGACCAGAGTCTACTTATGCTTAGATCAAAGCCAGGAGGATGATACCATCGAAAGAAAAGGAAAAAAGTAATAAGAGAATATTCTCCCCATTTCATCCTAAAAATCTAGTTTTTGAACATAAAATTACAACGAGAATTAAAAGGGAAATAAGAGTATCTAAGTCAATATATATTTTCATAAAATTCCTTGTGTGACTTTACATTTTAGTATTTGGTTTACAGATTTAGTCACTTTCATGGTTAGAAACAGCATTTGAAATATTAACTTTCATATAGAGACAAATACTACCTAATTTTCATATAAGGACAAATACAGAAAATGTCAACTGTATTATCAGCAAAATGCATAGTCCAGTAAACTAAGGAGAAAAAATTCAGCCTTCCCATCCGAAATAGATTACTTCTAAAATTATCTTTTAGTGTAACATTTTTAGATTTAAGGGTCATTACCTGGGGCACAGCTGTTTCTCCAGTGTGATTTTAGCAATAATCGCGCCTCGGATAAACCTCATTGGCTACGATACTGCCACTGCGCAAAGCTCCAGTGTGATTTTAATCATTTATTGAACACCTACATTTTAAGGCTTTAAAACAGAGGTCGACAGACTATGTCACATGGTCAAACACAGGCCATTATTTTTGTAAATAAAACTTCATTGGAACACAGCCACGTAAGTTTAGGTATTGTCTATGGCTGCATTCGCACTACAAAGCAGAGTTGAGTAACTGCAACAGTGGCCAAATGGTCCAAGAGGCCTAAAATATTTATAATCGGTACTTATATAAATTTTAGAATATTAAAGTTTATGTATTTTATAGATTTATAATATTTATAAGATGCCTTCAAAACTTTCCTTTACTCAGAAAGTTTGCTGACTCCTGTTTTAAAGAACAAGAATCCTTCCCCTTCCTCCCACTCTTCTAGGGCTCAGTCACCTAAAATTAAATAAGGGGATGGTGGGGAATCAAGCTGTCACAACCTATTTATTCTTTTTTTAAAAAGTTTAAAGTAAAGGTTGCAAAGTTAAGATGGTATGCTCCTCTGATCTTAATCCTACCAAAATCCCTACTAAAATTATAACAAAAGGGTTTTTTAACCAGACAAACATTGAAGGACAAAAAGACAAGAACAGCAATAGCAACTTCACTGAGAACTGACATCTAAATTAACAGTGGTAAAAGCTCAAAAAGTAGGAGCCCAAACACAAAATCTTAAAAAGGACACTTCTGGAACTAGGGCTGGGGGGATGAAAGTGGAGAAAATAAAGAGAACTAAACAAAAACTAATAAAGCAGTTAAATCTCCAGATTCTCTCCCTCAATCTAGCAGAAGCATGGCTGTTTCTTCTTTGGAAAGGATTAAACTGGGAGCTCAGACTACAAGACCACAGACACAACCTCGAGTCTCTCAGATATAAGCCTGTATCACACACTACAAAGTGCAGAGACCCTTCCCTAAACCACCTTTTCCCAATTTGGATCCCACAACACTGAAAGTCAGATCTTTACCCAGATACTTTTAAACCGGGGTATCTGACCAACCCAGAATCTGACAATGGAGATTCTCACAATAAATGCCCTCCCTGATGACCTTACATTACAATCTAAATTAAACCCCCCAACACTCAAATTTTCTAATCAACTTTTTAAAAACCATCTCAACTGCATGTTCTCCCCCCCACCCCGATCTTAGTGACTAGACAACCAAGTAATACACCTCATATTTGAGAAAATGCTTTTACATGGAGACAAAAACAAATAGGGCAAAGAAAATTTGAAGAACAAACATACTATACAGGGGAAAAACATCCAGAGAAAAGATATTACAATCCAGAGAAAAGATATTACAATCAATGAAACAGGAACAAGATGCTATAAAAACAGGAACAGAGAGAATAAAGACACTCCTGAGAACTAAACAACAGAAATTTAGAAACTCAATACAAGAGTTGAAAGATAAAGTTTCTTCAGCTTTGCCAGAAAGAACAAGGAGATAAAGATAGAAAATGAGACAAAAGATAATTAGAAGAACCAGTTCAACATACAACATAATAGGAGCTCCAGAAAGAGAAAACAGAAATAAGACAATCAACAAAGTAAGTCAAGAATATTCCCCAGAACTGAAAGCCATCAAGTTGCCAGACTGAAAGGGCCCACCACTGAATGCCTAACACAAGAAATTTAAAAAATAGATATAACGTGAAAATTTCAGAACTCTGAAGCCAGAGTGCTTCCAGAAATAAGTATATATGTATTATGTTTAAAACAAAATATGTGTCACATACAATGATCAAGAATTATAATGAACTTTGAACTTCAACACAGCAATACTGGAAGCCAAATGACAATGGGGCAATGCCTTCAAAATTCTGAAGAAAAAGGATTCCCAAATGAGAATTCTACACTCCAACTATTAAACATAAGAACAGAATAGCCATTTTCAGTCTCAAAATAATTTACTTCCCTTGTACTCTTCCAGGAAAGTACTAAAGAACTAAAAAAGAAAATAGCATGGGATACAGCAAACCCAAGAGAAGACACAAAAGGAAACCCCAGGAAGATAATAAAATAGATCCACAGTGACAGCCGCATAACCAAGGTTAAGCAATCCAGACTGGAGCAGCGGAACACCGGAGGCAATCACTTGGAAAGCCATGACACTAAAATACCTGCGGCCACCCCTTTAAGCACGCCAGCAGTGGCCAGGTTCCTCGGTGTCCTTGAATGTGATGCCTGTGTTAAATTTTCCCGCCTTCCCACCTCCATGCTGTGTCTACAACTTGTGGACTGTCGTAGCATACCATCAACGCCCGAGTTTTCTGTTTTAACCTCCTCCTAAATTGTGTGAAGTCATAAGCAACGAACAGTGCAGCTCACTCATTCTCCCTTTATCGTATTTCTGCAGGACATCCATCCACACTAGAACCCCGCCAGAAGCCAACTTCATTAAACTGATGTTTCTAGAATGCATGACCTTGCCCAGGAAAGCTAAAGCTAGACTATGACCCAGATCACCTTTTTGTTTTTACTTTCCTACCTTAGAGACTTCAAGTGGTAATATTGCTTTTCTTTTTAGACACAGCTGAGTTTGTGACTGCTATTCACATTTTCAAAATTAAACATTGATTAACAATATGTAGGTGATAAAACTCTAAAGAAAAAAATGATTTAGACAAATGCCAAGACAGTGTTTACACATCTGGAGAGGAAAGGTGGAGGATGCAATTGAGAAGAGGGACACTGGGCTTCTGATAGTAATTTTTACTTTCAAAACCTTGAAGTATCCTATTATTCTTTAAACTCCACAGATTTCATACACTTTTTATCTTGTATGTACGATACATTACAATGGAAGTAGTAAAGTCTTTGGGAAATACAAGTATGGTAAAACTGAATTTTCCAAGTATTTATGATTCATTATTGTGCTCAGCACATTCCTAAAAATAAATACTAGCAAATAGTTTATTTAAGCAATGATTATATTTCCTATATTTTGTCTTGGATACACGGTACCCAACTGTTATTAACTGCAGGTACTAACCATCAATCATTATCATACATTTTTCATTATTAATACTGCTGTTAATTATATCACAGTATAAAGTGAAGCCCGATCTCTGAGTTAAGAAAAAACAAACAAGAAATCAACTATCTGGCACTTACTTGTCAATGTCTGCCATGTTGTAAGAACTCCAAATATCTATGGAGAGAAATGTCGGTGTTAACAAACTATGTATATTATGTATTTAATACCAATAAAAACATCTGATGCCCAAATCCTTTAAATCAATAAAACTTGGACTATCCCAAAGAGGAATGTATAATCCCATTAAAAACACATCAGTGTTAAGAAGAAAAATCATGGCACATATATATGGGCTTTCATACTAGCCCCAAGTAATTTTTCAGAGGATACAGTCATAAACAAACAAGTTACCATTATGTTCTAAAATCTACCCTGTAAGGACAATTTCATAATAGCACCGCTCTAAAGCATCTGATGTATGCTAGCATCACAGAAAATGAATACAAGAGGCCTTTATTCAAACTCCTGTAACTACAAATGGTCAATTTTTCTTTATATTTTTAGACTTAGTACCTCACAGAATCCACTTCAAGAGTTATTAATTCTCATCAAATTAATGTTAAAAACGAAAGTCTGCCACCATTATGACCCCCAAAGACCTTTTTTAAAAGTTTACTAATCCCGGGCAGCCTGGATGGCTCAGTGGTTTGGTGCCGCCTTCAGCCCAGGGCGTGACCCCGGGGTCCCAGGATCGAGTCCCCATCAGGCTCCCTGCGTGGAGCCTGCTTCCCCCTCTGCCTGGGTCTCTGCCTCTGTCTCTCATGAATAAATAAAATCTTTCAAAAAAACATTAAAAGTTTATTAATCCTTTTATCAAATGTCAGCCACTACTTACACAACTTAATGACCACTATAAAGTGCGAAGTCCCAACCTATCTCAAGTAAACCTTCCCTATCTCTTCAAATGTACCTCCCGTCTTATCACTGATAATGAGCACACCCCAAGGCCACCGGGATATGGGATATGCTGGCATACTGTCAACAAACTCTCGGTTACCTGACATGAATACCGTTAGAACTGATTGGAGCATCTCCTAAATGCTTAGCCTAAATTCTACTAAGAGAGATTAGTATTAACTTAGAGAACACTGCTCTAAGAAAAAGAATACTTGGGACACCCGGGTGGCTCAGCTGTGTCGAGCCTCTGCCTTTGGTTCAGGGCATGATCCGGAAATCAGAGAGGTCAGGGTTCGAGCCCTGCTTCGGGCTCCTCCAGGGAGCCTGCTTCTCCCTCTGCCTGGGTCTCTGCCTTCACTCCATGTCTCTCAGGAATAAATAAATAAAATCTTAAAAAAAAAAAAAGAATACTTAAGGTAAAACATTATATGCAGGCAGGAAAATGGCTGAGTGCCACAGGTAATGAATGTACATATCACAAAAAAATAATCGAAATCAAGCTCAAGATCCCACCATATTAAAATCAAGTTTACCTTTTAAAATTTTAAACCACAGACTTAACTTTCAGAATGCTATAAGATGTGATTCCTCATATCAACATGTCCTGCATGATGATTAAAGAGTTAAGAAGAGTTACTGACTGGCAGTCAAGTGCCTATCTGTGAAGTATTACCACTAAGCCAATATCCATCCTTTAAACAAATTATGAGGAAAATATTTCTTCCTAAGAATGTCTCTTATTCTACTTTTAAATATTTGTTGCTTTAAATAATTTCTAATAGCACTGATAAATTTCTCTAGTGATGCTGGATAATTAGCCAACAGTAACAAAATATTTAGCAAAAAATTATGAAGAAATATGAATTCAAAAATAAGAAAAATATTGAATCTTAGTCAAAGAAATACTAGTGGGACTCTATAGTTTGTCTATCCAATCAGTAAAGATCTTATATTAATTCAGGGAAAATGGTGAACATGCATTCTTAAATACAGCCAGTGTTCCTATAAACTTATTTTCTTTCTGGAGAGTAATTTGGCCATAGGAATATCAAAAACCTTAAATAAGTCCATCTCCAGCTTTAGTTACCCATTTGTGAGATTCTAACATGAAAAAAATATTACAAATCTAAAGGCCTGTGCTTTAACATTTGTCTAGAAGGTTCTTCCAAAATTCAGTTAACATGCCCTTTGTCTCTTAGCTCAAAGTTTTTACTTTTTCAGAGAAGCTTCTCCAATCTGCACATTCCGGCTGAATAAGATTTCTTGGTTGTAAACAGTCCTATAATGCCCTATTTCTTTCCATCGTAAGATGTCTCAAGTTTGTAATTACAAATTAAGTGTGATTATTTGACTAAGGTCTATCTTTCCCAACTAACCAGAGCACAAGCATATTACAGGGATTGTATGTGCTTTTGCCAATCGCTGTACTGCATCCTTCAGGGGCATCCATAAAGCTTACATGGAGAGCAGCTACAATTACGTACTTCATCAAAAATAAACTTAGTATTAGCATGGAAGGTGCATACAATGGAATGCTTTGCAATAAAAAATGAAGCAGATATGGAAAGAGCATAGGGCATATGGCAAAACCCAATCTGGACAGGTAGATATCTATGAATATGCAAAGTCATACACATATTTTATGAAAACACTTCTGTAAAGATATACCAGAAAACTAATAGTAGTCACCTATAAGTTAAGACTGGAAGAAAGCAGAACATTTCATTCTGCATTATTTGGCATTTTGCTAACATTTTGGAACTTGCTAGGTTGAATACACAATCTAGTAAGTGCAGCAATTATCAAAAACATCAAAAATAACCCTCCAAACTTATAAATTCAGATTTTTAAAACATTTTAACATGTACTCAGAAGAATGGCTGCACTGCTACCTTCCCTGTCCATTTCATGGGGTTACATGTAGAATTCAAACTTTTTAAATTTTATTTATTTATTCATGAGAGACAAAGAGACCCACAGAGAGAGGCAGAGAGACACAGGCAGAGGGAGAAGCAGGCTCCCTGCAGGGAGCCCGGGTCCCCAGGATCAGGCCCTGGGCTGAAGGCAGGCATCAAACCACTGAGCCACCCAGGCCGCCCTAGAATTCAAACTTTTTTTTTTTTTTTTAATTTTTTTATTTATTTATGATAGAGAGAGAGAGAGAGAGGCAGAGACACAGGCAGAGAGAGAAGCAGGCTCCATGCACCAGGAGCCCGATGTGGGATTCGATCCTGGGTCTCCAGGATCGCGCCCTGGGCCAAAGGCAGGCGCCAAACCGCTGCGCCACCCAGGGATCCCCAGGATTCAAACTCTTAAAATGAAAATCTTTTGCTTTTTTTTTTTTTTTTTTTTAATAAAAATGATCCAAGACAGAACAGGATGGAATTTACTTCTTCAGAGGTATCTTCTCCAATCTGCCCTACCCACTCTAGTTAATTAGGTTTCTTGATTGTACACACTTCCGTTTTTAAAATCAGGCCTAATTTTGTAGTTCCATTGTTTGGGTTGACACCATCTTTGCAAAAATTTATCTCAGGGCAAACAATTTCTGGTCACCATCTACAAAAATAGGAAAAAAACTGTTCCTATTAAGATGCAAATTCATAAGAGACTTAACTTGTGTTTGATAACTACTACTCAATAAACATAAGCTTTTTAATTCTGTCCATTTTTAATTACCTTAGCACAGGGTCAATCAATCGTTCTGCAAAGTAATTGAGATGATTGTTAAAAATGTAGACTAGTCAAAGTACCATGGTAACGTTAAGATGTTAACATTGAGGAAAACTGGGAAAAGGGCATAGAGAAATTCTGAGTATCTCTACAACTTTCCTGTAAGTCTAAAAGTACAAATAAGTTCATTTAAAAGAGAAAAAGATTGATTCCCATACCCAGATCCTGAACCAACCAATTTGAAAGAGTGGACCCCAAAATCTCCATTCTAAGTAAGAAGCCCAGCCTCTGAGGCAGGTAGTTCTCAATCAGATCACCTTGAGAAAACACAGGTTTCAGTTAATACCTAGGGGGTTTTTTTGTTTGTTTTTTCACTTCACTCAACATCAAATAAAATCAATGAGAATATTTATCAGACGTGAAATTGCTTTCTCAGACATCTGAAGAATTTCCATTTCTGGTAGTGACAAGCTAAATTATGCAGACCAATTCTACCAATAACAAATATTTAAGTCCAGAAAAAATATTTGTTAAAATCTTAAAAGCAGGGCAGCCCGGGTGGCTCAGCGCTCCCACATCAGGCTCCCTGCAAGGAGCCTGCTTCTCCCTCTGCCTGTGTCTCTGCCTCTCTCTCTGTGTGTGTCTCTCATGAATAAATAAGTAAAATCTTAAAAAAAAAAAAAATCTTAAAAAGTGAAGCTTTAACTACTGAGAGGTGAAATCAAAAGCCCCAGACCTATCCAAAGTGGGAAATCTTTATACCAACCCTCCACATTAAGCAGAACCAAAGTGCTATATTCTCAGGGATGACAAACCAGTACTCTTGGCCAAATAAACTAGAATCACTTTATCAGTGTTGTCCCAAAACCTCAAGCCATGAGCTTAAAGTGGTCTGCTTGATAGTATTCCTAAACACCTACATACCCAATATGAACGACATCTTTATCCTAGACCTCATATTTATACAAGTAGCTTTCAAGAGCAATAAGGGCAAAAGAATACAACAGAAACCTGTCCCAAAGACTTAAATACTGTCAAAAGGACTATAAACAAACATAAAACGACAAATGACCAATGACAACAACCATGCTTACTGAGTTTGAAAACAGTGTGTCTGCAGGAGTATCTGCACACAGTCATTAAAGGTTATAGAGCAAATTTGGCAAAGAACTAAACAGAACTTCAAGAAATAAAAATAATGGAAATCAAACTAAATGGGCAGGTTTATCAGACTAAACACAGCTGGAAAGATAATTAAGTGAAGGAAGCAAGCTTAGAAGACATCTTCCAAGGATCGCCTGGGTGGCTCAGCAGTTGAGGGTCTGCCTCAGGCTCAGGGTGTGATCCCAGAGTGCGGGGATCCCACATCCGGGGATCCCATGTCCAGCTCTCTGCAGGGAGTCTTCTCCCTCTGCCTCTCATGAGTAAATAAAATCTTTAAAAAAAAAAAAAAAAAGAAATCTTCCAAAATATGGTAGAGGCTAAAGGATGGAAAACACTGATGTTAAAAGATATTTGAGGATACAATAAAGTCTTAACAAAGATTTAATACAAGTTCTAGGAGTTAGAGGAGGGAATACAAAAAATATTTGAAAGAAATCAAAAGCTAAGAATTTTCCAGAACTAATGGAAGATGGCCCTACAAATCCCCATCAGGATAAATAAAAAAGAAACTCACACTTAGATATATCAGTGAAAAGGAAAGACATTAAAGACAAAGAAGTCCCCTCAAAAACGCAACGATTCAGACTAAAGCCATAAAAGACACAATCCTCTTCTCTTCAATGGACCCCAAAAGAGAACAGAGTTGTCAATGTGCTGAAAACAGCCAACGATCCTAGAATATTATACCCAACTAAAAAAACATCCTCTAAGAGTGAATGGGAAAAATATTTTTCTGGAAAAAATACCTCCAGCACTCTCACTAATTCTATTAAGTATATTCTTCAGGCAGGAGGCAAGTTATCACAAATGGAAGATCTAATTTCCAAGAAGAAATAAGCGGCAAAAAGGATAACCGCATATATCTAAGTAAACATTTTTAACTATCACCACTGTGTAGTATGTTAAAAAATCTGCTTCAGGCTCCCTGTATGGAGCCTGCTTCTCCCTCTGCCTGTGTCTCAGCCTGTCTCTCATGAATTAAAAAAAAAAAAAAAAAAAAAAGTCTTAAAATAAAATAAAAAATTAAAACTACCACAACATTAAGTCGGTAGTGAAGGTGGGGGGAGCAGGAAACTGATTAAGTAGTCTAGTGTTCTTAAGTAGGCATGTTTTAATTTCTTTTCTCTTTTAAGATTTTTATTTATTCATTTGAGAAGAGTGCACAAGTCGGGGGGGGGGGGGAAGAGAGGGAGAGGGAGAAGCAGACTCCCCAATGAGCCAGGAGCCTGATGTGGGGCTGGATCTCGGGACTGGAGATCGTGACTGAGCTGAGTGAAGGCAGACGCTTAACCATCTGAGCCACCTAGGAGCCCCAGCAGGTTGTAATTTCCAAGATGACTCCCTAAACCAAACATGTAAATTTCAAGATAGAAGAAAAACAATTTAAAGTCATAAAAATTTTTTATACCAACCTGAGAGAGGTTTAGGTTTAAACATCTCTAGGTTTTTTGTGCTTTCACAGTCCAAACTCTCAGGTAATTAGTAACAACGTTCAATGTAAATCAACTGAAGGCCATTAAAAAGTGTCAGGCAGGACTTAAGAAACCCGACTACATCCCATTTATAAGAAACATATCTCTAACATAAGGATATAGTTTTCAAGTAAAATACAACCCAGGCCAAAAGAAAGCTGGTATCTCTGTATCAAAAAATAAAGTTTAAGGAAAAGCATTCCTAGAAATAAAGTCCCTTTATAATAAAAGATAGAATTCATTACCCAATGTATGTAATATGCAGAAGATCTCAATTCAAAGACATAGTTCATAAAAACGTGATTAGAGGCAAATCTTAACCTGAGAACTTGTACACAAAGAAAATCTTCCACTGCAAAAAGAGGGGGAAAAATAAGTCACTGAATTAAACCACAAACTGATTACACTTTGTGGTCTTGTAGCAGTTAGACGTCCTGACACGTGTTATCAAATCATTTCTCATCAATCCAGTAAACCTGGCTCTACGCTCTCCTGACTTTCAAGGAGAAGAAAGTGAACATCTACGAAGCTACTCCTAAGGGGCTACTGTATTATAGGCTTTCCTCCTATCTGCAGATAAAATACTAAGCAACTTGCTCAGCAACACACAAAAGGAGAGTAACTAGTAGTTAAAATCTAACTTCCAAAACCCATGCCATTCCCAAAACCAAAGTGCCTATCAGCCTACTGTTACACAAACTGTACACTAGTGGATATTCCTTTGGAGGAAGGGACGACCTCGTGGGTTAACCACCAGTCACGAAAAATTACCTATGTCTTTAAAGCTAGCGTTCAAGGGGGCCAATACTAACCCAAAGATAAGATTTTCCTTTACCTGAGATCTGACCTCTCCTTCCAAATGCACTTCAAGCAAATCTGTATTTAAGGCACTGCCATTCTAGGAAGAACGTTTTCAGTGGTCCGGGGGCTCAATACCGTTATTTGGCTCCAACACAACCTCGTAGTTAGAATAGCCTATTCTTTAGGCTCACTTTTTCAATTTTGGGATGTCAACAGCCAACTTGGTTGGAACTGACTTCCGTCTCAAGTGTCCTAAGCAAAATGGACCCCTATTTGAGAATACTACATACCTTCTTGGCCAAGGGAGCTCAATATCTAGATTCTCATCTGATCCGAAACAGAGAAACACACCTGGGGTGGACTGAAAATCCAGTGAAAATTTAACCAGCAATAACAAACAAATCCAATTTATTCACATGGAGGAGGGAGGGAAATTACACTTACTTACTTACACACGCGCGTGCGCGGCAGACAAAAGACTTAGAAGCCATCAACTAACTTATGTAAACAAATTCCATGTTGAAAGATGACGCCTGACCTATATAAATACTGGTGCTTTTCCTTGGACCCCAGTGGAACCCAAGCAAGTGTACTTTTCTTAAGTCCAATTTGTTGTATACCGTAACAGTTTGACTCAAAGGAACTCCCTTTAAAAACCAATACAAAAGCCTCCTCAGAAGTCGTCATTCTGCTGATGGAAGAGGCTGTGCATGTGTGGGGTCAGGGGGGTTACGGTTAACTTTCTGCTCAACTGTTGTGAGAACTTAAAACTATTCTAAATGTAAATTTCATTTTAAAAATTAGAATAATTACTAATTATGAGAATTTTAGTTGGGAAAAAAAGTCATCACCGCTCTGTCATGTAACCTCGGAGAAGTCCTTTAACTGCTCTGTACTTAAGTTTCCACGTTAAAATGTTATTACCTACTTCTAGGAGCATTAAATCAGTTAATAATACACAGAATAATGTGTGCTGTTACATTATTTACCCCTGTTGTGTTCCGTACCCTCTTTACCTTAGAAAATAATTAAAAGTAGTTAATTAGATATTATAGGTAATTAAATGTAATTATAGGCTCTTTGAAATTAGTCCCCTTTCCCAATAAAAATCAAAAGGTACAGAATTCTTGAATAAAAAGCTATCAAACCATGTAGCAGTAAAAGGCAGAGTTGGTCACCGGAAGCCGAGGCCACTTTCCATGGCAAGTGCAGTAATGTCACCTGGTGGTTTCCTATCAACGTACTAACCACTTACAAGGAGGAATGGAAGCAGGAACCTTACCTTCTGAACCATACTCTAATAAACCCTACTCTGCCCAAGAACTTATTATTCAGATAAAATTAGTATGAAATGGCACTTAATATCACCATTAAACAGGTCCTTCATGTAGAGGCTGTAATTACTACTCTGCCCCCCACTTTTTCTTTAAAGCATTCATCACATTTTACATCTTAATGACCAATGTTTGTTTTGCTCCTGTTTTGTCAAAAAATATATGCTAAAATATTTACTCAAAAGAATCAAACAACAACACAACTACAGGTCTGATTAGACTTGAACCGAACAGACCATCAGTTTTCAAAACTGATCAGGATTCATCCTCTCTAATCTTATTGTCACTAACATTTCAAATTTACAACCAATCAAAAAATGGGCAGATAGGTAGTATTTGATTTTGGTATCTTTAAGCCAAACAGATTTTGCCTCTTTTAGGCCCCATAATTTTGGGGTTTTAGAACTCAGTCACCTGGAGACCATATGTGCAAGTTGAGTAAGTAGTGATATGAGCAATAGCATTTTGTGTTAATTCTGGTACAAGTGTTGGGTTTTGGTCGTGTTTCAAATCTCTAGAGGACAGTCCTGTGCCACACTGAACATTAGTTTCATATTCTGTCAATGGGCCCAATATCAAAACGAGGTACTTTGCAACAGATAAGATGTACATATTTTTCAAACTCGGATGAGTTTTTTGAAGCTGTATTTACCAAATCAGCATAATGCTGACCTGATATGATCATCTACTATGTCAAGGTTTCATAACCCATGTTTAGTTCCGTCCCTCCCCCAAGGGACTAGTCTTCCTACACGTGAAGGGCACATTTTAGATGTGGACCATTCATTTGATCTCTTAATTTTTCTCTGATCTCTTAATTTTTTAAAAATTTTCATTTAATTTGAATAACTTCAAACAAACATGAGACAGTCCAAAAAAAAAAAAAGAGAGAGAAATCACTGTAAACCTTATTTCCCTTCCAACAGTTTAAAGCAAGTGCACATTTTAGATGTGGACCGTTAATGTGAACTCTTAATTTTTTTAAATTTTTAGTTTGAACTTCAAACATGAGACAGTCCAAAAAAAAAAAAAAAGAGAGAGTGAGAGAAATCACTGTAAACATTATTTCCCCTCCGACAGTTTAAAGCCAGTCCCTATCCTCCGCAGATCTCCCCCTTACCCAAAGGCGCAAGAGCCCCCAAGTGCGAACAGGCGCGTCATGGGAGCCGACCGGGGAGAGGCCCCGGGGCTAGCCAGGGGGCGTCCTGGCGCGGCTGCCCCCGAAAAGGGAGCCGGGCCTGCAGCTCCTCCGCAGCCGGGCGCCCCGGGGCAGGCTCTCCGCGCGGCCCCCTCGCCCGCCGCCCCCGGCCCGTCCCGTCCCGCCCGGCCTGACCCCCGCCCGCGGGCCTCCGCCGCGGCCCCACGGTTCCACCCGCACTTCCCGCTCCCCGCCCCCAATCGCCTTAGAAACACAAACTCGGTGAGGGACCCGCTCCGACACTCCCGTTAGGCACCAGGCGGTCGGGCCGGGCCGGGCCGGGCGCAGGCTCAGGGTCACCCCCACCCCCACCCCCCGCGTGAAGTCCCGGCGGGCTCCTCCGAGGCGCCGGCCCCACCGCGGCCGCGCGACCCCCACCGCGGGGGGCCTTGGCGATCCCGGCGGGAGGCCCTGCCCACCCCCCGCTCCCCGCGTGCGGCCCCCGGGGCAGGCCGGGGACGGCCAAGGGCGCGCCCCGGGGAGCCCCGAGGTCGCCACAGCTCCGCGCCCCCAGCCCGCGACTCCGCAGCGCCGGGAGCTCGGGCTCCTCCCGGGCTCCCCCTCCCCGGCTTCCTCCCGGGGCTCCTCCGGAACCTACTCCCGGGGTGCTCCTCCCGGGCTCCCCCTCCCCGGCTTCCTCCCGGGGCTCCTCCAGGGACCTCCTCCAGGACCTCCTCCCGGGGTGCTCCTCCAGGGGCTCCTCCCGGGCTCCCCGGACGCTCCCCCGGGCGCGGCGGCCACGTGTCCGCAGGGCCGGCCCTCCCCGCGCGGCCGCCGCCTCCAGGGGGCGGAGAGCCCGGGCCCCGCGGCCGCCCCGCCCCTCCCCCGCCGGCCCTCGCTCCCCCGCCCGCCCCCCCCGGGGCTGCTCCGCGCGGGGAGGGGGGCGCTCCCGAGCCCCGGCTCCTCCGCGCCCCGAACGCCCCGAGCGCCCCGAGGCCGCCTGGCTGCCGCGGCGGGCGGCGCGGAGGGGCCGGGGCTCGGGCACCGCGGGGCCGCGCGGAAGCCCCCCCGCCCCCGCCGCCCCGCGGCCTCGGCTCCCGGGAGCGCCCGGAGGCCCCGAGCCCCGCGGCGCCCGGCCCGGCCCTCCCCGCCGCGGCTCCGTCGGCGCCCTTCCCGCTGGGGCCCCGTCCGTTACCCGAGGCCGGGGCTGCGCAGTGACTCAGGGCGGCGGCGGCGGCGGGAGGCGGGAGGCGGGAGGCGGGAGGCGGCGCCGCGAGCAGATGGCGCTAAAAAGGACCCGCGAGCCCGCCGCTCGCGCTCATATACAATTAGCGTCAGCACGTAGGGCCCGCTCCGCCGCCCCCCGGGCCTCGCCGTCTCCTAGCAACGCGGGCGGGGGGCGGGCCCAGGACGGGTTGCCGAGCAACGGCGCTGTCCCGCGGCCGCGGCGTCCTCCCTCCGCGCGCCGCGCGCTCCCCGGCTCCGCGGCGCCGCGCCAGGCCGCGCCCCCGAGCCCTGGGGCTCCCGGGGCCGCCCCCCTGCACCGGCGCGGCCTGGGGCGCGCACAGCAGCCCGCACGCCCCGCCCCTCCCCCGCGCCCCGCGGTTGCTCCCGGCCCTGCTGCCCCCGGAGCCCGCGGTTCCCGGCTCCCGCCGCCCCACCCCCCGCGCCCCGCCCGCGCCCTGCCCCTTCCCGCGACCTGCGCGCCCTCCCGCTGCTCCGGTTCCCGCGGAGGCTGGGAAGGGCCCGGCTGGCCCGGCCCGGGGCGCTGTGTCCCGAGGACGCCGTTGGGGCATCCTGCGGGAGAAATAGCTTTTCTGTAAATCCTCAGGCCTTGGAAAACCATCATGGCTCTTTCTCATGAGATGCTGGGCTGCCTGCTGTCACTCTTCCTACACTAGTTCTCCAAGGGGGGAGGGGAGTCCCCGCACCCTTTAAACGGGGAGGTGGAAACAGCCTTTGCATGATGCTAAAATGTGGTTTTGGCCTTTTGCGTTCTCATCCTCTTCGCAAGTGTAGGTGCAGTTTTGCAGAGACTACACGACTTGTGAGATGGAAACATTGAAAAAGGAAGCAGATAATAAAATCTAGTCCTCGGCGGTGAAACCAGACGTTAAGTAGATTTGCAAAAAACGTAAGACGATGCAACTAAATTTTTTTGTTGTTGTTGTTTGGGAAAGTAGGAACTTTTCATATAAGACATACTTTTATGTTAATATTTAATTGATCCTCTTTAGATGAAATAATGAATCCCTTTAAAACGGCTTGATTTCTGATGTGATAAATAGCAGTGTCTAGTGCGCAGGAGAGTTCTCTGGCATCCCCAAGTTTTAAAGTCCAGAGGGGTCCTGAGACCGAGAAGTTAGAGAACCTCTTCTCTAAATGCTCATTTCCTTTAAATTTCAGACTGCCTGGAGTCATCTTTTGTAATGCTCACACTTAACAACTGTATTCCATTTTCAAGGTCATAGATTTTCTTCCTGGCATCCCCAACCTCGTTAATGTTAGTTGCCTTTCCCACTCTAAGCTCCAGATGCCTCAGTTTGCCCATTCGTTTTGATTCTTCATATGTGATTCTTTTGTTTTTGTTTTTTGTTTTTCAGCCTTCTTTAGAAGATCCTATTCGACAATGATGTAAGGTTAACAAGTAATTGTCATATTAGCAATGACCCCTCATTTAAGAAACCACAGTACATAAAGTAGGTAGACCAGTGCCCAATATGTACATGCATTTAACACTGATTTCAATGGAAGCCTCAAGATTCTTTTGTTCCAATCAAAGCTCCACACAGTCTGAGATAATTAGCACACTAGAAATGACCTAAATTACTTTCACCTCCTTTCTTTGAATCTTTGTGGTTGTAGAACTTCTGAGATCAAAGTTAGCCTTCGTGATGGTTTCTATCCCACCCCAGGAAGCCCCACCAATTTCAGTCACTGGTCTAAGGCTCCTAATTTCTGATGCTTCAAGCCTTACCCCTCCATTGAAGAGCTTATCATTACCAGTTTATATTCTTTCCCCTTTTCTCCAGCCTCCTCCCCCAGCTGCTTCCTCCAGCTTTCTCCTCTCCTTCTTCCAGTGTATCTTAGCCGACCTAAGAAATGAAACACTAGGGAGGCCTAGGTAGGTAGCTCAGCGGTTGAGCGTCTGCCTTCAGCTCAGGGCATGATACCAGGATCTGGGATTGAGTCCCTCATTGGGCTCCTTGCAGGGAACCTGCTTCTCCCTCTCCCTGTGTCTCTGCCTCTCTCTCTGTGTGAGTCTCTCATGAATAAATAAATAAAATCTTAAAAAAATAAAAGAAATGAAACACTAGTAAATTGCTAATAATGCAATATAATCTTTTAAACCATAGTTTGTAAATCTAAGACTCTACCATTAAAGTCAAGGGAAGGTCAATCATTTATATATTCATTCAACAAATGTAGGTCTGGGATATTCCCAAATATATATTGAGAACAACTTGAGACACTGGAAATACAACATTGAATAAGAAAGAAAAGTTTCTTGGTTTTACCAAACTTATGTTTGAGTGAGGTAAGGCATGTGACAGTAAAGAGATCTTTTTTTTTTTTTTTTAAGATTTTATCTATTTATTTGAGAGAGAGAACCCAGCGAGTTTTGGGCGGGGGGGGGGGGGGGGGGAGGGGGAGAAGGGGGAATGCGGGAGAGGAAAAGAATTTCAAGCAAACTCCACCCTGAGCCCAGAGCCTGATGTAGGGGTGTGGAGCTGGATCTCACAACCCTGAGATCATGACCTGAGCCAAAACCGAGTCAGATGCTTAACCAATTAAGCCACCCAGGTGCCTTAAATAATTTTAGATGTAAATAAGTAAAAGAACTATGAAGAAAATAAAGTGAGACAAAGGAGTAGAAGGTGACTGACCTCAAGATACTGTTGAGCTTTTCATATTGACTCCTCTTAGACCCCCAGAATGCATAATGCAGTTAATTCATCTAATTTAATTACAATAAATGGTGGCCCTGGTCACTGATCATGAACCATACTAACCTTTCAATTAAAGTTTCTTTTTTTTTCAACCCCCATTATTCTCATTTGGTTGATTTTTAAGGCACTGTAGTCTATTGATTAAGAAGTGCAGCTTTGGAGTCAAATAGCCCAATTTTCATCCCAATTTTGTTGTGAAAGTTTAAACAACATCTAAGTTACTTAACATGATACCTGATATAGAGTTAACACCCAATAAAAGTTAAAAATTTAAACTTCTTACTGAGGTTTTGTTTTATTTTTATTTTATTTAAAGGTCAAGGAAATTCCCCTGAATCCTTCTAATAGTATCTGACACAATTTTTGTGAAATATTTTATCAAAAGCTATCTTTTTCTCCTAAGATTTAATTTATTTATTCACGAGACAGGCAGAGACATAGACAGAGGGAGAAGCAGGCTCCCTGAAGAGAGCCCGATGCGGAACTCGATCCCAGGACCTCGGGATCATGACCTGAGCCAAAGGTAGGCGCTCAACCACTGAGCCACCCGGGTGCCCCTATCAAATACTATCTTGTCACAAATCTTAAAACATGTTTTCCTAAGCTGAAATAATCCACACCAATTACCATCAAAGTATATTCCACATTTCTAAATATTGGATACATACACTATAGAAATCAACCAGACAAACAGATGACAGAGATGGTTTCTTAAGTGTGCTTATGTCTGTATTTCAAACCCTAAGTAGTGGAAAAGTACATAGGCTTGAAAGTCAGACAGGCATAGGTTCATCCCAACATGCTGTGACTTTGCAAAAGTACTTTTATGCTTCTCCATCTACAAAATGCATGATAATTCTAATAAAATCAGCCTCTTCATTAGCATGAAATAGAGAAATATATGTAAGTCCCCAAAGTAACAACTTGCTCTTTAAGTACTCAATATTTATTTTCACCCATGTCAATTAATCAGTATGTAAAATGTCTAGTAGCACTAATGCACAAAATACATTTAAATAACCGTTATCTTAGTTTTGAATCTGGATAGTTTTATTTTTTCCTTTTTTCCCAAAATTATATAAATGCAACATAAAATCAAAATTCCAGTGGGAAATTTTGGACAAGTTACCTTAAATTTCTCTCTCTACATCCAAAAACAGATTAACAGATTTCATTTGAAAATATCTTAATTTTGCTATCAGTTTTAATTGAAATTTATATTAAAATGATTGTAGATTCATACAGCTGTACAAAATAACACAGAAAGATCTGTGTAAACTTTATCCAATCTGCCACAATGGTAACAACAATTCACAATCTTATTCAAATTCCTCCAGTTTCACTTGGACCCACCGGTGTGTGTTTGTGTGTTTAGTTCTATATAATGTTGGAGTGTGTTTATCACCAAAGGCAAGATAGAGACAGAACAGTTCTAACACAAGTATGGATCTCTTATGTTCTCCTTTTTTTTTTTTTTTTTTTTTTTGAGATTTTACTTATTTGTTTGTCAAAAAGAGAGCACAAGCAAGGGAAGCGGCAGAGGGAGAGGGAGAAGCAGGCTCCCCACTCAGCAAAGAGCCCAATGTGGGGCCGGATCCCAGGACCCTGAGATTACGAGCTGAGCTGAAAGGCCGACGTTTACCAACTGAGCCACCCAGGCGCCCCTCTTATGTTGTCCTTTGATGATAGTTTTTATTTTGTAATTTATATGACCAATATGATTCTACTTTCCCAGATTTTACCTTTCTTCCCCCTGCTTTGCAAATGGACAACTTAGGTAGAAAATAAGCCATTCCTTTATGTGGGTCTTCAGCAGATCTTACTTTAACTATTTGCAATAAAGCTTTGCAACTGGTCTCCCTGATAATGACCTCTCATGCCTCTCTGATCTTCATTGCCAAAGCTATGGTTTTATTATTTTTTAAAAATATTTTATTTATTCATGAGAGACAGAGAGAGAGAGGCAGGCAGAGGGAGCCTGATGTGGGACTTGATCCTGGGCCTCTAGGATCAGGCCCTGGGCTGAAGGCGGCACTAAACCGCTGAGTCACCAGGGCTGCCTCAAACTTATGATTTTAAATACAAGTCCAATCATGTCTACTTCATCATAAAACCTGCAATGGTTCTTTGATGTCTACGTGACAAAAATAACGCCTACAAAGTCCATCCTAATCTGAATCCATCCTTTTTTTCTAGCCATTCCTCCCACTATCCACTGTCATGATCCCCATACATTATGACTTTGAACTACTCGCCAGACCCTCAACACTACCAAGCGTTTTATACCTTCCTGCTCCTCACCTCAACTTTTCATTCAAAATCAAGCCCAAGTTTTTATCTTTCCTGGAGAACCTTCCGTAGCTCACCAAGGCAGATCTAGTTACATAGTCTTGTCTGGTTTTGGACAAATGTTTACATTTGCATGTGGGTTCCCATATGTTTTCTTCTTCCCCAACACACACTACACTAGATTATTAGTTACTACAAGGCAGTGTCCTTGTTTTTGTGTTCTCCTGGCTTAGAGAATGACTAGAAGGGCAAAGGCATTTCAATAAATATTTATGTGATAGAATAAAGTGAAAGGAAAGAACCAAAGAAGAAAGCAAGTGAAGGAGGGAGAAATAAAAGAAAAAAGTCATTGAAAACAAACTGGAAGTCATAATACTCTATTAAGTGATCCTTTTTTGAAGACAGTTGCATTAATTCTACATTTGTCTATGTGAGAAAATTTGACAAGGAGATTTGTGAGAAACTGAAAGAAGAGTTTTGGACACGGTTTAGATATTATTTGGATATTTGTTTAGATAATAATTTTCCTCATCTGTGAAGCAACTTGTTAGTAAAAATAAAGAAATATTGAAATCTTTGAGCTCATAATGAATAAAGAAAATAAATTATATGGAATTCTTTGGAGACAATTGCATTGTCCATTATTGGGAGAATAGTGAAATGTGGTGGAAATGCATGTGTTTGTGTCCAAATTCCCCCCTTTTATAAGGATAGCAGTCACATCGGATTAGGGCTCATTCTAGTGACCTCATTATACCTTGCTTCCTCCTACTTCTGTAAAGACTATCTCCAAATAAGGTCACATTATGAAATACTAGGGGCTAGGACTTCAACATATGAACTTTGGAATGACACAATTTAGTAGATGGCAGTACTAAAGTCAAGCAAGTAAGTAAATAATTGTAGATAATGGGAGCCAGATCTCTCATCATCAGCGAAAAAAAAAAATCACAAATAAGCAAGGAGATGAGCCCTGTGGTGCTGAATTAGGGCTAGAAATATCAATATGAATTCATGTTTATAGATAGATAGGTAGATAGATAAATAGGTATGTATATACATACATTTAGTATATATACATATATTTCCTAGCTCTGTCCATTGAGAGGGCCTAGAAGTAGTGACATTCTAGTAGCAATAAGTATGGCCATCACCCAAATTTTAATTTCTAATTACTTTTTTTTCCAAGAGAAGGAGATCTAGCTGATTCAAGGACTGGGGAGGGAAAATACAAGATAAGTCGAGAACATCTTTATGTCACTGTAAGTTTGAATAAACAAAATAAAAGTGACATATCAAAAGAACACAGAGGTGAATCTGAAAAAGTTCCCATGGCTCCCAATGGCCAAAGCTGGAACGATTCAGGAATAAAATAATGATAGTATTGGATTATAACCCAAATAATAAAATAAATATCCATGAATCCATAATGATATAAAAATTATTGAATGTTGGGGGCCCTGGGTAGCTCAGTCGGTTAAGCATCTGACTCTTGATTTCTGCTCAGGTCATGAGACCATGAGATCAAGCCCCACATGGGGCACTGCACTAGCCCTGGAGCCTGCTTAAGATTCTCTCTTCCTTCCCCTCTGCCACTCCCTCTGCTCAAAAAAAAATTAATGGATGCAAAATAAAGAGTGAAGGGACAAATCTTCCTTGTAGAAAAATCCAAAGAATATATATAGATACTCCCCACTCCAGGAGGTGAAGACTAATTCCCTCCCCCTTGACTGAGGATTGGATTTAATGACTCACTTCCAAAGAGAGTAAGGAAAGGGGAAAATATTAACTTTATAGTAGAGAAACCTGACAAACATGACTTTAACTAAATTGATCAAGGTTAACTTCATCAGTTATAAGTCACATTAATATCAAGTGCTCCCTGATGGGAAGAAGCAAGAATTAGTATTAACCAGATATATACTAAACACGTTGTATTTGGGGGGAGGGTAGAAGGGAATGAGAATGAAGCATAAAGTAAAAGGGAATCAATTTATTGACCTAGAAAGGTCTGCTCAGGGAGTTAGGAGGAGTTACAAGATAAGTTTAAAAAAGAGAAAAAGAAAAATAAGTGGAATGTGGCTATGCATCATTTGCCAATCATTCAATATCTTTCATTTCTCAATATTCTATCTCTGCATAATCATATTGTGATTCATATTTTGAAAAGTTAATTCTTGAAGCTAGCAGAAGCAAAGAGCAGTAAAATTAGATTTGTCATCAGTTGTAACAGTAAATTTGAGCAATTGCAGGACACTAGAGATAAAATATGGAAATAAAGAAAAATCAAGTCAATAATAACAGTAATTGCTAACATGTATTAAATGTCTTCTATGTGCCAGACACTGTTCTATAAAGTTTTACAAATATTACCTCATTTAATCCCCACAACAACCCTATGAGATACTACTAGAATTATCCTTGTGTTGTAGATGAGGAAATTGAGGTCCAGAGACATCGGGATCTGTCCCTAGGCCACACAGCCCGTTAAGTAGCATCATCTGGATTCACCTCTGCAGAACCTGGCACCAGAGCCCAAGCCTGTAATTACCTCTTTTCTAGTTAAATGCATGAGATGTCCCAGAATTCAAGAATCCACTCTAAAGGAAACAGACATGTCATGAAGCAGCTACAACTCAATATAAGTGCTAATCATAGAGACGTAAGCATCAGAAAAAATGCGACAGAAATGACATCTGAAACCAAATCTCGAAAGAGAAATAAGAATTTGCTGTGTGATAAGAGTAGGACAGTATTTCTGGCAAGAGAACAGCCGTATTGAAGAAGTTTTGTTCTAGTTGTTCAAGATCATGCGAGAAATACGGTATGGAATACAAAAGCACTGAAACGATCATTTCCACCTTTGAGCATGAATTTCATACACAGAAAAACTCCAGCCACAAGTCAGATAATGTGTTGGTACCAAGTATTTATCAGTTCAGTTTGGGCCTATCACTCTCACATACTTCAGGTGTCAAACTGAACCTCTATTTAACGCCAGTAATGTGACTTCTTAGTGATGAAGAAGGACCATTTACGTAGCCTCACACAATCAAGGTTGTATTCTTTACAGGCTATGAACCAGATAAAATCTATTTTCCAAAATCTTATGAAACAATCTCTTTTATTTTTTTTAAGATTTTATTTATTTATTCATGAGAGACACAGAGAGAGAGAGACAGACAGGCAGAGGGAGACGCAGGCTCCATGCAGGGAGCCCGACGCGGGACTCGATCCAGATTCCCCAGGATCACAACCTGAACCTTCGGGTTCACCCAACCACTGAGCCACCCAGGCATCCCTGAAACAATCTCTTTTAAAAGCAATTTTGAAAAATATGTCACAAAAATCCAAGAGAAAGTGACAAACAGTAGAGGCTGAGGCAGCAAACACTATGGCTTCATATGTGTTGGTCATTGTTCTCAGTTGCCTTCCTGCTTTAGCAGGAAGCCCTGGTAGCTACTTATTATTGTTAGTTTATAGGTGATGTCGCTGAGATACGGAGAGGTTAAACAACTTACCCAAGGTTGCAATTAGTGTAGTAACCGGTGTAGCCAGGATTCAATAAAATCAGGTAATTCTAGCCTGAACAGAAAAGAGTGATGCTATTTGGTTCTTGAATTCATTTCTTTTTTTTTTAATTAATTAATTTATTTATTTATTAGAGAGAGCACTCAGAGGCAGAGGGAGAAGCAAACTCCCGCTGAGCAGGGAGCCCAACACGGGGCTCAGTCCCAGGACCCTGAGATCATGACCTGAGACAAAGGCAGATGCTTAACTGGCTGAGCCACCCAAATGCCCCTGGAATTCATTTTTTAATTCAACAAATGGTCCAGTATGACTAGATCAGTGGTCACAAGCTCGAACATCTGCCATTGCCAGGCCAGGAGTGGATTGTGTGAAGTCAGGCAGGCGTAAGTCAGCAAGGGACTGGCAGGGACTGTGCTTGACATGTGATCACAGGCCGCATTTAAAGCAGACACCTCTACTCCCCAGCCTGTTGTTGCCACATGGCTTTGGTATTGTCAGATTCTCCAATTTCTTTTTTTTTTTTTTTTAAGATTTTATTTATTTATTCATGAGAGACACACAGAGAGAGGGAGGGGGGCACAGAGACACAGGCAGAGGGAGAAGCAGGCTCCATGCCGGGAGCCTGACTGGGACTCGATCCCGGAACTCCGGGATCATGCCCGGGCCAAAGGCAGACGCTCAACCACTGAGCCACCCGGGCCGCCCCAGATTCTCCAATTTCAAGAGAAACTGACTTTCCTGTGAAATCCACCAATTTGGGAGGAGGAGTGCATAAACTGAGTTTAGTTCTGGCCGTGCTGTGTCTCCGATGAATCTGATGGCTCCAATGGCAGATATTTGAATAGACAGTTCAGGAGGCTCATTTGGGAGGCAAGCAGGGATTTAGAAATCTTCAACACAAGGAGTGCGGATGGGGATGGGCATGAAAAAGGTAAGAAAAAAAGAAGAAGGGATCCCCGGGTGGCGCAGCGGTTTAGCGCCTGCCTTTGGCCCAGGGCGCGATCCTGGAGACCCAGGATCGAATCCCACGTCGGGCTCCCGGTGCATGGAGCCTGCTTCTCCCTCTGCCTGTGTCTCTGCCTCTCTCTCTCTCTCTCTCTCTCTCTCTCTCTCTGTGACTATCATAAATAAATAAATAAAAATTTTTTTAAAAACTTTAAAAAAAAAAGAAAAGAAGAAGACCAAGAACTCCAGCATTTAAAAAGTTGGCAGAAGGGGCGCCTGGGGGGTCAGAGGGTGAGCACCTGCCTTTGGCTCAGGGCGTGACCCGGGGTCCTGGGATCGAATCCCGTGTCGGGCTCCCTGCATGGAGCCTGCTTCTCCCTCTGCCTCTCTCAAGAATAAATAAATAAAATCTTTTTTTAAAAAGTTGGCAGAAGATAAAGAGTCATCAAAGAAAGACCTGTAGTAGAAGGAAAGGCAGAGGAGACCAGAATCTGAGATGCCAAAGGAGGAAGGGGAATCGGGCAAGATCTATCAGCCTAATCTTGTCAAGAGTCAGTGTACTGATTTCTTTGCGTAGAAAGTACCTCATACATCAGTGAAAAGAGATATTATTACTAAGTTCAAAGAACAATTTTTTAAGGCCCAAGTAGGCTATGACTTTCATGTATCAAGAATTAGCACAAGAGGAGCATCCCAGCCCCTCTGTACTGCCGACCACGTTGGTGGCTCTAGTTTAAAAGGCTCTAATTCACTTCCATTTTTTCCAATTTCTGTGGTATTTTATTAGAGCATAGGTATAGTTCTGTTTCTTTGGGTGTTCTTTCTTTGTATCTGATATGCTCTTAAAACGTATTGAAAACTTCTGAAATACTTACCAAGTCTCACCAGAACCACCAATAACAAAGACTCTGATTCTGTGGGAAGGCAATACCCATTTAGATTTAACAATTACATAAAAGCATTTTCACACCTACCAGTTCAAACCTGGTTCACACATCACAAACTATAACTTTGTTCAGACATAATATTACAGTGAAGGTAGGACCTCTTTGTCTATGAACAAGGAAAGTAAATCCACTTTCTGGGTTTCCGGGGAGTCAGTGAACAAAACCCATTTTCCCTGCTTGGGTTGGAACCATTGCAAAGGAACCAGCAAAGGGATATCAAGATGCGCGCCCTTGTTGCAGAGCAGGTAGGCCAGAGAACGGAGCTGTACGGGGGCCTGCCAGGCTCTGCTCACCCACCCCCACCTCTGACTACCACGGCCCCCCAGCAGGCACGGGCCTTCCGCACTTCTAGCAAGACAGAGTGTGGACCTGGACTGACAAGTCTGAAGAAAATGGAGCCCAAGAGAGGCCTGGGCTTAGCTCGCCCAGTTCTCCTCCCAAACTCCCGGTAGGATGCATCACTCCATCTGCCCTGAAGGTAAACAATCCAGAGGAAAGAGTAAAAGCAGGTTTTTCTGGTGGAGTTTCTTCCACCCTGAAGCCCAAGGCCAGAGAAATGGAAGCTGCTTGTAAGCTACTGCATTACCTCCTTCAAGTTCATCCTACAAGGATCTGCTATTATCTCCACGGAGCTAGCAAATGACTAAACCTGGCCTCGGACCCAGATCACATGATGTCAGAGCAGGGACCTTCAAATCCTCTGGGAGACTAGGCCTCAGGGGGCTGTGGTTAAAAGGAATAATCCCATTTACACTTATTGGGTGGGCAGTTAGGGAAGAGGCAATGACGAATTGGCCCAAAAAGGCACTGGCAGGGATTCAGGAGGCCTCAAATATGGTTGCAACACTGCTACCGACCGGTTACTTGGCCATGATCAAGTCACTACGTTCTTTACAAGCTTAGGTTCTTCATCTGCAAAACCAGTTCAGTAAATCCCGCCTTCCTACCAACCTAGAGGATCAAATAAAGTACCTCATAAAAGTACTTTGAACAAGCATCATGCTATGTTAAAAGATAGTTATTTGGGATAACGTTATTATTTCAATCATATTAAATAGGATAGGAAAAACCTAGAGGCTCTAGATGCTCTAGAGGCAGGCAGAGGTAGATTTAAATCCCAAAGTCCTCCACACACGAACTGAGTAAACCTGAACAAATAATTTAATCTTTATGAATCTTGAAGGGGATCCGAATATGCTGCCCCCAAATATTCCACTTTGACATAAGGATTATTTTGAGCCGAAGGCAGTTGAAAGCCAACAGATGCAGGGAGAGTTCTCTGCCCTTCCCTCATTGTCTAAACACCAGGATATAAGTTTCCCTTTGAGGAAGTTCCCCCTCCTGTACCAAGGAAACAAGAGAGACTCTTAGCATCAAAGATGATGAGCCAATGCCAAGATGAGTTTGCATAAACAGACCTTACTAAAATAGTCCTTATCTTCCATTTTTTCCTCATTTATTTCCCCACAATTTATCATCCCTTGAAACCCAAATTCTCTTTCCTTATTTAAGAAGAATATAAAAGTTCCCCAAGTATAATTGCATCTTTGAGTTTTCCTTATTTTCTGTAAACCCCTATGCGTATAAACACTAATAAAAATTGTCTGTATTTTCACCTGTTCATCTGTCTTTTGTTAGTTTAATTCACAGGCCACCATGCACTGAACCTAAGAGAGCAGAGGAAAAGTTTTTCCTCCCCAACAAAGTTTTCCTCTTCTTCTGAATATATGAATGCTTATATCCTTTTTACTTAATAGGGTTTTGTGAGGATTATATAAAGGGCCTATCACAGAATTTACCCAATAAGTATAAGTTTTCTTCCTTTTTTTGTTCTAATCTAAAGATAGACCTTACCTACAATAGGCTTTCAATCAAGTGAATTTTATATGTGTAAGTCATTTGACTGAACTGTTAAAAAATTCACCCTTTGAGTAGTGGTTTTTTTAATGTTAGATTGATGGGTTAATTAAATAAACATGATTCCATGACTCAGCATTGTAGAAGACATTAGCAGCCATCCTCGATACTCCTAAGTAGTTTTCTCCAGTACTTGAATTTTAAAACATTAGTTCTTATCAAAATAATTTACCTATGTAGCAAGAAGTCTGCTTCTATTAGTTTCTAGCGTCAGCATATAAATATACATCCATCATTAATTTGGTTACTCAGTTACAAAGTTTTATTAAACAATTGTGTGTAGATGTTGGATTTTGTAATGTTGGTAACATGCTATTATAACCTAGTTGGGGATATATCCCAAATAAATATAATAAAAGGAAGAATGTACTATAACAAGGAACAAAAATCTATGAAAGTTGCATAACCTAATGCCTTAATTCACTCATCTATAAAATGGAAATAACAATTTTGATCCCACAGGACTGTTAAAATCATTATATGAGATAATGAAGTCGAAATAGAAAAATGATCCCTACATTCATAGCCCAGTCAGCCTGGGAAGGGAAATATCCCTTGGTGGAGATTATTGTTTACCCACTAAAATTCATTCTCCTTTCCTTTCTAGGTATGTGGCTGCCCTCCTAGACTAAATTCTCTAGCCTTCTGCACATCGAGGTGTGAGTGTATTACTAAGTTCTTGCTGAAAGAACATAAACAGGAATAACTTGTGCTGTGTGTAGGCTATGAATGGCTTTTAAGACATTTGATATGCCTTTTCCATGTTCTCATTGTGTTTTCAGTTATAGAGCCTGGCTTGGTGGCCAAGGTTCTTTATGAATGTAGATGAGGAATTGCCCCATGAGGTGATGGAAACTCTACCCCCTGCCTTGTTGACTTAGACCACCCTCTTCATAATGGTTACATGACAAAGAAATGAACTCTATATTCTTCAAGTTGCTGTAGTATTGGGTCTCTATTATGGCAGTTTGGCCTCAATCGAATCAATGCTGCTTGGTCTAAGAATTCACCTGGGCCCTTATAAGTATTCAGATGTGTTTTTGTGTAATTAAGAGTATGGCCATAAGAAGTAAGTGGCTCAGGGATGAATCTGGTTCTTACATCTGGCAAGCATAAGCAGACAAAGTGGGAAACTAAGAGGGAAAAGGATACCCAAAAGAAGTTAATATGAGGGCAGCCCCAGTGGCACAGCGGTTTAGCGCCACCTGCGGCCTGGGGTGTGATCCTGGGGACCCTGGATCGAGTCCCACATCCGGCTCCCTGCATGGAGCCTGCTTCTCCCTCTGCCTGTGTCTCTGCCCCTCTCTCCCTCTGTGTATCTATGAATAAATAAATAAAATTTAAAAAAAAGAAGTTAATACGACTCCTTCAGCTGTCATAAAGCGATGATTTCAAAATAAGTAAGGCAGCATTGCAAATTATGGGACAATTAAAGGGAAAAAAGTGTCTTTTCCTCCTTGCAAACTTATTAAATGATATAGTCTTCAAGAGCAAATATCTTCCCTTCACATATTTGTGTGTATAGAGAGAGGCAGGGCAGTAGTATTTGTGATTTGTGTTTGTGTGTGCACATGTATATGAGACAGACACACAGACAGAAACAGAAACACAGAGGCACAGAGACAGAGTAAGACCAAGACAGAGAGAGACACGCACAAAGAAAGAGAGGAGAAACAGATGGACTCCAGATTCAATAGTTACTTTCTGGATAATTGGACAGAAAAGTCAAGAGGAGGATCTAGGATTCATTCTGATGGGAAACCTCACGAGGTGCCAGATCTGGAGTGGGCATGCACACTCCAGTTGTCCTTCAGCACTTGGCTTGTTGGGTGCTCAGGGGATTGCATTACAGGCTGAATGTTCAAGTCTCTTCAAAATTCATACCTTGAACCCCACCCCCTAATGTGATGGTCCTTGGAGGTAGGCCCTTGGGGGGTGATTAGGTCCTGAGGGTGCAGCTCTCACCAGTGAGATTAATGCCCTTCTGAAAGAGACTCCAGAGAGATGGCTCACCCGTCGGCCTCATGAGGACCAGTAACAAGGTGGCAGTCTCTGAGCCAGGAAGCTCATCCGCATCAGGCACCGCACCTGCCGGCAGCCTGTCTTGGACGTCTCAGTCTGCACAACCATGAGAAATGAATGTTTATTGTCTAAGCCACATGGTATAATTTTTGGTAGAGCAACCTACACAGGCTGGGACACCAACCCCACCCCACGGACGTAGCAGCTCTGCGGGACTGGGAGCCACGAGGTTACACGGCAGCCCTGGGGCAATGCCTGAAGGCTGCCTTCTAGTCAATAAGTCAAAATCAAGGGAAAGCTTAAGGATCTTGGGGCAGGCTGTGTGGATAGAGAAAGAGGATGCAGAGAGCTGAACCGAAGAAGGAACCCAGGTGAGGAACTAGAGCTACTGTCGAGCGTTGAGCTGCCCCATCCAGGGCAGAAGCTAGTGCTTGCACGTGGCTCTTGAGCACCAAAATGTGGCTAGGCTCAGTAAGATGTGCTGTAAATGTGAAAATGCGCATCAGATTCCAAAGACAACGTGAAGAAAGAACTGAAGATACTTCATTAATAATTTTGAATGCTAATTACGTGTAGAAATGATCATGCTCTGGCTGGTTGAATAAAATGCATTACTAAAATTAATTTCACCTGTTTCTTTTTACTTTTTAGAATGTGACTGCTAAAAATGTTAAAATCACATTTGTGGTTTGCATTGCGTTTCTGTTGGGCGGTACTGCACTAGACCCCGGGTCAGCACACCGTAGGTCACAGGCCAAACCTAACCCGAACCCTCTTCTTGTAAATGAAGTTTTATTGGAACACAGCCACGTCTATTTGTTTGCATATCGTTTACGGCTGTTTTCCCTGCAGTACTAGGGTTGAATTGTTGGAAAAGAGACCAACTATTCAAAGCCTAAACTATTTACTATATGGCCATTTATAGAAACAGTTCTCCAACCTCTGGCCTAGACTGTGGGGAAAGTTTTACTTAGCATATAGGTTAAAATTATTTTCTCTTGACTCCTGTACTTTCTTGTAGTAAACCCCTGAAACAACTATGTAGGTGGCAATGGGATGTAGGGAAAAATAAAGTCAAGACCATAGAAAATGTGATTCCCATCCCCTCTTCCTCCTTCTGCAGGCGTTGTGCAGAGGCAGCTGTACCCTATCAAGGAATTTTAGGTGGAGACCAAGATCAAAGTGTACATGTGTGTGTTATGTGTGTGTCCCCAGATGGTGTGAGTCCTGTTTGAACGGAAAATGACAGGGAGTGACCCCATGCTGACAAAGAGTTCAAAAGAAAACCTCAAAAGCAAACTTTTCTTTTTAAAAACAAAAAATTTTTCTTTGTAACAGAGGGCCTCAACATGGCTAGTCATCGGGGGTTGGGTGGCAGATGTGCTCTTTGCTAGGACTACCCACTATCCACAGGACAGAAGAGCACAGCAACGCAGCACCTGGTTAAAGGGGGGAGCGACATGCGTTTGTAGTCCTGGCTCTGCCACTTACCAGCAACCCTGCTCGAGGGCTGTGGAGAGGACGTGGAGTCACAGGTGGTGTGCAGAGTGCCTGCCACAAAACAAGCTTTTAGAAGCTTATCACTGTTTTCTCTTATAAACAAAATACAGGTCAATTTAGAGAGAAAGTAGAAATAATCTCAATTTTTAAAAGTGATAGGAGTTTTAGAGAGAACTGGAGAGGCAACAAGGAGAAAATACAATTAGGCTTTTGTTCCTAAGTTTTATCTGACATAAACGAACGATTTCTTTGCTAATGGTCGGTGCTTTGGATCCTGTGTTCCCGTCCTCCTGCCTGCAGCACCTAGGTCTGCAGAAGGGATGGTGTGATGAGGACCAGCCCTACACGCAAATGAAATGCTGCTTTAGGTTCGCCCAAAGATCTCCACTTGTGACATTCTTCCTCTCACCAGTCTGCTGCAGAGGCTATTACATGTCTGCTGAGCACCCCCCTTCCCTGGCATCACTCTAAGAGTTGACCCATATGATTGACTCCAGAGGGCCATAGCTACAGGACTTCTTAGGAGAAGAAAAGGAGGCCCGGATATTTATTTTGGTGGGTGTGTTTTGGGTTTGGGGGGAGGTTGTTTTCCTGCTCTTGGAACTTGATTTGTATTGCTAGTGAAAGAGTTTGGAACTCTCTTCCTTGAGGCTTGGGCTATTGCTATTGAGTGTGTGAGTGTGTGTGTGTGTGTGTGTGTGTGTGTGTGTGTGCAGGCCCGCATGTGTCTACGGCCCTTAGAAACATGCGGGCATAGTTTGTTTCCTTATTCTTAGCAGACATAAAATGTACTCTTCTGTCCCGAATGGTAAAGGGGTGCTCAGCTTTGACATTCTGTTTTTCTGCCCCAGTTCATGAAAAGTATTGCCCCCCAAACCCATCGGGTTTCCTATGTTCACGAATTTTGAATCCTCTCAGGAACCAACGAGAAAAGCTCTCCTAAAATCTTCTGGGATTCAGAACTGCAAAATTAATACCCCCAGTAAGCTTTGCACTGGACAGTAGTACTCACATGGCCCCTTATCTGATAGTCTTTCCACCCAAGGTTCTCAGTCTTGTGTCCCTTTTTTGCATTCTCCAAAAAAAAAGTTAAGTGAAAATAGACTCTGTCTAGGTTTTGGGTAAACTTCTGAGCTCCAAGGATTTTCTGCTATCATGCTCAGGCTTTTCGGAAAAGATTCCCTTTTTGTGATACGTCAGCACATGCGCTGAAGCCTGCCCTCCTTTTCTGGGTGGATATGAGGGAAATCCTGGCCATCCGATCTCTTTGAGAGCTTGGAAAACAGATACCATTAAAAAGAGTTCTTCAACCTGTTATAAATAATTAGCAATTGAAACAATTAAAACCTCTTTCTCAATCTCTTTTTAAAAAACACTGCATTAGATAATAATGGCAAACATTTATTGAGCTTACCACGTGCCAGGCAAACAGGTGCCAAACAAACACTACATATATGCCTGCCGGAGTTCCACAGCCCTTTTAAGCTGACTACTATTATTATCACTCTCCCTTTACAGATGAAGAAACTGAGGCACAAAGAGGTTAAGTCATTTGTTGAAGGCACACAGCTACTAAGTGTGAGAATCTGGTTCGAGAATCTAAAGTGGCTAAGCGCAGGGCTTGAATTCTTATTTTCCCCTTACCAGCCAAATCACTTGGGAAAAGCAATTCATCACTCTTAGCTTCGCACCTGTATTTTGAAAATAATACCTATCTCAGAACTGTTACGTAGATTTAAAAACAAACAAACAAACAAACACCTATTCTTCATTAGAGACACCGGTAACATAACATTATTTTTGGAATGAGAAACTATTCTCAGCTGTCCAGATGGAATTATTTGTGGCATGACATCTGCAAGAGGAATTACAAAAGTATGCATTTCCACTGATAGCTGGACAAATGACTTCCTTCACATCTACCATCTTAGAATGATCTTGGTATCTTGTAAAATTCTAGGCATTGTCCTAAATGTACAGCCAGTAATTGTAATCATTCTAGAGCAGCACTGCTCCAATGAAACTTCCGGCAATAACGGGAAGGTTCCATTGTATTGTTCAATATGGCAGCCACTAGCCACAGAGTAGCTTTTGAACGCTTGAAATATGGCTGGTGTGATACAGGAATAGATATTATAAATTTTTAAAATTTTAACTCATTTTAATTACTTTTAATGTAGCCACCTTGTGGCTGGTGGTTACAATATTAGACACCATAGCTCTAGATGATCTGATCAACTACTTTCATCTGAAGAAAAATCCCAGCAAAGTCTATGTAGTCAAATATTTTTTAAAGATTTTATTCATTTATTTGAGAGAGAGAGTGCACAAGCAGGGAGTGGCACAGAGGGAGAAACAGACTCCACTCCAAGCATGAAACCCAACATGGCACTTGAGCCCAGGACCCTGAGATCCTGAGCTGAGCCAAAATCTAGAGTCAGATACTTAACCAACTGAGCCACCCAGGTGCCCCTAAACCCAGATCTTCCTGACTCCAAAGTTTGAACAATTAAACACCAAACAGTATTTTGTTTTGATTAACTGATATCTATGTACCTGGGCCATGTAACCTGTTATCTACAAAAATATTCTCATTAGTTAAATGTAATGTAAGCTTTCAGAAAGTGTCCATGAGATAAATCATTTGAATAGCATTTGGTTGTTCTGCAAAAGCACAGATGTGGTCATTTCTGTTACTTGGTGTCTTTGAGTTCAATTCAAGGAAAACTGTGTTCGTCACATACATGCTATTTGTAATTAGAACAAAAGCCCAGTATGTGTCATTTGGGCCTTAACTGCCAAGAGACTTTGCCAAATTCACTGCTCAGATATCACAGTGAACTTATCTCAGGTGCTTAACGATATCATTTGTTTACTCAATATATGATTATTGTATTTATGAGGGCTATTGTGTGTCAGGGGCTATAATCATACCAGGGATGCAAAACATGGTGGTAAAGTTGACAGTAAGTTCCTCAGGTAGCCCAGGGTTGACTAAGGAAGAAAAAATTTACATAAGCAACAACACAAATAAATAATTATAGTTGTGACAAGAGTCACAAAAGGTAAATGAATAGTGGCATAACCTGGCTGCTCAATAGGCCTGCCTTAGTTGGCTAGTTAAGGCCAATTATCTAAAAGTAAACTGTGATCATTAGTCAGCAATTCCCTTATGCATTATTTAATTGTATGTAATTTTATAATAAATACATTAGAAAAATCTCAAAAAAATTAGAGGCATAAACATCCCTCTTTTTTTTTTAATTTTTTTATTTATTTATGACAGTCACACACACACACAGAGAGAGAGAGAGAGAGGCAGAGGGAGAAGCAGGCTCCATGCACCGGGAGCCCGATGTGGGATTCGATCCCAGGTCTCCAGGATCGCGCCCTGGGCCAAAGGCAGGCGCCAAACCACTGCGCCACCCAGGGATCCTATCCCTCTTATTTATCTAACAATTATTCTTGCATTTATTTTTCTTTCAGCGGAACTCAGATTTTGAAAATTCTTCTGGAAGTATACAAAGTAGTTTGCAATCATGAAAATGGAAATTGAGTTGCAATGATGTCATTGCTTTTGGCATCTGTGTGAATAATTTGGAAAAGACAAAGATTAATAGGGTCTTAGCCCTCTGCTCAGAGCTTAAGAATGACAAACAAAGATCATGCCTTTGTGAAATAATTAATTCTTACTTCAGATAGTTATATCCAAAAGATGACTAAGAAAAACCAGCATCTTCTTCCTTTGAAGGCTTTAATCCACCATCATTAAGAAACGAGATAAAAAATATACATTAAGAAACCAGAAATCAATTTTAGGACTTTTCCTTTCTACTTCGAGCTTGCCTGAAAAAGGGTGAATGTAACTTAATCTTTGCGTGGGTCACCCAACGATCAGCAGATATATGTGTCAGCGCAGAAACACAGTAACAGGACACTTGGACCCAAAGAAGAGTCCCATGCTTTCCACAACATTGCCTCTGCTGCTCCTGCGTTGGTATGTTCTGCAGGACTTAAAGAAGCTGCGTGTGCTAGTTTATCTTTGCTGGTACTTTCCCTCTGTGTTGTTCTTGGGTTCAGAAGTGGAGAACGGAAGATGCTGTAAAACGGAATAGCTCTGAGTTACAGCCTGCATGGACTTTCTTTTCAGGAGGGCCAACCCTCCCACTGATTAACCCAGAACTAGTCCATGCCTGCCCCTCACTGCCTGACCCACTTTGAAATACCACCAGAAATGCATTTGATTTATGAGGGTTCCTCTTTGAAAATAAAAGTATCTCTGGAATGTTTCTTTCTAGCATGTAAGATCAGTCACACTAACATAATGGAAATTTTTTTTTAAGTTTTTCCTTTATTCCAGTATAGTTAACCTACAGTGTTATAATCATTTCAGGGATATGATATAGTGATTCAATAACCCTATGGAATAATCTATAGATTATTCAGTGTTCATCATAACATAATCTATAGAATCTATTCAGTGTTCATCATAACAACTGTCATATTGAGAATTTTGATGAGTAGGTATTGGAAAATAGGGGATTTCAGAGCATGGAGCACCTTGGGCTGTAGATTGGCCACGGCGAAGAACACAGGACAGCACTTGTATCCTGGTGATGTTGAGAGAGGTGCTCAGAGAGTTGAGAAGGGGTGACAACACAAAGCAAAACATATTTGTCTAAATGAGTTACTTTATGTACAGCATTTAGAACAGTGGCTAGCCCCAAATAATAAGAAAATAACAAGTATTTACTAATCATTGGTCCTAGGGCTTATCAGTTCCCACAACAGGGAGAGCATTTCATTCTTTCTCCTTCTCCTCCCTCATCCCTTCTTCTAACATGGCCTGTTGCTCCCAGAGCTCAGATATATGACTTGTACAATTCCGAACACAGTTTAGTACTATGTTAGGTGAAAATAGAGAGCTGGCCCTGAAATCCAAACAGTATTCATTCCATTGTGTTAGTGGAAGAAGTTAGCAGTAGGCTCTTAACCAAGGTTTGTTTAAACAAAAACATGTTTAGTGTTGATGGGGTACAGAACATGCTTCCCCCCAAAATGGCACCTTGACATATTGAATATTTTAAGCTGAAGGAATTTGAGAGAGAGTCAGAAAGGACTCTCTGACTTCCCCTAAGGCCAGTCCAAAGACCCTCCTGTGAGAGGTGCCCTTCCTGTACCCAGGGGAAATGAGTATTCCTATCTCTAAGACCTAAGACAGACAGACAGACAGACAGACCCAGGGAGGTATCTGAATGAACAGGTCTTGGTAAGTTTCTCCGGTTTATTAGCTTATATCTTTAGCTCAGGCGTTTTTGTCTATTACATTTTCCCATGACTTTCCACTCTTCATCAAACCTAACATAAAAATACTGAGGTTCAGGGCAGCCGGGGGAGCTCAGCGGTTTAGCACTGCCTTCGGCCCAGGGCATGATCCTCAGGACCCGGGATCAAGTCCCAGGTCAGGCTCCCTGCGTGGAGCCTGCTTCTCCTTCTGCCTGTGTCTCTGCCTCTCTCTCTCTGTGTCTCCCATGAATAAATAAATAAAATCTTAAAACACACACACACACATACACACATTGAGTTTCAAATGTTTCCCCAGGTCTTTGTTTCATTATGAAGGCTTCCATGTCACATGAACTTATACTAAATAAACTTGTATGCTTTTCTCTTATGCTAGTCTCTTAGTCTAGTCTTATATGCTTTTCTCTTTGTTAGTCTAATTTACAAGGCCCCAGCCAGAGAGTCTAGGAATATAGAGGGAAATTTTTCCTCCCTAATAATTTTCCAAACAACCTATATGTATATTTTGGGAATAGTGAGGGCTCCCTATGTGTTGGAAGTATTTTTATTTATCTCTTCAGGATTGAAAAAGAAGGGTTTGTGAGCACTTGCAATTGATAACTGTGTTGGAGTTTGTGGTTTTATTCGAATTAACAATATTTTCTATTGAAAGTGAAGAATTAAACATCCTCATCTTGGACAAGCTGAAGAAGGATACCTCTTATCTAAAAACTGAATTATAAAGGCTATTACAGGCAGTGTTGGGGTCCTGGGACAGAATCTGGAAAAAGAGACATGAATGAGTTAAATTGCTCAATGGAGGAAAATGAAAGGTACCCACATGTGTTATTTTTGTTCCTGACAGAAGAGAAAGATGCAAAGAGGAGGCAGGGGTTGGGGGGGGTGCTGAGTAATAAGGCTGACCCCAAACTGTAAATAGACCTAACACCATTTCATGACCCACCTGCCTCCCCGGGGGTAGACAAGAGCCAATGTTATTACAACCTATGGTGATCAATGGGTTGGGAGCTGTGCTTGGGGGTAGGAACGGCCACCAACAACCAGAAGCCAAGAAATGACTAGGGATCCCATAGATGGAACACACTCTTGGCTTTGTAATCAGTCACTAAGTCAAATTTATAGACATGTGGCAAAGGTTGAGCATCAGAACAAGAGATATAGGGATGCCTGGGTGGCTCAGTGGTTGAGCATCTGCCTTCAGCCCAGGGCATGACCCCAGGGTCCTGGGATCAAGTCCTGCGTCGGGCTCCCTGCAGGGAGCCTGCTTCTCCCTCTGCCTGTGACTGTCTCTGCCTCTCTCTGTGTGTCTCTCATGAATAAGTAAATAAAATCTTTAAAAAATAAAAAAATTTTAAAAAATAAAAATAAAACAACAAGAAGTATAGTTAGTTTCATCTAAAAAGAGTGTCAGGATGTAGGAAACACTCAGGAAGTTCAGTAAGTAATCACTGATTACTTAAACTGGAAGAGAGCCCTACACTGGGAATGTTAACCAGTAAATGCTTTTACAATCTGAATTTAAGCGAGATAAATGTATTTTCAAGGACACCAGAAACAAAAGTATGAAACCAACTGTTAAAAACAAAAGATCTATCCTTTTCAACTTTCAAGATAGCTAAAAGTTCTTCTGTTAATAGGATTCTAAGTTCTCAAAATAAAAAACTTTAACCTTGTTTTCCAGCTGTTATTTCCAAAGCACAGTCTGAATAGGTTGCTGTTTTTCTCATAAAGTCAATAAATAGCTTTTTGTATCATACATATGGTGCTTCCACACCATAAAAAAATTAAGCTCCTTTTGCCATTTGGGCCCTGTACACCAAATCAGCTTCTCAACACTTTCTCTTCTGTCTTCTCCAGAGATGAGTCTATCCACGCATTGTCATTGTACTTGACCTACACTTGCTTATAGTTTGATTTTGGTTGATGTCATGAATCATAAAATGTCCTTGCTTTTCTCATTAGCAAACTCCCCTCTCCACCACATCTCAATCTGGTTTAAAAAAAAAAAAAGCTCTCAAAAATTTTAAATTCTGCAGCAGGCAGAAATCATCCAGGGAGACTTGGTTATGAAAAGTAGACTATTTTGTTTTATTTACATGATTTATATGTTGACATCGCCTCAAGTAATAACAGTTGTATTGTACTACTTACAAATGATGTTTAATGTTCCCCTTGTCTTCCTGTCTCCTGGAGAATTCCTTCCTATCCCTAGCCCAACTCTGTGAGCCCCATTCCTCTCAGAATTAGGTCTTGCTCTCTTGGCTTCCTGATTCTCTTTTTTGCTTGCAAAGTATCTTTTTATTTAACCAAGTAAGAGAAAGGAAGAAAGAAAAGAAAGAAAGAAAGAAAGAGAGAGAGAGAGAGAGAGAGAAAGAAAGAAAGAAAGAAAGAAAGAAAGAAAGAAAGAAAGAAAGAAAGAAAGAAAGAAAGAAAGAAAGAAAGAAAGAAAGAAAGAAAAAAATGAATGAACCTTGGAAATTTGGCTACCTTTCAGGTAGATCCCATGGGGATACACTCTAACAACTCCTTAAGAAGGGCACAGGTCCACAGCACAGGAATGAGAAACCTGCAAATCCCAACAGAAGTGGCTCTAGCTCTGAACCAAAACGTCATCACCCGAAGAAGTCTTCGGTCAGAGAGAATCAATGTTTAACAATTCATGTTCCGCAGAAAATGCATTGCAGCAACAACGAATTTTTCCTTTCAAATTCTGAATGGAACCAGAGAGATGATGACTGCCTATAAAATTGAAGCCCAAGGCACCACTAACCCATTTGTGTTGGTGGCCATAACTGCTAGTTTGGTTCATGACACGATTGATTCCACTGTAGCAATTGCCTTCAACACTAAAGAGAACATAAATGAATAGATCAATCATGCCCCAGTCCAGTTTGCTCGCCACAGGACTCTAAAAATAAATAAATGTCACCATAGAGAGCTTTAGAAGAGAAATGTTATCTACTAAAAAGGATACATTAGCCCTTTGTGTTTTTCCAAAGTCATTACTGAATGACTAGGGCAATTCATATGCCTCAGAATGGCACTGTTTACTTGTATTTTGATCCCTCAGCAGTATTTGGGTTTTAGGATTTTTTTTCTTAAAAGGGAAGGGTAGGAAACAGCCTATTTCAGAGTTTCCCAAAGTGTGAATTTTTATTGACTGTACACAAGAGGACGAGTATGATATTCCCAGAGGTGGGGCAAGGAGGGCCTCTTGGGCCAATCTGGGGAACATATGACCTCTAAATTATTTGATAAGTAGCCTTCAGTTCAGAGAGAGAAGGATGAGGGCAGGGTTGGAAATGAAATTTGACCAAGACCTAATGTGGACACCAGAGATAGAAAGAAAAGCCTTTTAAAAAAATCACAGTGAAGTAGAAACAGCCGTGGGAGGAGCTGAAGGACAAGTATTTTGCCCATGGAGATTGTTATGGTTGCCTTCTGGTCATAATCATTGACATCAGATTCCCACTTATGGTAGTAATATACTTCCCTTTTCAAATAAATATTTTAAATTGAGAAGGTGAATGGATTCCGGGTAAAATGCTGCTTAGTAGGATACTCAGACAGAACAGAGTTTTTAAAGCTGCCGCGTGCATGGCTGGCGTCCAGGAGCCGCTGGTGTAGGGAACAGCCTCCCAGCACTGCCCCGGGAATCCTGAGCAATTTACCCACTTACGTTCTCTGACCTTCACGGTTCTCCACAATAAAATGCTTAGATGAGAAATACAAACCTTCCAGGGCAATTGTGAAGAATAAATTATGGGTGCTCACTTAAAAGTCCCTCTCCTTCCCTTAGTAGTATGCGGAGAAGCAGCGACCTGCTGCCCCTGCCCAGCCACCACGTGGTACAGGGTCACCAGGGATTGTTGACACTGCTAGATGATTTTATAGGCAAACCAACAGAGCCTATATTTTTAGCCCAACACATTCCATTTGCAGAAAAGGTAGAAAAAATAGGTTTAGCATAGGACTGCGTTGTCACGAAGCAGTATCCTCTGGGGCACTCTGCTGCAGCATGACTGGTGTGCAGGCTGGTTCTGGGCCTTCCCGACCAAAACCCAGAACAAAAGGATACAGGCACGCACACACGCACACACGCACGCATATGCACACACAACCCAGGGCAACAGGATATACACACGTGTGTGTATGGTTATTTTAGGAGGAAGCAGAAATCTCTTTAAAAATATGATTTTCGGGGTGGAAGGAGAATTCTGACACCATTGATTTTACTCCCTCCCTCTCTTCCTTTTTTCTACGTGTAAACACATCAAAATCTATGTTGAATATTCTCTTCTATGTAACTTGGTCATACTTGCTATTACTGCTCACACAGCTGCCCGAATCTTCCAACCACCTGCACTCCCCTCCCTCGCCTCTGCCCACCGACCCAGGAGGAAACCAGGCTTTGTTGGGAAGTAGCCCACAGATATCTCTGGGAAGCTCCAAGGCCCCTGCCAGTTGTGATCACAGCACAGTCACCTGACAACATCCCACCTGATGCCACCCTCACGATGGGCCCTGCTCATGGCATCAGTGGCAAGAACACCAAGATCAGTGTCTGGTGTAGTCTTCGCCAGTTCTCTGGACACCCAAGGAGGTATAGTGCTAAGACCTGGGCTCCCTGTGGTCTCGGCTGGCCACTGAGGCACCTAAGGAGGGCTGGTTTCCATTCAAGGAAACAACGTGAGAGCTCGGTCTCTTTTCTAAGTCCATGCTACACCGATCAGCAGGGACCAAAGCAGTTCTGTTGGGGCCAGAGTTTCAGTCTCAGAGTGAGTTCCATCAGTCCTCAACCTTCCTTCAGATCTTGCTCAGCATTTCATCAAGTGTCACGGAAACACTGACATCAGTTTCTGGTTTTCTCTTCCTTTATCCCAAGGTTCAGACCCTTTACACAGACAAATCCTATGTCATCTCTTTTCACGGTCTCCCTGGCCCCTCACCTAAACATGGAGACAAATAAACACCCCTTCACCTCGGGGGCTCGGTGGTTGAGCATCTGTCTTTGGCCCAGGGGGTGATCCCGGGGCCGTGGGATTCAGTCCCACATCGGGCTCCCTGCGAGGAGCTTGCTTCTCCCTCCGTCTGTGTCTCTGCCTCTCTCTCTGTTTTTCAGGAATAAACAAATTAAATCTTTAAAAAAACAAAAAATACTCCTTTCCCTCCAAAAGAAACCTAACTTATCCAGATTCAACTTTCCTTCCTTGGTCTTTTCTCCTTTTCATCTACAAATCTGTTTTGTTTTGTTTTTTAAGTTTCTGGAAGTTCTATCCCCTCAAACATCTCCTGCAGAGGCTGCAAAGTCTATGTACCATGGAATAATTTACACTTTCACAGATTGCAAAATATAAAATTGCTTGAATCTGTGACATTATATTTCTGCCCAGTGCTCCCTTCCCTGATTATATTTTTAAAGTAAAAATTTTGGCAAAAGTTCATCCTCATAGTAGCCACATCCATCAGCAATTTATTTATAATGATTGTGCATTCCCCTCAAACATGAGTCTAGGAAAGAAATAAGAATATTTACCAAAGTCTACTTTCTTTTCCATCTAGTTCCAGGGATCACTACTTCTACCCTAATACATGAGTAATAATACTAGATAACAATTCAGAAGACCATGGTTTTAATTACACCTAATTTGGAATTAACCAAATGACCTCGACAAACTATTTCTTCTAAATGTTTCTAAAATATTTTAATTATATGTATATTTCCATAAAAACAATACCTTTGGTGAGAATATATAATGATAAAAAATGTTTTGCAAACAACCTGGCAATATTATCTATGAAAATATTAATAGCAATAACTTCAGAGTTGAAATTTTTACCAGTTTTTATTCTCATTTTTGTTTTTTACATTGAGCATGTTGAGCCTATATAACTAAAAATATTGCAAAAAGTCTACAGAATATAGAAAGAAAAAAAGAAATTCATCCAAAACCCCAGACTAGGTGAGATTAAAGTCTTCTGAATTGCTATTATTTTCATGTGGACATAATAGTACTCATAACTCACCCTACACATTGCTGCCTAAACTCAGTTTTACTTATGCAGGGAATGGCTTCTACAGATTTTCCCTCTTAATCTGCTACGTTGTGACAACATCCTTCAAGGCCTAAACCATGTTCATGCCATCCATAAAACCAGCTTCTAGATCCTTCTTCCATAAATGAGTGGACCAGTAATTGGTCACTCAGATGATACACAGACACTGTAAACCACCCTTCCACCTGCCCTGCTGGTCTCCCCCTGGATCTAAGAGCTTCTCTTGGGTCTACAAGGTGCTCCACATTTTTTGCATTCTCCATGGTGAGCATGGTATAGCAGACATTTAAAGCTTGTTTGAAAATAAAATAAAGTGATCTCGATTCTATTAATATCTGTTTATTAATACTACATACAGCATCTTAGAGTAGATACTAATTATAAAAATATTTCCCGTTTTGCGGATTTAAGATGACCACATGCAGTGATGGAACAATGCCTGGCCAGTGGCCACCTTTTCCTCCCGGCCTGGTGGACTTTAGCAACTTAAAATTCTATTACTAAGCAATTTCCTTTTGAACATTCCTTTGGAGAGATTCATTTCCCTGAATAATTAGTCATCTCTTAGGATAATTACCATTTCCTCTCTTTAACAAAATTGCAGTGACTGAAAGACAGGCTGATGTTGAAAAGTGGAGATAAATTTCTCTACAAAATATTTGGACCCAGAGTCTATAGCAACTTCTATTTTTAATTTGTGAATTTGTGTGTGTGTGTGTGTTCATTAATTTGCCATCTGCGATAAAAATTTCCTTCTAAGTGATAAAAATTTTGAAAGACACTTTTACAAATGTAAATTATTTTAAACTATATAGTAATTATTATTATAAACAGACTACTCAAATACCTCTTCACTTGATGATCTTATTAAATTGTGTCTACTTGCCCTTTTCATTGTAATATTTCTTCTATATCAATTTTTTCATCTTCTTTAAATTTTTGTAGGTCTTCTTTAAATTTTTTCCAAAAATTAGAAAAGGTTTTTACTCCCATACATTTTTTCCAATAGCCTAGTGATGGCCAATGTGGATCCTCATCTATTATTATTTTTATTTATTTTTTAATTACTTATTTAAGCAATCTCTATAATTCGCAACCCCAAATCAAAAGTCACATACTCTTCCAACTGAGCCGGCCAGATGCCCCTGGATCTTCATCTATTTTTAGATAGCCACCTTTTTAATTAAAAAAACTTAAGTACAGGAGCACCTGGGTGACTCAGTGGTTGAGCATCTGCCTTTGGCTCAGGGCATAATCCTGGAGTCCCAGGATCAAGTCCCACATCGGGCTCCCCTGCAGGGAGCCTGCTTCTCCCTCTGCCTGTGTCTCTGCCTCTCTGATGAATAAATAAATAAAATCTTTTAAAAAAAATTTAAGTACATTTCTTGTGCTTAAAAACTAGATGATGTATGCACATTTCAAAAATTCAGAAAATAGAAATAAATTAAAAATTGACCAGCACTGGAAGGATATGGATAGATTAGGAAAAACACTCTAGAGACAAGAATGAATTATTTTTCTACAGAAAGAGATACAAAAAACTATTGTCAGATTAAGAGGCAATCAATGGGAAGACAGTAAAAAATGTAGGGGAAAAAATGATAGAGGCGATTAATTAATAAAATCAATGTTATATTAATTTTTCTGGGCTTTGTGATATTTGCAGTCTTTGTGACCTTTTAAAATTGCAATTTATTATGATTTTTTATCTTGTTCTAAATAAATATTTGCTTTCATACATAGTTTCATATTTGGTTTTTTGTATTCTTTTTCTTAAAGAGGGTTCCTCTACTAAATTGTGCAAGCTTTCAGGCTCCAGAAAATCTGGATCAACTCCTTTTGGAATGAGTATTGTTGTTTTTTAACAAAGTATTGTGATTAGATATCGTAAAAACTTGGGCTAAAGAAACAACCCAAACACATAGGAAAACCACTGGCGAAACAAAGGCATCACAGATGTCAAAATGAGCTATTTTGGTTATAATAATTCACTCCATTCAGAGACTCAGCATTTATGAAACAAGATTTGGATGCTCTCTCCACATCCAAGCACTGTCTGCTATGCAAATTCTAAATGACTTATATTTAATTTCTGTACTTGTCATGGATCCTTAGCTTTCCGATTTTATTCTTTGAATACAATTTTAGGCTTAAATAGTAGAAATTAGGTAGTCTTTTGTTTAAATCATAAAGATTGTTCCTTGCCTAACCACACAAATGGCATCTCCTTTAGACTGCTCTGTGGAGCAACCAGGGATCATATTGATTTGGCGTTCACTAATCCATTAAAAATGTATTATGCCAGACATTGTGGGCACTAGTATGAGGGAACAGTGAGAGGGATGGGAAAAGGAAGATGAATAAGACATTGACATTGCTTTCAAGAAGTTCACAGTCTACTGAAGACTCATGGTCCGGGATGAGAGACATACTTAAATGTTGTGCTGGGGGGAGAAGTCGTTCATTAGGTTAGCAGGGAGGGGTCCAATAAGACTTCTTACAGACATTACAATTTGAGCCAGGTCTTGAAAGATAAAAACAGCTAATCGTGTTGAGATAGGGAAGAGTATTCAGGGCAAAAAGAACACTAGAGTTATGGCAAAGAGGGATGATTAAATGTGGTACGTTGGGATAAAAGGAAAAGCTGAGTGAGGTGCACATAGGAGAGTATTGGGAGTGAGAAGAGAGTGTGGGCTGTGGTCAGACCGTGGACTTTTATGAAAGTTTTTTTTGTAAGATTTTATTTATTTGAGAAAGAGAGAGCAGAACGAGGAGAGCAAGAACAGGGGTGGAGGGGCAGAGGGAGAGGGAGAAGCAGGCTCCCCCACCAAGCAGAGTGCCTGACATGGGGCTTGATCCCAGGGCCCTGGGATCTTGACCTGAGCTGAAGGCAGACCTTAATGGACTGAGCCACCCAGGCGCCCCTCCAGAAAGTTTTTTAAGCAGTATGTCACAATTATATTTGTGTCTGAGAAAGTCCACGCTAACGTTATCTGAATCATGAAAATAGGGACACTTAATATGCAAATATATTTTTAGTTTAGTAGATCTATGACAAAACTTGGCATTTTTGGACTCAATGTCTTGGACTAAGAGTTGCTGAGACATGATGTCCCTTAAATAGGGTTCAAAGCTGTATCAGGAGGGATCTGAAGCATAAATGTATAATTCTTATAAGCAATAATCTCAATGCCAAATTTTCAGATTTTCTGAACAGAGCAAATAACAGTATTATCTGACACTGGGACCCTTTGGCTTGCAGCCCACCCACTTAATTCCCCCACCCCTAATAGACTTGTTTGGTTTCTTATGTAGTATTTAATATCAGTATCATACAGCTGTTATGCTACTACAACATATACAAAAATTCCTTAGGTTTCTACATCAGCAACATTAACTTGAAATTTAAGATGAAATAATACACTGCATTTCATAAATTCTACCCATGGATTCTAAGACAATATTTTGTGCCAAATGTATTCTGACATAGTAACTTTGCCAAAAACTATACCTGTGTAGGTTTTTAGCTTTTTGAAAATAAAGTATTATATTATTATGGCTTTAATTTTGAGCTAGCTTTCCCTTAGTAAAGAATTAACCAGGGATCCCTGGGTGGCTCAGCAGTTTGGCGCCTGCCTTTGGCCCAGGGCGTGATCCTGGAGACCCGGGATCGAGTCCCATTGTCGGGCTCCCTGCATGGAGCCTGCTTCTCCTTCTGCCTGTGTCTCTGCCTCTCTCTCTCTGTGTACACACTCCCATGAATAAATAAATAAGATCTTAAAAAAAAAAAGAATTAACCATTTAAGTATTTTCAAATGTGTCTCTATTATCACGATCTATCACCTAGGCTAAGAATAAAATGTAGAGATTAAATAAAATCTATATAAAAGATCATACTAAGTTAATTTACTAGGCTTCGCATGCACTTTTTTACCTCATCTAAAACAAATACTTTTCTTAACTTTTTAACCAGCAAATATACTTTCAACAATGGCTCAAAAAAGCAATGTCTTATTTACAAATTAAAACGCATTATCAAATGATAATGATTACGGATACACCATACTTATGCAGCAGTAACAGACTGAAAATAAAAATAATTTAATAACCAATACTTTTCTTCTTTTTTTTTTAAGATTTTATTTATTTGAGAGAGAGAGCACACAGAGAGAGCACACACGAGTGGTGAGAAAAGGCAGAGGGAGAGAGAGAAGCAGGCTCCCCACTGAGCAGCGAGCCTGATGTGGGGCTCCCTCCTAGGACCCGAAGATCATGAAGGCAGACACTTAATCGATTGAGCTACTCTGGTGCCCCAGCACTTTTTTCTTTACCTAAATCCTTGCTCACCGCAAGTCTAACCTGATTCCTCCTTTGCCTTGTCTAACATTCATGCTAATAACAAAACAGAGACAGAGAAACGTAATCATCAACTACCCTTCATGAACTTCCCAAAGTAATTTTATCTGCTTGGTCAATTTTTAAATTAAATTTACCCTCTCACTTAAATTGCAAATTAAAAAGTGTCTTTATTTCTGCTGGCAGACTTTGTCTAGCGTGGCACATTGTGTGCTGAATATTATCTACAAATCAATGTTTAAAAAAGAAAAAAAAAGATCTTTTATTTATTTTATTTTTGGGGTACCTCTCTTGAGAGATGAAGAAATATATGGCATTGATTTTTTTTTTTTTTTAAAGAACGAAGGACACTAGCTAGATGCATGACAGCCATGGATTTGTAGACATGCCGCCCCCATCCCTGCTGGGCACCCAGAAACTCTTGCCCATGTACACAGGAGATGCATAGTGATGTTCATGGAAGCACCATGAATAAGAGGGAAAATGGGGAGATCAGTGCCCACTACAATGGGAAATGGGTTCAATCACATGGGGATTTTTTGTAGTTACTCAATCACAGCTAACAAAGAGTGCTTGCATGGGCCCTGGGCCCTGTCTTGTTTTGAGTACCTTTTGCATATTCACTCATTTCATACTGTGAGGGTTAAATGAGCTCCTATGTGTCAATTCCTTAAGACTATGTTTGCTCCATAACAAGCACTCAGAAAATCTCAGCTGACAGTTTTTACCTTGTTTTTATTGTGCTCGTTTTTCCACATCATCATCATCATCACACTACCTATATTATTATTCCCATTTACAGAAAAGGAAACTAGGGCACAATGAGGTTAAGCTACTTGCTCAAAGGGTTTGACTTCCCTGGGATTCAACAGCCAATAGTAACAAAAAGCTGTGATGGAAATGCTTGGCCCTGGGATTGTCATCTTCCTTCCAGTGAAATCCTCTCTCCTTAGACTCTTTGCCTTTCCTATGACCATTGATGGAGCAGAGACTTTTGTTACTAGTCAAATAAATTGGACAGAAAGCCAGTACAGTTCTCTCTGTAGGTCTCCCAGAAGAGGGGAGGAGAAGTGGGGAAAGCAAGTGAAGCCCTGTCATACATTTTTCTCCTACAGATTTGGATTTGCCGCGAGACCAACCCATCCTCACATGCATGGCCCTTCCCATTATAACCAGAGCGGAGAGCGGTCCCGGTGTTCTATCAAGGTTCTACTGGCCTTACTTTTCTGAAGAACATCCAGGAAGGGTGGCTTAGCATTCTGCCTAGGGAGTGAGGGGTCTGTGTGTACACATATTTGAAAAAGTTCCCCCAGAAGATTCTGACTTCCCAAAATACACTATAGGATCAAGAAGCCACAGCTTTCAGAAACTGTAAATCACATTTACACAAGCATCACACTCCAGGAAAAGCATGTCATTTCTGATTGGCAAAGCTTACAAGGAGGGAGAGGATCCGTTCATTTGTCATTCCTTCAGGTTCTGAGGCAATAGCAGAGAAAAATGACCTTGTTCTTCCTGAATTGCTGTCACTATTATAGAGAAGCAGTAGGCTAAACTTGTTCTCTTTCTCTTATCCTCAGATAAAATAATCTAAGTTACAGGTAAAAATATGTTAAATGTAAGTGTACATAAGCCCAAGTCAACAATTAATATGATTTGTTAAAAGAGTTACTCCACACTGATCGTAAGCTATCAAATGAGGTCTGCTGAGGAATGCACCGACCTGGGGCTGGGGAATAGCCATCAATCTTCGTATCATGGAGCAGGGAGACGCCATTACATCATTTGAAAAAAATCATTCAAAGTGATTCACAGTTGGCATGCATTTTAAAAGCACTGACAAAATTTAAAGATAAGTTACAAACAGAAATATTGAATTCCATTGACCTGGTAAAGTTCTTTCATTTATGAATTATTAATGATGATATCTAAAAATACTTTTCCTCTCAAAAGCCCAAGGCATTAAGTAGTCAAATTCTGGTTCCTCCTTAGAATACCTGATTCAATAAATAGATCTAAGATACTAAAGTGTGTCCATTTCCTACACAGAGAAATCAAGGTTTTATATATACATCTTACCTTATCCCCATCTGAACTCTTAAAATGTTATTTGAAAATTCAGTGATGATCAGAATCTTTTCAAAAGAAACTTTACAAAATAGGGATGCCTAGGCATGAGCCATCATCCAACCATGCGTTCTGACATGGTGGAGATAAAGATGCATGGTCTGCACTTGTTTCTAAAGATAGGATTAAGATAATTCTTTAAAAAAAAAAAAAGACTTATTTATTTATTCATGAGAGACACAGAGAGATAGGCAGAGACATAGGCAGAGGGAGAAGCAGGCTCCATGCAGGGAGCCCGACGTGGGACTCGATCCCGGGTCTCCAGGATCACGCCCTGGGAGTGATCAGGCATCCTGGCAGATGCTCAACTGCTGAGCCACCCAGGCATCCCCAGGATTGAGATTATTCTTTGGTCTTCATAGATTTATTATGTTTTCATTGGCTCAAGATCTCACTATCCTTTGGAACACTAAGCTTAAATCTCTCAGAACTTCAGGTATTTTTTTTTTATTTTTATTTATTTATGATAGTCACACACACACAGAGAGAGAGAGAGAGAGGCATAGACACAGGCAGAGGGAGAAGCAGGCTCCATGCACTGGGAGCCTGATGTGGGATTTGATCCCGGGTCTCCAGGATCACGCCCTTGGCCAAAGGCAGGCGCCAAACCGCTGCGCCACCCAGGGATCCCTTCAGGTATGTTTTAATGTTGAATTCAATATAGCTGTTCTCCAAGTTCAATAGCTCAAAAAGCGATTTTCAAAGATGTTAAGTCTATATAACAGTATCATTGTAAAAAGGAAGTTGGTTATTCAGTGGACACTCCACTAACAGCCAGTTATTACTTTCTTACTCTGTGTTCTAGATTGCAACCGGTACTATGAAAAATGATGGGAAACTCCAATGATTACCTAGCTTCAAACAACTGCAATTATAAAATAAGATAGTGAAAAAAAAATAATTTCAAGCATCTCCTTGATCTCTGGGTTACTAAGGGTAGAAACCTGCTAGAGGAGTTATTTTGTTTAAGAAAACATCTTCGAGGATTTTTTTTGGAAGAGCCCTGAGTTAATCTGAATGAGAAAGATTAACACAGGAGGCCTAAATTGTACTGCATATTTAAATATTGGAATGTTTGTTTATTTAGGACAGGCTGAGAGATGGGAGGCGTGAAAGAAAAGGTGGGAGCAGGGTTCCAGAGTACTGGTGTGTATTATTAGCATAAAGCAAGAGGATCAGTGAGAACTTCCTAGGAGTAGGGATGGCTGAAGAAATTCAAGAATTATAGCTAAAACTCATATGTTATAACATCCTGCTCTGCAGCAGGCCTCTGTGAGTGGTTCTTAGCAGCTGATGGAGAGAGGGAGGTGTGTCTCCAAGCAAGGCGAGGTGAGACTGAGAAGACAATAGCCACAGATGGGTGCAGGGGAGGGAGGGCTGAGGATTGAGCTTATCTGACAGCATTAATCGTAATATTTATAAGGCACAGGAACCCTTTTAAAAATTTATGTTTTAGAATGAATGATTAAATTTTTAATAGGTTACCATTAAACTGTATCTAAACTCTGCATGTTTCTAATATGAAAATATCCAAGAGGCGAGGTAATTGAGGACATGGACTTTGAATTGAAACAGACTTTCAAATTCTGGCTGTTGGTCTCAGTTTCCTCACCCAAAAAATGTGGAATATGTGTTGTGAGGGTGGAATGAGAGACTCTAAGCTCAGCACTGAGTACATGTTTGGTGCAAGGTAGCTCGATAATGGAAAACATTATTGTCACCTAAAATGAGTTCATGAGAAATACTCTTTTGAAACAATTCTGAGACTTTGAGTTTTTTTTGTTTGGATATTCATTCTAGCAAGAAAAGAATTATGTTTTTATTTAAAATATTGTTTTGTTTTAGATTTTATTTATTCATGAGAAACAGAGGGAGAGCGAGAGGCAGAGACACAGGCAGAGGGAGAAGCAGGCTCCAAGCAGGGAGCCCGATGTGGGACTCGATCCAGGGTCTCCAGGATCACGCCCTGGGTTGAAGGCGGCGCTAAACCGCTGAGCCACCTGGGCTGCCCTAAAATATTGTTTTATATTATAGACAAATAGCTATTATCAAATACCTTCTTAAGGCTCTTTGCATGGCAAGAGACAAAAGCCTGACTTAATTGGGCTTAAGTAGAAAAGGAAATTTAGGGACGCCTGGGTGGCTCAGCGGTTGAGTATCTGCCTTCAGCCCAGGGCATGATCCCGGGGTCCTTGGATCAAGTCCTACATCGGGCTCCCTGCCAGGAACCTGCTTCTCTCTCTGCCTGTATCTCTGCCTGTCTCTCTGTGTCTCTCATGAATGGGTAAATAAAATCTTAAGAAAAAAGAAATCTTTTGGTCCTAAGAAGTGAAAAGCCCAGGGGCCTTCAATCTGATTGGATCCATGAACTACAAAATGACAATAATCTCTCTTTCAACATCTGTCAGCTCTGTTATCCTCTGTTGGATTTGGCATCAGGTTGGCCCTCTTCGTGTGGCGATCACTGCAACTGTCAGGCTTAGCTTGTCCAAACTTGGTATCGAGGAGACAGAGACCTTCTCCTAATGGTTCTCACAAAAGTCCAGGACTTAAGCCTTACTGGCTCTAAATGGGTCACGTATGCATCACTAAACCAACCCATGGGCTAGAATAGTGGAATACTCTATCTGGGTAGGCCTGGGACACATGCCTACCCCTGGAACTACGGTGAAGTGACTCATCCCCAACACATGAGTATGGAAGGGGGTGACCCCCACAAAAAAATTAGAACACTGTTGGGGCATGTGGGAGGCTCAGTCAGTTAAGTGTCTGCCTTCAGCTCAAGTCATGACCTCAGGGTCCTGGGATCAAGCCCTGCATCTGGCTCCTTGACCAGTGGGGAGCCTGCTTTTCCCTCCCCCCCACCTCATGCACTCTCTCTCGTTCTTTATCTCTCAAATAGATAAATCAAATCTTAAAAAAAAAGACCTGATATCAAACAGATCACAGCTGATAAAAAATAGAGCTTTTCCCAAATTTGATAGCAATTCTAAAATATTTTCAGTACAAAACCATTAATAAATTTGTATGAAACTAATAGTAATGAAATCAAACCATAACAGTGTTGCTAAGGGAAAGCTGGAAATAAACATTCTCTTCTCTCTATAGAAAATAGTATTACAGAGTAATTGTCATGTAAGAGGCAAAAAACACTCACTTTGTAGAAGAAATGCATTGTGGAGGTGAATAACTCATACAAGTATAATTTTTCTTGTGTTAACTAATGCAAATCTAATTTTTCTTTAAAAAAAAAAAGCAGCCTTTTGGTTCCATCCCAGGCCCCAGAATTAGGATGGGGGTGGATGGATATAGGATGGAGCACTTACTCTGTGCCAAGCACCGTTCTAGGCACTTTTATTATTTTGGGCACTATTATAATAGCCATTGTAATATTATTTAATTAATTCAGCTATCTCAGTAGTCAAGTATTGGTCCCTTTTTTGCAGGTAAGGAAGCTAAAGTTCAGAGACATTAAGCCTCTGCAGCAAGTCAGAAAGTTGTAATTCAAAACGAGGTCTGGCTCTTACCCCAAGCGGCCTGAGGTGACCTCCGGAGATGGTTCGCCACTCGCTGGCCCCAGAAAACCCTACAAAATCAAGCAAGTCGAGAGGTTCAAATCTTCGTGTTCACTTTAAGAACACGTGTGAACTGCCCAGGCCATCAAGGGTATGCATATCTGAAAAGCCACCAAATATCTGAAAGATGTCACTTTGCAGAAGCAACATGTGCCATTCCGTTGCTACGATGGTGGAGTTGTTCGTTGTGCACAGGCCAAACAGTGGGGCTGGACACGGGGTCGGTGGCCTAAGAAGCGTGCTGAATTTTAACTGCACATGCTTAAAAATGCGGAGAGTAATGCTGAACTTAAGGGTTTAGATGTAGATTCTCTGGTCATTGAGCCCATCCAGGTGAACAAAGCCCCCAAGATGCGACGTAGAACCTATAGGGCTCATGGCCGGATTAACCGTACATGAGCTCTCCCTGCCACATCGAGATGATTCTTACTGAAAAAGAGCAGATTGTTCCTAAACCAGAAGAGGAGGTTGCACAGAAGAAAAATATATCCCAGAAGAAACTGAAGAAACAAAAACTTATGGCCCGGGAGTAAATTCTGCATAGAATAAATGCAAATAAAATTTTTTTAAAAATTTAAAAAAAAACAAGGTCTGTTTCTAGAACCTTCTTAACTACTGTACCTGCCAGATCTGGAAGTGAGGCAACGCAGATATCCTCAAACTAGAAGTTGTATTATTTTTATTTAGCACCCAGAAAAAAACTCAGAAACAGTATCTTTTCTTATGATGTCATTCATTTCATGCATCATCTTTTTTAAAAATAAACTTCCATTTTTTAGAACAGTTTTTAGATTTTCAGAAAAACTGTGAACACAGTACAGAGAGCTCTCATATACCCAACACCCAGTTTCTCCTATTATTAACATCTAACATTAGTATGGTATTTTTATTACAATTAATGAACCAATATTGATGCATTACTAACTAAAGTCCGCATGTAACTATTTTTTTTTCCGAGAATATTATTTAGAGTCAGCACAACTGTGTGCAAGACTCGGCGCTAGCTCTTATGGCTCAAGTGGTCTGCTGAATCTTAATTTACTCATTTCTAAAAGGGAAATAATAAAAATAATGATTTCACAAGGACATGTTGGTAATATTTGAAGAGGGTCCCATACCTCATCCTCTTTCCCATGCCTGCACCGGTAGAGGCCAAAACACGTCCATTAGGACCACTAAAATCTATAAAGAACCATATGACTTTTACCTTCAGTCTAGTGGCTAATAATCCCAAATTCCAGAATAAAGTAGATTTACAGCACAGGACACACTGGCCAGGTGAGGCCTGGGAGTACCGGGGAGTAATAAGCGAGTCAGCCCGGCAACTTCCTATTAAGGGGAAGAGGCAAGGAAGAGGTGCATCAATTTCCCCATCAAAGCATCTCAATCAAAAAAAAAAAAAAATCTCAATCAGTTGAAGCCATTCCCCCTTCCCTGGGGAGAGGGGCCAGGTGGGGAAAGGCCGGGCACATATTAGGGCGGATGGGCAGGCCGCAGACATAGTTAGCGTTGCAGTTAAGAACTGAGATGTGTGTGAGCCCAAGTGATTGTGTCTGGTGTAAGGCACAAGTACATACAACACACCTGTGCTCCAAATAACTCCTTCTGCAGACGATAGTGATTCTTTTTTCAGCAAAGACAGTGGTTTCTTTGCTTCAGAAACCATCCAGTTGCTAACAATGACTGGACACTCAGGTAAGATTACCCAAAAAAAAGTTATTTGGAGAGCATCTCTCTATGATGACCACAGAGAAGTCCAATGATTACATCCATCAGTTGCATTTTTTTTCATGGTGATTTCTGGCTTATCGAGGGAGTCACCTTTTTCAAAATATAGAATCCCAGGTTCCGTTGGTTCAGAACATCTGGGAGGGAGGCCAACGTCCTTATATTTTGGAAAAGACTTTAGGAGCTCTGATGATGAAAGAGTCTGGGTCCTACTGATACATCCTAAAGGGACATTGAACAATGAAATCTGATCTGGGGAGAAAAACAGAACTATTTTATTCTTAAAAACAAAACAAAACAAAAAAACGATAGTTTTGAGTTTCAAAGATGTATACAAATAACTTATTTTCTAATCTTTTCTTACTTGGGAAAACTTTTCAAATCAGCCACATATTTTGGTCTCAGCGACACTATTCCATCACACGGGTTGCCTGCCGATACCCTAGAAAGTCTCAGCGGACAGGCTGCAGGAAAAGTCAAATCTTGAAGAAGTCAGGCAATTTGGGATGCAAATGCTACGCGTGGGCTTGTATCCTCACCATTTCCGGGGAAGGTGTACTCTTGGAACAGACTAAAATGTAGACGTTGCCTGGCCAACACTCACAACAGGAACCTGTTTGAGATTCGCACACTCATGCCACTCCCCGTGCTTCCTGAACCCACGCACGGCTCTCTCGAGTTTGTGTCCCCAGCTGCAGAACCAGCTGTGCTGGCCCTTGGGGGACCGTTGTCTGGGGTCGAAGGTTCAGCTGGAGGCAGGTGGCCCGAGGCAGCCTGGCCCAGGCCCCACTCCCACCCGTGGCAGGTTGTTGCAGCCTCCTCAGGCCCTTGGTCCTATGGGCGGGTCTCGTTGTCTAATGGGCCGCGGGGTCACAGGGCAGAGGCCTTGGCCTGGGAGATGGGGCCGTGGCCGTGGCTCAGTTCCTACAAGGCTTGAACCCTCCCGCAAGGTGTTTGCCACGGTGGCATGACGTGCATAGGTCTTATTTCAGCCTTTTGTGTGACTTGAGTTACAAGTCAAGCAAGTCTCGAAAAAAAAAATAATCATTCCCGTTCGGCAGCACAAGTGCCCACTTTTCTCTTTTTTAAGATTTTATTTATGTATTTGTCAGAGACAGAGAGATGGGGCAGGAGGGGGAGCCGGCACGGGGTCAGGCCGCGGGGTCAGGCCGCGGGTCAGGTCGCGGCCCAAGGCCGCCACTCAACCCTGGGCTGCGGAGCAGTTGCGCATGCGAAGAGTGGGGCCGGCAGATGGCAGGTGCACAAGCGGAGGCTGCTTGGGGAAGGGGCTTCTCAGGGCCATAGGGAGCCGGCCACACCCCTTGAGGCCGCCTGCACTAACAGGCGAGGGAAACGGAAGGAAAGGGGGCACCTGGGGGCTCGGGGGTTGGATGCCTGCCTTGGGCCTAGGGCGTGACCCAGGGGAATTGGGACGGAGTCCTGCACCTGGCTCCCTGCGTGGAGCCTGCTTCTCCCCCTGCCTGTGTCTCTGCCTTTCTTTCTCTCTGTGTCTCATGGATAAATAAATAAAATCTTAAAAAAAAAAAAAAAAAACAGAAGGAAAATCATGGTAAGGCTGGTGTCTGATGAGAGACACAGATATGGTGGCAAAAAATGTGTGCAGGCGATTTAGTGAGGGGACATAGGCGGGGAGCCAGAGAGGGGATCCGTCCTGATGTCCTTGGACGAGGCCCAGCGGGCTGGTGCTCCCTGCGGTGACCTGCCCGGCTTTCCCAGGCCACGGTGGGCAGGGAGGGAGGGTCGGTGCAGCAGGGGCCGTGTCTCCCCCCCCCCCCCCCACCAGCCCCATCTCGGCCCTCACTGGGTTCCACAGGCCGCAACCCTTAGCTAATACCCGCCCTTCCCGCCACGGCCGCCTGCCAAGAAGACCCTGAAGTGACACCAGATGTTGGCTGTGAGCGCTCAACACTTCCCTTCCTGAGATGCAACAAGATTTGGCTTTGCTGGGGGTCTTTTGAAACCCAAGCAAGGTGCAAGTGATGGGCAAACATTGGCCCTGCCTGAATTTTCCATCGACCTCTGTTTTCCTCTCATTGCACAGAAGCCTAGTAGAGAGGGAATAAACATTAAAATATAGTATTGGAACCTCTGAAGCTGATATTACACTATATGCTAATTCATTGAATTCAAATAAAATCAAATTTAAAAAAATAAAATCCAGTATTGGAAGGGAATCTACAGACAGTAGATCAATTTCCTAGGTTTAGAAAGCGGCTAATTCATTGAATTCAAATAAAGTTCAAATAAAATTGGAAGGGAATCTCCAGATACGTAGGCCATTTCCTAGGCTTAGGAAGGGGCCCGTGTGAGCTCTGGATCCGCGGGGAAGAGCATGATCTGCGGGGGAAGAGCGCGGCGAGAGCGCAAGCCCAGGCCCCTGGCTTCTCCTCCACCAGAGCACCCTGCCCTTTTCTGTTTTGTACGCTGGGATTCGCAAAATATTTCTTTGGAGAAAAGACTGTTGACGCTAAGACTTCATTTTGTGGACGAGGCCCTGGAAGCCCAGGGACACGGACTGACTTGCTCGAGGTCACAGCAGTGGTCAGGGGTGCAGCTCAGGCCCAGTTTGAGGAGCAGGTTCTTGGTGCCCGCATGGCCACTTCCACTTGGCTCCATCTAGGCCGTGCAACTCCTTTTTGGTGGCCGCTCACTCCGTAAGTATTGCCAAAATGTTAGACATCGATCAGGAGATGCCAATTGTCATTTCTCACCTGAACGCCTGCTGCTATAGGACCTGGGTTCGGCCGTCGGCGGCTGCTCCCCGCCCTCCCCCTTGCAGCTTCCTCGCCCCAGAACAAAGACAATGACGCGCGACAACTGAGCTACTTGCTCAGCTTTGTGCAGGCAAGCGGTTAACTAATACAGGGCATTGATGATTTGGGGTTTATTGCTTTGCTTGAACAGAAACCACTTAAAATTCATGGGTTGTAAAGGCCCTTGTTAAAAATGCGCTGTCTCTTAGCACTTGTGGAAAAACTGAAGATAATAATCAAAACCATCACCCTGTGTAGGGCCCAGAGCCGGGTTCATTAGAGCGGGATCAAAGGGCCGGTCTGTCTGAGAACCATGCAGCCAAGCACAGTGAGAACTGCCAGGGAAGGAGCCCAGGAAATCACTGAACCGTCCTGGCTCTTACAAAGGCTGGAGGACGAAAGGAGAGGCCGGAGGAGAATCACGGGGCGTCTTTTAAGCGGTAAACAACGTCAGCACCAGGAACTTCAGTTGCTCTTGAAATTCTCTGCTTCCCATTTAGGAGCTGCCTCTAAAGGTGGCGGCTCTCCCAGCGCCCAATTAAAATGCCTTCGCAGAATGGCTTCAAATCTGATGAGGATGGATAGTTGCCAAATGGGCCCCTTTCTTGGCTGGGCCTGTAGATAATTTGTCTCCTGCTAACAAGGATTGGCACTAAAAGCCAAAAGTGGGGCATCAAAAGGCTTTAGACACTGGGTGAGGCTGTTCTGTGCTACTTGATCGTGGAATGATCCCTGTGCCGGGAGATCGGATCACTCTATCAGTAGATTGGGCAAAGCTATGTTACAAAGGAGGCAACGTGGCATCCAGATGAACACTACTCTGGTGTGTGCAGTGGCTTCTAGTTTCCCTATTATGTAAACTATCCAGACTATGTCAGATTATGCCTCCGTTTGCGGATCAAGAGTGGAAAATAACCATGAGGTAGTGGACCGGTGTTGGGAGATCTGTGTTCAGGTTCTGGCCCATTATTGTTCGCTTAAACTTTGGGCCTCTGTTTGCTCATCTGTGAAATGAACGGTGGGGTAGAAAGTGAGATTGGGATTTCTAAAGTACTTTTCCAGGTCTAACAGATTCTTACATTATGGCTATAAGGGCTGACAACTTTCTTTCTTTCTTTGGGTTAAATTGTCCTATATAGTAAATCCTAATGGATTTTTAAATTATATGGGTTCTGGGACGCCTGGCTGGCTCAGTCAGCAGAGCACACGACTCTTGATCTCAGGGTTATAAATTTAAGCTCCATGTTGGGTGTAGAGATTACTTAAAAATAAAATCTTTAAAGAAAATTATATTGATTCTGTGGTCCCTTACTCTTCAGTGAAGCATGTCAAGGAAGCCTAGTTCCCGGGCTGGTGATTTAGTACAGACAAAGCTATGTTGCAAGAAAAAAAAAAAAGGATCTGACTACTGTAGTCTGAAAACACAAAGGTTTCTTCTCTTCTCTGACATAAAAAATCCTGGGAGGTAGGAAATCTGCAGCAGATACTGGGACTTTATGAAGTCCCGCTGTGTGTGACCGCTAACCTCAAGGTCACCTCCAAATGTAATAGGACCACGAGGATGCCTGCCGTTCATTCACGCTCCAGGAGCAAGGGAAGTAGACAAAGTATGGCTCATCTTTTTTTTTTTTTTAATGGCTCATCTTTTGACTAGAAAGTGCTGTCCTTCAGCTGGGCACTCTGGCATCCCAAAGAAAACTGGGCTCCTGTTCCTAAGAAGAAAGGAGGCCACCCGGCAGTTACTCAGCTGGAGTCCTTGGCGAAAGGTCATCGTTCGGCCGGCGCGCCTTGCTCCCAAAGGCCAGGTCTGGTGGGTGAGGGCCGGTGGAGCTAAACAACCTCTGTGTTTTCCGACCCTTTAAAACTAGGACAGGAGCCTGGGAGGGCAGGGAGATGTGTATTCCCGACTGGGGAGCCGGGGGACCATTTCCACGGGTGGAAGACAGCAGATTTATTCCATTGCAGATGCCCCCTGTGAAAAATTGAGATTTTTGAATGATTATGATAAAAGCGTTTTCCAATCTTGTCTAGAAAATGAACTAATTTCCACCTTCCAAAAAGTATCCCAACAACTGTTTTAGATAATTCTGTTCTTGCTATGAGTAGGTTCCACAGTGACAGGGACTAGGAGGGAAAACACAAAGCTCTTCTAAAATAACGGCTTATCCTTGAGCTTGGATTAGGTAAAATAGTTACTCAAGCAAAAGGACCCCACTTCCTGAAGTTGTTTTTTATCTTTGCTGCTAAGAGCCCACAGGTTAAAATTTTCACTATGGAGACGCCTGGGTGGCTCCATGGTTGAGCATCTGCCTTCGGCCCAGGCTGTGACCCCGGGGTCCCAGGATCGAGTCCTGCGTTGGGCTCTTCTCATGGAGCCTGCTTCTCCCTCTGCCTCTCTCTCTCTCTCTCTTAGTGTTCTCTCATGAATAAATAAATAAAATCTTAAAAATAATAATAAAATAAAAATTTCATTTTTTTCATTTTTATTTTGTTTTAATAATCTTAGTTCATCTGACTAGTCAAACTGCCTAAAAAATATGTGGGTTTTTAAAAAATCATGAACAAAGTCCAGTTAAAACCTTAGCAGTGTGACAGCGGAAGTCAGTTAGCAGCACTTCAGCTCAGACATTTTGGCTCCGGGTTCCGATTTGCCACAGATCACTGCTCCCTGCCCGCGATGGTTCACTTTGTGCGCCAACATGGCTGGGCCATGGTACTCAAATACTTGGTTAAATACCAGTCCAGATGTCAACATGCAGGTATTTTTTTGGATGAGAGTAATATTAAAATCAGTAAACTTCCAGGGAAGCAGATAACCCTCCAATCAGTTGAAGGCCCTAAAAGAGAAAGGCCAAGGAGGCCTGAGTAAAGGAACTTTGCCTCCAGGTTGCCTTCACATTCTAAGCCGCAACAGCTCTGCCCCAGTCCCCAGCCTGCCAGCTTACTGGCCTTCCTTGCAGATTTCGGACTTGTCAACCTCCCTAAGTGTGAGCCAACTTCTTAAACTCTCTCTCTCTCTCTCAATAGATGGATAGATAGAAAGATAGATACAGATTGATAGGTCTCTCTCTCTCTCTCTCCATATGGATGTACATACACACACCCTATTGGTTCTTTTTCCCTGGAGAGCCCTAATACACCGGAGCACCTCATGGCTCCTGGATATTTGCAAACAAGCCCACTCTTGTAGCTTCCCATCTCTGTAAGGCATTTATTCAAAGCTGACTAAGGCAGTGCGATCGAGAGGGATAAGGAACACGAATTCTGATATGAGATTGGGCGGAATCATAGTAGCAAGGTTATATCCCGCAGGTAAACCTCTTAGCTCTCTGAGTCTTCGTGTTCATATCTGTGAAATGGGTCATGATGCTGCTTTGAGGATGAAATGGCCACGATAGTGAAAACAACAACTAAAAATGCGGACTTTGTCAGAGCACGTGCCGTGTGCCACACGAACATGGACTCTCTTTTCCTTCCCACACGGCCTTCGGAGGTGGGCATGAGGAAACCGAGGTCCCCAGAAGTTAAGGGCTTGTGCAGGGTCACAGAGCCAGCAGGTGGTGATCATGGGATCACAACCAGCCCCCCGTGGCCTCCCTAACACACGTGAAGACTCCCGGTCTACGCCCAGCACAGAGCAGGTGCACAAGACTGATTTCCTTCCATTTTCTTTCTCCAAAGCCTTCCGTCTGATCACTCAGCCTTCCTGCTGAGGTCAGAGCCAGTCAAAGCAACAACGTGTCGTACAGTCGATCTATAGCCCTGGAACGTTCAGGAATGTGCCCCAAGATGACTCATTCCGAGACTTCCCTGCCAGGAAGCAGAGCTGAGAGCAGGGGCAGCCTGTTGCTCGCAGCATCTCGGGTCGCCTGGCACCCCCGGCCTCTGGTCGGGTGACGAGGTGCGGCCACTGGCTGGACAGCTGGACGCAGTGCTGCCTCCTGCTGCTGGGTTCACCCCCAGGCCGGCCACAGGCCGCGTGTGCAATGCACACCTCCTCGCCCCTGCTTTTCCCGCGTAATTCAAAAGTGAGAAGAAACAGTGGCTATGGCCTGAATCTTCCCTCCTGACCTGGTGGTGCCCAGAGAGCAAGCCGCTTTCACTTCTTTGGTTATGTTGCTGTGGAACTATGGAGAAGGACAGAAGGACCCCTCTCCTCTGTCCCTCCTCTCTTCCCTTTGGAAGTCACTAAAGAGGCCTGTTCCATTAGCATGAAGAGTACGCTTGTGCATTTTAAGTGGTTCTTTGGCACACGGGGGAGCTATTCTATGACAGGCCACAGACATTGTGTCTGCAGCTCTCCGTAATCATAATAGGCACCCGGGTAATATCGATATCTCCAAATGTAACATCATCTCCTGGAAAATTCATCTCCTGCGAGGATGCTGATGTTGGTACCAAGTCATTCTATAATTCTAGGGAAAGAGCTTTTGAGAACCCTCTATACTTGGCATAACACCTGTTATATCCATGCTTGGATTTTCACCAACTTAAATAATTTAAAGTTCAAGAATATTCTATAAAGACTGATTTCCAAAAAAAAAAAAAAAGACTGATTTCCTTCCAGCTGATTATTTCAGGGCTTCCAGTATAAATGCTAATGCAGGAACACTTGTTTTTGTTATTAAGCTATAAGTCTGCTATAAAACATGTTTTTAGAAAACAATTAAAAAATTTATGACTTGTATTATACATTTCTATGGTGTGATGCAATGAACCATGCTTGGCATCTGTTACAACTGGATCTACCAATGCAACATGTGGCCTGGGTACAAAGTCACTTCGGTTCCTTTCCAGCTTCCTGTCCCTACATTCCTCCCTAAAGATGCCGTGAACACGTCCTTGTTTTCTGTGCCTTATGTGTGCTGTCACCTTAGCTACACTGACCCTCCTATCCTTTATCATCCTTCTCCCACGGTGCTTCACAAATTCCTTCTCATTCCTGACATCGGGATCCAATGTCATCAGGAAGCCTTTCCTGATTTTCCTACACTCCTTCCTTGTAGAAGGGTTTTTTTTTTTTAATTTATTTCTTCTATTTATTTCTTCTAACTCGCCAATTTCCAAACATAGTTATGTATATAGTTATATCTATATTTCCAAATATAGTTAACTCTAAATTATCTTATCTTACCTAGCAGTCCTGGAAGGCACACAGAGGTACTGAATGAAAGCAGTTCGGTGCAGGCCTCGTGTTCTCTTCTGTCTGGTCAGAGTGAAAGAGAACAATGCAGGAGGACTCTGGCCCACTCAGGCCTTTACGTTGACTTGGCTTTGGCTATGCGGTACTGGTTGCTTCTGGTGGGAAGCAGGTAGTGTCCTATCATTGCTTGCTGGGCTTGTTTTCAGTAGTTTAGCAGGCCTAGGTGCTTATCAGCTGTCTCAGGATCCGTGGAACATTTGGGTTTTCCTAGCTACATCTGGAACCTTAGCTGGCACTATGGGAATGAGAGTCTATCACTGAAAAATGTATGCCTATAGGCTTAATCACAGGTGCCAGTTTACTGATGGTCACCAAGCTTGGAATTAGTATGTTGAATAGACTCCATCAGTAATAGTCATGTCCCAGCTTGGACTCATGAAGAATTTTAAAACTTCCATTATTTTTACTGCATTAAGAGAAACAAGTGTAGCATTTTCACATATTTTGACATTTTACTTAAAACAAAACAAAACAAAATGACATTGAACTTTCCTGGAGAAGAAATCAGTCATCATCATAACAACCTTAAAAAGATGGTAGTATATAACCCAAGAGCTTTTTACTATACTCTCATACCGTTTGACTCTTTTTTTTTTTAAGATTTTATTTATTTATTCATGAGAGACACACAGAGAGCGAGAGAGAGAGAGAGAGAGAGAGAGAGGCAGAGACACAGGCAGAGGGAGAAGCAGGCTCCATGCAGGGAGCCCGACGTGGGACTTGATCCGGGTCTCTAGGATCACGCCCTGGGACAAAGGTGGTGCTAAACCACTGAGCCACCCGGGCTACCCTGGTTTGATTCTTCTATGTTGATGTTCTCTTTTCTTTCTGTATCTATAGGTAAAGTCTCAAGGAGTAAAATGTTAGGTATCAAACAGTGGGGGGCCTGAAACCCCATGCCCTACTCAGAAGAGTATGAAAAAAATCTTTCATGAGCTTTAGGATTTCTGTTCTTCGGCTCATCTTAGAGCACAGACCTACTTTGAAATTATGTCAAATGAAATATCAATGAAAATAAAGTTTACTATAAATAATAAAAAAATAATAATAGCCAAATTCTAAAGCCATCTCGATCCTCTAGAAAGGAACCTCTTTCCCGGGTCTACTCTGCTCAAATTGACCTAGACTGGTTTTAGACTTAGAGCAAGGTTAAGTGCTTATGGGCGTCTCTGTGATTTGTTCTTTAAAAGTATGCATTGGGGACACCTGGGTGGCTCCGTGGTTGAGCATCTGCCTTTGGCTCAGGGTGTGATCCCAGGGTCCTGGGATCGAGTCTCACATCGGGCTCCCTGCAGGGAGCCCTCTTCTCCCTCTACCTCTCTCTGTGTCTCTCGTGAATAAGTAAATAAAATCTTTAAAAAACAAAAAAGAATAAAAGTATGCATTGAATCCATACCCTAAAATTCTAAATGTCTACTTCCCTATTAAAATTCTGTCAAACTAAAATTATAGATTTTTGTAACAATCAAACGGATTTTAGGTTGAGGAAGAAATTGGTGGTATATAATGGAACAAATAATATCAGTGGGTTAATTTTGTGTTATATAAATCTGCCCAAGGATACAAGGATTAACTCACTTCTCTCATGGAAAGTGCTCTAGGGCCTTTATGTTTATAACCAAAGTCCCACCATAGCATTTGGACTGTCTCAGCCAATGGGTACACCATAGCAGCATAGACTCAAGCAGTGGGAAGTAAGGGTAATTCCTCTTTGCTGAAACTGGGATTAAAACTCAATTCTTTAAAGAATAAAATGCAGGACTAACCCAACAAATTATTTTCAGTAGGAAACAGGCCTTGGCCTCCTGGAAAGATTTCTAGATTGTGTTGAATATATTTTTCTGTGCCAGAAGCTATAGATCTATGGATTTGATGAATCAGATCTATTTCTAAAAAGAAAGGAGATAAATCCAATAATAAAAATAGCTAACTTTTATTAGCCACCTCTCATATATGCCAGACACATCAGCTGCTTTGTATAAATATACAGTCCTTAGAAGAACTCTTAAGAGGTAGATCTTATTATCCTCATTTTACACTTGAGGAAATTCAATTGTTTGGCAGTTTCAGACCACTGGTGTTGGAATGGGGCTAGCTGATGAGTTGGTCAAAGGAAGGTTCTTAAGAATCTCCAGAAAGTGAGAACCTGAGGGTCTACACCGTGAGTGCTCCTCCTCCTGAACCTGGGTGGGAAAGGAGTTAGACTACCCAACAGGTGTGGAGTGGAGCAGATCTCACTGAGAAAAAGAGCCTACAAAGGAACCCAATGTCAGATTTGAGAGGGAGGATGGGGTGTGATTGTACGGTCAGGATGTCCTTCAGGGATCCCGATCTCCCACGGTGGCATCTAACTCTCCTCTGGAGTGATGGGCAAAAGATCCTACTAACTCAGCCTAAATCCCTGGTGCAAGGACTTTCCTTAGAATAGTGGAGAGATCCATGTCCTAGGAGTAGATAGCGAGGGGGTTCTCTGTTACCTCCTAGAAATCCATTCCTCCAAGCAGACCTCAATTATCAGGTACAGGATTTAAAATTTAAACTAATTCTGTAGCAAAGGAATGAGTGTTCTTCTTTTAGTTAAAACTCTGTGAGACTGCCCTCAACCCATACTCTCTAGCTTCTACTAGCCCTCCGGACAAGGAAGAGAGTTGAGACCAGCCATAACCCAGGAAGATCCTCCTCTCAGCCTGCCAAGAACGGAAGGGAAACATCCTTGGTAGAATGATGGATGCAAGCTGGCTTAAAGTGATACAAAAGCACCACTGTGGATTCCCCACTTTGGAACAGCCTACTAGTATTTATCGTCAGTACCTCATCAGGATCAGGCCTAGAGAGGGTCTGCCTAGAGAATCCTCTCCAGGGATGAACTGCTCCTGGGCGTGGAGCTGGCATAGTTGTCCCAAATTCCTCATCTAAGGGCTAGATCGTAAGGGATTAATAAGCAACACTGTTCCTGTAAATCAAATATTCCAACTATAAAACGAGGCTTGTTCCCCTAATAGAATTAACTGAATTCACCAAATCTTCTGCACTGGGGGTCTCAGGAGAATCACCCTTAACAAGTCTGAAGCTGATGAAGGGAAAACTGTCATCCTTCTATGTTCATGAAGCAAACTCGCTCCTCCACTTATATTCCTCTGACCTTCAACTTACTTGTCACCGCAAATACAAGTGGGAAAGTAGGGTACAGCGCATGAGGGAAGCTGGGGGTTGAAGGAGATGAAGGGAAAGAAAGAGAGAAGTGAGAACAAATGGGGTGAAACTCCAAGCTTAGGGATCCCTGGGTGGCTCAGCGCCTGCCTTCGGCCCAGGGCGTGATCCTGGAGACCCAGGATCGGGTCCCACATTGGGCTCCCTGCGTGGAGCCTGCTTCTCCCTCTGCCTGTGTCTCTGCCTCTCTCTGTGTGTCTCTCATGAACAAATAAATAAAATCTTAAAAAAAAAAAGATAGCTTAGATAGTCAAATTATGCCTTAATCCATCAAATTAAAAACAAGCAAATAAATTAAAAATAGATTACAAGAGAAATGATACCTATTTTAAAATTAGATTTGAAATGGGATATAGAGAAAACTGAAAGCAGCATGGCGAAAAGGAGTTAAGACTAGAGGCAAATATTCCAAATTAAGATTGGTCCACAAAAATCCAATAAGATAGGGGCACCTAGGTGGCTCAGCGGGTGAGCATCTGCCTTCGGCCTAGGGCGTGATCCTGGAGCCCTGGGATCAAGTCCCTCATCAGGCTCCCCGCAGGGAACCTGCTTCTCCCTCTGCCTGTGTCTCTGCCTTTCTCTTTCTCTGTCTTTCATAAATAAACAACATCTTTTTTTTTAAATCCAATAAAATAAGTATTTATAATTTTCAAAAAGACTAAGGGCCAGTGAAATAGAGATGAAACCTTTGAAATGAAAAAAAAAAAAAAGAAAACTTTGAAATGGAAAGCTATAAAATTAAGATGGGGCTAAAGCCCAAATGATAAAAAGAAAGAAAATAAGGTAAATGTAATTTAAGTAGAAGAAAATTAAAAAAAAAAAAAAAAGAGGAGGGGAAGGGACTCATAAAAACAGAATCACAAAACAAGAACAATAACCTGACCAGCCACGCCAGTCAAGGGAGAGTAGAAATGAGGAAGTTCTTTGGACAGTCGGGCTTCCCTCATAACAGAATATTCTTAAGGCCAATCCCTGGTAGCAGGCTTTTTAGTTTGGTTACACACTCCTCTGTGCCTCCCTCCATTCATTCCTTCCACAAGGATTTATTGTGCTACAACCCACGAATTCAATGGTGCAAGTCAACAGAGAACTTAGCCGCCATGATGCTTACGGCCTAGTGGCATAGGTTGTGGTGGGAGAGAACACAGACGTTAACCACGGGATTACACAGACAAATCAATAAAGACAGAGTCATGAAGAAAAAGCCCAGGGCGCTATGGGGAATATATGAACTGGTGACTGTATATTGGGGTTGGGGGGTGTGGAGTGGATATGTCCACCCTGGGGTAGGTAGACATCAGGGAAGTTTTTCTGCCCACATATTGGTCCTGAGAGTCCAAGTATGTATTAGGAGTGAACTGAGGCAAAGTACGGGTGTAGGTGGACAATATTCGTCAAGGTCCTAAAACAGGAAGGCTTTGGTGCTTTTGAGGAACTAAAAGGAGGCTGTGGCTGGAGGAGACAGAGTCAGCAAGGGAGAAGTGGTGAGTGTATTTAGAGGGGTTGTGGGAACCATATTAAGAATTTTGGTCTTGGGACTCCTGGGTGGCTCAGCGGTTGAGCGCCTGCCTTTGGCCTAGGGCGTGATCCTGGGGTCCCGGTTCGAGGCCCACGTCGGGCTCCCTGCATGGAGCCTGCTTCTCCCTCTGTCTGGGTCTCTGCCTTGCTCTCTCTGGGTCTCTCATGATTAAATAAATAAAATCTTAAAAAAAAAAAAAAAGAATTTTGGTCTTAATGGGAAGCCATCTATTTGTTTCCTTCACAGCACTTAAAAGAACAAATAAGTGTTTCATCCATTTGTGTGTTTACTTTGGCTTTTTGGGGGGGGTGGGTGGGGAGTACTCTTCCTTTAGGACAACACCGTATCTGTCTTGTCTATCATTGCATTCCCGGCATTTCCACAGTGGACGATGAGTAAATATTTCAGATGAATTAATAGCAAATTATTTTGGTAGGGCCACAACTAAAGTCCAGGGCTTCTCCAATGTTTTCGCCTCTCCTAGGATGCCATACTACTACCTCAATAGGTTGCTTTGATAGGAAGATGCTCGTGGATGTGTAGAAGTTACATGTCTCCCTCGGTGCTTTTGCAATCCTCAAGTAACCAACTAACCACCGGTTACTTCTGAAAGTCTGGAGAAAAGGAGTACCGCCACCTGCGTGATGGCCCGTGGATGGCACCGTGGGCTCCTGGGGACAAACTGTGCAAAAGGAAGGAATTTATTATTACATATTCATGTACCCTGGACTTCTTCTTTTCTGGAAGAACACACACACACACACACACACACACACACACACACACCACACAGTGGCAAATTGCTTTCCCACCAACAATTTTCACAAGTCTCAGAGAAATCTTAGTAACACTAGGTTTCTTAGTAGGTTTCTTCCCCCAAGCAATGGCACGCCTACGGTATTTGACGCTTAGAGCGGATGAGTGTTTAACATCCTCCTGTTGTATAAGACAAAGTTATTTTCAATAATAGTCATGTAATAATCAGGAATGTTAATTCTTTTCTTGATTTTTTTTTAGATTTAAAACAAACATTAATTTAAAAAAGAAGAAGTTGTTACAGGTTTGTTTTTTTTTTTAAAAGCACTTTAAAAAAATAAAAAAAATAAAAAATAAAAAAGCACTTTAAATTCAGCAAAGTGTTTCGTGCAGGAAGTAAAATTTGCACTTACTAAACAGAAATATCACACTTTGCATTTTGCACTCATTATCACTTTTAAAAATTTAAATACAAATAAAAAAACCCTGAGTGGTCAAAGAGAATGTCAGAATTAAAGTGAGACAACTTTAGTTCATTTGTTTGTTTTTCAAGTCTTAGGCTATGATGGTTTCTTTCAAGTCTTCTTGTTTAAATGAGGAAATCGGTAGTACCGAGGGGGCGGGGGGAGCACCAGAGTGCACCTGAAGTGTGTTCAGGTGATTCTGAACAATAGGAAAGGATTCTCCCGAGACTCTTTGTGGCTGAATCTGCATGGGATGGAGGGGACCCCTGGGTGGGGGGTGGAGACAGGGAAATGCAGCCACTGAATAATTGCTAGTTCTCCAAATTAGGCCCCATTCAATACACAAAGCTCAAAGTGTGAGAGCAGGGCATGCCACTACGCCACTTGAAGCCTACGTAGACTTGCTTAAAGTATATAGTAGCCACGGCTGTTGCTTAAAACTTAGACCAACAAAATGATTTTGGGGGGAAGAGCACTTTATGAACGACAATGCTTAGAATTGCCAGCACATGACAACAGAGCAGACCAATCTTCTGAATTTATTATTCAAGCTAAGTCTTTACAGAAAATGTACTCCTTTGCTGCTAGGCGCACTAGGAGCCTGCCCTTGGTGAGCTGAGGCTCTAACTATAAAACGATTAAAGAAACAACAAAACCCATCAAAAAATGTGACGTGTTATTTAAGAAATGGACAGTTGGGATCCCTGGGTGGCGCAGCGGTTTAGCGCCTGCCTTTGGCCCAGGGCGCGATCCTGGAGACCCGGGATCGAATCCCACGTCGGGCTCCCGGTACATGGAGCCTGCTTCTCCCTCTGCCTGTGTCTCTGCCTCTCTCTCTCTCTCACTGTGTGACTATCATAAATTGAAAAAAAAAAAGAAAAAGAAAAAGAAACGGACAGTTCCCCCCAACTTCCCCTCCAGCCTTTAAGGATAATTTCTAGAAATCAACTTTCTAACTAACACTTTAGGAAACAGTGGAAAAAGTCTCCAGTGACCTTCTAGTTTGGAAAATTAGGTTGTTGCCTGTTTTCCGGATTTTAAAAAGCATGTTGACAAACACGTTAGTGGGTTTATTCACTAATTGCTGAGTAATAATAATTCTACCCCCAGATCCCCAGATGTGGAATTGCTGGGTTGACAAACGGTTAAAGCCTTGCGTGCTTCTACTACAGGCCAGACACACTGCAGTGAGGCCCAGTGAAGAGCCGCCACCACGATTTCCTACGTCCAAAGTTTCCCCCGATGCTCCTGGAGATTTAGTCCGAAGGATGTAAGGGGCCTCGGATTCAGGAGCAGACAAGGAAGCTCTGCTGTCCGCAGGGCGGATGCGGCTGCGGCGCAAGGGGACCCCCTCCATGGGGCACTTGCCCAGCTCGGGAGGAGGGGCCCCCTCGCTCCCACCAGCCTGGGCTGTCTTTCCTGCTTCTCTCTACAAATTCTCTTCCTCCAAAAAAGAGCAACCTGGAATGTCTACAATGACAAAGGCAAGTTTTGATTGAAGCTGGGTTTGAATCATGAGGCCCGTGGCAGGAGTTGGGTGCATTTTTGTGGGTATGACATGCGAGGGCACGCGCCACCCCAAGGACCTGTGCTGCATGAAGGCAATGGGTGTGCTGGGGGGATCAGAGAACGCTGCGACCCGGAGGGGGGGGGGGGGGACAAGACACTGTCTAGGCTAATAGTACTCTCTAGCCTCTTCTTCTTGCTTTATCAAATGACTGTCACTCCCGGGAGCTCAGGCTCAAAGGAGCACATCGGTTTCATGCTATTTAGGGATTAAAGGGCGCTGTGATGGAGAAGCCGGGCGCTTCAGCGTTTTATATGTATCTGCATATAATATGTGTATTTTATATATATGTGCCTATGTTGAGAATATGGTTTATGTGGAAAAGATATTAATTCTCTATAATCAACTTATTAATAAAAGATTAACTGGGGAACCAACTAAATGTCAGGGTCCAGGCGGAGGGCTTGGAGTAGTACGCAACCCGGTAAGCGCTGATGAACTGCTAGTATCATGCTCGGCCGCCCTCCTAGTTTTATTACAAGTCTCCTTGCAGAGGGCGTGGGCCGCGTGGGCACAAGGAAGCCGTCCTTGTATCGCCAGCACCGGTAGATTAAGGCTCCTTGGTGGGGCCACCCCGAGCGGTCGTGAGTCCCGTGAGGGTGGGGGCGGGCGGTCAGCCGGCACCCCAGGAAGGGCTTGCACTCTCTGCCTCTGGGGACAGGCCACGCCGCTTTGAATCGGGCTCAACCTCTCACCTGGGCTGTGTATGGGGGTAACTCACTTCACTTTTCTAAACTTCAGGTTTCCTCACATGCAAATAGAGATAATAATAGTGCTTAGCTTCTGGGGTTGTTGTGATAAGTAAGTGAAACATAAAGCAGCTAGCATGGACCTGGCCAGTAGCAGGGACCCAGAAACTATAGGCGACTATCATGCATTCAGCCTGGACGACCTTTTAAGGGTTTGGTTTGGTTTGGTTTGGTTTGGTTTGGTTGCCCAATTGAAGAGCGTATCCTTCCCACAATTGAACAGAAAGAGCCGTGCCATGGACACCAGAGCCAGGCCACAGTGAGGCACAATTATCCAAGGTCGTCACCTTCAAAAGTATTTCAGTCAAACTTTGTAGGTGCAGAGACAAGTCTTGTCAAGACTTGTCTTTCACCACCTGTCTCCATAGCTGTCACTTGTTTTTCCCCCTTCTTGTACCACTGGGCTCTTTCATCGACCTCAGTGTCCACTAAACAGCTGCCAAGCACCTCCGTTGTTGTTGCACATGATACTGGACAGCACGGTGAGCTCCTCGTTCCACCTGCTGCCAAGCCCAAGAATTCCCAGAACTCTCTCTCTGCTTTGCTGCAGCCCTGGTGTTAGACGTAGGAGATGGGGGGGAGCGCAGGTGCAGGGCAGAGTCAGCTTCCACCGTGAAGGTTGGGTTTGCGGGCGCCTGAGAAGCGGCGGGTGAGCCGCCTGGCCAAGAGGCTGGCAGGGAGGGTATGGCTGGCGTGGAACCATTCCAGGTTATCAGGTCATCTTCCTGATAACATCATTATGTTGCCTTCTTTTCTCACTTTGATATTTAAAGGATGTTCAGTACACTGTTTGTGCTGCTGACTGTTTTGCTTGAGCAGAGCCAACAGCACCATGGCCCGGCCAGTTGAGTGCTCTTTGGGCTGCAGCCTCAGCTGAGCTGTGTACCCAGCAGAGCACACTTGGTACATAGAGGAAGCATCTGACGATAGGCCATGGCTGTCACGGGGATTGTGTAAACTTGCAGTTTTTTTTTTCCTGCCAGGTGTATGTATGGTGGTTTATGTTTCAATATATTGGAGACTTTTCATTTTATTCAAGGAATCTGTTCCATGTTTAAAAGCCTTGATTAAAGAGGAAGTTTTTTATAATCTAAAAAAAAAAAAAAACCTGGACCCTGGAACCCCCCCTTCTCCACGCTAAGCTCTCGGCCGACCCCCCCAGCCTCACCCAAGCTCTAGGACCCAGCAAGGAAGAAGCTGCGGAGCCCAGGGGACTCTGCCCAAGGCCGCCCCCTCCGACGGTTGGCCTGACCTTAGGCCCCGCGTCCAGCAGCGTCCTGCTCTCAAGTATTCTGAACTTAGAGCTTTCTGGATCTTTCAGGTCTTCTTCCAGGAGTAAGTTCTGCCTTTTTCGGACCAGTGCTTATTCCTCCAAACTGGGATTGGGATCCTTGTCCTCACCGCCAGCCCCGCAGGCCTTGCTAACCCATGCCAATTTTTTCCAGGGACAAGCGCAAGACCCTGAACCCCCACATCTTGCAGACCAGTCTTGGACTTGTGTCTATCACCTGTCCCTTCTGTATGGTCACCAGAACTGGGCTTTGCCAGGCTGGCTGAGGGCTTATCTCAGTTTGGTTCAACTCCAGACATCACTTCTGGGCCAGGCTGGGGGGTCTCGTAGGCCCTGGCCTCTCTACCGTTTCCTGCCAGCGCCTGTGAAGTTCCAGCTTTGACATGGGCCCGACCCCCATCTGTCACTAGCTATGTGACCCTGGGAAGTCCCAAGCCCAGGTACCTGTGGGGTCCGCGCAGGTGGGTAAGACAGACTGAAGTGGCCCTGGGACCCAGCAGACTAGATGGTGCCCGTCGCCCAGTCCCGGGTGGTGCTGCCCTGCCGGACTATGGGGCCGTCCTGCTGTGCAACAGGGGAGAGGAGGGAAGGACAGGCCCGGAGAACCAGCCGACGGTGGGCCCCACGCGTTAGCCCTCAGCCCTGCCTAACGCCAGCCGTTTTAGGGCTCCTCTGGGGTGTGGTGGTCCCTCCCCCTGGGGCTTCTCCAGGGTGTGGGTGCCCTAATGCCCGGCCAGCTCCCGGTGCCTCTCTGGGCTCTCCCTGCAGCTCCTGATGCCTCGGCACGACCCCCCGAAACTTGCCCAAGCCTCAGCTTAGTCAGGGGGACTCTGGAAGCCATTCTCTGTGGCTCGTTAGGCCCGCTGACTCTCCTTGAGCAGGTCCTGGGTTAGTCCCCGTGGCCTGTGCTCCATCTCCAGGACAGGGAAGGCGCCCTTTCCCACCAGCCACGTCTCCAGTGGGGCCTTTGGAGGGAAAGTGGATGAGGAGCACAGACCCATCCTACAGGGAAGGTGCTCAGCATGGTTTTGAGTTCACTCACCATTCTGGGCTCTGCCCCGTAGAATGGGGGCGCCAGGCCCTGGGTCCCTGGTGCACAGTAAACACCCACACACTCCACGGAGTGAGGCAACTTCAGAAGGGAACGCTCCCTGCCTCTCCCTGGGCGAGGAGGCAAGATGACAGACGTCAGATCTCCAAGTGGGTGGGACAGACACCCCCGCTCCCCAGTACGTCCACAAGGCAGTGGCTCCAAGAATCTGTTCCATAATCCTTGACGGGCTCCAGGAGGTCAAGACAAGATTGAGGAAACTAGACAGACAGAGCGGATCCTGTCAGTGCCCTTCCCAATCCCCGTGACCAATGGGCCCACCCCCCTTCCACACCCATGACAACATCCAGTTGCCTCCTTCTCTGGAGAATTGTCCTGGGCTGGGGATCCCCTGCGCCCTGCACACCCCACCCAAGCAAACCCTGGCCCAGCTGTCGGAGGATATGAACTGAACTGCTTGCCTCAAGGCGGGACTTTCCTTGTGATGTACGTTGAGCTGTAGGGTTTCCCCTCTGGGATCAGATGGAAACTAGTCTCCAGCTGGGGCCGCATTCTTGCCCACCTTCGCCCTTTCCCAAACTGCAGCTTGTTTTTGTCACTCCTCTTCTAACGAGAACATTTTCTCGAGGAATCCCTTAAGAATCCCCATTTCAGGCTCTGCTTCTAGAAAGATTGAGCTGAGATAGTGAGGTGCGCCTCCTAGACGGTGGGGGTGGGCCTTGAAGACGGAGGCTTCAAGGCAACTCCTTGGACAGCTTGTAGTGCTCCCTGTGATTGGGAGGCAAAGACAACTGATCCCTCAGCCAGGCCTGAGGAAGGCCACGTGGCCTGCGAACGGAATCCGACTCTCGCCAAGGAGCTCTAAGGCCACTGCCTCGATGGTGGAGCCAGGAAGGTGCTGCTACTGCTGCGTGGCGGGGGCCTGACCCCAGATCGAGGGCAGGCAAGCACTACGTGAGGGCAGCATGCACCACGGTGGGTCGGGAGGAAGAACAATGTGGAAGTCTTCTTGGTCCCATGGTGCTGTCTGGAGGGGCAGACACCCCAGCTAAAAGAGCCTTCCCCTTTTTTTAAAGATTTTATTAAAGATCTTATTTATTTAGTCATGAGACACACAGAGACCCAGGCAGAGGGAGAAGCAGGTTCCCTAGGGGAGCCCAATGCAGGACTCGATCCCAGGACCGGGGATCATACCCTGAGCCCAAGGCAGGTAGGCGCTCAACCGTGGAGCCCCCCAGGGGCCCCTAAAGAGCCTCCCCTTTTCAGGTGTACCTCGGAGTGGAGGAAGCATGACAGGTGGCCACCAAGCATGGAGATCAACCATCCCAGGTCAAGGAGGTGGCAAGAGCCACGAGGAACCTCCAAAGGACCCACTGCACACCCGCAGGAGTGAAGACTCCGCTGCAACCCCTGCCAGTCCCCCCAGGGACCCCACTTGGCATTGGCCAAGGGAAGGCCCCGCCTGAGCCCCGCCGGAGAGCAATCGCAGGTGGCACAGGGGCACTGGCTGAAAGGGGAGAACAGGGGGACCACCGTCCACGGCTCCCTGCCATCTTGTGAAGCAGCCCAGGGGGCAGATGGTTCAACCTCCACTTCAAATTTGGATTTTTTATCATTATTTGCAACTGGATGGATATATTAAGTTTCTAAAATGAGACGGGTTTATGACTGAAGGTGCTGAACACCGAGACTGGTGCCAGAAAGACCTTGTTCACGGGCAAGAGCAACTGGTCTCCACTGAATTTAAAGTGCTGGACAGATGTCACGCCTGGATCACGTCAGTGGGGCAGCCGTGTGCGGCCTGCACTTACATAAGCAGGGAGCCTGGCCTCCCCTGCCTCCCCTGCCTCCCCTGCCTCCCCTGCCTCCCGGGAGAGGCCCGGGCCTGAGTCACTCAGCCGCAGCCTCAGCCAGGCTCCAGGGGTAAAAATATCTATTGGAGAAGAATCTGAAACATCAGGTTCTGAGACTTGCGGCTGGCCAAGTGCCAGGTGACTCAGAGCTGCGCAGCGGGGCTAAAGGAGCCACCGCAGCCCTCTCCGTGCCCGAGGAGCCCGGGTCGTGTGTCGTCCTGTCCCTGGGCTGCTGGGGATGGTCAGAGCACCGCGAAACCAGGACCCCACCGGCAAGGATGCACTTTGCTACGTGCTCTCCTTTGAGTGCAGAGGAGGGAGGGATTCTAACGGGGGGGAGGGGGGTGATGAAAATGGGGTTCATCAGGGACGACCAAATGCGTGGATCCCCACTTTGCCGGAGCATTGGGATCACCTGGGGTGCTTTGGGATCCCCATGCACCCTCCGCCCTTGGGAGGTTTTCATTTATTGGCCAGGGCTGCTGCCTGGGCATCAGGGTTTCGAAAACAAACAAGATCTCCCCAGATAATCCTACTATGCAGCCGGATGTGGTCTCCTTCAGATGAAAACTAAGCACAGCTCTTCCCCAGTGTCCCAACAAACCCGCCGCAAGTTGACGATATCATAAGGCAAAAATGCATTTGGCACCCTTAACCTACCGAACACCACAGCTTAGCTGAGCCCCCCCCTTACACGTGCTTCTTTAGAACACTTACAGGAGCCTCCAGCTGGCAAAATCCTCTCACACAAAGCTCATTTAAAAAAAAAAAAAATGTACTTATTTGAGAGAGAGACAGAGAGAGCAACAGAGAGCATGAGCTGAGCTGGGGCGGAGAGGGAGAAGCCGGCTCCCACTGAGCAGGGAACCGGATGCGGGCCTTGTGGGGCTCCATCCCAGGACCTGGGGATCACGACCCGAACGGAAGGCAGATGCTTTTTTTTTTTTTTTAAAGATTTTATTTATTTATTTATTCATGAGAGACACAGGTTGAGAGAGAGAGAGAAGCAGAGACACGGACAGAGGGAGAAGCAGGCTCCATGCAGGGAGCCCGACGTGGGACTCGATCCCGGGACTCCAGGATCAGGCCCTGAGCCAAAGGCAGGTGCTAAACCACTGAGCCCCCCAGGGATCCCTGAAGGCAGATGCTTAACGGACTGAGCCCCCCAGGTGCCCCAAACAAAGCCATTTTAATAATAAAGTATTGAGTATTTCACAGAGTTCACTGACTACCGTACTGAAAGTGAAACACAGAATGGTGGTACAAGGAAAGGATGGTTGTGAGTTGTTGACCCTACCTGCCCGGGAGCTCGGCCTTGCGGCCTCAGCCCAACATCATGAGATGGAACAGAGAGCATGGCGAGCTTGGGCGAAGACCAAAGAATGGTTTCTACGCAATGCGTATCGCTTTTGCACCACTGTGAAGCTGAAAAATCATCAAATTGAACCACCTTAGGTAAGGAGCTACCTGTACAAAGGTTATCAAGATGATAAGTGTATTAAAATCTTATTTTTCACAATTTTCTTAGAGATTTTAATTTTATGAAATGACCACCAGTGATAAACATTTTAACGTCTGCAGGAGCTTTTTGTGATCTTTTGTATCCTTTTTAAGATATCCAGTTAATTATTATTATTTTTAAAAAATATTTTATTTATTTATTCATGAAAGACACAGAGGAGAGGGAGAGGCAGAGACGCAGGCAGAGGGAGAAGCAGGCTCCATGCAGGGAGCCCAACGTGGGGCTCGATCCTGGGACTCCAGGATCACACCCTGGGCTAAAGAAGGCGCTAAACCGCTGAGCCACACAGGCTGCCCTTAGTGAATAATCACACCCAAAACCAGCGTCTCTGGGCGGTCCCTCTTCACGCCCTCCCCCCCACCAACCCTCCTACACTCTCCCACCCCCTTCATCAGGTGCCTGGGATCCTGTAAAGCAAAGTCACTTAACTGCATTCAGAGGCTGGAGACTCTGAGTCATAAGCTCTTCCTCCGCTTTCGAGAAGGGTTCACTTGTTTTACTCCTTCCTCCCTTCTGTCTTACCTTCTCCCCCCCCACCTTCTGCTCTTGTTCTGTCTTTTGCTCTTGTTCCTCTTTCGCCCTCCTGCTCGCCCTCCTTCTACAGCGGTGGGGGGGGGGTGGGCTGGGGCCTGGACCCTGTGGCCCGTCACCAGGAGGCCTGCGGGCAGCCCCGGCCACTCAGCTCTCCGCTCAGGGCCCTGGAGGCCTGGACCATCCCAGAGGCGAACCCCGCGGCCGGCCGGGGGTGGGGAGGCTGGCAGATGGAGGCTGCATTCCGTGGAGGCCACCACAAAGGGACACAGAAGAGTCCCCCGCCAGGGCTTTGGGAGGCAGTTCCGGAGGGGAATGTTCCAGAGGGTTCGGGGCACCCGCAGCAAAGGAGGGAGACCCTCAGGTTGACTGCTTTGCCATCGAAGACAGGAATTCCGACGTGTGTCCCAACAAAAGTAATGCTTGGAGGATCCCTGTCATTTCCTCTTCCCCACGTGCCACAGGGAATTCTGACTTGACCCGTCTGGTCCCCTGGGCCTCTCCCAAGGCCGGTCCTCGAACTTGCTGATGAGGAACAGGAGAGAAGGGGAAGGAAGGACGAGAAACAGCCCACAGGGGACTTCACTAAGACCAAGTCCTAACCCCGAAGCTGATCCTATTAGCAGGTGGGGCCCTTGGCAGGTGCCTCTGTCACAGGAGAACCGTCATGGGTGAGATCAGGGCCTTATAACAGAGCCTATGGCTATTCCGCGCTGGGCATGGGATTTTTCCCTCTTTGGTAACGGTGCCCGGTGGTACGGAGCCCATTGGTTAGTTAGGGCCTCATATAAACAGAGACTTGCAGGGGTGTCTGGGGGGCTCAGGGTGTGACCTGGGGTCCCGGGATCGAGTCCCGCATTGGGCCCCCCTCTCCCCCTGCCTGTGTCTCTGCCTCTCTGTGTCTTCCATGAATAAATAAAATCTTAAAAAAAAAAAAAAAGAGAGAGAGAGAGAGAGAGACCTGCCGAGATCCCTGACCCATCACCATGTGAGGACCCAGCGAGAAGGTGCCAGGTATGAACGACGAGGGGCGCCTTGGCCAGAGCACCACCGCGCTGGCCCCTTGGCCTTGGCATCCCCGCCTCCAGCCCCGGGAGAAGTAAATTCCTGTTGTCTGTGAGCCGCTCACTCTGGCATTTTCTTAGAGCAGCCTGAACAAGGAAGGTCTTGAATCCAGCCCCACCGCCGCCTACGATCCTACCCAAGGCTCACATTTATTACAGTAAATGGATGCGAAGCAAAATCAGCAAAAGACACACGGGGGTCACCGTGGAGACAACCAGGTGCATGCTTCCAAGTCCTGGGTGTCACAGGGTGTCCTTAGTCCCCAGGCACTGAGGTGTGAGCCCATGGGACGCGCGAGGCGAGCTCCGTAGGGGCCCAGCTCAGGCGTCTACAGGGGCCTGGCCGCATGGACCCTCTCTGCCTGGCATGGCCTGGAATTTCAGGCTCCCCAAGGAGAAGCAGAGGTTCAGCATAAAGCACATCGTCTTGCGAACCGTTGAGGCACAATGAGCCGTGCCTCCCATTTAGGGAGCAGTGGGAACCCTCCCAAACACCAGCCGGGCTCCCAGACCCGGGGCGGGAGCAACGCTGCAGGGAGGCCCCGCTGCCGACTTCCTAGAACCTCCTAGAACTGCTTTCCCATGGTGCGTGTCCTTTCACCCCCCTCCCCCCATCAGTGAAGAGAAGGAGGCCCAGAAAAGCCAACTGCTTGACGTGGGATAATGTTGAGACGCGAACTCAGACCTCTGACTCCCCAGGCCATGCGCTGGCCTGCGAATCACCACATGCTGGAATTTTATTTAAAAAATTTGACACTGAGGGGGGCACTCGATGGGATGAGCACTGGGTGATACGCTATATGTTGGTATATAGAACTCCAAAAATAATAATAATAATAATAATTAATAAATAAATATTAAGAAAATTTTTGAACATGGGGCATCTGGGGGGCTCAGCAGTCGAGCATCTTCCTCTGGCCCAGGGCGTGACCCCAGGGTCCTGGGATCGAGTCCCGCGTCGGGCTCCGTGCATGGAGCCTGCTGCTCCCTCTGCCTCTGTCTCTGCCTCTCTCTCTTTGTGTCTCATGAATAAATAAATAAAATCTTCAAAAAAAATTGTTTTTGAACAAGACCATAGTCCCAGAGGAACAGGTAGGTGCTGAGAAAGTTCAGGACATCCCACCCCAAAATATGCTGCTTTGGCATATCCATTATTTTGAGTTAAAAGCACCTGAAAGCAGCAGCTACTAGAAGGGCATTCTAACCTTCCTTTTGCCCTGAAAGCTTGAGATCAAATCCCCATGAGAAAGGTGCCCTCCTTGTGCCAGGAGGAAGAGACATTCTTAACCACCAGAGAAGGGTGTCGAGGCTGTTAAAATAACTCAGCGTCCCTTAGTCTCCATATATTTTAGTTAGTTTTCCACAATTGTTTTTCTTTTTTTTTTGATCTACTCTGTAAGCACTTAGGCCTTCTCACTTCTTTGGGTCCACATGTTTTCCATGAGGGCTTGCATGGACACGTAAATATAATGAGTACACATTTCTTCCTGTTAAATCTACTTTTCTAAAAAAAATTAAAATATTTTATTTGAGACAGAGAGAGAAAGAGAATGCACTTGAGGGGGGTGGGGGCACAGAGAGAGGGAGAAGCAAGTTCCTTGCTGAGCAGGGGCCCCTTCCCAGGAGCCCTGAGATCTTGACCTGAGTCGAAGGCAGATGCTTAATGGACGGAGACACCCAGGCGCCCCTCCTGTTAAGTCAGTGTTTCCTTAGTCCCCACCAGAAACCCTAAAAGAGGAAAAACTTTACCTCCCAATGATACATTCAGAGAAAGAAGTGCTTTCTTCTTTTAAAAGAATCATTATTATGGACATTTTTCAAAAATTGAGTACAGTTGACACTAGCATCAGGTGCACAGCTTAGTGGTTGGACAAGCTGATACGTCGTGCTGTGTGCACACGAGTGTGGCTCCCATCGGCTGTTTCGTTGCCGTCACAGTATCATTGACTATTCTTCACACTGTGCCCTTTAGTCCCAGGGCATGCTCCTTTATGGGGCACTTTTTTCTTTTTTTTTTTTAAGATGGGGTCAGGGCAGCAGGAGAGGCGGAGAGTCTTAAGTAGTGAGCGGGGCCAGCCCGGAGCCACCCCCCACACACCGGGGTCAGTCTCGCTGCCCTGACATCCTGACCTGACCCCTAACCCACTGAGCTACCTGGCGCCCTCTGGGTCTCTAGCTGGGCCCAGGCCCTGAGCAAATGCAAGTTATGTTTGATGAAAGCAGGAAACTGTCACAAACCAGGAATGAATAAACAAAGGGTGACATGGGTGTGAATCCTCAGGGAACCTCTCACAATTAGGAAGAGGCCCAGGCCCGCTATGCACCGGCTCCCAGAGGCCAGAGAGAGGCTGGCACAGGCCGAGACGCCAGGCAGAGCCACATCAGCCCAGGTCACCTCTCCGCCTGGGCCTCACCACCTCGGGGTCCCTCAGGGTCCCTCGTGGCTCAGTCCCCTGGTTTCCTAACTCACCCTCTGGAGCTTGGGTTTAGCGCCAATAGGGATCAGTCGTCTAGGAGACCTGTCACTTGGGCCCAGACTCTCCCCCGATGGGGTGCCACCCTGATGGCTCCTCGCCCTCCCTGCTGCCCCCTCGGGTCAGGACAGGGGGAGGGCTTCCAGCACGAGGGGGTCCAGCTGCCACCTCCCCGCCCCCCCAGCTGTGTCTGCCCGGCGGGATCTGGAGAGAAGGACACAAAGGACAAGGTGAGACACGGAGAGCAACACCTACTGCCCCAGCTTGGGTCGTGATGAGAGAAGAAGAAAGTTGACAGAGGAGACCTTTGCAGACGGGAGAGGACCTCACCGCCTCCCCGGCGCGGGGTCTGAGAGCCTCAAGGTGCTGCTCCTCGCTCCGACTCAACACGGAGGCTGCAGGAACCGACTTTTCTGGCCCTGAGCTTCTCTCACCCTTCCTCTTCCTCCTCCTCTCCCTCCTCCCCCTCCCCCTCCTCCCCTTACCCCTGTTCTCCCTCCTCCTCCTCGTTCTCCCCCTCCTCCTCCTCTCCCTCCTCCTCATCCTCTCCTCCCCCTCCTCCTACCCACCCTCCTCCTCCTCTCCCTCCTCTTCATCCTCCCCGTCCTCTCCCCCTCCTCGTCCTCTCCCCCTCCTCCCCCTCTTCTTCCTCCCATCCTCCTCCTCCTCCCATCCTCCTCTCCCTCCTCCTCCTCCTCTCCTCCCCTCCTCCTCATCCTCCTTCTCCTCCTCCTCCTCTCCTCCTCCTCCTCCCCATCCTCTCCCCCCTCTTCGTCCTCTCCCCCTCCCCCTCTTCCCTGTCCCCCCCTCCCCCTGGTCTGCCTTTTGCTCACTTTGCTGCTTTTCGAGCTACAGTGGCTTAAATCCCCCATAGTTTGTCCATGTAGACCAACAAATAGAGCCGGGGTTGCCTGCATATTTAACATATTTCATAAAATGTAAAAAAAAAAAAAAAACTATGTCAAAATTAAATTAAATATGTAATCGCTGTCCTCCGAGTCCACGTTCAAGGGTGGACGGGCAACGGTCCCAGCTGGCTCAAGCTCCTCAAGCCGCCTCCTCTTCCCCCAGGTGCCTAACATTTTTTTATGGGTGGCAGTGCCGTAAGTTGAGTTGTGTCCCTCAAAAAAGTTATGTCCAAGTCCTAACGCCCGGTACCTGTGAGTGGGTGGCTTTATCGGGAAAAAGGGGTCTCTGTGAATATAATTGAGTTACAGACCCCAAGATCAGATCACTGTGGATTTGGAAGGGGCCCTAAATTCACTGGTGTGTCCCCATAAGAGAAATGGAGACAACGGAAGACAGTGGGAAGACAGAGGCAGAGGTTGAAGCTCTGAGTCTCCAAGCAGAAGGGGGGGCAAGGACTGCGGGCCGCCTCCGTGGAACCGACTGTCCTTCCTCCAGAACCTCCGAGGACTCAGCGCTGCAGACACTGTGGTTTGGGGCTGGTGGCCCCCTGAACTCCGAGAGAATAAAGTTCTGTGATTTAAGCAACCCGGCTCATAAAAATTTGCCGTGGCAGCCCTAAGACCTTAATACCCTAGTAACTTCTGCTATTTCTCACTGCTAGAGTTTGCTTTCCCTACCTGAGCCTGCTGCTACAGTTTCATCACAACAAGGGCTGGTTGCTTTTTTTTGTTGTTGTAAAGGGCAAAATACTACATACTTTAGGCTTTACGTGCCATGTAGTCTCTGTCGGAACTACTCAGCTCTGCTCTCCTAGTGCAAGAAGTAGCCACCGACATGTGCACGTAAAAGGACATGACTGTGTTCCCACAAAACTTTATTCATAAAAGCAGGTAGCGGGCCAGGTTTGGCGTCTGGGTGGGACTTTGCTGGGCCCGGCCTTCTGCGCTCCCCCGGGACCCCGTGGGCCCTCCTCGGGTCTTCCTGGAGTCTCTACCTTCACGGCCCTTCTCCTGGAAGCCCCGGGAGGCCTTGGTGCAGAAAGGCCTGACCTGGCTTGTTTGGGGTTCTCAAATTCTCCAGTTCTCACCCTCACCCACGGGCTCTTTCAAAGTAGTCGCAGGGGCCAAGGCCCAGTGCGGCTCCTGTTGCTGCATTTAGGGTGTTTCAGTCAGAAAAGACCATCTTCCTTTTCTCCCTGCATCCTAGGCCCCACTTCCACAGCGCCTCTGACAAAGCAACGATGACCTGAGGGTGCAGGGGGGGCCTGTTGGGCACGTGGGTGCCCTGAGCTGCATCTAAGTGGCTTTTAGAATCAAGCCCCACAGGAGTGGAGGTGGGAGGGGAGAGACGGAGAGGGAGGGAGGGAGGGAGGGAGGGAGGGAGGGAGGGAGGAGCAAGCACTTTCCTAAACAATGAAGGGTTATTTGGAGGCAGGGACTATGGGCTCAGGGGAATGGGGCAAAACACACAGCTTGAGGTGTGACACCAGCAGAGCCAAACCAGTCAGTCTGCAGAGAGCGGAGCTCGGGGTGAGAGCTTCAAGGGGAGAGCGGGAGGCTTACTTGGATTCGGAAAGAAATACTGGGGTGGAAAAGGCCTCCCTGGGTGGAGGGTGGAGGCTGGAGGCCGGATCAGGCCTCCCTCTGGGCTTGTCTGCCCCGCTGCAGGCCGCCTCTCGAAGCCACCACAGCTGCTGACCTCAACAGCAGAGGCAGCTTCTGGCCGGGCTCTGGAGGCCGGGGCTGGGCCGGGGGGCCCCTGGTGTCCCTCTGGAGGCTCCGGGGAGAGCTGCGGCCCCCTTGCCCCTTGCCTGGGGGTCGTCCCCACCATGGGGGTACAGGTAGGCCTCTGTGGCCCGGCCGGACACTCCAGGTCAACCTCCTGTGCGGACTGGGTCACAGGTGCAGGGGTCATGCCCGGGCCACCTGGGGGGCCATGTGGGCGCAAGGGCCCAGCCGGGTCCCTCCCAGGGAAGGGGGCCATGACCTCTGGGCCACGACCCAGGGAAAGGCCGCAGGTGGGCTCCGCTTCGTCCCAGGGTGGTTCAGCAAGGACCCCGAGCTGCGGGGAGTGGGGAGCAGGACCCCGAGCTGCGGGGAGTGGGGAGCAGAAGCCTGGCTCCCTCCACAGGACACCCCAGGCCTCTTCCAACACGGGCTGCGCACCCCAAGGGCAGCCGCGGCTACTGGGCTCTGCAGGAGGGACAGGTTAAGGAGAGGATCTAGTATTACACAGGGTGGCCTGACTCTAAACAGCAGAAACCCAGCAAAATTTTCTACAATGAACATTTTTCTAAGAAAATGGAAGGCCTTCCCAAATCCGACGCAGCAGAGCCTGGACTCCGGGGATGGGCACTGCACCGACACATCCCCACCCCTTCCTCTTGAGTTCAACATGAGTCGCACAACACCAGGAAGCATCTTAAGGGGCGTCCCCGGCTACCCTGCCACACGCGCCCAGGCCCCGCCACTAGGACAGGACACGACACCCGCCGCGCCAGGCACGTGCCGGCCTTGCTCACCGTCACAGCCTGAAAGCAGCTGCGTTAACCTGAGACCCAGAGTTCAGAACTGGAGCCCCGCGAGCCGCCAGCCAACATTTCTGGATACGCGCATCGGTGCCTCTTCCATGGGACAAAGCGGTGGCTCCCCTCAGCTTCTCCATGGCGCCACCTGGACCCACGGAGACCCCCACTTGGCCTCGGGCACTCACCACGGGGACTGGTCGCTGCTTGGCTGCTGCACCCACTGGCCCAAGTCGCACGCGAGCTCGTCATACATCTGCAGGGCAGCTGGCTGGCAGCCAGGGTGCCAGGTTTGGCCGCCACTCCCTGCCTTCCAAGCAGGGCTACCTGTCTGAAATCAAGGACAACAGTAAGGTTTTGAGGTCTCCGAAGTGACGGATTTTGCTCTGAAGAGCGAGGAAGTGAGGGACCATGATGAGCACTTTTTCTGTGCCCTAAGGACTATTTTGCACCAACACACCAGATAGACCTTCACATTCCTGCAATGCTTGCCTCCACCTCCAACTTTGCCTAACTCGCCCCCAGGTCTCAGCTTAAATATCTCGTCCCCCAGGGACCTGACCCCCCCCCACCAACACTCCTGGGCAAGGACCATAGACTCGAGTTTTGCATTCCGGGTCCTGCTGCTCCCTGAGTGTCTACAGGAAGGGAAGGAACCTGACCCCCAGCTGGAAGCTGGAGGCTGTGCCTTTGAGCTTAACTCTGAAGCAGCCCAAGGATCCCCTCCAAGCCCATCCTTTTCTGGAATCACTTGGGTAGTATGCACAGGAAAGGTAGGCCTGGTGCTCAGCAGCAAACCAACGACAGTAGGCTACTAGAGCAGAGATCTTTAAAAACTAAAAAATAATTAAAACTTTTTAAAAGATTTTGTTTATTTATTTATTTGAGAGAGAGGGAAAGAGTAGGAGGGAGTGGGAGAGAGAATCTGAAGCAGATCGTCTGCTAAGCCCAGAGCCTGACTCCAAGGCTTGATCTCACAACCATGAGATTGTGACCTGAGCCGAAACCAAGAGTCCAACGTTCAACCAACTAAACCACCCAGACACTCCTACAATGCACTTTAAAATGGACCAAAAAAATCCTTTTTACGATGTGATTTATTTATTTGACAGAGAAATAGAGGCACAGAGCACAAGCTGGGGGGGGCAGGGAACGGCGGAAGGAGAGGGAGAAACAGGCTCCCCACTGAGCAGGGTTAGGGTCAGGGTTAGTGGGGGGCTCCATCCCAGACCCTGGATCATGACCTGAGCTGAAGGCGGGTGCTTAACCAACTGAGCCACCCAGGCGCCCTGCACATGAACTTTCCTGATGAGCGCACTTGACTTAAAATATTCCGTGTTGACTAAACGTTCTATTGGTTGAAAGCTAAAGGTCCTACGAGAGCTGGAGTTCCCCTTTCCCTCACTTTCCTCAATGTGGCATCCAGGTGTAGACGAAGCCCGCATCTCACTGGCACGATGGAGACAGGGCTGGGCCTGGCCTGGTTCTTGTCCCGCTGCTGTCTCTCCTGCAGGCCACCTGGTCCTGTGCTCAGGTGTGACAGGCTGGTGCCCACCAAGGGGGCTGGGGCTGGTCGCCTTCAGAGTATCCCGCAGGGGGTGGCGGTTAACGTATCTCAGTCTCTTCTCTGAGTTTGATTAGGATCACCCTTGGGACCTGGCCCTACCCCCCCATACCGGCTGCTGGGCATCTCCTGGAAGTGTAACCGCCCATCCCAGACGCCCCCCATCCCACCTGGAGTTTCCAGCAACAGGGCTTCTTGGCCTCACCCCGCATGGTGATATCTTGTGGCGAGTTTCTCAGCCTGAATTGTGTCTGTTTTCGGCAGCCCCTAAGGGTATTTGAGGACCTCTAGATTCCTCACCTGCCAGACAGACCCTAAGGAGTCAGGCGCTCTACCTCAGATGTCTCTTTGCTCATCTCCCTCTCTTTTTTTGATATCTGCTGTGTGCGTGGCTCTACTAAACAATCACGAGACAGATTCTTCCGAGCTTATGGACAAGTGCAAAAGAAAGTCATTAAACAGAAAATTAGGGCGGGCTCAGCGGTTTAGTGCTACCTTTGGCCCAGGTTGTGGTCCTGGGGTCCCAGGATCAGGTCCCGCGTCGGGCTCCCTGCATGGAGCCTGCTTCTCCCTCTGCCTGGGTCTCTGCCTCTCTCGCTCTTGCTCTGTGTCTCTCGTGAATAAATAAATAAAATCTTAAAAAAAAAACCCACAAAATTATACAAATGTATTTTTTCATTATAACTGTGCTAGTGCCATAAACAAGGAAGGAACAAAAGCCCCTTTGCTGTCTGCCCTCCTCTTACTGATACGATGACCTTCCTCCTTCGGGACATCAGCCTTGGAGAGGATGGGATGACGCAAGGTTCTCACAGCCTCACTACCTGTTCTACAGCCTGTGTCTCCCTTCTTCTTCCCATAATCCCCTAGGGCAGGAGGTGAGCTATCCACGCCTTCACCTCCCAATCCCCCTAAACCTTTGTAGCAGGGACTAGTCTTACTCTGAGGTCTCTCTCTCTGGGAAAACACTTCTATTGATCTCACTGATGGCTCAAGAAATATAGAAAAACATCTCATCTTTTGAAAGACACTGTCCTTTAAGACGATTATTCAGTCTCCAGCTGCTCTGGAAGCCAGGAGCTGGATCTTGATTTCCCCTTCCTCTTTGCATTCGTACTGCTGCAATCCTACTCCTCCCAGAGCAAGTGGTTAGCTATGACAGAAGAGAGAAGAGGCCACATATAAAAATTATAAAAGATAGAAGTGTCAGTCGTTAATAAGAAAAAGCACGAGATAAATCCTGCTATTTCCATTTCACACATTAATGGGGCCTCGTAGGTGTGGGAGACCAGGCCCAGGGCCAGTCCTGTGGAGTGGGAGGTTGAGATAAGGCTCAGCATGATAAAGTCGAAGTGCTTCTCACAAGGCTAAGGAGATTTTTCTAATACAAGATGACTTCTGGTCTTATCTGGATAGATATTAAAAGTAGGACTTGTGTAAGAGCGGAAACGGGAAAAGGAAACCTAGAGAGTCAGTGCAATCCTCAAAAACCTGGCAGGAAAACAGGCCTGAGGGAGCAGGATGGCGACCAGTAGGACACCGCCTGTTGGGTGGAGGCTACGGATAGTAGAAATAGGGGCGTCCGATGGCTGATTTCCTTCCCAGCTGCTCCCATTGTCACCTTTGTCATAACACTACCTTGCAGAACAGAAGTACAGATCCGGTCCCTACGTGGGGGAGAAGTAAACCGGAAAGAAATGGAGCTTTGGTAATAAAATGACCAGAACCAACTGAGAGGAATCTGGGAGCAAGAATTCGGAGCGAGAGCTGATAGGCTACAACTAGGACAGGTATCTTCCCTGGCTCCACCCCAAATCTGAGCGCTTCCAGGTCGGTGTGAAGGGGATCACGTTTTCCAGTGGTAAATGCTAAGGTGGTAGATTACAAACGGCCACCATGGGAGGCCTGGATGGCTCAGAGGTTTAACGTCTGCCTTTGGCCCATGGTGTGATCCTGGAGTCCCAGGATCGAGTCCCACATCAGGATCCCTGCATGGAGCCTGCTTCTCTCTCTGCCTCTTCTCTCTCTCTCTCTCCAACTCATGAATAAATAAATAAAATCTTTAAAAAAATAAAATAAAATAAAATAAAATAAAATAAAATAAAATAAAATAAAATAAAAACGGCCACAATTCTTTGTCACTTCCCACACAGAGAAGTGGTATTTATCTCCCACCATCTCGAATTTAGTTTGGCCCCGTCACCGGTGGAACCAAGAGAATGTGGTGCTAGATGTGCTGTGTGTGCTGATCCTGAACCTAAGTCTTTAAAAGCCTGGCACTTTATGCTTTTTAAAACTCCATGTCACTACATAGCCATTGTAGAGTAGGAAAATTCTCCTAGAAACCTTATCCCAGTTGGAAGCACCTTATCTGACAAAAGTTAGATAAACACAAGAAAAGCAAACAAGTTTATTAACATATGCATCACACACACACACACACACACACACACACAGGATCATTCAGTAATGAGTCACTCAAAGAGGTGATTAGAACTTTGGCTTATAAGTATCTTAGCAGAAGAACAATAAATTTTTAGAGAAACAACAAGACAAAGGAAAGCAACTTTGTTCCTAGGGCAGCAGACGATGGAAGGTAAATTATATGGGGAAAATGCTAGATAAGGGCTGGGTGTAGCAATATTTGCTATATAGATTCCTCTGATGTGGTCTATGGGCTGATAAGGGTCTAGACTTGTCTCTGGTGATTAACTTCTGTCCTTCCTGGTAGAGGTGGGAAGAGGGACACCTTTATAAATATATGTCCTGTTCTTAGGCAAATAGGGGGAAAGAGGAGACGGGTTTTTTTTTTTTATCTACTCTGCTCATTTGTCTTTAGCTCAAATAATCCCTATGTTGCAGGGGCATATTTTGGGGTGGTGTATTCTGCTACTCTTCCCCAGGCTCTAGAACGATCACCTAGACAAACCACATGGAAAGATCAGATGCAGACTAATGGAGAAAGAGAGAGACCCAGCCAAGCTCAGCCTTCCAGCCATCCCTTCCAAGATGCCAGACACGTGAGTGACCCAATGGATACCCTAGCCCTGGGTATCATGACCATTATACTGACGCGAGAAACCTCAAGACCAACAGAAGAACATTTTTTTTTAATTTTTTTTTTATTTATTATGATAGTCTCACAGAGAGAGAGAGAGAGAGAGAGGCAGAGACACAGGCAGAGGGAGAAGCAGGCTCCATGCACCGGGAGCCCGACGTGGGATTCGATCCCGGGTCTCCAGGATCGCGCCCTGGGCCAAAGGCAGGCGCCAAACCGCTGTGCCACCCAGGGATCCCCAGAAGAACATTTTAACTGATCCCAGTCGACTCACAGAAGCATGAGAGTGAGTGGTTGCTTCAAGCCACTAAGTTTTGGGTGATTAGTTATGCAGCGATTGATAAGTGGAACGGGAGGGGGGGCAAGGTAGCAACAGAGAAAGAGGGTGATGCACTGTGTATCAGCTCTTACGGGCTTCCATCCAGAAGTGACAGGGGAAATTTCTATTTATATTTCATTAGCTAAAGCCAGTCATACAGCCATGCTTAACTTCAGGGAAATTATGTGCAGGAAAGAAAGGACACGAGGGGTAGTTACCCCCACCCCCACCCACGTCTAGCAGCAAGGGAGGCCGGGGAAGCCGAGCAGGTTTGTGATGATTTGTCATCCTTGGTCATGATTCATTACCTGGGGCTGGCCACACCACAGCCCCGAACACAGTCAGGGTACTGCTGTTAAGGTGAAGGCAGGGATACGTGCAGCATCTGCTCCGAGAGGGGAGTGGGTGAGTAACCAGTAAGTAACGGGTTGCAACAGCTGTCCCCCCCCTCCCCCGTTCTCACACCCTGCACTGACCATGGCCCCACTCACTAAACTTGAGCTCTCACCATCCCCCCACTTTCTCGATCCTATATTTGGAATTTAAATTAGGAACAAGCCTGGGCAGGGAAAAGAAAGGGAGAGAAAGAAGGGAAAGAGGGGAAAAAAAGGAGGGGTAGAGAGAAAGGCAGCAGTTATATACTTGGGTGTGAAATGAAAGACAGACTTTGAGTGCTCCCGACTCTAACTTCAGCACTTTTTCTACCACTTAGGGGGAGAAAATAATTAATGTTTGCACAAAAATGTCAAACAGAAAGACAAAGGGAAAGGGAACATTTCAAAGAAGTGGGAAATGTGTGGCAGGCTGGGTGGTCTGGTTGAAAAAGGAAAAACAAAATTCTTCTCAGGTTGTGCTTTGGGAAACTCTTGGAGGAATGCAATGGAACATTCTGATCTGAGGCTTATTATGCCTTGAGTACTGCTTTCTCTAGCCACCACCCTAATGCAGATAATCTTTGTTTCTTTTCTCCCCTTTCTTCTAAGTTCCCAAATCAGCTCACACAGGTTCTTCCTTGTTCGTCAAAATTAAATCCAAAATAGCAACTCTTTTTGTCATTTCTATATTAAGATGAAATCCTAGGAAAATGTTTAACCATCCTCAAAAGACTTTTCACATATTGTCCTCAAAAGAACTTTATTTACCAGCCTTATTTTACTTGTTAGAAAATCGGGGCTAATAGAAGTTAATTCATCCAAGCTCACCTGAGACACCTGAAACTTGGGACGTTTGGGTGGCTCCTTGGTTGAGCGTCTGCCTAGGTCATGACCCTGGGGTCCTGGGATCGAGTCCCACATCAGGCTCCCTACAGGGAGCCTGCTTCTCCCTCAGCCTTGTGTCTCTGCCTCTCTGTGTGTCTCTCATGAATAAATAAAATCTTAAAAAAAAAAAAAAAAACCCTGAAATTAGATCTGTTTATCTTCATAATCCCTTAAGTTAACCACCCAAACACTTAGACTTTCAAGAATTTATTTGGTGTATTGTTCTTAACTGAACCTGGGATCTAGAAATTTTCTAGATAGCTTGGCCAGCATTTGTTGTCTCATTCAGGAATACAACTAGTTCCTCCTCCTGATGGCACTGTCTTTAGTATCCTCCCACATCTGTCTCATTTCTACTTTCTCTCTACTTTTATTCTCACCCAAATGTTCCCCTCTGTCCTCCCACGTAGCAGTTACGGGTTTCCACATATGTGGATATCGCAAGCCACGCCAATCTGTGGCCAAGTCTGTTTATGCTGACTCCACTCACTAGACTTTATGATGCCCTTTGGGTATATTCCTGCCTTAAATGGAAGCCTCAAGGTCACCTAGTTCTTGCCCCTGCTTTGCTGTCTCTCCCACTCCAGACCCTTCAAATGAATCTCAGAACTCACAAAGCCTGCCCCGGGCTTCAGTAAAACCTTGATGGACGTCATCATCACTTTGCCCTTATATTTGCTCTTCTATTTCCTGGTTCTTTGGGGCCCCAACCTAGCTCCTGGTTACCACCTAGTCCTGTTGGTTAGTGGCATGAGGTTGCTCTTCCAATTATGCCTGTGTCTACACTAACAAGTGCCCTATTGAAGCATCCTAGCCCTATTGATGCTAACGAGCAATGCCATTAGTTATGGATCTACCACGCGTCTACCTCTGAGCTAAACATTTCATGTATTATTGCATGTACTTCTGTAGGGGAGGAAAAATTCTCCCTCTACTCTTCTAAGTTCTCTGCTGGGAACTCTAACAAATAACAGATTAACAAAAGAAATACAAACAGAAATTTATTAGCATGTAGACCTCCTGTATGAATGGGAGACACTCGGTAACTATGGAGTGTAGTTAACTACTCAGTAGTAACTACTACTCAGAGGTAGTTTTTTTTTTTTTTTTAAAGATTTTATTTATTTATTTGAGAGAGACAGAACACCAGCAGGGAGAGGGGCAAAGGGAGAGGGAGAAGCAGGCTCCCTGCTGAGATCATGCCTTAAGCTAAAAGCAGATGCTTGACCAACTGAGCCACTGGCCCCTCAGAGGTTGTGTAGGAGTTCAGGCTTAAATACCTTTTCAGCTAAAGACAAAAGAGAGAAGGCTGGGGGGGAGGGGGGAGTCAGTTATAGGTAGATGAGCCGGACAAGTCTGCTAAACAGGAACGCATTTCGCTATGCAGATTTAGGTCAGTGCCTTATCCTTTGATGAATTGAGTTTCTTGTGACTTAGTCACTCTTCCCCCGGTACAGGGAAGGAGACACCCTTACAATGGAGAGCTCCTTCTCAATGCAAATTTCCCTTGCAAAAGCCTAACTGCTCATCTGTTTTCAGAACTTCTCCTTTGTCTGCTATTTCTCAAAATAATTCTCATGCCCGAGAGGTATATTCTGGGGTGGCACATCTCACCACTCTTCACTCCTCATGACAAACCAGCAAGGTATGGTTATTCCCTTCATTCTCCAGGAAGAAGGAACAGAAGCAACACTAAGGCTAGGAAACATCCTTCATATTTAAATTAAAGCTCTTCTCTGGACACCTGGCACTGTGCTGGGTTCTCCACCTTTACCACATGACCTGGTCTTCCCAACGGTCCTGCGAGCTGCCCGGGCATTCTCATCTCCACTTTTTTGGGGACGGGGAACTGAGAAGCTCAGGGAGGGTAGGCGGCTTCTGAAGCAGACCAAGATTTAAACTCCAGTTTCCTCTCCTGCTTGCCAGACCCAGTGCAGGACCTTTGTCCTAACTGTTGCCTCTGCCTCACTGCTCTTCCTCCATATCCACACGCTTCCCTTCCTCACCTCCTCCACATGTTTGTCCAAATGTCACCTCTCGGTGAGGATTTCCCTAACCCTCCTGTTAGAACTGCACCCTCACTCACGGCTGTCCCTCACCCCCTCCCTACTTTGTTTTCCTCCATAGCACTCATCACTCTCTGACAGCACACATTTTAGTTACTAGAATCTAAGTTCCAAGACAGAATTTTGTCACTTTTGTTCACTAGCATATGTACACTTTTTGAGAAATATTTGTTGAAAGAAAACATGGATGAATTCATATCTAATTCCAAAGCCCACCCCCTCTCTACCATGATAGTCTCAGATCCTTTGTGTCAATTGTATTTTCTTTTTGCCTCTAGGCTACTTTAGAACGCTAAGGAATTTTTAACAACAAGTGCCCACATTCAGTATTATCAAGGAAAAGAAGAAACAAGTCCAACCTACCGTGTGGCCTGGAAATGTGCTCGCAGCAGTTCTTGGCTTTATCAAAGAACATTTATTATGTGCTTCCTTGCATGTGATGCTCTGCTATGTACTATGCAGAAAAAATTAAACCAGAATGTTTATGTCTGGCTCCATCTCCCCCTCCAGTTGGCTGATTACTGGGAGAGCCAACACTGGCGCAGATGAACAAATGGAGGACACATGGCTCATATAACCCAGACCTGAATGACGGGTGCTGGGTGCCAATGTTTACAGGTCAGTCAGAGAGAAAAATTTGCAGGTCAGCCAGTCAGGGAGGAAATCCATGGGAGTTTCATCATTAGACAGGATGGGGTTTCCGGAAATCACCCAAAGAGAACTTTTCCATCCCAAATCTGTTTGGATTTCAGGGGGATATTGCTGAGAAGCAGTTTATCTCCTACACTGTCAGCTTCCTCTACAAATTCATGGTTTGGTTCCTGGATGCAAACATTTGACTGAGAAGCCACGATAACCAGGATGCTGGAAGAAGAATTTGTGGCATCCTCTGTCCTTGGGAGGAATCCATCTTTCATGATGCCATACAGATCTTGGGCCTGATGCCAACGCTTTTTAAAAAACTAATTTACTAATGATGTGTGATGCCACTATAAGCTGCCAGTAATGGGGACAACCGTCATCATTTACCATTCTTTAAGCATCCTCAAGTGAATTAGAGATTTTTAATCACTCTGCATTCACTCTGTTTATTGCTTTACTGTTTTATGCCTATACTCCCAAGTATGTATAAACAAAACAATATTATAAAAGCACTAAAAATATAAGCACATTAACGTAGCATGGAGCCAGCTTGACTGCCAGCAACAAGTCCAGCTACCACCAACCTAGCTTTAGAGCCTTTTAGCTGCACACCAGTGCTACAAACCAGTTATATGAAAAGTAAATTATGCCAATTAGTATCTTATATGCAAAATTCCAAAACTAATCGTACTAGATTTTAAGCTCCTTTAGAGCAAGAATAATATTCTTCCTCCTTTCTCACACAGCATCTGTTTCAATGCTCTGTGTATATCCTCTCCCTCCAACAGACTAAGATTCAGTGGGACTGGATGTTATGTTAAACAGTGTGTCCAGTATCTACTATGCATTTGGCACAAAATAACATTCAATAAACATTCTTTTTAGAAATGGAGGGAAAAATGGGGGTGCTTGGCTGGCCCAGTTGATGGAGTGTAACTCTTGGTCTCAGGGGTCTTGGTTTGAGTTCTATGTTGGGTGTAGAGATTACTTAAGAATAAACTATTTTTAAAAACTTCATACCTAAGGCTTGCAAAATGTAAGTCAAAGGACCTATTAAAAGAATGAGAGAAAGAGAAAAGTAAGAACTTTTTAAAAATGAACATTGATTTGAAGGAATACTGACCTGTGAAAATTAAATTTGATTCAACATTTGGGTAGTTGTGATTTATCAGTAAAAAAAATAAAATAAAATAAACAAAAGATCTTGGATTCAAATATTTTATAAAAAATATTAGGAGGGGAGGGAGGAAGGTGGCCAAAAGATACTAACTTCTAGTTATAGGATAAATACTAGGGATGTTTTTGTACAACATGATGAGTCTAGCTTAACACTGATGTATGATATAGAGGAAAGTTGTTAAGGTAGTAAATCCTAAGAGTTCCCATCACAAGAAGAAACTTCTTTTTCTTTTTATTGTATCTAAGTGAGAAGATGGACCTTAGCTGAATATATTGTGGCAATCATTTCACAATCTATGTAAATCAAACCATCATGCTGTAATGCCTTAAACTTATGTAGTGATGTATGTCAACTATTTCCCAATAATACTGGGGAAAAGAGGTACTGAAAGGTCGGAAGATAAAGTTATGAATCAGCTCTTGGGGAGAGGGTGGTTTGGAGCATCAGTGGTACATTCTGGGCTTTATTTCCCTAATCTATCCTGATGAATCTTAGAAGAGAATGGGGGTTGGGTTAGAGGATTATTTCTACAGACCCTTTCAGCTCCAAGTTCTGGGACTATGATTTGTATAATCTGGAAGGACATGGGTATATTCACAGATATTGGCCCATTACCTGGAAGGTGCAAATGACTTTTCTTAAGTGAATAAACCATAAACAAAGCCAACTCCAAGACAGCCTCCAAGAGACCCACCTCCTGATATCCACACCTTGCCTCCTTCCCTCCCACATCCTGCTACAGTTGGTCTGTTTGGCCATTAGCATACAGCAGAACTAGTGGTATGTCACTTCCTAGATTAGGTTATAAAAATAAAAGGTGAGGAATTGAAACCTTCTGCCAACAGCCATGTGAACACATCTGAAAGTGGATTCTCCTCAGAGCTTCATTCAAGCTTTCAGAAGACAGCTGTCCCTGCTGACAGATTGACTGCAACCTCATGAACCAGAACCATTTGGCTAAGCAGCTCCTGGAATCCTGATCCTCGAAAACTAAGTGAGGTAATGCATTGATATTGTTTTAAGGCGATAAATTTTGGGGTAATTTGTGTGTGTGTGTTTTTTTTTAAAGATTGTATTTATTTATTTATGAGAGACACAGAGAGAGAGAGAGAGAGAGAGAGAGAGAGAGGGGCGGAGACACAGGCAGAGGGAGAAGCATACAGAACTCAATCCTGGACTCCAGGATCACGCCCTGAGCCGAAGGCAGGGGCTAAACCGCTGAGCCATGGGGTAATTTGTTATGCAATAATAGATAACATTGTTATCTAACGATGATAACAAGACATTTTTTCATCCCAAACTCCTCCCCTCTCCTAGGGCATATGAGCAACGTCAATGTCACCATTCCTGAAAATCATGCACATTGTTTGGCAACGTATATTTCGAGTTAGTACCAGCATTTTCTTATCTACTCGGTTTTAAAATCAGCTTCACTCAAGCCACAACTTTTTACAAAGTAAGGAAAACCTCCTTATTGCATGTAGTAGTGGTCTCATTGTGATTTCCATCTCTAGTATTTTGAGATTGCATTTTGCCTTTGCCAAAATTTCCCTTCTTTTATGGCTGCCCAATAGATACATTACTCTGTTATGTTTTCCTCCTACTTGTTCTTCCCATGAATCCACTGATTTCTTTAAAAGAAACACATTCAAAGGGTGAATTCATGGTGAAAGAAACATTCTCTTTCAATATTACTTTAATTCATACATTTGCTCTTTAGTTCATGACAAAATGTACTTTGAAGGTTTTTGAAAACTGTTTTCATGTCTAAGAATTTTTAAAAGTTAAGGGGCACCTCAATGGCTCAGTCAGTTAAGCATTGGACTCTTGATTTCGGCTCAGCTCATGATCTTAGGGTCATGAGATGGAGCCCCTGCCTGGCTCTATGCTGGGCGAGGAGCCTGCTTAAGAGTCTCTCTCTCTTTCTCCCTCTCCCTCTGTCCTTCCCCACCCCCTGCTGGCTCACTCGCTGGCTCACTCTAATTAATTAATTAGAGAAATAAATAAGTTAAAATGTTGAATTCAACTGCTTTGAGCATTCAATGTTCCATCCTGGAAGTGTACAAAGGTCTTAGTTCCTGATATATGTGTTCAGTAAAACTATTATTTATATAGAAGTCCAGATTGATACCCCATTATATAGATAAGGAAATGCTTCATGTATTTAATACCTAGACACCAAAATAGGGAAACGCTGTCCACTCACACAGCCTGGGCTCTACAGCGGATGTCAAGCATGGTTTCTATGATTTCTCCATCATCTGTCATATAGGGCTGTAAACAAAGCTGGCCTTTCTCAAATGCTTCCTGATAGGTCGTTGCATAATGATCTAGCACAAAATGACTCAAAAATTTGTGTGGACAAGAATGGTTATTAACACATCACCGTGCCTTGGGACAAACACAGTTCTTAGATTTCTTTTTTTTTTTTTTTAAGATTTATTTATTTATTTATGATAGACAGAGAGAGAGAGGCAGAGACACAGGAGGAGGGAGAAGAAGGCTCCATGCAGGGAGCCTGATGTGGGACTCGATCCCGGGACTCCAGGATCACGCCCTGGGCCAAGGGCACGCACTAAACCGCTGAACCACCCAGGTATCCCCCAGTTCTTAGATTTCAACTAGCAAATTGCTGCCCCAAGCCTCTGAGAAACAAACCATGTCTATGCTGTATCCGATCTGCAAAGGTAAAGGCCGTTACAATATCCTCAAAGTGAGTTTGCACAATCACTTGTAGATCAGTACTAAGGGCAATTAAAGCTTTGGAAAATGGTGTTCTGTTCCTTCCTTCCTTCTTTTAATGAATTTACTTTGAAGAACCAAACTTTATTTTCTTTTCTCCCCCATCTTTATTGAGGTATAAATGACAATTAAATTGTACATCTTTAAGTTGTATAATTTGGTGTTTTGACATAACAAACGTTGTGAAATAATTGTCACAATCAAGCTAGTTAACATGAAAAATTCGTGTTTTCAAGTAAAAAATATTTGCAAATGATCCCCTCATGATCTTACAAAGGAAATGAAGACAAATTGTAAAAAAAAAAAATTAAGTTACAGAATGTTAGAGCAAGAGAAAACAGTTCCTGGGTGTTGTCTAGACAAGCGTTCAGAGAACAGTGATAGTGTTATTTATTTTTATTTTTTTTGCCACCTATCAAGAAAGAGAATATCAATTTTCATGTCATAAATAAGTCACTGAAGGTGATTACATTCCCCCTTTTTTCCCGAGAAAAAGGAAATTGAAAATTCAGCATAAATAATATGCTATATATGTAATAATACATATGCTGTATATGAATAATATGTACATAAATAAAATGCTGTATATACATAATGATATACATAATATACATAATAATATACAGTATGATACCCGTACAGGCCCATAAAAACAGAAGTTTTCTTACAACCTTGTTACAATGAAACCACTAACACCTCTTGCATATCAATCAGTTATGATCTTGAAGTTATGTGGTCACTTAAATCCAAATGCAGGCAACTGATTTGCCCCAATATAAGTTACCTCTTCCCCCACAGCAACCACCCAGTAACCCTATCAGCCTAAGGCAGCGACCGCTTCTTGAGCTCACAATTTCCCAGGTTGGCCATGTGACTTGGGCTCGGCTGGGCCACCGGGCTAACCCACCAGCACAGCTGCTGGTCTGCTAAGGGGCTAAGGGGCTCTGCTCTGGGGGGGGGGGGGGGGCTTGTCTGGGTGACCTCAGCGGGGACAGCTCCTCTCTACTGCACAACGGCCTTTGACCCTGAGGCAATTTCCCAGCCTCTCAGGCCCTCTCCACTGGCTCACTCTCATCAACATGCAAATATGCTGTATTTCTCAAACTCCCACCCAGAAGGTCCACTTTCATTTCCAGCGAACACCCTGTGCCTCTGCTCATTCTTGTAGCAGAACTCTTTAAGAGGTGTCTGTGTGCACTGTCTCCAATTCTGTTCTTCCCATTTTTGCTTAAATCCCACTCCAAAAAGCTCTCGTCCACACCATTCTGCCCAAACTGTTCTTGCCAAGGTCCCCAGTAACCTTTACATTGCTCAAGCCAACGATCCATCCCCACTCTTCATTTTAGGTGACTTGTCAGCCTTTGACACGTGTCATCACCTCATCTCCTCAAAACACTTCCTCCTCGTGGCTTCTGGGCAGCACACTCACCTGGCCGTCCTCCTCCCTCACTAGCCTCTCATTCTAGATCTCCTTTGCTGGCTCCTTCTCATCTTCCTGACCTCTCAATGTCAGTTCTTCCCAAGCTCAGTCCTTGGATTTCTTTTTTCTCTTCTCTTCCCTGATTTTACTCACTTCCTTGGTGACCTCATCCAGTGTCTTGGTTTTAAGTACCATTAATATGCTGATAACTCCAAATGTTTATCCCCATCCTCTATCCCAAGTCCAGACATAAATATCCAGCTGCCTACAAGCTATCTCCCTTTGGATGTCATATTTTTCTACTTCTGCTGCAACAAATTGTCACAAATGGAGTGATTTAAAACGACATGAATTTAATGGGGTGCTTGGGTGGCTCAGTCAGTTGGGGTGTCTGCCTTTGGCTCAGGTCATGATCTCAGGGTCCTGTGATGGAGCCCCATGTCAGGCTTCCTGCTCAGCAGGGAATCTGCTTCTCCCTCTCCCTCTGCCCCTCCCCTGACTCGTGGACACACACACGCACACACACACTGTATCAAATAAATAAAATCTTTTTCAAAACACATGAATTTATTATCTTACTGTTTTGGAGGTCAGAAGTCCAAAACGGGTCTCACTAGGTAAAGCCAGGGTGTCAGCAGGGCTGCAGTCCTTCTAAAGGCTCTGGGGGAAAACCCCTTTTCTTAGACGGCTGGCATTTCTTCGTTGGTGGCCCCCTTCCCTGTTCAAAGCCGGCAACGGGCGAGCAAGTCTTTCTGACGTTGCATCACTCCGACATTGACCCCTTAGTCTCCCTCTCCCACGTTGAAGGGCTTACAGTTATAGGACATCCACCTGGATAGCGTGGGACACACTCCCTAGCATAAGGTGAGCTGATTAGCAACCTGGGCAACCTTAATTCTGTCCACTACTTTAATTATCCTTTGCCGTGTATCCAAACATATTCATAGGTCCCAGGGGTTAGGAACCGGATGGCCCCTTTCAGGGGTCATTAGCCGGCCTTCCACAGATGTCTTACGGTGTCAAACCTAGCGTGTTCAAACTGAGCTCCTGCTCTCAGCAAGCCTGCTTCTCTCTAGGTTTTCCTCAACTTGAGTCAATGGCAGCCTCACCTTTCCAGCTGATCGGGGCAGAAAGTTTGGAGCCAACTTTTTCTTCTCTTCCTGGCCCATACCCCACCTGCTAGCAAACCCATGGACTCCACCTGCAGCATAAAGAATCTGATGATTCTCACCACCTCCTGCGCAACTACCCTGGTTCACTCCCCTTCGTGGCCCTCCCAGGTTATTGTTGCTGGTCTCCAGGTCTCCCAGAGCATCCTTTCGGCCTCCCACTGCCTGTCTGTGGTTTCTGCCCCAGCCTCCCAACCCCATCTCCCACCTGCCCACGCATAGTCTATTCTCAATATAGCATCCAGATGATATTTTTACAACAGAAGTCAGATCATGCAGCTTCTCTGCTCACAACCCTCCCGAAGCTTCTCAGCTCCATAAAAGTTAGTGTCTGCAAGGCCCACAGGATCTGGCCATTCCTCCTACTTCTCCAACTTCTTTTGTTCCTCTCCGACATATTTGCTTCACTCCACCCACCGGGGCCTTCCTGCTTTGTCTCGAACAATCCAGGCACCTACTCAGGGCTTTCACACTCGGCAGTTTACTGTCGGTGACACACTATCCTCCCAGAGGTTTGCTGTGTAGATCTCTCTTCATCTCCCTCAATCTTTGCTCAAAGTCACATTCTCAGTGAGGCTTTCCTTATTCGTTATCCTTTATTTTTAATTTTTTCCCTTTTATTGACATTTGGTGCAATGTTACATTAGTTTCAGGAACACGATGTAATGATGTGACAAATCTACTTGTTATTCTATATTCACTACAAGTGTAGCTACCATCTGTCACCATACTACACCATTTTTAAAAAAGATTTTATGTATTTATTCATAAGAGATACAGAGGGAGAGACAGAGACATAAGCAGTGGGGAGAAGCAGGCTCCTTGCAGGGAGCCTAATGCAGGACTCGATCCCAGGACTCCAGGATCACAACTCAAGCCAAAGGCAGCCACTCAACCCGAGTCACCCAGGTGCCCACCAAACTGCACTCTTATAATACCATTGCCATGTTCCCTATGCAGACCTTTTATCACGGTGACTTGTTCGTTTCATAACTGGAAGGCTATACTTCCCAGTCCCCTTCACCAATTTTGTTTATTCCCCTCAATCTCTTCCCCTCTGGCAACCATCAGTTTGTCCTCTGTATCTATGAGTCTGTTTCTGCTTTTTGTTTATTCCTTTGTCTTTTCTTTTCAGATTCTACACATAAGTGAAATCCCTGTGATATTTGCCTTTCTCTGTCTGACTTACTTTACGTAGCATGTATCCTCTAGGCCCATCCATGTTGTTGCAAATGGCAAGGGCTCATTTTTATGGACAAATAACATTCTGTTGTATATACATGTCACATCTTCTTTACACTTTCATCTATCAATGGACACTTGGGTTACTTTCATAGCTTGGATAAACATACAGGTGCATATATCTTCTCTAATTAGTGTTTTCGTTTTCTTTGGGCACTCAGCCGTAGAATTACTAGATCATATGTTATTTCTATTTCTTTTTTTTTTTAAAGATGATCTAATTTTTATTTATTTATTTGTTTATTTTTATTTATGATAGTCACACAGAGAGAGAGAGAGAGAGGCAGAGACACAGGCAGAGGGAGAAGCAGGCTCCATGCACCGGGAGCCCGACATGGGATTCGATCCCGGGTCTCCAGGATCATGCCCTGGGCCAAAGGCAGGCGCTAAACCTCTGCGCCACCCAGGGATCCCTGTTATTTCTATTTCTATTTGAAGAACCTCCATACTGGTTTCCACAGTGGCTGCACCAATATTCATTCTCAACAATAGTACACAAGGGTTCCTTTTTCTCCACATCCTCACCAACACTTGTTATTTCATGTTGTTTGGAGTCTAGCCAAACAACAGGTGTAAGGTGATATCTCATTGTGGTTTTAATTTGCATTTCCCTGATGATGAGCAATGTTGAGCCCCTTCTCACATCAGCCTTTAAATTGCATGCACGTGTACACAAACGCATACCTAGAAACCTTCCCTTCTTTAATGCTTTACATTTTTTCAGTAGCATTTATAACATTCTAACTTACCATATAATTTACATTTTTATGGTTTATTTTTGTCTGTTACCACTAGATAGTAAATTCCATGAAGGTGGAGACACCTTGAGGTATTCCTAATTCTTAGGCCAGTATCAGGTACATAGTAGATACTCGGCAAATATTAGACAAATGCTTCTGTATCAATTTCTTCATCAGTAAAATGGGAATAATAGGAATTGTAATTGTAATTGTAGAGTTGTTGGGAGAATTTCATAAGTTAATATATGTAAAGTGTTATTACAGAGACTGCACAAAGAAAGCATTAAAGGGGTGTTTGCGCTTATAATCTCTCTACCATTTATACTGATTCTTCTCTTGTTATTCAATGAGCACCAAGCAACACCTCTCAAGAGGGAACAATTGTAATATGTTGAGAATACACTGTGTCCTAGCAATGAAGATATGTGTAAATCCTTGCTCTTTCATATAATTTAGCAAAGCCCTCAGCAAGTAAGATCTTGCAGTAATCACTACTGGACTCTCTAGATGTGTATGTTGAGGACAGAATGTTTTTTATTCGTATTTTTCTATTGGATGCCCAAATGTTAACACGGCCAAAGGATCCTGAACTTTAGTCTCTCACTTGTTCAGAACTAACCACAAAAGGCAGGCAGATGAACTATATCCTCATGACTGCTGTAGTTCCACATTCCTTTGTCATTTGTTGGATTTCAGTGGTGACCTTCACATCTAGAATCAGCACCAGTCTCTCCCAGTTTGAGAACTGGCACAAACCACAGACCATATTAATCTTATTTCAAAATGTCAAAATTCCAATATTCAGAGCATTTGAAGCTGTGCAAATATCTTTCTAGGATGCATTAAAAAATCAAAGTTATCATTGGTTTTATTCCTTTATCTCCTTGCAGCATATACCAGACTGAATCCTAAAGATTCCAGCAAACTTATTTCCATTTTCATACTAGTGAGGCCAAAGGAAAAAAAAATAAAAGATTATCTGGAAGCAGAAATTCCGTGAAGAGCCAAACCTCAAATTAACACATTTATGAAAATGAAAAGTGTCTCCTGACAAAGTAGGTCAAATATCGCTAATATGTGGCTACTGGATGGTCAATCTTATTCACTCCCTAGTAAATATGAAGCGCCAAAAAAATGAATTTTATAATTAATAGGATCATAGCTGGCTGTTTGTCTCTGATTAAATATCACCTCTGCTATTTAATTCAGTTACTCCAGACAGAATTCTATGACATTTGACTCTGAATAAAACACTTTAACACTAAGTTTAGAAACAGCTATGTGTGGTTGTACAGGTCATTCATTGCATCTGGATATCTAGCTAAGGGGGCAAGGGAGGCTGGGAGATTTTTGGTTTTATTTGTTTTTAATTCCAAAGCTTGATTGTGAATATTAGGGATAAAACCTGGAAGACTCCAAGCACAGGACATGCATCATAAACCATAGTGTTGGAAAGAATAGGTGATAATATTATAGAAGAGGACAGAGGATGGCAGTGAGTCATATACTACCAATGCCTAGATAATTCATAAGATCCTTCCAGAAATTTAGATCAGGCCTGGAGAAAAGAGGAGAAAGGGAGAAGAAGGTGGAAGAGAAAACCCTGAATGTGGCAATCTAAAGAAAATGAATTTTTCAAAGATGACTGAGTTATAATGACAGCAAGATTACATTTTCTGCAATCTACTCACCAGAAACTGGGACTTGAAATCCAAAATTCTTTTTTTTTAATTTTTTAAAATTTATTTATGATAGTCACACAGAGAGAGAGAGAGACAGAGAGAGAGAGAGGCAGAGACACAGGCAGAGGGAGAAGCAGGCTCCATGCACCGGGAGCCCGACGTAGGACTCGATCCCGGGTCTCCAGGATCGCACCCTGGGCCAAAGGCAGGCGCCAAACCGCTGCGCCACCCAGGGATCCCCAAACTTCTTTTTAAAGCAATTTTGCGAAAGCTGAATATGTGTACCCCTGAGTAACAAGCACTGGGACTATAAAATTGATACCCAGCATAGTAGCATATATTAAAATTTTTTTAATCTTACTTTTATTCATGCGAGAGACAGAGAGAGAGGCAGAGACATAAAGAAGCAGGCTCCAGGCAGGGATCCCAACGGGGGACCCAATCCCAGGACCTAATTCAAAGGCAGACGCTCAGCCACTGAGCCATCCAGCGCCCCAGCATACTAGCGTCTATTGAGCTTCCCCAGTACTATGTGTACCAGGCTAAGAACTTTATATACATTATGACATTTAGTCAATCCAGGGGGAAAAGTGGCCCAAGAGGCAGGCTGGGTATTTTCCCTTTGCCACTCGGGATCCTTATCTACCTTGCTCTGTGCCAAAAGACGCTCACTGATGCGAACCACAACCACCAGCGCCTTACCCTCCTGCTCCTTATGGAGACTGGGTAATGGTAGGACTGGTGGAAAGTGACGTCAGGGTACTTACTCCACGGTTCTCTTTATGTCATTGCCTTGGATTGTCTTCATCCCTCTGCTGAGGGTGATGGGGCCTATCAGGGGGCCCTCTCCATTGTTACTGTAAGGGACTGAATGTTTGTGCCCCCCCTCCCCACCTCCCCCACTCCACCCTCAAATTCCTATGTTAACACCCTAATCCTCAAAGCAATATTTGGAACTAGGGCCTTTGGGAGGTGCTTAGATTTCACAGGCTCCAGAAGGCAACCCCCTATGATGAGATCAGCTTTCTTCTAGGAAAAGGAAGAGACCAGAGCTTGCTTTCTCTGCCACGTGAGGACCTGTGGGAAGGCTGTTGTCTGCAAGCCACGGAACCAACTCACCAGGAACTGAACCTGCCAATGCCCGGAGCCGGGGCTTCAGAAGAGCGGGAAGCAAATGTCTGTTGTTCAAGCCCCCCAGCTCTTGTATTTTGACAGAGCAGCCCCGCGCCCTCCGCAGGCTACCCCCCAGAGTCCCAGGACTGCCGCCTTCCGGGAAGCACGGGCTCCCCGATACCACTGACCTCAAGGCCCTACATGATTTCTGTAAAACCTGCCTGTGATTTAGTAAATAGGCCCTTTCTGCTTACAGGGTCAGAGAGCCCTTTCTTCCCTTCCAGGACACTCATTAATGTGGTTCCTAAGCAGAGACTGGGTGACGGTTTCTTAACAGGAATCTCCTCATCTGTGGGGTTACGTGGTTCTTCGTGCCTCTTCCAACTCGGAGAGTCTTTCTTCTTACAGTTACACTAATGAAGACATTCATTGTGTTTTTATTCAATTATACATGGTACAGCAACATTTTTCTGTAAAAACTTTACATTTTGTTAAGCAAAATTATTTTGTTTATCCTCCCCAAAGCTCTTGTTTTGTGACCCCATCTGCTCCCAATCTAAAGGAAAGGGAATAGAGAACAAGCGACTGAGGGGCCAGGGCCAGTGCTGGAGGGCAGCCACTGACTCAGAGCCCCCCCACCGCAAGAGACAGAGGCCCCCGACGGCCTGCAGCTTCTCTGCCTGGGACGACTGGTTTTCTAGAGATGGAATTCAGAACCCAAGAATGCTGCTCACCAGGTGAAGGGCTTCCTTTCACAAGCTCAGCTACTTGCAGGGCTCAAAGCTTTAGGGTGGAGGTACATCTTGATGCTCTGAAAGCAGCACCATTGGTCAGTGCTTCCTGCACGTTCAGCTCCCCTGGAGAGACTGAATCTGCAAATGCTCCCGTAAAACAGAGTGAGAAAGAATAATGCAGGAAATGTTCCTGTGCATCTCAAACAATTTCACATCACCCTCCCAGCTCCTGGTCCTATCACCAGGAATAATAACCAAATTGTTGTTCATGGTGTTATGATTACTGCTAACAATCCCTCACACTTGTCTAGGGCTTTGCAATTCATGGACTCTCAAATTTTCTTCTCACAAGGATCTCATGCATGTGCACACACACACACACACACCTGTGCAAATAAATAGGGCAGGTATTCTCTATTATTTTTATTGTTGGTGTTTTTTTTAAAGTTCTTAAAAGTCTTTTTTTTTAAGATTTTATTTATTTATTCATGAGAATACACAGAGAGGAGAGAGAGAGGCAGAGACACAGGCAGAGGGAGAAGCAGGCTCCATGCAGGGAGCCTGATGTGGGACTCGATCCCAGGTCTCCAGGATCAGGCCTTGGGCTGAAGTCCGCGCTAAACCGCTGAGCCACTGAGCCACCCAGGCTGCCCCTTAAAAGTCTTTTTTAAAGGTCTTCTAAAGTTCACAATATCTTATCTCCTTCCATTCTGACCCTTCAATGCTTTTTTTATGATGCATTACAAATATAACTTTTCTTGATCTTCATCATAATAATCCTACTAGTAATATTCATTTGCTGACGATTTTCTGTAAACACTGAGGTGTTATGGGGAATAGAGCTCCCTCCTGCCCAGTAGAACTTTCTGCAATGATGAAAATATTCTAAGCGTGTGGTCGAAAACTGATCTTTGTGCTGCGGAGCCAAAATACAATGTGAAAGGAGAATATGAGATAAAGAGGAACAATAGCTGGATGGCTTTGTTGGCAAAGGAGGCTGCAGCAGGCTAAGGCCTTCAAACACCGCAAGCCTGCCTGGAGGAAGGGACTGGAAGGTTTAATAAAGGAATACAGGATGTAGCCGGTTTTGAAGGAACTGTGTACCTGCTGCTGACTCTGTTCACCATGTCTTTAGGGTGGTACTGGGTTCCTGAAACAAAAGGCTAAGAAGGGAGGCAGGGAGGTTTGCAGAGGAGAGGATAAAGGTTACTTTAAAATCAAGCTTGGCCGAAACATTAGTGCAGCCATTTTGATTTTTGTTCAACTTTATGATTTTAAGCATTTTCCAAGGTACCATGTCCATTATGACAGCAGCTTACCACATGTGGCCATTGAGCATTTGAAATCTGGCTAATACAACTGAGGAATTGAATGCTTAATTTTACCTAATGTTAACTTATTTTAATTTAGGGACTCTGGGGTGACTCAGTGGTTGAGCATCTACCTCTGGCTCAGGTCATGATCTTGGGGTCCCGGGATCGAGTCCCGCATCAGGCTCCCTGCATGGAGCCTGCTTCTCCCTCTGCCTCTGTCTCTGTGTCTCTCATGAATAAATAAATACAATCCTAAAAAAAAAAACTTATTTTAATTTAATGTTAATTTTTACAAAGATTTTTTATGTATTTGAGAGAGAGAGAGCCCACAAACGAGGGGTGGGGGGCAGGCAGAGGCTGAGGGAGAAGCAGGCCCCCTGCTGAGCAGGGAGCTCCACACAGGGCTCAATCCCAGGACCTGAGATCATGAGCTGAGCCAAAGGCAGACACTTAACCGACTGAGCCATCCACACACTCCTAATGTTAATTTTTAAAAATGTAAATATTTGAACTTCAATAGCTATTATCTTCGGCAGTGAAGCTCCAGAACCAGAATAGCTACTCCTATTTTGCAGGAATCTAGAATCCATAGGGACATTGTTGTAGAAGTGGGTGGCCAGCAGGAGGCATGGCTTGAGAACAACTGCATAAAATTCAAAATTATACTATATATATAATATATATATATTATATATATATATACCCTGAGATCATCTAATGAAGCTGTCCGTGTGAGATGAAATTAATGGAAGGAAAGAATTCAGAGAAAAAAGAATTTCAGGAACCACTATGATGGAGAAAGGAAGGAGTGGCAAATAAAAGAAAAAGGACCCTTTGGAGGAGTAAAAGAGATGGACTCATGAAGAACAGACCATGTGAGAGAGGTAGGTGGTTCTCACCCAGTCTGCTGAGAGACTTTGAGGCAAATCTGAAGTGAATGTCGATATTGACACTGATTAGTGAAGGGTGGTGACACAATATGCCACCCCAAGAAAACTTTGGCATAAGGAGTATTTTTGAGAAACACCAGACACAAGAGAAGCTTCAAAAACAGAATAGAAGTTACTTTTTTTCTAAGAGAAATTTATATTTATAAGGAAATATACATTTGTAAGGGTGTCTCCTTCTCTGTACCAGGCAGAGGAAGATGATGAAATCATAAGAAACTCTTATCAATGCAAAAGTCACCGACTTAGATATCCATGGCAAATCTTACTCTGTTTACCAGACTTATCCTACTCGTCTCCCTATAACTGACTTCCCCCACACCCTTCCTTCTTTGTCTTTAGCTAGAGATGGTATTCAAGCCTGAATTCTACACCACTTCTGAGAGTTATCTCATGTATATATTAGGTATACGTTACAAACTTCTATTTGTATTTCTCTTATTAATCTGTCTTTTTTTATAGGGCTCCAGCTGAGAGCTTAGAAGGGTAGAGGGACCCACATGAGTAACATGGGAAGCCATTATTAGTTAGTATGGACACTGTAAGAGAAAAACAAGCAGAAAGAAAAACTAAACCAGGGAGGGGAAAAAAACAAAACAAAACAGACAAAACCCTAAAAATATTCAAGTGCTGAGACCTGGCACATCTTTTGTTGTTTCATTGATTTCCTATAAATGATTTCAAATAATAACAGGAGATTAGCTAACCCATTTGCTGGTTTATGAATTTGCGAAGCAGAGGACATTTTTATTCTCCCCTTCTAGATCTTTTGGCTGGTCTAATAATTAAAATGGTATAGGAAAGATTAACAGGAGAAAAAAAATTTAATTATGTTCGGGTACAGGAGACCTGAAACGCAGCCAGGCAATCAAGGTTTATGTAACATCCTGTAACATTCTGAACTAAGGAAAGGAAAGGGGCCTGGGGATTCAAAGTTTACAGAAAGGGGATAGGAGGAGATGTCTGGCCACAGGTTATGCAGATCAGTTTCTTAAGTAAAAATGGTTTATCTCTGGTAGTAGTTCTCTTCTTGACATAGGACCCCTTTCCAATGTAAATTTTCTTTATAATTGCAGATTTCCCCCACAAATGGAGAAATTTATGTTTTTAGGCAGTTAAGGGGGGAGGTTAAGAGCTTTTCCTGAGACTTCTGGGTCTTGATTGCCTTGAGCTCAAAGTAATCCGCATGCAACAATGCCATGGTTTTTGTTTTTTTTTTTCTTTATGGGGGCAGGGGGTGGTCTTGTTCTGAATCTCTTTATTTGCATCATTTTGGGAAACATATATGGTCTTTTATTATTAAATATAAACCCCAGCTCTTTTACAAATGATATTGTACTTGATCTAATGACTTTCCACTTCACCTCTCTTTTCCTTCATCCCTATAAACATACACACACACACACACACACACACCCCCCACACTCCTGACAAACACCATGTTCAGAACAATGCTTCTCCAACTATCTGAGGTGAAGAACCAGTTTTTCTTTTCCCAATCCATCATGAACTCATACTTCATAAAATACAACAAAAAAGGACAAGACTAGAAAAATGGAGTAAAAAGACATACAAAGTAGAAACCAAGCCTTCTGTTCTTAGATAAAACATATATAAAAGTATCCTGACATATTGCTTTAAAAGTTTCTAAATGTTTACCCTCAATTTATTACTTATTTCCTTATGGCCTATGTTAAAAAATGATTAAAGACAAATTAGGTGATACATCTCTGAAGCAGCCAGCCTCTATTCAGAGAACTGTAAAATGGGGAAGAAGGATGAAAGCTTTTATAAGACAAAGAATAAAGAACAAGGAAGAGAGAACGAAAATATCAGATTGGCCGAGGCCACATAGTCAACCTTGCTTGGGGTGAGAAGGAAGAAGGAAATAAACAGAGTCCAGAGTTGGCGTGGCAACTGGGAACTGGATAGTCTGTTTCTGGTGAAGCTGAGAATGTACAGGGACATGATTGCTCTCTGAGTTTCAGTTCACTGATGTGGCACCCGGGGAAGGAGCAGTTCCATCTTGCAGCTAGAAATCTATTTCAAAAGCTGATGACAAATAGTTTGCTATGTGGCATCTGCTTGTGCATCATACTTTCAATAGCATTGACTTAGATGCATGATGATCTGTCTACGTAGAATGTGTTATAAATAAATAGAAATGTATTATTTCCATATATACACAACAGACTGCATAGACAATATTATCTTCCTGATCTTAAACTCTTTATGTCTTGTTTAAAAAAGATTTTATGAAAAAAAAAAAAAAAGATTTTATGTATTGACCCAGAGAAAGAGAGATCGTGTGCACAAGCAGGAGTGAGGGGAGGGGCAGAGAGAGAGGGAGAAGCAGATTCCTAATGTGCAGGGAGCCCGATGTGGCTCTAGTCTAGGACCCTGAGATCATGACCTGAGTGAGTGAAAGGCCACCCAGGTGCCCCAACTTATACCTTTAAAATTTGCAGTTCATAATCTTAAAGGAATCAAGATTTTGTTTGAAAAGGCCTTTTAACTTTTTAGTTCTTTGCTTATTTTCTTGCACGCATAAATATTCAAAAAAATGTCAGCTTTCCAATGGACTCTTGTGTTTAAATAAAAATATGTTGGACACCTCAAATAAATATCTAGGGGTATTGATCTCTAATACCCAATGTTTGTCTGTTAATGTGCTTCTTGTTAGGAACATTTTTATTTTTGAATGAAATCTTATAAGACAGATGCTCATAACATTACAGTTTATTGCCACAAAAAAAGAATGAGCTATCAGAAAATGACTGAGTTTTCACAAACATCAGGGTTGTACTGTTGTGTGAGAAAATGGAAAAAGTATGGCCAAGAGAGAGGTGAGGAAAGGATTTGCCAAAGTGGAAAGTGCAAATTTGTATATTAAAAACAACTGATTTAAAGTTTAGTTACTGGGAACCCTGGGTGGCGCAGCGGGTTTAGCCCCTGCCTTTGGCCCAGGGCGTGATCCTGGAGACCCGGGATCGAATCCCACGTTGGGCTCCCGGTGCATGGAGCCTGCTTCTTCCTCTGCCTATGTCTCTGCCTCTCTCTCTCTCTGTGACTATCATAAATAATAAATAAATAAAAAAATAAAGTTTTATTTACTTTGAAAATTCCTTCATCTAACACAGCCTTTAATCCTCCTAAATTTTAGGACAAATATAAAATCAGCAGAAGCCTACAGAAAAAAGAGCAGGTTCCTATCACTTAGGAATAACAGCCTCAGAAAACACTGAAATTAAAGCTCAAAGGTTGTTGGCTTCTACTTTCCCTTCACTCCCTTAAAATTTTGGAGATTTTGTATTCTATTTTTTTAAATGTGGTTAGTGTTTTAACATTTCCACAAATTATGCTGACTAATCTAACCTGACCTCCATTTAAGAGAAAGGCTTTCTTGGTCTTTTTGTAACTTTATGACTATACAACATGAAAAACGAATGTTATGGGTGATCCTGGATTGGATCCTAGATTGAAAAAAAAAAAAAAAAACAGAAAACAAGGCATTATTAAGACAATGGAAAAAGTTTGGATATAGGTAATAGATAATATATTATATCAACATTAAATTTCTTTGGGTGGAATGGTATTGTGGTTATGTAGGAGACTGTCCTTGTTCTCAGAAAACACACGGTAAAGTATTCAGAGAGAAAGTGTCATGATGTCTGTCTGCAGTATACTTTCAAATGGCTCAGCATTTTAAAAAAGGCCCATGGAGATTAGATAGATAGATAGATGATAGATAGATAGATAGATAGATAGATAGATAGATAGATAGATGATAGATAGATAGATAGATAGATAGATAGAATGATAGATAATAGATAGAGCAAGTCAATGTGGCAAAATGTTAATAATTGGTATATTTCAGCAAGGCTGTTACTAACCCTGCAGGGCCTGGGTCAAAAGTACAAGTTGGAGACTCACATACCATGCCTAAATACTTAAAGTTATAAAGCAAACTCATAAAATAATAAAATATGTTCTATCCTTGCTTTGACCAATATATCTCCATAATGATTAGAAACCAAGTTTAGGGGGATCCCTGGGTGACTCAGCGGTTTAGCGCCCGCCTTTGGCCCAGGGAGCGATCCTGGAGTCCCGGGATTGAGTCCCACGTTGGGCTCCCGGCATGGAGCCTGCTTCTCTCTCCTCCTGTGTCTCTGCTTCTATCTCCCTCTCTCTATATCTATCATAAATAAATAAATCTTTAAAAAAAAAAGAAGAAGAAGAAGAAACCAAGTTTAAATTTAGAATTCACAAACTCCTGCAAGTTTTGTGCTAGGACACAACAATTCAAGGAAAACCAGTATCCTTGTCTGCAGCCAGCCCCCTTTCTCTCCCCACCCCTAAGTCCATTCTGTATCATAAGGGGCTCTGTGCACATTTGTGTGGACCTCGGTTCATGCATTCAAGCACCATCTGTGGGGTAGCAGAATATGAAACCCCCAAACAGAGGTGCCTGGGTGGCTCAGTTGGTTAAGCATCTGCCTTGGGCTCTGATCATGATTCCAGGGTCCTGGGATTGAGCCTGGAGTCAGGCTCTGCCCCTCCCCTGCTCCCTGCTTGTGCCCCCCCACCCCCACCCCCAAATAACTAAACAAAATATTTATGTATTTAAAAAAAAGAAACCCCAAAACATGCCCCCTTGGCATAAGGATTATTTTGAGCTGAAGGCAACTGAGAAGAAGCAGATATAAAGCTCCCTGCCCTCCCTCTATGTGCCTAAAACCAGGACATACATTTTCAAGGGTATCCCTGTTCCCCTCGCTACTAAGAAGGACAAAAGCTGATCACCAGAAGTAACTTCAGATCCTATCAGCTCAGAGATGGCACCAGAGGAGTCTACACAACGAACTTTACTGTCTAGCTTTTGTCTACCATTAGTTTCCCAATCTGCCCCCCTACTATTTGCTGCCCTAGGGGCTGAAAGTCTTTTTCCTTTGTCTTGTCACTTCTATAAAAATGTGTTGTTCCTTTCCTAAGACACTATGTAAACTCAGATTCTAACTAAGCCTTTAAGCTACTCATTTTTCCCTGGGTACCTCCCATGCATACATGTTAATAAACTTCTGTTTTTCTCTTATTAATCTGTCTTTGGTTATAAGGGTCTAGCCAAGAACTTAGAAGGGTAGAGGGAAATTACTTTTTCCTCCCCTACACATGCATATCACAGCTCCCCACTCCCACAAACAGCTATTTTTGGGCCACCTTTGGGCGAGGGGATATGTGTAATGGATGTGGTCTAACCTCAGAAAAACAGACCTCAAAAAGATGAAAGTAGCAGGAATTCCAGGGTCTAGGATACCTGAAGCATGGAATAAAAGTGAGGGGTTGCCGTGGGAGCTGAGCTCCAGATGGGCATGCTGCTTGGCTCAGAATACTTTTTTTTTTTTTTTTTTAAGATTTATTTATTTATTCATGAGGGACAGAGAGAAGGAGAGAGGCAGAGACACAGGCAGAGGGAGAAGCAGGCTCCATGCAGGGAGCCCGACGCGGGACTCAATCCCGGATCTCCAGGATCCCACCCTGGACTGAAGGCAGCACTAAACCGCTGAGCCACTGGGCCTGCCTGGCTCAGAATACTTCTGAGGAGGACCAAGGCTGGAGAAGAAAAAGGAGCCTCCAGAGAATGGGTTGTATAGGATCTAGGTGAAGGGATATGGATTGCCAATGAAATTATTCTTTCAATTTTTAACTTTAACATTTGGCACATTTTTTTCCCACTTTCCAAAAATGCATTGGAGATGGTTTAGGAAAAAAAAAAGTTCTATATCCTGTTCTTTTCACATATCATCCTAACAACTGTAGAGGGAGAAAAATTAATCTTCCCTCTACCCTCCAAGTTCTTAGCGAAGATCTCTGTAATAAAAGAAGTGTATTAACATGTATATCTCATGTACGCATGGGAGATGCCCAGGGAAAAATGAATAATTCAGAGGTGGCTTAGAGTTCAGGTTTAAATATTATCTTAATTGGGAAGAGAAGATATAGTCCTCTTAGGGGAAAGCAAGTGATTTTTAGGGAAAATGAATGGATTCTTAGAAAAAATAGATGGGAGATATGATAGTTCACGACAAAGTTTGGTTGTGGTGACAGTGGTTCCTGATTGGCGAAACTCCAGGGAGATCTATGACAACCAAGTTTCACATGTTGTTCTGTCTTGGAGCAGATACAAGAAGTTTAGAGAAAGCCCCCTCCTTGCATTTAATGTTTTCCAAATGCCTACAACTCAGAATAATTAATATGCAAAGCACAATATTTTGAGGTTGGCAAGTCCTGAACTCTTACGCTCATATTTTGAGATGGCATATTCTGCTAACCTTCACAATAATCACTTACGTGATTAAAAACTCTTTGCAAGCATTATTTTTTATATTCATTATATCCAACCTGTGATATTGTGATTTGTAATAAGAAATATATATTTGGTCTTCATCCCTGTTCCTGGAACAGAGCTCTTAAAACCCCTAGAACTGCCTAAGTGTTGACAGCAGGACAAGGTGTCTTTTGTTATATTAATCAGTTGACCGTGTGAATCGTGTGAATCGTGTGAATCACTGGGAGGGATGGGAGCTCTTTGCCAGGGGAAACAGCTAGGTGTTTAGAGGGCTGGATCTTTCAATCCCACCTCCTGATTTTCAAGGAGGGGAGAGGGGCTAGAGATTGAGTTAAATCACTAATGGCCATTAATTTAATCAATCATGCTTCCATAATGAAGCTTCCATTAAAAAACCCAAAGGACTAGGGTTCAAGAGCTTTCAGGTGGGTGACTGCATGGAAACTTGAAGACAGTGGTGTGCTCAAAGAGCATAGAGGCTCTGAGCCCCTTCCCACACGTACTGTTTTATAATATATCCTTTCATAATAAATTGACAAATATTTCTCTGAGTTCTGTGAGATGCTCTAGTAAACTAATCGAACCTAAGGGGGGGTTGGGTTGGAGGAACCTCCCATCTCTAGCCACTTGGTAAGAAGCACAGGTGACAAACCTGCACTTATGCTGTCTTCTCACGGGGGTGGAGGGTCTTATACAACTGAGCCTTAACCTGTGGCTGTTTTCTAGATAAACAGTGTCAGATCTGAGTCGAATTGGGGGTGTTCTGGTCAGTGTCTCCTGGGAATTTCCCATTGCCAGAACTCCAGCATGTGGCCATGTCTCACTTCTAGGGGAGCTGGGAAAGGCCGTCTGACAGCCCAGGAGGAGAGGGTACTAACGTGACTCACTCTATCCAAACTCTTCCACCAACAGAGGGAGTAGACACCTGCAGGTTGTACAGGTAATTTACTGTTTTCAGTCTGTCCTTGAAAAAAAAAAGCAAGAGGCCTCTAGGGTTTTATCTGTTGAATTTCCTGGAGTAGTCCCTGAACCTCTACTCTGCCAAACGTGGCCAAGGCTCTCTTAGGATCCCCCTTTGGTCTCCAACTTCCATACATGCTTGAGATTGGGAACCCGCTGGAGGAATTTGTCTTGCCAACCATCCTTTTCACGACGACGGCTCTGTTAGCCCTTGTGTTTGAGCCAGTTTGGTTGGTGGTGTTCACTGTGTTCACCCCAATGTGTAGATCGTATTCCCTCTAAATGAGGAGTCCTTGCACTTGTGGAAATTGCTTCCCAATGGTCTCTCTACATTGTTTAAAATGCTGCATTGCTTATAAAGGAGGCCCAAGTTACTTATTTTAGCTTAAACTCATAGCGCTGTTTACATAGATGGAGCAGAGAGTGGCTGGGTGCTACTCACTAAAATTTTGAGAAAATGTCAGCTTTAATGGACTTATGTTTCAAACCTTCTGACTTTACTTTTTTTTGCATTGATTTTAGGTACTGATTGAATCTATAATCAAGTTCAATGTCTGGCAGAGCTGGGGAATTCAGTTGCTGTCCTGCTAAATAAAGGTCTTAATCTGGGGAAGGGAGATTAAAAAGGTCCTTGTAAGTGAAAGGCTGAGAGTTCATTTGAGCATCTCCAAAAGAAAGCTCCAAACTACCCAAAACTGGTTAAGTTCTAAGGAAGTCTTGCTGGAAATTATTTCGGCTTGTAGGACTACCAGGCAGGCTAGTGGCCAGTGTTTGCCCATGAGCAAGATTGAAACCTGACTTCAGATGGTTCGTCATCGATTCACACACAGGAATCTGCCCAAGAGTCTTTGAGGAGCAGAGGGACATGGGTGCAGACGGCCTCGACCCAAATCCTCCTAATGTCGGGGGAACGTAATAGGTCTAGTGAGGATACTATCTGTGTTCCTTAGAGGGAACATTAACTCTGAAGTTGGGTTTTTTTCTTTTCTGTTGCTCTAGGAAAAAAAGCAAAAATGAAAGAGATGCCGGAAATACGTTGCTGTAAATGAACCACTGCTATTGGCAAAATACTAATCATTTCCTCAGCAAGTGTTTATTAAGCTCTGGTCCTCGGTCCTGGAGAGAGGGTGATGAAGGAAAGTCTCTCCCCTCGAGCAGCACAGAGCAGAGGAAAATAACTGCAAAGCCACGTGTCAAGGGCTGTACTGGAGGCATGTATAAGGCGCGGGGCGGGGGGTGCACAGAGAGGGAAGCACGTTCTGAGAGGGTGGTCAGGGAAAGATTTACTGGAAAGACACAGGATGCATCTCAAAGGAGGAACAAGAATTTGCGGTGCAAGCAGCACTTTTCTGAGAGAGGAAAGGGACACCAGATCTTGGCAGGGCATAAAGGTTCACACCAACTTTCACACTGATTTAGTTAATAAGCTGTTTTCGTAGCAGAACTTTTTTTATTTCAGTTTTTTTATTTCAATTTTTTTTGATTTTCAAACTTTTTTATTGCTTTTCTTTATACTTTAGAGAAAGTGTGTCTGCGGGAATATCTAATAGGAGAGCCAAAGCAATCTCCCCCCTGTGGAGTCTAAAGCACCCAAGAGGACATCTTCTGACTCTCCTGCTGACCTAGTTTCCCTAAAAGATTTCCTAGCAGAACCATGTGAATGAGAGCATGACCATTAGAAAAAGGGCATTTTAAACCTCTGGACTCTTTTCAAATTAAAACCATACAAAACACTTTTCTGTAGTCATAGAGCTTAACTTTCGATTATTCAGGGACATGGGGATAAACATTAGGATGAGCGAACCAGGAACGGCAGGGAAGAGAAAAAAGGAAGCACCTGTAGAGTTTTAAAAATCAGAACAAAATGAAAGAATTAAAATTAAGTATATTCGTTTTTACACTAATTACAAATGGACTGAATTTGCCTATTAAGGTCAGAAACTGAGTGAGCTTAATAAATAAATAAATAAATAAATAAATAAATAAATAAACTGCCCTCAATGCTGTTTCCAAGAAACACCTGACACACAATGACAAAAAGCAAATAGGATAGTAATTGAAATGTGTGAGTTATCTCAAAATCCACACTTGCTCATGGTTTTAATCACTTTCCTCCAACAGACCTCTTGCCTCAAGCAAAGTTTAAAAGTCCAGTTAGCCTTAAGTACCCCTAATATTTACTGACCACGTAATTCTGTGACGGAAATAGAAGTGAAGAATTTATCTTAAAGCAGGTGGTATCTGTCAGGGTCCGGTCAGGGAAACAGAAATGGCAACAACAGACAAGCTCGTGTGAGAAACTGGTTTCACAAATGTTGGAGGCACCAAGGAGCAAAAGGAGACAGAGTGAGGACAGAGTGACACAAAGGCAGCAAGTGCAGGAAGCAGGCAGCGCTCTCAGGGCGGGGAAACATGGGGAAGTTGGGGCTGTCCGGATCTAGAAGTCAGTACCCAGCCTGTAATACCTGATACCTAGAAACCCTTGTGGGGGGGCACCTGGGGGACTCACTGGTTGGGCATCTGCCTTCGGCTCAGGTCATGACCCAGGGTCCCAAGATCGAGTCCCACGTCGGGCTCCCTGCATGGAGCCTGCTTCTCCCTCTGCCTGGGTCTCTGCCTCTCTCTCTCTGTGTCTCATGAATAAATAAATAAAATGCAATCTTTAAAAAAAAAAAGAAAGAAGAAAGAAAGAAAGAAAGAAAGAAAGAAAGAAAGAAAGAAAGAAAGAAAGAAAGAGAAAGAAAGAAAAAAGAAAAGAAAAGAAGAAAAGAAAAGAAAAGAAAAGAAAAGAAAAAAGAAAAGAAAAGAAAACCCTTGGAGGATTTTCTCCCAATACCGCTCATGTCATATGACGTTAAGACAGAGATATACAGTAGGCCGGCCCCAGGAAAATTCTCTCTATTCCTTACCGCAGGCTCATCTTTAACCCTGTTTCCTGGTGAAGAGGATACACCACATGGGACACCGGAGTCTCTTTTTTCTAAAGAAGGTACCTCTAAGTCTTACAACCCTATAAGTTGGCCAAATAGCCTCCTTGGCACCATTGTTTTAGGATCACACCAAAATTGTAGGGGTAGCAAATAGGATCATTCCAGTGACAAAATGAATAAACAAGCTAACTCAAGAAAGAAAAGAAAAGGGAAGGACTGGACTTGAGCTTCGTCTACAGCCCAGAGTAGAGCTGATTCTGATCATTCTAGAAATCAATAATTACAATCTTCCAGACATTGTATATCCTCCCTCAAGAAGACAGGTGTCATTCCTGTACCATTGTTTCTGCATCCCAGATAACAGGAAACAGCTTCTATCAACCCAGATCAAGAAGAGAAGATGTCATTTTAGAGAAGGATAAAGATAAAGAAGGATAAAAGCTGCTATTCAAAGTCATTTTTGACCTTTCAGTCCAAAGAACTTCACTAGAAATGGGGCTTTTCTAATTGCTGAGAGAACATCTGGCAGGACCATTCAAAACCGGAACCATCGGGGATCCCTGGGTGGCTCAGTGGTTGAGCGTCTGCCTTTGGCTTGGGGCGTGATCCTGGAGTCCTGGGATCAAGTCCCACATCGGGCTCCCTGCATGGAGCCTGCTTCTCCCTCTGCCTGTGTCTCTCCCTCTCTCTCTGTGTGTCTCTCATGAATAAATAAATAAAATCTTACAAAAAAAAAGAACCAGATCCTTCAAAATATGACTGCGGATGTGGGCATCATCTTGGACGAGGTTTTAATTCATCATAGTCGGTCCCTGTGCTAGGAAGTCATAATCAGATTACCCGGCTTTCTCTGTCCCTATGCTATCAACCAACCCTGTGGCTGATGAAGTTACATAAAATAATCAGATAAGCCTCTGATGCAATGACAATAATGACAAAAAAAAAGCAGTAAAATAAAATAGGACCAACACGAATCGATCCCCTTGCATAAAAGGTAAAGTCAGAGTGTTTGTGAACCTAGGACATCGTCACTCAGTGTCAGGATTTATCATTTATAACCCAACTGGATTATAACCATGATCCGTTTTTTTCATTTAACAAGTATCTGACAAGCATTTGTTGAGTGTCTGTTGTGTGCAAGGCGCTGTACTGGGAGCTAAAAAAAAAAAAAAAAGATGAATAAAAGTAAGTCTCCGAGTTCTAGAAGCTGAGGCTGATCTGTGTGATCCGGTCATGGTGCTGGTTTAGGAATATGCACGTGGCTCCCACCCTAGACGGAGACATTCTACTGATTTTTGTGGGGAAGTAGGGTAGGCCAAGTGTGTAGTGTGACCGTTATTCGTCTTATACCTAAAGGCTGGCATGTACTTTGGGAGCAGAAATTCCATACTGCCCATAGCTCGGATAAATACTACTTTGGGTTTGTATTAAGGAACTAAAGACCTAAAGAGACTTAACTTAGTATTAGTTGGAACATGCCTTCACTAATACTTTCATTTTAGAATCTTAGAATTGGATGCACTTGGGTGGCTCAGCGGTTGAGTATCTGCCTTCAGCTCAAGTTGTGATCCCAGGGTCCTGGGATTGAGTCCCGCGTGGGCTCCCCGCGTGGAGCCTGCTCCTCCCTCTGCCTGTGTCTCTGCCTCTCTCTCTCTGTGTCTCTCATGAATAAATAAATAAAATCTTTTTTAAAATAATAAATACATAAATACATAAAATCTTAGAATTGTTACAAACTCAGAGATGGTAGTAAGTATAGTGAACTACAGGAACAGAGAAAGACCACCTGACACATTATTTACAAATAACACTAAAACAATTTCAAGGGTGGACAGGCAATAGGGCAAGGAAACTTATAGGTCCCTTTCCCAAACTTAGGGTATATAATGAATACTCGGCTTAGTGGTTTCCTGCTTGTCCCCTTGTGCCCCAGACTGTGTTTCCTTTCCACAAGGGTTTAGCGAGCCGTCGGTTTTTGACTTCTGCAACTAGGCAATATTTAAGGTAAGGTAACTTACCCCAAGGAGGTAATCCTGACAAGTGGATGAGATAAGAGGTTTCTAAAATATGTATTTAGGAAAGTCTCTGGCACCAAATGTACAGACAACAAAAGCAAAAATCAGCAGGTGGAACTACATTAAACTAAAAAACCCTGCACAGCAAAAGAAAAAGCAACAAAATGAAAAGGCAGCATAAGTAATAAGGGAAAATATACGCAAACCATTTTTCTGACAAGAGGTTTATTTCCAAAATACATTAACAGAGAACTCACACGACTCAACAACACACAACCCAATTTAAAAATGGGCAGAGGAACTGAATGGGCATTTTTCCAAAGAAGATATCCAGTTGGCCAACAGGTACATGAAAAGGTGCTTAGCATCATTGTTCAGCAGGGAAACGCCAATCAGAACCACAGGGCGATCTCACCTCCCATCTGTCAGGATGCTACTGTCAAGAAGCCAAGAAACAACAAAGACATGGAGGAGAGGGAACTCTTGAGCACTGTTGGTGTGAATATAAATTGATTCAGCCACAATGGAAAACAATGTGGAGGTTCCTCAAAAAATTAAAAATAGAACTAGCATATGATCCAGCAATCCCATTTGTAAAGGAAATGAAAACATGGTATCACACTCGCATGTTTACTGCAGCATTTTTCACAACAGCCAAGATATGGCAACAAGCTAAAGCTCTGTCCCCGGGGGAATGGACTGGGCAAACGTGGTCTATATATGTACAGTGAAGTATCATTCAGCTGCGAGAAGGAGGGAACTCTGGCCATTTTCAACAACATGGATGAAACTTGAGGGCCTTATGCTAAGTGAGATATCCAGAGAGAGAAAGACAAATACTGTATGATATCGCTCATATGTGGAATCTAAAAAAAAAAGCAAAAGTCATAGAAACAGAGCGTAGAATGGTGGTTATCGGAAGCCGGCGGGTTGAAGGGTGTACAGACTTGCAACCAGAAGATTAATAAGGTCTGGGATCTACTGCACAGCACTGAGATCATAGTCCACGACACTGTATGATGTACTTCAAAGCTGCTAAGAAGCTAGATCTTAAATATCTCATATCATAACACACTATGTCGGGGACGCCTGGGTGGCTCAGCAGCTGAGCGTCTGCCTAGGTCATGACCCCCGGGTGCCAGGATCGAGTCCCACGTCGGGCTCCCTGCAGGGAGCCTGCTTCTCCCCTGGCCTGTGTCTCTGCTTCTCTCTCTGTGTGTCTCATGAATAAGTAAAATCTTAAAAAAAAAACAACAACAACAAAAAAGAAACAAAACAAAAACAAAAACAAAAACAAAAACACCACGCTGTGTTATGTGACCAGGGAGGGAGGTGTTATCTAAGCTACAGTGGTAATCATATTACAATATATAAATATGGCAAATCAGTGGGTTGTACACGTTGAACTTAGACAATGTGATATGTCAACTATATCTCAATAGGAAGAAGGAAAGAAGAAAAAGAAAGAAAGAAAGAAAGAAAGAAAGAAAGAAAGAAAGAAAGAAAGAAAGAAAGAAAGAAAGAAAAAGAAAGAAAGAAAGAAAGAAGAAAGAAAGAAAAAAAAGAAAGAAAAAAGGAAGGAAGGAAGGAAGGAAGGAAGGAAGGAAGGAAGGAAGGAAGGAAGGAAGGAAGGAAGGGAGGAAGGAAGGGAGGGAAGGAGAGAGCTCCTCTGCTCTACCTTGCTAAAGGACAGGAGGGCACCTCTTAGGTGACCCCGATTGCCCCTCAGGAGCCAGAGGAGGGGGGCAGGCTCCCTAGGGTTGCAGGTGGAGAAGACTCCAGATCACCTTCCCAGAGTGGCCACGTGCCAGGCCGCCAGGCAGGGCATGCTGCGCTGTCGAAGCACACGTACGCACAGGTAGAATGACGCCTTCGAAGGAATAGCGTGGGGCACGGGGGCAGGGCTGGATCGTGTGTCTGCACACTCGCTCGCCGTCCCTTGCATCCCACTTTTCATCCTTGACATCTATACTCTATAAAAACTGGACAAGCCTTTGAACCTAAAATTCAAGGGCACACACCGGCCTCGTCCTCATTGTTTTATTCTGCATCTCTTTGGGGGTAAACTATTCAAGCTTTGTATTTGAACCATTGAGAAAAATATTTTCTCAGGTCCCTTTTGGAATATTTATTATTTCAAGAGTCAGGATCGAACTATTCAGATTGATGCCCTCAAAGTGAACACGATTCTTTGCCATCCCCAGAGTATGAGCTTGAGAACAAAGGAAGTGAATTGTCAGCTTGAACACGTCCTGTTCAAACTCCACTAGGAATTTTGTGTTCACTTCGAGTGATACATTTGAAGAAGAATTTTAAATTATTATTATTTTAGAATTTTAAATTATTATTATTTTTCTTATGTCTCCACCTTTTCCAAATAGGATTTACATAATTAGAGAAGCTGAAACATATTTAAAAGCTGGTAAACAGAATAGTGAGTTCACCCCAAACCTTGTCACATGAAAATAGAACAGAAATTTGCTTTGTCCCGGGGGGCGTACCCTATACATTTCTGACAGAAATAAAAGCAGCGGCACTTGCAGATATATCTACTCAATACTTTTTGAAGTATTTTTCTTCTGTAAAATGTTTTATTACACTTACACATTTCCATACTCAATACAGAGTTTTATTTTATATGATTTGCATTTTGTGTAATAGGTAATTTTATTCTGTATTTTTTTCATCCAAGATTGTTTTTAAGACTTAAATGTGAAAAAAAAAAGAAAAAACAAAAGACTTAAATGTGCTATTGCATCTGGTCCATTCCTTTTGACCATGATATTCCATTATAGGACTGCATCACAATTTATTTATTGATTCCCACGTTTTGAAGCGTTGCCTTTAAGGAAATAACTGGGAACAAAAGGCAAAGTTGCAAAAGGAAAAATTGCTGAATAAATAATGGTATGTCTAAATCAAAAAATATATGCAACTCCTATAAAGAATCAGAGAAAGAATTAACTTGGAAAGATATCTATGATAAATCACTAAGCAGATTGAATAATCTTATTTTTATGAAAAAAAGACAAAAAACTTTAAAAACTCTGTATATACCATACATGCATATGTGAGTTTGTATGAACATGGAAAAACATACCCAATAAACCCAATGAAAAGATACCTAATAGACAAAATGTTAATACTGGTTTATGTGGCAGCGGAACTGGATGGGGGAGGAGGACACTGTACATTTTTATCTTCGATGCTTCTGTATTATTTGATTTTGTGTGCTATTTTGATAGTTTGCAACAGCAATAAAGCATTAAATACAAAAAGGGACTGTTAGCACTTAATCTTTGCTTCAGACTCTTCATTCTGGATGATCCGTGTTAAAATCCCATCTCCCAAATAATCCCTCCCTTCCCACCTCCCTCACAAATGTCCCTCAAAGTCTCAGTGTCTCTACTAATTCCTCATTTTTGCGCCAGATAGTAAACTAATTTACACTGAAGTGTGAGTGATTGATGTCATCTTAACCTTAGTCTTCCCAGGGATATTTGAATTTCTTAAAGGGCTGTGGATGGGCTGTGAGCTGTAACTTCATTCATCTGACAGCTTTTCTAATTTCAGACAAGAGTGGGATGACCAGGGGAGTGGCTTTAGGGAAGGAAGTCCTTCTGGTAGCCCCCACTCTTGGGCCTGTCACAGACCAGATACTCCAACTCCACGTGCGCAGGCCCAGGCACGGGAGAGGCCCCTTAAAATGACAATTTCAGAAAGCCCCTTTTCATTTCATACTGAAAACCTAAAAATGGTTTCCACAGTTGAATCATCCTGTGGAAACTGAATCATCCTGTGGAAACTGAATCATCCAAGCAGATCCTAAGAGGACACACTTCATTTTCGGGATGGCAAAGATGAGGAGCAGATTTTATCTCTGGTTTCTTCTTTCTTGCTACACATACAGTTTCATAAAGTGAAATCAATGATCAGTTGGTCTTTCTCCACATGGCCTGGCCCCCTGGATTTATCCTGTAAGGATGGAATTGCTTGAACCCGTCCCAACGACCCGAGGCAAACTCCTAGTAGCGTGGACAATATCTCCTGTGCTGTCATTTCTCTCATCTTGGGTCCCCCGAGGCCCCCAGATCCCAGGTCCTGCTCCGGACGGTAATAGTTACAGCCAGGCCTACGCCGGAGCACATGCACTTTCACGACACCGAAGAAGTGCTCCTGGAAATGTTCCCATTGACAAGGTAATGCTTTTAATGGTCTATTTTGGGAACTTTTAGTTGAATCAAAAATGGGCAAGGATGATTCTGTCTACATTTCAGGATCACATTAAGAGCTGGGAGGAAAGTTCAGGCAGCAAAGTTCTTTGACATCAAACCACCCCACTAGGGACTCTTAGTTGAGTTCCAGAGGCATCAGGGGCCACAGGAAGATCCAGTTGTTTGCTCTCATTGACCTTGAGCTCATTGTCACCTTTAACCAGCTTTCTTATTTGCGTAGTTCCCCCACAACATAGAATCATGGAACCAGAGGGGAGAGGCCCAAAGAGGGGAGGCAACCACGGGAGGCTGCACTGACGGCCTTCAGAGCACTGGTTCTCACCTGCTGTAGGTTCCACCTTCCAGAGGACGTGGGCCAGTGTCCGGGGATGCTGCAGACTGCCACACCTGGAGGGAGGGGGCATGCCACGGGCGCCTAGCGAATGGGCCAGAGACCTGCGAAACATCCTACAACGCCCCCGATAGCTCCCCACAATGACCTGCTCACAAGTGTCAATAGTGATGAGGTTGAGAGGCTCTGCTTGGGAATTTGGGATTTACTGCTGGGGTCTAACTCTTGATGAAGTCTCTGGGGGCGCTAGGGATTTCCAAGCACAACTGTGCTTCCCATTTCAGCAGCCAGGCTGGCCTGGGCCTCCCGGGTTCTAGGACCCCACACACGACCCGAAATTAGCATCGGAGTGAAATCTTTGCAGACGTTAGCTAGACCAGCTTTAGAGAATATAAATTAGATATTTCTGATTCTGAAGGAAAACACACCATTTGATCTTACTCGAGTGTTGTGCGAAACAAAGCGGAACAATGTCCAAACTGCTTTAACGGTGTATTTTGTCTCTCCAAGGAGTAGTAATCCGGGGAATCACCTACAGTATTTATTTGAAGTGCTGAGTCCTGTGCCTCCCTTCTCCTGTCTATCCACCTACTACAAGAGAACCTTCTAGGATTATACAGTCTCTCAACCTTCCCCGCCCCCCCTCAGCCCCAACCACACAGCAATTTGCTTGGTATTAGAATGATGTATTTAGTGTTAGAAAAAAACTACACGAGGGACAGCTGGGTGGCTAGCAGGTGAGCAACTGCCTTTGGCTTAGGGTGTGATCCTGGGGTCCTGGGATCGAGTCCCACGTCAGGCTCCCTGCATGGAGCCTGCTTCTCCCTCTGCCTGTGTCTCTGCCTCCCTCTCTGTCTCTGTCTCTCATGAATAAATAAAATCTTAAAAAAAAAGAAGAAAACTACACAATGATCTTACTTAAAGTAACAAGGAAACCATGTAAAGAGAGAGTAAATCAGATATCAAGATAGTAAGAGCATCTTAAAATCTTAAAATCGTAACCTTTCAATGATATCTTCAATAAGTTAAAGACTCTAGAAGTTTTCTCCTAATTTCTGATTCCATATTTATTCAGTGCTTAGAAAAACCAATTGTACAGATATTTCTGTACTATCATATTCAAAGCAAGATATTTAAAAAATTTCCACCTCCCCTAAACTGTTCCAAGACATGATGTGTAAGGCAGTTAGTAATAATACTCAGAATACTGCACCTGCAGAAATAAATGAGTGACACATTTGTAGACGTGGCTTCCATACATTATCTGTGGGAGGACACGGGGAGTTTCTGTAGTTTCCACTTCACACATCAATTCTACTTCTTTTTTTTCCTTTTTTTCTTTTTTTTCAGAGAAAGAGATAGAGCACAAGTGGGGGGGGGGGACAAGGGGCAGAGAGAAAGAGAGAGGATCTCAAGCAGACTGTACACTGAGCACCTGGGGCTCGATTTCACGACCCTGAGATCATGACCGACACTAAGAGTCGAATGCTTGACCGACTGAGTCCCCCAGGTGCCCCTATCATTGCACTTCTTTTTTTTTTTTTAAGATTTTATTTATTTATTTGGGGGGGGGAAGAAGCAGCTCCCCGCTGAGTAGGGAGCCCCACACGGGTCTTGACCCTGGGACCCCGGAGTCATGACCTGAGCCAATGGCAGGCGCTTACCCAACTGAGCCACGCAGGCACCCCATTCTACCTCTTAATGGCAAAATAAGAACCTCTAAACAGCAAGAGAGAAAACTGAAGCCTCATTGATTCCAGAAAGCTAACCTAGGTGCTGCCACTTTGCCTCCAGGGACAAGTTGTAGTGGAGGGTCGCCTGTTGTCATCCCCTGGAGACCGCAGGGCTCAGCTATGTCCCCTACTTCGGCCCCTGGGGGTGCGGGCCTCTATCCCTCCCTTCCTACCACCTGACTCTCCCGGATCCCACTGACTCGGCCGAGATTGCTGGTTCCTACGAATGCAAGCCCTGAGGATGGCCACACGCTCACCCTGTCTCGGTTTTTGGTTTTTGTCTTTGCCAGCTCCCCCCGGCCCATCCCAGCTGAGCAGAAGGCCGCTCGGCTCCCCATCCTCGGCCTGAGACCCACCGCCCTGGAGGCAGAGGCAGAGAGGTGGGAGGGGGGACCAGAACCCCGGGCTCAAACCCTGGCTTCTTCCCTTCCCTTTCACCGGGTCAATGGTAAGAACCGTTTGGCCAACTCAACCCCCAGCATATGACAAGGACGCGGCCAGGAGACACCATCTCCCTGTCTGACTTCTGTTTGTTCTCCTTAGTTCTCCGAGCATTTGAGGTTTCGATACGAGTAAATGAAGAGGTGGTTTAAACTGTTTCCTGAGAGACCTCGAGGCCGAGGGGGAAATATTCATTAAATGTACACATATGGTTCATTTTAAGAAGCAACCACAACCCTCCAGGGCAGCCCTGTCCAGTAACAATATTTTTTTAAATAATTTTAAAGTTTCTAGTATCCACATTAAGTAAAAAGAAACCAGTGAAGCTAATTCTAGTGCGTAGGTCCCTACTACAGCCCCTTCTAGTCAATGCATCCTACAATCTCACATAATATTCACACGTGGGTGTGAAGGACGCAACAGCAAACCCTTGGCTAGGTCGTCAGTGATGTTGGGCCAGGGAATCGAGGGTGTGATACAGGAAGTGGCCCAAGAAGGCTCTGAAGTGACGGCAGAAATTCTTCCAGCAGCTCTTGACGTGCTCGTGGCTGTTGTCCTGACACCTGCATCAGAGAGTTCGCAGCTCGGGTAGACGGCCGTTCGTGGCCTGTACTTTTCCAGAACAGTCATGGCATCCATCAACCCTGCAATAAAGAAAAAGAGAAATATCCAGAGCTCTAGGAGAACGGTCGTGAAATTTCTGTGCAACTTCTGAGAAAAATTTGCCATCTAGATATTTTTTCTTTTTTTTTTTTTTTTTTAAGATTTTATTTATTTATTCCTGAGAGACACAGAGAGAAGCAGAGACATAGAGGCAGAAGCAGGCCCCATGCAGGGAGCCTGACGTGGGACTCGATCCTGGGACTCCAGGATCACGCCCTGAGCCAAAGGCAGATGCTCAACCGCTGAGCCCCCCAGGCGCCCTTCATCGAGATATTTTCCAGTGTGAAATTAAACCCAGATTTCAAAATAACAAAAACACACACGGCAGATGTGACCGTGATGAGTAGGCGCCCTGAGACCCAACCAATGGTCAGAACTGCCCCCTGCCCTGATGACTTCTGTCCCTGCACTTACACAAGGCCTATTTTTCAGAGCTTTGGGGATTTTGTATTTGCAGAGAAAGGCTTGTGGACCTGGATCTGCCTCCTGCTTAAATGTCACATGTTTCGAAACGTACTTGTCCTTCTTTGACTAAAGCAGTAAGACATAGTGTTCTCTGGAAAGAGAACCCTCTCTGCCACCCTCTTTTATGACACATGGGACATTAATAAGGCCACGGTGAGCTCATCCTCCCGGCTTGACCTCCCCGGCTGAGCTTCCAGAGCAGTGGCAGCTGGACGCTCCGGGAAGGGCGGGGGGCGGGGGAAGAGGCTCTGCATCAGGCCCCCCACTGCTCATGCCCTGGGCTTGGCTCTCGCAGCTCATTGCTGGCCTCGCATTTTAAGTCCTGGGCAAGCGGGCACCCGAAAGGAGTCCCTTTTTCGGCTAATACCAGATCCTACAGAAGCTTCCTCTCTCTCCCTAAGAACCTCGACTCTCCAAGTGCTCTACCTGCCGGAGAAAATGCTTTCTTGGCCCACCAGCTTTATACCACCTGTTAGAAACATAGGGCAGTGGAGGCGTGGAGGCCTGGACACCTGGATTCTGTTCCACAGTGAAACACATACACAGAGAATGACGCTGGCCAAGAAGCACGCTGGATTCAGGGGGGCTCTGGCCCAAGCCCACACATGCCCTGAGACCCAGCGTGGAGCAGCGCAACTTGGTGGATGCATTTTACCTACACTAGCCTGAGCTCTTAGGCCTTTGGGGTTAGGTTTTGGCCCCATCAAGGAAAAGACATCCAGGGCCTACGGTAGGGCCGCTCTATTCCCTGTTGGGAGCGAAACAGGAGGGAAGCAGGGGGAGTGGAGGGGCTGGGATAGCTCCCAGGCAACCACATCCCTAATTTTTATTCTACGGTCTGTCGTTCTGTAGACCTGGCATCTAGGCCCATCTTAACTGGCCCTTGGGCTGAAGAGCGCGCACACAGTGTCCGCCCAACGCTTTCCCCAAAACAGACTGGTCTAAACACTCCCAGTGGCGTTGTACTCTCCCCAGAAACCTGTCACAGCGACTCTTCCTGTCCCCGGACCTGTTGTCGAGGAAAGAGCCAAGATGCCGGGGAGGGTGGGACTCTGAGCTTCTCGTGGCCACATGGTGGACGTTCACCACGGTGATGGTCGAATAAACCAAAATGAAGCAAGACTCTTATACCTGCGACTGTCCTTCACCTCAATGTAGCGCAGGGGGCACTGCTCAAATCATTTGCTTACTTGCCACCCTGGAGAAGAAGAATAATCTCTTCAATTTTAGGCTAATGGCAAACTAAGGCAATTCAGAGATACAAATGCAGGATATGCTCCGTTTGGAAACAAGGAATTCAAGTAAACCCCAATCTCTTCTTCACTTGTGTTTCTTTCTCCACTTTGGGAAGCAAATCAAAGCCACTGAAGAGGTTGGCACTGCCAAACGTAGACCAACCTCGGCACGTGCTCTGTATTGAGGTCGCCCTTTCATAGCGAAGAACAACTCCACAAAATATGCGTTCTCATTCCACCCTCTGGATTAAAATCTTGGCCTAATGTACTTGTCTGCTTGCGTGGTTTCCCAGAGAGTCTAGACCTGAAATCGAATCACACTGCACATTAGAACACGAATACTCATGTGACTCCATCGGGCCTGTCTTCCTTGATGGGCTATACCCTATGGCCCACATTCGTCTTCGTTCACGGTCCTTGAGCCAACCTGACAAAAATGCTCTGAATTAGTCTCGGAGAAATTCATTCTGATATGTGGTCTGATATGTGCTCTGTGTTCAGATTCGGACCTACCTTTAAGTCTCATTGCAAACTCATTGGTAACAAGAGAGTCATTTGTTGATTGAAATACTATCACTGGGGCGCCTGGGTGGCTCGGTGGTTGAGCATCTGCCTTCACCTCAGGGCATGACCCTGGGGTCCCGGGATCGAGTCCTGTGTCAGGCTCCCCACATGGAGCCTGCTTCTCCCTCTGCCTGTGTGTGTCTCTGCCTCTCTCTCTGTGTGTTTCTCATGAATAAATAAAATATTAAAAAAAAAAAAAAAAGAGAGAAATACTATCACTGATTAGCCATTGTAATTAGTTATTAGCACTCTTAGGGATCAATACTATCACCAAATAGTGAAATACTATCCCTGATACTCTTGTCGATTGTCCTATGACAAAAGTCTGAAATACCACCCTCTACATAGTCAATAAAAGATCTGGGGCACCTGGGTAGCTCAGTCAGTTGAGCATCTGACTCTTGATTCCTGCTCCAGTCATGATCTCAGAGTTGTGAGGTCGAGCCCCCTGTCGGGCTTGGTGTCACTGGGGAGTCCTCTTGGGATTCTCTCTCCCCCTCCCTCTGCCCCTCCCTCCACTCTAAAATAAATAAATAAACCATAGAAAAATCCAATTTGAGTATTTATGCAAGTGAGGTCTTAGTATCTTCCACAAATCACAAGACTTAAAGACACATGCTTTAATTGCAGCTTTTTACCTGAATATCAAAAAAAAAAAAGAAAGAAGAAAGAAAGAAAGAAAGAAAGAAAGAAAGAAAGAAAGAAAGAAAGAAAGAAAGAAAGAAAGAAAGAATCAAGCATTTGCTCAGGCCTAATTTGATATTATCACTACTATTTCACAGATGAGGAAACTGTACAGATAAGGCACAAAGTGTACCCCATTGTACACATGAGGCACACAGAGGTACCATTATGCTCAGGGTCACATAAATAAGAAAATTAGCATTTGAACGTGAAGAATTTATGGACAGAAACTATGTTCTTAATCATTATGTAAAACCACCTCTCACTAATATCCTCCCTTACCAAGGTCCTAAGGCCTTCTATGATCTGAACCCACGTATTTCTCCGGTCTCAGTTATGGCCATGCTCACTCCATTCCAGGCACACTGGCCTCCTTGCTCTTCCTTGCATATTTCTAATACACTCTCACCTCAGGCCCCCAAACTACTGTTCTCTCTACTTGCGAACCTCTCCTTCCAAATGTCCTCATGACTCTCCTCCATCCCTTCCTTTGGTGTCTGTTCAAATGTCACTTCAACAAAGCAGCCTTCTTGGCCTCTCCATCCGTGAATGAATTCCTTTGCCCCCTGCCGCTTCACTCGCTCTTACTTTAACATGTATTCTTCATCTTCACAGCACTTATTGATATTATTCCACAGTTACCAATTTATTTATTTATCTATCTATCTTCTCCAACCCAGAAGGGCCAAGCGTCGGACAGTCGTGTCACTGCTGTGTTAGTAGCTCCGGGAAAGCATCTGACGCTTACTAGGCCCTCAACAAGGATCGGCTGCGTGGAAGAAGGAGGGAAGGACTGGAGAGCGGAGTGGGGAAGATCCAGCAACTCCCTGAAACGATGCCTCTGGCCGGGCAATCACTGAGGGTTTCCAACTCCAGTGCCCCCAGCATGTGATGTCCACGATTTTCTCACCTGTAACTCTGAAGATTCCCTTATGTCATTTCCTGAAGTTTGAGGGATGCAGCTCCGACTGTGATGGGGATAATGCAAAGAGTTCTGTAGTGACTAGTGGATTCTCGAATCCTAATCCGTTAAGCTCTTAATATGGTCCAGGCACTGGGTTAAGCACTTTATATGGTTTATCTCATTTTATAGCCGGAATACGCCTTTTGATTTTTCAATAGAGAGAAAGTATGCACCGTGTTGACATGCAGGAGCCCCGGGGTCAGCCTGCCCAGGCTAGAATCCTGACTCCGACTGGCTCGCTATGTGGCTTTGTTCGTTATCTGCAAAGCGAACATGACGTGATATTAGCCGCATATAATTGATCGAGCTGCTTTGAGGCTTATGTGAGATCACGCAGGTGAAGCACTTGACCCAGAGTCAAACATTGGCACGTAGCAAACATTCCAACGTCTTAGCTATTATGACCCCCACCTTCTAGATGGGGACACCAAGGCTGAAGGCAATTAAGTGATGTGCTCAAGGTCACAAACCACTAAAAAGTAGCGCTGGGCTTTACAGCTGGCACGGTTGAACACCAAAGATTTTTTTGGCAGACCATCTTTTCTGCCTTTCCTAGTCTAGCTTTGTGTGCAAAGGGCTTCCGGAGAAGTAAATACAGTTCGGGAAACTGTATCCACTTGGCTGGTATTCTCTTTTAAGATATTAAAGGTAAATGTTTGAGAACCCACACAAGGCATTATCACGTATTTGTAAATAGAACTAGGCCCAACAGCGGTGGACTTGAGAGCCATGGGTATTTACATGCCTGTCTGGGAAAAGTTGATCACACTTAATTGATTATCTAAATGTGAAAAAATAGTGTTTCTAAAGGAAATTTAGGAGACAACCTTTATGATTTGGGCTAGGCAGTGATTTCCTTTTTTTTTTTTTCCTTTTATCTTATTTTATTTTATTATTTTTTCAAGATTTATCCATTTATTTGAGACAGAGAGAGAGAGAGAGTGCACAAGAGCAGAGGGAGGAGCAGACGGAGAAAATCTTGAGCAGACTCCCCTCCCAGTGGGGCCCAATCCCATGAACACAAGATCATGACCTGAGCCAAAATCAAGAGTCAGATGCTTAACTGACCGAGCCACCCAGGAACCACATCTTTTTTTTTTTTTTTTTTTTTTTTTTTAAGACTTATTTATTGGGATCCCTGGGTGGCTCAGTGGTTTAGCACCTGTTCAGCCCAGGGAGTGATCCTGGAGACCCGGGATCAAGTCACACATCGGGCTCCCTGCATGGAGCCTGCTTCTCCCTCTGCCTGTGTCTCTGCCTCTCTCCCTCTCTCTGTCCCTCATGAATAAATAAATAAATAAAATATTTTTTAAAAAGACTTATTTATTTATTTTAAAGAGAGAGTTGTGGGGGTATACACACAAGCATAGAGAGGGGAAGAGGAAAGAGAGAATCTCAAGCAGGCTCCTCGCTGAGCAGGGAGCTTGATGTGGGGCTCGAGCTCTCCACCCTGAGATCATGATCTGAGCCAAAGTCAAGGATTGGACACTTAACCAACAGAGCCGCCCAGGTGGCCCAGGGAATGATTTCTTAAGCATAAAGAACTAGCTACCAATGATGAATTGGACTACGTGAAATTAGGAATGCATTTGCACCGAAAGACACCATTAAGAGAATGAAAAGAAAAGCCACAGAGTCCGAGAGGGTGTTTGCAATACTTACAACCACACAGAATTCTTCCCCAGAATATATAAAGAATCCTATAAACCAATGAGAAAAAGCCAAGTGACCTAAGGGAAGAGTAAGCAAAAGACATAGACGTGTACTTCACCAAAGAGATCATCAAGATAGCCCGTAAGCCTATGTCTGTCTGTTTTGGAATCTTCCAAGCATGTGGCATCCTGCATGAACGTCCAAGGCCCAGAAAATCCAGAAAAGTCAAGGGCTGTGCTGACGCTGTTGGGGGATCCCGTGTTTATAGGACACACTCCGTGCCTGCGAGATTCATCTCATCAAAACACAGCACAGGGGGCGCCTGGGGGGGCTCAGCGCTTGGGCCTCTGCCGTGAGCCCAGGCCGTGACCCCGGGGTCCCAGGATTGAGTCCCGCGTCGGGCTCCCTGCGTGGAGCCTGCTTCTCCCTCTGCCTGGGTCTCTGCCTCTCTCTCTGTGTCTCTCATGAATAAATAAATAAAATCTTAATTAAAAAGAAAAGAAGAAGTTCGGCCGCCCTGCTGCTGCTGGAGAGACCACGTGAGGGAATCACAGGCAGAGGGAGAGACCTGACGCCACCTGGAGAGACAGGACACCAGCTCCTGGGCCTCGGCTCCAGGTACTCCTGTCAAAGGACCAGGCACGTGGACGAAGCCCTTGGACACTGCGGCCCCGTCCACGGCTTAGCCTCTGAGGCGGCCTCTGAGCCACCTGCCTGCACGCCGGCCGCTGCGGGCCCTGAAGGACAGTGAGAGGGCCCGGCCAGCACTACGTCAGCAGATAGCGGGACCAGGACCCAATGGGTGGGTGCAGGTCCCGGGCCCGAGCGTCAGTGAGCAGATCTGGGTGGGGGTCCCCCGTCCCCCACTCGTCTACCCCGCTCCCCGCGCTCGCCCGCAGCCTCACACCCGGGCAAGGCAGGTGGGCACGAGTGCGACAGTGGCCCATCGTCCGCCCCGGTGCCGGGCAGTCGGGCCAGGCGACCCCCAGCTGGCGAGGTGTTGGGGACAGGAAGCCAGCCCCTGCCCTGCTGTGGTCACCGGGACAGCCGGTCAGTCCCTCGCTCCGCAAGGGCACACACTCCAGCCCCGTTAATTTGGCTTCATTCTATGGCCCCAGACCAGCCCTTTAACCCCAGCCAGCTGTCCCAACTGGAGTCCCTCCATTAGTCTTAGAAAAGGTTAAAAAAAAGGGGATCCCTGGGGGGCTCAGCAGTTTAGCGCCTGCCTTTGGCCCAGGCCATGACCTTGGGGTCCCGGGATCGAGTCCTGCGTCGGGCTCCCTGCATGGAGCCTGCTTCTCCCTCTGCCTGGGTCCCTGCCTCTGTGTGTGTGTGTGTGTGTGTGTGTGTGTGTGTGTGTATGAATAAATAATAAATAAAATCTTTTAAGAAAAAAGAAAAGATCAAAAAAAATAGATACTCTGTCCAACCCGTGGCTTTTGGGGGGGCGCCGCGAGGGGGGCTCTGGGCGGCTGGCTTCAGGGAAGTGCCCGGCTTCTCGGGTCCACCTGCTCGCGCCTTCCCCTCCGCACTCCAGCCTCCCCGGGTCCCTCTATCTGAATCTCGGCTTCTGTTCGCGGGCTCCCGGCCTTCACCGCGCCCCAGGCCTAGCGTTGGCCGCACCGTGGGGTCTCCCGTCCCCTCGCCCTGTGTCCACCTTGAGGTCACTTCTCCGACGTCTCCTAGCTCGCTCCTTATCCCCATAGTTCCAGTTGAGGTCCGCGCAACCCTCACGTGGAAGGTGGAAGGTTCCAGGGCCTTCTTCAGTCTTGAAGCTTCCGCTCTTCCTGCCCCCTCCAATCCATCTCTCACGTCCCTGCAAGAATAATCTTCCTGAAGTGTTTCCAGTACGTCATTCTCCAGCCCACACTCCATCGGCGACTCCCCAGGCCCGGGCGGGGCTGCCAGCTCGGCCGCCGGTGATTTGAGCGGAAGGTGTGACCGCGGCAGGACAGCAGGAGCAGGCAGGCCAGCTGGCGCTTGCTCAAGGCATTTGCACGCCCTATTTTTAGAACCACTGTTCTGACCAAATGAGCCACAAAATTTCACAAAATAAAGGCCGGGCTCTTTGGGCATAGTCAGAGCGGCCCGTGACTCGATTCCAACGTATTCCTGCAGACCCAAGCTTCTCAGTGTCAGCGTGTGGTCCAGCGGGCGGTGGCGGTGGCAGCTGGCCGGGCCCCCCACTGCTGGCCGGGCCCCCCTCGCAGCACCCTGCCCGCCGGGCTCCCGCCGTCTGATGGGCCCCAGCGCAGCCCCAATCCCCCAGGGCTGCTGTACGTGCTCACGGGTCAACCAGACAATTTCAGCACTTTGACATAAACAGCCTGGAGTAGCTGTTTTTCTCCACCCCGTCCCCCGCCCCCCGCGTCGTGGGAGCCCACGGCCTGTGCCCTAGGCTCAGTCCCATGTCAGCCGCCCCCCCCACCCCCCCACCCCACGCCGGGCACGGCAGGTGGTTCGGTCCAGAGAGAGGCCTGGAGGAGGACGCCTCTTAGCAAAAGCAGATTTCTCGGAAAGGCTTCCCTCCCTGCGCCCCACCGACAGCCTCGCAGCGGCCAGAGCCTCGGACCCCACCCCTCTTGCTGTTTTAGGGGAACCTACTCACTACACGGCCGATCTGAGGTCCTCGGTCTCTTTGTAGGACATTTGTGAGTGTCGTGCGTAGGTTCCAGCTCCCGAGAAGTAGCATAATTCTATCTGGATTTGGCTCAGTGGCCTATGTAGCTTGTGGGAGACACACCAAACAGAGTCTAAGATTTCCCTGTTGAAGAGTTTATCTCATTCTATAACTTTTTTTTTAAGATTTTTATTTATTTATTTATTTGACAGAAAGAAAAAGAGCACACACAGGGGGAGCAGCAGGCTCCCCGCCGAGAAAGGAGCCGTGCAGGGCTCCATCCCAGGACCCTGGGGTCATGACCTGAGCTAAAGGCAGATGCTTAACTGACCGAGCCACCCAGGCGCCCCCATTTCGATAACTATTGTTTTCATGGCTTGGGGTCAGCTTCACATTTTCCCATTTAATTGAGCCCTGCACATCCCAGAAAAGCTCAGTTTTCCCCTTTGTTTGGCAAGATGTTTATCTTTTCTTCTAAAGCAACTGGCTTTATTCTTTGTCCTAGAGGAGAAAGTAAGACAGATGCTAATAATATCACACAGACTAATTCAGAAACCCAAGGGAGAGGAAGTAGGAGAAGAACCATTTATTTTTTAGAAAACGACAACATAACGGAGCCAGTTTCATTTATTGGTCCTCCTGAGTGGTCGTTAGCCGAGCAACTATTCTGGTGGACAATTTACCTGCCCTGCGTGGGTAGCATCATACCTGCCCGCGTGGCCCTAACCACAGGTGTGGATATAATAAAACTTGACATGAAAAAGGAGCCAGCCCCGCGTCACAGGCCACCCTCAGCGCTGCTCCCACTGCCCGGGTAGCTGAACAGGCCTTCCACAGAGCCTTCGAATGATTGGGTCTCTGGGGCAACCACCCACTGGGATGCAGCAGGTCTAGAAATGAGCAGAGCAGGCAGTCAAACGCACGCCCAGCTGGGAGCCAGCACCTTACAGACCTCCACGCGCCCCCGGCCTTAGCCCACTGGCCACTCCTTTATCTTCAGATAAAGTTCAGTTCAGAGTTCTGGGTTTGTTTTATCTTGTCTTGATTTTCTCCAACTCAGGAATATACTCCGCTATGGACTGAATTCTTGTGTCCCCCTCAATTTCTATGTTGAAGCCCTAATCCTCAACATGACAGCATTGGAGGTGGGCTCCTTGGGAAGGAATGAATCACCAAGGTGGAGCCCTCGTGAGTGGGATTCATACTCTTACAAATAGAGGCACAAGAGAGATCATCTTTCTCTCCCCCGTGGGAGGAGACAGCAAGAAGTTAACCATCTGTAAGCCTGGAAGAGGGCCCTCACCAGACATGGAATCTGCCTACACCTTCATCTTGGACCTCCCAGCCTCCAGAACTCTGAGAAATAAGTATTTGCTTATTTTTGACAACTCAGTCAATAATACTCTGTTAATACCAGCCTGAGCTGAGAAAAGACCCCACTGGGACGCCCCGGGGTGCTCAGCGGTTGAGCATCTGCTTTGGCCCAGGGCGTGATCCTGGAGACCCGGGATCAAGTCCCACGTCACTCCTTGCATGGAGCCTGCTGCTCCCTCTGCCTGGGTCTTTGCCTCTGTGTCTCTCATGAATAAATAAATAAAGTCTTTTTTAAAAAGAAAGGAAAGAAAGAAAAGACCCCACAAGAATTAGTGGCAAAATCCATGCTGAGGACAACCTGCCAAAGTGTCTTTCAAGGACAGTAGTTAATCCCTCCTATCCTACTTGTAAAAAAAAAAAAAAAAAAAAGGTGGAAGAAGGTATTATATGGGGAGAATTCCCCCAATGGGATAGGAATGTGTCAAAGCTGGGCTTTTATCTTTAATAAAGACAAAGACACTAACTAGTGAGGCTGGGTTTGCAGCTGAGGTGGCTTCACCGACAGTGCAGGATTTGATGGTACCTGGGGGAGGAACCTTCTAGAACCACCCGTTTTCACCAAAAGCTTGTTCATCATTGGGCTTCATCCCAACTGAGACGGTAGGGTCAGCTGGGGCGGGGTGGCTGGGCCTTGCTGCCCCCTACCCCAGCGAACATTCACCGCCCTCTGGGCCTGAAGTCCAGGTGGGGGGCCGGCTTTAGCTTCGAGGTCCTTAATGCACATGGAGTTGCATTTTATGAAAACTCATGAAGGATTTTTAAAATGTTTATTTTTTTCTTAACCGTTTTTCCTAATTTCACGGATATGATCGCTTTTCCTGTGGAGAAGAAAATAGAGTGTCAAGAAGGAAAAATACTCTGTCTTACTTCCTCTCACCCATCCACCCCCCAACTATGCGATCACTGCCAGGGTGACTCCAGGCCCTGGCGCCCTACCCCCCAGGGACGAGGAGCCCTGCCTGAGCACCTTCCAGCTAAGGCTCTGTGGGCGAAGGGTCATGGCCATGGCTGGAAGGGACATCTGTGGCATTTAGCAACAGGTTCGCAAAACCACAGGCGAGTAAGTATGTTGGAAAACTGGCAAAACTATATCCCTCTCATGACGGTGAGGGTTTTAGGTGGTTTTTCATAGTTAACATTTTATTTTTTCTAAAGATTTTATTTATTTATTCATGAGATACACAGAGAGAGAGGCAGAGACCCAGGTGGAGGGAGAAGCAGGCTCCGCGCAGGACTCGATCTCAGAACCCTGGGGTCACGCTCTGGGTCGAAGGCGGCGCTAAACCGCTGAGCCCCCCGGGCTGCCCCATAGTTAACATTTTAGGAGGAAATAGGAATATTCAGAAAGACTAAACCAAATCCCAGGACAAAAAACAAAAAAACAAAAAACAAAAAACAAAATCCCAGGGCAGCATGAAGAATTAATTACAAAAAAGCATAGAGAGACAAACATATCGAATAACAGCACATGCCATCTCTCTCAGGGCCTCTTACTCAGTCTCTCGATACTTTGACTTTTATTTTCATCAGCATTCAATTTATTTCTCAGCAAATATTTAGGCTTCTTATTCACTGCCCTTGTATAAAGTGAACAGTACGTCCCCTGTGTTCTGCGTGTCCTCTTTCCCCCCCTAAACGCTTCTTTAAATGGCAGGCCGGGGTGTAGGATGTTTGATGTTCTCTGAGTTACCAGGAGTGCTGGGCTGTAAATAAGTCATGAATGTACCACGTCATTCATGAATTATTCATTTTTTCCTTGTGCTTTCTATAGAAGAAGGTGCATCAAAATCAAATTCAAACTACTGAAATCTTAGGTGCTTTCAGATCATTAAAATAGCTGGTTATTCAGCCTTACAGAAAAAAATAATTGTTTTATCTGTGTTCATGTAAAAATTCTTTTTTTTAAGATTTTTTTTTTAAGATTTATTTGTGAGACACACACAGAGAGAGGCAGAGAGAGACCCAGGCAGAGGGAGAAGCAGGCTCCACGCAGGGAGCCCGACGTGGGACCCGATCTGGGACCCCAGGGTCATGACCTGAGCTCAAGGCAGATGCTCAACCGCTGAGACCCCCGGGCGTCCTATGTAAAAATTCTTACCTGCGGGAAGAACTCTGGCCTTCCCTCCTCTCGCCAGCACTGCAGGGCTGATGCACTAGAGGTCACAGAGAACCAAGGAGTGAACGGTGTACACACGGAGGCCTCAGGTCATTAAGTAGATATTTCAGTTTTTTAAATTGAAGTTGTGTTTTCCCCTAACAGGCATCCTTTTCAGTCTTTAGGCTTGCAGCCCAATTCCGTGGTTGTGTAAAAGGATGATTTCTCCTCTTTCACAAGTGGAACACAGGCTGCCCCCAGTTTACTAAGTATCCAACTTACCAAATTCCAAATCTTCACTCAGGAGTTGTTTGGTTACAACAGATTAAGCGCATTTTCCCAAAGAACCAAGATGAGTGGCTCCGTCCCCAGGCAAGCTCACAGCCTCTTCAGCCACAAGGTACCAGAAATAGGGACCTAATGACAATCTAGAATGTTACCAGCAGATAGAAACAACATACCTCTGTGGGAAACTGTGTTTAGTATTTAAACCCGGGATAGGAGGGGATCCCTGGGGGGCTCGGCGGTTTAGCGTCGCCTTCGGCCCAGGGCCTGGTCCTGGAGACCTGGGATCGAGTCCCACGTCGGGCTCCTTGCACGGAGCCTGCTTCTCCCTCTGCCTGGGTCTCTGCCTCTCTCTCTCTCTCTCTCTCTCTCTCTTTCTCCCTATGTGTCTCTCATGAATAAATAAATAAAATCTTAATTTTAAATGAATGAATAAATAAATAAATATTTAAAAAGCTGGGATAGGAAGAAAAGACCTCAGTTTTTATATCACATAGACTTGAGGCTGTTCCAGGGCTTGGAAGAGTGAGGCCCTGGAAGGAGAGTTCCGTAAAGACACAGGTGTGTGTGTATATGGGTGAGTCCATGCGAATGCCTGATTCTTAATTTTGGGGTCTTCGAATTCAAAATTGTGTTTCACATGTATCTCATGCATATGTATGCACATAAACACGTATTTTCTAGAAAGACAGTCTCTTCCTTTCATTAGATTCTTGAAACAATAAAAAAAAAAAAAAAAAAAAAAGATTCTTGAAACAAGCTCAGATCTCCAGACTAAAAAAAAACCTTGAGAACCGTCCCTCTTGCAGGTATAAACAGGGAAGGAGGTGAAGCTTCTTGCCAGGGTCATTTCTCCATCCGATCAATCTCTCGAGACATTTAGAACAAATGAAAAGTTTCTCCTGCTCCCTGGGCTCCACCAATAGCTGATTTTTAAATCGACATTCCTCCCCTCTGATGCACTAGGAAACAGGACCTCCTGTTCTGGAAAACGGTTTTTAATAGTTCCTGCTGCCTGATAAAATACTAAAGTGAGTACAGAATTAATGTCTTCTTTCTTTCCACCTTTCCTGTTTTTCTTTCTGTCCCCCTCCTCTGTCCACCTGTCCGTCTCTCAGCCTCATTCTCTCTTACTTGATCAAAAGGAACAGGTCAAAGGGAGGCCTGGAACACGGAGGACGTAATTAGGGCCACCTACATTTGGGGGGAATATGTCCTCCAGCCCCCTGTGATGTGTGTGTCGCTGGTTTTGCGTGGGAGCCTGTGTGTCCCGTGGGGAGGGTCCGGAGGGCCAGGGAAGGTGGAGCTGAGGGAGCGCTTACTCCCGGTGGCCTCAGTATTAGAGGCTGATGTCAAACTGTTTGCTCACCCATTTGTTTGCTCTGTTTACTGATTGAGCACCTACTGTATGCAGAGAATTAGGCTGGGCTCCGAGGGATACAAGTGTGACCGAACAATCTGGTCTTCTTTGTGCAACAATGTCATGGGAAGATGGACATACAAACACACGAATACAAATCAAATTCAAGCGTCAGAAAGTAGGTATATGCATCCAAGCAGTGGGAGAAATAGAAAGAACTCTGTTCGGTTGGGGTGGGGTGGGAGGGAGATTCGATTTTGAGACCAGGCAAATTACAGCCAGAAACACACCCTGGTTCTAGCTGCAGGGCGAGAGGCTGGGCCCTCCAGGTCTTTGGTCTTGAGCTTCTACATCTGAGCACGAGATATTGACCACCCCTGGGGCAGGGGGAGGAGGGTCACAGAAAAGGGGATTTAGAAAGTGACCTCCGCCGGAATCCAAGCCCTGCCTCTTACTGTGCCTCTGGTTGCCCATCTTCTGGGGGCTTCCATTCTCTGACTGTGAAATGGGAAGAGTAATGACCACTTTTCAGGATTGGTGTGGGGTAAGTAAAGATTAAATGTTAGCTCTTTTTCCTCTTTCTCTTTTTCACTCCTTCCTAGGATTCTGGTTATCATAAAATTCTCAGACCAGGTGATAATGAATCACCCCGTGGAGGCCGAGAAGTGTCAAGGCCATCCCACCTCAAGTTTAGCATTAGCACAAGTACAGCCATCTTAGGCCCCTGTGAATAAGAGCTGAACTTTATGGGGAAAACTGCAGAATGTCCTCAATGTCCTCAGCAGGGAATCCCATATCAGAAAGACAACAGAGCTCAGAATTGCCCTCGGCAGAGAATCTCATATCACAAAGACAACAAAGCCCACACCCGTGGTAGAAAGTCCCATATTAGAATGAGAACAGAGCTCAATGCCCTTGAAAGCCCCACATCAAAATGCAAACAGAACTTGAGAAATTCCTCCATCCCTTCTGAAAAATCCCCTAGACCAGCCTATAAAAAACTAAGCTGAAACCCACCTCGGGGTCCAAGTCCCTGCTCCGCTGTGTCGCTGTGTCGGGTACACTTGGACCCAAGCTCGAGCTTGCTAATAAACCCTTGTGCGCTTGCACCGGTGTCGGCTCCTCGGTGGTTTCTCAGATTCGCAATCTTGGGCACAACAACCCCAACCTCTCCCATCATTTATTTAAAAATGTTCTTTCAGATGTTTTTGAGGCTATGGATTCTGCTTAGGAGAATAAGTGAAGTTTTTCTGATTTTTTTGCTTTGGGTTATTATGAGAATTGTGTTTGCTAATATCAAGAATGTAAAAACCAGGGCAGCCCCGGTGGCGCAGCGGTTTAGCGCCACCTTTGGCCCAGGGCGTGATCCTGGAGACCTGGGATTGAGTCCCACGTCGGGCTCCCTGCATGGAGCCTGCTTCTCCCTCTGCCTGTGTCTCTGCCTCTCTCTCTGTGTCTCTCATGAATAAATAATAAAATCTTAAAAAAAAAAAAAAAAAAGAATCACAGACTAGTAGAGGACCGAACATGACACTCTATCAGGAGAGCAGGGCACCAAGAAGGATAGGAAGTTGCAACTGGGGGCTTCGGTGGTTTTATTGCAAGAAGACAACAGCCTTGACCTGATACCTCAAGGAGCGGGAGGCTTACAGGGATTCTCAAACTTGAGAGGTTGGCGGCTTGTTGAAAGTGTAAGTTCCAGGATCCCCAACACCATGTGTTGGTTGGGGCCCAGGCACCTACATTCAGACATGCTCTCTAGTTGCTACTAATGCAGATGGTCCATGGGCCACGTTCTGGGAAATACAAATAAAGTCAAGGATTAGTGATTTTTAATGATTAAAAGAATAACATGTTACAAATGCAAACACAAGCACTTCATCCAGATGAGAGGGTGAAATTCCAGGCCCCTGCAGAGCCTGCCTCTGTGTCCTATCCCCCACCGCTGTCTGCCCAGGCCTGCAGTCTGGGGTGCTGACCTAGGCTCCTGTGGGCTCCTCGATTCCACAAGCTGCTCGGATGATAAAGAAGTTTCTGCCCGAATCCAAAAGCTATTTTCTCTCACGCAGTTTTTTCTAGAACACTGTGTAACTTTTTTTTCCCATGGTAGGGTAGGAAATAGGTGAACGTGATAGTCCTTTCTTCTGGGTTCAGAAAAGAATCCGCATTTGAGAATAAGAAGAAGGTTAATTTTTGCAAACGTACCTCAGCTTTTACAAGTAAATGTTTTACAAATTAAAAAAAAAAAAAAAACTTCCTCCAGGCAGTCGAAAGGTAATTATTTATACCAACATTTGGCACGTAATAAATTAAAATGATCAGGGATCCCTGGGTGGCGCAGCGGTTTGGCGCCTGCCTTTGGCCCGGGGCACGATCCTGGAGACCCGGGATCGAATCCCACGTCGGGCTCCCGGTGCATGGAGCCTGCTTCTCCCTCTGCCTGTGTCTCTGCCTCTCTCTCTCTCTCTGTGACTATCATAAATAAATAAAAATTTAAAAAAATTAAAAAAAAAAAAATTAAAATGATCAAGGAAAGATCTCCCATAGAGGATAGAGAAGGGCCATTCAATAGGCCTCTTTCCAACCCGGAGGGGGTGGGAGACAGCGCCTGACCCCCTGGTGCTCAGAATGTGTTCATGAGGCTGAAGCCCGTTATTTCTGGTCCTAAGTCGTTTTCATTACTACATGGTGTTCATGTGCCTGCAGGGTGTGAGGCTTAGCTAACTGGGCAGGTGTTTCTGCCGCTTCGCCCCCCACTGGAGTCCAAGTAGTAGCTTGGAGAGCACTGCCCTGCAAGGAGAGGTGCAGGGAGAGGCCTCGCCCCCCCCCCCCACACTTGCCCACTGCGGCCTCCCGTCGCCACGCCAGCCTCCTAGGAGAAGGCCAGGACTCTGGCAGAAACAGGCCCCCTCCAAAGAGCCGTCCAGGAGAGCAGGCTCTGGAATGTCCCCTTACCCTAAGTCAGGCGAAGGAAACAGCCAGGGAGCCTCTGGAATCTGAATCCGCCGGGGCAAGGACAGCTCACCTGGTCCCTGAGCTGAGCCAGGTGTCCCCCCACCCATGGGGAGTCTGCGGGGAGCCCCGGGGGAGGAGGGTGCACCGAGGGAGGCAGGGGCTGCCCCAGAGGCCTGAGCTCAGCGGTTTGGGGCAGGGGCCAGGGTGGCAGGCCCGGGCCAGGGGCATAGCAGGGAGCAGCTGGCACCAGAGGCCCAGCCCGTGGTGATGCAGTGGGGATGGCAGAGCAGGGGCCTGGGAGTGGGCGTGGGGATGTCCCCAGAGAACCCAGACTGTCCCTGGCAAGGGAAACAGGCCAGCACCCAGGCTTCTGCATAGGGAGGAGGCATTCGCCAGCCAAGAGAGGTGTCCCCGGGGGTGCTGGCCAAACCGTCACGTTGTGCCCCGTTTCCTATCCCCTGGGTCCCCTTCCCTGCCTGCTCTGCACATGGGGGGCGGCGGCACCCCAGGCGCATCCCAGGCCCCCTGCTGACCCTGGGGCTCCGAGCACAGGTGAGGTCTGACCAGGGAAGCAGGGGCCGAGGGCTCAGGGTAGCAGATGGCTGTGGCCCCGGGTCCGGCCCTGGTTGCTCCTGCCTGGCACGTGGGTGGGGAGCAGGCTGCCGGGGACCTGCCCAGCGCCGACCTCGACCTCTCGGGCAGAGGGGGCACAGCCAACAGGATGTGTGGCAGGAGAGGCAGAACAAAGCGGAGGGAAAAGAGGCCATTTCCTGACTGACTCCCGACCTCAGGTAAGCCAGGTGCTTGCAGGGGGCGCGGGGAGGGAGCAGGCCTGGGGGGGGAGCAGGCCTTGGGGAAGGAGCAGGCCTTGGGGAGGCAGCAGGCCTGGGGAGGGAGCAGGCCTGGAGGGGAGTGGGAACAGGCCTGGGGAGGAGCAGGCCTGGGGAGGGAGCAGGCCTGGAGGGGAGTAGGAACAGGCCAAGGGAGGAGCAGGCCTGGGGGGGGAGCAGGCTACAGGCTACTGCTGTGGTCCACAACCTAGACAAGGGCCGCAGGGTGCAGATTGCAGCAGGTGCCCCTGTTTCTGTCCCCCGTTTTTCTCAGCCTCCCCCTAAGGCTAGAAGGTCGCAGGGCTCCCCGGCTCCTCTGCCTCGGGGCCGTTTGTTTCAGGGCAAAAAACAGAAATACAAGGAGACAATCTCTCCTTCAATCTTCCGTGAAAGGCCTATGATTTTTGTGAAAATATGGGCATCCGGCAAGGAGAGGCAGAGAAAAAGGATTATCTGTGAAGGCCAAGAGAGGGCGGGAATTTCTCCCCATGGCAAAGGAATAGACCTCAGCTGGACCCATGGGTGGCAGGAGGCTGTCCGGGAACAGGACAGAGCTTCGCGGGGGACGGAAGGTACGACCCAGCCAGCGGGCTTCCTCCAAGGACCTGGGAGGGCTCAGGTGGTGGGGCTGCGCCCTGGAGGGGAACTAAGGCTCAGGACTTCATTACCTGGGCTCCGGGATGCCCCGGCTTCTTAGACTCTCATTGGGTCCTGGGGAAGATGGGCTTCTCCACGCACCTGGAGGCCCTGGGACCTGGAGTCAGACGCAATATGGTGTCGAGCTGACATCGATTGACTTTCTGAATTTCAGTCGTGCATTTAGACCCCCTGCATAAGAACAGGAAGACCCAGACTGTAAGGGTCTTGAGAAATGCCAGAGAGGCTCTTGTTAAGAGGCTAAAAACAAGAGGACCTTTACCCTGCGGGGTCACCAGGAAATCCCCTTATGGAGGATCCCACATTGATCCAAAGGCTTCCCAATGCCGGCAGGGGTGGAGGGATGCGTGTAAGGCATCCCAGTGCCAGCAAACGCACAGAGCTGGAAAACCCCGAAAGAAACAGTGTAGGAAACACTTCACTGCAGTAATCCATAGAAGACGCTGCACCGGGAGATCGGGGTGAGAAATGAAATTGGGTAAAGCTCGCATGGGAGTCTGAGCATTTGTCTTTTTTTTTTTCTAAGATTTTATTTATTCATTCATGAAAGACACAGTGAGACAGGGGCAGAGACCCAGGCAGAGGGAGAAGCAGGCTCCATGCAGGGAGCCCAATGTGGGACTCGGGAGATGCGGGACTCGGGACTCGATCCCGGGACCCCAGGGTCACGCCCTGGGCCGAAGGCAGATGCTCAACCCCTGAGCCACCCAGGTGTCCCTGAGCATTTTTCTTTATTTTGGCCACAACAGGAAAATATTATTGGCTTTTCATGAACAATAGGACATAAGCAGAATAGAGCTTTCGAAAAATTAATGTGTCAGAAATACATGGGACGGATGGAAGTAGAACGGGAGAAGGGAAGGGAAACAGGAGGTGATTGCTCTAATCCAGGCCAGAGGTCACGAGGGCCAGAGCAGTGGTCGGGGCCTTGGGCTGAAGACCAAGCTGTGAAAGGCTTCAGGGAGGCAGATCTTAGACCTGCAGGGGAGCGAGACAAAAGGGTCCTCCAAGTCTTGAGCCAGCTGATGAAAAAAGTCACAACGCCATCAGAGAAACGGGAAATAGGGGAGAAGGAGTTAATATACAATGAACACCCTCTAAATTTGAAGTTGAACACAGTAGCTGAATTTAGAACTAGATAGAGGTTCCAGGGAAGAGGAGGAGCCAAGAGGTGCAGTTTGTGTCCTCATAGCCAGGTGGCCCATCTCCGCAGCTGTCCCTTAGAGGATGGATGTCTCAGAAGGAAGGTCGGGCTGTGGCAACAGGAACTTAGAGAACTGAAGTACAGCGCTGGGTAAAGAATGTGGCCAAGTCCAGATAATGATCCTGAAAACTGGCTTTAAAGAATTTTCTAGGGCAGCTCAGGTGGCTCAGCGGTTTAGCACCGCCTTCAGCCCAGGGCGTGATCCTGGAGACCCGGGTTTGAGTCCCGCGTCGGGCTCCCTGCATGGAGCCTGCTTCTCTCTCTGTCTCTCTCTCTCTCATGAATAAATAAATAAAATTTTTTTTAAAAAAAGAAGAAAGAAGAAAGAAAGAAAAAAAGAAAGAAAGAAGAAAGAAAGAAAGAAAGAAAGAAAGAAAGAAAGAAAGAAAGAAAGAAAGAAAGGAAGAAAGAGGAAGGAAGGAAGGAAGGAAGGAAGGAAGGAAGGAAGGAAGGAAGGAAGGAAGGAAGGAAGGAAGGAAGGAAGAATTTTCTAGTTTACTTGAGACGTTCTCTCATTTTGCCCGGTGCTTTCGTGAGCCCCGGGCCCCTATATTCTCCAGCACCTTCTAAGCCTGCTGCACCATAATCTTTTCTTCAAAATGGGATGAACATACCCCTGAGGGTCCGGGACTTCCTGAGTCTGGAGAGGCTCTGCCACTTTGGACTTGGTGGACCTGGGGAACATTTTTAACCCCACTTGGTCTCAGTTTCACTACCTAAAAAAAAAAAATTTTTATGACAACCAAATGAAAATAGGTTTTTGTGGAGAAGAAATGCAATAATGCATAACAGAACACCCAGTGAGGATGTTTTGAGAGTTACTAGTAAATATTAGAGTCTCACCAAATGGTGGTTCCTTCCCTTCCATCCTGCGGGCTCAGCAGTAACTCCTGGAGCTGACCAGGCCCTTGGGGGAGCAGCGCTGAATTCCACACCGAGTCCAGCCCCAGGGGAGTGATGGTAGGTCACACCCCAGCCTAGCCTCTCAGCCTGGGCTCCCATTAACAGGACATTGAGATCAGTGTTCCCTCATTTCTACCTCCAAGGAATGCTTTGTTCTCTTTCCACGTTCTCTAGTTTTTCAAGACTTTTCTGTGGACCTGCAGTTTGCTAAATCTGTTAAATCATTGATTCATTTCTTAGGCAATCACCAGAGATACTAAACTGAACTCACAGAGCTATTGCCCAAAGCATCTTGGAGAGACTTGATATAAGAAATTGTCCAGTGGGGCAGCCCCGATGGCCCAGCGGTCTGGTGCCACCCTCAGCCCGGGGCGTGATCCTGGAGACCCGGGATCGAGTCCCACGCCTGCATGGAGCCTGCTTCTCCCTCTGCCTCTCTCTCTCTCTCTCTCTCTCTCTCTCTCTCTCTCTCTCTCTGTGTGTGTGTCTGTCATGAATAAATAAGTAAAATCTTAAAAAGAAAAAGGAATTGTACAATAGCTATTATGGTCTTAAAACAAGAAAAATGGCATATGGACAATGTCTTGGAGGTTAGATTTGGCGGACACCACCAGACAAGGTGATCTCAAAGTTTCCCTCTAACACTCTCTGAGTCTGTAAAGCAGTTTAGGGTTCCTACTACGGGCTTTGGAGGAACTGATTATTTGTTTTGCCCTTAAGGACGGTAATTTAATGTAGCGAGGAAGCTAAAACTAAGAGATCTTTTAAGCACCAGAGCAAGCATCCAAACATTCAGTGTGAAGGGCGGGCCATGTCCTATGAATGCGGGTTAGAGTAGCCACATACAATGGATGTTTACAGGGGGTAGAGTGTTCTCTGTCCTTTAATGACAGTTGGATTTTAAGTAGCCTGGAAAGGAAAGGGGAGAAACCACAGGCTGGGGAAGAGAAGGTATCATCCTAGAATACTCAGAAAAGAGAGGCCAAAAGGAGACAAGGATTGTTCTCACCTCCTGAGGGGGTGGGGGGGTGGCACAAACCACACACATCCACCTCTATACCTTAGTTCTGGACTCACATGAAAAAATCCAAAATATCTGTGATTGAAGCCATTCTTTTCTCTCCAACCTCATTTCTAGCCCCTTCCTTCCCAAACTCCACAGTCTAGCCGTGTCAGAAGACAGTACCCCAACCACCAAGTTTCTCCAGCCCAAACCCCTAAGGACCATCTTGATTCCTCCTTTGCCCTCTCCTCTCCTCCCCACTCAATCTTTCAGAGATCCCTATAGATTCCATTTCTAGAATCTCCACCTCATCTTTATAAAATGCAAACCCGGTTAAGCATTTCTTTACTTAAAATATGTCATGGTTCGCCATCAGCTACAGCATGAAGTCTGTTCCTCTGGCCCCGGCATACAGACTGCTTACCATCTAGGCTCTAGCGCCCCGCTACGGCACCTAACTCTTGATCCATGGTAGGCCCCCGATAAATGTTTCTTAAATCAATGGATGAGTGAGTGAATAAAGGAATAAAAAATAGGGACGGGGAGGGGATCAGACATGGGGGGAGGTCAGAGATGAAGCTGGGACTGGACATGCCTGGGGGATTGGCAACTGGACTCCCAGAAGAGCCAGGCGGGGTGCCAGAGCCCGAGGAGGCAACTTGGGGAAGAGGGTGTTAATGAGAGCATCTAGAGAGCAAATCTGCAAAGGGGGACAGATATGAGCCCGGCTCTGGGCACAGACACCAACTCCCCCGACACGTACTAGCGACAACAGGACTATCGTCCGCCGTTTCCCCCGCTGCGGGCCGTCCTGACATCCGCCAACTGTGGGACCGACCGTCTGCCACCTTCCCTGGGGAAGAAGTGATGAGCCCGGGAAGCGGCCGCAGGGCCCTCAAGTCAGTGTTCCCGCCGGAGGCCAGAAGTGCTGTGACTTCAAAATGTGATACTCACTCGAATTCCAAGATGCGAGCATTCATCTCACTCCCATGGCTCACGGGCAGGAGGTCCCCTTGAGCCATCCCTGTCTCCCCCGGGTCCCCACCCTGTCCTGGACACCGACCGGCAGGGCCTCCTCCTAACGGAGGGCCTTCCCTGTGGGCTGGGCGACCGCCTCGTCCTGAAATCTGCTCCCCAAACTTGGTGGCCTCTGCGGAGGGCAGGAGGGGCTGAGCTCCCTTTCTGGGGGCGGCATCATCCTCCCTGCGCTGGATGCTTTTCTTCAGTGCTGCCCGGGAGCCGCTTTGGAGCCCAGTTTGCAATTCTCTTCTGCTGTCGAAGTCCCAAGGATTTTCTGCACGACCGTAGCCCAGGTCCCCCTGTGTGGGCTGCATCGCTGGGCTGCGGCCTTGTCCCCGAGGCAAGAGCCGGTCCTGTCCTGGCTGGGGTTGTCAAAGTGAGGTCCCTGGGCCAGCGCCATCGGTGTCACCTGGCAGCTGGTGACAAGTGCCAATTCCAGGCCATTCTGCCAGGGCGTTCGGGGCTTGGGCACCTGCCTGCGGCCCAGGGGTCCCCCAGGCTCCCAGGATCAAGGTCTGCGTTGGGGTCCCCACAGGGCGCCTGCCTCTCCCTCCACCTGGGTCTCGGCCTCTCTCTCTCCCTGGGTCTCCCATGAATGAATAAATAAGATTAAAAAAAAAAAAAAAAGCCTCTGCACATACTTTAAGGCCTGGCCAGGTCTCCCTTGGGTGCAGAAATCTACTCACCTTGCAGCCCCCAAGAGATCCTCGGGCTAAGTCCCTGTGCTTGTCTGACTCCGCCACCGACCGTGGAAGTGGCCTGTCCCTCTGTCCCCCTGTCCCCCCTGTCCCCGGCCCTCACGTGGCCCCTGGGGAGTCCCCAAGGAGGTGCGGGTCAACAGTCTACACAGAGGCTTTATCCACTCGTCCCCTGGGGACGCTCTGTTGTCCCTGTGTTTTGCTGTTGTAGATAGTGCTGCGCTGAATGAACATGAGAGGGCACGGGTCTCCTTGAGATCTGATGCCAGTTCTTTTGGGTAAATACCCGATAGTGGGATTGCCGAATTACACGGTAGTTCTATTTTTTATTTTGTTGAGGAACTTCCACACCGTCTCCCATAACAGCTGCACCGGTTTGACCTTCCCACCAACACCACACAGAGGCTCTTTCCTCCACATCCTCACCAACACTTGTTGTCTTTTTTTTTTTTTTTTGTCTTTTGTTTTTGTTTTTGTTTTTGTTTTTTTGGATAATAGCCAACCTAACAGGTGGGAGGTGATAGCTCATTATGATCTCATTATATAAAGTGTGTGAAATTGTCCGGCCCTGGAATCAGAGCAGAATGGTGGTCCTCAGGGGCAGAAGGGGAGGAAGCGAGGAGGTGCTGCTCAACGGGTACCAGCCTTCGGCCGTGCAAGGTGAACACGTTCTAGAAATCTGCTGTACCACATAGTGTTTGCAGTTAACAATACTGGAACATACGCTCAAACATGTGTTAAGAGGGTCGACCTCAAGACTGTTACCTGAGACTGTAAGAAACACATACATCATCAGTCCCCGTGTTTTGGAGACTCCGGTAGGGCAGTCTTGCTGTCACCCTAACTAACAAACATAGCAAAATAGCTTCAAGATCTCAGGATTGGTGTATTTTTTAAACTTTTGTGAAAACTGTAGAGCTTAAAAATCACAAAAATGGTATAAACCCTATGTAACCACCTTGTTTTAGACTTTATCAACTTTTCACCACATTCACTGTATCTATTTTTTCCAAGTTTTTTTTTAAGATTCTATCTATCTATCTATCTATCTATCTATCTATCTATCTATCTATTTTAGAGAGAAAGAGAGAGAGCTTGGGCAGCGGGAGGAGCAGAGGGGAAAGGAGAGAGAGAATCTCAAGCCGACTCTGTGCTGAGTGCAGAGCCTGACACAGGCCTTGATCCCACGACCCTGAGATCATGACCCAAGATGAAATCAAGAGTTGGACGCTCAACCCACTGAGCCACTCAGGTGTCCCCCCAAGGGTGTTCAAGACGAGGCATGTTTTAGCTTAAATCATCTGCTGTGCTGTTTGGCATCCTATGTTACCTTAAACTTTGATAAATGCCTGTTACATATGAACTTCCTGCACTGGTGAGGAAATCAGAGAAGTGTGTGCTGTGTTTCCCTCGTGAGGTAACAAAGGATGGAGAGAAGAGAAGAACCGTAGAAGTGGAACGTGCAGTGGATTGAGAGTTTAATGGAAGCAGGCAATCTGAGCAACGAGCCAGCAATGGATGCAGCTTGGGGTTTGCAGAAATCTTGAACTCTCCACAGTGTAGAATCGAGATTCAAAGCATGGCCGTTTAAACATGCAATTCCATGGACTAGAGGACGTAGGACGCCAAGATGACAGTCAGCTTGTGTTTAGCCCAACACTGATGACGAGACGGGTGACAATGGACCCGGTGCTGTACCAACTTTGGCATTTAAGCCCAGGGGGCCATCCCAAAACAAGAGACAAAGTAAACCAAACGTGCACACCCGGACAGCTCCTGTAGTTGCGGCTCTGAGGTCTACAATTCTATCTGGCGCCCCTCCATCTGGGTCTGCACGGCACCTCCATTTGGCTTTGCCTTTGCAGTTACTGACCCTCAGCCTCTGTCCCCACCTCTGTCACAGCCACGAGGTGGGAAGCTAAGAGGCTGATCTTGCGCCTGCTTGTGAAGTGTTCAATTTGCCTTATTTGACCAATTTTTCTCTCCATTGGGAGTAAGTAAATCCACCATGAGTTCTCAGGAGAAATCCCATCAGATCATGCATATTTTCATTTTTTGATCTTTTCTGGACCAAAAATGATGCAGCATGCTTCCTAACACGGAAAGTCAGGATGAAATATTCAAATGGAAGCACAATGTGTGGAAGAGGCAGGTGGGAGCCAGACCACAGGGGTGCTGGTTTTTAAGGGTGTTTTTTCCATGATTTTCAGGCTTTCCTTCTTGGGGCTAGAAGTCTGTCTGAGTTTGAAATCTGAAACCTCGTCCCTCCTCTCACAGAACCCTAGTTCCTGAGCTAGCCCTCCACCTGCACACGCATCTCAAGGTGGGGAGCCAAGGGCTGTGGCAGGGCTAACCAATGTGCCTGGCTAACCTGCCGCAATGAAAATCAATGGAGAAACCCAGAAATTCGGGTGGTTATTGTGTTGTCACGATGCCCATGACTTGAGCTTGGGGACTGTATGAAAACGGAGGAATATTTTTAGTTTGGCAGCAATTGTGTCGTTTGGCAGGAACTGTCTCAGGTTCAGTTATTCAGAGTCACTTGTACGTAAGCCAGTCTGTAGAGCCTGTGTAGAGGATTAGACTGTACAGACGGAATTCTAGGCAAAATCTCTGGAAACTTCCCGGGTTACCTGGATTCCACAAGGCTCTGTGTCTTTCACTGTCCTGGACTATTCCGCAAGTCTATAGAAACTAAAGGTAACTTGCAAAAGGCTGATGATGATGCGAATAATCCCATTCTTAGAAACGCAGGTGTGTAAAAAGAAAGAAAGAAAGAAAGAAAGAAAGAAAGAAAGAAAGAAAGAAAGAAAGAAAGAAAGAAAGAAAGAATCGCAGGTGCGTTTTGTCCAGGGAGGAGGCCTCGGTTTCTACTTAGCGGAAGAGGCCAGTTTTGCCTCTCTCAGCAAATTCAATTCAGATTCCGGGTTGCCTATAGATGTGTTTTTCCTTGTGATCTCCTTTGAACCAGTTTTTACCTCTTACCAGTGTCTTCATGAAATAATCAATAACATAAAATCTTGGACACGAATTCATCTTATATTCATATGAGTCACATTTTTAAAAATTACCTTTTAGTACCCTGATTCTCCAGCACCTTCGTTCATCCCCAAGAGTGGGATTGACAAAGAGTGAAGGGGAGAACCCTGAATTTCGGACTGAGCATTTACCCAGGAGTGACTAGTTGAATGAGCTACTTGAAAAAGCAAGATAAGGTTTACCCTTATTCCTGGATATAGAGGTTCTAGATTTGGGTTGATTTCAGTATAGAGTTATAAAAAGCATTTCATGTCTGTACAGCCAAATTTCAGGACTGTGGTGATTCTCCCTTTTTTTTTTTTTTTAAATCCCACCATTTTAACTTCTTCACTTATATAACAAAAAAAATGGTAATAACAGATGTGCTAGGCTTAAGAAATAGGATGGAAACTTGAACACCATTGGGTCTCACTGTCTCTGCCTCCACCCCCCACCCCTACCTCTCCCGCCTGCACCTGTTCCCATGTTAATTCCCTCTCCCGGGCTGGCTTCTCACCAGTTGTGGTCCGGCTGCTGGCATCTCAACATCTCTTACTCATCTCCTCTGTGGAAAAAAACAAGAGCACCATTAGCATAAGTCTTTTTTCAAAACTGTCGGCATGAGAAGGAGCGTTCTAACTTGGGAAGATGGGTGGAATTTTTTATAGGGTTTCAGCAGGCAGGGTCAGCTGAAGTTCAGCTAGTTTCAAGAATATCTGTTCAAAGATGGTACTCAGGGAAGGGAGGAACTACTCTGATTAATTAGAAGCCATTGTTTGGACAATTTGGATTTTACTGAGAGAAATGGAAGGAACAATGAGGGGCTGAGGTAAGAGGGTGTGCAAGCTACAGTGACAAGGACATGGAGGGCCACAGTAGAAACTTTATAGTTCCTCAGTATCTCTTAGATTGTACGGTCCTCAGATTATAGAGACCCTTTTTCCCACATGCAGTTGGCTAAATCCTAGGGAAGGATTTTTTTTTAAATAATTTATTTATTTATTCACAAGAGACACACAGAGAGAGGCAGAGACACAGGCAGAGGGAGAAGCAGGCTCCATGCAGGGAGCCCAACGTGAGATTCTATCTCAGGTCCCCAGGGTCACTCCCTGAGCCAAAGGCAGACCCTCTGAACCGCTGAGCCACCAAGCGTCCCCTAGGGAAGGATTGGATTGATCGTGCCTATCTCTGGATCACTCACTGTGCTCAGGGAGTCAGTCAAGACGAAGATGGTGTTCTAGGCAGATCCAAAGGCTAGAGCAGGAGAGGAGCAGCTCTTAAAAGGAGGGAATAGCCCAGACCTGGCCCATGGGGTCATTACAGTGAGCAGGACAGCGCCCACCCCTCATCTTTATTTATGTTCACAAAAGCTCCTTTTTCTCCGCCCTAGGTAAATAGTTTAATTTTGCTTGTAGGGGACATTGCTTAGGGGAGAACCACTCAGAGAACTTTTTGCCTGGTGAGTGTGGGGAGTAAACCCAGTGAAAATGAAAGCCTCTTCGGAGAGCAGCCCCTAGTGCAAAGGCTGGACACAGCCCTGATGCTCAGATTTCTTCTGAAATCCACAAAACTTTCTAAATGATCACCATGGTCACTTAGGGAAAATAAGCAAATTTGGTTTGAATAAGCATCCCAATGTTGGCAGTGCTCCCTGCCTCCTGATTCTTTTCTCTTTTCCCTGTTAGGTATCCAACACCCATAACTCCTTCTTTCCTATTGTAGGTCCCAGGGCACACTGCTCCAAAATGGGCCACTGTGGTGTAAAGATAGTTTTTTTTTTTAAATTTTATTTATTCATTCATGAGAGACATAGAAAGAGAGAGAGACGTAGAGACACAGGCAGAGGGAGAGGCAGGCTCCCTGCTGGGATCCCGATGTGGGACTCAATCCTGGGACCCCAGGATCATGCACGCCCTGGGCCGAAGGCAGATGCTCAACTGCTGAGCCACCCAGGCGTCCCTAAAGATTCTTTTGAGTTAAAAGTAATCAAAACCCAACAGATGTAGGAAAAATTCTCTGCCTCCCCCTCAACTGCCTAAATTTATATTGGAAAGGAGAGCCTGTACCAGGAAGAGAGAGCTATTAACAGATATTTTGCTTTACCTAAAAAATCTTATCTGCATAATAAAGCAACCTTGCTTTTCCAAACACTCCTTTCACCTTCCTGCTAATGACCTTTATTCCCTTTTTATCCTTAGGCCCTATGGCTTCTTAGCTCATATAGGCTCCATATTGCCTCATTGTCTTTGAACTTTCATGTTTGTGTGGATTCCCCATACATATGCCTATTAAACTTGATTTTCTCCTGTTAATCTGTCTCATGTCAATTTGATTCTAGGTCCAGCTAGGGCAGAGGAAGGTTTTCCTTCCGGACACTAAAAATAAGACAGATCTGCCCTATGAACATGGTTAAAATAGTTAAAATTCAGGGGAAGGAAACATCTGTCCTTATCATTGTTATTTTATTAGAAGAACAAGTTGAGCCTGGGTGGCTCAGCGGTTGAGTGCCTGCCTTCGGCTCAGGGCACCAGGGCACGATCCCGGGGTCCTGGGATGGAGTCCCACATCAGGCCCCCTGCAGGGAGCCTGCTTCTCCCTCTGCCTGTGTCTCTGCCTCTCTCTCTCTATGTCTCTCATGGATGAATAAATAATAAAATAAAATCTCAAAAAGAAATAAACTAGAATTTCAGGACTTAAAGGGAATTCACAGTTGACCTCAGCCATCTGTGGCTGATATCTCAGTTGCTCCTGGGCCAGGCAGTGTGTGTTGGGATGTGTGTGTGTGTGTGTGTGTGTGTGTGTGGTTTATATCCATGTATGCCTGTGTGTGCAGATCTGTGTATGTTGATGGGATGGGATGATTAAATGGAATGTGACATCAAGAAATTATCAACGTTGACACTGATTACAGATATTGGCGAATTAGCAGCGTGGAAAGGGGAAATGAAATTTGGCTTAGCTGTGAAAAAGTAATACTAATTATAGTCATTTACACTGCTCCTTCCCATTTATGCTTAATTACCATATAGCACAATCATAATCATGTGTGTCACTAAATATATACTCAGTTAACGTTCACGTAAGTTGTCTTGATTAGAATCCACATCTCTGGTCCACTTAGACATCTGTTTGGAGATACTTTGCTTAAAGTCATGGCTACTTCAGGGGCTAACAAAAGAGACTTGACTCCTTGTAGTTCTATTGTATTGACAGTCTCTCAATCATATCCCAATGCAGGAGGAGCCACAAGGGATCGGAGGTTTTTTTCCTCTTCCCCATCAGGTCTTCAGAGTGCCCAGGGAGTTCATCTCCCACAGCTGAGGTGGCAACAGAGAAGAATGCAGACAGAGATAGATGGATAGAAAAAGTGGGGGTAGAGGCACAGACAGGGTCAGTTCATATGCCTTCTCAGGGCTGATTTTCTCTGATAGTTCAGGAGACAAAATAGTTCTCAGAAGCAGACCCAGACAATCGTAGGGTCCCTCATTGTCCTGGGTGGTGAGGAGACAGGAAGAGCAAGGTGAAAAGAAACAGGAGGTAGAGGGCGCCTGGGTGGCTCAGTGGTTGAGCATCAGCCTTTGGCTCAGGGCGTGATCCTGGAGTCCCGGGATCTAGTCCCACGTTGGGCTCCCTGTGTGGAGCCTGCTTCTCTGCCTGTGTCTCTGCCTCTCTCTCTCTGTGTCTCTCATGAATAAATAAAATCTTAAAAAAAAAAAAAGAAACAGAAGGTAGAGAGGAGAGAGATTGACAAAGCAACAGAGAAACAGAGAGATGGGGAAAGACAGAGAGGCATGGGGGGCGTGGGATCAAGGAAAGGGAAGAAGGCATGAAGAAGTCAGTGAGTCCGCTGGATGCTCAGGCAGTACCAGGCAGAGAACATGGTGGGTACATTCATATACTCTTGTTGTGATAAAATTGCCATGTTCCTAATGCATGGTGTAGATGTGATTTGTTTATTGAGCATCTGCTGTGTACTTGGAACACGTTAAGTGCATGTACCTCTAATGACTCACTGAATCCTCAGAATGACACTGGCTGGCAGGTACTATCATGATACTCATATTATGGAAAAGGAAGCTGAAGGATGTGACTTGCCCAAAGTCACTTGGGTAGTGAGATTCACATCCTGCCATTTGCCGTCGACCCTGTATCTCAGCCATGACAGAGCAATCAGCAAAGCCAGTTATGTAATAAATGGTAGTTAACAGACCCATGACTTAAAAACATTCCTTCTAGGGGCACTTGGGCGGCTCAGGGGTGGAGCATCTGCCTTAGGCCCAGGGCATGATCCTGGGGGATCCGGGATAAGTCCCATGTCAGGCTCCCCACAGAGAGCCTGCTTCTCCTTCAGCCTCTCTCTCTCTCTCTCTCTGTGTCTCATGAATAAATAAAATCTTTTTTAAAAAATTCTTTCTTGGGGCACCTGGATGGCTCAGTCAGTAGAACATGTGGCTCTTGATATTGGGGTTGTGAGTTCAAGCCCCAGGTTGAGGGCAGAGACTACTTAAAAATAAATAAATAAAATAAAAGCATCCTTTCTTAATTATAATTTATTTTAAATTAACTTAATCTGCAATTCAATCGTTTTCAGAATCTACCGTTTTCATTTCCATGAAGACTTTCTCGTTGACTCAGCAAGAGGAGCAGGGCCAAAACTCTTAGTGTTGAGGGTGACAGAGAAATCGAGGCCTCCAGAGGTGTCGTCACTTCACGATTCTCACGCGGCCAGGTGGGCAGGTGCCAGTGTCCTACCGCCGTGGGTCCCACTTCCACGGTGACTTTGGGTTCTGTCGCTTTTCCACTGGGAGGCCCTGAAGGGATTAGAATGTGGCTTCTCAGTGACTCCAGTCTTCCCTGTGGAAACTCATGCCAAACATCCTCAGCAGCTTTCTGATCTGTTAATAAATAATGATAATTTGTAGAAGAACTCATTTTGTCATCATCCTTGGAGATTAATTGGGTAATTAACTTTAGCTAAGTGACTATGAAATATAAAGTGCTTCATGAGTCTTAAGGATTTATGCTCTGTGTTCTTCCTAAGCCTGCAGGGCAGAGCTTCTGTCTCTCGGAATGAGAGCTGACTAGGAATGCCCCCCATCAGCGCTGTTTCTCACTCGATGGCACCCCCCCCCCCCGAAACTCATCAGGAAGGCAGATGACGGCCAGGGTCACCTTTACCTGCCAGACTGAGACGCTGACACTGAACTGCGAATTGAAAAGAGGCAGCAAGAATGAATTCAGCCTCCTGGCTACTCTCCTGCAGTCGTCTCTGCACCAACTTGGGTGGGGGGGGGGGGCGGGGGGGGGGCGAGTCTCTGTTGGCGCCCCCGTAGGCTTCCTTTCCGTAACTGCTGACTTTGAACATATTGACGACAGCTCACACATAAAAGGGCAAGAAGGTGACAATACTGACTAGTGATTTAAAAGCATGAAGTCTAGAGTCCTACGGGCTGGGTATGAACCCTGCGTAACTGTCCCCCAGCTACGTGCTCACAACCTCCGCCGTTATGTGTGTGCACTTGACCCCTCAGTTCAACTTACACCACCGTAAACACGGCTGTGCCAGAGCCTTTGGGGACCGGGTGGTTGCGGTAGACTGAACCAAAAAGCTCTGTACACACTCAGGGATGTCTGGGTGGCTCAGTCACTTCAGCACCTGCCTTTGGCTCGGGTCATGATCCCGGGGTCCTGGGATCCAGCCCCACCTTGGGCTCCCTCTGGGGCGGGGTGGCTGCTTCTTGCTCTCCCTTTGGTCCTCCCCTGCTCATGCTCTCTCTCTAAATAAATAAAATCTTAAAAAATTTTTTTTGTCTGCATTCTAATCTTCTGAACCTGCTAGTGTTCCGTATATTGGGGGTGCGGGGGGAGGATGTGTTACCTGACATGGCAAATGATGTGATTCCTCTAAGGATCTTTCAAGAAGGTGCTCATCCAGGATTATCCGCGTGGGCTCTAAATAATCCAATGGCAAGTGTCCTTATGCAAATGAGGCAGAGGGAGATTTGACAGGAGAGGTGGCAACAACGTGACTGTGGAGCCCAAGATTGGAGCCCAAGATTGGAGTGCTGTGGCCACGGGCCAGGGGAGCCCTGGAGCCACCTGAAGCTGCAAGGGGCAGGGACAGGGTCTTCCCTGGGGCCACAGAGGGAGCGCCACCCTACTGAGCCCTGATGTTAGGCCTCGGGCCTCTGGGACAAAGTGAGCACACTTGAGCCTGAGGTCCCAGCCGGTCGGGGCTCGGACTCTGTTGCAGCAGCCAGAGCAACTGGCAGGGGGCTTGGCCCCGGGGGACCAGTAACAGGGACACCTGCTTGGCTTCATACCCGCCGTCGGTTTTGCAACAAGGCAGCCGTCTCTTAAATTCCAGTATTAAGCCTCAGTGCGGAGCTTCACTGGCTTTCACACAGCAACGTCTTTGCAGGATGAAAACGGCGCGGCCACAAGGCCAGCACGTCCATTAAAGCAACTGGGTTTGTTACCCCTGAGGCTTTCCCTTGCTTCCCCCTGGAGCACGTGCCTTTGAGCGGCGGAGACTACGCGCGTCTGGTTCCCGGGCACCTGCTGCACAGCTTGGGGGTGCCCTTCTGACGCGCCGCCCCCTCCAAGCACCTGCAGGGAGGCCCAGGATGCGACCCGCAGACACCCGGGATGCGGGACCTGCCTCCTCCCCCGCGGCCCCCAGCGCCGCCCACTCCGAGCACCTGCAGGGACCCCCACCTCCTGCAGCCCGCGAGCACCGGGTGTGGCCCCCCCCACCAGCCCCTGCCCAGGATGCCGGTGGGTGCGGCTTCCTCCTGGGCCTCAGGCGGCGACCGCGGCCCCGGAGCTCGCTGCACGGTGGCAGGTGCACAGAGACGTGGCCCGCAGTGGGGGCAAGTCAGCATCGCTGTGGCCGGCCCAGACAGGATGGTCGTCTCCAGCTGCGCAGTCTTGCACCACAAGCAGGAGGCGACGGCAGTGGGAGCCAGGCACACAGGGGTCACGGGGTTGGGGGCGGCCCGCAGACACCCGAGAAGCCCGCGGAGGGGCCCAGGCCCGAGCCGGGGCTGCTGCCCAAGTCAGTGAGGGGACCACATCCTTCAGCCCCGGGCAGTGGCCCCTCACGAAGGCCCCGAGCCAGAACCATCCAGCTAAGGCCTCCCGGGCCCCTGACCTAAGGGAACCCGGGGAGACAGGACGTGGCCGCTGTTTCCAGACCCAGACCGAGGTCACCTGCCACCCCAGCAGCTCGGCCGGAGGGCCCAGAGCACAGCAGGTGCAGGTAACCCGTGGGGGGCCCAGGCCAGCACCGCAGGGCAGGGCCCAGCACAGGTGGCCCAGCATGGGAGGCCCAGCACAGGTCCCCAGGCCACATCGCCGCCTCCTAAGGACGCTTACCTGGTGCAAGGTCATCGGCTGCGACGACACTGTCCTCGCAGGTGGGTTCCTGTGACGGGTTCTCGGGGTTGCTTTCTGGATCCCGGGAGAAGCTGCAGCCTGGAGGAGTTTCTGGGAGAATGGTACATAAAGGGCCGTGCTCATGGAGGCTCAGTGGACTGAACTCTAGAGTCTCTGCCAGAACAAGTTGTGGGAAGAGCAGATTGAAGCAATTTGTTACAAATTAAAAAAGAGATCACTTGGAAGTAACTTCTTTTTCTTTAGCTCATTATTAGGGTATTATAAGCTAGTCTTCACACAATGTGAATGCATTATACTAGACTGCTCATTTTCTCATATATTCAACATATTTACGCGTTTAACATTTTACATATTATACATCTTTAATATTGTGAATATTTAAAAAATATTGTGAATATTTATATTTAGCATGTATATGAAGGAATTACTAAAATTCAGTATTTTTCTCCAGTTTCCTCATTACCATTCCAAAGGCTCACACCTTGGATGCAGCAGGCAAAGATTTCTTAAATAGGACACAAAAGCAAGAATCTCAGCGTATGACCTTAATTAGCCATGGAGAGCTATTTATATGCGAGGTGCCCAGTGGTCTTAGAGTCTATGCTGATTAAACTAAGTATCTTCATCCCATCGCTTTAGAACGACTGACTCATTTCCCTTTCCCCTTCTATTCTTTCCCTTTTCCCAAATTAATAAAACATTCCTTTCACCTAATCACTCTGCTCACCTTCACTGTCTGTCTTTATTGAAGCATTGTCACTAGCTCCCTCCTCAGGAGCATTGGACTCTTCCAGCTAATTGATGTTGGCAGCTGCAAGCAGGAATGTTGCTGGGCCCCGGGAAGCTCTACAGTTGTAAACCAGAGAGCTAGCTCTCCCTCTCTTGTCAGTGATCCTGTCTCCATCCTGTGGAGATTGAAGGACTGCTGTTCAGTGGCAAAGCACATGGAACACTCTGGTTTTCCCAGTTTGCTTTTTAAGAATCTCAATTCACCCTGGAGCTGGAAAAGATTTAATAATGCCAAGTAACAGCTCCTGGGTCTCTTTGGGGAAACTAAGCCCATTCCAGGGGTTGTGTCTAGTGTGGATTCCTAAATCTCTGCTGCCTGTGGGGTTCACAGCCAATCTCCCCAGGGGGAGCCCAGCTGTCTGAGACCTGGTGCATGGCCGCTCTTCTCCATTCCTGTGTTGGGACTGCTTCCGGGCTGGTGGGATGTATGGAGTCCGGGAAGAGGGCCCAGGCACTGTGAGCATTTGAGCGCTGGCCCACTTGAGGTGACCATGGGGAGATGCTCAGCAGTTCCAGGTGTTCCTTGCTGCTGCTTTACCTACCATTGGCACTAAAAAGCTGGCAGTGTCTGTGGCAGGGATGGGACTTTGGGGACCCAGTAAGTTACTCCCCTTCCACTGGGAGGCAGACATGGAAGTCAGAGTGAGGGAGCCAGGACCCCACAGTAACTCCTGATAATGCTTACACTGCCTGCAGGGCTTAGGGAGCTAACGAGAGCAAGCAGATCAATGCTGTACCTCCGCATCAGACAGATGGACCCAGTCATGGTCCCAATATTGCCAGTTCTTCTTACGGGTCTGCAGGGGTAAAGGTGACCATGTTTCCTTTCTCACAACCAAGGGAAAGAAAGGGAGTGCTGAGGAAACACAAACAGTTCCTTCACCCCAGCTCACCAAGCAGGCAAGTCCCTCTGCCTCCTGGGATGGCCAGTGTGAGACAAGAAGCTGAGAGAAGTCTCAATCAGAAGGTCAAAACCAATCAGAATGATGCTAAGCCAAAGGAGGATTTTGCTCTTGTCCTCATATCTCATATCACACTCTTGGTCATGAAAACCATATACTTGCACATGTACACTTGTGAACATACACACGTTTGTACACATGCACGCATACACACATGCAGACACTCAGGAATGGGCCACAGGCCCAGGGGGAAGAAGTACTTAGAGCGCTCTGGCACTGTAATAAATTTCCACAAGACGCACCAAAAAAAAAAAAAAAAAAAACCCAAAAAAACAAAAAAATGGAAACAAACTGAGGGTTGCTGGAGGGGAGGTAGGTAAGGGGACGGGGTGACAGGATGATAGACATTAAGGAGGGCACGTGAGGTAATGAGCACTGGGCGTTATAGAAGACTGATCAATCACTGACCTCCACCTCTGAAACCAGTAATACATTAGATGTTAATTAACTGAATTTAAATACAATTTTTAAAAATAATCAAAATGCACATGTATGAACATACATGCACATTTTTACTTAATTTTAGAAGAAGCATAGTGAAAGATGTGGAAGGCTACCTGGTAGGTGGCTCACAGGATTGCTCACTTTGGGGGAGGGGGTGGCTGGGATGCAGTGTGAAAGGAGAGGGGAAGAGAGTATGGAGAAAGCAAAACAGGAAAAAAACACAACAACAAAACAATAAATCGCCCAAAAGCAGTATGTAGGATGTGATCACAGTATATATATTATTGCATTAAGACGTGATGTGCAAAATACTTCAACCTGTATAGCACCATTAACACTCCACCAGTTAAAGCAGATACCAAAGAACTGGGGCAGGATCCCTGTAAATCCCCTTACTGAACCAGGCATTAACCTGGAGAGTAGCATGGAGAGGTTCTGGGGGAGACCGGGAGACCAGGGTGGTAGGATGGGATTTTGAAGGGGGAGGGTAGTAGCCCTTGAGTGGCTATTTCGTAAACCAATTCAGAAGAACATCAATGTTTTGATGACATGAACAGCTCTATCAGTGCTTTCTACTTGAATAATGCACTTGTTGACTTGGTCATAAGATCAAATTCTTAGACTATAACATGAAAGTTTTCTTCCTATGTTATTTATTTATTTATTTATTTGATTTTTTAAAAGATTTTATTTATTCATGAGAGACAGAGAGAGGCAGAGGGAAAAGCAGGCTCCCTGCAGAGAGACAAATGAGGGACTCGATCCCGGATCCCGGGATCACGCCCTGAGCCGAGGGCAGAAGCTCAACCACTGAGCCCCGCAGGCGTCCCTATGCTATGTTATTGAATGTTATCACTTCAACCGGGAATTGGCACAGCTCATATGAAGAAAACCGCTGAATTGTAGGTGCGGGAGGATCTCCTTCAAAACCTCACTCAAATGATTGGAAAGTTGATCAGCTGTTGGCTGGAAACTTCATCAGGGCTGCGGATTAGGGCCTTGGCTCTTCTCCATCTGGGCCTCTCCTCAAGCCAATTGAGCTTCCTAACAGCATGGTGGTTGGGTTCCAAGAGAACCAGGAGGTGGCCTTTTATAATCGAAAAAGTCACTCAGTGTCACTTCATTATAGTCTGTTGGGCAGGGTAGTCACAAGGGCTCATCCACCTTTTAAAATATATATATATTTATCTATTTATTTATTCATGAGAGACACAGAGAGAGAGAGGGGCAGAGACTCCCCCTGCAGAGGGAGAAGCAGGCTTTCCGCAGGGAGCCCAATGGGGGACTGGATCCCAGGACCTGAGCCAAAGGCAGACGCTCCACCACTGAGCCACCCAGATGCCCTTCACCCACCTTTTTAACTTAACTTAACTTTTTAAGAGGAGGGGACTTCCACTCCACCCTCCATGGGAAGAGTGTCAAGGTCTTACTGTAAGAAGAATGGATGACAAGGGAAATGTAGGAGGAGCTATAATATGCCACAACACATTTCCGCTATGTCTGTGATACTTACAGTCCATGCTGGCAATGGGTTCCAAAGGCCTCTGCTTTTTCCCACGCTGCCACGCTCAGGGCACAGATCAGCTACTGTAGCTGAGAGACTGCAGGAAGAAGGCAAAAGTTAAAAAGTCATAGGCAACCAAAAGGAGAAATAAAGCTTGCATTCTTAGGACGCTCCTACTTAACAGCGTAGCGGGCACTGGGCAAGGCACTTCTCATGGATCTTTATTAATTTCAAGATCTCGAGATCTTTTTTAATCTTTACCACAGCTGGCTGAGGCAGGTACTGTGATTACCGCTTCACAGATAAGGGAATTAAGAGAAGAGGCGATCAGCAACTCGTCCAGCCACACAGCCAGTACCGGATGGAGCCAGGACGGCAATTCTGGTCTGCCTGACTTGAAAGCTTCTGTTCCTTCTACCGTACTGTGCCTCAGAGTGTAGTTCACAAACACAACCCGTAAAATGTCCCTATGGTGTTTTTGCTGTGTAGTTCATTTGTTTCTTCTTATACATATATAAAAGATCTCCATTTTTTACTTCTCAAAAGGGTTAAAGTGTGGCAAATAATAGAACTGTATACATGGACTTCTTTTTCCTCAACGACCAACAAAATCTCCTCAAGGAGCATATTAGATATTTTCTTCTCAATTTAATGCCCAAGGTATCATTTGTCCACGTAGAAATGTCGAAATTACTAGCTGGAGGATTATATAAGAAACACTAATTATGAAGCTTATTATATTATAAGGTAATGTAAATTTTAAGACATAGAGAGGAATTCAGTATGGGAGTTTATAAAGTACAAAATGATGGGTAAATTGTGATGCAAGTGGAGTCTCTAGAAGTTTTGCATAAATGTACTTTTAAAACATGTATTAATATATTTTTTGAAATATTTATTTATTTAGTTTTAGAGAGAGAAAGCATGCACACCTGGGGTTGGGGAGCAGGGCAGCAGACTCCCCGCTGAGCATGGAGTGTGGGGCTCAATCTCACGACCCTGAGATCATGACCTGAGCTGAAATCAAGAGTCAGACGCTTAACCGACTGAGCCACACAGGCACCCCTGGAATACGTATTAATATAAAATATACCAGGGGACTCACTATTTAAAGAGAATGGACATTTCTGTTTTTGCAGCAGGGATTTCTCTGTAGTGGGGCACAGACAGTGGAGGTCATCATGCTTAGAATTCCCCAGTCATAACTAGGTGTATTGAATCTGGGCATAGCAACCTCCACTGCAATGATCTGGGAGGTTTTCACCGAGATACCTATTTGTAATAAGCTCCGGCACTGGTGATGGAGAGACAAGAATGCCCCTCTTTAAACGTGATGCTAAATGCAAATACCCAAAGGAGTAGTGAAGGCAGAGACTGGGAGGATTATACATATTCCACTGTACTGTTAACCTACCATACTGTTCACATAAATGCAATTCAACCATAACACACTAGGTCACCAAGGCAAGGGGCTACTCTACTGGGGCTTTTGAGAGGCTTTGACACTGACTTGGAAATGCAATTTCCTACTGAGGACCAGTCTTTAAAACGAACAAATGATTGTTCAGAATAGAAACATGCTAAGTTGCTGGGAGGAAACAGGATGGTTTCCAGGCCAGTAGGGCTCTGCAGTGATTTCATATTTTAAGAAAACACTGTGTCCGTCAGAATGAGGTAGCAATGAAAGCAAACAAAGATGGAGTCATGGGCAAGTGTTAGTTGGATCTGTCCGGTCATGGCTCAGGAGAAGGAAGCCTTAGGCAGTCTTTTAGATGGTATGGACCATTTTAAACAGTATGGTCCTTTTCATTCATTCACTGAACTTTGTCAGGTGCCTACCTGGCCAGGCATTATCCTACCTGTTGGAAATACGGAAGTGAATAAGTCAAAGTCCTCGTGGAATTTACAGTCTAGTGGGGAAGGCAGTCAATACAAAAATAAATAAATAAATGCACATACTAAATATGAGGTCTGTGCTTCAAAAAAGGCTTAACAAGGTAGAAAGAGTGAATGAGGGAGGTGATGGGAACGGAATATGGTAGTACTTTAGATTGAAAGGTCAAGAAAGGCGTATCTGAGGAGGTGACATTAAGGCAGAGATATTTGAATTAAGTAAGAAAGCGAGCCATACGGAGATTAGTGGGGAAAAGAACAGCAGCAGAGAGCTCAGAGGCTGGAATGAACCCGGGCGTTCAAGGAACAGAAAGGCCAGTTTGGGGACTCCGGCGCTGTTTGCCAAATGTCCTGGTTCTCCCTCCTTTCAGGCACAAGGTAAGATTGCACTAACTGGTTCTTCTGTGGATGGGGAGGACTTTGTGACTTCGGACAGCGAGTCATGAGCAGAAAGGACATGTGCCGTTTATGGACAGAGCCAACGGACTGTCTAGAGTTTTCTTCGCTCTCTCTCCGCACGATGACTGGCAATGCTTCAGAGAGTGACTGCTCGGTCAACCACAATCTAAGATGAGGAAGAAAACAATGTGGGCGAGGTACCCGGCTGACCCTTAATAGACATAAACGGGAACAAGAAAAAAGTCTGTGTGGTGTCAAGCCTCTGAGAATTGGAGCTGTTACTCAGTGCATAACGTGTCCTGACTGGTACAGCCGGTGTGACTGGGGTGGAGAAAGCTAGAGGGAGAGAGGTGGGAGATGTCATCTAAAGGACGAGCGGTGGACAGATCACGAGGGGCCTCGTAGATGATGATACACTTGGGTTCCCTCAGGGTGAAAGAAAACTTCAGAGTTTTGAGCAGGGGAATGACATGATGGTTTGCATTTAAAAAGAATCATTTGGTCATGGAGGGGAAGTCCTTATTCATGGGAAATACTCAGTGAGGTATTTAGGGATAAAGTAGAATGTCCTCAACTTACTTTCAGTAAATGGTTCAGTAAAAATGTGTTTGTGTGCCTGTGTGCACATGAACAAGGGGTAAAATGGTAATAGGTAAATGTAGATGAAGGGTATGTAGTGTTCATTGTATGCTTTTTCCAACTTTTTCCAAATATTTTAAATAGAGGTGCCTGGGTGGCTTAGTTGGTTGAGTGGCCAACTCTTGGTTTCTGCTCAGGTCATTATCCCAAGGTTGTAAGTTGGAGCCCCAAGTCAGGCTCTAGGCTGAGAAAGGAGTCTGCTTGGGATTCTCTTCCTCTTGTCTGCTCCTCCACCCCCCACCCCCTTTTTCTTTCTAAAATAAATAAATCTTAAAAAAATTTTTTTTTAAATAAAAAGTTGGGGGTAAATCACTCTGGAGAAGTACAAGAGAGAAGCACAGGCCAGAGGAGGACTGCTGTGGGTAAGAGATGAGGTGTTTTGAGCTGGAATAGCAATTGTGAGAAATGGGTGGATTTGAAATCTATTTTATATGTGGAGCCAGGAGGATTTGCTGACAGATTGACTGTGGGAGGTGAAGTTCAGAGCCAAGGTGTCTCTTAGGTTTTGTCCTGCGCATGTCGAGAGTGGTGGAGGCCATTACCTGAGGCAGGACAGCAGAGGAGCTGGGTTTGAGGGATGGCAAACAGCAATTCTGTTCTAGACAAGTTAAGGGTGAGTCTCCAAGTAGAGACTGGGTTGGCAGTCCAGCGAGGGAGCTGGGACTTCAGAGAAGAGGTTGGCTGGGAGATCCTTTGGAATCATCAGCAGGTAGTCGTCCACTGAGAAACCACTTTGCTACCTCTTCCCTATGCAGGTCTGCCCCCCAGATTACTGCCTCTACCTGTCTTAGTATTTGTGTATTCACTTACACCAAAGTCTATTACAAAGCTGCACTGAGTCACCATAACGTGATAGAGAGATGGTCCCAAGCTGTAGGTTTTGTTTTCTCTGCTGGACGTGATGACAGGAAAGACACATTCTATTGCTTTTGAGAGGGAGGAAGTAATATCTGGTAAAAGTTCAGGTGCAAATCACATTCCTCTTCCCTCTCCCTTAGTCTGAAGCATGGACACCATGCCACTCCACTTCCACTGTAATATGATCAAGTAGCTCCCCTGGCTGGAGTAGTTAGAGCTATTCAACAATCTAATGCCTAGTGTTTAGAGGATAAAACTAGCTTGTGCTGGCCCAATGGAAAAAAATCAGGTTCATTAAAGTTATTGGGGAGATGTATTTGTGGAGGTAGTCAGGTACCTTCAGAACACAATAATAAAAAACTTGGTTGAGAAGTTGATGCATATGTGTCCTTTTTTCCCTTCCAAGTGTGGTAGATTGTATTTTCCAAAATAGCTGCCTCAATAGATCTCACCCCGCATGCTCCTCTAATACTGTGACACTGACACTCTTCCCACTGAGTGGTGGGGCCCATGTTTCCTTTCTTTGAACTTCAGCTGACCTTTTTGACGGCCTGAACCCACAGAATACAATGGAAACTGTCCCGCTAAGACCCAGCAATTCCCACAACCATGAGAGGGAATCACATAATAGTTCAAATCAGGTAAGTTTTGAGGTTATTCATTATGCAACAACAGAAAACAAGAACATAATCTTGGCTTTTAATCTTTTTTACATTTTCTTTGGTCTTTTTTTTTTTTTAAAGATTTTATTTACTTATCCATGAGAGACACACAGAGATAGGCAGAGACACAGGCAGATGGAGAAGCAGGCCCCATGCAGGGAGCCCAACGTGGGACTTGATCCTGGGACCCCAGGGTCACGCCCTGAGCCAAAGGCAGATGCTCAACCACTGAGCCCCCCAGGCGCCCTCTTTGGTCTTGATTCCTTAATTTATATTTGGATTGTACAGTAATTTTGTCTGTTCTTGTTGCAGGTCACTTCCAATCCTTTGTTGAAGAGGGTTTAAATACAATGTAATTACATTTCCTAAAGTGCTCTTGTTTCTAACTTGGTGATGTAAACTCCCTAGAGGGAGAGGGAAAGGGAGACTCTTAAGCAGGCTCCATGCCCAGCCCAGAGCCCAGTGTGGAGTTTAATCTCATGACCCTGAGATGATGACCTGAGCCAAAATCAAAAGTCAGATGCTTAACTGACTGAGCCACCCAGTTACCCCTGGAGTCCTTTTAAAAATCAAATTGTTATAAGGTTATTCCACAAATGATAAAGATAACCCATGAACACTCTTATCACTTTTGAGGGCCTTTTTTTTTTTTTTTTTTTTTTTTTAAAGAGATTAGAAGGGGGCAGCCTGGGTGGCTCAGCAGTTTAGCGCTGCCTTCAGCCCAAGGCCTGATCCTGGAGACCCAGGATCGAGTCCCACATTAGGCTCTCTACAGGGAGCCTGCTTCTCCCTCTGCCTGTGTCTCTGCCTCTCTCTGTGTCTCTCATGAATAAACAAATAAAATCTCTCTCCCTTTTCTTTAAAAAAATAGATTAGAAGAGATTTAAAAAAGATTGCTTCGTGTGGACTTGTTCTGCATTTTCCGCTTTGTCCCTTCAAACAGATCCTTTCCCACGAAACTTTGATAGAAATAATTATGATCAAATGACTACTGCAGTCAACAAACAGTTCTTCAACAGATGCTTATTGGCTACTAGTGTGCTAGGTATTAGAGCAGGTGCCAAACATACAAAACCCAGGCCCAGCTTACAAAGGGGCTTCCGGACTCCTGATTATTTATAGCTATAGAATGCCTACCATATGCAAGGGCGTATGTCTGGCATGTCTAGAAAATGTCTTTGAATGCCTTCAATGATGGAGGAGTATTTAAAATAACAAAATAAAGCAAAACTATCAAATGATCTGACAGGCAATTTAAAAAGTGAATGAAAAAAGTTATACAGCAATTTTACAGTAGGTTCATACATCTATGAATTCAGTAAAAGAAACAGCTAATTGGGGCACCTGGGTGGCTCACTTGGTTAAGTGTCTGACTCTAGATGTCAGCTTAGGTCTTGATCTCAGTCAGGGTTGTGAGTTCAAGCCTCACACTGGCTTCCATGCTGGGTGTAGAGCCTCCTTAAAACAAACAAACAACAGAGCTAATTTAATTCCCCATAATCACAGAAATGGCATAATGTTATATGCCATAAACCTCACAAAAAATGAAATTGCAGTTAATGTAAAAGATCATGATACAAGATGTCTTTCTTTCTTTCTTTCTTTTTTTTTTTTTTAAAGATTTTATTTATTAATGAGAGACCCAGAGACCCAGAGAGAGAGGCAGAGACACAGGCTGAGGGAGAAGCAGGCTCCATGCAGGGAGCCCAATGTGGGACTCAATCCCAGGTCTCCAGGATCACGCCCTGGGCTGAAGGCAGGCTAAACCGCTGAGCCACCCAGGTGCCCTAGTTTCTTTCTTTCTTTCTTTCTTTTTCTTTCTTTCTTTCTTTCTTTCTCTTTCTTTCTTTCTTTCTTTCTTTCTTTCTTTCTTTCTTTCTTTTCTTTCTTTCTTTCTTTCTTTCTTTCTTTCTTTCTTTCTTTCTTTCTTTCTTTCTTTCTTTCTTTCTTTCTTTCTTTCTTTCAGATGTTACAGTTTCTTAATACATACTTAGTCACCACTTTTTCAAGTTTTACTGTAACTTGAATTCTAAAATCTGGTTTCCTAAATGTAATCTCAATCCAAGTAGTGTCACATCCATTAACTTTTCAGGAAAGGGGCAAGAAGGCAAGAACCATACCTGTTTGTTGACCACATGTAGTCAGCACTGGCACATAGTAAGCATTCACTGAGAACTTGTTGAGTTTGTGGGGTTCCTGAGTGGTGCAAGTTAAGCCTCAACTCTTAGCTTCAGCTCAGGTTGGGATCTCAGATTCGTGGGATCCAGCTCTGCATTGAGCCAGCTTCAGACGTTCTCTCCCTCACCCTCTGCCCTTTTCCCCTGCTCTCTCAAATAAATAAATAAATCTAAAAAAAATCATTGAATTTGTAAATGGAAATATGTATTTAAGAGAACGGATTAAAAGCAGCAGCTTCATACACTTCTGAATACTTGGTATAAATGTAGCAGTGATTGGGGTGTTACAGAGAACTGCTAAAAGTAGAGGACACTGTCCTTCTCTACAGCTAGATGCACAATATTACTTGCATTTATAAACCTTTAAAATAAAATGTGAATAGTGAAAATTCACATTAGAAATAAATAATTTTCAAACTTTTTATTACTACTGTTTGGCTATGCACCAAATACAAGAACAGTCACCAACCACATGAATTATTTTTACAAGCAATTAAGGGACAGGAGAAAATAATAGTATGCACCTCATAACCTTTCTGAAACTAACTTTTTCTTTTTTAAAGATTTTATTTATTTATTCATGAGAGACACAGAGAGAGAGAGGCAGAGACACAGGCAGAGGGAGAAGCAGGATCCATGCAGAGAGCCCGACGTGGGACTTGATCCCGGGTCTCCAGGATCACACCCTTGGCTGAAGGTGGCACCAAACCACTGAGCCACCCGGGCTGCCCTGAAACTAACTTTTAACTACAGAAATGAAAATAAGTTTACAGTGCACAAAGTCGTATTTCTCATTACATATTCAGTGGTGCACAGATTGTGAAAAAAATACATCTAGGCTTTTCTACATAAAACAGAAACAAATAGGGGACATATAAAAGTAAAAGTTAATTTGATTTATATGCTTGAGAAAAAAATCAAGACTTATTCTTTGCTTTAGAAATTATTACTTTAAATGAAGGGAAAACTATATATCGTTATTAAAATAGGATGATATCTGAAGGCCCCATCCAAATCTCAGATTAAATGATTCTATGAACTAAATACAAAAAGGCGCAGACAAATGAAGAGAAGTGACAAAAGATACAGAAAAGTAAAACAGAGCTGTAACGGAACACCCTCCTGTGTATACATGAACTGACACTGAGCTGAGACCGGAACCTGTAAGGGCAAGGCTCACACTTGCTCAGATCCTGGCTTCCCCCGTGTGGAAGGGCTTCTTCCTCAGAACCGGTCCGTAACGTCCAGTATTTGTGTCTGAATGCCTGCTAGCCTCTCAGTGTACTTCTTCCCAAGACTTTCCAAGTTTTGATGTTTTCCTAACTAGACCGAATGGATTTGCGAATCAGTGGTCACATCCTTCTTCACTTTATGGCTTGAGTTGGATTAAAAGTTTGGTTAATAAAAAGCCTCCAATTTTATACTTCTTCTTCTGAATCTTGATCATAAATTTCCTGAGGCTGTCTCTTAATATTGATGACCAAATCAATGGTTAAAATTTTTGTTAAACACTGAAGAACTGAAGTTAGTAATTGGTATTTACCAGCTACTGATTCCAAACCTGTCTGGCTGCTTACCATGGGTTGATGGGTTTGCAGTGCATGGAGAGTTCTTACATATATTTGTGGAAAGCTGCAATTTCCCTTCTTAGACTTATACAGGATTTTAGGAACGCCTAAAAGAGCATTAGCTATTATCATGCTAACCATGGTTTCTTCTGACTGCTGACATTTTTTGGCATAGTGGAGAAGATAGTAGTGTAACAAGATCTCAAAATTACCACCCACTGGCAAAACACAACCTGCTGGTATAGTGGAGAAGCAGTGACCCTGGGCAGCACAGATCTCCAGGGTCTTCTCTCTCACTGGCAACAGGTTTCCCTTCCCAGGAATTTTTGTGATTTGTAAATTTTCGTAAGAAATTTCTCTTCTAGTGTTTTCTGTTGAATTAGCAGAATTGCTCTCAATAAATGGCTCATTGTCACCATTTATCCTGGTTTTGGTTGGAGAGAAACACCTCAGTGTTTCATCCGTTTGGTAGGTACCTGTTGGTGTCACTTTTGGTGCTGAACATGGAATAATACACGTTTCTAATTCTACACTTGGAACTACCAAATCTGAATATGTTTGAGTTTTTGCTGGTTTACTTTTGTTTCTTAACACTGTGTCCTGACGTGGCCTCTGTATTGAGCCATTAACAACTTCTGGCAATGGATCACTTTCATTATAAACAAGAGGACTTGATGTATGATTTTGATCACTGGTCTGTATCAGGTAATTTAGATCAAGGTCTTTAAGTAACTGTCGAAGCATCTTAAATGCTCCATGTAAGGCATCTCTGTGCTGTTCCACGAGACCCTGCACTGGTCCACAAAGTACTACACAGTGTGGTATAAACGAAGAGGTGCTAATCACACCAAGGTGAACATACCTTTTGGATCTAAAGGTAAGAGGCTTACAGAATTTCACCAAAACAGTGTTACAGATTTCATCCTGTGAAGAGGCATGTGGCAGTGCCAAGGGAGAGAGACCAGTGATCCTCCGGATGAGAGAGACTTCTTCAGGGGATAAACACTCCACCACCGATATGCCGGCCAGTCCCGAGTAATAAATAACTGAGTCCGGTTGCTTCACACTAGACAGGAGCAATTTTACATTCTGACTCTGTAAATGTTTCATTATTGCTTTCGTCCTTTCCATAATCCAAAACCGAGATGTCTGAAACTGTGCTTCCGAACGCAAAATAAACTCTGATCCAGAAGTCGAAAAGAGAGGCTGAACGGTCTCTGTTACTATCACTATTCTTATGTCACCATCTGCTGGACGGTATACGGAAAAGTCTCTAGGAAGCACAAGCCCGGGAGTGATCCTGGAATCCGAGACGGGGAGGCCGGTGACACCAACACTCAGCTCTACAAAATAGTCATCCACCAGGTCCAACACTTCTTCGGACCCACGTTCACGGGCCATACATTTGAAAAAGTAGTCGCACGTCAACCGTGACATAAAGTCACGATTATTTCTCCCCACTCTCCCACCAAAGTACGCTGCTAAGAGCGACTCTAGAGAGCTCCTACACAACGTTCTCTCTTTAGTGGAGGAAGAAAAGATGGACCCAAAGTGCCTGCTTAGGTAATGGTCCACAATATAATCTAATCGGTGTGTCTGAAACGTTAGAAGAAACTGCGAAATCAATTTCCACCGACAACAATTTTTCCAATGTCTTCTATGGGTCTGCATGTGTTTGGAGGCCAAAGAATCCTGTTCTCCGTCCGTCATTGCGTGAAGTCCTCGAAGTAAATGACAAAGGAAGACAACGAACGTCTTAGCACCATCTCCTGTTTTTCTTAGATGACTGGAAACATAGGCCACCACCAACCTGGACAGAAAAAGAAATAAAGCAACTCAGATTTTCAGAGGGCGGCTTTCTCACGCACCAGTCGAGTGGAAACCAAGGTTTCACAACTAAAGTCGTAAATGGTGCCTTTAGTTTTCCTGTTTTTCAAGTTACTTTGTTCTATTTCGAGATTCTGGGGTTGGGTGGAGCGAGGAGGGGAAAATGAGCGTTGTTGGGTGTTTGATGAGATCTGATGCTCAAGGGCTCCCCTTGGCCCCGCGGGTTAGCACCGCCTTCGGACCAGGGCGTGACCCCGGGGTCCTGGGATCGAGTCCCGCGTCGGGCTCCCTGCAGGGAGCCTGCTGCTCCCTCTGCCTGTATCTCTGCTTCTCTCTGTGCCTCATGAATAAATAAAATTAAAAAAAAAAAAAAAAAGGAAAAGTGACCACCTATCCCCTTCTATTAAAAAAAAAAAAAAAAAAAAAAAGACGTGATGCCCAGAAGAAAGTCCCATTGGAAGCGCGCTGGAGTCTCGCGCGAGGACGGCCGCGGCTGCGCGCTGCGGCAGGAGGGTACCTGGCTGCGGGGTGCTCTAGGTGTAGCGCCCCCAGGAGGCGGCCTCCGTCCCGGCTCAGCAGCACCTCGCCGGTGGGCTTCGTACACAGAACCTGCCGCCCCTCGGGCCCCAAGCAGCGGCTCACGATGGTCTCCAAGGCCTCCGCCACCTGCAGCGCCGCCTCCACAGAGCCCGTGGCGGCCATCGCGCGCAGGGCCGGCGGCAGGAGGCACCCCCCGGAAGGAGGCGGGCCGGGCGGCGGAAGGGGCGGGGCGGGCGGCGGAAGCTGGGAGGTCAGGGCTTCCGGGAAGCTGTTCCCGGGGCTGAGACGTCCTTCCTCCCGCGGACGGCACGGGCCCGGAGGCCGCAGCCCTGGCTTGCGCGGCCCCCCGCGCGACATCCGCGCGGTGACGTCACGTACACGTAGACCAGGGCGGCCGCGCGCGGGGCGGCAGGGCGCGTGGGGCGTGGTGACGTCACGTGCACGTAGACCAGGGCGGCCGCGCGCGGTGCGGCAGGGCGCGTCTGCAGGGCGCGTGTGGCGTGGCGCGCGGGGTGCGCTGGGCCCCGCGGCGGACGTCCCCCGTCGTGCTCCTCAGACGGTGCGGTGCTGGAGCAGCGGCGGGGACGGCACCCGGGAGCCTGCGCCCGCCTTGGCGACGCCACGTCCCTCGAGGAGGGTCCACTGGGGCTGAGCAGCTACAGGTTGCTCGTCTTCGCGTCCGCGCAGGGCAGGCGGCGGCGGATGGAGCCCCGGGAGCGCCCCCCGAGGACGCCGGGCACGCCGCGCGTCAGGGGCTGTGCGAGCCCGTCCCGGTCCCCGTCCCGGTCCCCGTCCCCGTCCCCGGCCGGCGCGGCTCCCACGGAAACAGAGACCAGGACGCAGCCGCCACATGCCAGATTCAAAGTCATTAGATCGCAGGTCGCTCTTTTTAAGAATTTTATTCAGAATGCCTACCTGTAGAAGTTAGCATTATCTTACAGATTACAAAAATTCAATTCTTTTGCGTCTGCAAACATTCATAATAGGTGAGGAATAACAGACTAGAAACGTGGAGCGTCACAAAACCGTCGCCTGGGACTCGCCGTGCCCCGCGCGCCTCCGGGAAGGGGCGTGACCGGGTCGTACTCACACTGCGGGGAACGCACTTCTAGGACACAAACCTGACCAGCGGTAGAGTGTTTGAATTTATAAACGGCCGTTAAGCAGGACATTTAACTCAGATGTATATTGAAGCATGCTAAAAAGTGAAAAAAGTTTTCGGCTTAAGTTCTGTGGCTCATCAGTTCCCAATGTTTCATGGCATTTTTAAAATAAATTTCAGTGTTGTAATACTAAAATAATTTTACATGATAAATGCAAAACGATAAAATTTTCTGAACATTTTAGAAAGTATATTCACATTCATTTTGTCACGGGTTTCTTGTGGATCTTCTAAATATGTTAATCATATTAAGGAGACACTGGTCCTAGACAATTTTAACAGTCCATCTTCAATTAAAAACTGTAACAAAACAAACAGTATGTTAAAACGTAACAAAAAGTAACTTAAATATACTAAATTCACACACAGTAAACAAAGTGAAACCAAATTACATAATAGTGGCAGGTTATACATTTTAAAGAATTTATCAATATAGTCAAATGACGCAGAAGTTGAAATGTAAACTTAGTGATTTGTGTGGTGTTACTCCTTGTTCAAATTGGAAAATTTGGTATAAATGCTAGTATTAGTATTTTATTTCTGTACATTTAACATAATTCAAAATAATCTACAGCATCATGTATGGCTCATCAATATTGCCATCATCACTGTATATCAACCAAAAAAAACCCAAAAATATATTCATTACCCATTACAAATGCTAGACACTGGAAAAAACGAAATTCTTTACATTTGTTTTCTTAAATATTCTAAGATATTCTTCAAAAAGTTAAAACTGCCTTCTACAGAATTTTATGTGTATATGGCACAAGTGGACACCCAAAACAGTGTGAATTCCATCAAAAAGGCACTGTTTACAATACTCAGAATAATCTGACAAGTCTACTTCAATGATGTCTGAGAGTGAATATATCTGAAATAGTTAAATAGACAAACCCTTATAAAAGTACAGCATTACTGTTTAAATATACTATAGCTATATAAAAGGAAATAAAAATGATACAGAGAAATGACCCTTTATGACAAGTAAGCCTATAAACACTTTGAATCATATTGTAGAGTTCTGTAACACAAAAATAACAAAAGTATTTTCTTAAAGGCACAAAAGCGTGAATACTAAATGAGTGTTCCATTTTACAAGGCCAACTTCTTCAATGGAATGGTGACAAAGATTACACTGTACCTTTATAAGTGATACAAAAAAGTACTAACATGAAATACAAGTAAAGCATCTATTGCTGAGACTTACTTGTTTCACATACCCCATTTATGGTCTATTCCTGGGCCAGCTACACCTCACTAAGTGGTGGATGACTGAAGGCATAGTACATTTAATAACTAAACAAATGCATATAAATTTTCATGTGAAAAAATAAAATTTTTGATCAAATGAAAAAAAGTGGTCATAAGATCTTAAATCCTAGAAACCATCATGAGGCTCTCAGACAACTGGGAACTGTTAATCACAATTTTTATGAATCCATGTTTGAAGGAATATTAATCTCAGGTAGAGAACATTCAAAGTCAATTATATATATGGCTACATACAAAGTTAATTATGTGTTTTAAAGGATTCACATGCTAAGCCCAGCACAAGCACTGATCTAAAACTAAGCCACCGATTCCTGAGTTTTGTGTTCAGTTCACAGAAAGGAACTCATACAACCAAAAGCATAAGAAGACTATTAGATTAGATCTATGCTTTCAGTGTATAAGAAACAGTCATGAGTAACCCTGCTCTTTTTCATGAAATAGTTTTTGACTCCTTGAGTAAAGAACCCAAAACATCTGTCTTAAAAAGAAAAAAAAGTAACTACCTTTCCAGTCTTAGAAGATACCTATACAAATAAAACACTATTTAGACCAAATGAAAATAACACACAAGTGGGTAAGACTAAAACCCCAAAGGGGGGTTACCAACAAAAAATTTTAAGTTTTCCAGGTTCAATGATGAAATGATTTTTGTGATCAGCCAATAAACTTATTTATATATGATATAAATACTAATTTAAACAATAAAAAGGATCAAATTGTACAATATTTACAAAATAATATCAATGAGTAGGCAGTTGAGCATATAACATTGGTAACAGAAAGTGAGTACAAAAATTATACTGACAAGTCTGAAATACAAACAGATCCCACCTGTTCTGTGTAGTCCTAGTATACCTATACTTAAAAGGCTTAAGTACATCTTACTTCTATTTCAATTAAAAAAAAGTTTTCACATGTACATATGGAATTGAGCATTATTTTGCCAAAATTACATGGGATATAGCTCTTCATAAAACCTAAGGTTACTTAAAATAGGTATACTGATTAGGGGAAAAAAGCCAGCTCTTTTTTTCTTTTTATCACTTTTGATTTTTTAAATTTAGCAATCGTTCCTTGATTTTATATTTATCATGGCATAAATAGTTGATTGTAATCTTACTAGGGTCTCACAGCCTCTTCTTACTCAAAGGCAAAAGTAGCCAGAATAATTATTCTGACTTTTATTTTCATTAATAACCATTTTGAAATCTTTACTTTCAGGATTCTGAGATATATCTTCCTAAGCTTAACTACATTTGCAAAAATTGCTTCTGAGGACTGTAAATATTTATGACAAAAGTAAAAATATTAACCCCCTCTCAAAAAATTAGAAAAAGTTTGCCCGAGCCTGAATAAAAAAATCGTGAAAAATCGTGGTTTTATTATAGAATGAAGTTGCTCAGAACAGAGAAGGCAAATAAGGAACTAAACTTCAGACCTTGATGCTCTTCTTAGATGCTCAACTTATTGCACATTTAAAGAAATCAATTGTAATGTATACATAAATGGTACCACACTAAGTGTCTTTTCTTATTGCCTTTCTCTTATTTGGCTTTTGAAATATAATATTGGTTATAATTTTTTTTTCTACTCTACTTATTCACTGAACACACTAGGGCCTAAACAAAAGCTAAATTTTTCATAATGAAAAAAACCCCAGAAATTATCAGAATTTCATATGCCCTACAAACATCTCTAAAATTTGGCCTAGTGATTGGACCAATGGAGTTACAAAAAACAGAAATAAGAAAAAAGGACAGCAATAAATTTTGACCACACTCTTTTAACCAAGTGCTTGAGGTGGTATATTATATAGGTATAAGAAAGATATAATCAATAGGTCCAAATAGCTGCATACCAGTTTTTTATGTTGATATACATACACACACATTTATACCTGTAGCTATAAATATTAAATTCTAGGGGTTAAAAAAATCATGTGTAAACTTTGAAAAAAGCAATTTGCCATCTTGTCTCTCTCAGTATATCAATTTTGCCTACACTTTTTTTTTTTTTTTTTTTTTTTTTTTTGCTGTTTCTAAGAAGACAATTGAACTGGGTGCTTTGGAAATGATTTTTAAACAGGACAGTGTTTTGAACTATTTATGTCTATTTTGCAATCATTCCCATTCCGTAATTCCTTATTGATAAAAGTCTTGTGCCTGTTTTATGAAGAAAATAGATTGCTATATAGATTTCCTAAGATTGACAATATTTGTTATGAATGCTATATCTCAGAACATACTATAGAATACAAAGACTACTTTCAGGTATACATAAGACACAATTATGTGTACATGTGGATTTATCATATTCACATGTAAACACATTGTCACAAAAGCTAGAAATGTTCTGGCACTTAACACATAGCTCACTTTAATAACCAATAGTTCTTATATCAGGTTAAGAATAAAAGGTATGAAAGGTCAACACCACTACATTTATCTCTAAGATTTTTGTTTCAGAAATATTGTGACATTTTAATAAAGACCAAAGCCACTTGAACATTGGTCCCAGGCCAAATCTGATTATTCCAGTTCATTAATTCAACTGTAAGGAACTTCTACTTAAACATGAAGTTTATTATGACTTGAAGCAAAATCAGGAGGAAAATGATGAAGTAGTCTTTTTGTTGCAGAAAATAATCCGTGGCAGGTGCGCTTGAAACTAAATGATTTCGAAGAGCCATAATATTTCTACAAAATAAGAAACAATAAATTTTATAATTATTTGTCAAAATGTTGACATAAAACTCACAATTTGATATATGAGATTTATTAGTAAGTCTTAGGTAACAGAACACTGAAGTAACTAGTTCAATTAATTACAACTACCTTAACAGGAAGCTGATTATCCTACGTAAAGCCATTATTAGGTCTTGTCTAAAGCTACATTCCACATTGTACCAATTATTCAATGTTGTACATCAAACATAATCATTAAAGTTTGATGATGTAAAAATATAATCACCTTTCTCTGTTATCACAGTGGATTTATTTTTTATCTATCTATCTATCTATCTATCTATCTATCTATCTATCATCTATTTATTATTTCAGGAGAGACACGGAGAGAGAGAGGCAGAGACACAGGCAGAGGAAGAAGCAGGCTCCATGCAGGGAGCCCGACGTGGGACTCAATCCCTGGACCCAGGATCACACCCTGGGCTGAAGGTGGTGCTAAACTGCTGAGCTACCAGAGCTGCCCAATAACAGTGTTTTTTTTTTTTTTAATTTTTATTTATTATTTATGATAGTCACAGACACACAGAGAGAGAGGCAGAGACACAGGCAGAGGGAGAAGCAGGCTCCATGCACCGGGAGCCCGACGTGGGATTTGATCCCGGGTCTCCAGGATCGCGCCCTGGGCCAAAGGCAGGCGCCAAACCGCTGCGCCACCCAGAGATCCCCAATAACAGTGGTTTTAAAACAAAAACTATGCTCTTCAGTTGGCCTATTAAAGTTCTTTTATATTTACTTAAGGAAAGATAGAAACAAGTTGGAGAAAAATCCTAAATTCCCCAGGAAAAAGTAATACAACAGATTTCGTGACATTCCTAACTTGAAAAATGCTATATAGGCACTTCATATGCTGACAGACTTTGTCAAAGTCAAATTATAGGGGAGAAAGACAAAAATAAAATGTTAATTTAGTCATGAAATGAGCTTACATTATCCTCATGCTATCCTAAATGCTTTTGGCTAAAAAAAAAAAAAGGTTAGTGAAGACATCCCACCCTGCCACTGCCCCAACTTCTTCTAGTAAAGTGTGTTACCAGCATAGAGAGAGAGGAAGCAAGCGAATAAGCAGGTTCATTAATTAATAAATATAATTAAACTAGGAAATGAGAATTTTATAAGGGCTGATGACACCAAGAAGCAGAAGACATGCCCCCTCCTCTAAAGGGAGTTCATGGGCCAGTGGGGGCGGCAGGGGTGTGGTAAACAGATACACACAATAACAACTCTGTAGTCTACCAAACACTCAAAAGCAGTATGTATAGAGAACTGTACAAGGAAAGTGGAGAAGAGATAATAACTCCACAGGACAGGGTGAATAATTAGAAATGCTACAAAAAGGGTGGCATCTGAATTATATTCTGAAGGATAAACAGGGATTTTCTTAATGGGCAGGGTGGGAGGAAGAGCAATTCAGTGTTGGCAAAGCTCCAAAGATGACACAGCACACTGTATTCTGGAGATGTGAGGAGTTTCACAGAACTAGAGCATGGGATAGGTGCAGGGATGAGGCTGTAAATGAAAACAGCAACTAGATATAAGCTATAAGATCACTAAAAACAGAGAAAAATCTTTTCTTTTTTTTTTTTAATTCTCTGATATAGCAATGGGAGTCAACCAATCTGCACTCATGCTAGCTTAGCAATGGAGCAGGATGGATCAGAACCTTTTCCCCTACAAGGAGCCTTCCTGGGTGTTAATGGCCTTGTGTTGCTGGATGATGGGGAGGTGTGTGTGAAGGTCTGGGACTACAAAAAGAGCACTCAAGGATCTCATGCTATGTAACCATTGCTATGATGTATTTCAGTATTTCTACAACTGATGCACTCCAATTAAACATTAGCCATATACAAAGGGACTACAGAAGCCTTTGTTAACCAATTCTCTCAGAAACTACCCCATTTCCACACCCAACCCTGCTACATTTCTAGTATGTTACAGCAGTAAGATGAAGAGCTTCCAATTTTACCCTCACAGATGAGAAAAAACCACCACTCTGCCCCTATATTTTAGTGGTGAAGGAATTTCGTAAGTTTTAGTCATCAGGCAACAGAAGCCAAGGTTCTATTATAGCCCAACAATGTTATAAAACTGTAAAGTTTGCATATAATTTCCTACCTAACAGGATTCTTAACTATCTCTCTACACTTAAATGAACAGCCACTGTCCATGTATATTACCTTTTAATTTCTTCCTGTGTTTGTTTTATAGATTCAATGGAATTTTGAATGTCTCCCAGTTCTATCCCTTTCTTTCTTCTTGTATTTGGTTTCACTGATTGAGCTGAAAAGACATTTGGAATGAAGTTGGTAAAAATAGAGAACATACTTAATTATAAACAATTTACATTTCAGCTTAATGATTCTTGTGTAATAAAAATCTTCCTAGGCATTACTTTTATGGCTTAGAGTAATGTAATACTAATACTCTGTATTTTTAAAATCCCAATCATATCACTTCCAAATTAGAACATTACAGATATATTTAAAGTAACCACAAATTAGTTAAATTTTGGATGGTATCAGTTTTTAAAAACTCATCAAAATAGACAAAAATACTTTTTTTTAAAGATTTTATTTATTTATTCATGACAGACAGAGAGAGAGAGAGAGAGAGAGAGAGAGAGGCAGAGACACAGGCAGAGAGAGAAGCAGGCTCCATGCAGGGAGCTGGATGTGGGGCTTGATCCTGGGACTCCAGGATCACACCCTGGGCCAAAGGCAGGCGCTCAACCGCTGAGCCACCCAGGTGTCCCGACAAAAATAATTTATTAAAAACATATATTAATTTGGGGGAAGGCATTACTCTCTCTCTTTTTTTTTTTGCATTACTCTTCTCTTGTCTATTTGCCTACATCTGAGGGAGTCAGCTTTTTGAGTCCCCCTTTCATGTTTTATTGATAATGTTATCTTTCCCTAGTCACCTAAAATTTAAATATTTTTGGTTGGTTCTGCAATCTTTTCTATAAATTTTTACTGTCAACCCGTACATCGTATTTTTTTCCCCTTCAAATCTCTCATAGCCATTCCTTCCTTTTTGTTTCTGTTCATATATTAACTTCTCTCCAGGTCTCAGCTTTGTCATTTGTAAAACAGGAATTATAATAACACTACTCAGACTTCACATGATTGTAGTACATTGTGTTAAACATCTTGCTTGACACGAGTTAAGTACCCAATGAATGTCAGCTGGTAAATTACAGGTGAACAGTGGAGTGGGTAAGAGTGCATTAAGGAACTAAAATATCTGTATATATTATATATACATACAGCCTCATGAGATATGTGACCTGGAGCAAGCTAGCTAGCCTGTGTCTCAATTTCCTTTTCTGTAAAATGGGAACAAAACAGTATAACCAATACTCCCCTCTGAAGCACACTGGTATCGTGGTGACTCCTACTTTAAACTTTTATTGATTTTTATTCCTCTTTTACACCAGTATCTTGCCCACCACCCAAATCCCTCAAGCCTAGATTGCTGTAAATCCATTATAAATCCTGATTATTCATCAAGGTTCCTCTAAGAACCTTTCTCAAACTGAATTCAGCTGTTTCTCCTTTAAACTATTATTTGGTGTCTACTCATTTCGTGGCATTTATCATTTATTCACCTCTTGCATTATCTCTGTAAAAATTTGCTCCTCAGCTTAGTACGAGCTTAGCAGAGAACTATGGCTTTAAAAACAATTTTCTCAGACTTTACCTTAATTCTTTCTTGATTCTATCTCAGTGTAATTCAAGACATTTTACACATTATCTGACTTGAACAAGAATGGCATACTAGTTAATTCAGTCCATAATTTTGATAGTTGTATTTTTACTTGTCTGTGACTTCTAAACACTATGAGAACTTATTCTAAAAAAGAAAAAAAAATTTGAAGCATGGACCTAAGTTCAAAACTCAAAAAATGCATCCTGCATGGAGTCGAGGAAACTCAATTTTTCAGAGGCTAATGAGACATAAGAGCTAGTACTACAAAGTGGTTCTTGATTTGCATATTTTCTCTTGCCTTTCCTTTGTGGCCTGGTCTTGAAACTTATCTATAATCTAAAATAACTTTTTTTGCATACCATCTCTATCCCTACCCAAACTCTCCCATCATCTTCTTGAGTTAATATGAAAAACACTTTTCCTATATTAAACATAATACCATAACATCCTTTTAAAAGTTTAGATGCTTATAGTGAATAGTATGCAGTAAATATTTTTACCTTCACTTCCAGATGAGTCCTGGATATCAGGTTCTGGGGAAGAATAGCCTTTTGCCACTTTCTTCTGTTGCCTGGTTGGCTTATGTTTCATTTTGGGGACACTAACCTGAAAAAAGCCATACTATGTGAATTTGCAGTGAATTTTGTAATTAAAGAACAATGCTGTACGACTGTCAAAACTATCTGTTCATGGATACAGCACATTGAAATAAAAACAAAGATGAAATAGTCTAATTAAAACTTAACAAACTATGTGATACGCTCAAATTATTAAATTGTAATAGGAAACATTAATTTGGCACAAACAACAAAAATATTTTTAAAAGCATGCAATGAAGAGTTTCTCTTCACTCCTGAGCTCTATCAACTCAGTTTCTCTGCCACAAAATAGATACTACTATTACTTTGTATATCCTTCAAGAGACATTTTCATGTACACACAAATATGAATATAGACCCATTCCCCTCACATTTCTTACTGCACCAGTCAGTATCTCTAGTTCAATGTTAAGTAACAGTGCTTTCTTTCAATCATATCTATCTTGTTCTCATTGAACGATGTTGGGTTTCCCATAAAATCTCTACTTAGTTTTAATAATATCTGGATAATGTAGAAAGCATCGTATAAGAAACGGAAGTACTATTTTGCAGAGCAGGATTTAAATCTATACAAAGCATTTGAATGCATGCACAAGATTCAGAAGTGTATCAAATGATCAAGTAGTATAAAGTTTGTCTTAGAATAATGTACTTTAGATTCTACTCTATTAATAGGCTTGCAATTTTGGAGGTCAATCCTAAGGTTAAAAACTCAAATTCAAGAGAAGACACTGGAATCTAAAAGGTAAGGTAATTTATATGCTGAGAAAAACAGGGAAACAGTCATCATAACTCTTGGATTCTATTCATGCCTGTTTATTTTTCTTTTTTAAAAAAGATTTTATTATTATTATTTATTTATGAGAAACACAAAGGGAGAGAGAGAGGCAGAGACACAGGCAGAGGGAGAAGCAGGCTCCATGCAGGAAGCCCGACATGGGACTTGATCCCGGGTCTCCAGGATCACACCCTGGGCTGAAGGTGGCACTAAACCACTGAGACACTGGGACTGCCCTCTGCTTATTTTTCTAAATAGGAATTATTCACCAATAACTTCCTCTTTTGCAAAATCTTATTCAAAAGACTGTAATTAAAATTTCTATAATTTTATTATAGAAAATAAACAATGAGCTGGTAGGTTCTAGATTCGGTCTACACAATGCCCTCCTACTTCAAGTGATAGAGATTGAACATTAAAACTTTAGAATCCAAATCCACATTCTCAGAATAGGCTCAAATTGGAGACTGATGAAGACTGGTGAGAAGTATTTAAAATGACAATCTACCTCTTCGTAAACTCTACCTTTAAGAGAAAATACAGATGCCATATGTGTCTCTATCATGTTAGTACTGTTAAAGGAAGAAACAAAAATTTTAAATGTTTTACTCTTTTTTTTTTTTTTTTAAGAGATTGAGAGAAGGAGATTTGGGGAGAGGGAAAGAGAGAGAAAGTGAGAGCAAGTGAGTGAGCAATCTTAAGCAGGTTCCATGCCCGGTGCGGAGCCAGACACGGGGCTCAATTTTTTTTTTTTGTATATTTTTTTATTGGAGTTCGATTTGCCAGCATACAGCATAACACCCAGTGCTCAACCCATCAAGTGCCCCCCTCAGTGCCCATCACCCAGTCCCCCCGTCTCCCCCGCCCACCTCCCCTTCCACCACCCCTTGTTCATTCCCCAGAGTTAGGTGTTTCTCATGTTCTGTCTCCCTCTCTGATATTTCCCACTCACTTTCTTTCCTTTCCCCTTTATTCCCTTACACTATTTTTTTTATATATAAGATTTATATATGAATCTTATCAGGACCTGAGTTGAAATCAAGAGTCAGATGCTTAAATGACTGAGCCACCCAGGTGCTCCTAAAATGTTCTACAATTTCTAAATAGGGATAACATGTGTGTATACAGATATATATATATGTTGCCATCTTAGCCATTTTTAAGTGTACAATCAAGTTGTATTAAGTAGATTCACAATATTGTCCAAATGTCACAGCTACTTGTGAAACATTTTTGGGAGAGAGACTGTAAGCAATGACTTCCCATTCGCTCTTCCCTTCAGTCCCTAGTAACATCTTTTTGACTTTAGTTATCCTATTTTTGAGCTCCAGAATTTGTTTGGTTTCTTGGTATAATTTCTCTTTATTGATATTCTAATTTTGTTTATATATCTTTTTCTTGGTTTCCTTTGGTTCTTTGTTCCTGTTTAACTCTGTGGGCACATCTGAGACAATCTGTTTGCTAAGTCTGGTGTCTGGATTTCATCAGGGATGGTTTCTGTCTACTTTGTTCCTTTTACTGGGTCATGCTTTCAAGCTTATTTTTATGCCTTGTAATTCTTTATGGAAAACTGGACATCTGATTGTTATAATGAAGTAATTCAGGATATTAGATTCTCCACCTTCCCCTGGGCTTGTGGTCTTCTGGACTGATGAAAGCCATAGTACTCCATTTGTTCAGTGAAGTCCCTAAATATTGTTTTTACAAAGAATGTACGCCTTGTTCATGGTTATTGAAATCTGTTTCTTAGCTTGCGTTCAGCGAGCATTCTGACAGAAGCTTCCTTGAACACCAATAGCTAAAAAAAAAACAAAAGACAAGAACAAAAAATACTCTCCCAGTCTTATTAGACTGGCTCTGTAGCAGCCCTCTTTCAACACTAAGCCAGGCTTGCACAGGTCTTTTCTGAGCATAAGCATTTTGCCTTGGACATTTCCATGGTTTTCTAAAATCTCTAATTCCCTAGTTTCCCAAAGAATCTCTCCCCAGCTTTTGTTTCAGGCCTTACATAGTTTACCGTATTGTTTCAATGGTAATCTTTTGCCCCAGGAATATGAAGGTTGTATGGTTCACAGGACTTCCAAGCAATGCCTTGCAGCCTTTCTGGTTGAGCTATGAGTTAGCAAAAACAGAGATGCTTGCCCTGCAAGAATCCTTTAGATAGCCACCCCACCCCCCAGCCCCCACTCCTAGAGGTCACAATAGACATACACAATTGGTGAATAAGGTCCGCTATGCTCCCCTCTGGAACCAGGGCTCACATTGGGACTGTGGGGACCCTTAAAAACTACTAGAGCACCAATGATGAGTTGGGACAAGGGCAAGTAAAAATACTATAAAGCTTTCCTATGGCTTTAAAGTCACCTCCTTCTTGATTTAGCACTCTGTTGCTGCAAACCTCTATTTCCATAGTTCTGGAAAATTTGGTTCTGACACCTTTTGCTTGCTTTTTTGTTTCTTTGAAGGGATAGAGCTTGGAGCTGCATATCCTGCGATTTTGGTGCCCTCAAATTTTAAATTTTGCAGTTAAATTTTAAACAGTGGTAGCAAAAGATACTAAAGGCTTAAAAAATTTGTATGCCAGGAGTGCCAGGGTGGCACAATGGGTTAAGGGTCCAACTCTTGGTTTTGGCTCAGGTCATGATCCATAGGTTGCAGGATCAAGGCCTGAGTCAGGCACCACACTCAGCATGAAGTCTTCTTAAGATTCTCTCTCTCTCTCTCTCTCTCCTCTGTACCTTATCCCTGTTCGCTCTCTTTCTAAAAACTAAATAAATAGGGGCACCTGGGTGGCTCAGTGGTTAGGCATTTGCCTTTGGTTCAGAGTGTGATCCTGGAGTCCTGGGATCAAGTCCTGCATCAGGCTTCAACCAGGGAGCCTGATTCTCCCTCTGCCTATGTCTCTGCCTCTCTGTGTCTCTCATGAATAAATAAATAAATAAAAATCTTTAAAATAAATGAATCTTTTAAAAATATTTATATGCCTAACAGATCTTGTCATGTTTTTATTACATACCATTGGAGTGCGATGTTTCACTTTGGTCTGGATAACACCATCTTTTTCGAACTGTATCATATCATTAAGTGGGTCCCATGGTCTAGTACTGCATAAATTAAAACAAACAAACAAACAAACAAACCCATTTGATTAATAACAAAACACTCAAGTACTTTTCCAAAAATGTATTCTATAATTAGATTTTTATTAGCAATTATGAACCTAGTTATAAGATTAATATTTGTCATATCTAATCTAATTCTCAGCTTATTTTGTACACTACTCTCATGGAGTCAAATTTATGATGAATAGAACATCAAGTTTAAAATCTCATACCAATTTATATATATGGCTAATGAAAAAACTATCCAACTGTAAAAATTATAGAAATAAAGGCAAAAAGTTATGTTGGTATATTCTTTGTATATACTTACTCTGCAAACTTGTAATGCCATTCTCCTGTGAGTGGATCAAGTTCAAATAACTTGCATGTCCACTCCTCACTTTTTGTTTTCCGATCTCTGGCAGCTTGTCTTTGAGCTTCTTCTAAAACATACTTCTCTTGAGTAGCTTCTGTTTGGTCTTTGGCATTTATGGCTCGAGTTACCCGCTGCCAGAGTCTAGTAAATGTATAAAAACAGCATTAAAAAAGCAAAAGAAAATCAAATTTACATAGAATAGACTTGAATTCCCTTGAGAGAAAATGGTGTGCCCATGTGGGTTTTTGGCTTTGCAAAAAGCTTATGCTTACAGGCTTAGAAAGAGTGAGGATATAAAAAGTGGTGCCTTGAGAGATCACAGTGGAGACCAATTTTTTTCTTGCCAGTAGGGAGTTATTACCTGGGTTCCTAAACATGACAATGAATGGTACTGGACCAGAGACTAGTTAAGAATGTAATGAAGCCTCAACAATCTGTATTTTTATGCTCCCTGGATGATTTGTATCACTGTTTAAAATTTACTGGCCTCAAAGATACAATACTGTAATGCCATGCTTCTCACCGTTGGATGCAGGAATCACCAGGAACTTTTAAAATCAAAATCTTGGGGCTGGGCTCATGTATTGTTTTTAAAAATGTTTTCGAGGTGATCTTAATGTGTAGCCAATGTTGAGAACTAATGATCTAATAAGAAAAGACTGAGGTAAAATCTTTTCCCCTACTGAAGTTTGGTCTTTTATAAGACAAATAAAAATATACTATCTATATCCCACCTACCTGGGAAAACAGCATGTTGTGACTGAAAGAATACAAACTTTGGAATCAGATAGAGTTGGGTTGAATTCTTGGCTGGTGAACTAAAAGTTACTTATCCTAAAACTCATCTCATCTTTAAAATATGTTAAATTATATTCACACCTCAGAAATTGTTGTCTGCCTTGGCAAAGCTTCCCTCTTGATAGAGAGCATCGTGTGGTTACAGCTCAAACAATTTTTAGAACTGGTACATACATATTTTTCCATTTTTGACAACCTCAATTTTAAATGTATAGGAAAAGCACACAGACATGAATCCCCATGACAGAGAATGATACGCATATGAGAACATGTAGTGAACTGTATAAAGTGTATAAAGTAACTGATGGAGGGTCTTTTACACAGAAACCTTCTAACACAAAGAAATATAATAAGAATAGAACTGGGCAGTACTTACACAATATTTTTGGTTACAAAGTATAAGAGATCCAGCAAGAATTTCGTGAGTAAACAGAAACTATGGTTTTAACTACTACCCAACTAATGTAAGTCCTCTAAGAAGCCTGCATATCCTGTGACATGATTCTTATATTTTGAAAATCAAGAGTAATTATAATTAGTCCCATGATTTTTATACAAACAGAAGTTTCTTTTTTTTTTAAATAGGCCCTAGAGCAGATAAGGAAAAAATGGGAAGTTTTAGTTTAAACTGCAGAAAACCAGTATGATTTGCATGTTTTTTGACATTCACAGATTAAAAAAAAAAAGTTCCGTCACATCCCAGAAATGTTACATTATTTTGCTGAATTAAAATGTGACTGAAAAATGGCAGAGAAAAGTGTCCATACTATTGAGGGATTTAAAAACACTCTTCAATATTCATGAAGTTAGCCAAACAGTGGTATACTTACTTCTCGGATTCAAAATCTCCCTGCTCTTCAAATTTTACAGTATGCCTTATTAATCTCCACTGCTTAATGTCTGGTGTTGGGTTCCAGAAAACCTCTGAATTATCAGTTTTTTTGTCATTAATAAAAACTTCACTATCCTATATTAAAATAAATTAAAAATTAATGTAAAGAATTGTCATTATTTAAGAGGATTATTTACTATAATATTATAATAATAATACTTTCTTCCTGATACTTTATCCCATGGTTAAACACATTTTTAAAACAAATACATCTGGCACCTTTCTAAAAGTCCCAAATCTCTTGTCATTTTATAAAATCATTATATTAAATACGTAATACTAGTCATTTAAAAAATTTGGTTAAACACACAAAAAAGTCATGAGCTTTCACAAGTTTTACTGCAAAATAAATTTCAAACAATTACTTGCAAAACCTCAACAACCATTTCTGAATTATACAGCATAGTATTTGCTAGAGCTACAATGAAATGCTATTGACTATCTATTCAATATAATTATATATATATAATAATTATATATATATACACACACACACACACCTCAAAGAGCCCTTACCATTAAAAATTTGACCACAATCTTAGAAACTTCATTTTTTAAAATAGTTTTATATTTTTCCAAATGATTTTCAGATAGAAATAAAATTTTAAAATTTAATGTAATTAAATGTAATTTTAAAAATTTAAATGTAATTTAAAATTACAGAGCATATGTGGCCTTTTGGTTGAGTCTCTAGATCCAGATCCAGTTTCATTTTCTCATCACATTTCTCATCATTTTCGCTTTTTATAATGCAGAAAATAGAAGTGTTCACAGTGAGAATGCATCTAGGCAGTACCATGATATAGCCTTCTTATTCGTTTAAGCTCCTCTTAACAAAATTCTATAAGTGAATTTGTATCAGTAGAGAAATAAATCAACACCATTGCTCTCAAATGCTACTGTGTCCTTTCCATGTTCCTCAAAAGGAAATGTAATTCTTCTGGGTGAGAGGCAGTATACTGCTCGGAATAGAAACACAACCCTGGAGAGCCAGAGAACATGGGCTGTAATTCTTGTCCCATCACTTTGAGCAAATTATTATTATTTTTAAAGATTTTATTTATTTTTTCATGAAAGAGAGAGAGAGAGAGAGAGAGAGGCAGAGACATAGGGAGAGGAAGAAGCAGGCTCCACATAGGGAGCCCAACGTGGGACTCGATCCCGGGTCTCCAGGATCATGCCCTGGGCTGATGGCGCTAAACCACTGAGCCACCCAGGCTGCCCTCACTTTGAGCAAATTAAACTCTGTGCCTCAGTGTTCTCCTCTGTAAAATGGAGACAGTAACAGTACCCATTTCATATAGTTATTAAGTATTAAATGAGGTAATACGAGTAACATCTTTATTATTTTTAAAATATTTTATTTATTTATTCATGAGACACAGAGAGAGAGAGAGAGAGAGAGAAAGAGAGAGGCAGAGACACAGGCAGAGGGAGAAGCAGGCTCCATGCAGGCGTGGGACTCCATCCCGGGTCTCCAGGATCACGCCCTGAGCAGAATGCAGATGCTTAACCACTAAGCCACCCAGGCGTCTCTGAGTAACATTTTTATTTTTATTTTTTTTAAAGATTTTATTCATTTATTCATGAGAGACAGAGAGAGAGAGAGAGAGAGAGAGAGAGAGAGGCAGAGACACAGGCAGAAGGAGAAACAGGCTCCACGTAGGGAGCCCGATGCGGGACTCAATCCCAGGTCTCCAGGAGCACGCCCTGGGCCAAAGGCAGGCACTAAACCACTGAGCCATCCAGGGACCCCCAGAGTAACATTTTTAAATAGTGCAGTACATTATAAGTGGTATATGTTAGTATTTTTATTGAAATAAAGTCTTGGAAAGATAAAGTATTACATGAAATTAAATATTGTTGATAGATCAATGCTATAATAATACTGGTTAGGCTGAAGCTTATGTTGAATGATGCTTTTAGCAGTGGAATAAGTGAACTTATAAAATGTTATTTTAATTTTTTTTCACAGAATACAGTCTTCTTGTCAAGAGAAAATACAAAAATACTTACCCAATGGCCTTCCAAAGTAGCTAGGACTTCTTTTCCCAATTTAAGTTTCCCTGATATTTGATTAACACAGTCACTACTACCTAGAAATGGCTTTTAAAAGAAAAAACATCACAGAAATATTTTGCTTTAAACTTCTATTTACACATAATATAGACAAAAAGGAATGAAAGAAGTAATGGTATAGTTTTTGAAGGCAAAGAGGATGAAATCCTGACTCAAATTTTAGTCAGAAATGTTCAACGAAAAAAACTGGAATCTGTTGCTGTGGAAAATAAAGGTAAAAACAAACGGACTGTGTGATGTCCAAATACACATACTGAGAAAGATCACAAACGATGACTCATGCCCTGTGTGCTCTTCTGACTCAACCATGGTCCATCAATGTTGCAGTCTATTTAAGCTACTGCTTAAATTCAGTGGACTTGAGGGACTTAATTTACCTATTCGAATAATAGTCTTTCCTTTGAAACAAAACAGTAAAACAAAACTTAATCAAAAAATCATCCAAAAATTAAATTAGAAAGAATACACTGAGTTTCTATATATTGCCTTACTGATGTCTCTCGTCAGTGACACCCTTACAGGTGTGGAAAATTACTTAAGACATCTTTAGTCATGATTTTCAGATGTCATTATCACCATATAATCAAAAAATTTGCTAAGATTAAGGAAAAAAGGGCACTGTACCAAATACTACTTCTGATACTTTTTATAAGAACAAAGTTGATCAGCTGGATATCAAAACAGAAGAAATTTAGTAACAAATATCATACAGTTCATAGAAATATTCTTATCTGGACATATTGTATTGTCCTATACCAATAACTGCCACATGGAAAAGGTCATACATTTCCCTTTCACTTAGAGGCAGACAAAATTTTCCAAAGATGGCCATCTTCCCATTGAGAAGTGGGGTCTACATCCTTTCCTCTTAAATTTAGGTGGGCTTATAACTCTTCAACTAATCAAAAATGGTAGAAGTGATGTCATTTGACTTTTCTGCAACCAAATCATGAATAGCAATGCAGCTTCCACCTTGTTCACAAAAACACTTGTACTTGTAACTGTGAGCTGCCAAATAAGAAGTCTATCTTGAAGTGGCCATGCTGAGAGGCAGCTAAGCCACATGGAAGGGCCATATGTACAGGTGCTCAGATCAGCAGTCCTAGTCTTTAAGTTGTTCCAACCCCAGCACAAGACATGTAAGTGATGAGCCTTCACATAACTCTGGTTCCAACTGTTGAGCCACTCACAACCTGCAAGTCTTACTAACTGAGGCCCCAAACATTATGTGGAAGAGATAAACTACCCCCAATATGCTCTAAGTTCCCAACTGATAGAACTACCACAGATCAGAGCAAGGTTGTTTTCAAGGCTGTGAGTTTGAGTAAATTATTAGGCAGAAATAGTAAACAATACAATTCTTAATGTATACAACTTTAGCTCTAGCTGATATATACTTTGTGGTATTTTGTAAAGAAACGCTTTAATTTACTAAGAAATTTCTATCCATTCACTTCATAGATCTCATCTTCCATAAAATACCAATAGTCTTATTAATTAAAATCAATAAACAAAAAATGATGGCTTTCTGTTGTTTTGGATCTGCCCAGGCTGCCCTCTGATGAACTCTGTGCTCTTAAATTCGTTTTTTAATGAAGGAACTAAACTGGGCTCTTTGTCCAATATTAATAGCACAGATCCTCTTTAAATTGGGTGATACCTTCTATCTGTACTAACCTTTAGTTTGAATTCAAGTATTGCACTGTATCCAGTTTTTTGACATGTAATATTGACTATTCCACCAAGCTCCAGTGTCATTGTGCCATAAAGAATTCCTAAAGGAAAAAACAAAACAATTTTGACAAAAGGTTGAAGAGAGATACTAGCTAATAACAAGCAGAACTTTTCAATCTACTCTCCTTCTAGGAGAGACCAATAATTCAAGTGTATTCTGTCCCCACCCAATAAAAATCTGAAACAGACAAAGTTGTTTCTGTAGGACTTAGATAACAGAGGATACAATTATTTGCAGATTCCATTCCATTTGTAGATCAAATTATGTGTGAATTCACATTCTCACTAAAACATGTTAGCAATCCCAAAATAAACATCCACAGCACCTTTGTAGTCTTCCATGGACATGCAAAGAGTGGTGAAAAATCTGAGTTTTCCCATGTGCAAATTGCCAGTTGAGGCTGAACAAGGTAACATGTCCTCCTGATGTCATCCCTCACTTGGTAAACAAGTGCCTTTTTTGCAGTATATGTAAGTGCCACATTTTTCACAGTTTGGTGATTTTTGTTGCTATTTTATAGTTTAAAATGACTTCTAACTGTAGTGCTAAAGGGCTGCCTAGCATTCCTAAGCACAGAAGGATATAATGTACCTTATGGAGAAAATGTGTGTTAAAGCTTGGTTCAGGCATCAGATATAGTGCTGTTGGCTGTCAGTTCAATGTTACTGTATCAATGCTATACAGTAAAGTGTTTTTAAATAGAAACAAGGTTATATATTGATTGGTTGATGAAAAGGTGACTCATAGGAAACTAATCTTGTGTTTCCCCTAGGAGCAATGGTTTAGTATTCATTAAAATGTGTTTGTGGTGACTTTACGGAACATAACTACTGCTCATCCTAAGAATCAACTGTATAAGTAAGACAAACATGTAAAAAAAACAAAACCCTCAAGAGGTTCTGTGACTTAAAGTTGAGAAAATTCATTTACTTTTGTTAAAGTTTGTGTGTGTGTGTGTGTGTACATGTACACGTGTGATCTGTTCTTGGACTAAACTGTTAAGGCAGCCTTTAATATACAAAAGCACAATGTTAACTTCCAAGTGGGGACCAGGCTATGCAGTGTGTCTCATACTTATTTGGCTATGGAAGGTGTAACACAATTTGTGAGATTAAGAATTTGAGGAACACATCTTAGAAAATACACAAGGGTAGAAAACAATCATTATTTCCTATGCTCATTCACAAGAGCTATTATAATTTCTTTTTTTTTCATGCTAGAGAATACTGGCATTAGGTATCTACATAAAATATCATTTTCTTTATTCTAAATGATGTAAATATGTTAAAATATGTTTCTTATCAATTTAGTTCATGATTTCAGATATTTCACTTCATGCCTATTTTAAGAACCACACATGAAGCTCTAAGAATTATCTAGCCTGAAGTCACAAGGTGGCTACTCTTGTACTTTTTTTTTTTTTTAAGACTTTATTTATTCATGAGAGACACAGAAAGAGACAGGAACATAAGGCAGAGGAAGAAGCAGGCTCCTAGGGAGCCTGGGAGCCTGATGCAGGACACAATCCCAGGACCTCGGCTGGGATCATGCCCTGAGCCAAAGGTAGATGCTCAACCACGAGCCATCCAGGTGTCCCTACTCTTGTACTTCAAACAAGGTAGGTCCCATGTTACACTAGATGGGAGTTTAGTTTCAGAGTTCTCACTGGTTTGGCCTTACAGAAGATTCTTAACTTTCTCAGTTTCTACATCTGTGAAATGAGGCCACATTAAATAATTTCCATGCTTTCATGAATCAGTTCCTAAAAGAGGATAATTACCCCAAAAAGTTATTTTTAAAAAATGGGTTGGAATGGAGTAAACAGATAATGAACAAACTGAATATTGAAGCACACGCATAATAGTGCAGGTCACATTGATCTTGACTCTGCAACATCCTAGGTCTGATATCTCAGGCAAATTAACATCTGTGTGCCTCATTTTCCATATTCATGAAACAGAAACAGACACTCCACCTACTTTACAGGTCTGCTGAAGTGATTAATGAGTTTATAAATGTAAGGTACATAGAATGGTTGGGTCCCTGGTCTGTCCTAAATGACAGTATCTTTATCTGTATCCTCAATAATGGGGAAAAAGTATAATACGTTGGTTTTTAAGAAATTGCTGAGTATAAGAAAAAATTTTTAAAGGACTTAGTATAGTGAAAAGCAGTGAATTAACGTCTTAAAAAGGGTGGTGGTACAAAAAAGTTGAAAATCACTTTTAAGGATTTTGAAATAATGGCAGTTTCACCAATTTTAAATCCTGCATATTAGCTAAATGAAATTCCATTATTATAAATCAGCCTCTTCCAGCGGAAGTATGTGTCATAAAAAGTCCGTTGTGAGTGAATTAATTTGCCACAGAAACATTCAGTAGATGACAGCAATAATCTTAAATATCTATAAACCAAGGACACTTTCAAACAAAAGGTTGACTCTATCAATCACAAAACACAAGAAATTACAGCCATATACATTTACTTAAAAAGGCTTACAGAATATCTAACTCAAGTATGGAAAATACTTACCTTTACAATGAGCATATGGCATTGTCATGACATAATCTTCACCTCTATTCAAGAAAGTTAATCGTGCTTCTCCTTCTAATATTGCAGACAATGAGTTTCCTAGAATAAATATCATTTATTAAATTTCACAAAACTAATGCAACCAATTCAAAATAAACAAAATATACTTAACCAATTCAAAATAAACAAAATAAACAAAATATACTACCATACATCTACAGTGGAACATCTTAAAAATGTCTCAATCTCAATGTGTATATCTGTTATATCCAAAACTATGGGACCCATATTCCTAGCCTTACAAAATGAGTACTTTTAAAAGGTACGGTTATGTGCTTGTTACGTTATTTTACATGAGGCTCTTAAAAATCTTAATCATGTAGAACATGCAGTAAAACACTGTTTTATGGTATGGCTTAATAACATATCTATGTTTGAATAAAAACATTATTTCTTATCTATAAGTTACACAGTTACTTTTAGTACTTAAAATTGATGAAATACTATAGATAATTTAGAAAAAAACATAAGCATAACCTATCAAAATGCAACTGATGATAAAATTCCAATGTATTTTCTTCTAGCTTTTCTCCCATGAGAATTCTTCCCTCTCATCACATTTTATTGAAGCATAATTTACCTACTGTAAGTGACCCACTTTAAGTATGTATATTGACAATCTTGGCAACTGTATACAGTCACGTAATCATCATCATCACTACCACAATGAAGATACAGAACTTTGTATTACCCCAAAAAGCTCCCCCTTGCTTCTTGGCAGTCAATCCTTTCCTCCAGCCCCAGGAAACCACTGGTCTGGTTTCTATCATGGTAGTTCTATTTGTACAGATGGCATCACAGAATAAATAGTTTGTGTTTGACTTCTTTCACTTAGCAAAGTGTTTTTCACATTCATCCATTGCTGTTGTATCAACAATTCATGCCATTGTAACAATTTAAAAAATCTAATATATGAACATAGTATATCTATTTACATGAATCTTCTTTAATTTTCCTCAGCAATGCTTTGTAGTTTTTCAGTGTCTAAGTCTTACACATCTTTTACTTTATTCCTAAACATTTTTTTCCACATATTATAATTGGAGGTGTTTTTTAAATTTCATTCTGTATAGAAATACAATGGACTTTTTGTATTTTGACCTTGTATCCAGCAACCTTACTAAATTCATTTATTAGTTCTAGTAGTTTTTATTTGTTCTTAAGAATTATCTGTATAGATCAGGTATGTATATGTTTTTTTTTTTAAAGATTTTATTTATCTATTCACAAGAGACACACACAAAGAGAGAGAGAGACAGAGAGGCAGAAGCATAGGCAGAGGGAGAATCAGGCTCCATGTGGAAAACCTGATGTGGGACTCGATCCTGGGACCCTGGGGTCAATGCCCTGGGCTGAAGGCAGATGCTCAACCACTAAGCCACCCAGGTGCCCCTGTATATGGTTTTTAACTTTCTCCTTTCTAATCTGTATGCTTTTTCTTTAACTTGTCTGTTGCATTGGCTGTGACTTCTAATACAATTTTGTACAAAACAGTGAGAGTGAACATTTTTGCCTTGTTCCTGATCTGAGTCCCATGTCGGTGCTCCCTGCATGGAGCCTGCTTCTCCCTCTCTGTCTGTGCCTGTGTCTCTGCCCCTCTCTCTCTCTCTGTGTGTGTCTCATGAATAAATAAATAAAATCTTAAAAAAAAAAGCTATTTTTAGATTTCCCTGTTACAGACTTATCTATGGTTCTCCACTCTATCAGATAACCAGACCCCTTGGTTTCTGTTCTTGTATTTTTCTAATTTTATCATAATTATGTTTTTCTCTCAGGTTTAAATTTAAATAACTGATTTTTCTCCATTTAAAAATTAATTAAGAAAAAACAAATAAAAAGGATGTCTGGGTGGCTCAGTTGGTTAAGGGTCTATTTTTGGCTTAGGTCATGATCCCAGCCCTGCATAGGGCTCTCCTTAGCAGGGAGCCTGCTTCTCCCTCTGCCTGCTGCTCCCTCTGCTTGTGCTCTCTCTCTCTCTCTGACAAATAAATAAAATCTTTAAAAAAAAAGTACTTAAGGTTAAATAACTTCTCCTGGTATATAGCTTTGGCCATTTGTTTGAATTGTCATAGTTTTTAGATTATAGTTTCCTACCATAACCATATTTCTATATTTTCCCTTGTACTAACAAAAGTTTTTATTTGTATGTTATTTGGTCCAAGATTAAATATCACTACTGAGTAACCCTAGACCAAGGATTTTAACTGCATTCTTTCTCTATTTAAAGACTAAATAGAATGATCAAGCCCTCAGGTATAATAAGATGGAACAAAAGACCTCAAGTGGAACTAAAGGTAAAATAAGCACATTATGAGTTAAAGTAGCTTGCTAAAGTGGTCAATCATTCTGTCTTTTGGATAAGTGGTGTTTCCCATGAATTTACACATACGTGATGAATACTTACACAAAATGGGTCATACTTATGAATTAGACTTACGAATGGGCAAAGAGAAATACAAAAAGGAAAAGCCATTATCCAAGTAAGGATGATACTTACAATGATATATAAATTCCTTACTAAAAACAGCCCAAGAATTGTCTATAGAAAACCTCACCGGAGAATACTACCTTCCAGAAAAGGGTGCAGATTGAAAAAAGGAGAAACTTACCATAGAACTTGGACTTAGCCAGGATACTCCCACTAAGGCAAAATCCATCCTTTCGATTACTAACATAAAAGGCAGATATTGGTGGATGATGGGACACCTATTGAACACAAGAAAAAAATGTAAAATATAATAACAAACATATTATTGTGCTATTACCAAAATTTCAAGTCTTAAAAGTATACTCTAATAAGAAGAAGTAATGTTTGATAAGTGGTAAAATTAAACATTGATGATTATAGTAAACAGCCTCCAAGATATCTCCCAAGGAAACTACCTCCTGGTATTCATGTCATTAGGCATGAGAGGTGCTCCTTTTACATTGTTTCAAAGTTAGTTTGTATAAAAGTAACAGCATGTCACTTCTGAAATTAAGTTATAATGCACTATCCATTTTGATGTCTCTCTCTCTCAGATCATTAGGTCTGAGAAGCCAGCTTGCATGTTGTGAATAACCCTATAGAGAAGCAATGTGGAAAGAACTGAGTGCTCTTGTCAAAAGCCATGTGATAAGCTTGGAAGTGAAATCTACCAGCCCAGGTAAGTCTTCAGATGATTGCAAAGATGCCCAACATCTTGACTGCACTCTCATGAAAGATCCTGAGCCAGAACCATCCAGCTAAGCAGTTCTCAGATTCCTAAACTTCATTGTAGGAGCTAATAAATGTTTGTTTTAAGCCATTAAGTTTTGGCAGTCACTTATTATATAGCAATGGATAACTAAAACAGTGGCTATTCTTCATATGGATTACTGAATAGGTGATAGGAAACAAAAGCTTTGACAAATATTACTTAAGTAATCTAATATTTTCAATATATAAATACCTTAGGTTTTTTGAAATGAGTTAAAACTAAAATCAAACTCTTTTCAAGTTTCTCAATTCAGTGAGGAATTATAGTGAGCTAAAATGCAATATGGTACAACCAATAATTTTTAAAAAATTAATACACAGCTGAGTGGTCTTAAGAGGCATATCTAAATCTCTAGGGTAGAGGAAGGTTTTTCAAATGACACATAGTTTCCTCATCCTTCTTACACTCCAATGAGAATTGTTATGGTGATAAGTGATTTTTATTGAGGAAAAAATGTCATATTCCTCAGGACCAAGGGGAAAGGGGGATGAGGAGAAAAGATTGAGAATCATGAATATAAATGTATATAAGTCTAACCTAATCAAAGATTAAAACTAAGAAATATTTTTGACTGCCTACCATGTGTAAAACAAAATGAGAGGTTTATAGGGAGGGCATTCCTTAAAGGAATTCAATTAGGAAATAAATATTTTGTAAAAAGTTAAATAATGTGTTAAAATAACAGCTTAATGGATAGTCACAAAAAAAATACTGAAATCTGAGAAGGGAAAAATCACTGGGATATGTAGTCACTTGGATCATGAAAGAAGAGCAAGTCAGGGTTGGTTTAGATGGAGAATACCTGAGAAGAAATACTGTGATGGGAGAATCAAATTTTAAAATAAAGAGGCAAAAAAGTGCAATATCAGGTTAACTAATTATGAATGCACTACAGAAGGTTCAGAAAGATATCTAATTTGAGATTAATTTAGAAAGATATGGAAGACCTTGAATGCCAGACAAATGAGTGTAAATCTGATTTAGGAACTAGGAGATCATTGGACATTTTTGGTCATAAAGGAAACAAAACTGGGGTCGTGGGGGGAGATGCAGGAAAAATAAAGATTTATTTTGGTCACAGGATTCCATGAACTAATAGTAATATTTTAAGTATGATATTTAGTAGTATTTAGTAGTAAAAGGTTTAATACTTATCAAATGTTCATTAATAAGAAAGGTTAATTAACAGTGAGTTTACGGAGTTAATATTTTTTTATTAAAACATTCCAATAACTTCCAAACCAGTTTTGTTTCTGTAACATGCACTTCTAATACCTGTTCAGCAATATAAAAAGTTTTGCTGTTTGTTCTGGGATGAATCCACAAACAACGGAAAGTCTCACCAAGTATAGGATTGTAAGGTTTCTTCAGTCCCTGGTAAAAAAACATACAAGTTTCAAAATACAAATCTGGAAGATTCAAAATAGTTTAAACCAGTCAAATTAGGTTTAACAGTGTCATCTGGGAACTATCCTTATAAAATTTCACAGTAGATACATGAAATAAAATGAAATGATTTCAATCCCAATATAGGCCTAAATGATTAAATAGTTTGCAATTTTGCTAACTCAAAGAGGCCTTGTCAATGCTTATCAATGCTTATTAATAAATAAATGAAAGATAATACAAAAAATAAAGAACTCATATAAGTTTAAAGAAAGTAAAATATAAACATTACCTTTGGCTTTTTATAGAATCCTGACAAATACCATTTTACTACTTTCCTCAAACGGAAATAAGGATTTTCTTCAAGAGCAGCCCTAAAAAAACAAAATGGTTATGCATAAAACTTTCACAAAATATATCATAAATTCTCCCTTGTATTTATCAAGTAAACAGCTGAGTACAAGATATGGCTGGAAAACCTAAGTCATATTTAAGAGAGACGGCAAAAACAACCATGTAAATCAGACTGTAAGAATAACTTTTCATAATCTGGTTGCTTTTCTCCCCATTTTTCCTATTGTTTGATATACTGCCCAGGTCTTTGCTCAAGTAGTGTTTGGAAACTCTCCAAACCAAGGCTTTCAAACGGGGTTCTGTAGAGCCCTAAGTGTTGCTAAGAGTTCTATGAGAAATTATGATTGAAAAAAAAAAAAACATATTTTGAGATTCAAGTACTGTATGCCACCTAGCATTTGCAATGAATGATGTCAAGCAGCCTCATTAACAATTTCATTAGAGGTCTTCAGTTCCCTATGTCAGAGAAGAATCATGTCTACCTTATTCAGTCTATTTTCAGCCACTGATGCTAATTAGAGGAGATCAACAGTAATTGGTGAGTGCTATCCTACATGAATGGAGGACCATAGGCTGATATTAACCTCTCCCACGCAAAATGCTCCCTTAAAAATAGGGCTGTATGCCTTTTTAGTTCTAGTACAAGATACTGAAGTTTTGAATCACAAATATGAAAGTTTTAAGATAATTTAAGTCAATCAAAAAGGATTTAACCTATTCTTAGCCTTCAATCCTACGTGCTAACAACTGATTTTCCAGAGTGAATAAATTCTATCAATGTAGTAGATAATCAAAGAACAATTTTCATTTTAAACAAGAAATTTTTAGAAGCCATGACTCGGCTACCCCCTTGCCCTTTTGCTGTTGCTATAAACACTGCAAAACATTGTGTATGTCAGAAGTGAATACTACCAAGTTTTCAAATATATATTACAACTTCATGTATATTACAATTTAACTATTATTTCCTTCAAGCATGTCTGAAAGTTCAGTGTAGTGATTTTTTCCTGAGAGAAAGAGAGAGAGAGAGAGAGAGAGAGAGAATGTGCATCTGTGCGTGGGGCAGAGGGCAGAGAAAGGAGGAGAGAAAGAACTAAGCAGTCTTCATGCCCAGCCTAAAGCTGGTTCCAATCTCACAACCCTAAGATCATGACCTGAGCTGAAATCAAGAGTCAGATGCTTAACTGACAGCCACCCAGGCACCCCTAGTGATTTCTGAAAAAGAAGCGTAAAATGGAAGAGACCAGGCTTAGGCTTACTGACAACTGCGCCAAGTGGAAAACTTGCCCTTATTGGGAGTAACAACTGATTGCACTCTTCCTACCTCGGTTTAAATTCTCTTACTATGCAGTTTTATTTCATATTTTGCATATACAGGTCAAAACTCAAAGCAATATGAAGTACATGTCTTGATATTGTCCCATCTCTCCATATAGGCACCTTTTTTTATGTTTATTTAAATAGTTTTAAGCATAAAAAAACAAATACAATTATGCAGCCAGAGCACTTTTTAAGAAAGAAAAGGCAGGGATGCCTGGATGGCTCAGTGGTTGAGGATCTCTACCTTTGGCTTGGGACATGATCCCGGGATCCTGGGATCGAGTCCTGCATCAAGTTCCCTGCAGGGAGCCTGCTTCTCCCTCTGCCTATGTTTCTACCTCTCTCTATGTGTCTCTCATGAATAAATAAAATCTTTAAAAAAAAATAAAAGGAAAGAAAAGGCAGCGAATCACACCCATTTTTTTGTACCTTGCTTTTTTCACCCACACATAATCCTGAAGATCCCTCCAAATCAGGTTATAGACTTCTTCCTTATGTGTAAATGTATCATAATTATTTAACCACTGGTCAACTGTGGCTGAATACCTGAGTTATTTGATCTTTTACTATTACAAGCCTTGCTGCAACAATCTTGCATATATGTCATTTTGAATATGTAGAGGTATATCTGTAGAAGTTATTCCCAGAAGCAAGATTACTTTATCAAAGGGCTGAATGTATCTATAATTCTGGTAAATACTGCCAGGTTCCCTTCAAAAGCACAGTGCTAGTTTGTATCATGCAACAACAGAAGTGTACAAGTGCCTGTTGCCTCACAAATTCTAAGCAACAGTGTGTGTAGCCAGAATAATTTGGGAAAATAGGAATCTCTTAAGATCTTATTGTGATTCATAGGAACCTGCTTCATATACTGAGAGAAATAAATTTCTAGACAGATAAAAGAACTATAATAAGATGTAAAGCAGAACTGGGGTTATAAAACTTTTGGATTTTGGTCACTATGATGGATTAAAAATAATAGCTCATAATTTGAATCTATAGTTTTCTTATTATGAGTGAGATTTACATGTTTAAGGACAGTTTCTATTCATTTTTGAACCGCCTGGTCATTTCCTCCTCTCCTTTTTCTATTAGGCTGCTGATCATTTCATTAAATTTGTAAGGGCCCTTTTTATTTTAGGAGAAGCAACACTTTGAGTGTGCCTTAATTTGCAAAAAAATCTCCCAGCTTCTCAATTATCTTTTGATTCAGATTGTGCTTTTTGGGGGCAATGTTCATTACCGCAACTAACAGACTAATAATGTAATCACTAAATTAAATACAGATATTGATGTCTGCCTTCCTCAGAATTATACCCAGGATCTGCTGGCAGAAAGAAAACTAAAGATGAAAGTAAGGATTCATACCATGAGCCAGCAATTGGCAGGACATACCAGTTGTGGTAAGCTGCACATGTGTCATGAGCATACAGAGAGGATATGTATAAACAAAAGCACAAGCCCCAGGATGGGACCTGAACAAGAGCTTAGTGGACCTGGAGCAGGGGACAAGGAATGCTAACCACCTCTCCCTATGTTAGGTCAGTGAACGGGTCAGGAAGCCTGAGCAAGCAGTACTGTCCGTAAGGGGTAGACTCCTGTCTTCCTCAAGCTTATGATTTCTCAACTCAGCTTCATAAATGGAAATATTATAGCAAAGTATTAAGTATTCTTATTGAGGTCAACTGTAGAAACGGCGAAGAGAGTGAAGAGTGATATCTCCTTACAGCCTGACTTTGGTAAGACATCCACTGTAATTAGCCCTCTGAAAAATCTCTTAAAACCATGAAGTGTCTTTCATTTTAAAAAAATGAGAATCTACTTACTCAGATAAGAAATCTGCATGATAGTAGTAATCTGAAAGTTTATCCAGGAAAGAGCGAGGTTCCAAAATAAATGTAGGCAGAACCACCCTGGACAAGTCCATGCCAGGACGGACCTGTTTCAGCAATGTCCAGATGAGGCTTTTATTTTCTTCAGACACAGTTTCTGTTTGAGAAGCCTCACCTGCCTTTAGGAATTAACAAAAAAACTTAAATATCATATTTATTTAGACATATTAGATATGTAGATAAGACAGCTGATGTTGAAATCTTAATAAGCTACAGAACTATCTCAAGCATTCTCAGTATGCGTGGAAATAACTTATAAGGTAGTAAGTCTATAGGCGCAAAATTTAAGCAAAAAGAATAGTTGTTAAGAGACATCAAAGTGAAGGATAGTCACAAAGAATTCATTACAAAAACATCACATGCTACTATTTATACTATATTTACTTCTATGTGCTAGCATAGAACAAGCATATAACAAGAAAGTTGTAAGCTCATGTGTCCTTGCACTTGACATTGTACCTGGCAATGAAATCAAGTAGTACTATCCTATTTCAAAAACAAACCTGAAGAAAATGTAAACTTTAAATTTAATAGACTATTTGGTACTTGTGTGAGTATACGTATTTAATTGTTTATAAATTCTGATATGTTTCATATGTATGTGATTTTCAAAATAAAATAGATATCATAAAAATATTCTCTTCCAGGAAAATAAGCAATAGGTCAAAGAAATATCTTCAATTTCACTTGGAAATTCCCAAGAATTAGAAAATCAAAATGTCTGAAAATCACAGATTTTACCTCTCCTAGTTCTTCATGGCTCTGTTCAGTGTAGGTAGTCTCTTTTAAAGGCTCAATGGGCTCAGGTTCGATATAAGAGTCATCCTGCCTTTCTGATGTATCTGTATCACTTTCTTCACTTTTCCCCATCACCTCATTATCAGACTCATCATGCTCTTGATCATTTTCTTTATCGGATTTATCAGAATACATATCTTGGTCCTTAAAATGCTGTCGTTCAATTTCACTATCATTTAACCTTGAGGGAAGGAAATATTAGGAGGAAGAATAAAGGAGATTAAAAATATACAATTTATAAATCAGAATGATATGTGACACTTATTGAGATTTTAAGTGTCAGGCACTGTTCTGTGATTTATACAGTTTTATTCAGTTACCCCTCAAAAATAACCTATAAGTAGTATTACTATTCTCACTTTATAGATTAGTAAATAAAGGCATAGAGAAATTAAATAAAAACCTGGGAAATATTAAAAGAGGACACTGAGTTCTTTGCCTCTTTACCACTTAGGGCTAAAAGCTTCCAAAAGCAAAAGTTTAGATTTTCCCTTGTTAGATTTATTTTAGTTTTATAAACATCATCACTTGAATCAATCTCACTATCACTTCTGGTCTAAAGAAAAACTTCCAAGTTAAGATCCTTAGATTCTCAAGTGAGATGAAATGAATTATGACTTTCCCCCTATAAAGGTCTCTCCAAAGTCAAAGTAAGTGAAAATATAAAAAAGTAATTCTCTCTAATACTTGACTCATAGGCTTGATGTTGAGAAAAAATTTTAAGAACTGCTAATGGAAATTTCAGTTTATGGAAATAAACCTATAGCCTAAAACTGATTAAGCTGTTATACCCCAACCCTATTCTTATATACAATTAGGGTTAATAATTTGTACAAAACGGAATTTTAAAAAATTCACTTCTGAAATTTAAAAAAAATGTAAAAAATTCATTGTTTGGATTTTAATCAAAGAATCTTATTTTTTTAAAGGTTTTATTTATTTGAGAGAGTGAGTGAGTGGGGTAGAGACAGAGAGAGAGAGAAAATCTCAAGCAGACACTGTGCTGAGCACAGAGACAGACGTCGGGCTCGATCCCACAACCCTGAGATCATGACCTGAGACGAAATCAAGGGTTGCATGCTTAACCGACTGAGCCACCCAGGCTCCCCTAACCAAGAATCTCTAATAGAAATTCGTTTTTTTTTTTTAATAGAAATTCGTTTTTATAGTACTTCTTTTCTTTCCTTCCCTTTATAATCATGTATTTTAAAAATGTAGTCTAAAATTGCTGTCCCTGTTTTCTTATCACTCTCCTTAATCTCTCATGATCCAGTTTTCCCTTCCTTGAATCCACTGACTGATCTGTTCCCTTAGAGGTCCTTAATGATGGCTTAGTTGACAAATCCAATAGCCTTGTCCAATCTTCATCTTCTGTGACTTCTCTGCATCACTGGATTTGATGGTCATTTTCCTCAAAATGGTCTTAGTGCTCGGATTCCATACAACTACTATGGTTCAACTTTTTGAGCTCTCTGATCCCTCTTACTTCCTACTATCCTTAAGACATTTTATTCTTCCTTGGCCCTCCTATTTTCTCTATCCTCCCTCTCCTTTGGCAAGCTTGCCAATTTCAAGCCTTCACCATCATGTCTATTTGATTTTCAAGCCCATGCATGCAAATAAGCTTCAGGCCCATGTTTTTAAATGCTTGGCTGATACCATCTATGTGTCCTGTGACCAATGCATCCTCAACATGTCCAATATTTATCATCTCCCAACATGGTCCATTTTTATTTTACCATGATTTTACCAGTCACTCAGGCTTAAACCTGTAACCTTTAACTACACCCATTCCCCGTCCCTTACATCCAAACGAACTGTATGTCTCAAAGGTAGGCCCCCATTCCCCTCATCTCTACATCATCAAGTCAGCTCATGTTCTGTCATATAGCCAACAGGTTGCTATGTTGATTTTACCTTTATAAAAATCTGTCATATTGACCCTCCCCAATTCCCTAGCTGAATGTTATCTTTTTCCATCTTCTAAAGTCTCCTGATCCTGTATTACCCTAAAGCACCCTTCCTTTGGTTGTTTCTGTCATTCTTCTCTTCCTATCCTTTACGGTTGCCTAGCATTTTATAGGTTTCAAACAAAATAAAACCTCTCTTCAGGATCACAGGGCTAGAAAATTATTGTACTGCATTCAAATTTAGGGTCATATCTGATTCATCTCCTTACCTATAATGCAGTAAATAATACAGAAAGGTATGTAATATCTTAAACAGAAAAGAGGCTCAAAAAAATTTAAATGAATAAATATATGAAGCAGATGAAGTTTTAGGATTCCAAAATAAAAGCATTTAAAAATTACCTGGTATTCAATAAAAACAATGGACTATTTACAGCTGAAGAGCTTTCAAGGGAAAAATCATGGTAAGAGGCCCCAACAAATATCCATTCCTAACTTTGAGGAAAGTAACCTCAATGCTGATGGGAATAAGGAGCTTTAGAGCAGAAGTTGAGTACTGGGACAAGGGAAGAGGAGGGAAATCTAATTATTTCCTACAAAGCAAGATCTAAACCTCAAACAACGTATTTGTTAGCTTCCCTAGGGAAATTTTTTTTAGTGTTAACTACAATGAATATTTCAGAGGATAAAACCACAAATAGGATACAGTTCCAACTTGAAACATGTAAAATATAATAGAATTCCACAAATACTAGGTAGAATAAGTGCCATTATGGAATAGCAATAGAAAAACATATTACATCTTACTGTCATGAAGCAGGAAAGGCTTTGTATTCAGTGTAATATTTGAGATTGGTCTTGAAGAACAGGGTTGTGACAGGAGAAAAGAGCAAGGAGGGCTAGGAAACATTCTCAATGGAGGGAACAGCATGTACAAGGACAAAGTATTTTTGGGAAAGAACAATTACTTCACATTAGCTAAAATCAAGGAAATGACTTTCTATATGTTGTAATAGCAACCAAGCAAATCTCAAATCAGGCCTGAGGCCATATAATGGAAAGAAAACAGCCAAGTTCAATTTTAAATATACAACAAAAATTCTAGGCCCACCAACTAGCCTGTGAACAACATAGTCTCTTATAAAATTTAGTGACAGTAGCTACTTACTGAAAGTTGTCACCGCTATGGAGATTGTTAGCACGTAATAAGCCATACAAAGTCACATGTGTGCTCTCTGATGAAATGCTCAGGTCGTGTTCCTTTCCTTCCCTGATCATTGTACGTTTAAGAAGACTAGAACATTTCAAAGCCAACTCCAAAGCATCCATCCAGCACCTTCCTAGAAGAACACAGATTCATAAGCAGTATAGTTCAAGAAACTAAAACCCAGCAGCCATCTTAATTTAACACTGTTAACTTTTAAGCATACTATTATTTCTTTGAGAAACATGGACTGGCAAAGTTAATTTGAATATAATTTCTTACAAGGATTTTGTAAAATGCAGTTTTTCAGTTTAATAAGAGCTTTTTATAGACAAAGCATCTAGAAACCACTGGTAAATGAATAGCATACGAGATGCATTAGTAAGTACACCTAAACTAAAATAAACGTATTTTATCTTTAAAATCTTAGAACAGTAACAGGTAGTATAATTTGCAGCTACCAAAGAAGGTACACAAAATATACGGAAGAAATTATGTTTCTACTATAAACAAACTTAAGCAAAATGATACTTTGCTGTTGATAAAAGGTCTATCCCCAGGTTTACCATCCATTTTACTTATATGTATGAAAACTTCTAAGTCATAGAAATGCCGAGAGTATTGTCATGAATTGACATATTAGTAGAAACACTAATTTTATTTTTTAAGTTAAAATTTAGAACTGTATTAGCAAAACAAACAAACCTGTTAGTTGCTCTTAAAATGTATGTATATGTTTCGATATGTGCTGGAAATATTAGCCAAGTAAAACACTTTCATAATGTAAGCTTGTGCCTATGATATTTTAACTTTAAAAATATCATCAGATAAAAGTAAACTTTGAAAGGTTACAAGATTCCCTCCTCTAGACTAAGCTTTTTAAAACATTAAAGTGAGGAAGAAATCCATTATCAATTATTAAGGTTTTCAAGTTAGCTTTGCTTTCACATAAGTAAGTTTTGCTTTCCATATTGCTTCAAGAATTCTTTATTAAGTTACTAGATACAGAACAAAAGTTTGTACTTGAATCTCTTGGGTAAAAAAAGCCTTAAGACAGTGTGTGTTATAAATGTTAATTAAAAAATTATTTGAGAAAGAGAGAGCACGCACGCATGCACATGTGCCTGAGTAGGGGGGCAGGGCAGAAGGGAAGCAGACTCCCTGCTGAGTGGGGAGCCTGACACAGGGCTTGATCCCCCAGATAAGCTGAAACCAACGGTCGGATGCTCAACCAACTGAGCCACCCAGGTATAATAAAACACAAATAGTATATTAAATGTACCTCTAAAATTATAATACTTAAAAGAGTTACCACACAGAACAGTAGCCAAGTCAAAAGGTATTAAGATGTCAATGGAGGATGAAGAAGAAAACTTTAGGCTGCCAATTTGTCACTTGACTTTACAATTCTTCCTATCAGACTTCCCTGTTTGTCTACAAAATTAGTAATATTTTAGTATCATAAGCAATTTATGAATACAATACTTCTGCTGCAAATACCATACTAAAGAGATTTTCCCCAAAGGAAAAAAACACAGTGGCATATAAAATAAACCCTTAAAAATGAGTTCTAAAATCTACTCCATCAAAATCTAATATTTACCATCTGACTCTGAAGTGGCTCGGATGATCAGGTAACTGCTAGGTAAGGGCTGAGTTATAGATCCAACTGCTTCACCTTTTGGACCCTTAAAAGAAAAGAAATGGTATACAGTAGGTATTATGAAATCTTAACTTCATGTTTTCCATTATCACCACCTGTAACAATCTAAGTTAGGCAAAGAATAGAATCTAAAAGCAAACAGGCTTTGATCTCATGCTTCTTGAGAAAGCAGGAGTAAGTTTTAAGGAAAGTAAGTTTTCCTCCTCCAACAAATATACCTCTTTACCAGAAAACTGAACAACTTAAAGCTATCATTAAACATTATCTCTACTTAATTGTTCACAGAAACATAAACCTGTAATTAATTTTACTAGATCAAATTTTAATAGAGAAATTTCCATTCTACAGATACTATTAAAATAAGTAATATTAAATTTCTAGAGGACTAAAAAAGCTGGAAATATAGTTATAATTTATAAGAAAAAGAAAAATGAATTTTGATTAGGTCTAAGGAAAAATCTCTTATTTTATAATCATTGATATAATTATTATAAAATACCAACAGAAAAGGTTAATTTTATTTTTTCCAGAAAGATAAAGGAATTTGTCATTGTTGTTGTTGGCTAGGGTTATTTGTTTTAGGAGCATACAACACCAAGAACTCTACAGTAATTAGTATCACCAAGGCCAAACTTAAGTGAACCCAGTTCTTCTCTGGAAAGAAAATTTGGGGATAGAGCTAACAGCATAATTTTGATAGACAAAGTAAATTTTAAGTTATAAGATCAAAGAATAAAATGAGAAGCATAAAGAAGATAATAGATTCAAAATGAAAAAGAAGAAAAAGTCAATATAATTTTAATAAATCCTGTAATATCACTTGGGTATTTTCAAAGAGCTTTATAATTTTATGGGCCAGCTCCTAGAACTAGCATAGAGTAAGATCTAGTCAGACTGTGTGGTTTCAAGTTTGGTTCCATGCCAGAAAAACTACTTAAGTAACCTCTTTAGGTGAGAATTTTTACTTTTATTTTTTAAAAGATTTTATTTATTTATTTGAGAGAGAGAACACACAAGCCAGAGGAGGGCGGCAGAGAGAGAGGGACAAGCAGACTCCTCACTGAGCAGGGAACTCAATTTAGGGCATAATCCCTGGACCCCAAGATCATGACTTAAGCTGAAGGCAGCTGCCTAACAGAGCTACCCTAGGCACCCCTAAAGGTATGAGAATTTTTTAAGTCCATGTAAAATGCTCAAGAGTCCCTGATACAAAGTAAGAACATTACTTTTACCTAATCATGGATACTGACTTTGAAGAACTTAGCGTCTTTTGTTTGTGGGGAATATTCTTTTTTTTTTTTTTTTTAGTATTTTATTTATTCATTCATGAGAGACACACAGAGAGAGAGAGAGGCAGAGACACAGGCAGAGGGAGAAGCAGGCTCCCCGCAGGGAGCCTGATGTGGGACTCGATCCCAGGACTCCAGGATCACGCCCGGGGCCAAAGGCAGGCGCCAAACCGCTGAGCTACCCAGGGATCCCCCTGTGGAGAATATTCTGATGATCAATTAACTGGACTAATTTCCCTCTTTCCCAACAATATTGAGAATTCAATAAATTTGGCATTAAAATCTTTTAAAATAATTTAAAAATTCATTGTAATTCTTATAATTCCTAAGAGTATTAGTAAAGAATAAATACTATATAGAAAGGCTTTTGAAAGTTGTTTTTTTCATTTGGGAATCACATGGTGTATAACTAACAGAAGTTCTATGTGTTAAATTCTTTCCCTGTGGGAAGTGCCTAATCCCAGAATGGAACTCTAATCCTAAATTTAGTCTTGCTATGACTACAGACTACTAAAATAAAGGTTAAAAGTCCAAGTCATTTAGAGATGTGTGTATATATATTGCCTAATTAAGCAATACCAAAAAATATTTAAAAGCTGAAGTTACATTTGTTTGTTTAACCCTAAATCTCAATTAGGTGGCTTTCCTTAAAGGAGAACCTCTAAACCATTTATTCATGTATAACTGGCCTTCTTAGAAACTAAAACAATGATTGCTTTGTAAAAATTTAAATTAAATCCATTTATTCCATTACTGTGTATTACATATCTAATGTCTGTAGAATGCCTTGGTAGTTAATCAAATATGGCATTCCTATTTTCCTGATTAAGTTTCTGCTTTTTTAACACATGAGTGACCACAGTAATATTTTTTATTTTTATTTTTTTATTTTTAAAGTTTTATTTATTTATTCATGAGACACACAGAGAGGTAGAGACACAGACTTGGAGAGAAGCAGCCTCCCTGTGAGGGACTCAATTCCAGGACCCTGGGATCACGACCTGAGGCAGAGATGCTCAACCACTGAGCCACCCAGGTGTCCCTAACTTTTTAGTTTTAAAGCATTAGATCTTCGCTTTCAAAGAAAGCTGAATCTCAAGAGTAAGTAGACTATTGACTCTTATTTCTATTATAGATTTCTTGTCACATATTTAAATCTTATAGGAAAGACCACAAGAATAAATGGCAGCTCTGTTCTAGGGATCTTATAATTTGATAAAGGGGAAAAAAAAAAAAAAACCTTAAAAAAAAAAGAAAGAAAAAAAGAAAAAAAAAAACCTCACTCACTATAAATAAGATATAATATTACAAAGCAAAGCTAGTAACTGCAATTAAAAAACAAAGTACAAACTGAATCCCCAGAGAGATTGGTACATAGTTTACTGTGTGTAGAGACAAAAAGACAAATAACGCACTTTAAAACAGAAGCAAATTCAGAAGTCTTGGCAGAGGTCGGCAATCATTAGATACCTTGATTCATCTCCACTCTATTCATAGATTCTATTCATAGATTGTTATCTTTACCTTTTAATTATACAACAGTGCTTACTTACCTTCACTGCCCAAATAGACTGCTCCAAAGGATGAAAAAGTTTAAAACAAAAGCCATCCTTTTTTGATGGACGCTCAATGATTTCACAGGCATTCAGAAGAACTGTTCCAACCCACTGACCATTTTTTTGGGTTTTATAGATCAGTAGCACCCCAGGTTTCAAAACACACCACAACTTGGTCCAGCTCTTTAGAGTACCACGAATCTGTAGAAAGATAACTTTATTAGGAAATAAAGCTCCATTTTTCTCTTTTTGCCCCACAAGATACAAACTCACTAATGGCAAAGAGGATGTTTTAATCTAAAATCTCCACAAAATAGAACTAGATTCAGTAGATTTTTTTAAGCTACTAAATGGTAAGCACTGCACACAAAGGTAAAAAAAGAATGGCTCCTGCTTCTGAGGAACTTACAGTCTAGCCAGAGACTAGGTCAACAGGTTTAAAATAATGTACCAAGTAGAATGGTTTTCCTAACCCTCTGGGCCAGCTCAGGAGCCATTAAAATATACTTTCCTAGTACCAAGAGTCTCTTCTTACCATCTCTCATAATTTTATGTGTGGGAGTGTAAGATTATTCCACCTTTTAAGAATCCCCCCCCCCCCACCACAACATTAACAGTGCTGAAATCACTGCTAGCACAAACACTAGGCATTCCCTAAACATTCATGGATTGGTAGGAAGAGGGAAGAACGCTCTTCCATCCTCTAAAATTACCTTCTCCAAATTACTTTGTTCTTAGTAATTACATAAAGTGTGCCATTTAAGTTCTTGGGGGAATTTTAAGACACAGTTACCTGAATCTCTCTCTAGTCTCAAAATGTTCCTCATCCCAGGGTTTAATGTTATGTCAATAACAAGTCTATAACTGGCTTTTCCTATCAATTTCTATTTCTGTTATCCAGTAAAAATGTTTCTATGCAAGTCACTGAATTCACAATACTGAAAAGAATGCTAATATATTTAGAATAAAAACTAGGAATTATCCTTTTATTTACTATAAAATGTCTGCTCTCAATGTACTTTTATGAATTATGAAATAAATATAGGGCTCCCTGGGATCCCTGGGTGGCGCAGCGGTTTGGCGCCTGCCTTTGGCCCAGGGCGCGATCCTGGAGACCCAGGATCGATTCCCACGTCGGGCTCCCGGTGCATGGAGCCTGCTTCTCTCTGCCTGTGTCTCTGCCTCTTTTTCTCTCTCTGTGACTATCATAAATAAATAAAAATTTTTTAAAAAATTAAAAAAAAATATAGGGCTCCCTAACCCCAGAAATAAGCAAACCACAGTAACTGTAAATAAGAAAAAAATTAGTAAGGGGGAGTTTGGAGCCAGGAATGAAAAAAGTAAAAAAACTCTGAGAAAAGTATGTGTTTATGTAAAAGAAATGGCAAGACAAGAAAAACAAAAGGAATAGTTATCCTAAGATAACATTTTTAATCTGGGACATGTGACATAGAACATAAATGGCAAATTATCAGATGAAGGTATGATTTAGAAAGTCAGCCGGGGATCCGTTGGGGACTTTTAGGGGATTAGTTACTGGAACCCAATGTCAGAAGACAATAGGAAGTTTAGCTCAGAAAAACTCAAGTGAGATCTGGAGCTTGAAGATTTTTTTTTTTAAGATTCTATTTATTTATTAATGAGAGACAGAGGGAGAGACAGAGAATGGCAGAGACACAGGCAGAGGGAGAAGCAGGCTCCACGTAGGGAGCCCAATGTAGGACTTGATCCGGGGTCTCCAGGATCAGGCCCTGGGCTGACGGCAGCGCTCAACTGCTGAGCCACCTGGGCTGCCCTGGAGCTTAAAGATTTCTAAGTAAAGTCAAAGTCAGAATGTATTTTTAGTACACCAGTGAAGAAGACCCTAGTACTACCTGCACTAACAAGCAAACTATCATTAAGCTCCCATTTTAGTGAGAGAACTTCCACAACAGATCTCATAAGGAGGTTTTACCAATTTTTTGGGACAGTGGAAAGCTTTCACAGCTGGGGTGATTTTTAGATGAATGTCGGGTACTAAAATTTCCTAGAGTCAGAGTCTTAACAAGATCATTCTTAAACTTAGCATTAGTCTGAAAGATTCCAACCAAATATCCTTCAGATGAGAAAGAGGATAGAATGGGATGACAAAAAAAAAAAAAAAAAAAAAAAACGGAAAGAAATGAGAGTAAGTGGAAATAATCAGAGGCTTGGAAAAAGCAATATGCATGTTTTTCGGAAAATTAATCTTTTCGAAATAACTTTTATATTAACCTTGTTTCAGATCTTCTCAATAATGCATACACATCTGCCTACAATAATACTGAACGATAGTTTGAATAACAAAATATTTCCTTGGACTATATGTCACACAAACCAAAAAGCCTTTTAAAAAGAACTGCTATCCATATTTGATGTTATTTCAAGACAGACAACATTAATTTTCCTTCTCCCCATTAAGACTGGAACATAGAACCTCTGGGATACAATTAATAGGTTGCCAGTGAAAAACAATCATCCCAGGAGCTGTTTTTGTCTTGAAGGCTTTAGGTGCACTCAGGGCTTTCCTATTCCAGTAGGTAAACATTCAGCAATTTGAATTCAAGCTTCAATAAAACTGACCTTCAACCAATCAGCCATAACAATAACAGAAGGATCTGTGATTGTACTGAGTAACTCCTTTGTGGCTCTTTTCTTTTCTTCTCGGTAATTTTTCTTTTGCACCTATTTTACATAAATAATAGAAAAATCAAAAATTCATTAGAAATGAGCAATTTCTTTCCAAATACTTTAGGTCTATAGCATGCAAAGTATTAAATTCTAAACCTCTTTTAGAATTTTAGCATCTTAGGATAAAAGGACTTTTTTTTTTTAAGAGATGGTAGGAATTTTTAGAGGTTAGAATCTAGTTTTTTCTTTTTCTTTTTTTTTTAAAGATTGTATTTATTTATTCATGAGGGACACAGAGAGAGAGACGGAGGCAGAGACTTAGGCAGAGGGAGAAACAGGCTCCCTGAAAGGAGCCTGGTGTGGGACTCCATCCTGGGACTCTCAGATCATACCCTGAGCCAAAGGCAGACACGCAACCACTGAACCACCCAGGTGTCCCGGGAATCTAGTTTTTCTGATTACTAGTTCTCTGTATCTTTTTGAAGAACTTTACCTTTTTTTAATGACACAATACTAGATGTATCCAATCTCATGGTAAGAATTTCAAACAACACAAATAGAGCTAAGAGTTGTCTTTATTATACCCTACCCTCTTAAAATCTCTAGAATTGACCAGTATTAACACTTCTGGAAAACACTATCCTTTCAGGCTTTTTCTCTGTATACAACCTATAGAAATATATAGCTTTTCTATATAGCTTTTCTTTTTCTTTTTTTTAAACACATTTTTTAAAAAAGCTTCCCCCATTCAACATTTTTTGGAGCATTTTCATGCCTACCTCATTCTTTTAATTGCTACGTAAGTTTCGTAGTATGATAAAATAAGAGTGAAGAGCTAACATTTACTGGACGCATTCTGCATACCCGTTACTGTTCTAAGCACTTTACAAGTACTACCCTCATTTAATCTTCACAATAATCTCGGAAAGTAAGATAATTATTATCCTTGTTTTACAGATGAGAAAACTGAGGCACAGAGAGTAACTTGCCCAGGATCACAGAGCTAGTAACTCATGGAGGCAGGATTCAAACAAAGGCAGACTGGTTCTAAAGACATGCTCTTAACCACCATGCTATACTGCTTCTATAATTTTTCTTAATAAATTCTCTTGCTGATAGAAATCCAGTCTGTTTTTTCATATTACAAACAACAGCTGCATTTGTTTACAACTGGCAATTTTGCTGTTTCCTAATACTAAGATATAAATACTTAAGAAATCACAAAATGATACTAATTCATTCAAAATATCAGTTTTACTTTCATAGGTTACCTCTGAGATAATTTGGGAAGGCCGTAGAGGATTACTACTTTGTTGTTATTATATGGATGGGAGAAGAGTGGTGATACATTTCTTTTAGCTATAAAACCTTCCTATTTGTACTTCATAGTAAGAAGACTATATACCTAACAAGATTTAAATAATTCTATAGCCAAAAAACTTCAGACTTTTGATCTTTATTAATATTCAGATATTTATTAATATCTGAATAACAGTAGATTTAATAGGGGATTGCAGGTGCAAATGCATACGGATATAAGAAAAAAAGGGGTAAAATAGACCATGCAGGGATCAGAGTCAACTAGAAAGCATCTGTTTCTTAAGATCCAGGATCTGTGGCCATTCTGGAAGGCAAGCCCAAAGTGCAATATTTCTTAAAGAGAGGTTGGAAATTTGAACTTGTAACTGTTTACCTCAAGTTTTAAAAACATTATATCAATATTTAACTTAAAATATGATAGCAATATATTCTATATCAATATAGATCAAACAAAATAGATCTACCTGTGGGCCAAATTCAGCCCACGACCCTGCAGTTAGTGAACTTGAATTTCAAAAAGCACCACAACTTCCCATTACATGTTCTACAACAAAGTGATGTGCCTAAGTAGGTATAACTACACAGAGCTATCCAGTCCTCAAAGGAATGGCCAGATGAGGCCTGAGGTGGTGCTGAACGATCATCAAGCAGCCTCTTCAGTTGACTCCAATGTGCCACACAAATATTAACATTCTTTATGTGTACTCATCTGGATATTATTTTTCTTTCTTTAGGAGACATATTTATCTTGTTAGCCTACTTTAAAAGCATATGCAATGCATAATGTTATTAATGAAGTAACTGTGGAAACTAACCTTGAGAGATTCTTTTTTTGTGAGCTTGCTTGAAGCAGAACTATCCTTCTCCGAGCCATTATAAAGTTTAGATTCAGACTGAAATCACATAGAAATAAACAAAAGAGAAATATTAATTAAAAACTTCATTTATTCTACACATACAGGCATATAAAAATTAATGTTAGAGCTATGTTTCTGAATTCTTCCCATTTATTGCTGTATTTAAGGCAAATATAAATTTTCAAATGTCAACTTTCCCTATATAGATAGCATCTGGGTTTATTTTTTTATTTTTTTAAATTTTTATTTTTTTTATTTATTTATGATAGTCACACACACACACACACACAGAGAGGCAGAGACACAGGCAGAGGGAGAAGCAGGCTCCATGCACTGGGAGCCCGACGTGGGACTCGATCCTGGGTCTCCAGGAATAGCGCCCTGGGCCAAAGGCAGGCACTAAACCGCTGCGCCACCCAGGGATCCCGAGCATCTGGGTTTAAAAGCTAATCTGTGTGAAACCCACAAAAGCACAAAATAAACACTAGTCTGGGGCACCTGGCTGGCTCAGTCAGAAAAGGATGCAACTCTTGATCTTGGGGTGGTAGGTTCAAGCCCCACACTGGGTGTAAAGATTATTTAAAAACAAAACAAAACAAAAAACAAACTTAAAAAAACCGAATTAATAAATTAATCTATAATGTGAGGTTAAATAAGATCATTTGTAAATTTTTGCATTCTATCTTCTGGAATATTTCTAATAAACATATGAAATTATTTATTCTGGTTTTTTTTTTTTTAAAGATTTTTGCTTACTTATTCATGAGAGACACAGAGAGAGAGGTAGATACATAGGGAGAAGTAGGCTCCCTGCAGGAAGCCTGATATGGGACTCCATCCCAGGACCCCAGGACAATGACCTGAGCCAAAGGCAGATGCTCAACCACTGAGCCACCCAGGTGCCCTGTAATTATTTATTCTTAAAAGTATCCAAAGCAATGTAACTTTTTAACAGTTAAAAATATTCCAAATTAATAAACCAAATCATGTACATTCTAGCAAGTCATTGTACACATTGCCCTACTGTTACTTCTCTGATGGAAAGAAATATATATATCTTTAGAAATTAGCATTAAAACACTAATTTAGGGATCCCTGGGTGGCGCAGCGGTTTAGCGCCTGCCTTTGGCCCAGGGCGCGATCCTGGAGATCCGGGATCGAATCCCACGTCAGGCTCCCGGTGCATGGAGTCTGCTTCTCCCTCTGCCTGTGTCTCTGCCTCTCTCTCTCTCACTGTGTGCCTATCATGAATAAATAAAAAAAAAAATTTAAAAAAAAATAAATAAAACACTAATTTATAGTGTTTAAAAACCAATATTCCTACCATCTACCTCTTCCTCCCTATCCAGTGCTCTCTAAAGTATTATGGTCTTAAACTTGTTTCCAGACTTTGTTTATACTTATTTTTATTTGATCTTCATAAGAACCTTAAAATAGAGGCACCTGAGTGGCCCAGTTGGTCTGCCTTCGGCTCAGGTCACAACGCCAGGGTCCTGGGATCAAGCCCTACATTAGGCTCCTATTCAGCCGAGAGTTTGCTTCTGCCTCTCCTCCCTGCTCCTGCTGTCTCTTGCTATCTCTCTCTCCCTCATTATTTTTTTTTTTAAATGAAGTCACTCCTTTGAGAACTGAACTTCAAACATCATACTACTTACACTTGTGGCAATGGCACTGATTGTGGTAATAAAACAATTTTACAAAGTTGCTCAAGCCAAATACATCTCTGTCTTCCCCTCACCCCCAAGAACCTAAAGATGGCACAGCTATTGTCAGAAGAATAGGATGATTTCTATTTCCCACAGCTTCATGGGAAAATGGGTATTATAATATACTTCTTAGACACCAGTGAGGATTGTAATGATTTCTCACCTTTTACAACTATTCACAGAGAATTTTAGCTAGACTCAAATTTAAGATTTATCTTCATGAATAACAGGAAATGTTTCCCTGATGTGACAAGATCCAGCTTGGTGATTCCTAAAAGGTTCTAGTATATAAGGGACCAGCAGGCCAGAAGGGTGTCACATGAGCTTGGTAAATTTTAGAGAACACATATTTCAAGGAATCCTTGCCATCTTGTGTAGCCAGTTCTGGGGGTAGGGGGGAGGGGAAGACCCACTGACCAAGTTTCTATAAGTCTTTAAAATAACACTACACCTAAGTTTTCTGAATCAACAGGTTGCCTTTTAAGTATCAAAACTCAACCTATTTTTTGTTGGAAATATTTTATTAAAATAACTTGTCCTTCTTTTATAACCTTATTGACCACTATCTTAATGATGACCACAGGGTTTACTATAGTACTGTTTGTTTTTTTCATTAAATAGCCTTAGAATGCTCAGTATGTTATATTTTTAGTTTTCTTTTTCCCTCCTTTTTTCTTTTCCCCCCCTTAACTATTGTCTTCTTATGGGCTGTGTGACTTCAGGAGGTTATTCAATCTCTTTCAGTCTTAGCTTCCTCATTTGTTTTTATTGTTTTTTTTGTTTTGTTTTGTTTTGTTTTTAGCTTCCTCATTTGTAAAATGAGGATAACTCCTACTAATTTGTAGGGTTGCTCTGAAGATAATGAGGTAGTGTGCATGATGGGTTTAACATACTACTTTGTATATATTATGTTTCAGGTACTGTCATAAATCTGACCTTTAAGTAAAGGGAACATTAACATATGAGAATACTTTCAACTTGCTTTGAAAACTATAAAATACTACAAATATAAGGAGTAATAATGTTATGTTACTATGCTTAGCTCAGATATTCTGATTTGGAAAGGTTTTTTTTTTTTTTTTTTTTTTTGTCCAGGTAAATATATTTTTTATAGCAAGCAATAGGCAAATTAGCATACCTGTTAGATAAGCAGATGTATGCTTGGAGACTCAAGTCAATAAAAGATCTAGGCCCAAAAACCTAGAAATAGGTTCTATCCTTGAAATAAGATTCCTTTCATCCCATTAGACACAGTACCCAGGTTGGTAATTCCTTTTGTTGAGATGGACTACTAAAAATTCACTTAAAATGCTAACAGCAAATGGGATAGATTTAATTACTGACTTTTCCAATTGACTTATTTATAGGATGCATGAGAAATAGAAACTGTCTTTATTTTTTTTAAATGGGGAGGAGGGAAAAAAGGTATATTCCATTGTGCTTAATGGTCTTAATCATGTATTTAAAGAAATAACTTAATCCCAAATCCAAATGACCAAAATGGCAGTATTAATACTTTTGCATCAAATTCAGAAAAACATAAGATTAAAACTATGATGGTTTTAGTTATGCACACTGATTTCAGAAGGAATAACAAACTTTGTTTCCTGAAGTTACTTAAGTAAGGCTAAAATGTTCAGAATTCCATGAGAATGTGGTTTAATGATAAATGTATACATTTTAGGATTGCTGTGAAAAACAAGAGTAGACTATTTAAGGACAAACTACTGACCATGCATCTCTTCAGCTAACAGAATAGACAAGGATTAAATCTAAGTAAAGACAGGTTTCAACTGTTGGAATATAACAGGAATTAAGTACAACTTTACTTACACTAGTTACCATGTTAAGAATCCCACTCATTCACTGTAATCCCCCCTCCCTTTTAAAAATAAGCCCTATGTCCAACGTGGGGCCTGAATTCACAGCCCCAAGATCAAGAGTCCCATGCTCTACCAACTGAGTCAGCCAGGTGTTGGGATCGCGACCTGAGCCGAAGGCAGACTCTCAACCACTGAGCCACCCAGGTGCCCCAGAATTACTAATTTAGGAAACTATATCTTATTCTAAGAAAACGTCTTTCAATTGCAAGCTACTACTGCAAGAGATCTTTGGCTTTTAAATGGTAAAATGTATGTATTTTGATTGTCATTCAAATAAAGTTGGAATACTTAGGAATTACAAAAAAATCACAAATCCTGAGAACTTCTCTGAATGGAACTCTGAGAAGTACAGTAGCAGATATCAGAAGCAATATAACTCTGGAGAGAACACACTTGTTACCAATAGGTATTTCCAAGTTACCAACAGCATCCTACATCAACTCCAGTGGAATTTTCTTTGTTTCATATATACTGAATGATACACCAACATAAATAAAAACATGCCATAAAAATTGGATAGAAATTTTAGTGTTAGTTCCTCTTCTTAAATATTAGGAAAATGCCATAATCATGTATTTGGGGACAACATATACTTACCTTGCTCTTTGACATAGAAAGTGAAGATTCATCTTTATTTTGAGAAATGTCTTCCTTTCCTCTTTCAAAACCTATAAAAAAACATTGTTATTATTTGAGTATTACTATATAGCATGCAGGCATTAAGCAAATGCATATAAGTCATCCAATTTCAAATGTACATTATAACTGATGTACATTGGTACAAAAGTCTAGATTAAACATACAGTATTAAACTATTAGAGCTTAAAAGACTTCTAAGGGATCATATGTAGTATAATAACTCTTTGGAATAAATTAAGGCTTATAAAGATGAAGTCTTTTCCTGAACTTGTCAACATCAAGTTAAATACCTCTTTTCTGTGGCTCCTAGAGCACTTTACATGAACTTCAGAGGCCTCATGGAGCTTTTGTTCTAGTGACCTCTTTTCTTTCTTTTTTTTTTTTTTTAAGATTTATTTTATTTATTTTGAGAGAGAAGAGAGAAGCAGACTCCCAGCTGAGGGTGGAGCCTGATGAGCGCAGGGCTCAATCTCACAACCCTGAGATCAAGGCCTGAGCTGAAACCAAGTCGGTTGGTTGCTCAACTGACTGAGCCACCCAGGCACCCATCTAGTGAGCTCTTTTCTAAAAAAGAATCCTAACTGATAAAACCAACCCAACATACTTTTCATATCTCTTGCCAAATTGGAGCAATTCTAGAATTAGTGATAAAAGACTAGGGAAAATAAATCTAGACTGAGGGGCAGATTTTTAAAAAATCTAACAATGTGCCTATTGTGAGAATTAAATGAGGATCCATTAGAAAGCACTTAGCATAGTATTTTCCACATAATATACATTAAATTCATGTTTCCTTTAAAATGATCATTGGCACTGACTATTGCTATACAAATTCTAAAAGGACGAATCTAAAATATATGAATGCACTGGGATGAACATGCGGATCCTTGCAATCATTTAACACATTAAAATAACACTATGCCAAAAGCAATTAGCAAATTAATGTTATTAAAAGTACAGTTAGAGAAATGTTAATGCTGAAATTTGTGTGGCAGGCATAAAAGGAGCAGTACTCAATGATGTTGCTTCTACTTTTGAGGGCAAGTATTATTAACTCTTTCCTATAATTGTTCTAAGTCCAATAAAAGCCTATATTAAAAATATACACGATTATTCATAAAGCAGCACTTAAAAAATCATCAGTAGCACCAGTGCCTGAAGCATCTAAAAATCATTTCTAACATATTAAAGATACCATTTATTCAGTATTTGGTTTATATTAGCTAAAAATAAATCCATTCCAATTTCTTAATCCAGAGATTTTATTGAATTGTTTTCTGTAATATGAAGAAGGTATCTTCCTTACCCTCCAGTTCTGATAAGGAGAATCACTCAATCCCAATGCTAGGGGGAGAAAACTGTTTCATAAATGTAATGTGAAATTTTAAATAACTTACCAAATTTTAGACTTGAGTATAAAGCAAATCAAAGTTACATGATTCAGTTTAAAAATCTAAAATATTTATTCAGAGTAGGAACATTCTTAATACTGATGAACTGATAAATTATTTCAAAGCTCTTCTATAGATTTAAATTTCTAAAAAAATTTCTGAAAGTATATACTATAAATATAAAAAATGACTTCTTTTGTTCTTAAAAGAACAGACTTTCACTTCAATTTGTATCTAGTTCTGATTAATTTATCAATATAATTAACATATTAATGACAACAACAAAGGAACCAACAATATCCATTTGTAAGAACACTTGTGATTACGACACTATGTCAGATGCTTTACTTACTTACTAATCTTTGAAACACTACCACACAAAAAACCCCCCACATACTAACTATATATTTTTTATAATTGAAAAAACTGAGGCTCACAGAAATTAAGTAACTTGACTGTCAGTAAATGAAAGTATCGGAACTAATTCAAACTTAGGTCTAACTTTAAAAATTCATGTGTTTTTAGAATGTTGGGTGCCTCTTAAGACCCAGAAGAGGTGGCCTTGCTATGACTGTGTAGACATACTTCGTTCTCCCCTTGTCTGAGATATACAGCATTTCACACATATTTGTACAAACCTATTTATCACAACATACTTTAAATATTTGTTTTCATGTTCATATTCCATACTTGACTATGAATTACTGAAAAGGTCTAATCCTTATTCACCCTTTCAAACACAAAAATTTGATAATTTGATTCGAAAATTAACAAAAGTAGACTCCACTGTTACTTGTAATTATTACATATGTAAAATACAGAACAGCTTCAGAAAAATGCATAAAACATAAGTGTATAATTTAATGTATACAGTGAATATTGACATAACTACCATCCAAATAAAAAAAAACAGAGAACTGTCAAAATCCCATAAGATCCTCCCCACTTCCCAGCATCATTCTTGATCACAATCTACTTTTCTCCTCAAAGGCAACTATCTTGACTTTTGCAAATATTCTTTACCAGTGTGTCAAGCAGGTATTTCATTCATTTTTATTGCTCATCATATAAGCATGGGATTAAAATCCAATAGGATTTTATTGCTCATCAATCCCATTGGATGACTATGCCACTATTTATCCATCTATTGTAGATAAACATTTGGGTGGTTCCTAGTTTGTCCCTCTTATAAACAATGGTGCCACAAATACTCTCAGGAGTGTATCCTGGTTATATATATCTATAGATATATCTATATCTATATCTATCTATCTCCTGGAGATAGATTTCTCTTTCTCTGAGTTTCTTTAAGGTTTAAACCTAGAAGAATTCCTGGGTTATAGTATATATGTATATTCAACTTTATGATACCAAATTATTTTTCTAATAGTGTGTAAGAGTTCTCCTTTCTCTATCTCCATGGTAACATCAATATTGGCAAATTTTTAATATTTTTGCTAATCTGCTGGGTGTGTATATCAATGGTATAATGAGATTCTAGTTTGTATCTCCCTAACTATTAATGATCTTGAGCACTTTCTCATGTTATTTAGCTATTTTAACTTTCTTTTTGTAAAGGAACTCTTCAGATGCTTTGTGCATTTATTTTTTTTAAGATTCATTTATTCATTTGAGAGACAAGAGTGTGTGTGCACATCCATGTTCATATCCAGGGGGAGGGGCAGAGGGAAAGATCTTCAAGCAGACCATCCACTGAGCTTGACAAGGGGCTCAATCCCACAACCCATGTGATCACGACCTCAGCCAAAACCAGTAGTCAGATGCTTAACCAACTGAGCCACTCAGATTCCCCTAATCTTTTGTGCATTAAAAAAAAATTACTATTTTTTCTTATTGATTTATATAGGAATTCCTGATGTATTCCAGATACTGGTCTTTTGCCAGCTATATGTTACAAATAAGTCCCTATTCAATGGCTTATCTTTTTATTACTAGCATTTTCTTCTTATAAACCACTCTTAATTTTAATGTAGCCAAATTTAGCCACCTCATTCTTTAATGGTTAGTGCTTCTTGGTCTTAAGAAAGTCTTCCCTAAATCTGTAGTCATAAATATTTCTAAATAAACACCATGTCCCTAACTTCTAGTTTCTGAATAGAATACAAGAGCTATCATCATTGGCAAGGTATAACCTTTTCATATACTTCCATAATAAATTTGGTTCAATAAAGTCTAGATATAATAAAGCAAGCTTTATGCTCTTTCAGTCTTCCTAAAGTGAATTTATAAATACATTGTCTACAAATGCAGATTTAATAGATATTTACAAAATACAGCTACATTAACTATACTGAACACAGTCAAGAAATTGTACTAAAAAAAAAAATCTCTAAGTCAAAATATACTAAAAAGAAAGCTATTCGTGCACTAGAGCTCACACAGTTTGTCCATAAGTGATTTATTTGCTCAAAGTTTATTCATTCCAATTTTCTGGTACTATTCTAGAGATTGGCTCAATAAGCATATCTGAAAGTTGGAAGTTACACCTGAGATTGGGGAAAGAAACATAAGCAGACACGAACTCTGAAAAAAAAAAAAAAAAAAAAGCACTATGATGTTACTAGAAATACATGGGCAGGTAAATACCATTTCTAGGTTATAATTCATCATAAAGAAAAAGGCCATACCAATATATTTCTTAAGGTGCAAGTGACAAAAAAGTAATTTTTTTCTAAGGAAACGAAAATTAAAAGAAGGTTATGTTCAAAGTAGTAAGGCAAAATGATCTTTCAATATAACTAACATAGAACCTTTCCTCTAATGATGTCAGGTAAAAACAAATGCATCTAAGTATTTTTTTTTCAGTATAATGAAATGTCCCAGAAGAAATATATGCTTTACTTTTTTATTGGAAAGAACAGCATAGAAGCCACTTCTTTAAAGTACTTAATTCCATTCTATCTCTTAGCTGATAAAATACAACACAGCTTGTTGTGTTGTTTGTATTTGTAAAATGCAAAGCTTAAAGAGCTTTCTATCATGGCTAGTTGCAATACAACTATTGGTTGAAAAGGGGGAATATGGAAGCTTCCCTATGAATATGATTTTCTCTATTTCAAGAATTAGAAAACAAAGCCAACCATTTACTTTTCCATTCAAATATATTGATCCAGGGTGACCTTCAATATATTCTTTGGCAAGATATAAACTGACAATTCTGCCTTTAGTCACCTAATTAAATACCAAACTTAAAGTGAAATTTTTCTGTTGTTTAGTAGAGTCATAGGATTATTCTCTAATATTAAGTAGACTCATTGCATGAAGGTCAGCAAACATTTGCTAGTAAGTTTGCTAGCTTAAAAATAAAATACAGAGACAAACATAGAAATAGAACTAAATCACACTGTAAAAGCAAATAGAGTATTTAACAACATTAAAAATTTTCAGTGTGTTGTATTTTCAAAGCCACTTCTGAACAAAGACAAATACTAAAAGATACACCATTTTGAGAACATGAGAAGCATGATAGGAACCATGCTATACTGAGAAGACAAAATACAGATTGTGAATGCTGTTTACAGCTTATGCTATTTAGACAACAGTTCAGAAGTACAGTTTCCAATTCTTTTTTGAAACACTATCAGAAAAGAAAATGAAATCAGTGCATTTATAACTATTTGTGCAGATAACACCTTCTATAAGGCGTTTCACTATCTCAAAATAATGCATACATCACCTATCAGCCTGGATAATCACAAAAAGCCAAGAATAAATGTTAGTGTGAAAGCAGAAAATATAATTCAAATTTTTAAAATGTCAGAAAAATCTATAGTTATAGCAAGCACCTGAAGTTTCAGTGATTTCTTTGCCATGAATATTAAAAGAATACTTTCATTTTAAAAGAAAAATATAACCTCAAAAAAGTAGACAAAATAATGTCACAAGTTAAAATTTTGAAAGGAAAACAGATTTTAAAATATTTTAAAATATATATTCAAATATTTGCTATAATAAATCTTTTTCATACAAAAAATCAATTTAGATCTATTTCATTAACCAATTATTTAATGTCTAAATCATAGCCGTCAAATGCCTGATTTCATTTTTAAATTGTTACCTTAAAAATAACAGTTTCTTAGTAAAAACTAATTATATACAAACACATCAAACAAGAAGGCTATTTCAAAAATTATACTTGGACAGAAAACTTCACTTTAGTCAGGACTTGAACTGCTAAAGCTTACACATCAATTTTAACATAGTTACTATTCTGCAGAAAACAGCCAAACCAGTATCAATATTAAAGAACTGGGTTTCATTTGCAAAAACCTCAGAGCAATTTACTTATTTATAGAATTTTACCTTTACCTCAAGTCCAGAAAATGTTTTAATTTTATCGAAGGGTCATAATGTTTCTATAATTAAAGCAAAAATTCATGCTATCAGCAATGCAAGATTTGTACTTCACTGAATCACTAGTTCTCAAGTTTGGGCTTTAGAGATTTTAAAAGAAAATATGGAAAAGCCAAGCCATATAGCAGCAGTCACTAAACCTGAACCTTTAATTATAGAATCGGTTTCATTTTAATGAAAGCAGTTTTAAGATGTTAGAATGTCTAGTTTAATGAAAAGCCTGCAAGAAATTAAGAAAAGAATGCAAGATTAAACAAACAAACCTGGCAATGAAGGAGAAAGTTCATTGTATCCTCCAAATGAAGCATTCCGGACAAGCTTTCGGCCATCAATTCGTGGAGGAAATAAAACAGGCGAAACCACAGTACAGGAAGAAAATCTACGTTGTTGTGAGCTCTCTTCTTTCATGGTTTAGGAGGTCTATTTAACGTATACTTTCGCCCAGAAGGATAATTAGATCAGTATGGCAATGAGAGTCTTTTCTCTCACATCCAAATGTAGCGAAACCCACCAGCACAAACAAAGGACACACACATTTAACAGCAAAGGAGAAGGACCAGAGACTGTCAAATCAGCAATAAACAGAAAAGGCATTAAGCCACGCTAGTGGGTGTGTTTTTTTTAAATGAACTGATAAACAAGGAAGACTATTCCACTAATGTTTTACCTTTTTATCAAACCACAGCAATGCCCTGAGCTGAACTGCTGCTTTAGTAAAACAAAGCAAGATCAATACTTAAGAGATTCAGGATGAAGTAAAATGAAACCTTTTTCTCATATCTGTTATGTTTTTTGTAGTATCCACCACACTTCCCACCTCTTCCGATTCTTTCCAGTTTTTGCTTACTTCAGAAATGGATATAAACCATAACACTGTTTATCTTTCCTGAAGCCTCTAGATCTCTATCTAATCCACTGCTTACCTCAGCCATGTTTAAGAATTCATAAAGCAAGATACTCTTTCAAGTACAATTTTGATGGATTCTAACAGCTAAAACCGAAAATAAATATTTAAGTTTTACCTCTAGCAAGGATAGATGAGTCATTAAGGCAATGTTAATGCAAATGCATCAACAGGGAAGATTGAAAAGACACCATAATAATGCTGAGTGCTCTAATACATGTTGTCTTGAAACAGATATGAGCCGCAATAGTTCCTGTTCATTGCATTTGAACTTTTCAAAATATATCATCTACCAATGAGGATGTTCCAACTTAAAACTCTCCTATTTAAAGGAATATGCAGCTTTATTATCACAATAACAAATGGAATATCTTTCTATACTAGGTTAAAACTTAAGTTACTGGTATGATCTAACATTATTAAATCTAATAGTAAAGTACCAATAGCCAAAATTATATACTATGCTATCTCTTTATAACTAATCTTTAAAGTTTCAAGAAATTCTTTCCTAGTTATATTAAAACTCATTTTCCTGGGCAGCCCCGGTGGCTCAGCGGTTTAGCGCTGCCTTCAGCCAGGGGTGTGATCCTGGGGACCCGGGATCGAGTCCCACGTCGGGCTCCCTGCATGAAGCCTGTTTCTCTCTGCCTGTGTCTCTGCCTCTCTCTCTGTGTCTCTCATGAATAAATAAATAAAATCTTTAAAAAAACAAAAAGTTCATTTTCCTTATTCTACCTTAATTGAAACTTAAAAAGCTCTAGTCAATTACTTTCTTTATATATCCTGGATTGATTTTTCTGATCACAGTTCTTACTTTCAATCTAGAAATAAGCCCCTTAGCTAAACTAAACTCAGTTTAGTTCATTTTTTATAGATACTTTACTATACAAACTCAGTTAACTTCCTATTATTACACATACATTTCAAGGCTAGTTCTCCACTCCTATACAACAGCATTCTATACAAGCTAAGTCTGTTGCTCTTTACTAGAATGGACACCTAACAAATTGAATTTCCTTATGTAACATGTTCTTTCTTGGGCAAAGGCATTTCAAAATCAATTAATGGTAAAAATAAGTTTACAGTTAATAATTACAATAACAGGAATTTATGCTTTTTTTTTTGCTTTTCTCCATGTCATGAAATACAAATGACAATTATAGACAATAAAGAAACGATAATTCATCATGCAATGGTGCTTGCCTCTCAAGGCATTATAGTATAATGGTTAAGCAGGATTTGAAATTAAACTGCCTGGGTTCAAATCCCAGCTGGATGCATCTTAGTAATTATGTTAATTTCTGTGGGTCTCTGTTTCCTCAACTATAAAGTGCTAATAATATTACCTATATTATCCAATTGTTTCAAGGATCAAATTGGACTATATGTAACATCTAGAAAAGTTCCAGGTTAAAATGGCAGAATGAAGACATTAAACTAACGTGTTCCCTCCTAAAACACAATTAAAATTACAGGAAAGGGGTAAAATCTTAAAAACATAAACAATTTATAGGTATGGATTCCACAAGTATGTATCCAGGATACATATATTTGATACTGGAAAGCATGAGATTAACAAGTAGTCACAGTCTTGCAGATCCCAGAAAGCTGAATCACAAACCAGCAATGGTAAAAACTGAGAACCAGCCCTATTTATACCAAAGAATCCTTTTGAACATAAATCATAACACCAAGTTCCTCTAGATAAGGAATCAGATAAGCTATTGACATCACCAATAATTCTGGAATCAAGATCAAAATAAAAGCAATGCTTTCAAAATTGGAAGAAAAATGACTTCCAACTTAAAATTCCATACCCAGCCAAACTATCAATTACATATTAGGGTACAATAAAGATGTTTTTAGACACACCAAGGTCAAAAACTTACTTTCCATATGTATTTTCAAATAGTTTACTAGAGAAGTCCTTCTCACCTGGGGTTCATTAGGACTATTGCACTAAAACATCTACTTTTCAAAATGAATTACTCTTTTCTCCCGTATATCCATAATGGCTCTAGCCATGCACTATAATCCTGGAGAGAACTGAGAAAATATTCACTTAAATTATTTTCTATAGACCTTACTTTCTTCATAGGCCCCACCTGAGAACAGTTGTACTAGAATATATACTTTACCAAAAAGTGACAGTGAAGAGTTAGAATGCATGGGACCAGGAAACAGCTTAATATAAATGTGCTGTCATTACCCAAAAAGTACCCAATCACTATACCATCTCTTTATAAACCAAGGACAAACTGAGTGAACTTTGCCCAATTTTTTTCTGACTTTGGCTTGTCTTGATATGTTGATGAAGTTTCTTCTCTGTTTCCCATGCTATACTGTTTGGATAAGGCGAGTTCACTTCCAGTAAAGAACAGTACAGAAGTGTTCTCATTCCTTTTTTTTTAAGATTTTGTTTTTTAGAACAGTTTTAGGTTCACAGCAACATTGAGAGGAAGGTACAGAGAGATCTCCCATATTTGACCTGCCTCCACATATGCATAGCCTTTCTATTATCAATTCCCCTCACCAGAGTGATACATTGGTTCTAAGTGATGAACCTACATTGATACATAATCACTCAAAGTCCACAGCTTATCTTAGGATTCAATTTTTGATGCTGTACATACTATGGGTTTGGACAAATGCATAATGACATGTATCTATCATTATAGTATCATTCAGAGTATTTTCACAGTCATAAAAACCTGTGCTTTGCTATTCATTGCTGCCTCCCTGCTAACTCCTGGAAAGGACTGATCTTTTTTACTATTTCCATAGTTTTGCTTTTGCCATAAGGTCATATAGAACTCTAATGAGTAACATTATATCTAAGTCTCTGTTGTTGGTGTTTCATTCGTCTCAATTTCAGCACCAGTATCTCCTGTCTTACTTAATGGATCTTTATGGTAAGTACTAAATGGCCCTGACCCTTGCCTGGCTCTGCTTCTTTAGAAGGGTCTTGACTCTTCTTTGCCCTTTGCTCTTCCTAGACAATTGAGGATAATCTTACCCAGTACCAAGAAAAAAAACTGTTGAGATATGGATTCAAAATACATTGAACAGATAAAATCATTTGAGAAGTGACATATTAATAATACTGAATTTTCCTACTGGAAACATGGTAGGAAAATTTATTGTCTCTCCATTTACTGAGAATACACTATCTTAGTGTTACACTTTTCTACATAAAGATATTGATTTATTAGACTTACTGCTATATACCTTTCTTTTCTGTTAGTTTAAGTGGTATTTTTTGAGCTGCATCTTTTAAACTATTTGTTACTGGTATATACACTGCAGTTGGAACATGTATCCAGTATTTTTTTTTTTTTTTTTTTTTAGATTTTATTTATTTGACAGAAAGAGTGCACACAAGCAGGGGGAGCAGTAGGCAGAGGGAGAGGGAGAAGCGGGCTCCCTATTGAGAAGTGAACCTGATGCGGGGCTTGATCCCAGGACCCTAGGATCATGACCAGAGCCAAAGGCAGATACTTACATTGCATTAGTAATTTTAATAACTTATCTGTAAATTTGGGTAAGGTTCTGTATAAATAATTACACTACTAATAAAATTTGTTTGCTCCTTTAATTTCTTTTTATCTTATTCACTAGCTAAATTCCAACTAGTGTTGAAATGACCCATAGATGGTACACACCTTTTCCTTCTTCCTAATTCTAATTACAAGGTTAAGAAAGAGTTCCTTTCTATTTCTAATTTGCTAAAAAACTTTATCATGAACAGATGTTAAAATTTTCAAATACATTTTAATGGGATAACATAGTTTTTCTTCTTTATTCTGTGTATTAAATGACATCTAGATATTCTTTTCTTTAAGATTTTATTTATTTATTTATTTATTTGAGAGCGAGAGTGAGAGCGAAAGCGAGAGCAAGATAGAGAGCGAGAGAGAATCTGAAGCTGATTCTGGGCTAGGCAGAAGCCCAACTCAGGACTCAATCCTACAACTGCAAGATCATGACCTGAGGCAAAACCAAAAGTTAGAGCCCCCACTACATCCCCCCCCATCCCAGCACAGAGCCTGCTTAAGATTCTCTCTTCATCTTCCTTTGCTGCTGCCCTCCCTCCACCTTTTCTCCTCTAAAAACAAAAAAAAGATCTAATCCAATTTCAGAGATATTAAAGTAGGAGGAGGGGTGCTTTTTCAGACTTAATGAAATCATACAGTTCTAAGGTGAGACTGGAATTACATTTTTCCCTAAATGTTCAGTAGAATTTGTTTTTAAATATATCTGGGCATATGAAGTTTTCCTAAAGATAATTTATATTACTAATTAGAGTACAAAAATCACTAGAATTTCCTATTACTAAATAAATTTTAGGAAGTATGATCTTTCTAGAAATTTTTCATCTAATTTTTCAAATTTATTGACTAGAGTTGGTTATCTTTTAAACATCTGCCTATATTTTTAGTTGTGTCTTTTTATTCCTAATGATGTTCACTAAGTTAAATGCTTGCTTAACTCATTACTTTTTAGCTCTTTTTGTAAAGTATTAGCATTAAAACTATTTAGGTTTCCTGCTTGGGAATTCTGAAGCCTCCTTAATCGGAGAGTTGTTTTCTATCTTTTTTTTTTTAAAGACTTCATTTATTTTCTTTTTAAGATTTTATTTATTTATTCATGAGAGAGGCAGAGAGACACAGGCAGAAGGAGAAGCAGGCTCCATGCAGGGAGCCCGACACAGGACTCCATCCCAGGTCTCCAGGATCACACTCCAGGCTGCAGGCAGCACTAAACCGCTTGCCACTGGGGCTGCCAAAAAAGACTTCATTTATTAATTGAGAAAGAAAGAATGTGCATGGGGGCATGGGCAGAGGGAGAGGAAGAGAAAATCCCAAGCAGACTCTGTACTGAGTGTGGAGGCCAATGCAGGGCTCAATTTTATGATTCTGAGATCATGACCTGAGCCAAAATCGAGAGTAAGGTGCTTAACCAACTGAGCCACCCAGGCACCCCATCTTTCAGCCTTCTGAAAGGTTCCCAACACAATATTGCCTGGGACGCGTGAGTGGCTCAGTGGTTGAGCATCTGCCTTCGGCTCAGGATGTGATCCTGGAGTGCTGGAATCAAGTCCTGCATCGGGCTCCCTGCATGGAGCCTGCTTCTCCCTCTGCCTGTGACTCTGCCTCTCTCTGTGTCTCTCGTGAATAAATAAATAAAATCTTAAAAAAATATATTGTCTTTAATCCATTAACTCACATTCTGGCATTTATAATTACAAATGGTGAAGATGGTGGTCTGGATGGTAGGTAATTTATGCAGATTTTCTCTGGTGGCTTGCTACTTCATGTGTTTACTGATTTTTCCACATCCCTGCCAGCATTCGGTGTTGTCACTGTTTTGGATTTTAACAGGTGCACACATAATGCTATCTTGTTCTGTTTACATATGAACTCATAACTAAAAATCAATAATTTTCAGAGGCCTGTGTTCAAACCTCTCCTCTAATAAGTACTGTGTTGATTCTTCCAGACACCTCCGAATACTAATGACCCAAGATCCAAGATCATTTTAAACTAAACTGAGGGAAATAAATAAATAAATAAATAAACAAACAAACAAACAAACAAACTAAACTGAGGAATGTTACAGTTTTTGAAACAGAAATGGTATGAATTCTGGCCCCAAGCTACAATAAAGTCTGAAATATGGGATGCAGCTGGTCAAGAATGATAGATACCAATGTAGTAGAGAGGAGCAAAGAAGCCACAGTCATAGATAACAGCACAAATGATGAATCCTTTGCCAGAGCCAAAAAATCGTTTGAAGAACCTAAAAGGCAAGCTAATTGTAATGGCTTTATCAGGAAACAAGGCTGACCTTGCAAATAAAAGAGCTGCCGATTTCCAGGAAGCACAGTCCTATGTAGATGACAACAGTCTGGCTGGCTATTACATAGGTTTTGTTGTTTGGGTCAGGGAATGGGCTTTCGTTCTCTTTGAACATAATATAGTCAAGGTACTAACAACAATGTACATTCAAACTTGATTATTTTATATTTGATCTTCAAAAAATAAAAATAAAAAAATAAATTTGATCTTTAGTGGTACTATAAATAAGACATTACACTGCAGTCTCCATATGTTTATTACTTTTCTGTAATATTTAATAAGAGTTGCTTGAAAGTATACAAAATGTACAGTTACTAAAATAGCTAATTTTTCCTTTTTCTCTCTCTTTAAAAGGATGGGGTTCAGTTGTTCCAACATGGCTAAACCATAATAAATAATGTATCAGTAACTTGTAACATAAGTAAGTACTGCAGTGTATTAGTAATAATCTTGCAGCATTGTTTTCCAAAGTTTCTTTTATTTTGATCAGTTCAGTATATTGCACTGATTATTTTAGGTATTTTCATATATGATATCTATCATGTAGTTAGAGATGATTAAATCTAAATGTTGACCTGCTAGCAGAACTTGTACATTTATAGCAATTCAGAATTAGTAAGGAAAACAGTTCACCAGTGTTTAATTTTATATTGAAGTGCTCAGGTTGGAATAAAGTGGTATAGAAAAAGCAAACACAAAAACAAAAATATAAAACAAAAAACCCCTACCATACCCATCATTTTGATGTTCTTCCTAGGAAGGTTTTTGTCTGAATATCTAGTTTGCTATATTACCGGAACTGTAATATATAAAATTCACTTACATGTTTTCATGTCCTTATGCTTCCCTACCTCTTGTTCCTAAATTTCACAAATTGGGACTGAGAATATCATTTTTGGTTTGTTCTTGCTTTCTAGTACAGAACCCTGTATCAAAAAGAATAAAAGCCAGATTGGTGGAGGAGACTCTTGGAAAATCCTGTACTCTCCAGGGGGAATTTGTCTGTCACAAACATCCTTCTTTTACCTGGAAAATAAGTGTTTGCTAAACTTCACTGTTTCATTATTAAGTAAAACTTAATTTAATTTTGAATATACATTCAAAATTAGAACCAAAATGAAAACACAATTTTTTAAATGAAATTGTTTATCTTCTCTCAGAAATTACGCAAACATTGGCAAATTAAGTTATTATCTTGCTTTGTATTTACTTACAATATAGAAAACTGGTATCTCCATGCCTCAAATAAGGAAAGGAAAATTGTAGCAATTAACTTTATAGGTGAAACTATTTTACCACTCGTGCTAAGAGGAAAGGATCTCAACCTGCCAGACTTTGGAAACAAATGGGAGGAAATCTCAATAGAAAAGAGCTGAGGAACTAGTGCAAGTAGTACATGATAGTCCTTTAATGTTATCTTAACACACACACACACACACATACACCTTAATATGTAGATGTACACACACATACATATTTTTAAATTAGATATATGCACACAAAACATTTTTATAGGGAAAAAAGTGTCCTGTAGTAAGATGAACATTACTGCTTGGATGAGAAGCAATTAATAAGGCCTGGCAAAAATAAGATGGAATCCTCTCAAGTTGGTAAATATATTTAAAATAGAGCTAAATTATTCATTCTCACTTTTCAATAAATATTTTCAAAGTACTTCAGTTTACCCTACAGGAGCAGAGGAATATTTGAAAAACATAGATACTGCAACATTTCACAAGAGATTTAGAAAACTATTTCATTCTCATTTTTTAATTTGCCAAATATTGTATCTTTTTCATTATTTAATAGATACTTTCATGCCTCTCTAAGCAGCAATTATCCAAACTTCAAGAATTTCAAACAGAAAACAATTATGTCTTAAATAACTTTAAAAATCTAACAGTGAGGATTCAGTAACTCAGAAGAAAAGTAACATAACCTCCAATGTATACTATCCAATGTATACTACCAATTAAAACAAGCTATGGCTATAAACCAAAGCACAGCATTTAGGAGGAAAAAAAATTAAAGATGGTGGGGATAAATTCAAGTACTCTTTCAGGTAAAACAATTTTCATGAAATAAAACACATATATTCAAGACACATTTGTTATAATGTGCATAGTCTCATAAATATTCAATAATTGATCCTAGAAATACCTTACCAAGGAAGGAAGAATTGCTTCGGTTCATGGAGGAAACTGACTTCTTGGTCTCCTTTTGCCTAGAAACCACTTTATAATGAAGGTGTCACCTGAGATTTATACCAGTGATGTCTAAAATTCACCCTGGGGAATCTGGTACAACATTTTTACACCAGTAAACTCACATTAGTAAACTCCGCAAAGAAAATCGCCCTTTACTTTGAAGTTTTCTATTAAGTTGTAGATATAGATACATCATGTCATGTGTAATGCTACAAATGCTACCAGGGCATTCAAGTGAAAGGACTTGGCAGGGTTAAGAGAATTTGCTGAAGGATAAGAGAAACACAATACTAAGCATATACATTTTAATTTAAGTCTAGATAAAGGAAGCATGGTCTAAATTTATTTTGATAAAACTGGTTAAGCAGGTAACTGATTAAAGTAGGTAACTTCCAGTTTAAACATTTTAAAATTTTAAACATTTAAAAATTAGTTTGAAACAGACTCCTTTAAGTTTTGGCAAAGCAACATTTTATATTCTCTTAAAAAGCACTATAAATGAAAAATGGTTTTGTAAGACTGAAAGCATGCAAAATAGCTTTGTATGATCAAAGAATGAAAGGATAGCTACAAGATGAATTACAGTAACTCATCAAGCTTTGATAACAATCTCAAATGTCATGTAGTGAGAACACAGTATCCATGTGATGAGCTTTAATTTAGTCTCTAGGCTCCATTAGAGCTGTCCTTATTCAAAAGTAGAGCAGGGAAAGGGAGACAACAAGCCTAATTAATATGAACGTCTTTCTGGATAAATAACTAAAATATGTAAAAGGTCAAAAAAGTCAGCATAAAACAAATACCATCCTATTTAAGAGACTGTAATCATACTAAAATTAAAAGTATTTTTTTTAATTTTTATTTATTTATGATAGTCACACACAGAGAGAGAGAGAGAGAGAGAGAGAGAGGCAGAGACACAGGCAGAGGGAGAAGCAGGCTCCATGCACCGGGAGCCCGACATGGGATTCGATCCCGGATCTCCAGGATCGTGCCCTGGGCCAAAGGCAGGCGCCAAACCGCTGCGCCACCCAGGGATCCCTAAAAGTATTTTTAAGTAAACTGGTATACTATACTTAACTTTGAATAAGGAAAAAAATCTGACACATAAATAATGTCTGGAATAATCTGATTGATTTCCATAACCTAAACATATAAATAATTAAAAGACTACCTTGATGTGTGTGGGCTTCAGTGAGGAGACTCAGTCTCCCTAGTTCCTTCGAAAAATGAAAAGAAAATCCTAAAACAATGGAAAGAAACCACACTGCAAAAAAATAGACTTAACAACTGTTTTTAAGGGATAATGACCTACACTGAATTGGTATGAATCAATTTACATGAAGGAGAGCCGCTAGAAAATAGGAATAATCTTTGCCATCCTAAAGCACTAGCAAAATCAACTTCTAACACAACAGCATGTATAAAACGAAAAGAAAATAGGTGGCACTACAATTCACTCTCAGTAGAGTGTAGTAAGACTGTGGGTTTTGACAGTCCTGAGACTGAAAACTGCCTCTGACATTTACTGGTTTAGCGAATTTGAACAAATTTCTTAACATCCATAATCCTTCGGTTTCTCACTTGTAAAACTGACATACTAACTGTGCCTGTCTTATGTGATTGTTTCAACAGCTCAACCTAATTTTGCACATACAACTTATAGCATATTAGCCTAACTGGGCAAGCTCTTGGTAAAAGGTAGCTATTTGCATGAGTCTAGCACATAGGATCAATATAAATACCACTTTTTCCTGATGCATGGTCTTCCACTCTTGTAGGACTCTCTCTTTAGCAAACACAGGAACAATATTATATGTGAGGTTCATGTCATACTCATGGTTTTAGTAGGTGAATATCACCCCCAAATGTGTATTTATTCATTAAAAAATGAGACTAAAGCTGCACAAGGGCAGGACTAGCACATAAAAGGTGCTCAGTAAAGACGTTCATGCACTTATTCAACACAAAAGTACCTACTATGTTCCAAGTACCATGTGTGCTAGGAATAGATGAATATTAAAAAGGAAAGGACAGGCTGTCACAAGGAGTTCACTGACAATGACATTTACTCTCTCTACACCTTTCTTCCTTTATATATTAACCTGAATTATTTTATTTAGTATTCATCTGTTGGAGAACGCTTTCCTCAGCCCCATAACCACTTACTTATACAATGCCTCTAAGCCATCCACTAATTTGGACATTTTCTCCTACAGATCCCACCTCCTCCAACAGAGCAATTCACCAAACTCATCCATTAAACTTCCTTCCACTCCCATGCCAGCATCCCACACCTACTCTGCCATGATTACTTTTACTGCACATACCCAGTAAAGCCTAACTTTACAGAAGAAAATCTCATACTAAGGCAGATTAACATCAACTTCAACTGAGGGCTGAATGCTACTTGGCACTCCCATTATCATGGTTCCTCCACTTTCCAGTTGTATTCCTAGTCCTGTCAATCCCTTCATCTGCATACTAGATCCTATCCCTGCTGCCTCTTCAGAGACCTACCCTATTAATTCCCCCATCTTTCTCACACGTTTTATATTTCTCTCTACTGACTTTGTCCTGTCAAAATTTGGACATGCTCAAATATTTCCTTTCTTAAATCTCTTTTTTATCCCATGTCTTTCTCTAGCTACCATACACTTCCCTCCCCTTCAAGGGCACAATTCCTGAAAGAGTCTGTTATTTTAGCTATCTCTAATTCCTTATCTTTCTTACTAAATTTTATTGCTTTCAGCTTCTGCCTTCACTACTGTTCCCAAAACTGATTTCACAAAAGCTAGCAATGATATCTTGTTGATGGATAATTTTTCAGTTGTCTTAACTGGTTTGACTTTGGAGCTATATGTAAAACTACAGGGCACTCTCCTTCCTTCATAAAACCATCTATTTCGAGACGCCTGGATGGCTCAGTGGTTGAGCGTCTGCCTTGAGCTCAGAGCGTGATCCCAGGATCCCTCTGCCTACGTCTCTGCCTCTCTCTGTGTGTCTCTCATGAATAAATAAACAAATCTTTTTTTAAAAAATCACCTGTTTCATTCTTCTGGGATTTTTTTTTTAAGATTTTATCTATTTATTCATAATAGAGAGAGAGAGAGAGAGAGACACAGGCAGAGGGAGAAGCAGGCTCCATGCCGGGAGCCCGATGCGGGACTCGATCCCGGGACTCCAGGATCACGCCCTGGGCCAAAGGCAGGCGCCAAACTGCTGAGCCACCCAGAGATCCCCTCTTCTGGGATTTAACACTCTTCTACCAATACTTTCTCCATCAGATCCTTAAATATTGACATTTTTTTAGGATGGTATTCCAACTACTTTTTTGGTTTTTTTTTTAAGATTTTATTTATACACAGAGAGGCAGAGACCGAAGTAGATTCCCTGCAGGGAGGAGCCTGATGTGGCTCGATCCCAGGACCCAGGGATCACGACCTGAGCCAAAGGCAGACACTCAACCACTGAGCCACCTAGGTGCCCCTCCAACTACTTTTTTCAAGCTTCAATTCTTCCTAAACTTTTTACAACTCACAACAAGAGATATATTTTATATCAAATGTGTGTGTAAGAACACATGAGTATCAGATAAAACTTTCACAGATCAGATAGGCTCTGATCTTTTGATTCTATTCTACTTCATTTAAAAAACAATATTGTCTGGGAATCTCTAAACTGATATACATGATTGTCTCAAATGTTTTCATTACTCTGTTTATGCTGATGACTTCTAAATTTACATTTCCAGGGCAGAAGTGTCTACTAAAGCCCAAACTCATACAGCCAATTTCCTTTGTAACATGCCACATGGATAGCTCTAACTAACATACTTCAATCTCACCATGTCCAAAATTGGAGTTCTCAGCATCTCTCCACCAAACTTGGTTTTCCTCCATAGTTCCCTACCTTGATATAAACTTTTAAACTAGTTTCCCAAGCAAAATATCTAGGAGTCATTGCTGATTCTTTTTTTACTCTTTCGACTGTCACCCCATAAATTTTTTTTTTTTTTTAATTCCCACCACTGTCCCTCTCATCCAGACTGTATTCAACTCACCTTAACAGTTCAGTCTGGTAATGAATCTTCTCATACATATTATATTCTTCCAAATTTATAAATGTAATTCTAATCACTTTGTGTTGCCTACTATTATAGTTATCTACTGTTGTACCTTAAACTACTCAAAACTTAGGGGTTTAAAACACTAAATTATTTGCTCCTCATTCTGAGATTTATGCAAGTTGCCGGGGGTAGGGAGGTTCCTCTCTGATTCATAGAGTATCTGCTAGAACACCCAAATATGGCTTCCTCACTCATATCTGATCCTTCAGTTGGGATGACTACAAGTGGAGGCTAGCCAGTTTGGGCTTTCACACAGCATGGTAGTATCTGGATAGTGAGACTTCTTACATAGAAGCTGGCTTCCTCTAATATGCAAAAGCAGAAGTAACCAGTCTTTTTAATGTCTGATCTCCAAAGTCCTAGAATGTCACTTCTGTCATGTTGGTCACAGCAGTCACATGGCCATCCTAGATTGAATAGGAGTAGGGGGAGAGTGAGAGTAAACTTCATTTCTTGATGAAAGACATTACTGCAGTCATCTTTGAAATGAAATATATCTAATTCACATTCCTTCCACATGTAAAATACACTCATTGTCTCCCCTAACCAAAATGTCATCCTATTATAGCACTGGCTGTAAGGCCAGAATCTAGTTATTTAAATCAGGTTCAAGTGCAAATGGTACTCCTTGGGTTTAGTTCCTCACATACAGCTCCTCAGATACAGCTCCTCTTAAACCAAAACGCCATCACCTCAAAAGATAACTTATTTGCCCCACTGCAGTAAGCCAGGGATAGGACTGCAATGGGCACTGGAGTTCAAAAGATGCAGAAGATAATGAGTTACACTGAAGGCATTACAGTGTCATAGCAATTGTGAAATCTGCTGGGCACATGTCATCAATACTTTGATTAGAACACAGTCATGTTCTTTGAAAATAGTCTTTTGGGGATCCTGACTTTGCCCTCTGGCCTCCTGGCTCCATTCTCTGAGTCAGTCTTCCTATTTCAGAAGAAATGGTCCATATTTGCAATGGTGGAGCTTTCTCCATCTACTTCATGCCCACACAAGGTTCAGATTCCCCTCACACATAAAGGCTCTACTTAGTTGAACTATGTCTATCATTTTCCATCTAAGCTGGTGGTGCTTCCATTAGCACTATTCTTGTAAAACCTTTGTGAGTTTCTTACTAATTTTATTAGAATTGACTCAATGAAACAGACGCTGCAACCAAAAATTTCTTTGAGATAGGTCATTCACTACTTTAGGCTATATCATGGCACTGTAGGACAACAGACTTAAGAGCCTTAGAAGCTCTTTGGCTAGCTAAAACATTCTAAAAGATACAACTGTAAGATTCTTTAAGCCCCTTTGTCTGGTTGAAAGGCTCCAAGAGCCATTGCCTTAAATCCTTCTGAAGTCTCAACATAAAATCTTACAGAAGCACTCTTAGTCTGATCCTTACTTTGAACCCATTTTTTACTAATGGTACTCTTGGATTTTTGAAGTATTCAGATAAGTGAAGGCAAGGAAGGTGACATTCTTTAATGGAGGACCAGGAT